>NC_141873.1:467616042-472416042 GCF_056163025.1 Triticum urartu | reverse complement strand
AGGGCGTGATACGGGCTTTTGATTTTAACCACTTCAAAAGTTAACTTCTCCGCCATAGAATCATGCTCATCTCCAAAGGCTACTTCCAGCTCAATCTTACCAACTGGATATACCGACTCACCAGGCACTACTCCATGGAAATCGGTGTTGGATGTCTTAAGACTTTTGTCAGTCAACCCCATGCGACATAACGTCGCATAATATAGAATGTTGATACTACTGCCTCCATCCATGAGTACTTTAGTGAATTTGTATCCACCAACCCTGAGGGGCCACCACCAAAGCCAGGTGACCTGGATTATCGACCCGGAGAGGGTGATCTTCCCTACTCCACACAATAGGCTGCTCAGACCATCTCAAATAACGTGGAACCACCGGTTCAACCGCATTCACAACTCTCTTATGAAGTTTCTGGTCCCTTTTGCATAAACTGGTGGTGAACACGTGGTACTACCCACTGTTTAGCTGCTTTGGGTTACTCTGATACCCGGATTGCTGCTGCTGTTGACTACCTTGGCCAGATTGCTGATTATAGCCGCCTTGATTGCCCTGAGGGCCCTAGCCATGAAAACCGCCACCGCCTGAGCCGCCGCCCGGGCCATGAAAGCCGCCACCGCCTGAACCATTTCCAGGCCCATGATTACCATTGAATATGTTAGAATTCTTGAACGCCTTCATGATCGTACAATCTTTCCATAGATGGGTGGCTGGCTTCTCCCGGGTGCCGTGTCTTGGATAGGGTTCATTTAGCAACTGCTCAAGGGTAGGACCTGACCCGCCTAACCGAGGAGGTGGCCTCCCCTTAGGCCGTTGATTGTTGCCTTGTGCGTTGGTGTTAGCCACAAACTCCAGACTACCGTCAGCCTTACGTTTATTATTACCTCCTTTGCCGGGTTATGCTGATGACCTTTGCCGTTGCCATTCTTTTTTCCCTTCCATGTCTTATCTTCATCAGACGTGGGATCTTTGGTACTGTCAGAATCAGCGTATTTGACCAGAGCCGCCATCAGCTGGCCCATGTCATTGCAATCACGCTTGAGCCGCCCCAGCTTCTGTTTTAGAGGTTCAAAACGACAATTTTTCTCCAACATTAAGACCGCGAAGCCGGCATCCATCTTATCAGATGAATGTATTATCTCCTTTACCCGGCGCACCCAATAGGTCGTGGATTCACCTTCCTCTTGCTTGCAATTAGTTAAATCCACAATTGACATGGGTTGCTTGCATGTATCCTTGAAGTTCTGAATAAACCGGGCCTTTATCTCTGCCCATGAGCCGATGGAGTTGGGGGGCAACCCCTTCAACCAAGTGCGAGTTGTCCCATCCAATATCATGGTAAAGTATTTGGCCATCGCTGCATCACTGACGTCCAGCAATTCCATGGCCATCTCATAACTTTCGATCCATGCCCCGGGTTGTAAGTCAGCCGTATAATTAGGCACCTTCCGAGGCCCCTTGAAATCCTTTGGTAAACGCTCATTACGTAGAAGCTTGGTGAGCCGCCTGCTCAGCTGCCTATTGAGCCGCCTGCTCAATTAGTTAAAACGCTCAAGCAAGGGACACCTCCTGTCCTTGTGGCCACACCTGCTTCAACAGAGGTCGTTGGATAAACCGGAAAAGCTTGCTGAGCCGACTGCTCAGCTGCAGGTTGAGCCGCCTGCTCAGCCTCTTGGCGAATCCTCTCCTGATCAGCCAAGTTAAGAGCCCCATCATGCACCAGGTCATACCTGCGCGGCTGGTTATGGCGCTGGGCTTTGCTTGACACGGCCGCTGAATCCATATGCCTGCTATAGCTTGGGCTCTGGCTCGGGCGAGGGGTTGAATGAATTCTGTCTCGACTATAAGAGTATGATTCCTGCTGTGCTAGAGCCGTCTGAAGAAGTTCTCTGACCCTTCGTGTTTCGATCGCCGTCGGAGAGTCGCCTTCCATGGGGAGAGCCGCCAAACGCGCCGATGCGGCGATCAGATTCTCCAGAGGGCTAGGAAAGTGACCCGATGGCGTCGGTGTATAACGAGGTGGAGCAGTATTCACACGAGGGGGTTCCATAGCCCACGGCTCACCCGGCGCCCCAGCTCCGGTTGTTGTAATCCGGTTTGCCTCCGGCGGGTTACTGGGACCGGCTCCAGGTGTGTGGAAGAGGTTGCTAGGATCGTAAGTCAAAGGCAGTCGTGATTGAGCTTCTGGTGCCTTCTCCTCATGACCTCGTTTGATGCGTTCAGATTCATCGTGAGCTGAAAAGCCTCTGATTGAAGTTGCTAAGCCCGGGCGTCCAAAGCCGTCCGCTCCGCTGCCATCCTGACGTCCTCCGCCGCCAAGTTTTCCTTGGCCTGTGCTACCTCCTCACGTAGGCATGCCACCTCCGCATCATGCTGAGCCTTATCCACCGGTTCAACCACGACGGTCAACATGGCCATCATCTTATCCATAAGATCCACCAGCACCTAAGCCGGCGGGCGCGCCGGGTCTCCTGACCCGGTCGCGGCCGTCCCGGAGGTTATTGCTGCCGCATCTGTAGAGTTTTGTGCGGGCTGTGTACCAGTCACGAAGACCCCCGCTCTGTTCGGCGGCTCAAAGGGGTCTGGAATACTGCTGCCATCGGAACATCCCCCAAGCCCGCTATCCTGTAGTTGATACAATGAATCCGTCTTGCCTGTGGATGACTCACCATCAGAATAAACGGCTGTCTCACCGCCATCCACGGATCCTTCAGAGAACTCCCCTCCATGGGTGCAACCCACGAAGGCACGCTTCACGGCGGGCTGAGTCCGGGCGGGTCTCGCACGCTGAGCTGTCTCGATGAGGTCGGTGCAGATGTCCGGCTCAGGGCCCGGCTCGACGATCCGGCCGATGAAGACATGGATTCTGCCGAAGGGGAACCGGTACCCGTACTCCACCGAGCCGGCGTCGGGGCCCCAGCCTTCATCGTCGATGTAGAGCTTGGCGCGACAACTCTTGGTCATCCGGCCCACAACGTATCCCTTGAGCCCTTCGAAGCTTCCCTTCAAGAACTCAAATCCACCGTGCGCTGGCCCCACGGTGGGTGCCAACTGTCGTGGAATTCTCATGGCAGATGTCCTAGTGAAAGGACTTAGTCGTGGAGCCATCGCAACTAGGAAGCTTAAAGGGGTTAATTAGGACAAAGGACACAAGAGGTTTATACTGGTTCGCCCCCTTGCGGTGAAGGTAAAGCCTAGTCCAGTTGTTGTGGTATTGCTAGGTTTCGATGACCAAGGAGCGAAATATGCTAGCTTGACTCTCGATCTGTTGTTTCTTGCCCTAAGCCGCCGCTGGGTCGTCCCCTTATATACACGCGTGGAAGCCCTGCGGCCTACAGAGTCCCGGCCGGCTCATACAACGTGTCCGGCTCGGTGACGTCTTTTACATGCCTTACTTTACAAGTCTTATCATACATGGCGGTTTATACTCATGGGCCTTATGCCGCCTCTGGGATTCGGCCTACTACAAACCTTATCATAAACCGTCACCTTGTGTACTCTTCGGGCTTCCTTGAGTTAACCCGCCATTGCTATTGACCCGGCCCCTCCTGGGCGGGTCATTCCTGGTAGTCATATCCCCAAAAATACTGCTTACCACCAATGTCTTATTTTTATTCGGCGGTATTTTTGGATGAAGCGGCCCGGACCAACCTTACATGACCATGTTTATGAGACCGGTTTCACCGACAGAAATGCAATTTGTTTTGCATAAAGGTGGCTGGCGGGTGTTTGTTTCACCAACTTTAGTTGAATTGAGTTTGACTACGGCCAGTCCTTGTTGAAGGTTAAAACCATAAACTTGATGAAACATCGTTGTGGTTTTGATGCGTAGGTAAGAACGGTTCTTACTAGAAGCTCGTAGCAGCCACGTAAAACTTGCAACAATAAAGTAGAGGACGTCTAACTTGTTTTTGGAGGGCATGTTGTGATGTGATATGGTCAAGACATGATGTGATATATGTTGTTGTATGAGATGATCATGTTTTATAGAAGTTATCGACAACTGGCAGGAGCCTTATGGTTGTCGCTTTATTGTATGAAATGCAATCGCCATGTAATTGCTTTACTTTATCACTATGTGTTAGCGATAGTTGTAGAAGAAATAGTTGGTGAGACGACAACGATGCTACAATGGAGATCAAGGTATGAAGCTGGTGATGATGGATATCATGACGGTGCTTTGGAGATGGAGAACAAAGACACAAGATGATGATGGCCATATCATGTCACACATTTTGATTTCATGTGATGTTTATGTTTTATGAATCTTATTTTGCTTAGTACGGCGGTATTATTATAAGATGATCCCTCACTAAATTTCAAGGTATAAGTGTTCTCCCTCAGTATGCACCGTTGCGATAGTTCGTCGTGCCGAGACACCACGTGATGATCGGTTGTGATAAGCTCTATGTTCACATACAACGGGTGCAAGATAGTTTTGCACGTATGGAATACTCGGGTTAAACTTGACGATCCTAGCATGTACAGACATGGCCTCGGAACACTGAGACTGAAAGGTCAAACATGAATCATATAGTAGATATGATCAACATAGAGATGTTCACTATTGCAAACTACTCCATCTCACATGATGATCAGACATGGTTTAGTTGATATGGATCACGTGATCATTTAGATGACTCGAGGGATGTCTATCTAAGTGGGAGTTCTTAAGTAATATGATTAATTGAACTTAAATTTATCATGAACTTAGTCCTGATAGTTTTTGCATATCTATGTTGTAGATCAATGGCCCGTGCTACCATTCCCTTGAAGTTTAATGCGTTCCTAGAGAAAGCTAAGTTGAAAGATGATGGTAGCAACTACACGGACTCGGTTCATAACTTGAGGATTATCCTCATTGATGCACAGAAGAATTACGTCCTTGATGCTCCGCTAGGTGCAAGGCCTGCTGCAGGAGCAACTGCTGATGTTGTGAACATCTAGCAAGCTCGATCTGATGACTACTCGATAGTTCAGTGTGCCATGCTTGACGGCTAAGAATCAGGACTTCAAATACGTTTTGAACATCATGGACCATATGAGATGTTCCATGAGTTGAAGTTAATATTTCAAGCAAATTCCCGAGTTGAGAGATATGAAGTCTCCAACAAGTTCTATAGCTGCAAAATGGAGGAGAATAGTTCTGTCAGTGAACACATACTCAGAATGTCTGGGTACCATAACCACTTGACTCAGCTGGGAGTTAATCTTCCGGATGATAGTTTTATTGACAGAGTTCTTTAATCATTGCCACCAAGCTACAAAGGCTTCGTGATGTACTATAATATTCAAGGGATGGAAAAGACTATTCCCGAGCTCTTCGCAATGCTCAAAGCTGCGGAGGTAGAAATCAAGAAGGAGCATCAAGTGTTGATGGTTAACACGACCACTAGTTTCAAGGAAAAGGGCAAAGGAAAGAAGGGGAACGTCAAGAAGAATGGCAAGCAAGTTGCTACTCCCGGGAAGAAGCCCAAGTCTGGACCTAAGCCTGAAACTAAGTGCTTCTACTGCAAAGGGACTGGTCACTGGAAGCGGAACTGGCCCAAGTATTTGGCGGATAAGAAGGATGGCAAAGTGAACAAAGGTATATTTGATATACATGTTATTTATGTGTACCTTACTAATGCTCATAGTAGCGCCTGGGTATTTGATACTGGTTCTGTTGCTAATATTTGCAACTCGAAACAGGGGCTACGGATTAAACGAAGATTGGCTAAGGACGATGTGACGACGCGCGTCGAAAATGGTTCCAAGGTCGATGTAATCGCCGTCGGCACGCTACCTCTACATCTACCTTCGGGATTAGTTTTAGACCTGAATAATTGTTATTTGGTGCCAACGTTGAGCATGAACATTATATCTGGATCTTGTTTGATGCGAGACGATTATTCATTTAAATCAGAGAATAATGGTTGTTCTATTTATATGTGTAATATCTTTTATGGTCATGCACCCTTGATGAGGGTCTATTTTTGTTGAATCTTGATCGTGGTGATACACATATTCATAATATTGATACCAAAAGGTGCAAAGTTTATAATGATAGTGCAACATATTTGTGGCACTGCCATTTAGGTCATATTGGTGTAAAGCGTATGAAGAAACTCCATGCGGATGAACTTTTGGAATCACTTGATTATGAATCATTTGATGCTCGCGAACCATGCCTCATGGGTAAGATGACTAAGACTCCGTTCTCCAGAACAATGGAGCAAGCAACTGACTTATTGCAAATAATACATACCGATGTATGCGGTCCGATGAGTGTTGAGGCTGGCGTCGGGTATCGTTATTTTTTGACCTTCACAAATGATTTGAGCAGATATGGGTATATCTACTTAATGAAACACAAGTCTGAAACATTTGAAAAGTTCAAAGAATTTCAGAGTGAAGTAGAAAATCATCGTAACAAGAAAAATAAAGTTTCTACGATCAGATCACGGAGGCGAATATTTGAGTTATGAGTTTGGTCTTCATTTAAAACAATGTGGAATAGTTTCGCAACTCACGCCACCTAGAACACCACAGCGTAATGGTGTGTCCGAACGTCGTAACCGTACTTTATTAGATATGGTGTGATCTATGATGTCTCTTACCGATTTACCACTATCATTTTGGGGTTATGCATTAGAGACAGCTGCATTCACGTTAAATAGGGCACCATCTAAATCCGTTGAGACGACACCGTATGAACTGTGGTTTGGCAAGAAACCTAAGCTGTCGTTTCTTAAAGTTTGGGGTTGCGATGCTTATGTTAAAAAGCTTCAGCCTGATAAGCTTGAACTCAAATCGGAGAAGTGCGTCTTCATAGGATACCCAAAAGAAACTGTTGGGTACACCTTCTATCACAGATCCGAAGGCAAGATATTTGTTGATAAGAACGGATCCTTTCTAGAGAAGGATTTTCTCTCAAAAGAAGTGAGTGGGAGGAAAGTAGAACTTGATGAGGTAATTGTACCTTCTCTTGAATTGGAAAGTAGTTCATCACAGAAAATTGTTCCTGTGATGCCTACACCAATTAGTGAGAAAGCTAATGATGATGATCATGAAACTTCAGATCAAGTTGCCACCGAACCTCGTAGGTCAACCAGAGTACGTTCCGCACCTGAGTGGTACGGTAATCCTGTTCTGGAAGTCATGTTACTAGACCATAACGAACCTACGAACTATGAGGAAGCGATGATGAGCCCAGATTCCGCGAAATGGCTTGAGGCCCTGAAATCTAATTGGGATCCATGTATGAGAGAAAAGTATGGACTTTGGTTGACTTGCCCGATGATGGGTAAGCCATAGAGAATAAATGGATGTTCAAGAAGAAGACTGACGCTGAGGGTAATGCAACTATCTACAAAGCTCGACTTGTTGCAAAAGGTTTTAGACAAGTTCAAGGAGTTGACTACGATGAGACCTTCTCACCCGTAGTGATGCTTAAGTCCGTCCGAGTCATGTTAGCAATTGCCGCATTTTATGATTATGAAATCTGGCAAATGGACATCAAAACTGCATTCCTTAATGGATTTCTTAAAGAAGAGTTGTATATGATGCAACTAGAAGGTTTTGTCGATCCTAAAGGTGCTAACAAAGTATGCAAGCTCTAGCGATCCATTTATGGACTAGTGCAACCACCTCGGAGTTGGAATATACGCTTTGATAGTGTGATCAAAGCATGTGGTTTTATAGAGACTTTCGGAGAAGCCTGTATTTACAAGAAAGTGAGTGGGAGCTCTGTAGCGTTTCTAATATTATATGTGGATGACATATTGTTGATTGGAAATGATATCGAATTTCTAGATAGCATAAAAGGATACTTGAATAAGAATTTTTCAATGTAAGACCTCGGTGAAGATGCTTATATTGGGCATCAAGATCTATAGAGATAGATCAAGACGCTTAATTGTGCTTTCACAAAGCACATACCTTGATAAAGTTTTGAAGAAGTTCAAAATGGATCAGTCAAAGGAAGGGTTCTTGCCGGTGTTACAAGGTGTGAAGTTGAGTCAGACTCAATGCCCAACCACTGCAGAAGATAGAGAGAAAATGGAAGTCATTCCATATGCCTCAGCCATAGGTTCTAGCATGTATGCAATGATGTGTACCAGACCTGATGTGTGCCTTGCTATAAGTTTAGCAGGGAGGTACCAAAGTAATCCAGGAGTGGATCACTAGACAGCGGTCAAGAACATCCTGAAATACCTGAAAAGGACTAAGGATATGTTTCTCGTTTATGGAGGTGACAAAGAGCTCATCGTAAATGGTTACGTTGATGCTAGCTTTGACACTGATCCGGACGACTCTAAGTCACAAACCGGATACATATTTAAATTGAATGGTGGAGTTGTTAGTTGGTTCCATTCCAACCAAAGCGTCGTGGCGGGATCTACGTGTGAAGCTGAGTACATAGCTACTTCGGAAGCAGCAAATGAAGGAGTCTGGATGAAGGAGTTCATATCCGATCTAGGTGTAATTAATACCTAGTGCATCGGGTCCAATGAAAATCTTTTGTGACAGTACTGGAGCAATTGCCTTGGCGAAGAAATCCAGATTTCACAAAAGAACCAAACACATCAAGAGACACTTCAACTCCATCCGTGATCCAGATTTGAATGTTGCAGACCCGTTGACTAAGCCTCTTCCACGAGCAAAACATGATCAACACCAAGACTCCATGGGTGTTAGAATCATTACAATGTAATCTAGATTATTAACTCTAGTGCAAGTGGGAGACTGAAGGAAATATGCCCTAGAGGCAATAATAAAGTTGTTATTTATATTTCCTTATATCATGATAAATGTTTATTATTCATGCTAGAATTGTATTAATGGGAAAATTGATACATGTGTGAATACATATACAAAACAAAGTGTCCCTAGTTTGCCTCTACTAGACTAGCTCGTTACTCAAAGATGGTTAAGTTTCCTGACCATAGACATGTGTTGTAATTTTATGAACGGGACCACGCCATTAGGAGAATGATGTGATGGAAAAGACCCATCCGTTAGCTGAGCATAATGATTGTTAAGTTTTATTGCGATTGCTTTCTTCATGACTTATACGTATTCCTTTGACTATGAGATTATGAAACTCCCGAATACCGGAGGAATACCTTGTGTTCTATCAAACGTCACGACGTAACTGGGTGATTATAAATATGCTCTACATGTATCTCCGCAGGTGTTTGTTGGGTTGGCAAAGATCGAGATAAGGATTTGTCACTCCGAGTATCGGAGAGGTATCTCTGGGCCCTCTTGGTAATGCACATCATGATAAGCCTTGCAAGCAATGTGACTAATGTGTTAGTTATGGGATGATGCATTATGGAACGAGTAAAGAGACTTGACGGTAACGAGATTGAACTAGGTATGAAGATACCGACTGTAAGTGCATCTAGTGCCACCCCTAGTTGGTTTTGGAGTATTGACGACAAACCTAGTTGAGGGACTAATGTGTTTGTGAGAATTGCAGGATAACACAGGTAGAAGTCCCTAATTGATTCGGTTTTCCTACCAGAGATGACCCCTAAAAATGTATGAAGACATTGAAGACAAAGGTGGTATATGAAGATATTCACATTGAAGACTATGACAGGAGAAGACACCACATGAAGCCTATGGAGCTCGAAGACTTAGCTCTTTCATAGTTCTTTTTCTTTTGTGTTGAGTCATAGGAACCACCGTACTGTTAAGTGGGGTCCAAGAGAACCAGTCAGAATGACTGAAGTGATGCCTAACCAAAAACCTATGTCTTCGAGTGAAGACTATGAGAGCGAATCTTGTCCAGAGTCCGACAAGTCAGCTTTGCTTATAGCCCAAGTAAAGTTGCCGTGTGGGTTTGAAATCTGACCATTGGAACACGTGTCAGTTCCTTAGTGACCCAGGGTCATTTCGGACAAATCAGGTCGGGTTGCCAAGTGGCTATAAATAGCCCACCCCTGCAACCATAAACGGTTGGCTGCTCAGATTGAGAGTACGGCTTTTGTCGTTTGAGAGCAACCCACCTCGAAGCCTTTGAGAGAGAATTCCTTGCGAGGATAAAGCCCTAACCACCCAGAGCCAAAGAGAATTAGGCATCACTTAAGTCTTCTTGTCTGTGTGATCTAAAGACTTATTACACTTGAGGACTGTGCATCCTCCAGCCAGTTAGGCGTCGCGTTCTGAGCATCCAAGAGTCATTGTGGATTGCCGGTGAACGAAGTCTGTGAAGGTTTGGGAGTCTACCTTGAAGACTTACCAGAGTGATTGGGCGAGGTCTGTGTGACCTTAGCTCAAGGAGAATACGGTGAGGACTGGGTGTCCTGAGCTGCGTGTTCAGGACTGGGTGTCCGGGACTGTGTGTCCTAAGGTTTAAATACCTAGCTGCTCCAACCAGACGTACAGTTGTCACAGCAACGGGAACTGGTCCAACAAATCATTGTCTTCAACGAGTCACTGGTTTCATCTTCCCTTCCCTTTACTTACTGTTACTCTTTGTGAAGTCATTGTATGATTGCACTATCTTTTGTCTTCACTGAGTGACTGCGTGTTCTTTTTGGCTTCATAATATCTTCCTACCTAATCCTTACTACCTAGCTGTTATTAGTCTTCGTGCTTTCACTTCATTGAATACTTGACTATGGCTTGCCTAGTGTAGTCTACCTTCCGCTGCATGGTAATAGGTTTATTTCTGTCGTTTGTCTTCGAAACTTCCACGTTTTGAAGACTTTCATAAAAATCGCCTATTCACCCCCCCTCTAGTCAATATAACACACTTTCAATTGGTATCAGAGCAATGTGCTCCCTTGTTCTGTGTGATTCGGTTTAACCACCTGGAGTTTTAGCTATGTCGACTACAGGGATAATCAAAGTCTCCGCTGCGTGCCCCGTCTTCGATGGAACTGAATATCCCTACTGGAAGAATAAGATGCGCATGCATCTTGAAGCCATTGACGTCGACCTATGGTATGTCATCGAGAACGGTGTTCCGAAGGCTGGAGAAGGTGTCACTGCTGCTGATGTCAAGAAATTCGTTCAACTGGACTCTACTGCCAAGAATATCATCTGTGGTCATCTGACCAAAGGACAGTATGGCCGTGTGAGTGCTTTGAAGACATCTAAGCTGGTCTGGGACTGGCTCTCCAAGGCCAATGAAGGCATCTCAACCCAGAGAGATCAGAGAATCAGTGTTCTTCGCAACCTCTTCAACCACATCAAGCGAAATGACAACGAGAATGTCCAGCACACATTTGACCGACTCACTGACATCAAAAATGAGCTTCAAGCCCTCGGCGCTACTGAGATCACCAAACATGAAGTCGTCAAGACACTGCTGAGATCACTTGATAGTTCGTTTGACATCCTAGCCCTGATGATTCAAGAACGTCCTGATTTCAAGACACTCGATCCGTCTGACATACTTGAGAGGCTCAACACACATGAGTTACAGCTTTCTGAGAAAAGAGATATCTACGGTCCAAACTATGGGCGAACTCGTGCCTTGAAGGCAAAAGCTGTCTCCTCATCTGAAGAAGAATCTGACAGCAGTTCTGATGATCCTAAAGACATTGGAAGGGAACTTGCTATGCTTGTCAAGAAGTTCCAAAAATTCACCAAGAAGAAAGGCTTCAGAAAGTCTTCCCGATCAAGCTCAAGGAATGATGAAGCTTCTGCTCATGACTACAAGAAGAAAACATGTCACAAGTGCAAGAAACTTGGCCACTTCATCTCTGAGTGTCCACAGTGGGACAATGAGAACAAAAAGAAGAAGAAGAGCAAGGAATATGACTCTGACGACAAGAAGAAGAAGAAGAAATACTCAAAGTCTTCTTCCAAGTCTTCCTCAAAGTCTTCATCACACAAGAAGAGCTCATCTGGCAAGGCACGTGCGTTTGTTGGCAAGGAAATGGATTCAGAGGAGGAGTCTGCTTCTGAGGAGGCGGAGGTGGAGTCTGAGGAGGAGTCCGACTCAGGCGTCGGAAGTCTGGCTACAACATACGTTGCCAAGTCCATCTTCAACACTAAAGACAATGACTTCATCACCGACACTGATGCAAATGACAAGGACTACTCCGCTTCTACCTACTGCTTCATGGCACGCAGTGCCAAGGTAAACACATTCACTACTCACTATCAAACATCTAGTGACGATGACTCTGATTGTGATTCAAAACCCAGCTACAGAACACTTGCTAAAATTGCAACTGAACAACAGAAAGCTATGGAACATATTCAAAAACTGTTAGACAGAAGCGATGACCTGTTAGGTGCTGAAATGACTCGATCTGAATCCTTAATTGAAGACATAAAAAATCTTCACGTTAAGTATCAGGAACTTGAAAGTCTTCATGAAACTCTCTCAACAACTCATGAAAAGCTTTCCTATGATTATCTTCAAAGGAAGCAAGATCTTGAGAAATTGAGAGCCGTTCATGAAGATCTTCAAAAGGAAAATGAGTCACTTCGCGCCAAACAGATCAGTCCCGCTCAGGAAGGATTTGAACCACCATGTCTTAAATGCATTGAGCGTGATAATGCTACTTCTGTTGCTGAATGTTCTACTGCTACTACTGTTGCAATATCTTCAACTGTTGATGTGGTAACTAACCCCTCTGCTGAGGATACCACTTCTATTGCTAATGAGAATGCTAGGTTGAAGACATTGCTGGAAACAGGGATGTACAAAAGTCATAAAGGGCATCAGACACTATGTGATGTCCTTAAAAAGCAGATTCTGAACCGAAACCCTAGGAAAGAGGGTGTTGGGTTCGTAAGGAAAATGAATGCAGATGGCTCTTACTGGAAACTTGAGCAGTACCCCAAAACCATGTGGGTTGCTGCAAAGGAACCTTCAGCAGATCCATCCAATCTATCTGGCTTCACTTGTGCTAACCCCATTATCATTGATGAATCCTTTGATGCAAACTATATACTGTTTAAGAATCAGAATGGTGAAGCGTTTGCCAGGAACATTGGTACTAACTGCAGGAATAGACCGCCTATGAAGAAGATCTGGGTTCCGAAAAGGTGTCTGGAGAATCTTCCTGTGAATGTCATCATGACACCTCACGTGAAGAAGACAAACCTCAGACCAAAGGCTTCATACGATCCAAAGGCTTCATACAGACAGAAGACTCACCTGAGTCACACTAACGCAAATGTTTTGCAGGGAAACCATACTCAGGCATATGAATATGAGAGCGGTTCATCAAACCGCCATGTTCATAAGACCAAGAACTATTCTGCTTATTCTTATGAGTATTATTGTCCGCCTGCAAGACTGTTTGCTAAGGCTTCAAAGCCAAAATTCTCAGATGCTGCACTTAGACTTATTGCTTCTAAGCCACCCTTGAAGATGTGGGTGGCTAAGAAAGCTTAACTCTCTTTTGCAGGGAAAGGTCTCCAGCAGAAAACCAAAATCGTCTGACGCTATTGCTGGGGACCTTAAACATCTTTTAGGGTGCAAGATCAAATGCCCAAATGGTCTTACTATGTACTTCGTTCCTGAATCGCTTGCTACTCTCCCTATTAGTCCTAACCTGGACCTAAGCTTTCATAACCCATTGGTTCGTCAAATGTTTTTGCTTCACAATGCTCTTGGTGAAGCCTATCCCCCTAACTGCACTGTAGGGTACGACACCAGCGTCTTCAGAATGGATTATTGATAGTGGGTGTACAAATCACATGACTGGCAAAAGAAGTCTTCTTATGGACTCAACCTTACGTCCATCCGACAAGAGCCACATCACATTTGCTGACACTGGTAAAACTAAGGTATTGGGTCTAGGTAGAGTTGCAATCTCAAGGGATCAACACATGGATAAAGTCATGCTTGTTGAATCCCTTGGCTTCAACTTAATGTCTGTCTCAATGCTTTGCGATTTGAACATGATCGTAATATTTGGAAAATATCGTTGCCTTGTACTAATGGAATCTGACAAGTCTCTAGTGTTTGAAGGGTATCGAAAAGATGATCTGTACGTAGTAGATTTCTCAACAGGACCTCAGCTTGCCGTATGTCTTCTAGCAAAAGCTTCAGAATGCTGGCTCTGGCATCGGAGGCTTGGGCATGCTGGCATGAGGAACCTCCACACCCTTGCGAAGAAGAAGCATGTCATAGGCATCAAAGTCGTCAAGTTCAAGAAAGATCACTTATGCGGTGCCTGTGAAGCAGGGAAGATGACGAGGGCCAAACATGCCTCGAAGACAATCATGACCACTACTCGACCCTTCGAACTGCTTCACATGGATCTTTTCGGTCCCACTCATTACTCAACTCTTACTACTACTGTTTGCCTCTATGGCTTCATTATTGTTGATGATTATTCTAGATATACTTGGGTGCACATAATCCTTTACAAGACTGAAGTGCAGGATGTCTTCACACGCTTCGCCAATCGAGCTATGAACAATTATGGCACCAAGATAAAGCACATCAGAAGTGACAATGGCACTGAATTCAAGAACACTGGCCTTGATACATATCTTGATACCTTGGGGATCACTCATGAATTCTCAGCTCCGTACACACCACAGCAGAATGGCGTCGTTGAACGCAAGAACAGAACACTCATTGAGATGGCCAGAACGATGCTAGATGAATACAAAACCCCAAGAAAATTCTGGCCTGAAGCCATTGATACTGCATGCCATACAATCAATCGTGTTTATCTTCACAAGCTTCTGAACAAGACATCTTATGAACTCCTTACTGGCAAGAAGCCAAATGTCAGTTACTTCAGAGTATTTGGCGCAAGGTGCTGAATTAAGGACCCACATCACACCTCAAAGTTTGCACCAAAAGCACATGAGGGTTTTATGCTTGGATATGGAAAGGATTCGCACTCCTATAGAGTCTTCAATCTCTTTCATTACAAAGTGGTTGAAACAGTGGATGTGCTGTTCGATGAGACCAACGGTTCACAAAGAGAGCAACTGCCAAATGTGCTAGATGAAGTTCCATCCAGTGAATCAATCAAGCTAATGGGAACTGGAGAAATTATACCTTCTGAAGCTCATCCTGAAGAAGAACTTATCATCTCTGCACCTGATCAACATGAAGACAATGCTCAGCCTAAAGACATTCCTTCTAACAACGACAATGAACAGCAAGAGCAAAGTCTTCGCCCTGTACATCCTCGCGTTGCCAATGAAGTGCAGATTGAAAGAATAATTGATAGCATCAATGCACCTGGTCCACTCACTCGTTCAAGGGCAACTCAGCTAGCAAATTTCTGTGGGCACTTCGCATTCGTCTCAATAACAGAACCCAAGAAAGTTGAAGAAGCCTTCATGGAACCTGAATGGATTCAAGCTATGCAAGAAGAGCTTCAACAGTTTGAACTGAATAATGTATGGGAACTGGTTAAGCATCCTGATCCACGGAAGCACAATATAATAGGCACCAAATGGATATACCGCAACAAGCAAGATGAGCATGGTCAAGTTGTCAGAAACAAAGCTCGTGTCGTTGCTCAAGGATATACTCAAGTGGAAGGCATTGACTTCGATGAAACATTTGCTCCTGTGGCTAGACTTGAAGCCATACACATACTGCTGGCCTATGCAAATCATCATAACATACTTCTATATCAAATGGATGTGAAGAGTGCTTTTCTCAATGGCAAGATTGAAGAAGAAGTGTATGTTGCACAACCGCCTGGCTTTGAAGATCCAAAACATCCTGACATGGTATACAAGCTCAACAAGGCACTGTATGGCCTCAAACAAGCCCCTCGGGCCTGGTATGACACACTCAAATACTTCCTGAAGAGCAAAGGCTTCATACCTGGTTCCCTAGACCCCACTCTCTTCACGAAGACATATGATGGTGAACTGTTTGTGTGCCAAATATATGTGGATGACATTATCTTCGGCTGCACCAATCAGAAGTACAGTGAAGAGTTTGGATATATGATGCAAGAGCAATATCAGATGTCCATGATGGGGGAGCTTAAGTTCTTCCTCGGTCTTCAAATACGACAACAACGCAACGGCATCTTCATATCTCAAGAGAAGTATCTCAAAGATTGCCTGAAGAAGTTTGGCATGCAAGACTACAAAGGCTTCACAACACCAATGCCAGCCAAACATCATCTGGGTCCCGACGGCAATGGTAAAGAGTTCGATCAAAAGGTATACCGCTCCATGATTGGTTCTTTACTTTATTTATGTGCATCTAGGCCAGATATTATGCTTAGTGTTTGCATGTGTGCTCGATTTCAAGCGGCACCAAAGGAGTCGCATCACTTAGCTGTGAAGCGAATTCTTCGATATTTGGCTCACACCCCAACTCTAGGATTATGGTATCCAAAGGGCTCAGAGTTTGATCTGGTTGGATTCTCGGATGCTGATTATGCTGGTGACAAAGTTGATCGCAAGTCCACATCAGGCACATGTCACTTTCTGGGACGATCACTTGTATGTTGGTCTTCAAAGAAGCAAAACTGTGTATCTCTTTCCACTGCTGAATCCGAATACATTGCTGCTGGATCTTGCTGTGCTCAGCTACTATGGATGAAGCAAACACTCAAGGACTATGGCATTCATCTGAAGCAAGTGCCACTTTACTGCGACAACGAAAGCGCCATCAAGATTGCCAACAACCCAGTTCAGCACTCGAAGACAAAGCACATTGAAATTTGTCATCACTTTCTCAGAGATCATATTGTGAAGGAAGATATTGATATCATACACGTCAACACTGAAGAGAAATTGGCAGATATCTTCACCAAGCCCTTGGATGAGAAGAGATTTTGCAAGTTACGGTGTGAGCTAAATATCCTGGAATCCTCAAATGTCCTGTGATCAGGCACACATCCTAACCCTTATGCATATTGATGACTTAGATGTGCAACACACGAAGTAAAGTATATCTTCAATCAATGAAGACATACATTCTAAGTGTGAATACATTAATGTGGAATTTGACTTCGGAGCGCCACGATAATTGTGCACCGTGTCTGGGTCTAATGCTTCCTATACGGTGGGTAACGCCACCACCAAACGTTCTGTTTTGAAGTGTTTCACTCATGGCGTTACATTTGCAATGTCTTCACATTTGGTTTGGCTTCGATCTCAACATATCTTCATGATTATCTTCACTTTGTTGATCATACAGATATATATATATATATCCGCTAGTGTTCTGTCCTCTACAGCATTCACTTATAGCTATGTATTCATTGTTGAATCTTTTGAACTAAGTGAATGTGATCGGACCCTAACCTCTCTATGCTTTCTATCTCAAATTCTATCTCTCCAAGTCATATGCATTCTATTGAAACTTTCGAATGTCTTCTCTGCGTCCTTGTCAGCAGAAGATACAGAGACAACCATTAAGTCCGTTTTCAATGCTCATTCCTCCACATATAATCCGGAGAAGTAGGAACGACCACCCGATAATTCAGGCGTGCGTGGGATGTGGAACAAACCCCAAAATTGCACATAATGGCCACGTGCTACTCAGATGCGAATCGCCAGGGGCACCTGTGTAATAGCACAGTGCCGCCCATGTACCTATAAATACACACTTCACAGTGGTCATTATCTCTTCTTCCACTCTTGCACAAACCCTAGCGCCACCACTAGCCCTCGACGACGCCGGCGACGAAGCGCTTCGCTGCCGCAACCTCTCCGACGCCGTCTTCACGCCGACCGCGGACATCGTCCTCTCCGCCGTCACTGTAGGTGTCCTCCGTCGCCAAGTTAGGGCATGGAAGATCGAACTGCTTGGCCTCATCTTCCATTCCATCTAGCAGTTCTTAGTGTGGTAAATAAAACTTCCTTTTTACAGCACCGTTGATCCTATGGATTTGTCACTTTCTACCACAAGCAGTTTCTATTCACACAAGTTAGATCTCTCTCATACTGCATCTCATAACATGCCTAGTATATTCACTTATGCTTCACAAAGTAGTTAGATTCCTCACTTGTACTGATCTCTGGATTCGTACAAATCTGGAACCAACTTCTTATCTATGAGTGAATGTCTTCGCACGATGAGGTCAATGTCTTCTAAACTGATTTATCTTCAAAATCTTCTGAGAATGCATATGACTGCTTCCCCTTCCCTCGCACCTTAATGCTGTCACAGGTACATGTCCGTGGGGGAATCCTTTGGTTCTCATAGTCTGCATTCATTTGCAGAATTCTTACAGCATCACATAAATTCTCCCGAAGCCAGTTGCTGTTGGTCCAGCAAGCGAAAACCTTTGAAGCCTTTGAACGTCTTGAAGCCTTTCAAGCTAAAGTTTATGGCTTCAGAGAAAGCAGCAAGGAAGGGTGGCAGAAAGTGTCGTGGTGAAACATCCAGAGATCTGCCGGATGAACTCTCAGAAATATACAAGACAGATCCTGAAGAGGATTACAGTCAGTGCAAGACCCGAATCCAATGGATTCGAAGATATTGGGCAGAACAATGGTTCAAGTACCGATTTGTAACCCAAGAGTATGCTGAGAAAAATGCCATCAGGAAACCGTGGGGGGACATACTATACAAGAATCTTCAACCCAGGACCAGAGATGAAGCCATTGAACAAGGCTTCTATCCATGCATGGTCCGTGGGCCACAGCCTGCTGATGCTCACCCGTCGTCACTGCTATGGTGTCGCGACGACAATCTGTTCAAGCGCAATTTTCAATTTGCCCAGAACTCAGCGAAGCAGAACAAGAAGACATTGGGACTAGACTTCAATCCTGGTCCTTCTGCTCCAAGGGCTGATGGCACACGAGATGCAGAACCCAATGTCATCGGTCCTTTCTACAACCTTCAAGGTCTCATCACCCACATCTTGGTTCAAGGGACTGCAGTGAATGAGCCTGCAGCTGACGCTAAATCAGATGAAGCGCCTGCAACGCCGAAGCCTCAGAAGCTGAAGAAGCCTAAAGCTTCAAAGCCTGCCCCTTCACCAAAAATCTCACGGGCGAAGCCACTGGCTACTGCACCTCCTGAAGACAGTGTGCAGTCTGAAGACTTATCACGCATCTCCAAGCCCCAGAAGAGCAAGATGCCTTTGCCACACACCAGCCAAGAGCTGACAGCTGTTGCCATTCTGCGCAATGATGACATAGATCTGTCAAGTGATGAAGATCTTGCTGATGACGCTCTTGAGCAACTCATCAAGAGCAAAGAAGCAGAAATCTTCAATGATCTGCCGCTCTTTGATGTAACAATCATCCACACCTTCATTGATGAATGGTTTGACACGCCAAACATCAGCTTCGAAGATCTTCAGCTACCCATTGGCCTCAGTGTCGCCTTCCATGGCGCCATTGCTTCAGAACTAGCCATCGCCCAGCGCGTTGTTGAACTGAAGCGGAAGATTGACTATGAAAAAGCTCAGTTCAAGAAGCATATGGCCAAGCTCAGCGTGCAAGATGTGAAGAACTTCAAGATCATGCTGCACGAGCTCAAAGAAGCCTTTCTGAAGAAACGTGCAGAAGCTCAGGGTTCGCGTGAGCGCATGAAGACTCTGGCTGACAGATGTGTGCAAGCCTATAATGAGGCTGAGAAGCGCAAGGCACTTGGGCGTCCTGGCATTGACCCCAGGATGGCCGCTAAGAAGAAGAAGAAGCCTGCTACGGCTGAACCTGATGCACCAAGGCAGGAAGCAGTTCCGATTGTCTTCCCAACTAGACTAACTGGCTCGAAGCCAAAAGGCCAGTCAACCGCTTCAGAGCTCAAGAAGATAAGGACTGCTGAGGCTGAAGCCAGGAAGAGGAAACACTCTGAAGCCTCTCCTACCGCCCCCACCAAGAAGAAGAGGAAGACCAAGAAAGCTCGGGCTGCTCCCACAGAGCCCTTGATAGTTGAATCCATTTCTATGGTCTATCCTGAAGCTGAACGACAACTGACAGTTCATGAGCCTGCTTCCACAGAGACTCATGAAGCTGAGGACATTCCAGCAGCTGATCCCATCGCTGCTGAAGACATTGGTCATCATGACAATGTAGTAGATGGTGCAGTTCTTCCTCAGTTTGAAAATAGGGAACTCATCAGCATTGGTCGTCCACTGACGCCAATTGCACTGGATGCTTCATGGGCGGATCGCCCACAAGAGGAAGAAGACTTTGAGGCCCAGCCCACTCCAACTCCACAGGCGTCGTCTGCGTTCCGCAGGCTTCGCAAAGGTCCAAGGCCTCAAGTCTCTGCTGAAGACATTCCGGCTGCATCAGCCGCGGAAGAAGAGGTACCACAAGTTGCCACTTCCCAGTCCCACCAAGAAGCAGTTCTCCAGGAGAATGTGCTTGTGACCGACCCTCCAGCTAATCGTGAGGCTGCCACAACCACCAATGAAGCTAATGTGGAGCCCTCCCCAGCAAAAGCTTCAGAAGACAGCGAAGCCACTGATCCCGCCACTTCTGTTCCTGAGTCTGCTGCCGGTCCCCAATTGGACTATCATGTTGAGCATAGGCCTCAGGTACAGAAGCCAACCCAAGACTGCCAAGGTTCCCAGGTCCTGCATCAGCACCTGGCTCCTTCAACATCAATGGCTTTAGGGTAGACAATATGTTCTTCAATAGCTCCAGGAACCCCTACTCAAGGGAAATAATTTCATCTGATCGGTTCTGGAGCTATCCTCAGCGAAGCTACTACTCATGCATTCTGTACAACTAAGGTCGCATTTTCCCACACAAGCGCCTTGATATTGAAGCTATAGCTGGTCTGCCCTGTCTGGAAGAGGCTTTGGATTGCTTCAAGGAAGTTGGACTGCTGCCGTTCATTACTGACGAAGAGCATTGGAATGAAGAGCTGCTGCTTCAATTCTATGCCACACTTCACATCAGAGGGTACAACAGAGATCCGAAGACTTGGGTCCTGGAGTGGATGACTGGCAACGTTCATCACGAAGCCAATGCATTTGACATCATTGAGCTCACTGGCTTGCCCACTCCTGGCGATCTCTTCGAGCAAGGCTGTCAGCTACATACTAAAGCTATTGAGAGCATCTTTCAGCGGCCTGAACCTGATATGAGTCAGATGCTTAGCATGATGAAGCCATTGCCCCAAGATGCTGCTTATCCCACAGAGTTCTTCGTTGAAGACCTTGAGTATCTGCCAAGAACCATCTATCACATCATCAGGCGAACTCTCTGTCCCATCAAAGGGCACTCTCCAAATGCCAAGCTTGAGGGTGCAATGAAGACTTTGATCTTCAATATACTTCATGGCAAATGCTTCAATGCACAGGATTTCTTCATACGCCTACTGTTGGGGAACATAGTAATTTCAAAAAATTTCCTACGCACACGCAAGATCATGGTGATGCATAGCAAAGAGAGGGGAGAGTGTGATCTACGTACCCTTGTAGATCGACAACGGAAGCGTTAACTTGGTTGATGTAGTCGTACGTCTCCACGGCCCGACCGATCAAGCACCGAAACCACGGCACCTCCGAGTTCTAGCACACGTTCAGCTCGATGACGATCCCCGGACTCCGATCCAGCAAAGTGTCGGGGAAGAGTTTCGTCAGCACGACGGCGTGGTGACGATCTTGATGTACTACCGTCGCAGGGCTTCGCCTAAGCACCGCTACAATATTATCGAGGACTACGGTGGAAGGGGGCACCGCACATGGCTAAGAATATGATCACGTGGATCAACTTGTGTCTCTAGGGGTGCCCCCTGCCCCCGTATATAAAGGAGCAAGGGGAGGAGGCCGGCCGGCCCTATAGGCGCGCCAAGGAGGAGTCCTCCTCCTAGTAGGACTCCTACTAGGAGGGGGAAGGAAGTGGGGAGGGAGAGGGAAAGGGGGGCGCCGCCCCCCTCTCCTAGTCCAATTCAGACCAGGGGGAGGAGGCGCGCGACCCACCTTTGGCTGCCCCCCTCTCTCTCCACTAAGGCCCATATGGCCCATTACTTCTCCCGGGGGGGTTCCGGTAACCCTCCGGCTCTCCGGTTTTCTCCGAAATCACCCGGAACACTTCCGGTGTCCGAATATAGCCGTCCAATATATCAATCTTTATGTCTCGACCATTTCGAGACTCCTCGTCATGTCCGTGATCACATCCAGGACTCCGAACTAACTTCGGTACATCAAAACTCATAAACTCATAATATAACTGTCATCAAAACCTTAAGCGTGCGGACCCTACGGGTTCGAGAACAATGTAGACATGACCGAGACACGTCTCCGGTCAATAACCAATAGCGGAACCTGGATGCTCATATTGGCTCCTACATATTCTACGAAGATCTTTATCGGTCAGACCGCATAACAACATACGTCGTTCCCTTTCTCATCGGTATGTTACTTGCCTGAGATTCGACCGTCGGTATCTCAATACCTAGTTCAATCTCGTTACCAGCAAGTCTCTTTACTCGTTCTGTAATACATCATCCCGCAACTAACTCATTAGTTGCAATGCTTGCAAGGCTTAAGTGATGTGCATTACCGAGAGGGCCCAGAGATACCTCTCCGACAATCGGAGTGACAAATCCTAATCTCGAAATATGCCAACCCAACATGTACCTTTGGAGACACCTGTAGAGCTCCTTTATAATCACCCAGTTACGTTGTGACGTTTGGTAGCACACAAAGTGTTCCTCTGGCAAACGGGAGTTGCATAATCTCATAGTCATAGGAACATGTATAAGTCATGAAGAAAGCAATAGCAACATACTAAACGATCGGGTGCTAAGCTAATGGAATGGGTCATGTCAATCAGATCATTCAACTAATGATGTGATCCCGTTAATCAAATAACAACTCTTTGTCCATGGTTAGGAAACATAACCATCTTTGATTAATGAGCTAGTCAAGTAGAGGCATACTAGTGACACTCTGTTTGTCTATGTATTCACACATGTATTATGTTTCCGGTTAATACAATTCTAGCATGAATAATAAACTTTTATCATGATATAAGGAAATAAATAATAACTTTATTATTGCCTCTAGGGCATATTTTGTTCAGTCTCCCACTTGCACTAGAGTCAATAATCTAGATTACACAGTAATGATTCTAACACCCATGGAGCCTTGGTGCTGATCATGTTTTGCTCGTGGAAGAGGCTTAGTCAACGGGTCTGCAACATTCAGATCCGTATGTATCTTGCAAATCTCTATGTCTCCCACCTGGACTAGATCCCGGATGGAATTGAAGCGTCTCTTGATGTGCTTGGTTCTCTTGTGAAATCTGGATTCCTTCGCCAAGGCAATTGCACCAGTATTGTCACAAAAGATTTTCATTGGACCTGATGCACTAGGTATGACACCTAGATCGGATATGAACTCCTTCATCCAGACTCCTTCATTTGCTGCTTCCGAAGCAGCTATGTATTCCGCTTCACACGTAGATCCCGCCACGATGCTTTGTTTAGAACTGCACCAACTGACAGCTCCACCGTTTAATGTAAACACGTATCCGGTTTGCGATTTAGAATCGTCCGGATCAGTGTCAAAGCTTGCATCAACGTAACCGTTTACGATGAGATCTTTGTCACCTCCATATACGAGAAACATATCCTTAGTCCTTTTCAGATACTTCAGGATGTTCTTGACCGCTGTCCAGTGATCCACTCCTGGATTACTTTGGTACCTCCCTGCTAGACTTATAGCAAGGCACACATCAGGTCTGGTACACAGCATTGCATACATGATAGAGCCTATGGCTAAAGCATAGGGAACATCTTTCATTTTCTCTCTATCTTCTGTAGTGGTCGGGCATTGAGTCTGACTCAACTTCACACCTTGTAACATAGGCAAGAACCCTTTCTTTGCTTGATCCATTTTGAACTTCTTCAAAATCTTGTCAAGGTATGTGCTTTGTGAAAGTCCAATTAAACGTCTTGATCTATCTCTATAGATCTTTATGCCTAATATGTAAGCAGCTTCACCGAGGTCTTTCATTGAAAAACTCTTATTCAATTATCCCTTTATGCTATCTAGAAATTCTATATCATTTCCGATCAGTAATATGTCATCCACATATAATATCAGAAATGCTACAGAGCTCCCACTCACTTTCTTGTAAATACAGGCATCTCCAAAAGTCTGTATAAAACCAAATGCTTTGATCACACTATCAAAGCGTTTATTCCAACTCCGAGAGGCTTGCACCAGTCCATAAATGGATCGCTGGAGCTTGCATGCTTTGTTAGCTCCCTTTGGATCGACAAAACCTTCCGGTTGTATCATATACAACTCTTCTTTCAGAAATTCATTCAGGAATGCAGTTTGACATCCATCTGCCAAATTTCATAATCATAAAATGCGGCAATTGCTAACATGATTCGGACAGACTTAAGCATCGCTACGGGTGAGAAGGTCTCATTGTAGTCAACCCCTTGAACTTTCAGAAACCCTTTTGCAGCAAGTCGAGCTTTGTAGACAGTAATATTACCGTCCACGTCAGTCTTCTTCTTGAAGATCCATTTATTCTCAATTGCTTGCCGATCATTGGGCAAGTCAACCAAAGTCCACACTTTGTTCTCATACATGGATCCCATCTCAGATTTCATGGCTTCAAGCCATTTTGCGGAATCTGGGCTCACCATCGCTTCTTCATAGTTCGTAGGTTCATCATGATCTAGTAGCATGACTTCCAGAACTGGATTACCCTACCACTCTAGCGCGGATCTCACTCTGGTTGATCTACGAGGTTCAGTAGTATCTTGTTCTGAAGTTTCATGATCATTGTCATTAGCTTCCTCACTAATGGGTGTAGGTGTCATAGAAACAGTTTTCTGTGATGCACTACTTTCCAATAAGGGAGCAGGTACAGTTACCTCGTCAAGTTCTACTTTCCTCCCACTCACTTCTTTCGAGAGAAACTCCTTCTCTAGAAAGTTTCCGAACTTAGCAACAAAAATCTTGCCTTCGGATCTGTGATAGAAGGTGTATCCAATAGTCTCCTTTGGATATCCTATGAAGACACATTTCTCCGATTTGGGTTCGAGCTTATCAGGTTGAAGCTTTTTCACATAAGCATCACAGCCCCAAACTTTCAGAAACGACAACTTTGGTTTCTTGCCAAACCATAGTTCATAAGGTGTCGTCTCAACGGATTTTGATGGTGCCCTATTTAACGTGAATGCGGCCGTCTCCAAAGCATAACCCCAAAACGATAGCGGTAAATCAGTAAGAGACATCATAGATCGCACCATATCTAGTAAAGTACGATTACGACGTTCGTACACACCATTACGCTGTGGTGTTCCGGGTGGCGTGAGTTGCGAAACTATTCCGCATTGTTTCAAATGTACACCAAACTCGTAACTCAAATATTCTCCTCCATGATCAGATCGTAGAAACTTTATTTTCTTGTTACGATGATTTTCAACTTCACTCTGAAATTCTTTGAACTTTTCAAACGTTTCAGACTTATGTTTCATTAAGTAGATATACCCATATCTGCTTAAGTCATCTGTGAAGGTGAGAAAATAACGATATCTGCCACGAGCCTCAATATTCATCGGACCACATACATCTGTATGTATGATTTCCAACAAATATGTTGCTCTCTCCATAGTACCGGAGAACGGCGTTTTAGTCATCTTGCCCATGAGGCACGATTCGCAAGTACCAAGTGATTCATAATCAAGTGGTTCCAAAAGTCCATCAGTATGGAGTTTCTTCATGCGCTTTACACCGATATGACCTAAACGACAGTGCCACAAATAAGTTGCACTATCATTATCAACTCTGCATCTTTTGGCTTCAACATTATGAATATGTGTGTTACTACTATCGAGATTCAATAAGAATAGACCACTCTTCAATGGTGCATGACCATAAAAGATATTACTCATATAAATAGAACAACCATTATTCTCTGATTTAAATGAATAACCGTCTCGCATCAAACAAGATCCAGATATAATTTTCATGCTTAACACTGGCACCAAATAACAATTATTTAGGTCTAATATTAATCCCGAAGGTAGATGTAGAGGTAGCGTGCCGACCGCGATCACATCGACTTTGGAACCGTTTCCCACGCGCATCGTCACCTCGTCCTTAGCCAATCTTCGCTTAATTCGTAGTCCCTATTTCGAGTTGCAAATATTAGCAACAGAACCAGTATCAAATACCCAGGTGCTACTGCGAGCATTAGTAAGGTACACATCAATAACATGTATATCACATATACCTTTGTTCACCTTGCCATCCTTCTTATCCACCAAATACTTGGGGCAGTTCCGCTTCCAGTGACCAGTCTGCTTGCAGTAGAAGCACTCAGTTTCAGGCTTAGGTCCAGACTTGGGTTTCTTATCTTGAGCAGCAACTTGCTTGCTGTTCTTCTTGAAGTTCCCCTTCTTCTTCCCTTTGCCCTTTTTCTTGAAACTAGTGGTCTTGTTGACCATCAACACTTGATGCTCCTTTTTGATTTCTACCTTCGCAGCTTTCAGCATTGCGAAGAGCTCGGGAATAGTCTTATTCATCCCTTGCATATTATAGTTCATCACGAAGCTCTTGTAGCTTGGTGACAGTGATTGGAGAATTCTGTCAATGACGCAATCATCTGGAAGATTAACTCCCATTTGAATCAAGTGATTATTATACCCAGACATTTTGAGTATATGCTCACTGACAGAACTGTTCTCCTCCATCTTGCAGCTATAGAACTTATTGGAGACTTCATATCTCTCAATCCGGGCATTTGCTTGAAATATTAACTTCAACTCCTGGAACATCTCATATGCTCCATGACGTTCAAAACGTCGTTGAAGTCCCGGTTCTAAGCCGTAAAGCATGGCACACTGAACTATCGAGTAGTCATCAGCTTTGCTCTGCCAGACGTTCACAACATCTGGTGTTGCTCCAGCAGTAGGCCTGGCACCCAGCGGTGCTTCCAGGACGTAATTCTTCTGTGCAGCAATGAGGATAATCCTCAAGTTACGGACCCAGTCCGTGTAATTGCTACCATCATCTTTCAACTTTTCTTTCTCAACGAACGCATTAAAATTCAACGGAACAACAACACGGGCCATTTATCTACAATCATACATAAACAAGCAAGATACTATCAGGTACTAAGTTCATGATAAATTTAGGTTCAATTAATCATATTACTTAAAGAACTCCCACTTAGATAGACATCCCTCTAATCCTCTAAGTGATTACGTGATCCAAATCAACTAAACCATGTCCGATCATCACGTGAGATGGAGTAGTTTCATTGGTGAACATCACTATGTTGATCATATATACTATATGATTCACGCTCAACCTTTCGGTCTCCGTGTTCTGAGGCCATATCTGTATATGCTTGGCTCGTCAAGTATAACCTGAGTATTCCGCGTGTGCAACTGTTTTGCACCCGTTGTATTTGAACGTAGAGCCTATCACACCCGATCATCACGTGGTGTCTCAGCACGAAGATAATTCGCAATGGTGCATACTCAGGGAGAACACTTCTTGATAATTTAGTGAGCGATCATCTTATAATGCTACCGTCAATCAAAGTAAGATAAGATGCATAAAAAGATAAACATCACATGCAATCAATATAAGTGATATGATATGGCCATCATCATCTTGTGCTTGTGATCTCCATCTTCGAAGCACCGTCGTGATCACCATCGTCACCGGCGCGACACCTTGATCTCCATCGTAGCATCATTGTCGTCTCGCCAATCTTATGCTTCCACGACTATCACTACCGCTTAGTGATAAAGTAAAGCATTACAGCGCGATTGCATTGCATACAATAAAGCGACAACCATATGGCTCCTGCCAGTTGCCGATAACTCGGTTACAAAACATGATCATCTCATACAATAAAATTTAGCATCATGTCTTGACCATATCACATCACAACATGCCCTGCAAAAACAAGTTAGACGTCCTCTACTTTGTTGTTGCAAGTTTTACGTGGCTGCTACGGGCTTAAGCAAGAACCAATCTTACCTACGCATCAAAACCACAACGATAGTTTGTCAAGTTGGTGCTGTTTTAACCTTCGCAAGGACCGGGCGTAGCCACACTCGGTTCAAGTAAAGTTGGAGAAACTGTCACCCGCAAGCCACCTATGTGCAAAGCACGTCGGGAGAACCGGTCTCGCGTAAGCATACGCGTAATGTCAGTCCGGGCCGCTTCGTCCAACAATACCGCCGAACCAAAGTATGACATGCTGGTAAGTAGTATGACTTATATCGCCCACAACTCACTTGTGTTCTACTCATGCATATAACATAAACATATAAAACCTAGGCTCTGATGCCACTGTTGGGGAACGTAGTAATTTCAAAAAATGTCCTACGCACATGCAAGATCATGGTGATGCATAGCAACGAGAGGGGAGAGTGCGATCTACGTACCCTTGTAGATCGACAATGGAAGCGTTAACTTGGTTGATGTAGTCGTACGTCTCCATGGCCCGACCGATCAAGCACCGAAACCACGGCACCTCCGAGTTCTAGCACACATTCAGCTCGATGACGATCCCCGGACTCCGATCCAGCAAAGTGTTGGGGAAGAGTTCCGTCAGCACGACGGCGTGGTGACGATCTTGATGTACTACCGTCGTAGGGCTTCGCCTAAGCACCGCTACAATATTATCGAGGACTATGGTGGAAGGGGGCACCGCACATGGCTAAGAATATGATCACGTGGATCAACTTGTGTCTCTAGGGGTGCCCCCTGCCCCCGTATATAAAGGAGCAAGGGGAGGAGGCCAGCCGGCCCTATAGGCGCGCCAAGGAGGAGTCCTCCTAGTAGGAGTAGGACCCCTACTAGGAGGGGGAATGAAGTGGGGAGGGAGAGGGAAAGGGGGGCGCCGCCCCCCCTCTCCTAGTCCAATTCGGACCAGGGGGGAGGAGGCGCGCGGCCCATCTTTGGCTGCCCCTCTCTCTCTCCACTAAGGCCCATATGGCCCATTACTTCTCCCGCGGGGGTTCCCGTAACCCTCCGGCTCTCCGGTTTTCTCCGAAATCACCCGGAACACTTCCGGTGTCCGAATATAGCCGTCCAATATATCAATCTTTATGTCTCGACCATTTCCAGACTCCTCATCATGTCCGTGATCACATCCGGGACTTCGAACTAACTTCGGTACATCAAAACTCATAAACTCATAATATAACTATCATCGAAACCTTAAGCGTGCGGACCCTACGGGTTCGAGAACAATGTAGACATGACCGAGACACGTCTCCGGTCAATAACCAATAGTGGAACCTGGATGCTCATATTGGCTCCTACATATTCTACGTAGATCTTTATCGGCCAGACCGCATAACAACATACGTCGTTCCCTTTGTCATCGGTATGTCACTTGCCCGAGATTCGATCGTCGGTATCTCAATACCTAGTTCAATCTCGTTACCGGCAAGTCTCTTTACTTGTTCTGTAATACATCATCCCGAAACTAACTCATTAGTTGCAATGCTTGCAAGGCTTAAGTGATGTGCATTACCGAGAGGGCCCAGAGATACCTCTCCGACAATCGGAATGACAAATCCTAATCTCGAAATACGCCAACCCAACATGTACCTTTGGAGACACCTGTAGAGCTCCTTTATAATCACCCAGTTACATTGTGACGTTTGGTAGCACACAAAGTGTTCCTCTGGCAAACGGGATTTGCATAATCTCATAGTCATAGGAACATGTATAAGTCATGAAGAAAGCAATAGCAACATACTAAACGATCGGGTGCTAAGCTAATGGAATGGGTCATGTCAATCAGATCATTCAACTAATGATGTGATCCTGTTAATCAAATAACAACTCTTTGTCCATGGTTAGGAAACATAACCATCTTTGATTAACGAGCTAGTCAAGTAGAGGCATACTAGTGACACTCTGTTTGTCTATGTATTCACACATGTATTATGTTTCCGGTTAGTACAATTCTAGCATGAATAATAAACTTTTATCATGATATAAGGAAATAAATAATAACTTTATTATTGCCTTTAGGGCATATTTCCTTCACCAACTTGCTGCATCAGGCACTGATCTGTTTGGTTTGAAATTCTACGCCCCTTGGGTCATGCGGCTGATCAAGCTACACTCCGCTATCTCGTATCAGCCCTCAGCCCGCAACCATCGGATCTTATTGCCTGATGTGGACATATCTACTGAAGCCATATATTCTGAGCCTGCCAAGAAACCTCTAAGTCTTCAGAATGCAGAACATCAGAGCTTCACTCAGAACATTGAAGGAGTTGAAGCAGTTTCTCGGGTGTATCCTTTGGCTGGCACTACACGTGCACCACACCCTGCTTCCACTGAAGCCACTGATAGTGCAACTGCTCCAAGACCCAAGAAGTGCACTCGTGTTCTCAACGACCGAGAGCTTCTTGTGGCTCTACATCAGAAACAGGATAGGCATCATGACTGGCTGAAGCGTCAGATGAAAAGCCTCTTGGTGGAAGTTAATCGCGTTCGCAATCTTGCCACCAAGAATGCCTTCGTTGCCCATGAAACCTGTCGCCGCACATGGAAAGGGCTCACGATGATGTGTTCTGAAGCTGATCTTCAAGAGGATGGCTTCACTGAGAGATTCAAGTTTGACTCCACACCTCCTCGAAGGGCTGTGCTGCTAGGAACTCCATCCCTTGAAGACTCTGAGTTCTCTTCCTCTGCTGCCACAGTGACTGCCAGAATTATTGAGGAAGAAGACGATGCTACTTCACCGCCACCTCCTTCAGCACCTCCAAGCTCTTCAGCACCGCCAAACAACACCAACAACCCTTCTACTTCACCTACTCCTCATGGGCACGAGTAGAGGCTCTATGTCTTTAAATCTTTTTGTTCATTACTGACAAAAGGGGGAGAAGCATATGAGATTGATAGTCTTCAAGCGGGTCCATATGGGCGGGTGCTTTATATTTTGCTTCGTGCTTACAACTCTCGTTTTTGCTACATTTGGTTCTTATGAGTTGTAACACTTAAACTAGATGGTCGTCTGCTACTTATTTGCCACCTTGTTTTGCGAAGATAAATTCCGCATGTGCGATGATAAATTCCGCACTTAGATCATTCTGTAGACGTCCATTTTCCATTATGCATGTCATTATCTTCATATACTTTCACATGCATAGTGGATTGTCATCATAAGTTGAAGTGGATCTCCACAAATACAACCTGCCATGTGCATTTGCATTCCAAACACAAATTACTTATATGCACATCTTCAGGGGGAGCCCTTGCAACTTATGAAGACAATTCCTTATCCCTTACAATTTCACAGATGATATTCCCCGTTGAAAACTTCAACTAGTTTGTCATCAATCACCAAAAAGGGGGAGATTGTAAGTGCATCTAGTGCCACCCCTAGTTGGTTTTGGAGTATTGACGACAAACCTAGTTGAGGGACTAATGTGTTTGTGAGAATTGCAGGATAACACAGGTAGAAGTCCCTAATTGATTCGGTTTTCCTACCAGAGATGACCCCTAAAAATGTATGAAGACATTGAAGACAAAGGTGGTATATGAAGATATTCACATTGAAGACTATGACAGGAGAAGACACCACATGAAGCCTATGGAGCTCGAAGACTTAGCTCTTTCGTAGTTCTTTTTCTTTTGTGTTGAGTCATAGGAACCACCGTACTGTTAAGTGGGGTCCAAGAGAACCAGTCAGAATGACTGAAGTGATGCCTAACCAAAAACCTATGTCTTCGAGTGAAGACTATGAGAGCGAATCTTGTCCAGAGTCGGACAAGTCAGCTTTGCTTGTAGGCCAAGTAAAGTTGCCATGTGGGTTTGAAATCTGACTGTTGGAACACGTGTCAGTTCCTTAGTGACCCAGGGTCATTTCGGACAAATCAGGTCGGGTTGCCAAGTGGCTATAAATAGCCCACCCCCTACAACCATAAACGGTTGGCTGCTCAGATTGAGAGTACGGCTTTTGTCGTTTGAGAGCAACCCACCTCGAAGCCTTTGAGAGAGAATTCCTTGCGAGGATAAAGCCCTAACCACCCAGAGCCAAAGAGAATTAGGCATCACTTAAGTCTTCTTGTCTGTGTGATCTGAAGACTTATTACACTTGAGGACTGTGCATCCTCCAGCCGGTTAGGCGTCGCGTTCTGAGCATCCAAGAGTCATTGTGGATTGCCGATGAACAAAGTCTGTGAAGGTTTGGGAGTCTACCTTGAAGACTTACCAGAGTGATTGGGCGAGGTCTGTGTGACCTTAGCTCAAGGAGAATACGGTGAGGACTGGGTGTCCTGAGCTGCGTGTTCAGGACTGGGTGTCCGGGACTGTGTGTCCTAAGGTTTAAATACCTAGCCGCTCCAACCAGACGTACAGTTGTCACATCAACTGGAACTGGTCCAACAAATCATTCTCTTCAACGAGTCACTGGTTTCATCTTCCCTTCCCTTTACTTACTGTTACTCTTTGTGAAGTCATTGTATGATTGCACTATATTTTGTCTTCACTGAGTGACTGCGTGTTCTGTTTGGCTTCATAATATCTTCCTACCTGATCCTTAATATCTAGCTGCTATTAGTCTTCGTGCTTTCACTTCATTGAATACTTGACTATGGCTTGCCTAGTGTAGTCTACCTTTCGCTGCATGGTAATAGGTTTATTTCTGTCGTTTGTCTTCGAAATTTCCACGTTTTGAAGACTTTCATAAAAATCACCTATTCACCCCCCCTCTAGTCGATATAACGCACTTTCACCGACGGTCGAATCTCAGGCAAGTAACATACCGATGACAAAGGGAATGACGTATGTTGTCATTACGGTTTGACCGATAAAGATCTTCGTAAAATATGTAGGAACCAATACGAGCATCCAGATTCTTCTGTTGGTTATTGACCGGAGATGTGTCTCGGTCATGTCTACATAGTTCTCGAACCTATAGGGTCCGCACGCTTAACGTTCAATGACGATTTGTATTATGAGTTATGTGTTTTGGTGACCGAAGTTTGTTCGGAGTCCCAGATGAGATCATAGACATGACGAGAAGTCTCAAATTGTTCGAGAGGTAAATATTGATATATTGGACGATAGTATTCAGACACTGGAATGGTTCCAGAGAGTTTCGGGTATTTATCGGAGTACCGGGGGGTTACCGGAACCCCCTGGGGAAGTAATGGGCCACAAGGGGCTGGCGCGCCCCCACTTGGAAGGGGTCCAAATTGGAGTGGGGAAGGGGGCGGCACCCCCTTTCCTTCTCCTTCTCCTTCTCCTTCCCCCTTTCCCTCTCCGGTAAAAGGAAGGGGGTCCGAATTGGACTTGGAGTCCTAGTAGGACTCCCCCCACTTGGGGCGCACCTAGGCCGGCCTCCTCCCCTGTCCTCCTCTATATACGGGCGCAAGGGGGCACCTCTAAGGCACATCAATTTGTTCTTAGCCGTGTGCGGTGCCCCCCTCCACCATTTACTCCTCCGATCATATTGTCGTAGTGCTTAGGCAAAGCCCTGTGTGGATCACTTCAGCGTCACCGTCACCACACCGTCGTGCTGACAAAACTCTCCCTCGACACTTTGCTAGATCAAGAGTTCGAGGGACGTCATCGAGCTGAATGTGTGCCGAACTCGGAGGTGCCGTACGTTTGGTACTTGATCGGTCGAATTGAGAAGATGTTCGACTACATCAACCGCGTTAAACTAACGCTTCCGCTTTCGATCTACGAGGGTACGTGGACACACTCTCCCCCTCTTGTTGCTATGCATCTCCTAGATAGATCTTGCGTGATCGTAGGGAATTTTTTGAAATTGCATGCTACATTCCGCAACAAATACCCGTGGTGACAATGGGGTATTATATTGATTCACTTGATGTATGTTTTGGCACTCAACTCGTGAATTCCTGAGGTGACATTGGGGTAATCTATGCATAGGTGTTGATGCACATTTTCATCCTACTTTATCCGGTAGAAATCTTGGGGCACTCTTTGAAGTTCTTTGTGTTGGATTGAATATTATGAATCTGGCGTTGTTTGATGCATATCGTATAATCAACTCACGGATACTTGTGGATACATTGGAGTATCTAGGTGACATTAGAGTTGGTTGATGTGTATCATACGGTGTTATTTTGCTGCGAAGTCTAGGGCTGTTTGTGACACCTATAGGAATAGCTCAATAGATTGATCAAAAAGGATAACTTTGAGGTGGTTTCGTACCCTACAAACAATTTCATCTTATGTTCTCCGCTAGATAAGAACTTTGAAGTGACTCTTATCGCACGTTGAGGGATTATTATATGATTCAATTATGTTAGCACTATTGAGAGATTGCACTAGTGAAAGTATGAACCCTAGGCCTTATTTTCAAGCATTTCAATACCGTTTGTGCTCACTTTTGTTACTTGCTACCTTGCTGTTTTTTATTGTCCCTATTACAAAAATCAATATCTCCTACCATTACTACACTTGTATCACCATCTCTTCACTGAACTAGTGCACCTATACAATTTACCATTATATTTGGTGTGTTGGAGACACAATAGATTCTTTGTTATTTGGTTATAGGGTTGTTTGAGATATAACATCTTCATCCTACGCCTCCCACAGATTGATAAACCTTAGGTTACCCACTTGAGGGAAATTTGCTATTGTCCTACAAAACTATGCGCTTGGAGGCCGAACACGAGTCTACAAGAACAGGTTGCATAGTAGACACCAGTGACACAATCATTCCAACAAATGAACGCCTTTCTTTGGCAATGAAGGTGGAAAGGAAACGGTGAAGGAAGTGGGAGGTGGAGAAGGAGAATCGAGAAGGGGTAGTGAACAACATGTATGGTGAAGAAGGAGGAGGCAAGTGCGGAGTGCAATGATGCGAAGGAGGAAGATAATGCAGAGAGGTTTGGCATGTTCATAAATGTGCACAACAAGAAGCTCAAGCTCGAAGGGAGGAAGCATGAGATCAAGTCAACTTTGAGGACTAAAAGATGTTGTTCATGAAGACGCCGGAGTTGGATACCCATGCAGCAAAGATTATGCAAGAGTACCTGATGAGTGTAGTTTTACACTCATTGTTGCCGCTGTTTAAACTGGATAATGATGTCTACGGCACAACCTTATTCTTGTAAACTTTGTTGGGCCTCCAAGTATAGAGTTTTGTAGGACAACAACAAATTACCTCAAGTGGATGACCTAAGGTCTCTGTTAGAAAAGGCAGTGCCTAGGAGGCGCTTAGGCACACTTAGGTGCTAGGCGATGGCCAAATGCCTCGCCTAGGGCATAAGCGCAAGTCTAGGCAGGGCTAGCAAGAAATTGCACTGATATGCCAAACATGTCATATTCAAATGGTAGTAGATTGGTAGTTAAATTATTAATGTGACTTAAACTAATATTGACACAAATATAATACCACAAATACATCCTGATTGTAAAAACTATATTACCACCTAGGCCACGCCTAGGGCGCTTAAGCATCGCCTAGGCACTAGGAGAGGTCAACCGCCTCGCTTACGCCTACCGCCTTTTCCAACCTTCTAAGGTTTATCAATCCACGAAAGGTGTAGGATGAAGGTGGTCCTCCCTTAAACAACCCTGCAATCAAATACAAGTGGTCTCTTGTGTCCCCAACACACCCAATGCAATTGTCAGATGTATAAGTGTACTAGTTCAGGGAAGCGACGATGATAGATGTGTATTATGGATGGTATAAATAGGTATTTGTAATCTGAACAAATAAAAACAGCGAGGTAGCAAGTAACAAAATTGAGTAAAAATAGTGTCTTAATGCTTGGAAACAAGTTCTAGGGTTCATACTTTCACTAGTGCGAACTCTCAGCATCATTAACATAATTTAACCACATGATAATCCCGCAAAGTGCAGCAAAGAATCACTCCAAAGTTTCTATTTCTATTATAGAAAATAAGATGAAATCGCGTAGGTGCGCTTAACAATAAACCACCTCAAAGTTGTCTTTCCAATTTTGATCTATTGAACCACCCACAAATTAACTGCCAGAAATAGTCCGAGAAGTCATACTATGATAACACCATATGATACTTATCGTTCAACCTTTACGCTAAGAGTACCCCAATGTTACCTTGGGTATCCGCAAATTAATTGCTAGACATGCATCATGTAATCTAAAATCCAAAGTATTCAATCCAACATAAAGAAACTTTAAAGAGCCAGACTCAATTCATTATATATCATAAGATCCAACTATATTAATAAAGCTCATGGTACATCAAGATCGAATTCATCAAGAACATAAGAGAGAGATATCAAATACATAGCTACTAGTACATACCGTTAGGCCCGAGGATGAACTACTCACACATCACCATGAGAACGGGGAGGGAGTTGATGGTGATAGTGATGGAGGAGATGTCCCTGGCAGTGCTCTGGCGCCACCGGATGAGAGGGGGGAGGGGGCCCTCCTTATTATTTCTTGTCCATCCGAGGATAGAGTGAGATCTCCCCTAGATTGGATCTCTCTATTCTATCTCCTGTATTCGCTTCAAAAAATACTGGTCGGGCACCATTTCTTAAATAGCCGGAGATCCCTAACTCTGACCAGGCTGAAATTTTAACATGATTTCCCCCCATAAATTAGCTTTGTTGCGGCAAATGAAGATCTCCAACCGATTAAGGAGAAGCCACGCGAGCCCAGGGTATGCCCATGGGGGATGGGTGCGCCACCTGGCCGTGTGGGGCCCTCAAGCACAGCCTTGTGTTGATTTCTTCTCCCAAAAATCATATATATTACAGAAAAATATCATATTAAATTACATGGAAGATATTGACCATCCCCACTACTCCATGAGTTGTACGAGCATAGAAAACAGAATTTTATTTGAAGGTTCAGAGTTGGTACATACAAATTTAATTGAAATGGCAATGAAGTACCATATATAGGTAGGTATAGTTGACACTTTTTATAAGAAACTTGATTCAAGGATTTTGGATGCAGAAGCAGTATTTCCACTTAGTGCGGAAGTATTTGGCTAGCAAAGATTATAAACAAAGACCACATGTTGGAGGATACATGACAATATAACTTCTATACAAATATACACAAACATAACTCATTACATTGTCTTCCTTGTTCAACATCAAGTATTTGATCAAGGTTGAAAATATTCATTGAGGGTTCACAATCACAAAAGATGTCCAAGATAGTATATTAGCATGTGAAATTTATCTTCCTTGTACTAATCTTTGATGAATTTTTCAAATGACCAATGTTGTATTTGTTAATTTCAATAGATTTTACTTGCTAAACCCAATGCAAAGCCACTACCTCACACAAGATCGGCATATGAGATTGAATTATAATGCTAGGATACATATTTAATTTTCAACACATATGTAATTTCAAGTGTATGACATTTAGTTCATTAAAAAGAATCTCTAAGGATATAAGTGAAGCACGAGAATAAATAATAAAACTACTCCAAAAGATATAAGCCAAGAACCAAGAGTAGTTAAGTAAATAAGTGGCTATGAATTAAATATCTCCAACATGAAGATAAGATGCAAATATACTCTACAAGGATAGCACATATCATGTGAATAGATAAAAACTTAGGCCCTACCGAGACTAACCGATAGTTTTGGTGAAGAAAAGTGGGTGCCTACTGGGGCATCCCCAAGCTTAAATACTTGAGACTCCTTGAAATATTACCTTGGGGTGCCTTGGGCATCCTCAAGCTTGAGGTCTTGTGTCTCCTTAATTCCTTGTGTATCACAGTCTCCCCTGGGTCTTAAAAACTTCATTCATAGAATACTTAATATAACTCATGAGATAGGTTAGTACAAAATAAATACAAAACCTTACCATTCTCTACTATAGAAAATCTTCAAGATTATAATTAAATATTGCATACTAAATTCCTACACATATTTAATATCTCTATATACTAATTGAAATATTAAATAAGCAAACATGGGCAAACAATGCATCTATAACAACAATCTATCTAAATAGAACAATCCGTACAGGAGGAATAAATTAACATACTTCTGTAACTCTAAAAATCTAAAAACTTACCATATAACAAAGAACTCATACATGCTTACTGTGTAAAAATATTCAAGATTTTTTCACATTCTAACAATCCAGGAATATTCAGGACACAAAAATAAATCTTTCTGTTTTCAAACAACAACTCATAAACATGCGAACTGAGCATGGTAAAGGCTAAACTTGGAACTTTATTGAAAGAGAAGATACAAAACGTGATTATTACAATAGCTTTAATCATGTGAACACACAAAAAACAGTAAGAATTAATATTGGGTTACTCCTAACAAGCTCTTTCCTTTAATGCATTTTAGCTAGGTATGATGATTTTAATGATGCTCACATGAAAGTAGGAATTGAAACATAATGAGAGCATCATGAATCATATATCATTTGATCCTAACGCACTTCCTATTCATAGGATTTTTGTAGTCAAGCAATTTATTGAAGAACAAAGTAACTAGCATAGGAAGGCAAAACAAATGCAACTTTAAAAGTTTCAATAGAGGAAACTTGATGTTGTTGAGATATTTATGAACATATATTCCTCTCTCATAATAATTTTCAGTAGCATCATGGTTTTTTTAACAACATAACTATCACATAAATCATTCTTTTCATGATCCACATGCATAGGGGTTTTATTGCTCTCCACATAAGCAAATTTCTTCTCATTCATAATAGTGGGAGTATCATATAAAACTTGAACACTATAAATTAATTCCACATTAAAAGATTAATGTTTAGTAGACGAATGTTCATAATTATGAAAATTTTCACAAGGATGATTATCACTATTATATAGCATAAGTATCATCACAATAATCGTCATAAGTAACAACTTTGTTCTCATCATAATCAATTGAAACATCTTCCAAAATAGTGGAATCATCACTAAATAAAGTCATGACCTCTCCTAATCCACTTCTATCATTATTCAAATAAGATTGAACACCCTCCAAAATAGTGGGATCATGGCTACCTAAAGTGGACACTCTTCCAAACCCACTTTCATCATCACTGTAATCATCATAAATAGGAGGCATGTTCTCATCATAATAACTTTTCTCATCAAAAGTTGGGGGAACTAAATAGACCATCTTCATTAAACATGTCATCCCCAAGCTTATAAATTTCATTACTAGCACAACTGATATTCATAGAATGCATACCAACAACATTCCAATCATACTTAACATTCAAGGAACTCACATGACAACTTTTGTTGAACTCTTCTTCTAACACCTCATAGCAATTATCAAATTCATCATATTTAAGAATTTGTTAATAAAGATAGAGTAATGCAGGCAAATTAATTTCCATTTTTGTTTCCTTTTATGATCCAAACTAGTGAATAAAACAAGAAACTACAAGATTCAATCGCAAGATCTAAAGAAGATACATTCAAGCACTCTGCCCCCCGTCAACGGTGCCAGAAATAGCTTGATGTATACTACGGAACTTTATTCTTGTAAACTTTGTTGGGCCTCCAAGCGTAGAGTTTTGTAGGAGAACAACAAATTTCCCTCAAGTGGATGACCTAAGGTTTATCAATCTGTGAGAGGTGTAGGACGAAGGTGGTTCTCTAAAAAACAACCCTGCAATCAAATGCAAGTGGTGTCTTGTGTCCCCAACACACCTAATACAATTCTCAGTTGTATAGGTGCACTAGTTCAGAGAAGTGATGATCATAGATATGTAATATGGTTGATAGAAATAGGTTTTTGTAATCTGAACAAATAAAAACAGCAAGCTAGAATATAACAAAAGTGAGTAAAAACGGTGTCTTAATGCTTGGAAACAAGGTCTAGGGTTCATACTTTCACTAGTGACAACTCTCAAGATCATTAACATAATTAAACCACATGATAATCCCAAAAATTGCATCGAAGAATCACTCCAAAGTTTCTATTTCTACCGAATAATGTAGGATGAAATTGCATTGCACTTAACAACAAACCACCTCAAAGTTGTCTTTTCAATATTGATCTATTGAACCACCCACAAAGTGCCATGGATAGTCCCAGCAATCGTACTATGACAACACCATATGATACTTATCATTCAACCTTTATGCTAAGAGTGTACCAATGTCACCTCAGGTATTCGCACGTTAATTACTAGACATGATCCATATAATCTCAAATCCAAAGTATTCCATCTAACATAAAGAAACTTTAAAGAGCAATACTAAATTCACCACAAAAATAATAAAGGGGATGGACATCATAAGATCCAACTATATTAATAAAGCTCATGATATATCAAAATTGAATCCATCAAGAACATGAGAGAGAGAGAGATCGAACACATAGCTACTAGTACATACCCTCAGCCTTGAGGATGAACTACTCACATATCACCATGAGAATAGAGAGGGATTTGATGTGTGGTGATGGAGGAGATGTCTCCGCCGGTGCTTCGGTGCCACCAGAGTTGAGGGGGAAGGGCCCCCTCCTTCTTCTTCTTCCTTGGCCATCTAGGAGAGAGGGAGATCTCCCCTAGATTGGATCTCTCTATTTTATGTCCTGTTTTCGCTTGTGTTTTCTAGGTGAGCACCATTTCTTAAATCATCGGAGATGCATAACTCCAATCAGGCTGAAATTTTAACACGGTTTTATCTCTCTCTCTCTCTCTCTCCAGAAATTAGCTTTCTTGTGGCGGAATAAGAGATCCAACCGACTTAAGCAGCAACCACACAGGTCCGCATCGCTGCTACATCCATTTTGCATCATGTTTTCCTACAGTTATTTATAATGGTTTTGGTCATTATTTAACTTTATGATGCAATTCTAATGCTTTTTCTCTCTTAATTCGTAAGATTTACATGAAGATGGAAATTGTCGACAACTGGAATTTTGGGCCTAAAAGAGCTACAACAGAGATACCTATCCTATGGAGCTTCAAATGACCTAAAACTTCATGAAGATTTTTTATTGAATATATAAAAAATACTGGAACGAAGGACCACCAGAGGGGGGCACCTGCTGCTCACAAGGGAATAGGGCGCGCCCACCCCTGGGCACGCCCTGATGCCTTGTGGATCCCACAGCAGCCCTTCAGTACTGTCCTTCTGTTATATGAAGCCTTTTTCCCTAGAAAAAAATAGAAGAAGACTTTTTGGACAAAGCGCCCCCCTCTCGAGGCGGAACCTGGGCAGGAGCACTTTTGCTCTCCAGCGGAGCGATTTCGCGAGGGATACTTCCCTCCGGGAGGGGGAAATCAAAGCGACCGACATCACCAACGATCCTCCCATCGTAGGAGGACCAATCTTCAATGATCTCCATACCCCCGTGATAGCCCACCTCTTCTGCAACCTCCTCCTGTGCGATGATCTCCAAACCCCCTGGTAGCTGTCGTCTTCTGCATCCTGCTCTTGCTCCAACTCCTCATCAGAATCCTCCTCCTGCCTCCTCCTCATCAGAATCCTCTTCCTCCTCCTCGTTAGAATTATCTTCCTCCTCCTCCTCATCGTCAGAATCCTCCTCTTCCATTTCCTCGTCGATGATGCCGATAATACTATCACAGCCCTAGAATACCTGAGTGAAATAGTTGCATCTGCACTCATGCATCATGTCTAATATTTCTAAAAGTTGAATTGAGGTTTGTTGAAATCCTCAGAAATCAGTTCAAAAATAACCAACTTTAAAATCTTCTCAAATGAGTCCAAGAAAATGTCCCTGGTATTCTATAAAAATATTGGCAAGAGGTAAAATTCAAACCAATATTTTTAGGAGCTCAGAAACATTTATTTGGGCCATTTGGATTAATCCAAATGTTTGAATTGGATCTATATTTATTATATAATAAATATATGTTCAATAATTCTGAAAATTGTTGCGTGGCTTTGGATAAGTCCATTTAGTTCACACAATTATTTTCATGAAGTTTAAAATTGATTTGGTGTTAAAACTAAATCAAAAACAAACTGCAAAAATTAGAAAAGAGGAAACAAATAGGAAACACACACACACACACACACACACAGAGAGAGAGAGTGCTCACCTGGCTCAGCCCACCAGGCCCAACACTGTGGGCCCAGCCCATAGGGGCACGCCCGTCTTCTTCCTTCAGCCAGTAGGCAGAGGAGAGGCGTGGCGCGCGTGCGTGCGGCTTCGGCCACCTCCTTCTTCCACCTGGGAGCCCCGATCCTTCCCTCGATGCCGCCCTGGACACCTCTCTGCCTCTCCCCGTTACTCTCTGCTCTCGCCCCTCCTCTAACCCTCTCTCTCGCGTGCAACTGAGCGTTGCCATCGCCGCCGCTTGCTGCCACCGTGCCCACCGTGCTCCCCTCGCCTCCCCACCTCGTCTGCAAGCTCCGCCATTGTCCGCCGCTTCGCCCCACCGTAGCCTCGAGCGCTGGGAGGGCCTGCATCGCCGGCTGCTTCATCTTCTTCCTCCTTGGTGTTCGGAAGCCGTACGCGTCGATTCGCTGCCGACTCTGCCTCCCCGAGCTCGCCGTCTGTCTCATCCGACTCGATGTGATCTCCGCCGTCGATTACCCCTAACCCCGTTGCGTTTTGCTCACCGTAACCATCGTTCTACCGACGCCCGTAGGTCACCGCCGCACTTGCTCATCGCCGGCAGCCTTCGGTGACCATTTGGTCACGCCTAGGTGCCCATTAGCCCTGATAGGAACCGCGAGCCACTTCTGGCATGCTAACCCGGCCGAGCACCCGCTCTAGAGCCATCGCCGCACCTGACCGAGCTTCGGTCGCCGCCGGCGCCTCTGCACACCACCCCAGCACCTCCCACCACCACCAGATGGCACGCCGCAATGCCAGATTCCCAACGCACCTAGCCGCGCGTCCTCCCGGCACCAGAGCTGGCCAGACGGCCAACACTGCCGTGCTCCGGTCATCGCCGGCGCTAACCCGCCGATGTGACCAGATTAGTCTAGCCACTAACCACCACCCAAGTCACTGACAGTGGGCCCAGCCCTGTTAATCTTTAGACTAGGTTTTTATTTCTTAAACCCGTTAGTTAATTGAGTCAATGACGTGTGGGACCCACGGGCCAGGTTTGACCTGGGCTGACCCGTTGACTCACTGACGTCATCCTGACGTGCTGCTGACGCAGTAATGCATTTTCTGGAATTAGTTAATTCTAAATAATTATAAAATCTAGAAAAAGGCCTAAACTTCTAAAAATCATAGAAATTAATCTATAACTCCAAATGAAATAATTTATATATGAAAAATTATCAGAAAAATCCAATCTATCCATTTATGCTGTTTTCATGCATGTTAGAACACTTCAACCTTGCTGTTTAGGTGAAACAAGATAATGCACTAATATGACCTCTTATTTTGGGTTTGCATTTGAATCAAGTGAATCCTTGATTCAAATGAACTCAAACCAATCTGTTCTAAGTTGCATTAGCCAAAACACACTCATTTTTCCATGTCATGAGCATGCATCATATTTTTGCATTGCATTGATTGTGTTTCCTCCTTGTTTGCCGGTATTGTCCCCTCTCAGTAAACGTGGTTCCAACGATGAGTTTGATGACACCGATGAAGAGCTATTACTATATTCAAAAGTGCCAGACAAGCAAAACCCCCTTGCCTATTCCGATACAATCCCACTCTCTCGCTCCTGCTCTCTTTTACTGCATTAGGACAACAACGATTTATCTGTTACTTGCTGCGGTAATTAAACCCCCTTATCCTCTCCATGACCTATCATTGCCACAGTAAATAGATGAAACCCACTAGCATGAGTAGGAGTTGTTTGAGCCCTGATGTGCCTACTCATTCATGCTTGTTTTTCATGCCTGCTATTGCATAGAGTCGTGTCAGGTCTGGTTCATCGGGGATGAATCGGAGGTGTGTGAACATGTCCTACTGTGTGTGAGCAAAGTGTGTGAACACGATTTGGTAAAGGTAGCGGTGAGAGGCCATGTAGGAGTACATGGTGGGTTGTCTCACTGAAACTGTCCTCAGGAACTGAGTTCTGTGTTTGTGATCCATGAAACAGCTCTACCACACATTGGGCCCTGAAATATGACCTCGCTTGACTTATTGACCCCTCTCGTCCTCTGTCCAGGAGTTGCAACTAGTTTCTTGTGTTTGTAGGTTATGTGTTGGCGGCCGTGCATAGCACTGACCCTAGGGGTGGGCTATGATGCGGTAGATACACTATGGCTGGGTATGCCGGGCGCCCGTTTGGCGTCTCGGGACCCTGTACACATCGTTTGGGGCCGTTGAGGACACCCCGGCCGGATTTCCTTGCGGATGGAACCTGAATAGGCGATAAACCTGGACTAGAGACTTGTGCGGTTAGTCAGGTCGTGGTCTACACCCACGTCGGCTTTCGCTTGAAGTCTGCCGAGCACATGTCGTGTGCAGACGCTAAGTGGTGGAAACATGTGTGACGAAGTACACCCCTGCAGGGTTATAAATGATCTATTCGAATAGTCGCGTCCGCGGTGAAGGATTTCTGGGTTGCCTATAACAGTTCATAGACAAGTGAAAGTGGATACTCTAAAATGCGCAAGATAAGCGTGAGTGCTATGGATGGCGTCCTCGTGGGAAGACGGGAGCGAATCCATAGTGGTGTGTTGATATGGTGAATATGTGGACTCATGTGCGCCACCTCAAAAGAGTTGCTTGCAGTCATAGTTTAGGTTAGCCAGTGAGTCAAAGCTGGCTTGCTGCAGTTAAACTCCACCACCACCCCTTGTTGATACCGATGCATATGTAGTTAGTTCTGATGTAAGTCTTGCTGAGTACTTTTGTACTCATGTTTGCTTAATTTATGTTTTGCAGAGAGAGACTTCAGTCTCGCTAGTAGTTCCGCGTGGACTTCGATGTTTAGCTTGATACCTCAGCTATGATCTTGTGCCCTCAGCAGGATCTGGTAGATAGTCAGGCTTCTTAGCCTTTTTCATTTGTAGATGTTTGTACTCTGACATGTTAAGCTTCCGCATGTGCTTTGATTTGTATGCTATGATTGTTGGGTCATGAGACCCATGTTTGTAATGTCCCGCTCCTCGGAGCCTAATGAATAAATACTCGAGTCGTAGAGTTATGTTGTGATGCCATGTTGTATTTACACATAACGAGCATATTGTGTGTATGATTGAAATGCTTGGTATGTGTGGGATTCGACAATCTAGTTGTTTATCCTTGGCAGCCTCTCTTATGGGGAAATGTAGTCTAGTGCTTCCATGAGCAATAGTAGTCCGCTATAGCCCGGTTCACCGGAGTCCTGCTAGCCCAGCACTACTGCTCAGGACACTTGACTGGCCGGCATGTGTTTCACTTCGTTCCTGTGTCTGTCCCTTCGGGGAAATGTCACGCGGTGACATCCGAAGTCCTGCCTAGCCTGCTACAGCCCGGGTTCCCGGAGTCCTGTTAGCCCAGTGCTACAGCCCGGATTCACACGCTGCTGACCGACATGCTCGATGTGATTCATGTATGCCTGTCCCCATAGGTTAGTGCGACTTTGGGTTCACGACTAGCCATGTCGGCCCGGGTTCCCTGTCATATGGATGCTAGCGACACTATCATATACGTGAGCCAAAAGGCACAAACGGTCCCGGGCCATGGTAAGGCGACACCCGTGGGAATACCGTGCGTGAGGCCGCAAAGAGATATGAGGTGTTACCGGCTAGATCGATGTGACTTGGAATCAGGGTCCTGACAGCTTTGGTATCAGAGCCTGACTCCCTGTAGGATTACCAAGCCAAACCGGTCGAAGTTGTGTCTAGAAATGCTTTAGTTATGTAGGGGAATTGATTGTGGAAGGGAACGTAAGGCTCTTTTTACTCCTTTACCTTATGCCCTCTGATCTGAGTCATTCTCTTCTCATTCTACGCGGGTTAAGAAACTAGGCCTTCTCATCTATCTATCAGGATGGCGTGTTACTAAACCGTAGTTGCCTAGTATTGTTGAGTTCAAGTCTCAGTTCAGTTTCTACTACTTCCGTGTATTCATAGTTGGCCTCAGAACCTTGATATTGTGTTGTTGAGTGGTTATGCCACCATTTTGCAGGATGTCTCAAATCTTTTGAGCATTTACAGCCGTTATGTTGTCCGAGCCATCCCGGGTCTCCAAATAGTCTGATGCAATTGCAAACCCCTTCCTCCTATTCCTGATGTCCATTTGGGCCAGATTAATTGTCACATCCCTAGTTCTGGTATGACCTAGGCTTGCTTTGTGCATCATGTTTAAATTTCAAATGAAGTTGAAATGGGGATGTTTAAAACCCTAGCACCAAAGCAAATTCAAATAGGTTCAAATTAAAAATGGAATTTCAATGAACCCAAAATGCTTTTCAAAAATGTTCATGGTCTTTGGAAAATGTTGGAAACAACAACCAGGGGTGATGCACATTTTTGCTAGACATTTTGGATTTTTGAATGAACCCATATGTATTTGAATTGGAGCTGTTTAAAATAATATAAATATTTTAGAGGCTCCAAAAATGTTGGAATTTGGTGAGGGCCTCTGGTATATTATAACTAGTGGTCACAAGGAATCTCAACATTTTTATATTTGTGCTGGTATTTATTTTTAAGTCAAAAACAAATGTCAGAAATAGAAAAGAAAACAAAAAAGGGAAAAGGCTTACCTGGGCCTTACCTGAGGCCTGGCACTGGCGGCCCAGCTGGCCGGCCCAGCCAGCTGGCCCTGCCAGTCGTCTTCTCCACCGTGCCAGGAGGACACCGAGTGCGTGGCTGACGCACGCCGGCGCACGCCCGGCCACCTCCTGCTTGCCGCCTTCCTTTGGGCGTCCCTGGAGACGCCACACAGCCTCCCCGACCCCCTCTCACTCTCCCCCGTGCTTCTCCTCTCCTCTGTCACCCTCTCTCGCCTGCACCTGAGCGCAGCCGACGCCACCGCTCGCCGTTGCCGCGGCCACTGCCTCCCCCTCGCCCCCTGGACATGCCCAGGAGCTCCACGACATCGTTTTCATCATCTCCACTGAGCCAAGCGAGCCGGGGCGCGCCATAGAGACGTCATCACCATCGACTTCAACCTCTTGTCCGCCAAGATCGCCGGCGCCCGTCCGTCGTCTCCGACCCGTCCCCGAGCCCGCTGACCATCCCGTCGCCTCCACTGTGAGATTCTGTGTCTATTCCCCCTCTTCCCGAGCTCGTTTACGCCCCGCAGCCATCGCCCCCTTGTCGACCGAACCACGCCGCCGCCCAAGCTCGTCGGCGGCAACGCTCCGGTGACCATTTGGTCCCAGACGCATGTCCACCGAGCTTGCTGCCCCGCGCTAAGCCTCGCTAGCACCTCCCCTTACCCGCTTGCACCCCACAACGCCAACTCCATGCGCACCTGAGCTCCGGCCGCCGCACTCGTCGTCGCCGGCGCCACTCCGGCCTTTCCCCGGCCGCGCCACCACCACGGCTGGATGCGGACGAGTGCCCGCATCCCGTAGCTGTACTCCGCGCGCCAAATGGCCCCCTGCAGGCAGAACTCGCAGCGCACCGCCGTGTTCGGACCTGCCGGCGGCTAAACGCCGGTAACCGCTGACTTTTGACCGGCATGGGTTGACCCCACAGCCCAGTTTGACCTCCCCCCTCTCTCTCACTGACTTGCGGGCCCCGCTCGACTAACTACTATAGTTAGCACTAATTAACTAACTAGGTTAGCTACTACAGTCACTGACTAGTGGGCCCTGCCCAGTTAGTTAAGACTAACTAACTTAGTTAGTTGACTGGGTCACTAACCAGTGGGACCCACTATTCAGGTTTGACTTGGTCTGCCCTGTTGACTCGCTTACGTCATGCTGACGTAGTGCTGGCGCAGTTATTCTTTTTTTGGAATTATTTTAACTCAGGAAATTCCAGAATATTGCCTAAACTTCAAAAATTCATAATAATTCAACCGTAGCTCAGAATGAAATAAATTATATATGAAAAATTATCAGAAAAATGCAAGGAGTCCATTTATGCCAGTTACATGCATGAAAAACCAACTTATACATGCTGTATAAGTGAAAACATAATATGGGCATTTTAAATGCTTCATCTTGAATTTGCATTTGAATCTTTGATTCAAATGGGCTTCAACCAATTGGTAGCAACTTGCATTAGCCCAAACACTAGCATTTACACATGTCATGTTCATGCATCATTTTTTTGCATTTGTTTGTGTGTTGATCGCCGGCACCATTTCTTCTCGATAGGTTCCACTCCGGAAGGTGTTCCCGAGTACCTGTTAGAGGAGCCGTACCCCTTCGTCGTTCTATCAGGAAAGCAACCCCCCCTTGAGCATCTCGATAAATCCCACTCTCTCGCTCCTACTCCTTATACTGCATTAGGACAACAACGATTCAAACTGCTACTTTCTGCTGCGCTAGTTGAACCCATTTCTCTGCATGACCTGTCATTGCCACAGTAAATAGTTGAAACCCACTAGCATGAGTAGGAGTTGCTTGAGCCTTGATGTGCCTACTCATCCATGCTTGGTTTCTTTATGCCAGCTATGCTTAGAGTTGTGTCAGGTCTGATTCATCGGGAATGAATCAGAGTGGTGAACATGTCCTACCGATAAAGGCTAAGTGTGTGAACACGTTTTGGTAAAGGTAGCGATGAGAGGCCAGGTAGGAGTACATGGTGGGTTGTCTCATTGGAACCGTCCTTAAGCATTGAGTTCTGTGTATGTTATCCGAGTCCAGTTACTACCACACATTGGGTTCCGGTTATCCGGCCCCTCTCGGCTTATTAATCCACTTGATCTCTGTCCAGGAGTTGCAACTAGTTTCTGGCATTTGTAGGTAGTGCTACTTGTCTACCAGGTGGTGTCCGACGGGACGGGCTTGGGACGGACTAGGCACCGTGGCACGGTGTACCAAGTGGCACCCGGCTGGTGGGCTTGGGAACCCTGCACACATCGTTTGGGGCCGTGAGCGACACCCCGGCCGGATCTCCTTGCGGATGGAACCCGAATAGGCGATAAACCTGGACGAGAGACTTATGTGGTTAGTCAGGTCATGGCCGACACCCTCGCCTGGCTTCCGCTTGAAGGTTGCCGAGGTACATGACGTGTACAGGGCTATAAGTGGCGAGAGAGTGTGTGAAGAAGTGCACCCCTGCAGGGTCAACATTATCTATTCGAATAGCTGTTTTCCTCGGATATGGAAACTTGGAGGACTTATGTAGTACATAGACAACTTGAAGTGGATACTCTAAAATCCGCAAGATAAGCGTGAGTGCTATGGATGGCCTTCTCGTAGGGAGACGGGAACGGATCCATAGTGGAGTATTGATATGGTGAATATGTGGACTCGTGTGCGTCTTCTCACCTCAAAGAAGTTTCTGTTACTCGTAGTATTGGTTAGCCACTGAGTCAAAGCTGGCTTGCTGCTGTTAACTCCACCACCCCCCTTGTTGATAATGTTGCATATGTAGATAGTTCTGATGTAAGACTTGCTGAGTACCTTTGTACTCACGTTTGCTTATTTCTGTTTTGCAGTTGGTTACACTAGTGACTTCGACGAGTAGCTTGTATCCCAGCTACGATCTTGTACCCTTGGGAGGGTCGTGTTTAGTCAGGCTTCTTAGTCTTTTCCTTTTGTAGTTGTCTGTACTCAGATATGTAATGATTCCGTTGCTTGTATGCTCTGAATGATGGGTCATGAGACCCCTGTTTGTATTGAATGCTATGTGGCTCATCTGGGCCTTTATCTATATGAGTTTGAGTTATGTTGTGATGCCATGTTGTACATCACATACTTGCATGTTATGCGTACGTGTAACGTGTATTGCTATGTGTGGGATCCGACAACCTAGTTGTTTACCTTTGGTAGCCTCTCTTATGGGGAAATGTAGTCTTGTTCTTCCATGAGCCATAGTAGTCCGCTACAGCCCGGTTCACCGGAGTCCTGCTAGCCCAGCACTACTGCTCCAGAACACTTGACTAGCCAGCATGTGATTCACTTCGTTCCTGTGTCTGTCCCTTCGGGGAAATGTCACGCGGTGACATCCGGAGTCCTGCCTAGCCTGCTACAGCCCGGGTTCCCGGAGTCCTGTTAGCCCAGTGCTACAGCCCGGATTCATACGCTGTTGACCGACATGCTCGAGGTTGATTCATGTATGCCTGTCCCTGTAAGTTAGTGCTACTTTGGGTTCATGACTAGTCATGTCGGCCCGGGTTCTCTGCCATATGGATGCTAGCGACACTATCATATACGTGAGCCAAAAGGCGCAAACGGTCCCGGGCCAGGTAAGGTGGCACCTGTGGGAATACCGTGCGTGAGGTTGCAAAGTGATATGAAGTGTTACATGCTAGATCGGTGTGACTTAGGATCGGGGTCCCGACAGTGTTGGTATCAGAGCCTGACTGAATGTAGGATTACCAAGCCAAACTGGTCAAAGTTGAGTCTAGAAATGCTTTAGTTATATAAGGGAATTGATTGTGGAAGGGAACGTAAGGCTCTTTTTTACTCCTTTACCTCATGTCATTCTTTCTGAGTCAGCCTCTTCTTTTCTATGAGGGTTAAGGCCTAGGCTTCTCCTCTATCTCTCAGGATGACGTGTTACTAAACCGTAAAGTCTTAGGATTGTTGGGTTGTGTCTCCATACAGTTCTACTACTTCCGTTTGTCCTCAGTTTGACCTAGAACCTTGATATTATGATGCTGATTGATTATGCTATTCCTTTGATGAATGTCTCAAAATCCTTTTGAGCATTTACAGTCGTTATGCTGCCGAAATTGTCCTAGGATTTCAAGAGTTTCCAATGCTTTTGCATTACATTCCGCATCCTCATGTCGATGCTAATTCCATCCTTGTTTCCTTGGTTTCTGTGCCAGGATGTCGTCTGCTAACCGAGGTTCAGTTGCTCATAGCAAGAACCACGGAGATGGTAGGGACAAGGATCCTCCTGACCAGCCTTTGATGGCAGAGTTCTTGTTAGCATCCGAGAGGAACAAGCGTGAGACTAACCGCTTGCTGGCACAGATTGAGAAGAACACCGCACATCAGCGTAAGAAGTTGGTTTCCATCACCGACTTCATTGGTTTGAAACCACCCACCTTCCATCACTCCATTGAGCAACTTGATGTAGATGACTGGCTCCGAAGCATCACTCACAAGTTGCTGCGAACGTAGCTGAAGGTGACAAGGTCACCTATGCTACCTATCACCTGGAAGGTCCTGCTAGTATTTGGTGGCAGAGCTATGAGGCTATGCTACCAGCTGGTCAGATTCCTACCTGGAAGGATTTCACCGAGGCTTTTCGTGAGCACCACATTCCTCAGGCTCTCATTGACCGCAAGAGGGAAGAGTTTTGTAGTTTTACCCAGGGTAAGCTGCCTGTTGATGCTTACAGTAGGGAGTTTGGAAACCTCGCCCGCTATGCTACAGAAGAAGTGTCCACGGACGCCAAGAAACAGGCTAGGTTCCGGAAGGGTCTCGACCCTAAGTTGCGTCGTGATCTCCACCTGCATCATTGTGATACTTTCCAGGCTCTTGTGAACAAGGCCATTAATGCAGAGACAGCTCAACTCACTTACGAGGAGTCTCGTAAGCACAACCGTGATCTGGGTTCTTCCTCCCGCGCTGGCTCTCAGAAGCGACGGATTTGGATTCCGAACTCAGCTCTTCCACCTGGATATGCACCGAGGCCATCCGATGTGGTGCCTCACCTAGCTCAGCAACGTGCTCCACCCGGGCCTATTAGTGGACCACTTGCCAATGTAGGTCCATGTCCTACCTTAGGAACTTGCTTCACCTGCGGAGAACCAGGACACTACGCACGTGACTGCCCTCAGTCCAGTTATACTCCACCCCAGTCTGAGAGGTCTGTTGGCCGTGAAAAGCCATCAGGCAAGATGATCAGTACCAAGCCAGCCTCCATTGAACGAGCATGTGTGCACCATGTCTCAGCTACAAAAGCTCAAGATGATCCCGACATCATACTGGGTACGCTTCTTGTCAATTGTCACCCAGCTTCAGTTCTGTTCGATACTGGAGCATCCCACTCCTTCATATCCGAAGGTTATGCTCGGTTGCACGACATGTCATTTTGTGATATGCCGACTCCACTAATAATCCAGACTCCTGGTTCCAAATGGCAAACCTCTAAGGTAAGCCATGGTAATGAAATCCTTATTGACAGACTAGTATTCCTTGCTTCTTTTATACCTCTCAAGTCTTCAGATATTAACATCATCTTGGGTATGGACTGGATGACAGCTCATCATGCCAAGATCAATTGTTACACTAGATCTGTTCAACTTACACATCCATCTGGCAAAATAGTCACTGTCTCTACTAGAGTTGCAAGGCGTCAACTCTATTCTCTTAATGCCAGCCCTCTTCCAGACCTTGAAGATATTCCGGTAGTCCGTGACTTCCCGGATGTTTTTCCAGAAGAACTGCTAGGTGTCCCACCTGACAGAGATGTAGAGTTTGTCATATAACTTATCCCACGAACTGTTCCAATCTCTAGGAGACCATACAAGATGGCACCTTTGGAGTTAGCCGAGCTTAAGAAACAGCTTGATGAGTCCATGCAAAAGGGTTTCATCCGTCCCAGTTCTTCTCCTTGGGCTTGTCCTGTCCTCTTCGTCAAGAAGGATGGTACGGATCGGATGGTTGTAGATTATCGTCCCGTTAATTTGGTCACGATAAAGAACAAGTATCCGCTCCCCAGGATCAACGACCTGTATGATCAGCTCGCTGGATCCTCAGTCTTTTCCAAGATGGATTTGAGGTTAGGCTACCACCAAATCAAAATCAGAAACGGGGACATCCCCAAAACGGCCTTTGTCACTCGTTATGGTCAATATGAGTACACCGTGATGTCTTTCGGCCTAACCAATGCTCCAGCTACTTTATCCTGCTTGATGAACTCGATCTTCATGGAGTACTTAGATAAGTTCGTCGTGGTTTATATCGATGACATTCTTATTTACTTGAAGAACGAGGAAGAGCATGCCGCACATCTTGGATTTGTGTTAGAAAAACTCAGAGAGCACCGCCTTTATGCCAAGTTCTCCAAGTGTGAATTTTGGTTGCCAGAAGTGACCTATCTAGGCCACGTGATCTCTGGTAAGGGCATTGCTGTCAATCCCGAGAGAGTTAAAGCCGTTCTCGATTGGACTCCACCCGAAACGGTCAAACAAGTTAGGAGTTTCCTTGGTCTAGCCAGTTATTGTCGCCGCTTCGTTGAAAACTTCTCCAAAGTGGCCAAACCCCTCACGGAACTTCTCAAGAAAGATAAAAGGTTTGAGTGGACCCCACAGTGTGAGCACAGTTTTCAGGAACTGAAAAGACGCCTGACTTCTGCGCCCATACTCGTGCCACCGGATTTCACTAAAGACTTTGTTATCTATTGCGATGCTTCACGTCAAGGACTAGGTTGCATTCTTATGCAGGATCGTCATGTGATTGCCTATGCATCTCGACAGTTGCATCCACATGAGGAAAATTATCCTACACATGATCTAGAGCTTGCAGCCATAGTCTATGCACTTAAGACTTGGTGATATTACCTTCTTGGTAACCGTTGCGAAATCTACACTGACCATCAGAGTCTCAAGTATATCTTCACCCAACCGGATCTGAATCTCAGACAGAGACGTTGGTTGGAGTTGATCTCGGATTACGACTTAGGAATCACCTACACCCCAGGCAAAGCCAATGTCATGGCTGATACTTTAAGTCGTAAATCCTATTGCAACAACCTCATGTTGCAACAATGTCAACCACCCCTCCATGAGGAATTCTGTAAGCTTAACCTTCACATAGCTCCTCATGGTTCCCTTTCTACCTTGGTGGCGAAACCTACCCTTATGGATCAGATCATAGAGGCTCAGAAGCATGATACCGGAATCTCCCGGATTAAGAAAAATATTTCCAAGGGAGTTGCTGGCTATTTCTCTATGGATGAACGAGGTGTTGTTTACTTTGGAAACCGTTTGGTGGTTCCCAAATGTCAACAGATGCAGCAACTGATCCTTAAGGAGGCCCATGAATCCCCTCTCACGATTCATCCCGGTAGTACAAAGATGTATCAGGACCTACGCCAGAGGTTCTGGTGGACTAGGATGAAGAGAGAAATCGCTTAGTATATTGCCAACTGTGACGTTTGTCGTCGCGTTAAGGCAAAGCATCAGAGACCTACTGGCACCCTTCAACCTTTAGCTATTCCCAGGTGGAAATGGGACAAAGTTGGTATGGACTTCATCACTGGCTTTCCCAGGACCAAGAAAGGAAATAATGCTATCTTCATAGTCATTGACCGTCTTTCCAAAGTGGCTCACTTCCTACCTGTTCGAGAGAGTATCACTGCTAGTCAGCTCGCTGACTTATATATCTCCCGGATAGTGTCACTCCATGGTGTTCCACTAGAGATCAATTCAGACCGTGGCAGTCTTTTCACCTCTCATTTCTGGGAAAGTTTCCAAACTGCCATGGGCACCCATCTTTCCTTCAGTACCGCTTTCCACCCTCAATCAAGTGGTCAGGTGGAAAGGGTCAACCAAATTCTCGAAGACATGCTTAGAGCTTGCGTTATCTCGTTCGGTATGGATTGGGAGAAATGTCTTCCCTTTGCCGAGTTTGCTTATAACAATAGCTACCAATCCAGTCTTAAGAAAGCACCCTTCGAGATTCTGTATGGACGAAGATGTCGAACACCTTTGAACTGGTCAAAAACCGGTGAAAGACAATTCTTTGGACCGGATATGATCCAGCAGGCAGAAGAGCAAGTTCGCATCATTCGTGAGAATTTGAAAACAGCCCAATCTCGTCAAAAGAGCCAGTATGACCGCCGTCATAAGGAAGTGGCTTATGAAGTTGGTGACAAGGCTTACCTTCGGGTTACTCCTTTGAAGGGTACCCATCGTTTCGGTATCAAGGGCGAGTTGGCTCCTCGTTACATTGGTGCTTTTTGCATTCTCGCTAAACGAGGAGAGGTTGCCTACCAGTTGGAACTACCCCCACATCTTTCTCGAGTTCATGATGTCTTTGTCACAGCCCTAGAATTTGGTTGCAGATAGTGGCATTGCATCCATGCATAATGTCTAAAGTTATGTGAATTTGAAATGGGGATTGACTCAAACCCTAGCACCTAAAGAGAAATCAAATAGGTTCAACTAAAATAAATTCCAAGAACCCAAAATGGTCTTAGAAAAATGTTCATTATTTTTGGAAATGCTAGAAACAGCAACCAGAGGTGATGCACATTTTTCCTAGCCATCTTGGATTTTACCTCAACACATACTGTATTTGAATTGGAGCATTTAAATACCATTAATATTTTTAAATGCCCCAACAATTCTGGAATTAGTTGAGGGCCTATGGAATAACTATTTTAGTTCCCATAACTATTTTCAGAATTTTTTAAAGTGATTTGGTTTGAAAAAAACAAATTAAAACAAACTGCAAAAAATAGAAAAACAGAAACAATTAGTAAAAAACAGAAGAGAAGTAAAACAGAGCAGAACTTACCTCCACCTACCTGCGCAGCCTGCTACTGTTGCCGGCCCAGCTGTGCAGCCCAGCCCACCTAGCCTTCTGCCAGTCATCTCCTAGCTCCTGCCAGGAGGACGACGCCGTGTCGCCCGCGCACGCACCTGAGGTTTCCACCTCCTGCTTCGTGCTGGCGGCCTCCCCTTCGAGCCTGTCCGCGCCTGAAGACGCCCAGCACCCCCTCGCCCACTCCCCCGCCTCTCTGGCCTCTCCCCACCGCTCTGGCTCTCTCTTCACAGCCGCCCGAGCACACCCGCAGCGCGCAACTCACCGCCGGCGTGCCTAGTGGCCTCCCCTCGCCTCCCTGCTTGTCTGGAAGCTCCGCACTCGTCGCGTACGTCGTCTCCGTCAACGCACACGACGCCGGGAGCCCTACAGTAACGCCATCGTCGTCGTCTTCACCGACGGGCACCGAAGATCGCCGGCTCCGATTCACCGTCTCCAAGCCGTCCCCAAGCCGTCTGAGATGCTCAACGACTTCGCTGTGAGGACTCCTTCGTTTTCCCCCTCCTCTCCTGCTCGATCCCGCGCCGTAGCCGTCGTCCCCGCAAGCACCGAGCTCCAGCCTTCGCCATGGCCGACAAACCTCGCGCCCCGGAGCTCTTCCGCTCACTCCAGTAGCTCCCGCGTGCTTGCTGGGTCCCCAGGATCCCGATGCGCCCCTCTGCGCTCTAGCAAACGCGCCGCAGCCTCGCGCACGACCGAACCCGAGCTCCCGCCTTCGCCAAAGCTCGCCGTCGCCGCCCCTAAAGGCAGCCTCCGCACCTGCCGCATCCACCACTCAACGCGTCGCGTCGCCCTGAGTACGTAGAGCCCAGCCGCGCTTGCTCTCGTCACCGGAGATGGCCGGACAGGGAGCGCCGCTGCGTCTCACTTAGCACCAGCGACTAATCGCCGTTTAGATGACGTGGCATCATTAGTTTAGAGTTAAGCATGTGCTTAGTTACCCCCCCCCCAACACAGTCACTGACACGCCGGCGCCGCAGATATTTAGCCCCGGTTTAATATCCACTTAACACTGAGTCTATGACATGCGGGCCCTGCAGATCAGGTTTGACCAGGACCGGGTCAGTTGACCGCTGATGTCACACTGACGGCAGGCTGACGTAGTAATATATTTTCTGGATTTAAAATAACCAGGAAAAATCCAGAAAATGACTTAAACTTCAATAAATCATAGAAATTCAACCGTAACTCCAAATGAAATAATTTATATATGAAAAATTATCAAAAAATCCAATCTATCCATTTATGATACTTTCATGCATGATCAACCAACTTATACCCATTGTATAAGTGAAAACATGATAATGGCATTTTAAATGCTAAATATGGAGTTTGCATATGAACCCTTGGTCCATATGGACTTCATTTAAATTGTTGCTAGATGCATTAGTGCAAATCATAACATTATTGCCATGTCACATTCATGCATCATATTGTTGCATTGCATTGATTGTGTTTCCTCTCTGTTGCCGGTGTTTGTCCCCTCTCAGTAGACGATGTTCCGACGATTTGATCGATGACACCGATGAAGAACTATACTATCTTCAGAAGTGACAGGCAAGCAAAACCCCCTTGTTCATTCTGATACAATCTCACTCTCTCGCTCCTGCCCTCTTTTATTGCATTAGGACAACAACGATTCAACTATTACATGCTGCGGTAGTTGAACCCCTTTCCTCTGCATGACCTGTCATTGCCACAGTAAATAGACGAAACCCACTAGCATGAGTAGGAGTTGTTTGAGCCCTGATGTGCCTACTCATTCATGCTTGTTGTCATGCCTGCTACTGATTAGAGTCGAGTCAGGTCTGGTTCATCAGGAATGAATTGGGACGTGGTGAACATGTCCTACCGTTGAGAGCTAAGTGTGTGAACACGATTTGGTAAGGGTGGTGGTGAGAGGCCATGTAGGAGTACATGGTGGGTTGTCTCATTGCAGTCGTCCTCAGGAACTGAGTTCTGTGTTTGTGATCCATGAACAGTTACTACCACACATTGGGTTCCGGTTACTTGGCCCCTCTCGGCTTATTAATCAACTCGATCTCTGTCCAGGAGTTGCAACTAGTTTCTGGTGTTTGTAGGTAGTGTTAGTAGTCTACCAAGTGGCACCCGGTACAGGTGGGCTTGGGACAGACTAGGCACAGTGGCACGGTGTACCAAGTGGCACCCGGATGGTGGGCTTGGGAACCCTGCAAACATCGTTTGGGGCCATGACCGACACCCCGGCCGGATCTCCTTGCGGATGGAACCCGAATAGGCGATAAACCTATACAAGAGACTTGTTGGTTAGTCAGGTCATGGCCGACTCCCTCGCCCGGCTTCCGCTTGAAGGTTGCCGAGGTACATGACGTGTACAAGGCGATAAGTGGCGAGAGCGTGTGTGAAGAAGTACACCCCTGCAGGGTTATCATTATCTATTCGAATAGCCGGATTCCTCGGATATGGAAACTTGGACCCCTTGCATAGTTCATAGACAAGTGAAAGTGGATACTCTAAAATGCGCAAGATAAGTGTGAGTGCTATGGATGGCGTTCTCGCAGGGAGACGGGAGCGGATCCATAGTGGTGTATTGGTATGGTGAATTTGTGGACTCGTGTGCGCCACCTCAAAAGAGTTACTTGCAGTCGTAGTTCAGGTTAGCCACTGAGTCAAAGCTGGCTTGCTGCAGTTAAACTCCACCACCCCTTTATTGATACTGATGCATATGTAGTTAGTTCTGATGTAAGTCTTGCTGGGTACATTTGTACTCACCTTTGCTTAATTTATGTTTTGCAGAGAGACTTCAGTCTCGCTAGTAGTTCCACGTGGACTTCGACGTTTAGCTTATTACCTCAGCTACGATCTTGTGCCCTCGGCAGGATCTGGTAGATAGTCAGGCTTCTCAGCCTTTTTCATTTATAGATGTCTGTACTCAGACATGTTAAGCTTCCGCATGTGTTTTGATTGTATGCTATGATTGTTGGGTCATGGGACCCATGTTTGTAATATCTCGCTCCTCGGAGCCTAATGAATAATACTCTGGGTCGTAGAGTCTTGTTGTGATGCCATGTTGTATTGCACATATTGAGCATATTGTGTGTATGATTGAAATGCTTGGTATGTGTGGGATCCGACAACCTAGTTGTTTATCCTTAGTAGCCTCTCTTATGGGGAAATGTAGTCTTGTGCTTCCATGAGCCATAGTAGTCCGCTACAGCTCGGTTCACTGGAGTCCTGCTAGCCCAGCACTGCTGCTCCAGAACACTTGACTGGCCGGCATGTGATTCACTTCGTTCCTGTGTCTGTCCCTTCGGAGAAATGTCACGCGGTGACATCCGGAGTCCTGCCTAGCCTGCTACAACCTGGTTCACCGGAGTCCTGTTAGCCCAGTGCTACAGCCCGGATTCGCACGCTGCTGACCGACATGCTTGATGTTGATTCATGTATACCTGTCCCCGTAAGTTAGTGCCACTTTGGGTTCACGACTAGTCATGTCGTCCCGGGTTCTCTGTCATATGGATGCTAGCAACACTATCATATACATGAGCCAAAAGGCGCAAACGGTCCGGGCCATGGTAATGCGACACCCGTGGGAATACCGTGCGTGAGGCCGCAAAGTGATATGAGGTGTTAGCGGCTAGATCGATGTGACTTGGAATCGGGGTCCTGACAGTCTTAAACGTCTCTCAACTTAGGCATTGCTTCTCGGATCCCATCCGCAGAGTGGACCACGAAACGCTTGATCTCCAAGATAACCTCACTTATCGAGAGTACCCCGTTCGCATTCTGGATCAAGCAGAGCGTGTCACTCGACGTCATAACATCAAGTTTCTCAAGGTTCAATGGTCTCATCATTCCGAGGGAGAAGCTACTTGGGAGCGAGAAGATCGTCTTCGACTTGAGTACCCCGCTTTCTTTCCGCCAACTCCTGAATCTCGGGACAAGATTTTTTCGAATGGGGGCGAGTTGTCACATCCCTAGTTCTGGTATGACCTAGGCTTGCTTTGTGCATCATGTTTAAATTTCAAATGAAGTTGAAATGGGGATGTTTCAAACCCTAGCACCAAAGCAAATTCAAATAAGTTTAAATTAAAAATGGAATTTCAATGAACCCAAAATGCTTTTCAAAAATGTTCATGGTCTTTGGAAAATGTTGGAAACAACAACTAGGGGTGATGCACATTTTTGCTAGACATTTTGGATTTTTGAATGAACCCATATGTATTTGAATTGGAGCTGTTTAAAATAATATAAATATTTTAGAGGCTCCAAAAATGTTGGAATTTGGTGAGGTCCTCTGGTATATTATAACTAGTGGTCACAAGGAATCTCAACATTTTTATATTTGTGCTGGTATTTATTTTTAAGTCAAAAACAAATGTCAGAAATAGAAAAGAAAAAAAAGGGAAAAGGCTTACCTAGGCCTTACCTGAGGCCTGGCACTGGCGGCCCAGCTGGCCGGCCCAGCCAGCTGGCCCTGCTAGTCGTCTTCTCCACCAAGCCAGGAGGACGCCGAGCGCGTGGCCGACGCACGCCGGTGCACGCCCGGCCACCTCCTGCTTGCCGCCTTCCTTTGGGCGTCCCTGGAGACGCCACACAGCCTCCCCGACCCCTCTCACTCTCCCCCGTGCTTCTCCTCTCCTCTGTCACCCTCTCTCTCCCGCACCTGAGCGCAGCCGACGCCACCGCTCGCCGTTGCCGCGGCCACTGCCTCCCCCTCGCCCCCTAGACATGCCCAGGAGCTCCACGACGTCGTCTTCGTCATCTCCACCGAGCCAAGCGAGCCGGGGTGTGCCATAGCGATGTCATCACCATCGACTTCAACCTCTCGGCCACCGAGATCGCCGGCGCCCGTCCGTCGTCTCCGACTCGTCCCCGAGCCCGCTGACCATCCCGTCGCCTCCACTGTGAGATTCTGCGTCTGTTCCCCCTCTTCCGAGCTCGTTTACGCCCTGCAGCCGTCGCCCCCTTGTCGACCGAACCGCGCCGCCGCCCGAGCTCGTCGGCGGCAACGCTCCGGTGACCATTTGGTCCCAGACGCGTGTCCACCGAGCTTGCTGCCCCGCGCTAAGCCTCGCTAGCGCCTCCCCTTGCCCGCTTGCACCCCACAGCGCCAACTCCGCGCGCACCCGAGCTCCGGCCGCCGCACTCGTCATCGCCGGTGCCACTCCGGCCGCTCCCCGGCCGCGCCACCACCACGGCTGGAGGCGGACGAGCGTCCGCATCCCGTAGCTGTACTTCTCGCGCCAAATGGCCCCCTATAGGCAGAACCCGCAGCGCACCACCGCGTTCGGACTCGCCGGCGGCTAAACACCGGCGACCGCTGACTTTTGACCGGCGTGGGTTGACCCCACATCCCAGTTTGACCTCCCCCTCTCTCTCACTGACTTGCGGGCCCCGCCCGACTAACTACTATAGTTAGCACTAATTAACTAACTAGGTTAGCTACTACAGTCACTGACTAGTGGGCCCTGCCCAGTTAGTTAGGACTAACTAACTTAGTTAGTTGACTGGGTCACTGACCAGTGGGACCCACTAGTCAGGTTTGACCTGGTCAGCCCCCTTGACTTGCTTACATCATGCTGACGTAGTGCTGACACAGTTATTCTTTTTCTGGAATTATTTTAACTCAGGAAATTCCAGAATATTGCCTAAACTTCAAAAATTCATAATAATTCAACCGTAGCTCAGAATGAAATAAATTATATATGAAAAATTATCAGAAAAATGCAAGGAATCCATTTATGCCAGTTACATGCATGAAAAAACAACTTATACATGCTGTATAAGTGAAAACATAATATGGGCATTTTAAATGCTTCATCTTGAATTTGCATTTGAATCTTTGATTCAAATGGGCTTCAACCAATTGGTAGCAACTTGCATTAGCCCAAACACTAGCATTTGCACATGTCATGTTCATGCATCATTTTGTTGCATTTGTTTGTGTGTTGATCGCCGGCACCGTTTCTTCTCAATAGGTTCCACTCCGGAAGGTGTTCTCGAGTACCTGTCAGAGGAGCCGTAACCCTTCGTCGTTCTATCAGGCAAGCAACCCCCCTTGAGCATCTCAATAAATCCCACTCTCTCGCTCCTGCTCCTTATACTGCATTAGGACAACAACGATTCAAACTACTACTTTCGCTGCGGTAGTTGAACCCATTCCTTTGCATGACCTATCATTGCCACAGTAAAAAGTTGAAACCCACTAGCATGAGTAGGAGTAGCTTGAGCCTTGGTGTGCCTACTCATCCATGCTTGGTTTCTTTATGCCAGCTATGCTTAGAGTTGTGTCAGGTCTGATTCATCGGGAATGAACCGGAGTGGTGAACATGTCCTACCAATAAAGGCTAAGTGTGTGAACACATTTTGGTAAAGGTAGCGATGAGAGGCCATGTAGGAGTACATGGTGGGTTGTCTCATTGGAACCGTCCTTAAGCACTGAGTTCTGTGTATGTTATCCAAGTCCAGTTACTACCACACATTGGGTTCTGTTTATCCGGCCCCTCTCGGCTTATTAATCCACTTGATCTCTGTCCAGGAGTTGCAACTAGTTTCTGGCATTTGTAGGTAGTGCTACTTGTCTACCAGGTGGTGTCCGACGGGACGGGCTTGGGACAAACTAGGCACCATGGCACGGCGTACCAAGTGGCACCCGGATGGTGGGCTTGGGAACCCTGCACACATCGTTTGGGGCCGTGAGCGACACCCCGGCCGGATCTCCTTGCGGATGGAACCCGAATAGGCGATAAACCAGGACGAGAGACTTGTGTGGTTAGTCAGGTCATGGCCGACACCCTCTCCTGGCTTCCACTTGAAGGTTGCCGAGGTACATGACGTGTACAGGGCTATAAGTGGCGAGAGCGTGTGTGAAGAAGTACACCCCTGCAGGATCAACATTATCTATTCGAATAGCCTTTTCCTCGGATATGGAAACTTGGAGGACTTATGTAGTACATATACAACTTGAAGTGGATACTCTAAAATCCGCAAGATAAGCATGAGTGCTATGGATGGCCTTCTCGTAGGGAGACGGGAACGGATCCATAGTGGAGTATTGATATGGTGAATATGTGGACTCGTGTGCGTCTTCTCACCTCAAAGAAGTTTCTGTTACTCGTAGTATTGGTTAGCCACTGAGTCAAAGCTGGCTTGCTGCTGTTAACTCCACCACCCCCCCCCCCCCTTGTTGATAATGTTGCATATGTAGATAGTTCTGATGTAAGACTTGCTGAGTACCTTTGTACTCAAGTTTGCTTATTTATGTTTTGCAGTTGGTTACACTAGTGACTTCAACGAGTAGCTTGTATCCCAGCTACGATCTTGTACCCTTGGGAGGATCATGTTTAGTCAGGCTTCTTAGTCTTTTCCTTTTGTAGTTGTCTGTACTCAAGACATGTAATACTTCTGTTGCTTGTATGCTCTGAATGATGGGTCATGAGACCCCTGTTTGTATTGAATGCTATGTGGCTCATCTGGGCCTTTATCTATATGAGTTTGAGTTATGTTGTGATGCCATGTTGTACAGCACATACTTGCATGTTATGCGTACGTGTAATGTGTATTGCTATGTGTGGGATCCGACAACCTAGTTGTTTACCTCTGGTAGCCTCTCTTATGGGGAAATGTAGTCTTGTGCTTCCATGAGCCATAGTAGTCCGCTACAGCCCGGTTCACCGGAGTCCTGCTAGCCCAGCACTACTGCTCTGGAACACTTGACTGGCCGGCATGTGATTCACTTCGTTCCTGTGTCTGTCCCTTCGGGGAAATGTCACGCGGTGACATCCGGAGTCCTGCCTAGCCTGCTACAGCCCAGGTTCCCGGAGTCCTGTTAGCCCAGTGCTACAGCCCGGATTCATACGCTGTTGACCGACATGCTCGAGGTTAATTCATGTATGCATGTCCCTGTAAGTTAGTGCTACTTTGGGTTCATGACTAGTCATGTCGGCCCGGGTTCTCTGTCATATGGATGCTAGCGACACTATCATATACATGAGCCAAAAGGCGCAAACGGTCCCGGGCCAGGTAAGGTGGCACCCGTGGGAATACCGTGCGTGAGGCCACAAAGTGATATGAAGTGTTACATGCTAGATCGGTGTGACTTAGGATCGGGTTCCCGACATTAATCACACTAATCGGTGAGTTGAGGTACTCTGTTGCCTCGACATATATGTTGGAACTATTATTATGACCCTAGGTGTTTTAGGGAGTCACCTAGTGATCTAGCCATGTTTTGTATCCCCAGTGTGTGATTCTGGCCATTGTTCTTGAAAGCATCCCGTGATGCCGTTAGTTAGTAGGCATTCTATTCCTGGGATTTTGAACCCGAGATTCACCCTACTTACTTCATGTTGATAGTGTTTGCTCGTTCCTTTAGGTTATTAGTAACCTTTGCATTAGTCCTCGAGGTCCGTGGTATTTCCTTCTTCTAAATACCATGAACTGCTTATGGCGGAAGTTCTTTGAACCAAAAGGACGCAACCAGAGTGCTCTTGATGAGTTCTCCATTCTATTGTGACTCTGCCAATTCTATCTTCTGCATGGGTTATCCGGAAGAAACATGTTGGACTTTGTTCGACATACTAATCCATGCATCCACAACTCAGAAAATTATATGTTCCTTTGGGTTGTCCCTCTTTAGTTGTATTCTGAACCTCGTCCATCAATTGTTGGTCAAGAGTAGTTGTGCATTGGTGTTATCGATGCCTATTATTCATGTGATCTGTCAAGCCATTCCATTCCGGAATGACTAGGAGAAACAAACTCCAGTACCTCATCCATTTCTAGGATTGGGTCAAAGAAGTTGTATTCCGCAGATCAAATGCAATCAAGCTTTGATTTTGTTCTACCCTGAAGTATTACCCACTTTTATGTCAGGAACGTCATGAGAATTGCACCTTCTCTTATGAATTCTTAATGCAGTGATACTCTCGCCATCATCGTTCATTCCTCGGTCCCTTGTTGCCATAACCGGAATGCTGACAAGTGAACTATGATGTGTGAAATCAATACTCCTAGCAACTCCGTTGCTTGGTAGTTAATGGACAATATTCTCATTCTTAGCGTGTTGATTATTGGGTCATCATTCTAAGATTGATGGTGCTACCTAGTCCATTTTCCTGGTGCACTCTTCGATCAAGAGTTGGGACTGTGTCTATCCTTGCTTATTTGATCATATCGCCTTGCCCTGAAAAGCAAGAATGTTCTCGAGTTTAGTAACATATCGGTGGTTCGTGATTTTCCGAAGATCTTCTCGGAAGTATTACCTGGTTGTCACCTGACCGCTATGTTGAGTTCGTGATCAAGTTGGTTTCTTGTAACCACCCCTTCTCCAAGAACCTATGTTGGGTATCCCTGAGCTAGTTGGTTAAGCTAAACAACAACTTGGAGAGTTGGAAGATAAAAGCTTGCCTAACTTAGTTCATTAAAGGGATGTCTTGTGTTGTGTGTGTGTTGAAGAAATATGATATCTTCATCGATTGGTCCTATGGATCAATTGTTGGATCTATTGCCTTGTCAAAACTTTGACTTGAGTATGGGCTACCGTCAAGTCAAATCAGAACCAACAATGTTCGTAATGTTGTCTTACTGGTGGTTGATCTCTCGAGCATACACCATTACATCTTTTGGTCTGACCAATCCTATCACCGTGTTCACATGATGGTGGAAGTCCAGTGATATGGAAATTTCGATGAGTTGCTGTTGAGCCCATCAGCAGCATTTTGTCTCCCCCATGATTCATGTTGAACATCAACCTAGTGTTGAGAATTTTGTAAGCAATGCCTTCGTGTTCCGTTCATGAAGCTTATTCTTGGATGAAAGAAGTGACTTTCTCCAAGTTCGCGTACATTAGGTGTAAGTTGCCGCCGTGAGTTCGAGAAAGATTGTTTTTGGCTTCCTTCGGAATCATCCCAAGTCAGTTATGCATGTGCGAAGTATACATTGGTTTGTGAGACTAGCTACCTTCATTCTATGTGTATCCCTAGCACACAAAGCCACTGATTAATTTGTTCCAGGAGAAGAAGTTCCTTCTTAAGAATCATGACTTATGTCAGGACTTCGTTATCCTCGCTGACGGTTCCCCAACCTGAACTTGGTAGTATTTTATTATAAGACTACCACGTGGTCACGCTTGTCTCGGACAATATGTTCACCTGTTTGTAGCAAAACCAGCTCATATTTTGGAGCTTACTACCGTAGTCCATTTTCCGAGAATCTCGTAACGTCGATTCGTGTTGCAAACTATCATTTTCTTTCTAGACTCGATGAGTCTGGAATATCCTGACACCAACCAGATCTGAATCTCACGCAGATATGACAGTTGGAACGTTTTCCCAAGAGCTATAATATTGGTCTCTGTGTAACCCGGTAAAGTGGATGTCGTGGCTGACACACCCAGTCGGAAGATCTAATATTGTAGTATCTTGATTGAAGAAGTTGGCCACCTCTCCATAAGGATTTCGTAGGATTTACTCCAGAAGTTGTTCCTTATGGATCCTTTGTATTCTGAAGTCCGACCACTACTTGATGGCTATGTTGATGCTTTAAAGCATGACCATGGTAACCAGTACATCAAGGAGAACATTAGAAGCGGAGTGTTAAATGTCTCTCGGTCGATCATCCAGATTTCGTTCCCTTGGCCTCGCTAAGGTGAAATCTGAGAAAGGGTTGTCTTTCTATGCATCTGCATCGTCCATCACTATTTATCATGGTAGTATGATGTGTTGCCAGGATCCTCGGCACGGATGTTGGTAAGACCTTGATGATTATGGAAATGCTCAAGTTCTTGAGAGCACGCGCAAGCAAAATCATCCCTTGCATTGTCTTCAACAAGGTAGTCCACATCATCCATTCTAGTCTGGGTATGCCATCCTTTCGAACTCCTTCAAACGATCATTGTGCATTTCCTTAGGCTGGTATAGAGAGTTTCAATGATCTCTGTATCAAAAGTAATTCTTTTTGCCACTTAAGGGAATAGCTCTATGAGTCACCTTCACTAAGGTGCCTCGTTATGGTATTATGGGCAACATAACTCCTCGCTACTTTGAAACCCCCTCACCATCTAATTAAGCGTGGAATTGTTGCCTACCTATTGAACCTTTGTCATCAGTTCCTTGCCATTCCCCCTGAGGTGTGTTGGTGTCTCAGCTCAAGAGATGTTTCACTGTCTCACTCCATGAGTTGATCCTGAGTACTCGATCTTCGAGGAGATCGATTTCTCTAGAGTTTCTTTCTGCCATCATCGTGTTGGATGGAGATCTCCAAAGCAAAGACGTCAAGATCAAATTGAAGCAATGAATCAACATCTTCGAGAAGGACAGTTGGATCACGAAGATTGTGTTAGTCTGCGTCCCCCCTTCTTCTTACCCTACGCTTGAATCTTGGGACGAGATTTTTGTTTAGTGGGGGTGAGTTGTCACAGCCCTAGAATACTTGAGTGAAATAGTTGCATCTGCACTCATGCATCATGTCTAAAATTTCTGAAAGTTGAATTGAGGTTTGTTGAAACCCTCAGAAATCAGTTCAAAAATAACCAACTTTAAAATCTTCTCAAGTAAGTCCAAGAAAATGTCCCTGGTATTCTATAAAAATATTGGCAAGAGGTAAAATTCAAACCAATATTTTTAGGAGCTCAGAAACATTTATTTGGACCATTTGAATTAATCCAATAAATATTTGAATTGGATCTATATTTATTATATAATAAATATATGTTCAATAATTCTGAAAATTGTTGCGTGGCTTTGGATAAGTCCATTTAGTTCACACAATTATTTTCATGAAGTTTAAAATTGATTTGGTGTTAAAACTAAATCAAAAACAAACTGCAAAAATTAGAAAAGAGGAAACAAATAGGAAACACACAGAGAGAGAGAGAGAGTGCTCACCTGGCTCAGCCCACCAGGCCCAACACTATGGGCCCAGCCCACAGGGGCACGCCCGTCTTCTTCCTTCAGCCAGTAGGCAGAGGAGAGGCGTGGCGCGCGTGCGTGCAGCTTCGGCCACCTCCTGCTTCCACCTGGGAGCCTCGATCCTTCCCTCGTCGCTGCCCTGGACCCCTCTCTGTCTCTCCCCATTACTCTCTGCTCTCGCCCCCTCCTCTAACCCTCTCTCTCGCGCGCAACTGAGCGTTGCCATCGCCGCCGCTTGCTGCCACCGTGCCCACCGTGCTCCCCTCGCCTCCCCACCTCGTCTGCAAGCTCCAACATCGTCCGCCGCTTCGCCCCACCCTAGCCTCGAGCGCTGGGAGGGCCTGCATCGCCGGCTGCTTCATCTTCTTCCTCCTCGGTGTCCGGAAGCCGCACGCGTCGATTCGCTGCCGACTCTGCCTCCCCGAGCTCGCCGTCTGTCTCATCCGACTCGATGTGAGCTCCGCCGTCGATTACCCCTAACCCCGTTGTGTTTTGCTCGCCGTAACCGTTGTTCTACCGACGCCCGTAGGTCGCCGCCACACTTGCTCATCGCCGGCAGCCTTCGGTGACCATTTGGTCACGCCTAGGTGCCCATTAGCCCTGATAGGAACCGCGGGCCACTTCTGGCATGCTAACCCGGCCGAGCACCCGCTCTAGAGCCGTCGCCGCACCTGACCGAGCTTCGGTCGCCACCGACGACGACGCCGCCGCCTCTGCACACCACCCCAGCACCTCCCACCACCACCAGACGGCGCGCCGCAATGCCAGATTCCCAACGCACCTAGCCGCGCGTCCTCCCGGCACAGGAGCTGGCCAGACGGCTAACGCTGCCGTGCTCCGGTCATCGCCGATGCTAACCCGCCAATGTGGTCAGATTAGTCTAGCCACTAACCACCACCCAAGTCACTGACAGTGGGCCCAGCCTTGTTAATCTTTAGATTAGGTTTTTATTTCTTAAACATGTTAGTTAACTGAGTCAATGACGTGTGGGACCCATGGGCCAGGTTTGACCTGGGCTGACCCGTTGACTCACTGACGTCATCCTGACGTGCTGCTGACGCAGTAATGCATTTTCTGGAATTAGTTAATTATAAATAATTATAAAATCCAGAAAAGGCCTAAACTTCTAAAAATCATAGAAATTAATCTATAACTCCAAATGAAATAATTTATATATGAAAAATTATCAAAAAAAATCCAATCTATCTATTTATGCTATTTTCATGCATGTTAGAACACTTCAACCTTGCTGTTTAGGTGAAACAAGATAATGCACTAATATGACCTCTTATTTTGGGTTTGCGTTTGAATCCTTGATTCAAATGAACTCAAACCAATCTACTCTAAGTTGCATTAGCCAAAACACACTCATTTTGCCATGTCATGAGCATGCATCATATTGTTGCATTGCATTGATTGTGTTTCCTCCTTGTTTGCCGGTATTGTCCCCTCTCAGTAAACGTGGTTCCGACGATGAGTTTGATGACACCGATGAAGAGCTATTACTATCTTCAGAAGTGCCAGGCAAGCAAAACTCCCTTGCTCATTCCGATACAATCCCACTCTCTCGCTCCTGCTCTCTTTTACTGCATTAGGACAACAACGATTTATCTGTTACTTACCGCAGTAGTTGAACCCCCTTATCCTCTGCATTACCTGTCATTGCCACAGTAAATAGATGAAATCCACTAGCATGAGTGGGAGTTGTTTGAGCCCTGATGTGCCTACTCATTCATGCTTGTTTGTCATGCCTGCTATTGCATAGAGTCGTGTCAGGTCTGGTTCATCGGGGATGAATCGGAGGTGTGTGAACATGTCCTACTGTGTGTGAGCTAAGTGTGTGAACACGATTTGGTAAAGGTAGCGGTGAGAGGCCATGTAGGAGTACATGGTGGGTTGTTTCACTGAAACCGTCCTCAGGAACTGAGTTCTGTGTTTGTGATCCATGAAACAACTACTACCACACATTGGGCCCTGAAATATGACCCCGCTCGACTTATTGACCCCTCTCGTCCTCTGTCCAGGAGTTGCAACTAGTTTCTGGTGTTTGTAGGTTATGTGTTGGCGGCCGTGCGTAGCGCTGACCCTACGGGTGGGCTATGATGCGGTAGATACACTGTGGCCGGGTATGCCGGGCGCCCGTTTGGCATCTCGGGACCCTGTACACATCATTTGGGGCTGTTGAGGACACCCCGGCCGGATTTCCTTGCGGATGGAACCCGAATAGGCGATAAACCTGGACTAGAGACTTGTGCAGTTAGTCAGGTCATGGTCTACACCCATGCCGGCTTTTGCTTGAAGTCTGCCGAGCACATGTCGTGTGCAGACGCTAAGTGGTGGAAACATGTGTGACGAAGTACGCCCCTGCAGGGTTATGAATGATCTATTCGAATAGCCGCGTCCGTGGTAAAGGACTTCTTGGTTGCCTATAACAGTTCATAGACAAGTGAAAGTGGATACTCTAAAATGCGCAAGATAAGCGTGAGTGCTATGGATGGCGTTCTCGTGGAAAGACGGGAGCGGATCCGTAGTGGTGTATTGATATGGTGAATATGTGGACTCGTGTGCGCCACCTCAAAAGAGTTGCTTGCAGTCGTAGTTCAGGTTAGCCACTGAGTCAAAGCTGGCTTGCTGCAGTTAAACTCCACCCCCCCTCCCCCTTGTTGATACCGATGCATATGTAGTTAGTTCTGATGTAAGTCTTGCTGAGTACTTTTGTACTCACGGTTGCTTAATTTATGTTTTGCAGAGAGAGACTTCAGTCTCGCTAGTAGTTCCGCGTGGACTTCGACGTTTAGCTTGATACCTCAGCTACTATCTTGTGCCCTCAACAGGATCTGGTAGATAGTCAGGCTTCTTAGCCTTTTTCATTTGTAGATGTCTGTACTCAGACATGTTAAGCTTCCGCATGTGCTTTGATTTGTATGCTATGATTGTTGGGTCATGAGACCCATATTTGTAATGTCTCGCTCCACGGAGCCTAATGAATAAATACTCGAGTCGTAGAGTTATGTTGTGATGCCATGTTGTATTTACACATAACGAGCATATTGTGTGTATGATTGAAATGCTTGGTATGTGTGGGATCCGACAATCTAGTTGTTTATTCTTGGCAGCCTCTCTTATGGGAAAATGTAGTCTAGTGCTTCCATGAGCCATAGTAGTCTGCTACAGCCCGGTTAACCGGAGTCCTGCTAGCCCAGCACTACTGCTCAGGACACTTGACTGGCCGGCATGTGTTTCACTTCGTTCCTGTGTCTGTCCCTTCGGGGAAATGTCACGCGGTGACATTCGCAGTCCTGCCTAGCCTGCTACAGCCCGGGTTCCCGGAGTCCTGTTAGCCCAGTGCTACAGCCCGGATTCACACGCTGCTGACCGACATGCTCGATGTGATTCATGTATGCCTGTCCCCATAGGTTAGTGCCGCTTTGGGTTCACGACTAGCCATGTCGGCCCGGGTTACCTGTCATATGGATGCTAGCGACACTATCATATACGTGAGCCAAAAGGCGCAAACGGTCCCGGCCCATGGTAAGGCGACACCCGTGGGAATACCGTGCGTGAGGCCACAAAGAGATATGAGGTGTTACCGGCTAGATTGATGTGACTTGGAATCGGGGTCCTGACAAATACGCAAATTCTCCGGCCCTTCCGGCTCTGGATTCGACGATGAGAGGTGGGAGCGGTACTCGTACCAACGAGCTCGCTGTCGAGGATCCGACGGCTCCATCACCTCTGCCATTGCCCAGAGGAGAATCTCCAATGAGATTGCCCCCTTGCCTTCAGGAACCATCTGCTTCAGTTCATCCGGTGTCACTTCCAAAGTCAGGCCCAGCGAGTGCAACTCGAGCGAATCCACGCCCGGAAACCAGGAGCATATTTCATTGCACTTGGCCAACAACTGCTCGTCTCCGACGCAAAACTCTTCCATCCAGGTAGAGCTAGCAATCAATCAAAGACGAAATTTGCAAATCAAAATTGTAAAAATGAAAGCGATTATGAGGATCAAAATTACCACAGAATCTAATATGGGCTCCTATGAACGGATCGTAATTTCTAGGGTTTTCATTTTTTCACACTAGCTTCCACTATCACGAGCCCAATCCTAAATAAATGTCAGTATTGTTTGAAAACTGAAGCAACTCAATGAACAACAGTTAAATCGCCCATTAAATCGACTAATCCTAATTGCTAGGATTTCGACTAGAAACGTACATGTCGTTCAACTATATCGGATGGTTCCTGTGGGCTGCGATTTATCACCGTGCCGCTTCTCCATCGGAGCTCAGGCGAACGGTCGCAGTGGGCAACGAGGTTGCTACGGCACGGCGGCGGCGGGACTGCAACGGGAACAGCGGCGGCGGCTGGGTGGGGATGCGGCTGCTTGCTCCGGGTCAGAAACTCCCTTGGGCAATGGAGCGTTGTTTGGAAACTCAAACATTAGTTGCAGACATTATACACACATGCATGTTACAACATTTAGGGTGCGAAGTTAAAAAGATGTGGTATGGCACAAATGCAAAAGAGATTCATTTGATGGCTGACCTTTAATGAATTTTATGTTTCAGGAAGCATATGCTTATTCCCTTCTGCACTCTACTCCTTCCACTTGGTTTTTAATGGCAAATGATTTTTGACTTCAAAACCAACCTCCGAACTAGTTTTGCTGCTTGCAGAGGGTTAATAGGCATGTTTGCTCCCTCCATGAAGCCAACCTTCATCGTAGATCCGGTCCTTGCTATAATACTCTCTAAACCATGCCCCAAAGTAGGTCCGCGCTCACCTCGCCTCTTCTTCTCCTTCGAACAGTTTGTCCTTGCTACAGGATGTTGTTGTGAATAGATGTTCATGGCCAAGTTTTCTGCCTCAGGATCATCTGCTTCACGATTATCATCAGAATTGTCACATGGGGGAGTTGCTATCTGGAGAAGTAAGATTATCTACTGGCATGATCTGCAAAGGTCGACACATTGCTCATTTACATGCGTAGCCGCACTTCCCGCGCACCTTACCGGCCAGCTAAGCTCCTTGTACTTAGCTCAAACACATCCAATATACAAAGCAGGGGTAGGATTTTACGCCTCACGGCGGTTCGAACCTGGGTGAACACTTGTGTGGTCTGTTGATTCTGCTCTTTGCACGAGTGTATCCCCACATGCCACAGTCAAATCGTAAAGGGGCCATTACCGGTCCCATAGATCGTCGTACGCACGACACTTTTGCTTCACAAAGTTTTAAGCATTGGACAAGCAAGCCGAAATCGGTCTGCCTGTAGAGATCCACGTACTGGTACGTACTTTGTAGTACAGCTAGCTGGCTACATGAAATGCATGCCAAATTTTGCGTCCTTGCCTACGATGGTATTTGGCAATACCAAGAGAGAGGTTAGATTGTGGTGTATTGCCAGAGGGAAACACTTAGGGGTGATCATTCCGGGAGAATAGTACGTTTGCTTCTTTTTGGCTTCGGCCTTGTACATACTCTTTACTCCTTGCTCAATTAACGAAAAGGCCAAGCTTTTGCTGTATTTCATGAAAGTAAAAATAAAAACAGGCGGGCAGAGATCGGTCTGCCAGTAGTGATCCACGTACTAGTACGTACTTTGTAGTACAGCTAGCTGGCTATATCAAATGCGTATGGACCATTGACCTCGTAATAGCTAGGTATACGATTTGCACAACAAATCTGCAAGCTAGGCTGTTGACACTGGCGTACCAGCTACGACATTTCTTTTGAGTTGTGGTAGCACCCCCACTGCTTAATTTCTGCACCATCCTTAATAAGTTTCTTGTGCCGTGCATGCATATATACTACATGCCATGAAATCATTTCTCATGCCGATCAACCAGCCCTTCTCACTTTGTATAATGGAGTAGTTAGTTTACTACCCCCATCTAGGCACAAAAGTGAACTTATGATTCCTACCAATCTCCATTCATGGCTGAAGTACTCCTAGATGGCGGCACCGAGCATCAAACGGAGTACTCGATCGATTGAGCATCTGATGACCAAAACATTTTGGACGCATGATTCGCTGCATCTTTGCATAGAAAGAAGAACAGCTCAGTCGGAGCTGTGACCCTGGCCAAGAAGCAACAACTCATATTCATGGGCACTTATTAGTTTTTAGTACTCCGTACGTATCTTCTCTCTAGGCACTATATGGCCTTCAATTGCGATGATCGGGGTTGATTATGAGCTGGTCTTTTAGCTCGGAGGGGTTTCGAAATCGAGTGGTTGGTCGATTGATTGGTCGATCCGTTTAATTTGCCTGACAAGGATGGATATGTATGGCCATGCATGCATTGCCGCGGTTTACTACTCTGCATGCACGACCATGCACACATGTACTCGATCTGCAAGCACGCAGTTGACACTAGCCCGGCGCTAGCTTTGCACGGACCGGGATACCATCAGCTGAATGCCCACCATAACACCTCTGCCTGCCTGCGCGCGTCTGCCTAAAAGTGGCCAGCTAACTTGATATCGACAAGCGTCTTCTCCGGAGGTCACTGTTGGACAGGTCCTTTTCAGAAGGGAGGCCATCAAGCCTGCCTTAATTTATGTTGGGGCGCATGCACACTGTGCTGCTGCCAGTAATTTTCATAATCTTCTTGCTGCTGCGGCTGTTGCACTGTTTATTTCTCGACGGCATTAAGCCGGCGACTGTGCAAGGGGATGGAGCGGCCGCAGCGTGCCTTGATTCTGTGTCCAGAAGAGGCACGTACGCACAGTAGAGCGTAGCGAGTACAGTGGAAAGCTAGCGTACCAGACAGCCGGGCAGGCTGAGACGAAGTGGAAATGAGGGCACATTTAGTGGCTGGCTGTGTGAGGAATCAATTGGCCTTCCTTGCATTTCAGCAACAACGCATTGAAGCGACAAGGTTGGCATCGACTGTGTGGTTTGATGCATCGGCGCCCTGACACGATCGATGCCCCTCTTTGTTATTGCACAACTGTCTCCAATTACTCGTGCATTCATTCTGGGTTTAAAAGCGAGTTAATCCGCAATAGTCTCCCCTTTGAATGACTCTAACCACCCAGCATCTTCCCATGCGTGCCTGCCTCTTCCCTTGCTTCTTTCTCTCTGGTGTGGTGTGTGGTCTGAAGTCTGAACCGTGCAACATGCAAACTTATTTTGCAGGAAAAGTTGTCTGAGCTTTATTAGTGCATGCATGGTCTCGAGAAAACAAGACTTTTCTCAACTTTGATTTGACTGCCCGAGTCTTCATTCATGTTAATCTCATGATGATCTTTGCATGTTCTGAGTAGGAGTACTAGTACTACAATTTATCATGCAAAAACCATACATACAGTATATATTCAGAAAAGGTTATTATGCATGCAGGCGTACGTACGTACGTGCGTACGTATGTTCGATCGATGCGGCGTACGTAGGACATGTGCGCGAGTTAAACGAGAATGAATGAGCTGCCTATCTGACATAGCTAGCCAGAGCTATAGCTCGACGTCGGTCGTTCGTCCGTATGAAATGAAATGCGTCACTGCAGCGTATTTATGCCCCGGCCGCGTCAAGCTTCACGGCTGTGCCTGGCGCCAAAGGACGGGGCGAGACAAGCGCATTACTGCCTTCTATAAAACCTCAGAGACAAAATCTTAATCCTTGCCAGTACTGCCCCGTACTACAAACGCACGCAGTCACGACTCACACAACAGATGAAATTATTACCTAGACCCGTTCCATGGGCACCCCGGCGTCCCACTAGCTAGTCCATGGAAGGGACGGGTCTACGGAATAATTCCTTTCTTCTTGACCCAACTCGCACGCACGCACACACCAACACCAACGAACACGCACGCACACGATTGATGAGAAACTAAAGAGGACGGCAGCTAGGCGATCGACGACACGACGGCTAAGCATCTAGATCGAAGAAGCCCGGCCGGTCGGTTCAGCCGCGCTTGCCCTTGCCGACCTTGCCGGAGCCGAACCCTGGGTTGCGGTGGTCGGCGCCCACGTCGTTGAAGTCGAGGAGCACTGTGCTCTGGCACTTGGGGCACTTGGGGTCCTCCCGCGACAGCATCACGTACATCATGCACCGGGGGCAGCCCGCGAGGATCATCGCCGAGCCACCACTGCCCCCGCCAGCCTCCGGGCTCCCCTCCGACGACACGCACGAGCTCGGCGGGGATGCCGAGGAAGAAGACGACGAAGACATCCTCCTCGGCGAGTTGCTGCCTCCCGGCGGCGCAGCCGATGGACCCCCTCCGCCGCCGCCGCCGCCGCCGCCGCCGCGTGACCGCGAGAAGCTCAGCCTCAGGTCCAGCTTCGGCCCCTTGCCATTGTTCCTGCTCATCTTCAAGCTAACTCCGCACACCACCGCTGCACTGCACAATGCACACCAAATATAGCTCATGTCATGCTTTCGCTCGATCTCAAACATAAAACAACATCAACAGAATACTCCTCCATCAACCTAGCTATACTGATGGTCTATCGATGCAATTAAATAGCCGACGTTGCCGCGCGGTACATTACCTTTGGAGTACGTTGAAGCTACCCAGCTAGTGACACGGAACGTGTACGCGAAACCAAACTAATGTGGGTGTGGAGGTGGAGGTGGAGATAGGGTGGTTTGGAGGCGCGCGCTTGGAAGGGCACTTGCATGCACGTACTAGCTAGCGCTGCCGGCCGGGGTGAAGGACACGGACCAAGTGAGAGCCCCCTGCCCTGTGCCTGAGTATTTGAGGGGTGGTGGTGCAGCTCCCGTGGCGATATATAATGAGGGCGCCGGACAGCTAAGCTGCGTCGAGGTGGAGAGGTGATGATGTTCTTTATTGCCTTGAACAGAAGCATTTAAATTCCCTCCCTGTCGCTTCCCTGCATGCCCCCCCTCCGTCTCACGATGCTAGCTCCGTTTTGGTTTTGCAAGTAAAGGTCAGGTCCCTCTTCTCATTCCTGTGGTTGGCGATGTGTGTTAGGTTAAATTGTAGTCATCGCTAAGAGCATCTCCAGCAGGCGCGCAACCACACGCACTAAAACCTTTTTACAGCATGGAAATAGCAGTTTTTACGCGCGGCAGGACGCTGACTCTAGCGGCCGCTGCAAAATATGGCGTGCTAACTTACAGCGTGCGCGAGCAGCCGGCGCTTGCAAATAAGATTTTACATGTCCATTTTGACAATGTGATGATGTTTCAAACATTAAACAAATATGCAAAATAAAAGGCATAACATAGTTCAATTGCACAGCAAATCAACAATCATGCCACATCATCATCCAACCAAGTTCAAAATCACCCAACCAAGTTCATGACACATAAAAGTTCACACAAACAAATGGCACATCAACAATCATGCCACATCATCATCGTCCTCCTCTTCCTTCGATTCTTCATCCTCATCCGAAGACGATTCTTCCTCCTCCTCTTCATTGTCGCGCACCCCATCATCATGGGGAGCTCGAAAGGTGTTCGCAGGATCTCTAACGGCATCATGCGAAGGTATGTGAGGCACCCCGGAAGACATGTGTCCACCCATGTCACCCGGAGGTGCTCCCATGCCTCCCATGAGAGACCCAAAACACATGCCTCCCATGGTAGCTCCGAAGCCACCCATGCGTCTCATGGTAGCTCCGAAGCCACACATGCCTCCCATGCCGCCCATGGTATCTCCGAAGCCACCCATGCCCCCCATGCCACCGATGCCTCCCGTAGATGCTCCCATGCCTCCCATGGTAGCTCCGAAGCCACCCATGCCACCCATGCCTCCCATGGTAGCTCCCATACCTCACATGCCCATGGCTCTTTTTTGGACCAAGACTTCTTCACGGGCAAGATTGACGTACTCCTTTTGCTTCTCATCGAGTGTAGATGTGTCCCCGGAGATCAAGTACTTCTCACATTCTAACAATCTAGATCGCTCCTCCATGGCCAATTTCTTCTCCTACAATGCCACCTTCCTCTCCTCGGCCGCCACCCTCCTCTCCTCGGCCTCCAACCTCCTCTCCTTGGCCGCCGCATCTTGGTTCCTTGTTATCATCCTCACCTCATTTGCTTCCTTTGGGCGTGCCAAGGGGGGTGGAATCCTACTCCTTGTAGGAGTAGGTTTCCCCCTATCCTAGTCCAAGAAGGAGAAGAAGGGAAAGAGGAGAGAAGACAAGGAAGAAGGGGGCACCCCCTTCCCCTTGTCGAATTCAGACTGGGCAAGGGGGGGGGGTGATGAAGCTACGTACCTAGGGTAGGGTCGTAGACCTGACCTAGACATCCTCCCCTAGGACAGCACCCTAAAGCCAGGATCATCCAAAGAGTATCATCATTCACTCGACTAGAAACGTTCCACTCGGAAGAATCGATGTCACTCGACCGTCGCAGAAGTCACTCGACAGGCAAAAGAGCTAAAGCTACTCTGCATATGCAACGGTCGAGCATTTACTCATAGGCTTAATTGGCATTCACAGCACTTTAATGTGGGCATTTCCAGTAACGTTCTCTCTTCAATGTACCTTAAACCCTCTGTGTCATGGGCTGGCTGGGGTCCTGGCGCACTCTATATAAGCCACCCCCTCCACAGGCACAAGGGTTGGCACGCCCTGTAATTCACACGCATATAATCCAGTCGACCGCCTCCGGGCTCCGAGACGTAGGGCTGTTACTTCCTCCGAGAAGGGCCTAAACTCGTAAAACTCGTGTGTAAAACTCCTCCATAGCTAGGATCTTGCCTCTACACTCCTACCCCCCATTCTACTGTCAGACTTAGAACCACGACAGTTGGCGCCCACCGTGGGGCAGGTGTCTTAGCGACTTGTTGGAGAAGTTGCGATTTTTTCCGATCCCCATCAACATGGTTACGGGCGGAGGTTTGGCCGAGGGCCACGAGATCCATCTTGGTGCGCTCGTATTCGTCGCCGATGACTCCGCTTGGCTCCAAGAAGCGCCACTTAACGTCGAGGCGCTCCCCGTCCGTGGGGCAACACACTTTCGCGTGTGCGTCAGTGGCGTCCTCCTACGGCAGTCGTCGACTTAGTATCGGTCGGCTCCTGTGCTGACCTCCCTCCCTGCAGCCCGCCGGGGCAAGCGTTCCGGTCGATCGAGGCTTCTGCGGTGGGTGAGGCATGCGGTGGTTCGCCAGTCGGCCACCCCCCAAGTCACGGCAATTGAGCCCAATGAAACTCTCTACGGCCCGTTCAACTGGCTCCGTAGAGACTGCATCCGAGTGCGACAGCAGCGACCCCGCGGCAGAAGTTTTGATGGTCAATGGACCACATAGTCCTCCTGGCTTTACCCGTGAAGACGGAGGCGATGGGGACGGTGATCCGTCGCGTGTTCACGAAGCGTACCGCCCCGAACCCCTCTCTTCGCAGCAAAGGGAAGAACTTCACCGCCGGAACATGGATGCGCTTCACACTCCTATCGTTGGAGAAACCCCTGAGGCCCAGGCCTTGGAGGAGGCGCGTCTGGCCAACTTGGCTGAGCGCACTCGACTGGAGAACCTCCAGCTCGCCACTCGATGAGCGTGCTCGGCAGCGTATCCCCGAGTCCAGTTGACGCCAACTTTTTCCGCCTCTGACTCAGGTATACCGAACTCCGATCCAGAATATCACAGCTACGGCCCGAATAGCAGAGTCAATCCAACCTTCCCAGTCCTAAGCTAGTCGAGGTTTGGTGCAGATCCGAGCTTTGCTCCGTGCGGTGGGAGAGCAGAATACAACAGTATCTCAGTCGCGGAATAGGATCCATAGCAGGCCCGTAGTTGCAGACACAGTCCAGTCGGCTCACAGCCCGAGATCGCCCCCAAGGCGTGAAGAACGTGGGGACCGGCGAGATCAGTACAGAAACCGCGAGCACTATGATCACTGACTCGATCACGATGATCGTCGTCGAGTGCCCACGCCTCCCCCAAGGAGTGAGTCATACATGCCTCGGCAGCATGATGACAGACGTCCTCACAGTGGTGGGCGAAGGATTCCAGTCGACCCCAGGGAGCCGGGCTTTGATGCGAGATCTATTCTCATTCAGGGTCTGGTCGACAGAAACAGAGCTCATAGAGAAGGTCACGACAGAGATTTCCCAACCAGCAGCAGGGTACATGTCTCAGGTCCAGAGTGCTTCAGCAGAGCCATCAGGGCTGCGGTGATTCCTCCCAACTTCAGGTTGGCGATTGGAGTCAGTAAGTTCACTGGCGAGTCCAAGCCTAACACTTGGCTTGAGGATTATCGAGTGGCTGTACAGATTGGTGGTGGCAATGATGAAGTGGCCATGAAGCACCTTCCTTTGATGTTGGAGGGCTCAGCTAGAGCGTGGCTGAATCAGTTAGCACCTAGTAGTATTTATACTTGGGAAGATCTTGCCCGAGTATTTGTCAAAACATTTTAAGGTACTTGCAAACGGCCAGCAGGGCTGATAGAATTGCAGTGTTGCGTTCAGAAACCGAATGAAACTTTGAGAGATTATATCCAGAGATGGATCACGTTGCACCACACGCTGGAGAATATGTCGGATCACCAGGCAATTTGTGCCTTCAAAGAAGGCGTTAAGTATCGGGAGTTGAACCTGAAATTCGGTCGGACAGGAGATATGACTCTGACTCGGATGATGGAGATTGCCACCAAATACGCCAATGGTGAAGAAGAAGACCGACTCCGGAGTGGCAAGCACAAAACAGTCGCCCACGAAACCGGAGGAGGGAACTCCAGTCGGAAGCAGAAGCGCAAAGCCGAGCCAGCTGCTCCTGGTGAAGCCTTAGCCGTGACTCAAGGAAAGTTCAAAGGGAAACCCAAAGGGCCGTGGAACCCCAAGAAAGTAAAAGATCAAGATGGAAATGATGTGCTAGATTTACCATGCCACATTCACACCAAAAAAGATGAAGAGGGTAATTTCATTTACCCGAAGCATATCACTCGACAATGTTGACTCCTAATCCAGCAATTCCGAGAGAAACAACCCAAGGAAAAGGAGAAGGAAGCGGACAAAGTTGAGGATGAGGAGGAAGATGATGATGGTTACCCCCACGTCAATTCCACTCTAATGATTTTCGCTGATGTTGAGAGTAAGAGTCGACTGAAAGTCATCAACAGAGAAGTGAACATGGTCGCTCCGGTGACACCCAGTTATTTGAAGTGGTCTCAGACTGCCATTACATTCGACCAGTCCGATCACCCAGCGCACATAGCCACCCCTGGGAGGCAAGCACTGGTGGTCGACCCAGTAGTCAAAGGCACTCGATTGACTAAGGTTCTGATGGATGGTGGCAGTGGTCTGAATATACTATATGCAGAGACGTTGAAAGGAATGGGCATTCCGATGTCCAGACTCAGTGAAAGTAATATGAGTTTCCATGGAGTTATTCCTGCGTCACTCGGTCAGATCGCCCTTGATGTAGTTTTCGGTGATTCCAAGAATTATCGCAAGGAAAAGTTGACATTTGAAGTTGTGGATTTCCAAAGTGCCTATCATGCTATTCTAGGCAGGCCAGCTTATGCACGTTTTATGGCCCGACCATGTTACGTGTACCTCAAATTGAAGATGCCTGGTCCTAAAGGGGTGATCACTATCACTGGCAGTCGAAAGAAGGCAGAAGAGTGCTTCCAGAAGGGCTCAAAGATTGCCGATGCACAAATGGCAGTAGTGGAGTTGCAGGAGTATCAAAAAAATGCAGATCCGAGTGATTTGTTGCGAGCTAAGAAGCCTGCCATAGATTCAGCATTCCAGTCATCTGGTGAAACGAAGCCGATTCATATTCATCCAACGGATCCCAATGCTGCTCCGACTCACATTTCAACAACACTCGACTCCAAATAGGAAGAAGCGCTCATCCAGTTCCTCCATGAGAATTGGGACATCTTTGCATGGAAACCTTCTGACATGCCAGGTGTTCCCAGGGGACTGGCTGAGCATCATTTGCGAGTCGACCCAATGGTGAAACCAGTCAAAGAACATCTTCGACGGTCCGCCGTACAGAAGAGGAAGGCAATCGATGAAGAAGTGGGTCTGCTTCTGGCAGCTGAGTTTATCCGAGAGATTTACCACTCTGAGTGGTTAGCTAATGTTGTCATGGTCCCAAAGAAGGTCGACTCACTTCGCATGTGCATCGACTTCAAACATATCAATCGGGCCTATCCGAAATATCACTTTCCTCTCCCTCGCATCGACCAAATAGTCGACTCGACTGTGGGGTGTGAGCGTTTGTCCGTTTTGGACGCTTATTCCGGGTATCATCAGATCCGTTTGTATGGACCCGATGAGATAAAAATAGCTTTCATCACCCCATTTGGGTGCTTCTGTTATGTCAATATGCCATTCGGTTTGAAGAACGCTGGAGCCACATTCATGCAGATGATTCAGAAGTGCTTGCTCACTCAGATCAGTCGGAATGTGGAAGCATACATAGATGACATTGTGGTCAAGTCACGTAAAAGTTCCGACCTATTAGCTGACCTTGCTGAAACCTTTGCCAACCTCAGAAGGTATGATATCAAGCTCAATCCATCAATGTGCACATTTGGATTTCCAGGCGGAAAATTACTCGGTTTTCTCGTTTCCGAATGAGGGATCGACGCTAACCCAGAGAAAGTGGGTGCCATACTCCGGATGAAACGCCATGTGCGTGTGCATGATGTCTAGAAGCTTACTGGTTGTTTGGCCACCCTAAGTCGATTCATTTCTCGCCTCGGTGAAAAGGCACTACCTCTTTATCGACTGATGAAGAAGTCAGATAAGTTCGGGTGGATTCCTGAAGCTGATGCAGCATTTGCAGAGCTCAAAGCCCTGCTTTCCACCCAGCCGGTGCTTGCTGCTCCAATCAGCAAAGAGCCTTTACTGCTTTACATTGCAGCCACTGGACAAGTCGTCAGTACAGTACTTACGGTCGAGCGGGAAGAAGAAGGAAAAGCCTACAAAGTTCAGTGCCCAGTATACTATGTCTCTAAAGTTTTGACTCCATCAAAGCAAAGATATCCACATTATCAGAAGCTTGTTTATGGGATTTATATGACCACGAAGAAGGTTGCACATTACTTCTCTGATCACTCCATTACAGTCGTCAGCGACGCTCCATTATCAGAGATTCTGAACAACAGAGATGCAACTGATCGAGTGGCAAAGTGGGCGATTGAACTCCTTCCCTTAGATATCAAGTTCGAGGCAAAGAAAGCTATCAAGTCCCAAGCAATAGCGGATTTCCTCGCCGAATGGATTGAACAACAACTGCCGACTCAAGTTCACTCGGAGCACTGGACCATGTTCTTTGATGGCTCCAAGATGCTGAATGGTTCCGGTGCTGGGGTGGTACTGGTATCCCCCCGAGGAGACAAGCTCAAATATGTCCTCCAGATTCACTTTGATTCCTCCAATAACGAAGCAGAATATGAAGCACTCTTCTATGGGTTGCGTATGGCCATCTCACTCGGTGTCCGTCGCCTTATGGTCTATGGCGACTCAGATTTGGTAGTCAATCAAGTGATGAAGGAATGGGACGTCAGAAGCCCAGCCATGACTGGTTACTGCAACACGGTGAGGAAGTTGGAAAATAAGTTTGAGGGGTTAGAGCTCCATCATATACCCCGACTGAAAAATCAAGCAGCAGATGATTTAGCAAAGATAGGCTCCAAGAGAGAAGCTATTCCCAGTAATGTGTTCCTGGAGCATATTCATGCACCTTCAGTTCAAGAAGATCCCTTCGCTGAAGAGCCCCCGCAGCCTAAGAGTGCCACAGATCCGACTGAAGTCGAGGTCCCAGCCGTGGTCGACTTGATCATGGAGGTGTTGGTCATCACTCCCGACTGGACGGTGCCATATATTGCATATATCCTTAGGAAAGAGCTCCCAGAGGATGAAGAAGAGGCTCGACAGATCGTCCATCGATCCAAAGCCTTTATTGTAATAAGAGGACAACTGTTCAGAGAAAGTGCAACTGGAGTCAGCCAGAAATGCATAACGCCAGAAAAAGGTCGAGTGATCTTCCACGACATCCATTCGAGGACCTGTGGTCACCATGCGTCCTCTCGGACCATTGTGGCTAAAGCACACCGAGCTGGATTTTATTGGCCACGAGCAAATGAAATGGCGAAAGATATAGTCGACAGATGTGAAGGCTGCCAGTTCTACTCCGATATGTCGCACAAACCTGCATCAACCATGAAGACCATTCCACTCGTCTGGCCCTTTGCTGTTTGGGGATTGGACATGGTTGGTCCACTAAAGACTGGTAGGAGTGGCTTTACTCACGTGCTTGTAGCAGTTGACAAGTTTACCAAATGGATCGAAGCCAAGCCTATTAAGAATCTTGAAGCTAGTATTGCTGTCAGCTTCATTAGAGAGTTGACATTCAGATATGGGGTTCCGCACAGCATCATCACTGACAACGGATCCAACTTCAATTCTGATGAGTTCAGAACCTTCTGCGCCTCACAAGGCACGCGAGTCGACTATGCTTCAGTCGCCCATCCCCAGTCGAATGGACAAGCAGAAAGAGCAAATGGCCTGATTCTCAAAGGACTAAAACCCCGACTGATGCAAGATCTCAAGCAGGCAGTGGGCGCCTGGGTTGATGAACTTCCATCAGTTCTTTGGGGATTAAGGACAACTCCCAATCGGCCGACTGGCCGAACTCCATTCTTTTTGGTCTATGGAGCTGAGGCAGTTCTACCGAGTGACTTGCTTCACAATGCACCACGAGTTGAGCTCTTCTCTGAAGATGAAGCAGAACAAGCTCGGCAAGACGCAGTTGACCTCCTAGAGGAGGAAAGAGAGATGTCTTTGATCCGGTCGACCATTTATCAACAAGACTTGCGTCGATTCCATGCTAGACACGTGAAGGGTCGAGCCTTTCAAGAGGGTGACTTGGTTCTTCGAGTGGATCAGCAGAAACCACACAAGCTCGCCCCAGCTTGGGAAGGTCCCTTCATTGTCACCAGAGTGCTCCACAATGGAGCATACCACCTTTACAATGTCGAGCATAAGAAGGATGAGCCACGGGCTTGGAATGCGGAGCTGCTCCGCCCCTTTTATACTTAAGTACTCGTTCAAATAAAATGTAATAAGAAATACCTTTGTAATTTGTTTATCAAAGACAAGAGCTTTACAGTCCTCTTGAATGATTGTTGTTGCTTTTATTTGCGTCTGAAATCCACCAAATGGGTAACTTAGCTGCGAATCCGTTTCGCCTAAGTTCAAAAGAAAATCCTACCGAGTGGTGAGCAAGTCTCTCAATCGGGCGCTTAGCCGCGAATCCGTTTCTCCTAAGTTTGTAAAATCCTACCGAGTGGTGAGCAAGTCTCTCACTCGGGGGCTTAGCCGCAAATCCGTTTCGCCTAAGTTTGTAAAATCCTACCGAGTGGTGAGCAAGTCTCTCACTCGGGGGCTTAGCTGTAGTCCAGTACTTGCCTAAGTTTGTAAAATCCTACCGAGTGGTGAGCAACCCTCCCACTCGGGGGCTTAGCTGCAGTCCAGTACTCGCCTAAGTTTGTAAAATCCTACAGAGTGGTGAGCAACCCTCCCACTCGGGGGCTTAGCTGCAGTCCAGTACTCACCTAAGTTTGTAGAATCCTACCGAGTGATGAGCAACCCTCTCACTCGGGGGCTTAGCTGCAGTCCTGTACTCGCCTAAGTTTGTAAAATCCTACCGAGTGGTGAGCAACCCTCCCACTTGGGGGCTTAGCTGCAGTCCAGTACTCGCCTAAGTTTGTAAAATCCTACCGAGTGGTGAGCAACCCTCCCACTCGAGGGCTTAGCTGCAGTCCAGTACTCGCCTAAGTTTGTAAAATCCTACCGAGTGGTGAGCAACCCTCCCACTCGGGGGCATAGCTGCAGTCCAGTACTCACCTAAGTTTGTAAAATCCTACCGAGTGGTGAGCACCCCTCCCACTCGGGGGCTTAGCTGCAGTCTAGTACTCGCCTAAGTTTGTAAAATCCTACCGAGTGGTGAGCAACCCTCTCACTCGGGGGCTTAGCTGCAGTCCTATACTCGCCTAAGTTTGTAAAATCCTACTGAATGGTGAGCAACCCTCCCACTCGGGGGCTTAGCTGCAGTCCAATACTCGCCTAAGTTTATAAAATCCTACCGAGTGGTGAGCAACCCTCCCACTCGAGGGCTTAGTTGCAATCCAGTACTTGCCTAAGTTTGTAAAATCCTACCGAGTGGCGAGCAACCCTCTCACTCGGGGGCTTAGCTGCAATCCTGTACTCGCCTAAGTTTGTAAAATCCTACCGAGTGGTGAGCAACCCTCCCACTCGGGGGCTTAGCTGCAGTCCAGTACTCACCTAAGTTTGTAAAATCCTACCGAGTGATGAACAACCCTCTCGCTCGGGGGCTTAGCTGCAGTCATGTACTCGCCTAAGTTTGTAAAATCCTACCAAGTGGTGAGCAACCCTCCCACTCAGGGGCTTAGCTGCAGTCCAGTACTCGCCTAAGTTTAAAAAATCCTACCAAGTGGTGAGCAACCCTCCCACTCGGAGGCTTAGCTGCAGTCCAGTACTTGCCTAAGGTTTAAAGTCTGTCCCTATCTGCAAGGACGATGAGGTGCAGGTCGATCACGGCCTTCTTCTCCGAGCTATGCCACAAGTACAACGTATGCTCCATCCCCATCCGCAAGGACGGTGAGGTGTAGGTCGACCACGGCCTTCATCTCCAAGCTACGCCACAAGTACAACGTACGCTCCATCCCTATCCGCAAGGACGACGAGGTGCGGGTCGACTACGACCTCTTTTTCCGAGCTACGCCACAAATACAACATGCGCCCCATCCCCATCCTCAAGGACGACGAGGCGGAAGTCGATTGAACTCTCCACTTCAGGGCTACATCCCAAAGAGCAAATTCCATGCGAAGGCAAATACAAACATATTCAGAAATAAACCAAGTTCAGATAGATCCAAAAAAATTCCAAGCGACGGATCAAAAGTATTCGAGTATCAAGCCCGAAGGAGTTTAATGGTTAGAGCAACCACTCGGCATCCCGAGGCAAATTAAGGCAAGTTTAAATCTCAAAGTTTGTTCATTCGGCAGGAGGAGGGCTGGCAGGTTCAACGAATTCGTCCAAATCGATTCCATCTGCAATCCGAGTGGCGGCAGCTATGAAAGTCTCCATAAAGGACTGGAAATCGTGCCTTTTGGTGTTGGCGACCTTGATCGCCGCCAGCTTGTCTTCGCGAGCTTCCTTGCAGTGGACTCTTACCAAGGACAACGCCATGTCAGCACCACACCGGGCAGAGGACTTCTTCCACTCTTGCACTCGACCAGGAACCTCGTTGAGCCGAGTCATCAGAGATTCGAGGTCATTTTGAAGCGCCGCCCTTGGCCAGAGTGATGAGTCAATTCGTGAAACTACCACCCTTCAGACGAGCGAGGTAACTTGTGACACTGGCGACACGGGATTCCAGTCAAAGCACATTCATGGCAGCCTCGTCGCCGACTGGAGAAATGATAGGGTCTAAACCCGTCTCAATCCGTCCAGTTTCCTCATCAAAGTTTTGGCAGAATTCTGCAGTCAAAGAGTTAGTGAGTCGACTGGACAGGATTAACTTGCAAGCAGTAAATCAATCGGATTAAAAGGAGTACCTTCCAGCATAAGATAGAGCTTCTTGGCAAGAGTTCTCAGATAGGCTTCCACATCATTTCTCTTACGAGCCGCGGACTCCAGCTTCTCATTCAGATAGGCTTCCACATCATTTCTCTTACGAGCCGCGGACTCCTTCTTCAGACGAGTTACCTCTCGGTTGGATTCAGTGAGAGAGGACTTCAGCTTGCTTACTTCTTCTTCCAGCACTCTGACCGAAGCCAGCTTCTGGTCTGCAAGGGCAGTCTTATCTTGAGCTTCCTTCTGCGCAGCTGCAAGGTCCAAGTCCTTCTTCTCCAGAGCCAACCTCATTTTCTCTGCAAAATAAGCAATCGAATCAAACAAGAGACCGAAGAAATATTTTAAGGGATGATCGACGTGAACAGTCGATGGGCAGTTACCTTCCATACCAGCAGCTTCATCTTGAGCTTTCTTCAACTTTTGTTGGGCCAGCTCCAAGTCGAGGTTGAGTTGCCTCTGCTTCTCCTCAAATTCGGCGAACTTAGAAATAAGAGTAGAAGATTTCTGTAGAAGGTAAAGGACATGTCAATCGATAAGATCAAAGATTATTTACTTCTGAGTGAATAAAACTTAAAAGTTTACTCAGACCCCAGTCGACTGCCCGCAGTCGCCCGCGGTCTCGGGGACTACACCCAGCGGGTGCACTTGGCGTGCCCCCACTGATTTAGACCCCACTCGACCGGTCCGCCCGGGTTGAGTTAAAAAAAGACAAGAAAGAGAGAAGAACTATTCAGACCTCGGCCGACTGCTAGCAGGTGACCGCGGTCTCGAGGACTACACCCAGTGGGTGCACTTGACGTGCCCCCACTGGTTCAGATCCCACTCGGCCGGTCCTCCCGGGTCGAGTGGAAGAAAGGAAAGTGAAAAGTACTCAGACCCCAGTCGACTGCGGTCTCGGAGACTACACCCAGTGGGTGCACTTAGCATGCCCCCACCGGTTCAGATCCCACTCACCCGGGCTGAGTGGAAGAGCGCAAATACTAAAGACAACAAAACACCCAGTGGGTGTACAGATTCGACGCAAACAATAAGAGATTGTATGAAATAAAATATTTCAGGTAGCATATCCTAATAGAACAAGGTCAGTCGAAAGCCAACATACCTGGACATTGGCCCGAAGAGCCGCGCTGGCATCGTAAGCAGCCTGGCTGTTCTCGTGCACCGTCTTCATCCGCTCCATCATCACATTAGCCTGATGGATAGCCTCCACAGCGGCGTCCGACTGGCTTTCCGGAACATGATAGTTGGTGAAGAAAGGGGCAGACAGCCCAGATGCGGCAGCTTGGAGCTCCGAGACATGGGGTTGGGCGGCTGAAGGAAACACTAGTACAATCGATGGTGCAGGGCGCTCACTCGACAATGGGACAAAAAAAGTTACAGAGGCCCCACCTGCATCTTCAGGTTGTTGGACAGTTGGTTCCGTCGTCAGCCCCGGGTGAGATGTCTTGCCAGCCGCTACTTTTTTTATTCTTTCTGGGCCTCGGGGCCACATCTTCATCCTCATCCGAAAGCTCGATAACGTTGGGTGGGGCTGCAAATAAATCAGTCTACCCCAAGTGAATCCCCAGAATTCGATCGACCAAATAATCAAGAACAAGATCACGAGAATTTTACCTGGGTTGGAGGTAACCGCGTCTTCCATTTCCTCATCTCGGTATTGGCGGGAAGAAGTTACAGAGGTAGCAGCACTGCAAATGTCAACTTTCAGTTGGTTATGTTATGTTGCTCGAGTCGACCAAAAGATCGGGTCAAATGATTACCCGGAGATGGTGGGAATGGTCACTTTGATTCTGGGCAAAGCCTTCGGCGGTTTGGAGGATGTGGCCTTCAATAGTTTCGGCGCAGTCTTGAGCTGTTTCGGTCCCTTCTCAGTCGGCATCGGAGAAGACGTCCGAGGGCACTTTGAAGACTGCCCAGTCGATGCGGCCATCAGGTCAGGGGTGTTTGCTGGGTCGTGAACATGCTTGGACCTCCTTTCTCGGCGAGGAGGCGAGTCGACCTCTTCTTCGTCACTCGGGGCGTCACTCTCCTCGTCCTCCTCTGCATCCGAGTGCCACTCGCCACTCTCGCCCCCGCTCGCCTCTTCCTCGACATTTTGCTCCTACACTCCATTGGGCATCGAGTACATATCAATAAGAGCCTGAAAAGACAATGAACAAAAGAAATATAGTCGACCGTCAACAAGATGTTACATAGTGAATCAAGAAGACACTCGACAATGCAGAATCGTACCCGTTCCGACTGGCGCAAATGGTCTAATGGAACCACCCTCCTGGACCCCCGGGGATTATCCTTGTTGCCGGTAATACCCCTCAGCCACTTCTCCACTGTGTCCTCGCTAACATCCTCCGGGTGGATTCGAGTGGAATCCTCGAGTCCCGAGTACATCCACATCGGATGGTCACGAGCTTGGAGTGGTTGGATGCGTCAACTGAGGAAGACCTCCAGCAGGTCCATACCAGTCACTCCGTCGTGGACAAGTTGGACGACCCGCTCGACCAACACCTTCACCTGCGCCTTCTCTTCTGGGATCACTCTCAAGGAGGAGGACTTCTCCACTCAAGCCATGGAAAAGGGGGGAAGTCCAGTCGACTGGGCCGGGGGCGGCTGGTCCTTGCAGTAAAACCAGGTCGACTGCCAGCCCCGGACCGAGTCGGGTAGGATCATAGCGGGGAAGGTGCTCTTGTTCCTCATTTTGATTCCAAGACCCCCGCACATCTGTATCACGTCCGTCCTCTCGTCACTCGGGTTGGCCTTCTTGACCGTCTGGGAGCGACATGTGAATATGTGCTTGAAGAGACCCCAGTGTGGTCGGCAGCCCAAGAAATTCTCGCACATAGACACGTAAGCAGCGAGGTACACGATGGTGTTTGGAGAAAAGTGATAGAGTTGAGCCCCGAAGAAGTTCAAGAAACCACGAAAGAAAGGGTGGGGAGGCAAAGAAAACCTGCGGTCGACATGAGTGGCGAGGAGGACGCACTCACCCTCCTGCGGCTGCGGCTCGGTCTTGTTCCTCGAGAGCCGCGCCGACTCATGGGGGATCAGTCCCCCCTCCACCAGGTCATCAATGTCATCTTGACTGATTTTCGAGCGGATCCAGTCGCCCTGGATCCAGCCAGGCGGTAGGCCGGACCTCGATGAAGATCCGCCCCGGCTGGTCTTCTTCCCTTTCGCCTTCGCCGTCGCCTTCTTCGCACGCTCCAACGCCACCGTCCTCTCCTTCCCCATGGCAGCGAATCGAGTTCGAGCGGGGCGACAACGCCTAGAGCAGAAGCAGGCGCTGAAGGAAATATGCCCTAGAGGCAATAATAAAGTTATTATTTTATTTCCTTATATCATGATAAATGTTTATTATTCAAGCTAGAATTGTATTATCCGGAAACATGATACTTGTGTGAATACATACACAAACCAAACGTCACTAGTATGCCTCTACTTGACTAGCTCGTTAATCGAAGATGGTTATGTTTCCTAACCATAGACATGTGTTGTCCTTTGATTAATGGGATCACATCATTAGGAGAATGATGTGATTGACATGACCCATTCCATTAGCTTAGCACCCGATCGTTTAGTATGTTGCTATTGCTTTCTTCATGACTTATACATGTTCCTATGACTATGAGATTATGCAACTCCCGTTTGCCGGAGGAACACTTTGTGTGCTACCAAACATCACAACGTAAGTGGGTGATTATAAAGGTGCTCTACAGGTGTCTCCAAAGGTACATGTTGGGTTGGCGTATTTTGAGATTAGGATTTGTCACTCTGATTGTCGGAGAGGTATCTCTGGGCCCTCTCGGTAATGCACATCATATAAGCCTTGCAAGCATTGCAACTAATGAGTTAGTTGTGAGATGATGTATTACGGAACGAGCAAAGAGACTTGCTGGTAACGAGATTGAACTAGGTATTAAGATACCGACGATCAAATCTCGGGCAAGTAACATACCGATGACAAAGGGAACAACGTATGTTGTTATGCGGTCTGACCGATAAAGATCTTCGTAGAATATGTAGGAACCAATATGAGCATCCAGGTTCCGCTATTGGTTATTGACCGGTGATGTGTCTCGGTCATGTCTACATTGTTCTCGAACCGTAAGGTCCGCACGCTTAACGTTACGATGACAGTTATATTATGAGTTTTGATGTACCGAAGGAGTTCGGAGTCCCGGATGAGATCGGGGACATGACGAGGAGTCCCGAAATGGTCAAGACGTAAAGATCGATATATTGGACGACTATATTCGGACATCGGAAAGGTTCCGAGTGGTTCGGGTATTTTTCGGAGTACCGGGGAGTTATGGGAATACGGGGGAAGAAGTATATGGGCCTTATTGGGCTTTAGGGGAAAGGGAGAGGCAGGCCGCGCGCCCCCCAAGGCCTAGTCCGAATTGAACTAGGGGGAGGGGCTGCGCCCCCTCCTTCCTTCTCTTCCTTCTTCCCTTTCCTTGTCTCCTACTCCTACTACATGGAAGGACTCCTAGTTGGACTAGGAAAAGGGGAATCCTACTCCCGCTGGGAGTAGGACTCCCCTAGGGCGCGCCATAGAGAGGGTCGTCCCTCCCCTCCTCCACTCCTTTATATACGGGGGCAGGGGGCACCCCATAGATACACAAGTTGATCTTCGTGATCGTTCCTTAGCCGTGTGCGGTGCCCCCCTCCACCATATTCCACCTCGGTCATATTGTAGCGGTGCTTAGGTGAAACCCTGCGATGGTTGAACATCAAGATCGTCACCACGCCGTCATGCTGACGGAACTCCTCCCCGAAGCTTTGCTGGATCGGAGCCCGGGGAGCGTTATCGAGCTGAACGTGTGCCAAGAACTCGGAGGTGCCGGAGTAACGGTGCTTGGATCGGTTGGACCGGGAAGACGTACGACTACTTCCTCTACATTGCGTCAACGCTTCCGCTTCGGTCTACGAGGGTACGTAGACAACACTCTCCCCTCTCGTTGCTATGCATCACCATGATCTTGCGTGTGCGTAGGAATTTTTTTGAAATTACTACGTTCCCCAACAGTGGTATCAGAGCCAGGTTTTATGGTTTGATGTTATATGCATGAGTAGAACACAAGTGAGTTGTGGGCGATATAAGTCATACTGCTTACCAGCATGTCATACTTTGGTTCGGCGGTATTGTTGGACGAAGCGGCCCGGACCGACATTACGCGTACGCCTACGCGAGACCGGTTCTCCCGACGTGCTTTGCACAAAGGTGGCTGGTGGGTGACAGTTTCTCCAACTTTAGTTGAACCGAATGTGGCTACGCCCGGTCCTTGCGAAGGTTAAAACAGCACCAACTTGACAAACTACCGTTGTGGTTTTGATGCGTAGGTAAGATTGGTTCTTGCTTAAGCCCGTAGCAGCCACGTAAAACTTGCAACAACAAAGTAGAGGACGTCTAACTTGTTTTTGCAGGGCATGTTGTGATGTGATATGGTCAAGGCATGATGCTAAATTTTATTGTATGAAATGATCATGTTTTGTAACCAAGTTATCGGCAACTGGCAGGAGCCAGATGGTTGTCGCTTTATTGTATGCAATGCAATCGCCCTGTAATGCTTTACTTTATCACTAAGCAGTAGCGATAGTCGTAGAAGCATAAGATTGGCAAGACGACAACGATGCTACGATGGAGATCAAGGTGTCGCGCCGGTGACGATAGTGATCATGACGGTGCTTCGGAGATGGAGATCACAAGCACAAGATGATGATGGCCATATCATATCACTTATATTGATTGCATGTGATGTTTATCTTTTATGCATCTTATCTTGCTTTGATTGACGGTAGCATTATAAGATGATCTCTCACTAAATTTCAAGATAAAAAGTGTTCTCCCTGAGTATGCACCGTTGCCAAAGTTCGTCGTGCCCAGACACCACGTGATGATCGGGTGTGATAAGCTCTACGTCCATCTACAACGGGTGCAAGCCAGTTTTGCACACGCAGAATACTCAGGTTAAACTTGACGAGCCTAGCATATGCAGATATGGCCTCGGAACATTGAGACTGAAAGGTCGAGCGTGAATCATATAGTAGATATGATCAACATAGCAATGTTCACCATTGAAAACTACTCCATTTCACGTGATGATCGGTTATGGTTTAGTTGATTTGGATCACGTGATGACTTAGATGATTAGAGGGATGTCTATCTAAGTGGGAGTTCTTAAGTAATATGATTAATTGAACTTTAATTTATCATGAACTTAGTCCTGGTAGTATTAGCATATCTATGTTGTAGATCAATAGCTCGCGTTGTTGCTTTCATATGTTTATTTTGATATGTTCCTAGAGAAAATTGTGTTGAAAGATGTTACTGGCAATGATGCGGATTGGATCCGTGATCTGAGGTTTATCCTCATTGCTGTAGAGAAGAATTATGTCCTTGATGCACTGCTAGGTGACAGACCTATTGCAGGAGCAGATGTAGACGTTATGAACGTTTGGCTAGCTCAATATGATGACTACTTGATAGGTTAGTGCACCATGCTTAACGGCTTAGAATCGGGACTTCAAAGACGTTTTGAATGTCATGGACCATATGAGATGTTCCAGGAGTTGAAGTTAATATTTCAAGCAAATACCCGAGTTGAGAGATATGAAGTCTCAAACAAGTTCTATAGCTAAAAGATGGAGGAGAATCGCTCAACTAGGGAGCATGTGCTCAAATTGTCTAGGTACTACAATTGCTTGAATCAAGTGGGAGTTAATCTTCCAGATAAAATAGTGATTGACAGAATTCTCTAGTCACCATCACCAAGTTAGTAGAACTTCGTGATGAACTATGATATGCAAGGGATAATGGAAATGATTCCCAAGCTCTTCATGATGCTGAAATTGACGAAGGTAGAAATCAAGAAAAGCATCAAGTGTTGATGGTTGACAAGATCACTAGTTTCAAGAAAAGGGCAAAGGGAAGAAAGGGGAACTTCAAGAAGAACGGCAAGCAAGTTGCTGCTCAAGTGAAAAACCCAAGTCTAGACCTAAGCCTGAAACTAAGTGCTTCTACTGCAAAGGGACTGGTCACTGGAAGGGGAACTATCCCAAGTGATTGGCGGATAAGAAGGTTGGCAAAGTGAACATAAGTATATTTGATATACATGTTATTGATGTGTACTTTACTAGTGTTTATAGCAACCCCTCAGTATTTGATACTAGTTCAGTTGCTAAGATTAGTAACTTGAAACGGGAGTTGCAGAATAAACAGAGACTAGTTAAGGGTGAAGTGACGATGTGTGTTGGAAGTGGTTCCAAGATTGATATGATCATCATCGCACACTCCCTATACTTTTGGGATTAGTGTTGAACCTAAATAAGTATTATTTCGTGTTTGCGTTGAGCATGAATATGATTTGATCATGTTTATTGCAATACAGTTATTCATTTAAGTAAGAGAATAAATTGTTGTTCTGTTTACATGAATAAAACCGTATATGGTTACACACCCAATGAAAATGGTTCGTTGGATCTCGATCATAGTAATACACATATTCATAATATTGAAACCAAAAGATGCAAAGTTAATAATGATGGTGCAATTTAGTTATGGCACTGCCGTTTAGGTCATATTGGTGTAAAGCGCATGAAGAAAATCCATACTGATGGGCTTTTGGAATCACTTGATTATGAATCAGTTCATGCTTGCGAACCATGCCTCATGGGCAAGATGACTAAGACTCCGTCCTCCAGTACAATGGATCGAGCAACAGATTTGTTGGAAATCATACATACTGATGTATGTGGTCCGATGTGAAGGAAATATGCCCTAGAGGCAATAATAATGTTATTATTTTATTTCCTTATATCATGATAAATGTTTATTATTCATGCTAGAATTGTATTATCCGGAAACATAATACTTGTGTGAATACATAGACAAACCAAACGTCACTAGTATGCCTCTACTTGACTAGCTCGTTAATCGAAGATGGTTATGTTTCCTAATCATAGACATGTGTTGTCATTTGATTAATGGGATCACATCATTAGGAGAATGATGTGATTGACATGACCCATTCCATTAGCTTAGCACCCGATCGTTTAGTATGTTGCTATTGCTTTCTTCATGACTTATACATGTTCCTATGACTATGAGATTATGCAACTCCCGTTTGCCGGAGGAACACTTTGTGTGCTACCAAAAGTCACAACGTAACTGGGTGATTATAAAGGAGCTCTACAGGTGTCTCTAAAGGTACATGTTGGGTTGGCGTATTTCGAGATTAGGATTTGTCACTCCGATTATCGGAGAGGTATCTCTGGGCCCTCTCGGTAATGCACATCACATAAGCCTTGCAAGCATTACAACTAATGAGTTAGTTGCAAGATGATGTATTACGAAACGAGTAAAGAGACTTGCCGGTAACGAGATTGAACTAGGTATTGAGATACCGACGATCGAATCTCGGGCAAGTAACATACCGATGACAAAGGGAACAACGTATGTTGTTATGCGGTCTGAACGATAAAGATCTTCGTAGAATATGTGGGAGCCAATATGAGCATCCAGTTTCCGCTATTGGTTATTGACCGGAGACGTGTCTCGGTCATGTCTACATTGTTCTCGAACCCGTAGGGTCCGCACGCTTAAGGTTTTGATGACAGTTATATTGTGAGTTTATGCATTTTGATGTACCGAAGTTTGTTCGGAGTCCCGGATGTGATCACGTACATGATGACGAGTCTCGAAATGATCGAGACATAATGATTGATTTATTGGAAGCCTATATTTGGATATCGGAAGTGTTCCGGGTGAAATCGGGATTTTACCGGAGTACCGGGAGGTTACCGGAACCCCCCCGGGAGGTATATGGGCCTTAGTGGGCTTTAGTGGAAGAGAGGAGAGGTGGCCAGGGCTGGGCCGCGCGCACCTCCTGCCCTAGTCCGAATAGGACAAGGAGAGGGGGGCGGCGCCCCCCTTCCTTCTCTCTCTCTTCTTTCCCCCTCCCGAATCCTATTCCAACTAGGAAAGGGGGGGAATCCTACTCCCGGTGGGAGTAGAACTCCTCCTGGCGCGCCCTCCTCCTGGCCGGCCGCACCTCCCCCTGCTCCTTTATATACAGGGGCAGGGGGCACCCCTAGACACACAAGTTGATCCACGTGATCATATTCTTAGCCGTGTGCGGTGCCCCCTTCCACCATAGTCCTCGATAATATTTTAGTGGTGCTTAGGCGAAGCCCTGCGACAGTAGAACATCAAGATCGTCACCATGCCGTCGTGCTGACGGAACTCTTCCCCGACACTTTGCTGGGTCGGAGTCCGGGGATCGTCATCGAGCTGAACATGTGCTAGAACTCGGAGGTGCCGTAGTTTCGGTGCTTGATCGGTCGGGCCGTGAAGACGTACGACTACATCAACCGCGTTGTGCTAACGCTTCCGCTGTCGGTCTACAAGGGTACGTCGATCACACTCTCCCCTCTCGTTGCTATGCATCACCATGATCTTGAGTGTGCGTAGGAAATTTTTTGAAATTACTACGTTCCCCGACAGTGGTATCAGAGCCTAGGTTTTATGTGTTGATGTTATATGCACGAGTAGAACACAAGTGAGTTGTGGGCGATATAAGTCATACTGCTTACCAGCATGTCATACTTTGGTTCGGCGGTATTGTTGGACGAAGCGGCCCAGACCAACATTACGCGTACGCTTACGCGAGACCGGTTCTCCCGACGTGCTTTGCACAAAGGTGGCTAGCGGGTGAAAGTTTCTCCAACTTTAGTTGAACCGAATGTGGCTACGCCCGGTCCTTGCGAAGGTTAAATCAGCACCAACTTGACAAACTATCGTTGTGGTTTTGATGCGTAGGTAAGATTGGTTCTTGCTTAAGCCCGTAGCAGCCACGTAAAACTTGCAACAACAAAGTAGAGGACGTCTAACTTGTTTTTGCAGGGTATGTTGTGATGTGATATGGTCAAGACATGATGCTAAATTTTATTGTATGAGATGATCATGTTTTGTAACCAAGTTATCGGCAACTGGCAGGAGCCATATGGTTGTCGCTTTATTGTATGCAATGCAACTGCGCTGTAATGCTTTACTTTATCACTAAACGGTAGCGATAGTTGTGGAAGCATAAAATTGGCGAGACGACAACGATGCTACGATGATGATCAAGGTGTCGCGCCGGTGACGATGGTGATCATGACGGTACTTCGGAGATGGAGATCACAAGTACAAGAAGATGATGGCCATATCATATCACTTATATTGATTGCATGTGATGTTTATCTTTTATGCATCTTATCTTGCTTTGATTGACGGTATCATTATAAGATGATCTCTCACTAATTATCAAGAAGTGTTCTCCCTGAGTATGCACCGTTGCGAAAGTTCTTCGTGCTGAGACACCACATGATGATCGGGTGTGATAGGCTCTACGTTCAAATACAACGGGTGCAAAACAGTTGCACACGCGGAATACTCAGGTTATACATGACGAGCCAAGCATATACAGATATGGCCTCGGAACACGGAGACCGAAAGGTCGAGCGTGAATCATATAGTAGATATGATCAACATAGTGATGTTCACCATTGAAACTACTCCATCTCACGTGATGATCGGACATGGTTTAGTTGATTTGGATCACGTGATCACTTAGAAGATTAGAGGGATGTCTTTCTAAGTGGGAGTTCTTAAGTAATATGATTAATTGAACTTTAAATTTATCATGAACTTAGTCCTGGTAGTATTTTGCAAATCATGTTGTAGATCAATAGCTCGCGTTGTTGCTTCCCTGTGTTTATTTTGATATGTTCCTAGAGAAAATTGTGTTGAAAGATGTTAGTAGCAATGATGTGGATTGGATCCGTGATCTGAGGTTTATCCTCATTGCTGCACAGAAGAATTATGTCCTTGATGCACCGCTAGGTGACAGACCTATTGCAGGAGCAGATGCAGATGTTATGAACGTTTGGCTGGCTCAATATGATGGCTACTTGATAGTTTAGTGCACCATGCTTAACGGCTTAGAATCGGGACTTCAAAGACGTTTTGAACGTCATGGACCATATGAGATGTTCCAGGAGTTGAAGTTAATATTTCAAGCAAATACCCGAGTTGAGAGATATGAAGTTTCCAACAAGTTCTATAGCCAAAAGATGGAGGAGAATCGCTCAACTAGTGAGCATGTGCTCAGATTGTCTGGGTACTACAATCGCTTGAATCAAGTGGGAGTTAATCTTCCAGATAAGATAGTGATTGACAGAATTCTCTAGTCACCATCACCAAGTTAGTAGAAATTCGTGATGAACTATAGTATGCAAGGGATAACGAAAACGAGTCCTGAGCTTTTCATGATGATGAAATCGATGAAGGTAGAAATCAAGAAAGAGCATCAAGTGTTGATGGTTGACCAGATCACTAGTTTCAAGAAAACGGCAAAGCAAAAAAGGGGAACTTCAAGAAAAACAGCAAGCAAGTTGCTGCTCAAGTGAAGAAGCCCAAGTCTGGTCCTAAGCCTGAGACTAAGTGCTTCTACTGCAAAGGGACTGGTCACTGGAAGCGGAACTACCCCAAGTGATTGGCGGACAAGAAGGATGGCAAAGTGAACATAAGTATATTTGATATACATGTTATTGATGTGTACTTTACTAGTGTTTATAGCAACCCCTCAGTATTTGATACTAGTTCAGTTGCTAAGATTAGTAACTTGAAACGAGAGTTGCAGAATAAACAGAGACTAGTTAAGCGTGAAGTGACGATGTGTGTTGGAAGTGGTTCCAAGATTGATATGATCATCATCGCATACTCCCTATAATTTCGGGATTAGTGTTGAACCTAAATAAGTGTTATTTGGTGTTTGCGTTGAGCATGAATATGATTTGATCATTTTTATTGTAATACGGTTATTCATTTAAGTAAGAGAATAAATTGTTGTTCTGTTTACATGAATAAAACCTTATATGGTTCACACCCAATGAAAATAGTTCGTTGGATCTCGATTGTAGTGATACACATAATCATAATATTGAAACCAAAAGATGCAAAGTTAATAATGATAGTGCAACTTATTTGTGGCACTGCCGTTTAGGTCATATTGGTGTAAAGCGCATGAAGAAACTCCATGCTGATGGGATTTTGGAATCATTTGATTATGAATCACTTGGTGCTTGCGAACCATGCCTTATGGGCAAGATGACTAAAGACTCCGTTCTCCGGAACAATGGAGCGAGCAACAGATTTGTTGGAAATCATACATACTGATGTATGTGGTCCGATGAATATTGAGGCTCGCGACAGGTATCATTATTTTCTGATCTTCACAGATGATTTGAGCAGATATGAGTATATCTACTTGATGAAACATAAGTCTGAAACTTTTGAAAAGTTCAAAGAATTTCAGAGTGAAGTGAAAAATCATCGTAACAAGAAAATAAAGTTTCTACGATCTGATCGTAGAGAAGAGTATTTGAGTTACGAGTTTGGCCTTCAGTTGAAAACAATGTGAAATAGTTTCACTACTCACGCCACCTGGAACACCACAGCATAATGGTGTGTCCGAACGTCATAACCGTACTTTATTAGATATGGTGCGAACTATGATGTCTCTTACCAATCTACCACCATCGTTTTGGGATTATGCATTAGACACAGCTGCATTCACATTAAATAGGGCACCATCTAAATCCGTTGAGACGACACCGTATGAACTATGGTTTGACAAGAAACCTAAGCTGTCGTTTCTTAAAGTTTGAGGTTGCAATGCTTATGTGAAAAAGTTTCAACCTGATAAGCTCAAACCCAAATCGGAGAAGTGCGTCTTCATAGGATACCCAAAAGAAAAATGTTGGGTACACCTTCTATCACAGATCCGAAGGCAAGATGTTCGTTGCTGAGAATGGATCCTTTCTAGAGAAGGAGTTTCTCTTGAAAGAAGTGAGTGGGAGGAAAGTATAACTTGATAAGGTAATTGTACCTTCTCCCTTATTGGAAAGTAGTTCATCACAGAAATCTGTTCCTGTGACTACTACACCAATTAGTGAGGAAGCTAATGATAATGATCATGTAACTTCAGATCAAGTTACTACCGAATCTCGTAGGTTAACCAGAGTGAGATCCGCACCAGAGTGGTACGGTAATCCTGTTCTGGAAGTCATGTTACTAGACCATGACGAACTTGCGAACTATGAGTAAACGATGATGAGCCCAGATTCCGCGAAATGGTTTGAGGCCATGAAATCTGAGATATGATCCATGTATGAGAACAAAGTATGGACTTTGATGGATTTGCCCGATGATCGGCAAACCATAGAAAATAAATGGATCTTCAAGAGGAAGATGGACGCTGATAGTAGTGTTACTATCTACAAAGCTAGACTTGTTGAAAAATGTTTTTGACAAAGTTCAAGGTGTTGACTACGATGAAATTTTCTCACTCGTAGCGATGCTTAAGTCTGTCCAAATCATGTTAGCAATTGCCGCAATTTTATGAAATCTGGCAAATGGATAAACAAAGCTGCGTTCCTTAATGGATTTCTTAAAGAAGAGTTGTATATGATGCAACTAGAAGGTTTTGTCAATCCTAAAGGTGCTAACAAAATATGCAAGCTCCAGCGATCCATCTATGGACTGGTGCAAGCATCTCGGAGTTGGAATATACGCTTTGATAAGTTGATCAAAGCATATAGTTTTATACAGACTTGCGGTGAAGCCTGTATTTACAAGAAAGTGAATGGGAGCACTACAACATTTCTGATAAGTATATGTGTATGACATATTGTTGATCAGAAATAATGTAGAATTATTCTGCAAAGCATAAAGGAGTGTTTGAACGGATTTTTTCAAAGAAAACCTCGGCGAAGCTGCTTACATATTGAGCATCAAGATCTATAGAGATAGATCAAGATGCTTGATAAGTTTTTTCAATGAGTACATACCTTGACAAGATTTTGAAGTAGTTCAAAATGGAACAGTCAAAGAAAGAATTCTTGCCTGTGTTACAAGGTGTGAAGTTGAGTAAGACTCAAAGCCCGACCACGGCAGAAAATAGAATGAGAATGATAGTCATTCCCTATGCCTTGGCCATAGGTTCTATAAAGTATGCCATGCTGTGTACCAGACCTATTGTACACCCTACACTAATTTTGGCAAGGGAGTACAAGAGTGATCTAGGAGTATATCACTGGACAGCGGTCAAAATTATCCTTAGTGGAATAAGGATATGTTTCTCGATTATGGAGGTGACAAAAGGTTCATCGTAAAAGGGTTACGTCGATACAAGTTTTGGCACTGATCTGGATGACTCTTAGTCTTCATCTGGATACATATTGAAAGTAGGAGCAATTAGCTAAAGTAGCTCCGTGCAGAGTATTGTAGACATAGAAAATTGCAAAAATACTTATGGATCTGAATATGGCAGACCCGTTGACTAAACTTCTCTCACAGGCAAAACATGATCACACCTTAGTACTCTTTGGGTGTTAATCACATAGCAATGTGAACTAGATTGCTGACTCTAGTAAACCCTTTGGGTGTTGGTCACATATCAATGTGAACTATGGGTGTTAACCACATAAAGATGTGAACTATTGATGTTAGATCACATGGCGATGTGAACTAGATTATTGACTCTAGTGCAAGTGGGAGACTGAAGGAAATATGCCCTAGAGGCAATAATAATGTTATTATTTTATTTCCTTATATCATGATAAATGTTTATTATTCATGCTAGAATTGTATTATCCGGAAACATAATACTTGTGTGAATACATAGACAAACCAAACGTCACTAGTATGCCTCTACTTGACTAGCTCGTTAATCAAAGATGGTTATGTTTCCTAACCATAGACATGTGTTTTCATTTGATTAATGGGATCACATCATTAGGAGAATGATGTGATTGACATGACCCATTCCATTAGCTTAGCACCCGATCGTTTAGTATGTTGCTATTGCTTTCTTCATGACTTATACATGTTCCTATGACTATGAGATTATGCAACTCCCGTTTGCCGGAGGAAAACTTTGTGTGCTACCAAACGTCACAACGTAACTGGGTGATTATAAAGGAGCTCTACAGGTGTCTCCAAAGGTACATGTTGGGTTGGCGTATTTCGAGATTAGGATTTGTCACTCCGATTGTCGGAGAGGTATCTCTGGGCCCTCTCGGTAATGCACATCACATAAGCCTTGCAAGCATTACAACTAATGAGTTAGTTGCAAGATGATGTATTATGAAACGAGCAAAGAGACTTGCCGGTAATGAGATTGAACTAGGTATTGAGATACCGACGATCGAATCTCGGGCAAGTAACATACCGATGACAAAGGGAACAACGTATGTTGTTATGCGGTCTGACCAATAAAGATCTTCGTAGAATATGTGGGAGCCAATATGAGCATCCAGGTTCCGCTATTGGTTATTGACCGGAGATGTGTCTCGGTCATGTCTACATTGTTCTCGAACCCGTAGGGTCCGCACGCTTAAGGTTTTGATGATAGTTATATTATGAGTTTATGCATTTTGATGTACCAAAGTTTGTTTGGAGTCCCGGATGTGATCACGGACATGACGAGGAGTCTCGAAATGCTCGAGACATAAAGATTGATATATTGGAAGCCTATATTTGGATATCGGAAGTGTTCCGGGTGAAATCGGGATTTTACCGGAGTACCGGGAGGTTACCGGAACCCCCTGGGAGGTATATGGGCCTTAGTGGGCTTTAGTGGAAGAGAGGAGAGGTGGCCAGGGCTGGGCCGCGCGCCCCTCCCCCCTAGTCCGAATAGGACAAGGAGAGGGGGGCGGCGCCCCCCTTCCTTCTCTCTCTCCTCTTTCCCCTCCCGAATCCTATTCCAACTAGGAAAGGGGGGAATCCTACTCCCGATGGGAGTAGGACTCCTCCTGGCGCGCCCTCCTCCTGGCCGGCCGCACCTCCCCCTGCTCCTTTATATACGGGGGCAGGGGGCACCCCTAGACACACAAGTTGATCCACGTGATCATATTCTTAGCCGTGTGCGGTGCCCCCTTCCACCATAGTCCTCGATAATATCTTAGTGGTGCTTAGGCGAAGCCCTGCGACAGTAGAACATCAAGATCGTCACCACTCCGTCGTGCTGACGGAAATCTTCCCCGACACTTTGCTGGATCGGAGTCCGGGGATCGTCATCGAGCTAAACGTGTGCTAGAACTCGGAGGTGCCGTAGTTTCGGTGCTTGATCGGTCGGGCCGTGAAGACGTACGACTACATCAACCGCGTTGTGCTAACGCTTCCGCTGTCGGTCTACAGGGGTACGTAGATCACACTCTCCCCTCTCGTTGCTATGCATCACCATGATCTTGAGTGTGCGTAGGAATTTTTTTGAAATTACTACGTTCCCCAACACGATGAATATTGAGGCTCGTGGCAGGTATCATTATTTTCTGATCTTCACAGATGATTTGAGCAGATATGAGTATATCTACTTGATGAAACATAAGTCTGAAACTTTTGAAAAGTTCAAAGAATTTCAGAGTGAAGTGAAAAATCATCGTAACAAGAAAATAAATTTTCTACGATCTGATCGTAGAGAAGAGTATTTGAGTTACGAGTTTGGCCTTCAGTTGAAAACAATGTGAAATAGTTTCACTACTCACGCCACCTGGAACACCACAGCATAATGGTGTGTCCGAACGTCATAACCGTACTTTATTAGATATGGTGCGAACTATGATGTCTCTTACCAATCTACCACCATCGTTTTGGGATTATGCATTAGAGACAGCTGCATTCACGTTAAATAGGGCACCATCTAAATACGTTGAGACGACACCGTATGAACTATGGTTTGACAAGAAACCTAAGCTGTCGTTTCTTAAAGTTTGAGGTTGCAATGCTTATGTGAAAAAGTTTCAACCTGATAAGCTCAAACCCAAATCGGAGAAGTGCGTCTTCATAGGATACCCAAAAGAAAAATGTTGGGTACACCTTCTATCACAGATCCGAAGGCAAGATGTTCGTTGCTGAGAATGGATCCTTTCTAGAGAAGGAGTTTCTCTCAAAAGAAGTGAGTGGTATGAAAGTAGAACTTGATAAGGTAATTGTACCTTCTCCCTTATTGGAAAGTAGTTCATCACAGAAATCTGTTCATGTGACTACTACACCAATTAGTGAGGAAGCTAATGATAATGATCATGTAACTTCAGATCAAGTTACTACCGGAACTCGTAGGTTAACCAGAGTGAGATCCGCACCAAAGTGGTATGGTAATCCTGTTCTGGAAGTCATGTTACTAGACCATGACGAACTTGCGAACTATGAGGAAACGATGATGAGCCCAGATTCCGCGAAATGGTTTGAGGCCATGAAATCTGAGATATGATCCATGTATGAGAACAAAGTATGGACTTTGATGGATTTGCCCGATGATCGGCAAGCCATAGAAAATAAATGGATCTTCAAGAGGAAGACGGACACTGATAGTAGTGTTACTATCTACAAATCTAGACTTGTCGAAAAATGTTTTTGACAAAGTTCAAGGTGTTGACTATGATGAAATTTTCTCACTCGTAGCGATGCTTAAGTCTGTCCAAATCATGTTAGCAATTGCCGCAATTTTATGAAATCTGGCAAATGGATAAACAAAGCTGCGTTCCTTAATGGATTTCTTAAAGAAGAGTTGTATATGATGCAACCAGAAGGTTTTGTCAATCCTAAAAATGTTAACAAAATATGCAATCTCCAGCGATCCATCTGTGGACTAGTGCAAGCATCTCGGAATTGGAATATGCTCTTTGATGAGATGATCAAAGTATATAGTTTTATACAGACTTGTGGTGAAACCTGTATTTACAAGAAAGTGAGTGGGAGCACTACAGCATTTCTGACAAGTATATGTGAATGACATATTATTGATCGGAAATAATGTAGAATTATTCTGCAAAGCATAAAGGAGTGTTTGAAAGAAGTTTTTCAAAGAAAGACCTCGGCGAAGCTGCTTACATATTAAGCATCAAGATCTATAGAGATAGATCAAGACGCTTGATAAGTTTTTTCAATGAGTACATACCTTGACAATATTTTGAAGTAGTTCAAAATGGAACAGTCAAAGAAAAGAGTTCTTGGCTGTATTACAAGGTGTGAAATTGAGTATACTTCAAAAATGGAACAGTCAAAGAAAAGAGTTCTTGGCTGTATTACAAGGTGTGAAATTGAGTAAGACTCAAATCCAGACCACGGCAAAAGATAGAAAGAGAATGAAAGTCATTCCCTATGCCTCAGCCATAGGTTCTATAAAGTATGCCAGATCTAGGAGTAGATCACTGGATAGCGGTCAAAATTATCCTTAGTGGAATAAGGATATGTTTCTCGATTATGGAGGTGACAAAAGGTTCGTCGTAAAAGGGTTACGTTGATACAAGTTTTGGCACTGATCCGGATGACTCTTAGTCTTCTTCTGGATATATATTGAAAGTGGGAACAATTAGCTAAAGTAGCTCCGTACAGAGCATTGTAGACATAGAAAATTGCAAAATACTTACGGATCTGAATATGGCAGACCCGTCGACTAAACTTCTCTCACAGGCAAAACATGATCACACCTTAGTACTCTTTGGGTGTTAATCACATAGCAATGTGAACTAGATTACTAACTCTAGTAAACCCTTTGGGTGTTGGTCACATATCGATGTGAACTATGGGTGTTAACCACATAAAGATGTGAACTATTGATGTTAGATCACATGGCGATGTGAACTAGATTATTGACTCTAGTGCAAGTGGGAGACTGAAGGAAATATGCCCTAGAGGCAATAATAATGTTATTATTTTATTTCCTTATATCATGATAAATGTTTATTATTCATGCTAGAATTGTATTATCCAGAAACATAATACTTGTGTGAATACATAGACAAACCAAACGTCACTAGTATGCCTCTACTTGACTAGCTCGTTAATCGAAGATGGTTATGTTTCCTAACCATAGACATGTGTTGTCCTTTGATTAATGGGATCACATCATTAGGAGAATGATGTGATTGACATGACCCATTCCATTAGCTTAGCACCCGATCGTTTAGTATGTTGCTATTGCTTTCTTCATGACTTATACATGTTCCTATGACTATGAGATTATGCAACTCCCGTTTGCCGGAGGAACACTTTGTGTGCTACCAAACGTCACAACATAACTGGGTGATTATAAAGGTGCTCTACAGGTGTCTCCAAAGGTACATGTTGGGTTGGCGTATTTCGAGATTAGGATTTGTCACTCCTATTGTCAGAGAGGTATCTCTGGGCCCTCTCGGTAATGCACATCATATAAGCCTTGCAAGCATTGCAACTAATGAGTTAGTTGTGAGATGATGTATTACGGAACGAGTAAAGAGACTTGCCGGTAACGAGATTGAACTAGGTATTAAGATACTGACGATCAAATCTCGGGCAAGTAACATACCGATGACAAAGGGAACAACGTATGTTGTTATGCGTTCTGACGATAAAGATCTTCGTAGAATATGTAGGCACCAATATGAGCATTCAGGTTCCGCTATTGGTTATTGACCGGAGACGTGTCTCGGTCATGTCTACATTGTTCTTGAACCGTAGGGTCCGCACGCTTAACGTTACGATGACAGTTATATTATGAGTTTATGAGTTTTGATGTACCGAAGGAGTTTGGAGTCCCGGATGAGATCGTGGACATGACGAGGAGTCTCGAAATGGTCGAGACGTAAAGATCGATATATTGGACGACTATATTCGGACATCGGAAAGGTTCCGAGTGGTTCGGGTATTTTTCGAAGTACCGGGGAGTTACGGGAATACGGGGGAAGAAGTATATGGGCCTTATTGGGCTTTAGGGGAAAGGGAGAGGAAGGCCGCGCGCCCCCCAAGGCCTAGTCCGAATTGAACTAGGGGGAGGGGCTGCGCCCCCTCCTTCCTTCTCTTCCCTCTTCCCCTTCCTTGTCTCCTACTCCTACTACATGGAAGGACTCCTAGTTGGACTAGGAAAAGGGGAATCCTACTCCCAGTGGGAGTAGGACTCCCCTAGGGCGCGCCATAGAGAGGGCCGGCCCTCCCCTCCTCCACTCCTTTATATACGGGGGCAGGGGGCACCCCATAGATACACAAGTTGATCTTCGTGATCGTTCCTTAGCCGTGTGCAGTGCCCCCCTCCACCATATTCCACCTCGGTCATATTGTAGCGGTGCTTAGGCGAAACCCTGCGACAGTTGAACATCAAGATCGTCACCACGCCGTCGTGTTGACGGAACTCCTCCCCGAAGCTTTGCTGGATCGGAGCCCGGGGAGCGCCATCAAGCTGAACATGTGCCAAGAACTCGGAGGTGCCGGAGTAACGGTGCTTGGATCGGTTGGACTGGGAAGACGTACGACTACTTCCTCTACGTTGCGTCAACGCTTCCGCTTCGGTCTACGAGGGTACGTAGAGAACACTCTCCCCTCTTGTTGCTATGCATCACCATGATCTTGCGTGTGCATAGGAATTTTTTTGAAATTACTACGTTCCCCAACAGGCGCGGCGGAGGAATCTGAGGAGGAGGAGGAAGAAGAATGGGGGTGCACTGTTCAAAGGCCCCTGTCCGGTGTCTTATATAAGGTCGCTTCCGAGTGACTGACTTGTAGGCCTGGACGATCTTATCAAATCCCGCAACAGTCGCGCGTGCGATACATGGCAAAAAAAGGTGGCGCAGAGATCGAGGCAGCCTGCCTAATCTGTCCCGATTACTGCGGCCTCCCCCGCCCGGCGCGCTTCCCAAAATTCAAATCCCGCGAAATCCACAGGCGGCGGAACAACCCTTCAGACGGAAGATTTTTTCCATATCAACACTCGAAACTTAACAATGAAAGTTCACTCGACAAAACCAAGAATGGATCAAGGCGACTGAACAAGCAGTTCAAGCCATCATGAAGGTTCATTCGACCTCTGGACGAGACACTCTCAAAGCACAAAAGCTGAATCGGAAGGATCATCAACTTCTTCTCCACTTGAACCCTGAACCATTCGGGGGCTAATGATGAAGCTACGTACCTAGGGTAGGGTCATAGACCTGACCTAGACATCCTCCCCTAGGACAGCACCCTAAAGCCAGGATCATCCAAAGAGTATCATCATTCACTCGACCGGAAATGTTCCACTTAGAAGAATCGATGTCACTCGACTGTCGCAGAAGTCACTCGACAAGCAGAAGAGCTAAAGCCACTCTGCATATGCAACGGTCGAGCATTTACTTATAGGCTTAATTGGCATTCACAGCACTTTAATGTGGGTGTTTCCAGTAACATTCTCTCTTCAATGTACCTTAAACCCTCTGTGTCGTGGGCTAGCTGGGGTCCTGGCGCACTCTATATAAGCCACCCCCTCCACAGGCACAAGGGTTGGCACCCCCTGTAACTCACACGCATATAATCCAGTCGACCACCTCCGGGCTCCGAGACGTAGGGTTGTTACTTCCTCCGAGAAGGGCCTGAACTCATAAAACTCGCGTGTACAACTCCTCCATAGCTAGGATCTTGCCTCTACACTCCTACCCCCATTCTACTATCAGACTTAGAACCACGACAGGGGGCGCCACCTCTGGTCGGCCCTCTCTCTTCTCCACTAAGGCCCATTGTGGCCCATTAATCCCCTGGGGGGTTCCAGTAACCTCCCGGTACTCCGGAAAATACCCGATACACTTCGGAACCATTCCGGTGTCCGAATATAACCTTCCAATATATCAATATTTATGTCTCGACCATTTCGAGATTCCTCGTCATGTCCATGATCTCATCCGGGACTCCAAAAACCTTCGGTACATCAAATCACATAACTCATAATACATATCATCATCGAATGTTAAGAGTGCAGACCCTATGGGTTCGGGAACTATGTAGACATGACGAGACACATCTCTGGTCAATAACCAATAGAGGAACCTGGATGCTCGTATTGGTTCGTACACATTCTACGAAGATCTTTATCGGTCAAACCGCACATCAACATACGTTGTCCCCTTTGTCATCGGTATGTTACTTGCCCGAGATTCGATCGTCGGTATCATCATACCTAGTTCAATCTCGTTACTGGCAAGTCTCTTTACTCGTTCCGTAATGCATCATCCCGTGACTAACTCATTAGCCACATTGCTTGCAAGGCTCATAGTGATGTGCATTACCGAGAGGGCCCAGAGATACCTCTCCGATACACGGAGTGACAAATCCTAATCTCGATCTATGCCAACTCAACAAACACCATCGGAGACACCTGTAGAGCATCTTTATAATCACCCAGTTACGTTGTGATGTTTGATAGCACACAAGGTGTTCCTCCGGTATTCGGGAGTTGCATAACCTCATAGTCATAGGAACATGTATAAGTCATGAAGAAAGCAATAGCAATAAAATAAACGATCATAATGCTAAGCTAATGGATGGGTCTAGTCCATCACATCATTCTCTAATGATGTGATCCCGTTCATCAAGTGACAACACATGTCTATGGCTAGGAAACTTAACCGTCTTTGATTAACGAGCTAGTCAAGTAGAGGCATACTAGGGACACTCTGTTTGTCTATGTATTCACACATGTACTAAGTTTCCGGTTAATACAATTCTAGCATGAATAATAAACATTTATCGTGATACAAGGAAATATAAATAACAACTTTATTATTGCCTTCAGGGCATATTTCCTTCAAAGAGTAGATATAGAGATGAACTAATTACATGGGTATCTTTCCTACCACCTTAAGGCGAGTGATGTAATCTAGCTTTTCATGTAATTTAGTGTCCATGTGAATAGTCTAGGTATCCTATTTTTAAATAATAAAAGTCAAAACTATGGGGTGCTGCCCTATAGTAGCTGGTCAAAAAAGTTATGTTTGAAATGATATAGTACTAGTTTTACATCATCTGTTGGAGCACTAGTTTGTCATCATCAATTATTCATCAGCTGTTGGAGTTGGGTATTTATTGGTGATGTAAAAAGCACTTTTTAGTGATGTAGATGATACATCTAGCACTTTTAAATCTCCAAATATGCATCATCTATTGGATATGCTCTTATAGTTGCATTACATTGGTGTTGTCTGTACACTTCTATCTTTCAGGCACCACAGGAAAAGCAAATGGACACTACTGTTCGTCCTACTCTAGTTCAAACAAAATATATAGAAGCCATAGACGGTGCGCTATCTGCTTCATAGATGCATGCACATCATGATGACAAGGACATAGCACAAGTACTATAAAGGTAGCCATGGGCCTCCTTTTATAGATGAAGGGGTAACCATAATGGCAACATGGTAATTACCTACTGTAAATAGTGGCTACAGTGCCAAATACCTAACTCTAACAGGCTAGGACAAACACATTAAATACATTGTGAGGTGTCGCGTTGGTGATGTTTGTCGGCAAGGATAGCCTCTCTGAGGGAGTCCTGGATTAGGGGGTCTCCGGACAGCCGAACTATATCCTTTGGCCGGACTGTTAGACTATGAAGATACAAGATTGAAGACTTCGTCTCGTGTCCGGATGGGACTCTACTTGGCGTGGAAGGCAAGCTAGGCAGTACGGATATGGATATCTCCTCCTTTGTAACCGACCTTGTGTAACCCTAACCCTCTCTGGTGTCTATATAAACCGGAGGGTTTTAGTCTGTAGGACAACATACAATCATACCATAGGCTAGCTTCTAGGGTTTAGCCTCTTAGATCTCGTGGTAGATCAACTCTTGTAATACTCATATCATCAAGAATAAATCAAGCAGGACGTAGGGTTTTACCTCCATCAAGAGGGCCCGAACCTGGGTAAAACATCGTGTCCCCTGCCTCCTGTTACCATCCGCCATAGACGCATAGTTCGGGACCCCCTACCCGAGATCCGCCGGTTTTGACACCGACATTGGTGCTTTCATTGAGAGTTCCTCTGTGTCGTCACCGTTAGGCTTGATGGCTCCTACGATCATCGATAGCGATGCAGTCCAGGGTGAGACTCTTCTCCCCGGGCAGATCTTTGTGTTCGGCGGCTTCGCACTGCGGGCCAACTCGCTTGGCCATCTGGAGCAGATCGAAAGTCACGCCCCTGGCCGTCAGGTAGATTTGGAAGCTTAAACTACAAGGCCGATATCCGTGGTGACTTGATCCTTGACGGATTCGAGCCCCTGCCTTGTGCGCCACGCGGTCACGATGAGTACGATTTAGCTCTGCCATCGGACAGTGTTCAAGAAATCGCACCGTCAGCCGCTCCGACCCTTAATTCAAAGCCAGTTGTGCCTCACATGGACGGGTGGATAGACCCCGCCACAGAGGCCGTATCCCCAACGATGATCGAGCCGAATATCGACCTTACCCTTCAAGAGAGCCGTGTTGCTAAACTGCCGGATTCTTCTCCGGCCACGGACTCCGAACCACGTGCGCCTGTTCCTATCGAATCCGGTTGGGCGCCGATCATGGAGTTTTCCTCTGCGGATATTTTTCAGCACTCGCCCTTCGGCTATATACTGAACTCATTAAGGTCTCTCTCCTTGTTAGGAGGATCCGGGCCGAACTATGTCCGGCAGGATTGGGATGCGGATGACGAAGAAATTCGCCGCCCACCCACCACCCACTTTGTAGCCACTATCAATGACTTAACCGACATGCTCGACTTCGACTCTAAAGACATCGACGGTATGGACGACGATGCAGGAGACGAATAGGAACCACTGCCCACAGGGCACTGGACGCCCACTTCATCAAATGACGCATACATGGTGGACACACCAAAAGAAAACGACGACGAGGAACGGAAGGATGCAACGAAGGGTTGTCCGCTCGAGAAGCAGTCAAAGCGGCGGTGCAAGCGCCGCTCCAAATCCTGCCTCGGCAGAAACAACGATCATATGGACCCAAGGTTAGAGCAGGGTGAACCATCGCCGGACCACGGCAATACGGAGAATCAAACCGAACAACCTGACTCTGTCAAAGATAATAGTCTGGACGACATCACACCGGACAGACACCCGGAGCAACAGAATGCCCTTCAAAGGCTTGTTCCCACCGCGAGGAGTCTAAAAAAGCAGAAGCAAAGGCTCAAGGCTGCACAAGACACACTCGGAATCAGATGGAGCAAAGTACTCAACACAGCAGCGAAGTACGATGGTAATCGCCCCACCAAGAGCTACCCGAAGCGGAAGTTGCTACCCGAATTCGATGAGGAGGCCTTAGATCCCCCGCAACCAAAAATTAAAATGGCCACCTGGCCGGATAGATGACCTCACGGCCAACATAGAGCGGCAAACAACGCCGCACATAAGCCAATATGCGATCCACGCGAGGGCTCACATCAAAGGGACGGCGCAACCAGATCCATCTATGGACCACGCAAGCGCACTCCAGCATATGATGCAACACAACAAACATCCGAACACCACAGTACACCCAGTTACAGGGGTGCCGCACACCCCCTATATTTCACCGATGAGGTGCTGGATCATGAATTTCCAGAGGGATTCAAACCCGTAAACATAGAGGCATACGACAGAACAACAGACCCTGGGGTCTGGACTGAGGACTATATCCTCCATATCCATATGGCTCGAGGAGATGATCTCCACGCCATTAAGTATTTACCCCTTAAACTCAAAGGGCCAGCTCGACACTGGCTTAAAAGCCTCCCCGAAAGCTCCATTGGAAGCTGGGAAGAGCTCGAAGACACTTTTCGGGAAAATTTTCAAGGGACTTATGTCCGACCTCCGGATGCGGACGATTTAAGTCATATAACTCAATAGCCCAGAGAGTCAGCCCGAAAGCTTTGGAACAGGTTTCTTACTAAAAAGAACCAAATAGTCGACTGTCCGGACACTGAAGCCTTGGCAGCTTTTAAGCATAGCGTCCACGATGAATGGCTTGCCAGACACCTTGGCCAAGAAAAGCCGAGAACAATGGCAGCATTAGCAAGCCTCATGACCCACTTTTGCGTAGGTGAGGACAGCTGGCTAGCCAGATGCAGCACCAGCGACCCAAGTACATCCGAAGTTAGAGATGGAAACGGGAAATCACGATGTAGCAAAAATAATAAGCGCCGGAATAAAGAAGATAGCCCGAAGAGCATGGCGGTAAACGCCGGATTCAGAAGCTCTCGGCCAGGTCAGCAAAAGCCGCCCTCTAAAGGCGCCAGAGATGAACTATCCAGCCTAAACAAAATTCTGGACCAAATATGTCAGATCCATAGCACCCCCGATAAACCTGCAAATCATACCCATAGAGAATGTTGGGTCTTCAAGCAGTCCGACAAGCTCAACGCCGTACAAAAGGGGGAGGATACACCAAGCGAAGACGAGGATGAGCCTCGCAAGCAAAGCACTGGGGAACATAAAAAATTTCCACCAGAAGTCAAAACAGTAAACGTGTTACACATTATAAAGGGGAGAAACAAAGCGGCACTCCCAGAGAAATATGCCCAAAGGCCTATCACCGTGGAGTCCTGCCACTGGTCGTCTCAACCGATCACTTTCGACCATCGGAATTACTCAGCAAGTATCCGGTGTGCAGGATGGGCTGCCTTGGTATTAGACCCAATAATTGACGGATACTACTTCACACGAGTCCTGATGGACGGTGGCAGCAGTCTAAACCTGATATATCAGGACACAATCCGCAAAATGGCGATAGACCCAACGACAATTTGCCACAGCAACACTACCTTTAAAGGAGTAACGCCAGGCCCAGGGGCTCATTGCACGGGCCCCGTGCTACTGGAGGTTATATTCGGCTTCCTCGATAACTTCCGTAGTGAAAATTTAACTTTCCACATTACTCCGTTCCAAAGTGGCTATCAAGCACTACTCGGACGCGCAGCTTTCGCTCGCTTCAACGCAATACCGCATTACGCTTCCCTCACGCTTAAGATGCCCAGTCCACGTGGCATCATTACAGTAAGTGGAAATATTGAGCGATCCTTGCGCGCTGAAGAGAGTGCGGCTGCCTTGGCAGCCGCACACTAAAACGGCCTCACCAAATAAAGCATTCGATAGGTCGTCAAGACTACGGACACGGTTAGACGAGTCCGACGCAGCTATATGTAATTCATACAGGTTTGATGGCCACACCCCTATTACAAATACAAGGGGCTCAACGCGCGCAGACAAGTGGCGATTTTTACTCATCTTGAATTGTACATGGTTTCTTTAAACCTACCTTTTTGCATGACAACTTTTCACCTAAGTTCCTTTCTTTTACAGATGACCATCGTGCTACACCCGTCCAGGATACGGCACAACGGAGACACAGGCGCAGACGTGCAGCAGGGACCCGTTCCAACGATTCTTTTTAGATGAAGACCCTGCTTAAACCTTTCTTATTGTCTCTTGTTGATACACATCCCTCGGATTCTCAGTACCATTGAGAAGGATGCTGACGTCTTGGCATGTGGCCACGTCAGAATAATGCATGTACCTGGACACTAGGGGCTTCTTACAAAGGGCACCGATTAGGCCCGGTTTGTACCATAAAGATTGAATACCTTAGGGAGTGTTCGGCGTCGCGAGTTTGGCCTTATATGCATCAGCTTCGAATCATGTCTTTGGTCAAATGTTGGGTTTGCCCGGCTCCTGTGTTTTGCTGCCTTACGTTCCGCTCTATCGGCTAACGCGGCACCAGGAGAACTACTGCGATTGTGCCCCGGTTCATCCGGACGAGCACCTCAGTAGAGAAAGCCGAAAACTGACTGTCATGATATAGCGTGAGACTGGTCAACCACTCGATGACCTATCGAAATGATAGAATTCCTCCGCCTTAACGAAGGGACATTTCCCGGCCAGGCATGTACGCACCCCGAATCCGGATGAGTGCGGAGCCACCAGGGGCTATATAGTAGCCCCACTGTCAAACTCCTATGGCTAAGTGAAAGTGTTAAAGCATTATAGTTTGGTTGCCTAGTTCGCTATGCTATCACCTCCTTATTAGGACCAAGACGTTGGATTAAGTGTGAACACACGTCTTCTGTGAACACCCCCGCATTATATGCGTGGGGGCTGAAGCCGACGACTGCAATCTTTCAGGTTATACACATGTATACATAAACGGCCGCACAGGAGGCATAATATTACTTTCAGGAAAAAGTATAAATACAGCCTTAGTTAATTTCATAAAAACATTGTGTTTACAATGGGAATACATGTCACTCAAACATAATATTCTTCAAGCACTGGGCCTCTATCAAACGAGCACCCTCGAGAACTTCTTCGAAATAGTGCTCGGCAGCCAATCGGCCTATGGCCGAACCCTGCGCCGCAACAGTGGTAGCATCCATCTCCGCCCATTATGTTTTGACATGGGCAAGGGCCATCCGCGAGCCTTCTATACACGCCGACCTCTTCATCGCATTGATGCGCGGCACCGCACCAAGGAACTGCTGCACTAAGCTAAAATAGTTGTTCGGCTTCGGCTTTTCCGGCCATAGCTGATCCACGACAGACCTCATGGCGAGTCTGGACAACCTATTGAGTTTGGCCCATTCGGCTAGCTGGTCAGTCAATGGAAGCGGACGCTCTGGAACGTTAAATTGCGACCAAAACAGCTTGTCCACTTCACGATCTGTTTGATCTCGGAAGTATTTGGCCGCATCGACAGCGCTCGCCGCCAAGTCCATATATGCGTCTGCCGAACTCCACAGCCGATCCAGAGGGGCATACCGTGGATCTCTGAACTTCCTCCGCAGCATAAATGGCTTCCCAGCCGCAATATCCCCGGCTTCACGTAGTTCCTCCTTTGCTCTCATGGCAGAGCGGGTGTCCTTGGTCGCCATTGCGGCCTTCTCAAGGACCGTCGCCCTCGCCCAGTTTTCTTCTTCAAGGAACTGGCAGCGGTCAGCAGTGTCTTTTAACTTTACAGCCATCTTGGCCATTTTATCTTTGCTCTCGCAATGTGAAGCCTTTTCGGCTCTTAACTCTTCGGCCGCCTTTAAAGCGGCCGCATTACTAAATATTGCTTGTTCCTTGGCTCGGGCAAGTTCTGCCCGAAGGGTCTCCACGGTGGCAGTTCCATCTACAGTCACAACATATTAAAGATACTGGCGTTATGCTGCTCTTACTATGTGACATTCACCAGAAAATATCACTTACCCTGTGCCTCGTAAAGCCGCTTATTAACAAGCTCGATGTCGGCATCTGCCGCATCCAGTTGCCGCTTTAGTTCGGCACACTCATTAGTCCGGCTAGCCACCGGAGCTCCAGCCACCTGCACATAAAGGCGGTTTGGTTATTACCTGAGACTACGATCCTTTGTTCACCATCGTTCTCGACGACAACCAGAGTCTCAGGGGCTACTATCTACACAGGGCACACCTATAAAATGTGCGGTACTATCAAAAAGTATATCATTTCACGTACCTCAAAGCCCGTCAGTAGACTCATAAAAGCTTCATGCAATCCGCTTTTGGCGGACGAAATTCTTTCCATCACCATACCCATCAACGTACGGTGTTCTTCTGAGATGGCCGCTCGCTCCAACAGCTCCCTCAGTACGCCCGACCACATACCAGACGGTGCCAGACTCATTTGTTTGCTCTCTTCGAGAGCCGGACGCTGGGGACTTTGGGTGACTATAGGATTATCTTCTGGCCTCACCGGATCCGGAGAGGCCCTCCGTGACGACACTTCAAGGTCGCCCGCTTCTTGATTGGAGGAGTCCGGGGGAGGCGTTTCACTCTCCATCATCTCCGGAAGAAGATCCCCCGAAGACGAGCTCTGCTGAGAAGGGCTAAGATCCGAACTGCAAGATAAATGCTTCAGTTATTTTCCTCAGAGGTAAGGTAGTATATCTTCACTATGAAAGTACTTTTTGATAACTTACAGCTCGTTAGAGGGATGATCCCCGCACGGACTTTGTGCGGCAAGAGCACCCTCCAAGGCAGGACCCTCTGGTGGAGATTTCTTCTCCCATTTGGAAACCTTGGTTTCCGGATCTTCAGAGGTAGTCCTCTTCCTTCCCCGGGATGAGAGAATGTCAGATTCCTCCCCTTGGTTATCCTCCCTCATGGAGGCGCTCGTTCCCTCGGTCGGAATAGGTAGCGGTGGAGGCCCGCTTTCGCCCTTATTATTCCCCCCCTTTGTCTTCCTTTGAGGGCTCCGGGCAAGGTGCTAGCTTGAGCATCTTTTCCAGTACCGGATTGTCCAAACCCTCAGGAAGGGGAGCCGAACACCGAATCATCTTCGCCTTTGTTAGCCAGTCCTGGTCAAAGAGCGGTTTCTCAGAATGACGTCATGATAAACGAAAGACGTTGTGTTCGGCTAGTGGATTACTTACTTGGTCGGCGGTGCGGTTGCTGCTCAGGCCCACGTCCTCGGTAGTATCCGGACACTCTATTTGGGGTCCGAAGAATGATTTATACATCTCCTCATGCGCCAGGCCGAGGAAATTCTGAATATTGCACGGTCCTTCTGGGTTGAACTCCCACATGCGGAGGGGCCGGCGTTTGCAAGGCCGGACTCGACGAACTAGCATAACTTGCATCACCGTAACCAGATTGAAATCTCCTTCGAAGAGATCTTGAATGCGGATCTGCAGTATAGGCACGTCCTTGGCCGGACCCCAGCTCAGCCCTCTGCTAATCCATGACATCAGTTGTGGTGGAGGGCCCGAGCGGAAAGCAGCGGCAGCCACCCACTTGGCACTTCTAGGGGATGTGATGTAAAACCACTCCTGTTGCCATAATCCGGACACCTCTGGAAAGGAACCCTTTGGCCATGGAGCTCCAGCGATCTTTCTTATTAATGCGCCTCCGCACGCTACATGCTGCCCCTCGACCATCTTTGGCTTCACGTCAAAGGTCTTGAGCCACAGGCCGAAGTGAGGGGTAATGCGGAGGAAGGCCTCACATACAACAATAAATGCCGAGATGTGGAGAAAGGAGTCCGGGGCTAGATTGTGGAAATCTAGCCCGTAATAGAACATTAAACCCCTAACGAAGGGATCCAGAGTGAGGCCTAGACCTCAGAGGAAGTGGGAGATGAACACAACGTTCTCGTTGGGTTCGGGAGTAGGGACGACCTGCCCTCGGGCAGGCAGCCGATGTGAAACCTCGGCGGTCAAGTATCTGGCCTCCCTCAATTTCTTGATATCCTCTTCCGTAACAGAGGAGGGCATCCACCGGCCTTGAAGGCTGGATTGGGACATGATTGAAGGTCCGAAGCACCTGACCTAGGCTTTGGGTGTTAGAACTCGAGGCGGGGGAAGGATTCGATTGAGCACGGGAGGGAAAAAAGTAAAAGCCTTGTCCCTTTATAAAGAGGGTGAATATCAAGCGTCCTCTCCGTAGTCGTTTGGGACTTGCCTATAATCTAGGAGTCCTAGACACGGTTGGGTTACCCACGACCGTATTGATGAGAATCCCGTAATTAGGGGAACACGATCTCTTCTTTGACAAGACGTGTCAAGAAACCGCTTCGCGTTATGTGTGGAGCTAGTTGAAGAAAACGGTTCGAATAATCACCGGGCCTTGGCTTAATGTCATGTTGCCGAAACAAGTCAGCAGATTAGATTTGTGGAAATATTATTCTCTCTGCGGTGGTATGTGGAACATATTTTGCAGGGTCGGACACTATCCTTGTATTAAAATTCTTCCGTGGTGTATTCGGAGGAGGAACCTGCCTTGCAATGCCAAAGACAATACTGCGCGCCGGACTCATCGTGATTGAAGCCTGGTTCAGGGGCTACTGATGGAGTCCTAGATTAGGGGGTCTCCGGACAGCCGGACTATATCCTTTGGCCGAACTGTTGGACTATGAAGATACAAGATTGAAGACTTCGTCTCGTGTCCGGATGGGACTCTACTTGGCGTGGAAGGCAAGCTAGGCAGTACGGATATGGATATCTCCTCCTTTGTAACCGACCTTGTGTAACCCTAACCCTCTCCGGTGTCTATATAACCCGGAGGGTTTTAGTCCGTAGGACAACATACAATCATACCATAGGCTAGCTTCTAGGGTTTAGCCTCTTAGATCTCGTGGTAGATCAACTCTTGTAATACTCATATCATCAAGAATAAATCAAGCAAGACGTAGGGTTTTACCTCCATCAAGAGGGCCCGAACCTGGGTAAAACATCGTGTCCCCTGCCTCCTGTTACCATCCGCCTTAGACGCACAGTTCGGGACCCCCTACCCGAGATCCACCGGTTTTGACACCGACACTCTCCTTCTGTGTCGTTCGCCCAACTACCTCATATTATCTTGACATGCTCCAAGGACGGGTGTCATTAAAGTTGATGTCTTCGGCAGTGAGCTGAGACATGACTAGAAAAACCTCACCTAATTAACTACCTGCTGCTTGACACCTGTTTGCCAAGCGACGGCTAGTCGTTGAGGTGGAGCTGTGGCACGGTAGTGGTGCTTGCCAGGTCTTCACTTGCCGCCAATTAGCTTGCCGGCAACCAAGGCCTTGATCTTCAGTACTGACTTAGTACTTCTCAACGACTTGCCTTGAGGTCTTCTTCATGGTTTTGTAAGCCAAGTCTTTACTCTTGTTTAGAGTTGTCCTCCGGCAAGCCCTACCGTCAGGAAGGCTACTACTGCCTGTGCACAAGTTAGGGTACTAGAGCACCAATTTCTTAGTACAATGACAGGAGCCTCAGGGCTTGGGCCACAGACGCATATGAGGCAGCATTGGGCTAGGTATCGGTGTCAAAATCGGCGGATCTCGGGTAGGGGGCCCCGAACTGTGCGTCTAGGGTTGATGGTAACAGGAGACAGCGGACACGATGTTTACCCAGGTTCGGGCCCTCTTGATGGAGGTAATACCCTACGTCCTGCTTGATTGATCTTGATGAGTATGAGGATTACAAGAGTTGATCTACCACGAGATCGATGTGGCTAAACCCTAGAAGTCTAGCCTGTATGATTGTGATTGTTTTCTATGGACTAAACCCTCCGATTTATATAGACACCGGAGGGGCCTAGGGTTATAAAAAGTCGGTTACAGAGAAAGGAAATAATACATCTGGACGCCTAGCTTGCCTTCCACGCAAAGAAGAGTCCAATCCGGACACGGGAGGAAGTCTTCTATCTTGTATCTTCATGGCCCAATAGTCCGGTCCTTGTCACACAGGCCGAACGCCCGAGGACCCCTTAATCCAGGACTCCCTCAGTAGCCCCCAAACCAGGCTTCAATGATGATGTGTCCGGCGCGCTGATAGTCTTCGGCATTGCAAGGCGGTTTTTTCTTCGGAACACTTCAAAGTGTCTGATCCAAAGAGTCATACTCGACTTTCCATTTAATGTCGTACCCATTGGCTTATGCACCTCCACCGCTTTGGTTTCCACGTGTCGAGCGAACATGAAAGGTCGGAGTGCTTTTTGGCACATAACACCCTGGCCATGTAAGAAGGGTGTCTATTTAAAGGGACTGGATCTCAGTTCCCATTCCACATCGAGCGGAAAATCCTTAGAGCTTGCTAGGAGAAACCATTCCAGCATGACTAGCGTTCCCAGTTCTTCCTCCCGCCCCCATGGCTCCGAAAAAGGCGATTGGGGGAAATGCTCAGTATCCCACGGCCAACTAAGTAATCTTCAAACATAGGGATCCCCCCCCCCCCCCGCGGATCTAGTCCCTGTCCGGGCAGGATTAACCTCTTATACGGGCGGAGCCCAGGCAGAAAATTTCCCCAATCCAACCAAGGGGAGCGAGTGTGCTTTATATCCTTCTTAATAAGAGGCGTTGGGTTTCCAATCCACCCCTTCATCCGAGGTCTTCTGGAGTACTACGGCCTCCAACTGCACAATCCCACGCCGAGCTCCATTCTGCACATCGCGGGCTATGTTGCTCTTTGCGAGCTATTCCTAGGCTGCGAGGCCCGTTTCGAGCTATGGAGGAAACTGTTCTGCCTCGTCCCTCGCTCCCAAAAGGGATCTATATTTGAGGTGGGCAGCATCGAAATATGGTGCATAGCTGGGACCAGATACTTATCCGGCACACCGAAGAAAGGCGTCCGAAGAGTAGCCCTCGGAGTGGTTCTATATTGAGGACGTCGCTCTCCCCGACCCAGTCTGAATGGGCCTTCCCGAATTTACCGGTGCTCCATTGAAGAAACGCCACAGCTGGCGCCCTCGGAGCCTCGAGGAGGAAGATAGTGCGGAAGTCCAACAATTAACGGGCAAGATAAGGACACTCGCCCAGTCCGGATTGCCAATAATCGAGGTAATGTACACTTCCATAGTGTGAGGTGTTCATCCGCTCCAATTCAGGGGGCTTTCCATGTGGCACTACAATGGGGAAGACGACGCCTCGCGCTGCGGATGAAAGGATCCAGATTCCCTTACCACCCTGGCCGCAATACTGACCGATCTGTATAAAGGGGAGAAAGAGGAGTTCAGTCGTCTTACGCTCCGGGAAGGATTTTCTATGTACAATCCCCATAGTTGGGTGAGTTTTTAATCCCATCACTCTACTCAATCCTCTCCCTGAGTCATTTTTAATTGGCATTAACCTGTCCATTTGCAACAGGAATGGCGGAAGGTTATAGCGGGGTTCTATAGCCCCACTCCACAGCCGGAGAACCTTAACCGGGACCTTGACCCCAGATATGAAGAGGATCCGGACATATTCATAGCGCTTGAGGAGGGAGTATTCTACCAGGCGAGCTATGATGGCACAGTAGTGCCAATCGTGGCCGACTATCTCGGCCTCCTTCCCGCCTCACATGTAAGTAATCAAGAGACACCTCCTCCGAAAGAGCTTCCTCACCGTACCTCACCCACCGCACTGTCTCGTGCTCCAAAGGGGAAGCGATCAGCGTGCCATGCTACACTAGAGGCATCTCGTAAGAGCGCAGCGCCCGCGCCGAACAAGTCGTCGAAGAGGAAGGCGAACGATAACATGGCCGAACCTTCATCGAAGAGGTATGACTTTTTAAATATGCCTCCTAGCCATCACATCGAACTGTAACATCATCCGCTGCATCTTATCAGGAAGAGTGTTCGCCGGACTATGTCCGAGGATCCTGCCGGTCCCGCCTCCACTAGTCAGATTCCAGACCCTGCCCTAAGTACGGGGGCTGACACGGGAGTGACGTCGGATTGTCCTTCTGCAGAGGATTCGGATGATATGTCCGTCACAAACTCTGAAGTGGAGAGCGCCATGAATCATCGGCGCCGGAGGGCCGCTCTTCGCGACCCTGGTTTTTCAAAAGAGGCATTTAATGCCTTCAACTCGGCTGATGCATATATCCGAGCTGCCCGGGACGGGCTTACCAGAGACATAAACCAGCATTTGAAAGATATGCGGGTAAGTACGCATTTGTATAGCCTTTGTAATCATATACCAGTAGCCCCCGAGACTTGAAGCAGTTGATACAACTGATTTAAGGATCATCGTATAATCAGGCACTTACAAATAAGAACAACCTGCTGTCTCAAGAGCTGGAAGAGTGTCAGACTCTGCTAGCTACGGCTACCGCCGAATTGGAGAAATCTAAGGAGGCACCGCATGGTAATGTTTCCCTCCATCCAGAAAAAGGATAATCATATAACAGTAATATTAATACTGTTGTGTCTCCGCTGACAGGATCGGTAGATCAACTGAAAGAGAAAATAAAAGTCGCCCAGGCGGGTGAACAGGAGGCCAAAAGGCAACAGGCCGCAGGCGAACGTGTGCTGACGCGGGTCAGGGACGACAAGAACAAGCTGCATGATTCCAACATCCTGATGGGCGAAGAGCTAAAAGATGTATGAGCCCAGCTGGCTGACGCCGTAAAGGAGAATAGGAGGCTACGAGGCGGCATATTCAGTATGCTTTTGACCTTACCTTTATGCAATTCAGCGAAGAAATTATCTAACAGATTGATGTCTGCAAGTATGCTGACTGGTCGTCCCGAAGAGGAAATGTCTGGCTCTCAAGGCGACCTGTTGCAAGAGTTGTCCCAACTGCACGAGCAAGCTCGGCAAGCAATGCGGAGCATTGCCAAAGCTTTCTGGCCATCCGCCTCTCCTCCAGGAAGTATGGAGGAGCTTGTGAAGATATTCCAGGGAGCTCGGCGGCGCTTCCGATTATGGAAGATACCGGCCTGCCGAGAAGGTGCGTGAGAGGCCTGGGCCATGGCAAAAACACGGTACGCCAAGCTTGATCCGAATCATATGGCCCGGGTCAGACCTCGGGGGTCATATGGAAAGAAATTCTAGTTAGTCTAGTATATGACCAAGTAAAGATAGCCGCCAAGTATTCCCAACAGGATTGTAAGCTAGATAACCTGTTAGATGGCATAGAGGAAGAAGTTTTTGAGTCCAAGTGACTATGTACTTCGATTGACAAATTTGTCCCTAGCTGGATTGTAAAACGATTGTCATGGAAGACCTTTTCGCTTCGACCTCTGGACCCGAAGGCTCGGAGTGTTTCCGAATAACGTAACGGTAATATAGACCGGGGTATGCGTGGAAACCAGGCGTAGGGGTCATAGTTGCTTGAACAGACAAGTTGTATCCGGCTAGCTATGTTATATTACATGTTGATTGTAAGAAACATCTTCCAGGGAGAATAGTTTCATTAAGGGTTCCTTTCCCTGGGTGAACATGCGTTAGTATGCATGTCCGAACTGTGATAAAAAAATTGCAGTATACGTATCATCTGGGGGTTCATGATGTAAACAGGGTATAACGTCTTTAGTCCACCGACCGAATATTCCCTTAAGAACGCTAGCTTTCGGCTTCACCCAGTCTGAGGTACAAGTCCGGATGACCCAGCTGTAACAACCGCAGAGGTGCTCCCTTTATGCCCTAGCCGAACAAACGGGAACGTAGGGCATAAGCACAGGAGCCAGGCAACCCAGCTTGGCAAAAACTTAAGTCATAACGGTGCATATAATGGAGAAGAAAAGGTACATATGAGAAAAAAGACACATATGTGGGGAGCTTGATGCTCGTAAAATAATAATAAGCTTTTGTAAGAGAAGCCCCCAGGTATTATGAGCATGTACATTTAAGGATGTGTACGTCGTAGGTGTGTGGTTTAATCGCACAAGAGCTTAAAGCTAGACAAAAAAGGTTAAAGATAGGGGAAAAAATGGAGACAAAGGGAGAAGAAAAATGAACAAAGAGTCCGGCTCTAGGCGTAGAATCTTCGGAGTCTGGCCGCATTCCATGGGTTCGGCTCTAGGCGATTGTCTGATGCATCACACAGGCGGTATGCTCCTCCAGTGAGAACTTCATCCATGATGAAGGGACCCTCCCACTTGGGCTTAAGTTTGTCCTTTTTCTTTTCTGGCAAGCGTAGAATGAGTTCACCAACATTATAAGTCTTGGCCCGCACCTCTCTGCTCTGATATCTGCGAGCCTGTTGTTGATAGAATGCAGAACGGGCTTTTGCAATGTCACGCTCCTCCTCCAAGGCATCTAGACTGTCCTACCGATCCAACTCGGCTTCTCTCTCTTCATACATGCGCACTCGAGGTGAGTCATGAATGATGTCGCAGGGAAAAACAGCCTCTGCGCCGTACACCATGAAGAATGGTGTGTATCCGGTAGTGTGATTGGGCGTGGTCCGCAGCCCCCAGAGTATAGAGTCGAGCTCCTCAACCCAGTGCGTGTATGATTCTTTCAACGACCGCACTAGTCTAGGCTTAATGCCCCTCATAATAAGACCATTAGCTCGTTCGACTTGACCGTTTGTTTGTGGATGATAGACCGAGGCGTAATCGAGTTTAGTGCCCAATTTAGCACACCAGGATTTCACTTCATCGGCTGTGAAATTGGAGTCATTGTCGGCGATGATGCTGTGTGGGACACCATAACGGTGCACGACACCGGAAATAAAGTCTATCACCGGTCTAGCTTTGGCCGTTTTCACTAGTTTGGCCTCTATCCACTTGGTGAATTTACCTACCATGACTAGCAGGTATTTTTTTCTTATGGCTGCCTCCTTTGAGGGGTACTACCATATCAAGCCCCCAGACCGCAAAAGGCCAAGTACTGGGGATTTTTTGTAGAGCAGTAGGCGGCATATGGCTTTGATTGGTGAAGAGCTGGCATCCGACACAGCGTTGGACCAGGTCCTATGCATCTTCTTGGGCCGTCGGCCAAAAGAAACCTGTACGAGAGGCCTTACTTACAAGGGCCTGAGCCGCGGCGTGGTGACCGTCAAGACCAGCATGGATTTCATCCAGGAGCTGCCGTCCTTCTTCTTCGGAGATACATCTTTAAAGGACTCCAGTAGCACTTTTCTTGTAGAGCTCTCCGTCATAGACCTTGTAGGCTTTCGAGCGCCGAACAATGCAGCGAGCCTCATTCTGGTCCTCAGGGAGCTCTCACCTATTAAGGTAGGCCAATAAGGGTTCGGTCCATGGGGCAATTACTGCCATTATTAGATGGGCCGATGGTGTTATTTCAGTGGCTGAGCCCCCGATGATATCGGTATTGTGTTCGGAACCTGGGGGTATAATCGGATCCGAACTAGTGTTGCCGCTCTCGTCCTGCCACACCACGGATGGCTTGAAGAGCCTTTCCAAAAAGATGTTAGGCGGGACGGGGTCATGCTTGGCGCCCATGCAAGCAAGGAAATCCGCCGCTTGATTGCTTTCTCGAGCCACATGATGAAACTCGAGTCCCTCGAACCGAACTGACATTTTGAGTACGACATTACGATAGCCCGCCATCTTCGGATCCATGGCGTCGAAGTCTCCATTTATTTGGGATATTGCGAGATTTGAATCCCCGCGCACCTCCAAGTGGTCTATGCCCATGGAGGTAGCCATCCGAAGGCCGTGCAATAAGGCCTCGTATTCGGCTGCATTGTTGGAGTCTGTGTATAATATTTGGAGTACGTACTGGACCGTGTCTCCAGTGGGGGACGTCAAAATGATGCCTGCTCCTAAACCGGCCAGCATTTTAGAGCCATCGAAGTACATGACTGTTGGAGATATAACTACTGAGTATAAACCGCCCAGGAGGGGCCGGGTTATACCCATCAAGAGTTATCCATATTGAAGCCCATGAAGACAAGGAGCATGGCGCTTTACTATAAGGGATCTAAAGGCCCAGGGCCCAAAGGAGGATTAGGGCCCGTAGACATAAACCGCCATAAGGCGTGTAACTTGTGTTGTCAGATAGGAAAGGATATAAACCGAGCCGGACACATTTATGAGCCAGCCGGAATTCTGTAAACCGTCGGGCGTCAACCTGTATATAAAGGGACGACCCGGCGGCGGTTCAAGGACAAGAAACAACAACTTGAGAGCCAGGCATAATGTATTCTCTCCCTGGTCATCGAAACCCTAGCAATCCCATCATAACTGGAGTAGGCCTTACCTTCACCGCAAGGGGCTGAACCGGTATAAATCCTTGTGTCCTTTGTCCGCTTTAACCCCTTTAAGCTAACTATGTTGCGATGGATCCATGACTAAGTCCTCACACTAGGACATCTGCCGTGATAATCCCACAACAGTTGGCGCCCACCATGGGGCTATCGCACGATGGTTTCAAGTTCTTAGAGGGCAGCTTCGAAGGGCTCAAGGGATACGTTGTGGGCCAGATGACCAAGAGTCGTCGTGGCAAGCTCTACATCGACGATGAAGGCTGGGGCCCCGAGGCCGGTTCAATTGAGTACGGATATCGGGTCCCCTTCGGCGGTATTCACGTCTTCATGGGCAAGATCAGCGAACCGGGCCCTGAGCCGGACATCTGCACCGACATCGTTGAAACGGCTCAGCATGCGGGATCCGCCCGGGTTCAGCCTGCCATGAAGCGTGCCTTCATGGGAGTCATCCACGAAGTAGAATCCGAGGATAGATCGGTATCTGGTGGTGAAACCGTCGTTTACTCTCATGATGAGTCATCTACCGGAGAGACCGAGTCATTGTACCAATTGCAAGATGGTCGGTTTGGGGGCTGTTCCGATGGCGACAGTATTCCGGACCCCCTTGATCCATCAAGCCGAGTTGTGATCTTCATGGCCGGTACACAGTTAGTGCAACATTCTTCAACTGCGGCAGCAATGATCTCCGGTTCAGCAGCATCGACAACAGAAGGGGCAGGAGGCCCTGCTCCACCACCGGCTCAGGTTTTGTCCTATTTGTTCGACACTTTGGCAACACTGCTGGTGGCTGAAGTTAACGTGGCGAATCAGTATCAGCATAACGCAGAAGTTGCAAAAGTGAAGGATCATATAGCTCAAGCCAAGGCAAACCTGGCAGTTGAGAACACCAGGATGGTTACGGAGCAGGCCGAGTTGGATGCACAGGCGTATCGGCTTATGCTGGATCAGAACACATCAAATGATGTAATGAGGAGAAGGTACCGGTCCCACCTACCTCCGGTTTATGAGCCAAGGAATCTCTTTAATATGCCAGGAGCAGGAACCAGTAACCAGCCAGTGGTGAACCGGGTAGAAGCACCTGGAATGGGGGCACCGGTTCAGCCGCGCACAGTGGATCCGCCTCGTCAGAATATCCCATCCCAGCGTGTGTCAACGCCTCTGGGTCATTACTCCAACCCCCTGGATAACATAGTTGTCGCCGCTTCATGATTGGCAGCCCTCCCAGTCGAAGGTGAGTCCCTCGTAGCGGTGGAGACGCGATGGACTAGGGAGCTCCTTCAGACAGCTTTGACTCAGCAACAGGCGTATTCACACAACCGCGAGAGGATTCATTCCACACCCCGCCCAAGCCAGAGTTACAGCAGGCACTTTGATGAACCGGTCATGTCAAGCAATGCGTGAGACCGTAACCCGCCTCGAGGGCATAATCCGGGTGGGGCTAATGCTCAGGATCTGGTGGATCAGGGCACAGCGCGTCGGGAAGCCGAGTTAGCGGTGTAGTACATGACCCATCAGCTTACTTCGGTTCGTCCAACAACTTCAGTGGAGCCAGGAGTTACCTCCAGCTCTTTGGGGGTGCCGTGTCTTGTCCCGGATCTACGTAATGTGCGGCTGCCCAAGGATTTCAAAGGACACCGAAAGGTGCCTAATTATACTGCCGATTTACCCCCCGAGTCATGGATGGAAAGCTATGAGATGGCAATGGAGATGCTGGATGTGGATGATGCGGCCTGTGCTAAATACTTCACCATGATGTTGGAAGGAACAGCTCGCACTTGGCTGAAAAGTTTGCCAGCTAACTCCATCGGGTCGTGGGCTGCGTTAAAGGCCTGGTTTATCCAGAGTTTCAAGGACACGTGCAAGCAGCCCATGTCAATTGTAGACTTAGCCACCTGTGTCCAAGAAGAGGGTGAATCGACAACTCTTTGGGTGCGCTAGGTTTCGGAAATCTTACATTCATCGGACCGCATTAACGCTGATACAGCAGTCTTAATGTTGGAGGGCAATTGCCAGTACATGCCTTTGAAGCTGAAATTGGGACGGCTCAAGCGTCACTTCAATGACATGGGAACGCTTATGGCAGCTCTGGTTAAGTATGCTGACTCTGATAGTACCAAGGACCCTGAGTCTAATGATGAAAAGCCGGGGAAGGGAAAGAAGAGTGGCAGTAACAAGGGGCAGCAGCATAACCCGGCGGGTCATGGAAACAACGGTAAGCGTAAAGCGGATAACAGTTTGGATTTTGTGGCTAACACTGATAACCCACAAGTATAGGGGATCGCAACAGTTTTCGATAAGTAAGAGTGTCGAACCCAACGAGGAGCTAAAGGCAGAACAAATATTCCCTCAAGTTCTATCGACCACCGATACAACTCTACGCACGCTTGATGTTCGCTTTACCTAGAACAAGTATGAAACTAGAAGTATTATGTAGGTGTTTTTGGATAGGTTTGCAAGATAATAAAGGGCAAGTAAATAAAAGCTAAGGGTTGTTGTAAGTAAAGAAGCAATAAAGTAAATATAGCGAGTGTGGAAAAGTGGTGGTAGGAGTTGCGAAATTGTCCCTAAGCAATTGACTAGTTTACTAGCCTATAGCAAGTATTATGTGGGAAAGACCACTGCTAGCATGTCATCCCTGACTTGGAATTCTATGCACTTATGACTGGAACTATTAGCAAGCGTCCGCAACTACTCACATTCATTAAGGTAAAACCCAACCATAGCATTAAGATATATTGGTCCCCCTTCAATCCCGTATGCATCAATTTCTATGCTAGGTTGAAGCTTCTGTCAATCTTGCCCTCCAATACATAGTCCTATCAACATACAACTAACCCTATGGTGTGATCCATGCGTGCGCTCATATGATGGGCACCAAAGGACAGCAACATAACCACAAGCAAATTAAATCAATCATAGCAATTCATCAACCACCGATAGGACAACGAAAATCTACTCAGACATCATAGGATGGCAACACATCATTGGATAATAATATGAAGCATAAGGCACCATGTTCAAGTAGAGGGTACAGCGGGTTGCGGGAGAGTGGACCGCTATAGATAGAGGGGGGAAGGTGATGGAGATGTTGGTGAAGATGGCGGAGGTGTTGCTGTAGATCGCGGTGATGATGATGATGATGGCCACGGCAGCATTCCGGCACCACCAGAAGAGAAGGGGAGAGGGGGCCCCTTCGTCTTCTTCTTCTTCCTTGACCTCCTCCCTAGATGGGAGAAGGGTTTCCCCTCTGGTCCTTGGCCTCCATGGCATGGGAGGGGCGAGAGCCCCTCCGAGATTGGATCTGTCTCTCTGTCTCTCTCTGTTTCTGTGTTCTGTGTTCCTGTCCTTTCACCGTTTCGTATATATATGGAGATCCGTAACTCCGATTTCGACCGAAACCTTCGCCATGATTTTTTACCAAAAATTAGCTTTCTTGCGGCCGAAGAAGGGCATCAACCACCTCGCGGGTGGACCACAAGGGTCAGGGGCGCGCCCAGGGGGGTGGGGCGCGCCCCCCTGCCTCATGCCCACCTCGGACACCGTTTCGCGTTGATCTTTCTCCCAGGTTTTCCAAATATTCCAAAAATAAGCTCCTTCTGTTTTTATTTCGTTTGGACTCTGTTTGATATGGATATTCTGTGAAACATAAAACATGCAACAAACAGGAACTGGCACTGGGCACTGGATCAACATGTTAGTCCCAAAAATAATATAAAAAGTTGCCAAAAATATATGAAAGTTGTAGAATATTGGCATGGAACAATCAAAAATTATAGATACGACGGAGACGTTTCAGCATCCCCAAGCTTAATTCCTGCTCGTCCTGGAGTAGGTAAATGATAAAAAAGATAATTTTTAATGTGGGATGCTACCTAGCATAATCTTGATCACATATCTAATCATGCCATGAATATGAAGATACAAGTGATTCAAAGCAATAGTCTATCATTTGACATAAAAACAATAATACTTCAAGCCCACTAATAAAGCAATCATGTCTTTTCAAAATAAAAAGGCCAAAGAAAGTTATCCCTACAAAATCATATAGTCTGGCTATGCTACATCTTCACCACACAAAATATTCACATCAAGCACAACCCCGATGACAAGCCGAGCAATTGGTTCATACTTTTTAATGCGCTTCGGCATTTTCAACCCTCACGCAATACATGAGCTTGAGCCATGGATATAGCACTATAGGTGGGATAGAATGGTGGTTGTGGAGAAGACAAAAAAAGAGGAGAAGATAGTCTCACATCAACTAGGCGTATCAACGGGCTATGGAGATGCCCATCAATAGATATCAATGTGAGTGAGTAGGGATTGCCATGAAACTAAGTGGGTGTGCATCCAACTTGCTTGCTCATGAAGACCTCGGGCATTTGAGGAAGCCCATCATCGGAATATACAAGCCAAGTTCTATAATGAAAATTCCCACTAGTATATGAAAGTGATAACTCAAGAGACTCTCTATATGAAGAACATGGTGCTACTCTGAAGCACAAGTGTGGTAAAAGGATAGTAACATTGCCCCTTCTATCTTTTTCTCTCATTTTTTTATTTTCTTTTTTTATTATTGTTTTCGTATGGAGTCTCATCTCGACTTGTGGGGGAATCATAGTCTCCATCATCCTTTCCTCACTGGGGCAATGCTCTAATAATGATGGTCATCACACTTTTATTTACTTACAACTCAATATTACAACTCGATACTAGAACAAAGATATGACTCTATATGAATGCCTCCGGTGGTGTACCGAGATGTGCAATGATCTAGCGCAACAATGACATCAAAAAATGGACAAGCCATGAAAACATCATGCTAGCTATCTTACGATCATGCAAAGCAATATGACAATGAATGCTCAAGTCATGTATATGATGATGATGCAAGTTGCATGGTATTATATCTCGGAATGGCTATGAAATGCAATAATAGGTAGGTATGGTGGCTGTTTTGAGGAAGGTATATGGTGGGTTTATGGTACCGGCGAAGGTTGCGCGGTACTAGAGAGGCTAGCAATGGTGGAAGGGTGAGAGTGCGTATAATCCATGGACTCAACATTAGGCATAAAGAACTCACATACTTATTGCAAAAGTTTATTAGCCATCGAAGCAAAGTACTACTACGCATGCCCCTAGGGGGATAGATTGGTAGGAAAAGACCATCGCTCGTCCCCGACTGCCACTCGTAAGGAAGACAATCAATAAATACCTCATGCTCCGACTTCGTTACATAACGGTTCACCTTACGTGCATGCTACGGGAATCACAAACCTCAACACAAGTATTTATACTAATCCACAACTACCCACTAGCATGACTCTAATATCACCATCTTTATATCGCAAAACTGTTGCAAGGAATCAAACATATCATATTCAGTGATCTACAAGTTTTATGTAGGATTTTATGACTAACCATGTGAATGACCAATTCCTGTCATCTCTCTAAATAGATATAAGTGAAGCAAGAGAGTTTAATTCTTTCTACAAAAGATATGCCCATGCTCTAACAAATATAAGTGAAGCAAAAGAGCATTCTAAAAATGGTGGTTTTCTATGTAAAGAGAAACAGACAATCCAAACTTCAAATGATATAAGTGAAGCACATGAAGCATTCTATAAAGCCATACTCAAAAGATATAAGTGAAGTGCAAAGAGCATTCTATAAATAAACCAAGGACTATCTCATACCAGCATGGTGCATAAAATAAAAATGAAAACTAAATGCAAAAGACGCTCCAAATTTGCACATATCGCATGAACGAAACGAATCCAAAAACATACCGATATTTGTTGAAGAAAGAGGGAATGCCTTCCGGGGCATCCCCAAGCTTAGACGCTTGAGTCTCCTTGAATATTTACTTGGGGTGCCTCGGGCATCCCCAAGCTTAATCTCTTGCCTCTCTTCCTTCTTCTCACATCGAGACCTTCTCGATCATCGAACACTTCATCCACACAAAACTTCAACAGAAAACTCGGTAAGATCCGTTAGTATAATAAAGCAAATCACTACTCTAAGTACTGTTCAAAACCAATTCATATTTTGTTTTTTCATTGTGTCTACTGCAATATAACTTTTTCATGGCTTAATCCACTTATATAATTCGATAGTTTCATCAAAACAAGCAAACTATGCATCAAAAACAGAATCTGTCTAAAACAGAACAGTCTGTAATAATTTGAACATTCACCATACTTCTGATACTTGAACAATTCTACCAAAATTATGAAAAATAAAAAAATTGTATATAAAGACAGTTCAAAAAGAATCAGAACCATTTGACATTCCAGTAAAATATGTAAAATCGCGCACTACAGCCAAAGTTTGTGTCCTGCACCGTACAAATCATCAAGCAAATGTAAACATCCTAAAGGCAAACCTTGGCACATTATTTTTATAATACAATGGAATTGTACAAGGGGATAATTATTTTGTTGAAAAGTTTCTTTAATCAATATTCACAAAGTTTCCGTGAGCATGAACAAAGTTCAAGGCTAGCTCCCACTTCAACAATGCTTGTCTCACTCACTTTCACTTTCCTTTTTGAAAAAGTTTTGGGTTCCCCTCTTTATTTTTGTTGTTTTAAAACTATATGAAAGCACTCAACGGAAATAAATGACTCTCTAAAACTTCTGGGTTGTCTCCCTGGCAGTGCTTTCTTTAAAGCCATTAAGCTAGGCATATAGTGCTCAAGTAGTGAATCCACCCGGATCCCAAGGTATATCAAAGCCAATTTTAATTAACAATGATTTGTAATTTAGTAGTGAGCACAAGGCAACATATATCATGTAACAACGAAGTATAACTCTCTTCCTATGCATCGGCATGTCATAAAAGAACAATTCATGCACACAAAGTAAAGGCCAATGCATAGTATAAATAGTTTCTTGCAATTTTATTGTGTGGGAAACATAGAGAGGTGGAGATATAGTTCCTCTCTCATAATAATTGCAAGTAGGAGCAGAAAGCACATGCATATTATATCTATCAAAATCATCATGTGTAGTAGTAAAAGGCAACCCATCAATATAATCCTTAATAAGGGTAAACTTCTCCGATATAGTGTAGTTGGGAGAATTCAAAAAGATAATAGGACTATCATGCGTGGGTGCAACAGCAACAATTTCATGTTTAACATAAGGAACTATAGAAAGTTCATCTCCATAAGCATAATTCATATTGGCATCTTGGCCACAAGCATAGCAAGCATCATAAAAAAGGGATATTTCAAAAGAATCAACGGGATCATAGCAATTATCATAGCATTCATCCTTCGGTAAGCATGAAGGGGAATTAAAAAATGTATGAGTTGAAGAGTTACTCTCATTAGAAGGTGGGCACGGGTGATCAATCCGCTCTTCCTCCTTTTGTTCTTCGCTCTCCTCCTCATCTTTTTCATCCAATAAGCTCACAGTTTCATCAACTTCTTCTTCCATAGATTCCTGCAAAATATTAGTCTCTTCTTGAACAGTGGAGACTTTCTCAATAAGTGCATTAATATAGGAATTATATTCATAATTATCATAGCAATATTTTAGGATAGCTAAATTTTTAGGCCTATAAACATCATCATCAAAAGCTTCATACTTTTCAAACAAAGATTCAATTTCATAAGCACCCTTAAAAGCAACAAATTCTTCTATTTGTTCCACATCATAGTAATCATATATACCATTAGCATAAGAAGCTAAGGTTTCATTATCATTAAATTTGCATGAAAAGGGAAGGTGTGGAGCCTTCATCCTAGAGCAACAAGTATAATCATAACTCAAGCATACTTGCCGAGCATACCACCTCAATATATAAATTTGATCCTATAATAGTTTCCCTTTTTGTGTCAAGCGATAATCCCTAAAGTATTCACGTTTATCCAACGTTACTCCCATTACTAGATTGAATGGGGTTTTCCCAGGATTATCAAAGTAGTACATAATTTCTGTCACATAATGATCATCGAGGGCTTTAGGAGGTTCCTCATCTCCATGAGTAGCAAGTACACCTAATTTTTTTGGTATTTCGTGTTCCATATCCATAACTAAAGATAGAGAACAACTAAGAACAGCAAATAAAAATTACTTAGTGATAAAGCAAACAAGCACACACGAGAATATTCACCCCACGCTATTGCTCCCCGGCAACGGCGCTAGAAAAAGGTCTTGATAACCCACAAGTATAGGGGATCGCAACAGTTTTCGATAAGTAAGAGTGTCGAACCCAACGAGGAGCTAAAGGCAGAACAAATATTCCCTCAAGTTCTATCGAGCACCGATACAACTCTACGCACGCTTGACGTTCGCTTTACCTAGAACAAGTATCAAACTAGAAGTATTATGTAGGTGTTTTTGGATAGGTTTGCAAGATAATAAAGAGCAAGTAAATAAAAGCTAAGGGCTGTTGTAAGTAAAGAAGCAATAAAGTAAATATAGCGAGTGTGGAAAAGTGGTGGTAGGAGTTGCAAAATTGTCCCTAAGCAATTGACTATTTTACTAGACCGATAGCAAGTATTATGTGGGAGAGGCCACTGCTAGCGTGTCATCCCTGACTTGGAATTCTATGCACTTATGATTGGAACTATTAGCAAGCGTCCGCAACTACTAACGTTCATTAAGGTAAAAACCAACCATAGCATTAAGATATATTGGTCCCCCTTCAATCCCGTATGCATCAATTTCTATGCTAGGTTGAAGCTTCTGTCACTCTTGCCCTCCAATACATAGTCCTATCAACATACAACTAACCCTATGGTGTGATCCACGCGCGCGCTCACATGATGGGCACCAAAGGACAGCAACATAACCACAAGCAAATTAAATCAATCATAGCAATTCATCAACCACTGATAGGACAACGAAAATCTACTCAGACATCATAGGATGGCAACACAACATTGGATAATTATATGAAGCATAAAGCACAATGTTCAAGTAGAGGGTACAGCGGGTTGCGGGAGAATGGACCGCTGTAGATAGAGGGGGAAGGTGATGGAGATGTTGGTGAAGATGGCGGAGGTGTTGGTGTAGATCGCAGTGATGATGATGATGATGGCCACGGCAGCGTTCCGGCCACCAGAAGAGAAGGGGAGAGGGGGCCCCTTCGTCTTCTTCTTCCTTGATGTAACGCCCCGAGACCGATGCGCGAGGTGTCTCCCAGTTATTCACCATCTTTGCCATGCCATGCATATTTAAACCGGACATGCATCATACTTGGTTGTGCATCATGCCATGATTATGTGATGGTTGTTTACCATGTTGTTTGCTTCTTTCCGGTGTTGCTTCTTCAGGTTAGTTCCATTTACGTCGCGTTTGTGAGGATTCATTCGTCTACGTCCATTTGTCTTCTTCATGGACTCGTTCTTCTTCCTTGCGGGATCTCAGGCAAGATGACCATACCATCGAAATCACTTCTATCTTTGCTTGCTAGTTGTTCACTCTACTGCTATGCTGCGATACCTACCACTTGCTATATCATGCCTCCCATTTTGCCATGTCAAGCCTCTAACCCACCTTTCCTAGCAAACCGCTGTTTGGCTATGTTACCACTTTTGCTCAGCCCCTCTTATAGCTTTGCTAGTTGCAGATGAAGTTTGTTCCATGTTGGAACATGGATATGTTGGGATATCACAATATCTCTTATTTATATTAATGCATCTATATACTTGGTAAAGGGTGGAAGGATCGGCCTTATGCCTGGTGTTTTGTTCCACTCTTGTCGCCCTAGTTTCTGTCATACCGGTGTTATGTTCCTTGATTTTGCATTCCTTACACGGTTGGGTGTTATGGGGACCCCTTGACAGTTCACTTTGAATAAAACTCCTCCAGCAAGGCCCAACCTTGGTTTTACCATTTGCCTCACCACCACCTACACTTCCCTCGGGTCGGATAACCCGAGGGTCATCTTTATTTTAACCCCCCTGGGCCAGTGCTTGTCTAAGTGTTGGTCCGAACTAGAGCACCGTGCGGGACTGTCCCTTGGCATCTTGGGTTATGTTGTTACCTGTACGCTTAGCTTATCCGGTGTTTCCCTGAGAACGAGATATGTGCAGCTCCTATCGGGATGTCGGTGCATCGGGCGGTCTTGCTGGTCTTGTTTTACCATTGTCGAAATGTCTTGTAGCCGGGATTCCGAGACTGATCGGGTCTTTCTGGGAGAAGGAATATCCTTCGTTGACCGTGAGAGCTTGTGATGGGCTAAGTTGGGACACCCCTGCAGGGTTTGAACTTTCGAAAGTCGTGCCCGCGGTTATGGGCAGATGAGAATTTGTTAATATCCGGTTGTAGAGAACTTGACACTTAACTTAATTAAAATGCATCAACCGCGTGTGTAGTCGTGATGGTATCTTCTCGGCGGAGTCCGGGAAGTGAACACGGTTCTTGTTTTATGGTTGTGCGTAAGTAGATTCAGGATCACTTCTTGATCACTTCTAGTTCACGACCGTTGCGTTGCTTCTCTTCTCGCTCTTATTTGCGTATGTTAGCCACCATATATGCTTAGTGCTTGCTGCAGGTCCACCTCATTAACTCTTTCCTACCCATAAGCTTAAATAGTCTTGATCTCGCGGGTGTGAGATTGCTGAGTCCTCGTGACTCACAGATACTTCCAAACAATTGCGGGTGTCGATGATACCAGTACAGGTGACGCAACCCAGCTCAAGTGGGAGCTTGATGAAGATCGTGTTCGTGGTGTTGTTTCCTTTCCAGTTGATCAGTAGTGGAGCCCAGTTGGGACGATCGGGGATCTAGCATTTGGGGTTGTCTTCTTTTATTTTGGTTCCGTAGTTGGACCTTGTTTGTATTCTGGATGTTGTATGTTTAACTAGTATTGTGTGAAGTGGCGATTGTAAGCCAACTCTTTATCCCTTTCTTATTCAGTACATGGGATTGTGTGAAGATTACCCCTCTTGCGACAAACCTACCATGCGGCTATGCCTCTAAGTCGTGCCCCGACACGTGGGAGATATAGCCGCATTTTGGGTGTTACAAGTTGGTAATCAGAGCCATCCCCGACTTAGGAGCCCCTGCTTGATTGAATCGCTGACGTTGTTGAGTCTAGAACAAAATGTTTTGTGTCTTAGGATTATATATATTGGAGAGTAGGATTCTTTTTACTCCTCAGTCCCTTTGTCACTCTGGTGAGGCCTCCTGGCATAGAAGTTTTGACTCTTCTCTCCTCAAATTTCACAAAAAAAAAATTAGGATCACGCGGGTATCTTGGAATCGTTCTGATGGTTTTGTGACGAGAACATTGTTCTTGGTGCCTCCTGACATTTAGGGGTTGTGGCAGTGTCCCAGGGAGTTGAGCTCCGAGGTGTTGTCGTCAAAATTTTATCATTGCAGTTCTAGAATACCTGAGTTTCGCCGACATCGAAAATCTCTTTTACGCAGTTGTTGGTGAGATAACCTCGACGCCACCCAGTACTAGGGTGGGAGTTCGGGAGTATTGCCATAACTCGTATAACGGATGCTTTTCGAAGGTTGAGGTAAATGATTTCCGAAGGTTTCTTGGTTATGTGTTGAAGGATGGATACAGCTGGATGTAGGATTTATTAGTTTGGGTGAGATATTATGCTTCCCCTGTATCCCCAACACCTGATTGCATAAGCAGAAAGTTTCGGGAGTTTATAAGTGGGAATTCAAGTATCACGTAGGATATCTTTCCAACAGACACATGATACGATATGGGATCTATCATATGTTTGTTTCGGCTTATTTTGCAATCCAATCCATTGTTTTTGTTTTTGTTTGTGGTATTCGAGTTGCTTCGAAGTCAAATGTTGATTCCATACCTTTTCTAAATGGTGTTCTCATATTTCTATGTGAATACCAATCCTTCTTGATCATTGAGATTGTCTTGTCAATTCTTTCCAATCGGCGTGCTTCTCTTCGAGATGATCCCATCATTCTCCTCATCCGTAAGATCAATTATCAGTTCTTCTCAACGGTGTTTGTTACATCTGTCCCAAGTTGTCTTTTGTTTTACCCACCCTCCCACCCTTTTTATTCAAGGACTCAGATTTCTTAATCAAGTATCCTTTTATTCATGTGAAGTCTCTTCATTCTTCAATCAATGTTCTTATCCAGTGATTCTTAGGAAGATACTAACGAAGCTTCAAGTTTATCATTCTTGGTTCTCTTTTCTTCTCCGGTGGATCCAATTCAAGCTTTCAGTGTTGATCATATTCTTTTCCTCGTTTCAAATGCTTTCTCATGCTGATGCACCTCTTAATCATTCACTTCTCGCTATTCTTTTGTTCTGGAGTGCTGAAGATATCTAAAAAGATTTTCGTTTCCATTCCTAATCCGTTCAAGATATCAGCCATTTAATTCAACTGGTGTAATCTCTCTTCAAAACCATTTCAATGGTGTTTCTTTTGAGTGGGCCCTGACCCACGGGTCTTTTCCCAGGATCTTACATGACTCTTCTTATTTTCCGGAGTTATTCTCAAATCTTCTAAAGTTTGACGTAAGAATGAATTTTCATCAGTCAAATGTTTTTCTCCAAGATCAGTTAAATTCTTTTCGTCATTGGTTCAACCTTTCTAATATTCATTCCGGAGTGTCTCAACAATTCTTGGTGGTGTTTCTCATCGTCATTCTCGGATTGGAAGACCGAAGAAGTGTTTCCTCTAAATCTTGTGCCTTCTCTCGAGGATTCTTAGTTCAAGCTTGATGCCATCCTCTCATAATAGTTTTCGATTGTGAGAATTCTTTTCAACCATCCAGAGCAATTCAGGAGTCCTTTCAGTTTGATTCTCCGAAGGTCATCATTTCAGGTTTATTCATTCTCAGCTTTCAGCTATTGTTCTCCAAATCTTACCGGTGCATCGTTCAAGTATTTACTTATCAGCTCGTGATCTCTTCGTTCTCATGTATCTAAATTCCCTCAAGTATCTTCTTTCATTCTCTAATTCTTCCCGGTGTTCTTTATTTTTTCTTCGTTCATTTTCAATTCTTATGGTGGTTCAATCAAGATTCCTCTTCCTATGTTCTCATATCAATTCATTCGTTGTTTCAATCCTACCGGTGGTTCGTGGAAGACCTTCTGAAGTTCGCACTATATCTATCTTAATCCTTTCTACGAGAATAAGTAGTATGCCAAATCCGTTGCTTGTCATCAATTTAAATTGGTGAAGGATACGCATAACATAATTCTTATTCTTTATTCATCCTAATGATGGATTCTTTCTTCCGGAGTTTGTTCATGATGAGTAAATTCTCGGTTCAAGTGCTTCGTACTTTCCTGGAGTTCCAAGATCTCTCAATTATATCATCGCGAAGCTCCATCTAATCAATGCAAGGATTCATATTATTCTTTTCAAGCTTCTTTTCCTTGCGACCTTCTTTTATCTATCTGGAGTTCTTCGAGAGTTTCTTCTTGGTGGCTCGTCGATGTTTCTGTTCATTCTTCAATTGTTCCTCAAGATCTCTCTCGAAGTCATGACTCGCCAAGCTATACTCTAAAATGAACATGGTGTTCAACACATGTATTGTTTTGAGGAGTTCAAGCATTCTTCATCTTGCATTCCGAAGTGCAATTCTTTCATATCTCATCTTTTGAGGTGGTGTTATGTGATTCTTGACAATTTGCTTTCGGGTTTCATGATTCGCAAGTTGTCAAGAATGAGATAGTTAAACCCATCAATTTCTTCGAGCATGAGCTCTTATCAATCCATCAATCTCTTCATTGGAGTTATCTTGGGTTATATTTCACCAAATCTTTCCCTAAGGATTGTTGCTACTTATGGTGTTGTAAATGACTCAAGTTCTTCATTTATCCTCCCGGTGAGATAAGTTTCTCGTCTCCTTGTTCATATCAATCCAATTTATTGTTTCCGTTTGTGGCAGGTTGTCACCTCATAATTTTGAGATGTTTTCCATTAGCCCACATCAAGCCTATGCTTTCGTTGTTGGTAATCCAACAACTCCATTCAATCCTTCTTTTAAGGATGCTTTTCAAATTCAATTGTGGTAGAACATGTAATTTTCTTCCCAACTCTTTCCTTTCCAACGATCCAACTTCTATTCTTTCGTTCTGGAGGCATTGTGATGGTGCTCTTTTCACTCATCATCTCGGATTGTGAGGACCATGTTCTTTTCGTGCTTATCCATTCAACCGGAGTGTCGTGTCCTTCATTCAAGTTCTCTTATCTTATCTAGTTTTGCCTCCCTTCTCAACCGGAGTGCTGTCTAGAATCTTTCTTACTGCTTGTGCCATTATTTCAATAGTTCCAGAGGCAGTGTGTTGTTGATTTCATCAAGTATCCTCTCATCTTGTCAAGATCATGTTCGATTCCATCCATTTATAGTCGGAGTGCTGTCCAAATTATACCATTCTTATTCCTTCTCTATCTTGTTTTAACCGGAGTGTTGTGTCTATCATTCCTCTTCTAACCGGACTCTCATCCAAGTGCTTTCATTTTGCCAAGCTCATATTCTTTACCTTCCTTTTCCAACCGGAGTGTTGTCGTAATTGATCTTTATCGCTCCTTATACTTCTCGTTTTGACCGGAGTGCTTGCATGTACTTCTTTCCCATTGCAACCCTTTTCTCATGTCTTTCAACCAGCAGGGTTCTCGTGATGTTCCTTGTTCCTGTTTTCTAACGGAGTGTTTGCAACTTTGTTCTTCTTCGTTGCATTCTTTCTTTCAATATATTCAACCTCGCAAGGTACTTTGGTTTCACTCTTTTGTCAAAGAAGCAACTTAGTTTTACCTCTTCCCCTTCCTCTTCCGTTTTCCCCGGTGCCATCCTAGATCTCGAGACGAGATCCTCTCGTAGTGGTGGAGTGTTGTGACGCCCCGAAACCGATGCGCCAGGTGTCTCCCAATTATTCGCCGTCTTTGCCATGCCATGCATATTTAAACCGGACATGCATCATACTTGGTTGTGCATCATGCCATAATTATGTGATGGTTGTTTACCATGTTGTTTGCTTCTTTCCAGTGTTGCTTCTTCGGGTTAGTTCCATTTACGTCCCGTTTGTGAGGATTCGTTCGTCTACGTCCGTTTGTCTTCTTCATGGACTCGTTCTTCTTCCTTGCGGGATCTCAGGCAAGATGACCATACCATTGAAATCACTTCTATCTTTTCTTGCTAGTTGTTCTCTCTATTGCTATGCTGCGATACCTACCACTTGCTATATCATGCCTCCCATTTTGCCATGTCAAGCCTCTAACCCACCTTTCCTAGCAAACCGTTGTTTGGCTATGTTACCGCTTTTGCTCAGCCCCTCTTATAGCGTTGCTAGTTGCAGATGAAGTTTGTTCCATGTTGGGATATCACAATATCTCTTATTTATATTAATGCATCTATATACTTGGTAACGGGTGGAAGGCTCGGCGTTATGCCTAGTGTTTTGTTCCACTCTTGCCGCACTAGTTTCCGTCATACTGGTGTTATGTTCCTTGATTTTGCGTTCCTTACATGGTTGGGTGTTATGGGGACCCCTTGATAGTTCGCTTTGAATAAAACTCCTCTAGCAAGGCCCAACCTTGGTTTTACCATTTGCCTCACCACCACCTACCCTTCCCTCGGGTCGGCCAACCCGAGGGTCATCTTTATGTTAACCCCCCCCCCCCCCGGGCCAGTGCTTGTCTAAGTGTTGGTCTGAACTAGAGCACCGTGCGGGACCGTCCCTTGGCAACTTGGGTTATGTTGGTACCTGTACGCTTAGCTTATCCGGTGTTGCCCTGAGAACGAGATATGTGCATCTCCTATCGGGATGTCGGTGCATCGGGCGGTCTTGCTAGTCTTGTTTTACCATTGTCGAAATGTCTTGTAACCGGGATTCCTAGACTGATCGGGTCTTCCCGGGAGAAGGAATATCCTTCATTTACCTTGAGAGCTTGTGATGGGCTCAGTTGGGACACCCCTGCAGGGTTTGAACTTTCGAAAGCCATGCCCGTGGTTATGGGCAGATGGGAATTTGTTAATATCCGGTTGTAGAGAACTTGACACTTAACTTAATTAAAATGCATCAACCGCGTGTGTAGCCGTGATGGTCTCTTCTCAGCGGAGTCCGGGAAGTGAACACGGTTCTTGTGTTATGGTTGTGCGTAAGTAGATTCAGGATCACTTCTTAATCACTTCTAGTTCACGACCGTTGCGTTGCTTCTCTTCTCGCTCTTATTTGCGTATGTTAGCCACCATATATGGACGGCCGGCGTATGCTAAGTTCATGGCAAGGCCATGTTATGTTTATCTACATCTCAAGATGCCGGGTCATAAGGGGACCATCACGGTACATGGGAGTCATCAAATTGCTTTGGAATGTGAGGAAGGTGATGCAGCTTATGCTGAGTCAGTTTGTGCAACCGAGGAGTTGAAGTTCTACAAGGACAATGTTGATCCGGCAGATATGACTTCTTTGAAAAAACCAACTACAGAGCATGATCCGGCCTTAAAGTTTAAATCATCTGAGGAGACGAAGTTGGTTGACTTTGTTCCTGGCAATTCATCCAAGTAATTTAGCATCAGCGCTAACCTATATCCGAAATAGGAAGGCGCTCTCATCAAGCTCATCCGTGAGAACCGGGACATCTTTGCATGGAAACCTTCTGACATGCCAGGTGTACCGAGGGAACTCGCTGAGCACACTCTTAATATTGATCCTAAGTTTAAAACGGTCAGACAATTTCTCCGCCGCTTCAATGAAGAAAGGCGTAAGGCTATTGGTGAGGAGGTAGCCCGGCTCTTGGCAGCAGGGTTTATTTTGGAGGTTTTTCACCCTGAGTGGTTAGCTTACCCGGTGCTAGTGCTTAAGAAGAACGGCACTTGGCAGATGTGTGTGGACTACACAGATTTGAACAAGGCTTATCCAGTTGATCCCTTTGCTCTCCCTCGTATTGATCAAATCATTGATGCTACGGCAGGCTGTGAGCGTTTGAGCTTTCTGGATGCTTATTCTAGTTATCATCAGATCAAAATGGCAGTTAAGGACCAGGAGAAGACATCTTTTATAACTCCCTTTGGAGCCTTCTGCTATGTATCTATGCCTTTTGGGCTTAAGAGTGCCCAGGCGACCTATCAGCGATGTGTGCAGAGTTGTCTTCATGACCAAATTGGGCGCAATGTTCATGCTTATGTGGATGATAGTGTGGTGAAGTCCAGAAAGGAGGTGAAGCTGACTTGAAGGAAACCTTTGATAATCTTCGGGTCTATAAGATGATGCTTAATCCGGCCAAGTGTGTTTTTGGTGTTCCGGCAGGCAAGCTCTTGGGTTTTCTAGTGTCTAACAGGGGTATTGAAGCTAATTCAGAAAAGATCAAAGCTATTACGTCTCTGGCTAAACTGGCGTGTATCAACGGTGTTCAACGTCTGGCGGGCCGTATTGCAGCATTGAGCCGGTTTATCATCCGTTTGGGAGAGAAAGCAATCCCTTTATATCAGATGATGAAGAAGACAGAAAATTTTGTCTGGAGTGATGCTGCTAATGCGGCATTTGAGGATTTGAAGAAGCAGTTAGTCGAGCCACCTGTTCTTTCTGCTCCGGTTGATAAAGAGCCGTTGTTGTTGTATGTAGCAGCTAATGCCCGGGCTGTCAGTGTGGCCATTGTGGTGGAGCGTGAGGAAGCTGGGAAGGAGTATCCGGTTCAACGGCCGGTTTATTATATCAGTGAGGTACTTATTGAGTCTAAGCAGAGGTACCCACATTGGAACAAGCTGGTGTATGGAGTTTTATGGCAAGCCGGAAGCTCAAGCAGTATTTTCAAGGTCATCCCATCACAGTGGTCAGTTCTGCCCCTTTGGGAGATATAATCCAGAATAGGGAGGCAACTGGCCGAGTTGCTAAGTGGGCTATTGAACTTGGGCCTCACGGGTTAAAATATATGCCTCGCACGGCGATTAAATCCCAAGCACTCGTGGATTTCATCAATGACTGGACAGAGTTACAGGCGCCAGAAGAAAAGTCGGATCATACTTATTAGACTATTCATTTTGATGGGTCCAGACAATTGGAGGGTTCGGGGGCTGGAGTCGTGTTAACTTCCCCATGAGGTGATAAGTTTTGTTATGTTCTCCGTTTAATGTTCTCTTGCACTAACAATGCAGCTGAATATGAGGCTTTACTCCATGGTCTTCGAATGGCTAAGGAGATGAATCTAAGCCGGGTTAAGTGCTTTGGTGATTCAGACCTAGTGGCTCAGTAAGTATCTGGTACTTGGGATTCCAAGGACCCACTCATGGCAGCGTATCGTCGGGAGGTAGATATTGTTGTAGGTCACTTCAAGGGTTATCAGGTTGGCCATGTGGACCAGCGAAAGAATGAAGCGGTGGACGCTTTAAGCCGTTTGGGTTCCCAACGTAAACCGGTTCCACCCAATGTTTTTCTGGATGTTTTGCGTAACCCGTCGGTCAAGTTACCTACGGAGGAGGATTTGGCTGTTCCTGACCCGGAGGCTTAGTTAGTGGCAGCTCTTCATGTTATCCCGGATTGGACGGTCCCATATTTGGTGTATATGAACCAGGGCGAGTTACCGGAGGACGAAACTTTGGCCAGGCAGATAATCTGGCGATCCAAGTCAATGACCATTATCAATGGGGAGTTGCATCATTGCAGTGTAACAGGAGCGTTTCAGCGTTGTGTGTCTCCTGAAAAAGGCTGTGAGATTTTGCGTGAGTTCCACGAAGGAGATTGTGGTCACCACACTGGTTCAAAATCCTTGGTAGCTAAGGCTTTTCTTCACGGCTTCTATTGGTTGACGGCTCATGCTGATGCTGAGGATTTGGTAAAGAGGTGTGATGGTTGTCAGAAGTTTGCATGCAGCGCTCATGTTCCGGCTCAAGAATTGAGGATGATTCCAATCACTTGGCCGTTTGCAAATTGGGGGCTGGATATGGTTGGGCCGTTTAAGTGGTCCAAGGATAAGAAGACCCACCTTCTGGTGGCGGTTGATAAGTTCACTAAGTGGGTGGAGGCAGAGCCAGTCAGTAAGTGTGATGCAGCCACGGCGGTTCAATTCATCAAGAAGGTGATTTTCCGGTTTGGTTTTCCACACAGCATCATAATAGATAATGTTACTAATTTATCCAAGGGTGCTATGGAAGAATTTTGTCAATGAGAGCACATACGGCTTGACGTGTCATCAGTGGCTCACCCCCAATCTAATGGTCAAGCGGAGAGAGCCAATCAAGAGATCCTAAGAGGCATCAAGCCCCGGCTTATGGTTCCTTTAAAGCGGACGCTAGGTTGTTGGGTGGAGGAGTTACCTTCTGTGTTATGGAGTATCAATACCACGCCCAACAGATCTACGGGTTATACACCTTTCTTCATGGTTTACAGAGCAGAGGCGGTCCTCCCTAGTGACATTCGTCATGATTCACCCCGTGTCGCGGCTTATGTTGAAGCTGACAATGAGAAGGCACGTCAGGAAGCACTAACCTGTTAGATGAGGAGCGTGATATTGCAGCGGCACGTTCGGCGATTTATCAGCAAGATCTGCGTCGTTATCACAGTCGTCGGGTTAAAACCAGAACGTTTGAAGAAGGGGATCTGGTGCTCCGGCTCATCTAGGATCAGACTGATATGCACAAGTTATCCCCGCCTTGGGAAGGACCCTTCGTGGCCAGCAAGAATCTTCACAACGGGTCATCTACCTTATCGATGTTCGAGAGCACAAAGATTCACGTAAATCGGAGGAGGAGACCCACCGACCGTGGAATATAGCTCATCTTCGGCCTTACTACACCTGAGCCATAGGCTCCTCTTATGTACATATTATTGACAATGTATATATTATATCAATATAATAAACCACCATCCCTGCTAAAGCGGGGCCTCTGCTGTTACTCCTTGAAAGGTTTTCGATTACATGGGGGCTTCTGTTTATAAAGCGGAGTTCTAATTACCCATTAATCTGGCTAACAAGCCACACATAAAAAAGACTTGAGGGCTTGCCACCCAAGGTCAAAAGGAGCCAAAGAGAGTCTGTTGCAAAGCACAACTCAAACATAGGCACCCATTGAGCACAGCTCAAAATATTACTAGGGGGCTCTTGGCTTCTAAAAGAACCAAGAGTCTATAACCTTGTAATACGCTATAAAAGCCATGCTTGGAAGCTAGGTGTATTCACCTAAAACCCCAGGTTATCCTGCCTTTTTTAAGTAAGTCACTCCGTCTAGGTAATCCTGGTAGACCTGTCGAACATTTGACAAGTCAATCTTATAAAGACCACGAACTTGTCTTAGTTAAAATGACGATTGGTTGATGTGAGGTCCATCTTATAAAGGCTTTGTAAAATGGTTAACTCAGTGACCTGGCAGCCCATGAAAAGCCTCGCCTTTTATATATTTTCTTCTGAAATCTTTCTTTTTGATATTTCTTTTGATGAGTTTTATACTAAACCGGTGTTTATTGAACCGGCCTGGCTGTTGACTATAAGTTGGCCGAACAAATTAAGAGTATTGCTGGTATCTATTGATCCGGCTTCGTTGTCGATTATAAATCGTCAGTGCACAATCAGATATAAACCGGTGTTGATTGACCCGGTCTGGCTTTGACTACAAATCGTCGTATGATATATGAATAAACCGGTGTTTATTACAACCGGTCCGGCTTTATTATAAACCGGCGAAACAGGGAGGAGTTATCAGTGCTCAAGATTTGGGTTATCACCTTTACTATAGGAAGTTGGTGAGCCGACGATGTGATTCAATATCACAGGTATGATGTATTTCATATTTGATTGTCATTCAATACAGCCTGGTTATAAACCTGGATTATATGTTGGGCATTATGACCCGTCCGACGATAAACCGCCAGGACACTTCAAACTTGTTATATGCAGAAACAGGTCGAATAGAGATGCTAAAGGATCATAAGCAGACATCACATAATCATAACGGATTAACAGTATCATGCAGAAGTGAATATGCACGATGGCATAGAGACCAAGTGTTTCAACTAGCCTATTATAAGGCGTTTTTGATGCCCAAAAGGATAATTGTCTTTTTTAGCAAAGATTGCAGTGTGCAGAAGATTAAACCAGCCTCCGGATCATGATTCTTCGCCAGGTTGACTTGACGGCTGCGGGTCATCCTGCGCCGGTTCATCCTCCTCCTCTCCACCCAGCGGCTAGAAGTCAATGGTGGTCCAGTCGATTCCAGTTAGGGCCCTGAATACAGCCTCGTCGCTTATAAGGGTGGAGGGGTCAACATCAGGGGCATAAGTATTCTTACGCATTGGCGGGATAAGATCTTCCACATCATGAGTTGGCACAGGAAGCCATTTGTTCTCAGCATCATAAATCGGCTGATAGTGCGAAATATATGTTTCTTCGGCCAATTTTCTCACTAATGGGCGCATTTCCTTTGTCAAAGCTCGAAGATCGTCATTGTCAAACTCTGACCCATCTTCCTTTATGCTCGGATAGCCGTGTCCTATGTCAGCCGAGTCAAGATCTGGTATCCAGGCCTTAGCCCGGATTAGTGCAGTCAGAGCACCTGCTTTTGCAGCTGATCTTTTTAACTCGTCCAACCGGGCAGGCAGCATTGACAGCTTTTCTAGTGTTTCCTTGATAAGGTTCGGGGGCAGTTTGTTATGAGCGGCAGTGCAAATGATCCGTTGTGCACCGGTATATAACTGCTCTATAAGAGTATAGGCAGCCTTCAGCTTCTTCTGCATATCCGAGCCCAGGTGGGTAATGCGAGCTCCTGCATCATTGAATATATTGATAAACCGACAGTTTATGGGATAATACATGTGGAAGCTTATCATAAGGGTACTTACCAAACACAACAGTGGTCATGGCATTGATTTGCCACTTCAAGCCAGACATTTCCTCTGCTACCGGTTTAAGAGCGGTTTCAGCGTCCTCTGCCCGCTTTAGCAGAATTGCTTTTTCAGCATCCCATCCCGCCCGTTCGCTTTTAAAGCCTTATTTCAGTTGTTCCATGGCTGTTAAAGCGCCAGTCAGCTCCTCTTTAGCTTTGGAAGTTTCTGCCTGTTGGGACTTAATATTTTCTTGAAGAACGGCGATTTGAGATTCTTTTTGGCTCAGATCGGCCTGCAAGCGACATGAAAGGAGTTAGTAGTGCATATTTGAAGTCCCAAGCACATAACAGGTTATACACTTGGCACTTGGGGGCTAATACATAAGGCTTTTATCAACTAACATTTTCAAGTCCCAAGCACATAACAAGTTATACACTTGGCACATGGGGGCTAATGTATATTTGCTCAAGACACAAGTGTGGATTCTTCTTCATCAATCGGTTTACACAGATGGTTATCAAGTGTTTTAGAAGGTTTATGACAGAAAGGTACCGATTTATCCTAAAGGTATAAACCGGTCCCTGGGGACTACACAAGCAAAAATTGCAAGATTCATACTTTAAAGTCCCGGTTCACCATGTGACGATAAACCGGCCCTTGGGGGCTACATAGGCAAATTTTAAGTATTACAAAGTCCCGGTTTATGTTGATATCATAAACCGACCCTTGGGGGCTGCTGGAGATGATATTAGAAATTAAACAAGAGAAACAATTATGAAGAGTTAACAGTGTTTACCTCATATCGCTCCTTCATCAGGCCTACTAAACCGGCTTCATAGTCGCGGCTGGTATACAGGCGGTTCAAGAAGCCGGAATGAATCTCTTGGGCATTGAGGTGGGCATAGCTGGATAAATCTGTTTTCCACTTGCACTTATCCATAGCAGAAAACTCTTCCTTGGCCCTATGCTTTGATAAAGCGATAGGATTGCCAGGCATGGTGTGGCCGATGCCAGTGACAATGACATCATCCGATTGGTATGCAGCAGCTAGATTTGGCGGTTCATCAACTGCTTTGGTGGGCTTGGCAATTTGTTTGCAGCTCTGGCCGGGCTTGGTAGTTCAGCAGCCTGGCTCATTGGATCTGTATCCACCGGTTCAACAAAAGTATCCTGAACTTGAGGCATCGAATCATCTAAGATAGCATCAGCATTTGTATCCAGTGGTTCAGGGGTCTTCTCCCATTCAGCTGTCGGGTTATCATAAGTCGGTGTATTCAGTTTGGCCTTTTTACTGGCTCTGGCCTTGGCCCTAAAAGGAACAGACATAAAGGTTAGCATAGCAAACCAGTATAAAGCATTAAGAGTTAAGTTCAAAAGTGCCCACCCAGGAACAGTCTTGAGAGGAGGGAGTTGTGTGGCCATTGACTCGCCGGATGATGAATGAGGTGCTCCCTGATAGTTTGAGTCAGACGGATTAAGAGGTTGCCTGAAATAACCCACCTTGGGATAAGAAGTATCAGAAATATATGAGACCTCTGATCGATGTTTCTGGGTTGGCGTGTTCGGTAAACCGGCTGAAGTAACTACTTGGCCGTTGTGCCGGGTTGTGCGGCGAGCTTCATGCTGTTGTTTCTTCAAAAGAAAGTTGGGATCCAGATAAGCTAGAGGGTGTGAAAATTGTACTTTCCGGATTGCTTGACGGATTTTCTGTGTTGGCTGAGGATCTGAACCGGAGGAAAGAATATTTACCTCTACATCTTCAGCCCGGCTAGCTTCAGCGTCCTCCTGATAAGGGTCATTGTCAATGAGGTGTATGAAAAATGAACCAAGAGAATCAAGTTCTACCTCTGAGTCCGGATTATCAAGATCCTCATCGAGGTTCAGCCCGGTGGTTTCAGTTGTTTCCTTCTTGGCAGGTCTTTTAGTAACCTTAGTCTTGGGGCGAGGCATCTTTGCTGGTTTATTCCTGAGGTTTCTTCTTCCAGAACGGATCATCACCCTGCCAAAGATTGACAAAGGTTATAAGAAACAGTTAAGAATATCAGGTACAAATAGGAGTTAGGCAATTCTTACAGCTCGCGGTTTATTCAAAACGTAGAAGGGACTTAACCTTGTTTTGCTACAGACATCCACTGATTCATCCAGTATCTTTTAAACAGCTTCAGTGATCTCTTGCGTCAGTCAACTGAATGTCAGTGTGTCGTTGAGGGTCTTTGGAGTCCCCTGTGTACTCGCACATTAAACCGGGGCGAGGGCTCAAAGGCAAAATACTCCAGGATATCCAGCAACGAACAAAGTCAATTCCTGTCAAACCATTAGCCACAAAGGCTCTGAGCTTGGCGAGTTGTGGGGCATATTTGGCTCGTTCCTTTGCAGTCAGCCTTTGGGGAAATGGATGTCTGTTGGTAAGCCGGTGAGGACGATAACCCGGCAGAGAGTTCTCATCTTCAGGGGAAGTATCCTTGCAATAGAACCAAGTCTGGTTCCAATCCTTAGGATGACTATGATGCTTGGCATGAGGGAAGTTGGCATCTTTCCTTTTTTGAAATGAAACGCCGCCAAGTTCAGTATTGGGTCCATCTACAAATTCAGTGTGGCGGATTACGTAGAAAAAGTCCCTGAACAATTCAACAGTCGGTTCTTCTTGTAGATAAGCCTCACAAAACACTTGGAAATTATAAATATTGGATACCGAGTTAGGTCCAATATCTTGAGGGTGGATCTGGAAGCTAGCAAGCACATCACGAATTTTTTTTGACCCGGGCGGTTTAAAACCACGGCTCGGGTGATCAAAAAACACAACTAACTCGCCATCCTTGGGTGTAGGAGGATTTTCTAGACCAGGGGCTCGCGAGTGGATTTCATTTTGCTTTGGTAAAGCGCCAGTGATAACACATCATTTCAGATCTTCTTCCTTAATTCGGGATGGAACCCAATTACAAGCATAGAAGGTCTTGGCCATTTCTTAAACAACCTGAAGGAAGGTTTCTGCCGGTTTAAGAGTCATGGTTGACAAGCATAAAGCATTGCAGGTTAAGAGACAAAAGGTATTCAGGCATGCAAAATTATTAAACCGGAAGTTGATGCTATTACAAATGATAAAGGAATTGGCGGCTTACAAGGGGACTAATGGTATATGGCAGGTTATTTTCTAAAGGATAAACCTCCTATATGGACAATCAGAGTATAGATCTAAAGCCGAAAAATGGCTAAGTGAAGAAGAACAAGTTTCACAGTTTTACATTAGAATTTCAGATCTACCGCATGTCAGGAAAAGGAAAATATTCAGACCTAAGGGTTGGTGCTTGAGTAGTTCATGAAGTTCCAGATCAGTTTTTTCTACGCAAAAGGGATGATCTAATGCCAAAAGAGGGACTGTCATTACTACTGCACAAGAGTGTATTATGTTTGGAGTCTATCATGTAGGCTATAACAAAGAACAGGGGAAGAACATCGCAAAGTTCCATGAGCCTGTACGAACCCTAAAAACAGATCTGCAGAGGAAGGAAAGAAGAACTCACCGAGGCTGTTGAAAAGTGGAAGGGCACCGCGGTTCTCTAGTCGAATCAGGTTGATGCAGCGGCCGGTGTTGGGGCAGATGAGAAGGTCGACGGTGGCGGCAGTGCTCGAGTGCTGAGGCGACGGAAGGAGGAAGAAAGATGAAGAGGCAAGGGGAGAAAAGGAGGGACCCTCCCTATTTATAAGACGAAGGGATAAGCGACATGCGCGGGAATCAAGGAGCCCAAAAAATGGATATGTCCCAGAGTTGTCACCTCAATTTTCGGAGGCTCGTTAATAAAAGTAAGGTATATATGGGTTTTTAATGAACAGGTGACGTCATGGCGGTTTATTATAATCCTAGAAGATGACGTCATGGCAGATTACAAGGTTTACTCGAAGGTACTGAAGAGGAAGATTTTCTTAAGTGTTGAAGATTGACATGAACAGGTTCAAATCAATCTGGGGCCTAATGTTGGAGATATAACTACTGAGTATAAACCGCCCAGGAGGGGCCGGGTTATACCCATAAAGAGTTATCCATATTGAAGCCCATGAAGACAAGGAGCATGGCGCTTTACTATAAGGGATCTAAAGGCCCAGGGCCCAAAGGCAGATTAGGGCCCGTAGACATAAACCGCCATAAGGCGTGTAACTTGTGTTGTAAGATAGGAAAGGATAGAAACCGAGCTAGACACGTTTACGAGACGGCCGGGATTCTGTAAACCGCCGGGTATCAACCTGTATATAAAGGGACGACCCGGCGGCGGTTCAAGGACAAGAAACAACAACTCGAGAGCCAAGCATAGCGTATTCGCTCCCTGGTCATCAAAACCCTAGCAATCCCATCATAACTAGATTAGGGCTTACCTTCACCGCAAGGGGCCGAACCAGTATAAATCCTTGTGTCTTTTTTCCACTTTAAACCCTTTAAGCTAACTATGTTGCGATGGCTCCACGACTAAGTCCTCACACTAGGACATCTGCCGTGACAATCCCACGGCAATGACCCAGTTGGAATATGTGTCGTACTCTTTAGGGAGTTCGGCCTCTGTCCATTCGGCGACGAAGTTGGCCAATACTTGGGATTTAATGGCCCAGCGTGGTTTGTATGTTATATCGAATGGCAGGAGCTCAATGGCCCACTTAGCAATCCGGCCCATAGCGTCGCAATTGTTTATTATGTCATTGAGTGGTACTTCGGAAGCCATCGTTATTGAGCACTCTTGGAAGTAGTGTCATAGCTTCTGGGATGCCATGAAGACCGCATATGCTATCTTTTGGTAATGAGGTTACCGGGATTTGCATGGTGTGAGGGCGGTGGATACGTAGTATACCAGTTTTTGGAGTGGGAATTTGTGTCTGTCCTCCTCTCGCTCAACGACGAGCACCGCGCTCACCACCTAGTGAGTTGCAGATATGTATAATAACATTGGTCTGCCGACATTTGGCGCGGCCAGGATTGGGTTGCTTGCTAAAAGAGTCTTTATTTCTTCCAGTCCGACCGTTGCCGCATTCGTCCACTCGAAGTGGTCGGTGCGTCGGAGAAGGCGATAAAGTGGCAATGCCTTTTCTCCTAGTTTGGCGATAAAGCGACTTAATGCTGCTACGCATCCGGCTAGCTTTTGGACCTGTTTAAGGTCTGTTGGTGTAGCCAACTATGACAAAGCTTGGATTTTGGCTGGATTTGCCTCAATTCCTCTATTGGAAACGATGAAGCCCAGCAGTTTTCCAGCGGGAACGCCGAAAACACACTTTTCCGGATTGAGCGCTATGTCATATGTTTGGAGACTATCGAATGTGAGACATAGATCATCTATTAATGACTCGACATGCCTAGTCTTGATGACGACGTCATCTACATATGCTTCAACTATCTTGCCGATTTGCTTCTCCAGGCATGTTTGTATCATGCGTTGGTAGGTGGCGCCGGTGTTTTGAAGCCCAAATGGCATAGTGTTGAAGCAGAAAGGCCCGTATGGGGTAATGATTGCCATTGCGGCTTGATCGGACTCCTTCATTTTGATTTGATGGTATCCGAAGTATGTGTCGAGGAAACACAGTGAGTCGTGTCCTGCGGTAGCATCGATAATCTGGTCGATGCGGGGGAGGGGGAAGGGATCCTTAGGGCAGGCTTTGTTGAGGTCTTTGAAATCGACGCACAGGCGCCAGGATTTGTCCTTCTTTGGCACCATCACCAGGTTTGCTAGCCAGTCCGGGTGTTTTATTTATCTAATGAACCCGACCTTGATTAACTTGGCCAGCTCCTCGCCCATAGCTTGTCGTTTGGGTTCAGAAAAGTGTCGCAATGTTTGCTTGACCGACTTATATCCCTTCAATATATTGAGGCTGTGTTCGGCCAACCTGCGTCGGATCCCTGGCATATCGGAAGGGTGCCAGGCGAATATGTCCCAGTTTTCACGTAGGAACATTCGTAATGCAGCGTCAACCGTTGGGTCTAGCTGTGCCCCGATGGAAGCTGTCTTCTTAGGGTCCGTCGGGTGGACTTGAAATTTGACTATTTCGTCTGCTGGTTTAAAAGAGGTGGATTTGGGGCGCTTGTCAAGAATTACGTTGTCCCTATCCACCATGGAGCATAGTGCGGTTAACTCTTCGGTCGCGAGGGCCTCGGACAGTGCCTCGAGGGCCAGGGATGCGGTTTTATTTTCGGCCCAGAGGGCTATGTCCGGATCACTGGTGAGAATGATAATACCATTGGGCCCAGGCATCTTGAGCTTCATGTACTTGTAATGAGGTATAGCTTGAAATCACGCCCTGATACGTCTCCAACATATCTATAATTTTTTATTGTTCCATGCTATTATATTATCAACCTTGGATGGTTTATATGCATTTATATGCTATTTTATATGATTTTTGGGACTAACCTATTAACCTAGAGCCCAGTGCCAGTTTCTGTTTTTTTCCTTGTTTTAGAGTATCGCGGAAAAGGCAAATCAAATGGAGTCCAATTGACCTGAAACTTCATGGAACTTATTTTTGGAAGGAAAGCAACCCGGGAGACTTGGAGTCCATGTCAAGGAAGCTTCGAGGAAGCCATGAGGTAGGGGGGCGTGCCCACCCACCCCCCTGGGCGCGCCCTCCACCCTCGTGGGCCCCTCATGGCTCCCCTGACATACTTCTTCCGCCTATATATCTCCATATACCCCAAAATCGATCGGGGAGCACAATAGATCGGGAGTTCCGCCGCCAGAAGCCTCCGTAGCCACCGAAAACCAATCTAGACCCGTTCCGGCACCCTGCTGGAGGGGGAATCCCTCTCTGGTGGCTATCTTCATCATCCCGGTGCTCTCCATGATGAGGAGGGAGTAGTTCTCCCTCGGGGCTGAGGGTATGTATCAGTAGCTATGTGTTTGATCTCTCTCTCTCGTGTTCTTGAGGTGATACGATCTTGATGTATCGCGAGCTTTGCTATTATAGTTGGATCTTATGTTTCTCCTCCCCCTCTACTCTCTTGTAATGGATTGAGTTTCCCCTTTGAAGTTATCTTATCGGATTGAGTCTTTAAAGATTTGAGAACACTTGATGTATGTCTTGCCGTGCGTATCTGTGGTGACAATGGGATATCACGTGATTCACTTGATGTATGTTTTGGTGATCAACTTGCGGGTTCCGCCCATGAACCTATGCATAGGGGTTGGCACACGTTTTCGTCGTGATTCTCTGGTAGAAACTTTGGGGCACTCTTTGAGGTTCTATGTGTTGGTTGAATAGATGAATCTGAGATTGTGTGATGCATATCATATAATCATACCCATGGATACTTGAGGTGACATTGGAGTATCTAGGTGACATTAGGGTTTTGGTTGATTTGTGTCTTAAGGTGTTATTCTAGTACGAACTCTAGGGCTGTTTGTGACACTTATAGGAATAGCCCAACGGATTGGTTGGAAAGAATAGCTTTTAGGTGGTTTCATACCCTACCATAATCTCTTCGTTCATTCTCCGCTATTAGTGACTTTGGAGTGACTCTTTGTTGCATGTTGAGGGATAGTTATATGATCCAATTATGTTATTATTGTTGAGAGGACTTGCACTAGTGAAAGTATGAACCCTAGGCCTTGTTTCCTATCATTGCAATACCGTTTATGCTCACTTTTATCATTAGTTACCTTGCTGTTTTTATATTTTCAGATTACAAAAACTATTATCTACTATCCATATTGCACTTGTATCACCATCTCTTCGCCGAACTAGTGCACCTATACAATTTACTGTTGTATTGGGTGTGTTGGGGACACAAGAGACTCTTTGTTATTTGGTTGCAGGGTTTCTTGAGAGAGACCATCTTCATCCTACGCCTCCTACGGATTGATAAACCTTAGGTCATCCACTTGAGGGAAATTTTCTACTGTCCTACAAACCTCTGCACTTGGAGGCCCAACAACGTCTACAAGAAGAAGGTTTGTGTAGTAGACATCACGCCCCAATAGGGCGTTGATGACCCCCAAGTGTAGGGGATCTATCGTAGTGTTTTCGATAAGTAAGAGTGCCGAACCCAACGAGGAGCAGAAGGAAATGATAAGCGGTTTTCAGCAAGGTATTTTCTGCAAGCACTGGAATTATCGGTAACAGATAGTTTTGTGATAAGGTAATTGGTAACGGGTAACAAATAGTAAAAGTAAATAAGGTGCAGCAAGATGGCTCAATCCTTTTTGTAGCAAAGGACAAGCCAGGACAAACTCTTATATAAAGGAAAGCTCTCCCGAGGACACATGGGAATTATCGTCAAGCTAGTTTTCATCACGTTCATATGATTCACGTTCGGTACTTTGATAATTTGATATGTGGGTGGACCGGTGCTTGGGTACTGCCCTTCCTTGGACAAGCATCCCACTTATGATTAACCCCTATTGCAAGCATCCGCAACTACAAAAGAAGTATTAAGGTAAACCTAACCATAGCATGAAACATATGGATCCAAATCAGCCCCTTACGAAGCAACTCATAAACTAGGGTTTAAGCTTCTGTCACTCTAGCAACCCATCATCTAATTATTACTTCCCAATGCCTTCCTCTAGGCCCAAACAATGGTGAAGTGTCATGTAGTCGATGTTCACATGACCGCACTAGAGGAGAGACAACATACTACCAAATTCACATGACTAGTTATAGCAAGACTTCTCCCATGTCCTCAGGAACAAACGTAACTACTCACAAATCATATTCATGTTCATAATCAGAGGGGTATTAATATGCATAATGGATCTGAACATATGATCTTCCACCAAGTAAACCAACTAGCATCAACTACAAGGAGTAATCAACACTACTAGCAACCCACAGGTACCAATATGAGGCTTTGGGACAAAGATTGGATACAAGAGATGAACTAGGTTTGAGATGAGATGGTGCTGGTGAAGATGTTGATGGAGATTGACCCCCTCCCGATGAGAGGATCGTTGGTGATGACGATGGTGATGATTTCCCCCTCCCGGAGGGAAGTTTCCCCGGCAGAACAGCTCCGCCAAGGATCCGCCTCGTGGCGGCAGAGTTTCTTCCCAAAAGCTTGCTTATGATTTTTTCCTCGATGAAAGACTCCATATAGCCAAAGATGGGCATCAGATGGCTGCCAGGGGCCCACGAGGCAGGGGGCATGCCCCCACCCTCTTGGACGGTTGGTGGCCCCCCTCTGGTACTTCTTTCGCCCAATATTTTTTATATATTCTGAAACGTGCTCCCGTGAAGTTTCAGGACTTTTGGAGTTGTGCAGAATAGGTCTGTAATATTTGCTCCTTTTCCAGCCCAGAATTCCTGCTGCCGGCATTCCCCCTCTTCATGTAAACCTTGTAAAATAAGAGGGAATAGGGATAAGTATTGTGACATAATGTGTAATAACAGCCCATAATGCAATAAATATCGATATAAAGGATGATGCAAAATGGACGTATCAGACATGATATCCACTGTTGAAAGGGGCCACTTGGAAGGTTATCTCTTCGGACCGGTAGTTCTCCGGCGTGCCGAATACCACGTCAAGTGTAATTTTCCCAGTGCATCGCGCCTCCCAGCTAGGAATAATTCCTCGGAAGGTCGTATTACTTTGCTCGATGCGGCTCCTGTCTATTTCCATTTTATTGAGTGTGTCCTCGTAAATGAGGTTTAGCCCGCTACCGCCGTCCATGAGCACTTTAGTGAGACGAAAGCCATCCACAATTGGATTGAGGACCAAGGCGACTGGTACCCGGACTTATCAGAGTGTTGGCTCGTCACTTGCATTAAAAGTTATGCATGTGTCGCTCCAGGGGTTTATTGCTGCTACTTGGAAGACTTCGGCGAGGTCGCAGAGTGCCCTCTTGTGCCGATTGTTTGAATTGAAGGTCTCGAAGACTATCAATACTCTAAGGTTGTTGTCGTCCGGGGGACGTTGCTCTGAGGTGTTTCTGGTGAGGATATCCTCGCTGCTTTTGGCCACTTGCCGGAGTATCCAACATGCTCTAAGGTTGTGGGTTGGTTCAGTTTTCGGTGTCGTGTGTATTTTGCATGGCTTATCGAGCAATCCCTCCAGAACGGTTCCGCGTCCCGTCATGGACTTAGTTTTCTTCAATAGGGGGCCGGGTGCTGCGCGAGGGTGCACCCTTTTCGCCCGCCTGAGGGGTTGAGCGGAAACCGAGGGTTCCCAGTGAGTTGTCTGAGTTTTCCAGGTGCTTTCCATTGCACAGTACTTCTGTACTATAGTTGCCAAGTCAGCGAAGTGTAATACGTGACGGCGGTTGATGGCGTTGAGGATTCCTTTGTCCATGCAATTATTGCAAAATACTGAAATCATGTCCTCGCTGCGGCAATCTTTAATCTTATATTTGATAAGGAGGAACCTGGCCCAAAAGTGATGGACTGTTTCCTGAGACTGCTGTCGTATGTTCATGAGGTCGCATATATCCGGAGGGTCGGAATTGCTTGGCGAACATTTCTTGTGGTGGGTGGGTGGCTTTAAATCCGAACCCTGACCCAGTTTGGGATCCAGAGTTTGAAAAACTTCCGAGCTTAGTAGTTCGGGCTCCGGGATGTCAGTTGATTTTCAGGCCCAACGTCCGACTCTAGGTTCGGAGGACTGGGAGTGTCGTTCCGCAGACAGGTATCTGGCTCTTCGAGCTTGGAAATCCGAAAATAGTTCGTCTTCAACATAGAGGAACAGTTGTTGTTTTGCTCCTCTACGACCGCTATCTGATGGGTGATCGGCGAAGATTTGATTTCTCTCTGATCGGGTTTAAGCCCAATCTGATCATAGTCTGTAGCGACCCCCATGGCAGCGATGCGATCCAGGAGTTCGTTTAAAGACGACAACTCCGTCGGATCCATCCATTTGGAGTACTCAGAGTCAACGTGGAGGCGATTTTCGATGACCTGAGAAGTCCTCGTCGGCTTGGCGGCCGAACGGGCGATCATGGTATAGTCGCCTAACCGGAGGGTTTGGCCTGAGGCCAGGGCTCCTCCGGAGGTGATGATGTCCTTGATGACAAGGTGAGCCACCGATCCTGTCTTTGACATCACAGCGGAACTCTCAATGAAAGCACAAATGTCGGTGTCAAAACCGGCGGATCTCGGGTAGGGGCCCCCGAACTGTGCGTCTAGGGTCGATGGTAACAGGAGACAGGGGACACGATGTTTACCCAGGTTCAGGCCCTCTTAATGGAGGTAACACCCTACGTCCTGCTTGATTGATCTTGATGAGTATGAGGATTACAAGAGTTGATCTACCACGAGATCGATGTGGCTAAACCCTAGAAGTCTAGCCTGTATGATTGTGATTGTTTTCTACGGACTAAACCCTTCGGTTTATATAGACACCGAAGGGTCCTAGGGTTATAAAAAGTCGGTTACAAAGAAAGGAAATGATACATCCGGATGCCTAGCTTGCCTTCCACGCAAAGGAGAGTCCCGTCCGGACACGGGAGGAAGTCTTCCATATTGTATCTTCATGGCCCAATAGTCCATCCCATGTCACACAGGCCGGATGCCCGAGGACCCCTTAATCCAGGACTCCCTTACTAGGCCCAAAAAGTGCATAGGCATACGTGGCAATTAACTGCTGCAGTAATCATCTCTTTTACCACGCCCACACGACGCGCATTAAATGCGGGATGTGGGAGAGGTGGACTGAAATGGTCGCCAGGGGTAGTGCGCCTGAAAAAGTGCAGCCATGTAGGACGGTAAAGAACCAGCCCCGGCGCCTTCCCCATGAAAAGGCATCTGCGAGGGGCGCAACTCATTTACCTCCTTCTTCCTCAATCTAGCCAGCCGCCACATCTTCAATCTTTAGCAAGAATAGAGCATAGCTTCTTCCGTCATTGCGTCACGCCCGCGCTTACTCCCAAATCCGCCCTCTCCAAAGCCGTCATGGTACCCAAGAAGGGCCAAGATAAGCTGGAGAAGCCAGTCGACCCGGGAGCAGAGGCGAGGAAAGAGGCCACGGCGGCGCTATGGAGTGATAAGCTCGTCTTTGCGCCGGCGCTGGACCATAATGATTTGATGACGCAGTATGCATACATGTGAGGGAAGGAGATGACGACGCACACTGCACCCCACGTGCTTCCCGTCACCGCCAAGCCTGGCAAGAACAAGTGCCCTTTCTTCACCGCATATTTCTACTACGGGCTTGTTCCTCCCTTCTCTGATTTCTTTCTGAGATCATGTGGACATACGGGTTCCGGCTCTTAGATTTCACAAAAAATGCCATCACCTGCATGTCTGTCTTTGCTCACATGTGCAAGAATTTCATTGGAGTAGTGCCCAACTTAGCTTTGTTTTGCCACTACTTCATCCTACGCATAGATGGAGATTCCCTTTTTGGCGGTATCACCTGGATCCCTAGGACCGGCGCCAAAGAGATCTACCTTGATGGCCAATGCATCTGAAGTGGAATGAATGTCGGGCCGATTGGTGTTGGATTAAAGAGGATAAATTTCCGGATTTCTGCAAACCCCGGACAAAGAAAGTGGTGTGCAGCAAAGATTGGAGCTATCTCGATGCACATGACAAGAAGCTCGCAATCGCCGTGACTCACATCCTCCGCCTCAAGACTGTCGGCCTTACCATTGAAATGGTAGGCGCAGATTTTCTCCGTCGCCGCACCGCTCCCCTTCAGAACAGAGGAAGACCTGCTTAGGACTACAAGAATGCGGCTGACATCATGTGACTACACACCGAGCTTGGCACCAACTTCTAGTGTTGTAAAGATAGTTTGATAGCGAGATAATTTGTAAAAAGTCTAAAAGTAACAAAAGTAATGAAGTAGGTGCAGCAAGTGGCCCAATCCTTATGTACATTAAGTACAAGCCGGAGGTGTTTCTTATAATAGCTAAAACACTCTTGAGAACACATGGGAATCTCTTCAAGTTACTTTCACCATGATTCATTAAGTTACCGTTTATTGCTTTGATAAGTGTTGTATGGGTGAACTGGAGCCAAGGTACTGTACTAACTTGAACAAATACCTACTATGATTATACCCTCCATGCAAGCATCCGCAAATACAAGGCGAGTAATTAAAATAAATCAAACCATGGCATTAAACAGTAGGATCCAAAACAATCCCTCACGGAACAATTCATAAACTAGGGTTTGAGTTTCTATCAATCACGCAACCCATCATCTACAAACTAATTTCATAATACCTTCCCCTAGGCCCAAAGTTTTGGGAAACATAATAGAAAACAAAAAATCGGCCTACGATCAAGGTCCTAGGATACTATGAAGTTGCATAAAGAGGTTTAGATCGGATCATTACCAACTACGAGTTGCAGCGGAATAAGAGTTAGCGTAGACCAAACTTAAAGTCCCTTGAACCGTCCCACGGACGATCCCTCGAATAAGTACCAAAAGCACGATGCCTCTACGGATTGCACATGTACCGAAGTAGTGGTTCAGTAGAGCTTCACCGTCCAGAGCTCAGAATCACTGAGAAAACTAGAGGGGAAGTAGCCTAGCGGTGTTGACGTCTAGATCAACTAGACGTCGGGCAAACTCCAAGAGATTTGATGTATTCTAGGTGCTACCCCTGCCCCTCTATTTATATGATGAGGCATGGGGTCTCAACTTGTGGAGGGTGCATCCCCAAAGACGGTTTGTACCGCAAGGAGGAGTCCTCCTCGGATTCCAACACGAAACGTCACAGATCCTGGCATTTTCATAAACGCCAAGGATTCTAGCCTCTTTCCCTAGGGGAAATGCCAGGGACCCACACGTCTTTCCCCTGCCTTCCAAGAAACCACTTTGTGCACCGAGCTAAGGCCTCGTGGGCCTTACCCCTTGGCCCAGCCAAGGTGTCCTCGCATTAGGGACCCTCTGGGTTTATCCGAAAGGTTTCATAACCTTCTGGACATTACCAGAAGTTCCCAGGATCTTCTCGGGGCCTCCCAGAACATTTCTGAAAACATCTAAAACTCTTTCGGAACCCATTATCTCATTCTCCTTCCTCCTAGATTTTTAACAACCACCAAACATTAAGCGTGTGACCCTGCAAGTTCGGTGAACTATAGACATGACTGAAACACATTTCATTCAATGATCAATAGCGGAACTGTGGACATCCATGTTGACCCATATACTCACATGAATGATATTCGAGTGAACCTTTGGTTACCATGTGCTATTCCTTTTGCTTCGCGGTACTTTACAAAACTCGAGGTGAGATATATCAGTATCCCTATGAGTCATACATATGCTCACTATACTGGTCTCCTCGTCATAATTTCTGTACTCTTTTCTCATTCTCGTGCTCCGACATCCCCGTGATCAATTCACGCTTTGTCTGGCCAGATGATGATGGATATCGTCACACTGAGAGCGCCCTAATTAAGAATATCACTCCATCGTTGGAGGAGCAAATCTCAGTCTCAAGCTATTGAGCCCCTGATCATACATTTTCGATGAACCTATAAGTTGTCGTTATGACCATCCTGTTAAGGATGACATTGGAACAACCCCAAAGCGTATTGTCCGGTATGGAGTGACCGGATACTCTCATGGTCTAAGAAATCATACATACGTTAACTCCTATGTTATGAGCTATATACTTGAGACGATATAATCTCAAAGTATAACAAACAATCTTAGGTCAATTCAACATGGGTGTTCTTGCAACATCGTGCTCTCAAATGTTGCTGGCATTATGGTCATGCCCATGATAAGGAAAATAGACTCACCAATGTACACTTTGAGCTAGTCCTAGAGGTAAGAGTAGGAATCTTGTTTTACTGTGGTGAATATTCTTTATTTCATATGTAAATCCATTTTTATACTTGATTTCTTTTAGAGAATTTTATAAATGAACATTTAAAATATATGGTGAACATTTATTGCAAAACATGGTGAACATATTTAGTACACAATGATGAAAAAAATATGATGAACACTTCTCAATACGTGTTAAACTTTTCTTTAATACGGTGAACATTTTATACATACATGAAACCTTTCTAAAAATGTTCATACTTTCAAATAGAATGTCCACATACCATAAAAGATCATGTAACTAAAATTATGCTCATATTATTTAAAAAATATTTTAGAGAAAACCGGGGGAAAACAAAGCAAATCATGGAAAAATAATAATTAGTAAAGCAGAAGCCGAAGTACAATGCCATTTTTGGGATGGCAATTCCTATTCCTTACGTGACCGTTCAATAGCGCCTAAGCGCACCCGAGCAACTAATAAAAGAGCGCTCCATCTATAATTAAATAAAAATGAGGAGCCGAAGATTCTAGGGGGCTACAACCTGCTTCTTTCCATTCTTTCTCTTCTTTCACACAGGTGTGTATTGCTGAGGATTCTATCTAAAAAGAAGGTCAACGGGGGAGACTACTTTGAAGGAGCCTCCCAAAGGGTTATTTGGGGTGGACGCGCTCTCAGCTGCCGCCACGTGTCTGCTCTGGGCGCTCTCTCTGAAAAAAAAATGCACGCCTTTTTGGGTAGTACATTTTTTTTTGGATTTTTTGTTTTTTCGCTGCAATTCTTAGGTTTCGGAACAAACAAAAAAATTGAAAAAAAATGACACAAAAAATGCATTTTTTTTCACGAGAGGCACGAATTTACTTCTCATGGAGGCACGGATTTGCTTCTGCAAGAGGCACGCTCGTAAAAGTGGGAAACGCGTTTTTCTTTCCTTTTCCTATGACAAGAGGCACGGATTTATTTCTTATAGAGGCACAGATTTGCTTCTGCGAGAGTCACCGCTGTGCCTCACAAAAAGAAAAAAGAAAGGTGTTTTTTTTCCACGAGATGCACGGATTTACTTCTCGTGAAGGCATGTCCGCAAGTGGCACGACAATGCCTCTTGCAAAAGGAAAAAGTTCCTACGACGAGAGGCATGAATTTACTTCTCATAAAGGCACAGATTTGCTTCTGCGCGAGGCACGACCGTGCCTCTCGTAAAGGGAAAAGGAGAAAATCATGTTTTCTTTTTTTTCTACCACAAGATGCACAGATTTACTTCTTGTGAAGGCACGGATTCGTTTCTGCGAGGGACACGGCCGTGCCTCTCGGAAAGGAAAAACCATGTTCCTAATTTGATTTTTTTTATTCGCTTTTTTTAGTTCGTTGAAATCTATCAACATAGAATGTAGTTTTGGGGGCTATTTGGATTTTACCTGTGCTAGCCCTACCGATCTTGGCGTGCCAATCAATTGGCGGCTGATTTCGCTGCCGACGGCTAGCCAAAAAGTTGGCGTCGAATATAACTAGGAGTGTTGAAGAGAGCAGGGCGCGCCAATTCTTTGGTGTCCATCCAAACACGTAGGGATGGCCCAGTCAACACGAAAAAATTGGTAGGGCGTTCCATGGCTTCGATCCAAACAGAGCCTTGATGATCTCAACGTGAGGAATGCAGGCATAAAAATGGTTTAAGATTTGAACGCACAGTTTGAGATATAAAACATTTTGAATAAACAAATCTACGAAAAAGAAACTCTCAAGTTACGACAAAGTGATGTTCATCCAGTAGGACATTTGTGACAACCTGGGAAGATGGGGGTGGCATTTGCAAAGAGTGCTCCTTACCGAGTGATTTCGACCTTTGTGAACTTGTAAAACATATATGTGCCATCCTATTTACTGTTTACTGTGTCTGATTTCCCTGACCATATTTTTCCCTTTTCCAATTTTTTCTTTTCTATTTTTCTTTACATATTTATTTTTTATTTTTAGAATATATGACACATTTTTTGACTTTGTGAATACTTTTAGAGTTCAAGAATTGTTTTTATTTGTCATATGTTTTGAATTCATGAACATTTACAATTTTTAAAATTTTGTAGACATTTTTGAATCCATAAATAATTTTCCAAGCTCGCGAGCATTTCTTTGGCAAACATTTTTTAGTTTTTCACGAAAATTTAATTAAACCATGGAGTTTATTGAATTAAAAAAATTAATTCACACAAAAAAATTCTACGTTGCCAGATTTGTTTAGTTCACAAACATTTCTTTTACTTTGTGAATATTTTTCCAAAATCATGAACTTTTTTAAATTTATAAACATTTTTTGATTCACAATCATTTTTCCAATTAACAAACATTTTTATTCCATGAACATTCTTTTGAATTCAGGAACATTATTTGAAATTCGTTAACTGGTTTTTTTTTCTGTTGTCACCATGAGACAGATTCCGTTCAACTTCTTTTGAAAGAACCGTCGTGGAACTCGGTTGCCCGATAAATGAACGGACGAATAAATTGGTCGGTGCAAGAACCGTTGGGAGAGTGTTTGCTCCCCTCCCAAAGCGCTATCGGTGGTGATAGGGCGCGTCGCCAACTCCTATTCCGCTCCTTAAGCGCCGATTAAGTTTATGTACGCAAACCGGCGTACTTGTTGACCTTGGGCTCGGCTTGTTTAACCTTTTTTTTTTCTCTCGTTCAGTGCCTACGCGCAGGTTCTGTTCGACTGGTCCTGTTTTTTTTTCTACTGGCTTCTAGAAGGTTCCACCAGTTTTTTAGGAGTGGTTTTTCTGCTACTTTTTCGTCTCTTTTTCTTTTTTGGGTATCTTTTTTCCTTTTTATTTTTATTTTTCTCCTTTGTTGTTTTCATCTTTTTGTGAACAATTTTCAAATCCGTGAAGTTTATTCGATTCCATGAACTTTTTTTCAAACTTTGTGAACTTTTTTCTAATATCATGAACTTTTGTCAAATTAATGTAATTTTTCAAATTTCATGAAGTTTTAGCTCTGTATCTGTTTTCAAATTCGTGACTCAGCTTTTCTCAAATTCATGAACTTTTAGCTCTGAACTTTTTCGAAATTCATGATTTTTTTCAAACATCATGAACTTTTCCAAATTTCACAATGCTTTTCAAGGTTCGCAACTTTTTTTTAAATTCGTGAACGTTTTCAGATCCTTGAACTTTGCAAATTCACAAACTTTTTTGCAGATTAGTGAACTTTTCGGAAATTATTTTTATTTTTACGAACCTTTTCAAATGTACGGCCATTATTCATTTTTGTGAACATTTTCAAATTTTATGTTTATTTAACTTTTACGATCTTTTTGAAAGTCAACGGTCAATCAACCAACATGTTTTTTTTTGTTAGGGGGCACCAGACGCGAAGCAGTCGTCGCTCGTCTCGTTCGCCCGAGCGTCCGTTCGAATCTCTACTCTCTACTCTCCATCTCTATCTCTACCTAATATTAAAGCGAGGATTGTTTCTCCACCTTTTTTCGTCTTTGGTCCATTCTGGTACGTCCTCTGTTTTACCCAGCGTATGTTGTTTTTTCTTTTCTTTTCACATCAATGGTTTGTACTGCATGAAGCTCAAAAATAAGAAAATGAAATTTTGTAGGACATGACTCGAACCCTGGCTGCAAACAACCCGCCCGACCGGACAGACCAGCTGAGCTGGTCTAGCCAACGCTACATGATTCGAAATGAAGGTGCCTACTATATTAGCTAGAAACAATTGTGCTTGGTTGTAGGCTAGCCGTCCGTCAGTCTATCGCGTTTCCGTGTTGTTTATCCGTTCATATCTTACCCGTCTTTATTTTTATCTTTACCTACTAATAAAGTGGCTACTGTTTCTGCTCGCTCACTGTTGTAATACGCTTTTTTCATGGATCAATCAATTGTAATACTTGGATCAATCAATTGTAATACGCTTCCTTCCATGAATGAATCATTAATCAGTAAATCGGCAAAAAAACTTGAGCATACTGGGGTTTGAACTCTGTATCTCGCCCAACAACAATTTAAACTTTGCTAACCAATTGGCTCCCCATCACACATGACAACAGGTTATATACGTTTATGTACTTCCAAAGGGAGCACATAGCCGACAAAAATCATGGATATTTCATGTTAAATAGTTCCACCTTGATGCACAAAACTAATTCTCACTAATTTATATACGTACTGCTTCATTGTCTGCCGTGAACTAATTAGATGGGATCCCTAAAAAAAGGTGAGAGAGGCTTTGCACTCTGCGGAAAAAGTGCATAATTAAAGATGAAGTATTGTGGGCTGGAGTAACTTGAAAAAAAAATTGCCGGCTTGAAAAAAAGTGCATAATTAAAAGAAATATTGTGTGGGCTGGATTAAAGGCGAAGATTGCAAGAAAGAATTGTGGGCTGGAAAAGGTGGTACAATTAAAAAGGTTATTGTGAGCTGCAGTGAAGTGAAGATCGTCAGAAACTGATTATTCCTTCTCGAGTTGGCTGAACTGGATTTGTGTGGACAGAAAAAAAGATGTCATGATTAAAGGAAAAATATTGTCTGGGTTGAGAAAAAGGTTGAAAGCAAATATTGAACTAATCAAACTGGTGATATTCCTTCTCAAGTGGCCGGAGTGGGCGTGTTGGTGCACAAAATGAGTGGGCGTGTTCCTGCGTGTCAATGCACAAAATGCGTTGCCAGATTGGGCGTGTTGGTCGTTTTGGTGGGATAACATTGCATATTTTTTTCACCAAATTTGCTACTGGGTTACTTTCATTGAACCGATAATTTTATCTTCCGTTGCAAGGGCGAGCATATGTGCTTAACGCCAGGCTGATATGCATTTTTTTTACTAGCTTTGGTGTGTGCATCCCAGCCACAAGGTGACACTATCCGGATGTTGCATTGTTGTTCACTTTGGTGGACGAGACAATTAGAATTTTCACCATAACAAATTCCCTACAAGACTTTGGGCTTGCACTTAACCAGTAATTTTCTCTCACATTGCAACGCACGGACATATATGCTAGTCGATCTAACATTTGATGGGTCGGACGCTTCTCGTTTCCCTGAGCGTACATTCGAATCGATTTAATCGGCCTTTGAGCGCCCTGAGCCTAAACTGGCGCTGACAGGCGCCGTTTAGGACATCTCGCTTATAGCGGACAGACGGCTGCGTCGCCCATGAACACGGCAGGGAGCTCATGGTGCACGGAAACAGTAAGGAAGTGGGTCGTCATGCTGACGTCCGACGAATTTTATTTTTCTTTTTTCTGTTTTTTTACTTTTCATATTAAAAATTATATATTACAAGAAATTACATTTACTTAAAGAAATTTTTAAACAACGAATCTCAAAAAATGTTAGCATGTTATAGAAAACATTAGTCCAACTTTCAAATATATTAATATCTTTCAAAAAAAGGTTTGGACAACGAAATAATATCTGATTTTCAGTAAAATTGAATATCAATGTTTTTTTCAAACTTGTATACAATATAAAAAACTTTGTAATGAAAAAAAAAATCAAAATATTAAAAAATGTGAAATTTTAAAGAAATATTCCCGCATTTCAAAATAATGTTCATCACATTTTCAAAAATGTTTATACTATGTAACAAAAAGTTGGTGTAGGTTAAAAGAGAGTTTATTTCGATTAAAAATGTACATGGTACTTTAAAGAAATATTCTTGTGTTTCCAAAAAATGATCGTGATTATTTTTAATGTTTATACAATGTAAAAAATGTTCATGTCGATCAAAAAATAGTTTATTGCCATCAAATATGTACAATGTATACTTGGAAAATGTTAGGGTGTATTCAAAAAAGTTTTCTAAACACGTATTGAAAAATATAAATCATGTATTTAAAAATGTTCAACTTGTATATAAAATTGTTTTTATGCATGCGCTTAAAATGTACATAGTGTACTGGAAAAAAGTACACATGTGTTAGAAAAAGAAAGCCCATAAAGACAAAAAACAAAATTAAACGAAAGAAAACAAATAAAACAAGAAAGAGCAAAAGAAAACTAAAGTATAATGAAAAAAAAGAAAACCAATGAAACTAGTGAATAACGAATGAAACCAAAGTATAACGGAAAAAAACCTGAAGAAAATCGGTGAAAAAAAACAAAGCCAAAAATGAAAACACCCGAAGAAAACCGTGTAGAGCGAATCTACAGTGACATGAATTGCAGCAAGCATGCTGCACTAATGGGCCAGCTCAATATCGCTCGCCCGTAGGTGATTCCTAATATGAATTGGTACAGGCGAGACATAGCTCTTGCGGTGGTGATATGTATCGCTCGTGGTGACCGATTCGACCGCGTCGTTGACGTCGCTGCTTTGGTGGGCTGGCTCACTCCTACTGGGGAAAGTATCTAGTGCTCCCAGGCTTGGGGTGCTCCCGGTGCTCCAAATGTCCGAAAACATTTTTAAAATGTTCAAAAAATTCTGAAAAAAATGCGGCAGATCGACGGAACATCGATGTTTCTTGTCACAAAATTTCAAATCAAAATTCGAAACATTGCTCGAGATACAAAAATGACTAATTTTTGTACATAACATAAGTTGGGCTTTAGTTTTGGCCCATTATCACATTGATGTCAAATTTGTCATTTTTGTATCTCGAGAAATGTTTCGAATTTTGATTTAAAATTTTGTGACAAGAGACATCGATGTTCCGTCGATGCGCTGCATTTTTTCAGAATTTTTTGAGCATTTTAAAAAATAATTTTCGTATCGGAGCACCGGGAGCACCCTAGGCCTGGGAGCACTAGATACTTTCCCACTCCTACTGGTCTCGCTCACGCTTCCTCCTATAGTGCTTATCCGAGTTTGTTTCCAGAAATGATTGCCGTTAACTGCCGATCTCACAAGTTTTGTCCATCGCCTCCCATGGACAACACATGGTAGTGGCCAAGCACATTGCAATTCGGACCAGCCACATGTCCTAGTGTATACTTATTCACACGAGATGGTTTGTGCAACAATGCTTATGTTACAAAGAAAGTTTGCAACAAGACTCTTGTTGCAAAACCGCTATGGCAATATCTCTTGTTAATAAAAATTGTAACATGATATATTGTTGCAGAAGTCCCTCAGCAACATCGTTTATGTTGCAAAAACGTAAAGATGTAAAAAAACACATATGAGATCTATTACAAAGAGTTCTGCAACACTGATTTGGTTGTAGTTGTGAGAAAAGAAATAGACCATTCGGTGGCGCCAGATCTAACGGCTGCTACGTGGCAGGTTTTTAAAAGTATCCTCCGGCCCACGCAAACCATAGCACGTCCTTTCGTCTTTTCAAACGCTGGTTCTTATAGCCTGAGCGCTAGCCGCCGGGTCGCTCACTAATACTGTAATTAAGCCGATCCAACAAATACCAAACGAACACTCCCTAGCAAACAGGTCAGAAAAAAGAAAAGAAAAAAGCATACTAGCACGTGTGTTGTACTAAAGCATGATACAATATGTTAGAAAAAAAATCAGAGTATGATTCAATTCAGATATTCCACAAATTTCAAATAAGATGTTCACAAATCCGACAAAACACGTTTGCGACTTCAAAATGGTTTGTGAATTTGAAAATATGTTCATGAATTAAAATAATGTTCATGCATTTGAAAAATTGTACACAAGCTGGAAAGTGTTCCGAATATGAAAACGATTCCTGAATTCCAAAAACGTTGAATAATAGAAAAATGTTAGTGTATAAGAAAATCTTCAAAAAATTGAAAAAAAATCATAATTTCAAACAATATTATCGAATACTTAAAAATGTTAGCATATTAAAAAAGTGTTCAAAATATGTTTGTCAGCTTTTCAAAAGATTGCAAATTCAAAAAATGTTTAAGAATTCACGTAATGTTCACAAATTTTAAAATATGTTTATGTATGTGAAAAATTGTTAATGAATTTAGAGAATGTTTGTGAATTTGGAAGATGTTCACGAACTCGTAAAATGTTTGAAAATTTCAATAAGTTTTTCCTAAATTTGAAAAATAGTCGCGGACTCACAAAATATTTGTGCATTTGAAATAATGTTCATGTGTTCGATTTTTTTTGTGAAGTTGAAAAAATTCGCTAACTCAGAAAACTATTTGTGTATGAAAAAAATATTCATGTACTCAAAGCATGTTCTGCTAAAATAGTTTGCTAATTATTTTTAAAAAAATAACGAGTTTGAGAAATACTTACATATTCAAAAAATATTTACAAACTAAAAAATGTTTGCCAAATTGAAAAATATTTGTAAATTTAAAATAGTTCTTTAAAATTTGTTCCTGAATGGTCGTCAGAGAACTGGTGGGATAGAGGCTCACTCGGTGGGGATGCAACGAGGGCCAACTGGGTCATTTGGCCCATGAGTGCCATGTGCGCACCCTCGACTATAAGCGCCATATAGGGTAGCAACTAGTTAGAGGGTACCCCTTAGAACCGTCCGATTGAGGCCAGTTTAGTGCAGGGCGGCTCGTGCGCCACGCCGTTTCCTAGAGTGCTCCAATGACGTTGCATAGGAGCGCTCTACAAGAAGAGGGTGCACGGGTGGAGCACTGTTGGTGTCTAAGAACCAGGCATTGGGTTGTCGGCTATAATCCTTTGTAAGTTCGGCCAGGGACTGAATGCGTCTAGCTTCCTAAGTCATCGAGCATTGGAAGAAGAAGAACAGAAGGTAGAACACACCGGAGTTACCTAGGTTCAGACCACCGTGTTGGTGTAACACCCTACTCCTGCTCTAGATTTATATTTCTCTATGGACTAGCTACAATACGTGTGTTGAGTTGCGAATGAATCAGTTGCCTCTCAAGGCAGTAGATCGCTCGGTAGAAAATAATGACTATAGTCTCAGTCCTTGCCCCGAGGCTGACTACCCCAAGATCCCAGACGACCTTCCTTAAATGCGGGCTCTCCCCGTCCCCGGCCACTACTACCCTTGTGGCTATAAAAGGAGGCTTCCCCCCGGATTCCACCACTCCCATCACCATCGCTCATCCACCGTCTTTGTTGCCACCATTTCCTCACGCTGTGCCTCTCCCTGGGGTTCTGCTTCCCAATCCGCCCCCTTCCTTCGTCATGTTCATCGCTCTCAGCTGGAGGCGAGTGCTCTTAGCTTGGTTCTATCGAGCATAGTCAGGGCTCCTCCACCTCTACCTTGCCCCCTCCTTGGGGTGCACTGCCCATTGCTCCTCCAGGGGGTTCGGGTAGTGTTTCCGCCTCCCGTCACGGTGCAAACCAGGCTCCACCTAGGGTGAGTATGGAGGTGCTTGCGCCGATGACGGTCGTCCATGTCGCTCGTGAGTTCTTCTCCAAGAATCCGAGGCGGATGGCGGCGGCGGCCTCCACCTAGGTGATGCTCGTCGGGCTCGGGCAATCTTTCTTCAAGACACCATGGCCTCTTGGCTTGTGGCCTCTCGTGCTGCTCGGAGGATGTGGTAGCGCATCTAGACAGATCCTCTATTGGAGCCGCTGATGGGTCTGAAGATTGACGCCGTGCACTCATGGGTGAACCGAGAGTTGAAGTTTCTCGCCATTCGCATTAGGGCAGAGGCGAGTGCTTAGGAGTGTGCAGAGCTGGGAGGCCCCGAGCCGCCTCTTTCAGCATGGCAGATCCTCGGCTAGGCTATGGATCAGGCGGGCTCCGAGGATCCTTCATGGGTCACGATGGGTTTTTCTTCAAGGGGTTCTCCTCGAGAACGCGCTCGGGGCTCCACTTTGGGTGCCAGCGGGGTATCCTTCGGCCGAACTTGGTCTTTAAGACACTTTTTATTCTTTCTCCTTTTTATGTAATGTGCTCTGCTAGAGCCTTATCCTCAACTAGCTTTCAGGTGTCCCCGCGAATGGAAGCACCCCTATTTTATGTATTCTTGTTGGCCCACGACAGGGAGGGGGTTTTGTTTTGAAAATTTCAGTCAACAGAATGTATCGTAGTGACTAGTCGCGACTCCAGGGCTTTCCGTTGCATCCATTTGATGTGGCATACCTAGCTGCGACCCCAGGGCTTGGCGAGTCAGTGTGTTAGTTTATAAGAACATGTCGTCGTGACTGGTCGTGACTCCAGGGCTTTCCTTTGCGCCCATTCAGTCATCGGGGTGTGCCTAGCTGCGACCCCAGGGCTTCGTGGGTCATCATCGATTGTCCTTACGTGCCTGGACACGACTGCACGACTTTGTGCTTCTGGATAATCCCAAGATGGGTTGTGCCTAAGCTCGGTGCCTGGGTGCGAATCCAGGGCTTCAGGAGTGGCCATGTCATACTCTTCAGCATGCGGCGGACCGCTTCTGGTTAAGAGACGGTTGGCCTTGAGTAAAGCAAGGACACCTAAGAAAGACACATTAAATGCGCCTTGTCATGTAATGCGAGGGATAACCTCGCATCACTGTACCCTTTCCACCTCCTGTGTGCCACTGTGGCAACCCCTTTTCCTATAAAAGGAGGCCCGAGGCGACCAGGAGAAGGATTCGGCTTTTTGGAGCTCCTGACGCCCCATAGCTAGCTCAAGAACACAAATAGACAATCCACCAAAGCAGGAGTAGGGTTTTACGCATCCTTGCGGCCCGAACCTGGATAAACGAACCGTGTGCTACCTGCTTGATCCGCTCTTCTCACGACCCCGCGCCCCGCCAACCGTAGTAGGGATTATCGTGATCGCATAGGTATCGTTCCGCACCGACATCTCTGGTGTGCCAGGTAGGGGACCGCAGTTGTGAGAATCGGCTCTAGCAATCAGCCCAGCACTCCTTCGTCTTCGTGGCTCTTGGAGAGGGAAGGAGGCCGGAAGATCAGCGCTCTAGCGACTACAAACAGAAGCTAAGTTGCACTGAACCCTTATTTGTTCTATCCTTCTTATATGAGGTTATTCCCCCCGGAGATGTCACGCCTTTGTATGATAAACCTGCACGCTAGGGGGCTCTCCCATGATCGGCAATGCCCTTGCCCTATTTCGAGTCCGCTCAGCAGCTCAAGCGGCTGCGTCGAGAATGGCAGAGTAGCCTTTCGCGACCAACAACGCTCTCGATTCTGACTCAAGTCAAGCTCGACAGTTCGAGCGGCCGCGTTCGGAACGGAAAGGTGGCTCACTTGGCAGCACGCGTACCCAGCAGGCCCATGGGGATCCATCCCCAAAACGCCGCTAGGGGCTTCCGCGCCGGCGAGCCTACCCAATCGGCGTAGGGCGCGCATACAAAGAGGAATTGAACAGGGAAATAACGTGCATGAAATTAAAAGTACTGCAAAGTTATATTACATCACATCATTGCTGCGGTTCTAACTAAAGATGAAATTCGTCTTGGTCGTGAACCTGCAACGGCGGTGAAGAACGGGATGCCTAATCCCGATGCTGGCCTTCCACCCTCTTGATTTCGTCGATGCTGCTGATGACGGACTTGATGCGCTCCTTGAGCACCGTGAGGTCAATACCCTCCGGCAAGCTATCCATCGTGGCACCGAAGTCGAGGTCAGGATTCTAGTATGCCATCTTGGTGAGGACCTTGGTCATGACCCCCCGGCAAAGTCGCCGGGCTTCCCCGGCCAATGTGGCCACTCAGTTGGAGTGAAGATAAGCCAAGGCTCCGATGACGCCCTCGAAGAACAGGGTCAGCTTGGTGTTGACGGTCCCGCTGCGCTCAGGGGCGTACCTCACGTTTGGCATCCCCATGGTGGCCAACTGCGAGGTGACCCTGCCGGCGACCTCCTCCAGACGGCTGATCCATCTGTTCTCGCCCGCCACATAATCTTGGTGGGAGGCGGCCTCGTTCGCCCGCAGCTGCTTCTCCTCCTATAGACTCCTGGTCAAGGTCTCCTCCCGAGCCCTGCTCTCCGACAACATCTTATCGAGATCCTCCAGCTTCAGCTTGAGGTCTCTGATGGAGTTTTGTGCTTCAGAGAGCTCCCCAGCCCTGCTGATGACCGCTCCTTGCGCCTCCACCAAGGCACTGTTGAGCGTGCTCTTCTCGTTGGACAGCTTGAGGGCCTGCTCCTTCAGCTCGTCCTGCGCCACCTCCAACTCCCTTACTTTGCCGGCATGGGCCAGAGCCTGGGCATCGAGTGCCTCCTTGTGCCTCTGCTCCAGCTCGCGAGTCCGCCGCGCGACAAGGGCCTCGAGCTACTCATCCTTGCCACGGAGCGCTGCGGCAAGCTTCGCCTCACGCACGGTGAGGTCCTCTTCCTGGGAATCCAGTGTGGCTTGATGCTGGTTCCGGACGGCCTCAGTCGCGGCAGCCAAGTTCGCCGCCTGTTCCTGGGCCTTCTCGATGTCAGCCATCTTCATGGTGAGCTCGACATTGCGCTTGGCCAATTCCTCATGAAAGGCCCTCTGCTCCTCGCGAGTCTGGTGGAACCAGGTCTGCGCCTCAGCAACGTGCGCCTTGAAATCCACCTCTGCCTGGTCCACCGTTGCCGTCCTGGACTTAACCTTGTCCAGACGGACACGGTAGAGCGCCTGGAGTTTTCGGAAGTTGGCCCCCATGGCGCGGAAAAGCTGCTCTTCTGGAGAACCATCACCGCCAACGCCCGGCTCACCGACAACCTCGAGCCCGGTGGCGGCAAGCACCTCGCCGTCAAAGACTTCCCCTTCGGCGGGTGCCCGGTAACTTGACGCCCCTGGGAGGTGGACGAAAAGATCGTCGCCCACCTTCAGATACCTGCCAGGGCCCGAGGTTGAGGAGGAGGGAGGCTGATCATCAACCGCCTCTTCCTCGGCGGTGGCCTTGCCGGCTTCCCCGGCAGGCCCACCGTTGGCGCCCTCCGCAGAAGCCTTGCCGGTCGCCTTGGCGGCCCCCGCAGTGGTGTCCTCGGCAGCATCCTTGGCGGCCTCATCAGCGGCGACCTCGGCAGCATCCTTGGCGGCCTCCTTAGCAATGTTCCCAACAATGGTATCCACGTCCTCCATACCTATTGAGGGAGGGCCTGGGTAGTAAGGGGAGCATTGAAGCCAAGAAAAAGAATAAGGGAAAAACAGAGACGGAGGACAGGCAACTCACCAGTGCCAGGCTGTGTAGCAGAAGTCCCCTCCCCGCCAGCATCCGGCGCCATGGCAGAGTCACCAGCGCCCAAGTTCCCCTCTTCCTCCATGGGTGTGGGCTCCGTGCTTGATGCCCTTGCCGGGGACGCCCCTCGCAGCGGCGTAGTCGATGGGGGTGGTGTGTTGGGGGTAGCCCTCCGCGGCTCCTCCTGCTGCCGCTCCCCTCCTGCAAACCCGGCAAGGTCAACACCATAGCATCAGACGCCTACCACATGTCGAGTAAGAGGAGGGTGACGAACTTATGCTGGGGGCTACGCCGGGGGCTGCTGTCCGGGCTGCTCAACACCACCAGTGGCGTCTTTGAAGCCCCTGCTGGGGGCTGACTGCTCGCCGAGGCCTTTCGCCCCCTTCACCCTCTGGGCCAACGTCTCTGCATCCCTGCAAAAGCAAAAACGGATCAAGATGGGTGGCTTAATTCAGAGGAATGGAAATGGCAGTAAGGAACAGAGTACTTACTCGTCATCCACCTCCTCCTCTTCCACCACTTTCCTCTTCCTCTTCGGGCTGAGAGGCCCGAGATCAAAAGTGACCTCCGCGTCGACATCCGAGTCGACATCTGCCGGAGGAGGCGAAGATGGCGGGGTTTGTGCGCGCCCATATGGAGAAGGGGCTGTTGTCTTCTTCTTCTCAGTGGCCTTCGTCAGCCTCTTGGCTGCCGTGGCCCTTGGGTGATGCCCAGACCCCTCCAGGGTCAATTGATGCCGCGCAGCCCTGCCGGGCCGGACCGGCTCACCGGAGCCAGCCCACCGCGGGACTCACCCTCTTCCCCTGGTTGGCATCGAGCCTGCCGCCATGTCCTCCTCCGACGACGACTCGTCGGCCGCGTCTTCGACGAGCGGAGATCCAGTGTCGGCGCTGCTGACCTCCCCGGAGGCCGCCGCCCACCGGGTGAGCTCCTCTTCCTCCGCAGCCGTTGCGGCCTTGTCCTCCACACCCCCGGCGCTGTCGGCCTCCATGGCAAGCTGTGCCTCCCTCGCCCTAGTGGCGATGTAGTCCAGCTCTGCCTGGGTGGTGTCCATGATAAGCCACCGCTCGGCATCAGCATTGACGTACACCTCGATCAGGGTGTCAAAGAATTGCTGCACATCTGCGTCCTTCGGCTCCTCCCAGCTCGGGACAGGGCCGTGCGCATTACAGTCCGGCATCATGGCGATGATCTCGGACTGACGCGAATTGTTGCACAACGGGACCACCCCCGCTGGCAGCTTGAAAAACGGCCCCTTGAGAGCCTTGCCAACCTTTGCGGCAGCCCTCGCGGCCTTGCCGGTCTGTTCGACCTCGCCATCGCGACCCACATCAAGCTGGAAAAGCCGTCGGCAGAAGTGGGCATGCACCAGCACTGTGAAGTTGTGATCGAGGCCGGGGCGGAGTCGCATAATGGCAGCCGGATTCGTAAAGAGCCAAGCTGGCCTCCCCTTGTTGTGCAACGGGGCAATCCGGCGACGAATGAAGTCCGGCCCGATCATCTCAAGGGTGAGTCCAGCCCGGGTGAGCCAGAGAATCCTGGTGGTGGCAACAGTGAGCCTCCCATCGGTGGCGTCGACATCGCTCCAATCGCTGCCACGGACCGGCGGCACTCGGCGGACCTTGCAGAATTCCGGCGGGTTTTCATCCTCAATCCAGCACCACCGGCCACGCCATTCCTCCCACCTCTCCTTCACGGCACCGTCCGGGTACGCCCCCTTGGATCTTGGGATCTAGGTGACGCAACCAGAGACGGCACCTCCCAGCTAGATCCGAGGGAAGAAGTAATGGCGGAAGAGCGTCGTGTTGGGCTGCACCCCGGCAAAGCCTTCGCAAAGATGCGCGAAGAAAGCCATGCACGCCACCGCATTCAGAGTAAAATCCAAGATGCGAAAGCCGAAGGTGTGCATAACGTCGCAGAAGAAATCAGAGAAAGGGGGGCATAACCCGCAAGAAAGATAATCGACGAAAAAGGGATACCGATTTGGAGCAGGATCGGCGCAAGCAGCAGGAATGACGTGCGTCGCCGGGTGTCCCGAATTCTCTCCCCCCATCTTCGCTCCCCATAGGGGCCTGAAGGAGGCCCGGAGCTCTTGAACATCAACCGTCGAGGGGAAGAAGAAGGCGGACTTCGTCTGGTCCCCCGACAGCGCGCTCTCCGGCGGCTCCATAGTCCCAGCGCCCTTAGCCATCCCCTTGCCCTTGACGGATTTGGGCGCCATGGCGACCAAGAAGTTTAGAGGGCTGAGGAAGGGGGATGGCGAAGCAACGACGGCGGGCGACGACGGAAGCTTAGGAAGGAAGGAAGAGAGGAAACGGCGGCTCTGAGATTGGAAAAGGCACGAGGAAAGAGGAGAAAGTGAGCAGCGCACCCGCGGTTATTCCTTTCTTATGGGGGAAAACACGGGCCGCCTCCTTTCACATTAACTGTGGTGTGACGCATGCCTACGGGAACCAACCCCACGCATGCCGCCCATGTCACACGCACCTCCCCACGCCGCGCCACGCACGGGAGTCGTGGGAAGCGCAGCGCGCGAAGAATCTTACCGTGGTAAAAACCGCCCCGCCTGCCCGCGCACCGTTTGTGGGCCTAGCCCAACAACGCGTCGCGCTTATGTGTGGCCCAGGCCCGGGGGCTCCTGTCGGTGTAAAAAAAGAGGGGTAAACTTTTTGTACCCCTATAACTGTGCACGGGCAGTCTGAGCCACGGGCACCACCACACCAAGCAAGGCAAGGGAGGTGAGCCAGGGTAAGACCGAAGCTCAAGAGAACTACGATGCCAAGGCCAAGACCACGGAGAGCAAAGGGGACGAAGCGGACTCCCCCGGCAAGATCCTTGCCGGGAGACAGTTCTAGAAGCCTCGGCAAGACCCTTGCCGCGGCGACTCGTCCCGCGCCTACGGAGCGAATCACCCTTGAGTCCACTTCCCCCAGAGGGTAAGGATTCGGGAGACATCCCCGTGGCAGCATGCAGATCTTCATGAAGACATTCTAGATCAGATACGCACTAAGGAGGCGACAACTCTTGGCGGGATCCCAGCCGAGGAAGACCACAAGGCCCCCGGCAAGCGCCTTGCCGGGGATGACGACAGGCGCCTCGGCAAGACCCTTGCCGGGGCCCCGGCAAGGCCCTTGCCGAGGACACCCGCAGGGCCACCATCAGGCCCACGCCGACTAAACCTCCACCGCCGTTCGCATGCAGCTGCCGACCCAACCAGCTGGGCAGGCACCCGCGTGGCGGCGTGGAAATCTTCGTGAACACCCACCACTGCGCCACCTCAGCTGCCTGCCTACCTACGTGGCATCGCAAGCTTCGCTGGCCAGGGCGCATGTCGACACAAGAAGGAGCGGCGACGGACGAGGCAGATCTCTCCCCCTTCCCCGATAAAGCAAGGACACCTAAGCAAGACGCATTAAATGCGCCTTGTCATGTAATGTGAGGGATAACCTCGCATCACTGTACCCTTTCCACCTCCTTTGTGCCACTGTGGCAACCCCTTTTCCTATAAAAGGAGGCCCGAGGCGACCAGGAGAAGGATTCAGCCTTTTGGAGCTCCTCACGCCCCATAGCTAGCTCAAGAGCACAAATACACAATCCATCAAAGCAGGGGTAGGGTTTTACGCATCCTTGCGGCCCGAACCTGGATAAACGAACCGTGTGCTACCTGCTTGATGCGCTCTTCTCACGACCCCGCACCCCGCCATCCGTAGTAGGGATTCTCGTGATCCCATAGGTGTCGTTCCGCACCGACACATACCAGGCCGTCGATGGATCCACGCCGTGGGCCGCAGGAAGGTAAGTCTGGGTACCCTGGTTCCCAGAACGCCGAGAGTAACCCCCGGGACCAAGGTGCACTCGTACTTGGCTTCGAGGTGAAACCAAAGGGCAAGGGAGAAGTGCCGCGGGCCCCAATCGCCTGTAGCCCGAGTCAAAGTGTGGCGCTTGATGGGATGTGGGCGTCTCCACTTCCCCACGCCTCCTCGGCAACTGCTGTCGGTGTCAAAACCGGCAGATCTCGGGTAGGGGGTCCCGAACTGTGCGTCTAAGGATTGAAGGTAACAGGAGGCAGGGGACACAATGTTTACCCAAGCTCGGGCCCTCTTAACGGAGGTAATACCCTACTTCCTTCTTGATTGACTTTTATGAGTATAGGGGATACAAGAGTTGATCTACCTCGAGATCGTAATGGCTAAACCCTAGATGTCTAGCCTGTATGATTATGATTGCCTCTATGGACTAAACCCTCCGGTTTATGTAGACACCGAAGGGGGCTAGGATCATATAGAGTTGGTTTACATAGAAAGGAATCTTCATATCCGAACGCCAAGCTTGCCTTCCACACCAAGGACAGTCCCATCCGGACTCGGGGGTGAGGGAGTCCTGGACTAAGGGGTCCTCGGGCGTCCGGCCTGTTATTCATGGGCCGGACTGATGGGTTGTGAGGACATGAAGGCCGAAGACTACACCGTGTCAGGATTGGACTCTACTTGGTGTGGAAGGCAAGCTTGGCGACCGAAGATTCCTTCTTATGTAACCGACTCCATGTAAACCCTAGATCCCTTCGGTGTCTATATAAACCGAAGGGGATAGTCCAGAAAGGACAACATATATACTCATTACCATATTCATAGGCTAGGCTTCTAGGGTTTAACCATTACGATCTCGTGGTAGATCAACTCTTGTAACACCCATATTCATCAATATCAATCAAGTAGGATGTATGGTATTACCTCCATAGAGAGGGCTCGAACCTAGGTAAACATTGTGTCCCCTGTCTCCTGTTACCATCGATCTTAGACGCACGGTTCGGGACCCCCTACCCGAGATCCGCCAGTTTTGACACCGACATTGGTGCTTTCATTGAGAGTTCCACTGTGCCGTCGACAAAAGGTTCGATGCATGGCCCCTTCAATCGTCAATAATGACGCTGTCCAGGGAGGAATCTTCCTCCCCGGACAGATCTTCGTATTCGGCGGCTTCGTGCTGCAGGACAACTCGCTTAGCCATCTGGAGCAGATCGACAGCTACGCCCCTGGCCATCAGGTCGGATTCGATAGCTTGAACTATGCCACGGACATCCATGTAAACCTGATCTTCGAGGGATTTGAACCCGCGACGATCGCTCCCCTCATCTCGATGAACGTGACTTAAATATGTCATCGGACCACACCCAGGAGATGGTTCCTGCGGTTGCAACGACCTTAGAGCCGAGGCAGATCGAGCCATCTGAGGCCTCAGAGTATGCGGCGTTGGAGCCGCACATGGACTCGACGCCCTGCAATATTCGCTTTAACAGAACTTCCGACTCGTCTCCGGCTATAAGTTCCGGACTGTGTACGCCCGTGGACACTGAGCTAGATCGGTTATCGATCTTCGAGTTCAGCGCCGCTGACGTTTTCCAGGACTCGCCTTTGGGTGACATGCTAAAATCTTTAAAGAATCTGTCCTTGGAGAAGGACTCCCATCCGAACTATGTCCGGTTTGAGCTAGAGACAGATGATGAGGAATTTTGCTTCCCACCCGCCACCCACTTCATAGCCACCGTCGACGACTTAACCGACGTGCTTGACTATGGCTCCGAAGACATCGACGGTATGGATGACGATGCCGACAAGGAGCAAGGCCAAGAGCCGCCATTCACTGGACGTTGGACGGCCACCTCTTCGTACGACGTCTACATGGTTGATAGACCTAAAGGATCTAGCGACGACAAAGAAGAACCAGATGCGAATAAAACCTCCGAGACACAGTCCAAGCGCCGACAGCCCAAACGCCGCCCCAAGCCCCGTCGCTCAAAGGACGGAAACACTGGCACCGAATAAAATACTACTCCGGGCGACGCCGAAAACAATAAAGACCCTGTCGGGGCTACATCCGAACAAGAACAGGACAGCAGGCAAGACAACCCTGACGAACAGACCATAGAAGTTGATCTGGAGGATGATAGTTACTGTCCACCCTCCAAGGAGGAGATAAGTCTTGGCAACAAAGATTTCATCGTGCCTGAGGATCCTCTCGAGCAGGAGCGCTTTAAGCTTCAACTCATAGCCATGGCAAGGAGTCTGAAAAAGAAACAACACCAGCTTCAAGCTGAACAAGACCTGCTCGTCAACAGATGGACCGACATCCTGACAGCCGAGGAACACGGCCTCAACCGCCCAGCCAAGAGCTACCCGAAACGTAGACTGCTACCTCAATTCGATGAGGAGGCGCCGGAGAACATATCTCCCTCGCGTAGTACGGACCGACCACCACGTGGTCGGGACAGGACGGCTTAATGGCCACCCCGCGATCGGGATAAAACTGCAACTCAGGCCGAAGAGCAGAACACCCCACCACCCCGCCAAAGTAGGGACAGAAGAGTCCGAAGTCATACGTATGACCTCCGACAGACTCTGGATAGTAGATCAGGACACACAAGATCGATTTACGGATCGCGAGGACGTGCCTCGAAGCACGATGATGGCTACCTATTCGGACGTGACAAACCTAACCATGCTCGGGCCGAACGCTGCAGACGAACTCCATCTGAGCTCCGCCACGATGTGGCCCGATATAGAGGCCACGCACACCCGCTCTGCTTCACAGATGAAGTACTGGATCATGAATTCCCCAAGGGGTTCATGCTCGTCAATATCGAATCATACGACGGCACAACTGATCCGACAGTATGGATAGAAGATTTCATCCTCCACATCCACATGGCCCGAGGAGACGACCTCCACGCCATCAAGTACCTCCCATTAAAACTCAAAGGACCAGCTCGGCACTGGTTAAATAGCCTGCCTGAGAACTCCATCGGCAGCTGGGAGGACTTGGAAGAGGCGTTCCTCGACAACTTCCAAGGAACTTATGTCCGGCCATCAGATGCCGATGACCTAAGCCACATAGTTCAACAACCCGGAGAATCAACTAGAAAATTCAGGACTAGGTTCCTAACCAAAAAGAACTAGATCGTTGACTGTCCGGATGCCGAAGCCCTAGCAGCCTTAAAACACAGCATCTGTGAGGAATGGCTAGCACACCACCTCGGACAAGAAAAACCGAAGTCAATGGCAGCCCTTACGGCACTCATGACCTGCTTTTGCGCAGGCAAGGACAGCTGGCTGGCTCGTAGCAAAAACACAGCCAGCGAGGCAGACCCCATCGAGGCCAAGAACAGCATCGGCAAGCTCCAGCGCAACAGACACAAATGCAGAAGCAATGGCGACAACACCGAGGACACCACAATCCACACCGGATTTAGTGGCTCCAAGTCCGGCCAACAGAAGAAACCCTACAAAAGAAATAACGAAGGACCTTCCAGCTTGGACCGCATACTCGACCGTCCGTGCCAAATTCATGGCACCCCGGATAAACAAGCCAATCATACCAACAGGGATTGTTGGGTCTTCAAGCAAGCTGGCAAGTTAAATGCCGAAAACAAAGAAAAGGGTTCACAAAGTGAGGACGAGGACGAAGAGCCCCGGCAGCCGAACACCAGGGGACAGAAGAAATCCCCCCAAGTAAAAACGGTGAACATGATATACGCCACACACATCCCCAGGAAGGAGCGCAACTGAGCACTCAGGGACGTCTACGCGGTAGAGCCAGTCGCTCCAAAGTTCAATCCGTGGTCGTCATTTTCGATCACCTTCGATCGACGAGATCATCCGACTAGTATCCGCCACGGTGGCTCGGCCGCACTGGTCCTTGACCCAATCATCGACGGATTCCACCTAACACGAGTCCTGATGGATGGCGGAAGCAATCTCAACCTGCTGTACCAGGATACAGTACGGAAGATGGGCATTAATCCCCCACGAATCAAACCAACAAAGACTACCTTTAAAGGAGTCATACCAGGTGTAGAGGCCCGCTGTACGGGCTCAATCACGCTGGAGGTGGTCTTCGGTTCTTCGGACAACTTCCGAAGTGAAGAGTTAATCTTCGATATCGTCCCCTTCCGCAGCGGCTACCACGCACTGCTCAGACGAACCGCGTTTGCTAGATTCAACGCAGTACCACACTATGCTTATCTCAAGCTCAAGATGCCCGGTCCACGTGGTGTCATAACAGTCAATGGAAACACGAAATGCTCCCTCCGAATAGAGGAGCAAACCGCCGCCCTAGCAGCAGGAGTGCAGAGGGGCTTTCTCAAGCAGCATCATAATCCAGCTGTCGAGCCCCTGGACATCATCAAGAGGGTCCGGACTACACTGCAATATGACAGCGCGGCTTGTCAAGAGCTCGATTAGCAATTCGGCCTCCGTCCCAGCCCCAATGAGGTAGTGGCATTCGTACCACCCATACACAATTACGCACTCAAAATTCCATGGACATCGACGGAGGCACGAGATAGCCCGGGGTCTACAATTAGGCCAGGCCGATCCCAGAAACACATACTTTTACTTCTTTTTCTTGTTTCAGGCACCCTTTTCCACGGGTCTGATGTCAAGTCCTTTAGAAGGACTGAAATACAACGGATGCAAGCAACACAGGTGTGTAGGGTAACCTTTATACGCTCTTCTCGACAGTATTCATACTTATTTCTCAGGACCCGCACGCTGCGCCCTATTGATGCCGGCATGTTAAATGGCCGGATACTTCTCGCACCATCTGTACAAGATACGCCTTGACGTATCGATCCAGTTATAATAAAATGGTTCGTGGCCCAGTTCCCGTGGTTTTCGCTTCTTACTTCATTTTTATTTTCGATCTGCTTATTTGCCGCATCGACACTCTTTTACATTTAATATTCGCCAGGGGCTACCTGTCCCCCCACAATACGGCAGCACAGTCCGAACACTTTTTATATATGTTCGGCACCCCCGAATTTAGCATTATATGCATTGGCTCCGAATCATGTCTTTGGTCAATGGTTGGGTTGCCCGGCTCTTGTGCTTGCTACCCTACGTTCTGCTCCATCGGCTAGGGTAGTAAAGGGAGATCTACTGCGATTGTGCCCTGGCGTTGACCTGACGAGCACCTCAGTAGAGAAAGCCGAAAACTGTCTGTCATGATGTGGCGAGAGCCGGTCAGCTATTCGAGGGTTACAAATCGTTGGAGATTTTTTCCGCGTTACGTGAGAGATCGGAACTTCCCGATCATATGCTGACAGTACTCTAGATTAAACCAGGGGCTGCGCGTATGCTTTATTATAAAACTCCTATGGTTAAGTGAGGGCGTTAAAGCCATAAAGTCAGATTGCCTTGTTCGTTGCGCTAAACAACTCCTTCAAGGAGCATGTAATTGGATCAAGATTGTTTAGATTCCATCCCGAACACCTCCGTATTACCTACGTGAGGGCAGAGGCCGACGACTGGTCAACCCTCATATTACACACAACATGGCCGCACAGGAGGAAACAATTCAAAGCATAAATTAAATTACTTTACAAAAACTGGCTTTGTTCACATAATACAAGACAAAGGCAACATGAGTACATTTATTCAAATACAATGTCTTGCGAACATTGCGCCGCTACAAGTCGAGACCCTTCTACAACATCCTCGAAATATCGCTCGGGTGTGCGGTGCTCCTTGCCCTCCGGCGGCCCGCTGGCGACTTCAACAGCGTTCATCTTCGCCCACCACATCTTGCAGCGAGTGAAGGTCATACGGGCACCTTCAATACAGATGAAGCGCTTGATAACGTGAGCGAAGGTCATACAGGCACCTTCAATACAGACGAAGTGCTTGATAACATCCAGCCGAGGACAGGCTTCCACCATCCGCCTCACGAGTCTAAAGTAGCTACTAGGCATAGCTTCGGCTGGCCACAGCCGGATTATCACATCCTTAATGACTAGTTCGGCCACCCTATGCAGCTCCACCAGCTGTTTTAGTTGATCGGTGAAGGACACGGGATGCTCTAATGCCGCATACTGCGACCAGAAGAGCCTCTCTGAAGAACCCCCTCCTTCGGCTCGATACAACTCCACGGCGTCTGATACACTGCGTGGCAAACCCGCAAAAGCCCCTGGGGAACACCGAAGCCGGGTTAGTAAAAGGTCTTGCTTCTCCGCATACTTGCTTTGCATCTTAAATGCCTTACCCGCTATGATATTCTTGGCCTCCTGGATCTCCTGGAGGGCGGCATGGGCCTCATCCCATGCGGCCTCTGCGCTTTGACGAGCCTTGGTGAGTTCGGACCCTCGAACCGACGCATCATGCTCCAAGGCCTCACATTTTTTCACCGCATCTTGGAGCTCCTGGTGGACTTCTTTGACCCGGGCATTTAGCTTCTTACGGGCAGCCTGCTGCTGGACAGCCTGCTCCTCGGCCTCGCCCAAGGCCTTCCTCATAGCCTCGACTTCGGTCGCGACTTCTGCACATATCACAATACCTCTATCAATATACAACGTTTATCCCTTCCCGGACATATAGCAAGTCATTCCTCACCTTTGTTCTCCTGGAGCCAAACCTTAACCTCGCCGAGCTCGTTCTCGGTCCGCTCCAGCCACCGCTTCAGCTCGGAGACCTCGGTAGCATGCGAGGTCGCGGCCAACAGGGACGCCTGCTTATCAATATATATTCAGTCGGCCTCTTATAATTAAGAGTTGATCCCCTGTCCGGTCCTCCTCGCCGAACACCGGACAACGTCTCAGGGGTTACGTACTATACGGTTTTTTTCTCTTTTCTTACCTCAAAACATGTTAACAGGCTGTTGCAGGCTTCCTTCAGTCCGCTCTTGGCGGAATGAACCTTCTCGACCACCACACCCATAAGGATACGGTGCTCGTCCATGATGGAGGCGCTTTGTAGTGCCCCCATCAGGTCATATGGCGCTCCAGGATGGACATGAGCCACCGGTGGAAGCGAAGCACCCCCCCTCCTTCAAAGGGGGCTGCTCGCCCGACCCCGGAGCCATATGGGTCTCCGAAATCGTATTTGGCTGAGGGCCGAACTGGATACGGCCCTCTTCGCCAGTCTCCATGGGAATTGACTCCCCCATGTGTGCGGCAGTGAAGGTCCCGCCTTGTGGCGCCTCCTGGACAATGTCCGGGGCTCCTCCTTTCGGAGCGGTCCTCCGGGATAACACTTCGGTGTCATCCCTGGCCCCGGGGGAGTAAGCAGGCGGTGGCGACATGCTCGCCATATCCGACGGAGCCAACGAACCTCTAGATGAGGATCGCTGGATAAGGTCACGAGCCGGACTACAATAGTGTGAATTAACCATGTTAGAATAATAAAAAGAAAGGGCTGGATATGCACATAAATAAGCCATGTCACTTACGATGCGGCCTGGGGCCTAGTACGGGGGTGACGTTCTGGACTACTATCAGCATCCCACACGGTGTTGACCGCTAGGGCACCCTTCCCTTTTTGGGCGCTCGCGCCTCCAGATGTGTCGAGGCCACCCTTTTCTTCTTCTTCTCCTCCTCGGGAGGAGGGTTATTTTCTTGCTCCTCCTCCTCTTCCTCGTCGTTGTCCTCAGGGACAGAGGAATGGGCCTCATCGTCTTCGGACGCCGCGTCTGAAGTGCCCTTGCAACGGGGGCCGCTCTTGGCCCCCTTGGCTTTCTTCTTGGCCTTCTTCTCCGGCGCCGTATATGGCGCCAACACCAGCATCTTCGCCAGGAGCGGGATGACTGGTTCTTCGGGCATTGGAGCCGGACACTGGATCCGCTTCGCCTTCTCCATCCAGTCCCGAGGAAGCAACGCTAAAGTCTCAGACATCATCCTCAAAACATTTAAGTTGGGAGTACATCAAAAGTAACATACCTTGCTGGCGGGGCGGTTACAATTGTGACCACGGTCTGAGTCCGTGGCCGGTGGCCTCTCATTGCCCTTAAAGAGCAACTTCCAGGCCCCTTCGTGAGAAGTATCGAAGAGCCTTTTCAGGGTCTGGTGCTTCTTCGAATTGAATTCCCATAAAGGGCGGCTGTGGCGCTGGCATGGAAGAATTCGGCGGATTAGCATCACCTGGATAACGTCGACGAGCTTGATGTCCTTGGTCACCATGCTTTGAACGCGCGTCTGCAGCACTATCACCTCGTCAGGTGCACACCAGTCTGGACTCTTCTCGACCCAGGAGGTGAGTCGCATGGGAGCGCTGGAGCGGAATTCAGCAGCAGCGGCCTAGGTGGTGCCGCAAGGTTCTGTAATATAGAACCACTGCTTCTGCCATTCCTTTACTATCTCAACAAAGGTGCCTTTGGGCCATGAGACATTGGATAGCTTGCTCACCATGGCCCCTCCGCACTCCGCGTGCTATCCCTCCACCACCTTCGGCTTCACGTTGAAGACTTTGAGCCACAGCCCGAAGTGGGGATGGACGCGGAGGAAGGCCTCGCACACGACGATGAACGCCGAGATGTTGAGGAAGGAATTCGGGAATAGATCATGGAAATCTATCCCGTAGTAGTACATCAGCCCGCGGATGAAGGGGTGGAGTGGAAACCCTAGCCCGCGGAAGAAATGGGGGATGAATACAGAATACTACCCTCTCTGTGGGCTCCGGCGTGGGGACAACTTGTCCCTCGGCTGGCAGACGATGGGCGATCTCCTTCGCCAAATATCCACCCGCCCGGAGCTTAGTAATGTCCTCCTCCTTAACGGAGGAGACCATCCACTAGCCCTGACCACCAGATCCAGACATGGTTGCTTGAGTGTAAAGGAGATAAGAACTCGGGCGCTGGAGCTTGAGATTAGAAAGTCATAGACGGAGAGAGGGCGTGAGGAAAGGAGGGGTGAATCCTTATCCCCTTATAAAGGCAGCAAATATTAAACGCCTCCTCACTCGCCTTAGGATTCGCCTATTCCCTAGGGGTGTATAAACGGCATGGTTGAGTTACCCATGCCCGCATTGATGGGAATCCCGCAATAAGAGGACACGATCTCTGTTTTGACAAGACGTGCCAATAACAACCACGTCTTGAAGCGTAGAATGGCAGAAGAAAAACGGTTCAAAATTATAACCGGACAGACGCTACAAAGTGTTGGAAAAAAGCTGTCAGCAGATTAGATCTGTGCAAATATTATATTCTCTCTGCGGTTCTGTATGGTGTGTGTAACAGGTCCGGATACACTTACTTCGTCCAAAGACTATTCTGGAGTTCGTAAGGAGGGAACCCGCCTTGCAATGCCGAAGACAAATCTACGCGCCGGACTCCTCATCATTGAAGCCAGGTTCAGGGGCTACTGAGGGAGTCCTGGACTAAGGGGTCCTCGGGCGTCCGACCTGTTATTCATGGGCCGGACTCATGGGTTGTGAGGACATGAAGGCCGAAGACTACACCGTGTCAGGATTGGACTCTACTTGGCGTGGAAGGCAAGCTTGGTGACCAAAGATTCCTTCTTATGTAACCGACTCCATGTAAACCCTAGATCCCTTCGGTGTCTATATAAACCGAAGGGGATAGTCCGGAAAGGACAACATATATACTCATTACCATATTCATAGACTAGGCTTCTAGGGTTTAGCCATTACGATCTCATGGTAGATCAACTCTTGTAACACCCATATTCATCAATATCAATCAAGCAGGACATAGGGTATTACCTCCATAGAGTGGGCCTGAACCTGGGTAAACATTGTGTACCCTGTCTCCTGTTACCATCGATCTTAGACGCACGGTTCGGGACCCCCTACCTGAGATCCGCCGGTTTTGACACCGACAGGGGAGAAACCTTCTATCTTGTATCTTCATGGCCCACCAGTCCGGTCCACGTCACATAGCCTGGACGCCCGAGGACCCCCTAATCCAAGACTCCCTTAGTAGCCCCTAAACCAGGCTTCAATGACGATGTGTCCGGCGCGCAGATTGTCTTCGACATTGCAAGGCGGGTTCCTCCTCCGAATACTCCACAGTAGTTGAACAAAAGAAACATATTCGGCTCTATACAATAATTACAACCCTGAATCATGAGGGCAAAATACTTAAACAAAAATAGGTCATGTCTTCTGACAAGTTTTTCCGCGAGGTATTATGTTCCGGTCTTATTATTGTTTCGAACCGTTTTTCAGCCCCATCCCGTTTCGCGTTTCGAGATGCAACTCCCAGTGAAATGTCTCGTCAAAGTAGAGATCGTGTCCCCTTATTGCAGGATTTTCATCAATAAGGGCTTGGGTAATCCAATCGTGCCATCCGCCCAACCCCTTGTGTCGTGGAATTGTCACGGCAGATGTCCTAGAGAAAGGACTTAGTCGTAGGGCCATCGCAACTAGGAAGCTTAAAGGGGTTAATCGGGACAAAGGACACGAGAGGTTTTATACTAGTTCGGCCCCTTACGATGATGGTAAAAGCCTACGTCTAGTTGTGTTGGTATTGCTGGGGGTTTCGATCACCAAGAGGCTTAACTCGCCGGCTTGGTTATCGATCTCTTGTTTCTTGCCCTAAACCGCCACCGGGTCGTCCCCTTATATACACGGGTTGACGCCTGGTGGTCGACAGAGTCCCGGCCGGCTCATAATCATGTCTGGCTTGGTGACTTCCTTTACATGCCTTTCTTTACAAGTCTTTCCTTACATACGGCGGTTCATAGTACCGGGCCTTAAACCGCCTCCAGGACTTTGGTCTTTCTATAAGATTTGACAAACTATCATCTTGAATGTTTACTGGGCTTCTTGTGTAACCCGCCATTGGGGCTGACCCGGCCCCTCCTGGGCGGGTCATAACTGATAGCTACATCCCCAACATTAGGCCCCAGGTTGACTTTAAACTTAGTTCTTTGTCAATCTTCAATACTTAGACAAAAATCCATCTTCTTATCCTCACAGAAATTTTTTTAACCCGCCATGATGTCATCTTTTGAAAATGCAAAAAACTTTTATGACGTCATCTCCCAACAGATCTTCATCATTAATGTCTCCCAAGAACCGAGGCGTCTGTGTAGTTGGATAACCATTATTCGGCTATCACTCGATTTGCGCGCCCGCCTGTTCACATTTTCCTTATAAATAGGCACGCTTCGGCCTTCCTCATTCCTCTCCCTCTCTGCGTCTTCTTCCTCTCGCAACCCTCCTGCTGCTTGAGCCTCACCACCGTCGCGCTTCTCCTTCATCTCCGTCGACCTTGGCCGCTGCATCAACTCGAATCGGTCCAGAGAAACAACGGCGATCTCCGTAGAAGACCTGCGACTGTAAGTGTTCTTCCTTTTGTTTCTCAGATCTGCATTAGGGTTTCCAGGCTCCTGTGTGTTCTTCATATTTCATCGTAGTTCTTCCACTGCAAGCCTCTTCTTGATCCAAAAAGACATATATGCTTGTGCGGTAGCGTTTTTGTGCCTACTCTTGATGCCCACGGATCCCTTTCTCTGGTTCAAAGGTCCCATTAGAACCCACAGATTTATCTGCGCTAAACTTTTTAGGTGTAGAATTTTTTTTCATGTTGAATAACCATTTGATCTGGAATAACACCAAGCAGTTGGGAAACCTGTTTGTCTCAACACTTAGCTGATTTCGCTTTTCTCAAATATCTGTAGTCATGGCGGCTTACTGTGCCGGCTTACTTTTCCTTATATAGCATTAGCCCTTAACTAAGATGCCATTACTTCCCTGCATTATCATCATTTAAATGTTAATTTCATCATTGAATTGAACCGGCATGTTTCCTTTCTTTTCAGTTCATCTTTGAACATCATGCCGTCAAAAGCACCAACCATCTGTAACTGGGTTCCCTCAACTGTAACTGAGGAACGTTTGAAGGAGTTCTTCACCATAGGATTTCTGCCAGGAAAAGACGTCATGTCTTACCGTCCTCCTAACCCGGACGAAGAACGACCCAATCCAAGGGCCGGTGAAGTGATTGTTTTTACTGACCATATGAACCGTGGCTTCTCACCGCCCGGCTCAAAGTTCTTCAGAGAGGTCCTCCACTTTTTCAAACTCCACCCTCAAGATATTGGGCCCAATTCCATATCTAACATCTGTAACTTCCAAGTGCTCTATGAGGTGTATCTTCAACAAGAGCCGACCGTGGAGCTGTTTAGAGAATACTTTTATCTGAACCGGCAAAACAAGTGCACCAACGGCCTTAGCTTAGAGCTTGGAGACATCTCAATTCAACGCTAGCAGGGCACTGTCTTCCCCCTCATAGTCTTGCCGAGTCATCCAAAAGACTGGAATCAGACTTGGTTTTACTGCCAAGACATTTTACCGGCAGACGAGAGGCCACTGCCGGGTTATCGCCCCGAACGTCTTGACTCCATGTTCGCGCTCCCTGACAAGCTCACTGCCGCTGAACGTAGAAAGCTGATACCATCCATCAAAAGGATTAATGCTCTGTTAGGGAACGGGTTAACTGGAGTTGATCTGACCCACTGCTGGATCTCATGGTGGGTCATCCCTCTAAGTCGTCGGTCAAAGCTGATGTATGAGTATGGCGGAGGCCCGGATGACTCTCTTCGTCACAACCTCGCTCAATTAACAGAAGAAGATATTGTTTCAATGTCAACCCTTCTGGTGAACGGGAAATACGAAGATTGCAGTATTGTCGGGTTAAACCCCTTCTGCAAGCTTAACCCGGTGCCAGAAGTAAGGATATTATGATCTCTTCTCCTTTGTATTTTTCCCAGTCGTATTGTTTAATACTTGCCTGACCTTTTCGTCGTGTTTTTACCTGTCTGCAGGCCAACTCTGACTTCTGGAAAGTTAAATATGACCACGAGGCTGCCAAGAAAACGAGAGCCGCCATAAACGCCAAGAAAACGACCCGGAGGTCGAAAAAGAAGAAGAACACTGCTGAAGATTGGATGAAGCTTGACGATACATCTGAGTTGGAGGTAGCCCTTGATTCCCTTGGCCAATTTTTTAATAATCTTATTAACACTGATCATTACCAGGATGACACTGGGGCCAGTCAGGCCGTGGAAGAAGAGGTAACTATTATTTCCTCCGACTCAGAGCCCTTGCCAAGACAAAAAATTCGACGAGTGATCCGTAAAGTAAGGTTTTCTAACCATTTAGCTCACTTGGATCCCAACTTTATTTTGAAAAAGCAGCAACATGAGAGCCGCCGTCAAGCCCGGACCGAAGACGAACCGGCTGTTGTTCTTCAACAAATGCCTCAGAAGCGCCGGAATGAGGTTTACTTCTTTTGTCCTTAACTCTGTTTAGTGGATCCTTTCCCTTGCATTACTTTAACTTTATTTTATCTTTTCAGGAGGTGTCTCGCTCTTCTGGCGACTCATCGCAGACTCAATTTCCGACCTTCAAGACTGCCCCTGGGTACTGAAAAATCCTCCTTTTTTCCGGGTTGTTCAAATTGTATTTTTATACTGTCAGTTCTGCAACATTTCTCTTAGTGCCCAAGCTAAGTCCAAGAAGGCAAAGCCAGCTAAACCGGCAGAAGACCCAACAATGCTTGCATCTGACCCGGCCAGGCCATCTTCTCCTCCATTAACTGACGCGCCAGAAGACCCGCCTGTCAATGCAGAAGCAAATCCTCCTGAGCCGTCGTTTGATGAGACCATTGTGCCCTTCCGCAACTGGACCATCAAGCTCAGCCAACCCGCCATCACCGTCTACACAAGATGTTTTTATCACCGGGAGCCGTTTTATTGAGCCGGGGAATCCAACTGTGCTGGCTCACCACATGGCGAAACAAGAGGCACTGGAGAGGCAGAAAGTGCGCTTTGACGTTGCCAATTATGATCATCTAAATGCCAACGATATTTTATCCGGCTATCTCAGCCATGTGCACTCCAGTCGCGACTCTGAGATTGAAATGGTCAAACAGTTGTAGTTGAAATACGAGGTATGTTCTCCCGGCTTATCTCTATTCCTCCAGCCCCCAAGTCTTCAGATTATGATAGAACCGGAATGATCTGTAGAATTTATAATATAGGCCAAGACCTTTACCTTTGAAACTTTTCTTGAATTCACTAAAATAGAACAAAGCTTCACCTGTAGTCCCCAAGGGCCGGTTCCTTTTGATCATAAATGAGCCGGTACTTTAAATTGTTTTGTACCATATTCAAGGGACTTAATACTCCGGCTTAACCTTGGAAACTTGCTGAACTGCATACATTAGCCCCCAAGTACCAAGTGTTGTTACTTTGTAAAGTACTTGGGACTTAAAGTATGTCTTTAGAGTCATAAAAATTTGTTTTGGCATACATTAGCCCCCAAGTGTCAAGTGGTTTTTTGTAAAGTACTTGAGACTTGAATCTTGATTTTTGAACTTTAAGCAAAATCTTGACTCATCTGAGTGTTTTTTGTAGAATGCCTTATCTGAACTGAACTCGTAGTTGACTGATGCGAAGACCCGGCTAGCGAGTCAGGAGGCAGAAATAAAATCTGCTAAATCCAAACTGCAAATAAGTCTCTCTGAGATGGAAAATTTAAAGACCAACTTCACCGCCAAGAAGAAAACCTAGGCAGAGGAAAAAACGCTTCTGACACAACGTGCCGAAAAGGCCGAAGCAGCCCCTGAAGAGGTTTCAACAGAACTGAACGGTTTAAAGGGATGGGTGTCTCAAATGGTGGCCGCCATCTTTGGTAAGCCGTCTGTTTTTAATCTTGTGTAATTTTTACTGATCCGGAATATAAGCCGCCAGCTGACTTTGTGTATAAAATATGTGCAGGCCCACGAAGCAAAAACCTGAGCCAAGATCCTTTGATTAAACTGAAGGCAGTGTATACCTTAGTAGAACAACTGTATATTGGCGCACAACGGGCACTTGCCGCCATCTCTCCTGCCAATCAAGGACCCAACCGGCTCAACGATGTCTTGAAGAAACTGTCAATCCTGCCTGCCAGATTTCAAGAAGTGAAGCGCTCCTGTGCGCGAGCCGGAGCTTTGACTGCCCTGAGCCGCTCCAAGGCTTGGGTGCCAGACCTAGACCCGGCAGACGTGGCCAGATGCTATCCCACCGTGAAGGAAGACGGATCTCCCTTTGAGCAGGATGACTTCATGGCTTGCGTTCGCGGAGTCCGACCTCAGGCAACTACCATTGGAGATGACACCAAGATCGACAAATACCAGCCGGGTTTTGATGTTGAAAATAAGAAGATGGCGACTCCCTCGTACAAGGTGACAGATTTGATCCTGCCTGTAAGAGAAAATACATTTGCCCCGGAAGTTGACTCGGCCGGCCTGATCGACGAAGAAGCCGAATTTGTCGCCGTGAATGGTTTTGACTAGTCAAAACCCAGCTTCCAGCCAACAGAGGGCGGTGAACTGGCGAGGGAGGAGCAATAATCATCTTCATGGGTTTATAAAAACCTTGTAATAGTTTTAGCTATGAAAACACTATGCTTTGCTTATGCCCTCGCGCATAAAACACTTATATGTGATTCTGTGTTTCCTGATGTCAATATGTGCATCCTACTTATGGTTGTCCCTGTAATATTTCAGCTCTGTTCCTGTAGATACAATGGAAAAGACTGGCTTGGTGGCTTAGTACCGAACGGGTTATAACACCCGGCTTATAGCCAATATGTTTACCATAATAAAAAATGGAAACAGAAAAAAGAGAACAAGGCTGAAACTAACCCGTTGGTTAATGTAGCAGGCAATTGCGTATAAACAATAACCATACATGTACCTTTGATCCTTAGACCACCGGTTTAAATGACCCAGGTAATGAAGTTGATAACTCAAATCTTTTTGAGAAGTCAATGCTTCTGAATACTCAATGATCATCATACCTTGGTGGCTTTGTTGTCAGATAGTCTAGCCGGCGAAGAAGACCAGGCTAATTATTTGTAATATTGAGACAAAAAAAAATTAAAAGGCAAACAACAGATAATAAGTATAATTTAACCTTGTATTGAAAAGGTTGGGGGCTTCTGATTCGAATACGATCAGTAAACCGGACCAAAGGGGTTAAGCTAAGGTTCGAATACGACCATATAGCCCCCAGTGGCTTTGGCATTGCACCGATCAAGAGGGTACCGACAGCTATGTTCTCCTTGGTTCGAATACGACCTATGTTTGAACAGGAAGCCCCCAAATGACCTTGAGAGGTTTTTAACGACCCTGATTCAAATACGATCCAAGTCGGACCTAAAAGGGTTATGATAGCTATGATTCGGATATGATCAAGAAGCCCCCAAGTGAGTTTGGCCTTGAGCCGATCAAGAGGGTTATGATAGCTATGTTCTCTTTGGTTCGAATACGACCTATGTTTGAACAGGAAGCCCCCAAGTGACCATGAGATTGCAGCTAGATTCGAATACGATTATAAGCTGAACCAAAAAAGGTTAGACTTGATTCGAATATGATCAGCTCCTTAATAGTCAGTTAAAAATAAAACATGACAAAGATACGTAATCTTTTGAAAAGAAAAGGAGACCGATGGTCCTGCTTTATTACTTGTCATGGTATATACAATGTTAAAGTATGTACATGATGAGAGCCGGTGGCTCAGGTGTAGTATGGCCGAAGTTGAGAAATGTTCCACGGCCCGCGGGTCTCCTCCTCCGACTTACGTGAGTCTTTGTGCTCTCGAACGTCAATGAGGTAATATGACCCGTTGTTTAAGCTCCTGCTGACCACAAAGGGTCCTTCCCAAGGTGGGGATAACTTGTGTGCATCTGACACATCCTGGATGAGCCGGAGCACCAGGTCGCCTTCCTGAAAAGTTCTGGACTTAACCCGGCGACTGTGATAACGACGCAGGTCCTGTTGATAAATTGTTGATCGAGCCGCTGCTAAGTCTCTTTCTTCATCTAACAAGTCGAGTGCATCCTGTCTAGCTTGTTCATTATTAGCTTCAACATAAGCCGCCACGCGGGGCGAGTCATGACGGATGTCACTAGGCAACACTGCTTCTGCTCCATACACCACGAAAAAAGGTGTGTAACCTATAGACATGTTAGGTGTGGTGTTGATACTCCACAACACCGGGGGTAATTCCTCTACCCAACAACTCGGTGTTCGCTGTAAGGGAACCATAAGCCGGGGCTTGAGACCTTTTAAAATTTCCTAATTTGCTCTCTCAGCTTGACCATTAGATTGAGGATGAGCTACGGAAGAAACATCAAGCCGAATATGTTCACGTTGACAAAACTCCTCCATAGCCCCTTGGGATAAATTAGTGCCATTGTCCGTGATAATGCTATGTGGAAAACCAAAATGGAAGATCACCTTTTTCATGAACTGAACCGCCATGGCCGTGTCACACTTACTTACCGCCTCCGCCTCAACCCACTTAGTGAATTTATCAACTGCCACCAAGAGATGTGTCTTTTTATCCTTAGACCTTTTGAAAGGTCCCACCATGTCAAGCCCCTAGACCGCAAACAGCCAAGTGATTGGAATCATCCGGAGCTCTTGAGCCGGCACATGTGCTCGTCGTGTGAACTTTTGACATCCATCACATCTGCTGACCAAATCCTCTGCATTAGCGTGAGCCGTCAACCAGTAAAAACCATGACGAAAAGCCTTGGCCACCAGAGATTTTGACCCGGCGTGATGACCACAATCGCCTTCATAGATCTCACGAAGTATTTCTTGGCCATCTTCGGGGGAAACACACCGCTGAAACGCTCCAGAGACGGTGCGATGGTATAGTTCTCCATCTGAAATCGTCATTGACTTAGACCGCCGGGTTATTTGTCGAGCCAGAGTCTCATCTGCTAGCAACTCTCCCGGGTCATGTAAGCCAAGAACGGTACTATCCAATCTGGGATGACATGAAGAGCCGCCACCAACCGCGCCTCCGGGTCAGGAACGGCTAAATCTTCTTCTATGGGTGTCGGTGTCAAAACCGGTGGATCTCGGGTAGGGGGTTCCAAACTGTGCGTCTAGGCCGGATGGTAACAGGAGGCAAGGGACACAAAGTTTTACCCAGGTTCGGGCCCTCTCGATGGAGGTAAAACCCTATGTCCTGCTTGATTAATATTGATGATATGGGTAGTACAAGAGTAGATCTACCACGAGATCAGAGAGGCTAAACCCTAGAAGCTAGCCTATGGTATGATTGTTGATGTGTATGTTGTCCTACGGACTAAAACCCTCCGGTTTATATAGACACCGAAGAGGGTTAGGGTTACATAGAGTCGGTTATAATGGTAGGAGATCTGAACATCCGTATCGCCAAGCTTGCCTTCCACGCCAAGGAAAGTCCCTTCCGGACACGGGACGGAGTCTTCAATCTTGTATCTTCATAGTCCAAGAGTCCGGCTGAAGGTATAGTTCGGCTATCCGAACACCCCCTAATCCAGGACTCCCTCAGTAGCCCCTGAACCAGGCCTCAATGACGACGAGTCCGGCGCACAGATTGTCTTCGCCATTGCAAGGCGGGTTCCTCCTCCAAGTACTTCATAGAAGATTTTGAACACAAAGATAGTGTCCGGCTCTGCAAAATAAGTTTCCACATATTGCCATAGAGAGAATAATATTTACACAAATCTAATCTGCTGACGTATTCCGTAGTGTGACATCACACCACGGCCAAGCTTTTATTCGAACTGTTTTACTGTCCCATCTTAGCGTGTTATGCGAGGCGATTTCCTTGGCACGTCTTGTTAAAGCAGAGATCGTGTCCCCTTATTCTGGGATTCTTCATCAATATGGGCGTGGGTAACCCAACCGCGCCATTGATTACGGCGCTTGGAGATAAGCGAGTTTTACCAGGCTGGTGGGGACATATAGTCGCATCCACCCATATAAGGGGATAAGGATCCACCTTTTCACCCACGCCTTCTTCCTCCTTTGCCTATCCATTCTTGCGCACTCGAGCTCCAGCGCCCAAGTCCGCACTACCACATCAACCTTCTCCAGTCATGTCCGGAGCGGGACGCAAGTGGATGGTCTCCTCCGTCACGGAGGGACACATCAAAAAGCTGAGGAAGGCCGGGTATCTGGCTAGCGACATCGCGCACCGGCTTCCCGAAAAGGGGCAGCTCATCCCCACTCCTAGGCCCCATGAGAGGGTGGTATTCCTCCCCCATTTCCTCCGCGGACTAGGCTTCCCTCTGCATCCATTTGTCCGGGGGCTCATGTTCTACTACGGCCTGGATTTCCACGATCTGGCCCCGAACTTCGTCCTTAACATCTCGGCGTTCATCGTCGTGTGCGAGGCGTTCCTCCGCATCCGCCCCCATTTCGTCCTATGGCTTAAGAATTTCAACGTCAAGCCGAAGGTGGTGCGTGGCAACCATGCGGAGCGCGGAGGTGCCATGGTGGGCAAGATGGCCAACGTCTTATGGCTTGAGGGCTCCTTTGTGGAGACCCTGAAGGGGTGGCAATCGGGGTGGTTTTTGATCACCGAGCCGCGCGACCCTAAGTGGGTCGCAGCCCCTGAGTTCCGGTCCGGACCCCCAACGCGGCTCACGTCCTGGAAAGAGACGGGCCTGTCGCGGGGCAACCAAAAGGAGGTGACCGGACTGCAAACATGCATCCATTCCCTGGTGAACAAGCAGCTCAGGCTTGTCAATGTAGTCCAGGTTATGCTCATCCGCCTGAGCCTCCCGTGTCAACAACGGGCCTTCAATCTGTGGGAGTTCAATCCAGCACAGCACCGAACTCTGAGCAAGCTCTTCGACACGACGTACGAAGATGCCTGGAAGGTGCTTTTCAAAGGCGTCGAGGCTCCCTCATCCGCTACTGAGAATCGCGGATTCAGCGCGCAGCGTCATGCTAGCGCGGTAAGTTTTTTGTACCTTTTACAGGGCACTACTTTTTAATAGTTTAACTCTGTGTGGGATCTAAACTCCCTTACCTTTGACAGGATTGGCAGGCGAAGTCCGGACGGATCGACTGTCTGGCCCCTTTGCCCGAAGGCCCAGCGGACGCTCGCTTGGCGAGGCTGCTGGTTCCGGCGCCCTATGTGGTGCCGGAGAAGAAGGCCACGAAAAGGGCCATGGGGACTCGAAAGAGCGCGTGGCGCCAGGAGGTGTCGGATTCATCATCCGACGGTCCCGAAGCGCCTTCTCTCACGAAGACGAGGAGGAAAAAGAAGAAACCTCTCCCCCTCCAGCGGGAGGAGAGAAGAAAAGGAAGGCCGCCCTCTCTGAGGAGGCCGGAGGGTCCAAGAAGGGGAAAACCCTTCCTCCGGACTACTCCACTGACGCCGACAACGGCGGAGATGAGTGGCAGCCCAGGGCCAAGCCCCTGGCAAAATCGTAAGTATCCGGATATCGGAGTAATTCATAGTATTCGTTTATTGCACAGCTTTCCCTTATGTCGAATTTGCTTATGCAGCCCACCCAAAGACCGGCTCGACGCGTCGTCGAGCGGCTCACTGGACTCGTCAGATGTGAACTCGCTTCCGACGGCTTCCTCCCCCCGCCCAACGGACGACACCGAGGTGTTGTCCCAACAGGTTCCAAGCAGGGAGGAGGTGGTCCCGGAGGCGCCGCAAGGCGACCTCCCGGACTCCAGGTGTAAGGGGGATGAAACCCCCCAGGGCTCCAAGTCTGGCCCTAGGCTAGACACCGCTCCGGAACCTTCAAAGGTTCCAGAGTCTGGCGGGGGACCTCCTTCCAAGAGAAGCAAGCCCGCCGTGCCGGTGACCTCCGTCCAACCGGAGGCACCGGACAATATGTTGGAGGCGCTCCAAGGCGCCTCCATCGACGAGGGGCACCGCACTATTATGAGTGCGGTGATCCAGAAGGTTTAGTCCGCCAAGAGCGGACTGACTGAAGCTTGTACAAGCCTTTTAACAGGCTTTGAGGTAAGTAAAGAATGCGTAAATAATATTACCGCATAGACAGTAGCCCCCGATGCTCTGTTTGGCGTTCGGGAAGAAAGGCCGAATAGAGGATCAAAGAAAATTCGCAGGAGTCTAACAAAAAGGAGTCAATATGCATGTGCAGGCTTCCCTGCGGGCGTCCGTCGCACTGACTGCGGAAGTGGACGTGCTAAAGCAGAACCTCGAGCAGTCCGAGCAAGAGCTCGGGCATGCCAAGAAGCAGCTCGAGGATAATGAAGGTAAGAAATACCTTGTTGGAATTAAATATATATATATATATATATATATATAAATGTGCAATTGCAAAAAATGACAGGATTATCGTGGCTATTGTAGGGGCCATGTCTGAGGTGGCGACCCTTAAGCAAGCGCTGCTCGAGGCCGAGAAGACGGCGGCCACGGAGCGCACCGAGCGGGAGAAGTATGACACCGAGGTTGGCAAGGTGCGGCAGGAGCTCCAGGCTCTCATGGAAAAACATGAGAGTTTGGAGCGTGACTCAAGGACGCGAGCATCCGAGCTCGCGGCGGCTATTGAAAGTGCCAAGTCTGCCAAGGCCGAATCCCAGAAGACCCTCCAGGAGTTGGATGAGGTGAAGAAGATAGCGGCGGGTAAGGCATTCTTTATGCAAAGCAAACACATAAGCGTGGGTTACTTGTTACTTACCCGAATTCGGAGTTCTCCAGGCGCATTCGCAGATCTTCCCTGGAATGTATCCGGTGCCGCCGCATTCTATCGAGCCGAGGAGGGCAGCTCGACGGAGAAGGTGTTCTGGTCTCAGTATGCTGAGGCCGGACACCCCGTGCCCCTGAGCGACCAGCTGAAGCAACTGGTCGAGCTCCACAAGGCGGCCGAACAGGCCATGAAGGGCCTCCTAGTTCGGCTGTGGCCTGGAGAGGCTCTGCCTGGGAGCTATTTCGGGCTGGTGCGGCGGCTGGTGGAGGCCTGTCCAAGGCTCGAAGTCATCAAGCGCTCCGTCTGTATTGAAGGTGCCCGTGCTAAGGTGCACTGGGGCAGGCTGGATGCGGAGAAGCTTGTGAAGGACGAGCCACCAGCGGGGAAAGAGCATCGCAAGCCCGAAAATTACTATAAGGATGTTCTGAAGGGTGCCCGCCTTGTGGCGGATGAATGTATTAGGGATGTAATTTTTGAGTAAAACTCGCTCGTGTTTGTCCTGTGCGCTGAAAAATTGCTCATATGCGCTGAGCAATGCTGCTGGAATTTAAAATATTACCTTCTGTGCGGCTGCTTATCAATACTGAGAGATGGTGAGTCGTCGGCTTCTGCCCCCTTGCCGCTAGTGCTAGGGTGTTCGGGGATAAACCTGGGCGCTCTTTTTCCCATATTTGGGTCCTTCGAGGGAGGCGCTCAGCCCAACGAACGAGGCAATCGGACTATAATGCGTGAACACTCTCACTTAGCCATAGAATTCTATAATTTTAAATTTCGGCAAAGCCCCTAGTATTCGGAAGACCGAGTTCGGGGCGCTATCCACGCCTTGGCCGTACGGAGCCGACTCCTCGCCCTAAGCGGCATAAGTCTTTAGGGACTCGAAAAAACCTCTCGAACAGCGACCAACTCTCGCTTCATCATGACAGTCAGTTTTAGCTTTCTCCACTAAGGTGCTCGGCCCAGCTCAACTGGGGCACAATTGCAGTGGTTCTCCTAGTGCTACCTTAGCCGATATAGCGAAACGTAAGGCACCAAAACATAGGAGCCGGGCAAACCCAACTATTGACCCAAGACATGATTTGGAGCCGATTCATATAGTGCTATAAGTTCGGGGTGCCGCACTTGTGAAAGTGTTCGGACTTCTCACACCATATTGAGGGGTGCTAAAAGCCCCTGGCGTATTTTGGCCGTACCAAGTTGTACGGGTGCAACATGTCGTTAAGGAACATTTATTTATAAAAAGATAATGCAAAAAATAGACAAAAGCTATGCATTGTTTAAAAATAGCTGCGATCAAAGAAGAACGATACACGTAATGCGATAAATGAAAAGTTGGACTATTTAACATGTCTGCTCCAGGGGCAAGCTGCAGAATAGTATGCGAAACAGGTATACTGCTCGTGATAGAGACCACCTGGGATTTCCGTAATGCGGCATGGCTTGTCTGCTTCCCTGGTCCTTGCATCGTTTGTGCAGCAATTGAACTGCCGAACAGGCCTTCTAAAGAGTAGAGTCCTGGAAGTAAGAGAAAAGTAAAAAATCGGCAGCCCCTGGTGCGGTTTAAGCCGTGTTTTGGGCGTGCCGTGATGGTGCCCCTCCCCCTATGCCCATAGTATTTCCAGAGCGTAGTTATGGACGCGAAGTACTGGCGTCGCCTTTTTGCGAGGGTTGGGGTTTGGGCCGCATTGCTACGCCTACTCGGAACGTGCCAGGCGGTCTTGTTGTAGGTTACTCCGGGCGCGCTTGACGGTGTCCGGACGTTTAATGGCCGGACTGGCAAACTACCTGGAGAGGCTTCTTTGTACTTCCGCTGCAAGGGCCGCCGTGTGCTCCTCCGTTCGGAGGGAGCGTTCGGTGTTTCCATTGACCGTAATTACTCCACGAGGGCCTGGCATCTTGAGCTTAAGGTATGCATAGTGCGGTACCGCTTTGAATTTGGCGAATGCGGTTCGTCCGAGCAGTGCATGATAGCCACTGCAGAATGGGACTATGTCGAAGATCAATTCCTCGCTTCGGAAATTATCCGGGGATCCGAAGACCACTTCAAGTGTGACTGAGCCTGTACAGTTGGCCTCTACACCTGGTATTACGCCTTTAAAGGTCGTTTTGGTGGGCTTAATCCTCGAGGGATCGATGCCCATTTTTCGCACTGTATCCTGGTAAAGCAGGTTCAGGCTGCCGCCGCCGTCCATGAGGACTCTAGTGAGATGAAATCCGTCAATAATTGGGTCTAGAACCAATGCGGCAAATCCGCCATGACGGATGCTAGTGGGATGGTCTCTTCGATCAAAGGTGATCGGGCAGGAGGACCATGGGTTGAACTTTGGGGCGACTGGCTCTACCGCATATACGTCCCTTAACGCGCGCTTCCGCTCCCTTTTGGGGACGTGGCTGGTATATATCATGTTCACCGTCCGCACTTGTGGGGGAAAACCCTTCTGTCCATTGTTGTTCGGTGGCCGGGGCTCCTCGTCGTCATCGCTATGCAGCCCCTTGTCTTCATTGTCGGCACTTAGCTTGCCTGCCTGCTTGAACACCCAACAATCCCTGTTGGTGTGATTGGCCGGCTTTTCGGGGGTGCCATGTATTTGGCACAAGCGGTCAAGTATTCGGTCCAATCTGGACGGCCCCTTAGGAGTCCTTTTGAATGGCTTCTTCCGCTGACCGGATTTAGAGCCTTTGAATCCGGCATTAACTGCCGTATCCTCAGCATTGCCGCCGTTAATGCGGCGCTTCTGCTTGTTGCGACGTGACCTGCCACTAATGTCCCTGGTGTCCGAACTACCAGGGTTCTTGTTCATATTGTTGCTACAAGCGAGCCAGCTGTCTTCTCCCGCGCAAAAGCGGGTCATGAGTGTCGTGAGTGCTGCCATAGATTTCGGCTTTTCCTGTCCGAGGTGCCGGGCCAGCCACTCATCACAGATATTGTGCTTGAAGGCTGCTAGGGCCTCAGCGTCCGGACAGTCGACTATTTGATTTTTCTTTGTTAGGAACCGTGTCCAGAATTGTCTGGCCGATTCCTCTGGCTGCTAGATTACGTGACTTAGGTCATCGGCGTCTGGGGGTCGCACATAAGTGCCCTGGAAATTGTCGAGGAATGCGGCTTCCAGGTCCTCCCAACAACTGATTGATCCTGTTGGCATGCTGTTGAGCCAATGCCGAGCTGGTCCTTTATGCTTGAGTGGGAGGTATTTGATGGCGTGAAAATCGTCGCCGCGGGCCATGTGGATATGAAGGAGATAATCCCCGATCCATACCGCAGGGTCTGTTGTGCCATCATATGATTCGATGTTTACGGGTTTGAAACCCTCGGGGATTTGATGATCCATTATTTCGTCTGTAAAGCACAGTGGGTGTGCGCCGCCTCTGTACTGGGCGATATCATGACGTAGCTCCAATGAGCTTTGTCTACTGTGTTCGGCCCTGCCGAATTTGTGGCCGGCGTGACGGTTACCGTCTCGAGCCGTGGGGTGCCCACGCGATCCGTAGATCGATCGTGTTTGCCTTGCCTTGTCCTCCAACATGTATCGTAAGTCCGGCGCATATTCCCGTGCCTTGGTACGGGGTGCGGCTTGAGTGGAGGGCTGGGAGGCCTCTCTGTCGCGGCCACGAGGTGGCCGTTCGGCCGCATCAAGTGCTTCCTCCTCTAATCGGGGTAGCAACTTGCGCGTTGGGTAACTCTTGGAGGGGCGTTCGAGTTTATGCTCTTCGGCCGCAAGGACTTCAGTCCATCTGTCAACCAGCAAATCTTGATCAGCTCCGAGTTGTTGCTGTTTTTTCTTGAGGCTTCTTGCCGTGGCCATAAGCCTGCGTTGGAAACGCTTTTGCTCAACGGGATCCCCTGGCACGACGAATTCATCGTCGTCGAGGCTTGCCTCGTCTTCGGAGGGAGGCATATAATTATCGTCCTCGACCTCTCTGTCTGCCGCTCTCTCATGAGGGCTGGTTTCTCCATCCTCCTGTGCTAAACCTTGCTAGAGGGGGTTTTCTTCGGCACTCTCCGGAGTATTATTATCTCCCGTGCTGGAATCACTGTTTTTGTGTTGGCGGGATTTTGAGCGGCGCCGCTGACGCCGGCGCTTGGGCTGTTTCTTGGAGGGGTCATCCTCTGCTGTTCCATCGCCCTCTCCCTCTTTTGGGGTGTCCACCATGTATATGTCATATGACGAGGTGGCTTTCCAGGGTCTAGTAGGCGCTGGTTCTTCATCATCTCCTTCATCGGCGTCCATACCGTCGATGTCTTCTGAGTCGAAGTCGAGCATGTCGGTTAAGTCGTCGACAGTGGCTACAAAGTGGGTGGTGGGTGGGTTTTGAATTTCTTCATCGTCCGTACCCCAACCTTGCTGACCGTAGTCCGGCCAGGGCTCTCCTGATAAAGAGAGAGACTTCAGTGACTCCATGATATCACCGAAAGGCGAGTGCTGAAAGATGTCTGCGGCAGTGAACTCCATGATCGACGCCCAATCGGATTCGACTGGCAGGGGCGCGGAGGGTTCGGAGTCCGGAGAGGAGTCTGGCTCCTTGGAGTCACAAGCCTCGCAGAGTACGGGGCTGGTGTTCGGCTCAATCTCCGTTTGGATCGCAGCCCCCGAGGTGGCGTCCAACCGCCCATCCTCGATCGGCGCAGTTGACTCCGAACTAAGGGTCGGAGCCGGTGCGGGTGCGGCCTCTAGGGCACCGTTCGGGGGCAGAGTTAGATCATGCTCGTCATGACAGTGCGGCACGCTCGGCAGTGGTTCGAATCCGTCGAAGATCAAGTCCCCGCGGATGTCAGCCGTGTAGTTTAAACTTCCGAATCTGACCTGAAGGCCAGGGGCGTAGCTTTCGATCTGCTCTAGATGGCCAAGTGAATTGGCCCGCAGTGCGAAGCCGCCAAAGACGAAGATCTGTCCGGGGAGGAAGGTCTCACCCTGGACTGCATCGCCATTGATGATCATAGGAGCCATCGGGCCTGATGGCGAAGGCACAGAGGAACTCTCAATGAAAGCACCAATGTCGGTGTCAAAACCGGCGGATCTCGGGTAGGGGGTCCCGAACTGTGCGTCTAGGCCGGATGGTAACAGGAGGCAAGGGACACGAAGTTTTACCCAGGTTCGGGCCCTCTTGATGGAGGTAAAACCCTATGTCTTGCTTGATTAATATTGATGATATGGGTAGTACAAGAGTAGATCTACCACGAGATCAGAGAGGCTAAATCCTAGAAGCTAGCCTATGGTATGATTGTTGGTGTGTATGTTGTCCTACGGACTAAAACCCTCCGGTTTATATAGACACCGGAGAGGGTTAGGGTTACATAGAGTCGGTTACAATGGTAGGAGATCTGAACATCCGTATCGCCAAGCTTGCCTTCCACGCCAAGGAAAGTCCCTTCCGGACACGGGACGGAGTCTTCAATCTTGTATCTTCATAGTCCAGGAGTCCGGCTGAAGGTATAGTTCGGCTATCCGAACACCCCCTAATCCAGGACTCCCTCAATGGGCAACTTGACAGACGGGTTATGCAAAACATCCAAAAAGGTGTTAGGTGGTACCGGCTTGCGCTGAGACCCCAACCGGCTTAAAGCATCAGCCGCTTCGTTCTTCCTTCGGTCAATGTGCTCCACCTGATAACCTTTAAAATGCCCTGCAACAGCATCAACCTCCCGGCGATAAGCCGCCATGAGAGGATCCTTGGAATCCCACTTGCCTGATACCTGCTGAGCCACTAAATCTGAGTCGCCAAGACATCTGACCTGGCTTAAACTCATCTCTTTTGCCACTCGAAGACCATGGAGCAAAGCTTCATACTCTGCTACATTGTTAGTGCAAGGAAACATCAGCTGTAACACATAACAAAATTTGTCACCTCGAGGAGAGGTTAAAACAACTCCAGCCCCCGAGCCTTCCAACTGTCTGGACCCATCAAAATGAATAGTCCAATACGTGTTGTCTGGTTTCTCTTCTGGCATCTGCATCTCTGTCCAGTCATTAATGAAGTCAACCAGTGCTTGAGATTTGATCGCAGTACGTGGTACATACTTCAACCCATGAGACCCAAGCTCAATGGCCCACTTGGTGACTCATCCAGTGGCTTCTCTGTATTGAATGATGTCTCCCAAAGGAGCAGAGCTGACCACAGTGATTGGATGACCCTGAAAATAATGTTTAAGCTTCTGGCTTGCCATAAACACCCCATATGCGAGCTTCTGCCAATGTGGATATCGTTGCTTGGATTCAATTAGCACCTCACTGACGTAGTAAACCGGCTGTTGAACCAGATGTTCCTTGCCAGCCTCCTTGCGCTCCACCACAATAGCCACACTAACAGCTGCTGGGTTGGCGGCCACGTACAACAACAGCGGCTCTTTCTCAACTGGAGCTGCAAGGACCGGCGGCTCAGCCAGCTGTGTCTTCAGATCTTCAAAAGCAGAGTTTGCAGCATCGCTCCAAACAAAATCATCTGTTTTCTTCATCATCTGATACAAAGGCATTGCCTTCTCCCCTAACCGGCTTATGAACCGGCTCAAAGAAGCAACACGACCTGCCAGCCGTTGTACGTCATTGATGCATGTTGGTTTGGCCAGGGATGTAATTGCCTTGATTTTCTCCGGGTTAGCTTCAATACCTCGGTTGGACACCAAAAAACCCAAGAGCTTGCCGTCTGGGACTCCAAAAACACACTTAGCCGGGTTAAGCATCATTTTGTAGACCCGGAGATTATCAAAGGTCTCTTTCAGATCCGCAACCAAGGTTTCCTCTTTCCTGGATTTTACCACTATATCATCCACATAGGCATGAACATTACGTCCAACCTAATTATGAAGACAATTCTGCACACACCGTTGATAAGTCGCCTGGGCATTCTTAAGCCCAAAAGGCATAGATACATAGCAGAAAGCTCCAAAGGGAGTGATAAAAGCTGTCTTCTCCTGATCTTTGACCGCCATCTTGATCTGATGGTAACCTGAATAAGCATCCAAGAAACTGAAACGTGTGCAACCCACCGTAGCATCGATGATCTGATCAATACGGGGGAGGGGAAAAGGATCAGCCGGACAAGCCTTGTTCAGATCGGTGTAATCCACACACATGCGCCAGGTGCCATTCTTTTTGAGTACAAGCACCGGGTTGGCTAACCACTCTGGGTGAAAGACTTCTACGATGAACCCGGCCGCCAAGAGTCGGGCCACCTCTTCTCCAATGGCCTTGCGCCTTTCTTCATTGAATCGTCGGAGAAACTGTCTGACAAGTTTAAACTTTGGATCAATATTGAGAGTGTGCTCAGCGAGTTCCCTCAGGACACCCGGCATGTCTGAAGGTTTCCATGCAAAGATTTCCCGGTTCTCACGGATGAACTCGATGAGTGCGCTTTCCTATTTTGGATCCAAGTTTGCACTGATGATGAACTGCTTGGATGAGTCGCGAGGCACAAAGTCAACCATCTTGGTGTCATCAGCTGATTTGAATTTCAACATTGGCTCATGCTCTATTGTTGGTTTCTTTAATGACGTCATGTCTGCCGGGTCAACATGATCCTTGTAAAACTTTAACTCCTTTGTTGCACAAATAGATTCAGCATAGGCAACATCACCTTCTTCACACTCAAAAGCTATTTTCCGGCTCCCATGTACTGTGATGGTGCCCTTATAGCCCGGCATCTTGAGCTACAAATATACATAACACGACCGAGCCATGAACTTGGCATAAGCCGGCCGTCCAAACAGAGCATGATATGGGATTTTGATCTTCACCACCTCAAAGGTTAATTTTTCTGCTCTGGAATCATACTCATCCCCAAAGGCTACTTCCAGTTCAATCTTACCCGCCGGGTACGCCGACTTGCCAGGAACCACACCGTGAAAAACAGTGTTGGATTGTTTAAGACTCTTATCAGTCAACCCCATCCGGCAGAACGTCTCATAGTAGAGGATGTTGATGCTGCCGCCTCCTTCCATGAGTACCTTAGTGAATTTGTATCCACCAACCTGAGGCGCCACTACCAAAGCCAAGTGACCCGGATTATCGACCTGAGGTGGGTGATACTCTCTGCTCCACACAATAGGCTGCTCTGACCAACGTAAGTAACATGGAATCGACGGCTCAATGGCATTGACGGCCCTCTTGTGAAGCTTCTGGTTCCTCTTACATAAACTAGTGGTGAATACATGGTATTCCCCACTATTTAGTTGTTTTGGGTTGCTCTGATATCCGGACTATTGCTGCTGATTACCTTGGCCGGGTTGTGGATTATATCCTCCTTGGTTACCAGGATGGCCCTGACTGTGAAATCCTCCTCCACCTGAACCGACGCCAGGGCCTTGGAAACTGCCTCCACCTGAACCGCCACCTGGGCTGTGACCTCCATCAAACGCGTTTGAATTTTTAAACGCCTTCATGATCGTACAATCTTTCCACAGGTGGGTGGTTGGCTTCTCCTGGGTGCCGTGCCTTGGACAAGGTTCATTCAATAGTTTCTCAAGGGTGAGACCTGACCCGCCCGACCAAGGGGGTTGTTTGCCCTTGCGCTGTTGATTTCCGCCCTGTGCATTGGTGTTAGCAACAAACTCATCTGCCTTATGTTTATTACCTCCTTGATTTGCCGGGTTATGCTGGTGACCCTTGCCGTTGCCGTTATTCTTTCCCTTTGCTGTCTTTTCTTCGTCAGACACCGGGTCTTTGGTACTATCAGAATCAGCATACTTGACGAGAGCCGCCATCAACTGGCCCATGTCATTATAGTCACGCTTGAGCCGCCCCAACTTCTGCTTCAGAGGTTCAAAACGGCAATTTTTCTCCAACATCAAAACTGCTGAGCCGGCATCCATCTTATCAGACGAATGGATTATCTCCTTGACCAGGCGCACCCAATGGGTTGTAGACTCACCGTCCTCTTGCTTACAATTAGTTAGGTCCACAATCGACATAGGTTGCTTACACGTGTCTTTGAAGTTCTGGATGAACCGGGCCTTTAACTCCGCCCATGAGCCGATAGAATTAGGCGGCAACCCCTTCAACCAAGTACGAGCTGTCCCATCCAACATCATAGTGAAATACTTGGCCATTGCTGCGTCGCTGACCTCCAACAACTCCATAGCCATCTCATAACTCTCAATCCAAGCCCTGGGCTGTAGGTCATCCGTGTAATTAGGCACCTTACGAGGCCCCTTAAAGTCCTTTAGCAAACACTCATTACGTATGGCCGACACCAAGCAAGGGACGCCTACGGTTCTTGTGGCCACTCCTGCCTTGACTGAGGTTGCTGGATAAGCCGGAAAAGTTTGATGAGCCGCCTGATCTGCTGCCATTTGAACTGCTCGTTCCGCCTCTTGTCGGATCCTTTCCTGATCCGCCAAGTTAAGGGCTCCAGCCCGCACCGGCTCATGCATGTGCGGCCGGTTGCGGCGTTGAGCATTGCTTGACATGTCTGTGGATTCCATATGCCTACTGTAGCTCGGGCTCCGGCTTGGGCGAGGAGTTGAATGGATCATGTCTCGACTGTAGGAGTATGCATCCTGCTGTGCCAGAGCTGTTTGAAGAAGTTCTCTTACCCTCCGCGTTTCAACCGCCGCCCGCGAGTCGCCTTCCATCGGGAGAGCCACCAAATGAGTCGACGCTGCGATGAGGTTTTCCAAGGGGTTGGATAAGTGACCCGACGGTGTTGGTATGTACTGAGGCGGAGCGGTAACGATACGAGGTGGTTCCATAGCACGCGGCTGGACCGGCGCGCCGGGTGTCGTGATCCAGTTTACCTTCGGCGGGTTGCTTCCCCCAGCTCTGGGTGTGTGGAATATGTTCCTAGGATCAAGCGTCAGAGGTAGACGTGACCGACTTTTTTGATGCCTTCTCCTCATGACCTCGTTTGACGCGTTCAGATCCACCAAGAGCCGGAAGGTCTCTGCTTGAAGCTATTGAGCACGAACATCCAGAGCCGCCCGTTCCGCTGCCATCCTGACTTCCTCTGTGGCCAGATTTTCCTTAGCTTGCACCATCTCTTCATGTACGCATGCCACCTCTGTGTCATGTTGGGATTTATCCGTCGGTTCTACCACAGCAGTCAACAGAGTCATCAATTTATCCATGAGGTCCATTAGAATCTGAGCTGGGGGCGCACGGGGTCTTCTGACCCGGCTGCAGCCGACCCGGTAGCTGTCGCCGCTGCTGCTGTGGAGTTCTGCCCGGGCTGTGTCCCTGCCATGAAGACTCCAGTCCAATTCGGCGGCTCAAGGGGGTCCAGAATACTGCTGCCATCGGAAAAGCCCCCGAGCATGCCATCCTACAGCTGGTACAAAGAGTCTGTCTCGCCCGTTATGATGCAGTGTCAGAACAGAAGGCCATCTCACCGCCCTCTAGCGATCTTTCAGAGAATTCACCGTCGTGGACGCAGCCTATGAAGGCATGCTTCACGACAGATTGAACACGGGTGGTCCTTGCGCGCTGAGCCGTTTCGACGAGGTTGGTGTGGACGTCCGGCTCAGGGCCTGACTCGCCGATCCGGCCGATGAAGATGTGAATTCTACCGAAGGGGACCCGATACCCGTACTCAATTGAGCCGGCCTCGGGGCCCCAGCCTTTGTCGTCGATGTAGAGCTTGCCGCGACAACTCTTGGTCATCCGGCACACAGCGTATCCCTTGAGCCCTTCGAAGTTGCCCTTCAAGAACTCAAATCCATCGTGCACTGGCCCCACGGTGGGCGCCAACTGTCATGGAATTGTCACGGCAGATGTCCTAGAGAAAGGACTTAGTCATAGGGCCATCGCAACTAGGAAGCTTAAAGGGGTTAATCGGGACAAAGGGCACGAGAGGTTTTATACTAGTTCGGCCCCTTACGATGAAGGTAAAAGCCTATGTCTAGTTGTGTTGGTATTGCTGGGGGTTTCAATCACCAAGAGGCTTAACTCGCCGGCTTGGTTATCGATCTCTTGTTTCTTGCCCTAAGCCGCCACCGGGTCGTCCCCTTATATACACGGGTTGACGCCTGGTGGTCCATAGAGTCCCGGCCGGCTCATAATCGTGTCCGGCTCGGTGACTTCCTTTACATGCCTTTCTTTACAAGTCTTTCCTTACATACGGCGGTTCACAGTACCGGGCCCTAAAACGCCTCCAGGCCTTTGGGCCTTCTATAAGATTTGACAAACTATCGTCTTGAATGTTTACTGGGCTTCTTGTGTAACCCGCCATTGGGGCTGACCCGGCCCCTCCTGGGCGGGTCATAACTGATAGCTACATCCCCAACACCTTGGGAATAGGCAAATTTTAAGGCTTGTGCGAGGGCACTTGATACTCATTGCCTTTATATAGGGATAATGACCCCCTCTTTCACCCACGCCTTATCCTTCCTTAGCCCTCCCATCTTTGAGCTCCAGCGCCCAAATCTCAATCCTTCTCCATTGCCACCATGTTCTCCGACCATGTCCGGATCCGGTTCTCAAGGCAAATGGGTGGCCTCTTCCATGACAAAGAAGGATATCCAAGGACTTCGGGAGGCGAGGTATTTAACTACGGAAATCGCACAAAGGCTTCCAACAAAGGGGCAAGTCATCCCAACTCCAAAGCCTGGCGAGAGGGTCGTGTTCATCCCCCACTTCCTCCGCGGGTTAGGGTTTCCCCTTCACCCCTTTGTTCACGGCCTCATGTTCTAGTACGGGCTAGATTTCACGATCTAGCCCCGAACTCCTTCCTCCATATCTCGGCGTTCATCATCATGTGCGAGGCATTTCTCCGCATCCTCCACACTTCGCCCTGTGGCTCAATACTTTCAATATGAAGCCGAAGGTGGTCAACGGGGAGCACGCGGATTGTGGCAGGGCCATGGTGAGCAAGCTTCCTCACGCTATGTGGCCTAAAGGGGCCTTTGTGGATACCATCAAGACGTGGCAACAGGATGAAGGAAATATGCCCTAGAGGCAATAACAAAGTTGTTATTTATATTTCCTTATATCATGATAAATGTTTATTATTCATGCTAGAATTTTATTAACCGGAAACTTAGTACATGTGTGAATACATAGACAAACAGAGTGTCCCTAGTATGCCTCTACTTGACTAGCTCGTTAATCAAAGATGGTTAAGTTTCCTAACCATGGACATGTGTTGTCATTTGATGAAAGAGATCACATCATTAGAGAATGATGTGATTGACAAGACCATCCATTAGCTTAGCATAATGATCATTCAGTTTTATTGCTACTGCTTTCTTCATTACTTATACATGTTCCTCTAACTATGAGATTATGCAACTCCTGAATACCAAAAGAACACCTTGTGTGCTATCAAATGTCACGACGTAACTGGGTGATTATAAAGATTCTCTATAGGTGTCTCCGATGGTGTTTGTTGAGTTGGCATAGATCGAGATTAGGATTTGTCACTCCATCCATCGGAGAGGTATCTATGGGCCCTCTCGGTAATGTACATCACTATGAGACTTGCAAGCAATGTGAATAATGAGTTAGTTGTGGGATGATGCATTACGGAACGAGTAAAGAGACTTGCTGGTAACGATATTGAACTAGGTATGATGATACCGACGATCGAATCTCGGGCAAGTAACATAGCGATGACAAAGGGAATAACGTATGTTGTCATAACGGTTCGACCGATAAAGATCTTTGTAGAATATGTAGGAGCCAATATGAATATCTAGATTCCTCTATTGGTTATTGACCGGAGACGTGTCTCGGTCATGTCAACATAGTTCTCCAACCCGTAGGGTCAGCACGCTTAACGTTCAGTGACGATCGGTATTATGAGTTTATGTGTTTTGATGTACCGAAGGTAGTTCGGATTCCCGGATGTGGTCACAAGCATGACGAGGAGTCTTGAAATGGTCGAGACATAAAGATTGATATATTGGATGACTATATTCGGACACCGGATGAGTTCCAGGGGTCACCGGATAATTATCAGAGTGCGGGGGGGGGGGGGGGGGGGGGGTATCAGAACCCCCCGGGGGACTACTGGGCCAACATGGGCCTTGTGTGAGAGAGAGGAGGGGCCAAAGGGCTGGCTGCCCCCCTTGGGAGTCCTAATTGGACAAGGAGGGGGGCGGCGCCCCCTCTTTCCCTCCCTAGCTCCCTCTCCTTCCTTCCCCCTGCCTCTTCCTAGTTGGACTAGGAAAGGGGGAGTCCTACTCCTACTAGGAGGAGGACTCCTCCCCCTCCTTGGTATGCCCCAAGGCCGGCCGGCCTCCCCCTTGCTCCTTTATATACGGGGGCAGGGGCACCCTAGGACACACAAGTTGATTGTTTCCAGCCATGTGCGGTGCCCCGCTCCACCATAATCCACCTCGGTCATATCGTAGAGGTGCTTAGGCGAAACCCTATTCCGGTAGCATCATCATCACCATCATCACACCGTCATGTTGATGAAGCTCTCCCTTGACACTCTTATGGATCATGATTTTGTGGGACGACACCGAGCCGAACGTGTGCAGATCACGGAGGTGCCTGCTACCTCTTGAGCACTGCGTTGGTTTTCCCTTGAAGAGGAAAGGGTGATGCAGCAAAGTAGCGTAAGTATTTCCCTCAGTTTTTGAGAACCAAGGTATCAATCTAGTAGGAGGCTACGTGACAGTCCCTCGCACCTACACAAAACAAATAAATCCTCGCAACCAACGCGATAAGGGGTTGTCAATCCCAACACGGTCACTTACGAGAGTGAGATCTGATAGATATGATAATATAATTTTTTGCTAGTTTTATGATAAAGATGCAAAGTAAAATAAAAGCAAAGGAAATAACTAAGTATTGGAAGATTAATATGATGAATATAGACCCGGGGGCCATAGGTAATTTACGGTGGGTGAACAAATTACTGTTGAGCAATTGATAGAATTGAGTATAGTTATGAGAATATCTAGGTATGATCATGTATATAGGCATCACGTCCAAGACAAGTAGACCGACTCCTGCCTGCATCTACTACTATTACTCCACACATGACCGCTATCCAGCATGCATCTAGAGTATTAAGTTCATAAGAATAGAGTAACGCCTTAAGCAAGATGACATGATGTAGAGGGATAAATTCATGCAATATGATAAAACCCCCATCTTGTTATCCTCGATGGCAACAATACAATACATGCCTTGCAGCCCCTACTGTCACTGGGAAAGGACACCGCAAGATTGAACCCAAAGCTAAGCACTTCTCCCATTGCAAGAAAGATCAATCTAGTAGGCCAAACCAAACTGATAATTCAAAGAGACTTGCAAAGATAACCAATCATACATAAAATAATTCAGAGAAGATTCAAATATTGTTCATAGATAAACTTGATCATAAACCCACAATTCATCGGTCTCAATAAACACACCGCAAAAAGAAGATTACATCGAATAGATCTCCATAAGAGAGGGGGAGAACTTTGTATTGAGATCCAAAAAGAGAGAAGAAGCCATCTAGCTAATAACTATGGACCCGAAGGTCTGAGGTAAACTACTCACACTTCATCGGAGAGGCTATGGTGTTGATGCCCATCAATAGATATCAATGTGAGTGAGTAGGGATTGCCATGCAACGGATGCACTAGAGCTATAAATGTATGAAAGCTCAACAAAAGAAACTAGTGGGTGTGCATCCAACTTGCTTGCTCACGAAGACCTAGGGCACTTGAGGAGGCCCATTGTTGGAATATACAAGCCAAGTTCTATAATGAAAAATTCCGACTAGTATATGAAAGTGACAAAACAAGAGACTCTCTATCATGAAGATCATGTTGCTACTTTGAAGCACAAGTGTGGAAAAAGGATAGTAGCATTGTCCCTATTTATTTATTTATTTGGTTTTTTGGCCTTTCTCTTTTTTATTGGGACAATGCTCTATTAAATGATGATCATCACACTTCTATTTATTTACATCTCAATGATTACAACTCGATACTAGAACAAGGTATGACTCTATATGAATGCCTCCGACGGTGTACCGGGATATGCAATGAATCAAGTGTGACATGTATGACAAATTATGAACGGTGGCTTTGCCACAAATACGATGTCAACTACATGATCATTCAAAGCAATATGACAATGATGAATGTGTCATGATAAACAGGATGGTGGCACTACAAAAAAATACACTTCCGTGATGATACGTGTTTGTCACAGTAGGTCGCATTTTCTGTCATGCATGTACATCCATGACGATTTTATGACAGAATCAAGATAGTCATACCTGTGCTGTCGTAGAAGTGTTCCATGACATTACCAAAATTATCATCATGGAAGTGTCCACTTCCATGACGATAAATCCCGCCTCACAGAAGTGCTTTCGTCAAGGGTGACCGACACGTGGCATCCACCGTAACGGAACGCCGTTAAGTTATCGGGTCAGGTTTTGGATCCGATAACCCGTTAACAGCCCCGACCAATGGGGATTTTCCATGTGTAAAATCTTCATTGGCTGGAGAAAACACGTGTCGGCTCATCGTTGGGACAGATGTCATCCACTCATTGGACAGAAGGCGCCTATGATTCGTCGACACGTGGCACGGCCCAACAGAGGCCCATTCCTGTGAAAAGGCCGACCCGTTTGACTTGGTCAAAAGGTGGCGGCCCGGCCCGTTTGACTTGGTCAAAAGGTGGCGGGCTGACCCATGTAAAGCCTGTTAACGGCCTATTCGCATATAGCCCATTTACAGCCCGCTAACCCAAGGCCCGTTACGCCCTATCCGAATTAGGCCTAGTAGCGTCATCTGGGCCACCCAATATGATTCCAGCTTGTTTTCACTTCTGGCCCATGTATGGCCCATGACGTCTTTCGGTCCATATGAGGCCCTATGTAACTCTTGGCCTATTAACGGCCCGTGGTGAAACTGGCCCGTAATGAATAGTGTATCACTTTATACCCATTAACAGCCCGTTATTCTGTTGGGCCGTTTCCAGCCCATGTTATCTTTCGGCCTTCTCAGAGCCCATTTATTCTTGGGCTCATTTCCAGCATTCGTTTACTTACGGCCCGTTTACGTCATTTTCTGCTTATGGGCCAAATTCAGCCCGTGGTTACAGTCGGCCCGTTTGTGGTCCGTTAATACGTTGGGTCGTTTTCATGGCGTCATCAAATACGGCCTATTAACGATGGCCCGTTATGGTCGGCCCATGAACGGACGATTACAACTCTAGCCCGTTTACGGCCATAATGCGGTCTGTTTGGCGTATGTTTGGCCAATCGATCATACGACCCGTGTAAGGCCCATTGATGATACGGCCCACAGAAGGCCCATTGTTTCTACGACCCATAGAAGGCCCATTGTTTCTACGACCAATAGAATGCCCACTGTTTCTATGGCCAGTACGAGGCCCAGTGTCACTACAGTAAATATTAGCCCATGGTTATTGTGGCCTAGTTTAAAAAAATAGGTTATTGCAGCCACTAGCTAACCGCGGAAAAAGAACTGCAATGACTACAAGCAAACAAATAAACAAGACAACAAGGAAATAAATAAGCAAGCAACTAACGCTAGGCTATCATGGCTATTACACATATTACATCCACTGGGCATCAAAGTTCGCCACCAGTGCAAATATAGGGAACAAAGTAGCATATCATATACACTGGTTGTCAAAGCTGGCGACCAGCGCAAATAAACGCCGCAGCAAAACAAATCCAGAACTGAAACTACTTTAGAAGATCTCAAGAAACAATATCCTGGGTACCCATAATGCTGGCAAGATGCTTAGCAAGCTTATTAACTTTCTCTTGTTTGGCGCTTAAATCCTCCAGCGCTTGCTGTTGCACCAGAAAATATGCATCTGAATTCTATAGGGACTTCCTTAGTCCTTCAGCTTCCTGTCACAGCACATCTGATCGATGTCTTTCAACTTGAAGTTGAGACTCAAGAAGACGAACTGATTCAGGCAGCGAGTTCGAAGAGCTTGTGCCAACAGTAGTGGCCAGTAACTCGAACACTACATCAAGACAGGACTTTTGGATTCCCTCACTGTCGTCAAGATAGTTTTTATCAGCTTTCTTGGATACCAACAGGGATGTCTCACTATCTTGAACCTTATCTGCATTACTTCCTTTACCATTGGATAACACGGTACCGTTCTCCAATATTTTGTCCGCATTCTAAAAGAGAAACAAGCAGACACATCACATGTTTACCATGTTGTATATGAAACTCATTTTGGTAAATGAGTTCAGTAGTAAAGTGGACAGGATAACAACATGAAACAAACATATATCTATGTACCATGGTCAATTTATGGTCTATATCATTCTAGTTTTTGTTGCCAAATGAAGATAGAGACACAGTTCAAATAATATTTGTTCAAGACAAAGCAGAATAGACAGAATATAAGTGTGGGTAACTATAGAGCAATAACAACACTTGCAATGTGCATGACATGAGAACATAACTGTTTATTCAATTGAAACTGAAATCAACATAGAGCAGGTTACAACAGCAAACCAGTTAAAGAAACAGGTTTAAAACATACCTGTTGCGCCATTGGAGTTTCAATTCCATCCTTCAAATTTGAAAATAGTTGGTATGAGTAAATACAGTAATGCTAGAGCAAAGGAGTATGAACCATAGCTACAGAACCTGACCTGAGAACAAATCTTCTTTTCCTTTAAGCGTTGACTTGGGATTCAGAGTGGTGGTCCTCGTGCTTTGGGCACTGCAGTTCCCTTACTAACTGCTCGTGTTTGGGTGCTCTGTGGTGGAGACGGTGTTGTGTCAACTGGAACTGGGTTACTATCTGCCGGGGTTGGGGTTAGAAGGGGTGTAGTTGGTTCTCTGTCCAACTGGGTAGGGGTACAATCTGCAAGAGTCTGGGTTATGTGTGGTGGATCTGGTCCTTGGGCAAGTACAACTGTGGTTCTATCTGCATCAACTGGTAGCACTATCTTTTCTGAAGACCGTGTTGTTACTCCCTTAGATATTGCCATCACGCTCTCCAATTCAAATGGCTGATAAACAAGAAAAGTAATTCAAAGTATAGAGATTGTATGATAGACAGGTGCAATGGATAGTGGGGAATAAAAGAGGGCATGAAATAATTCATATGTTGTCTAACCAAACAGGATAGCATGACACAATTTCACATATATGATGGCTAACTAAATAGGATAGCATGACACAATTTCACATTATGATGGCTAACTAAAAAAGATGGAAAGACATAGTTCAAAATATGAGACTATGTAAACAGGATGACATGACATAACTATATAATGTGTTTATTAAATAGGTTGGCATGCCATAATTCAGATACATTCATGGATAGAATGCCATAATTCAAAATATGATGACTGTAAACACTAAATAGGATGAGATGATATAACTATATGATGTCTTTATCAAATGGGTTGCCATGCCATAATTCAGATAGATGATGTGTATGTACTATGTAAACATGATGGCATGCTATAATTCAAATATATGATTTATATAGTAAGCAAGTAAGCAGATGGCAATCCATATATGATGTAAAAACTAAGCAATGCAAGACAACATGCATGCCATGGGTAATATAACCCTACCAAGTTTGAGCATAGACCTCAGGGGGGAAATAGGACTGGTCATCAGTATCTGAATCCTCCTCTGAGGAGCTCTCTGTAACCAGCAAGATGTCTGCTTCAGCAGGTAGCATTGTCCTCCCTGAATACCTTTTTTTCACTCCAGATACTTCCATCACCGCTTCAAATGGCTGATGCACAGGAAGAGTAGTTGAATATACAAAGGTTATCGACAAATGGAACACGTAATACAGAAAAATGATAGCATGATATAATTCACATACATGATGATTGGCTAAACATCATGGCATTGCATAATTCACATATATAATGCCTTTGCAACAAGATAGCATTGTATAATTCACATATATAATGTCTTGCAACAAGATGACAATGCATAATTCACATATATGGTAATTAGACACTGAACAAGTGGCATTCACACAAAGCATGTCTAAACTAATCAAATGACATAGCAATGCGAGACACCATACACATGATATGAGCAACATAACCCTACCAAGTTAGAGCATACACCTCGGGGGGGATAGGACTGGTCATCTGTCTCTGAATCCTCCTATGAGGAGCTATCCGTAACCAGCGAGATATGTGCTTCGTCAGATAGCATAGTCTGCTCTGAAGACCTTGTTTTCACTCTAGAATTTGCCATCACCGTGTCAAATGGCTGATGCACACGAAGAGCAGTTGAATGTACTAACATTGTTGACAAATGTAATATGTAATGAAAAAAAGGATGTCCTGATATAATTTACATATAAGATGACGTGCTAAGCAGGATGGCATTGCAAAATTCACATATATGATGCCTGGCTAAACAAGATGGCGTTGCATAATTCACATAAACAATTAATAAACTAAACAGATGGCATTCACACAAAGGATGTCTAAACTAAGCAGATGACATATTTGATGTATAAAGTAAGCAATGCAAGACACCATAAGCATGATATAACCAACATCGGCATGCCAAGTTAGAGCGAAGACCTCAGGGGGTAAATAGGAGTTGTCTTCTCCTTCTGAATCCCCCTTAGAACAGATATCTTCCTCTCGATTACATTCTGAAATGCGTGGAGGGGGGCTGCCTTTGCGCCTACCATGGAGCGACGTCTGCATGAAATTTTATTGCCACGCAAGGCTCGTCTCTTTTGCTCTACATGTTCAGTTGCATTGTTTACAATAACTGTCATGCATAGGAATAAAACATAGTGAGATTATGTAAGGAGTGCATGCAGAAATCCAGAGTGATGGTAGCAACCTGTGGATAGACCCAAAACCAATAATAGCAGGCAGAGAATGGCTTCAGTTAAAAATACAGATAATGGCTTCTTTACTGTTTGTTTCCCACCCAACATGAAACTCATAGTAGACACCGGAGATTAACCAGATAGTAGATAGATACTATTGATAGCGGCCCTGATATGTACCCCACAACCATTCAAAAACTCAAGTTTGACCATTAGTTTGGAGCTGAGTCAGAGTATAATCGGTGAACAGGACGATAAAGTCGCATGTAATATTAAGCGATGCATAACATAAGCAGCACGAAAGAGTGCGACCTCTCTTGCGGACCCGTGTAGTCCTCGAGGTCATCTGCTCGGTTGATGATGGTAATGCAGTTTTCATGGCTGCCAGCGGCGGGGAAGAAGATCTGAGGCGGCGAAAGACAGTCTAGAGGCCGGATCCCTGCTGTGCTGGACCCTTCTGTCGTTGGAGCAGCTGAGCTGGGGTGGACGACGGCGCGGCAGGAGCGGGACGAACCACGCAAGGTTTTCTTTGACAACTATCTGTAAGAGAAGTAATTCTGTAAGGGATCGTTTGAATTGGAGGATTCCAACAATGTAGGGATAGGAAATAGACAGGAATAGGATAGGAATGCACGTGCAAAACAGAGAATTTAAAAACACAAGATTTCTGCCAATCTGGGTGTTTGATTCACAACAATTGGAAGATCACAGGATGCAAAGAAGCATGGTGAGATTAAGTCAAACCACAAGAAAATGTACGGTTATAATGCTATTATGCTACTATCTCTTAGTCTTGTGCTTCATGAATAGGAATTTGGAAAGGAGGACAAGTGAAAATTAAAATTCCTACGTTTTTTCTTTCAAGGAGAAACTAAAGGAACAAATCCGTGTGCTCAGTGGACAATATATATAACATGTAGAGTAAAAAAGAGATGCAACAAGTGTACGACCTCTTTGGCGAAGCCATGTCGATCTCAGCGTGATTGGGTTGGCCGGTGAGGATGCTCCGGCTGACTTTGCTGTCGGAGGAGGGGAAAAGATCTTAGGCGTCTGGAGATGGAGCCCGAGGTACTACTCCGCTGTGATGGAGGGTTTCGTCGTTGGAGCAGCTCCGGTGAGTTGTACGACGCCGAGGCTGAAGCAGGACAAGAGAGACAACGAACAATGTTAACCTGAGTGGAATTCTAATAGCATCTCCAATACATGACGTAAAATACATAACCACAAAGTGCTAGATGTAAAGTATATCAGTCGCTCATCTCTGAACTTAACTGTCGAAACTGAACTTAACTGTCAAAACTGAACTTAACTGTCGAAACTGAACTTAACTGTCGAAACTGAATTTTGCTGTCGAAACTGAATTTTGGTGTTGAAACTGAACGCACTAGCAAGGTGAGGCTACACGTCGGTTGACTGACTTTGTCATGTCTGGTCAGTCGATTTTTCAGCCGTTGGATACGAAATCAAGGGCCTGCGGTTCATCTTCAACCTCCACCCCCTGAGCCGCTAGCCACCACCGGCCAAACAGCAGCCCTCCGCCGCCCGCGGCCGGCGGTGCGCCACCACGCCCGCCCCGAAAACACTCCCCACCGCCGGTCCGCCGCCGCCCCGGCCATCCCTCTAGGCCTCCCCGTGCCGAGCTTTTTCTCCGGCGATCCCCACACCACCGCCCTGCCAACGCCCCGCCACCGCCGGCGACCACTGCCCCATCCTGAACCCTAAGATAGATAGTGGGGTACCTCTCCGGTGAGCCCCCCTCCCCGCTACGGCTGGTTCTTCCTTCACCCCGGCGAGCCCCCCACCCCCTGAAAATCAACTGACCCAAAAGTCGATTCGGTCGAATGAAGTGTAGCTAAATCGGAGCAGCATCGCAAGAAAGAGCAAGAGCGAGAGCAGCAGTGCGAGCAAGAGCAATAGCAAGAGCAGACCAGGCAGGGGACCGAGAGCAAGAGCAGAGCAGCAGCGCGAGCGAGAGCTAAAGCAGCAGCAGCTCCTACTGATGTGGGCGTCGCCGCCGAGGGGGCGACGCCGTGGAGGAAGTGGCCGGCGATGCCGCCATGGATGGAGCCGCGCCGTATCGGCTCGGGACCGAGCGCCGGCAGCACCGTGAGATCGAATCAAGAAGAAAATGCGTCGATTAGTGTACAACCTCTTTGGTGGCGCTGATTAGGCCGTAGCTTCATCCGAGGAAATGTTGATGATGATGCTCTTCCGGTGGTGCAGGTGAAGACGGCGGTGTGGGAATGAAGGTGGCGCGGAAGACGAGGGGAACATCGGGGCAGCTCCTTGGAGGTGGAGGACGGGGTGGCTGAACCGGCGGGACGATGAGATCGACGACGGATCCTCATCCAGTACGGTGGATGAGGGACATCGAGGTGTTGCTGTCGACGACATCGTCGGGGAAGAGGCTCCGGCTGGGTGGCGGACGGAGCAGGGTGTGGGGTTTCGTCGCGGGTTTTCGCGGCCTCGGTGTACGAATGGGTGGGTGGATGGGATGGTAGTGGGGAACCATGGCTTAGAGACGCGCTTGTCCGAAATGTGGGGTAAGTTACGAAAGTACCCCCACCGATTTGAGGCGGTTCTTTAGGTTCAGGGGTACCACGGGCATTTCGTGTGTCGGGATTTCACAGGAGGTGGGTGTTTTCGCACGCGTTGTAATTTCGGAATAGCAAGGCACGGGTTGAGCTGGAGGGAGTTGTCGGAGCACAACGAGACAAAGATATATCTTAAATATTTCGGGCTAACAAGGCGCGGGTTGAAATTTCCGGACAAGCCTAACGTGTACTGTACCAAATCAATGCGCACTACAAATGTCATTCAAAACTTTGAATTCATGTTCTGTTCAATTAAAATATTTCGCTATGTGTATAATGCATGCAACCTACTACTCAAATGAACGTTTTAGTGCATTCAAACGTATATACTACCGCTTCAATATGAACTAAATTTGAATTCGTTTCTCTATTTGAATAAGATCTACAGTAATGATTGTTGTGAAGTCAAAGCATTTGAATTCGTTTCCGTGTTTTAATAAGATCTACAATCATCATTATTGTCAAGTTAAACCATTGTTTGTGTATTATCTTCACATCACACCACATGATTAGTCTCGAGTTACATATGAACTATGCATACTATATGAAATCTAACTAGATTTTTTGAATCCACTTTATTTTGATTTCAAGTCACATTATATTTCTAGCTCTAGCTAGATCTTCATAATCTAAACCATGTCTCATATGTATAATGTATTTATCACATTATGTATTGTGCCCCGCCCCCTACGCCTACAAGTATTTAGATGTGAGTTGCAAAGACCACACATTACCACAAATTCAAATAAAATGTGAGAATGTTCGATATATAGTATTGTTTAGATTGTTCGATATTTAGTTGTAAGCTGCAAACGCCACACATTATCACAAATTCAAATAAAATGTGAGATTGTTTGATGTATAGTATGGTTTAGATTGTTCGGCATTTAGCTGTGAGTTGCAAACGCCATGCATTATCACATTATGGTATAACATGTGCACAACACGTGTATCACCGCTATATTCATGCATGCAATGTTTAAAACACTATGATCTCCTATTCAAATATATGAATCCGCTTTCATATCAAATTATGATCTTTGTTAGTCTCTTACACCCACACAATCCTCTAACCTTTGTAGCTACCACTAACTTTCTCTCGTGCATGCACACGCCCTCCTCGCCCTCCCCCTCCCTCGGCATTCTATACACCGGGCACATTCATTTTTTTCTTTAGGTCGTTCTCCCAGAGTCTCCACAAATCCTTTCCGACACACACCGATCGATAAACCTCTCCAGCGATGCCTGCCTACAACATACACACACACCTTCAATCTCCTCCTTTATGTGTCCTTGCCTCGTGTCTCTCATACGGTCAGACACACGTGTAAACTCTCGCCCCTCTTTTCATCGATCTCACAACCGCACACTCCTCCCCATATCTAGCTAGTAGTTGGGCCTCTCGTATCCATTCTCTCTATCTATCCGTCTCGCTGGGCCTTATTTGCCTCTAACAAATGGACGTACACCGACCAATCTCTCGCTATACATATAGCTAGCTAGGTCCTTATAACTCGTTTTTACCCACACGTCAATCAATCTACCTCATTAGTTGTGTCTCTCCCTTCCTCCGACAAACAACAATTGATCTACCGATCTAGTTAGGTTTGCTTACCAAACACATGGTTCCCCTTCATCATCCATGGATGGGTCCCGACAGATCTATCACGCATAGGCACACACAGAAACACATCCCCACTCTTATTGATAACATTGCAGTTCCACCCTCAGTTTGTCTAGTAGGCCTCTCCCACCATCTTCGAGAAGCAACTCCATCACCCATCCAGCACTCTACCCCTCACCCTCCCTCTCCATCCCTCTCTCTCTCTCCTCTCTCTCTCTGTCCCATCATATTTCCCGTCCTTCAGTTATGTATGGATGTCGACCGATCTCCCTCAAGACATAGCTGGGTCTCTCCTTCTCGACACATATACGAGTCATTCTACCTCTATAGTTAGGCCTCTGCCTACCCCTCCCTCCTCCCCCTCCCCCCTACCCCCCACACACACCGATACATCAAGCGCTCTAGTCAAGTCTCCCTGCCACACACAAACTTGACATATGCCCTCTAATGTTCCGTTAGGCCAGTCGCCCTATATCTTTGACTTGCACACACACACAATTTCGATGGCTCTCTTCATCAATCTCGCACCCACCCACTTGATCCTCTCTTCGACTCTATCGATAGCTATGACCCCTCCCTCTCTTCTCGTGGATTGCCCGACCCTCTATGTATGATATGGATAGGCCTCCATTTCACACACATTGCATGCAAAATTTTGTTTGAGATGTCATCGACACATATTCCCACAAATAATTCACGAAATCAACCCCCCACCTCACCCCCACCCCAAAACAAAAAACACTCATGAACGCGGTTTGTACACACACCCACGTAGGTGGGGGACGTGCACGAAGAGAAGAGGTGCATGCATGGCGCACGTACTCCCGTCTCTTTCCCAACCACACCCGCACGGGTACACTGTGGAGCTCATTTCTATACGAAAAAGGCAGCCCACATGGTAATTTGTCACGTGTACTGGTTGTCCACTTGGTGGAGGGAGGATCGTCTACCACGGGTGAACAAACAAATTGTGACTTGACGTGTTATGTTAAAAAATAGGCAACCCATGTGGGGCCTACCTTAGAGGCAAGGCTCTATACACTGGAGTACTTTTGATGTGTCCCATCAACTCGCAGAACGAGGAGAAGCTTGCTTAGTACGCCGTCTCCCCCATTCCTAAATATAAGTCTCTGTAGAGATTTCACCATGAACCACATGCGGATGTATATAGATGCATTTTAAGTGTAGATTCATTCATTTTGTTCCGTATGTAGTGGAATATCTACAAAGACTTATCTACTAGTAATAGCTAGCCCCCACTACTAGGAATTCTCTATCCTCTCCTTGAGCCACATCATCAAAATTGATGTAGCCGTTAGATGAAGTAAATCAGTCCATAATAGCCGTCTGATCTAGACGTTGAGAGGCTCCACACTAAGCCACATGCAAGCATGAAGAAATACCGTGGCACATGCATGTGAGTGGGTTTTAAATCACATCAACATGTCTGCATGCAAGCATGCATCGGTAGCATGCATGTAAGTGAGATTTTAAGTCCCATTAACATGTCAAAAAGAAAAATATAATCCCATTATGCAGTAGGAGTTGCCTGATCTTTTTTCCTTATGTGGGATGATATAAATGATGATGGGAGTTTATTTAGTTTGGCTACCACATTTTTCATGCGGTTATAGAGTTTTTTTAGTTCTGTGAAATCGACAATTTTGCGCAGAGAGATATACCGCTGTTCCGCGGCAACGCGCGGGGACTCATCTAGTAATATTTAGGAACGGAGGGAGTACTATGTAAAGAGTTATGTGTCGCATGGTGATAGTGTGAGGTGGGCCATGTAATCACTGAGCCTGCGTGTTTTCACTGCTCTTGCACACCTCCGCTATAAGAATGGAGAAAATTGTAATCTAGTAGTAGTACCTCCTTTCGCCGAAAGCGTGGGACATCCAGCAGTCCTACCACCTCAATAATAAAGACCAATGAGCCGTCAAATCACATAGACCCATCAGTAACCGTCACTCTTGCGCCAGTGAGAGGTCGCGTTCGCTCTGCCCGGGCATGAATGCGACACCGATTCTTTGGAGCGGCGCTGACCGTTTCGGGCGGGAAGCGCGTGCAGGCGATGGAGGGGCTTTGGGTGGGCCAGGCTGGTCAGGAGCGTGCGTGGCAGCTATCCGCATGTCCCTACCGGACACGCTCGGAAATGAGAGGATGCATCGACTCTCGCGGCTAAAATCGTACACTACACAACATCTCTCTGTAGGAGTAGGTGGATTTGTCGCTCTCTCTAGCACACACGTGTTGTTAAACACACACACACACACGAACACATGCACGCACCTTGGTCCCGTTGCACCTTCTAACTTGAGGTCTCGGGTTCGATAACTACACTTGAGCATAATTTGTGTCAGGAGGATTCTTTGACTGGTCAAAATGTTTTCTAGGGTTTGCAGGCTTCACACTCTCTCTCCAGTATATATACACGCTGGAGCCTCAGCGCTTGTAGTTGGTCTCTTCACACTCTCTCGCGATCTCCCTCCGTTCCGAATTACTTGTCGCAGGTATGGATGTATCTAGATGTATTTTAGTTCTAGATACATCCATTTCTTCGACGAGTAATTTGGAACAGAGGGAGTTGTTGCTCTCTTCACACTCTCTCGCACTCTCCAGATCTAAAAAAGACTTCGTTGGCCTCTCTCTCCCCTCACTGCTGCTCAAAGAGCCGGCAGGATCTGACCCCTTCTTCTTCGCCGCCGTCCCGTCGCCCACCGAACCACGCCCCAAGAACCTTAAGGTATAATTTACTTACTCCACATGCATTGCTCTAGCTGCATGTATACCATGAATCTAGGACGTGGTTCAAAGAGGAAAGGAGTGGGGGAAAGTAGTGGGAAAAGTTATATATAGCATGAATCTAGGACATGGTTCAAAGAGGAAATGAAGGGGGAAAGTTGTATAGCATGAATCTAGGACGTGGTTCAAAGAGGAAAGGAATGGGGGAAAGTAGTGGGGAAAGTTGTATCGCATAAATATAGGACGTGGTTCAAAGAGGAAAGGAAGGGGCAAAAGTAGTAGTTCAAAAAGGAAAGGAAGGGACAAGGCTGTAGAGTTTGAGCAGGACTAGATTTGCTGCGCTCACATAGGGAAAGGTGTCTAAAGATAACAAAACTGGGACCAACACAAATATGCTCCTTGGTTGTTTGTTCTTTGTTGCAACAGACAGTGCATGACCACAGTACATCGGTAGATGCACATGGTGCTGGTGCGTCCACTGTCCTGTGCAACTCATTAGCTGTTGTTAATCTAAGGCCCTATTTGGTTAAAAACTACCTCGTCCCTACCTGCTTGGTTCCAGGGACTAAACATGGACTAGAGGTTATTAAATGACATGCTAAAAGACCATGTTACCCCTAGTAATGAACTAATAGAGACAAGGTGCGATGCGTGGCAGGGGCAAATGTTGGAAAAAGTCCCAAAAAGACTCCCTCGGGGTCTTCTTTCTTTAGTCCCAAATGGGCACTTTTAGTCCCTAAAAGTCCCTCCTGTTTGGTTTAGACGGGAATGACACGAAGTTTTTTTAGTCCCTACACCAAAATGTCCCTGTAAACAAACACCCTCTAATAATGCCACTGGAAAATTGATGCAATGCCACAGTTAAAAGCAAATTACATGTTTAACGAATATTATTGTTAATATAATCTCTATGTTAATATTAATCAATGCCACCGTTTGAGAAATGCTATTGTCTTGCTTTCTTTCCCATTTAGATAAGGTAGATGCTTCTTTTTGTTGGCTTCTGTGTCATCCACCGTTATTGACCACTAATTGTTTCCTTTGCACCTCTGTGTAAACAGGGAAATCTACTTCACCTCATTGCCATTGTGACCTTTTGTTGCACTGCACAAAACACTTTTGTTTTAAGAGTGTTTTGTGCAGTTCAACCAAAATGTCACACCGACAACGTTGCTTGATTGCTTGATCTTAGTGGAACTGCACAAGAGGAGATCTTACTTCCTATCCGTTAAGGCGAATTTGGTTCAGATCTTCTTCTTTTGAGTTGTTTGAATTCTGCATCATCAGAGGTCAGTACTAGCCTTCTTTCACATGATTCTGCAGTGTGCTTTCATATGTTGTGCTACTTGTATGATAATGTTGCTTGATTTTAGTGAATTGCACAAATGGAGACAAGACTTCCAATCTGTACGTGCACCTTAATATCCCATTGAGGTAAGATAAGGATATTTCACAACTGCTGGCCTGTATTTTGCCACTTTCATCAAAAAATTAAGTTTAGTACTATACTTGTGCTCCCTAATTGACATGCCAAATCTTACATTGAAGGTGAAGCTTGTCTATTATTGAACCAAGTGATGCAGGGGAAGAACAAGCGGAAGAAAAACAAAAATCAACTCCCGGTGTTGTAATGAAGCATTGGAACTGTGATGACACAAGTAATGATATAGTTTTGCATCTTAATTTATTGCTATGGCTGGAACGAGTAATTGTTTTGCCACTGATTTGATGCCACTCTTAATGTAATATGTAATTATCTCAACTTGTGCAAACAGGGATCTTCTTTGAAGATACCATATATTTTAGTGGAACTGCACAAGAAGATGTTGGAAACATTAAACTAATCGAGGAGTATATAGTAAGCATGGCCACCACCGTAGATAGCAACAGATGGTTCTGGAGAAGTGCTTCATCTGTATGCTCTACACAATAAGCCTCCTGACAAAGGTTGGTATTCGCCCACTGATTTCATCCATATGATTGAGCTTTGTCATCTCTACTGGTGTTGTGCTACTGTTTAGATACTGTCATGAAAAAGTGGTATTGTCCTTGAGAAGTGCTTCATCTGTGCTGTTTTAAATATTTCCTTTCCTTTTTTTCAAGCAAATAGGGATGCTAGCATTTAGTAGTCCTCTTGTCTTTGCAAAACAGGATCATCTTCCTCTGAAGAAGAACATGGAGTACATGAAGTGACTAGTTCCGATTATGCCAGGATGAAGAAGCCCTGTCTATCTTCTCATCAGAAGGAGCAGTTGAAGGATGGTCACATTACTCCCCACAAGACCAAACTAACTTCAGCTCAGAAGGACTGACAAATCTCCATCTTTTTGCTGTGATGCGTGAGTACAATGTTGTTGTAGGATTCTTTCTAGTGAGTTCCATTTTTCTAAATGTGTGCTCTACATGGACCATGTATGTGCCTGTTGAAACTGTCAATTCATAGTACAGTTTGCTTTATACTAATAACTTTTTTATTTGTGCAAATAGGGGTGCTCAGCTTGATTTCAATGGGAACTGCACAAAATGTTCATGAATACATCGAATCATTCATTTTCACCACAAGAAAGGAGGTGCCGATAAGTTCAAGGCGTTGCAACATATAAGGGCGAAATCATACAAGCTGGTTTATTTAGCACGAGGTGCCATGTCAATATCCAAACTGATGGCAAACCCTACCCATTCCACAATCATAGGCATTTGATATTTTGGAATGGGACAACCTTGTCAAATTTTGCTCATTGATTTTAGCAAGACATGCGTTTGATATTTTTGAATGGGACGCCCTTTCCTGTCAGCAGCGTCGATCAATTTTTTCTTTATTCTTTAGTTGTGAAGTAAATATTGCCTCTGACATGTGAGTCGCTGAGATGCATAATCATTGGTTGTTTTGAATGTTCTCTATGAATTGCCAGGCCTGTGTGTTTGATTGCAATGTACAGAAACGCTAAAAAACTGCTCAAACTCTTTGTACTCCTTCTGTTCCTTTTTACTTCGCACATTGTGAAAGTGCATAATTTTTTGTATAACATTGGTCAAAGTAGAGATACTTTGACTGCAGACAAAACTTGTATGCAGACTAGAAAGGACTAGAGGGAGTACATGTGAAACTGCTGCAAACGAGGTGATCACCCTGGGAATAATGCTAGTACGTATTGTTTTGCATGTTCATCCAATGCCAGTGATGGAATTCAAACTAATCGAAATAAATTCATTCATACACGGTCGGATTTCATATAAACATGCCGGATTTCATTACATTTCATCAATTCTTCAACTAAAAAGGGGTGCGCTGGAGGTATAATTAATTAACCAAAGCTACCCACCTGTGTCCCGCTGAGCCGAACAGAAGCTTCAGTGACTTAATTGCAGGTGCAGTTGCATAACTGACATGTGGCTTGTTGGGCCCACGTGTCAGTCAGCCAACTGCACCAGCAGTTAAGTAGAAGCAGTGTTCTTCTCCAGCGCAGCTCTCCGACTCCACGTCACCGCCAAGAAGCTAACCGACCGTCAATGGTCAACCCGCCTAGCTTGGCTTCAACCGGAGGGTAGCAGCGGTGGCCCTACTTGGATCCGAGCAGCGGCGACCTACCGTGTTCTACTCTTCCTCGTTTTCTATGTGGCGCGGCCTCGTTTGCAGCGGGAAGGGGCCTCGGCGGAGCCGATGATGTCCTCTGCCTCGTTGTTGGCGGGGTGGGGCCTCGGCGGAGCCGGCGGTGTCCTCTGCCTCGTTGTTGGTGGGGCGGGGCCTCAGCGGAGCCGGTGGTGTCCTCTGCCTCGTTGTTGGTGCCGCATGGCCTCGGCGGAGCAGGGCCTCGTCGACGCCAGCGGAGCAGGGACTCGTCGGAGCCGGCATTGTCCTCTGCCTCGTCCTCGGTCTCGAAAAACAGCGCCTTGCCCGCTTCATCGCCCTCTTTGCTAGCCTCTTTGTAGGCGGCTGCAACCTCCGCCACCTGCATGCGGTACCGCCAGCGCTCGAGGCGGCCCTTGCAGGCAGAGCGGTACGAGTCGAGCAGCCCTCCTGCTCCGCCCGCTCCGCGACGATCTACTCCTCTGCCTGCAGGTGCTCCTCGAGGAGATGGTGGTTGTAGGCTGCGTCGGCCTGCGCCTCCTGGAACTGCTCCTCACGCATCTGCCTCACCTTGTTCATATATTGGGCACAGGCCTCATCGATGGTCATGGTGCAATGCACCAGCGAGGATAGCGCGGAGGAGGGGGTTGGCGCCGGATCGTCGACTACCATGTTCTCCATTGGGGCGTCGTCGTCCTCTGGCTGCCTGCCGGCCAGCCGGTCGGCAGCAACGGCTGCCATCTCCTTGTGGTTCGTCGTCCGCCCGTCCCAAAGAGCGCTGGAGCGCGAGGAAGCCATGGTGGGCAGTATTGGTGTGGACAGGTGAAAGGGAACGGATGCGGATGACTGTGGCTATGGCCGGCGCAGCAGTTTATATAGCAACGGTGGGCGGGCGGAGGGACGGACGTGTGGCACCGGAGAAGCTGGCTCGGCAACCGCGTATAATTAATGTGGGCGGCAGATGGACGGACGGACCACACTTGTGTCGTTTGAAGGAGGAGCAATCGCCTGCACCGGGAAGCGGGGAGGGCGGCGCTGACTGTTTCGGGCGTAAAGCGCGCGCGGGCGAGGAGATGACTTTCCTTGGAGAGGATGACAATGGGGACCCACCAGGTCCATAGCCTCACGTACGCAAGTGCCTCCTTATTATATATATATAATTTATTTTGCTTCCTCCTGGTTTCCTGACATCACGGTCCCACACCATTGTCAACCTATGTAGTACTCCCTCCTTTCCAGTTTATAGGGCTTATCTCAAAATTTTAGTTTTTCCATTTTATAAGGCTCAATTTGATTGTTCCCCATCACATGTTCAGACTTCAAGGTGCATTAAATCATTGCATGCAAGTATTAAGACAAAACTGACCAATGCATGCACTTTATGCATGCATGCATTGCAATTAATGCATTCGTAAACATAATTTTTTGAGGAAGACAAGAGCATTAATTGGGTGCTTTTGCAAACTACAAAAAATATTCCACCACTCATCATCTACCTTGGTTGGTGAGATTTTTGAATTGAGCCTTATAAACCAGAAAGGAGGGAGTAGTCAATAAACGAGAGAATTGCACAAGAAGCGGCCGACAGCTGGGACCAAGCAGCTCGAGCAGTATTTGTGTTTTTAAGGTGTGAGCACTACAGAGTTTTTCGATCTTTAGCCCAGATATTAATTTTTCTCCTCTGAATAACAATGAAAACATCGCTGCAGGTATTAACTGGGCGGGCTATGGCCCGTCTAGCCCAGGCCAGATATCCAGCCCAGATATTAATTTTTTTCAAGTTGAAAATGGCTAGCCCAGCTATACTTTTTTTAGGAATACCCAGGCAAGGTCAAGTTGTTATTCTCCGCCCCGCTGGGCTGCAAATCTTTCCTAGGAGGGATGCATTAGGCTTAACAAGAAAATGGGCTTTAAGAAATAATAAATGGGATGTAATTATAAAAACTGGGCAGTAACTATAAAAAAATGCACCAAACACGTGACTACTTTATAAAATATTATTTTTGGATATTGAAAATTTTAATTTCATTAATTGTTGCGAGCGCAATGTTTCGTTGGATTTTTACGTAATATAAATTTATATTGAAATTGTATTTAATCTGACTAGAAATTTCGGGATAAAAATATTTCGGGTCCCATCAAAATGTGGGAAATTTTATTGAATTCTGTTTTGAACGGTTGGTTGAAATGGGTTGTACTTTTAACAAACTCTAAATGGGTTGTAGTAAATTCCATTAGAATTCAAAAATGGGCTACACATTCTTACAAATCTCAAATGGGCTATAAGTTCTCTGCCACACACTTCTGGCCTCACTAAGTTGACTTGTCCCCTAAAAAAACATAGTTGACGCGTTATAGTCAACACACGGTTCTAGTAGGAGTGGCCGTTGGATGTCCATCCAACGGATGCCGTGCTTCTTCTTCAATCTCGGATATTCTAGCTTCACCCGCCCAAAAAATGATTCCTCCCCCAGACATCTGGGGCGCACCGTTTCGGAAGCTAACCTGTTGGCCTACTAAGTTGACGTACCAAGGGCTTTGTCAACTTAGTCAATATAAACGATTCTAGCTGCAGTGACCGTACGATGTCCATCCAACGGACGTCGTGCTTCTTCAACCTCTGGTCTTCTTTTGCTCCAGCCGCCCAAAGCAGCGCCGGTCGTGCCGCCTGCTCCTGCCTCCCGTGGCCGGCTGTGCTGCCGCGGAGGCCTCACCGCCCCCTACTACTCCCACCGCTGGCCAGGCCATCCCTCCACTCACCACACCCCCTATTATTCTGCGGCGAATGCAGCGCAGCCGAACTAGTGAACCCTCATACTCCTCTCCGCGTGTGCATCCACTGCCGCGTCTTCCCCGCCTCCGCGTCACCCCCTTCCTAGGCCTCGCCGTCGTCCACCGCCCTGGTGCTCTCGGCGCGGCGTGGTCAACGTGGTCAAGGAACGACTTCCATCGGACGTGTACTGTACGTGGAGAGGCTGACAGCTGGGTCCACGACAGCCGCAAGGAAGTGGCTCCTTATTACGCACAAAATAATTATTCTTCCACCTGACAGCGGGGACCCACCAGACGGGCCACCGTATTTCGCGAAAAAATGATTTGCCCCCTGACTGCTGGGACCCACGAGCTACATCTTCGCACGCAAGGAAGTGCGTCCGAAAAACCGATTCGCCCCCTGACTGCTGGGACCCACTAGGTACATCTTCGCACGCAAAGAAGTGCGTCCGAAAAAAATGATTCACCCCCCGACTGCTAGGACCCACCAGCTACACCTTCGCATGCAAGGAAGTGCATCCGGGCAAAAAAAACGATTCGCCCCCCTGACTGCTGGGACCCACCAGCTACACCTTCGTACGCAAGGAAGTGCGTCCGGGTAAAAAAAACAAAACGATTCGCCCCCCTGACTGCTGGGACCCACCAGCTACATCTTCGCAGGCAAGGAAGTGTCTGACAGTCGGGACCCACCTAGTCGAAGCGTACGTAGCGTTGTCATTCTGGTCACGAATGTGTAGGTACATACTGGTCGATGTACAGGCGCGCACGTGTCATAGTAGAGGCGCGCACGTGTCGTAGTAGAGGCGTGCACGTGTCGTAGTACACGTATGTACATCGGCCGAGGTGCAAGAAAGAAAATACGGCCACGTATGTGTACATACGGGCGGGGTTCGAACGCCTACTCGTGCATACGTATGGCCAGGGCTTGTGTACATGGCTGGGTCGGAACGGAGAAACAACATCGTCATCGTGTTCATGGGGAGGCAACGAAATGCGTCGTGTTCATGGGGAGGCAACGGAATGCATCGTGTTCATGGGGAGGCAACGGAATGCGTCATGTTCATCGGGAGGCAACGGAACGCGTGGGAGCCAACTGGCTGGGTCGGAACGAAATGCGTGGTCGTGTTCATCGGGAGGGCTTGGACGGAACAGGCGATGGAAACGAGGCCTGGCGTACCGCAGAACGGAGAAAACGGACCTCCTACAGTCGAAACAGGGGTCCTGTTGATCGGGAGGGGTGTGGCATACCGCAAAACGGAGGAAACGGACCTCCTACGGTCGAAATGGGGGTCCTGTTGATCGGGAGGGGTGTGGCGTACCGCAAAACGTACTAAACGGACCTCCTACGGTCGAAACGGTGGTCCTGTTCATCGGGAGGGGTGTGGCGTACCGCAAAACGGGATTCCACGGGATAATGTTCATCTCCACTGTCGACCTCCTCCAGCCTCCACGGGCTCCTGTTCATCCAGCCTCCACCGCGCGCTACTCCACCGGCTACTGTTCAACCACCCCTCCACCGTCTACTGTTCATCCAGCCCTCCACACCACGGGGTCCTGTTCAACCACCCCTCCACGGGCACCCCTCCACCGTCTACTGTTCATCTAGCCCTCCACCACACCACGGGGTCCTATTCATCCAGAGGCAACGCCACCGCTCACTGTTCATCCAACCCCCCCCCGCAACGCTCAGTGTTCATCAAATCGATCGTCTTCAGTTAGCAGCAGTAGCGAAGGAATCGCTCGATTGAGTTCAGTTAACAGCCATCGGTCGATCACTCGGGTTCAGTAACGCGTAGCCTGCAGTGCAATCGCTCGGGTTCAGTTAGAGCCCAACGCCTCGCTCGGGTTCAGTTAGAGCCAACGCCTCGCACACACGTGCGTACGTGTACGAGAGAAACGCGCATCGCTCGGCCCCCGACCTCCCACCGTAACCGGGAACTCCCCGAATTTTTCCTCGCCCTCGCTTCTACCATGGTTTTTTCCGTCATGGACGGCCCAAAGAATGTCATGCAGCTATGTCTCTGGCCCGCCCAGGACGAAAGGCCCATTTTCTGTCATGATTTTTTGTCATAGAAGTAGGAGCCCACCACATCTATGATGATACCGGGTTTTGTCACAATTATCATCATAGAAGTGTCATATGTATGACAGAAAAAAATTTCATTCGGCCCAAAATAGGTAGATATGTCTTTTTTTTGTAGTGTGGAAAGTTGCATGGCAATATATCTCAGAATGGCTATGGAAATGCCATAATAGGTAGGTATGGTGGCTGTTTTGAGGAAGATATAAGGAGGTTTATGTGTGAAAGAGCGTATCATATCACGGGGTTTGGATGCACCGGCGAAGTTTGCACCAGCTCTCAATGTGAGAAAGGACAATGCACGGTACCGAAGAGGCTAGCAATGATGGAAGGGTGAGAGTGCGTATAATCCATGGACTCAACATTAGTCATAAAGAACTCACATACTTATTGCAAAAATCTACAAGTCATCAAGAACCAAGCACTACGCGCATGCTCCTAGGGGGATAGATTGGTAGGAAAAGACCATCCCTCGTCCCCGACCGCCACTCATAAGGAGGACAATAAAAAAACACCTCATGTTTCAAATTTGTTACATAACATTTACCATACGTGCATGCTACAGGACTTGCAAACTTCAACACAAATATTTCTCAATTTCACAACTACTCAACTAGCACAACTTTAATATCACTACCTCCGTATCTCAAAACAATCATCAAGCATCAAACTTCTCTTAGTATTCAACACACTCATAAGAGAATTTTATTATTAATCTTGTATACCTAGCATATTAGGATTATTTAAGCAAATTACCATGCTATTTAAGACTCTCAAAATAATCTAAGTGAAGCATGAGAGATCAATAGTTTCTATAAAACAAATCCACCACCTTGCTCTAAAAGATATAAGTGAAGTACTAGAGCAAAACTATATAACTCAAAAGATATAAGTGAAGCACATAGAGTATTCCAATAATTTCCGAATCATGTGTGTTTCTCTCAAAAGGTGTGTACAGCAAAGATGATTGTGGTAAACTAAAAAGCAAAGACTGAAATCATACAAGACGCTCCAAGCAAAACACATATCATGTGGTGAATAAAAATATAGCTCCAAGTAAAGTTACCGATAGGAGTAGACGAAAGAGGGGATGCCTTCCGGGGCATCCCCAAGCTTTGGCTTTTGGGTGTCCATAGATTATCTTGGGGGTGCCATGGGCATCCCCAAGCTTAGGCTCTTGCCACTCCTTGTTCCATAATCCATCAAATCCTTACCCAAAACTTGAAAACTTCACAACACAAAACTTAAAGTAGGAAATCTCGTGAGCTCCGTTAGCGAAAGAAAACAAAAGACCACTTCAAGGTACTGCAATGAACTCATTATTTATTTATATTGGTGTTAAACATACTTATTACAACTTCTCTATGGTTTATAAGCTATTTTACTAGCCATAGATTCATCAAAATAAGCAAACAACACACGAAAAACAGAATCTGTCAAAAACAGAACAGTCTGTAGTAATCAGTAGCTAGCGCAAGATCTGGAACCCCAAAAATTCTAAAATAAATTTCTGGACGTGACGAATGTATATATTAATCATATGCAAAAATAATTAACTAAATAGCATTTTCCAAATAAAAATGGCACTAGTTCTCGTGAGCACCAAAGTTTCTGTTTTTTACAGCAGGATTAACAAGACTTTCCCCAAGTCTTCCCAACGGTTCTGCTTGGCACAAACACTAATTAAACACAAAAAAACACAAACAAAACAGAGGCTAGATAAATTATTTATTACTAAACAGGAGCGAAAAGCAAGGAATAAAAATAAAATTGGGTTGCCTCCCAACAAGCGCTATCGTTTAACGCCCCTAGCTAGGCATAAAAAGCAAGGATAGATCTAGGTATTGCCATATTTGGTTTTAGGGAAGAAAAGAGCAAACTTGCTATCTATGGAACTAATCTTTCTATTTTGATAAAGCACATGGCTATTAATGGTATAATAAAGATTAAGTATGTTACAGAGATTTGTATCTAAGCTAGCCTTCATCTCTTTGATAGATTTGTTTTGGTAAGAGAGCAAAAGAGATGTAGATTCAACTTTCTCGTTCATGGGGTGCCCAAATATGGTTTTCATCTTCTCATAAGTGTCTACGGCATCCCCTTCAAGAAAGCCTTCTTCAAATATAGAATCTAAGACATGCTTAAAAGAAGAAGGAAGGGCAATATAAAAGCTTTTTAAGTAAATTTCAATTTGGTATTGAGGCACATAGCTAGCCATGTTCCTTAATAGTCTATACCAAGCATCTTTCAAATATTCATCAAGTAAATAACGAAAATTTCCGGAATCATCTTCATCAAAATTATTAAGATTCTCATTGATAACTTCAATAGGTTTTTCCATAGTATCCTTATTTATGAGCTTAGCGAGAATAGAAGGGTTATCCAAAGTACTAAAACTCGGGAGAGAACCCCCAACCCTTTTTGATTCAGACATGGCGGAAGAAAGGCGAGCGAGAAATAGAGAGGGCAAATAAAACGGCAAGGGTGAAGTGGGGGAGAGGAAAACGAGAGGAAAATGGCAAATAATGTAATGCGGGAGATAAGGGTTTGTGATGGGTACTTGGTATGTTGACTTTTGCGTCGACCTCCCCGGCAACGGCACCAGAAATCCTTCTTTCTACCTCTTGAGCACTGCGTTGGTTTTCCCCTGAAGAGGAAAGGGTGATGCAGCAGAGTAGCGTAAGTATTTCCCTCTATTTTTGAGAACCAAGGTATCAATCCAGTAGGAGGCTACGCGCCAGTCCCTCGCACCTACACAAAACAAATAAATCCTCGCAACCAACGCGATAAGGGGTTGTCAATCCCTACACGGTCACTTACGAGAGTGAGATCTGATAGATATGATAAGATAATATTTTTGGTATTTTTATGATAAAGATGCAAAGTAAAATAAAAGCAAAGGAAATAACTAAGTATTGGAAGATTAATATGATGAAGATAAACCCGGGGGCCATAGGTTTCACTAGTGGCTTCTCTCAAGAGCATAGGTAATTTATGGTGGGTGAACTAATTACTATTGAGCAATTGATAGAATTGAGCATAGTTATGAGAATATCTAGGTATGATCATGTATATAGGCATCACGTCCGAGACAAGTAGAGCGACTCCTGCCTGCATCTACTACTATTACTCCACACATCGACCTCTATCCAACATGCATCTAGAGTATTAAGTTCATAAGAACAGAGTAACGCCTTAAGCAAGATGACATGATGTAGAGGGATAAATTCATGCAATATGATAAAAACCCCATCTTGTTATCCTCGATGGCAACAATACAATACGTGCCTTGCTGCCCCTACTGTCACTGGGAAAGGACACCGCAAGATTGAACCCAAAGCTAAGCACTTCTCCCATTGCAAGAAAGATCAATCTAGTAGGCCAAACCAAACTGATTATTCGAAGAGACTTGCAAAATAACAAATCATACATAAAATAATTCAGAGAAGATTCAAATATTGTTCATAGATAAACTTGATCATAAACCCACAATTCATCGGTCTCAACAAACACACCGCAAAAAGAAGATTACACCGAATAGATCTCCACAAGAGAGGGGGAGAACTTTGTATTGAGATCCAAAAAGAGAGAAGAAGCCATCTAGCTAATAACTATGGACCCGAAGGTCTGAGGTAAACTACTCACACTTCATCGGAGAGGCTATGGTGTTGATGTAGAAGCCCTCCGTGGTCGATGCCCCCTCCGGCGGAGCTCCGGAACAGGCCCCAAGATGGGATCTCATGGATACAGAAAGTTACGGCGGTGGAATTAGGGTTTTGCTCCGTATCTGATCATTTGGGGGTACGTAGGTATATATAGGAGGAAGAAGTACGTCGGTGGAGCAACAGGGGGCCCACGAGGGTAGATGGCGCGCCTGGGGGGTAGGCGCGCCCCCTACCTCGTGGCCTCCCTGTTGGTTGCTTGATGTACGGTCCAAGTCTCGTGGATTTTGTTCGTTCCAAAAATCACGTGCCCGAAGGTTTCATTCCGTTTGGACTCCGTTTGATATTCCTTTTCTTGGAAACCCTAAAATAGGCAAAAAATAGCAATTCTGGGCTGGGCCTCCGGTTAATAGGTTAGTCCCAAAAATAATATAAAAGTGTATAATAAAGCCCAATAATGTCCAAAACAGTAGATAATATAGCATGGAGCAATCAAAAATTATAGATACGTTGGAGACGTATCAGTGCCGTACTTTCGGTACTAGGATCAGTCGATCGTGAAGACGTACGACTACATCAACTGCGTTGTCATAACGCTTCCGCTTACGGTCTACGAGGGTACGTAGAAAACACTCTCCCCTCTCGTTGCTATACATCACCATGATCTTGCGTGTGCGTAGGAATTTTTTTTGAAATTACTGCGTTCCCCAATGGTGGTATCAGAGCCAGGTTTATGCGTAGATGTTATATGCACGAGTAGAACACAAAGGAGTTGTGGGTGTGGGTATATACATATTGCTTGCCGTCACTAGTTGATTCTTGATTCAGCGGTATTGTTGGATGAAGTGGCCCAGACCGAGATTACGCGTACGCTTACGCGAGGCTGGTTCTACCGACGTGCTTCGCACACAGGTGGCTGGTGGGTGTCAGTTTCTCCAACTGTAGTTAAATCGGATTCAATGAACATGGTTCTTTCTGAAGATCAAAAAGCAACCACTATACCGCGTTGTGGTTTTTGATGCGTAGGTAAGAACGGTTCTTGCTCAGCCCGTTGCAGCCACATAAAACTTGCAACAACAAAGTAGAGGACGTCTAACTTGTTTTTGCAGGGCATGTTGTGATGTGATATGGTCAACACGTGATGAGATATAATTTGTTGTATGAGATGATCATGTTTTATTGAAGTTATCGGCAACTGGCAGGAGCCTTATGGTTGTCTCTCTATTGCATAAGATGCAAGCGACATATAATTGCTTTACTTTATCGCTATACGATAGCAACAGTTGCAAAAGCAATAGTTGGCGAGACGACCATGTGATGACACATTGATAGAGATCAAGATGATGGAGATCATGGTGTCATGCCGGTGACGATGGAGATCATGACGGTACTTTGGAGATGGAGATCAAAGGCACAAGATGATGATGGCCATATCATGTCACATATGTTGATTGCATGTGATGTTTACCTTTTATGCATCTTATTTTTCTTAGTACGTCGGTAGCATTATAAGATGACCCCTCACTAAATTTCAAGGTATAAGTGTTCTCCCTGAGTATGCACTGTTGCGACAGTTCTTCATGCTGAGACACCACATGATGATCGGGTGTGATAAGCTCTATGTTCACATACAACGGGTGCAAGCCAGTTTTGCACACGCAAAATATTAGGTTAAACTTGACGAGCCTAGCATATGCATATATGGCCTCGGAATACTGAGACCGAAAGGTCGAGAGTGAATCATATAGTAGATATGGTCAACATAGTGATGTCACCATTGAAAACTACTCCGTCTCATGTGATGATCGGACATGGTTTAGTTGATATGGATCACGCGATCATTTAGATGACTAGAGGGATGTCTATCTAAGTGGGAGTTCTTAAGTAATATGATTAATTGAACTTAGTTTATCATGAACTTAGTCCTGGTAGTATTTGCATAACTATGTTGTAGATCAATAGCTCGCGATGTAGCTCCCCGTTTATTTTTGATATGTTCCCAGAGAAAAACTATGTTGAAAGATGATAGTAGCAATGATGTGGACTAGGTCCATGATCTGAGGATTGTCCTCATTGCTGCACAGAAGAATTATGTCCTTGATGCACTGCTAGGTGATGGACCTATTGCAGGAGAAAATGCAGACGTTATGAATGTTTGGCAGGCTCGGTATGATAACTACTTGATAGTTTAGTGCACCATGCTCTATGGCTTAGAACCGGGACTTCAAAAAATGTTTTGAACGCGACGGAGCATATAAGATGTTCCATGAGATGAAATTGGTATTTCAGACTCATGCCCGAGTCGAGAGGTATGAGACCTCTGACAAGTACTTTGCCTACAAGATGGAGGAGAATAGCTCAACCAGTGAGCATGTGCTCAGATTGTATGAGTACTACAATCACTTGAATCAAGTGGGAGTTAATCTTCGAGATAAAAAAGTGATTGACATAGTTCTCTAGTCACTATCACCAAGTTACTGGAACTTTGTGATGAACTATAATATGCAAGGGATGATGAAAACGATTCCCGAGATCTTCGTGATGCTGAAATCGATGAAGGTAGAAATCAAGAAAAGCATCAAATATTGATGGTTGATAAAACCACTAGTTTCAAGTAAAATGGCAAGGTAAAGAAAGGGAACTTCAAGAAGAATGGCAAGCAAGTTGCCACTCCCATGAAGAATCCCAAAGATAGACCCAAGCCTGAAACTGAGTGCTTCTACTGCAAAGGAAATGGTCACTGGAAGTGGAAGTGCCTTAGATACTTGGCGGATAAGAAGGATGGCAAAGTGAACAAAGGTATATTTGATATACATGTTATTGATGTGTACTTTACTAGTGTTTATAGCAACCCATCAGTGTTTAATACTCGTTCAGTTGCTAAGAGTAGTAACTCGAAACGGGAGTTACAAAATAAACAGAGACTAGTTAAGGGCGAGGTGATGATGAGAGTTGGAAGTGATTCCAAGGTTGATAAAATCACCATCGCACACTCCCTTTACCTTCGGGATTAGTGTTGAACCTAAAATAAATGTTATTTGGTGTTTGCGTTGAGCATAAATATGATTGGATCATGTTTATTGTAATACGGTTATTCATTTAAGTCAAAGAATAATTGTTGTTCTATTTACATGAATAAAACCTTCAGTGTACATACACTCAATATAAATGGTTTATTGAATATCGATCGTAGTAATACACATATTCATAATATTGAAGCCAAAAGATGCAAAGTTAATAATGATAGTGCAACTTATTTGTGGCACTGCCGTTTAGGTCATATTGGTGTAAAGCGCATGAAGAAACTCCATGCTGATGGACTTTTGGAACCACTTGATGCTTGGGAACCATGCCTCATGGGCAACATGACTAAGACTCTGTTCTCCGGAACAATGGAGCAAGCAACTGACTTATTGGAAATAATACATACTGATGTATGCGATTTGATAAGTGTTGAGGCTCGCGGCGGGTATTGAGGAAGTCCTGGATTAGGGGGTCTCCGGACAGTCAGACTATATCCTTTGGCCGGACTGTTGGACAATGAAGATACAAGATTGAAGACTTCGTCCCGTGTCCAGATGGGACTCTCCTTGGCGTGGAAGGCAAGCTTGGCAATACGGATATGTAGATCTCCTCCCTTGTAACCGACTCTATGTAACCCTAGCCCCCTCCGATGTCTATATAATCCGGAGGGTTTAGTCCGTAGAACAACAACAATAATCATACCATAGGCTAGCTTCTAGGGTTTAGCCTCTACGATCTCGTGGTAGATCAACTCTTGTAATACTCATATCATCAAGATCAATCGAGTAGGACGTAGGGTATTACCTCCATCGAGAGGGCCCGAACCTGGGTAAACATCGTGTCCCCTGCCTCCTATTACCATCCTCCTTAGACGCACAGTTCAGGACCCCCTACCCGAGATCCGCTGGTTTTGACACCGACATTGGTGCTTTTATTGAGAGTTCCACTGTGCCGTCACCGTAAAGGCTTGCTGGCTCCTTCGATCATCGGTAACGATGCGGTCCAGGGTGAGGATTTCCTCCCCGGACAGATCTTCGTATTCGGCGGCTTCGCACTGCGGGCCAACTCGCTTGGCCGTCTGGAGCAGGTCGAGAGCTACGCCCCTGGCCATTAGGTCAGGTTCGGAAACTTAAACTGCACTGCTGACATCCGCGGAGACTTGATCTTCGACGGATTCGAGCCCTTGTCAGGTGCGCCTGCTACGTCTTGAGCTTGCGTTGGTTTTCCCCGAAGAGGAAGGGATGATGCAGCAGAGTAGCTTAAGTATTTCCCTCAGTTTTTGAGAACCAAGGTATCATTCCAGTAGGAGGCCATGCTCAAGTCCGTTGTACCTGCACAAAACGATAGCTACTCGCAACCAACGCGATTAGGGGTTGTCAAGCCCTTCGCGGTCACTTACGAGAGTGAGATCTGATAGATATAATATTTTTGGTATTTTTGGTATAAAGATGCAAAGTAAAAAGTAAAGGCAAAGTAAAAAAGAAAATCAAGATTAAAGTGATGGAGATTGATACGATGAGAATAGACCCGGGGGCCATAGGTTTCACTAGTGGCTTCTCTCAAGAGCATAAGTATTCTACGGTGGGTGAACAAATTACTGTTGAGCAATTGACAGAATTGAGCATAGTTATGAGAATATCTAGGCATGATCATGTATATAGGCATCACGTCCGTGACAAGTAGACCGAAACGATTCTGCATCTACTACTATTACTCCACTCATCGACCGCTATCCAGCATGCATGTAGAGTATTAAGTTAAAAACAGAGTAACACCTTAAGCAAGATGACATGATGTAGAGAGATAAATTCATGCAATATGAAATAAACCCCATCTTGTTATCCTCGATGGCAACGCTATAATACGTGCCTTGCTGCCCCTTCTGTCACTGGGTAAAGACACCGCAAGATCGAACCCAAAGCTAAGCACTTCTCCCATGGCAAGAACTACCAATCTAGTTGGCCAAACCAAACGGATAATTCGAAGAGACTTGCAAATATAACCAATCATACATAAAAGAATTCAGAGAAGATTCAAATATTATTCATAGATAGACTTGATCATAAACCCACAATTCATCGGTCTCAACAAACACATCGCAAAAGAAGATTACATCGAGTAGATCTCCACAAGAGAGGGGGAGAACTTTGTATTGAGATTCAAAGAGAGATAAGAAGTCATCTAGCTACTAACTATGGACCCGAAGGTCTGAGGTAAACTACTCACACTTCATCGGAGGGGCTAGGATGATGTAGAAGCCCTCCGTGATGACGGCCCTTTTTCGGCGGAGCTCCGGAACAGGCCCCAAGATGGGATCTCGTGGGTACAGAAAGTTGTAGCGGTGGAATTTGGTTTTTGGCTCCTGTTCTGATCGTTTGGGGGTACGTATGTATATATAGGAGGAAGGAGTACATCGGTGGAGCACCGAGGGGCCCACGAGGCAGGGGGCGCACCCTAGGGGGGCCACCCTCGTGACCTCCTCTTTCACCCCCGTGGCGTAGGCTCCAAGTCTCCTGGATCACGTTCGGTGAGAAAATCACGTTCCCGAAGATTTTATTCCGTTTGGACTCCGTTTGATATTCTGTTTCTCTGAAACACTGAAATAGGCAAAAAACAGCAATTCTGGCCTGGGCCTCCGGTTAATAGGTTAGTCCCAAAAATAATATAAAAGTGGAAAATAAAGCCCAATATAGTCCAAAATAGTAGATAATATAGCATGGAGCAATCAAAAATTATAGATACGTTGGAGACGTATCAGGCATCCCCAAGCTTAATTCCTGCTCGTCCTCAAGTAGGTAAATGATAAAAAGAGAATTTTTGATGCGGAGTGCTACTTGGCATAATTTCAATGCAAATCTTCTTAATTGTGGTATGAATATTCAGATTCGAAAGATTCAAGACAAAAGTTTATATTGACATAAAAATAATAATACTTCAAGCATACTAACAAAGCAATTATGTCTTCTCAAAATAACATGGCCAAAGAAAGTTATCCCTACAAAATCATATAGTCTGGCTATGCTCCATCTTCACCACACAAAGTATTTAAATCATGCACAACCCCGATGACAAGCCAAGCAATTGTTTCATACTCTAAATTTTTCAAAACTTTTTCAATCTTCACGCAATACATGAGCGTGAGCCATGGATATAGCACTATAGGTGGAATAGAATGGTGGTTGTGGAGAAGGCAAAAAGGAGAAGATAGTCTCACATCAACTAGGCGTATCAACGGGCTATGGAGATGCCCATCAATAGATATCAATGTGAGTGAGTAGGGATTGCCATGCAACGGATGCACTAGAGCTATAAATGTATGAAAGCTCAACAAAAGAAACTAAGTGGGTGTGCATCCAACTTGCTTTCTCACGAAGACCTAGGGCAATTTTGAGGAAGCCCATCATTGGAATATACAAGCCAAGTTCTATAATGTAAAATTCCCACTAGTATATGAAAGTGACAACATATGAGACTCTCTATATGAAGAACATGGTGCTACTTTGAAGCACAATATATGAGACTCGCTATATCATGGTGCTACTTTGAAGCACAAGTGTGGAAAAAAGATAGTAGCATTGCCCCTTTTTTTGGGCCTTCTTTTTTTTCTATGGCCTTTCTCTTTTTTTATTTGGCCTTTTTTTGGGACAATGCTTTATTAATGATGATCATCACACTTTTATTTATTTACAACTCAATGATTACAACTCGATTCTAAAATAAAGTATGACTCTATATGAATGCCTCTGGTGGTGTACCGGGATATGCAATGAATCAAGAGTGACAAGTATGAAAGAATTATGAACGGTGGCTTTTCCACAAATACTATGTCAACTACATGATCATGCTAAGCAATATGACAATGATGAATGTGTCATGATGAACTAGATGGTGGAAAGTTGCATGGCAATATATCTCGTAACGGCTATGGAAATGCCATAATAGGTAGGTATGGTGGCTGTTTTCAGGAAGGTATATGGTAGGTGTATGATACCGGCGAAAGGTGCGCGGTATTAGAGAGGCTAGCAAAGGTGGAAGGGTGAGAGTGCGTATAATCCATGGACTCAACATTAGTCATAAAGAACTCATATACTTATTGCAAAAATCTAGAAGTTATGAAAGCAAAGTATTATGCGCATGCCCCTAGGGGGATAGATTGGTAGGAAAAGACCATCGCTCGTCCCCGACCGCCACTCGTAAGGAAGACAATCAATAACTAAATCATGCTCTGACTTCATCACAGAACGGTTCACCATACGTGCATGCTACGGGAATCACAAACTTTAACACAAGTATTCTTTAAATTCATAACTACTCAACTAGCATGACTTCAATATTATGACCTCCATATCTCAAAACAATTATCATGCTTCAATCTTTTCTTAGTATTCAACACACTCAAAAGAAAGTTTCACAAATCTTGAATACCAAGCATATTATTATTAAGTAAATTACCATGCTATTAAGACTCTAAAAATAATTTAAGTGAAGCATGAGAGATCAATAGTTTCTTTAAAACAAATCCACCACCGTGCTCTAAAAGATCTAAGTAAAGCACAAAGAGCAAAATTAATTAGCTCAAAAGATATAAGTGAAGCACATAGAGCAAAACTACTTAGCTCAAAAGATATAAGTGAAGCACATAGAGCAAAACTACTTAGCTCAAAAGATATAAGTGAAGCACATAGAGTATTCTATCAAATTTTAATTCATGTATGGCTCTCTCAAAAGGTGTGTACAGAAAGTATGATTGTGGCATACTAAGACACTAAGACACAAATAATACAAGACGCTCCAAGCAAAACACATGTCATGTTGGTGAATAAAAATATAGCTCCAAGTAAATTACCGATGGAAGTGGACGAAAGAGGGGATGCCTTCCGGGGCATCCCCAAGCTTTGACTTTTTGGTGTCCTTGGATTATCTTGGGGGTGCCATGGGCATACCCAAGCTTTGGCTCTTGCCACTCCTTGTTCCATAATCCATCACAAGAATTGACCCAAAACTTGAAAACTTCACAACACAAAACTTAAAGCAGAAAACTCGTGAGCTCCGTTAGCAAAAGAAAACAAAAGAACACTTCAAGGTAGTGTAATGAACTCATTCTTTATTCTCTATGGATTATAAACTATTTTACTAGCCATAGATTCATCAAAATAAGCAAACAACACACGGAAAACAGAATCTGTCAAAAACAGAACAGTCTGTAGTAATCTGTAGCTAGCGCAAGATCTGGAACCCCAACAATTCTAAAATAAATTGCTGGACGTGAGGAATTTATCTATTAATCATCTTCAAAAATAATTAACTAAATAGCGCTCTCCAAATAAAAATGACATCAGTTCTCGTGAGCGCCAAAGTTTCTGTTTTTTACAGCAAGTTCAACAAGACTTTCCCCAAGTCTTCCCAACGGTTCTGCTTGGCACAAACACTAATTAAACACAAAAAATACAACCAAAACAGAGTCTAAATAATTTATTTATTAAATAACAGCAAGGATAAACATTGGGTTGTCTCCCAACAAGCGCTTTTCTTTAAAGCCTTATAGCTAGGCATAATATTTCAATGATGCTCACATGAAAGACAAGAATTGAAGCACAAAGAGAGCATCATAAAACACGTGACAAACACATCTAAGTCTAACATACTTCCTATCCATAGGAATATTATAGGAAAAAAATTTATCAAGGCAAGCAAAAACTAGCATATGCAAGGAAGCGGAAAGAAACAATAGTAATCTCAACATAACGAGAGGTAATTTAGTAACATGAAAATTTCTATCACCATATTTTTCTCTCTCGTAATAATTACATGTAGGATCATAAGAAAATTCAACAAAATATCTATCACATAGAATACTTTCAACATGATCCACATGCATGTAAAGTTGACACTCTTCCAAAATAGTGGGATTAACATTAACTAAAGTCATGACCTTTCCAAACGCACTTTTATCAAAAACTTCATAAGATTGAACATTCTTCAAATATGTGGGATCTAAAGTTGACATTCTTCCAAACCCACTTTCAATATTATTGCAAACATTATAATCAATCTCATATTCATCATGGGGCTTAAATAAATTTTCAAGATCATAAGAAGAATCACCCCAATCATGATCATTGCAACAAGTAGAGGACATAGCAAAACTAGCATCCCCATGCTTAGGGTTTTGCATATTATTAGCACAATTTAAATTAATAGAATTTATATTATCATGATTGCAATCATGCTTTTTATTCAAAGATCTATCATGAATCACTTCATGAAGTACTTCATCACACTTTTCAGATTCACGAATTTCAAGCAAAACCTCATAAAGATAATCTAGTGCACAAAACTCACTAGCAATTGGTTCAACATAACTGGATCTCTTAAAAACATTAGCAAGCGGATGAGGATCCATAGATCTTAGGTTCTCTGTTTAGTAATAAATAAATGACTATTCCAACCATACGAGCAAACAAAAAGCAAGCGGGCAAAAAGAGGCAAATAGAGAAAGAGAGGGAGGATAGAGAGAGAGGGCGAATAAAACGGCAAGGGTGAAGTGGGGGAGAGGAAAACGAGAGGCAAATGGCAAATAATGTAATGCGAGAGATAGGGATTGTGATGGGTACTTGGTATGTTGACTTTTTGCGTAGACTCCCCGGCAACGGCGCCAGAAATCCTTCTTGCTACGTCTTGAGCTTGCGTTGGTTTTCCCCAAAGAGGAAGGGATGATGCAGCAGAGTAGCATAAGTATTTCCCTCAGTTTTTGAGAACCAAGGTATCAATCCAGTAGGTGGCCACGCTCAAGTCCCTTGTACCTGCACAAAACGATAGGTACTCGCAACCAACGCGATTAGGGGTTGTCAAGCCCTTCACGGTCACTTACGAGAGTGAGATCTGATAGATATAATATTTTTGGTATAAAGATGCAAAGTAAAAAGTAAAGGCAAAGTAAAAAAGCAAAGCAAGATTAAAGTGATGGAGATTGATATGATGAGAATAGACCCGAGGGCCATAGGTTTCACTAGTGGCTTCTCTCAAGAGCATAAGTATTCTACGGTGGGTGAACAAATTACTGTTGAGCAATTGACAGAATTGAGCATAGTTATGAGAATATCTAGGCATGATCATGTATATAGGCATCACGTCCGTGACAAGTAGACCGAAACGATTCTGCATCTACTACTATTACTCCACTCATCGACCACTATCCAGCATGCATCTAGAGTATTAAGTTAAAAACAGAGTAACGCCTTAAGCAAGATGACATGATGTAGAGAGATAAATTCATGCAATATGAAATAAACCCCATCTTGTTATCCTCGATGGCAACGATACAATACGTGCCTTGCTGCACCTTCTGTCACTGGGTAAGGACACCGCAAGATCGAATCCAAAACTAAGCACTTCTCCCATGGCAAGAACTACCAATCTAGTTGGCCAAACCAAACGGATAATTCGAAGAGACTTGCAAAGATAACCAATCATACATAAAAGAATTCAGAGAAGATTCAAATATTATTCATAGATAGACTTGATCATAAACCCACAATTCATCAGTCTCAACAAACACACCGCAAAAGGAAGATTACATCGAATAGATCTCCACAAGAGAGGGGGAGAACTTTGTATTGAGATTCAAAGAGAGAGAAGAAGCCATCTAGCTACTAACTATGGACCCGAAGGTCTGAGGTAAACTACTCACACTTCATCGGAGGGGCTAGGATGATGTAGAAGCCCTCCGTGATGACGACCCTCTTCCGGCGGAGCTCCGGAACAGGCCCCAAGATGGGATCTCGTGGGTACAAAAAGTTGCGGCGGTGCAATTAGGTTTTTGGCTCCTGTTCTGATCGTTTGGGGGTACGTATGTATATATAGGAGGAAGGAGTACGTCGGTGGAGCACCGAGGGGCCCACGAGGCAGGGGGCGCGCCCTAGGGGGGGCGCCCCCACCTTCGCGACCTCCTCTTCGACCCCCTAGCGTAGGGTCCAAGTCTCCTAGATCACGTTCGGTGAGAAAATCATGTTCCCGAAGATTTTATTCCGTTTGGACTCCGTTTGATATTCTATTTCTCCGAAACACTGAAATAGGCAAAAACAACAATTTTGGGTTGGGCCTCCGGTTAATATGTTAGTCCCAAAAATAAGATAAAAGTGGAAAATAAAGCCCAATATAGTCCAAAACAGTAGATAATATAGCATGGAGCAATCAAAAATTATAGATACGTTGGAGACGTATCAGCGCCGCACAATCACGACGTGCATGACGTAACTCTGCCATCGGATAGTGTTCGGGAGTTCACACCTGCAACTACTCCGACCCTCAATCCGAAGCAAATTGCGCCATCCAAGGACGGGGGGATAGACCCCTCCATGGAGGCCGCACTCTCAGTGGCGATGGAGCCGGATACTGACTTCACCCCTTACAAGAGCCGTATTGCCAAACCACTGGATTCGTCCCCGGCCATGGACTCTGATCCGCCTGGGTCCGTGCCTATCAAATCTGATTGAGCACCGATCATGAAGTTCACCTCCGTGGATATCTCTCAGCACTCACCTTTTGGTGACGTGCTAAATTCATTAAGGTCTCTCTCCTTGTCAGGAGAACCTTGGCCGAACTATGTCCGGCTAAAATGGGATGCGGACGATGAAAAAATTCGCTACCCACCCACCACCCATTTAGTAGCCACTGTCCACGATTTAACCGACATGCTCGACTTCGACTCCGAAGACATCGACGATATGGAAGACGATGCAGGGGACTAACAGGAACCACCACCCACAGGGCGCTGGACTGCCACCTCATCATATGATATATACATGGTGGACACCCCCAAAGAAGGCAATGGCTACGACACAGCGGAGGATGACCCCTTTGAGAAGCAACCCAAGCGCCGACGTCAGCGGCGCCGCTCTAAGTCCCGCCATAGCAAAAGTAGTGATACCGGCACAAGAGATAATAACACTCCGAAAAGTGCCGAAGACGACAACAATCCCCTCCAACATGATTTAGAGCGGGTGTAGCGACCCGACCTCAAACGGTCAAGTCTCTATGTTTCCGTGTCATCCCTGGATCGGTAATGCTGACACACACAGTACTCGAGGATTTATCACAGAGTAGCAATCACACACTTATTACATCGAATGTCTCAAAAGAGAACTTATTACAATAAATATGGCTTAAGGCCATCTAATACGATAACAGCGGAAGGCTTGGAAGATAAAGTGAGTCCATCAACTCCAACGGCATAGCTGAGCTGCACGGCAACGACCTAACGAACCTTACTCATCGTTTGAAAAGTCTGCAACATAATATGTTGCAGCCTGAAAACGGGTCAGCACATGGAATCTGCTGGCAAAGTAACACAATAGAGCATGAACAGAATAATGCTATCACTACAAGCATATTTGGTTGGTGGAAAGCTGTATGGTTATAGTTTTTGTGAAAAGCCAATTTTTCCCTACAACAAAGGAATAGATTTTATTTAACTATCATGGTAGTTGAAACATCATTCCGAAGGTTCCTCCAACTCAATCCCAATTAAAGTAATTATCAACCCAACAATATTAATTTAAGAGTGATGAGATACTTAAGATACTCCAAGTTCTAGATACTCAAGATTGTCCATAACCGGGGACACGGCTAACCATGATTAGATTGTACACTCTGCAGAGGTTTGCGCACTTTTCCCCACAAGACTTTATCTCCTCCGTTGGATTTCTCGCACTACATGGTGTTTGAGAAACGGATAACCGAGACACAGTCTTTCTGAAACATTAACTCTCTTCTCCGGGCAGACCATACCAAGCCTACAACCCACTACCTGCTGATCCACCTCTTCGAGAGCTTCACGTAACTTACTCAACTATGCTAGAGCCCATAATAGCTTGTGGCTGCACATGGAAGTTTCTAGCATGAATCATCTCAGTTCCCTTTGAGCCTGGGTGGCGGTCCATAGGAGAATCACACGGAACCCCGAGATTTCCAAAAAATACAGGCAACACTGGGTTCTCCAGGTACCTCAATCCACCCAGATGTGTATTAAAGTTGCCACCTTAAGTTGAACCATTAATTAACAATCTCACATCTGTCATGGATTTCACTCACCCAAACCACATCTATGAGCATAGCATAGCAATATAAGCAACACGTAGAAGTAACTCCCAAGGGTTTGAATATAACAGGGTAATAGGTTCTACCTCATCAACTACTTCCCAACCCACACGTTAATGACATCCTAATCATGCAATTTTTTAGGATTGAACTAATGCATAAAAACTGGGTATGAAAAGAGTATGATCAATGTGTTACTTGCGTTGCCGATGATCCGCAAAGCCTAGGGATTCGATGTAGCACGCTTCGCACTCCGGGAATTCTATTGCAAACAAAAAATAGCATACATAAGCAATCAAGCAAGGATGCACAGGCAAAACTCAAATAAAAAGAATTGACCAGAAATTTCAACTTAAGAACTCCGGTTTGCAAAAAGAATCAAATCGAACGGAGCAATGAAACTCAAACTGCGAAAGAAACAAGATCCGTTTACTAATCTAGACTAAGGTCAAATTTTACAGTCACAAAAGCTTGTTCAAGCTAGTTAAATGCAAAGAGGGTCTCGAGACGAAGATCTAGGCGCTTGAATCGACTGATTCCGATAAACGAGCGAAACGATAAACTAAAACGAAAATCGGATCAGAAATCGCGATTGGAAATAATCGCGGAAAAAATCTGATAAAAGAAAACTGACGAACAGGCTAACAAACGAGTGTTCGTCGTCTGTAACTATCGAGCGAAAACCGTTTGTTGAAATGAATGTACGGACGAACGTTCGCTAAAAAGAAGAACCGGGAAAAACCGGCGAACCGATCTAAAAAAACGAACTAGGGTTTTTCTTAAAAATATCGAATCCGTTTTCTTAAAAAAAAACCAGCGGCGGTGAACGGCGCGTTACCTCTCCGGCAAGGGGGGGCTCGGGCGGCGGGCTTGCGGGGCGGCGGGGCGAGGCGGCGCGGCGAGGGGCGGCGGCGGCGCTGCAGCGGCGGCGGTGAGGCAAGGCGCGGGAGGCGGCGGCGCGGCTCGGCTCGGGGTTTGGTGGTGGTGGCGGGGGCGGCAGCGGTATTTAAGGAGGGGGAGGGGTGGCTTGGGGGTGGGGGCAAGGCGGCGGCGGAGGAGTCCGGCTCGGACTCCGGTCCGAGTCGGCGGCGGCGGTGCGCGTCCTGGCGGGAGACGGCGGCGCGGCGGAGACGGGCCGGCTCTGCTGGACCTTGGCCCAGTCGGGCGCTGGAAACTTTTTAAAAAAATATATGATTTCACCGAACAGAAAATAAATCCTAGAAAATAAAATAAAAATCTAAAATTGCCAAAACAAATTTTATCCATCTAAATAAAATATTTAGAACGAGATGAACATTTTCTTGGCCCTAAAATGCAACTATGAAAAACGTGCAATTTTTCTAATGCAAATAAAATCCGAATAAAATCAAATATTTGGTTTTAATATTTTTCCTCCAATATTTCAATTATTTTGGAGAGGTCATATTATCTCCTCTCATATATTTTGGTATGAAATATTTTCGGAGAGAAAAATAATTAAAACAAAAAAATCCTTGTTTCATTATTTGATAAGAATCAAATATGAAAACCGGGAAATCCCCAACTCTCTCTGAGGGTCCTTGAGTTGCTTACGATTTCGAGGATTGCGAACGAAGATGCAATATAATATGATATGCATGAATGATCTATGTATAACATTCCAAATTGAAAATTTGGGATGTTACAAACCTACCCCCCTTAAGATGAATCTGGCCCTCGAGATTCGGGTTGGCTAGAAAATAGGTGTGGGTGGTCTTTGCGAAGATCATCCTCTCGTTCCCAGGTGGCTTCATCTTCGATATGGTGGCTCCACTGAACTTTGCAAAACTTGATAACCTTGCTGCGGGTGACTCGACTGGCAAACTCTAGAATCTTGACTAGCTTCTCCTCATAAAGTCAAATCACTGTCCAACTGAATCGCCTCTAAGGGTATTGTGTCTCTTAATGGTATATAGGCCATCTCAGCGTGACACTTCTTCAACTGTGAAACGTGAAACACATCATGAACTCCTGACAGTCCTTCAGGTAACTCCAACTTGTAGGCAACTTCTCCCATACGTTCCAAAACACGATACGGTCCTACAAATCTCGGGGCTAACTTTCCCTTAACTCCAAAACGTTTCACTCCTCTCAAGGGTGATACTCGCAGATATGCTCTATATCCAATTTCATATGTTACCTCCTTGCAATTCGAGTCCGCATAACTCTTCTCTCTGGACTAAGCTATCTTCAGTCTATCTCAAATCAGCTTAACTTTCTCTTCAGACTCTTTGATCAAGTCTGGTCCAAACAACTGTCGGTCTCCTACTTCATCCCACATCAACGGTATTCTGCACCTCCGTCCATACAGGGCTTCGAACAGTGCCATCTTCAAACTAGCTTGATAACTATTGTTGTATGAGAACTCCACGTAAGGCAAATTGTCATCCCAACTAGATCCATAATCTAGCGCACAGGCTCTCAACATGTCCTCCAGAATCTGGTGGACTCTCTCGGTCTGTCCATCCGTCTGCGGGTGAAATGTTGTACTGAACTCCAATCTCATTCCCAAAGTCTGGTGCAGCTGATGCCAAAACTTTGAGGTAAACTGTGTTCCTCTATCTGATATGATGGTCCTCGGAACTCCATGCAGGCATACGATCCTGAACATATATATCTTTGCCAACTTCACACTTGTATAAATTATTTTCACTGGGATAAAGTGAGCCACTTTGGTCAAGCGGTCAACTACTACCCATATAGAATCATATCCTGATTTGGTCCTGGGCAATCCGGTGATAAAATCCATGCCAAGTTTATCCTACTTCCATTCGGGTATCGGCATAGGCTGCAACAATCCTGCTGGCTTTTGATGCTCTGCCTTCACTCTCTGACATACATCACATACGGCTACATGCTTGGTGATACCCTTCTTCATCCCTGTCCACTAGAAACGTTCCTTCAAATCCAAATACATCTTGGTGTTTCCGGGGTGTATCGAGTATGGTGAGTCATGAGCCTCCTGAAGTATTAATTTCCTGATTTTTGTGTTATTGGGAACATAAACACGGTCCTCAAACCATAAGGTGTCATGCTCATCCTCACAAAAACCTTTGGCCTTTCCTTTGCTCATTCTCTCTTTTATCTCAGCAATCTCTTTGTCATCCTTCTGAGCTTCTCGAATCTTTCCTAACAATGTAGACTGAACCTCCATTGTTGCAACAAAACCTCTAGGAACAATCTCCAATCAAAGTTCCCTGAGATCCTCTGCTAATTCCTTTGGCAATCCCGTGCTCACTAGGGTATTAGCATACTCTTCCGACTCAAAGCGTCGGCTAGGACATTGGCCTTGCCTGGATGATAGTGAAGCTTCATGTCATAATCTTTAATAAGCTCCAAGCATCTCGTCTGCCTAAGGTTCAACTCCTTCTGTGTGAAAATGTACTTCAAACTCTTATGATCCGTGTACACATCACAACGGTTTCCAATGAGGTAATGTCTCCAAGTCTTCAACGCATGCACTACGGCTGCCAACTCCAAATCATGCGTGGCATAATTCAACTCGTGCTGTTTCAGTTGTCGTGAGGCATACGAAACAACTCTTCCGTCCTGCATAAGCACACTTCCCAGTCCTAAGCGAGAGGCATCACAATACACTTGAAACTCCTTACGTATATCCGGCAGAATCAGCACTGGGGCTGTGGTCAAACGTTTCTTCAACTCCTGGAAACTTGCCTCGCAATCTTCCATCCATTTAAACTTGGTATCCTTCTTCAATAATTCCGTCATTGGCTTCTCAATCTTGGAAAAATTCTCAATGAATCTCCGATAGTATCATGCGAGTCCAAGAAAGCTGCGGATCTCGCTAACTGAATTGGGTGCCAACCATTTAGTAACTGACTGAACCTTGGTCGGATCTACTGCTATACCTTCTCCTAATATAACATGTCCAAGGAATCCGACTTCCTTCAACCAAAACTCGCATTTGCTGAACTTGGCATACAACTGGTGTTCCCTGATTTTCTCGAGAACTAAACGCAAATGCTCCTTGTGCTCTTCTTCATTCTTCGAGTATACCATTATATCATCAATAAACACCACAACAAACTTGTCCAAATATTCCATGAACACCTTGTTCATCATGCTCATGAAATAGGCAGGGGCGTTAGTCAGTCCAAACGACATGACCGTATATTCGTATAACCTGTACCGTGTGGTGAATGCTGTCTTTGGTATATCCTTCTCGTGAATCTTCAACTGATGGTATCCTGATCGCAAATCGATCTTCTAAAACACCTTAGCTCCTTGCAACTGGTCGAATAAATCATTGATCATCGGCAGTGGGTATTTGTTCTTGATCGTCACCTCATTTAACGCACGATAATCAACAACCATTCTTAAAGAATTATCCTTCTTCTCAACCAAAAGCACTGGGGCTCCCCATGGTGATGAACTCCGTTGAATGTAACCTTTCTCCAATAAGTCCTTGATCTGTTTCTTAATCTCCTCCATATCATTCGTGGGCATCCGATAGGGTCTCTTGGATATTGGCCCTGTACCTGGCAATAGCTCTATCAAAAACTCAATGTATCGATCCGGTGGAATGCCTGGTAACTCATCTGGGAAAACATCCGGGTAATCCTTCACTACAGGCACTTCCTCCTGAACAACTCCCGTGAGGGTATTCACTTGACTACTCCTGGGCACATGCCTGGATATATACTTCATCCTTTTTCCCTCCGGGGTGGTGAGACAAATTGACTTACTAACACAGTCAATGCTTCCTCCATACTTTGACGTCCAGTCCATTCCTAATATCACATCCAATCCTTGTGACTCCAAGATAATTAGGTCGGATGGAAAAACATGGTTGCCAATGGTTAGGGGTATCTGGTCGCACCATCGGCTAGCCATATACTCTGCTCTAGGTGAACTTACTAACAGAGGGGTCCTAAGGGTTTGGGTCGGTAGTTTAAACTTATCCACGAATCCCCTTGATATGTATGAATGCAATGCACCAGTATCAAAAAGAACAAGGGCGGTAAATGACTTAACCAAAAACTTTCCTATAACCGCGTCTGGCTGCTCTTCAACCTCCTCCACGTTAATGTGGTTTACTTGTCCTTTGTTGAATGGATTGGGCTTCTTCCCAGCGCTCCCATTTCCGTTTCCATTCTTCCCTTCAGGGCACTCCGTGGCATAGTGTCCAGTCTTCCCGCACTTGAAACAAGTAACGTGGCCTAGGTTTCTCTTGGCGGGTGTGGCTGGATTGGGGCGGTTCTGATTGCTGCATGCTCCATTCCCATTCCCATTCCTTGGGCCTGTATGATTATGGTTACTTCCTCCATTGTGGGTGTGGCCTCCATGGTTATGAACAAGTCCTCCCGAGTTCGGGGTTAGGCGAGGCTTCTGCTGAGCTCCTGAATTATATCTTCCTTGTCCATACTTCCTCTTACGGCTCTCAATCTGTTGCTGCTTCCCTTCAATCATAAGAGCCTTATCTACCAACTCCTGGTAGTTGTTGAATGTTGCCACCATCAACTGCATGCTCATCTCATCATTCAGCCCTTCCATAAACTTCTCCTACTTTGCGGCATCTGTGGCCACATCATCTGGGCCATAGCGAGATAACTTGCTAAACTCATCCGCGTACTGAGCCACAGTATGGTTCCCCTGGCGTAAGTTGCGAAACTCACGCTTCTTCATATTCATGGCTCCAGTTGAAACATGGGCCGTGCGGAAGCTTGCTGAAACTGATCCCATGTAACAGTGGCTATGGGGTAGGTGACAGTGTAATTCTCCCACCATGAGGTTGCTGGTCCATCCAACTGATGTGCGGCAAAACGCACCTTCTCAGCATCCGTACATCCTGCGGTGGTTAACTCCCTTCCAATCCTGCGGAGCCAATCATCTGCTACTATGGGCTCGGTGCTACTGGAAAACACCAGCGGCTGCAACCTCAGAAAACGGGCTAAGTTGTCAACTGGTGGTGGTGGCGGTGGATTATTGTTGTTGTTGCCTTGGTTCTGAACTAACAACTGCATCAGGGTATTCTGCTGCTGGATCAACTGAGTGAGCTCCGGTGGGAAGGTAAATCCGGGGTCACGTCTCGGAGGCATCTGATGGGTTTAGAGGGGAGAGATTAGAATAGAACTAGTCGTCAACCCGTGCGTGCGCACGGGCTAGTAGTTTGGAAAATAGCTTAGTAGTCTTTTTTGTAAATATTGTTAGAAACAAAAGAGGAACTAATTATGAATTATAAATTTACACTTGAAAAAATGACACTTTGTTCTTTAATCATATATTTTATATTTAAGTATATTTTATATGTCATATAAGAACACTATAGTTTGATTTCTTTGCTCTAAAAAATGTTAATTTATTCTTCAGCATGTGCAAATATCTCCCAAAAACAATTTTTTCCGAAGAATTGATAGGGTTGGAAGAAGTTCATACATTTATTAAGTCTCCCAAGTGTATTAATTATATAAATTTACTGTCAGTAATGTTTTTGAAATGAAACTACATTTGTGCGAACAAAAAATATTCTTAAGTTTATTACAAAAACAAACAAACAGAATTGTTCGATACTTTCCTATATATAGTGCATAATTATTGAAATATGTACAGAGAAGCATGATGTGTATAATCATGACATCCCTCCAAAAAAATAACTAAACATGAGTCCATGAGTTTCTGTCATGTTTGTTTGTCGAGAAACACATGATTTCTTCCTACGTACACATTCTTAATTATCCAAGTAGAATTTGTTGGACGATTGTAAACTATGAACATCACAAACATAATGAATTTATTTTCGTCCAAATACACCTCTAGTATCATCTCTTCTATTTTCCTAAAGGTAAACTCAATTCCTTGAATCCCCAGGTATCAGCCACTTATTTTTCTAATCTCATAAACCAAGTCGGGGTGCTATGAAATATTCAAATGGTTATACAGATCAGATGCATCGTGGTGGATAACTTGGGCCATGTGATGCACACTACCTTAGGAAATGTAAAAACAAAATGGACTATATTTGTTTACAAATTATTGAAAAACTTGAGCAAGAAAGAGAAATAGAGTGGCCAAGATTAATATATTATTTTTTGGAAAGACTTATATAGTTGTACCAGAAACCTAATAATAATTTGTGAAACAACTTTCGCTGTTTTCAACATGCAGCAATATTACTTGTTGTTTTCAATGAGAAGGAGAAATAGTTTTGCATAGTTAAATGTCACCTGGCTTTGTAACCCCAAAGGAATAAGAATCTACAAATTATGAGTAGAAGCATACATCCCTACTTAACAAAACGACACACCAGGTTCATCAAACATGGATGAAAAAACTGAGTGTTGTTATTGGACATCCGAAGTCCATATCCTAAAAAATATGACCATGCCGAAGGTAAAATTAGTATCATCTAAGCTAGACTTTTGCCACTCGAAATGATAATACATTTTTCAACTACTAATTTTATTTGTCTAGGCTACAGCACAACTAATGTCTGCATTGTAGTAGTATTTGGGTAACAAAAAAATCATATTATAATTTGAGACGCTGCAGAACGTTCTGAACTATCGGCATGCACGTATACTGGATCGTGTAGAAAGGAGAAATAACCGGCACTTTTGGCGATGTGGGCACACCGCCATACTGCAACACAACACCTTTAAAGTTTTCCCCTGGGAACATCCAATTAATATTTACATATATGAACTTGTAAGCCCATTGATCATGTTGCACACACCTGTTGTGACCTTCACTCACCTGCCAGTACCCCGACCGGTCGACACCTCTTCCTGCAAGTAGCCACCAGTTCAATGATATAGAAGATAAAGAAACGAAATTTACATCAACTTCGATAGTAAAAAAAAAACTCTTTCGTAACACTTCACTTCACATTACGTTAGTGCTAGACTCATCTTCATGACTTGAGCAGTTGCCTAATTCACTACAAACAAAACAAACCAGCTGGCTGGCAATAACATGTGGCGGAAGTGCAGCAACATTAAATCTAAACAAACTGCATTAGTCGATTCAAACCATACCAGGGAGCTCAACTGAGATCATCAAGAGTCTGTGTGATCTCTGATTGAGGCATTATCTAGATGACACGGGGTGGTAATTATACTGAAAATCTGATTATCTATGTATGCATCTTTTTATTCCATCTATTCATCGTCAAGTATCTACCTATGCATCCATCAATCCTTACTATCCATCAATTGCATATACGTATCAGCAAGTAGCATCAAGGTAATGCATGGGACAATGAGAAAATATCAGACCTGAGATTAAAGGGGCTGGAGCATGACCACCATAGATTCCACTTCATACGCATCTGCAGATTAAACTGGCTGGAGCAGGACCAACTTCCCAAAGAAGATGGTTCTTGGTACTTGGTATTCAATGTGTTGGCCGTAATGGAACTTCGAATTGTTATATATTTACCTTTGTTTACAAAGCGGTTTTATTTACAAAGATGATGGCGTACACTATATTATCCTTCCACCTGAATTGCTAGCATAGAAACAACAGAAGCCTGAAAAGGAATATATTGCAAGTTACAACAACAGTATTCGTAAATCAACATTGACATAAACCACTAAATTGAAGAAGAAATACAGAAAGCGGTAACTCACAAATCAGTCGAGTACAAAGAACTGATGCGCATTTTTCAATCATATAAATGTGTAGAAAGGCCTAGGTAGGAATACGGGAAGGTGTGTATATGCATTATGTACTTCCTCTAAACACAGCTATTTTCTATCATCCAGGTCACGCCCGATGGCAAACATTGCCGCAGTCCATACATGTCATGGGTTTGGCCTAATTGGGTTTGGAGGATGCTACAACATAGAGATGCATTCTTGCCACGGTCCCCATGGTATGGTGTTGAATTTGGGAAGCACATGAAGAGGAGGAAGTGGTGTTGAATCTACACATGTGGCCTCAAGTGTTCGTTTCCCAGAGCTTAATCCACTACTGTTTGCAGTGCTAATTCACCGTATTCCAAAAGCTTAGGACGCGTTTGGTTGCTACTCAGGTAACGTCTTCAGTTAAGGTACCGGGAAGCTCCGGTTCCCTTTTCTTCTTTAGGAATACGTGATGTGTTTGGTTTGGCCGCCCCACTCCCGCTTTTGTAATCAGCCGTGATTTGGGTGTTTCCGAGTTTGTGAACCTCCGGATCGGAAGACACTGCTATGGAATACGTTGTTGGCGTACCAAATGTTGGGTGCCGTTTCAGAAAGCGCGGTAGTCGGAAACCGTGACAATTCTTCCGAAACAAACGCGTCGTTAATTGCTTAGGAAACCAATCCACATCTAATCTGGTCACCTCAATCCATTGGAAGCTTCCTCAGGTCAACTTTGTCCCCTTCCTACTGCCATGCGGAATTTGCAAAGTACAACACATTGCTACAAAACATGAGAAAGCATAGCAGGGAAGACAGAAGAAGGTCCGACATTGTTAGGGCAATCATCGCCATGGTCCAGCTCGGCATTTCTGCCAACTGGACTGACCCGTACAATCTTTTCACCACCAAAATAAAGATCGCAAGTACCTAATTGTACTACAGCACTCTCTCGAGCGCTCGCAGAAAAACAGATCACCATGTACCTGATTGTACTACTGCGGCATGTGGAGGCCCTGAGAAAGGAGGCCGACCGAGGAGGCCCGTGCGTGTGGACGATGGTAGCACCCCTGCAGGAGGGAAGAGATGAAGATCTCGTCCTGCTCGACAACGCTCAGATGATGCCGCTATGATGAAGGGAAGGCATATGCGTGAGAGATTGAGCCACAAAGAAAAACAAAATATATTTTGGGGTTTTCCTCTCGCTTTAAAAAAGAGGCATGAGAGATTGAACAGGAAGGAAAAAAACAAAAACATGAGAGATTAGCGGAGCCATTTAAGAGAGAGAGTTGACGGATCCTTTTTTTTGGCAGTTGATTATTCTGTACATGCACGTGCGTTTTTTCTTTTGGAGTTTTGCTCTAGCTTTCAAAAGAGGCATGAGAGATTGAGTCAGAAAAAATAGCAAAAACAGATGTACACCTTTTTAATTCGGTCGCACGAGATAAACGAAAAAATAGCAAGAATAGTTTTCAAAAGAGGCATGAGAGATTGAGCCAAAAAGAAAAAAAAAGAAAGAACAGATCTACACCTTTATAATTCCGTCCCACCAAATAAACAAAAGAAAAAAAATAGTAAGAACAGATCTACACCGTTATAATTAGGTCCCACCAAATAAACGGCTCTTAATTTCTAATCAATGTAGGAATTTCTAGGAAGTGAAAAATTATTATAGGTATAGATAGATAGATGGGGTCTAATGAGAAAACACTACCCATATGCACATGAGACAAACACAATCATTTCACTCAATCAATCAAGCAAGGGCATTGAGGGAGTCCTGGATTAGGGGGTCTCTGGATAGCCGGACTATATCCTTTGGCCGGACTGTTGGACTATGAAGATACAAGATTGAAGACTTCGTCTCGTGTCCGGATGGGACTCTACTTGGCATGGAAGGCAAGCTAGGCAATACGGATATGTGTATCTCCTCCTTTGTAACCAACCTTGTGTAACCCTAGCCCTCTCCGGTGTCTGTATAAACCGGAGGGTTTTAGTCCGTAGGACAACAGACAATCATACCATAGGCTAGCTTCTAGGGTTTAGCGTCTCTGATCTCGTGGTAGATCTACTCTTGTACTACCCATATCATCAATATTAATCAAGCAGGACGTAGGGTTTTGCCTCCATCAAGAGGGCCCGAACCTGGGTAAAACATTGTGTCCCCTGCCTCCTGTTACCATCCGCCTTAGACGCACAATTCGGGACCCCCTACCCGAGATCCGCCGGTTTTGACACCGACATTGGTGCTTTCATTGAGAGTTCCTCTGTGTCGTCGCCAGAAGGAAGGATGTCTCGTCTTGTCTTTAAAGACGGTACTACTGTTGGGGGAGCTTTGGCTGTCGGCCAAACTCTCCGGCTAGGCAGGTTCATCATGACCGCCTGTACAGCCGCCACGCCGACGATGAACTCTCGGGTCATCGAAAACAGCCTCCATGTTAAATCGGCACTCGCCGAACAGATGCATCCAATGGAGCTCTCCTCCTTAAATGAGCTCTTGGACCGCATCGCCGCCTTGGCAGTCGCTATGGACTATGATCAGATTGGGCTCAAACCCGATCAAAGGGAGATTAATTCTCCACCGGTCACCCATCATATTGCAGTGGTGGAGGAACAATGTGGCGACCTTTCCTCTATCCTGAGGACCAACTATGTCCAGATTTCCGAGCTCTCCGAGCCGGACGCCCATTCGCGGGAGGACAACATCCAATCCCTGAACTTAGAGTCAGACAGCAGACCAGGATTAGCGGGTAACACCCTGGAACCGGAACTTCCAAAATTGGAAACTCCTCGGCCCCTGGATCCCAGATCGGGTAGGTGTTCGGATTCAATTCCACCCACCCACCCAAACACAAGCGATCTTTCCCACATCAGGCAAGAGCCCCAGGAAACAGTACATCATTACTGGGCCAGATTCCTCCTTGCGATGAACAAGGTTAAGGACTGTCGCGAGGAAGACACAATCTTATTTTTCTACAATAATTGCACGGACAACGGAATCCTTAACGCCATAAATCGCCGAGAGATAACACGCTTTGCTGACTTGGCGTCCATAGTATGAAAGTACTGTGCGATGGAAAGTTCCTGGAAAACCGAAACAAACTTTTGGGATAATCCGGCCCTGAACACAAACCCAGTCCGAAATAAAAGGGCGCATCATCACAATACACCCGGGTTAACTACCAAAAAGGAAAAACCCTCTACAGCGCAAGGAACCGTACTGGAGGGATGGCTCAACGGACCCTGCAAAATTCATAGCACGGCGGATATAATACCAACGCACAGCCTTAGAGCATGTTGGATACTCCGGCAGGTGGTCAAAAGTGGTGAGGATCTTCTTATCCCACATACCATAGAGCACCACCCAGTGGACAACGATACGGTGTTAATAGTGTTCGAAACCTTCGCATCAAATAATAGGCGCAAGCGAACACTCCACAGCATGGCTGAAATCTGCCATGTAGCAGCAACAAATCCATGGAGTGACACGGCTATTACCTTCAATGCCAGTGATGAACCTAAGTTCTGAATAGCCCGAGCACCAGCCGCACTGGTTCTCAGTCCAATCGTGGACGGCTTTCGACTCACCAAGGTACTCATGGACGGCGGCAGCGGACTAAACCTCATCTACGAGGAAACTCTCCAAAAGATGGAAACAGACTGGAACCGCATCGAGCAAAGTAGCACAACCTTCAGAGGAATTATCCCCAGTCGGGAAGCACGCTGTGCTGGGAAAATCACACTAGATGTCGTATTCGGCACGCCAGACAATTACAGGTCCGAAGAAATTACATTCCAAGTGGCCCCATTCAGCAGTGGCTATCATGCTCTTTTAGGACGAGAGGCATTCACAATCTTCCAAGCCGGACCCCATTGCGGGTACATGAAGCTTAAAATGCCCGGGCTCAACAGAATAATCACTCTCGCCAGTGACCCGGACACAACACTCCGCGCCGAAAACAAAACAGCTGCATTGGCCCTCGAGGCATTATCTGAAGCCCTCTCGGCCGAGGAATTAACCAAGCTACACTCCACAGTGGACAGGGACGATGTGATACTCGACAAGAGATCCAAGTCCACCTCTTTTAAACCAGCGGATGAAATACTCAAATTCCAAGTCCACCCAACGGACCCTACAAAAGCAGCCTCCATCGGGGCACAGTTAAACCCCGCTGTGGACGCCGCACTAGGAGAGTTCCTACGCGAGAATTGGGACATATTCGCCTGGCATCCTTCAGACATGCCAGGAATCCCACGCAGGCTGGCCAAGCATAGCCTAAATATCCTAAAGGGATTCAAGCCGGTCAAGAAAGCTCTTCGGCGTTTCTCCGAACCTAAGAGACAGGCCATGGGAGCAGAACTAGCCAAGTTATTGGAGGCCGGATTCATCAGAGAAATAAAACATCCGGACTGGCTAGCAAACCTGGTGATGGTACCAAAGAAGGACAAATCCTGGTGCCTTTGCGTCAATTTCAAAGACCTCAACAAAGCTTGCCCAAGTGATCCCTTCCCCCTCCCATGCATCGATCAAATCATTGACGCTACCGCAAGACACGAGTCATTGTGTTTCCTCGATGCATACTCCGGTTACCACCAAATCAAGATGGCGGAGTCCGACCAAGCCGCAACAGCATTCATCACACCATACGGTCCCTTCTGTTTCAACACAATGCCTTTTGGGCTCAAAAACATTGGCGCAACATATCAGCGCATGATTCAGACATGTTTGGAGAAACAAATTGGCAAAACAGTAGAGGCATACGTAGACGATGTGGTCGTCAAAACCAAACACGTCGACTCTTTGATAGACGACTTGAGGCTCATGTTCGACAACCTACGAACATATGACATCAAGCTCAATCTAGAAAAATGCCTTTTCGTCGTACCAGCCGGAAAGCTCCTAGGATTCATTGTCTCCAGTAGAGGTATTGAAGCTAATCCGGCCAAAATCCGAGCATTGTCACAATTGGCTACCCCAACAGAACTCAAACAAATCCAGAAGCTAACTGGATGCGTGGCGGCTTTAAGCCGCTTTATCTCCCACTTGGGAGAAAAGGCTTTACCCCTTTATCGCCTCCTTCGGCGCACCGAACACTTCGAGTGGACGGACGTGGCACAACCGGCTTGGAAGAAATAAAGGCCATTCTGGCAACCAACCCAATCCTAGCCGTGCCAAACATCGGCGAACCAATGCTGTTGTACATTGCGGCAACCCATCAAGTTGTAAGCGCGGTGCTCGTTGTCGAACGGGAGGCGGACGGACACAAATTCCCTCTTCAAAAGCCGGTATACTATGTATCCACTGTCCTCACTCCATGCAAATCACGGTACCCGCATTACCAACAAATAGCATATGCGGTATTCATGGCATCACGGAAATGGCGACACTACTTTTAGGAGTGTTCGATTAAAGTAGCCTCGGAAGTGCCACTTAATGATATTATCAACAACCACGATGCTACGGGCCGGATTTCCAAATGGGCCATTGAGCTCCTCCCATTCGAAATAACATACAAACCTCGCTGAGCCATTAAATCGCAAGTACTGGCCGACTTCGTCACCGAATGGACGGAGGCCGAACTCCCAAAAGAGTACGGTGCATACTCCAATTGGATCATGCACATCGACGGTTCTAAAATGCTGGCCGGTCTAGGGCCGGCGTCGTCCTGACGTTCCCAACCAGAGATACCGTTCGGTACATACTGCAAATATTGTATACAGATTCCAACAATGCAGCCGAATACGAAGCTCTGTTGCATGGTCTTCGGATGGCAGTCTCCATGGGCATTCAACGCCTGGGGTGTGTGGGGATTCAAACCTTGCAATATCCCAAATAAACGGAGATTTCGACGCCAAGGATCCGAAAATGGCGGCCTATCGAAACGCCGTCCTAAAAATGTCAACTCGGTTTGAGGGACTCGAATTTCACCATGTGGCTTGGGAAAACAATCAGGCGGCGGATATCCTCGCCCGCATCGGTGCAAAACATGACGCGGTCCCCCCGACATATATTTGGAAAGGCTTTTTAAGCCATCCGTAGTATGGGAAGGGGACACCGGTAACAACAGTCCGGACCCAGCCAAAATACCCGATACCGAACTCTCTGACACAATCGGAGGCTCCACCACCGAAATAACACCTTCAGCCCATGAAATAATGGCCATTATTGCCCCGTGGACAGAACCATTCCTGGCCTACCTAACTAGATAGGAACTTCCGGAGGACCAAAATGAGGCACGCTACATAGTGCTGCAATCTAAGGCCTATAGGGTCCATGAGGGAGAATTGTACAAAAAAAGCACTACCGGAGTCCTTCGAAGGTGCATCTCCGAAGAGGAATGGCGGAATCTTTTGGCAGAAATTCACGCCGGACTTGGCGGTCATCATGCCGCAGCCCGGGCTCTTGTAAGCAAGGCCTTCCGTATAGGATTCTATTGGCCAACGGCCCAAGCAGATGCACAGGACTTGGTCCAACGTTGCGCCGGTTGCCAGCTCTTTGCAAATCAAAGCCACATGCCACCCACCGCCCTCCAAACAATCCCCATTACATGGCCCTTTACGGTCTGGGGGCTTGACATGGTTGGACCCCTTAAAGGGGGAACCCACAAGAAAAAAATACTTATTGGTCATGGTGGATAAATTCACCAAATGGATAGAGGCCAAACCGGTTAAAACATCCGAATCCGGACCGGTGATAGATTTCATATCCGGGGTTGTACACCGATACGACGTCCCCCACAGCATCATCACTGATAACGGCACAAACTTCACGTCCGACGAGGTAAAACTCTGGTGCAGCAAAATGGGCATCAAGCTCGATTATGCCTCAGTCTATTACCCACAAACCAACGGTCAAGTCGAGCGAGCAAACAGTCTTATAATGAGCGGCATTAAACCTAGATTAGTGCGTTCCTTAACGGAGTCTAACACGCACTGGGTAGAGGAGCTCGACTCCGTACTCTGGGGGCTACGGACCACGCCGAATCGTAGTACCGGATATACACCCTTCTTTATGGTGTATGGCGCAGAGGCAGTCCTGCCTTGTGACATAATTCATGACTCTCCTAGAGTGCGCATGTACGAAGAAAGAGAAGCCAAGCTCGATCGGCAGGACAGTCTGGACACCTTGGAGGAGGAGCATGACGTAGCCAAAGCCCGTTCCGCATTTTATCAGCAACAGGCTCGCAGATACCAAAGCAGAGAAGTAGGGGCCAAAACTTATAACGTTGGTGAACTAGTTCTACGCCTGTCGGATAAGAAAAAGAACAAGCTCGAGCCCAAATGGTAAGGTCCCTTCATTATCGACCAAGTTCTGACCGGTGGAGCGTACCGACTGTGGGATGCATCGACTAGTTGATTCGAGCCGAACCCATGGAACGCGGCCAGGCTCCGAAGATTCTACGCCTAGCACGGACTCTATGTTAGTCCCCTCCCCTTGTTCATTTTTCACAAATACATTATCTGTCTTGTTTTCTTTCTTTCTTTTCTTCTTTGTCTAGGCCTTCAAGGGCCACATTGTGCCTTGTTTGCACAGTACAGATGCACTAGCCGCACTCTTCATACCTGGGGGCTTCTCTCACGGAAGCTTAAATTATTTATCCGGGCTTCATGCCCAACACATGTGTTATACTTCCGCATGTACCTTTTTTCACCATTATATGCATCGATATGACTTAAGTTTTGGCCAAGCTGGGTTGCCTGGCTCTTGTATTTATGCCCTACGTTCCCGTTAATTTGGCTAGGGAATAAGGGGAGAACCTTTGCGATTGTTACTTCCGGGTCAGCCGGATGTGTACCTTAGACTGGGTGAAGCCGAAAGCTAGCGTTCTTAAGGAAATATTCGGTCTATGACAAAAGATGACTTTTATTTTTCCTATCTGCCCCCAGATGTTTTTCCTGTGTTTCCTATCGCAGTCCGGACATGCACTTTAGGGCATGCTTGCCCAGGGAAAGGAACCCTTAACGGAACTATTCTCCCTGGAAGATGTTTCTTACTACCCATGTAATATAACATAACTAGTTGGGCACTTGTCTGATAAAGCACTAATGACCCCTACGCCTGGTCTCCACGCATACCCCGGTTTTATATAACTAAGCGGGTATTCGGATTCACTCCGGACTATCGGGCCCGGAGGTTGAAGCAAAAAGGTCCGCAACGACAAATGATCTACAATCCGGCTAGAAGGCATTATACATGTCACTTTAATTACATAGTCATGCGGACTGACTAAATTCCTCCTCTATACCATCCAACACGCGGTCCAGCTTACAATCCTGTTGAGAATACTTTGCGGCTAATTCTACTTGCCCATAAACTAAGCTAACGGGGATCTCTTTTCCGTCGGGCCCCACAGGTCCGACCTCAGCCATGTGATTCGGGTCTGCCTTGGTATACCGTGTCTTCACCATGGCCCAGGCTTCTCTGGCACCCTGTCGGCAGGCTAATATCTTCCATAAACAGAAGCGCCGCCGTGCTCCCTTCAGCTTCTCCGCAAGCTCTGCAACGCCTTCTGGCAGGGAGACGGACGGCCACAAGGCCTGGGCAACGCCCTGCATCACCTGCCGAACTTGTTCATGCAGATATGATAGCTCGGATAGAAGATCACCCGCAGACCCGGGCATTTCCTCCGCGGGACAACCCGTCAGCATACCTACAGACATAACGCTATTAGTCGACTTCTTCGCTAATCTCCTTTAGCAGGATTCATTCAAGCACTTACTAAAAATGCCGCGCCGAAGCCGCTTATTCTCCTTCTCGGAGTACGCAAGCTGGCCCCGAACGTCTTTTACTTCAACGCTCAGCTTAACATTGGCATCTTGGAGACTGCTTTTCTCCAGCATAACCTTACTCAGCACGCGTTTGCCATCTTCTAGCTGTCGCATAACATGCTGGTCCCCCGGACTTTCTCCGGACTCATATGCAAAATCAATTGTTAGATCTGCAGACATGCCGCACACTATATGGTAACCACCATTCTTTAAAGTAAATGTTACCAGCGGGAGGCTTTTTCTGTTCCTGCAATGCGGCAAGAGCGGCCCCCAGTTGGGTCTTGCATTCCTCCAGCTCCTGGGACAGCCTAGTATTCTTCTCTGTAAGAACCTGCACATTATAGATGATCCTTAAATCAGTTCTGCTAACTGTTTCAAGTCTCAGGGGCTACTGATACATATAAATCATCAGATTTACTCACCCGTACATCCTTTACCTACTGATCTGTGGCTCTGGTTAGACCATCTTGAGCAGCACGGAGGTACGCCTCTCCAGAATTGAAGGCGTCGAACGCCTCTGGTGAGAAACAAGTGTCGCGGAGTACGGCCCGGCGGCGCCTATGATTCATGGCGCTTTCCACTTCTGAGTTTGTAGCGGACAATCTATCCGCATCCTCTGCCGGAGGATTATCCGGCGCCTGCCCCATATCGCATTTCGCCTCTATGTCCGGTCCTGGCGCCCGACTGGTGGAAGCTTGATTGGCAGCATCGCCGGACATATTCTGGCGAGCGTTCTTTCTGTTAAAGAAACGCGGGCATCATTACATTTTGAGAAAGACGACAACCACAGAGCAGGGTTTATTCCTATATCTTTGCGTCGGCGTCTCCGTCCTGACCGCCTTCCTTTTTGGCCTACCCGGCCTTGGCACCTCTTGTTGGCGAGTTGCCGCAGGTTCGGCAGGGCGTCCCGAATGCCTTCCCTGTAAAAGATGCCATGTGTATATGGTGGGTGAAGTGCCTAAAAGGGGATCCTAGTTTTGGAGTTGGGACTTTGTGATTTTTCTTACTTGCGATGCAGGGAGCAGTCCGAGATAGTCGGCCGTAGTGGCCACCGGGGCATCGTCGTAGCTTAACTGATAGAACTGCCGGTCTATCAGTTCCACGGAGATAACCGGATCTTCTTCGAGTCCGGAATCGATGGCCCGGTCAGGGTCCTCTGGTTGTGGAGAAGGGCTGCTGACCTCCTTTATGGCTTTTCGCAGTTCCTGCCGCAAGGTGGCAAGGTGAATACTTACGACTAAGAATGCAGGAAAAATGGGAGTATGGAAATATAACTTACCCAGCTTGGAGGATTGTACATAGAGAATCCATCCCGTGGCTTGATGCGGGTGAACTCCTCTTCCTCGCCCTTGAACAGTTCGGACAGAATCTTCGCTAGAGCGGCAGCATTGTTCGGACCCTTACGCCCGCAGCGCGTGGCGTCATCCGCCCCGTTATAACACCACAAGGGGTGCCCACGATATTGGAGTGGCTGCACTCCCCGCATTATGCAAATCGACATAACTTCGATTATTGTCAATCCGGATCGAGCTAGTGCTTTGATCCGGTTCATCAGATAGAGGACTTCTCCGTTGTCTTCCGCCTGGGGGCTCCGTGGGCGCCAACTTCAGCGCTTCTTCAGAGGAGCATTGTTGAACTCGGGTAGACCCCGCCGAACAGGGTCTGGAAGGGGGGCGTCCTCCATATAAAACCATTCTGAAGGACAATCTTCGGACGGCTTCTTCGGGGTACCGGACAAATATCCGGTATCGGCGATGCACCATACTTCGGCTCCGCCCACTTGATAAAGTGATCCCCTCTGTGTGCGAGGGACAAGGCAAAATAGCCTTTTCCACAACTCGAAATGAGCCTCGCAGCCCAGGAACAACTCGCAGAGAGCAACATAGCCGGCGATGTGTAGGATGGAGGCAGGGGTGATATTGTGTAGTTGGATGCCGTAGAACTCCAGGAGCCCATGGAGGAACGGATGAATTGGAAATTCGAGTCCCCTTGGTAAGTAAGGAACAAGGCAAACCCGTTCCCCCATGGAGTGACAGGGAAAGTTCTCCGCTTGCTCCCCGCCATTGTAGGTGGCGAGCCCGGCTCGAACGGGCACCATGTACGCCGGAGGGAGAAATCCCTTAGTCTGCAGCTCGACTAATCGACACTGCGGGACTGAACACCTCTCCCAATCACCGGGCTTAGGGCTACGGGGGCGGGAGGAGGAGCTGCGGAGGTCGGCCATGCTGGAATGGATCTTTCCGGAGCACGTTCTGATGAATTCTCGCTGGGGGAGGGTGATATGGATTGGATCTAAGAATCCCCATCCCTTTAATAGACAATTTATTTATCTGGCTAGGGGGCGAATGTAAAAACGCCCTGGCGCCTCATATTCATTCGACGCGTGGGAGATAGCCCTTATTGGGCACAGAAGCCAAGAGGTTCAACATTTATGGAGCCATACACTGCTTACGAACACTTGAAAGTTGGAGAAGAACCCGCCTTGCAATGCCGAAGACAACACTGCGCGCCGGACTCATCGTCATTGAAGCCTGGTTTGGGGCCTACTGAGGGAGTCCTGGATTAGGGGGTCTCTGGACAGCCAGACTGTTGGACTATGAAGATACAAGATTGAAGACTTCGTCTCGTGTCCGGATGGGACTCTACTTGGCGTGGAAGGCAAGCTAGGCAATACGGATATGTGTAGCTCCTCCTTTGTAACCGACCTTGTGTAACCCTAGCCCTCTCCGGTGTCTATATAAACTGGAGGGTTTTAGTCCGTAGGACAACAGACAATCATACCATAGGCTAGCTTCTAGGGTTTAGCCTCTCCAATCTCGTGGTAGATCTACTCTTGTACTACCCATATCATCAATATTAATCAAGCTGGATGTAGGGTTTTACCTCCATCAAGAGGGCCCGAATCTGGGTAAAACATTGTGTCCCCTGCCTCCTGTTACCATCCGCCTTAGACGCACAGTTCGGGACCCCCTACCCGAGATCCGCCGGTTTTGACACCGACAGGCATACAATCGATCTAACTATCGTTACAAAAATGATCGGGCTATACTATATAAATGGTGGAATACTACTACTGATGTGGTGTTCTACTAAAAATATTCCTCGGTTGAAGACTCCATGATATCTGCTCCAGCTTCGTCTTCAAAGTCATCATCACTAGTGTCGGAGTTGGTGTCGTCAATGATGATGTAGTTGTCCGGGCAAGTGGGATCGTCGTCTTCTCTTCCCGGCGCTGGATCTCACACGAATACTCCGATCTTCTGAATTAGGTCATCATTCTTCTCCAGTAGTGTCGCAATTTCCTCCTTATACCCATCACGTGTAGACTTAAGTTCTTCTTCCAGCTCGATGATCCTTGTCTTCGCCTTCTTCAAATCTATCATGTCTGCGCACATCTGATTCTCCTGACATCGAATGTGCTGGTTTAACTCCTGGATGAAAGCTGCAATGGACCTGTCGTTCTTGGTGCTGATCATCTCCCATTGCTCGTCTCGGCGCCCACATATCTGGTAGATAGTGTCCTTAAGATCCTTGTTGTAGACTTCTTCAATGCGTCCCATGGTAATGTGGGCTGCCATGCTCTTGCCTAGACTCCAGGTTGGTGCATCAAAGGAAAACTCTATGGGCTTAGTGACTGGCATGAATGTCCTTCCTGAAACTTGAACTTGAATCATCCCTCGCTCCTATTCTGGTAAAGTGGCATTGTAAGTCCCGGTGAAGCTTGGTATTCCTATGTTCAGGTACCTAGTGACTTCCTTCAAGTGGCGTCCAAAGGGTGTGTCTTCATCCGGTTGTGCAAACTTGTTCCTTGCATCTAAAGAGTAGAAAATGGAGATGAGTCAGAAATGAGAAGAGAATAGTGATCTAGGGCTTTAGCTTAGTGGTCGTGTCCTACACTCGCGTGTGCTCTGATACCATCTTGTAGCGACCCGACCTCAAACGATCAAGTCTCGTGTTTCCGTGTCATCCCTGGATCGGTAATGCTGACACACACAGTACTCGAGGATTTATAACAGAGTAGCAATCACACACTTATTACATCGAATGTCTCAAAAGAGAACTTATTACAATAAATAGGGCTTAAGGCCATCTAATACGATAACAGCGGAAGGCTTGGAAGATAAAGTGAGTCCATCAACTCCAACGGCATAGCTGAGCTGCACGGCAACGACCTAACGAACCTTACTCCTTGTCTGAAAAGTCTGCAACATAATACGTTGTAGCCCAAAAATGGGTCAGCACATGGAATATGCTGGCAAAGTAACACAGTAGAGCACGAACAGAATAATGCTATCACTACATGCATATTTGGCTGGTGGAAAGCTGTATGGTTATAGTTTTTGCGAAAAGCTAATTTTTCCCTACAACAAAGGAATAGATTTTATTTAACGATCATGGTAGTTGAAACATCATTGAGAAGGTTCCTCCAACTCAATCCCAATTAAAGTAATTATCAACCCAACAATGTTAATTTAAGAGTGATGAGATACTTAAGATACTCCAAGTACTAGATACTCAAGATTGTCCATAATCGGGGACACGGCTAACCTTGATTAGATTGTACACTCTGCAGAGGTTTGCACAGTTTTCCCCACAAGACTCGATCTCCTCCGTTGGATTTCTTGCACTACATAGTGTTTGAGAAACGGATAACCGAGACACAGTCTTTCTGAAATATTAACTCTCTACTCCGGGCAGACCATACCAAACCTACAACCCACTACCTACTGATCCACCACTTCGAGAGCTTCACGTAACTTACTCAACTATGCTAGAGCCATAATAGCTTGTGGCTACACACAGAAGTTTCTAGCATGAATCATCTCAGTTCCCTTTGAGCCTGGGTGGCGGTCCGTAGGAGAATCAAACGAAACCTCGAGATTTCCAAAAAATAAAGGCAACACTGGGTTCTCCAGGCGCCTCAATCCACCCAGATGTGTATTAAAGTTGCCACCTTAAGTTGAACCATTAATTAACAATCTCACATATGTCATGGATTTCACTCACCCAAACCACGTCTACGAGCATAGCATAGCAATATAAGCAACACGTAGAAGTAACTCCCAAGGGTTTGAATATAACAGGGCAATAGGTTCTACCTCATCAACTACTTCCCAACCCACATGTTAATGACATCCTAATCATGCAATGTTTGAGGATTGAACTAATGCATAAAAACTGGGTATGAAAAGAGTATGATCAATGTGTTACTTGCCTTGCTGATGATCCGCAAAGCCTAGGGATTCGATGTAGCACGCTTCGCACTCCGGGAATTCTATCGCAAACTGTCGGGTGGTTGGTGCGGCATATGCCAATGAATGGCTTATCATTGTGGGAGCCAATAAAACATCGCCGGTGCCCGGAAATGGGATAAGGCAAAGACATGCACGCCGGCGAATCTTACCCAGCTTCAGGGCTCTCCGTGGAGATAACACCCCTAATGCTGCTCTACGGGGTCTCCGCATGATCACTAGCTCGATGGGTAGCTACAGAATGCAACTTGAGCTGTTCGGTGAAAGGATGAAGGAGGCCAGGCCTGCCCGCTCCTCTTCCCCTTGTGGTGTCTAAAAACTATCCAAAGAGCGACCCCCCCTGCATGGGACCCTACGGGTTTTATATAGGACAACCCTCAAGGGGTACAATGGTAATCTGGCTGGGCGTGGGCCCTCGTTGTCTATGTCTATGCCCGCCGGCTTCTCCGCCGACTGGTGGGCCCACCGGCTGCTGACCCTTTGGTCGACAGGCCGGCCCCACCGCTCGGGGGTCCTGTCGGGGGCTAGTTACTGTTACCTTGCCCCTGGTGACGATGGCTTTGGCGTGGAAAGCATGGCTACAGTGCCGCCGCGAGGCGGCTTATCACTATAGCCTTACCTTCTCTTGTCTCCTTAAGTAAGCACCTCCTTGGAGGGAGAGAGCTATCCGATTATTGGAAGCCGGTCATACCCTTGGCCGACTGTGGGAAGCCTGGCCGCCTTTGGGATCTCCCTGACCGAGGGGGCCCGCCACCCACGGGTCATACTGACCGCTCTCCGTGGGTGACATCACAATCATCGTGGCAACAGTGCCGCGCCGGACGGGTGATGGCCGCCCCGTACGGTGCACTGTGGCCATGTGTGCGCCGGGAATCGGGGGTGGCAGGCTTTACTATAGCCACGCCCCGTCTTGTCGCCGTTATGTGGGTGCAGACTCTGAGGGCAAGATCTTAGCCGCCTGCTGAGGGGCCGGCTCCTGGGAGTTGGCCTTTTCATGGTCGTCTTCTGGAAGTCGGCCTTCTCGTGGTCTTGTTTCTCAAGGATTTCGGGGCTGGGCCGCCTTTGCGCAGCCAGCTCGAGAGGTAGCCGGCTGGGGGAAGGTGGCCCCATGTCTTGGACGCTTGGAGGCTTGATCGGCCTATAATTTTTCTGAAGTGCCAGGGGAAGCCGGCTAGGCTACCCGTGGTCATTTATTCCGACAGTAGTCCCCGAAGCTAGTTGGGATCCGAGGCAGAAAAAAGTTGAGGAGCTCAGTCAGCTTCCTATCTTGAGGAGCCGGGAACTAGGAGCCGGTTTCGACTAGGCGCGCCATCTCCTAGAGATCTCGAAGCTTAAAGGCGGGTGCCAGTCGGCGCGTGAGTCTGGCTGTGAGCTGACCGTTCATCATCTGCGCGCCACGTGGCATCCTCCGGCTGGAGGGGCCCTGTCGGTGTCAAAACCGGCGGATCTCGGGTAGGGGGTCCCGAACTGTGCGTCTAGGCCGGATGGTAACAGGAGGCAAGGAACACGATGTTTTACCCAGGTTCGGGCCCTCTTGATGGAGGTAAAACCTTATGTCCTGCTTGATTAATATTGATGATATGGGTAGTACAAGAGTAGATCTACCACGAGATCGAGGAGGCTAAACCCTAGAAGCTAGCCTATGGTATGATTGTTGTATGATGAAGTTGTCCTACGGACTAAAACCCTCTGGTTTATATAGACACCGGAGAGGGTTAGGGTTACACAAAGTCGGTTACAATGGTAGGAGATCTTGAATATCCGCATCGCCAAGCTTGCCTTGCACGCCAAGGAAAGTCCCATCCGGACACGGGACGAAGTCTTCAATCTTGTATCTTCATAGTCTTGGAGTCCGGCTGAAGGTATAGTCCGGCTACCCGAACACCCCCTAATCCAGGACTCCCTCAGTAGCCCCTGAACCAGGCTTCAATGACGACGAGTCCGGCGCGTAGATTGTCTTCGGCATTGCAAGGCGGGTTCCTCCTCCAAATTCTTCATAAAAGTTTGTAAACACCAAGAGTAGTGTCCGGCTCTGCAAAATAAGTTTCCACGTATTGCCACAGAGAGAATAATATTAACACAAATCTAATCTGCTGACGTATTCCGCAGCGCGACATCACACTACGGCCAAGCCTTTATTCGAATCGTTTTCACTCTTCCACCTCAGTGTGTTTTACGAGGCGGTTTCCTTGGCACGTCTTGTCAAAGCACAGATCATGTCCTCCATTTACAAGATTCTCATCAATACGGACGTGGGTAACCCAACCGTGCCATTTATCACGGCGCTTGGGAGGCAAGCGAGTTTTACTAGGCTGGTGGGGACGCATAGTCGCATCCGCTCATATAAGGGGATAAGGATCCACCTTTTTACCTACGCCTTCTTCCTCCTTTGCCTATCCATCTTCTGCGCACCTGAGCTCTAGCGCCCAAGCCCGCACTTCCTACCTCAACCTTCTCCAACAATGTCCGGAGCGGGAGGCAAGTGGATGGTCTCCTCCGTCACGGAGGGCCATGTCAAAAGGCTAAGGAAGGCCGGATACCTGTCCAAAGAAATCGCACACCGGCTTCCTGAGGAGGGGCAGCTTCTCCCCACCCCAAGGCCCCATGAGAGGGTAGTATTTCTTCCCCACTTCCTCCGCGGACTGGGTTTTCCTCTCCACCCATTTGTCCGCGGGCTCATGTTCTACTATGGCCTAGATTTCCATGATCTAGCCCCGAACTTCATCCTCAATATCTCGGCGTTTATCGTCGTGTGCGAGGCTTTCCTCTGCATCCGCCCCCATTTTGGCCTCTGGCTCAAGACTTTCAATGTCAAGCCAAAGGTGGTGCGCGGCAACCAGGCGGAGTGCGGAGGTGCCATGGCGGGCAAAATAGCCAACGTCCTATGGCTCGAGGGCTCCTTTGTGGAGACCTTGAAGGGGTGGCAGTCAGGGTGGTTTTACATCACCGAGCCATGCGATCCGAAGTGGATCGCAGCCCCTGAATTCCGATCTGGACCCCCTACGCGGCTCACGTCCTGGAAGGAGACGGGCTTGTCGTGGGGCGACGAAGAAGAGGTGACCGGACTGCAAAAATGCATCCAGTCCCTGGTGAACAAGCAGCTCAAGCTTGTCAACGTAGTCCAGGTCATGCTCGTCCGCCGGATCCTTCTGTGTCAAGAACGGGACTTCAATTTGTGGGAGTTCAACCTGGCGCAGCACCGAACTCTGAGCAGGCTCTTTGACACGACGTACGAAGATGTCTGGAAGGGGCTAACCAAAGGCTCTGAGGCTCCCACATCCGCCTCCGAAGACCGTGGATTCAGCTCGCAGCGTCCTGCTGGCGAGGTAAAATATTTTCATCTTTTACAGGATGTTAAAGTTTCTTCATAGTTTGACTCTATGTGGGATCTAAACTCCCTCACCTTTGACAGGATTGGCAGGCGAAGTCCGGACTGATTAACTGTCCAGCTCCCTTGCCCGAAGACCCAGCCCCTGCTCTCCTAGTGAAGCTGCTGGTTCCGGCACCTTATGTGGTTCCGGAGAAGAAGGCCAAGAAGAAGAAGGCCATGGGGACTCGAAAGAGTTCTCGGCATATGGTGGTGTCGGACTCGTCATCCGATGAGTCCGAGACGCACTCCTCCCGTGAAGACGAGGAGGAGGAAGAAGAGACCTCCCCCCTCTAGCGGGGGGAGGAAAGAAGAGGAAGGCCGCCCTAGTAGGGGGGCCGAAGGGTCCAAGAAGAGGAAAACCCCTCCGCCGGACTACTCCCCTGACGCCAACGAGGACGAAGAGGAGTGGCCGGACAGGGCCAAGCGTCCGGCGAAATCGTAAGTGTTCGGATACCAGAGTAACTCATGATATTCATTTTCTTGCGCAGCTTTCCCTAATGTCGAATATAATCATGCAGCCCACCCAAGGACGGGCTCGACGAGTCATCGAGCGGCTCCTCGGATTCATCGGACGTGAATTCAGTTCCGCCCGCTGCCTCCCCCTGTGCCGCGGATGACGCCGAAGTGGCGCCGCGGCAAGCTCCGGGGCAAGAGGAGGTGGTCCAGGAGGAGCCACGAGGCGATCTCCCGGACTCCAGGAGTAAAGGGGACAAGACCCCCCAGGGCTCTAAGTCTGGCTTTAAGCCATACACCGCACCGGAATCATCAACGGTTCCGGACCGCGGCAGGCGAACTCCTGCCAAGAGGAGCAAGCCTATTGAGCCGGCGTCCTCCGTCCAATCGGAGGCGCCGGACAATCTGCTGGAGGTGCTTAAGGGCGCCTCCATCGACGAGGAGCACCGTGCCATCATGAGTACGGTGGTCCAGAAGGTTCGGTCTGCCCAAAGCGGACTTACTGAAGCTTGTACTAGCCTTCTAACAGGCTTTGAGGTAAGTAGAAATATGTAAAAATATTACCGCATAGACAGTAGCCCCTGATGCTCTGTTTGGTGTTCGAAAAGAAAAGCCGAATAGAGGATCTATTAAATATCGCAGGAGTCTAACTAAAAAGGAGTCAATATACATATGCAGGCTTTGCTGTTGGCCACCGCCGCACTGACTGCGGAGGTGGGTGCCCTGAAGCAGGGCCTCGAGCGGCCGAGCGAGAGCTCGGCCTTGCCAAACGACAGCTCGAGGAGAAAGAAGGTAAGAGATACCTTATAGAAAAAAATGCCTATAAGAAGACGCAATTGCAAAAAATGACAGGAGTATACTGCTTATTGTAGGGGCCACAACTGAGGTGGTGACCCTCAAGCAGGCGCTGTCCGAGGCCAAGAAGAGAGCGGCCATGGAGCGCACCGAGCGGGAGAAATTTGAGGCGCAGGTCGGCGAGGTGCAGCAAGAGCTTCAGGCTCTCATGAAAAAACATGAGAGTTTGGAGCTCGACTCGAAGACGCGAGCGTCCGAGCTTGCTGCCGCCCTTAAAACTGCCAAATCTGCCAAGGCCGAAGCCCAGAAGGCCCTCCAGGAATTGGATGCGGTGAAAAAGATAGCGGCGGGTAAGGCATTCTCTATGCAAAGCAGACATATAAAAGTAAACTACTTATTACTTACCCGAATCCGGAGCTCTCCAGGGGCATTCGCAGATCTTCCCCGCAGCGTATCCGATGCCGCTGCATTCTACCGAGCCGAGGAAGGCAGCTCGACGGAGAAGGTGTTCTGGTCTCAGTACGCTGAGGCCGGACATCCTGTGCCCTTGAGCGACCAGCTGAAGCAGCTGGTCAAGCTCCACAAGGCGGCCGAACAGGCCCTGAAGGGCTTCATAGTTCGGCTGTGGCCTAGAGAGGCCCTGCCTGGGAGCTACTTCGGACTGGTGCGGCGGCTGGTGGAGGCTTGTCCAAGGCTTGAGGTCATCAAGCGCTCCGTCTGCATCGAAGGTGCCCGTAGGGCCCTTGCCCGTGCAAAGGTGCACTGGGGTAAGCTGGACGGTGAGAAGCTTGTGAGGGACGGGCCGCCACCGGGGAAGGAGCATCGCAAGCCCGAGAACTATTACAAGGATGTTCTGGCCGGTGCCCGCCTTATGGCGGATGAATGCACCAAGGATGTAATTTTTGAATGAACTCGCTCGTGTTATCCTATGCGCTAAAAACTTGTTCATATGCGCTAAGCAATGCTTGAATTTAAAATATTACTTTCTGTGCGGCCGTTTATCAAAAAATTGAGAGATGGCCAGTCATCAGCTTCTGCCCCCATGCCACTAGTGCTGGGGTGTTCGGGATAAACCTGAGCGCTCTTTTTCCCATGATTGGGTCCGTCGAGGGAGGCGCTCAGCACAACGAACAAGGCAATCGGACTATAATGCTTGAACACTCTCACTTAGCCATAGAACTCTATAATTTTAAATTTTCGCGAAGCCCCTAGTATTCGGAAGACCGAGTTCGGGGCGCTATCCACGCCTTTGCCGGACAAAGCAGGTTCCTCGCTCGAAGCGGCATAAGTCTTTAAGGACTCGAAAAACCTCTCAAACAGCGACCGATCTCTCGCCTCATCATGACAGTCGGTTTTAGCTTTCTCTACTGAGGTGCTCAGCCCAGCTCAACTGGGGCACAATCGCAGTAGTTCTCCTAGTGCTACCTTAGCCGATATAGCGGAACGTAAGGCACCAAAACATAGGAGCCGGGCAAACCCAACCATTGATCCAAATCATGATTCGGAGCCGATGCATATAGTGCTATAAGTTCGGGGTGCCGCACTTGTGAAAGTGTACGGACTTCTCACGCCATATTGATGGGTACTGAAGCCCCTGGTGTATTTTTGCCGTACCACAGTGTACGGATGCGACATGTTATTAATAAACATATATATAAAAAGAGGATAATGCAAAAAATAGACAAAAGCTATGCATTGTTTATAGAAAGGCTGCTATGAAAGAGGAACGATACAAATAGTGCGATAAGCAAAAGAAATTGGACTATTTAACATGTCCTGGCCAGGGGTAGGCCGCGGAATTGTATTAAAAAACAGGTATACTGCTTGCAATAGAGACCACCTGGGAGTTCCATAATGCGGCGTGGCTTGTCTGCTTTCCTGGATCTTGCATCGTTTGTGCGACAGTTGAATTGCCGAACGGGTCATCCGAAGTATGGAGTCCTGAGAGTAAGAGAAAAAAAGAAAAAAAAGGAATCCGGCAGCCCCTGGTGCGATTTAAGCCGTATTTCGGGCGTGCCGTGATAGTGCCCCTTCCCCTGTGCCCATGGTATTTCAAGAGCGTAGTTATGTACGCGAAGCACTGGTTTCGCTATATCGCGAGGGCTAGGGTTGGGGCCGCATTGCTACGCTAGCTTAGAACGTGCCAGGCGGTCTTGTTGTAGGGTACTTCGGGTGCGCTTGACAGTGTCCGGCTTTTTGAAGGCCGAATTGGAGAACTGTCTAGAGAGGCTGCCTTGTACTTCTGCTGCGAGCGCTGCCGTGTGCTCCTCCGTTCGGAGGGAGCGTTCAGTGTTCCCATTGATCGTGATTACTCCTCTAGGGCCTGGCATCTTGAGCTTGAGGTATGCATAGTGCGGTACCGCGTTGAATTTTGCGAATGCGGTTCGCCCGAGCAGTGCATGATAGCCACTGCGGAACGGGACTATGTCGTAGATTAACTCCTCGCTTCGGAAGTTATCTAGAGATCCGAAGACCACTTCCAGTGTGACTGAGCCTGTACAGTTGGCTTCTACACCTGGTATGACGCCTTTAAAGGTCGTTTTGGTGGGCTTGATCCTCGAGGGATCTATGCCCACTTTTCGCACTATATCCTAGTAAAGCAGGTTCAGGCTGCTGCCGCCGTCCATGAGGACTCTTGTGAGATGAAATCCGTCAATGATTGGGTCTAGAACCAATGCGGCGAAGCCGCCATGGCGGATGCTAGTGGGGTGGTCCCTTCAATCAAAGGTGATCGGGCAGGAGGACCATGGGTTGAACTTTGGGGCAACTGGCTCTATCGCATATACGTCCCGTAACGCATGCTTCCGCTCCTTCTTGGGAATGTGGGTTGCGTATATCATGTTCACCGTCCGCACTTGCGGGGGAAATCCCTTTTGTCCACTGTTGTTCGGCGGCCTGGGCTCCTCCTCGTCGTCGCTATGCAGCCCCTTGTCTTTGTTTTTGGGTCTTAACTTGCCTGCCTGCTTAAACACCCAACAGTCCCTGCTGGTGTGATCGGCTGGCTTTTCGGGGGTGCCATGTATCTGGCACAAGCGGTCGAGTATTCGGTCCAAACTGGACGGGCCCTGAGTATTTCTTTTGAATGGCTTTTTCCGTTGACCGGATTTGTAGCCTCGGAATCCGGCATTAACTGCCGTATCCTCGTTGTTGTCGCTGTTAACACGGCGCTTTTGTTTGTTCTGACGCGACCTGTCACTTTTGTCCTTGGTATTCGAATTACTAGGGTTCTTGGTTAAGTTGTTGCTGCGAGCTAGCCAGCTGTCTTCTCCCGCGCAAAAGCGGGTCATGAGTGTCGTGAGGGCTGCCATAGATTTCGGCTTTTCCTGTCCCAGGTGCCGGGCAAGCCACTCGTCGCGGATATTATGCTTGAAGGCCGCTAAGGCCTCTGCGTTCGGACAGTCGACTATCTGGTTTTTCTTTGTTAGGAACCGTGTCCAGAATTGCCTGGCCGGTTCCTCTGGCTGCTGAATTATGTGGCTTAGGTCATCGGCGTCCGGTGGTCGCACATAAGTGACCTGGAAGTTGTCGAGGAATGCGGCTTCCAGGTCCTCCCGAGAACCGATTGAGTCTGCTGGCAAGCTGTTAAGCCAATGCCGGGCCGGTCCCTTAAGTTTGAGTGGGAGGTATTTGATGGCGTGTAGAGCATCACCACAGGCCATGTGGATATGAAGGAGATAATCCTCGATCCATACCGCAGGATCTGTTGTGCCATCGTATGATTCGATGTTTACGGGTTTGAAGCCCTCAGGGATTTTATGATCCATTACTTCATCTGTGAAGCATAGTGGGTGTGCGGCGCCTCTGTATTGGGCTATATCACGACGCAGCTCAAAGGAGCTTTGTCTGTTGAGTTCGGCCCGGCCGGATTTATTGCATCCGGAGTGATGATTACCGTCACGTGCCGTGGGGCGCCTGCGCGATCCATAGATCGATCTTGTTTGCCTTGCCTTGTCCTCCAGTATGTCGCGCAGGTTGGGCGCATTTTCCCGTGCCTTAGTATGCTTGACGCGGCGTCGGGGCATGGCTTGAGCGGAGGGCCAAGAGGCCTCTCTGTCGCGGCCACGAGGTGGCCGGTTGGCCATGTCATGCGCTGGTGATGTAGGTGCTTCCTCCTCTAGTCGGGGTAGCAGCCTGCGCTTTGGGTAACTCTTGGAGGGGCGTTCGAGTTCATACTCTTCGGCCGCAAGGACTTCAGTCCATCTGTCAGCTAGCAAATCCTGATCAGCTCTAAGTTGTTGCTGCTTTTTCTTGAGGCTGCTTGTCATGGCTATAAGCCTGCGTTTAAAACACTCTTGTTCGGTGAGATCCTCTGGCACGACGAACTCGTTGTCGTCGAGGCTTGCCTCGTCTTCGGAGGGAGGCGTATAATTATCATCCTCAACCTCTTGGTCCGCCGCCCTCTTGTGAGGGTTGGCTTCTCTGTCCTTCTGTGTTGAATCTTGCTGGAGGGGGTGTTCTTCGGCGCTATCCGGAGTAGTATTATCTCCCGTGCCGGAATCACCATTTTTGCTTTGGCGGGATTTAGAGCGGCGCCGTTGACGCCGGCGCTTGGGCTGTTTCTTAGAGGTATCGTCCCCCCGCTGCTCCATCGCCATCTCCATCCTTTGGAGTGTCCACCATATATATGTCGTATGACGAGGTGGCCTTCCAGGGCCCTACAGGTGCTGGTTCTTGTTCGTCTCCTGCATCATCGTCCATGCCGTCGATGTCTTCGGAGTCGAAGTCAAGCATGTCGGTTAAGTCGTCGACAGTGGCTACCAAGTGGGTGGTGGTTGGGTTTGGAATTTCTTCATCGTCCGTATCCCAACCTTGCTGACCGTAGTCCGGCCAGGCCTCTCCTGATAAAGAGAGAGAGACATTAGAGAATTCAGGATGTCGCCGAAGGGCGAGTGCTGAAAGATGTCCGCGGCGGTGAACTCCATTATTGGCGCCCAATCGGATTCGATCGGCAGGGGCGCGGGGGGCTCGGAGTTCGGAGAGGAATCCGGCTCCTTGGAGTCATGGGCCATGCGGAGTGCGGGGCTGGAGTTCGGCTCGATCGCCTCTGAGATCGCAGCCCCTGAGGCAGCGTCCAACCGCTGATCCTCGATTGGCGCAGCAGGCTCCGAATCAATGGTCGGAACCAATGCGTGTGCGGCCTCCAAGGCGTTGTTCGGCGGCAGAGCTATATCATGCCCATCGAGACAGTGCGGCGCACTTGGCTGTGGCCCGAATCCGTCGAAGATCAAGTCCCCGCGGATGTCAGCCGTGTAGTTTAGGCTTCCAAACCTGACCTGATGGCCAGGGGCGTAGCTTTCGATCTGCTCAAGGTGGCAAGCGAATTGGCCCGCAGTGCGAAGCCGCCGAAGACGAAGATCTGTCCGGGGAGAAAAGTCTCACCCTAGACTGCATCGTTGTTGATGATCGAAGGAGCCATCGGGCCTAAAAGCGACGACACAGAGGAACTCTCAATGAAAGCACCAATGTCGGTGTCAAAACCGGCGGATCTCGGGTAGGGGGTCCCTTACTATGCGTCTAGGCCGGATGGTAACAGGAAGCAAGGAACACGATGTTTTACCCAGGTTCGGGCCCTCTTGATGGAGGTAAAACCTTACGTCCTGCTTGATTAATATTGATGATATGGGTAGTACAAGAGTAGATCTACCACGAGATCGAGGAGGCTAAACCCTAGAAGCTAGCCTATGGTATGATTGTTGTATGATGAAGTTGTCCTACGGACTAAAACCCTCCGGTTTATATAGACACCGGAGAGGGTTAGGGTTACACAAAGTCGGTTACAATGGTAGGAGATCTTGAATATCCGCATCGCCAAGCTTGCCTTCCACGCCAAGGAAAGTCCCATCCGGACACGGAACGAAGTCTTCAATCTTGTATCTTCATAGTCTTGGAGTCCGGCTGAAGGTATAGTCCAGCTACCCGAACACCCCCTAATCCAGGACTCCCTCAGGCCCGCCAGCCCACGCACGCGACGGGACACCGCCATAGTCTGGGGCCCGCCACTACAGGGCCTCGGCCCATGCGCGGATCTTCTGCGGCCCGAATAGACTGCGCGCCCTAGTGGTGGTTACCTCATGCCCTGATGGCGCAATAATCGCGGGGCGTGGGGAAGCAGGTGCAGTTAATCCCACATCCCCCACGTCCTGCCTCCTCGGCTTCGCCGCATGAGGCTATAAGTAGGGGGAGAGGAGGGGAGCGCCAAATGCTCGCGCGCTCTCCCTCGCTCTGCCCCCTGCTTCTACTTCCTCCTCTCGTCGCGACAGCTACCTGCTGCCGCTCGGCCTTCCTGCCAATCTTCTTGGCTTGCCGTCGCTTTGTCGCAGCTGGGTCGTGCGCCCTCCTTTCACCGCACCTTTCTCGCCGTCGCGCCGTCCCCATGGCGTTGTCGAGCTCCTGGGACGGCTCCAACGTCCACGACGACCACGTCGACTTCCTCCGTCGGACGCGGCGGCTACCGGGCGCGGATCTCGTGCGGGTCCGCCTCGCGCCAGAGAGGGAGATCTCGCCGGCGCCGGAAGAGGACGAGCGGGTAATCTTCCGCTCGCACTGCCTGCATGGTTTCGGCCTGCCAGCGAGCGGGTTCCTCCGCTTGTTCCTTGAATTTTATCATCTCCAGCCGCATCACCTCACTCCCAACGCGGTGATGCTGCTGTCGGCCTTCGTCACCTTGTGCGAGGGTTTTCTTGGCGTCCTCCCCACTCTTGAACTGTGGGGAGAGTTCTTTCAGTGCAAACTCGGCACCGTCTTTGCGGGCGTGCCCTCCCCATGCGGCGCCTTCATCGCCATGCGGAGGACGAGCGACAACAACCCGTTTCCGCCCATCCTGCTGATCCAGTCGGTGAAGCTCTGGCAGAAGTCCTACTTCTACGTGAAGAATATTGCTCCGCAAGGTGACTTCGTCAACCTGCCGGCTTACATAGCCGGCCCGCCGGCTGGGAGGCAGCCTTCATGGTCCTTCCGGTCCAGGTCATTGTCTCCGGGCGGGTCCACCTCCGTTGCTCGGCTCCGAGTGATGATCCAGTCAGAGGGTCCGTCCGGGGCCGACCTGGTGGCCACCTTCGTGGAGCGCCGGGTGCTCCCGCTCCAGGGCCCACCTCATATTATCTGCCAGATGAGCGGCCGCTTCGACCCATGCCGGCTAAGCACCAAGGAGATGCCTCATGCCGAGGTGTCTTACATGGTGAACTACATTTCCAACTGCAAGCTCACCGAGGAGTGGCAGTACGGCAAGGTGTCGTACTCTCGCGCCAATCCTCCGTCGGTGGTAAGTTTCTCTTCCTCTTTCTCTTTGCTTGTTGCCGAGTTCATGGTGGCCGACTCCTAACCAGCCGGCCTTTCTTTGGCAGAACCCCATGCTTTCGCCAGCAGCCGGGGCCGCGGGGGTGGAACGCCAGTTCCTCCCCGACCGTACCATGGACGATGTGGACGACCCAGACCTGGGGGCGGCCTCCATGGAGGACGACGTCGCGGGGGAAGGCGGTGATGCAGGCGGGTCCGGGCTCGGGGCCGGTTATGAGGACTGGCCAGATGACGACGAGGCCGAAGTCAGTCCGCGTCGCCGACCGGCGCCCGATCACCATGGTGTGGGCCCATCTGTCGGGCCGACTGCCCATGGCGGCGCGCAGAAGCGCCAGGCCGCGTCGATCCACTTCGGCAGTCGGCCGAAGACGCCGAAGAGTACCGCGGCGGCGACCAAGCGGGACGAGGCGGCCGTGAAGGCAGCCCGCTTCCGCAAGGTGGTGAAGCAGCCGCAGACGGTCTAAGCGTAAGTGTCGCTGTTCTCATGCCTTTCTTTTTTCTTTTTCTTCGGTTGATGTTTTTCCAAACCCTTTTTCTCGATTTATCAAACAGGGCCCCTCTTTCCCTTGGGCGAGTCCCGGCCGCCTCCATAGTCGGACCGGTAGGAGGGTCTTCAAGCTCGCACCGGGTAGATCCCCGCGCTGATATCCTAGAGGCGACGGAGCAGAACGCGCGAGAAGTGTGGGAGGAGCGGGAGGCGGAAGAGCGGAGGGCGGCTCGAGAGGCGGAGCGGAAGTCGGCGGAGGCGCGAGCCGTCGCAGCCGCCAAGGCCCAAGCGGAGGCCGCAAACGCGAAGAGGGAGGCAGAGGCCCTGCAGAACCAGCCTCCGCAGTTCGTCATTCCGCTCCGCGCCGCGGCTCCCGACAGCCCTGTGCCCCCGTTGGAGGAGGCCGGCCGCGGCCAGCCGGAGATGGAGAGGGAGGCGGCACCATCGCCGCCGACTGGAGCGGGCCGAGGAGACCGGCCTGAAGTGCCGCCAGCGCAGCCGGCTTGGGGCGAGCCGACCGTGGGAGGGTATCTTGTGATCTCGTCACCGCTTCACCGGCGCGCGGGGAAGGCGACTTTAGCGCCGGACGCGCAGAAGACCGTGGATGCCGGCTCGTCGGCCCAGGACCTGGAAGCGGCCAGCGACAGCTCGTCCGGGTGGACACCGGGCGGCGGGACAACCGTGCTAAATGTGGCGGCGCAGGACGTCCGGAACCGGCCTCAGGCGCAAGCCACCGCGCTGAAGCAGTACACCCAGGAGTTTCTCACGACGCGGTCGGTTATTCGGGTGAGTCCTCCTACTCCTTGTCGATTGCTTTTAATTTCTTCCCTGGGGGCGCGTCAGCGCACCCACTGGGTGTAGTCCCCAAGTTCCGAGCCGGCTGCTGAGCAGGCGGCTTGGAACTTATTGGAAAGCTTGATTGCCATCTTGTTCTTACTTGCGTTCCTTGTCTTCTTTGCAGGAGTACCACAACCTCCGCGCGGCCGCCTTCAACTCCCAGGCCCAGGAGTTGAATCAGAAAGCCACCGATCTGACCGAGAGCCGGAGTAAGCGCTTCATTTTTCTTTTAAGTGGGGGCGTGTCAGCGCACCCACTGGGTGTAGTCCCCGAGATTCGGGTGGACTAGCGAGTAGTTGGGTAGGATCTTTTCCTGACGACTTCTTTCATTATATTTGCAGGGGCCAATGCTGACTTGAGGAGCCAGCTGAGCGGAGCCCAGACCGCCCTTCGTGCCAAGGAGGCCGAGTGCGCCGCCCTAGCTCAAGAGCGTGACCGCCTGGCCAAGAGGTTGGTCGACCAGGAGGAGAGCCACAAGGCGGCCCTGAAGGCAGCGTAGGACAGCGAGGCTGCCCTCAAAGCCGAATATGAGACCGAGGCAGCAAACTGGGCCGAGATGAGGCAGGCGCTGAGCCAAGGCTACAGCCGGGTGGAAGACTTGACTGATGGTAGGCCACCTTCTTCTTTGCTTCCTTGCCTGCCTTCTACTATCTGATTCATTTTTTTGACTTTGTGCTGCTGCTTTCCTCTTTGTGCAGATTACTTTCCCTGCTACTCTGCCGCCGCCACCCAAGGCATCGAGGCCTACCGCGACGCGCGACGGCAGGCGGGGGCCGAGATCGCGCCGAATGCCAGCCGGTCACTTGAGGAGCAGCTTCTGGGGCATCAAGCCCGCCTGCAGCCGGCCCATCGCACGCTCCGCCGTCTTCAGTGCGCCGGGGCGCAAGTGCTGGCCGCCCTCTGGCCTGGCGAGGTGATTCCGTGCACCCCAAGCCGGACCGCCGACTGGCTGGAGGTCGCAGTCGGCCGCTTCAAGGCTTGGAAGGCGTCAGTGGCCCGGTCCGGCGCTGGGCGGGCTCTGGAGTTCGTCCGAGCTTGGTATCCTGGGCTGAACTTGGACCAGCTGAGCACCTGGCAGTAGGAGGCTGACGAGGAGCTGGAGGCGGTGAGGCCGGCTATCATCCAGCGCGCCTCGGCGATCGCCGAGTACACAGATACCAGCGCCTTTGCTCATGAGGTGGATGACGCCGGCGTCGCTCAGCCGGAGGAGTGGTTCGGGCTGAACGCGGCCAAAGGTGAGGACTCGGCGGAGGAGATTGCCTCCAGTGATGAGGGCGAAGGGGAAGAGGGAGAGGATGACGAAGACGCTCCGCCGGATGGTGAAGCGACCAGCCCGCCTCAGCCCGATCGTGCCTCTAGCAATGATGCCGAGACTCGCCAGCCGTTCAGTCCTCCAGCCGGCACCGCCGACTCCGCCAACCTGCCCAACTTGCCTGTTGTTCCCCTGGCTTGATCCGCCGTCCTAGCTTTCCTGCTGGTTACTTCTTTGAACAATCTTTAAATTTGCGCAGTTCCACCCACTGGGGGTGTATTCAGACTATGTTGAATGCTGGCCTTTCGAAGGTCTTTTGTGTAAATATTATGCATGTGTTTGGCTTCCGTTTATGTTTGCTTTTTATCCTTTGGCTTTTTCCTTTGCCGCCTTCCCGTGGCCGCCGCCTTCCTAGCCGGACAGCTCCTCTGCAGTCTGTGGCCGAAGAAGGACTTGGTCATTTTGGGAAGGCAAGTACTCGAGCTTTCTCAGATTGCAGCAAGGTGAACGTGAAGCCGGCCAACCGGCTGCTCTGGTAGCCGGCTGGCGGGTGGGAGGCCGGCTCGCGTTATATAAGTTCATTGGTCCTTAGCCGTTTTCTGCGTGGGCATCCTTTCCTGCCCTTGGCTCTTGTCCGTCAGACAGTCAGTTCTTCGAGCTATGACTTTTTGGCAAGAGGGGGCTTGGGTGCCGGCATACTACTTGTTTGACTGCAGGTGGAACTTCCGATATAACTTGAGGCGGCGAGTCCCCAGGCCGACTGGTCGAACCCGGTGCCGGATGAAGAAAGCAAGTGTAGTAACATAATCGTATGCGTGATACTCGTATTTCATAGATAAAAGAGGGTAGTCCCCAAGCGCTCCTCGGGGCACCCCTTATCTCGTACTTAGTACAAAAGGTAGCACGCTACGTACTATTTTTTAACTGTAAAATCTTCGGAGGAGATTGGCGTTCCACGGTCGTTCCGACTCCTTGCCGAAATCATCTCTCTTGCGTGACTTCGGCTTCTGCGCGTCGATTAGGTAGTAGGAGTCATTGCTTAAAGCTCTGCTAATGATGAAGGGGCCCTCCCAAGGGGCCGAGAGCTTGTGATGGCCGGCTGTTCGCTGGATCAGCCGGAGCACAAGATCACCCTCTTGGAAAGATCTTGGCTTGACCTTCCAGCTATGGTAGCGGCGCAGACCCTGCTGATAGATGGCGGACCGACTGAGAGCTAACAGCCGGCCTTCTTCCAGCAGGTCAATGCCGTCTTCTCGTGCTTCCTTGGCTTTCGCCTCCGTGTACATGGTGACCCGAGGCGAGTCGAACTGGATGTCAGTTGGGATGACACCCTCGGCACCATATACAAGGAAGAAAGGGGTGAAGCCGGTCGACTTGTTTGGGGTAGTGCGCAAACTCCAGAGGACGGCCGGCAGCTCGTCGAGCCAACAGCCGGCCGAACGCTCTAGTGGCACGACCAGTCAGGGCTTGATGCCGGAGAGGATGAGGCCGTTTGCTCGCTCGACCTGGCCGTTTGACTGCGGGTGGGCAACGGACGCTAGGTCCAGCCGGATGCTGTGTGTTGCGCAGAAACGTGCCAGTGCTCCCTTTGCAAAATTTGTGCCGTTGTCGGTGATGATGCTATGCGGTACACCATACCGGGTTGTAATATCTGCGATGAAGGTGACGACAGTCGACCCATTCAGCTTCTTGATCGGCTTTGCCTCAATCCACTTGGTAAATTTGTCCACAGCGACGAGCAGATGTGTCATGCCGCCGCGTGCCGTCTTGAACGGGCCCACCATGTCCAGCCCCCAGACGGCAAATGGCCAGGTGAGGGGAATGGTCTTGAGTGCAGAAGCCGGCAGGTGTTGCTTGGAGCTGAAAACTTGGCACCCTTTGCAGTGTTTGACTAGTTCCTTGGCGTCTTCCAAAGTAGTCGGCCAGAAAAACCCATGGCGAAAAGCCTTGGCGACGAGTGATCTTGAGGCTGCATGGTGGCCGTATTCGCCTTGGTGGATGTCCCTAAGGATTGATATGCCCTTCTCTGGTTCGATGCAGTGCTGGAAGACTCCAGTGACGCTGCGCCTAACAAGCTCTCGGCTGACAATTGTGTAGGCTTTGGCTCGGCGTTGAACTTGTCTTGCCGAGATCTCGTCAGTTGGCAACTCTCTGTTTACAAAGAAGTTGAGGATGGGCTGGACCCATGATGGAGCTATGACTTCTTCTATTGTCAGGACTGCCACTGTGATAGGGGCGGGTGGGTTGGGTGGTTAAGAGTTGGAGTCAGAGTCCGCCATTGCCTGTTGTGTTGATGTAGTCCCCGGGCCGGCTGCAGTAGCCCCCGGGCCGAGTTCTGGATTCCCCGGGCCGGGTGCGACTATGGCAGTCCCCGGGCCGCCTGTTGGAGTCCCCGCGCCACCTACTTGGTTTCCCAAGTCGGATCCGACTGCGTTGGGGTCAGGCGGCACGAAGATGGAATCAGATTCTGGAGATGGCTTGATAGACGGCTTGAGGAGGCGGTGGAGAGAAACGCCGGCTGGTATGGCTTGCCGGGTGGATCCTACTCGTGCCAGGGCATCTGCTTGCATGTTGTCGGCACGTGGTACATGAAGGAACTCACATCCTTCAAAATATCCACTGATTTGCTGGACGAGGAAACGATAGCTCGCCATGTTTGCGTCTTTGGCGTCCCAGTCACCGGATGACTGTTGGACCACCAAATCCGAGTCGCCATAGCACAAGATCCGGCGGATGCCGAGCTCTTTGGTTAGCCGGAGCCCGTGTATGAGCGCCTCGTACTCGGCCACATTGTTGGAGGTGGCAAAATGAATTTGCAATGTATACTTGAGCTTGTCGCCCTTGGGAGAGGTGAGGACGATGCCGACTCCCAAGCCGGTGTGCATCTTGGACCCATCGAAGTGCATCCGCCAGTGAGTGGAGTCGGGAGCCGGTGGCAGGTATTGGGATTCGGCCCAATCGACGAGGAAGTCGGCCAGCGCCTGGGACTTAATAGCGGTGTGGGGCTGATAGAAGATCGCGTAGGGGGCCAGCTCAATGGCCCATTTGGCCACTCGGCCGGATGCATCCTGGCTGCCTATGATCTCGGCGAGCAGGGCAGTACATACGACCGTGATGGGGTGCTCTTGAAAATAGGGCTTGACCTTCTTGGCAGCGAAGTACGCACCGTAGCACATCTTCTGGTAGTGTGGGTAGTTCTGCTTCGAGGTGGATAAGACTTCGCTTAAATAATACACCGGCCTCTGAACCGGCTGAGCCCGGCCTTCTTCTGGGCGCTGGACTACGATGACAGTGCTGACCACCCGGCTAGTAGCGGCAATGTAAAGGAGCATGGGCTCATTTTCAGCCGGTGCCACCAAGACAGGCGGCGTGGTCAGCATCTTCTTTAGCACGTGGAAGGCTTGGTCCGCCTGGTCGTTCCACTCGAAATGAGTGGACTTCTTCATGAGTCGGTAGACGGGGAGGGCTTTCTCTCGGAGCCGGCTGATGAAGCGGTTCAGGGAAGCCAAGCATCCGGTGAACTTCTGGACATCCCGCAGCTTGGTAGGAATCTCCATTCTCTCTATGGCGTTGATCTTCATTGGGTTGCACTCGATGCCGCGTTCGGAGACCAAGAAGCCTAGGAGCTGGCCGGCTGGTACTCCGAACACACATTTCTCGGGGTTGAGCTTGATTTGGAATCGGCGTAAGTTTTCAAATGTTTCTCTGAGGTCTTCTAGCAAGGTGCCGCGCTTCTCCATCTTCACTACAATATCGTCTACATAGACGTGGGCATTTCTGCCGAGCTGCTTGAGGAGGCATTTCTGCATGCAACGCTAAAAAGTGGCACCGGCATTTCTCAAGCCGAATGTCATAGTCAGGTAGCAGAAGGCTCCAAATGGTGTGATGAAGGTGGTTTTTAGGTGGTCAGTTGGATCCAACTTTATCTGGTGGTAGCCTGAGTAAGCATCCAAGAAGCTCAACAGCTCGCATCCGGCTATGGAGTCTATCACTTGGTCAATCCTTGGCAGGGCGAAAGGATCTTTGGGGCAGGCCTTGTTGAGGCTAGTGTAGTCTATACACATGCGCCACTTGTTATTTTTCTTCACCACGAGGACCGGGTTGGTGAGTCACTCTGGGAAGAAAACTTCCATAATGAAGCCGGCTGCCAGAAGCCGGGCTATCTCCTCTCCTACAATCCTTCTCTTCTCCTCCGATAGTCAGCGGAGAGGCTGTTTCACAGGTTTCGCACCTTCTCGGGCATGTAGCTTGTGCTCGCCGAATTCCTTCGGCACACCCGGCATGTCCTTGGGGACCATGCGAAAATGTCTCGATTCTCACAGAGGAAATCGGCGAGATCGCCTTCCTATTTGCTGTACAGGTTTGCCCCGATGGTGGCAAAACTTTCTGGGTGATCCGGGTCCAGAGATACCCTCTTGGTTTCTTTGGCCGGCTGAAAAGAACCTTGGGCACCACATTCCTTGGGGTCGTGCGACAGGGCCGGCTGCTTGCCGGTCATGGCCATGACTCGGTCCAGTATCTTCTTCTCTTCAGCAAAAACAAGGGACTCGGCCAGCTGGCTGCTGGCAGCCGCACACTTGGAGGATTTCTTGTAGTCTCCGGCTATGGTGATGATGCCCTTGGAACTTGGTATCTTCATCTTGAGGTAGGCATAATGGGGAACAGCCATGAACTTGGCCAGGGCAGGTCGGCCAAGCAACGCGTGGTAAGGGCTCTCTAGATCCACCACTTCAAACCACAACACCTCTCAGCGGAAATAATCCTTGTCCTCGAAGAGGACATCTGTCTTGATCTTGCCGATTGGTGAGCAGGACAAGCCGAGCACGATGCCATGGAACACAGTCCGACTGGGCATGAGCTGCTTTGTCTTGATGCTCAGCTTCTCCATGGTGTCACGGTATAGGATATTGATGCTGCTCCCACCATCTATCAGCACACGGAAGAAACGGGCGGCTCGCCTTTCCGTAGCGAGGGTGGCGCCTAGAACCAATGCATAAGAGCCGAGAGACGGCATCACCTCTGGGTGATCTGTCTGGCTCCAGCTAATAAGCCTTCCGGACCAGTGCATGAATTCTGGGTTGTTGGAGGCGACTGCGTTGACTTCTTGGTGTTGTCGGCTTCGGCTACGCCGATCTTCTAGCTGGCTCGTAAAGACGACGTAGGCGGCATGCTCGTCGGGGTACTCGTCTTGAACTGCCCCGACCGTTGGTCGAGCGGCCGGCTGCGGAGGAGCCGGAGGCGGCTGACCAGCAGGCGGAGGTGGCGCCATCCCCTCACCCTTGGAGATCCGTGTGATTTGAAGGCTTTGCGCCGCTGTGAAACTTGCAGGTGGCATCAAGTGCTTGTTCGTAGGAGAAAGCCGGCAGCCAAGCTGGCCTCCCGCCCTTCTGCTTCTTGGGTGCGGGCCGCCCTTCGAGTTGCTCGTCTTCGACTGTGGCCACCTGCCGACTGGTGGAAAGCGGCAGGGGAGCCTTGCACTTGTGGTCGTTCTGGTGCGGGCGTCGGCTGGATTCTCCAGCCGGCGTCTTGGGACTTGGTGTGAGCACCTTCCCGGAGGCGTCCACTCGGAGCTCGGTCTTCATTGAGGAATCAGCCGTGGCGTATTTATCAGCTATGATCAGCAGCTCGTCAAGCATAGTCGGCTCGTCGCAGAGGATTCGGTGCTTTAGGAGGGTGCCTTCTCGGCACCCGGCGGTGAAGTACTCTATAGCTTGAACCTTGTGCACTCCCTCGCAGGAATTGCGAAGCTCGGCCCAACGCGTGAGGTAGTCGCGAGTCGACTCGTTGGGCCCTTGGACGCACAAGGAGAGCTGTCGGGGCTTGGGAGCCCGCTTGTAGGTGCTGGTGAAGTTGCATATGAAGACTTCCGTGAAGTCTAGCGAGCTGTTGACACTGTAAGGCTTGAGGCTGTTAAGCCCGGTGCGCGCCATGCCTTGGAGCATGAGGGGCACATATTTTACGGCAACACGCCTGTTGCCGTTTGCGATGCTAACCGCGGTGGAGTAGTCGATCAACCAATCTTCCGGCTTCACGGAGCCGTTGTACTTGGGCGTGTCTCTTGGGAGCGAGAACCCTTTGGGGAAGGGCTCGTCGCGGATGTGGGGGCCGAAGCAAGACGTGCCAACATCATCTTCTTCTTCCAGGGCCAGGGAACGTGCAAGGCGGTCAATCCGATGGAGGGCATCATTCTTGCTGACTCCTGCGCGGGGACCCAGTCGGCCGCTGAGAGTCGGATGCGTGACATGTGGCGGGGTAGGGTATCTCTCCCCACGAGGCGAAGGAGGAGGGAGGTTGCCCCGCCACTCCACAGCTCGATGGTGGCCCTCTGCGTCACGCTCGATGGAGATTCGAGTCCGGCTGCGGCTGGCAGCCGGCTCCTTTTCTTTTCTCGCGCGGGTGTTGCCAGCGGTCGGTGTTCGGGACGTCGCGCCGTGCTCTCAGTGCAGGGGAGGACTCTCGGCGCGGACGCCGGCTTCATGCTGCTCTGTGGCCGCGTTGATAAGTTGCTGGATGTGTCTGGTCATGTAGGGGAGCTCATCAGGCCCCAGCCCATTCAACTCGTCTGCGGCCGCCTGGGCGGCGCGCAAGTTCTCGAGAGGCGTGTCATAGACTGGGCGGTCTGCTCCCAGCATGTCGGCAATAGCCGCGCCGTGTTTCTTGGCGATGTCGACGCGGCTCGGCCCGTCGGGAGGCGGCATGGGCGACCTCGCGCTGGTGAGCCTCGGTGAGGCGTCTCATGGTGGCGAGCTTCTGGCCCTCCGCAACGAGGGCGAGGCGGCGTGCCTCCAATGTCTTGGCATCCGCATCGGCCGGGACGGGGACGGACAAGTCGTGCAGCGTCGTCTGCAGAGCGTGATGGGCGTTTTCGCCTGAGGGGGCGCCGTGGCTGATGACCAGTACCTCGGTGATGGCACTACCGTTGTTGTCGGCTCGAGGAAGAGGGTCGTTGATGACCACCACATTGGTGGGGAAGGCGTCAAGGGATGCCGTGTCGGAGTCGACAAGCATCGGGTCAGTGGAGCCAACCGACTCCAAGTCCGCGGCAAGCTCGCCGGAGACGTGGAGTTGGTCGAGGAGGCTGACGAGGTGGCTCTCGGGGCAGTCTGTGCCCGCATTGGATGCGGGCTCGTCGGAGATGCGAGCCTCACCAAGAAGATCGATGAGGCAGCTCGCTGCGCAGGCATCGGCGACGTCTTGCAGCGCGTCAGGGCAAGCGCCATCGGGCAAGCCGGGCTGGCTACGCATGTTGGGAAGGAAGAGGGTTCCCGTCCAGAACAGGTCTCCGGACGACGGTGCACCTAGCCCCACGGTGGGCGCCAAATGTCAGGTGGTTGGTGCGACATATGCCAATGGATGGCTTATCATTGTGGGAGCCAATAAAACATCGCTGGTGCCTGGAAACGAGATAAGGCAAAGACATGCACACCGGCGAATCTTACCCAGCTTCAGGGCTCTCCGTGGAGATAACACCCCTAATGCTGCTCTGCGGGGTCTCCGCATGATCACTAGCTCGATGGGTAGCTACAGAATGTTCCTTGAGCTGTTCGGTGAAAGGATGAAGGAGGGCCAGGCCTGCCCGCTCCTCTTCCCCTTGCGGTGTCTAAAAACTATCCAAAGAGCGATCCCCCCTGCATGGGATCCCTAGGGGGTTTATATTGGCCTACCCCCAGGCATACAATGGTAATCCGGCTGGGCGTCGGCCCTCGTCGTCTGTGTCTACGCCCGCCGGCTTCTCCGCCGACTGGTGGGCCCACCGTCTACTGACCCTTTGGTCGAAAGGCCGGCCCCACCGCTCGGGGGTCCTGTCGGGGGCTGGTTACTGTTACCTTGCCCCTGGTGACGATGGCTTTGTCGTGGTAAGCATGGCTACAGTGCCACCGCGAGACGGCTCATCACTGTAGCCTTACCTTCTCTTGTCTCCTTAATGAAGCACCTCCTTGGAGGGAGAGAGCTGGCCGATTATTGGAAGCCGGCCATACCCTTGGCCGACTATGGGAAGCCTGGCCGCCTTTGGGATCTCCCTGACCGAGGGGGCCCGCCACCCACGGGTCGTACTGACCGCTTGCCGTGGGTGACGTCACGATCATCGTGGCAACAGTGCCGTGCCGGACAGGTGATGGCCGCCCCGTACGGTGCACTGTGGCCATGCGTGCGCCGGGATCCGGGAGTGGCAGGCTCTACTGTAGCCACGCCCCGTCTTGTTGCCGTTATGTGGATGCAGACTCTGAGGGCAAGATCTTAGCCACCTACTGAGGGGCCGGCTCCTGGGAGTCGGCCTTTTCATGGCCGGCTTCCGGAAGTCGGCCTTCTCGTGGTCTTGTTTCTCAAGGATTTTAGAGCTGGGCCGCCTTTGCGCAGCCGGCTCGAGAGGTAGCCGGCTGGGGGAAGGCAGCCCCATGTCTTGGACGCTTGGAGGCTTGATCGACCTATAATTTTTCTGAAGTGCCAGGGGAAGCCGGCTAGGCAACCCGTGGTCATTTATTCTGACACAAACAAACAATAGCATACATAAGCAATCAAGGAAAGATGCACGGGCAAAACTCAAATAAAAAGAATTGACCAGAAAGTTCAACTTAAGAACTCCGGTTTGCAAAAAGAATCAAATCGAACGGAGCAACGAAACTCAAACTGCAAAAGAAACAAGATCCCTTTACTAATCAGGACTAATGTCAAATTTTATAGTAGCAAAAGCTTGTTCAAGTTAGTTAAACGGAAAGAGGGTCTTGAGACGAAGATCTAGGCACTTGAATCGACTGATTCTGATAAACGAGCGACAAGATAAACTAACATGAAAATCGGATCAGAAATCGCCATTGGAAATAATCGCGGAAAAAATCCGATAAAAGAAAACTGACCAATAGGCTAACGAACGAGCATTCGTTGTCTGTAACTATCGAGCGAAAACCGTTCGTTAAAACGAACGTATGGACGAACGTCCGCTAAAAAGAAGAACTGGGAAAAACCGGCGAACCGATCTAACAAACGAACTAGGGTATTTCTTAAAAAAATGAATCGGTTTTCTTAAAAAAACCAGCGGCGGCGAACGGCGCGTTACCTCTCCGGCGAGGCTTCGGCGATGCGGGGCTCGGGCGGCGGGCTTGCGGGGCGAGGCGGCGTCGCGCGGCGAGGGGCGGCGGCGGCGGCGAGGCGAGGCGTGGGAGGCGGCGGCGCGGATCGGCTTGCGGTTTGGTGGTGGTGGAGGGTGCGGCGGCGGTATTTAAGGAGGGGGAGGGGGTGGCTTGGGGGAGGGGGCAAGGCGGCGGCAGAGGAGGAGTACGGCTCGGACTCCGGTCCGAGTTGGCGGCGGCGGCGCGCGTCCTGGCGGGAGACGGCGGCGCGGGGGAGACGGGCCAGCTCGGCAGGGCCTTGGCCCAGTCGGGCGCTGGAAACTTTAAAAAAATATATAATTCCACCGAACAGAAAATAAATTGTAGAAAATAAAATAAAAAACTAAAATTGCCAAAAAAAAATTCACCGTCTAAATAAAATATTTAGAACGAGATGAACATTTTCTTGGCCCTAAAATGCAACTTTGAAAAACGTGCAATTTTTCTAATGCAAATAAAATCCGAATAAAATCAAATATTTGGTTTTAATATTTTTCCTCCAATATTTCAATTATTTTGGAGAAGTCCTATTATCTCCTCTCATATATTTTAATATGAAATATATTCGGAGAGAAAAATAATTAAAACCAAAAATCCTCGCTTCATTATTTGACAAGAATCAGATATGAAAACTAGGAAATCCCCAACTCTCTCCGTGGGTCCTTGAGTTCCTTAGGATTTCGAGGATTGCGAACGAAGATGCAATAGAATATGATATGCATGAATGATCTATGTATAACATTCCAAATTGAAATTTTGGGATGTTACAGCGGGAGGGTGAACAAGCTAGCCTTCCAGAGCGGGCAGCAGTTGGAGAATCGGAGGAGGACAATTACATGCCTCTCTCCGAAGATGAGGTGAGCCTCGGCGATGAAGAATTTATTGTGCCTGAGGATCCTGTCGAGCAGGAGCGCTTCAAGCGCCGGCTTATGGCCACATCAAATAGCTTGAAGAAAAAGCAACAACAGCTACAAGCTGATCAAGATCTGCTAGCAGACAGATGGACCGAAGTCCTTGCGGCCGAGGAATACGAACTAGAGCGCCCCTCCAAGAGTTACCCAAAGCGCAGGTTGCTACCTCACCTCGAGGAGGAAGCATTGAAACCTACATCACCAGTGTATGATGCGGCTGACCGGCCACCTCGTTGCCGAGCTAGAGAGGCGTTTCAGCCCGAAGTTCAGCCTGCACCGCGCTGCCACTCAAACAAAAATACCAAGGCCCGGGGCAACACACGGGACCTGCGAGACGTATTGGACAGCAAGGCAAAACATGCAAGGTCGATATACAGGTCACGGGGGCGCGCGCAAACGCGGGACGATGACCGTCGCGCCGGATACACTAAAAGTAAATCCATCCGGGCCGAATACAGCAGACAAGACTCATACGAACTGCGTCGTGCTATAGCCCGGCACAGAGGCGCCGCACACCCCCTATGCTTCACTGATGAAGTTATGGATCACGAATTGCCGGAGGGTTTTAAACCCGTAAATATCGAATCATTGATGGCACGACAGATCCCGCAGTATGGATTGAGGATTTCCTCCTTCACATTCACATGGCTCGCGGTGATGATCTGCATGCCATCAAATACCTCCCACTAAAACTCAAAGGACCAGCTCGGCATTGGCTGAATAGCTTGCCAGCAGACTCTGTCGGCAGTTGGGAGGATTTGGAAGACGCATTCCTTGACAACTTCCAGGGCACTTATGTGCGACCACCGGATGCTGATGACTTGAACCATATAACTCAGCAGCCAGGGGAATCGGCCAGGCAATTCTGGACACGGTTCCTAACTAAGAAAAACCAAATTGTTGACTGTCCAGATGCAGAGGCCTTAGCAGCATTCAAGCATAACATCCGTGACGAGTGGCTCACCCGGCACCTCGGCCAGGAGAAGCCGAAGTCTATGGCAGCCCTCATGATGCTCATAACCCACTTTTGTGCAGGCAAGGATAGCTCGCTGGCTCGCAGCAGCAACACATCAAGGAATCTGGGCACTTCAGATACCAAAGATGCCAACGGCAGACCATGTCGTAACAGACAAAAGCGCCGCAACAACGGCGATAACACCGATGATACGGTAGTCAATGCCGGGTTCAGAGGCTCTAGATCCGGTCAGCGGAAAGAGCCATTCAAAAGAAGTACTCCGGGCCCGTCCAGTTTGGACCGCATACTCGATCGCTCGTGTCAAATCCACGGCACCCCCGATAAGCCAGTCAATCACACCAATAGAGAATGTTGGGTGTTCAAGCAGGCCGGCAAGTTGAATGCTGAAAACAAGGACAAGGGGCTGCATAGTGATGACGAGGAGGAGCCCCGGCCGCCGAACATTGGAGGACAGAAGAGGTTCCCCCCACAAGTGAAGACGGTGAACATGATGTATGCAACCCACATTCCCACTAGGGAACGGAAGCATGCACTAAGGGATTTCTATGTGATAGAGCCCGTCGCCCCAAAGTTCAACCCATGGTCCTCTTGTCCGATCACTTTCGATCGCAGGGACCACCCCACTAGTATCTGTCATGGCGGATCCGCCGCATTGGTCCTAGACCCCGTCATTGACGGATTTCACCTCACTTGAGTCCTTATGGACGGTGACAGCAGCCTGAACCTGCTCAATCAGGATACAGTGCTCAAAATGGGTATAGATCGCTCGAGGATCAAGCCCACCAAAACCACCTGTAAGGGCGTCATCCCAGGTGTAGAGGCCCATTGCACGGGCTCAATCATACTGGAAGTGGTCTTCGGATCTCCGGACAACTTCCGAAGCGAGGAGTTAATCTTCGATATCGCCCCGTTCCGAAGTGGCTATCACGCACTGCTCGGGCGAACCGCATTTGCAAAATTCAATGCGGTACCGCATTACGCATACCTCAAGCTCAAGATTCCAGGACCTAGGGGGTCATAACAGTCAATGGAAATACAGAACGCTCGCTCCGCACGGAAGAGCACACTACGACCCTCACAGCAGAGGCACAAAGCAGCCTTCTAGGGAAAACCGCAAATTCGGCGATACAGCCCCCGGACACCGTCAAGCGAGTATGGAGTAACCTGCAACAGGATCGCCTGGCACATTCAGAGCTCGCCTAGAAATTCAGCCCCTGTCGTGGTTTTGTCACAGCAGATGTCCTAGAGAAAGGACTTAGTCGTGGAACCATCGTGACGGGTTAGCTTGAAGGGGTTAAAGCGGACACAGGGACGCAGGAGAGTTTATACTAGTTCGGCCCCTTCAAGGAAGGTAAAAGCCTACGTCTAGTTGTGATGGAAATGATGGGGTTTCGATGACTAGGGAGCAAACAAGCTTCACATATGTCTCGAGTTGTTATCTGTTGTCTTTGAACCGTCGCCGGGTCGTCCCCTTATATACACGGGTGACGCCCGTCGGTTCACAGAGTCCCAATACCGGCTCATAGATGTGTCCGGTTTGGTCTCTACTTATTCCTAACTTACAATACAAGTTAACTACTAACGCCGGTTTACGGCTACAGGCCTTGAACCGACCATGGGCCTTGAGCCCTCATCTGCCTTCTTGGGCTTTAACATACTTAACTACTGACAAAGTTAACCCGACCCAGATAGGCCGGTTTACGCCCAGTAGTAATATCCCCAACATTAGGCCCCAGATTGATTTGAACATGTTCATGTCAATCCTTTAGCAAAAATCTTCATCTTCAATATCTTCTTGTAGTTTGTTGAACCGCCGTGATGTCATCTTCTCTGGTCGTTGTAAACCGGCATGACATCACCTGTTATAAAGGACCTTAATAGTTCTGCGACAATTAAGGCGACATCTTCGTTTCCAAACCCTCGGTCCCTTGATTTTCGCGCCTCACTCCTGTCCCTTGCCTTATAAATAGGACCAAAGGGTCATTTCTTTTTCCCCTCCGTGCCCTTCTGCTTCGTCTTCCTCGCGTCGCCCAGCTTCGGAGCTCCGCCGCCACCATCAACCTCTACATCAACCTTGGCCGCTACATCAACCTGGGCGCACCAGAGTACCGCGGCAACCTTCCGCGTCTTCCTCATCTCCAGTAAGTCTTCCATTCTTTTCAACACAGATCTATTCTAGGGTTTCATGTTCTTCTAGTGTTCAGCGCCTGTTTCATGTTCATACGATAGCTCCTAGATGCCTCTGTGAATCCTTGCTCTGTGTAGCGGTAGGTTTTAGCATCCGCCTTCAGTTTCATGCCTCAAGACCATAGATCTATATGTATCTCTGCCCATTGATTCAGTACTATTCTTTTTTGAACCTTGAATATTTTCCTTATTTTGTGAACTTGCTTCAGATCCGTTGCTGTAGAGAAGTCTTGTGAAATCTGTTTGCTGTAGAGAAGTCTTGTGAAATCTGTTTCTGTAAACTTACTCATCTGCTTCAATGTTTAGACCAGGCGGTTTAACTTTATAGAAAAAATTGCCAAACCGGTATATACCATTAGTCCCCTTGTTGAACCGCCAGATGTTGTTGCTTCATAAAACTCCTGTTTAGATAGATCTTTCTCTTGTTTAACATTGCACATACCAATGTACCTTAATCAATGCATTTTTGAACCAGGATCATCTACCTTGTAGATTTCGGCCAAGCAAGTATATGAGTGCAATTGGGTTCCTTCTCACGTCACAGAGGCTCAACTGGATGATTTAGTCCTGATCGGCGCCTTAGGCAGCAAAGATACCATCCATTGGAGGGCTCCTGGAAAAGAATGCCCTCCCACACCTCAAGAAGGAGAGGTCGTCGTTTTCGTAGATCACTTAGCCCGGGGCTTTAAGCCGCCCAGTTCTAAATTTTACCGGGACGTTTTAGCCGATTTTCAACTCCATCCACAAGATACTGGCCCCAACTCTGTTACAAACATGTGTCACTTCCAAGTGCTCTCTGAGGCGTTCTTTCAAGAGGAGACCACAGTGGAATTGTTCAGAGACTGTTTCCATCTAAACCACCGTACTGAGTTTACTGACGGCTCCAATACGGAGTTGGGTGGCGTGGCGATTCAGAAAAGGAAAGAGGTCACATACCCTCACGCCAAACTGCACAGCCATCCCAAAGAGTGGAATCAAACATGGTTCTATTGCAAAGACACCTCCCCTGCTGGTGAAAATCCCTTGCCTGGCTTTCGTCCGGAGCGGCTCAGCAATACACACCCTTTTCCGCAAAGGTTGACTGCCCAGGAGAGAAGCAAATATGCTCCTCAACTGTCGAAGCTCAGAGCCTTTATGGCCAACGGTTTAACAGGGGTTGATCTCGACCGCTGTTGGATATCATGGAGCATACTCCCCTTAGTCAGCGCTCCGGTTTGATGTGCGAGTATACTGGCAGTGTTGATGACCCACTGCGACATTCCAACATCCAGCTCACCAATGAAGAAATCATAGAGGCTGTGAATAAGATGCTGAATGAACCAGAACACATCTGTGCTAAAACCGGCCTGCTTCCCTTCTGTGCCACCAACAAACCGCCAGTTGTAAGAGTTTGATTTTTCTTTTTGCTAAATCTGCAATTGATATATCTGGTCATTGTATAATATCAGTGTCTGTGTAACCAGGGCAATGATCCGTTTTGGAGCAAGAAACTGCCGTAGGAGAAACCAGAAAAACCAGACAAACCGAAAAGAGCAACCCGGCAAAAGACTAAAGCCGTGAAGAAGACTGCCCACATGAAAAGAACCACTTCATCCTCTAATCCAGCCCCTGATGATGATGTGGATAATCTGGACCTTGAGGTAGGGCTTGACTCACTTGGCTTATTTTTCATGCGTCTTATTGATGATGATATTTTTCAGGACGATGCCGAAGCTAGCCATGCTGATGCTGCAGAGGTAATTATTCTCTCTTCCGATTCAGAACCTTTGCCTTCACTAAAAATCCGTCAGGCAAACTGGAAAGTTAAATTTTCTCATCCTCTTGCTTATTTGGATCCCAAATCTCTTATGAAGACCCAACAGCACGAAGCTCGTCGCACAACCCGGCACAGCGGCCAGGTAGTTACCTCCGCCGGTTTATCGAACAGTCCGGTTCGGAAACGCCATTCAGAGGTCTCTAATTTGCTTGTCAGTGCTTGTCCTAAAGCGGGCTGCTTTCGTCAACCTCTTAATCCATCTAACTCCGATTACCAGGTTACTTCCCACTCATCCTCTGGCGAGTCATCGTCTACTCAGCTGCCACCGCTCAAAACGGTGCTTGGGTAAGCTATACTTATCATAATATTTGCAGCACATCGCCTTGGAACATATGCTGTATTTCAGGGCCGAGCCTAGGCCAAGCAAGAAGGCTCGTCTGGACAAAGCGGTCGAAGAGGATGCCATCCTTGAACCGGGCAAAACACCAGATATTGAAGCGGCTATTCCTGAGGATATACCCAATGATCCATCGCAGCAAGACAACGATCTTATTGCTGAAGAGAGACCTATTGATACCTCAAGTCCTGTCAATCAGCCCACAAGCTCCATCCGGATTGAGAAATCCATCGGTCCAACAAATCCTACTGACAAGACAACAGCCCAGTGCAAACCGGCGATACCAAGGATGATGAGGTTGTCGTTACTCGCATTGGCCATACAGAGCAAAGCAATCCTGTCGCTTTATCCAAACATTCTGCCAAGGAAGAATTTGCTGCCTTTGGCAAAGGCAAGTGGAATGCTGATCTGGCGACTTACGCTGCTCTGAACGCCCAAGATATCCATTCCGGCTACTTGAACTGGCTGTATACCAGTCGTGACTATGAAGCCGGTCTGGTTAATATGATGAAAGATAAATATGAGGTAACTTCCATATGCTCTTTCCTGCTTGTGTATTTCAATTCTTGTTGACGCTCCTAGCCCCCGAGGGCCGGTTTGTAATCTTCTTTCAAACCGAGACTTTCTAATATAAATCTTAATGCTTTGAAATTCGCTGATGTAGTCCCCAAGGGCCGGTTCAACTTAGCATAGTTAAACCGGGACTTTAAGTAATTGAGATCGCCGCATTAGAATATATACGAGCAAATAGCCATTAGCCCCCAAGTGCCAAGTTGAATACTTGTATTGATCTTGGGACTTTGTAAGCAATTGAAAGATGAAGATCGAATATGCATTAGCCCCCAAGTGCCAAGTGCATAACTTGTTATGTGGTTGGTACTTCAATCCTTGTACCGCTTTGCTGAATCATATAACTGTCTGCATGCAGGCTGAGCTGAAGACGAAAGAAAGCCAAGTCGCCGATCTCCAAGATAATCTGAAATCCCAACAAGCTGAAACCTCCAAAGCAAAAGAGGAATTAACCAGCGCTTTAAGTGCCATGGAACAGCTTAAGGAGACCTTCAAGAAGAAGCGGGCGGATTGGGCCACTGAAAAATTCGCTTTAATCAAACGAGCAGAAGATGCCGAGGCTGCACTAAAACCGGTGGCGGATGAACTGACCAGCATAAAGCGGCACATGCATGCCATGACCACTGCTATCTTTGGTAAGCCAGTTTAACTTCTGAATTGATTCTACCGTCTTACAGAGCTGCCAGTTTGTTAACCCTTTATGATATTTCAGGGACACGCATTGGTCACTTGGGGTCAGATGTGCGGAAGAAATTGAAAGCCGCCTACACGTTGGTCGAACAACTGTACACTGGTGCACAGCGGATCATCTGAACTGCATCCCACAACAAGCCGGCGCCCACTTTGATTCAGGACACTCTGATGAAACTGTCGGTGCTTCCTGCCCAGGTTGAAGAGCTAAAGAAATCTGCTGCTCGAACCGGTGCGATCAATGCCTTAATCCGGGCAAAAGCTTGGGTGCCGGATTTTGATCCTATTGAAGCAGCTCAGGGCTATCCCAGTTTGAAGGAAGACGGGTCAGAGTTTAATGAAGCGGATCTGTGAGCAATAAACCGGGAGGTGCATCCGCTAGCTTCTCAATTGGCTGAAGAAGCAGACTTATCTCATTATCAAGCCCAATATGACAATCAAAACAAGCGAATAGCTGCACCAATTCATGAAGCGGAAAATCTTATCCCTCCAATCCGTAAGCATACTTACGCTCCCGATATTGACCCGTCATTGCTGATCCAGGATGAAGCTGTCTTTCAAGCATTAATGGGAATCGACTGGACAACTGTTGATTTCCAGCCGCTGGGGAGAGAAACTAAAGCTGAAGCGGCGCGGGATGATCCACAACCATCAGCCCAGGCTGGTGACCAAGCTTGAACCGGAAGCCGGTTTAAAACTGCTTCTCCCTTGCGAAAAACAATGATCTTATTGTGGGCATCGTGTTGCCTTGTAATAGGCTAGCTGATACTTTTGATGTTGATATGCCTTCGTGCATAATTACTGCAACTTGCTCTTCCTTTGGATGATGAACTTTCCAAAGTACTTTCTGCAACAAAAAATCTTAAAGTGCCACCGCGGTTGTACCCTCAGGCAGAATATGATGTCTACATACATGAAATCAAAACATCGGAAATTTTTAAGTATATGACCAAACTTTTGAGATACATAATACCTGCCATCGTTGAGCGTGAAGTTGGCTTGGCCAATCTTGAAGCGGAGTTTTATAAACCCACACTGTTGGAGGAGATAGCAGCTCCTATATATGATGCCGGCTTACCATGTAAACCGTGCCGGGTTATAATAAACACCGTGTTACTCCATAATAGGATGTTAACAAAAAAATCAAACCGGGCAAATAGTCTCCGGATTAAAATGAACCGTGTTCCGTCAATTGATAGTTTAAACCGGCTTAAAACTTTGTCGGTTTAAAAACGCAATAAAAGAAAGAAGTATCTTTCAAAGAAAAATGTGAAGCAAAGGCAATGACAAAACTGTTTGCAAAAAGAGGCTTATTTGAGCTGATCAGATGGCATTACCATGGTCGAACACGACCAAGCTCCCGATAGGTGTAGCTATGGTTCAAGTCAGCTAGGTCCCCAAATGAAACCGTGGCATTTATGCCGATCAAGTGGCATGGCAATGGTTCGGGTTCGACCAAGCCCCCAAGTGATTCTGTGGCCTTAGGCCGACCAAGAGGTATGACTGGTTCAGGCGTGACCAAGTCCCCAAGTGATCTGGTGGCTCTCGCCTATCAAGAGGTATTGCATTGGTTCGGACACGACCAAGCCCCCAAGTGATATAACATGACGCTTTTGAAAAGCTAACTCAAGGGGTAAACCGGAGGCCGCTTTAGAACACTCCGTGTAACCACACATGATGTAAAAGAACAGATACCCCGCTTTAGCTGAGGTTCCGGTTTATTATATGTAATCACAATATATACATCGTTGTAATATGTACATAAGTAGAGCCAATGGCTCAGGTATAGTAAGGCCGAAGATGAGCTATGTTCCATGGCCTGTTGGTCTCCTCCTCTGATGTACGTGAGTCTTTATGCTCTCGAATATCGATCAGATAGTATGACCCGTTGTGCAGATTCTTGCTGACCATGAAAGGCCCCTCCCAAGGTGGGGATAGCTTATGCATATCAGTCTGATCTTGGATGAGCCGAAGCACCAAATCTCCTTCCTGAAAGGTTCTGGTTCTGACTCGGCGACTGTGATAACGACGAAGATCCTGTTGGTAAATCGCCGAGCGGGCAGCTGCTATGTCACGTTCTTCATCCAACAGGTCCAAAGCGTCTTGCCGTGCTGTCTCATTGTCCGCTTCAACATAAGCCGCCACACGGGGTGAATCATGACGGATATCACTGGGGAGAACCGCCTCCGCTCCGTAAACCATGAAGAACGGTGTGTATCCTGTTGATCTGTTGGGTGTAGTATTGATGCTCCATAACACAGATGGTAACTCTTCTACCCAACAACCCGGTGTTCTCTGCAAAGGAACCATAAGCCGGGGCTTGATGCCTCTCAAGATCTCTTGATTAGCCCTGTCTGCTTGACCATTGGACTGTGGGTGTGCCACCGATGAAATGTCGAGCCGGATGTGCTCCCGTTCGCAGAACTCCTTCATGGCACCTTTGGAAAAATTGGTACCATTATCTGTGATGATACTGTGTGGAAAGCCAAACCGGAAAATCACTTTTTTGATGAACTGAACCGCCGTGGCCGCATCACACTTGCTAACAGGTTCTGCCTCCACTCACTTTGTAAACTTGTCAACTGCCACCAGGAGGTGGGTCTTCTTATCTTTGGACCTTTTGAAAGGCCCAACCATATCCAACCCCCAAGTCACAAATGGCCAAGTAATTGGAATCATTCTCAATTCTTGAGCTGGCACATGAGCACGTCTTGAAATTTTTTGGCAACCATCACATCGTCTGACCAGATCTTCCGCATCAGCATGAGCAGTTAACCAATAGAAGCCATGGCGAAACGCTTTAGCCACCAGAGATTTTGAACCGGCGTGGCGACCACAATCTCCTTCACGGATCTCACGCAAAATTTCCCGGCCTTCTTCAGGAGACACACAGTGTTGAAATGCCCCTGACACACTGCAATGATGCAACTCGTCATTGATAATAGTCATGGACTTGGACCGCCGGATTATCTGTCGGGCCAGAGTCTCATCCTCTGGTAACTCGCCCCGGTTCTTGTATGCCAGGTAAGGAAGCGTCCAATCCAGAATAACATGAAGAGCTGCCACCAATTGAGCCTCCGGATCAGGAATAGCCAAATCCGCTTCACCAGGGATCTTGACCGACGGGTTGTGCAGCACATCCAAAAAAACATTGGGCGGGACCGGTTTGCGCTAAGAGCCTAGCCGGCTTAAAGCGTCCGCCGCTTCATTCTTCTGCCGGTCCACGTGGTCCACCTGATAGCCTTTAAAGTGACCTGCAACAATATCCACCTCACGACGATATGCTGCCATGAGTGGGTCCTTGGAGTCCCAAGTGCCAGATACTTGCTGAGCCACAAGGTCCGAGTCACCGAAGCACTTAACTCGACTTAGATTCATCTCCTTAGCCATCCGGAGACCATGGAGCAAGGCCTCATACTCAGCTGCATTGTTAGTACAAGGGAACATTAAGCGGAGAATGTAACAAAACTTATCACCTCGTGGGGAAGTTAATACGACTCCAGCCCCCGAGCCTTCCAATTGCCTGGATCCGTCAAAGTCGATGGTCCAATATGTGTGATCCGGCTTTTCTTCAGGTGCTTGCATTTCCGTCCAATCATTGATGAAATCAACAAGTGCTTGAGACTTAACCGCCGTCCGAGGCACATACTTCAAACCGTGCGGCCCAAGCTCTATAGCCCACTTGGCAATCCGGCCAGTTGCTTCCCGGTTCTGGATGATATCCCCCAAGGGAGCAGAACTGACCACCGTAATTGGGTGCACTTGGAAGTATTGTTTAAGCTTCCGGCTTGCCATAAAAACTCCATACACCAGCTTCTGCCAATGCGGATACCTTTGCTTGGACTCAATGAGTACCTCGCTGATATAATAGACCGGACGTTGAACCGGATGCTCCTTACCTGCCTCCTTTCACTCCACCACAATAGCCACGCTGACCGCACGAGCATTAGCAACAACATATAGCAGTAACGGCTCCTTGTCAATGGGTGCGGCGAGCACAGGCGGATTGGCCAATTGCCGCTTTAAGTCCTCAAATGCTTCATCAGCAGCGGAACTCCAGACAAACTGATCCGTCTTCTTCAACATCTGATACAAAGGGATTGCCTTCTCACCAAGATGACTGATAAACCAGCTTAACGTGGCAATCCGGCCTGCCAGGCGTTGGAAATCATTGATACACTTCGGTTTAGCCAGGGAGGTGATGGCTGTGATCTTCTCCGGATTAGCCTCAATTCCCCTGTTGGACACCAGAAAACCCAATAACTTGCCCGCCGGTACACCAAAGACACACTTGTCCGGATTAAGCATCATCTTGTATGTCCTCAGGTTATCAAAGGTTTCCTTCAAATCATCAATCAGAGTCTCCTTCTCCCAGCACTTAACCACGATATCATCCACGTAAGTATGTACATTACGGCCAATCTGCTTGTGAAGACAATTTTGCACACACCGTTGATAAGTTGCCTGGGCACTCTTGAGCCCAAAGGGCATAGACACATAGCAGAAGGCTCCAAAGGGAGTTATGAATGTCGCCTTCTCCTGGTCCTTAACTGCCATTTTGATCTGATGATAGCCCGAATATGCATCCAAAAAACTTAAATGCTCACAACCCGCCGTAGCATCAATAATTTGATCAATACGGGGGAGGGCAAAAGGATCTGCTGGACAAGCTTTATTAAGATCTGTGTAATCCCCACACATGCGCCAGGTGCCGTTTTTCTTAAGGACCAGCACCGGATTGGCAAGCCACTCAGGGTGAAAAACTTCAACAATAAAGCCAGCTGCTAAGAGCCTGGCTACCTCTTCTCCAATCGCCTTGCGTCTTTCTTCGTTAAACCGGCAGAGGAACTGTTTCACCGGTTTGTATTTAGGATCCACATTAAGGGTGTGCTCAGCGAGTTGCCTCGGTACACCTGGCATGTCAGAGGGCTTCCATGCAAAAATGTCCCGATTCTCACGGATGAACTCGATGAGCGCGCTTTCCTATTTCGGATCCAAGTTGGCACTGATGCTGAACTGCTTGGACGAATCGCCAGGTACGAAGTCCACAAGCTTAGTTTCTGCTGCCGATTTGAACTTTAGGGCCAGATCATGCTCCGTAGTTGGCTTCTTTAATGGAGTCATGTCCGCCGGATCAACATTGTCCTTTTAATACTTCAGCTCCTCGGTGGCATAAACCGACTCTGCATAGGCCGCATCTCCTTCCTTGCACTCCAAAGCGATTTTGCGGCTTCCGTGAACCGTTATTGTCCCCTTGTGACCCGGCATCTTGAGCTGCAAATACACATAACAGGGCCGTGCCATAAACTTGGCGTAGGCCGGTCGCCCAAACAGGGCGTGATATGGACTTTGGATTTTCACCACTTCAAAGGTCAATGTCTCCGACCTGGAATCATGATCATCCCCAAAGGCCACTTCCAGAGCTATCTTACCAACAGGATATGCTTATTTGGCAGGTACCACACCGTGGAACACCGTATTAGACGGTTTGAGATTTTTATCTGTTAGTCCCATACGACGGAAGGTCTCATAGTACAAGATATTAATGCTGCCCCCTCCATCCATGAGCACTTTGGTGAACTTGTAACCTCCCACCTGAGGCGCCACCACCAGAGCCAACTGACCCGGATTATCAACCTGGGGAGGGTGATCCTCTCTGCTCCATATGATCGGCTGTTTAGACCAGCGTAGATAACGGGGCATGGCCGGTTCAACAGAGTTGACCGCCCGCCTCTGAACCTTCCGGTCTCACTTGTCCAAGCTAGTGGTGAAGACATGGTACTACCCAGTACTCAACTTCTTTGCGTTGCTCTGGTAACCTGACTATTGCTGCTATTGGTTGTAACCACCCTAGGTGTTCTGACTATTTTGATTATTATGTCCGCCCGGATTACCATTAAATCCTGAAGCGGAATTTCGTCCACCGTAACTCGGCCCGGACCCTGAGCCACCGCCGGAGCCATGATCATACCGGAAAGCATTAGAATTCTTGAACTCCTGCATAATGAAGCAATCCTTCCAAAGGTGGTTTGCTGGCGCCTCCTTCGTCCCATGTCTGGGACAGGGCTGGCTCAGTAGATAGTTTAGGCGGTCTGGGTTAGGGTTGGGTGCCCCACTGCGATTTTTCGGTTTACCCTTGCATCGCTGGCCATTGTCCTGCGTGTTGGTATTAGCCACAAAGTCTATATTACCATCCGCTTTACGCTTGCCTCCACCACCATTGTCTGCCCAGTGATGCTGCTGACCTTTGGAGTTGCTGTTCCTCTTTCCCTTCCCTACCTTGTCATCATCAGATTAGGGATCCTTGGTACTATCAGAATCAGTATACTTTACCAAAGCAGCCATGAGGGTCCCCATGTCAGTGCAATGACGCTTCATCCGTCCCAACTTCAGCTTTAGGGTCCCAAACCGGCAGTTGCCTTCTAGGGTTAATACCGCGGTGTCAGCGTTGATGCGGTCTGATGAATGCAACACTTGTGAAACCCGGCGCACCCAATGAGTCGTTGATTCTCCTTCCTCCTGGACACAGGCAGCTAAGTCCACTATCGACATAGGCTGTTTACATGTATCCTTGAAATTGCTGATAAACCGGGCTCGTAATTGGGCCCATGAACTGATAGAATTAGCCGCAAGCTTTTTAACCAAGTACGGGCCGTCCCTTCAAGCATCATGGTCAAGTATTTCGCACACGCCGCGTCATCCACATCAAGCATCTCCATGGCCATCTCATAGCTTTCCACCCAGGTCTCTGGAGGTTGATCCGCCGTGTAATTTGGTACTTTGCGCGGGCCTTTGAAATCCTTGGGTAGGCGCACATTGCGTAAAGCGGGGACAAGGCAAGGCACCCCCAAAGAACTAGAAGTAACACCAAGTTCGATCGAGATAGTTGGACGAACCGGCGTGAGCTGCCGAGCCTGATGCTGTGCGGCTAACTCGGCCTCCCTGCGCGCTCGGGCCCGGTCCACCACTTCCTGAGCGTTATCAGCACCACCCGCCGGGTTGTTGCCACGGGGTGCTCCACGTCGTTCATTATTCGACACTGCCGGCTCATCCATATGTCTGCTATAGCTCCGGCTTGGACGAGGGGTCGAGTGGATCCGGTCGTGGTTGTACGAGTATGCTTCCTGTTGGACCAAAGCTGTCCTCAGAAGCTCCTTGACCCGTCGCGTCTCTACTGCCTGCGGCGAGTCACCTTCAATTGGAATGGCCTCCAGCCATGCAGCAGCGGCGACGAGATTGGCCATTGGGTTGGAGTAGTGACCCGGAGGTGTTAAAGCAGCCTGAGGTATAACGGTGTTTTGACGAGGCGGGTCCATCTGACGAGGCTGAACCGGCTCACCGGTCCCAGGAGCTTCCGCCCGGTTTCCCTCCAGCGGATTACCGGTTCCTGCTCCGGGGTGTTGAAATGGTCTCTGGCCTCGAAAACCGGAGGCAAACGGGATCGGTACTTCCTCCTCATGACTTCATGCGACGCGCTCTGGTCCAACATGAGCCTGTAGGCTTGCGCGTCTAAAGCGGCCCACTCTGTGGCCATCCTGGTGTCCTCAGCTGCCAGATCCGCCTTGGCCTGGGTGATCTGTTCCTTTACTTTTGCAATCTCCGCATTGTGGACGTCCTTATCCGCCATATTAGCTTCCTCCATAAGCACAGCCAATGCATCAAATAGCTCTGATAGAACTTGAGCCGGCGGGCGCACAGGGCCTCCTGCCATAAGCACAGCCAATGCATCAAATAGCTCTGATAGAACTTGAGTCGCCGCTGCTGAACCGGAGGTTGTTGCCGCAGCGGTCAAAGAATGAAGCGCTGCTTGTGTGCCGGCCATGAATATTCCAACTCGGTTGGGCATATCAGAGGGGTCCGGAATACTGCCGCCATCGGAACAGCCCCCAATCCGGCCATCTTGTAGCTGATAAAGAGATTCGGTTTCTCTGGTCGATGACTCGTCATTGGAACAAACGACGGTCTCGCCACGAGATTCCGATCCATCCTCATAACTTCCTCCATGGATGACTCCCACGAAGGCACATTTCATGGCCGGTTTAACCCGGGCGGATCGCGCATGCTGAGCCGTCTCGACGAGGTCGGTGCAGATGTCCGGCTCAGGGCCCGGTTCGCCGATCTTGCCAATGAAAATGTGAATTCCACCAAAGGGGACCTGGTACCCGTACTCAACTGAGCCGGCCTCGGGGCCCCAGCCTGCGTCGTCGATGTAGAGCTTGCCGCGACGACTCTTAGTCATCCGGCCTACAGCGTAGCCCTCGAGTCCTTCAAAGCGGCCCTACAAGAACGTGAAACCATCGTGCGATAGCCCCACGGTGGGCGCCAACTGTCGTGGTTTTGTCACGGCAGATGTCCTAGAGAAAGGACTTAGTCGTGGAACCATCGTGACGGGTTAGCTTGAAGGGTTAAAGCGGACACAGGGACGCAGGAGAGTTTATACTAGTTCGGCCCCTTCAAGGAAGGTAAAAGCCTACGTCTAGTTGTGATGGAAATGATGGGGTTTCGATGACTAGGGAGCAAACAAGCTTCACATATGTCTCGAGTTGTTATCTGTTGTCTTTGAACCGTCGCCGGGTCGTCCCCTTATATACACGGGTGACGCCCGTCGGTTCACAGAGTCCCAATACCGGCTCATAGATGTGTCCGGTTTGGTCTCTACTTATTCCTAACTTACAATACAAGTTAACTACTAACGCCGGTTTACGTCTACAGGCCTTGAACCGACCATGGGCCTTGAGCCCTCATCTGCCTTCTTGGGCTTTAACATACTTAACTACTGACAAAGTTAACCCGGCCCAGATAGGCCAGTTTACGCCCAGTAATAATATCCCCAACAGCCCCCGTCCTAGTCCCATTCAAGCGATGAAATCTGTGCCGCGCGTACATAATTACGCACTGAAAATACCATGGGCATAGGCAGGGGCACGATCAGGGCACGTCCCGCAATGCGGCTTAACCGCCCTAGGGGCTGCATACCTTTATCATTTATTCTCTTTCAGGACCTTACTCTCTGGAAGCCCTTTCCGGAAGTAGGATTGCTGGACACATTACGGGAAGGAACAACCAAGGAGGCAAGAAACTAAGCCGTAGAAGGGAACCCCCAGGTGGTCTCTAATAATAATCGATATACCCGCTTTTTACTATCCTTATGCAGCTTGCCTTTGGATAGGACTTGTCAAATAGTCCTATTTTTTGCTTATTGCACTACTTGTATCAGTACGCTTTGACGTATTATTTAAATAACAATGCATATCATTAGTCTATTATTGCATTATCCATCCCTTTTTTCTTATATGTTCATTTGCAACAATTTGCACCCGTACATTCTGGTATGGTCAGTACGCCAGGGGCTTTCGTTTACCCCATAATACGGCGTGAGAAGTCCGAACACTTTCGACAGTGCGGCACCCTGAACTTATAGCATTATATGCATCAGCTCCGAATCATGTTGGGTCAATAGTTGGGTTTGCCCGGTTCCCATGCTTTGGTACCTTACGTTCCGCTATATCGACTAAGGCAGCACTGGGAGAACTACTATGATTGTGTCCCGGTTCTTCCGGACGAGCACCTCAGTAGAGAAAGCCGAAAACTAACTGTCATGATAAGGCGAGAGCTGGTCGCTGTTCGAGAGGTCTCAAGTCCTTAAAGACTTTTTCCGCTTCGGGCGAGGAGTCGGCCTTGCTCGACTTAGGAATATATAGCGCCCCAAATTCGGCCTTCCAAATTCTAGGGGCTTCGCCAAAATTTAAAATTGTAGACTTCTATGGCTAAGTGAGAGTGATAAAGCCTTACCGTCCGATTGCCTGGTTCGTTGTGCTGAACACCTCCCTCGAAGGACCCAAAATTGGGAAAAAGAGTGCCCAGGTTTATCCCGAACACCCCAGTCCTAGTTACATGGGGGCAAAAGCCGACGACTGGCCAACTCTCAGATTTTATAAATGGCCGCACATAAGGTAATATTTTAAATTCAAAAAGCGTTGCATAGCGCAAATGAACTCGTTTCACATTACAGGATCACATGAGCATGTTCATTCAAAAATTACATCCCTAGCACATTCATCCGCCAGAAGGCGGGAACCCTTCAGGAAATTGTCATAATACATTTTGGGGTAGCGATGCTCCTTGCCCTCCGGCGGCCCCTCATTCACTAGCATCACGTCGTCTAGCTTCGCCCAGTGCACCTTGCCCGGGCAAAGGCCCTGCGCGCACCCTCGATGCAGACGGACCGCTTTATGACTTCAAGCCGTGGGCAGGCATCCACAAGCCGCCTCACCAGACCGAAGTAGCTGCTAGGCAGGGGATTGCCAGGCCACATCCGGAATATAAGACCCTTCATGGCCTGTTCGGCCGCCTTGTGAAGCTCGACCAGTTGCTTGAGCTGGTCGCTCACGAGCATTGGGTCTTCGGTCCCAGTATACTGAGACCAGAACCACTTTTTTGTCGACCTCCCCTCCTCAGCTCGGTAAAACTCCACGGCATCATTACACTGCGGGGAAGATCTGCGAACGCTCCTGGAGAGCTCCGAACTCGGGAAAGTAAAAGGAAAGTTTCTTTCACATGCTTGCTTTGCATAATGAATGCCTTACCCGCTGCTATCTTCTTCACCGCATCAATCTCCTGGAGGGCCTTGTGGGCTTCAGCATTGGTGCTCCGTGCGCTTTCGAGTGCCTTTGCAAGCTCGGACTCTCGCTGAGGGAGTCCTGGATTAGGGGGTGTCCGGATAGCCGGACTATACCTTCAGCCGGACTCCAGGACTCTGAACATACAAGATTGAAGACTTCGTCCCGTGTCCGGATGGGACTTTCCTTGGCGTGGAAGGCAAGCTTGGCGATGCGGATATTCAAGATCTCCTACCATCGTAGCCGACTTTGTGTAACCCTTGCCCTCTCCGGTGTCTATATAAACCGGAGGGTTTTAGTCCGTAGGACAACTTCATCATACAACAATCATACCATAGGCTAGCTTCTAGGGTTTAGCCTCCTTGATCTCGTGGTAGATCTACTCTTGTACTACCCATATCATCAATATTAATCAAGCATGACGTAGGGTTTTACCTCCATCAAGAGGGCCCGAACCTGGGTAAAACATCGTGTTCCTTGCCTCCTGTTACCATCCGGCCTAGACGCATAGTTCGGGACCCCCTACCCGAGATCCGCCGGTTTTGACACCAACACTCACGTCTTAGAGTCAAGCTCCAAGGACTCATGTTTTTGGCGAGAGCCTCGAGCTCTTGCTGCACCTCGCCTACCCGGGCTTCTTGCTTTTCCCGCTCAATGCGCTCCTTGGCCGCTTTGTCTTTGGCCTAGGACAGCGCCTTCTTCAGGGTCGCCACCTCGGTCGTGGCCCCTGGCAAATTCATGATGATCCTATTACTTTACAAACCGAGTTTATTTTTAATGTATAGCCAACGTATTGCTTACCTTTGCTCTCCTCGAGCTGCCTCTTGGTAAGGCCGAGCTCGTCCTCGGACCGCTCCAGGTCCTGCTTCAGTGCAGCGACCTCCGCAGTACGTGTGGCAGCGGCCAGTAGCGAAGCCTGCACATGCACACAGACATATTATGATTAGACTTCTAAGTCATTATTTGATCCTCTGTTCGGCCTTTCTTTGCGAACGCCAAACAGAGCATCAGGGGCTACTGTCTATGTGGTAATATTTTCTTATATTTTGATTGCTTACCTGAAAGCCTGTTAGGAGGCTGGCACAAGCTTCGGTTAGTCCGTTTTTGGCGGCCTGAACTTTCTCGATCACCGCACTCATGATAGTGCGGTGCTCTTCGTCGATGGAAGCACCGCGAAGCGCTTCCAACAAGTTGTCCGGTGCCTCTGGATGGACAGAGGCCGTCGGCACAGGCGGCTTGCCCCCCTTAACGGGGGATCGCTTGCCGGAGTCCGGAACCACCGACGGTTCCGGCGCAGTGTTCGGCTGGGGGCCAAACTTGGAGCCCGCAGGGGTCTTGCTCCCTTTGCGCCCAGGGTCCGGAAGGTCGCCTTGAGGCGCCCCCAGGACTACCTCCCCTCGGCTCGGTGCCTTTTGAGACAACACCTCGACGTTGTCCGTAGGGCAAGGGGTGGAGGTGGTCGGAAGTGAATCGCTATTCATATTCGACGACTCCAAAGAACCGTCCGATGAAGATACGTCAAGACGGGCTCGGGACGGACTGCATAATCATATTCGGCGTTAGGAGAAGCAGTGCAATAAAACATACCATGAATTACTATGGTGTCCGGATACTTACGACTTCACCAGGGGCTTGTCCCTGGGTAACCACTCGTCCTCGCTGTAGGCGGCCGTTGTGGAGTAGTCCGGAAGGAGGGTCCTTCCCTTCTTGGACCCTTTGGCCTCCCCGGTTGGGGCGGCTTTCCTTTTCTTATCTCCCCCGACTGGGGGGAGAACTTTTCTCTTCCTCCTCCTCGTTTTCGTGGGAGGAGTGTGCGTCGGAGTTATCGGACGATGAGTCCGATATAACCTTGCGCCGGAGACCCTTTCGGGTCCCCGTGGCCTTCTTCTGGGCCTTCTTCACCGGCACCTCGTAAGGCGCCAGAACCACCATCTCCGTTAGGAGAGCATCTGCAGGATCTTCAGGCAGAGGGGCTGGGCAATTGAGCTGCTCCGCTGACTCTACCCAGTCCTGTTAATGGCATGGAAGCTTAGATCCCGCACATGATTAAACCGGGGCAAATAAATATCCTGTGAGATATAAAAACTTATCGGATTGGCATGGCGCTTTGCGCTGAGTCCGCGGTCCTCGGTAAGGTAAGGAGGTACCTCGGCACCATTGAACAGCACCTTCCAGACGTCCTTGTGCATCGTGTCGAAGAGCTCTCGCGGCATCTGGTGCTTGGCCGGGTTGAAGTCCCACAAATTGAATACTCGTCATTGACACGGGAGGATTTGGCGGAAGAGCATGACCTGGACCATGTTGACGAGCTTGATTTTCTTGCTCATGATTTTCTTGATGCAGGTCTGGAGTCCGGTCAGCTCTACCGGGGAACCCCAGGACAGACCCTTCTCTTTCCAGGAGGTGAGCCGTGTGGGGATTCCGGATCGAAATTCAGGGGCCGCCACCCAGTTGGTGTCGTGCGGCTCAGTGATGTAGAACCACCCCGATTGCCACCCCTTTATGGTCTCCACATAGGAGCCTTCGAGCCAGGTGACATTAGGTATTTTGCCCACCAAGGCACTCATACGTCTCCGTTGTATCTACTTTTCAAAACACTTTTGCCCTTGTTTTGGACTCTAACTTGTATGATTTGAATGGAACTAACCCGGACTAACGCTGTTTTCAGCAGAATTGCCATGGTGTTGTTTTATGTGCAGAAAACAAATATTCTCGGAATGACCTGAAACTCCACGAAACATCTTAGAAAAAATAATAAAAAATTCTCGCCAAAGATGAAGACCAGGGGGCCCACACCCTTCTCACGAGGGTGGGGGCGCCCCCCTAGGGCATGCCCCCCTACCTCGTGGGCCCCCTGGATGCCCTCCGACGCCAACTCCAACTCTATATATTTTCTTTCAGAGAGAAAAAAAGAGGAGAGAAGAGATCATCGCGTTTTACGATACGGAGTCGCCGCCAAGCCCTAAAACCTCTCGGGAGGGCTGATCTGGAGTCCGTTCGAGGCTCCGGAGAGGGGGATTCGTCGCCGTCGTCATCATTAACCATCCTCCATCACCAATTTCATGGTGCTCACCGCCGTGCGTGAGTAATTCCATCGTAGGCTTGCTGGACGGTGATGGGTTGGATGAGATTTATCATGTAATCGAGTTAGTTTTGTTAGGGTTTGATCCCTAGTATCCACTATGTTCTGAGATTGATGTTGCTATGACTTTGCTATGCTTAATGCTTGTAACTAGGGCCCGAGTGCCATGATTTCAGATCTGAACCTATTATGTTTTCATGAATATATGTGAGTTCCTGATCCTATCTTGCAAGTCTATAGTCACCTACTATGTGTTATGATCCGGCAACCCCGAAGTCACAATAATCGGGACCACTCCCGGTGATGACCATAGTTTGAGGAGTTCATGTATTCACTATGTGCTAATGCTTTGTTCCGGTTCTCTATTAAAAGGAGGCCTTAATATCCCTAAGTTTCCAATAGGACCCCGCGGCCACGGGAGGGTAGGACAAAAGATGTCATGCAAGTTCTTTTCCATAAGCACGTATGACTATATACGGAATACATGCCTACATTACATTGATGAATTGGAGCTAGTTCTGTGTCACCCTATGTTATGACTGTTACATGATGAACCACATCCGGCATAATTATCCATCACTGATCCGGTGCCTACGAGTTTTCCATATACTGGTTTATGCTTATTTACTTTCCCGCTGCTACTGTTATAATCACTACAAAATACCAAAAACATTACTTTTGCTGTCTTTACTTTTGTTACCGCTACCACCACTATCATATTACTCTGCTACTAAACACTTTGCTGCAGATACTAAGTTTCCAGGTGTGGTTGAATTGACAACTCAGCTGCTAATACTTGAGAATATTCTTTGGTTCCCCTTGTGTCGAATCAATAAATTTGGGTTGAATACTCTACCCTCGAAAGCTGTTGCGATCCCCTATACTTGTGGGTCATCAAGACTAATTTCTGGCGCCGTTGCCGGGGAGCAGAGCTCTATTCTTTGAGTCACTTGGGATATATATATCTGCTTATCATTATGAAGAACTTGAGAGATCCAAAAACCAAGATATATCCCTCAACTACGAGGGGAGGTAAGGAATTGCCATCTAGCTCTGTACTTGATTCACCTTCTGTTATGAGTAAGCTAGCGACACCTACACCTGCTTCTGCTATTCGTTCTGATATGTCGCATGTTATTGATGATGCCACTTTTTCTATGCATGATACTTATGATGAAACTACTTCTATGCCTGATACTACTATGCCCCTTGGTGAATTTCTTGATGAACAAATTGCTAGGGCTAGAGAAAAAGAAATTATTGAATCTGAATACGATGATGATAGTGATGATGAAAACATGCCTGTTATCCCTGAGGGTTATCTTTTTGATATGGAATCTTCTGCCGCTATTTTAGCTTGCAAAGATATATATGAGCTTAAGAGGTTATTAATTAAATGGAACAAAGAATCACTTAGAGATAAAATGAAACCCGACCCTGCTTTTGCTACTTCACCTACATGTGTTCCTGAAAGGATTATGAATTCTCTGTTGATCCTGATATAATTACTTTGGTTGAATCTAATCCGTTTTATGGCTATGAATCTGAAACTGTTGTGGCACAACTTACTAAGTTAAATGATATAGCTGCCCTATTCACTAATGATGAGAGATCGCACTACCTCTATATACTCAAAATATTTCCGTTCTCATTAAAGGGTGATGCTAAGATATGGTTTAATTCTCTTGATCCTGGTTGTGTGCATAGTCCCCAGGATATGATTTATTACTTCTCTGCGAAATATTTCCCTGCTCATAAGAAACAAGCTGCTTTGAGGGAAATATACAACTTCGTGCAAATTAAAGAAGAGAGTCTCCCACAAGCTTGGGGGAGGGTTCTCAAGTTACTTAATGCTTTGCCTGATCACCCTCTTAAGAAACCCGAAATACTTGATATCTTTTATAATGGACTAACCGATGCTTCCAGAGATTACCTGGATAGTTGTGTTGGTTCTCTTTTCAGGGAAAGAACACCAGATGAAGCTGAAATTCTATTGAATAATATGTTGACAAATGAAAATAATTGGGCACCTCCCGAGCCAGCTCCTGCGCTAGCTCCTGCTCCAATTACTGATCCTATTCCTAAACCAACTCCGAATAAGAGATGTGTTCTATTCCTCAGTCCCGAAGATATGCAAGAGGCAAAGAAATCTATGAAAGAGAAAGGTATTAAAGCCGAAGACATTAAGAATTTACCTCCTATTGAAGAAATACATGGTCTTGATATACCGCCTGTTGAAGAAACATATGATCTCAATTCTTTATTTATTGAAGAACCTCCTGATCCCGATATCCCGACATAGGTAGTAAAGGTAAATTCTCTCTATAGATATGATAAAGCTGAAGTCCCTCCTACTAAAATTGCTAGTCAGTGCTTGGATGAGTTTGATAACTTTATGTTTAAGCAAGACGACTTCAATGCTTATTTTGGTAGACAATTAAAAGAAAATGCTTATATGATTAGATGCTTGGGTGATTATATGGCTAATATTAAAGGTGAACTTAAACTTGTTAGCAAACATGCTTCTATGGTTACCACTCAAGTAGCACAAGTACTTAAGGCTCAAAAAGAAGTGCTTGATGAACTGAATAGTAAGAAAAATGATTATGCTGTTAGAGTGGCTACTAGAACTGGTAGAATGACTCGGGAACCTTTGTATCCTGAAGGCCACCCTCAGAGAATCGAGCAAGATTCTCAAATAAATAATATTGATGTTCCTAGTTCTTCTAAAAAGAAGAAGAAAAATGATAGAACTGTGCAAACTTCTAGTGAACCTATTGCTGAACCACCTGATAATCCAAATGCTATCTCTATGTCTAATGCTGAAACACAATCTGGTAATGAACATGAACCTAGTGAAAATATTAATGATGATGTTCATGATGATGCTCAACCTAGTAATGACAATGATGTAGAAATTGAACCTGCTGTTGATCTTGATAACCCACAATCAAAGAATCAATGCTATGATAAAAGAGACTTTGTTGCTAGGAAACATGGTAAAGAAAGGGAACCTTGGGTTCAGAAACCCATGCCTTTTCCTCCAAAACCATCCAAGAAAAAGGATGATGAGGATTTTGAGCGCTTTGCTGAAATGATTAGGCCTATCTTTTTGCGTATGCGATTAACTGATGTGCTCAAAACAAATCCTTGTGCTAAATATATGAAGGATATCATTACCAATAAAAGAAAGATACCGGAAGCTGAGATTTCCACCATGCTTGCTAATTATACTTTTAAGGGTGGAATACCAAAGTAACTTGGAGATCCCGGAGTACCTACTATACCTTGCTCCACTAAAAGAAATTATATTAAAGCTGCTTTATGTGATCTGGGAGCCGGTGTTAGTGTTATGCCTCTCTCTTTATATCGTAGACTTGACTTGAATAAGCTGACACCTACTGAAATGTCTTTGCAAATGGCTAATAAATCAACTGCTATACATGTCAGTATTTGTGAGGATGTGCCTGCTGTGGTTGCAAACGTTACTATTTTAACAGACTTTGTTATACTTGATATTCCCGAGGATGATAGTATGTCTATTATTCTTGGAAGACCTTTTCTTAATACTACAGCGGCTGTTATTGATTAAAACAAAGGCAATGTCACTTTTCATGTTAATGGTAATGAGCATACGGTACACTTTCCGAGGAAACAACCTCAAGTTCATAGTATCAATTCCATTGGAAAAACTCCATCGATTATAATTGGAGGTTTTGAATTTCCTCTTCCTATTGTCAAAAAGAAATACGATGTACTTATTATAGGGGATGTGCATATCCCCATTGAGGTAACTTAGTGTTATTCGAAATTTCTCCGGTTTCATGATTATCGGAATGAGTTTGTTAACAAGACTTGATCAACCTTGTTAGTGGATTCTTTTTGATAAGCATGAGATGGATGAAACTAGAAGCACAAACTTCTATACCCTCTCTATACTTTCTATAATTTAGTAGAAATAAAGTAAAAGTAGTATTTTTCTGTCTGTTTCCTGACTTATCCATGCAATATAAAAATATCCCAAAAACAAAAGTCCTCAAAATGCCATGCCAATTTAATATGATTTTTTCGGGAATATTTGAGGATTTATTGTGCAAAAATTACCACGGGAGGAGCTGCCACCTGGCCACAAGGGTGGTGGGCGCCCCCCCTCTAGGGCGCGCCCCCTGCCTCGTGGGCCCACGGTGGCCCTCCTCCACTTATCCCAGCACCCATCTTCTTCCTCTGTCTCACACAAACCCGAAAAAATCAACTCAAGCACGAGTTCCAGCACTTTTGCTATGATTTTCGATCTCCTTGCTCAAAGCACCTCTCGCAAAACTGCTTGCGGAGATTGTTCCTTGGTATGTGACTCCTCCATTGGTCCAATTAGTTTTTGTTTTAGTGCTTTATTCTTTGCAAATTTGTTCTGCATAGGTGACCATGTTCTTGAGCTTGCATGTCAAATTTATATGGTTCTAAGTAGTTCTAATGCTTGATATAGGGTCTAGGCACTTGTAGGAGTAGTTGCTATTAGTTTTATTGAGTTTGGTTTACTTTTATTTTGAATTTACTAAAAATTTCAGAATTTTTCAGAGAAAGACATTATGCTTAGGAAGATGTTCCAAGGTGGTTCCTCTAAGAAGCAAGGACCCAGGATTGCTATGCGCGTTGCTGACGAGGATCCACCAAGGGACGCTCCAGTACGGCCTTACAAATGGTCGTCGGAAAATTTTATGGACCATGCGGGAATTAAAGAAGAATTCAAAGCATATTTGCACAATGCCGGTCTTGAGGATTTTGAGGCTAACAAATTCCCGCAGTATCAAGATCTCACAAGTTCATTTGTGAGGAGGTTTGAGTATTCATCTTCGCGTAATTCTCCTTCAGTCATGTTTGATTTTTATGACAAATCTTATACCATGGACCTAGAGGATTTCACCCTTGCTTGCAAACTTCCATCATGGGGTGATACGTCTCCAACGTATCTATAATTTTTGATTGCTCCATGCTATATTATCTACTGTTTTGGAGTATATTGGGCTTTATTTTCCACTTTTATATTATTTTTGGGACTAACATATTAACCGGAGGCCCAGCCCAGAATTGCTGTTTTTTTGCCTATTTCAGTGTTTCGAAGAAACAGAATATCAAACGGAGTCCAAACGGAATAAAACCTTCGGGAACATGATTTTCTCACCGAACGTGATCCAGGAGACTTGGACCCTACTCCAAGGAGTCAAAGAGGCGGTCACGAGGGTGGGGGCGCGCCCCCCTAGGGCGCGCCCCCTGCCTCACGGGCCCCTCGGAGCTCCACCGACATACTCCTTCCTCCTATATATACCTACGTACCCCCAAACGATCAGAACAGGAGCCAAAAACCTAATTCCACCGCCGCAACTATCTGTATCCACGAGATCCAATCTTGGGGTCTATTCCGGAGCTCCGCCGGAAGAGGGCCGTCATCACGGAGGGCTTCTACATCATCATAGCCTCTCCGATGAAGTGTGAGTAGTTTACCTCAGACCTTCGGGTCCATAGTTAGTAGCTAGATGGCTTCTTCTCTCTCTTTGAATCTCAATACAAAGTTCTCCCCCTCTCTTGTGGAGATCTATTCGATGTAATCTTCTTTTTGCGGTGTGTTTGTTGAGACCGATGAATTGTGGGTTTATGATCAAGTCTATCTATGAATAATATTTGAGTCTTCTCTGAATTCTTTTATGTATGATTGGTTATCTTTGCAAGTCTCTTCGAATTATCCGTTTGGTTTGGCCAACTAGATTGGTAGTTCTTGCCATGGGAGAAGTGCTTAGCTTTGGGTTCGATCTTGCGGTGTCCTTTCCCAGTGACAGCAGGGGAAGCAAGGCACGTATTGCATCGTTGCCATCGAGGATAACAAGATGGGGTTTATTTCATATTGCATGAATTTATCTCTCTACATCATGTCATCTTGCTTAAGGCGTTACTCTGTTTTTAACTTAATACTCTAGATGCATGCTGGATAGCGGTCGATGAGTGGAGTAATAGTAGTAGATGCAGAATCGTTTCGGTCTACTTGTCATGGACGTGATGCCTATATACATGATCATGCCTAGATATTCTCATAACTATGCTCAATTGTGTCAATTGCTCAACAGTAATTTGTTCACCCACCCTAGAATACTTATGCTCTTGAGAGAAGCCACTAGTGAAACCTATGGCCCCCGGGTCTATTCTCATCATATTAATCTCCATCACTTTAATCTTGCTTTGCTTTTTTACTTTGTCTTTACTTTTTACTTTGCCTTTACTTTTTACTTTGCATCTTTATACCAAAAATATTATATCTATCAGATCTCACTCTCGTAAGTGACCGTGAAGGGATTGACAACCCCTAATCGCGTTGGTTGCGAGTAGCTATCATTTTGTGCAGGTATGAGGGACTTGAGCGTGGCCTCCTACTGGATTGATACCTTGGTTCTCAAAACTGAGGGAAGTACTTACGCTACTCTGATGCATCATCCCTTCCTCTTCGGGGAAAACCAACGCAAGCTCCAAACGTAGCAAGAAGGATTTCTGGCGCCATTACCGGGGAGTCTACGCAAAAAGTCAACATACCAAGTACCCATCACAATCCCTATCTCTCGCATTACATTATTTGCCATTTGCCTCTCGTTTTCCTCTCCCCCACTTCACCCTTGCCGTTTTATTCGCCCTCTCTCTCTATCCTCCCTCTCTATTTGCCTCTTTTGCCCGTTTGCTCTTGTCTGCTCGTGTGCTAGTTTGCTTGTTTGTTGCAATGGCTCAAGATAATACTAAATTGTGTGACTTCACCAATACCAATAATAATGATTTCCTTAGCACTCCGATTGCTCCTCTTACGGATGCTGAATCTTGTGAAATTAATACTGCTTTTTTGAATCTTGTTATGAAAGATCAATTCGCCGGCCTTCCTAGTGAAGATGCCACTACTCATCTGAATAGCTTCATTGATTTATGTGATATGCAAAAGAAAAAAGATGTCGATAATGATGTCGTTAAATTGAAGCTATTTCCTTTTTCGCTTAGAGATCGTGCTAAAGCTTGGTTTTTGTCTTTGCCTAAAAATAGTATTGATTATTGGAACAAGTGCATCTCTCTTAGAAACGATATTATGAAATTTAAACAACTTGATCATGAACATGTTGCACAAGCTTAGGAGAGAATGAAATTAATGATACGTAATTGCCCTACTCATGGTTTGAATTTGTGGATGATTATACAAAAAATTTATGTTGGATTGAATTTTGCTTCTAGAAATCTATTAGATTCGGCTGCGGGAGGCACTTTTATGGAAATCACTTTAGGAGATGCTACTAAACTCCTAGATAATATTATGTTTAATTATTCTCAATGGCATACTGAAAGAACTTCTAACAAAAAAGTGCATGCGATAGAAGAAATCAATGTGTTGAGTGGAAAGATGGATGAACTTATGAAATTATTTGCTACTAAGAGTGTTTCTTCTGATCTTAATGATATGCCTTTGTGTACTTTGATTGAGAATAACAATGAATCTATGGATGTGAATTTTGTTGGTAGGAATAATTTTGGTAACAACTCTTATAGAGGGAATTCTAATCCTAGGCCATATCCTAGTAATCCTTCTAATAATTATGGGAATTCCTACAACAACTCTTATGGAAATTATAATAAGATGCCCTCTGAATTTGAGAATAGTGTTAAAGAATTTATGAATTCACAAAAGAATTTTAATGCTTTGCTTAAAAAGAAATTGCTTAAAGTTGATGATTTGGCTAGGAACGTTGCTAGAATTTCTCTTGAGATTGATTCTTTAAAGCTTAGATCTATTCCTCCTAAGCATGATGTCGGTGTCAAAACCAGCGGATCATGGGTAGGGAGACCCGAACTGTGCGTCTAGGCCGGATGGTAACAGGAGGCAAGGAACATGATGTTTTACCCAGGTTCGGGCCCTCTTGATGGAGGTAAAACCCTATGTCCTGCTTGATTAATATTTATGATATGGGTAGTACAAGAGTAGATCTACCACGAGATCGGAGAGGCTAAACCCTAGAAGCTAGCCTATGGTATGATTGTTGTTCTGTATGTTCTATCGACTAGCCTGGCCCTGGTATATATAATGCACCAGAGGCCTAAGTTAACAAGAGTCCTAGCCGAATACGCCGGTGGGGAGAAGTCCTTGTCTTGATCGCCAAGTCTTTGTGGAATCTTCCTTGTATGCGGCAGCTGTCCGAACTGGCCCATGAGTATATGGCCACGGGGGTCCTTGGCCCAATCTATCAGATCAGGAGATGACGTGTTGAGTACCCCCTAGTCCAGGACACCATCACATGATATCAATGAGTCTCTCAAAGCCATGAGAATTTCCATTGATGAGTGCAAGGAAAGAACCGCTAGGATGCGTGCTTCCAAAGATGCCTTTATTAAGGCGTGTTCTTCCAATTCCTATGAAAATCAAGATGAAGATCTAAAAGTTATTGTCGGTGTCAAAATCGGCGGATCTCGGGTAGGGGGTCCCGAACTGTGCGTCTAGGCCGGATGGCAATAGGAGGCAGGGGACACGATGTTTTACCCAGGTTCGGGCCCTCTTGATGGAGGTAAAACCATACATCCTGCTTGATTGATATTGATGATATGGGTAGTACAAGAGTAGATCTACCACGAGATCAGAGAGGCTAAACCCTAGAAGCTAGCCTATGGTATGATTGTATGTTGTGGTTGTTTTTCCTACGGACTAAAACCCTTCGGTTTATATAGACACCGGAGAGGGTTAGGGTTACACAAGGTCGGTTACAAAGGAGGAGATATCCATATCTGTATTGCCTAGCTTGCCTTCCACGCCAAGTAGAGTCCCATCCGGACACGAGACGAAGTCTTCAATCTTGTATCTTCATAGACTAACAGTCTGGCCAATGGAGATAGTCCGGCTGTCCGGAGACCCCCTAATCCAGGACTCCCTCAGTAGCCCCTGAACCAGGCTTCAATGACGATGAGTCCGGCGTAGTATTGTCTTCGGCATTACAAGGCGGGTTCCTTCTCCGAATACATCACAGAAGAATTTGAATATGAGGATAGTGTCCGACCCTGCAAAATAAGTTCCACATTCCACCGTAGAGAGAATAATATTTTCGCAGATCTAATTTGATGGCTTGTTTTGGCAGCATGACGTTATGTCATGGCCCGGTGATTATTCGAACCGTTTCTTCTAACTAGCTCCACACATAACGCGAGGCGGTTTCTTGACACGTCTTGCCGAAGCAGAGATCGTGTTCCCTCAATTACGGGATTCTCATTAATGCGGTCGTGGGTAACCCAACCGTGTCTAGGACTGTAAGATTATAGGCAAGTCCTAAACGGCTACGGAGAGGACGCTTGATATTCACCCTCTTTATAAAGGGACAAGGTTTTCGCTTTTTCCCTCTCGTGCTCAATCGAACCCTTCCCCCGCCTCGAGTTCTAACACCCAAAGCCCAGGTTAGGTGCTCCGGATCTTTAATCATGTCCGGATCCAGCCTTCAAGGCCGATGGATTCCCTCCTCTGTTACGGAAGAGGACATTAAGAAGTTGAGGGAGGCCAGATACCTGACTGCCGAGGTTTCGCATCGGCTGCCTGCTCGAGGGCAGATCGTCCCTACTCCCGAAGCCAACAAGAATGTCGTGTCCGTCTCCCACTTCCTCCGAGGTCTAGGCCTCATTCTGGATCCCTTCGTCAGGGGTTCAATGTTCTATTATGGGCTAGATTTCCACGATCTAGCTTCGGACTCCTTTCTCCACATCTCGACATTTATTATCGTGTGTGAGGCCTTCCTCCGCGTTACCCCTCATTTCGGCCTGTGGCTCAAGACCTTTGATGTAAAGCCGAAGATGATCGAGGGACAATATGCAGCGTGCGGAGGTGCATCAATAGGCAAGATGACAGGAGCTCCATGGCCGAAAGGTTCCTTTCCAGAGGTGTCTGAATTATGGCAACGGGAGTGCTTTTACGTCACGGCTCCTAGAAGTGCCAAGTGGGCGGCTGCCCCCGCTTTCCGCTCGGGCCCCCCACCACAACTGATGTCATGGATTAGCAGAGGTCTGAGCTGGGGTCCAGCCAAGGACGTGCCTATACTGCAAAGCCGCATCCAAGATCTCTTCGAGGGAGATTTTAATTTGGTTGTGGTAATACAAGTTATGCTGGTTCGTCAAGTCCAGCCTTGCAAACGCCGGCCCCTTCGCTTGTGGGAGTTCAACCCAGAGGGACCGCGTGCCATTCAAAGTTTCCTCGGCCTGACGCACGAGGAGATGTTCAAGTCATTCTTCGGACCTCAAGTAGAGTGTCCGAATATTACCGAGGACGTGGGCCTGAGCAGTAACCGCGCCGCCGAACAAGTAAGAAATCCTCTGGCCGAACACACTGTCTTTTATTCGTCATGAAGTTATTTCTGAGAGTTCGCTCTTTGATCAGGACTGGCTAACAAAGGCGAAGACGATTCGGTGTTTGGCCCCCCTCCTTGAGGGTTTGGAAAATCCGGTATTGGAAAAGATGCTCGAGGTCGCACCTTTCCCGGAGCCCTCGAAGGAAGATACCGGGGGGGGGGGATAATACGGGTGGACGCGGGCCCCCATCGCTGCCCGTTCCAACCGAGGGAATGAGCGTCTCCATGAATGAGGATAAACGGGGGAGGAAAAGGACTGCTTCCGAGGATCCGGAAGCCGAAGCCTCCAAACGGGAGAAGAAGTCTCCCACAGAGGGTCCTGCCTCGGGGGGTGCTTTTTCCCGCACAAAGTCCGCGGGGGGATCAGCCCTCCAACGAGTCGTAAGTGATCCAAAATACTTTAATAGTAAAGGTATGCTATCTTTTTTCTGAGAAAATAACCACCGCATATATCTTGCAGTTCGGGCCTTAGCCCCTCTCAGCTGAGCTCGTCTTCGGGGGATCTTCTTCCAGAGATGATGGAGAGCGAAATGCCTCCCCCGGACTCCTCCGCTCAAGAAGCAGGCATCCCCGAAGTGTCGTCACGGAGGGCCTCTCCGGATCTGGTGAGGCCAGAAGATAATCCCATAGACCCCCGAAGTCCCCAGCGTCCGGCTCCCGAAGAGAGCATACAAAAGAGTCCGGCACCATCTGGTATGCGGTTGGACGTTCTGAGGGAGTTGGTGGGGCGAGCGGCCATCTCAGAAGAAGACCGTACGCTAATGGATACGGTGATGGAGAGAATTTCGTCCGCCGAAAGCGGATTACATGAAGCCTTTATGAGTCTACTGACAGGCTTTGAGGTACATGAGATAATATGTGATAGTACTGCACATGTTAGGTGTGCCCTGTGTAGATAGTAGCCCCTGAGACTCTCATTGTCGTCGAGAATGGCGGCGAATAGAGGATCATATTCCCAAGCAATAACCAGACTGCCCCTATGTGCAGGTGGTGGAAGCTCCGGTGGTTAGCCAGACTAGTGAGTTTGCCAAATTAAAACGGCAACTGGATGCGGCAGACGCCAACATCGAGCTTGTTAACAAGAGGCTTGACGAGGCACAGGATAAGTGTTATTATCTGGTGAACACCACATAGTAAGAGCAGCATGATGCCAGTATCTTTAATATGTTGTGACTGCAGATGGTGCTGCCACCGTGGAAACCTTGCGGGCAGAACTTGCCCGAGCCAAGGAACAAGTGAGGATTAGTAATGCGGCTGCTTTGAAGGCGGCCGAAGAGTTGAAAGCCGAGAAGGACGCACATTGCGAGAGCCAAGAGAAGATGGCCAAGATGGCCATAGAATTAAAAGACACTACCGACCGTTGTCGGGTCCTTGAAAAAGAAAACCGAGCGAAGGCAACGGACCTTGAGAAGGCCACGATGGCGGACAAAGACACCCGTTCTGCTATGAGAGCGAAGAAGGAGGAGCTTCGGGAAGCCGGGGATATTGCGGCTGGGAAATCCTTCATGTTATGGAGGAAGTTCGGAGATCCACGGTATGCCCCTCTGGATCGGCTGTGGAGTTCGGCAGATGCGTATATGGATTTGGCGGCGAGCGTTGCCAATGCGGCCAAGTACTTCCAAGGTGAGACAGATCGTGAAGTGGACAAGCTATTCTGGTCACAATTCAACGTTCCAGAGCGTCCGCTTTCATTGACCGACCAACTAGCCGAATGGGCCGAACTGAATAGGTTGTTCGGACTCGCCATGAGGTCTGTTGTGGATCAGCTATGGCCGGAAAAGCCAAAGCCGAAGAGCTATTTCAGCCTAGTGCAGCAGTTCCTTGGTGCGGTGCCCCGCATTAATGCGATGAAGAGGTCGGTGTGCATAGAAGGCTCGCAGATGGCCCTTGGCCGTCTTAAAGCATACTGGGCGGAGATGGACGCTACCACTGTTGCGGCGCAGGGTTCGGCCATAGGCCGAGTGGCTGCCGAGCACTATTTATTTCGAGGAGGTTCTCGAGGGTGCTCGTTTGATAGAGGCCCAGTGCTCGAAGAATATTATGTTTGAGTGATATGTATTCTCATTGTAAACACAATGCTTTTATGAAGTTTTATAAGGCTATGTTTATACTTTTGCTTGAAAGTAGTATGATGCCTCTTGAGCGGCCGTTTATGTATACATGTGCATAACCTGGTAGATTGCAGCCGTCGGCTTCAACCCCCACGCATATAATGCGAAGGTGCTCGCGAAAAACGTGTGTTCACACTTAATCCAACGTCTTGGTCCTATTAAGGAGGTGATAGCATAGCGAACGAGGCAACTGGACTATAATGCTTTAACACTTTCACTTAGCCATAGGAGTTTGACAGTGGGGCTACTAGATAGCCCCTGGTGGCTCCGCACTCTTCCGATCGCGGGGTGCGTACATGCCTGGTCGGAAAACGGCCCTTCGTTAAGGCGGAGGAATTCTAACATTCCGATAGGTCATCGAGTGGTTGACCAGTCTCACGCTATATCATGACAGTCAGTTTTCGGATTTCTCTACTGAGGTGCTCGTCCGGATGAACCAGGGCACAATCACAGTAGTTCTCCTGGTGCTAACTTAGCCGATAAAGCGGAACGTAAGGCACAAAAACACAGGAGCCGGGCAAACCCAACATTTGACCAAAGACAATGATTCGAAGCTGATGCATATAAGGCCAAACTCGCGACGCCGAAAACTCCCTAAGGTATTTGGTCTTTATGGTATAAACCGTGCCTAAAGAGTGCCCTTTGTAAGAAGCCCCTTGTGTCCACGTACGTGCATTATTCTGATGTGCCCACATGCCAAGACATCAGCATCCTTCTCAACTGTGCTGAGAATTCGGTGGATGTGTATCAACAAGAGACAGTAAAAAAGGTTTACGCAGGGTCTTAATCTAAAAAGAATCCTTGGAGCGGGTCCCTGCTGCACATCTGTGCCTGTGTCTCCGTTGTGCCATATCCTGGACGGGTGTAGCACGATGATCATCTGTAAAAGAGAGGAACTTAGGTGAAAAAGTTGTCGTCCAAAAAGATAGTTTCTAAAGAAACCATGTATAATTCAAGATGAGTAAAAATTGCCACTTGTCTGCGCGCGTTGAGCCCCTTGTATTTGTAATAGGGGTGTGACCATTGATCCGGTATGAATTACAAATAGCTGCCCCGGACTTGTCTAACTGTGTCCGAGGTCTTGACGACCTGTTAAATGCTTTAGTTGGTCAAGCCGTTTTTAGTGTGCGGCTGCCAAGGCAGCCGCACTCTCTTCGGTGTGCAAAGATCGCTTAATACTTCCGTTCACTGTAATGATGCCACGTGGGCCGGGCATCTTGAGTGTGAGGGAAGCGTAGTGCGGTATTGCATTAAAGCGAATGAAAACTTCGCGTCCGAGTAGTGCTTGATAGCCACTTTGGAACGGAGTGATGTTGTCGGATTTTGGGTTCCGGCAGACCCTTGAGGTTCGAACACTGGGGTGCGTGCGGAGATTTCGCGTCCTACCTTCCTGCACCCCTCCGCCATGCTAGGATCTAAACTAAGGAAAGAACAACACAAGAGACACAGGGTTTATACTGGTTTGGGCCACCGTTGTGGTGTAATACCCTACTCCAGTGTGTGGTGTGTGGATTGCCTCTTGGGCTGGCGATGATGAACAATACAAGGAAGAACAGCCTCGCGAGGGTCTGTTCTTGGCTGAGGCGATGAACTGCTGGGAGGAGTTCAACCACCTTTCTCTCTCTCTCTCCCTGACCTACCCCCGTTGCTGTGTGGGTGGCTGGTCCTATTTATAGAGGCCCTGGTCCTCTTCCCAAATATTGAGCGGGAAGGGAGCCAACAATGGCGGGCTAATTTGAAGGGGGACAGCAAGTATCAGCTATCCTGACAAAAGTAGTCTTCGCCTGCGCAAAGCTCTGGTGATGACGCCGTCTTGGGCTCCACGGTGACCTCCGTCTCGTAGTCCTCCTGGTCTTGGTCTTGTTGCACCGAAATGGCAACCTTTTCCTGATGCCTCGGTACTCCGCGGCTGCGCTTGCCCCCTTTGCACCAAAGAGGAAAGGAGGATGCTGCGCGAGCTGGCACCCGCCTGGCGCTCTGAGTTGTCATGGCTTGCGTCATGGGCACCTCGTGAGGTACCCTGCCTTGATCTCTCCGCCTCCTCATGAGCCAGCCTGACGAGGCCGTGCCTGAGGAAGCTTCGCGTCGTCCGCCTCGCGAGGCTTGGCCCCTCGCAAGGGTCTTGGGTTTGTGTTGGTGAAGATGGGCCATGTTGGGCCCCCCCTTTGAGCCACGCCGCAGGCCGCAGGCAGGCAAGTCTGGGGACCCCCGTTCCCAGAACGCTGACAGTAGCCCCCGGGCCCAAGGCGCGGCCGGACTTGGCCGTGCAGGGAGGCGGAAGGGCAAGAGCGAAGCGCGGCGGGCCCTAACAGCCTGCGGCCTTGGGCGCTGCGTGGCGGTTGATTGGACGTGGGCGTCTCCACTTCCCCATGGTGCCTCGGCACCTGCACCGACTGGACACGTCCCTACATGCAAGACATGTCATGATTACCTGCGATCGTGGAGGTCGGCGGTTGGCCTCCGACGGCTATAAGTACTGGACGGCGTGCGCCCTTTCGGTTCATCTCCCCTTGCTTCTTCTTCTTCTTCATGGCCCTGTCGAGGAGGTTTTCGGCCGCGGAGAAGGGGAAGGCTTGCCAGGAAGAGCATGCCTCTCCCCTGCCCAAGCGCGGCCGAGGGCGCCCCCGCAAACATCCTGTGGCCACCACGGCAGCTTCCCGCGGCCGCGGAGACGCTTTCCAGCACGGTGGCGGGCGGATTGCTGCGTCCGGGGGGTGCGCTCGGGCTGCGCGTCCCCCTATGCCGCGCTTTCGCGCTGCAGTGGTGCTGCCGGAGTTCGTCGTGTGGTCGGCAGAGCCGACTAGCACCCGGCTCCCACTTCCTCGCTTCCTCCTCGGCGAGCTCCCGGGCGGCCTCTGGCTTCAGGCCGACGGCTGCTGCAGCCGGGCCTCATGGGTTTCACTGGAGGTCTCCGCAGCCGGGAGCCTGGCCCTGGCCCGCGGTTGCCAGACGTTTGCCCGCGCGCGTGGCCTGGGCCGTCGGTGCACCCTATACTTCAGGTTCGACGGCGATGCCACCCTCTACGTGAGGGTGTTTGGGGAAGATGGTCGCCGCGCAGGGTGCTGCCCCGAGGGCGACGACCGCGGCTGGGAACCCGGCTCCGGCGATGATGGAGAGGACGGCGCTCACGGGGCTGGTGGCGCTCAGGGTTCCTCAAGCTGCTCCGGTCCTTCTTCAGGCGGCGACTCTCCTAGTGGTGGCCGCAGCCATCCCCCACACCGTCGTATCTGCCTAGGGGTGGTGGCGCGTCCGCCCACCGACGCGCCCTGGTGAAGCGCGAGAGGGAGTCCGCCTGAGCTCCGGAGCAGCTCGGGCTTCGCTGCGGGCCGGTGCGAGGCGAGCCGCACCAGATTTGTTTTTTTCTCTTCCCTTTTCCTGCATAAAGAAGGACAGTAGTGTGGTGCCCCGCGGGAGCGTATATGGGTTATTGCTGTTAATTATTGTTTTGGTTTCTTCATCATACCTTCCGACTATGTGCTCGCGCGTGGATGGTTCACGGCCCCAGCCATGGGGGCGACCGACCCAGGCCCTGCATTTGTGTCGCGGTGCCCGAGGGGCACGGACTGGAGGGGTGCTCCTGCAAGGGGCCCAGGTCGCGAACCCTTTGAGTGACTAGGATAGGAGCACTCGCGAGGGCACTCGGCTCTCCTCCTCGCGAGGGCTTGCACAAGAGAAATCGAGGCAAGAGCGTGAAAAGCCGAAGAACCGCAAGCCAAAGACGGCAACAACTTCAATAAAACTTCAAATGAAGAAGAACAAGCCAACTGCGGAAAGCAATTGAAAAGCCACGTCCAGCACCTAGTCTAGTCTTCGACGTCTTCTCACCAGCGCGGAGCTAAGTGCTGCCACTGGGCGTGGGAGGGAGCCCCAGGGCCTGAGGCCGGCGCTCCTGAGACTCCGGGGCGTGTACAACCCTAACTCATTATTACGTGAGAGTGTCACGGGCAGCGAGCTTCACAGGGTTTCGCCTTGCTTCACAGGCTCCGGGCCTTTTCCAAAACGCAATAGCTTCACAGGCATTCACCTTGCTTCATAGGCTCCGGGCCTTTTCCAAAACGCGATAGCTTCACAGGCATTCGCCTTGCTTCACAGGCTCCGGGACTTTTCCAAAACACGATAGCTTCACATCCACTCGCCTTGCTTCACAGGCTCCGAGCCTTTTCCAAAATGCGATAGCTTCACAGGCATTCGCCTTGCTTCACAGGCTCCGGGCCTTTTCCAAAACGCGATAGCTTCACAGGCACTCGCCTTGCCTCACAGGCTCCGGGCCTTTTCCAAAACGCGATAGCTTCACAGGCATTCGCCTTGCTTCACAGGCTCCGGGCCTTTTCCAAAACGCGATAGCTTCACAGGCACTCGCCTTGCTTCACAGGCTCCGGGCCTTTTAGGGGTAGAACCTCCGGAGGTGCTGGATGTTCCATGCGTTCTGGACCGGCACTCCCTCCTGAGTCTCCAAGCGCGCTGAGCCGGGCCTGGAAACATGAACAACCTTGAACGGGCCCTCCCACATGGGAGAGAGCTTGTGCAGCCCTTCCCTGGAGAGGACCCGCCTGAGCACGAGGTCTCCTACCTCGAGTGTCCTAGGGCGGATGTTGCGGCAGTGATATCGCTGCAGCGCTTGTTGGTACCTCGCCGCTCGTAGCGCGGCTTCTCGACGACGTTCCTCCCCTAGCACGAGGTCCATCCCCTGCATGGCATCCTGTTGCGCCTCGTTGAACGCCAGGACCCGCACGGAGCGACGTCTGACCTCGTGAGGGAGGACCGCTTCGGCTTCGTAGACCAGGAAGAACGGGGTCTCCCCAGTCGGCTTGGTCGCGGTTGTGCGGATGGACCACAACACGAACTGAAGCTCGTCGTACCAACCTCTACTGCAGGCCTCCAGCTTCTTCTTGAACGTCCTAGTCTTGAGGCCCCACAGGACCTCCGCATTGGCTTGCTCGGCCTGGCCGTTGCTTCGAGGGTGCGCCACTAAAGCGTAGCATATCTGCGTTCCAAGGTTAGTACAGTATGTTTTGAAGAGGTTACTGGTGAACTGTGAACCTTTGTCCGTGATGATGCGATTCGGCACCCCGAACCGGCTCACGATGCCCTTGATGAACTTGACCGCGGAACCCGCAGGAATGGTGCGGACAGCCTCCACTTCAGCCCACTTGGTGAACTTGTCTACAGCAACGTAAAGGTAGCGGTAGCCCCATGGCGCCCGAGTAAACGGACCCAAGATGTCCAGCCCCCAGACTGCGAATGGCCACGAAAGGGGGATAGTCTGCAAGCCCCCCGCCGGCTGATGGATCTGCTTGGCGTGGAACTGGCAGGCCTCACAAGCTTTCACTAGTTCAACGGCATCATTGAGCGCGGTGGGCCAATAAAACCCACTGCGGAACGCCTTGCCGACGAGGGTCCGTGACGATGAATGATGTCCGGAGTCCCCACGTTTATATCTTCCAGTAGCTCCTTCCCTTGCTCCCTGGAGACGTAGCGCAGGGATACATCGTTTGGTCGCTTCCGGTAGAGCTCTTCATCTCTGATGCAGTATGCCGTGGCCTGGCGTGCCACTCGCTCTGCTTCCTCCTCCTTCTCCAGCAGGGTCCCTTGCGTCAAGTAGCTCCGGAGCTCTGTGATCCAACATCCCTCCTGAGGTTCCATCGTCAGGAGCAGGCGTGCTCCTGAGGCCGGGCCACAGGCCGGAGCTCCGGAGGCAGGTGGCTGGGGGAGCTCCTCCCGGGGCTGAGCCGTGCTTGATAGTGACGGAAAGGCTGAAGGCTTGAAGAGGCGTTCCTCGAAAACGCCAGGCTCCTGAGGTAACCTCCTAGACGCGCATTTGGCGATGTCATCGGCCTCTTGATTGGTGCCACGGGGCACATGCTGCAACTCCAACCCCCAGAACTGCTTCTCCATCCTGCGGACCTCTACAAGGTAGGCCTCCATGCGCTCATCCTTCGGCTCGTACACCTCGTTGGAGAAATTGACAAGGAGCTGCGAATCACCCTTGATGGTGAGGCGTTTCACCCCAGGGCAGCTGCGGCCTTCAAGCCCGCTATTAAACCTTCATACTCCGCTATGTTGTTGGAGACCTTTTCGCCTTGCTGGAAACAAAGTTGCACGGCATAATAGAGTTTGTCCTGGGTGGGCGATATAAGCACCGCCCCAGCCCCTGCGCCATGTCTGGAGAATGCCCCATCGAAGTACATGACCCAGCCTTCTGGCGCCTCGCTTCCTGGGGACAGGGACCGATCTTCGTCGGCCTTGAGGCCTGGCGCCTCCGTCCATTCTGCCACAAAATCCGCTAACGCTGCTCCCTTGATGACTCTGGTCGTGCTGAATTTGAGCTGAAACGCTTGCAGCTCTATGTTCCACTCAGCGACTCTCCCAGCTGAATTGGGGATCCTGAGCACCCTCTCCAGGGGGTATGACGAGACGACCTTGATGGGGTGACCCTGAAAATAGTGCTGCGGCTTGCACGAGGCCACCAGTAGCGAGAGGAGGAGTTTCTGGGGAATAGGGTACCGCGCCCTTGCATCCCGCAACACTGTGCTGACGAAGTACACTGGGTGCTCAACGAGGTGTAGTGCGTCAGTGCTGGCGGCTCCCTTTGGAGACCATGGCCCCTCTCGAGACAATGAGGCCTCCTGAGACTGGCCATCTAGGAGAGGGGCCTCTCCTGCCTCTGGTGCGCCCCTTTGCGGCGGCTGGTCCTCATCAGCTGCCGTGGCAGCTTCTGTGGGCCTTCCTCGTACCAGCTCCGCCTTGTCCCGGGATGCTGTCGCGGTTTTGATTCGACGCTCCTCTCTGACTGCCACCAGGGCTGTGCTGGCGGAGTAGGGAGTGGCGGCGAGATAAAGCACCAGGGGCTCTTGAGGGCGCGGAGCCACCATGACCGGTGGGCTGGCCAGGTATTTCTTGAGATCCTGGAATGCCTTGTCGGCCTCTTCAGTCCACTTGAAGGGCCCCTTTTTCTTCATTAGCTGGAACAAGGGTAGCGCTCGCTCCCCCAACTTGGAGATGAAGCGCCCTAGCGCGGTCACGCGCCCCATGAGCTTCTGCATTTCTCTGAGGGTCTTTGGCGGGCTCATGTCTTCCACTTCCTTGACCTTCTCCGAGTTAGCCTCGATGCCTCGGTGAAACACGAGGAAACCCAGGAGCTTGCCCGAGGGGACTCCGAACACACATTTCTCCGGGTTGAGCCGTAGGTTCACTGCGTTGAGGCTCGCGAAGGTTTCCTCCAGGTCTTGTATCAAGGTCCTGGCCTCCTGAGATTTTACCATGATGTCATCGACGTAAGCTCCAACATTCTTCCTGAGCTGCGGGCCCAAGGTGATATGCATCAGCCGCTGAAAGGTCACCCCTGCGTTACGCAGCCCGAATGGCATGCAGGTGTAGCACTACACCCCACACGGGGTTAGGAAGGCTATCTTCTCGACGTCTTCAACCGCCATCTTGATCTGGTGATACCCAGAGAAGGCATCCAGGAAGCATAGCAGGTCGCATTTCGCAGTGGAGTCGACGATCTGGTCGATGCGGGGGAGCGGGAACGGATCTTGCGGGCACGCTTTGTTGAGGTTGGTGAAGTCGACACACATGCGTTCCTTCCCTCCCTTCTTTGGCACAACGATAGGGTTGGCCAACCAATCTGGGTATCGGACCTCGCGAATGACCCCAGTGGCCTCTAATTTGCGGGTCTCTTGGACGATGAAGGCCTGCTTTTCTGTGGACTGCCGCCTGGCCTTCTACTTCACAGGGCGCACGTTGGGGCATACGTTGAGGTGATGCTCGATTACACTCCTGGGGATCCCTGCCAACTGGTCTGGCTCCCAAGCGAATATCTTCTTGTTTGCGCGCAAGAACCCGACCAGGGCCTCCTCCTGCTCGGGTTTGAGGTGGGCGCTTATGGCGAAAGTGGCGTTGGTGGACCCGTCCTCATCGACGGGTATCTGCTTGGTTTCTTCCTTGTCCTGGGTGAACAATTGTTTCTTCTTGGCGAGCGCAGCCCCCTTGGGCTCGGGGGCCTCCAAGGCGGCGGGCTGTGCCGACGCCGCTGTCTTGAAGACGAGCTTGAGCACCCGCAGAGCGTCCCCAGTGTCCCCATACACGGTGAGGACACCGCTGCTCCCGGGCATCTTCATGAGGTTGTAGACCGGGTGCGTCGCGGCCATGAACTGGGCCAGCGCCGGGTAGCCGAGGATGGCGTTGTAGGGAAGGCCGATGGGGGCGATGTCGAAGTCGACCAGCTCCGTGCGGAAGTTGTCGTAGGTGCCGAAGGTCACTGGGAGCCGGATCTGTCCCAAGGAGTCGGACGACCTACCCCCAACGCCAGAGAAGGGCCGGCTGGGCTGCAGCCGTTCCCGGGGTATGCAGAGGAGGTTGAAGGCCTCGACTGAGAGCACGCTGAGGCCTGCCCCGCCATCGATGAGAGTTCTGGTGACGGCCACTTGGCAGATGGTGGGGGTGCACAGCATGGGGAGCGCGCCTGAGCAGGCCGAGTTGGAGGGGTGGTCCTCCGAGCTGAAGCTCAGGCCGGTCTCGGACGCTGCCCGATCCAGGGGAGCCCCCTGCCGCGTGGAAGCGGCACTGACCCGGCGAATGACCGGCTTGACGTGGTAACTTGTAGGCGGCGCCTGCGAGCCGCCCAAGAGGGCCACGATGACTGGGGGTATCGATGCAGCGCGATAGTCGGGGGAGAGGTTGCGGGGCCCCATGGGCGCGCGGAGCGCGCGGGACAAAGAACCAGCTGGGGCGAGCGAGGGAGTTGCGGTGCGGCCGTCTTGACGCACAGATGAATGCTGAGACGATGCTTGCCGCTCATCTCCCGCCGTGCCGGTGGCGGTGTTGTCGGCAGGTGACGGGGAACGGTGTGGATGCCCGCCGACAGGGGCCGTCTGGGCGACGCGGGAAGCGAGTGCAGCCCAGCGCTCGGCGCGGGCCCGACGAGCGTCAGACATGGGCGTGACGGTCGGAGGAGAATGGGGCGGTGGAAGACGAATTCCGGCGCACCCCTACCTGGCGCGCCAAATGTCGGATTTTGGGTTCCGGCAGACCCTTGAGGTTCAAACACTGGGGTGCGCGCGGAGATTTCGCCTCCTACCTTCCTGCACCCCTCCGCCGTGCTAGGATCTAAACTAAGGAAAGAACAACACAAGAGACACAGGGTTTATACTGGTTCGGGCCATCGTTGTGGTGTAATACCCTACTCTAGTGTGTGCTGTGTGGATTGCCTCTTGGGCTGGTGATGATGAACAATAGAAGGAAGAACAGCCTCGCGAGGGTCTGTTCTTGGTTGAGGCGATGAACTGCTGGGAGGAGTTCAACCACCTTTCTCTCTCTCTCTCTCTCTCCCTGACCTGCCCCCTTTGCTGTGTGGGTGGCTGGTCCTATTTATAGAGGCCCTGGTCCTCTTCCCAAATATTGAGCGGGAAGTGAGCCAACAATGGCGGGCTAATTTGAAGGGGGACAGCAAGTATCAGCTATCCTGACAAAAGTAGTCTTCGCCTATGCAAAGCTCTGGTGATGACGCCGTCTTGGGCTCCACGATGACCTCCATCTCGTAGTCCTCCTGGTCTTGGTCTCGTTGCACCGAAATGGAAACCTTTGCCTGATGCCTCGATACTCCACGGCTGCGCTTGCCCCCTTTGCACCAAAGAGGAAAGGAGGACGCTGCGCGGGCTGGCACCCGCCTGGCGCCCTGAGTTGTCATGGCTTGCGTCATGGGCACCTCGTGAGGTACCCCGCCTTGATCTCTCCGCCTCCTCGTGAGCCAGCCTGACGAGGCCGTGCCTGAGGAAGCTTCGCGTCATCCGCCTCGCGAGGCTTGGCCCCTCGCGAGGGTCTTGGGTTTGTGTTGGTGAAGATGGGCCGTGCTGGGCCCCCCTTTGAGCCATGCCGCAGGCCGCAGGCAGGCAAGTCTGGGGACCCCCGTTCCCAGAATGCCGACAGATGTGGAAGGTTAAATGTTCTCTACAGAAGTTATCAGGGAAGCCGAATATAACCTTTAGTAGCAGGGAGCCCGTGCAATGAGCCCCTGGGCCTGTCGTTACTCCTTTAAAGGTAGTATTGCTTTGGCAAATTTTGTTGGGTCCATCCCCATTTCGCGGATTATATCCTGGTATATCAGGTTTAGGCTGCTGCCACCGTCCATCAGGACTCGTGTGAAGTGGTATCCGTCAATTATTGGGTCTAATACCAGGGCATCCCATCCTGCACACCGGATACTTGCTGGGTAATCACGATGGTCGAAAGTGATCGGTTGAGACGACCAGTGGCAGGACTCCGCGGTGATAGGCCCTTGGGCATATTTTTCTGGGAGTGCCGTTTTGTTTCTTCCCTTGATCACGTGTAACACATTTACTGTTTTGACTTCTGGTGGAAATTTCTTTTGTTCCCCAGTGTCTTGCTTGAGAGGCTCATCATCGTCTTCGCTTGGTGTATCCTCCCCCTTGTGTATGGCGTTGAGCTTGCCGGACTGCTTGAAGACCCAACATTCTCTGTGGGTATGATTAGCGGGTTTACCAGGGGTGCTATGGATCTGACATATTTGGTCCAGAATTTTGTTTAGGCTGGATAGTTCGTCTCTGGCGCCTTTAGAGGGCGGCTTTTGCTGACCTGGCCGAGAGCTTTTGAATCCGGCGTTTACTGCCGTGCTCTTCGTGCTGTCTTCTTTATTCCGGCGTTTGTTATTGCTGTTGCACCGTGATTTCCCATTTCCATCTGTAACTTCGGATGTACTGGGGTCGCTGGTGCTACATCTGGCTAGCCAGCTATCCTCGCCCGCGCAAAAGCGGGTCATGAGGCTTGTTAATGCTGCCATTGTTCTCGGCTTTTCTTGGCCGAGGTGTCTGGCAAGCCATTCATCACGGACGCTATGGTTAAACGCTGCCAAGGCTTCGGCGTCCGGACAGTCGAGAATTTGGTTCTTTTTAGTAAGAAACATGTTCCAAAGCTTTCGGGATGACTCTCCGAGTTGTTGAGTTATATGACTCAAATCATCCGCGTCTGTAGGTCGGACATAAGTCCCTTGAATATTTGCCCGAAAGGCGTCTTCGAGCTCTTCCCAACTTCCAATGGAGCTTTCGGGGAGGCTCTTAAGCCAGTGCCGAGCTGGCCCTTTGAGTTTGAGGGGTAAATACTTAATGGCGTGGAGATCATCTCCCCGAGCCATGTGGATATGGAGGATATAGTCCTCAATCCAGACCCCAGGGTCTGCTGTTCCATCGTACGCCTCTATGTTTACGGGTTTGAATCCCTCTGGAAATTCATGGTCCAGCACCTCATCGGTGAAACATAGGGGGTGTGCGGCACCCTGATATCTGGGTGTACCACGTTGTTCGGATGTTTGTTGTGTTGCATCGTATGCTGGAGCACGCTTGCGTGGTCCATAGATGGATCTGGTTTCGCCCTCCTTTTGATGCGAGCCCTCGCCTAGACCGCGTATTGGCTTATGTGCGGCGTTGCTTGCCGCTTTATGTTGGCCGTGAGGTCGTCTATCTGGCCAGATGGCTGTTTTAAGTTATGGTTTTGGGGGGTCTCAGGCCTCCTCATCGAATTCAGGTAGCAACTTCCGCTATGGGTAGCTCTTGGTGGGGCGATTGCCGCCGTACTTCGCTGTTGTGTTGAGTACTTTACTCCATCTGATTTGGAGTGTGTCCTGCACAGCCTTGAGCCTTTGCTTCTGCTTTTTCAGACTCCTCGCGGTGGCAACAAGCCTTTGGCGGGCATTCTGCTGCTCCGGGTGCTTGTCCGGCGTTATGTCGTCCGGACTATCATCTTTGACAGAATTGGTTTGTCTGTTTAATTCTCCGTATTACCGTGGTCCGGCGGTGGTTCGCCCTGCTCCAACGCTGGGTCTGTATGATCGTTATTTCTGCCGAGGCGGGATTTGGGGCGGCGCTTGCGCCGCCGCTTTGACTGCTTCTCGAGGGAACAAGCGTCCTTCTGTTCCTCCTCGTCGTCTTCTTGTGGTGTGTCCACCATGTATACGTCATATGATGAGGTGGACGTCCAGCGCCCTGTGGGTGGTGGTTCCTCTTCGCCTCCCGCATCGTCGTCCATACCGTCGATGTATTCGGAGTCGAAGTCGAGTATATCGGTCGAGTCATTGACAGTGGCTATTAAGTGGGTGGTGGGTGGGCGTTGAATTTCTTCGTCGTCCGCATCCCAATCTTGTTCGCCATAATCCGGCCAGGGCTCTCCTGACAAAGAGAGAGACCTTAGTGAATTCAGAATGTCACCGAAGGGCGAGTGCTGAAACATATCAGTGGCGGTGAATTCCATGATCGGCGCCCAATCGGATTCGATTGGCCGGGGCGCGGGCAGTTCGGAGTCATAAAAAGAGTCTGGCACCTTGGAGTCACGGGCTGCGCAGAGGGTTAGGCTGGTGTTCGGCTCGATCGCCGTTGAGACTGCAGCCCCTGAGGCGGTGTCTAACCACCCGTCCTCGACTGGCGCAGTTGGCTCCGAGCTAAGGGTCGGAGCTGATGCGGGCGCAGCCTCTGGAGTACTGTTCAGCGGCAGAGCTAGGTCATACCCATCGCGACAGTGCGGCGCGCCCGGCTGTGGCTCGAATCCGTCGAAGATCAAGCCTCCGCGGATCTCGGCCGTGTATTTCAAACTTCCAAATCTGACCTGATGGCCAGGGGCGTAGCTTTCAGTCTGCTCCAGATGGCCAAGCGAATTAGCCCGCAGTGCAAACCCACCAAATATGAAGATCTGTCTAGGGAGAAAAGTCTCACCCTGGACCGCATCGCTATCGATGATAGTAGGAGCCATCAAGCCTAACGGCGACGACACAAAGGAACTCTCAGTGAAAGCACCAGTGTCGGTGTCAAAACCGGCGGATCTTGGGTAGGGGGTCCCGAACTGTGCGTCTAGGCCGGATGGTAACAGGAGGCAGGGGACACGATGTTTTACCTAGGTTCGGGCCCTCTTGATGGAGGTAAAACCTACGTCCTGCTTGATTGATATTGATGATATGGGTAGTACAAGAGTAGATCTACCACGAGATCAGAGAGGCTAAACCCTAGAAGCTAGCCTATGGTATGATTGTATGTTGTGGTTGTTTTTCCTACGGACTAAAACCCTTCGGTTTATATAGACACCGGAGAGGGTTAGGGTTACACAAGGTCGGTTACAAAGGAGGAGATATCCATATCCGTATTGCCTAGCTTGCCTTCCACGCCAAGTAGAGTCCCATCCGGACACGAGACGAAGTCTTCAATCTTGTATCTTCATAGTCTAACATTCCGGCCAATGGAGATAGTTCGGCTGTCCGGAGACCCCCTAATCTAGGACTCCCTCAGTTATTGATGTGTCCCCTATTAAATCTTTGTTTTGCAATATGAATCTTTATGAAACTGAATATGATCTTCCTTTACCTACAAGGCGTTCTAAAAATTTGGAGTATTTAGATATTTATGATGAAATTGATGAAAGTGGGATTGAAAGAAATAAAAATCTAGATGTTGCTAAACCCACTATATTGGATTTCAAGGAATTTAATTATGAAAGTTGCTCTTTAATTGATTGTATTTCCTTGTTGCAATCCGTGTTAAATTCTCCACATGCTTATAGTCAAAAGAAAGCCTTCACCGAACATATTGTTGATGCCTTGATGCAATCTTATGAAGAAAAACTTGAGTTGAAAGTTTCTATCCCTACAAAACTATATGATGTGTGGGAACCAACTATTAAAATTAAAATTAAAGATCATGAGTTTTATGCTTTGTGTGATTTGGGTGCTAGTGTCTCTACTATTCCCAAGACTTTGTGTGATTTGCTAGATTTCCGTAATCTTGATGATTGCTCTCTAAACTTGCATCTTGCGGATTCCACTAGTAAGAAACCTATGGGAAGGATTAATTATGTTCTTATTGTTGCAAATAGGAATTATGTGCTCGTAGATTTCATTGTTCTTGATATAGATTGCAATACTTCTTGCCCTATTATTCTTGGTAGACCTTTCCTTAGAACGGTTGGTGCGATTATTGATATGAAGGAAGGGAATATTAGATTTCAATTTCCATTAAAAAAAGGGCATGGAACACTTTCCAAGAAAGAAAATAAAATTGCCATATGAAACTATCATGAGAGCCACTTATGGATTGCCTACCAAAGATGCCAATACCTAGATCTATCCTCGCTTTTATGCCTAGCTAGGGGCGTTAAACGATAGCGCTTGTTGGGAGGCAAGCCAATTTTATTTTTATTCCTTGCTTTTTGCTCCTGTTTAGTAATAAATAAATTATCTAGACTCTGTTTTGGTTGTGTTTTTTGTGTTTAATTAGTGTTTGTGCCAAGTAGAACCGATGGGAAGACTTGGGGAAAGTCTTGTTGAACTTGCTGTAAAAAACAGAAACTTTAGCGCTCACGAGAACTGCTGTAGTTTTTATTTTAAGAGTGCTATATAGTTAATTATTTTTTCAGATGATTAATAGATAAATTACTCACGTCCAGAAATTTATTTTGGAATTTTTTGGGTTCCAGATCTTGTGCCAGCTACAGATTACTACAGACTGTTCTGTTTTTGACAGATTCTGTTTTTCGTGTGCTGTTTGCTTATTTTGATGAATCTATGGCTAGTAAAATAGTTTATAATCCATAGAGAAGTTGGAATACAGTAGGTTTAACACTAATATAAATAAAGAATGAGTTCATTACAGTACCTTGAAGTGGTCTTTTGTTTTCTTTCGCTAACGGAGCTCACGAGTTTTCTACTTTAAGTTTTGTGTTGTGAAGTTTTCATGTTTTGGGTGAATTCTTGTGATGGATTATGGAACTAGGAGTGGCAAGAGCCTAAGCTTGTGGATTCCCATGGCACCCCCAAGATAATCCAAGGACACCAAAAAGTCAAAGCTTGGGGATGCCCCGGAAGGCATCCCCTCTTTCGTCCACTTCCATCGGTAATTTACTTGGAGATATATTTTTATTCACCAACATGATATGTGTTTTGCTTGAAGCGTATTGTATTATTTGTGTCTTTGTGTCTTAGTATGCCACAATCATCCTTGCTGTACACACCTTTTAAGAGAGCCATACATGAATTAAAATTTGATAGAATACTCTATGTGCTTCACTTATATCTTTTGAGCTATGTAGTTTTGCTCTATGTGCTTCACTTCTATCTTTTGAGCATTATAATTTTTCTCTATGTGCTTCACTTAGATCTTTAAGAGCACGGTGGTGGATTTGTTTTATAGAAACTATTTATCTCTCATGCTTCACTTAAATTATTTTGAGAGTCTCTTAATACCATGGTAATTTGCTTAATAATAATATGCTTGGTATTCAAGATTTGTGAAACTTTCTTTTGAGTGTGTTGAATAATAAGAAAAGTTGGAAGCATGATAATTGTTTTGAGATATGGAGGTAATAATATTAAAGTCATTCTAGTTGAGTAGTTGTGAATTTAAAGAATACTTGTGTTAAAGTTTGTGATTCCCGTAGCATGCACGTATGGTGAACCGTTATGTGATGAAGTCGGACCATGATTTATTTATTGATTGTCTTCCTTATGAGTGGCGATCGGGGATGAGCGATGGTCTTTTCCTATCAATCTATCCCCCTAGGAGCATGCGCGTAATACTTTGCTTTGATAACTTCTAGATTTTTTCAATAAGTATATGAGTTCTTTATGACTAATGTTGAGTCCATGGATTATACGCACTCTCACCCTTCCACCTTTGCTAGCCTCTCTAATACCGTGCACCTTTTCGCTGGTATCATACACCCACCATATACCTTCATCAAAACAGCCACCATACCTACCTATTATGGCATTTCCATAGCCATTCCGAGATATATTGCCATGCAACTTTCCACCGTTCCGTTTATTATGACACACTCCATCATTGTCATATTGCATATCCCGGTACACCGCCGGAGGCATTCACATAGAGTCATATTATGTTCTAAGTATCTAGTTGAAAGAAAAATAAAAGTGTGATGATCATCATTATTAGAGCATTGTCCCAGTGAGGAAAGAATGATGGAGACTATGATTCCCCCACAAGTCGGGATGAGACTCCGGACGAAAAAAGAGAGGCCAAAGAAGCCCAAATAAAAAGAGGCCATATAAAAAAAAGGCCCAAGTAAAAAATGAGAGAAAAAGAGAGAAGGGACAATGTTACTATCCTTTTACCACACTTGTGCTTCAAAGTAGCACCATGATCTTCATAGTAGAGAGTATCTCATGCTATCACTTTCATATACTAGTGGGAATCTTTCGTTATAGAACTTGGCTTGTATATTCCAATGATGGTCTTCCTCAAATTGCCCTAGGTCTTCATGAGAAAGCAAGTTGGATGCACACCCACTTAGTTTCTTTTTGAGCTTTCATATACTTATAGCTCTAGTGCATCCGTTGCATGGCAATCCCTACTCACTCACATTGATATCTATTGATGGGCATCTCCATAGCCCGTTGATACGCCTAGTTGATGTCAGACTATCTGCTATATCCATGGCTCACGCTCATGTATTGCGTGAAGATTGAAAAAGTTTTGAAAAAGTTAAGAGCATGAAACAATTGCTTGGCTTGTCATCGGGGTTGTACATCATTTAAATACTTTGCGTGGTGAAGATAGAGCATAGCCAGACTATATGATTTTGTAGGGATAACTTTCTTTGGCCATGTTATTTTGAGAAGACATAATTGCTTTGTTAGTATGCTTGAAGTATTATTATTTTTATGTCAATATAAACTTTTGTCTTGAATCTTTCTAATCTGAATATTCATATCACAATTAAGAAGATTTGCATTGAAATTATGCCAAGTAGCACTCCACATCAAAAATTCTATTTTTATCATTTACCTACTCAAGGAAGAGCAGGAATTAAGCTTGGGGATGCCTGATACATCTCCAACGTATCTATAATTTTTCCTTGCTCCATGCTATATTATCTACTGTTTTGGACTATATTGGGCTTTATTTTCCACTTTTATATTATTTTTGGGACTAACCTATTAACCGGAGGCCCAGCCCAGAATTGCTGTTTTTTGCCTATTTCAGTGTTTCGGAGAAACAGAATATCAAACGGAGTCCAAACGGAATAAAACCTTCGGGAACGTGATTTTCTCACCGAACGTGATCCAGGAGACTTGGACCCTACTCCAAGGAGTCAAAGAGGTGGTCACGAGGGTGGGGGGCGCCCCCCCTAAGGCACGCCCCCCTGCCTCGTGGGCCCCTCGGAGCTCCACCGACGTACTCCTTCCTCCTATATATACCTACGTACCCCCAAACGATCAGAACAGGAGCCAAAAACCTAATTCCACCGCCGCAACTTTCTGTATCCATGAGATCCCATCTCGGGGCCTGTTCCGGAGCTCCGCCGGAAGAGGGCCGTCATCACGGAGGGCTTCTACATCATCATAGCCTCTCTGATGAAGTGTGAGTAGTTTACCTCAGACCTTCGGGTCCATAGTTAGTAGCTAGATGGCTTCTTCTCTCTCTTTGAATCTCAATACAAAGTTCTCCCCCTATCTTGTGGAGATCTATTCGATGTAATCTTCTTTTTGCGGTGTGTTTGTTTAGACCGATGAATTGTGGGTTTATGATCAAGTCTATCTATGAATAATATTTGAATCTTCTCTGAATTCTTTTATGTATGATTGGTTATCTTTGCAAGTCTCTTCGAATTATCTGTTTGGTTTGGCCAACTAGATTGGTAGTTCTTGCCATGGGAGAAGTGCTTAGCTTTGGGTTCGATCTTGCGGTGTCCTTTCCCAGTGACACAAGGGGCAGCAAGGCACGTATTGCATCGTTGCCATCGAGGATAACAAGATGGGGTCTATTTCATATTGCATGAATTTATCTCTCTACATCACGTCATCTTGCTTAAGGCGTTACTCTATTTTTAACTTAATACTCTAGATGCATGCTGGATAGCGGTCAATGAGTGGAGTAATAGTAGTAGATGTAGAATCGTGTCGGTCTACTTGTCACGGACGTGATGCCTATATACATGATCATGCCTAGATATTCTCATAACTATGCTCAATTATGTCAATTGCTCAATAGTAATTTGTTCACCCACCGTAGAATACTTATGCTCTTGAGAGAAGCCACTAGTGAAACCTATGGCCCCCGGGGCTATTCTCATCATATTAATCTCCATCACTTTAATCTTTCTTTGCTTTTTACTTTGCCTTTACTTTTTACTTTGCATCTTTATACCAAAAATACCAAAAATATTATATCTATCAGATCTCACTCTCGTAAATGACCGGGAAGGGATTGACAACCCCTAATCGCGTTGGTTGCGAGTAGCTATCGTTTTGTGCAGGTACGAGGGACTTGAGTGTGGCCTCCTACTGGATTGATACCTTGGTTCTCAAAACTAAGGGAAATACTTACGCTACTCTGCTGCATTATCCCTTCCTCTTCAGGGAAAACCAACGCAAGCTCACGACGTAGCATGGGGCAGTATTAGGGATCCCCCTAAATCTGAATTTAGAAACTTTCTTGCTAGTATAACTATAGGGGAATCTAGAGATATAACGCAGGCTACCATAGGGAGCATTCACTTTCCTGCTATACATTATTTTGCTCTCTTCATCGGTAGATGCATAAATGCTAAGGATGAATCATGTGACATGTGTGTCCCTGATCTTAGCATTCTTAGGAGTGCTGTGTTAGGACACCAATCTTATCATATGGGAGCCATTGTAGCTCGTAGGTTGCACCATAATAGACATAATGGAGATTTCTTTGGAGGAATTTATGCAACCCGCTTAGCTCATTTTCTTGAGATAGGCATTCATGAGGGTGATACGGAGTTGCCTCCTGCATATTTAGATTATAACTCTATGGCTTTCCACCAGTTTGTCGAGAGGCCTGAATCACCTCTCTTATATCATTTAATTTTTGATAAACAATGTGTTTTCCGTATTACTCTCCCTGCTCCTACCTTCTTTGATCCACAGACAAAAAGGAGATATGTTATTACCAGAGAGGAGGCAGAAGAGTACGAGAGGACAGCGGAGGCAGCTCGACTCCACACTGCAGCTCAGCAGGCGATAACCGCTGCACATCAGTATGATCCCAACTATTCTTCATCGCAGTATGACCCCAGCTGCACCTACGGGTACCCGCCAGGCTATCCCTGGCAATAGACCAACTTAGGGCAAAAGCCTAAGCTTGGGGGAGTGCGTGTTTCTCACCGACATTACATTTATGTTCAAACACACTCATTGCTAGATGTCGGTGCTCATACTCTTTCACTGTAATATCCATGCTAGTTTATTTTCTTTTTCCCGTTTTCTTCTTGTGTGTTTGTTAAAACTTAAGAAAAAACAAAAAATTAGTAGTAGTTTATTTTTCTTCTGTAGTAGTAATAATTAAAAAGAAAACCCAAAAATATTTCCCGTTCTTCTTTTGCTTGTTGGGAGCTTTCCCGTGTAAATAGTTTTATTTCTTTTCTTTCCTTTGGGAGTCAGTAGGAGAAGACCATAATTAAATTGTTGAAGTGGCTCTTATATGCATTATTGTTGATTTAACCAAGAGCCCATATTGCCTTGTCTTCTCCTGTTTATTGAATGCTCGCAGATTCCAGCTTAGTCCAATGCACGTACACTCTTATTATTATTCACACCGTTCGGCCGTGCAAGTGAAAGGCAATTATGATGATATATGATGGACTGACTGAGATGAGAAAAGCTGGTATGAACTCGACCTCTTTTGTTTTTGTAAATATGTTCATGGTGGATTATATCCTACTCATGCTTGCATCCAATGTTTATTAATTTTAATGCATGTACATGGTTGTTGTCGCTCTCTAGTTGGTCGCTTCCCAGTCTTTTGCTAGCCTTCACTTGTACTATGCGGGAATACTGCTTGTGCATCCAATCCCTCAAACCCCAAAGTTATTCCAGATGAGTCCACCATACCTTCCTATATGCGGTATCTACCTGCCGTTCCAAGTAAATTTGTATGTGCCAAACTCTAAACCTTCAAATAAACATTCTGTTTGTATGCTCGAATAGCTCATGTATCAACCAAGGTTGTCCTTATCTTCCGTGTTAGGCGGGTTATTCTCAAGAGGAGTGGACTATGCTCCTCACTAATGAGAAAATGGCTGGTCACCGGGATGCCCAGTCCCATGCTTTATGCAAACCAAATCAAAATTAATTGCAAACAAAACTCCCCCTGGGACCTGATGTATGTTGGAGGCACTCGTTGTTTCGAGCAAGCCATGGATTTATGTTTGTTGGTGGAGGGGAGTATAAACTTTACCATTCTGTTTGGGAACCGCCTATAATGTGTGTAGCATGGGAGATATCGCCATCTCTTGGTTGTTATGTTGACAATGAAAGTATACCGCTCAAAATACAATTTATCTCTATTGCAAAACCGAGCTCTGGCACCTCAACAAATCCCTGCTTCCCTTTGCGAAGGGCCTATCCATTTACTTTTATGTTGAGTCATCACCCCCTTGTTAAAAAGCACTAGCTGGAGAGCACAGCTGCCATTTGCATTCGTCACTATTAATCTATGTTGGGTGTGACTATGATTGCATCTCTTTTACCATGAATTACAATGTCTAGTCAGTCCTTGATCTTTAAAGGTGCTCTGCATTTATGTTTTGCGGTCTCAGAAAGGGCTAGCGAGATACCATCTTGTTATATCATATTATGATTGTTTTAAGAAAGTGTTGTCATCCAAGATTTATTATTATGACTTGCTAGTTGATTATGCTATTGATATGAGTAATTATGATACCTGAGAATTATTGCAAATGTGGTTAGTTATGATCTATGCCCAAAACCTGAATGCTTGCTTGACATAGTTACAACAACAAGAGCAAACAAAGTTTGTAAAAGTTTTTCTTTCTTTCTTTCAGTTTGTCAACTGAATTGCTTGAGGACAAGCCAGGGTTTAAGCTTGGGGGAGTTGATACGTCTCCGTCGTATCTACTTTTCCAAACACTTTTGCCCTTGTTTTGGACTCTAACTTGTATGATTTGAATGGAACTAACCCGGACTGACGCTGTTTCAGCAGACTTGCCATGGTGTTGTTTTATGTGCAGAAAACAAATATTCTCGGAATGACCTGAAACTCCATGGAACATCTTAGAAAAAATAATAAAAAATCCTCGCCAAAGATGAAGACCAGGAGGCCCACACCCTTCTCACGAGGGTGGGGGTGCCCCCCCTAGGGCGCGCCCCTACCTCGTGGGCCCCCTGGATGCCCTCCGACGCCAACTCCAACTCTATATACTTGCTTTCGGGGAGAAAAAATAGGAGAGAAGAAATCATCGCATTTTACGATATGAAGCCACCGCCAAGCCCTAAAACCTCTCGGGAGGGCTGATCTGGAGTCCGTTCGGGGCTCCGGAGAGGGGGATTCATCGTCGTCGTCATCATCAACCATCCTCCATCACTAATTTCATGATGCTCACCGCCGTGCGTGAGTAATTCCATCGTAGGCTTGCTGGACGGTGATGGGTTGGATGAGACTTATCATGTAATCGAGTTAGTTTTGTTTGCGTTTGATCCCTAGTATCCACTATGTTCTGAGATTGATGTTGCTATGACTTTGCTATGCTTAATGCTTGTCACTAGGGCCCGAGTGCCATGATTTTAGATTTGAACCTATTATATTTTCATGAATATATGTGAGTTCTTGATCCTATCTTGCATGTCTATAGTCACCTACTATGTGTTATGATCCGGCAACCCCGAAGTGACAATAATCGGGACCACTCCCGGTGATGACCATAGTTTGAGGAGTTCATGTATTCACTATGTGCTAATGCTTTGTTCCGGTTCTCTATTAAAAGGAGGCCTTAATATCCCTAAGTTTCCAATAGGACCCCGCTGCCACGGGAGGGTAGGACAAAAGATGCCATGCAAGTTCTTTTCCATAAGCACCTATGACTATATACGGAATACATGCCTACATTACATTGATGAATTGGAGCTAGTTCCGTGTCACCCTATGTTATGACTGTTACATGATGAACCACATCCAGCATAATTATCCATCACTGATCCGGTGCCTACGTGTTTTCCATATACTGGTTTACGCTTATTTACATTCCCACTGCTACTGTTATAATCACTACAAAATACCAAAAACATTACTTTTGCTGTGTTTACTTTTGTTACCGCTACCACCACTATCATATTACTTTGCTACTAAACACTTTGCTGCAGATACTAAGTTTCCAGGTGTGGTTGAATTGACAACTCAACTGCTAATACTTGAGAATATTCTTTGGCTCCCCTTGTGTCGAATCAATAAATTTGGGTTGAATACTCTACCCTCGAAAGTTGTTGCGATCCCCTATACTTGTGGGTCATCAGGCGCCTCCGCACTCCGCTTGCTAGCCGACCACCACCTTCGGTTTAACATTGAAGGTCTTCAGCCACAGGCCGAAGTGGGGCCTGATGCGGAGGAAGGCCTCTCACACGACGATAAACGCCAAGATGTTGAGGATGAAATTGGGGGCTAGATCATGAAAATCCAGCCTGTAGTAGAACATGAGCCCGCAGACAAACGGGTGAAGGGGAAATCCCAGTCCGCGGACAAAGTGGGTAAGGAAAACTACCCTCTCAATGGGTTCGGGCGTAGGGATGACCGGCCCCGCATCCGGCAGCCGGTGTGCGATGTCCGCGGCCAGATATCCGGCTTCCCGTAGCTTTGGGATGTGCTCCTCCGTGACGGAGGAGACCATCCACTTGCCTCCCACTCCAGACATGCTTGGAGTGGTTTGAGAAGAAAGACGTGAACTTGGGCGCTGGAGCTCGAGTGCGCGAGAATGGATAAGCAAGGAGGAAGAAGGCGTGGGTAAAAAGGGTGAATCTTTGTCCCTTTATAAGGGCGGAGGAGGCGATGCGCCTCCCCACTTACCTGGTAAAATCGCTTATTCCCCGAACGCCGTAATTGATGGCACGGTTGGGCTACCCATACCCGTATTGATGAGAATCCCGTGATAAGGGGACACGATCTCTGCTTCGACAAGATGTGTCAAGAAAATTGCCTCGCGATATGTGCAGTGCTGGTCGACAAAAATGGTTCGAATAATGACCGGGCCATGGCATGATGTCATGTTGCAAAACGTGTCGGCAGATTAGATTTGTGGAAATATTATTCACTCTATGGTGGTATGTAAAATTTGTTTTGCAGAGCCGGACACTATCCTTGTGTTCAAAATCTTCCATGGAGTATTCGGAGGAAGAACCCGCCTTGCAATGCTGAAGACAAATCTGCGCGCCGGACTCATCATCATTGAAGCCTGGTTCAGGGGCTACTGAAGAAGTCCTGGATTAGGGGGTCTCCGGACAGCCGGACTATATCCTTTGGTCAGACTGTTGGACTATGAAGATACAAGATTGAAGACTTCGTCCCGTGTCCGGATGGGACTCTCCTTGGCGTGGAAGGCAAGCTTGGCAATACGAATATGTAGATCTCCTCCCTTGTAACCGACTCTGTGTAACCCTAGCCCCCTCCGGTGTCTATATAAACTGGAGGGTTTAGTCCGTAGAACAACAACAACAATCATACCATAGGCTAGCTTCTAGGGTTTAGCCTCTACGATCTCGTGGTAGATCAACTCTTGTAATACTCATATCATCAAGATCAATCGAGCAGGACGTAGGGTATTACCTCCACCGAGAGGGCCCGAACCTGGGTAAACATCGTGTCCCCTGCCTCATGTTACCATCCGCCTTAGACGCACAGTTCGGGACCCCCTACCCGAGATCCGCCGATTTTAACACCGACAGGTATCATTATTTTCTGACCTTCATAGATGATTTGAGGAGATATGGGTATATCTACTTAATGAAACATAAGTCTGAAACATTTGAAAAGTTCAAAGAATTTCAGCGTGAAGTGGAAAATCATCGTACCAAGAAAATAAAGTTTCTACGATCTGATCGCGGAGGCGAATATTTGAGTTACGAGTTTGGTCTTCATTCGAAACAATGTGGAATAGTTTTGCAAATCACGCCACCTAGAACACCACAGTATAATGGTGTGTCCGAACATTGTAATCGTATTTTATTGGATATGGTGCGATCTATGATGTCTCTTACTGATTTACCACTATCGTTTTGGGGTTATGCATTAGAGACAACTGCATTCATGTTAAATAGCGCACCATCTAAATCTGTTGAGATGACACCGTATGAACTATGGTTTAGCAAGAAACCAAAGATGTCGTTTCTTAAAGTTTGGGCTTGTGATGCTTATGAGAAAAAGTTTCAAACTGACAAGCTCGAACCCAAATCGAAGTAGTGCATCTTCATAGGATACCCAAAAGAAACTGTTGGGTACACCTTCTATCACAGATCCGAAGGCAAGATATTTTGTTGCTAAGAATGGATCCTTTCTAGAGAAGGAGTTTCTCTCGAAAGAAGTGAGTGGGAGGAAAGTAGAACTTGATGAGGTAATTGTACCTTCTCCCGAATTGGAAAGTAGTTCATCACAGAAATCAGTTCCAGTGATTCCTACACAATTAGTGAGGAAGCTAATGATGATGATCATGAAACTTTAGATCAAGTTACTACCGAACCTCGTGGGTTAACCAGAGTACGGTCCGCACCAGAGTGGTACGGTAATCCTATTCTGGAAGTCATGTTACTAGACCATGACGAACCTACGAACTATGAGGAAGCGATGATGAGCCCAGATTCCACAAAATGGATTGAGGCCATGAAATCTGAGATGGGGTCCATGTATGAGAACAAAGTATGAACTTTGATTGACTTGCCCGATGATCGGTGAGTCATTGAGAATAAATGGATCTTCAAGAGGTAGACGGACGCTGATAGTAGTGTTACTATCTACATAGCTCGAATTGTCGCAAAATGTTTTTGACAAGTTCTAGGTGTTGACTACGATGAGATTTTCTCACTCGTATCGATGTTTAAAAGTCTGTTCGAATCATGTTAGCAGTTGCCGCATTTTATGAAATCTGGCAAATGGATGTAAAAACTGCATTCCTTAATGGATTTATTAAAGAAGAGTTGTATATGATGCAACCAGAAAGTTTTGTCGATCCTAAAGGTGCTAACAAAGTGAGAAAGCTCCAGCGATCCATCTATGGACTGGTGCAAGCATCTCAGAGTTGGAATATATGCTTTGATAAAGTGATCAAAGCATATGGTTTTATACAGACTTGCGGTGAAGCCTGTATTTACAAGAAAGTGAGTGGGAGCACTACAACATTTCTGATAAGTATATGTGAATGACATATTGTTGATCGGAAATAATGTAGAATTTTCTAGAAAGCATAAAGGAGTGTTTGAAAGGAGTTTTTCAAAGAAAGACCTCGGTGAAGCTACTTATATATTGGGCATCAAGATCTATAGAGATAGATCAAGATGCTTGATATATTGTCAATGAGTACATACCTTGACAAGATTTTGAAGTATTTCAAAATGTAACAGTCAAAGAAGGAGTTCTTGCTTGTGTTGCAAGGTGTGAAGTTGAGTAAAGACTCAAAACCCGACCACGACAGAAAATAGAAAGAGAATGAAAAGTCATTCCCTATGCCTCAGTCATAGGTTCTATAAAGTATGCTATGTTGTGTACCAAACCTATTGTGTACCTCACCATAAGTTTGGCAAGAGGGTAAAATAGTGGTCCAGGAGTGGATCACTGGACAGCGGTCAAAAATATCCTTAGTCGAATAAGGAAATGTTTCTCGGTTATGAAGGTGACAAATAGTTCGTTGTAAAGAGTTACATTGATGCAAGCTTTGCCACCGATCTGGATGACTCTAAGTCTCGATCTAGATACATATTGAAAGTGGGAGCAATTAGCTAGAGCAGCTCCGTGCAAAGTATTGTAGACATAGAAAATTTGCAAAATACATACGGCTCTAAATGTGGCAGACCCGTTGACTAAATTTCTCTCACAAGCAAAACATGATCACTCTTTGGTTGTTAATCACATAGCTGTGAACTAGATTATTGAATCTGGTAAACCCCTTGGGTGTTAGTCACATGGAGATGTGAACTAATCACATAAAGATGTGAACTATTGGTGTTAAATCACATGACAATGTGAACTAGATTATTGACTCTAGTGCAAGTGGGAGACTGAAGGAAATATGCCCTAGAGGCAATAATAAAGTTGTTATTTATATTTTCTTATATCATGATAAATGTTTATTATTCAAGCTAGAATTGTATTGACTCGAAACTTAGTACATGTGTGAATACATGAACAAATAGAGTGTCCCTAGTATGCCTCCACTTGACTAGCTCGTTAATCAAAGATGGTTAAGTTTCCTAGCCATGGACATGTGTTGTCATTTGATGAACGAGTTCACATCATTAGAGAATGATGTGATGGACAAGACCCATCCGTTAGCTTAGCATAATGATCGTTCAGTTTTATTGCTATTGCTTTCTTCATGACTTATACATGTTCCTCTTACTATGAGATTATGCAACTCCCGAATACCGGAAGAACACCTTGTGTGCTGTCAAACATTACAACGTAACTGTGTGATTATAAAGATGCTCTACAGGTGTCTCCGATGGTGTTTGTTGAGTTGGCATAGATCGAGATTAGGATTTGTCACTCCGACTATCGGAGAATTATCTCTGGGCCCTCTCGGTTATGTACATCACTATGAGCCTTGCAAGCAATGTGACTAATGAGTTAGTTGCGGGATGATGCATTACGGAACGAGTAAAGAGACTTGCGGTAACAAGATTGAACTAGGTATGATGGTACCGACGATCGAATCTCGGGAAAGTAACATACCGATGACAATGGGAACAACGTATATCGTTACGCGGTTTGACCAATAAAGATCTTCGTAGAATATGTGGGAGCCAATATGAACATCCAGGTTCCTCTATTGGTTATTGACTAAAGACGTGTCTCGGTCATGTCTACATAGTTCTCGAACCCGTAGGGTCCGCACGCTTAACATTCAGTGACGATCGGTATTATGAGTTTATGTGTTTTGATGTACCGAAGGTAGTTCGGATTCCCGGATGTGATCACGGACATGACGAGGAGTCTCTAAATGGTCGAGACATGAAGATTGATACATTGGATGACTATATTCGGACACCTGATGAGTTCCGGGGGTCACCGGATAACTATCGGAGTGCCGGGGGGTTATCAGAACCCCCGGGGGGACTAATGGGCCAACATGGGCCTTGTGAGAGAGAGAGGAGGGGCTAAAGGGCTGGCTGCCCCCCTTGGGAGTCCTAATTAGACAAGGAGGGGGGCGGCGCCCCCTCTTTCCCTCCCTCTCTCCCTCTCCTTCCTTCCCCCTCCCTCTTCCTAGTTGGACTAGGAAAGGGGGAGTCCTACTCCTACTAAGAGGAGGACTCCTCCCCCTCCTTGGCACGCGCCAAGGCCGGCCGGCCTCCCCCTTGCTGCTTTATATACGGGGGTAGGGGGCACCCTAGGACACACGAGTTGATTGTTTCCAGCCGTGTGTGGTGCCGCCCTCCACCATAATCCACCTCGGTCATATCGTAGCTGTGCTTAGGCAAAGCCCTGTTCCGGTAGCATCATCATCACTGTCATCATGCCGTCGTGTTGATGAAGCTCTCCCTTGACACTCTACTGGATCGTGAGTTCGTGGGATGTCATCGAGCCGAACGTGTGCAGATTGGGGAGGTGCGGTACTTTCGGTAGTAGGATCGGTCGATCGTGAAGACATACGACTACATCAACCGCGTTGGCATAATGCTTCCGCTTACGGTCTATGAGGGTACATAGACAACACTCTCCCCTCTCATTGCTATACATCACCATGATCTTGCGTGTGCGTAGGAATTTTTTTGAAATTACTGCATTCCCCAACACAGGAGTGGTTCTATATCACCGAACCCCGCGGTACCAAGTGGGCGGCCGCTCCTGCATTTAGATCCGGACACCCTCCATGACTCGCGTCATGGACCAATAAGGATCCAGACTGGGGATCGACCGATGAGGTGCTGGTGCTGCAAAAGCACATCAAAAGTATCATAGAGAAGAACACCCACCTCACTGACGTGATTCAGGTGATGCTCATCCGCCGAACCCTTCCCTGCCAACGATGGTCTCTCCGTTTGTGGGAGTTTAATCTGGTAGGGCCGCGAACACTGCAACAATTATTTGGCATGACACACAAAGAGATCTGGAAGTTTCTCTTTGAATCTCAAAAGTCATGGCCGGAGACATCTGAAGACGTCGGTCTCGACTGCAACCATCCCCCCCCCCCGTAGGGCTACACTCCCGCCTATAGCTTGGTTTGTTAACCCAAGGGGATACACTAACCATTCCCTCCTTTAAACAGGTCTGGACAAAGAAGGCGGAGTGGGTCAGGTGTCCGACCCCGTTCCCGAAGGCTCAGCCGATCCTCTCCTAATGAGGATGCTGGTCCCGGCGCCATATCAGGTGCCGGTAAAGAAGGACAAGAAGAAGAAGAACAGGGAGGCCGAAAGTGGCCTCCACCACGAAGGTACCTCAGATGCTATGTCCAGAGGTACCGAGTCTCCCTCCTATCATGAGTGAGACGAAAACGAGGACGATGAGTGGGAGGAGGAAGATAGCCCTCCTCCCAAGGGGAAAAACAGGACAGTCTCCGCAGACCCGGGGGGAAGGGCGCCTAAGAGGGGAAAATTATCCCTTTCGGATGACTCGGTTTCGGACACCGAAGATATCCCCAAGCCCCGCCCCGAACCAAGCCCCTTGCCGAATCGTAAGTACCTAAGGACACTTTACATTCATCCACCCCTTTATGAATTGTGAGAATGATATTAAATCATGTGTTTCAGTCCGGCCCGCGATCTCCCTCAAGAATCCTGCTCATCGAGGGATTTGCCGCCGGAGATGATGGAGAGCGAGATGCCTCTGCAAGTTTCCTCACCCCCTAGGGCGGATGACATCGAGGTTCATCCGAGAGGATTTCTCTGGATCGTCGAGAGGTGCAGGGGATCATCAATACAACACCGGAGGATAATACCTCGGTCGTTGAGGACACGGGGGGCGCGACCCCCGTGAAGACCAGGGATGGGGGCCCTGGATTGTTCGGTCCCCAGCCGAATGCCGCTCCGGAGACAGATCCAGAGTCGAGTGAGCGGCCCCTTTCAAGGGAGGGGGAGCGCCTATTCTTGCAGCAACCTCCATGAGTCTGGAGGCGCCGAACACGGTAAGGGACGAAGTGCAAAGTGCGTCCATATTGGAGGAGCACTGTACCTTGATGGGTACGGTGGCTGAGAAGCTTCAGTCCGCTAAAAGCAGACTGAATGAAGCTATTACGAGCCTGCTAACAGGCTTTGAGGTATGTGATGTAATGTCTCTAGCCACTTTCCATATGAAAACATATGCCTGTATATAGATAGTAGCCCCTGCGACTCTGGTCGGCCCATGAAGAAGGGCGAACAGAGGATCTATATATATCTGCAGGAACTAACATACTTATTTGGCTAGAAAAACAGGCTTCACTGTTAGCGGCAACCGCCCAGGCCGCGGAGGCTTCCAAACTGTAACGGCAACTGAAGCAGGTTGATAAGAACACCGTCCTTATTAACAAGCGGCTCAATGAGGCACAAGGTATGCTGCGCATATCACGTTTGTGCCTCTATGAATGTGTGAATGCGAAGTTGAAACTTAGACTCTGTTATATGTGAAATTGCAGATGACGCTGCTGAGGTCGAGACCCTCAGGGGTGAACTTGCACGGGCCAAGGAGCAGGCTAGAGTGAGCAATGCGGCCGCTGATAAAGCAGCTGCAGATTTGAAGGCCGAACAGGCCACCCGGCGCCATGTCGAAGAGCTGGTATCTGCAGTAGAGCAAGAGCTCAAGGACGCCACCCACAAGTGCAAGTCCCTCGAGGAGGAGAATAAAGCCAAGGCGACTGAGCTCGCCAAGGCCCTTCAGGAGGCTAAAGAGGCGCAGTCAGAATCTAGGGCGGCTCGCGAGGAGATATGGCAGGCCGGACAAATAGCGGCCGGTAAGCCCTTTCTTTTGCAGACTAAGTTTGGCGACCAGAGATATGCCTTGCTTAATCGACTGTGAAGTTCTCCAGACACTTTTGCGGATCTTCCAAAGAGTGTCGACGATGTCGCGCAATTCTTCTAGTCTCAGGAGGGACATGCGATGGAGAAGCTGTTTTGGTCACAGTTCGCGGCACGGGAGCGCCCGGCGTTGCTGAACGACCAAATGGCACAATGGGTCGAGCTGCATAAGATGTCCAGAGCGACCATGACGGACGTCATAGTTTGGCTATGGCCAGCCGAACCCATTCCAAGCAGCTATTTCGGCCTGGTGAAGCGAATCATCGATGCAGTGCCCCGAGTCGATGCAATCAAGCGGTCAGTGTGCATAGAAGGTGCACGGATGGCCTTCCCCCGCGTCAAGATGCACTGGGCAAAGATGAAGGTTGCCGAAGTGGCTGTCGAGGGCCCTCCTGGAGGCAAGAACCACCGCACGCCGGAGCGCTATTTAGAGGACGTCCTAGAGGGTGCCCACTTGATAGAGGGTCAATGCTCAAAGGACGTCATGTTCGAATAAATGCACCCAAATTGTCCAGACGTTTTTATTCTATATGAAGGCTTTGTAATATATTTGTGCCTTTGTCCGAAAGTTCTTCCCTCTTGTGCGGCCGTTTTTGTATTCCTGAGAGTTTTCCAGTCGTCGACTTCGGCCCCCACGTAGATACTACGGGGGTGTTCAGAATAGCACATGATCACACTTAACCCAATGTGTTGGTCCGTGAAGGAGGTGTCAGTGCGGCGAACCAGGCAATCAGACTATGTGGCTTTACCACTCTCACTTAGCCATAGGAGTTTGCCGATGGGGCTAGAAGATAGCCCCTGGTATGTATGCGCCTAGCCGGGTGCGGATGCGTTACGTATGTGACCAGAAAAATGGCCCTTTGTGTAATAAGGAGATAATCGCTAAAGATTTTAATAAGTCGCCGAGTGGATGACCAGCTCTCGCCGCATCATGACAGTCAGTTTTCGGCTTTCTCTACTGAGGTGCTTGACCGGACAAGCCAAAAACACAATCGCAGTAGTTCTCCCTTTACTACACTAGCCGAACAAATGGAACGTAAGGTAGCAAACACAGGAGCCAGGCAACCCAACTATTGACCAAAGACATGATTCGGAGCAGATGCATATAATGCCGAGCTTGGGACGCCGAATTGTGCTATAAAGCTGTTAGGGCTTTTGTTTGGCAACACATGTGTGGCCATATAGAGCCCCTGGCAATTTGTGCCGAGGTGTGTGAGTGAGACAATTGAGGAGATAGTGTACGGTCTATGAATAATGGCATGTAAAAAATTGTCTTCACTGGAATCTGATTGATACGTCAAAACGTGATCTTACAGAGGGCACCATAATCACCAAGGCCATTTTACATGCCGGGGGTCTAAGAAGAAGGGGAAAATCTCTGTACAGGTTCTTGAATAAAGTTTTGGTCTACAAAATCCTTTGGACCTCCTGCCCCACGTCTGTGCCGCTTTCGCCTTGGAGAGAGAGATTCCTTGAGAGGAATGGTCTACGACTATTTGAAACCAGGCTCTAAAAGAGTCCTTGTAAGTTCGTAGGAAAAATAGGTTTCAATTCACCTATGGTAAGAGAGAGAAAATAATTAAGGAAAGGGGGAAGGCCATATAGGGTCGAACCGTACTATGGCTTGTCCATATTGTGCCTCCGCTGACGCCCAAGGTATTTTGAGTGCATAATTATGCACGCGCGGTACGAAATTCGCGGATGTGTGTGGTGATAGACGGAGGCGAAACTGCTAGTCCAGCTCTGGAATTACCGAGCTGTCAGCATGCGGGACCGACCAGTCTTGTTTAATAAAGTCCGGCGGCTTGATGGCCGATGAGGTGTGCAGCTTGACAGGGCCACTCTGTACTTCGGCTGTGATGGCCACGGTACGCTCCTCAGTATGAAGGGAGCGTTCCGTGTTTCCATTGATTGTAATGACGCCACGTGGGCCGGGTATCTTGAGCTTTAGATAAGCGTAGTGCGGGACCGCGTGAAAACGGGCGAAAGCGGTTCGTCCGAGCAGTGCGTGATATCCACTGCGGAAGGGGACTGTCGGTGTCAAAACCGGCGGATCTCGGGTAGGGGGTCCCGAACTGTGCGTCTAGGCGGATGGTAACAGTAGGCAGGGGACACAAAGTTTTACCCAGGTTCAGGCCCTCTTGATGGAGGTAAAACCCTACGTCCTGCTTGATTAATATTGATGATATGGGTAGTACAAGAGTAGATCTACCACGAGATCAGAGAGGCTAAACCCTAGAAGCTAGCCTATGGTATGATTGTGGGTAGTCCTATGGACTAAAACCCTTCCGGTTTATATAGACACCGGAGGGGGCTAGGGTTACACAAGGTCGGTTACAAAGGAGGAGATATACATATCCGTATTGCCTAGCTTCCCTTCCATGCCAAGTAGAGTCCCATCCAGACACGAGACGAAATCTTCAATCTTGTATCTTCATAGTCCAGCAGTCCGGCCAAAGGATATAATCCGGCTGTCCAGAGACCCCCCAATCCAGGACTCCCTCAGTAGCCCCCGAACCAGGCTTCAATGACGATGAGTCCGGCGTGCAGTGTTGTCTTCGTCATTTCAAGGCGGGTTCTTCTCCAACTTTCAAGTGTTCGTAAGTAGTGTTCGGCTCCATAAATGTTGAACCTCTGGGCTTCTGTGCCCAATAAGGGCTTTCTCCCACGCGTCGAATGAATACGAGGCGCCAGGGCGTTTTTACCTTCACCCCCCTAGCCAAATAAATAAATTGTCTATTAAAGGAATGGGGATTCTTAGATCCGATCCATACCATCCTCCCCTAGCGAGAATTCATCAGAGCGCGTTTCGGAAAGATCCATTCCAGCATGGCCGACCTCCGCAGCTCCTCCTCCCACCCTCGTAGCCCTAAGCCCGGTGATTGGGAGAGGTGTTCCGCCGATTAGTCGAGCTGCAGACTAAGGGATTTCTCCCTCCGGCGTATATGGTGCCCGTTCGAGCCGAGCTTGCCACCTACAATGGCGGGGCGCAAGCGGAGAGCTTTCCTTGTCCCTCCATGGGGGAACGAGTCTGCCTTGTTCCTTATTTACTAAGGTGACTCGGATTTCCAATTCATCCATTCCTCCGCGGGCTCCTGGAGTTCTACGGCCTCCAATTATACAATCTCACCCCTACCTCCATTCTACATATCGCCGGCTATGTTGCTCTCTAGGAGTTGTTCCTAGGCTGCGAGGCTCACTTCGAGCTGTGGAAAAGGCTATTCTGCCATGTCCCTCGCACACAGAGGGAATCACTTTGTCAAGTGGGCGGAGCCGAAATATGGCGCATCGCTGATAACGGATACCTGTCCGGTACTCCGAAGAAGACGTCCGAAGACTGGCCTTCAGAATGGTTTTATATGGAGGACGTCCCCCTTCCGGACCCTGTTCAGCGGGGTCTTCCTAAGTTCAACAATGCTCCTTTGAAGAAGCGCCGAAGTTGGCGCCCACGGAGCCCCCAGACGGAAGATAATGGAGAAGTCCTCTATCTGATGAACCGGATCAAAGCACTGGCTCGATCAGGATTGACAATAATCGAAGTTATGTCGATTTGCATAATGCGGGGAGTGCATCCACTTCAATATCGTGGGCACCCCTTGTGGTGTTATAACGGGGCGGATGACGCCACCCACTGCGGGCGTAAGGGTCCGGACAATGCTGCCGCTCTAGCGAAAATTCTGTCCAAACTGTTCAAGGGTGAGGAAGAGGAGTTCACCCGCTTCAAGCCACGGGATGGATTCTCCATGTACAATCCTCCAAGCTGGGTAAGTTCTATCTCCCAGCCCCCATTTTTCCCGCATTCTTAGTCGTAAGTATTCACCTTGCCACTTTGCGGTAGGAACTGCGAAAAGCCATAAAGGAGGTCAGCAGCCCTTCTCCACAACCAGAGGACCCTGACCGGGCCCTCGATTCCGGACTTGAAGAAGATCCGGTTATCTCTGTGGAACTGATAGACCAGCAGTTCTATCAGTTAAGCTGTGACGATGCCCTGGTGGCCATTACGGCCGACTATCCCGGACTGCTCCCTGCATCACAGGTAAGAAAAATCAAAAAGTCCCAACTCCAAAACTAGGATCCCCTTTTAGGCACTTCACCCACCATATACACATGACATCTTTTACAGGGAAGGCATTCGGGACGCCCTGCCGAACCCGCAGCAACTCGCCAACAAGAGGCACCGAGGCCGGGTAGGCCAAAAAGGTAGGCAGTCAGGACGGAGACGCCGGCACAAAGGTATAGGAAAAACCCCGCTCCGTGGTTGTCATCTTTCTCAAAATGTAATGACGCCCGTGTTTCTTTAACAGAAAAAACGCTCGCCGGAACACGTCCGGCGATGCTGCCAATCAAGCTTCCACCAGTCGGGTGCCAGGATCGGACATGGAGGCGGAAGCCGATATGGGGCAGGCGCCGGATAATCCCCCTACAGAGGATGCGGATAGATTATCCGCTACAAACTTAAAAGTGGAAAGCGCCATGAATCATAGGCGCCGCCGGGTCGTACTTCGCGACGCTTGTTTCTCAACAGAGGCGTTCGACGCCTTCAATTCTGGAGAGGCATACCTCCGTGCTGCTCAAGATGGTCTAGCCAGAGCCACGGATCAGTATGTAAAGGATGTACGGGTGAGTAAATCTGGCGATTTATATGTATCAGTGGCCCCTGAGACTTGAAATAGTTAGCAGAACTGATTTAAGGATCATCTTTAATGTGCAAGTTCTTACAGAGAAGAATACTAGGCTGTCCTAGGAGCTAGAGGAATGCAAGACCCAACTGCGGGCCGCTCTTGCCACATTGCAGGAACAGAAAAAGCCTCCCGCTGGTAACATTTACTTTAAAGAATGATGTTTACCATATAGTGTGCGGCGTGTCTGAAGATCTAACAATTGATTTTGCAGATGAATCCGGAGAAAATCCGGGGGACCAGCATGTTAAGCGATAGCTAGAGGCTGGCAAATGCGTGCTGACTGAGGTTATGTGAGAGAAAAACAATCTCCAAGACGCCAATATTAAGCTGAATGTGGAACTAAAAGACGTTCAGGGCCAGCTTGCGGACTCCAAGAAGGAGAATAAGCGGCTTTGGCGCGGCATTTTCAGTAAGTGTTTGAATGAGTCCTTTTAAAGGAGTTCGGCGAAGAAGCTGACTAACAGCGTTATGTCTGTAGGTATGCTGACGGGTTGTCCCGCGGAGGAAATGCCCGGGTCTACGGGTGATCTTCTGTCCGAGCTGTCACATCTGCACGAACAAGTTCGGCAGGTGATGTAGGGTGTTGCTCAGGCCTTGTGGCCGTCCGTCTCCCTGCCAGAAGGCATTGCAGAGCTTGCGGAGAAGCTGAAGGGAGCACGGCGGCGCTTCCGATTATGGAAGATATCAGCCTGCCGACAGGGTGCCAGATAAGCCTGGGCCATGGTGAAGACACGGTATACCAAGGCAGACCCAAATCACATGGCCGAGGTCGGACCTGTGGGGCCCGACGGAAAAGAGATCCCCATTAGCTTAGTTTATGGGCAAGTAGAATTAGCCGTAAAGTATTCCCAACAGGATTGTAAGCTAGACCGCCTATTGGATGGTAAAGAGGAGGAATTTAGTCAGTCTGCATGACTATGTAATTAAAGTGACATGTATAATGCCTTCTAGCCGGATTGTAGATCATTTGTCGTTGCGGACCTTTTCACTTCAACCTCCGGGCCCGATAGTCCGGAGTGAATCCGAATACCCGCTCAGTTATATAAAACCAGGGTATGCATGTAGACCAGGCGTAGGGGTCATTAGTGCTTTATCAGACAAGTGCCCAACTAGTTATGTTATATTACATGGGTAGTAAGAAACATCTTCCAGGGAGAATAGTTCCGTTAAGGGTTCCTTTCCCTGGGTAAGCATGCCCTAAAGTGCATGTCCGGACTGCGATAGGAAATGCAGAAAAAACATCTGGGGGCAGATATGGACAATAAAAATCATCTTTTGTTCACAGACCGAATATTCCCTTAAGAACGCTAGCTTTCGGCTTCACCCAGTCTGAGGTACACATCCGGCTGACCCGGCAGTAACAATTGCAGAGCTGCTCCCCTTTTGCCCTAGCCGAATTAACGGGAACGTAGGGCATAAATACAAGAGCCAGGCAATCCAGGTTGGCCAAAACTTAAGTCATATCGATGCATATAATGGTGAAAAAAGGTACATGCGGAAGTACAACACATGTGTTGGGCATGAGGCCCAGATAAATAATTTAAGCTTCTGTGAAAGAAGCCCCCAGGTATGAAGAGTGCGGCTAGCGCATCTGTAATGTACAAGCGAGGCACAAGGTGACCCTTGAAGGCCTAGAGAAATAATAAAAGAAAGAAAGAAAGGGAAACAAGACAGATGATGTATATGCAGAAAATGGACAAAGGGAGGGGACTAACATAGAGTCCGGTGCTAGGCGTAGAATCTTCGGAGCCTGGCCGCGTTCCATGGGTTCGGCTCGAGTCGACTAGTCGATGCATCCCGCAATCGGTACGCTCCACCGGTCAGAACTTGGTCAATAATGAAAGGACCTTCCCATTTGGGCTCGAGCTTGTTCTTTTTCTTATCTGGCAGGCGTAGAACTAGTTCGCCAATGTTATAAGTTTTGGCCCGTACTTCTCTGCTTTGGTATCTGCGAGCCTGTTGCTGATAAAATGCGGAACGGGCTTTGGCTACGTCGTGCTCCTCTTCCAGGGTGTCTAGACTGTCCTGCCGATCGAGCTCGGCTTCTCTTTCTTCATACATGCGCACTCGAGGTGAGTCATGAATTATGTCACAGGGCAAGACTGCCTCTGCGTCGTACACCATAAAGAAGGGTGTATATCCGGTACTACGATTCGGCGTGGTCCGCAGCCCCCAGAGTACGGAGTCGAGCTCCTCTACCCATTGCGTGTTAGACTCCGTTAAGGAGCGTAATAATTTGGGTTTAATGCCGCTCATTATAAGACCGTTTGCTCGCTCGACCTGACCGTTGGTATGTGGGTGATAGACTGAAGCGTAATCGAGCTTGATGCCCATTTTGCTGCACCAGAGTTTTACCTCGTCGGCCATGAAGTTCGTGCCATTATCAGTGATGATGCTGTGGGGGACGCCATAATGGTGTACAACCCCGGATATGAAGTCTATCACTAGTCCGGATTCGGCTGTTTTAACAAGTTTGGCCTCTATCCATTTGGTGAATTTATCCAGCATGACCAATAAGTATTTTTTTTCTTGTGGGTTCCCCCTTTAAGGGGTCCAACCATGTCAAGCCCCCAGACCGCAAAGGGCCATGTAATGGGGATTGTTTGGAGGGCGGTGGGTGGCATGTGGCTTTGATTTGCAAAGAGCTGGCAACCGGCGCAACGTTGGACCAAGTCCTGTGCATCTGCCCGGGCCGTTGGCCAATAGAATCCTGTACGGAAGGCCTTGCTTACAAAAGATTATTGCCCGGGCTACGGCGTGAATTTCTGCCAAAAGATTCCGCCCTTCCACTTCGGAGATGCACCTTTGAAGGACTCCGGTAGTACTTCTTTTGTACAATATTCCCTCATGGACCCTGTATGCCTTGGATCGCCGCACTATGCAGCGTGCCTCATTTTGGTCCTCCGGAAGTTCATGTCTAGTTAGGTAGGCCAGGAATGGTTCAGTCCACGAGGCAATAATGGCCATTATTTCATGGGCTGAAGGTGTTATTTCGGTGACGGAGCCTCCAATTGTGTCAGAGAGTTTGGTATCGGGTATTTTGGCCAGATCCGGACTGTTGTTACCGGTGTCCCCTTCCCATACTACGGATGGTTTAAATAGCCTTTCCAAAAATATGTTGGGGGGGACTGCATCGCGTTTTTTGCCGATGTGGGCGAGGATATCCGCCGCCTGTTGTTTTCCCGAGCCACATGATGAAATTTGAGCCCCTCGAACCGAGCTGGCATTTTTAGGATGGTGTTTTGATAGGCTGCCATTTTCGGATCCTTGGCGTCAAAGTCTCCATTTATTTGGGATATTGCGAGGTTTGAATCCCCACGCACCTCCAAACGTTGAATGCCCATGGAGACTGCCATCCGAAGACCATGCAACAGAGCTTCGTATTCGGCTGCATTGTTGGAGTCTGTATACAATATTTTCAGCACGTACTGAACGGTATCTCCGGTTGGGGACGTCAGGACGACTCCAGCCCATAGACAAGCTAGCATTTTAGAACCGTCGAAGTGCATGATCCAATTGGAGTATGCACCGTACTCTTTAGGGAGTTCGGCCTCCGTCCATTCGGCGACGAAGTCGACCAATATTTGCGACTTGATGGCTCGTCGAGGTTTGTATGCTACGTCAAATGGGAGGAGCTCAATGGCCCATTTGGCAATCCTGCCCGTAGCGCCGCGGTTGTTTATAATATCATTAAGTGGCACTTCCGAGGCTATTGTAATCGAACACTCTTGAAAGTAGTGTCGCAACTTCCGGGATGCCATGAATACCGCAAAGGCTATCTTTTGATAATGTGGGTACCGTGATTTGCATGGAGTGAGGACAGTGGATACATAGTATACCGGCTTTTGAAGAGGGAATTTGTGTCCATATGCTTCTCGTTCGACGACGAGCACTGCGCTGACAACTTGATGAGTTGCCGCACTGTACAACAGCATTGGTTCGCCGATGTTTGGCGCAGCCAGGATTGGGTTGGTTGCCAAAATGGCCTTTATTTCTTCCAATCCGGCTGTGGCCACGTCCGTCCACTCGAAGTGTTCGGTGCGCCGAAGGAGGCGATAAAGGGGTAAAGCCTTTTCTCCTAAGAGGGAGATAAAGCGGCTTAGAGCCGCCACGCATCCAGTTAACTTCTGGATTTGTTTGACGTCTGTTGGGGTAGCCAACTGTGACAAAGCTCGGATTTTGGCCGGATTAGCTTCAATACCTCTACTGGAGACAATGAAACCAAGGAGCTTTCCGGCTGGTACGCAGAAAACGCATTTTTCCAGATTGAGCTTGATGTCATATGTTTGGAGGTTGTCGAATGTGAGCCTCAAGTTGTCTATCAAAGAGTCGACGTGTTTGTTTTTGACGACCACATCGTCTACGTATGCCTCTACAGTTTTGCCGATTTGTTTCTCCAGACATGTTTGAATCATGCGCTGATATGTTGCACCAGTGTTTTTGAGCCCAAAAGGCATTGTGTTAAAACAGAAGGTGCCGTATGGTGTGATGAATGCCGATGTGGATTGGTCGGACTCCGCCATCTTGATTTAGTGGTAACTTCTACGTCTTGAGCTTGCGTTGGTTTTCCCCGAAGAGGAAGGGATGATGCAGCAGAGTAGCGTAAGTATTTCCCTCAGTTTTTGAGAACCAAGGTATCAATCCAGTAGAGAGGCCACGCTCAAGTCCCTCGTACCTGCACAAAACGATAGGTATTCGCAACCAACGCGATTAGGGGTTGTCAATCCCTTCAGGGTCACATACAAGAGTGAGATCTGATAGATATAATATTTTTGGTATTTTTGGTATAAAGATGCAAAGTGAAAAGTAAAGGCAAAGTAAAAAAGCAAAGCAAGATTAAAGTGATGGAGATTGATATGATGAGAATAGACCCAGGGGCCATAGGTTTCACTAGTGGCTTCTCTCAAGAGCATAGGTATTCTACGGTGGGTGAACAAATTACTGTTGAGCAATTGACAGAATTGAGCATAGTTATGAGAATATCTAGGCATGATCATGTATATAGGCATCACGTCCGTGACAAGTAGACCGAAACGATTTTGCATCTACTACTATTACTCCACTCATCGACCGCTATCCAGCATGCATCTAGAGTATTAAGTTAAAAACAGAGTAACGCCTTAAGCAAGATGACATGATGTAGAGAGATAAATTCATGCAATATGAAATAAACCCCATCTTGTTATCCTCGATGGCAACGATGCAATACGTGCCTTGTTGCCCCTACTGTCACTGGGAAAGGACACCGCAAGATCGAACCCAAAGCTAAGCACTTCTCCCATGGCAAGAACTACCAATCTAGTTGGCCAAACCAAACGGATAATTCGGAGAGACTTGCAAAGATAATCAATCATACATAAAGGAATTCAAAGAAGATTCAAATATTATTCATAGATAGACTTGAGCATAAACCCACAATTCATCGGTCTCAACAAACACACCGCAAAAAGAAGATTACATCGAATAGATCTCCACAAGAGAGGGGGAGAACTTTGTATTGAGATTCAAAGAGAGAGAAGAAGCCATCTAGCTACTAACTATGGACCCGAAGGTCTGACGTAAACTACTCACACTTCATCGGAGAGGCTATGATGATGTAGAAGCCCTCCGTGATGATGGCCCTCTCCGGCGGAGCTCCGGAACAGGCCCCAAGATGGGATCTCGTGGATACAGAAAGTTGCGGCGGTGGAATTAGGGTTTTGGCTCCTGTTCTGATCGTTTGGGGGTACGTATGTATATATAGGAGGACGGAGTACGTCGGTGGAGCACCGAGGGGCCCACGAGGCAGGGGCGCGTGCCCCCCACCCTCGTGACCTCCTCTTTGACTCCTTGGAGTAGGGTCCAAGTCTCCTGGATCACGTTCGGTGAGAAAATCACGTTCTCGAAGGTTTTATTCCGTTTGGACTCCGTTTGATATTCTGTTTCTCAGAAACACTGAAATAGGCAAAAAAACAGCAATTCTAGGCTGGGCCTTCGGTTAATAGGTTAGTCCCAAAAATAATATAAAAGTGGAAAATAAAGCCCAATATAGTCCAAAACAGTAGATAATATAGCATGGAGCAATCAAAAATTATAGATACGTTGGAGATGTATCAGTAACCGGAGTATGCGTCGAGGAAACACAATGACTCGTGTCCTGCGGTAGCATCAATGATTTGATCGATGCATGGGAGGGGGAAGTGATCCTTTGGGCAAGCTTTATTGAGGTCTTTGAAATCGACACAAAGGCGCCAGGATTTGTCCTTCTTTGGTACCATCACCAGGTTTGCTAGCCAGTCCGGGTGTTTTATTTCTCTGATGGATCCGGCCTCCAATAACTTGGCTAGTTCCTCTCCCATGGCCTGTCTCTTATGTTCGGAGAAAAGCCGAAGAGCTTGCTTGACCGGCTTGAATCCCTTTAAGATATTGAGGCTATGCTCGGCCAGCCTGTGTGGGATTCCTGGCATGTCTGAGGGATGCCAGGCGAATATGTCCCAGTTCTCGCGCAGGAACTCTCGTAGTGCGGCGTCCATAGCGGGGTTTAACTGTGCCCCGATGGAGGCTGTTTTTGTAGGGTCCATTGGGTGGACTTGGAATTTGACTATTTCATCCGCTGGTTTAAAAGAGGTGGACTTGGATCTCTTGTCGAGTATCACGTCGTCCCTGTCCACTGTGGAGCATAGCGTGGTTAATTCCTCGGCCGAGAGGGCTTCGGATAATGCCTCAAGGGCCAGTGCGGCTGTTTTGTTTTCGGCGTGGAGTGTTGTGTCCGGATAACTGGCGAGAGTGATGATTCCACTGGGCCCGGCCATTTTGAGCTTCATGTACCCGTAATGGGGTACGGCTTGGAAGATTGTGAACGCCTCCCGTCCTAAAAGAGTGTGATAACCACTACTGAACGGGGCCACTTGGAATGTAATTTCTTCGGACCTATAATTATCCAGCGTGCCGAATACCACATCTAGTGTGATTTTCCCAGCGTAGCATGCTTCCCGACTGGGGATGATTCCTCTAAAGGTTTTTCTACTTTGCTCAATGCGGTTCCAGTCTATTTCCATCTTTTGAAGAGTTTCCTCATAGATGAGGTTTAATCCGCTGCTGCCGTCCATGAGTACTTTGGTGAGTCGAAAGCCGTCCATGATTGGACTGATGACCAGTGCGGCTGGTGCTCGGGCCGTTTGGAATTTAGGTTCGTCACTGGCATTGAAGGTAATAGCCGTGTCACTCCATGGATTTATTGCTGCTACGTGGCAGATTTCGGCCATGCTGCGGATAGTTCACTTGCGCCTATTATTTGACGCGAAGGTCTCGAAGACTGTTGACACCGTATTGTTATCCATGGGATGGTGCTCTATGGTATTTGGGAGAAGAGATCCTCACCACTTTTGGCCACCTGTCGGAGTATCCAACATGCTCTGAGGCTGTGCGTTGGTATTGTATCCGCTGTACTATGAATTTTGTCGGGTCCGTTGAGCCATCCCTCCAGTACGGTTCCATACCCTGTAGAGGGTTTTTGCTTTTTGGTGGTTGACCCGGGTGTATTGTGATAATGCACCCTTTTGTTTCGGACTGGGTTTGTATTCAGGGACGGATTATCCCAAAAGTTTATTTTGGTTTTCCAGGCACTTTCCATCGCACAGTACTTTCATACTATGGACGCCAAGTCAGCGAAGCATGTTATCTCACGGCGATTTATGGCGTTAAGGATTCCCTTGTCCGTGCAATTATTGCAGAAAAATAGGATTGCGTCTTCCTCGCGACAGTCCTTAACCTTGTTCATCGAAAGGAGGAATCTGGCCCAATAGTGATGTACTGTTTCCTGGGGCTCTTGCCTGATGTGGGAAAGATCGCTTATGTTTGGGTGGGTGGGTGGAATTGAATCCGAACCCTCACCAGATCTGGGATCCAGGGGCCGAGGAATTTCCAATTTTGGAAGTTTCGGTTCCGGGGTGTGACCCGATAATCCTGGCCCGCTGCCTGACTCTAAGTTCAGGGATCGGGTGTTGTCCTCCCGTGAACGGGCGTCCGGCTCAGAGCGCTCGGGAATCCAGACATAGTTGGTCCTCAAGATGGAGGAAAGGTCGCCGCATTGTTCCTCCACCACTGCAATATGATGGGTGACCGGTGGAGAGTTAATCTCCCTTTGATCGGGTTTAAGCCCAATCCGATCATAGTCCGTAGTGACTCCCAAGGCGGCGATGCGATCCAAGAGCTCGTTTAAGGAGGCAAGATCCATTGGATCCATCTATTCGGCGAGTGCCGATTTGACATGGAGGCTGTTTTCGATGACCCGAGAAGTCATCGTCGGCGCGGCGGCCGAACAGGCGGTCATGATGAAACCGCCTAGCCGAAGAGTTTGGCCGACAGCCAAAGTTCCCCCGACAGTAGTACCGTCTTTAAAGACGAGATGAGACATCCTTCCTTCTGGCGACGGCACAGAGGAACTCTCAATGAAAGCACCAATGTCGGTGTCAAAACCGGCAGATCTCGGGTAGGGGGTCCCGAACTGTGCGTCTAGGCGGATGGTAACAGGAGGCAGGGGACACGAAGTTTTACCCAGGTTCAGGCCCTCTTGATGGAGGTAAAACCCTGCGTCATGCTTGATTAATATTGATGATATTGGTAGTACAAGAGTAGATCTACCACAAGATCAGAGAGGCTAAACCCTAGAAGCTAGCCTATGGTATGATTGTGGGTAGTCCTACAGACTAAAGCCCTTCCGGTTTATATAGACACCGGAGGGGGCTAGGGTTACACAAGGTCGGTTACAAAGGAGGAGATATACATATCCGTATTGCCTAGCTTACCTTCCACGCCAAGTAGAGTCCCATCCGGACACGAGACGAAGTCTTCAATCTTGTATCTTCATAGTCCAGCAGTCCGGCCAAAGGATATAATCCGGCTGTCCGGAGACCCCCCAATCCAAGACACCCTCGGGGACGATATCGAAGATCAAGTCTTCGCTTCGGAAGTTGTCTGGTGAACCGAAGACGACTTCCAGTGTTATTGGGCCCGTGCAGCGGGCCTCTACATCAGGTATTATTCCTTTAAAGGTAGTTTTAGCGGGCTTGATTCTTGACGGATCAATGCCCATTTTGCGGCCGGTGTCCTGATAGAGTAGGTTGAGACTGCTGCCGCCATCCATGAGGACTCGTGTAAGGTGGAATACATCGATGATTGGATCAAGGACGAGAGCTGCCGAACCTCCATGATGGATACTAGTTGGGTCGTCCTTTCGATCAAAGGTGATCGGACAAGCCGACCATGGGTTAAATTTTGGGGCGACCGGCTCGGCGTCGTAGATGTCCCTTAACGCGCGCTTGCACTCCCGCTTGGGGATATGTGTGGCATATATCATATTCACCATTTTTACCTCGGGGGGGGGGGAATTTCTTCTGTCCTCCCGTGTTTAGTGGGCGAGGCTCATCGTCGACGTCCTTATTGGGCAGCCCTTTCCCTTTATGTTCGGCGTTAAGCTTGCCGGCTTGTTTAAAGACCCAACAGTTTCTATTGGTATGATTGGCAGGCTTATCGGGGGTGTCGTGAATCTGGCAAGGCCGATCAAGTATTCTATCCAAACTAGATGGGCCATCTCTGTTTCCTTTGAATGGCTTCTTCCGTTGACCGGATTTGGAGCCGCTGAATCTAGCATTGACCGTTGTGTCTTCGGTACTTTCGTTGTTGATTCGACGCTTGTGCTTCTTGCGTTGTGGTTTGCCATTCCGTCCCTGGCTTCAGAGGTGTCGGGGTCGCTGTTGCTATTGCTTTTGCGGGCTAGCCAGTCGTCTTCTCCCGCGCAAAAGCGGGTCATTAGTGCGGTAAGGGCTTCCATGGACTTCGGCTTTTCTTGCCCGAGGTGTCGGGCGAGCCATTCATCGCGGGCGCTGTGTTTAAAGGCCACGAGGGCTTCGGCGTCCGGACAGTCAACAATTTGGTTCTTTTTGATTAGGAACCTTGTCCAGAGTTTCCGGGCTGACTCTCCGGGTTGCTGGACTATGTGACTGAGGTCATCGGCATTCGGGGGGCGTACATAGGTACCTTGGAAGTTGTATCTAAAGGCATCTTCCAAATCTTCCCAGCTGCCAATAGAATTTTCTAGGAGGCTATTTAACCAGTGTCGTGCTGGTCCCTTTAGTTTCAAGGGGAGATATTTGATGGCATGTAGGTTGTCACCGCGATCCATGTGTATGTGGAGAAGAAAATCTTCAATCCGGACTGCGGGGTCCATCATGCCATCGTATGAGTCGATGTTCACGGGTTTAAACCCTTCTGGCAACTGGTGCTCCACTACCTCATCGATGAAGCATAGGGGGTGTGCGGCGCCTCTGTATCGGGCAATGTCGCGACGTAGTTCAAATGAAGTATGTATGCGATTTTCGGCCCAAGTGAGGTTGTGCTTGTCGCGCCAGGCCTGACAGTCATCCTCTCGCGCTGGGGCACGTCCCCTTGATCCATAGATTGATCTGGTTTGACCGACTCTATTGTCCAGGTCCTACCGTAGGTCATGCGTGTATTCTGGAGCTGCTGTTCCCCTGCTTTTAGGGCGAGGTGGTGCGGGCTGGTGCTCAGCTTGAGTTGCCGCTCTGTCTCGGCCACACAGTGGTCGGCCAGGTCTGTCAGCAACGTCACACACTGGCGGTATGGGCTCTAGTGCCTCGTTGTCAAATTGGGGTAGCAGCTTGCGCTTCAGATAGCTCTTTTGTGGGGTGTTCGAGGTCGTATTCCTCGCCTACCAAGACGTTAGTCCATCTGTCATTGAGTAAGTCCTGATCAGCTTGAAGCTGCTGCTGTTTCTTTTTTAGGCTTCTTGCAATGGCGATTACCCGATGCTTGAAGCACTCTTGCTCGAGGGGTTCCTCCGGCACGATGAAATCTTCGTCACCGAGGCTCACGTCTTCTTCGAAGGTCGGTAGGTAGTTACTGTCCTCCAAGCCCTCGTTCTCGATGGGATCGTTGGGGTTTAACTGCCCATCCTCCCAATAATCATGTTCGGATGTTGGCTCTATAGGGGCCTCAGGATCTTCGGCATTCTCCGGAGTATTATTGCCTTTGGTGCTGGTATTGCCGTTTTTGTCGCGACGCGATTTTGAGCGGCGCCGTTGATGTCGACGCTTCGAAGGGGCTTTAGCAGGCTTGTCCTCAACCGGATCCTTCTTGTCGTCGTCGCCATCCTCTTTGGGTGTGTCCACCATGTACACGTCGTATGTGGAGGTGGCCGTCCATCGTCTGGTAAACGGAGGGTTTTGGCCTTGTTCCTCTCCGGCATCGTTGTCCACACCGTCGATGTCTTCGGAGGCGTAGTCCAGCGTGTCGGTTAGTTCTTCGACAATGCCTATGAAGTGGGTGGTGGGTGGGACGTAAAATTCCCCACTCTTAGCCCCTAGTCTGGGTTGGGCATAATTTGGAGGCGATCCTTCCGTAATGGTGAGTGATTGCATTAAGTCCAGAGCCTCGTTTAAAGGCGAGGGTTGGGCAGAGAAACGAGAGTCCGTGGGGCTGTCCAGAGCTGGAGCCTCCTGGCGGCGCCAGCTTGACACGGATCTCGAGAGTTCGGACTTAGAGTCCGGCAGAGTGTCCGGTGCTTAGGTGACAAGTGGAGTTCGGTTCGTCTTCGGGTTAGCCGATGACACCGTCCCCTCCGGATCTCCGGTAACAAGTTCCACAATTCCAGAGAGTCCGGTGAGCTCTAAACTCCCGTCTTCGGACCTGACAGCCTGCTCTGGATCTAAGGCCAGAGCGGTGATCGGGGCCATGAACCCTTCGTAGATCAAATCTCCTCGGATATCGGCGACATAGTTTAGGTTCCCAAAATTGATCTGATGACCCGGGGCGTAGCTGTCGATTTGCTCGAGGTGGCCAATCGAGTTGGCACGCAGCGCGAAGCTGCCGAATATGAAAAATTGTCCCGGGGGGAATCTCCCCCGAAACAGCATCATTGTGGATGATCGAATGGGCCATCGAATCCTTTGTCGACAGCACAGAGGAACTCTCATTGAAAGCACCAATGTCGGTGTCAAAACCGGCAGATCTCGGGTAGGGGTCCTGAACTATCCGTCTAAGGATCGAAGGTAACAGGAGGCAGGGGACACAATGTTTACCCAGGTTCGGGCCCTCTTAGTGGAGGTAATACCCTACTTCCTACCTGATTGACTTTGATGAGTATAGGGGTTACAAGAGTTGATCTACCTCAAGATCGTAATGGCTAAACCCTAGATGTCTAGCCTGTATGATTATGATTGCCTCTATGGACTAAACCCTCTAGTTTATTAAACACCGGAGGAGGCTAGGATCATATAGAGTCGGTTTACAGAGAAATGAATCTTCATATCCGAACGCCAAGCTTGCCTTCCACGCCAAGGAGAGTCGAATCTGGACTCGGGGGGAAACCTTCTATCTTGTATCTTCATGGCCCACCAGTCCGGTCCACGTCACATAGCCTGGACGCCCGAGGACCCCCTAATCCAGGACTCCCTCAACTACCCGACTTGACAACTGTCTGGCGCATACAGAAAGGCCATCATTGCTAGGTGTGTGAGAGGCCGGCGGTTAGCCTTCCTCTGGCTACAAATGGGAGAGGGGGTGGAGCCCCCAGCTCATCTTCATCTTCTCGCCGCTCGCTCCTTCTACTTCTTTGCTCCATCATCTTGCTAGAGCATCCATGGCACCAGTGAGGAGATTCTCCGCCGCGGAGAAGGGAAAGGCTCCCAAGGAAGGATCGGGCTCGACGCCGCCCAAGAGAGGCCGTGGCCGTCCCCGTAAGTACGCCGTGACGCTAGCGGTGGCTCCCCGAGGGCGTGGGTGCACCCCTTCGAAGGCTGGCGCCGCCTTCAGCAACCGTGGGGTTGCTTCTTCCCGCGGCGGAAGGTTCTGCAGCTGGGGTGGCCGCGGAGACGGTGGGAGGCATGTGGCAGTCGTTCGGCCACCGTGTCCGCGATCCCACTCGGCCGACGTGTTCTCGGAGTTCGTGGTGTGGGCAAAGAGGTCTGCCAGCATCTGGTTCCACCTCCTGCGCTCTTCGTGGGCGCTCTGTCGATCGAGGGACCCGGCGACCCCTGGCTGCAGGCCGATGGTTGCTGCAGCAGTGCCTCGTGGGTGGAGGTCGAGGTCACCTCTGCCGGCAACATGTTCCTGAACTGTGGGTGGCAACTGTTTGCCCACACGACGGCCTACAGGAGAGGTGTACCCTCCACTTCAGGTATGACGGCGCTGTGACCCTCTATGTCAGGGTCTTCGGGGAAGATGGCTGGCGCCTGGGGTGCTGGCTGGAGAGAGACAACAGCGACGACAATCTCCACCCCTCCGACAACGACAGCCAGAGGGGCGGTAGCATCTCCGGCAGTGAGCTTGCTCTCAGCGACGATCGAGAGGTCTCCAGCGATGGCGGCTCCTCCTCCGGGGAGAGCACAAGCGACGGTGACTACGACGAGCCGCCACGCCGCCAAGCTCGGACTGGGGAGGGCGATGAGCTGCCTCGCCGACGCGCCCTGGTGAAGCAGGAGGAAGACCCTGACTGAGCTCGGGTGCAGACGGAGTCGGATCTCAGGAGCCACTAGAGTCGCGGGGCTGCTTTTGCTTCTTTCTTTCCCCTGCACCAGAATAGAAGGCCCTGTGGAGGCGTGTAATGAACCATGGCACTTGTGCCATTATATTATTGTTTTTATATCGCGTCCTGATGCATGTGTTGCTGCTGATTGTGATTGGAGTGACTTAGCTTAGTGTGATTGCGTTAGACTCCCGTGCCGCAAGAGCGTGCCGTTCTGGGGCTTGGACTTCCTGCATGCCCCTCGTTCCGGAGAGGTCCTCCGGGGGTTTCCTTCTCAAAGATTCGAAAGTCCTAAAGCCTCGGGAGTTACCCTGTGGCTACGGGGTTAGGGGACCTCTGGAGATGCCATGCCTCGCGTGAGCCCCCGAGCATGGGCCGGTCGCAGCTTCTACGCCGCGTCTCGATGCCCGGAGGCACAGACTCAGGAGGGAGTGTGTGCCAGTTGGCTCGTTTGAGAGCGCCGCGCGAGGATTGAGATGCCAAAGGCTAGGACACACAAGCTTTGGTGAGGTGTGTTTGCGGGCGGGCCCGAGTGCACACACCATGCCTAGCCCCCATGCACATGACGCGCAAGGAAGAGGAACGGGCAACTGTCACTCTCCCTAAGGCGAGACCTGAAAGAGTGAAAGTTGCGAGGAGAAAAATTTCCCAACCCTTTCAAATAAAAGATGTGATGCTACCTCTTGAGCATGCGTTGGTTTTCCCTTGAAGAGGAAAGGGTGATGCAGCAAAGTAGCGTAAGTATTTCCCTCAGTTTTGAGAACCAAGGTATCAATCCAGCAGGAGACAATGCACAAGTCACCTAGTACCTTGACAAACAATCAAGAACCTTGCAACCAATGCGATAAAGGGGTTGTCAATCCCTTCACGGTCACTCGCAAAAGTGAGATCTAATAGAGATAGTAAAGTAAATATTTTTGGTATTTTTGTTATATAGATTGGAAAGTAAAGAGCAAAATAGTAAACGAGATGCAATGTAAATAAAAGAGATGTAATATAATAGGAAAGAGACCCGGGGGCCATAGGTTTCACTAGTGGATTCTCTCAAGATAGCATGTATTACGGTGGGTGAACAAATTACTGCCGAGTAATTGATGGAAACGTGCATAATTATGAAGATATCTAAGGCAACGATCATGAATATAGGCATCACGTGCATCTCAAGTAGATCAAACCGATTCTGCATCTACTACTATTACTCCACACATCGACCGCTATCCAGCATGCATCTAGAGTATTAAGTTCATAAGAACGGAATAACGTGCTACCTCTTGAGCACTACATTGGTTTTCCCTTGAAGAGGAAAGGGTGATGCAGTAAATTAGCGCAAGTATTTCCCTCAGTTTTTGAGAACAAAGGTATCAATCCAGTAGGAGACCACGCGCGAGTCACCTCGTACCTACACACACAAATAAGAACCTCGCAACCAACGCGATAAAAGGGGTTGTCAATCCCATCACGGCCACTTGCAATAGTGAGATCTGATAGAGATGATAATAATAAGATAAATATTTAAGGTATTTTTATGATATAGATTGAAAGTAAAGATTGCAAAATAAAGTAGATTGGAAACTTGTATGATGGAGAATAGACCCCGGGGCCATAGGTTTCACTAGTGGCTTCTCTCAAGAAAGCGTAAGTATTATGGTGGGTGAACAAATTACCGTCGAGCAATTGATAGAAAAGCGAATAATTATGAGAATATCTAGGCATGATCATGTATATAGGCATCACGTCCGTGTCAGGTAGATCCAAACGATTTTGCAACTACTACTATTACTCCACACATCGACCGCTATCCAGCATGCATCTAGAGTATTAAGTTCATAAGAACGGAGTAATGCATTAAGCAAGATGACATGATGTAGAGGGATAAACTCAAGCAATATGATATAAACCCCTTCTTTTTATCCTCGATGGCAACAATACAATACGTGCCTTGCATCCCCTACTGGCACTGGGAAAGGACACCGCAAGACTGAACACAAAGCTAAGCACTTCTCCCATTGCAAGAAAGATCAATCTAGTAGCCCAAACTAAACCGATAATTCGAAGAGACTTGCAAAGATATCAAATCATGCATATAAGAATTCAGAGAAGAACCAAATAATATTCATTGATAATCTTGTTCATAAATCCACAATTCATCGGATCTTGGCAAACACACCGCAAAAGAGTATTACATCAAATAGATCTCCAAGAACATCGAGGAGAACTTTGTATTGAGAATCAAAGAGAGAGAAGAAGTCATCTAGCTAATAACTATGGACCCGAAGGTCTGTGATAAACTACTCACGCTTCAACGAGAGGCAATGGTGTTGATGTAGAAGCCCTCTGTGATCGATTCCCCCTCTAGCAGATTGCCGGAAAAGGCCCCAAGATGGGATCTCACGGGTACAGAAGGTTGTGGCGGTGGAAAATTGGTTTCGTGGCTCCCCCTGATGTTTCTAGGGTATAAGAGTATATATAGGCGAAAGAAGTATGTCGGCGGAGCTACGAGGGGCCCATGAGGGTGGGGGCGTGCCTACCCCCTAGGCGCGCCCTCCTGCCTCGTGGCTTCCTCGTGGAGTTCCAGACTTCGACTCCAAGTCTTCTAGATTTCTTTCGGTCCAAGAAAGATCATCGCGAAGGTTTCATTCCGTTTGGATTCCGTTTGGTATTCCTTTTCTGTAAAACTCTAAAATAGGCAAAAAAACCGAAACTGGCACTAGGCCTCTGGTTAATAGGTTAGTCCCAAAAATAATATAAAGAGCATATTGAAGCCCATTAAACATCCAAAACAGATAATATAATAGCATGGAACAATAAAAAATTATAGCTACGTTGGAGATGTATCAAGCATCCCCAAGCTTAATTCATGCTCGTCCTCGAGTAGGTAAATGATAAAAACAAATTTTTTGATGTGGAATGCTAACTAACATAATTATCAATGTAAATTTCTATATTACGGCATGAATGTTCAGATTCGGAAGATTCGAGACAAAAGAATATTGACATAAAAACAATAATACTTCAAGCATAATAACAAATCAATCATGTCTTCTTAAAATAACATGGCCAAAGAAAGTTATCCCTACGAAATCTTACAGTCTCGCTATGCTCTATCTTCATCACACAAAATATTTAATCATGCACAACCCCGATGAGAAGCCAAGCAATTGTTTCATACTTTTGATGTTCTCAAACTTTTTCAATCTTGAAGCAATACATGAGCGTGAGCCATGGATATAGCACTATAGGTGGAATAGAGGGGTGGTTGTGGAGAAACAAAATGGAGAAGATAGTCTCACATCAACTAGGCGTATCAACGGGCTATGGAGGTTCCCATCAATAGATATCAATGTGAGCGAGTAGGGATTGCCATGCAATAGATGCACTAGAGCTATAAATGTATGAAATCTCAACAAAAGAAACTAAGTGGGTGTGCATCCAACTTGCTTGCTCACGAAGACCTAGGGCATTTTGAGGAAGCCCATCATTGGAATATACAAGCCAAGTTCAATAATGGAAACTTCCCACTACTATATGAAAGTGACAAAATAAGAGACTATCTATCATGAAGATCATGGTGCTACTTTGAAGCACAAGTGTGGAAAAGAGGATAGTAGCATTGTCCCTTCTCCTTTTTTCTCATTTTTCTGTTTTTTGGGCCCTCTATTTTTTTGGACTCTTTTTTTATCTTTTTCGTCCACAGTCTCATCCCGACTTGTGGGGGAATCATAGTCTCCATCATCCTTTCCTCACTGGGACAATGCTCTAGTAATGATGATCATCACACTTTTATTTACTTACAACTCGATACCCAGAACAAAATATGACTCTACGTGAATGCCTCCGGCGGTGTACCAGGATGTGCAATGAATCAAGAGTAACATGTATGAAAGAATTATGAATGGTGGCTTTGACACAAAAACGATGTTAACTACATGATCATGCAAGGCAATATGACAATGATGGAGCATGTCATAATAAATGAAATAGTGGAAACTTGCATGGCAATATATCTCGGAATGGCTATGGAAATGCCATAATAGGTAGGTATGGTGGCTGTTTTGAGGAAGGTAAATGGTGGGTTTATGGTACCGGCAAAAGTTGTGTGGTACTAGAGAGGCTAGCAATGGTGGAAGGGCGAGAGTGCGTATAATCCATGGACTCAACATTAGCCACAAAGAACTCACATCCTTATTGCAAAAATCTATTAGTTATTGAAACGAAGTATTGCGTGCATGCTCCTAGGGGGATAGACTGGTAGGAAAAGACCATCTCTCGTCCCCGACCGCCACTCATAAGGAAGACAATCAATAAATATATCATGCTCCAACTTCATCACATAACGGTTCACCATACGTCCATGCTATGGGAATCACAAACTTCAATACAAGTATCTCTCAAATTCACAACTACTCTACTAGCATGACTCTAATATCACCATCTTCATATGTCAAAACAATCATAAATAATCAAACTTCTCATAGTATTCAACGCACTTTATATGAAAGTTTTTATTATACCCATCTTGGATGCCCATCATATTAGGAATAGTTTTATAGCCAAAGCAAATTACCATGTTGTTCTAAAAGACTCTCAAAATAATATAAGTGAAGGATGAGAGATTAATAATTTCTATAAAATAAAACCACCACCATGCTCTAAAAAGATATAAGTGAAGCACTAGAGCAAAATTATCTAGCTCACAAGATATAAGTGAAGCACATAGAGTATTCTAATTAATTCTGATTCATGCGTGTCTCTCCTGAAAGGTGTGTACAGCAAGGATGATTGTGGTAAACTAAAAAGAAAAGACTCAAATCATACAAGATGCTCTAAGCAAAACACATATCATGTGGTGAATAAAAATATAGCCTCAAGTAAAGTTACCGATAGACGAAGACGAAAGAGGGGATGCCTTCTGGGGCATCCCCAAGCTTAGGATTTTGGTTGTCATTGAATTTTAACTTGGGGTGCTTGGGAATACCCAAGCTTAGGCTCTTGCCACTCCTTATTCCAAAATCCATCAAATCTTTACCCAAAAACCTGAAAACTTCACAACACAAAACTTCAACAGAAAATCTCATGAGCTCCGTTAGTATAAGAAAATATACCACCACTTAAAGGTATTGTAATGAACTCATTCTTTATTTATTTTGGTGTTAAACCTACTACATTACAACTTCTCTATGGTTCATACCCCCCGATACTACTCATAGATTCATCAAAATAAGCAAACAACACACGAAAAACAGAATCTGTCAAAAACAGAATAGTCTATAGCAATCTGTAACTTTCGAATACTTTTGTAACTCCAAAAATTCTAAAACATTAGGACGGCCTGAGAAATTTGTATATTAATCTACTCCAAGTGGAGTAGGTATTTTATCGCTCTCTGGTAAAAAATGAAAATTAATTTCGTGAGCGTAAAAGTTTTTGTTTTTTCAGCAAGATCAAACAACTATCACCCAAGAAGATCCTAAAGGCTTTACTTGCCACAAACGATAATTAAAATATAAAAAACACAATCATAACAGAAGCTATATGAATTATTTATTACTAAACAGGAGCAAAAAAGCAAAGAACAAAAGTAAAATTGGGTTGCCTCCCAACAAGTGCTATCGTTTAACGCCCCTAGCTAGGCATAAAAACAAGAATAGATCTAGGTATTGCCATCTTTGGTATGCAATCCATAAGTGGCTCTCATAATAGATTCATAAGGCAATTTAATTTTCTTACTAGGAAAGTGTCCCATGCCTTTCCTTAACGGAAATTGGAATCTAATATTTCCTTCTTTCATGTCAATAATTGCACCAATCGTTTTAAGGAAAGGTCTACCAAGAATAATAGGACATGTAGGATTGCAATCTATATCAAGAACAATGAAATATGCGGGCACATAATTCCTATTTGCAACAATAAGAACATCATTAATCCTTCCCATAGGTTTCTTAATGGTGGAATCTACAAGATGCAAATTTAAAGAACAATCATCAAATTCACAGAAACCTAGCACATCACACAAGGTTTTTGGAATCGTGGAAACACTAGCACCCAAATCACACAAAGCATAGCATTCATAATCTTTAATCTTAATTTTAATAGTAGGTTCCCACTCATCAAAAAGTTTTCTAGGGATAGAAACTTCTAGTTCAAGCTTTTCTTCATAGGATTGCATTAAAGCATCAACGATATGTTTAGTAAAAGCTTTATTTTGATTATAAGCATGAGGAGAATTTAACACGGATTGCAACAAGGAAATACAATCTATCAAAGAGCAATTATCATAATTAAATTCCTTGAAATCCAAAATAGTGGGTTCATTGATATGTAAAGTTTTGACCTCTTCAATCCCACTTGTATTAATTTTTGCATCAAGATCTAAAAACTCCGAATCATTGGGACGCCTTTTAACTAAAGTTGACTCATCTCCAGTCCCATCTTTATCAAGATTCATATTGGAAAACAAAGATTTAATAGGATTCACATCAATCACTTTTAGATCTTCTTGATTATTATCATGAAAACTAGAAGAACACGCTTTCATAAAGCAATCTTTTTTTGCACGCATCCTAGCGGTTCTTTCTTTGCACGCATCCTAGCGGTTCTTTCTTTGCACTCATCAATGGAAATTCTCATGGCTTTGAGATTCATTGATGTCATTCTTAGGTGGAATATATCTAAGTTTCAAAGAATCAACATTAAGATAAATTCTATCTACGTTCCTAGCCAACCCATCAATCTTAAGCAATTTTTCTTCTACCAAAGCATTGAAATTCTTTTGCGGACTTATTAAAATTTCCATAAGAGTTGTTGTAGGAATTAACATAATTATTAGAGGAATTACTAGGAAACGGCCTAGAATTAAAGTTTCCTCTATACGCGTTGTTACCAAAATTGTTCCTACCAACAAAATTCACATCCATAGATTCATTATTATTCTCAATTAAAGTGGACAAAGGCATATCATTAGGATCAGAAGAAACACTTTTATTGGCAAACAATTTCATAAGTTCATCCATCTTTCCACTCAAAACATAAATCCCTTCAATCGCATGAACTTTTTTACTAGTGGATCTTTCGGTGTGCCATTGAGAATAATTAACCATAATATTGTCTAGGAGTTTAGTAGCTTCTCCTAAAGTGATTTCCATAAAAGTGCCTCCCACAGCCGAATCTAAAAGATTTCTAGAAGCAAAATTCAGTCCGGCATAAAAGTTTTGTATAATCAGCCACAAATTCAAAGCATGTGTAGGGCAATTATGTATCATTAATTTCATCATCTCCCAAGCTTCTGCAACATGATCATGATAGTGTTTCTTAAAATTCCTAATATCGTTCCTAAGAGAGATGATCTTAGCGGGAGGAGAATACTTAGAGATAAAAGCATCTTTGCACTTATTCCATGAATCAATACAATTTTTAGGCAAAGAAGAGAACCAAGTTTTAGCACGATCTCTAAGTGAAAATGGAAATAGCTTCAATTTAACAATATCATTATCCACATCTTTCTTCTTTGGCATATCACACAAATCAACAAAGTTGTTTAGATGGGTAGCGACATCTTCACTAGGAAGGCCAGAAAATTGATCTTTCATAACAAGATTCAACAAAGCGGTATTAATTTCACAAGATTCAACATCGGTAGTAGGAGAAATCGGAGTGCTAATAAAATCATTGTTGTTGGTATTGGAAAATTCACAAAATTTAGTATTATCTTGAGCCATTGTGACAAACAGTCAATCCTACACACAAGAACACAAGAAGCAAGCGAAAAGAGACGAACGAAAGAGGGGCGAAGAAAAGGCAAAGGTTTTCGAAAATAGTTTTAGAAGTGAGGGAGAGGAAAACGAGAGGCGAATGGCAAATAATGTAATGCGAGGGAGAAGAGTTTATGGTGGGTACTTGGTATGTCTTACTTGGCGTAGATCTCCCCGGCAACAGCGCCAGAAATCCTTCTAGCTACCTCTTGAGCATGCGTTGGTTTTCCCTTGAAGAGGAAAGGGTGATGCAGCAAAGTAGCGTAAGTATTTTCCTCAGTTTTGAGAACCAAGGTATCAATCCAATAGGAGACAATGCACAAGTCACCTACTACCTGCACAAACAATCAAGAACCCTGCAACCAACGCGATAAAGGGGTTGTCAATCCCTTCACGGTCACTCGCAAAAGTGATATCTAATAGGGATAGTAAAGTAAATATTTTTGGTATTTTTGTTGTATAGATTGGAAAGTAAAGATTGCAAAATAGTAAACGAGATGCAATGTAAATAAAAGAGATGTAATATAATATGAAAGAGATCCGGGGCCCATAGGTTTCACTAGTAGATTCTCTGAAGATAGCATGTATTACGGTGGGTGAACAAATTACTGCCGAGTAATTGATGGAAACGTGCATAATTATGAAGATATCTAAGGCAACGATCATGAATATAGCCATCACGTCTATCTCAAGTAGATCGAAAAGATTATGCATCTACTACTATAACTTCACACATCGACCGCTATCCAGCATGCATCTAGAGTATTAAGTTCATAAGAACGGAGTAACGTGCTACCTCTTGAGCACTGCTTTGGTTTTCCCTTGAAGAGGAAAGGGTGATGCAGTAAAGTAGCGTAAGTATTTCCCTCAGTTTTTGAGAACCAAGGTATCAATCTAGTAGGAGACAACGTGTACACACACAAATAAGAACCTCGCAACCAACGCGATAAAGGGGTTGTTAATCCCTTCACGGCCACTTGCAAGAGTGAGATCTGATAGAGATGATAATAATAAGATAAATATTTTTGGTATATTTGTGATATAGATTGAAAGTAAAGATTGCAAAATAAACTAGATTGGAAACTTGTATGATGGAGAATAGACCCCGGGGCCATAGGTTCCACTAGTGGCTTCTCTCAAGAAAGCATAAGTATTATGTTGGGTGAACAAATTACTGTCGAGCAATTGATAGAAAAGCGAATAATTATGAGAATATCTAGGCATGATCATGTATATAGGCCTCACATCCGAGACAAGTAGACCGAAACGATTCTGCATCTACTACTATAACTCCACACATTGACCGCTACCCAGCATGCATCTAGAGTATTAACTTCATAAAAACAGAGTAACGCCTTAAGCAAGATGACATGATGTAGAGGGATAAACTCATGCAATATGATGTAAACCCCATCTTTTTATCCTCGATGGAAACAATACAATACGTGTCGGTTCCCTTTCTGTCACTGGGATCGAGCACCGTAAGATTGAACCCAAAGCTAAGCACTTCTCCCATTGCAAGAAATATCAATCTAGTAGGCCAAACCAAACCGATAATTCGAAGAGACTTGCAAAGATAAAGCAATAATACATGAAAGAATTCAGAGGAGATTCAAACATTGTTCATAGATAAACTTGATCATAAACCCATAATTCATCGGATCTCGACAAACACACTGCAAAAGAAGATTACATCGAATAGATATCCAAGAGAATCGAGGAGAACTTTGTATTGAGATCCAAAGAGAGAGAAGAAGTCATCTAGCTACTAGCTATGGACCCGAAGGTCTGAAGTAAACTACTCACACATCATCGGAGGGGCCATGGAGTTGATGTAGAGGCCCTCCGTGATCAATGCCCCCTCCGGCGGAGCTCTGGAAAAGGCCCCAAGATGGGATCTCTTGGGTACATAAGGTTGCGGCGGTGGAAATAGTGTTTCGTGGTGCTCCTGGATGTTTGGGGGTATATGCATATATATAGGAGGAAGAAGTATGTCGGTGGAGCAACGAGGGGCCCCCGAGGGTGGAGGGCACGCCCAGGGGGTGGGCGCGCCCCCTGCCTCGTGTCCGCCTCGTTGATTGCTTGACGTCCACTCCAAGTCTCCTGGATCATGTTTGTTCCAAAAATAATGCTCCCAGAGGCTTCATTCCATTTGGACTCCGTTTGATATTCCTTTTTGGCGAAACTCTAAAATAGGCAAAAAACAGCAATTTGAGCTGGGCCTCCTGTTAATAAGTTAGTCCCAAAAACAGTATAAAAGTTTAAAAATAAGCTCATTAACATCCAAAATAGATAATATAATAGCATGGAGCAATAAAACACTATAGATACGATGGAGACGTATCAAGCATCCCCAAGCTTAATTCCTGCTCGTCCTCGAGTAGGTAAATGAGAAAAACAGAATTTTTGATGTGGAATGCTTCGTAACATATTTCTCAATGTAATTTTTCTTTATTGTGGCATGAATGTTCAGATCCGAAAGATTCAAGATAAAACTTTAATATTGACATAGAAATAATAATACTTCAAGCATACTGACTAAGCAATCATGTCTTCTCAAAATAACATGGCCAAAGAAAGTTATCCCTACAAAATCATATAGTCTGGCTATGCTCTATCTTCATCATACAAAATATTAAATCATGCACATCCCCGATGACAAGCCAAGCAATTGTTTCATACTTTTGATATTCTCAAACTTTTTCAATCTTCACGCAATATATGAGCGTGAGCCATGGATATAGCACTTTGGTGGAATAGAATGGTGGTTGTGGAGAAGACAAAAAGGAGAAGATAGTCTCACATCAACTAGGTGTATCAATGGGCTATGGAGATGCCCATCAATAGATATCAATGTGAGTGAGTAGGGATTGCCATGCAACGGATGCACTAGAGCTATAAGTGTATGAAAGCTCAACAAAAGAAACCAAGTGGGTGTGCATCCAACTTGCTTGCTCACGAAGACCTAGGGCAATTTGAGGAAGCCCATCATTGGAATATACAAGACAAGTTCTATAATGTAAAATTCCCACTAGTTTATGAAAGTGACAACATAGGAGACTCTCTATCATGAAGATCATGGTGCTACTTTCAAGCACAAGAGTGGTAAAAGGATAGTAACATTGTCCCTTCTCTCTTCTTCTCTCATTTTTTTATTTGGGCCTTCTTTCTTTTTTTGGCCTCTTTTCTCTTTTTTTTAAATTTTTCGTTGGGAGTCTCATCCCGACTTGTGGGGGAATCATAGTCTCCATCATCCTTTCCTCACTGGGACGATGCTCTAATAATGATGATCATCACACTTATTTTTACTTACAACTGAAGAATTACAACTCAATACTTAGAACAAAATATGAATCTATGTGAATGACTCCGGTGGTGTACCGGGATAATGAATCAAGAGTGACATGTATGAAAGAATTATGAACGGTGGCTTTGCCACAAATACGATGCCAACTACATGATCATGCAAAGCAATATGACAATGATGAAGCGTGTCATAACAAACGGAATGGTGGAAAGTTGCATGGCAATATATCTCAGAATGGCTATGGAAATTCCATAATAGGTAGGTATGGTGGCTGTTTTGAGGAAGGTATATGGTGGGTTTATGGTACCGGCGAAAGTTGCGTGGTACTAGAGAGGCTAGCAAATGTGGAAGGGTGAGGGTGCGTATAATCCATGGACTCAACATTAGTCATAAAGAACTCACATACTTATTGCAAAAATCTATTAGTTATCGAAATAAAGTAATACGCGCATACTCCTAGGGGGATAGATTGGTAGGAAAAGACCATCGCTCGTCCCCGACCGCCACTCATAAGGAAGGCAATCAATAAATAAATCATGCTCCGACTTCATCTCATAACGGTTCACCATGCGTGCATGCTACGGGAATCACAAACTTCAACACAAGTATTTCTCAAATTCACAAATACTCAACTAGCATGACTCTAATATCACCATCTCCATATCTCAAAACAATCATCAAGTATCAAACTTCTCTTAGTATTCAATGCACTTATATGAAAGTTTTTGTTACGCCTAAAAGCAAATTGCCATGTTGTTCTAAAGGACTCTCAAGATAATATAAGTGAAGCATGAGAGATCAATTATTTCTATAAAATAAAACCACCACCGTGCTCTAAAAGATATAAGTGAAGCACTAGAGCAAAAACTATATAGCTCAAAAGATATAAGTGAAGCACATAGAGTATTCTAATAAATTCTGATTCATGTGTGTATCTATCAAAAGGTGTGTACAGAAAGGATGATTGTGGTAAAATAAAAAGAAAAGACTCAAATCATACAAGACGCTCCAAGAAAAACACATATCATGTGGCGAATAAAAATGTAGCTCCAAGTAAAGTTACCGATGAACGAAGACAAAAGAGGGGATGCCTTTCGGGGCATCCCCAAGCTTAGGCTTTTTGGTGTCCTTGTATTTTACCTTGGGGCGCCATGGGCATCCCCAAGCTTAGGCTCTTGCCACTCCTTGTTCCATAATCCATCAAATCTTTACCCAAAACTTGAAAACTTCACAACACAAAACTTAACAGAAAAATCTTGTGAGCTCCGTTAGCGAAAGAAAACAAAACACCACTTAAAGGTACTGTAATGAACTCATTCTTTATTTATATTGGTGTTAAACCTACTGTATTACAACTTCTCTATGGTTTATAAACTCTTTTACTAGCCATAGATTCATCAAAATAAGCACACAACACATCAAAAACAGAATCTGTCAAAAATAGAACAGTCTGTAGTAATCTGTAACTAACGCAAACTTATGGAATCCCAAAAATTCTAAAATAAATTGATGGACTTGAGGAATTTATATTTTAATCATCTGCAAAAATAATTAACTAAATATCACTATCCAAATAAAAATGGCAGCAATTCTCGTGAGTGCTAAAGTTTCTGTTTTTTACAGCAAGATCAACAAGACTTTCCCCAAGTCTTCCCAACGGTTCTACTTGGCACAAACACTAATTAAACACAAAAAACACAACCAAAACAGAGGCTAGATAAATTATTTATTACTAAACATTAGCAAAAAGCAAGGAATAAAAAAATTGGTTACCTCCCAACAAGCGCTATCGTTTAATGCCCCTAGCTAGGCATAAAAGCAAAGATAGATCTAGGTATTGCCATCTTTGGTAGGTAATTCTTCAATGAGACACCTATAATTCTTAGGAGTTTCTTTCTTTTCATTAATTATCAAGCTCCTAGGCACGAAATCAAGAAAATCATTTGTAGCAAAAGGTTCCTTAAGGATAGAGAGAAAGTTGGGGTGAACACTTAGGGATTTGAGGTCCGCATTTTCCTTACTAGAAGTTTCGCCCTTATTTTTAGGAACATCCATCAATTTGGCAATATTAGCATTAGGAGGAGTGTTTTTTACGGAAGAAAAGGCAGACCCAAGGTTGGTAACTATATCCTCAATTTTATCAATTCTAGTGGAATCTTGATCTATCTTTTCATTAAAAATTTAAGGGCAACTCCTACCTTAGATCCGTATTGGGTAATATGGTTATGGATCTTTCTATCCAAATTTTCAATAAACTCTACGGTGGCAATTTGATTTCCAATAATTTCAAGCCATTGCATAACATGTTCCAAATTTAAATTAGTTCCATTAACCAAAATAGGTGGTGGGACAAACAAATCTATCATAGCATTGTAAGAATCAAAAGTATGGCTAGCCAAGAAATTTCCTCCGGTAATGGTATCAAGAATATATCTATTCCAAGGTGTGATGCCTACATAAAAATTGCGAAGAAGAACGGAAGTAGATTGCTTCCTAGTAGATCTATTTTGAGCATTGCAAATTCTGTAGCAAGCATCTTTTAGATTTTCTCCATCCCTTTGTTTAAAATTAAGGACCTCATTCTCAGGAGATAAAGGAATAGCCATAATGACGAAGCAATCGGAAAAGAGGCGAACGGAAAGAGAGGGCGAATAAAATGGCAAAGGTGAAGTGGGGGATAGGAAAATGAGAGGCAAATGGCAAATAATGTAATGCGAAGGATAAGAGTTGTGATGGGTACTTGGTATGTCTTGACTTGACGTAGATCTCCCCGGCAACGGCGACAGAAATCCTTTTTGCTACCTCTTGAGCACTGCGTTGGTTTTCCCTTGAAGCGTAAAGGGTGATGCAGTAAAGCAGCGTAAGCATTTCCCTTAGTTATTGAGAACCAAGGTATCAATCCAGTAGGAGACCACGCGCGAGTCACCTCGTACCTACACACACAAATAAGAACCTCGCAACCAACGCGATAAAGGGGTTGTCAATCCCTTCATGGCCACTTGCAAGGGTGACATATGATAGAGATGATAATAATAAGATAAATATTTTTGGTATTTTTATGATATAGATTGAAAGTAAAGATTGCAAAATAAACTAGATTGGAAACTTGTATGATGGAGAATAGACCCGGGGGCCATAGGTTTCACTAGTCGCTTCTCTCAAGAAAGCATAATTATTATGGTGGGTGAACAAATTACTGTCGAGCAATTGATAGAAAAGCGAGTAATTATGGGAATATCTAGGCATGATCATGTATATAGGCATCACGTCCGAGACAAGTAGACCGAAACGATTCTGCATCTACTACTATTACTCCACACATCGACCGCTATCCAGCATGCATCTAGAGTATTAAGTTCATAAGAACAGAGTAACGCCTTAAGCAAGATGACATGATGTAGAGGGATAAACTCATGCAATATGATGTAAACCCCATCTTTTTATCCTCGATGGCAACAATACAATACATGTCGGTTCCCTTTCTGTCACTGGATCGAGCACCGCAAGATTGAACCCAAAGCTAAGCACTTCTCCCATTGCAAGAAAGATCAATCTAGTAGGCCAAACCAAACTGTGATTGAAAGAGACTTGCAAAGATAAACCAATCATACATAAAAGAATTCAGAGGAGATTCAAATATTTTTCATAAATAAACTTGATCATAAACCCACAATTCATCGGATCTCGACAAACACACCGCAAAAGAAGATTACATCGAATAGATCTCCAAGAGAATCGAGGAGAACTTTGTATTGAGATCCAAAGAGAGAGAAGAAGCCATCTAGCTACTAGCTATGGACCCGAAGGTCTGAAGTAAACTACTCAGACATCATCGGAGGGGCCATGGAGTTGATGTAGAGGCCCTCCGTGGTCAATGCCCCCTCCGGCAGAGCTTCGGAAAAGGCCCCAAGATGGGATCTCTTGGGTACATAAGGTTGCAGTGGTGGAAATAGGGTTTCGTGGTGCTCCTAGATGTTTGGGGGTATATGGATATATATAGGAGGAATAAGTACGTCGGTGGAGCAACGAGGGGCCCACGAGGGTGGAGGGCGCGCCCAGGGGGTGGGCGTGCCCCCCTGCCTCATGGCCGCCTCGTTGATTGCTTGACGTCCACTCCAAGTCTCTTGGATCAAGTTTGTTCCAAAAATAACGCTCCCGAAGGTTTCATTCCGTTTGGACTCCGTTTGATATTCATTTTTGGCGAAACTCTAAAATAGGCAAAAAAACAGTAATTTGGGCTGGGCCTCCGGTTAAAAGGTTAGTCCCAAAAATAGTATAAAAGTGTAAAAATAAGCCCATTAACATCCAAAATAGATAATATAATAGCATGGAGCAATCAAAAATTATAGATACGTTGGAGACGTATCATAACGCATTAAGCAAGATGACATGATATAGAGGGATAAACTCAAGCAGTGTGATATAAACCCCATCATTTTATCCTCGATGGCAACAATACAATACGTGCCTTGCTTCCCCTACTGTCACTAGGAAAGGACACCGCAAGATTGAACCCGAAGCTATGCACTTCTCCCATTGCAAGAAAGATCAATCTAGTAGGCCAAACTAAACCGATAATTCGAAGAGACTTGCAAAGATATCAAATCATGCATATAAGAATTCAGAGAAGAACCAACTAATATTCATAGATAATCTTGTTCATAAATCCACAATTCATCGGATCTCGACAAACACACTGCAAAAGAGTATTACATTGAATAGATCTCCAAGAACATCGAGGAGAACTTTGTATTGAGAATCAAAGAGAGAGAGAGAGAAGAATCCATCTAATAACTATGGACCCGAAGGTCTGTGGTAAACTACTCACGCTTCATCGGAGAGGCAATGGTGTTGACGTAGAAGCCCTCCGTGATCGATTCCCCCTCCGGAAGATTGCCAGAAAAGGCCCCAAGATGGGATCTCACGGGTACAGAAGGTTGCGGCAGTGGAAAAGTGGCTTCGTGGCTCCCCCTGATGTTTCTAGGGTTTAAGAGTATATATAGGTGAAAGAAGTACGTCGGTGGAGCTACGAGGGGCCCACGAGGGTGTCGGCGCGCCTACCCCACCTGGGCGCGCCCTCCTACCTCCTGGCTTCCTCGTGGAGTTCCAGACTTCGACTCCAATTCTTCTGGATTGCTTTCGGTCCAACAAAGATCATCGCGAAGGTTTCATTCCGTTTGGACTCCGTTTGGTATTCCTTTTCTGCAAAACTCTAAAATAGGCAAAAAAACATAAACTGGCACTGTGCCTCCGGTTAATAGGTTAGTCCCAAAAATAATATAAAAGAGCACATTAAAGCCCATTAAATATCCAAAACAGATAATATAATAGCATGGAACAATAAAATATTATAGATACGATGGAGACGTATCACGCGAGAACTTCAAATTTCATTCCAAGAAGTTGCAAATCAGCTACAGAAAAGCAAGGAAAAGAACAGCTGCGTCCGGCACCTATACTAGGACGTGGGTGGGAGCCCCCGTGAGGCCCACGGGCGGCGCTCAGGAGACTCTGGGCGTGTACAGCCCCACTCATTATTACGTGAGAGTTTCATGGACGGAGACTTGAGAGGCACATGGCCTTGGTCACGGGTAGGACTTCGGAGATGCTGGATGTTCCAGGCATTCTGGATGGGGAACCCGTCCTGCGGCTCCAGGCGCGCGGCGCCAGGCCTGGAGACACGGGCAATCCTGAAGGGGCCCTCCAACATGGGCGAGAGCTTGTGAAGCCCCTCCCAGGAGAGCACCCGTCTCAGGATGAGGTCACCCATCTCGAGGGGCTTGGAGCGGATGCTACGAGAGTGATATCGCCGTAGCGCCTGCTGGTACCTCGTGGCGCGGAGCGAGGCTTGGCGGTGGCCCTCCTCCCAGAGCATGAGGTCCATCCCCCGAGAGGCGTCCTGGCGTGCTTCGTCAAACTCCAAGACCTGCGGGGAGTTATGTTTGACCTCATGGGGGAGGACCGCCTTAGCCCCGTAGACGAGGAAGAACGGGGTCTCACCGGTGGGCTTAGTCGTGGTGGTGCGGATGGACCACAACACGGACTGAAGCTCATCGAGCCAACCCCTGCCGCAGACCTCAAGTTTCTTATTTAAGCTCCTCGCCTTGAGCCCCTCAGGACCTCCGAATTGGCACGCTCAGCTTGGCCGCTACTCCGTGGATGTGCCACCGAAGGGTAGCATATCTGCATTCCAAGGTTAGCACAATACGTTTTGAAGAGGTTGCTCGTTTACTGAGAGCCATTTTCAGTGATGACACAGTTGGGGACCCCAAAGCAGCTCACGAGGCCCTTGATAAACTTGACGGTCGAGCCAGCTGGGATGGTGCACACTGGATCCACCTCCGCCCACTTGGTGAACTTGTCGATGGTGACGTAGAGGTAGCGGTAACCCTCGACTTCCCAGGGAAACGGGCCTAGGATATCCAGCCCCCAGACCGTGAACGACCATGAGAGCAGGATGGTCTAGAGGCCCTAAGCGGGCTGGTGGATCTGCTTGGCATGGAACTGACATGCCTCGCGGGATCTCACCAGCTCAGTGGCATCATTGAGCACTGTGGGCCAGTAGAACCCGCTACGAAACGCCTTGCCCATGAGGGTGCGCGACGAAGAGTGATGCCCGCATCCCCACTGTGGATGTCAGCCAGCAGCTTGCACCACTGCTCCTTGGAGATGCACCATAAAGAGATGTCATTCGGGCGCCTTCGGTAGAGCTCGTTGTCCTGGACGCAGTATGTGGTGGCCTGGTAGGCCACGTGTTCTTCTCTGGCAAGGTGCCTCGGAGCAGGTATGCCTTGAACTCCTCGGTCCAGCACCCCTCCTGAGGTTCGAACACGAGGAGCAGGCGATCCCCCGAGGTCGGACCACAGGCTGGGGCGCCTGAGGAGGGTGCCATGGGCGGTTCCCCCCAAAGCAGCAGCGGTCCTACTGTGGGGGAGCCACTGATGGCTTGAAGAGCCACTCCTCGAAGACGCCAGGCTTCTGGGGCTCGCGTCGTATGCCCTCTTGGCGATGTCGTCTGCCTCCTTGTTCGTGCCATGTTGTACGTGCTGCAATTCCAAGCCCAAGAATCATTCTTCAATTTTGTGTACCTCTTCTAGGTATGCCTCCATGTGCTCGTCTTTTGGCTTGTACGCCTTGTTGGAGACATTGACGAGGAGCTGAGAGTCGCCCTTGATGGTGAGACGCCTGACCCCCAGAGTCGCCGCAGCCTTGAGGCCGGTGATCAGGCCCTCGTACTCTGCGATGTTGTTGGAGACCTTCTCGCCATGCTGAAAGCAGAGTTGCACGGTGTAGTAGAGCTTATCCTTGGTGAGTGAGATGAACACGACTCCAGCTCTCGCGCCCTGTCGTGCGAACGCGCCGTCAAAGTACATAACCCAGTCATCCGGTGCTTCGTCCCCGGGCATTATGGAATGGTCCTCGCCCACCCCTCGGTCTGGTGCGTCAGTCCATCCCGCCACAAAGTCAGCGAGGGCCGTGCCCTTGATGACTCTAGTGGTGATGAACTCCAGTTGGAACTCCTGCAGCTCGATGTTCCACTCAGCAACCCTTCCCGCGGCGTTGGGGCTCCGGAGTACCTTCTCCAAGGGGTATGCGGAGACCACTTTGATGGAGTGGCCTTGGAAGTAGTGGCGCAGCTTCCTAGAGGCGACGAGGAGTTCAAGCAGGAGCTTCTGTGGCATAGGGTAGCGTGCACGCGCGTCACGCAACACCGTGCTGACAAAGTACATGGGGTGCTTGATACGTCTCCAACATATCTATAATTTTTTATTGCTCCATGCTATATTATCTACTGTTTTGGACTATATTGGGCTTTATTTTCCTCTTTTATATTATTTTTGGGACTAACCTATTAACCGGAGGCCCAGCCCAGAATTGCTGTTTTTTTGCCTATTTCAGTGTTTCGAAGAAACAGAATATCAAACGGAGTCCAACCAGGAAAATCCTTTTTGGAACGTGATTTTCTTCTCGGATAAGACCCAGGAGACTTGGACCCTACTCGAAGAAGTACCGGAGGCGGTCACGAGGGTAGGGGGTGCCCCCCTACAGGGCGCGCCCCCTGCCTCATGGGCCCCTCGGTGCTCCACCGACGTACTCCTTCCTCCTATATATACCCACGTACCCCCAAACAATCAGAACAGGAGCCAAAAACCTAATTCCACCGCCGCAACTTTCTGTATCCACGAGATCCCATCTTGGGGCCTGTTCCGGAGCTCCGCCGGAAGAGGGCCGTCATCACAGAGGGCTTCTACATAATCCTAGCCTCTCCGATGAAGTGTGAGTATTTTACCTCAGACCTTCGGGTCCATAGTTAGTAGCTAGATGGCTTCTTCTCTCTTTTTGGATCTCAATACAATGTTCTCCCCCTCTCTTGTGGAGATCTATTCGATGTAATCTTCTTCTTTTGCGGTGTGTTTGTTGAGACCGATGAATTGTGGGTTTATGATCAAGTCTATCTATGAACAATACTTGAATCTTCTCTGAATTCTTTTATGTATGATTGGTTATCTTTGCAAGTCTCTTCGAATTATCTATTTAGTTTGGCCAACTAGATTGGTAGTTCTTGCCATGGGAGAAGTGCTTAGCTTTGGGTTCGATCTTGCGGTGTTCTTTCCCAGTGACAAAAGGGGCAGCAAGACACGTATTGTATCGTTGCCATCGAGGATAAAAAGATGGGGTTTATTTCATATTGCATGAATTTATCTCTCTACATCATGTCATCTTGCTTAAAGCATTACCCTGTTTTTAACTTAATACTCTAGATGCATGTTGGATAGCAGTCGATGAGTGGAGTAATAGTAGTAGATGCAGAATCGTTTCGATCTACTTGTCATGGATGTGATGCCTATAGACATGATCATGCCTAGATATTCTCATAACTATGCTCAATTCTTTCAATTGCTCAACAGTAATTTGTTCACCCACCGTAGAAAACTTATGCTCTCGAGAGAAGCCACTGGTGAAACCTATGGCCCCTGGGTCTATTCTCATCATATCAATCTCCATCACTTTAATCTTGTTTTGTTTTTTACTTTGCCTTTTACTTTTTACTTTGCATCTTTATATCAGAAATACCAAAAATATTATCTATCAGATCTCACTTCCGTAAGTGACCGTGAAGGGATTGACAACCCCTAATCGCGTTGGTTGTGTTGAGCTCTTTGTGTTGTGTAGGTATGAGGGACTTGCGCATGGCCTCCTACTGGATTGATACCTTGGTTCTCAAAAACTGAGGGAAATACTTACGCTACTCTGCTGCATCATCCCTTCCTCTTCGGGGAAAACCAACACAAGCTCAAGACGTAGCAAGAAGGATTTCTGGCGCCGTTGCCGGGGAGTCTGCGCAAAAGTCAATATACCAAGTACCCATCACAATCCCTATCTCTCGCATTACATTATTTGCCATTTGCCTCTCGTTTTCCTCTCTCCCCAATTCACCCTTGCCGTTTTATTCGCCCTCTCTCTCTCTATCCTCCCTCTCTTTCTCTATTTGCCTCTTTTTGCCCGTTTCTTGTTTGCTCGTATGGTTGGAATAGTTGTTTATTTATTACTAAACAAAGAACTTAAGATCTATGGATCGTCATCTGCTTGCCAATCTTTTTAAGGGATCCAATTATGATGAACCAATTCCTAGTGATTTGGATGCACTAGATTATCTTTATAAGCTTTTGCCTGAAATCCGTAAATCTGAAAATCGTGATGAAGTGCTTCATGAAGTGATTCATGATAGATCTTTGAATAAAAAGCATGATTGCAATGATGATAGTATAAATTCTATTAATATAAATTGTGCTAATAATATGCAAAACCCTAAGCTTGGGGATGCTAGTTTTGCTATGTCCTCTACTTATTGCAATGATCATGATTGGGGTGATTCTTCTTATGATCTTGAAAATTTATTTAAGCCCCATGATGAATATGATATTTATTATAATGTTTGCAATAATATTGAAAGTGGGTTTGGAAGAATGTCAACTTTAGATCCCACATATTTGGAGAATGTTCAATCTTATGAAGTTTTTGATAAAAGTGCGTTTGGAAAGGTCATGACTTTAGTTAATGTTAATCCCACTATTTTGGAAGAGTGTCAACTTTACATGCATGTGGATCATGTTGAAAGTATTCTATGTGATAGATATTTTTTCGAATTTTCTTATGATCCTACATGTAATTATTACGAGAGAGGAAAATATGGTGGTAGAAATTTTCATGTTACTAAATTGCCTCTCGTTATGTTGAGATTGCTATTGTTTCTTTCCGCTTCCTTGCATATGCTAGTTTTTGCTTGCCTTGATAATTTGTTTTCCTATAAGATGCCTATGCATAGGAAGTATGTTAGACTTATATGTGTTTGTCACGTGTTTTATGATGCTCTCTTTGTGCTTCGATTCTTGTCTTTCATGTGAGCATCATTGAAATATTTTGCCTAGCTATAAGGCTTTAAAGAAAAGCGCTTGCTAGGAGACAACCCAATGTTTATCCTTGCTGTTATTTACTAAATAATTTATCTAGCCTCTGTTTTGGTTGTGTTTTTTGTGCTTAATTAGTGTTTGTGCCAAGTAGAACCATTGGGAAGACTTGGGGAAAGTCTTGTTGAACTTGCTGTAAAAAACAGAAACTTTAGCGCTCACGAGAACTGCTATCATTTTTATTTGAAGAGTGCTATTTAGTTAATTCTTTTTGAAGATGATTAATAGATAAATTACTCACGTCCAGAAATTTATTTTAGAATTTTTGGGGTTCCAGATCTTGCGCTAGCTACAGATTACTACAGACTGTTCTGTTTTTGACAGATTCTGTTTTTCGTGTGTTGTTTGCTTATTTTGATGAATCTATGGTTAGTAAAATAGTTTATAATCCATAGAGAAGTTGGAATACAGTAGGTTTAACACCAATATAAATAAAGAATGAGTTCATTACAGTACCTTGAAGTGGTTTTTTGTTTTCTTTCTCTAACGGAGCTCACGAGATTTCTATTGAGTTTTGTGTTGTGAAGTTTTCAAGTTTTGGGTGAATTCTTTTGATGGATTATGGAACAAGGAGTGGCAAGAGCCTAAGCTTGAGGATTCCCATGGCACCCCCAAGATAATCCAAGGACACCAAAAAGTCAAAGCTTGGGGATGCCTCGGAAGGCATCCCCTCTTTTGTCCACTTCCATCGGTAATTTACTTGGAGCTATATTTTTATTCACCAACATGATATGTGTTTTGCTTGGAGCGTCTTGTATTATTTGTGTCTTTGTTTGTTAGTATGCTACAATCATCCTTGCTGTACACGCCTTTTGAGAGTCATCTAAGAATTAAAATTTGATAGAATACTCTATGTGCTTCACTTATATCTTTTGAGCTATGTAGTTTTGCTCTACGTGCTTCACTTATATCTTTTGAGTGTTATAATTTTGCTCTATGTGCTTCACTTAGATCTTTTAGAGCACGGTGGTGGTCTGTTTCAAAGAAACTATTGATCTCTCATTCTTCACTTAAATTATTTTGAGAGTCTTAATAGCATTGTAATTTGCCTAATATAAATATGCTTGGTGTTCAAGATATGTGAAATTTTCTTTTGAGTGCGTTGAATACTAAGAGAAGATTGAAGCATGATAATTGTTTTCAGATATGGAGGTGATAATATTAGAGTTATGCTAGTTTAGTAGTTGTTAATTTAAAGAATACTTGTGTTAAATTTTGTGATTCCCGTAGCATGCACGTATGGTGAACCGTTATGTGATGAAGTCGGAGCATAATTTATTTATTGATTGTCTTCCTTATGAGTGGCGGTCGGGGACGAGCGATGGTCTTTTCCTACCAATCTATCCCCCTTGGAGCATGCGTGTAATACTTTGCTTTGATAACTTCTAGATTTTTGCAATAAGTATATGAGTTCTTTATGACTAATGTTGAGTCCATGGATTATATGCACTTTTTCCCATCCTTCCACCATTGCTAGCCTCTCTAATACCGCACACCTTTCGCCGGTATCATACACCCACCATATACCTTCCTCAAAACAGCCACCATACCTACCTATCATGGCATTTCCATAGCCATTCCGAGATATATTGCCATGCAACTTTCCACCGTTCCGTTTATTATGACATGCTCCATCATTGTCATATAGCTAGCATGATCATGTAGTCGACATCGTATTTAGGGCAAAGCCACCATTCATAATTATTTCATACATGTCACTCTTGATTCATTGCATATCCCGGTACACCGCCGGAGGCATTCATATAGAGTCATATTTGTTCTAAGTATCGAGTTGTAATTGTTGAGTTGTAAGAAAAATAAAAGTGTGATTATCATCATTTTCTAGAGCATTGTCCCAGGTGAGGAAAGGATGATGGAGACTATGATTCCCCCATAAGTCGGGATGAGACTCCGGACGAAAAAAAGAGGCCATAAAAAAGAGAGAAAAGGCCGAAATAAAAAAAATGAGAGAAAAAGAGAGAAGGGACAATGTTACTATCCTTTTACCACACTTGTGCTTCAAAGTAGCACCATGATCTTCATGATAGAGAGTCTCTCGTTATGTCACTTTCATATATTAGTGGGAATTTTTCATTATAGAACTTGGCTTGTATATTCCAATGATGGGCTTCCTCAAATTGCCCTAGGTCTTCGTGAGCAAGCGAGTTGGATGCACACCCACTTAGTTTCTTTTGATGAGCTTTCATATACTTATAGCTCTAGTGCATCCGTTGCATGGCAATCCCTACTCACTCACATTGATATCTATTGATGGCCATCTCCATAGCCCGTTGATACGCCTAGTTGATGTGAGACTATCTTCCCCTCTTTTTGTCTTCTCCACAACCACCCTTCTATTCCACATAGTGCTATGTCCATGGCTCACGCTCATGTATTGCGTGAAGATTGAAAAAGTTTTGAAAAAGTTAGAGTATGAAACAATTGTTTGGCTTGTCATCGGGGTTGTGCATGATTTAAATACTTTGTGTGGTGAAGATAGAGCATAGCCAGACTATATGATTTTGTAGGGATAACTTTCTTTGGCCATGTTATTTTGAGAAGACATAATTACTTTATTAGTATGCTTGAAGTGTTATTATTCTTTATGTCAATATGAACTTTTGCCTTGAATCTTTCTAATCTGAATATCCATACCACAATTAAGAAATTTTGCATTGAAATTATGCCAAGTAGCACTCCGCATCAAAAATTCTCTTTTTATCATTTACCTACTCGAGGACGAGCAGGAATTAAGCTTGGGGATGCCTGATACGTCTCCAACGTATCTATAATTTTTGATTGCTCCATGCTATATTATCTACTGTTTTGGACTATATTGGGCTTTATTTTCCACTTTTATATTATTTTTGGGACTAACCTATTAACCGGAGGCCCAGCCCAGAATTGCTGTTTTTTGCCTATTTCAGTGTTTCGAAGAAACAGAATATCAAACGGAGTCCAAACAGAAAAATCCTTTTTGGAATGTGATTTTCTTCTCAGATAAGACCCAGGAGACTTGGACCCTACTCCAAGAAGTACCGGAGGCGGTCACGAGGTTGGGGGGCGCCCCCCCTACAGGGCGTGCCCCCTGCCTCGTGGGCCCCTCGGTGCTCCACCGACGTACTCCTTCCTCCTATATATACCCACGTACCCGCAAACGATCAGAACAGGAGCCAAAAACCTAATTCCACCGCCGCAACTTTCTGTATCCATGAGATCCCATCTTGGGGCCTATTCCGGAGCTCTGCCGGAAGAGGGCTGTCATCACGGAGGGCTTCTACATCATCCTAGCCTCTCCGATAAAGTGTGAGTAGTTTACCTCAGACCTTCGGGTCCATAGTTAGTAGCTAGATGGCTTCTTCTCTCTTTTTGGATCTCAATACAATGTTCTCCCCCTCTCTTGTGGAGATCTATTCGATGTAATCTTCTTCTTTTGCGGTGTGTTTGTTGAGACCGATGAATTGTGGGTTTATGATCAAGTCTATCTATGAACAATACTTGAATCTTCTCTGAATTCTTTTATGTATGATTGGTGATCTTTGCAAGTCTCTTCGAATTATCCGTTTGGTTTGGCCAACTAGATTGGTAGTTCTTGCCATGGGAGAAGTGCTTAGCTTTGGGTTCGATCTTGCGGTGTTCTTTCCCAGTGACAGAAGGGGCAGCAAGACTGTAAGTGCGTTATATCGACTAGAGGGGGGTGAATAGGCGATTTTTATGAAAGTCTTCAAAATGTGAGAGTTATGAAGACAAACAGTGAAGATTATGCCTATTACTATGCAGCGGAAGTTAGATTACACTAGGCCAGCCATGGTCATGTATTTAATAGAGTGAAGGTACAATGACAAACAGCTTCAGTGTAATAAGGATCAGGCAGGAAGAAGTTATGAAGCCAAACAGATCATACATTCACGTTGTGAAGACAAAAGATAAAGCAAGCATGCAATGGCTTCACAATGAGTAACAGTAAGAAAAGGAAGTGAAGATGAAACCAGTGACTCGTTGAAGACAATGATATGTTGGACCAGTTCCAGTTGCTGTGACAACTGTACGTCTGGTTGGAGCGGCTAGGTATTTAAACCTTAGGACACACAGTCCCGGACACCCAGTCCTGAACACACAGTTCAGGACACCAAGTCCTCGCCGTATTCTCCTTGAGCTAAGGTCACTTAGTCCTCGCCCAATCACTCTGGTAAGTCTTCAAGGTAGACTCCCAAACCTTCACAAACTTCGTTCACTAGCAATCCACAATGTCTCTTGGATGCTCTGAACGCGACGCCTAACCGTCTGGAGGATTCACAGTCCTCAAGTGTAATAAGTCTTCAGATCACACAGACAAGAAGACTTAAGTGATTCCCAATTTACTCTGGCTCTGGGTGGTTAGGGCTTTTCTCCTCACTAGGAATTTTCTCTCAAAGGCTTCGAGGTGGGTTGCTCTCAAACGACAAAAGTCGTGCACTGAAATCTGAGCAGCCAACCGTTTATGGTTGTGGTGGTGGGCTATTTATAGCCACTTGGCAACCCGATCTGATTTGTCCGAAATGACCCTGGGTCACTAAGGAACTGACACGTGTCTCAACGGTCAGATTTCGAACTCTCATGGCAACTTTACTTGGGCTACAAGCAAAGCTGACTTGTCCGGCTCTGGACAAGATTCGCTCTCATTGTCTTCGCTCGAAGACATAGGTTTTTTGATTTAGGCATCACTTCAGTCATTCTGACTGGTTCTCCTGGACTCCACTTCACAGTACGGTGGTTCCTATGACTCAACACAAAAGAACTACGAAAGATCTAAGTCTTCGAGCTCCATATGCTTCATAACGTGTCTTGTTTTGTCATAGTCTTCAAAGTGAATATCTTCATGTACCACCTTTGTCTTTAATGTCTTCATACATTTTTAGGGGTCATCTCTCGTAGTAAAACCGAATCAATGAGGGACTTCTACCTGTGTTTTCCTGCAATTCTCACAAACACATTAGTCCCTCAACTAGGTTTGTCGTCAATACTCCAAAACCAACTAGGGGTGGCACTAGATGCACTTACAATCTCCCCCTTTTTGGTGATTGATGAGAAACTAGTTGAAGTTTTCAACGGGGAATATAAAGTGTGAAGTTTGTAAAGGATAGGGGATTGTCTTCATAAGTTCCAAGGGCTCCCCCTGAAGATGTGCATATAAGTTAATTTGCTTTTGGAATGCAAAGGCACATGGCAGGTTATACTTGTGGAGATCCACTTCAGTTTATGATGACAATTCACTATGCATGTGAAAGTATATGAAGATAATGACATGCATAATGAAGATAAGTGCGGAATTTATCGTCGCACATGCGGAATTTATCTTCGCAAACAGAGTGGCAAACAAGTAGCAGACGACCATCGAGATTTAGTGTTTACAACTCAAAGAACCAAATGAAGCAAAAGCAAGAGTTGTAAACACGAGGCAAAGTATAACAAAACATAAGGCACCCGCCCATATTGACGCGCTTGAAGACTATAAACATCATATGCTTCTCCCCCTTTTGTCAGGAATGACCAAAAAGGTTTGAAGACATAGAGTTTTATATGCGTTCCCAGGCGCAGCAGGGTCGGTGGAGTTGTTTGGCGGTGCAGAACTTGGATGTGCTGAAGCAGGTGGTGGTGATGTAGCATCGTCGTCTTCATCAATGATTCTTGCAGTAAATGTGGCAGTAGATGAAGAAAACTCAGAGTCTTCAAGTGAAGGTGTGTTGCGCATCACAGCCCTTCTAGGAGGTGTGGTGTCAAACTTGAAGCTCTCTGTGAAGCCATCCTCTTCAAGTTCAGCTTCAGTGCATATCATTGAAAGCCCTTTCCACGTACGACGGCAAGTCTCATGTGTAACGAAGGCATTCTTGGTGGCAAGGTTTCGCAGACGATTGACATCCACCAAGAGGCTCTTCATCTGACGTTTTAGCCAGTCATGATGCCTATCCTGCTTTTGGTGTAGGGCCACAAGAAGCTCTCGGTCAGTGAGGACACGAGCACGCTTCTTGGGTCTTGGAGCATTTGTGCTGTCTGTGGCTTCAGTAGACGCTGGTGCACGTGTAGTGCCAGCCAACGGATATACTCTGGATATGGCTTCAACACCTTCAACATTCTGCGTGAAGCTCTGGTGTTCTGCATTCTGAAGACTTATCGGTTGCTTGCCAGGCTCAGGATATATTGCTTCAGTAGAGGTATCCACATCTGGCAGGAAGATCCGATGGTTGCGGGCTGAGGGATGATACGAGATCGTAGAGTGCAGTTTGATCAGCCTCATCACCCAAGGGGCATAGAAATTTAAACCAAATAAGTCCGAGCCTGACGCTGCAAGTTGGCGTATGAAGAGATCCTGTGCGTTGAAGCATTTGCCATGCAGGATATAGAATATGAGAGTCTTCATTGCACCGTCAATCTTTGCATTTGGAGAGTGTCCCTTAATGGGCCAGAGAGTCCGCCGGATGATGTAATATATGGTCCTGGGCAGGTACTCTAGGTCTTCAACGAAGAACTCAGTAGGATAAGGTGCATCATGAGGCAATGGCTTCATCATTGAGAGCATCTGACTCATATTGGGTTCAGGCCTCTGGAATATGCTCTCAATAGCTTCAGAATGTAGGTGACAGCCTTCCTCGAAGAATTCGCCTGGAGTGGGCAGTCCGGTGAGCTCAATGATATCAAATGCATTGGCTTCATGATGGACATTGCCAGTCATCCACTCCAGGATCCAAGTCTTCGGATCTCTGTTGTATCCTTTTATATGAAGGGTGGCATAGAACTGAAGCAGAAGCTCTTCATTCCAGTGCTCTTCATCAGTTACAAACGGCAGCAGACCCATTTGCCTGAAGCAGTCCAAAGATTCCTCAAGACATGGCAGACCAGCAATGGCTTCAACCTCAAGGTGCTTGTGAGGGAAGATGCGACCTTGGTTGTATAAGATGCATGAATAATAGCTGCGCTGTGAATAGCTCCAGAACCTATCTGATACAGTCCTTTCCCTTGAATAGGGGTTCTTGGAGCTATTGAAAAATGTATTGTCTGCCTTGAAGCTGTTAATATCAAAGGAGCCAGGTGCTGATGCAGGACCTGGGAACCTTGGAAGCCTTGGGACTGGCTTCTGGACATGAGGCATGTGCTCAATGTGATAATCAAACTGTGGACCTGCAGCAGACTCTGGAACAGAAGCGTCTGGCTCAGTAGCTTCGTTGTCCGCTGAAGCAGTTGGTGGGACAGGCTCCACATTGGCTTCAGTGTTTGTGGTGGCACCTGCAACATTTCCTTCCTCCGCTTGTGTAGTTGGAGGGACAACTTCAAGCACGTTCTCCCGGAGAACTGCATCTTGATGGAGCGGGGAAGTGGGTTCTGGAGGTGCTTCTTCATTGTCTTCGGCTGATGCAACCGGAATTTCTGCAGACTGGACTTGAGGCCTTGGACCTTTGCGAAGCCTGCGGAACGCAGACGAAGCTTGTGGGGTTGGAGTGGGCTGGGCCTCAAAGTCTTCTTCCTCCTGAGGGTGATCCGCCCATGACTCATCTTGTGCCATTGGCGTCAAAGGACGACCAATACTGAGGAGTTCACTTGTTTCAAGTGGAGGAAGGGCTGCATCATCTTGTACATTGTCTTGTTGACCAATGTCTTCAGCTACTGTGGGGTCGGCTGCGGGAATATCTTCAGGTTCAGGAGCCTCTGTGGGAGCAGGCTCATGAACTGTCAGTCGTCTTTCTGCATTGGGGTGAATGACAGAAAGGGGTTCAACCATCAAGGGCTCTGTGGGAGCAGCCCTAGATTTCTTGGTCTTGCGCTTCTTTTTGCTGGGGGCAGTAGGAGAGGCTTCAGAGCTCTTCCTTTTTCTGGCTTCAGCCTCTTCAGTTCTTGTCTTCTTTAGCTTTGAAGCTGTTGACCGGCTCTTTGGCTTCGAGCTGGTCGTTGCAGTGGGCAAGACAATTTGAACCACTTCTTGCCGAGGTGCCTCTGGTTCATTCACAGCAGGCTCCTTTTTCTTCTTTGCGGCCATCTTGGGGTCGATGCCAGGACGCCCAAGTGCCTTGCGCTTTTCAGCCTCGTTGTAGGCTTGAACACATTTGTCTGCCAAGGACTTCATCCTTTCACGCGAGCCCTGAGCTTCAGCACACTTCTTCAGAAAGTTTTCTTTAAGCTCATGCAGCATGATTTTGAAACTCCTCACTTCCTGCACGCTGAGGCTGGCCATGTGCTTCTTGAACTGAGCTTTTTCGTGATCAATTTTCTGCTTCAGCTCAACAATGCGCTGAGCAATGGCCAGTTCTGAAGCAATTGCGCCTTGGAAGGAGACACTGAGGCCAACTGGCAGCTGCAGATCATTGAAGCTTATGTCTGGTGAGTCAAACCATTCATCGATGAAGCTGTGGATGATGGCGACATCAAAGAGAGGCAGATTGTTGAAGATTTCAGTTTCTTCCTTGCTTTTGATAAGCTGCTCTAGTGCGTCATCTCCCAGATCTTCATCGCTTGATAGATCAATGGCTTCACTGCGTAGAATGGCAGCAGCAGTGAGCTCTTTGCCTGTTTGTTGCTGGGGCTCCTTTTCCTTCAGAGGCTTGGAGACGCGGGATACGTCTTCAGACTGCACACTGACTTCAGGAGGTGCAGTTTTCAATGGCTTTGCCCTTGAGATTTTTGAGGCATGGGCCGGCTTTGAAGCTTTTGACCTCTTCGTCTGCTTTGGCTTCGGCACAGCAGGAGCTTCATCAGAATCTGAGTCAGCTGGAGGGTCATTCACAGCAGTCCCTTGGACTAATATGTGGGTGATCAGTCCCTCAAGATTGGTAAACGGACCGATGATATTAGGTTCCGCGTCGCGTGTGCCATCTGCCCTTGGTGCGGAGGGACCAGGGTTGAAGTCTAACCCAAATTTCTTCTTATTCAGCTTCGCTGACTGTTGGGCAAACTGAAAGTTGCGCTTGAAGAGATTGTCGTCACGACACCAGAGGAGTGACGACGGATGCGCATCATCAGGCTGTGGTCCTCGGACCATGCATGGGTAGAAGCCCTGAGCAATGGCTTCATCTCTGGTCTTGGGTACGAGGTTCTTGCATAAGATGTCCCCCCATGGCTTCTTGATGGCATTCTTTTCAGCATACTCCTGAGTGACGAAGCGATATTTGAACCACTGTTCTGCCCAATAGCGTCGAATCCATTGGATTCGGGTCTTGCGCTGCCCATAGCTCTCTTCTGGGTCTGTTTTGTACATTTCTGCCAAGTCTTCAGGCAGATCTTTGGAAGTTCCCTCACGTCTCTGTCTGCCCCCCTTCCTTGCTGCTGCTTCTGAAGCCATAAACTTTAACTTGAAAGGCTTCAAGACTTTCAAAGGCTTCAAAGGCTTTCTTTTTCTAGACCAACAGGAACTGGCTTCAGGAGAGTTTATGTGATGCTGTAGGAATTCTGCAAATGAATGCAGACTATGAGAACCGAAGTATTCTCCCACGGACATGTACTTGTGACAGCATTAAGGTGCGAGGGAAGGGGAATAGGTCATATGCATTCTCAGAAGGTTTTGAAGATTAATCAGTTTAGAAGACATTGACCTCATCGTGCGAAGACATTCACTCATAGATAAGAAGTTGGTTCCAGATTTGTACGAACCCACAGATCATTACAAGTGAGGAATCTAACTACTTTATGAAGCACAAGTGAATATACTAGGCATGTTATGAGATGCAGCGAGAGATCTAACTAGTGTGAAGAGTAACTTCTTATGGTAGAAAGTGACAGAACCATAAGATCAAAGGGGCTGTAAAAAGAAGTTTTATTTACCACACTGGAACTGCTAGACGGAAGGGAGTTGATGCCGAGCAGTTCAGTCCTCCATGCCCTAACTTGGCGACGGAAAACACCTACGGCGACGGCGGAGAGGACGATATCCGCGGTCGGCGTGAGGACGGCGTTGGAGAGGTTGCGGCAGCGAAGCGCTTCGTCTCCGGCGTCGTCGAGTGCTAGCGGTGGCGCTAGGGTTCGTGCGAGGGTGGAAGAAGGAGATAATGACCGCGGTAAGTGTGAATTTATAGGCTCAGGGGCGGCACTGTGCTATTACCCAGGTGCCCCTAGCGGTTCGCATTTGAGGAACGCGTGGCCAGTTAGCGGAAGTTTGGGGTTTGTTCCCCGTCCCACGCACGCCTAAATTGTCGGGCGGTCGTTCCTGCTTCTCCAGATTTTATGTGGAGGAATAAGCATTAAAAACGGACTTTATGGTTGTCTCTATATCTTCAGCTGACAAGGACACAGTGAAGACATTCGACAGTTTCAATAGAATGCATATGACTTGGAGAGATAGAATTTGAGATAGAAAGCATATGGAGATTAGGGTCCGATCACATTCACTTAGTTCAAAAGATTCAACCACGAAGACATAGCTATAAGTGAACGCTGTAGAGGACAGAACACTAGTATGTATATATCTATATAATCAATTTAGTGAAGATAATCATGAAGACATGTTGAGTTCGAAGCCAAACCAAATGTGAAGATATTGCAAGGTAACGCCATGAGTGAAACACTTCACAATGGAACGTTTGGTGGTGGCGTTACCCACCGTATAGGAAGTATTAGACCCAGACACGGCGCACAATTATCGTGGCGCTCCGAAGTCAAATTCCACATTAATGTATTCACACTTAGAATGTATGTCTTCATTGATTGAAGATATACTTTACTTTGTGTGTTGCACATCTAAGTCATCAATATGCATAAGTGTTAGGATGTGTGCCTGATCACAGGACATTTGAGGATTCCAAGATATTTAGCTCACACCGTAACTTGCAAAACCTCTTCTCATCCAAGGGCTTGGCGAAGATATCTGCCAATTGCTCTTCAGTGTTGACGTGTATGATATCAATGTCTTCCTTCACAACATGATCTCTGAGAAAGTGATGACGAATTTCAATATGCTTTGTCTTCAAGTGCTAAACTGGGTTGTTGGCAATCTTGATGGCGCTTTCGTTGTTGCAGTATAGTGGCACCTGCTTCAGATGAATGCCATAGTCCTTGAGTGTTTGCTTCATCCACAGAAGCTGAGCGCAGCAAGATCCAGCAGCAATGTATTCAGATTCAGCAGTGGAGAGAGATACACAGTTCTGCTTCTTTGCAGACCAACATACAAGTGATCGTCCCAGAAAGTGACATGTGCCTGATGTAGACTTGCGATCAACCTTGTCACCAGCATAATCAGCATCCGAAAATCCAACCAAGTCAAATTCTGAGCCCTTTGGATACCATAATCCTAGAGTTGGGGTGTGAGCCAAATATCGAAGAATTCGCTTCACAGCTAAGTGATGCGACTCCTTTGGTGCCGCTTGAAATCGAGCACACATGCAAACACTAAGCATGATATCTGGCCTAGATGCACATAAATAAAGCAAAGACCCAATCATGGAGCGGTATACCTTTTGATCGAACTCTTTACCATTGTCGTCAGGACCTAGATGATGTTTGGCTGGCATTGGTGTTGTGAAGCCTTTGCAGTCTTGCATACCAAACTTCTTCAGGCGATCTTTGAGATACTTCTCTTGAGATATGAAGATGCCATTGCGCTGTTGTCGTATTTGAAGACCAAGGAAGAACTTCAGCTCCCCCATCATGGACATCTGATATTGCTCTTGCATCATATATCCAAACTCTTCATTGTACTTCTGATTGGTGCAGCCGAAGATAATGTCATCCACATATATTTGGCACACAAACAGTTCACCATCATATGTCTTCGTGAAAAGAGTGGGATCCAGGGAACCAGGTATGAAGCCTTTGCTCTTCAGGAAGTACTTGAGTGTGTCATACCAGGCCCTAGGGGCTTGTTTGAGGCCATACAGTGCCTTGTTGAGCTTGTATACCATGTCAGGATGTTTTGGATTTTCAAAGCCAGGCGGTTGTGCAACATACACTTCTTCTTCAATCTTGCCATTGAGAAAGGCACTTTTCACGTCCATTTGATATAGAAGTATGTTATGATGATTTGCATAGGCCAGCAGTATGCGTATGGCTTCAAGCCTAGCCACAGGAGCAAATGTTTCATCGAAGTCAATGCCCTCCACTTGAGTATATCCTTGAGCAACGAGATGAGCTTTATTTATGATAACTTGACCATGCTCATCTTGTTTGTTGCAATATATCCATTTAGTGCCTATAATGTTGTGCTTTCGTGGATCAGGACGCTTAACCAGTTCCCATACATTATTCAGCTCAAACTGTTGAAGCTCTTCTTGCATAGCTTGAATCCATTCAGATTCCATGAAGGCTTCTTCAACTTTCTTGGGTTCTGATATTGATACGAATGTGAAGTGCCCACAGAAATTTGCTAGCTGAGTTGTCCTTGAACGAGTGAGTGGACCAGGTGCATTGATGCTGTCAATTATTCTGTCAATCTGCACTTCATTGGCAACACGAGGATGTATAGGGCGAAGACTTTGCTCATGCTGATCTGTGTTGTTGTTGGGAGGAATGTCTTCAGGTTGAGCAATGTCTTCATGTTGATCAGGTGCTGAGATGATAAGTTCTTCTTCGGGATGAGCTTCAGAAGGTATAATCTCTCCAGTTCCCATAAGCTTGATTGATTCACTAGCTGGAACTTCATCTGGAACATTTGGCAGTTGCTCTCTTTGTGAACCATTTGTCTCATCAAACCACACATCCACTGTTTCAACCACTTTGTAATGGAAGGGATTGAAGACTCTGTAGGAGTGTGAATCCTTTCCATATCCAAGCATAAAACCCTCATGTGCTTTTGGTGCAAACTTTGAGGTGTGGTGTGGGTCCTTGATCCAGCACCTTGCTCCAAATACTCTGAAGTAACTTACATTTGGCTTCTTGCCAGTTAGGAGTTCATACGATGTCTTGTTCAGAAGCTTGTGAAGATAAACACGATTGATTGTATGGCATGCAGTATCAATGGCTTCAGTCCAAAATTTTCTTGGAGTCTTGTATTCATCTAGCATTGTTCTGGCCATCTCAATGAGTGTTCTGTTCTTGCGTTCGACGATGCCATTCTGCTGTGGCATGTACGGAGCTGAGAATTCATGTGTGATGCCCAAGGTATCCAGATATGTATCAAGGCCAGTGTTCTTGAATTCAGTGCCATTGTCACTTCTGATGTGCTTTATCTTGGCGCCAAAATTGTTCATAGCTCGATTGGCGAAGCGTCTGAAGACATCCTGCACTTCAGTCTTGTAAAGGATTATGTGCACCCAAGTATATCTAGAGTAATCATCAACAATGACGAAGCCATAGAGGCAAGCAGTAGTAGTAAAAGTTGAGTAGTGAGTGGGACCGAAAAGATCCATGTGGAGCAGTTCGAAGGGTTGTGTAGTAGTCATGATTGTCTTCGAAGGATGTTTTGCCCTTGTCATCTTCCCTGCTTCACAGGAACCGCATAAGTGATCTTTCTTGAACTTGATGCCCTCGATGCCTATGACATGCTTCTTCTTCGCAAGGGTGTGGAGGTTCCTCATGCCAGCATGCCCAAGCCTCCGATGCCAAAGCCAGCATTCTGAAGCTTTTGCAAGAAGACATACTACAAGTTGTGGCCCTGCTGAGAAATCTACCACGTACAAATCACCTTTCCGATACCCTTCAAACACTAGACACTTGTCAGATTCCATTAGTACCAGGCAACGATATTTTCCAAACATTACGATCATATTCAAATCGCAAAGCATTGAGACGGACATTAAGTTGAAGCCAAGGGATTCAACAAGCATGACTTTATCCATGTGTTGATCCTTTGAGATTGCAACTCTACCTAGACCCAATACCTTACTTTTACCAGTGTCAGCAAATGTGATGTGGCTCTTGTCGGAAGGACGTAAGGTTGAGTCCATAAGAAGGCTTCTTTTGCCAGTCATGTGATTTGTACACCCACTGTCAATAATCCATTCTGAAGACTTTGAAGTCGCTGGTGTCATACCCTACAGTGCAGTTAGGGGGATAGGCTTCACAAAGGGTATTGTGAAGCATTTGACGAACCAGTGGGTTATGAAAACTTAGATCAAGATTAGGACTAATAGGGAGAGGAGCATGTGATTCAGGAACGAGGTACATAATGATGCCATTCGGGCATTTTATCTTGTGCCCTACAAGATTTTTAAGGTCCCCAGCAATAGCGTCAGAAGATTTTGTTTTTCTGCTGGAGACCTTTCCCAGCAAGAGAGAGTCAAGCTTTCTTAACCACCCACATCTTCAAGGGTGGCTTAGAAGCAATAAGTCTAAGTGCAGCATCTGAGAATTTTGGCTTTGAAGCCTTAGCAAACAGTCTAGCAGATGGACAATAATACTCATAGGAATAAGCAGAATAATTTTTGGTCATATGAACATGACGGTTCGACGAACCGCTCTCATATTCATATGCCTGAGTATGGTTTCCCTACAAAACATTTGCGTTAGTGTGACTCAGGTGAGTCCTCTGTTTGTATGAAGCCATTGGACTGTATGAAGTCTTTGGTCAGAGGTTTGTCTTCTTCAAGTGAGGTGTCATGAAGACATTCACAGGAAGATTTTCCAGACGCCTTTTGGGAACCCAGATCTTCTTCATAGGCGGTCCATTCCTGCAGTTAGTACCAATGTACCTGGCAAACACTTCACCATTCTGATTCTTAAACAGTTTATAGTTTGCATCAAAGGATTCATCAATGATAATGGGGTTAGCACAAGTGAAGCCAGATAAATTGGATGGATCTGCTGAAAGTTCCTTTGCAGCAACCCAAGTAGTTTTTGGGTACTGCTCAGGTTTCCAGTAAGAGCCATCTGCATTTATTTTCCTCACGAACCCAACACCCTCTTTCCTAGGGTTTCGGTTCAGAATCTGCTTCTTGAGGACATCACATAATGTCTGATGTCCTTTAAGGCTTTTGTACATCCCTGTTTCAAGAAATGTCTTCAACCTAGCATTCTCATCAGCAATAGCAGTGGTATCCTCAGCAGAGGGGTTAGTTACCACATCAACAGTTGAAGATATTGAAACAGCAGTAGCAGTGGAACATTCAGCAACAGAAGTAGCACTATCACGCTCAATGCATTTAAGACATGGTGGTTCAAATCCTTCCTGAGCGGGACTGATCTGTTCGGCGCGAAGTGACTCGTTTTCCTTTTGAAGATCTTCATGAGCCACTCTCAATTTCTCAAGTTCTTGCTTCCTTTGAAGATAATCATATGAAAGCTTTTCATGAGTTGTTGAGAGAGTATCAAGACGATCTTCAAGTTCCTGATACTTAACGTGAAGGTTTTTTATGTCTTCAATTAAGGATTCAGATCGAGTCATTTCAGCACCCAACAGATCATCGCTTTTGTCTAACAGTTTTTGAATATGTTCCATAGCTTTCTGTTGTTCAGTTGCAATTTTAGCAAGTGTTTTGTAGCTGGGTTTTGAATCACAGTCAGAGTCATCGTCACTAGATGTTTGATAGCGAGTAGTGCGTGTGTTTACCTTGGCACCGCGTGCCATGAAGCAGTAGGTAGGAGTGGAGTCGTTCTTGTCATTTGCGTCGGTGTCGGTGATGCAGTCATTGTCTTCAGTGTTGAAGATGGACTTGGCGACGTATGTTGTAGCCAGACTCGCAATGCCAGAATCAGACTCCTCCTCAGACTCCACCTCTGCCTCCTCAGACGCGGACTCCTCCTCTGAATCCATCTCCTTGCCAACAAACGCACGTGCCTTGCCAGATGAGCTCTTCTTGTGTGTTGAAGACTTTGAAGAAGACTTGGAAGAAGACTTTGAGTATTTCTTCTTCTTCTTGTCGTCAGAATCATATTCCTTGCTCTTCTTCTTCCTTCTGTTCTCATTGTCCCATTGTGGACACTCAGAGATGAAGTGTCCAGTTTTCTTGCACTTGTGACATGTTTTCTTCTTGTAGTCATGAGCAGAAGCCTCATCATTTCTTGAGCTTGATCGTGAAGATTTTCTGAAGCCTTTCTTCTTGGTGAATTTTTGGAACTTCTTCACTAGCATTGCAAGTTCTCTTCCAATGTCTTCAAGATCATCAGAACTGCAGTCAGATTCTTATTTAGATGAAGAAACAGCTTTTGCCTTCAAGGCACGAGTTCGCCCATAGTTTGGACCGTAGATATCTCTTTTCTCAGAAAGCTGAAACTCATGTGTGTTGAGCCTCTCAAGTATGTCAGACGGATCGAGTGTCTTGAAATCAGGACGTTCTTGAATCATCAGGGCCAGGATGTCAAACGAACTATCAAGTGATCTCAGCAGCGTCTTGACGATTTCATGTTTGGTGATCTCAGTGGCGCCGAGGGCTTGAAGCTCATTTGTGATGTCAGTGAGCCGGTCAAATGTGTGCTGGACATTCTCATTGTCATTTCGCTTGAAGCGGTTGAAGAGGTTGCGAAGAACACTGATTCTTTGATCTCTCTGGGTTGAGATGCCTTCATTGACCTTGGAGAGCCAGTCCCAGACCAGCTTGGATGTCTTCAAAGCACTCACACGGCCATACTGTCCTTTTGTCAGATGACCAAAGATGATATTTTTGGCAGTAGAGTCCAGTTGAGTGAACTTCTTGACATCAACAGCAGTGACACCTTCTCCAGCCTTGGGAACGCAGTTCTCGACGACATACCATAGGTCGACGTTAATGGCTTCAAGATGCATGCGCATCTTATTCTTCCAGTAGGGATATTCAGTTCCATCGAAGACGGGGCACGCAGCGGAGACTTTGATTATCCCTGCAGTCGACATAGCTAAAACTCCAGGTGGTTAAACCGAATCACACAGAACAAGGGAGCACCTGGCTCTGATACCAATTGAAAGTGCGTTATATCGACTAGAGGGGGGTGAATAGGCGATTTTTATGAAAGTCTTCAAAATGTGAGAGTTATGAAGACAAACAGTGAAGATTATGCCTATTACTATGCAGCGGAAGTTAGATTACACTAGGCCAGCCATGGTCATGTATTTAATAGAGTGAAGGTACAATGACAAACAGCTTCAGTGTAATAAGGATCAGGCAGGAAGAAATTATGAAGCCAAACAGATCATACATTCACGTTGTGAAGACAAAAGATAAAGCAAGCATGCAATGGCTTCACAATGAGTAACAGTAAGAAAAGGAAGTGAAGATGAAACCAGTGACTCGTTGAAGACAATGATATGTTGGACCAGTTCCAGTTGCTGTGACAACTGTACGTCTGGTTGGAGCGGCTAGGTATTTAAACCTTAGGACACACAGTCCCGGACACCCAGTCCTGAACACACAGTTCAGGACACCAAGTCCTCGCCGTATTCTCCTTGAGCTAAGGTCACTTAGTCCTCGCCCAATCACTCTGGTAAGTCTTCAAGGTAGACTCCCAAACCTTCACAAACTTCGTTCACTAGCAATCCACAATGTCTCTTGGATGCTCTGAACGCGACGCCTAACCGTCTGGAGGATTCACAGTCCTCAAGTGTAATAAGTCTTCAGATCACACAGACAAGAAGACTTAAGTGATTCCCAATTTACTCTGGCTCTGGGTGGTTAGGGCTTTTCTCCTCACTAGGAATTTTCTCTCAAAGGCTTCGAGGTGGGTTGCTCTCAAACGACAAAAGTCGTGCACTGAAATCTGAGCAGCCAACCGTTTATGGTTGTGGTGGTGGGCTATTTATAGCCACTTGGCAACCCGATCTGATTTGTCCGAAATGACCCTGGGTCACTAAGGAACTGACATGTGTCTCAACGGTCAGATTTCGAACTCTCATGGCAACTTTACTTGGGCTACAAGCAAAGCTGACTTGTCCGGCTCTGGACAAGATTCGCTCTCATTGTCTTCGCTCGAAGACATAGGTTTTTTGATTTAGGCATCACTTCAGTCATTCTGACTGGTTCTCCTGGACTCCACTTCACAGTACGGTGGTTCCTATGACTCAACACAAAAGAACTACGAAAGATCTAAGTCTTCGAGCTCCATATGCTTCATAACGTGTCTTGTTTTGTCATAGTCTTCAAAGTGAATATCTTCATGTACCACCTTTGTCTTCAATGTCTTCATACATTTTTAGGGGTCATCTCTGGTAGTAAAACCGAATAAATGAGGGACTTCTACCTGTGTTTTCCTGCAATTCTCACAAACACATTAGTCCCTCAACTAGGTTTGTCGTCAATACTCCAAAACCAACTAGGGGTGGCACTAGATGCACTTACAAAGACACGTATTGTATCGTTGCCATCGAGGATAACAAGATGGGGTTTATTTCATATTGCATGAATTTATCTCTCTACATCATGTCATCTTGCTTAAAGCGTTACCCTGTTTTTAACTTAATACTCTAGATGCATGCTGGATAGCGGTCGATGAGTGGAGTAATAGTAGTAGATGCAGAATCATTTCGATCTACTTGTCACGGACGTGATGCCTATATACATGATCATGCCTAGATATTCTCATAACTATGCTCAATTCTGTCAATTGCTCAACAGTAATTTGTTCACCCACCAAAGAAAACTTATGCTCTCGAGAGAAGCCACTAGTGAAACCTATGGCCCCCGGGTCTATTCTCATCATATCAATCGCCATCACTTTAATATTGTTTTGTTTTTACTTTGCCTTTTACTTTTTACTTTGCATCTTTATATCAAAAATACCAAAAATATTATCTATCGGATCTCACTTCCGTAAGTGACCGTGAAGGGATTGACAACCCCTAATCGCGTTGGTTGTGTTGAGCTCTTTGTGTTGTGTAGGTACGAGGGACTTGCGCGTGGCCTCCTACTGGATTGATACCTTGGTTCTCAAAAACTGAGGGAAATACTTACGCTACTCTGCTCCATCATCCCTTCCTCTTCGGGGAAAACCAACGCAAGCTCAAGACATAGCAGTGCTCGATGAGGGAGGAGGCGTCAATGACGTCCTGCCCCTCTTGAGACGATGGAGCCTCGGGAACCTTGCCTTTTGGTGGGGTAGTCGGGGCCTCAGGAGCACCGTCCTAAGGGGCGATGGCGTGGTCGGGCCCGAGGCGCTACGCCGCACTCCCGCATCTGCGCGCTCTTCTCGGACCGCCACGAGTGCCACGTTGGCCGAGTGGGGTGCGGCGGCCAGGTAAAGCACTAGGGGCTCAAGAGAACGAGGTTCCACCATCACCGGCGGGCTAGTGAGGTACTTCTTGAGGTCTTGGAAGGCCGCCTTGGCCTTCGGAGTCCATCCAAACGGGCTCTTCTTCTTCACCAGTTTGATGAACGGGAGGGCGCGCTCGCCTAGCTTAGAGGTGAAGCGTCCCAATGAAGTTATGCAGCCGGCGAGCTTCTGCATCTCCTTGAGGGTCTGCGGTGGGCTCATCCTTTCTATCGCCTTGATTTTCTCTGGGTTAGCATCAATCCCTCCGTGTGACACCAGGAAGCCCAATAGCTTGTCGGACGGGACGCCGAACACGCATTTCTCCGGATTGAGTCACAGGTTTACCTTGCGCAGGTTGACGAACGTTTCATCCAAATCTTTGACGAGTGTCCTCGCCTCTCGTGACTTGACCACTATGTCATCGACATACGCCTCGGCGTTCCTCCCGAGCTGCCGGCCCAGGGCGATTTGCATGGGGTAGGACCCGGAAACATTTCTATCGTGACAGGTGTGGCACACTTTTGTAACTTTGCCACACGGTGAGAGAATCATGGACCCGACAACCTGAGAAAAGCGGTTCGCATTGGGTAGGACCAAGGTACATTTCTATCATGACAGGTGCAGCGCACTACTGTAACTCTGCCGCACGGGGAGGGAAGCAGGGGCCCGGCAAACTGGGAAAAGCGGTTCGCACGGAGTAGGACCCGGGAGCATTTCCATCATGGCAGGTGCAGCGCACTGCTGTGACTTTTCCGCACAGGGAGAGAAGCTAGGCCCGACAACCTAAGGAAAGTGGTTCGCATGGGGTAGAACCCAGAAACATTTACATCCTGATAGGTGTGGCATACTATTGTAACTCTGCCACACTGGAAGAGAAGCAGGGGCCTGACAACCCAGGGAAAGCGGTTCATACGGGGTAGGACCCGGAAACATTCCCATCGTGGAAGGTGCGGCGCATTGCTGTAACTCTACCGCATGGGTAGAGAAGCAGGGGCCCAACAACCTGGGTGAAGCTGTTCGCATGGGGTAGGACCCAGGAACATTTTCATCGTGGCAGGTGTGGCGCACTGCTGTAACTCTACCTCATAGGGAGAGAAATAGGGGCCCGGTAACCCAGGGAAATGGTTCACATGTGGTAGGACCTGGGAATATTTCCATCATGATAGATGTGGCATACTGTTGTAACCCAGTTGTGCAGCGAGAGAAGCAGGGGCCTGACAACCTGGGGAAAGCGGTTCGCATGGGGTAGGACCGGGAATATTTCATCATGATAGGTGCGGCGCACAGTTGTTACTCTGCCACACAGGGAGGGAAGTAGGGGCCCGGCAACCTGGGGAAAGCAGTTCGGATGGGGTAGGACCCAGGAACAATTTCCATCATGGCAGGTGCAGCGCACTGCTGTAACTCTATCGCACGGGGAGAGAAGCAGGGGTCCGGCATCTTGGGAAAATCAGTTCGCACGGGGTAGGACCCGAGAACATTTCCATCATGGTAGGTGCGATGCACTACTGTAACTCTACCGCACGGGAAGAGAAGCAGGGGCCCATCAACCTGGAGAAAGCGGCTCGTAAGGGGTTGGACCCGAGAACATTTCCATCGTGGCAAGCAGGGCGCACTGCTGTAACTCCGCCTCGGGCAAAAGAGGACAGATAGGAAAGCAATCGTCGGGCATTCCAATAGTGTGAAAGCACGCCATAGTCTTTCTTCTTGGCGGAGGAGGCCCCAGGCATACGTTTACAAGAGTCTCTTAGCGTGCGCATGTTCACCCTATCCATTGTCACTTAGGCGAGTGTCGATTGCAAAGCAGATCTTAGTGTCGAGGTCGTCATCATAGTCCCGAAGAGTGTGACTAGCGGTGTAATCCTCGCCGTTGGCGATTGAGTGGTTAGGTATCCCGAAACAGCCTACCAGGCCCTTGGCTGGGGGCTGAGAGGGGGCGCCATGGGCCAGCTATATCCCCGCTTACTTGGGTACAGGGAGCGTTGCGCACGAGCCTTCATAAAGCGGCCCCTGCATTATTTAGCTTGAATGGTAGACACAGGGGCGGTACCCCCCACATAGTGTGGTCAAGGCCGTCCTGTCTACAGCCTCCTCGGGCTTCTTGTTTATGCCCGGGAAGTCCACGCAGAATCATACCTCGCCATTTGGCGTCGATATGATTGTGGGGATGGTTGCACCATCGCATCACAACGACACCCTTGGTCCAAAATGCAGTGGCTAGGGCGCTTCACATAGCTTGGAAGTGAACGCCTGGCCGCCGAATCCAAAGAGATCTCGGTTGGCATGCGGAGCTCTATGCAGTTTGTCATGGATGATCCAGCCGTCTGCACCATTTTTTTGTGTTGTGGCCTCGGTCTTGGTGTGAGGCGTTGTCTTTGTCCCGCGAGAAGACGGGGGATGGAGGTGGATGCAGTGTCATCTGCTGCCCGTCCTCCTGAGCGTCCTGGCGCTGAAGACGCGCTTTGGTGCATGTGTTCCAGCCGTTTACCAGGGCATGTGATGTCTTGGACGTCCGAGATGCCATGGCCGAGGCTGCTGCATAGAGCGGGGGAGTCAAGTGATGGAGTTGTGGAGCGAGGAAGACGGAGGCGCCTTGGCCCCTACCTAGCGCGCCAAAATTTGGTGTCTAAGAACCAGACATTGGGTTGTCGGCTACAACCCTTTGTCAGTTCACCAGGGACTGAGTGCGTCTAGCTTCCTTAGTCATCGATCGCCAGAAGAAGAATAAGAACAGAGGGTACGTAGAACACATCGAGTTACCCAGGTTTGGTCCACCGTGTTGGTATAACGCCCTACTCCTGCTCTAGATTGACATTTCTCTATGGACTGGCTGCAATATGTGTGTTGAGTTGCGAATGAATCAGTTGCCTTTGAAGGCAGTAGTCTTCCCCTATTTATACTACTTTGAGGGCTCGTCCCTCCTCTCAGAGGCTTTCATTGGCCCAGTATAAACAAAGGAAGAGTCAGTGTAGCTTGTACTGGCATGACATGACAACTTGTGGCATGTCTGTCTGTGCAAGGATGATGGCTGTCGGGGCACCATATTGTTCCATGGGCAACTAGTTGTATCTTCACCCGTACAGAGTAGATGGTCGTCGGACACTCAGAGCAGGTGAATCTTTTAGGAGCCACAGTTGATGACTCGGGCGAGTGGAGCACCCCACCGGAGCCCATATGTCGCGGACGATTCTGATGCGTCCCCTCACTGTTGCTGACGTTTGCAGCAGTGGAGGGAGAATGGGGCACATTTAATGCCTTTGACAGTAGGATTCCCACCTCCTTCACGGAGGCAGGCCAAGCTGGCAAAGTGCTTCCTGGGGACCCCGAGAGGTGCTTCCTGAAGCCGAGAGGCCTGTGGAGCGCCATGAACTGAGCTCAGGCGGCCCATACTCCAAATTCTTGGAGGGGTCAAACCTTCAATTGCGTTGTCTTGGGTGAGGCCATGCCCTGGGGGCCACCGTCAAGCCTTAGGTTCGTAGGCCCATGGTACCCCGGTTCCTGTTGGGCCGACAAGCACATGTGTGATTTTTCATGAAGTGTAGGTGTGCTTCGCTATCATGCATAGACGTGCTTCGCTGTGGTGAAGCATGTGCAAGTGAAAAGGAAAAAAACATGAAACATATGCTCTCTAAAGGAGGGGCATGGGTGTGCTTCACCATGAAGCATAAGTGTGCTCCAATGGGTGAAGCACAGGTGTGCCCAAAAAGGTTAAAAAGGTGAAGCACATATGTGCATTGACATAAAACACAGGTGCTTCACCACAAAGCGTAGGTGTGCTCCGACACAGTGGATCATGAGTGTGACTTGGAAAGGAAAAAAGGTGAAGCATGGATGTGGTATGAGGGCGACACATGTGTGCTTCGTCGTAGAGCATAGGTGTGCTTCACCACGAAGCATGGGTGTGCTCCTCTGCGTGGAGAATGGTGTGCGTTGCCATGAGTACAAGGAGTTCCTCACGATGAAGCACACCCGCCCTCCCTGGCGGAGCACACCCGTGCTCTCTACGGGGGACCATACACAAACCGGAAAGCAAAAAAAAGAAAACTAGTGCAATCCCCTCTCCTCCCACCACATGTTAAATGTGGAGCAATCTGGAGTGCAAAAGCGGCAGGGTGACCCCGCAAGGGATACCCCTTGTGATGTGGAGCATCTTAGGTTCCTCACTATGGCCTTGGTTCCATCGCCAACAGAAATGTGCATCACATATACTATGGTGAATTATATCCTTTCTGTGTGTCTTGGTTCTCTCTTGGATGGTATACTACTTAACCATCCTCCCTCGTGCATACATAGGTTGAGATGATCACCGCGTCTCGAAGAGAAATGAAATCACAAGAGTACGGCGACACCATCCACGTGGGAAGCATGGAAGAGGATAAGGATAGATGAAAACGACACTTTGAAGGCCAAGAAGGCACTACCTTGAAGCCCCAGAACTTCTGGGCATCCACTCTGGAAAGTCTGGACCTTCACCTACACAATCTCGCCATCTCTATAGATTCCCCAGGCCTTGCCGGAAGCGACCTAGAACATATGAACCACAGAACTTCCGGCCTCGCCTACGCTAACACTAGCTACACTTCTAAAAATCTCAGAACTTCCGGCCCTTGCCTGCACGAGTGGGTTGGATTCGGCCCATATACTTTTCTCCCCACCTCCTCTCTAGGGTTAGCAAACCATAATTATAAATTGAGATGGTGTTGCTCCTCTATATATCCTCTTGGAGAATCAATACCTCCATTACGAAAAGAATCCAAACGGATTTACCAAGGCCTCCATCTCGCTTAGAGATTTGGGGTAGATTGTCTCTCAAGACCCTCACATCTCTTACAGATGGGGGAATAACTACCCTAGTTATTTTTAATTCCTTTGTTGTTGTCGAATACTTGAGATCCATTTGCGCTTGTGATCTGAGTTATTTGGGTCTTGTCCAATTAGTGTTCTTTGTTGTGTTTTCGTTTGGATTTGCTCTGTGTTCTTCGTGTTCCTCGTGAATCCTCCCCAAATCCCCCTCCAATCGTGAAGATCGGAACACCTGCATGGCTTGCCCCATATCACATTGACTAGTTCTTTTGGGACTCAGCTCTCAAACACAACTCTCAACAGAGAAAGGACTCGGGATTGCCTCTTGGGCCGTGAGGGCGCTAGAATGGGCCGATAAATTGATTTGAAACTTATAGTCATCGCTTATATCTCCAAGCCAGTCATATTTTAGGCCCTAGAGGTAATAGGCCTAGCCCATCGAATTGTAGTGAAACCCTCGGCCTTGTAACACATAGATTCTCTTGTAACCTACGCACGAGTGATTTCTCACCCGTTGTGAGATGTAAGTAGGTCTCTCTCTCTCTCTCTCACGCGTGACGCTACTAAGCCGACCCAATTCTGGAGCTATCACATGAGTTTTTTGTTGTTGTGCTTTTCCTTATCGGGTTTTAACTAATCTGTATTGGTTTTTTCGGGGTTCCTCTTATTCTCTCCGCTTTTCACTTTTCCTTTTTTTCATTGTTTCTTTCATCGGTTTTCTTCGGATTATTTATCATTTTCATTCTATTTTTCTCTCAACAAATGTCTTCTTTTTGTATGCATTATTCATATACATCAGGAACCTTTCTATAAACATTTAATATTTTTTCAGTACATTTTTTCAATTATATGTTTTGATGTCTGCTTTTTTAATACACACTTTAATTTATCATATACATCTACAACATTTTTATACATGTTTAAACAATTTTCAAATACATGATTAACATTTTTTAACACATGTTTTTGAACATTTTTTGAAATACATGTTAAAATATTCTAATACACATTGAAACATTTTCTTTAATGACAATTTTTTTTAACTAAGCAACAATTTTTTAATGTCTCAAACATCATTTTGAAATGCATGAACATTTTCTCAAATGTATCATACATTTGTTGAATGGTATAGAACTTTTTATTTTGAATTACGCGAAGATTTGTTAAATTTGTATAACATTTAAAATATATAATGTGCGCTTTCTTGAAACACGTGAACTGTTTAAAAATATGAAATACATTTTTTGAATGGTACAAACAGTTTCTAAAAGTTAAGTGCACCTTATTTTAAACTGCATGTACATTTTAAATGTTAAATGAACACTTATAAAAATTAATTGAATTATATGTTATAATAATGTATTTAGTATTTTGCAAAAATATAAGAAAAGTAAAAAAAAACACATTTCTAACTTCCCTGTGACGAATCCACATGGTACTTGGCCTGCCCACTACCGACTATGTGTAGGCGAGCCAAGCTATTGTCTCGCATAGAGCAAGACATCGCCGCGCCCTGGAACCGGTTTGTATTTTTATCTATATCTATACCAATATAAAAAGATACAAAGAGGCAGATCCAATTAATCTCGGCCATTAAATCATGTCAATCCAACGACTTAAACTACTTCAATGTCAAGCACTTAACACGTTTAGCGTGCATTTAATTTCATACCAAATATAGTGCTAATCACATAATAACACACCAATAATATCCTACTTAATATCCGCATGCACTTAATATCCTTCCAAATTAACGTGCATTGCATGTACACATTGACTAGTCAATATAAAAAGACCGAAAGGGGCAGATTCAATTAATCTCGGTCATCAAATCATGTCAATCCAACGACCTAGACTGTTTCAATGTCGAGCGCTTAACACGTTTAGCGTGCAGTTAATTTCATGCCAAATATAGTGCTAATCACATAATAACATGCACTTAATATACTTCCAAATTTACGTGCATTGTACATACACATTGACTAGTCTCAAAAAAGGAACGAAACCTATTCCTATCAGTTCTCTCGAAACAGGTTTTCGCCTCGATTTATATATATATATATATATATATATATATATATATATATATATATATATATATATACACACACACACAAAATGGCTAAACCAAGACTACAAGGTGGTGGGGAGAGTGATGCAAGGCTGCATTCAGCTAACGCACTAATTCTCTCTGAATCAGGCTTTCCACTGGAGCTGCCCGTGCTCGATCAATACTCCTTCCTTAAAGAAGTAGAAGGAGTACGTCTGTGTCCAACTCGCACATTGCCTGATGCAACTGCATGATGCAATTAGGGATAAAAATGAAGTGGAAACGGATAGAATTGGGTGCTGTCATATTTGTTTTTACATGTTTTTTGTAGAAGCAAAAACACTACAAAAAACTCAAAATGAATATGAAAATAGATACTACCGAAAATAAACACAGAGCGAATACCGAGCGGATACAGAAATGGAAGTGGGTGTTGACCGAAACTTAAAAACTCCTTGAATTATACAGAAAGACACAACAAACAAATTTAGCAAATTGTTAACATGGCTAAAAATAATATGATTATGTTAGCAACTTTTTTTTAGAAAAGGAGGGTTACCCCCGGCCTCTACATCTGGACGATGCATGCAGTTATTTTATTAATTATTCACAAAGACCTTACAAAGTAGTCTGAAGCCACCATTTTAGCAACAACTCTCGCTACTCCTATCCACTTGATGAAGGGGTGCCGATAGTCCGAGCCTAATACCAAAGAGACATCACACTAAAGCCTAACATCTAAATCCGAAGGCCCCAACCGAGCCGCATACTGGGTTTGGGGTACAAACCGGTCCGACACACTCTCATGTGTCGCCGCCGCCGTCTTCCATCAATCCATCTTCAGAGCAGAAACTAACGCATCGACCTTGCCAGGCCCCTCTGCCATCGACGCCACCATGACGCCAGGCAGCATCCTTCTCCTGCGCGAGCCCATCTCGGCGCATCGAATGCCGAATCTCCACTGCGCCACATCGCCGAGATCCGCCGCCATCAACGAGAAAGATGAAGCACCGCTCCACCAAAGAAGTCGTCCACTGATCCCTCGAGTCCGTGTACACCTCCAAGAATGACGCCCTCAAGGGGGAAACGACACCAGAGCGTCACCGTCATCCGATCTACTGATCTAGGGTTTCCCCCGGAGGTAGCGGATAGAGGTCTGGAGCTTTTCCACGGAGATGCCTTCAAGAAGGTAACGACACAAAAGAGTGCCGCCATCGCCGGTCTTGGCAACAAGCCAAGAACGAGGTTTTCACCCGGATCTGCTCGACGAACCTCCATCTCGCATCATGCGCACAGACCACCATTGATCTCCTCCGCCGCGGAGCGAGCAAGCCACTCTGGCTAGATCAGATCTAACCGGAGGGCCAACCACCCCCGCAGCCGGCCATCCCACAAAATCCCTCCACGTCGCCGCCGATCCGAGGTGCCGCGGCGCCGCAGCCAGGTGCCGTAGCTCACCACCGAGAGCGAGCCACCGCCACGGAGGCTCGGATCCAGGGGCGCATTTCCGCTCGCCCGGGTGCCCCGCGCCACCACTAGTAGAAAAAGGGTCAAATGTGAAGCACATTAGTGCCGGTTTGAATTTGAGCCGGCACTAATGTGTGCATTAGTGCCGGTTCCAACGGCTAACCGGACACTCTCATTAGTACCGATTCGTGGCGAACCTTTAGCACCGGTTCGTGCCACGAACCGGTACTGAAGTGAGTGGTGGCAGGATGTTGTCAGTCCGGGGCCCCTCCAGCACCTTTAGTACCGGGTCGTATCACGAACTGGTACTAAAGGTCGTCCTACATAGACCCTTCGTCCACCCGAGCTCGCTCTGTTCTTCCCCTTTCCCCTCTCCTCTCTGTTCTTTTCCCTCTTCCTCTCAAGCTCATCACACATTTTGCCCAAAATTTGTCAAGATTTGAAGGCCCCCATCCATTCAAATGATCACAAAGGTTAGCAACTTTGTCCTTTCATCTCTCATTGCTAGATTAGCTCGTGCAATGCTTTATATAGTGATTAATTTTTGAGTTTAGTAATTTGGGAGGAATTATATATATGTGCTATTATTTGATTTATATGCAATTTGAGGTCAAAAATAACACTTAGTTTGCATATGTAGGTGTGGTTTACTTAGTACCTTCTAAATCTCCGTCGTAACCACCGTCGATCGCTCGCAACGTCCCGTCGCCGGCACCACCTTGTGGTAAGCCTCTTGTTCATGAAGTTTTATATAAAAAATTGATGTTTGTGTGATTTGGATATATAGTTACTCATATAATTATCTTACCCATACGTTGTTTGTTATACATAGTGCCATGGTTTTGATATCCGTCCCCGTCGGCCCTCGTCCGGGTTATGATTCGGATGTGGTATATTCTCTTTTAAAACTATTCATTGCATTTCGTGTTTATGACAAATTATGCCCATCAAGTTGACATAGATATTTGTATGTAGGAGGTAGTTGAACCGGAAATTCCAACCGACCCTATTGTCGAGAGGTTAAATTTAGTTGAAAGAGAAAACGAGGATTTGAAGGAAAAATTGAAAAGAATTGAGGGGGAGAAGATGGAATTGGAGTTGCATGTTGCCGATGTCGTCGATGATCACAAGATTAAGATGGAGAAAATGCGCTTGAAGATTAGAAAGATTAGAAAATATGCCATTCATAGTGAGGCTTGGAATAATTATGCTGCTGGATCAATTGTTACCTTAGTTGCGATCTTGATCGCATTTGTTGTTGCATTTAAATTCTTTAGCTAGAGAGTTATTTGTTTGTTGCATTTAAGTGTTGTATGATCTTTATGTATGAACTTTATGTATTGTATTAATTTGGTGTTTTCAGTGCTGTGTATTGAAGATGAGCCGGTGAAAGCACAAGTGCTCCCTGGGTGGTTTTGGTAATTAATGTCAACATATCTCTTGTTGGACTAACACGTTTACCTAGTATGTTTCAGATAAGTTCAACAATGGAGTGGCATGGACTAGAGGATGTGGAAACCCTTCAAGATGCTAAGGACAAAGGATTGGCTCAAGCTTCAAGATCAAGACTCTACATTTTCTATTTTAGTGATCCAAGATCACATTGAGTCTATAGGAAAAGCCAATACTATCAAGAGGGGATGAGGTGTTGCTTAATGGCTTGCTTGCTCAAAGTGCTTAGTGATATGCTCCAAAACCCTCAACTACCTTCCCACATCCACATATGACCTAAACCAAAAGTCAAACTCGGCCCCACCGATTCTATCTATCCGGCGCCACCGAGTTTCAGATGTCATAACCACTGCCACAAACCCTAGCAAATCGGTTTCACCGATAGGGATCTCGGTCTCACCGAGATGTGATTGTAATATCTCTGTGTATGTCCATTACCAAGATCGGTCTCACCGAGTTTGAGAAATCGGTACTACCGAGATTACAATGCAAACTCTCTGGTTAGCTTATTACCAAAATCGGTCCCACCGAGTTTGTATAATCGGTCTCACCGAGTTTGCCTGACCAACTCTCTGGTTAGCTTATTACCAAAATCGGTCCCACTGAGTTTGTGTAATCGGTCACACCGAGATTACGTTATGCCCTAACCCTAACCATATCGGTCCTACCGAGTTGCATCTCGGTCCCACCGAAAATCCTAACGGTCACTAGGTTTGCTGAATCGGTCCGACCGAGTTTAACCATTCGATCCCACCGAGTTTGGCAAATTGTGTGTAATGGTTAGATTTTGTGTGGAGGCTATATATACCCCGCCACCCACTCTTCATTCGTAAAGAGAGCCATCAGAACATACCTACACTTCCAACACACATTTTCTGAGAGAGAACCACCTACACTTGTGTTGAGGTCAAGATATTCCATTCCAACCATATGAATCTTGATCTCTAGCCTTCCCAAGTTGCTTTCACTCAAATCTTCTTTCCACCAAATCCAAATCCTGTGAGAGAGAGTTGAGTGTTGGGGAGACTATCATTTGAAGCACAAGAGCAAGGAGTTCATCATCAACACACCATTTGTTACTTCTTGGAGAGTGGTGTCTCCTAGATTGGCTAGGTGTCACTTGGGAGCCTCCGACAAGATTGTGGAGTTGAACCAAGGAGTTTGTAAGGGCAAGGAGATCGCCTACTTCGTGAAGATCTACCGCTAGTGAGGCAAGTCCTTCGTGGGCGACGGCCGTGATGGAATAGACAAGGTTGCTTCTTCGTGGACCCTTCATGGGTGGAGCCCTCCGTGGACTCGCGCAACCGTTACCCTCCGTGGGTTGAAGTCTCCATCAACATGGATGTATGATAGCACCACCTATCGGAACCATGACAAAAACATCCGTGTCTCCAATTGCGTTTGAATACTCCAAACCCTCCTCTTTACATTCTTGCAAGTTGCATGCTTTACTTTCCGCTGCTCATATACTCATTGCATGCTTGCTTGATATGTATTGTGTTTGTTAAACTTGTGCTTAAACTCCGCTTAAACTTAAGAATATTAAAAACTGCAACTTTTGGCACTTAGTGTCTAATCACCCCCCTCTAGACACCTCTTCTCGATCCTTTCAATTGGTATCAGAGCTTTGGTCTCCATTGCCTTGGTTTAAACACCATTGGAGGAAGATGGATGTGTCTACTTTGGGGAGTCTTAGACATAGAGTGCCTATTCTTGATGGAGAGTATTTTCATGAGTGGAAAAATGAAATGCTCGAGATTTTCAATGAATATCATTTGAACAAGTACATTACTAGCCCTGGTGCACCTCATGTTGATCCTTTGCACCCTACCCTAGATGAAGATATTGACATGATTCGCAATCTTAGAACTGTTAATCTTATCACTAGAGGCGTGCCTAGAAACTTGATTGGATGTTTGCCGACTCTTAAGTGTGCCTACACCATATGGAAATTTCTTGAGGAACTCTTTCCTAATTACTTCTTGAAAGATCTAGATGAAAGCCTCCATAAGTCTATTGCTTTGATTAAGATGAGTTCCAATGATCCCAAATTTGGTGATTGCTTACTTGAGCTTACTAATCTTACGAGTGCCAAAGGAGATGTTGAAATCACTAGCAATATCATTTCCCGAGCTATTAGAATTCATAAAGATAACTATAGAAATGATCATTTATCTAATGAATTGCCCTCTCTAGGAATTGATCAATCACAAGATGATGTTGAACATGAATACTCGGAGGATGATGATGATGATGATAGTGACTATGATCTTGATGATGCGATGAGACACTTTGGTCTTATGGCAAATCTTCGCGGCTACATGGCTGGAGGAAAGGAATGGTTCCTTGATAGTGGATGTACTGATCATATGACCGGAGATAAAGACATGTTCCGTGAGCTTGCTGAAAATGATGGCCCTCGAAAGTATGTCACTTTTGGTGATAATTCAAAGGGTAAAGTGGTTGGCCTTGGTAAGGTGGACATCTCACATGATAGCTCCATACAAAATGTCATGCTCGTTGAATCTCTTGGCTACAACTTACTTTCAGTATCTAGACTTGTTGATTTCAGTTTCAATGTCCTATTTACTGAAGTAGACTGCCAAGTGTTTCGTAGAGATAATCATAAAATGGTCTTTACCGGTATACGTAGAGGAGATCTTTACATTATTGATTTCACTAAAAAGGCTCAACCTAAAACTTGCTTAATTGCCAAATCTTCTAAAGGCTGGTTATGGCATAGAAGACTAGGTCATGTTGGTATGCGAAATCTTGATAAGCTTATTAAAGGTGATCATATCCTTGGAATAAAAGATGTCATATTTGACAAGGATAGACTTTGTAGTGCTTGTCAAGCAGGGAAACAAGTTGGAGGAAGTCACCGCGCGAAGAACATCATGACCACAAGAAGACCACTCGAGCTACTTCACATGGATCTCTTTGGTCCCAATGCCTACAAGAGTCTCGGTGGTAACTCATTTGGTCTAGTCATAGTTGATGATTTTTCAAGATTTACGTGGGTGTTCTTTCTTGATGACAAATCGCAGGTCCAAAAGATCTTCAAAAACTTCGCTAGGAAGGCCCAAAATCAGTTTGACATGAAGATCAAGAAGGTTTGGAGCGACAACCGAATGGAGCGACAACGCAAATGTGGACACCTTTCTTGACGAAGAAGGGATTTCACACGAGTTCTCGGCTACGTACACACCTCAACAAAATGGAGTTGTTGAAAGGAAGAACCGGACCCTTATCGAGATGGCAAGAACGATGCTTGATGAGTACAAAACGCCAAAGCACTTTTGGGCGGAAGCGGTTGAGACAGCTTGTCATGCAACAAATCGCTTGTATCTTCACAAGCTACTCGGCAAGACGGCATACGAGCTCCTCACCGGTAACAAACCCCAAGTTGGATACTTTCGAGTATTCGTCTCAAAGTGCTACATTCTTGATAAGCATCGTCGTTCTAATTTTGCTCCTAAATCTCATGAAGGTTTCCTACTTGGTTATGGCTCAAACTCTCACACTTACCGTGTCTACAACAATTTCACCTGAAAGGTTAAAGAGACGGTAGATGTGAAGTTTGATGAATCTAACGGCTCGCAAGTAGAGCAATGCCAATTGATGTAGGAGGCAAAGACCATTCGGAAGCAATTCAAGACTTGTCCATTGGCAAGATTCGTCCAACGGAAGTGAAGGAGAGTACCTCGTCCGTCCAAGTGGAAGCTTCTACCTCACGACAAGGTGAACCAAGAGTTGATACAGAAGCATCCACAAGTGGGACACGCCAAGATGAAGAAAACGAGGAAGCGCACCAAGATGAACATCAACAACCTCCTTCTCCACCACGACAAGAGAACGACAACGTCAACAATGAAGAAGGCCAAGAAGAAGCACAAGATGAAGAGGATGTTCCACCCCGACCCAAGCAAAAGCTTTCACGAGTTCAAGCAAGAATTGCTAAGGATCATCCCGTCGAGCAAATCTACAATGATATCCAAACCGGGAGAATCACTCGCTCTAAAACTCGTTTAGCTAACTTTTGTGAACATTGCTCATTCATCTCTAGCATTGAACCTATGAAGGTTTAAGAAGCATTGGAGGATCCGGATTGGATAAACGCTATGCATGAAGAGCTACACAACTTTGAGAGAAATCAAGTGTGGACACTGGTCGAGAAGCCCGACAACAACCACAACATCATTGGTACCAAATGGGTGTTTCGCAACAAGCAAGATGAAGATGGACAAGTGGTTCACAACAAAGCATGTCTCGTCGCCCAAGGCTACACACAAGTTGAAGGTATGGACTATGGTGAGACATATGCTCCCGTTGCTAGACTTGAGTCCATTCGCATCTTACTTGCTTATGCTAATCACCATAATATCACCTTGTACCAAATGGACATTAAAAGTGCTTTTCAAAATGGCAAAATCAAGGAGGAAGTTTATGTTAAGCAACCTCCCGGCTTCGTCAATCCTAAGAAACCTAATCATGTTTACAAACTTCACAAAGCCCTTTATGGTCTTAAACAAGCTCCTAGAGCATGGTATAAATGCTTGACCAAGTTCCTTATTGAAAAAGGCTTTGAAATTAGTAAAATTGATTCTACTCTTTTTACTAAAAGGGTTAATGGAGAACTATTTGTGTGCCAAATTTATGTTTATGATATCATATTTGGTTCAACTAACCCTCATTTTAGTGAGAAGTTTGGAATGCTGATGTCGGAGAAGTTTGAGATGTCTATGATGAGTGAACTCAAATTCTTTCTCGGTTTGCAAATCAAGCAAACTAAGGAAGGTACCTTCGTCTCTCAAATCAAGTAAACCAAGGACTTATTCAAGAAGTTCAATATGCAAGAATGCAAAGGTATGACTACACCCACGCCTACTAGTGGACATCTTGATTTGACCAAAGATGGTGAACTGGTGGATCAAAAGGTTTATCACTCTATGATTGGTTCATTGTTATATCTATGTGCCTCTTGTCCTGATATTATGCTAAGTGTGTGCATGTGTGCACGATATCAAGCTGCTCCTAAAGAGTTCCATCTTAAGGCTGTGAAAAGGATAGTGAGATACCTAATCCATACACCAAATTTTGGCATTTGGTATCCTAAGAGGTCCTCTTTTGATCTTGTTGGCTACTCCGATTCGGACTATGCCGGAGACAAGGTTGATAGAAAATCCACTTCGGGTACTTGTCAATTCCTTGATAGATCTCTTGTGTCTTGGTCTTCCAAGAAACAAAACTCGGTATCCTTATCCACCGCCGAAGCGGAATACATTGCCGCTGGTTCATGTTGCGCTCAATTACTTTGGATGACCCAAACTCTTAAAGATTATGGGATATATGTGAAACATGTTCCATTGCTATGTGACAATGAAAGTGCTATTAAGATTGCTCACAATCCCGTGCAACATTCTCGAACTAAGCATATTGAAGTTCGTCATCATTTCATTCGAGATCATGTTGCCAAAGGGGACATTAACCTTAAGCATGTTCGCACCGATAAGCAATTAGCGGATATATTCACTAAACCACTTGATGAGAAAGTGTTTTGCAGGTTGAGAGGTGAATTGAACATCATTGATGCTTCAAACTTGGAGTAGGAACTCCATTTGATGCATGCGAGGCATGAGCCTATGACTACTCCTTGATATTTCTCTTATGATGCTATTCATATGTCTTGGATATATTTGTACCTTGCATGTTATCTAACCCGTGTAGGTACTTGGTTGAATCTAAATCTATGAGATTGCAACTCACTCACATCTTTAGCAATCTCTACATCACCAAGTCTCTACACAATGGTGGTTGAAGACAAGGAAGCACGAAACCATTCAAACATATCCTTTGGCAAATTCTATGTTGAGTCTCATGATTGTCTTTTTGGATACACAAGTGCTCTTCCTTGCAAAGCTAACCCATGTAGGTAGATGAACTCAAACTCCAAGCGGTGCTCCCAACCCTTGATGAACTACATCAACCTTGAGAAACCCACACAAGTTCAACTACAACACCACCACCCAAGGTATGTTATTCCATCTTAGAGAAGCTTTACTCCAAGTCATGAGTCAAAGCAACTCGACAAGATGTGAATACATCAAGATGCTTAAACGAAAAATGGTAACCCCATTTTGAGCTTAAACGATGAGTATGACCTATGATCAAGTGCTCTCACTTGACTCCTAAGTCAACATACTCTAACATAGGTGACTTTGTCACCGACCATTTCTAGATGAAGTTCTCTAGTGTTTCTCCGTGCTTTTGCATTTGCATATTTGTTTCCCCTTCCAAAAAAAACTTCATCTAGAACTTTTACTTCCTTTTCTTTCCTTTTTGTTCTGCATTTTCTACATCCTATTCGTTGCAAATCTTTTAGTTAATTCCTTGCATATCCTTGTGAGATCTTACTTGTCTAGTGAGCTGAGGTGACAAGTGGTTTCACTCTGATGAACTCAGTCACACCGGTTTGTTCTCTTCGGCCCAACCGAAATCTTTCGGTGCAAACGAACCACACAACTCGGAGTCACCGATTCCATCACAGGAAAACCAACTTGCCACTTATTCCTGATTTCTGTTTGCTCCAGCTCCACTCAATGATTCTTGTCCTCTACCAGCATCATATTAGGCATGCTGCTTTGCTCTGTGACTCGAGGACCAACCCATTTGTATCACATGTCTAGAAGAGCCCTTCTTGGAAATTGATGTCAAAGGGGGAGAGAGAGATCACATCAAAGCTTAATCCTTCCTATAGGGGGAGAAAGAGAGAATACTCAGGGGGAGAAAGTAGTATCATCAAAGACCCTAGATGCTTGGTGTTCAAGAGGAGAGATGTCACATGTCTTTAAGAGGGGAAAGACATGTTTGGTTGCTTGCTTTAGCTCAAGCTCTGTTGTTTCCTTTTTGTTGCTCTGATTTTCTGTTCCCTATCTTCTCCCAATATCCCATGCAGATTCAGGGGGAGCAAGACATCTAAGGGAAGGAAATCTCTGATTTTATTGCATATCTTTACCTTTGGGGACATGTCTATATCCAATGTGGTACTTAGTACTCACTCTATATGTCATCACAGTCTTGGTTCTCTTGTGGTTTCTCTTGCTTGCTCTGGTCAGTAGGTCTATCTGTGTTATTTAACCTTGTTTGCGCAGGTTCATCCCATCCTAAGCCAACTCAAGACCACAAGGTAAGTATATGCATCACAGTCATGTGAATGAGAAGTTCTTGCTGATGTACATACTGTTTGCAAGAAGGACTCGTGAGCATGAAGGTACATTTCTCACATTCACATCATATGCTCTGATGCATATAGCCAAGATACACGTAACACATTGCTTACTCTGTCATGTTTACGCATTCACATGCTCCTATATTCAATATTCACATGATTGCATACATGTAGGGGGAGCCTATGCATGTTACATGTCTTTCCAAAGCTTTACTTGCTATTCTCTATATCTTTATCTAAAGCTTTGATGTATGTTGTCATCAATTACCAAAAAGGGGGAGATTGAAAGCACAAGTGCTCCCTGGGTGGTTTTGGTAATTAATGTCAACATATCTCTTGTTGGACTAACACTTTTACCTAGTATGTTTCAGATAAGTTCAACAATGGAGTGGCATGGACTAGAGGATGTGGAACCCCTTCAAGATGCTAAGGACAAAGGATTGGCTCAAGCTTCAAGATCAAGACTCTACATTTTCTATTTTAGTGATCCAAGATCACATTGAGTCTATAGGAAAAGCCAATACTATCAAGAGGGGATGAGGTGTTGCTTAATGGCTTGCTTGCTCAAAGTGCTTAGTGATATGCTCCAAAACCCTCAACTACCTTCCCACATCCACATATGACCTAAACCAAAAGTCAAACTTGGCCCCACCGATTCTATCTATCCGGCGCCACCGAATTTCAGATGTCATAACCACTGCCACAAACCCTAGCAAATTGGTTTCACCGATAGGGATCTCGGTCTCACCGAGATGGGATTGTAATCTCCCTGTGTATGTCCATTACCAGGATTGGTCTCACCGAGTTTGAGCAATTGGTACTACCAAGATTACAATGCAAACTCTCTGGTTAGCTTATTACCAAAATTGGTCCCACCGAGTTTGTGTAATCGGTCTCACCGAGTTTGCCTGACCAACTTTCTGGTTAGCTTATTACCAAAATCGGTCCCACCGAGTTTGTGTAATCGGTCACACCGAGATTACGTTATGCCCTAACCCTAACCATATCGGTCCTACCGAGTTGCATCTCAGTCCCACCGAAAATCCTAACGGTCACTAGGTTTGTTGAATCGGTCCGACCGAGTTTAACCATTCGGTCCCACCGAGTTTGGCAAATTGTGTGTAACGGTTAGATTTTGTGTGGAGGCTATATATACCCCTCCACCCACTCTTCATTCGTAGAGAGAGCCATCAGAACATACCTACACTTCCAATACACATTTTCTGAGAAAGAACCACCTACACTTGTGTTGAGGTCAAGATATTCCATTCCAACCATATGAATCTTGATCTCTAGCCTTTCCAAGTTGCTTTCCACTCAAATCTTCTTTCCACCAAATCCAAATCCAGTGAGAGAGAGTTGAGTGTTGGGGAGACTATCATTTGAAGCACAAGAGCAAGGAGTTCATCATCAACACACCATTTGTTACTTCTTGGAGAGTGGTGTCTCCTAGATTGGCTAGGTGTCACTTGGGAGCCTCCGACAAGATTGTGGAGTTGAACCAAGGAGTTTGTAAGGGCAAGGAGGTCGCCTACTTCGTGAAGATCTACCGCTAGTGAGGCAAGTCCTTCGTGGGCGACGGCCGTGATGGAATAGACAAGGTTGCTTCTTCGTGGACCCTTCGTGGGTGGAGCCCTCTGTGGACTTGCGCAGCCGTTACCCTCCGTGGGTTGAAATCTCCATCAACGTGGATGTACGATAGCACCACCTATCAGAACCACGACAAAAACATCCGTATCTCCAATTGCGTTTGAATACTCCAAACCCTCCTCTTTACATTCTTGCAAGTTGCATGCTTTACTTTCCGCTGCTCATATACTCATTGCATGCTTGCTTGATATGTATTGTGTTTGTTAAACTTGTGCTTAAACTCCACTTAAACTTAAGAATATTAAAAACTGCAACTTTTGGCACTTAGTGTCTAATCACCCCCCCTCTAGACACCTCTTCTCGATCCTTTCAGCCGGCAATGGATGTACGATGACCGATGCTCTCCCGAGTTCATTAATGGCGTGCGTACTTTTCTGCTTGCGGCTGAGGCAAATAAGCGGGCAGATGGTTTTATGCCTTGTCCATGTGGTGGCTGTAAGAATGGTCACAATTACTCTACGTCAAGAACCATTCACGTCCACCTGTTTGAGTCCGGTTTCATGCCCCACTATAATGCTTGGACCAAGCATGGAGAAAGAGGGGTTATGATGGAAGACAATGAAGAAGAAGAGGACGACGACAGCTATCCTGGCCATGGGTTCCCTGAATACGATGATACAACAATGAGGGAAGAAGCTGAGCCGGTAATGCGGGAAGAAGCTGAGCCGGCAATGCGGGAAGAAGCTGAAGAAGAGGCATCGGATGAGCCCGTTGATGATCTAGGTCGGGCCATTGCCGATGCAAAGAGAAACTACGCAAGTGATTTGGAGAAGAAAAAGTTGCAGCGCATGTTAGAGGATCACAACAAATTGTTGTACCCGAATTGCGTAGGTGACAAGAAAAAGCTGGGCACCACACTGGAATTGCTATAATGGAAGGCATAGAATGGTGTATCTGACAAGGGATTTGGAAAGTTGCTGGTAATGATAAAGAATATGCTTCCAAAGGACAACGAATTGCCCGAGAGTACGTACGAAGCAAAGAAGGCTGTCTACCCTCTAGGGTTAGAGGTGCAGAAGATACATGCATGCCCTAATGATTCCATCCTCTACCGCTGTGAGTACGAGGATTTGAACGCTTGCCCAGTATGCGGTGCATTGCGCTATAAGATCAGCCGCGATGACCCTGGTGATGTCGAGGGCGAGCGCCCCATGAAGAAGATTCCTGCCAAGGTGATGTGGTATGCTCCTATAATACCACGGTTGAAACGTTTGTTCCAAAACAAAGAGCATGCCAAGGCGATGCAATGGCACAGAGAAGACCGTAAGAAAGACGGAAAGTTGAGAGTACCCGCTGACGGGTCGCAGTGGAGAAAAACCGAAAGAAAGTACGGGAAGGAGTTTGCAGATGATGCAAGGAACGTATGGTTTGGTCCAAGCTCAGATGGCATTAATCCTTTTGGGGAGCAGAGCGGCAACCATAGCACCTGACCTATGACTCTATGTTTGTATAACCTTCCTCCTTGGTTATGCATGAAGCGGAAGTTCATTATGATGCCAGTGCTCATAGAAGGCCCTAAGCAACCCGGCAACGACATTGATGTGTACCTAAGGCCATTAGTTGAAGAACTCTTACAACTGTGGAATGGAACAGGTGTACGTGCGTGGGATGAGCACATGGGGGAAGAATTTGACCTAAAGGCGTTGCTGTTCGTGACCATCAATGATTGGCCTGCTCTCAGTAACCTTTCAGGACAGACAAACAAGGGATACCGCGCATGCACGCACTGTTTGGACGATACCGACAGTATATATTTGGCTAATTGTAAGAAGAATGTGTACCTGGGACATCGTCGATTTCTTCCAAGCAGGCATCCCATAAGAAAGAAAGGCAAGAATTTCAAAGGTGAGGCGGATCACCGGACGAAGCCTCCCCACCGTACTGGTGCTGATGTACATGATATAGTCAAGGATTTGAAGGTCGTCTTTGGAAAGGGTCCTGGTGGACAACCTGTTCCGAATGACGCTGACGGACGCGCACCCATGTGGAAGAAGAAATCTATATTTTGGGACCTGCCCTATTGGAAAGACCTAGAGGTCCGCTCCGCAATCGATGTGATGCACGTGACGAAGAATCTTTGTGTGACCCTGCTTGGCTTCTTGGGCGTGTATGGGAAGACAAAAGATACACCTGAGGCACGGGAGGACCAGCAACGTATGCACGGAAAAGACGACATACATCAGGGTCATGCAAGCTATGCTCTTACCAAAGAAGAGAAGGAAATCTTCTTTGAATGCCTGCTCAGTATTAAGGTACCGTCTGGCTTCTCGTCGAATATAAAGGGAATAATAAACATGGTAGAGAAAAAGTTCCAGAACCTAAAGTCTCATGACTGCCACGTGATTATGACGCAACTGCTTCCGGTTGCATTGAGGGGGCTTCTACCGGAAAACGTTCGATTAGCCATTGTGAAGCTATGTGCATTCCTCAATGCAATCTCTCAGAAGGTAATCGATCCAGAAATCATACCAAGGTTAGAGAATGATTTGGTGCAATGTCTTGTCAGTTTCGAGTTGGTGTTCCCACCATCCTTCTTCAACATCATGACACACGTCCTAGTTCACCTATGTGAAGAGATTAACGTTTTGGGTCCTGTATTTCTACACAATATGTTCCCCTTTGAGAGGTTCATGGGAGTCTTAAAGAAATATGTTCATAACCGTGCTAGGCCAGAAGGAAGCATCTCCAAGGGCCATGAAAATGAGGAGGTCATTGAGTTTTGTATTGACTTTATTACTGACCTTAAGCCGATTGGTGTTCCTGAATCGCGGCATAAGGGCAGACTGGATGGAAAAGGCACGCTAGGAGGGGAACAAATAATATGTATGGACGGACATTCTCTCACTGAAGCACACTACACAGTTCTACAGAATTCCGCCTTGGTGGCTCTCTATATGGATGAACACAAGAATTTGCTACGCTCCAAACACTCGGAGCGGTCTGATCACTGGATTACACATGAACAAACCAGGAGTTTCGCCAGCTGGTTGCAGACACGTACCATGCATGACGCCTCTATTGAAGATGACCTGTACTTGCTGTCCCAGTTACCATCTTTGAATATAATGACTTTCAAAGGGTACGAGATAAATGGTAATACATTTTACACGATCGCCCAAGATAAGAAGAGCACCAACCAAAATAGTGGTGTCCGCTTTGATGCAGAAACCAAGACGGGAAAGGAAACATATTATGGTTATATACAGGACATATGGGAACTTGACTATCGACGTGGTTTGAAGGTCCCTTTGTTTCGGTGCAAATGGGTCAATATGACACAAGGCGGGGTAACGAAAGACCCGCAGTACGGAATGACAACAGTGGATCTCAACAATTTTGCGTATGCAGACGAACCATTCGTCCTAGCCAATGATGTGGCACAGGTTTTCTATGTGAAGGACATGTCTACCAAGCCGAGAAAAAGAAAAGATAAGGAAGCGAATGCATCGTACGATGAGCCAAAGCGGCACATAGTTCTTTCTAGAAAGAGAAACATCGTGGGAGTGGATGACAAGACAGACATGTCAGGATATTATGAAAAGTTTGATGAAATTTCTCCATTCACAGTGAATATTGACCCGAGCATCCAGTTAAATGAGGAAGATTTTCCATGGCTACGGCGCAAAGGGACACACGCGAAGAAAAAGTTTCACACCCAAAGATCTGGGATGTGATCGGCTTCACTATCATCACTTTCTTCTATGTTTCACACCCAGGAGGAAATCTCTGTAATAGTTAGGGTAGCTAGTTATGTGTTTTGGCATTTGAAACGCGAAGAAATTTTATGTGCAAGCAAATTCTTTCATGCATTTACTGATTTTTTCAGCTAAATGACCCTGAAATTGAAAAGCATTTTAAATGAACTCAGAAAAGCTTGAAAGTTGGCATGGTATCATAATTTCACCCACATAGCATGTGCAAAAAAGTAGAGAGGGTTACCGCAAAAACTGGATGCACTTCGTACACAAAATGGACAATCTCTTTCGAAGTACACTACTAGGAAAAGGGCTATAGATGGAATGGACACTAATGGTGCACCTGTCATGTGGTGCGCCACTACTATATAGCAGTGGCGCACCATGTGCTGGTGCGCCATTAGTGTGGAAGACACTAATGGCGCACCAGGCACACGGTGCGCCACTAGTAACAAAATGTTTTTTTTCATTTTTTCAAACATACTAATGGCGCATCCGGGCAGAGTGCGCCATTAGTAGTTAGAACTACTAATGGCGCACCAGCCATAGAGTGCGCCACTACGGTATTTATTTATTTTTAATTTTTTGCAAAACTACTAATGGCGCACCGTTGCATAGTGCGCCATTACTAGTTTAAACTAGTAATGGCGCACTGTGCCATGGTGCGCCATTAGTATACAAATTATTTATTTTTTTACTTTTTTGCAAAACTACTAATGGCGCATGTCTGTGTGGTGCGCCATTAGTATGTTGGGTTACTAATGGCGCATGTCTGTGTGGTGCGCCATTAGTAACCTGGGACCAGCTAGATATTTTTGGACAGCCACACACCTACACACTCACTTTCCCCACTTCATCCCCCCCACCTCCTTCTCTAAGCTTGTCGGCTGCCTCCTCCTCCTCACCTCATTTGCACCATAGATTCATCAAAATTAAGTGTTGAAATTACCTTTTTTTTGATAGGTAAGTAAGGGGAAAGCTATCTTCATGTTGTAGATCTACTTTTTTTCTCCCTAGCTCGCTCCAACAACGTGCACATGCACTTTTTGTGGCCTAGCTAGATCTATGTACATTTGTGGTGTTGCATATATGTTTGTGTTTGCAGGTACCGGTATTTGAAATGCGATAGTTGCCAATATTTTGCCGGAATGTTGATTCATTTCCGTTTCGGCGAGAATTTTGGCACTATGCATTCTTTTTGGTCCTATTTTTAGGGAAAGTCGTGCCACATTTTTTCTTGGTTCTAAAATATCGTTTTGCTCTACCTCGCAGGCGACCATGGTCCACACGATGACCGAAGGCATCATGAATAGGTTTTTGAGCTCCGCGAAGGCCGAGATGCTTCAAAAGAACGAGACGGAGATAAGATGTCCGTGTCAAAGATGCAAGCTGAAGAGCCTTATTGCGGACTCGGATTCCGGGCAGGTGCGGGACCACCTGCTCTTGCGTGGTTTCATGGATGGCTATCAGTGGCAAGGTGATGAAGATGACTATGAAGTCGTCCATGGGGGCCGGGCAACAAATGAGGAAGGGCAGCAAGACAACCACCGCGGCTCGGGCGGGCGAGAAGACGAAGAATCTCCAGGACATGATCACGACGGTGATGCTGTACACAGTCATCATGTAGAAGATGCCGGACATGATGATGAGGAAGATGCCGGAGCAGACGAAGGTCATGATCATGAAGATCAAGATGCCGGAGGAGCAGACGACGATGGACCATCGATGGGCTGGGTGCAGGACCCTCATATTCAATAGCTGCTTCTCAAGTAGACGAATAACGCAAGAGCTGCTGCCCGAGAGAAAGCCAAGCTAAATCAACTGGAGATAGACACGGTTACTCCATTGTATGAAGGATGCAGACCCGAGGATACCCGCCTGAAAGTAATGCTCATGGCTTTGGAGATGAAGGTAAAACACAAAATGACCGACGCATGCTTCGACGAGAACATGTCATTCTGGCACGAACGTCTTCCCAAGGGGAACAAGTGCCCGACCAGTTTCGAGGAGGCGAAGAAAGTCGTGTGTTCTCTGGATTTACCGCACGTGAAATACCATGTGTGCATGAACAGTTGCATCATTTATCGGGGCGAGCACGCGGAGTCTACCATATGTCCGGTGTGCGGCGTCACTCGATACAAGAAGAGGGAGAAAGCTCCTCGAAAAGTGGTGTGGTACTTTCCGATCACTCCTCGTCTGCAGCGGTATTTCGCGGACCCTAAGGTAGCAAAGCTCCTGCGTTGGCACGCGGATAGGGAGGAGAAGAAGCGAGAAGATGACGCAAATGATCCGGAGATAAATAAAAAAGACAAGATGCTGAGTCACCCTAAGGATGGGAGCCAGTGGCAAGCGTTGAACTTTGAACACCCAGAATTTGGGAAGGATCCAAGGAACATTGTGCTGGGCGCGAGCACCGATGGAGTCAATCCGTTTGGCAGCCAGAGAAGCACACATAGCACCTGGCCTGTGTTTGTGTGGATGTACAACCTTCCCCCCTGGTTGTGCATGAAGAGGAAGTACATTCACATGAGTATGCTAATTGAAGGGCCGAAACAACCAGGGAATGACATCAATCTGTATCTGGGGCTGCTGAAAGAGGATCTAGACACGCTGTGGAAAACGCCAGCCAATACGTGGGACGCTGCAGAGAAAGAATATTTCCCTATGAGAGCCGCACTGCTCACGACGGTGCACGACTATCTCGGTTACGGATATCTCGCGGGGCAGGTGGTCCACGGATTTTCTGGATGCTTCAGGTGCATGGATGACACAACGTATCGCCAGCTAGATAGAGATCCGGGGTCTTCGAAGACCGTGTTCATGGGACATCGAAGGTGGCTTCGCGACGATGACCCGTGGAGGAAACGCAAGGATCTGTTCGATGGTGAAACCGAACTCCGAAGACGCCCGCGTACAAGGAGCGGCGAGGAAATAGAGGGGCTGTTGAAAAATTGGAAAGATTGCCCACTGCCGGGAAAGAAGCAAAAGGCGCCAGAGCCGGGAAAGAAGCGAAAGGCGCCAGAGCCGTTGCTGAAGGTATGGAAAACGAGGTCTGTTTCTGGGACTTTCCATACTGGAAGATCCACCGTGTGCCTCATAGCCTTGATGCCATGCATATCACGAAGAACGTGTGCGAGAGTCTGCTTGGTACCCTGCTCAACATGCCAGAGAGGACCAAAGATGGGCCGAAAGCAAGGGCAGACTCGAAATCAATGGGCATCAGGCAGGAGCTTCACGCTAATGATGATGATGAGGCGAAGCAGGACACAGAAAGTCGTCGCAAAGGCAAAAAGGCCAAGAAGACCGGAAATGACTACCCTCCCGCGTGCTTCACTCTAAGTCAGGAGGAGATCGAGCAGTTTTTCACCTGCCTCGTAGGAGTAAAACTTCCTTACGGTTACGCGGGGAAGATAAGCAGATACCTAGACCCAGTGAAGCAGAAGTTCAGCGGGATGAAGTCTCACGACTGTCACGTGCTGATGACGCAGATACTTTCAGTTGCAATCCGTGGGATCATGGATGCGCACGTCCGTGAAACGCTATTTGGCCTATGCAACTTTTTCGACGTCATCTCTCGGAAGTCGGTTGGCGTGAGGCAACTCAGAAGGCTACAGGAAGAGATCATGGTGATACTATGCAAGCTTGAGATGTACTTCCCGCCCGCATTCTTCGACGTTATGGTGCATCTGTTGGTCCATATCGTGGAGGATATCATCCAACTTAGGCCGACGTTCCTGCACAGCATGATGCCGTTCGAAAGGATGAATGGTATCATCAAAGGATACGTTCGCAACATGTCACGTCCAGAGGGAAGTATAGCCAGGGGCTTTCTGACCGAAGAGTGCATCTCCTACTGCACGAATTATCTAGGCATCGAGAACCCATTGGTCTTCCCGTCAACAGGCACCTCGGCAGGCTCGCTGGATGGGGTCACCGTGAGGGTCGCCGCGAAATGCATGTCGACTTCGAGGGTCGACTCGCCGACTTTGAAAGAGCAAACCTAGTCGCGCTACAACACATAGACGTGGTTGATCCTTGGGTGGTAGAGCACAAAACCTTTATTGAGAAGACGTACAATGACCGAGGCCACTAGAGGACGGACGGAGATATAATCAAAGAGCACAACTAATGTTTCACGCGTCGGTTCAAGCAGAAGCTTCTGTCGTACCCTTTACATGAGGATTCTTCCGTGGAAGAACAACTCATATTCGCCTTGTCACAGGGTGCCGAGCACAACCTGATGACCTATGAGGCGTATGATATCAACGGCTACACATTCTACACCGAGGACAAGGACATGAAGAACGATGGTTACAGAACTCCGGGGTAACGATGGAATCCTACACCGGTAACGACAAGGACAGATACTACGGAAGGATCGAGGAGAACTGGGAGCTGAGCTACGCCGGAGAGAAGGTCCCGATGTTCCGTGTCAGATGGGCCAAGAGCGTCCTAAAAGAAGACCGGTATTTCACCACCATGGTTATACCCGAAGCCAAATCCAAGACCGCGGGCGCAAACGTCACCACGAAAAATGAGCCATGGGTACTAGCTTCCCAAGTGGACCAATGCTTCTTCATTACCAACCCGTCAAAGCCCAGTCGTGTTGTCGTGAGGAGAGGCAAAAGGAAGATCATCGGAATGGATGGAGTAGCCAATGAGCAAGACTTCGACAAGTATGGCGACCCGAAGATCGAACATGACGACGACGATGAAGTAGCAGCATACACCACAAGAAGAAGCAGGACCACCCTACCTAAAGGACGTCCGTTCCGCAGAAGAACTCCATTTGCGAAAAAGAAGGGCAAGAAGATTATGAACAGATAGCTAGCTAAGATCGATTGTATTTAAATCGTAGTCTTCATTTCTCGGTTGTATTTCATGGGCACCTTTTGATATCATGAATATTTTTAAATTTCATGGGCACTTTTTGAATCCATGAATATTTTTTCAAATTTGATGATATTTTTTCATATTCAATATGATAAAATATGGAATATTCATGAGGACACTCGATCTCGACCCCCCTCCATCTCGATCTCGATTCCCCCTCCATCTCGATCTCGATGCCCCTTTATCTCGATCGCTATCCCCCTCCATCTCGATCCCACCCGCACCCTCCCTCGCTAGCTCCACCGCCGCCGACGACCCACCGCACCCTCCCCCGCTCCACCGCCGCCGACGAGCACCCCCCGCACCCTCCCCCGCTCCACCACCGCCGACGAGCACCCCCCGCACCCTCCCCCGCTCCACCACCGCCGACAAGCACCCCCTGCACCCTCCCCCGCTCCCCGGTGAGCTCCGCCTCCTCTCCCCTCTTCATTTTTTAAAAAATAATAATAAAAAAGTGTAGACTACAATTGTTGTTAAACAAAAATTATTACTGTTTTTATAAAAAAAAATATTACTGTTTCATATTCATATTCATTTTCTAAAAAATTATTACATGCAACAAAAAATAAAAATAAATTACTTATGGCGTACCTCTGGCTGGTGCGCCATTGCTATATATATATAAGATTACTAATGGCGCACCTCTGGCTGGTGCGCCATTGCTATATATAAAAAAACATTACTAATGGCGCACCTCTGCCTGGTGCGCCATTGCTATGTAAAAAAAGATTACTAATGGCGCACCGACCGCGGGTGTGCCATTAGTAAGATTCCCCCCTAGCTAATTCCCTCCCTCTCGCCAGATCCCCTTTGTCCCTCTCCCTCGCCAGATCCACTTCCCCCCGCTGCCCCGACCCACGCCGTCGCCGCCCCCGCACCTCCGTCTCTGTCGCCGCCCCCAGTCAGCCCCTGCCCTGCCCCCCATCACCGTCCGCTCCCAATCCACCCCCTCCCTCGCCTTCACCGCACCCACCCACCCCCTCCCTCGCCTTCCCAGCCCTCGAAACCCTAGAAACCCGTGATGCTCCACCGTGCCTTCTCCGCTCGAGCTCCACCGTGCGAGGCGACAGGCAAGGCGGCGGGCAGAATCTGCTTCAACACCAGGCCGGCGAGCCGCGGAACCAGGGCGCGACGGTGCTCGACCCCTCCACCTCTTCTTCCTCGGGTCGCCGCTATCTTCCTCAACTCCAACCACCTCTGTTGCTACTAAGCTGTCGCAGGGCCTCCTTGCGCCTCCCCGGTGAGCTCCGCCTCCTCTCCCCTCTTCCTTCTCGCAAACACTCTGTTTGTCCAGCAAATCGGCGATGGACAGAAGCAGCAGTGGTGCCGGAGTTGAGTTCAGTTAGTAGAACTAGCGCTAATTCCTTCCGTGATCCTGTAGGCCGAGAGGTGGGTCTCTGGTGAAGCTGGAATTGCAGAAGCTTTCACCTGAGTTAGCCTGAATGTGATGTGGTCGATGTTGAGATGTCTCCTCTATGTAGTCTGTAGGTTGTTCTACTTTTAGGTACCGTGGGCTGTGAAGTGAACTTGTCGGGTTTAACCATCTGACCTCTTATGTATATATTAGTATCTAAGATCAGCAGACATTAGTCAATTTGTGCGCCTGGTTAGTGACTTGTGGAGTTGGCTCGGTTAATGCTTTGCTATGTGATGCAAGATGTTAGGCTCTGGCACTTTACAGAGTTTCTTTGTGAAATCCCTAACTGTGAGTCTTTCTAGTGATCTAATTGTGATAATCCTGCTCACATCCCCACTTGCAGCAGAGGCAGGCAATGCATCTATATGCTCTGTTTTACTGCCTAGCTAGAGCACAAACCTAGCCCCAGTTGTGTATTCCCAATTGCTAGTGGTCTAACTGATGTTTCCCTAGTTGGGTGAGACTGACTTGGCTCTTTCTTGGAGGAGACAGATCAAACAAGTGTTGTCAGTTTTTGTTTGAACTTCAAAGAGTGTTGTGACTTGGCTCTTAATCAAAAGAGTGTTGTCATTTTTTGTTTGAACTTTGTTTGACTGGAGGAAATTACTCTTAAATGCTAGTCCTATTCTGGTGGAGATTTTTCTTGTCCTGAGTTACACTGAAGATATTTTTCTGATAATATTATAAAAACTGCCTGGTGTGTGTTCAACTTGTATCTTCTAGCTTAAGTTTAACTTGTCCTGAGTTACACTCAAGTTATAATGTGTTTAACTTGTAGCTTCTAGCTTAAGTGAGTAGCCAGTACTGTAGTCAGTAGCTTAACTTGTTTAAGTACTGCTAGTTAGTTGTACTGATATTAAATGATGCCTGAAATGATGTATCATGTATCTTTAGCATGACCTGTTTCAGATAATAAATGATGCTTGAAATGAATTCTTGTGTAAGTGAAGGCTTGCTATGTTGTTGCAGCCAGCTATTTTCTGTTTCCTCATTTGGATTACTCAGTTATTTAGTCTATTATTACTTGGGAAAAGTACTGTGAGAAAAAATGATTATCTGCATTGCATTATTAAATGTTGTACTTGGGCACAATACCTTTTCATCCATCATTTACACTGTGAATCCAATACCAGTTGCCCATGCTGATTATTTCACTTCAAACAGGCCACCTAGTGGCACAAAGCTCCATCAGAAACAGAATCAAAGATGGCCATGCCATGCTTGGCAGTAGCAGAAGTGACATGGAGCAGTGTAGTGGCATGGCCATTGACCTGTGGCTGGCATCTAGACACCACACACATACATACAGAGGCACATTGACTATTACTATGGCAAGTACTGTGTCAAGTACTCCATGTGTTTTTGTTGGCAGTTTATCATGAAATTGCAGGTACCCCGAGAGGCCCTTGAGTTTGCCGGAATGTCGATTAACTTCCGTTCCGGCAAATTCAGGTACTCCATATGTCCTATTTTCAGCAAAGGTCATGCTGAAATTTTCTGTGAATTTTAGCATGACTTTGCTAAAAATAGGACATATGGGGTACTTGCGACTAATGCATGGGCCGGGGTATCTTAGTACTTAGTTAAGTAGGATCAACTGCCCCGCCATTCTTGCTGCATTAAACCATAGGTGGCAATAGAGCCAAGTGATTAGGCCTAATGTCGGTGTCAAAACCGGCGGATCTCGGGTAGGGGGTCCCGAACTGTGCGTCTAGGATCGATGGTAACAGGAGGCAGGGGACACGAAGTTTTACCCAGGTTCGGGCCCTCTTGATGGAGGTAAAACCCTACGTCCTGCTTGATTAATATTGATGATATGGGTAGTACAAGAGTTGATCTACCACGAGATCATAGAGGCTAAACCCTATAAGCTAGCCTATGGTATGATTGTATGTATATATTCTATCAACTAGCCTGGCCCTGGTTTATATAATGCACCAGAGGCCTAGGTTAACAAGAGTCCTAGCCGAATACGCCGGTGGGGAGAAGTCCTTGTCTTGATCACCAAGTCTTTGTGGAATCTTCCTTGTATGCGGCAGCTGTCCGAACTGGCCCATGAGTATACGGCCACGGGGGTCCTTGGCCCAATCTATCAGATTGGGAGATGACGTGTTGAGTACCCCCTAGTCCAGGACACCGTCAGTAGCCCCCTGAACCGGTCTTCAAGTTAGGGACACTCCTCGATTCTTCCGAACCGTTCTTCATCTTCGGTTGACGGTCTTGAAAACTGGTTCAACAAATCTTCTCATCTTCGATCTTGAGGATCGCCGAAATGCATTCGGCGAGTTTACACGTCGGGTATCCGAGGAGCCCCTTTAAGTTTCCCGCCTTTATCAATGCCTTGTTATTTTTACGCCACACCTCGGGTTTGAAGTTGTTCCTGGGAGGCAGTGTCCTCTTGCGTCCGAGCTCTAATGCCGGACTGCATTCGAGGTATCTTTTGCGGCCGATCACCAATGCCAGACCGCTTCCCAGCTCTAACGCCAGAATGTATCCGAGCTCCAACGCCGGACTATGTATCCGAGCTCCAACGCTGGACTGTATCCGAGGTCCAACGCCGGACTATGTATCCGAGCTCCAACGCCGGACTGTATCCGAGGTGTCGTAAATCACCTTGGTTCAAAGAAGTTTGAAGGAGTTTAGCTGAGCTTAATGCCGGAAATGCCCTCTATGGAGCCAGCCACTAACGCCCGAGCTTTATGCCGGACTGCTTCCGAGGTGGTGCACCACCCCGAATGTGGGCCGATTTTTGTTAATATTTTTTATTGGTGCAATTTATTCTCTACCGAGATATATAGCCAGTAGCCCTCAAGGTGTGTATCGGTTTAAAACCCGAGATGCACTTGAAGGATGACGTAAGACCGCTGATCCCAGTAGCCGCTGAGACTCAGGTTGATTTGCAAAATCGGCCTAAGGATCAAGTCCTAGCTCGGCAGAATACTCCGGGACACAAAAAGCGGCGTGCTCAGTCCTCGAGACTCAAGATGGGTGTGGCCGACCAACCTGAGGATCAAAATCTCCTCGGCAACTATATTGCACTTAAAATTTTCTGCATTGGACAAGCAATGCAGTAGCCCCCGAGACACTGGTGGGGTGGCAACACCAGATCAGGGGATCAATGTGCCCCTTTAATATTTGTAAATAATAAGCCTGAAGCCCAGTAGCCCCCGAGCCTTAATGCGGGCACGGGTGGCCGAATTAAGGATCAATATCCATAGTAAAATCACAAATTATGTGTGATGACTCTATGTATCCATGTACTTTACGTCATTAATGCTCGGATCCGCATTGTACAAAACTTTGTTGACCGACCATCGGCTTCCACCTCCTCGGCCAGTAGCCGAGGAGTGTTTGTCCTACTTTATAAAGCCTTTATGAGGGCAAAGATTTACAACAAACAAGGCAATCTGGCCATACGGTTTTATAAACAAAGGTACGCAGAGAGTTATATCACTGTGTAACAGAAGAAATGTCTTCCAAAGAAAATAGTCCCGCTATCGGTTCCTTTCTTTGGGTTGTCATGCTAAGCATGATCATTAAACCTCAGCTCTAATGTAAGAGCAAAATATTGAGGATTTAGTTTGGGAGGCTAGTTAATAGCCCCGGTAGTGTTCGGCGACAGTTGGGGCCAAGCCGTAAACACTTCGGCCAATGTTATGAACGGCCCATCATTTAACATAGTCATCGGATCGCTGACCAGTTTACGCTTATTGTGAAAGTCAGTTTTCGGCTTTCTCCACTGAGGTGCTTAACCATGTGAGCTGGAAGCACAATCGCAGTGGTTCTCCCTTTGCACGCCTAGCCGAACAAAACGGAACGTAGGAAGCAAGTGCAGGAGCCGGGCAACCCAACTATTGACCAAAGACACAATTCGAACCCGATGTATATATAGCAATATCTGAGAATGTTTTTGCCGAATACCTAAAGGTGTCCGGCGTTGCACTGCGAGACTAATGCTAGAATAGCACAAATAGTTTAAAAGTGCCAAAAAGCTTGGAAAACCAAGAAACGTCAGTAAAAACATGATGTCCGAACAATATCAAGTGTTCGGTGCCAATCCGAAAGTTGGTCTTAGAAAAAAGAAGTGCTTCTGTCGTGCTTTAACATGATACATCCTATCTCAAGACTTCGAGCGGGTCAGCCTACGGCTTCAACCTCATATCCCGAGGGCGGAGTACTTCTCATCAGGCCAGTTTAGCAAACTAAACTCTAGCGGCTTTGAGAAAGAAATTAGGCTCCCCGGCTAGTGACCGCACACTCGTGTCGAAAAAAGGAGTGATAAATAATAATAAAACTTTGCAACGACTAAGAAGAAGAAAACTTATTATAAAACGGCTCAAATAAACTTAAGAGCCCCCAAGTGACTTGGGTAGAAGAATGATTGCATGTACCGAAGTACTTATATCATATCTATGTTCAACTGAACTTTAAACGCGTCTTAACCGACCGTCAGCTTCTCCCTCTTCGGTCAAGGACCGAAAAGTGTTATGTACTCCATCGGTCAAGAATATCGACGGTGTTTCCAATAACCAGGCAATCAGGCCATAAGGCTGTAACAGACAAAGCGCGCTCAGGGAACTTATGCTATATTACCGTGAAGTGTAAGAAGCAACTTCGAAGAAAATAGTACCCCCACCAATACCTTTCTTCGGTGCTCATTGTTATTATGAGACTTGTGCAATAGATTTTTTGTACTCATGAGTTCCGTTGTGTGCCGACCATCATTGAAAACTATAAGAGCGCTAGCTTTCGACTTCACCCAGTCTGAGGTCTGGCTCGGTTGACCCGATCGTGACAATCGCATAGGTGCTCCCTTTACTCCCTAGCCGAACAATCAGGAACGTAGGGGTAAACACAGGAGCGAGGCAACCCAGCTTGCAAATCGCTTAAGTCAATATGGTGCATATTGTGGCGTAATACACGAACAAGGAACGAAGCCGTACAAGTATAATCATATGCAACGGGAAAAGCTTCATAAAGGAAGCCCCCAAGTAAACGGGGTATTTGAATTTATGCGTCACAAACAAAGTTTGGACAAGGAAAATTTTTTACAAGCAACTGTTTTCCAAAAAAGTATAATGCTTGGTCGAACCGAGCACAAGTTAGAAATTAAAGCTTTGAGCATGAAAGCGACTTAGCTGGTTAATGTGTTTGGTATTGATGACGCGGTCCGAGCTCGATGCGGGGCAAGGTTCCATCCCCCAAGCTGGTCCCGAGGTGGCGGAGCGGAGAGCTCGACACGCCGAAGTGGTGACATAGCACGATCAATGCAGACCGGCAGAGTGATGCTGAAGTCCCCGGATCATTTTCCTGTGCATAAAAAATAGTGCAAACCGGAGATAATAGTAATAATGATAATTAAAAAAAATGTTCCATAATAAATAATTTATGCAATGTGAGGAATAGAAGAAATATGGCCTGGCGCCGAAGCCAATGTCGATGCAGGGCGTCGGCGTGATGTAGTAAAGGCGTGGCAAAGCCTGAATTCACAGGTCGGTCCGAGCTCCGGATGCGGCGTTCGCCATACTATATACGGAAACTGATTGAACCACCACGCGACCGTCGTTAATGCGGTCACCATTTGATAGACCTGTGTACATATCATGGACAAACCAGAGTAATAATTCCTTGGGAAAAATGAACCCAAACAAGCAAAAAATACTGGGATTAATAGCACCTGGTTTATTTGTTGTAGCAATCCGAAGGAAGGAGATTCAAAATTGGGACTCGCTCCACACACCCATTGCCTGATGGGCGATAAAACGACGGCATGGCAATGCTGGTAAAGGTTGGCTCGCCGAGGCAAAGCCCTCGGTCCAGCTAACGTGACGGAGCTGGTCGGCTAGTGACGTCGAAGCGTCCGGAGTAGGTTGATGAAGAGATGGCGAAGCCCCCGGTCTAGCTGAGATGTCGAAGTAGGTCGGCGTGATGGACACCAGCTTGAAGAAAGCAATAGTGCGGCCCTGTCGATGCAGGTCGTGACCTGGTCGATGTCGGCTAGATGAAGCGACAGTGCGGCGATGCCGGTATGCCCGCTCCGTGTAATCCGTGGGGCGGCGATGTTGATGATGATTTATCCTTCGCGATGCCGGACTCTTGTTCGGCTTGCCGAGATGATGATCCGAAGGAGTTGAGCTCGGCTAAAGTGACGACGTGTCTAGCGCAGGTCGGCAGCCGTGGAGTAATATTGCCGGACTGGTTTGACACCAGCATGATGTTGAAGATCATGTTCAAAAGATTTTAAAGTTAGTGGGGTGTGTTCAGGAACAAAACACAATACCCCATACAAAACTTCCTTCAAAAGGGATGTCCGAAATCCCGTTCATAAAAAAGATGAACTCGGGTCGGATTCGTTTTCGCGTAGAAAACAGATCCGAAAAGTGATGCACTAATCGGAAGGTCACCGGAGTTTGGATGGTCGGATCGAGCTGAAATTTTGAGAGGTGGTAGATATAGGAATTACGCAGCCGATCAACGGTTGGATCTTCCATAGGACGTCCGAGCTAGAAGCTGGACACCACGCCCTAAACTCATCCAAATTCCCATCCAGATTTGACAGGGCTCCGGTATATCGTGGATTGCCAGAGATTCCTTCATCGGAACTCGACAAAACTTTCCAGGGTTGTTATAGAATCAATTATGCACAATTCCACCAAAGCGATCGTCAAAGCGATACTCGAGGAGGTGGTGGCGGCAGATACGAGTTCGCTGTCCAAAAAAAACAGCACGGTCGCTTGAGGGCAATGTTGACGTTGAGCCCCCAAGCTCCATAGATGATTCCTCCGTGATCTTGGTAGAGATCGGACTTGATGTTTGATGAAGGCCCTCGTCCGAACATGGTGATCCGAACATGGGGCGCAATTCTTGGTCGAACCAAGGTGACCAGTCGAACTGGTGACGAAGACGCCGAAGTCGTAGTTGATCTGCAGGCGAGCTATCGATCCTTTTGTCGATCACACAGCGGAACTCTCAATGAAAGCACCAATGTCGGTGTCAAAACCGGCGAATCTCGGGTAGGGGGTCCCGAACTGTGCGTCTAGGATCGATGGTAACAGGAGGCAGGGGACACGAAGTTTTACCCAGGTTCGGGCCCTCTTGATGGAGGTAAAACCCTACGTCCTGCTTGATTAATATTGATGATATGGGTAGTACAAGAGTTGATCTACCACGAGATCGTAGAGGCTAAACTCTAGAAGCTAGCCTATGGTATGATTGTTGTTCTGTATGTTCTATCGACTAGCCTGGCCCTGGTTTATATAATGCACCAGAGGCCTAGGTTAACAAGAGTCCTAGCCGAATACGCCGGTGGGGAGAAGTCCTTGTCTTGATCGCCAAGTCTTTGTGGAATCTTCCTTGTATGCGGCAGCTGTCCGAACTGGCCCATGAGTATACGGCCACGGGGGTCCTCGGCCCAATCTATCTGATCGGGAAATGACGTGTTGAGTACCCCCTAGTCCAGGACACCGTCACCCAACTTAGAATTCTCCTTAGCATCGATAAACCCTAGATGATAAACCCATCATAGGTGGCAATAGAGCCAAGTGATTAGTGCCAAGTGATTAGGCCCAACCTAGGGTGCCTCGGCATCGATAAACCCTAAATGATGAAAACTTAACTTGGCTTCTATAGGGTGCCTCAGTGTCAAAGAGAACCTAAATGATGTACGCTTAGGCTTTTAGGGTGCCTCGGCGTCGACAAACCCTAAATGATAAAAGCTTAGCTTTTAGGATGCCTTGGTGTCGACAAACCCTAAATGATGAGACCATGATCTTGTTCCTTGACAATAACCAACTTTTTGACCAAACTTTTTTCCTATTTAGAGCGAAACATGGCCCACAATGATGAGGCCGGCGGTTCGGGCGGCAAGCAATTCTGGGAGCTGTCCTAGGAGTTGGAGGAAGAACCTCACTACTATGAGGACGCCGCGGAAGACACCGATCCTGACTACACAACCCCTAGTGGCGTCGGGGATGCCACCACTGATGATGGCACCGTGGATGCCACCACTGATGATGGCGACACACGCACAGATGGCAGCCAACCGAAGAGGCAACGGAAGGACCGGCGCCCGAACGTGCTCGGCACCATCATGGAGGAATTTACTGAAGTGAACTCCGACGGGCATCCGACGGCGCCCAAACACGTAGTCAAGGGGTACTCGGTTCAGCTCGGGTGCATTCTCCGGAGCACTGCCTCGATCAACACCGAGAACCTAAGGCATAAGGACCGAGGGAATTTGCGCGGCCTCCTCTTCACGAAGCTGCACGAACGATACAAGTTCCCCGCTGAGTTCGCAAACACACACCTCTCGGGGAATAAAGTGAACGGTGCCGCCCTCACGACGATGAGCACGGCCCTGTCTACTTGGAAAAGCACGGTGAAGGCAATGATTGGCAAAGGTGATAGTTATGAGAAGATCAAGGCGAAATATCCTTTGATTAGCGAAGATGACTACAAGGAGTTAAAGATCAAGTGTAAGAGCCCCGCAACCTCCGAATCAAGTCAGTGGGGGAAAGAAATGCGGCAGTTGAACATAGGGGTCCACCAACTCGGTCCCGGTGGTTACAGAGTGGCGGAGCCTATATGGGACAAGGAGGACGCGAAGCGGGTCGAGCAAGGCCTACCGCCCCGCTTCTAGAAATACCGTGACAAGCAGACCAGGAACTTTCTCAGGGCCCGGTACAAGGAGGACCCGGTAACAAAGGAGCTTACCACGAATCCGAAGACCAAGGCACTTGAGCATGTTCTGGTAAGGAATACACCCCTGCGTAATTAGCTCCATATGGTTGCATTCTAATTAATCCCCAATATTTCTAAATGGTTCACGTTCCTTCCGCGGGACAAAGAAAGCAGTAGCGGCGGGTCGTCTCAGAGCTCCCCTTTCGACACCCCTTTGAATAGGGCGTTGAACGTAATGAAAAACAAGGATAAGCTCAGTAAGCCAACGTCAACTGGTCGTGTGGCCGGCAAAGGCTTGTCCACAAAATGGTAGTCATACTATACCACTGGTGGGCGAAAGGAGAAAAAGACCAGCTCGGAAAGCCAGTCATGCGAGGTTGAAGCACTCAAGGCGCAAGTGGCGCGGATTCCGGAGATGGTCCAAGAGCAAGTGCAACAACAACTGGGATTGACGCTCACCGACATTATGCCTACCTTGATTCATGGAATAACGACGTGGATTGCGGGTGGCCAACAGGGGCCGCCCCCGATTCCCAGCTTCACGGCCAACAACTCGCACAATGCACAGGCGGCGCCATTGGTGTCTCCGGCGGTGGCGGTATTGGTGTCTACGGCGGCGGCGCCATTGGTGTCTCCGGCGGCGGCGGTATTGGTGTCTCCGACGCCGACATTGGAGCTTAATGCACCTGGGTGTACGCCGGCCGACACCTCACCAGCAAGCGGCCCCTCCGTTAGTTGCACGCCCGCCGTTGGCGGTGCCTCGACATTAGCCGAGCTCGACGGCATCACGGTAACTAAGCCTCTCGGCCGATGACTTCATCTCCTAGCCTTTGACTGGGCATCCCTGACGCCCTACATGTTTTCGCAGGGCGCCGCCGACGTTCCTTGCACTCTCCTACACTTCGTGCGAGTTGGTCGATGTCGCCAAGGTCAGAATTTTTCAACCGGGCAACCCCGTGTTCCACGGTAATCCGATGCCACCCACAATGTATAGGGTTGAAGTGGTTCGGGTGCTCCCAGGCTGCGATGAGCTGTTACCTCCGATTCGACCCGCTGGGGCCGACGAACAAGATGAGATGACCCTCAGCGCCTGCGTAAGCTGGCCCCTGCTTTGGCCGAAGAGCCAGATTCGTTTGGGGGCGGGGGACACCACCCCACAGACAAGACCTCCAGTCGTGTCGGCGCCAAGCCATGGCAAGAACGCCGCAACGCTACCGGACATGCCGGACATTCCTATGGCACAGGATCCGGACATGCATATGGCACCGGATCCGGACGACGACAACGACGATGGTACATTTACCAATGTCGATAAGTACTTTCCCGAACATGGGTACGGTGACGAGTTCTACGGGCCTCCTTCTCAAGAACCCAAACAAGACGACCGTGATCTAGCTGGTATGGTGGAAAAACCCAATTGCAACAGGCTTCGTCTGGCGTTCAGTTCTCAGGAGATGCCTCCAGCTGCTGCCTTCACCGAGCCTCAGACAGCGGATGTGCCAAATATTATCAGCCCCAACACGCTCAAGAAGGCGGTCTGTGAGCAGAACTCGGTCCCATTACAGCAGATCAAGAAGAAGGGCCGGAAACGGCAGACTAAAAAGGGCACGGTGCGAGCTAGCCGGCACCGAGTACGATCCGTGCTCAGGACGGGCCACCTTCACCTAAGGATATCTCGAGGAGGGTGCATGTGGCGGGTAGGGCGATGCTACCGAAAAATATGCTCAATGCTGCAACCGGTGCTATGCGGAGTCTGCACGACAGTGTTCTTTCTTTGGAGAAGCGGCGTCTCAGAGAGAATGATGTGGCCTACCCGGTTTTCATGGCCAAGGTGCCAGAGGGCAAGGGCTTTGTGGATGGCGACATCGGGGGTACGATCGTCCTGCGGTTTGATGACATCTTTGCTATGTTTAACCTTCATCCGTTGCACTACACCTTCGTTCGGCTGTTTTTGCTGAGTATGGAGATGCGGATCATTAGAGACAAGACCTCGGACATCATGATCGTCGACCCCTTCTACATGCGTGCCAAGCTCTTGAGCAGCGCTGGGGACCGCCAAGTCGCGAGTTCACACCTCGAAGACATCATTCTGGCAAACCCAGATAAGGATAACTTCCTTGTGGCTTACTTTCCCGAGTAAGTCATCCCTTAACCGCCCCGTAACATATGATTTCTTAGATTTCGATTGTTCTTTTTTTTCTAACATTTCGTGTTCTGTGCAGTGACACACATTGCACACTCATCCTCTTAAGCCCGAAATATTCCATGGCCACGTATTTCGGCCCGAACCATAACTCCAAGATAGACTACACAAATATCAAGAAAGTTCTTGATGATGTTCTCCCCGGCTATGCCAAATCTGGAGGCACCTTCACCAGGGCAGTTCGTAAGTACGGCAAGCACGTGTTCGCCCACAATATGATGTTCTGCTGCGTCAAGCAGCCGCCTGGCGGTCAAAAGGATGCCTACTACGCCCTCCATCACATGCGGGCGATCGTAAGGGACTATCATCACCTTCTGCTACCAAATAATCTCAAAGATTGGGCCGCGAGCTTGTCGGCAATCCAGGACGCGGACATCAGACAAGAATTTTTTCGCATCCAGTCGGAGTTGGCGGACATCATCCATCAAGATGTCCTTCATACCTCGGGGCAGTTCTTCCTCAGATATCAACCGTCCAACATTGAGATAGACGGAATGCTACAAATGCAGGCTGACAACGCCCGCGATTTCATGACCATCACGATAGACGGCGGCTTCATCCATGCTCCTGTCCATGAGTCGAGTCGAAAGTAGTGATGTTATGTGTAGTTCTGAAACATTGATTGGCTCATGTTGTAATTAAACTTTAATGAATTGTATGTCTCTTTGGTTTGGAAAGTCGTTCAACTTAGATGTAATCAATGCTATTTATTAGTAGGACCATGAATCATGCTATTAATGTCATGTCTTGCTTTTCTCTTCCGATCCTTTTGTTGCATACTTATATATTGCTTATGTATGTATTGTCTGTTGTTTGGCTTGTGCATATAGATGCCGTCGTATGTCGTGTACAAGGGTAAGGTTCCCGGAGTCTATGACGACTGGGAGGAGTGTCGGAGACAGGTTCACCGTTTTAGCGGTAACAGTTACAAAGGGTACACCACTAGGGCGGAGGCAGAATCTAGATACGCCCGCTATCTAGCGGGAGAGAGGAGGGAGCGTTGGAGGAACCGGATGAAGACCAGTTTCATCGCGATGATGCTCATCGTGATGACCGCAGCTCTCTTCTATGTGATGGTAGTTTAGATGATCGATATCGACTTGTAATGTGAAGACAAACTCGATACTCGCGGTCTCGAGACTTGTAATGTTTTATCTTTCTTCGGTCTTTTGAATTCGGAGACTAATATGATGAATTGTATTCGGAGACTAATCTTCTATTGTATTCGATGAATCTGCTGTTGCTGTGTGCTACTGTCTATATTCTGTCAAATAATATATTTCATAACCTGTGCAAAAATCAGAAAAGTAAAAAAAACCTAATATTCATACTAATGGCGCATCACTACAGAGTGCGCCATTAGTATGCCAAAGTATACTAATGGCGCATCACCAAACAATGCGCCATTAGTATGCCAAGTATACTAATGGCGCATCCATCCGGAGTGCGCCACTAGTGTGCCAAAGCACATGGTTAAATATGGCCCCTGGGAGGCATACTAATGGCGCATGGTGTTATATACTAATGGCGCACTGGGTGGTGCGCCATTAGTATACCAGATACTAATGGCGCACGAGTGGTGCGCCATTAGTAATAAATACTAGTGGCGTGATACTAATGGCGCACCAGTGATGCGCCATTAGTAGGCAAAACTGGTGCGCCATTAGTAGGCCTTTTCCTAGTAGTGGTATCAGGGTTTCGGACGAAAACTCATCCGTTACAAAGGCATTTCATTTTTTAAATAACCTAAGCATTACCAAATTGAATATAATGATCAAACACACTAATATTAAACATAAAAAAAAGAATCACTGAAAAATCTATTTTCAAAGTTAAGTTATTCACAAACTAGTGATTCACACAAATTTCAAATAATTCAAAATTTAAACTATTCAAATTTGTAAACTACCGGTACTAACAGAAAGTTTGTAATTTTTTGTACCTAAAGCAAAAATATTCACAAAGAAACTCTAAATACAGCAAAAACAACTAAAAATAAATAAAACAAAAATAAATAAAGCAAAAAAATAAGAAAAAAATCCCACCTACTGCGCCACAGCGGCCTGCATACGACTAGAAACCCAACCTGTTGTTGGGCCAGGATGCAGGCCCGCAAAGGCCCAGTAGGCCCATAGGGCAGCACAGAACATTTAGGCCCAGTAGGCCTGCTTTGGAGAGGAGCTCGAGGGAGCTACCGCACTAGGGCTTATAAACCAGTGTGGACGCCCCTCGGCTAGCAAGGTGGGACTAAAAATTTCGCACCGCACCTGCGCCAGCGCACCCCCTTTAGTACCGGGTGGTGGCTCAAACCGGTACTAAAGAGGGGGCCTTTTGTACTGGTTGGAGCCACCACCCGGTACTAAAGGGGTGTCGTTCCCGCCGCTTGGCCTAGCCAAAACAGACCTTTAGTACCTGTTGGTGGCTCCAACCGGTACTAAAGGTTGTTCTATATAAGAAAACACTTCAAAAAATTTGTCAGTTTCTCATCTCTCCCTCTACTTCTTTCTCCTCTGCCCCGTCACCGCCGCCCCTCGTCGCCAACCCCGTCGTCGTCCGTCGCCGTCGCCGTCCCCGTCCCCGTCCCCGTCGCCGCGCCCCGCCCCATCCTCCCGTCGTCCCCGCCGGGAACGTCGCCGCCCTATCCCCGTCGTCGCCGCCCCGTCCCCGTTGCCGTCTCCGTCTCCGTCCCCGTCCCCGTCGCCGCCCCCCGTCGCCGCGCCTCGCCGGTGAGCTCCTGCCCCGGCCGCCATGTACCACACACACACACACAATCTTTCTGTTTTTTAGTTATAGAATTATTAGAAATGTTAGTTATATAGAAATGTTTTTAGTTATACAAATATTAGAAATGTTAGTTATATAGAAATGTTAGTTATATAGAAATATTAAAAATGTTAGTTATATAGAAATGTTAGTTATATTAGAAATGTTAGTTATATAGAAATGTTAGTTATATAGAAATGTTTTTTAGTTATAGAAATATTAGAAATGTTAGTTTTAGTTATAGAAATGTTAGAAATGTTAGTTTTAGTTATAAAATTTAGAATTTGCATATATGAAATCACAATCCATCATTTAAAAAATGTTACTTTACTTTTGTGGCATATAGTATTTGTTGTCGATGATGCCCGGCCCGCATCCTCGCCGTCGACCCGTTCGCGACGACGTCCTGCTTCAGAGGACCCATGTCCGGGACTGGGCTCCACTGGGCTGGCACTGGGAGGTGCTACCTTCAGGGGTGCGACGCTTGCTGAGGAACCCGGCCCCCGGTCCCGTCGTCGACCCTCATCTCCTTTGGTGGCGTTCGCGTGGGCCACTTTCGGTGCGGAGGGAGCCGGCCCCGCTGGAGGTGGTACGTCGCCGTGTCAGGGAGGAGGACGAGCACGTCCATCGCTACATGGCTGCTATGGACGTCAGGTTCTCCAATACCTGGCAGGTTCTTTGAGGAGATCACCCGAGCTATGATCCAGTGATGGTTCCTTCACTTTGGTTGTCCACCGCCTAGATTACTCTCTAGTATTCGATCTTTATTAGCTAGCTAGCTAGCTAGTGATGTATTCGATATATAATAATCGAGATGATTTATTCGAGATTATATATATTATTCGAGACGATGTATTCGAGATTATGTCTATTATTCGAGACGACGTATTCGATATTATATTCGATGATGCTTATTATGTACTATGATTGATTCCGTTTTCCTTATTAATTGATTGCATCCATGCATTGTAATTTGAATATATTTCTTTTGGATTAGTTAAACAAAACCTATGGCGGACAATACCGGTAGAGAGGGAGAAGAGGCCCTGTTCAATATCATACGCAATCCTTGTGGGCTAGATGATGATCAGAATGAAGAAGATTATGACGGCTCTGAATATCTAAACAACACCGGGGAGGGTGATATGATATTCGATCGCGACGACCGAATTGATGAAGTCATGAACTATGAACATGACGAAGAAAATGATGATCTTGAAACAACAAAGACCGGCGAGGTATATATATTTATATAAGCAGGCATCTGGTGATCATCACATGTTTTAAATGACTTGAAGATATATTAACGAATCGATCTTTCTTCTTTCAGCCATCCGGATCGAGCAAATCTTTAGGCAACAGGAAACGAGGCCCGAACAAAAAGTTGAAGGAGGGCGTAAAGTACAATATCGAGGCCATCAAACCTAATGGCGAACCATTAGCGCCTAAGAAGATTGCGGACAAGTTCATTCGTCAGTTCGGAGTTCTTGTGAAGGACCAACTCCCGATCTCCCTTCAAGAATGGAGAGAGCCAGCAAAGCCACGTCCAGGAGTTACTTTTGTCGACGACAGACAAAAACTTCTGGTTTGGGAAACGCTCATGGAACATTTCACCCTACCAGATCATTTCACAGATGCAGATGTGGAGAAAGTCAAGGACGCTGCTCTTAGGAAGATGGCGGTTGCATTTAACAACCACAACAATCATGAATGGGCCAAGTACGTCAAGGGAGGAAGGAAGACTCCATTATTCGAGGGAACACTAGAGAAGCAAAGTGCTCATTGGGACGATTTCGTGAAATTCAAGGATTCGAAATTATCTAAGGAACGGTCAAGAATAAACAAGGCCAATGCCGCAAAAAAGGATAAGTTCCATAAGCTGGGGCCAGGTGGCTATGCGTTGGGAATGCCTAAGTGGGATAAGTCTGAGAAAGAGATGGACGATGCAGGTGTCACTCCAGAAACATTGAGCTGGCCCCCCAGGTGTAGGACTTGGTTCTATGCGCATGGGGGGGAGTTGGACCCAGAGACAGGCAAAGTTTCGAAGAAGGCATGTCTGGACGGAGCCGAAGATAAGCTACTTGTTGCAATAGAAGAGGCTCGATCGGGGGTGTTCCAGCCCAACAGAGAGAATGACGAGCTTACGCGTGCCCTGGGAAATCCTGAACACCTGGGAAGAACACGAGGCATGGGCGCTATTCCGTGGTATGAGGGGTTTTCGGACTGGAACGCCGACTACAGAACCCGTGCGAGAAATAAGATTGCGAAGGAGAAGAAGAGGAAGATGGAGGAGGAGCAGAGGAAGCTACACTATGAATGCCTTCAACGCCTAGAATCAGCGCACGCAGACTTGGCAGTCAAATTCCAGCGGCAGCAGGAGCAGATCGACTCACTTAGCCAGCAAAGGGGGTCTTAGCAGCTGCAGCAGCTAGCGGATGATCCAGCATTGCATAGCACCGTCCCATCCATGCCGAGAAGCAGCGTGGGTTCCGCCCCGGGCGACGCATTGCTGGATAGCTACCTAGTGGATGACATCATGGAGAACACTAACTGCGAGCTACACTTCAAAATGAAGAACATATCCATGAAGGTGGCGGATGCCCTTGCTTTTACAAATCCCCCCGAGGCAACCTTCCATTGCAACCCGATTCCAGCAGGCTATGCTCGTGTCTTGGTTGATGAGGTGGTGGACCAATATTCGGGGCTAGAGCTTGACATTCCTGAAGGTGACGATAAGCACACACTGGGAGAGGCCAACCATCGTAACATCCTATGGAGAAAGGATTGCATCATCTTTCGAAGGCCATCGACACCGCATCATCCGACTCCTCGTCGAAGTCCGCCACCGAGTCAGTAGACTCCCGCTCCTCCAAGTCCACCAACGCGTCAGGCCACTCCTCCTCCAAGTCCGGCACAACTTCAGGCCACTCCTCCTCCAAGTCCGGCAAAGCATCAGGCCACTCCTCCTCCAAGTCGGGCACAGCTTCAGGCCACTCCTCCAAGTCTAGCGCAGCTTCAGGCCACTCCTCCTCCAACTCAACCACGTCAGTCGTCTTTGCCGCCTCAGCAATCACGGAAGAGAGCCGCCTCAGCTATGGTGTGTAGCGGTACAAGTCGAGGTAGTACTGGAGGTACAGGCGGAGGCAAGCGATTTCAATATGGTCCAAGCCTCGCGCCTCTACCGCAGAGGCCTTACGACAAGTCCGAGGAGGAAAACGTAGCCATATCGAAGGCTGAGGTGGAAGCCCATTTTGCACCGAAACCGCCACCACCGCCAAGGGAGAAACTACCTGAGGAAAAGATTGACCACTTCATTCGTATGGCTAGAGCACCAGCTCCCAAGCCTATTGACACAGATTATGAGCGCCACATCAAGAAGTTAAATCGAGCATGTCTACAGAAAGAGGCGAGCTCGAGCTCGAGCAAATCAGCTGGCAAAAGGAGCGGTAAAACCGTTCCCCAGCTGGGAGAACAGGCGGCGCAATCAATCCCCCCGCTTGTTGTGCCAACAACACATGAGAGTAGGCGCGCCCAATATTATTGTGGGCAAACCATTAACGTTTCCGGGCTGGGTGATGTGGTAATAACCGAGGAGCATATTGAGCAGGCTGAAACGCTCATGATCACTGTTGGACAACTCCTCGATATCGAGCCCATGTCTCCGACTAGAGAGGAGGAAATAAAACAGAAATATGTCCGGGGCCAACCTTTGGTCAAGACAGACGAGGTCAAGAAGTTCCCAACGAGAATGTATGAATTGCATCAATGGTACATGGACATTACCAAGATTTCCAATCGAGAGTCCCTCATGGTGAATGTCAAGAAGGATCATTACTACCATGAGAAAGTTGTGTCCGTTGAGTATTCAGAACTATTTCAGCTATACAATCAAGACGCACTTGACAAATCTATCGTCAGTTGCTATTGTCTGTAAGTGATTTCTTTCTGTAATTTAAGTCTCAAGCTAGCTGTAGTGATCATTTTGATCAATCATTACCTGTAATTATCTTCACTATATTCTTTTCTGTGGTATTATGCAGGATGACGATTTATGAAATGAAAAAAGCTGGACGCTATGGCATTGGGTTCGTTGACCCAAATACCATTAATGAATACACATGGAAATTAGGTCCATATTACGAAAAAAGTGTAGAGGAAAGCATGCTAGAGTTCTTCAAGCGCCTCAAATACAATGAAGATTCCTTACAACTTCGAGTGAGTCACACTGTCTTGTACTACAAATTCTGTTTTTGCCTACTAGCTAGCTACATGTTTTTTCTTACATATGTCCGCTTAATTAAGACATGCAAACGTGTGTGCATGCAGATTTCACTGGATCTTGTTAATCATTAAAGTTGATGAAGGAACAGTTGAAGTACTAGACTCACTACTTAAGAAACCAACTGACTACACCATCGTGAAGGGGATAGTCAACAGGTAATTTCAATCATTATTAACTATATCTCGGCCTATTTAATTAGTTCGTCATTTCCTGATAACAACTGTTTAATAACTCATTTATTCATTTTCTTTTTCGACGGGGAGGGCTTGGGCAAAGTTCATCAGGGCCACTCCAGGCCCATGGAAACAAAATCTGAAATGGTATCGACCCCAGGTAAGTAATTAAGTAGTACTAGCTAGCTGCCATCTCTTTAATTATCATGCTTGATTAATTATTATCTGATCAAATTCCATTCTCATAAAGGCCCTGAAGCAGGCGCCGGGGAATAATCTGTGTGCATACTACGTTTGCGAGACATTCGCATGATGGCGTCCGAAAGGAGCAGATCTCAAAGATAGGAGTGGGTACGTTTGTGAGAACACTATTCACAAATTTTACACCATTATCAATATCTAGTCACACAACTAATACACATGCATATTGATCTCCTTCTTAACAGTTCAAAGAGGTGCGGGAGAAGCTCCTACCAGAGGACCGCATAGAAGCAATTCAAGAGGAAATAGCGGGATTTTTGCTCGACCAGGTCATAGATCCCAAAGGAGAATACTATTACCCGCTACCGCCCCCATGAACCACTTCCAATTGTTATCGTGCTCCGAAGGCACCAATTAGGCTAATGCCACTGGCTCCAAAGGCACCAATTAGGAGAAATTGTAGATAGCTAGCTAATTGTGTATATATATATAATTTCTATATATATATATATACATACATACATACATACATACATGTGTGTGTATATGTGTGAATTAATTAATGGTGGTTGTGAGACATTCGATGATATATATATATATTATGATCGGTTCTACTAGAAATTCTATTTTTATATATGCATAACGTGTACAATATGTAGTATCGTAAAATACCAGCAAACGAAAAAGAATTAAATGGAAAACACAAAATTAAATGAAAAAGAAATCATAAACCCAACCCCCCAACCTTTTAATACCGTTTGGTGTCACCAACCGGTACTAAAGGGTTCCCTGCCCTCGAAGCTGGCTCGTGCCACGTGGTTGCCCTTTAGCACCGGTTCGTGCTGAACCGGTACTAAAGGGGGGGGGCCTTTAGTGCCCACACTTTAGTGCTGGTTACCGAACCGGCACTAAAGGGCCTTACGAACCGGTGCTATTGCCTGGTTCTGCACTAGTGCACCCTCGCACGCGAGAAGCAAAGGCTTCTCCGCCACCGCCATCAGCCGCCCGGGCTTAGCCCGGTGGCTTCTTCCAGCAGCGGCGGAGTGGAGGGATGGGAGGGGGAGTGACCAGCGACTAAGATTGGGCCCCCTCGGCTGCCCGTGCGAGGGGGGGGGGAGGGGCGAAGGGGAGTGGAAGGAGGAAGCAGCAGGAGGCGGCGCCGCTAGTTTAGGGCGGAGGAGGCGCTAGGTTTCTGCTATTCGCGTAACCCAGTGGTGTTTTTTCTGGTCTGTCGACCATGTTAGCAACTTAGTGTAGTATTGTTGTAGTACTAGACAATTGTGTATAGGTTCTAGTTGAGTACGTGTGTGGTAGTAGAAGTTGGGCCTCAAATGATCCATTCTACTCATAGTGTCATTATGTGTTATTTGATGGTTCGGCTACAAAGCAGCCACATGCCTATAGTAAAAACGAAAATTTCATATTCACGGAGATTGAAAGTTTCATTTCCACGTCTATTCCATCGGAATTGTTTTTGATTCCGTTTCCACATAAAAAGGTCTATTTATATTTCCCTTTTGCACATTTTCTTTTCCGTTTCTATATTTTCTCTTCGTTTTTATTTTTCCTCGAAAAAAAGAAAGTTTCCCTCCATTTCCATCCCAGGATGCAACGCACTAGCATCATTACTTGAAGCTCGCACACCACCCAGCATACAAGAGGCGGGACGGATGCACAATCTCTCGGACGCGCGTTGCAGCACGATACTAGTACATCTTGCCCAAACTCAGAAGCAAGTTCCCTTCCCCACTCTAAAGGATGGAACCTCTAGAGCGGCCGACCGCTCCCACCACACCGCCACCACCGCCTACCACACCAACCATGCCGGCGTTGCCGCTCCGGATTATTGATGAGGCGTCGGGGCGCGTGCTGCCCTGCATCGCGCTAGCAGGATTCGTGGACCAAGTCTCTGGTCGCATCCTCCCATGCGTGGCATTGACGGCCATGGGAGAGGTGACTGCGGGCGAAGTAAGTGTTCCAACCCCGAAGCTTTCCTCTCTTGGGCTACCATCTTCGGTGTAGACGACCCCGTCGGAGCTCACCCCCCGTTCTTGGGAAGATCTGGCGCGCCCCGCGAGGCCCCGGCTCTGCTCCACCATAGTTGCGCCGGGCGACCCTGCCGTCGCCCCTGGTGAAGGTCAGGCACGCGGGATCTGCCACCCGCCAACTTCGGCTGCCCGCAGCGCAAGCCATGAGTGGACGCTGGTGCTCTCTCGGCGTGCCTAGACTCTGGCACGGCGCCAGGAAGATCAATCGCAGCAGCGGGCAAGAGATCCGGCGCAGCTGCGGCAGCGCCATGATGAGCGCCCTGCCCTCTCCCCTGCCGAGGCATTCAAGAGGCGATTCAGGAACTGCTGCTACCGATGTCTTGGCTCCAGACACAAGTTCTACGAGTGCCGCGACCCTCAAATTTGCTACACCTGCAAGCGAACGGGCCATCTGGAGCGTGAGTGCCCTGCCCGTCGGCTCAAGCACTCTGCTCTGGCTGCCCCTCCGCCAACTGCCACCGCCGCCGCCTCTCCAGCTGCTTGCCGGCCGGCGGCGCCCCCTCCCCCTAGCGGCCAAGCGCCGTCCTACCGCGCCGCCGTCGTTGGAAGCTTGCAGGACCGCGGCGCCGTCCTCCCGATGGCCGCGGTGGACATGCCAGGCGCTGCGCACCGCAGGCCTGCCACATCGACCTGCGCCGTGGTCAGCACCCCGGCGATGGAGGAGGAGTCCTACCGCCTGCGCACCACGGCGCTGCTGCTCACTGCCTCCGGCCCTTGCTCTGGCATCTCCGCGGACATGGTGGCCGAGGCCGTGGAGCACGACCACGGCTTCCCGCGGCGCGACATCGATGTTGCCCCCTGCTTTCCGGAGGACTTCCTGCTGGTCCTGTCGGAGCGTAGCCAGCGCGACCTCGTTTTCGAGTGGCGCCAGGTGGTGGTTGCCGGCGTCAAGTTTCTGCTGCGGCCCTGGTTCCCACCGCCGAGTGGCAATAGGGTGTGGCGGTTCTACTGCAGAGTCGCCATTGATCGCCTCCCCCTCAACGCGTGGGATTGGGACAATGTTCAGGAAGTCATTGGCAAGCAGTGCAAGCTGGACCTCATCGAGCGACAGTCGACAACCAAGACCAACCGCACGGCCCTCTTTGCTTGGCTATGGACCTGGGACCCTGACCTGATCCCCCGGGCATCAGATTTCAACGTCATCAGCCGGCCAGATGTTGCAAGGCCGCGGGGATCACTGCCGGAGGGCACACCATCGGAGGAAGGAAAAGAGGGGCCTCACTTCCCGGTGCTCATTCATCTGGATGTAGTCAAGGACTACACGCCTGTGGACGATGAAGATCAGGAATGGCCACGCACCTACAAGCACAAGGGGTGGAGGATGGGAGTCAAAGATGGCGAAGGCAGGACCCGTGCTGCGGTGCCGGCAAATTCCTTCCGTACCGGCCGCCGTGATGATGATGCAGATGATGGCCACAGCGGGGGCGGCAGGCGGCGGGGCAAGCACAGCGGAGCGCGTGCCGGGTTCTGGCAAGGGGTATGTGACCGCGCACACTACCGCGACACCGCAACTCGCGAACTAGAGCCTCGCCGCTACCGGCGACATGAAGCTGGCCAGAGTGCCGTATCGCCGGCGGCCTGCCTGACAACGATGAGGCACGAGGTGGGGCCACTGGCTGATGAAGAGAGGATCATGCAAGCGCAGTCGGCCTAGATCAGAGCTTTTGTCACCCCATGTCTGCAAGTGGTTCAGGAGACTGAGTCAAGGGAGCAAGACGACCAGCAGGGCGCTGATCAGGCCGACCTACAGGGCTCGGAGGACAGTCTCAGCGATGCACCAAGCGTGCTGGCTGCGCCAGCCACCTCTGTTGATCCTGTCGGTCCATCGCTGCCTGCAGACCTGCCTCCGGATGGGCTTGTTGCGCGTGCCTTAGCTCACAGCCAGCTGTTAGAAGAGGTGCAGGGGGATTGGCCAAGCGGTGGGGGCCATCACCTCAGAGGCCTGCTGCCGCTGTATTCACCAACCTGTCATGGTTCTCAGCCTTGGCACAACAACAATCATCTTTGGCCCGGCAACGGTGGCAATAGCGCGGCCTCCATCATCGCAGCTGGTGTGAGCTCCTTCTTCAACCATGGGCCGCCCACCTACGACCTGCCTCCTCTACCTGCTGCTCTGCCGCCTCTACCTCTGTCGCTGGGATCGTGCGCACCATCGAGTTGGGAGTGGCCTGTTACGCCAACTCACCTGGCGCCCCATGGTTGGGAGTTCTCCGCCCCAAGCTGGGGGCCATGCTGGCTGCCGAGCTGGGATGTGGCCCAAGCTGCCATATCGCTGAATGAGCCTACTTGGGCCACGGGACCCGAGGTGCTGTTTGGCCCAGGTGTAGCTGTTTGCTCTCTCCAAACTGAAGATACCACATCTCATAATCCATCTGTTGAAGAGAGACGTGCTCGAAAGGCCCTTGCCGATGCCAACCTATCTGGCCCAGGACTGGTGAATGCCATAACAGAACGCATCTCTACCCTTCAGATCGATGAACAGAGAGCTTTCATCAATAAAATCACCTCGCTGTTGTCCACTTCCATCCTGACCCCGCCGGTGCGGCACACCTCTGTCCGTCGCAAGCTCAAGAACCACCTGATCGGGGCGATCAAGACACCGAGGCAGAGTGCACGCTTGCTGCGTTTGCAATCCAACTTATCTTCCTCTAGGAGATCACAGGCGGCAATCTGCGTCAAGCTAGGCTTCATCAAGCATGAGGCGGACTTCAACGACAACACACTCCTTGCCTACCTGAACTTCTTCCGCGAGCCCATGCCGCCAGGGAACATGGACAAGCTGGCGGCGATCGCCGGCGTGTCATCACCGTCACAGCTTCGCCTCCCGGATGCTGAGCTGCAAGCTATCCTTGAGGAGCTCTCCGCCAGGGCTTCTTGAAGTTGCGCTACTCATGTCTGTTGTTACTCCAGTTTCCATGATTAGTCAAATTCTGAACTTTCAGTCTGTAAGGTGGGCTGCACACTACTGTTGCGCCATTTGCCTCTATTATGAACCAGTTTGGGTGGATTATGGCTTGCGTTGGCAAGTGAACCCCTTCTGTGGCTTTGCTATGTTATCCAATGAGTGACAAACTTGCTATTTTTAACTGGAATGTGAGAGGGCTGAATGATCGGGCCAGACGAGCTACCGCCCGCACACTCATTGAACGCGTTGCTTGTTCTATTGTATGCCTGCAGGAAACGAAACTTTCATCCTGCTCGGCTACCGATCGCCTGGAAATTGTAGGCCCACGTTTTGATCACCATGCGGCCCTCGACGCCGATGGAACGCGCGGTGGCATCCTGCTGTGTTGTAGCTCCACTGATTACGCGGCTAGTAGGCTGGACGTGAGAACATACACTGTTACAGCAACCTTCTCTCCCACGGATGGCGGGCACGATTGGTCCGTGACAACGGTATATGGCCCACATGATGACCAGTGTAAGAACAAGTTCCTCGCAGAGCTTGCCGCAATTCACAATACCATGACGGGCCCGTGGCTCCTCATTGGGGATTTCAACCTCATTAAAAACCCGCAAGACAAGAACAACTCGAGAGTTTGCCGGCGTTGGATGAACAAGTTTAGACGAACCCTGAACTCCTCGAGCCTCCATGAAATACCTCTAATTGGGCGCAGATTCACTTGGAGAAATGAGCAAGCCACCCCTACCCTAGTGCGCCTTGATCGGGCCTTCTGCAATATTGATTGGGAATTGATCTTCCCTATGGCCAAGCTCCTCCCGCAATCTTCTACCATATCCGACCACTGCCCGCTTCTATTAATCAACGACAGCATCATCAAGACAAACAAGCGCTTCCGCTTCGAATCGTACTGGCAATTTATTGAGGGTTTCAGAGAGGTGGTGGACCAATCGTGGGCTTTGGACGTTGGATCTTCTTGCCCACTGTCTCGCCTGAATAACAAGTTGTAGCGGCTCAGCAAAGCTTTAAAAGAGTTGAGTAAGAACACTGTGGGGGACATTCAGAAGCAATTCGCGCTGGTAAATGAGCTGATTCTGCAGCTAGACAAAGCGCAAGATCTGCGGGGCCTAACCACGGAAGAGAGCAGTCTACGCGCAAAGCTTAAATCCCGCACTTTGGGACTAGCTGTTCTGATCAAGATCAAGCGGCGACGGAGAAGCAGAGTCCTCTGGTTAAAAGCAGGCGACGCCAATACAAAATTCTTTCAGAGGAAAGCTAACGCGCGCCACAAGAGAAACACCATCCATGTGTTGCATGGTCCACAGGGCCCAGTCTCATCGACGGAAGACATGACAAACCTGGCCCACGAGCACTTCACATAGATTTTCGGCACAAACAAGCACAGATCGGTTGCACTCAATTGGGATGAATTGAGCCTTGAACACGTCGATCTTCAGGAGCTCGAGCAAGAATTATCACTCGAAGAAATTAAGAGGGCGGTGGATGTGATACCAGCGGATAAGGCGCCAGGGCCCGACGGTTTCTCGGGGGGCTTCTTCAAAACCTGCTGGGACACGATCAAGTGGGACCTGCTCGCTGCCCTCCAACAGCTATTCCGAATGGATAGCCGAGGTCTGGATCGTGTCAACCACGCACTCCTGGTGCTCATCCCAAAGGCATTGGGTGTAATCAAAATCTTCTCAAAGATCATTGCTTTGCGGCTAGCCCCAAAGCTCAGCGCCCTGGTGGATCAATGTCAGAGTGCGTTCATCAAAAAGCGCAGAATTCAAGAGAATTTCCTACATGTCCGGAACACTGCCAGACTCTTCCATAAGTCTAGGAAACCTGCTGTTCTCCTTAAGCTTGACTTGGCAAAAGCCTTCGACTCGATTTCTTGGGCCTATCTCCTGGACATGCTCGAAGCAAGAGGTTTTGGCCAAAGATGGAGGGAATGGATTTCCATGCTTTTATGCTCGTCCGCGTCGAGGGTCATGATAAACGGACAACAATCGGAGGTCATTCACCACATGTGTGGATTGCGGCAAGGGGACCCCATCTCCCCCTTCCTATTTATACTTGCAATGGACCCACTTCAACGAATGATGTCCATGGCCACGAAGCATGGTTTATTATCTAAGCTCCCAGGACGTCGAAGGTTACCGCGTTGCTCCTTCTACGCGGATGATGTGGCGCTCTTCATGAACCCTTCAAGGGCGGACGCTTGCATGATGCGCCTGTTGTTGAACTGCTTCGCGTCGGCCACGGGCCTCGTTACCAATATGGACAAGAGCTCTGCCTTGCCTATTCGCTGCGGCGGCCTGGACCTTCTGCACATTCTTTCGCCGCTAGGGATTCCAATCAAATCTTTTCCGACGACTTATCTTGGCATGCCCCTTTCACTTTGGAATCTGACCAAAGTGGACCTGGACCCCTTCCTCATAAAATTCGGAAACAAGGCCGCTGGATGGAAGGGTGACTTGATGGCAAAGAGCGGCAGGTTGGTGTTACTGAAGACAGGGCTGACCTCACTGGCTATATATATGATGACCGTGCACAAATTACCAGCCTGGGTGATAAAGCGCATGTCGCAGATTTGTCGTGCCTGGCTATGGAACGGGGACAATACCTGCAACGGTGGGAATTGCAGGGTGGCCTGGAGCTTGATCTGCCGCCCCAAACATCTTGGTGGCCTGAGTGTCCTTGACATTGCCAAATTCGGTCGGGCTCTTAGGCTACGCTGGCTTTGGTTGGCATGGCAACGTCCGCCGCGACCGTGGGTTAGCTCCCCTCTACCCTGCTACAATGAGGATAGACAACTTTTCGCAATGGCAACAAATATAACAATTGGAGACGGTCGAACGGCAAATTTCTGGAATGACCGCTGGCTGCATGGATCGTGCCCAAAGACGATTGCCCCATCACTATTCCATATCTCGACGTGAAAGAACCGCTCAGTCTGGGATGCTCTGAGGAATGAGACGTGGTTGCATGACCTATCTAGGGGACTCTCTGAGCATATGGTCTCGGAGCTTACTGAACTAGCTGCAATGCTTGATAATGTAGAGCTGGTTGAGGGCCAAGCTGACACCATTGCCTGGAGGTTTGAACAAAACCAAGAGTACAGCGCTTGCTCGGCTTACCGCTTGCAATTCGTCGGCTCGATCGCCATGGATGGTTACAAATTGATCTGGTCCGGATGGGCCCCTGGCAAGTGCCGGTTCTTCATGTGGACTGTCATGCTCGGCAGAATTTTGACTGCTGATGCGCTTTTGCGTCGCGGATGGGAAAATGATTACTTCTGCCCGCTTTGTGAGCGGAGTTTAGAAACCCCATCTCATCTTCTCATCGAGTGCCCTTGGTCCAGAACCATTTGGGAGTCCTTCGCCACGCTTGCAGATATGCCTGCTCTCTGCCCGGCAAATTGGACAGGCGACACTAAGTTTGCACGGTGGATTCAGAGATGCCACGATAGCACGGCGAGGGAAAAGAAAAAGGGACTACTTTCCTTAGTGCACATGATTGCTTGGGAAATTTGGAAGGAGCGGAATCGACGGATCTTCCAAAAGGAGTTCTTGTCTCTGGAAAGCTTCAGGCGTAAGATTAGGGACGAGATCAGGTTGTGGAATTTGGCAGGTGCTGGGATACCCTTTGATCCGGGCTGAGCCTCCATCCACGCTAGCTGCTCTCTTCTTTCTCCTTTTTTCCCTTCTTCTTGCGCTGACTGTCCTGTTTCTCGGACACTTGGACCCCTTTGTACCTTGTTACTCTCTTCTGATCAATGAATTTGGCAAGCTTTGCCAACATTCAAAAAAAAAAAACTCAGAAGCAACTGTGAGGTCTCATCCCAGGTCCTCCATGAGAGAATCCCAAAAGCTGTGCGAAGCGTAAAGGACACTGCATCTGTAGCATGGCCATGGCGACGGCAGCAGTCAACACCACGAGCTAGCTAGGAGGGAGTACGCACGCACGATGATCCATACAGTACTACCTCCATGGCTGCTGCACCGCGTCTGCACACCGCCCTAGTCATGATGAGAAGCAGCGCTCCTGAATAAACAATCCTTTCTTCTCAAATTTCACACGACCCAGATGATGCAGGCACAGTCGCACAGAACCCTGCAGCGCACGCTGTTCACAGCAGCACTGCTGCAAAGCAAACGCATATGTACCCCTGCCCCCGGCGCAGCTCCTGCTTCCATATCTTTTGGATCGCCTTTCAGGCCAATGGCGACAGTAGCTGTAGCTCTTCCTCTGCGTATGCACGTCCCTCCTGTGTGATGAGCTTATCTGAAGTTCTGAACCCTGAAGAAGCCCAGAGGTGAACTTTCATCATGCTACATGTGTAGCACTGCTGTGATGTCGAAGAGAGACAAGGTGATGATGGCGGGCACACTGAAGATGTTGGAGATTTTTTAGCATGGGAACGGGGACGGTACTGAAAAAAGCCTGGCTGGTTTGGACGCGGCTAATCTGCACCCGAGCTCATATGCTCCAACATGAACAGTAAAATCGAAAAAAAATAAAAATAAATTCAAAAAATTCCAAATTTTTTTTGAGAGAAACAATGACAAAAGTTCTAAGTGCCTGCAAAAATTCGTCATGAAATCACATTCCTAGAAGGCGTGGCAAAAAAAAAATAGTACTCTGAAAAAGCTACTTTCAAATGCATTTTGAAGCACTGAATTTGTTTTTTTGCCACGCCTTACAGGAATGTGATTTCATGATGAATTTTTGCAGGCACTTAGAACTTTTGTCAATGTTTCTCTCAAAAAAATTTAGAATTTTTTGAATTTTTTTCGATTTTACTGTTCATGCGGGAGCATATGAGCTCGGGTGCAGAATGAACTTTTCGGGCTGGTTTGCTGTTCCTCCGGTGGCAACGTGCAACGCAAGACAAGGCTGGTTTCCATGTGAACTGTGGTATCTTTTGGGTGGATTTGTTTGCACTGTGGCTGTAGATGCTGCTACTAGTACAAAGGAAAGGAAAAAAAAACTTTTTACTAGTACGTTGCGCCAAAGATTCTGTGCAAAATTTTCAAACGTGAAGAGTCTATGTTCTGTTTACCAAGGAGCAAAGAAAGAGTCACATGTCATGATTGTTCTCGCTGATCTCTGCTGCTACACCACCACTGTACATCATCAAACGCCACATCCATATTTATTTATTTATTTATTTTTCAAAAAACTTTGGATATATTCAGCTTCAATCATGTAAGGAACACCAGATATAATAAAAATTACATCCAGATCCGTAGACCACCTACCAGCGAGTACCAGCGCTGAAGCGAGCCGATGGCGTGCCATTATCATAGCCCCTCCCTCGCCGGAGCCGGACAAAACTTATTGTAATATACAGTCAGAAAGACGTCGTGCTAAGACCACATAGAACAAGCGCACCAGAACAGTATCCGCCGCCGTTGAAAAGTAGCGTAGATTGGAAGGATCCAACTTGAAGACGCACGAACGTAGATGAACTATGATTAGATCCGAGCTAATCCAACAAGAACAGATCCACCGGAGACACATCTCCACATGACCACCGACGATGCTAGACGCACCATCAGGATGGGGGCTAGACGGGGAGAAATTTATTTCATCTTCAGAGAGACGCCGCCGTCTCGTCTTCTTGAGCAAGGCACGGTAACAAAACTCAAAGGAGCATCTAAAGACGGAGCCCTCCCCCCAGTAAGAACCAGGATCCACCATGCCACCATTGCCCTAAGGCCACCGAAAACGAGACGGACAGGCGCCGGCGCGGTGGCAGGCAGAGGAAACCCTAGGATTTGTTGGGGGAGAGGTGGCTGCATAGGCGTTATGTATTTATTTTTTCTATCCAAGGGGCAAAAGAACTCTGCCCATGATCAAGAAGACAAGTTTTTGTATTTAACAAGTTACGCAATAACAGCCTAAAGTCGTTCCACAACAAAAGTCTATCCTCATGGCATAATTGAGCTCAATCTTTTCTCATCGAAAACAGACGATAAGGCATCTCCAATGCTTGCCCTCAAACCACCTGCAACTATCTGCACCGCGTGGTTCAGACGTGTTTTTCCATCCAATGTGGTACTATATAGGTCTGCAAGTCGGCCCGAACATGTTTTTTTCGCAAATCGGAGACATAGTGGGAGGGGGAGGGGACTTTGTGGGTGTTCAGACCGCTGCCACACCCGCACATAACTACCCTGGCCCACCAAAAACCCTCCTTCCTTGCCCACGTGCATTCTTGCCGGACGTTGGTCAGCGCCGCTACACATCATCAGTGCCACATTCATGCCGATGCAGAGTAGACGCGACCTCTCCCTAGAGGCGGCATTAAAGCGGCACGTCGACCGAGAGTGTTGCCCGTGCTGCCCGGTCCAGGCGTCTTCTCTCCGCATTCAAACGACACTGGTTTGTCTGCCTGCCTCCATTAAAAGCATGTGGTTGCCGAGGAACGGTGAGCTGGCGCCACCCGTCCGTTCGTTTGTTGCCCGCCATTAATCACGTCGCCAGTCTCCCTGCCATCCCCCGCTATATAACCGCAGGCCCGGCCATAGCTGCATCCATCATCCTCCACTTCGTTCCTCCTCTCTACACCACGCCCTCCATGGCCTCCTCAAGCTCCAAAGCAGTCTAGGACAACCTCTCATCTGAGCAGAAAAAGGAGATCACTTCCATTGCAGCCGTCTGGCAGGCCGGCGGGCAGATGGAGGCCTATGCTGCGTACGTCACAATGGAGGATGCGATCGAGGACGAGCCGACGCCACCCTCCTCGCCGGCGCCTGCCGGCATCACCATCGGCGAGGCTCGTGCCCACTACACAGACATGGTGCTCGAGGAGCGGGAGGCCAAGTTCCGGCAGGCGCAGGCCAACCGGGCCTACAACCTCTGCCTCCTAGATGAGCACCGGCGCGCTCGGGAGCAACTCATCGTCGACACACTCGTAGTGTTGGACGTGGACGTGGCGGAGTAGGAGGCGTTGGTCGACTCCTACCCCGCTCGCCCACGAAATCCGTCGCGACCGCTGGCGGTACACCCAGTATTAGACGGATTTAGTGGCCGCCTACAAAGAGATGGATGAGGGGGCGGATGAGGTATTCGGCAAGAGCGACGAGGAGGAGGACATTGCCAGCACCACCACGGCCGCACCCCGCCACCTGGACCATGAAGCCGACACGTCCGCGAGCGCCGCCGGCAACGAGGAAGAGTAGAGCATGGGAGGGCGTCGGCGCTCGGGTCCTAGGAAGGCCACCGCTCCTCCCCTCCTGTTGAAGCCAAGCTTGGTGGGATCAACATTGTCTATCGATCGGCCGCTTGGCGATGACGTGGAGGTGGACAACTTCACTTTCTGGGGCTTACAGCTGCAGAGGCAGAGCTGGAGACTGCCGAGGCGGAAATGGAGACCGCGAAGGCGAAGCTAGAGCTTCATTTCACGCTGTTCACGCCCGGACGGACGCCGGCGATTATTCAGATTAGATTTAGAGTCAGGTTTAGTTAAAATATGTCCGGAATGTAATGGATTTCGTCCGGTTTGTATGAATATCATCCGGTTTGTATGAATTTCATCTAGTCTGTTCAGTTATATGCGGGTAGCGTTGAATGATTGGCTACCGCATCTGTGCCTGCGGACTGGTCCCCCTGTCCATGGATGAATGTGGGAGCAAATTTGTGGGTCAATGTTGAAGATGCCCTGGTTGCTTCCAGAGTTTGGCATGTCCATAGAGTTTTCTTTTTTCCCTCTGTGTCTCAACTGACTGAGATCATTTTTCTAAACAATTGATAGCGAAGAAAATCTCAGTTCAACGGAGAGAAAAAGAAACACTCTAAAAACGTGCCAAACTCAGGAAGCAACAATAAAATTTGCTCGTCCGCAAACTATTCAAGTCTCCAGTTGTACAAAGCTAGAGCGCTTTACGCTGCTCTACTACCAGGTAGCTCATGGGATCATCAGATCTTACAATGACTGGGGCGCGGCGAGCTCTGCAGCGTGCAGGCAAAACACAGTGCGGTGCCACAGCCACATACGTACAACTGCTTTGCAGCCTCGTTCATCATGGTAAATAGTCCCCTGAGACACGTCCAAAGATGGCAGCTTACGCCGCCCACAGTGAAGGGGAGCTGTCCAGCCTTTTTTCCTGGGGCGCGGTCCTGACGCCAGAGCCACTCCATAGTCCATACACGCATGGACACAAGTTAAGTTGCACCCCGAATCTTGTTTTGGACTGCAGTTCATATGATCTGATCCCCATCCATGTACTGTACCGATGTACGTCTCTCTCTCACCCTTGTATTCTTTACTGGTGCATGGGCTAAACGAGAACATGGATTCTGTTGTGTGGTGTAGTGGCATCTCAACTAATATTTTTTTTAGGGGATATAGATAATTGGTTTGTGTTAGCTTGTCGCGCTTGCCAGGCGATGGTAGCTCAACTTGAATCCACACACTTGGACGCACGTTGTAAGGATTTTAAATCGGCTTCAAATATTCAGATCGAGCTGTAAAGACAATTTTAGCCTTCGACGCAAATCATCAAATCAGGCTGAATTGGTCCGGGCTTGCGAAATCCCTAGCCCCGGATGGTCTCTATGGGGATTTGGATGTTGAACACGTCGGGTTCCGCCACCACAGACACACCCTAGAAACCCTCCCGGCTCTAGAATAATCCGCATCCAACCGGTTTCACCCATCGTCCATCTACCTGCATTTATGTCGGCTCGTCGCTTGAGAAGCCTTTTCCGTCTGCCTGCATGGATGTTTCGCTGCTTCGTTTATCACAACTATCTCCGAGCTCTTCCTCCCACCCTTCCGCCAACCTCCAAGTCCCCATAGTTCGCATCCGCAATCCATTGTCGTCATGGTCCATATAGGGAGGCTTTATGAGGCTTCTCATAATTTGATTGATTTCTTTCTTTCTTTTCTACACGACACCCCTTTTTACATTTTAAAAAGATTAACTAATCTAAAGAAAAACAAAAGATAATTCCATTGAACTGTATTTTTATTGATTGATTAGTATTGACTTATATAATAAAATAATTCAGCAATCTGGCACACTTACGTCCTTGCAAGGTACTCCGTCCGTTCCAAAATAGATGACTCAACTTTGTACTGAAGTTAGTATAAAGTTGAGTCATCTATTTTGGAACGGAGGGAGTAAATAATAACTATTTTAGTCGTAAGAGTGGAATATGATCCTAATCAGCTTTGTTTGTCAAGGCTGTATTTTTCTATTCGTCTAACAGAAATTTTAGATATCTTCTACATTTTATGTCTTTTGCTCTTCACTTCAGTTTGTTTCTTAAACAAGGTTGTAATATTTGTTGTCTACACTCATACTAAACAAGGAGCATGAAAGTCGTTACACGTTAGCAGGGAAGGAAAAGGGAGTAGAAACAGTTTCGTAGCCATGGGGCGAAGAGTTGATAGTTCTTCAAGCAGATGGGAACAACTATGCACCCCTATAGATTATGGTGGTATGGGCTTCTAATGATACGAGAGTCAAAAATATTTGTCCACACCCAAGTGGCTCGCAGGAGGCCAACTAACTACTGTAGCTTACCCCGCAGATAATACTTATAGTATTTAAAGGCACATTTTAAAACACTTTCAAGCTACTGAAACTAGAAAACAATGGTGGTATACTACATCAATGACGCACGGAGGAGTTACTCTTCAAGGGCTGGGCTAAAAATGAAAGCGGGATTTATAAGGTGGAAAAAGATAGGTTTATCCACCTTATAAGTGAACATGATCGAATCCATCCTACTAGATGCGGACGAACGGCCATCTAAGACGGAAGCTGAGCAGAAATTACGGACGCTACTCAGAGAAGGAGAGATGAAATGGGCACTTAGAGCCAAAGTGCGGTAGGTCGTCCAAGGGGATGACAATACTCAGTTTTTTCATTTGATTGCAAATGGAAAACACAAAAAGAATAAATTTTTCCAGCTAGAGTAGGATGAGGGGGGTACAATTGCTGGACATGAGAACCTAAAATTGTATATCTCTAACTATTATAAACAACTATTTGGTGCTCTTGAGGAAAATTTTGTGTCTCTCAACGAACACATGGTGGGGGATATTCCCCAGCTCGGGATAGACGAGAACGAGATTTTATCTGCACCATTCATGAAGAAAGAGGTGTTTGAGGCCATATCACAGATGAATAGTAATAAGGCACCAGGACCGGATGGCTTCCAAGCAGAATTTTATAAGAAATGCTGGCATATCATTAAGGGTGACCCCGTGCCAATGTTCCATGACTTGTTTCATGGACAACTATAGCTATTCCACCTAAACTTTGGAACAATGACATTTTTGCCAAAGAAGGAGGACGCAGTGCGTATGGAGCAGTTCAGACCAATATGTCTGCTCAATGTGAGATTTTTTTACTATAATGTTGGGACAAACCGACTAAGGCAGATTGCACATAGTATGTTGTAACCAAGTCAGACGGCTTTCATGCCGGGCAGAAACATACTAGAAGGTGGGGTTGTCCTACATGAAACACTATATGAGATCCACTCGAAGAAACTGGATGGGGTGGTCTTCAAGGTGAATTTTGAAAAAGCGTATGATAAGGTTAAATGGTTGTTACTCCAACAAGCCCTACGTATGAAGGGATTCGACGATTCCTAGAGGAAGCAGGTCGATTCATTTGTACAAAAAGGCAGTTGATGTCTACTACGCAACTTTATTCTTGTGGACTCGTGTTGGGCCTCCAAGCGTAGAGTTTTGTAGGACAGTAGCAATTTTCCCTCAAGTGGATGACCTAAGGTTTATCAATCCGTGGGAGGCGTATGATGAAGATGGTCTCTCTCAAACAACCCTGCAACCAAATGCAAGAAATCTCTTGTGTCCCCAACACACCCAATACAATGGCAAATTATATAGGTGCACTAGTTCGACGAAGAGATGATGATAAAAGTGTAGTAATGATAGTAGATATTGATTTTTGTAATAAGAACAAAAAAATAGGAAGGTAGCAATTGATAAAATGGAGCACAAACGGTATTGCAATGCTTGAAAATGAGGCCTAGGGTCCGTACTTTCGCTAGTGCAACCTCTCAACAATGCTAATCTAATTGGATCATATAGCCATCCCACAACGTGCAACGAAGAATCACTCCAAAGTTCTTATCTAGCGGAGAGCATAAGAAGAAATTGTTTGTAGCTATTCTTTCCAATCGATCTATCAAGAGTTCGTACTAAAATAAAAGCAAATTCAGATTTATAATACTCGATCCAACACAATGAATCTTAAAGAGTGCCCCAAGATTTCTACCGGAGAAACAAAGATGAGAACGCGCATCAACCCCCATGCATAGATTACCCCAATGTCACCTCGGGAATCCGCGAGTTGAGTGCCAAAATATATATCAAGTGAACCAAAATAATACCCCATTGTCACCATGGGTATTGATATGCAAGACATATATCAAGTGCTCTCAAATCCATAAAAGTATTCAATATGATAAAACGAAATCTCAAAGGGAAAACACAATTCACAACAAGATAGAGAGGGAGAAACACCATATCATCCAACTATATTAACAAAGCCCCCGATACATCAAGATCGTGCGATCAAGAACACGAGAGAGAGAGAGAGAGAGATTAAACACATAGCTACTGGTATAAACCCTCAGCCCGAGGGGGGAGTACTCCCTCCTCATCATGGTGGCCACCGGTATGATGAAGATGGCCACCGGTGATGATTTCCCCCTCCGGCGGAGTGTCGGAACAGGGTCTCACTTGGTTTTTCGTGGCTACAGAGGCTTGCGGCGGCGGAACTTCTGATCTAGGGTTACCCTCGGGGGTTTTGGAATATTTGGGAATTTATAGGGCGAAGAGGCGGTGTGGGAGGCCACCGAGGTGGGCACAACCCATCAGGGCGCGCCTGGACTCGGGGCACCCCTCTAGTACTTCTTTGGCCCATTGGATGTCTTCTGGTCCAAAAAAATCACCAAAAACTTTCGCAGTGTTTGGACTCCATTTGGTATTGATTTTCTGCGAAGTAAAAACAAGCAAAAAACAGCAACTGGCGTTGGGCACTATGTCAATAGGTTAGTCCCCAAAAATGATATAAAGTTGCTACAAAATGATTGTAAAACATCCAAGAATGATAATATAACAGCATGGAACAATAAAAAATTATAGATACGTTGGAGACGTATCAGCATCCCCAAGCTTAATTCCTGCTCGTCCTCGAGTAGGTAAATAATAAAAACGAAAATTTTGATGTGGAATGTTGCCTAACATGTTCATCACATTTTCTTTTCTTTTGTAGCATGGACATTTGGATGTTATATGCTTCAAAGCAATAGTCTAGTTTTGACATGAATATTTCATACTCAAGCATGTCAACAAGCAACCATGTCTTTCAAAATATCAACACTAAAGAAAGTTATCCCTAGCCCATCATGCTCAATCATTGACCCATTCATGAAACACACTCATATATTAGCTACATCCAATGCACAAGTATGATCATAGTGCTCCCTAGTTGGTGCTTTATAAGAGAAGATGGAGACTCAAAATAAAAAATAAAAAATGCATAAAGTAAATAGATAGGCCCTTCGCAGAGAGAAGTAGGGATTTGTAGAGGTGCCAGAGCTCAAACGAAAAAGAGAGATAAAAACATTTTGGGTGGCATGCTTTTCCTGTCAACGAAAACGATCGAGTAGTTCCCCATACGTTCCATGCTAGATATATCATAGGGGGTTCCCAAACAAAAAATAAAGTTTATTCCTTTTTCCACCTTTCTTTCACAATCCATGGCTAGCCGTATCCATGGATGCCTTCCATACCAACACTTTCCAAGGAATTTATTATTTGATAACATAAAGTAAATTCATTTTTCATTTTGGGACTGGGCATCCCTATTACCTTTGCCTTACTCTCGTGCAATGACAAGTGAATAAACAATCATCTTGAGAATAACACATCTAGCATGGAAAAATATCAGCCACCCCCTACCGTTTCATGAGCAGTACGAGCACACAAAAAGGAAATTATTTTAAAAATTAGAGATGACACATACAAACTTGCTTAGAACAGCACAAGAATACCGTATATAGGTAGGTATGATGGACTCATATGGCAAAACTGGGTTTAAGAATTTTGGATGCACAAGTGGTATTCCTACTTAGTACAAGTGGATGCTAGCAAAAAGATTGAGAAGCAACCAACCAAGAAACAAAAAATCACATAAGCGAGCATTGAGTATAACTAACACCGAATAATGCACCACAAGTAGGATGTAATTTCATTGCATAACTATTTACTTATGTGCTTGCATAGGGAATCACAAACCTTAACACCAATATTCTTACTAAAGCACAATTACTCATCAACATGACTCACATATCACTATCATCATATCTCAAAACTATTACAAAGAATCAAGTTTATTTTGTACAATGATCTGCATGAAAGTTTTTATTATATCCCTCTTGAATATCTATCACTTTGGGACTAGTTTCATATGTTGCAATTGGTTTTGACAAGCTCAAACAAATTTAAGTGAAGAACATGAGCATAAAATTTTTAGTCTCTCAAAATAATATAAGTGAAGCATGAGATAATTTCTTCAAAAATATTAAAGCACATCGTGCTCAAAAAGATATAAGTGAAGCACTAGAGCAAATGACTAACTACTCCAAAAAGATATAAGTGACGGCCAAACGAGTAGTTAAGTAAATAGGTAGCTGATTGTGAACTCTCTATTATTTAAAAAAACTTTCAGATTTAAGTATTTTATTAAAACATCAAGCAAAACAAAATAGAATTACATTCCAAGAATATCACAACTCATGTGAAGAAGCAAAAACTTAGGCTCAACCGATACTAACCGATAATTGTTGATGAAGAAAGGTGGGATGCCTATCGGGGCATCCCCAATCTTAGATGCTTGAGACTTCTTGAAATATTATCTTGGGATGCCTTGGGCATCCCCAAGCTTGAACTTTTGTGTCTCCTTAATACCTTTTATATCACGGTTTCCCTAAATCTCAAAAACTTCATCCACACAAAACTCAACAAGAACTCGTGAGATAAGTTAGCATAAATAAATGCAAAAAGCGTATCATTCTCTACGGTAGAAAATCACTAAAATTATTATTTAACATTGCATACTAAATTCCTCTACATATTTAATAGTCCTATCCTCAAATAGAATCATTAAACAAGCAAACACATGTAAACAATGCAAACATAATAGCAATCTGTCAAAACAGTACAGTCTGTAAAGAATGCAAGGACATTCATACTTCTGTAACTCCAAAAATTCTAAAAATTTACCACACTGTAGAAAATTTACCATAGTTTATTGTTCAAAAATTTTCAACATTTATCGCATACTTACTTTTCTCGGGAATTTTTGCAACAGCTATAAACTTTCTGTTTTGAAACAACAACTCATATGGTTGCAAAATAAGCATGTGGAAAGCTATCCTTGGCACTTTTATTGAATAAAAGATGCAAAACATTATTATAAATAACAGGAAGCAAATACAAACAAAATAAAATGATGCTCCAAGAAAAACTCATATCATGTGACGAATAAAAATATAGCCTCAAGTAAGGTTACTGATTATGTTGGAGACGAAAGAGGGGATGCCTTCCGGGGCATCCCCAAGATTAGTTGCTTGGATCTTCCTTGGATATGAATTTGAGATGCCTTGGGCATCCCCAAGCTTAGGGTCTTGTCACTCATTATTCTCCTCATATCGATGTCTCACCCAAAACTTGAAAACTTCAATCACACAAAACTTAATGGAATTTCGTGAGATAGGTTAGTATGATAAAAGAGCAAACCATTCACTTTGGTACTGTCCAAAACAAGGCTCATAATTGTTCTCACACAATGCCTACTGTACCTTATCATTTCCACAATTTATATTGAGCAATATAAGCCACAGAAACTAGGAAACAAGCAAACTATGCATTGAAAACAGAATCTGTCAAAAACAGAACAGTCTGTAGTAATCTGTACTCCAACCATACTTCTGCTACTCCAAAAATTCTGAAAAATTAGGACAACGTAGGTAATTTGTATATCTATCACACTACTAGGGAAAACCTTATACACAGGAGCTTACTATTAGCGCTTTTTAAATGGCAGTGCTGCAAATATTTAGCAGTAGCGCTTGGGCAGAAAGAGCACTGCTACTATGCATATAGTAGTAGCATTGTAGTTGTAAAATAACGCTACTACTATAATCGCCAGACCGTTGCCGGCAGGCTAGTTATACTAGTAGCGCTCAAACAAGAAAAGCGCCACTGCTATTGTACTTAGCAATAGCGCTTTCCTCCAACCAACGCTACTGCTAAATTCAGTCCCCTCCTATGACCAAAGTTTTGTCCCACCTTGCTCCGCGAACAGAATGTTTACCACCTTAAATATGGTGCTTCTCAAACTATCACAATCACTTGGTCTTCATTGTACTCTATGTGTAGGATCTGTGGCAATATGAATCTTCGCCGGTTCCTAAACCGGTGAAGATTCATACTGACAATTTAGATTCTACACAAGAAGATCAATGATGACCAATGCTTTTTTTAATTTGATGCTTTTTTACATGCTAATGATCATAGCCTTAGTAGTAGCGCTGGTTCCACAAAACCGCTATTGTTAATTATCATAGCAGTAGCGCTTGTTCCGTTAAAGCACTACTGCTATGGATCTTAGCAGTAGTGGTTCTTTCGAACCAGTGCTACTACTACGGGTACCTTATCCACGCCTTGGCCCGCGCGCGTCCTCACTCGCCCTCTCACACTCTCACTCGCCCACTCTGTCATGCGCCATCGCCGTCACCGCCCGTCATCGCCCCCATGATATCTGCGTCCTTCCCTCCCTCCTCCTATCGCCGCCCTCGTCTCTCCTCCCTCCGGCAGCCCCTCCTCTCTCCTCCCTCCTCGATCACGCAGGCGGCCCTCGCTCCTCCCTCCTCCCTCGTCCGACCACCGCCATGCTCCCTGCTCCCTGCTCCCACTGCCCTCCTCTCTCCTCCCTTCCCCATCCGCCCGAATCCCTCACTCCTCCCTCCTCCTCCTCCTCCCACTGCCCTCCTCTCTTTGTATGAAAATTTAGGTATAAATTTTTTTAGTAAAAGAATTTAGTAATAGAAATTTTTAGGTACCGAAATGTATTATGCTATATGAGATTATTTTAGTAAATATAGGTTTTCTGAATATAATTGAAAAAATAAGTAAATGTAGGTCTTTTGAATAGAATAGGAAATTTTCTATGTTATGTAAAATTAGGGCATTTTTCTATGATTCAAGAAGTAGACAATAGTTAAAAAATCAGGGCATTTTCTAGGATTTATGAGGATATATAGATAAATGGATGGATGGACAGATGTTAGGGCTAGAACTAGGGTATTTTTAGTAAATGTATATAGGTCTTTTCAATTTTTAGGGTTAGAACAAGGTATTTTTAGTAACTGGTAGGGCTAGAAGTAGGATGTTTTAGACATAGGGTTTGACTAAGTCCTAAGATGAGGATAATAATATTTTTGTTTATATTTTGTTTTTGTAGAAATCAAGGAGCCCCTGCATCATCCCCGCCGTCGTCCCCGTCACCGACTGATACGTCTCCGTCGTATCTATAATTTTTGATTGTTCCATGCCAATATTATTCAACTTTCAACTTTTCATATTACTTTTGGGACTAACATATTGATCCAGTGCTCAGTGCCAGTTCCTGTCTGTTGCATGTTTTTGGTTTCGCAGAATATCCATATCAAATGGAGTCCAAAGGGATAAAAACGGACGAAGCTTATTTTTGGAAAATATGGAAAATTCGGAAGGAAAATCAACGCGAACCAGTGCCCGAGGTGGTCACGAGGCAGGGGGGCGCCCCCCCTTAGGGCGCGCCCCCTACCCTCGTGAGCCCACCGTAAGGCGGTTGACGCTCTTCTTTTGCTGCAAGAAAGCTAATATTCGGAAAAAATCACGGCGAAGGTTTCAGGCCAATCGGAGTTACGGATCTCCATATATATATGAAATGGTGAAACAGAGCCAGAAGAGAACGCAGAAACAGAGAGAGACAGAGGGATAGATCCAATCTCGGAGGGGCTCTCGCCCCTCCCACGCCATGGGAGCCAAGGACCAGAGGGGAAACCCTTCTCCCATCTAGGGAGGAGGTCAAGGAAGAAGAAGAAGAAGGGGGGCCCTCTCCCCCTCGCTTCCGGTGGCGCCCTCTCCCCCTCGCTTCCGGTGGCGCCGGAGTGCCACCGGGGGCCATCATCATCACCGCCATCTTCACCAACAACTTCACCGCCATCATCACCAACTCTTCCCCCCTCTATGCAGCGGTGTAACCTCTCTCTTACCCGTTGTAATCTCTACTTAAACATGGTGCTCAACGCTATATATTATTTCCCAATGATGTATGGCTATCCTATGATGTTTGAGTAGATATGTTTTGTCCTAATGGCTATTTGATGATCGTGATTGGTTTGAGTTGTATGTTTTATTATTGGTGTTGTCCTATGGTGCTCTCCGTGTCACGCAAGCGTGAGGGATTCCCGTTGTAGGGTTTGCAATATGCTTATGATTTGCTTATGGTGGGTGGCGTGAGTGACAGAAGCACAGACCCGAGTAAGTAGGTTGTTTGCATATGGGATAAAGGGGACTTGATACTTTAATGCTATGGTTGGGTTTTACCTTAATGAATCTTTAGTAGTCCGCTTGCTAGAGTTCCAATCATAAGTGCATATGATCCAAGTAGAGAAAGTATGTTAGCTTATGCCTCTCCCTCATATAAAATTGCAATAATGATTACCGGTCTAGTTATGGATTGCCTAGGGACAAATAAATTTCTCGTAACAATAAACTCTCTACTAAACATAACTTAGTTGTGTCTTTATCTAAATAACCCCTACTTTTTATTTACTTGCTCTTTATTATCTTGCATACCTATCCAACAACACCTACAAAGTACTTCTAGTTTCATACTTGTTTCTGGTAAAGCGAACGTCAAGCGTGCGTAGAGTTGTATCGGTGGTTGTCGAACTAATGGGCCACGGGTAGGCTAACCCGAGTGCCAGAACCTTTCAAGACATCGGGGCAGGCTACGCCCCTCAAGACCCCAGGACAAAGAGCCGCCTTCTGAGGAGTCGGCGGCAAGGCCACCGACTAGCCACTCGCGGCCGAGTCCCAGGGACGACTTCAGGACAAACCGACTCCTGACTGACCACTTCCCTAGAAGCCGGCCTTGGGGAGTCGGCCCCCAACTCCAGCAAAACCCCACGTCCTCATCAAGAGGGAAAGGACAGGGGAGTGGCTACAGTGAAGACTGCTCCCACCACTTTCCAAAGGCAAGCATGGTCACAGTACGCCGTACTTGTGGAGATCTCCGTGCGGCGTGACACTGTTGCCATGCTGGCCCTGACATCAGCACCGGTGGACCGAATCCTGCGCCAACGACGGCTTGTCTGTATGACCTTTGGGCGGCGGGTCCCACCGGCCAGCGGGATCCCAGAAGACGGCAGGTGCACCACAAGTCGGACCCGTCAGGAGTCCGCCCCTGAGAGTCGGCCGGCTCCTCCCCCGGGGCCCACGCGCCATTAACCAGATGTGACGGAGAGTGGCAATAGTGATCGCCCTCCAGGCGGCGGGGCTGTTGCCACGACTCCATGACCAAGCCCGCGTCATTAGAAGCACGGCTACAGTAATCAGCAGCCGGCAAGACCCGCCCGCGGCAGACACGGCCTGTCGGCTCCGTACCTAGCCAGTCGGCGGGGCCCACCAGTCGGCGGAGAAGACGGAGGCCGGAGGCACTAACGACTGGGCCCGCGTCCAGCCAGATTACCATTGTACCCCTGGGGGGTAAGCTGAAAGTGCAACTATCCCTAGGTGGTTTTGGTAATTCATAACAACATATAACTCATTGAGCTAATGCTATTCCAAGATGATTATTTCAGGAAAGCTCAATGATTGGCATGGCATGGATGTGAAAGTGGAACCCTCAAAATGTTAAGGACAAAGGATTGGCTCAAGCTCAAAAGCTCAAGACTCTTCATTTTATATTTTAGTGATCCAAGATCACAATGAGTCCATAGGAAAAGCCAATACTATCAAGGAGGGATGAGGTGTTGCTTAATGAGCCTCTTGCTTCATGTGCTTAATGATATGCTCCAAAAACCCTCAACTACTTTCCCATATCCACATATGACCTAAACTCTAAGCCAAACTCGGTCCTACCGATTTTTCCTATCCGGCGCCACCGAGTTTCAATTGTCATTAGCCACTGCCAAACCCTAGCAATTCGGTCCTACCGATAAGGATCTCGGTCCCACCGAGATGGGATTGCAAACTCTCTGTTTCCCTTTCGTAACTTTTCGGTCCCACCGAAAGAGCGAATCGGTCCCACCGAGATTACAATGTAAACTCAGTGTTTCCCCTTTGTAACTTTTCGGTCTCACCGAGTTCCACTCGGTCTCACCGAAAGAGCAAATCGGTCCCACCGAGTTTGCCTGACCAACTCTCTGGTTAGCTAATTACCAAACTCGGTCTCACCGAGTTTGTGTAATCGGTCTCACCGAGATTACGTTATGCCCAAACCCTAACCGAATCGGTCCTACCGAGTTGCATGTCAGTCCCACCGAAATTCCTAACGGTCACTAGGTTTACCATTTCGGTCCGACCGAGTTTTCTGATTCGGTCCCACCGAGATTGGTAAATTGTGTGTAACGGTTGGATTTTGAGTGGAGGCTATATATACCCCTCCACCTCCTTCTCATTCGATGAGAGAGCCATCAGAACACACACACCATTCCTACTCATATGTTCTGAGAGAAAACCACCTACTCATGTGTTGAGACCAAGACATTCCATTCCTACCATATGAATCTTGATCTCTAGCCTTCCCAAGTTGCTTTCCACTCAAATCTTCTTTCCACCAAATCCAAATCCTATGAGAGAGAGTTGAGTGTTGGGGAGACTATCATTTGAAGCACAAGAGCAAGGAGTTCATTACCTACACACCATTTGTTACTTCTTGGAGAGTGGTGTCTCCTAGATTGGCTAGGTGTCACTTGGGAGCCTCCGACAAGATTGTCGAGTTGAACCAAGGAGTTTGTAAAGGCAAGGAGATCGCCTACTTCGTGAAGGTCTACCGCTAGTGAGGCAAGTCCTTCGTGGGCGTTGGCCATGGTGGGATAGACAAGGTTGCTTCTTCATGGACCCTTTGTGGGCGGTTGCTTCTCCGTGGACCCTTCGTGGGTGGAGCCCTTCGTGGACTCGCGCAACCGTTGCCCTTGGGTGGAGCCCTGTGTGGACTCGCGCAACCGTTACCCTTCGTGGGTTGAAGTCTCCATCAACGTGGATGTAGGATAGCACCACCTATCCGAACCACGGGAAAAACATCCGTGTCTCCAATTGCGTTTGAAATCTCCAAACCCTTCCCTTTATATTCTTGCAAGTTGCATGCTTTACTTTCCGCTGCCAATATACTCTTTGCATGCTTGCTTGAATTATGTGATGATTGCTTGACTTGTCCTAAAATAGCTAAAATCTGCCAAGAACTAAAATTGGGAAAAGGTTAAGTTTTTATTTGGTCAAGTAGTCTAATCACCCCCCCTCTAGACATACTTTCGATCCTACAAGTGGTATCAGAGCTTTGGTCTCCATTTGCTTGATCTCCATAGCTTTGGTGGTCATAGCCTTGGTTTCACAACCTAGGAGAGTATGGCGTCTAGCGAGGGAAATTATCACCATAGAGGTCCTTACTTTGATGGTACTAATTTGTCTAGTTGGAAGCATAAAATGAAAATGCATATTCTTGGACATAACCCCGCCGTTTGGGCTATTGTGTGTGTTGGTTTGCAAGGTGACTTCTTTGATGGGAAAGAACCAAACCGTGAAGCTACCGCGGATGAGTTGAAGATGTTGGAATACAATGCTCAAGCTTGTGATATTCTCTTCAACGGATTGTGCCCCGAAGAATTCAACAAAATCAGCCGCCTTGAGAATGCAAAGGAAATTTGGGACACTTTGATTGATATGCACGAAGGTACCGACTTCGTCAAGGAATCCAAGTTGGATGTGCTTCAAAGCCAACTTGACAAGTTCAAGATGAAGGATGGTGAAGGTTTCGCCGAAATGTACTCTAGGCTTGCTCTCATCACAAATGAGATTGCCGGCTTAGGAAGTGAAGAGATGACTGATAAATTCATCATCAAGAAGATCCTAAGAGCCTTGGATGGAAAATATGATACCGTGTGCACATTGATCCAAATGATGCCCAATTACAAAGATCTCAAGCCAACGGAAGTGATTGGAAGAATTGTTGCTCATGAGATGTCACTTAAGGATAAAGAGGAACTTCACAACAAATCAAGTGGTGCCTACAAAGCCTCATGTGAAGACCCTACATCATCAAGTGAGAAACAAGACTTCAATGAAGAATTGAGCTTAATGGTGAAGAACTTCAACAAGTTCTACAAGAGTAGAAGCAAAGATAGAAGCTCCAAGTCAAGGTCCTACAATGACAAAAGATCTTCTAGTCGAGAGTGAAACTGTTACAATTGTGGAAGACCCGGACACTATTCCAATGAGTGTACGGCTCCCTACAAGAGAAGAGAAGATTCTCCAAAAAGAAGAAGCAAAGGATCACCACCAAGAGAGAGAAGGAGTAGAGATGATCGTTATGAACGAAGATACTCACGGAGAAGCAAGGATTCAGAAAGGAAGGAAAAATGATCAAGGAGCTATACAAGACGAAGACATCAAGCTCATGTTGGTGAATGGGTATCCGGCTCCGACTCCGACAGCCACTCCGAGAGAAGTTATTACTCCGACTCCGAAGATACTCAAGATGAAGGTGTTGCCGGTCTAGCACTTGTGTCAACCAACTCCTACGACATATTTGACTCACCAAATGAAGGAATTGGAAGATGCTTCATGGACAAAGGTCCTAAGGTAACACACCCCGAGTATGTTGATTTCAATAGTGATGAAGATGACTTCTTAGGTGATGATTTGCTTGGTGACAACTCTAGTGATGAATACTATGATGAAAGACCAATTAATCATGCTAAACAAGATAAAGCGAATGACAATGATAAGGAGAAGATTGAGGCTCTAACTAAAGAACTAAAAACTCTTAAGTTAGCTCATGACACTATCTTCGAAGATCACCGAGAACTTTTAAGAGCTCATGAGAAACTACGCTTTGAAAAGCTCAATCTTGAGCAAGAGCATGAGTTCTTAAAGGCAATCAATGATGATTTCCGCAAGAAAAGTTCTTCTTACATTGCCAAGCGTTTACTCTTATCCACTTACATGCCTCAAGTCAAATCTAACAAGAAAGATTCCTCCTCTAGTAGTAACAATGATCATGCTAAATCCAATATTGTTGCTTCTAGTAGTTCTCTTGATTCCACTAATGATTCTCTTAGCCAAGTTACACTTGAGCAAGAAAATAGCTTATTGATGGGAATTATAGAGAAAGGAGTGTACAAGAGCCTTGCCGGGAGTAAGCAATTCGAGGAAATTGTGCGCAAGCAAGGAATGCACCGGAAGCATCAATGTGTTGGTTTTGAACGAAAGTTCAATGCCAATGGAGTTGAATGGGAAGAAGATCAATACCCCAAGACGAAGTTTGTCCCTCAACAAGAGAAGTATACTTCTTTCAAGGGGATACAAGCTCAAGATGATCTTCCACCACAAGACTACGAGCAAAAAGGCAAGGACAAGCTTCAAGAGGAAATTGATGCATTTGAAGAAGCTCCAAAGACCTCAGTCAAGTGGGTTCCCAAGACTACTTCAAGTTCCACTTCATCAAGTACGACTACAACTCCAAGGATTCCCATCAAGATGATGTGGATCCAAAAGAAGAAGAACTAGAGAGTTCTTGAGGGTGACTCCGCCAACATACTTCACTCTTATCACTTTGGCAAGAACAAGTGCAATCAACTTCCACATCTTGCACTAGTTCAAGGAGTCACAAACCCTCTTGTTGGTAAGACAAGGGACAAGGTAACCTAAAAGTTTTCATGGACATCATCTTTTGTGTGCATCACTCTATGTCTATGGATATCCTTGTTTGTTCCTTGTGGGACTAACCCATGTAGGTATTGAAAGTGCAACTCACTCGAATGGATAGCTCCAAAAGATCTACATCAACATTGAGCATCCACATCTTCAACATCTACATGAAGTCATCATCGACAAAACCCAAGGTTAGTTCATCCCTCTTAGGGGGGATATCACATCTAGGGGGAGCTTTACTCTAAGACTTGAGCTAAAGCAACTCTAAAGATGTGAACAAAACAATGCTTTATGTAAAAGTGGTAACCCCACTTGAGCTTAAACGATGAGTATGACCTACGATCAAGTGTTCTCACTTGACTCCTAAGTCAATATACTCATATATAGATGACCTAGTCATCGCAAATTGCTTGATAGATGCTAGAATTGGTTGTGCATGCTTTGTCACATATTTCATTTGCTATCTTATTGTGTGAGCATGTTGGTTGCATATTTTACTCATTCAAGGACATCCACTTGTTGTTTTGATTGTTTGGCTTTGTTCTTTTGCCAAGTGGATGGACAAGAATGCCTAAGAACCTCCTCTAGCTATCTATGCTTTTCTCATATCAAACTTTATTCATGCTGCATCACAAAATTTGATCAAGTCAGATTCGAACCACTCTGTGTGAGGAGCGCTCGGAGTCCCCGATTCGTCATAGACTTAAACTTCCAAAACCTCTTTATGAATCTCGGTCTGACCGATACTCCATTTTCGGTCCTACCGAGTTCATTAAGTTGATCTAGGTTTTTGATCTCGGTGCAACCGATTTGAACTTTTCGGTCACACCGAGTTGCAATAACTGCACACAGTTTTGCATCTCGGTGCCACCGAGTTGTTCCACTCGGTCACACCGACAGGGTCGGGCTATATATAGTGACGGGCAGAATTTTGGAAATTTCTCTGAAACCTCCTCGCCTGCGCGATAGCCTGCTCTGCCCTCGAGGTCTTCGGATCATCTTCTCGCCGCCAGTAGCCTCCTGTCGCTGGTCTCCGCCGCCGTCAACGGATTTCTGCCCCGCCGTTGCCGCCGTAGCGAGTCTCCGCCGAACTAGGGTATGGACTCGATCTTTGTGCTATTCTCCACTCCGATTCCTAGCACATTGTGATGATCATGATTCTTGCCACGATTGAAACACTCCTATCCAGTCAATGAACTCATAGATTGGGCTTAATTCGAAAATTTTAGGGTTAGGTTTCCGCCGAAACCATCTCGGACCCACCGAGTTGAAAAACTCGGTCCCACCGATCTGGCTTTTGCCATTGCACAAGTTAAACTCGGTCTGACCGAGAATAACTTACCGGTGCGACCGATTTTGGAATTCTGTGAAACCCTAACAGTCTTGGTGCCACCAAACTGTGACTCGGTCTGACCGAGTTCACCAGTTCTGGTGCCAAACTGCTTCGGTGTCACCAAGTTTGAAAATCGGTAAATCCGAGATGCTTTCTGTGGAAAACTAAAACTAAGTTTTTGAATTAATCTTTTGCAAAAATCTCTGCTTTTTGTGATGCTCATCCACTCTATCTTATCCATGATCTATTCACAGGGTCAGCAGTCAGTTGCAACATGTCTGATCAAAGTGACAGCCAGAATGTGTCTGAGCAGCAAGTTGTGATGAGTGAGGGCACTAGCCCCTCAAGTTCTTCTGATGATGGCAGCAGAAGCACCCCCAGCAATCTGCCTAAGGCTACCACACGTCAAAGGAAGAAGAGAACGTCTGATTCTGAGGATGAAGACTATGTGGCAGAGGAAGAGGCCACTTCCAAGAGGGTTGAGCCAGCTCAAGGCTCAAAGCCAGGCCTAAAAATCAAGAGGCCAGCAGGCAGGCAGCCCATGTCAAAGGCTAGAGCATCAACTGAGAAGCCTGCTCCCATTGAGCTCGTTGCAGCTGAGGGGAAGAAGAGGAAAGAGAGTGAAAAAGACTGTGGCTAGGGTGCTTGGGAAGGCCTCCATCATGGTAGAGGAGGATGAGGAAGAAGAGGCAGCTGCACCAGCGCCCAAGGCAGCGAAACTCATGGGAGATGCTATAAGGTCAGGAACAGCTGCATCCAAGCCCAAGGAAGCACCTAAGGCTGCATCTAAGCCTAAGATTGCACCAAAGAGGAACACACGAAGCATCCCAGCTGCAGAAAAGAATAAGGCCCCAGTGCCTGAAGCTATCGAAGAATAGGAAGAGAGTGTCCTTAGGAAGCTCAAGCCCAAGATCCCAGACCACAACGATGCTCATCCTGTGGCTGAGGATATGAAGCTCAGGAGAGATTCAGGGCTGAGGAAATGGAGAGAAGCAGATCCGTATGCTACTAGGAGAAGGACTGCCGTGGATTACAGATTTCATACTAAGGAGCAGCAAGATTGCTATGAGACTGTTTTGCTTGACAAGAAGCCAATCGTTTGTGACATGAGATGGGTCGACTGGACCTATATCAAGGAGAATGAAGAGCACTACCCAGGAGTTCAGGACAGCTTCAGAGCATGTGGAGTAGAGGACTTTGTTGGGCAGAAGCTCACAAAGTGGAACGAGGAACTCATCATGCAGTTCTACTCCACAGCTCACTTTTATCCGGATGGCAGGATTACTTGGATGTCTGAGGGTACAAGGTACCAATCTACAGTGGCTGAGTGGGCACAGATCATCAATGCCCCAGAAGAGCAAGATGAGGACTTGGATATCTATGCCAAGAAAAAGGTGGATCACAACTCCATGTCAAACATGTACAAGGAGATCCCGAATGAAGCACTCGACACGTTCAAGTTTGGCTCAGTGCACTATCTGCTCTCAGGATTGCCTACGATCAATTGGATACTAAGGCACACCTTACTGCCCAAGTCTGGAGATCACAAGATGATCAGAGGCCACGCGATCAACCTGCTTCATGTCTTTGACGTGCCTCAGAAGTTCAAGGTGATGAGCCTCATAGTTGAAACGATCAAAAGGACTGCGGCAGATCAAAAGAGGAGCTGTGGATATGCCCCTCAGATTCAGGAGCTCATCAACTCCAAGATGGGCACGGGCGTATACCTGTTGGATAAGGAACACCTGCCCATCCGTCCAGATTTTGAGAACAATGAAGTTGTGATGACAGAGAATGAGCCATCGTCTGCACAAGCTTATGCAAAGAAGGAGAAGGCGAGGAAGGAGAAAGCTGCCAGGATGCCTACTCAAGCAGAGGCATCTGAATACTTCTTGAAGACCAAACAAGAGCAGCTTGGTTACTTGATTGCGTCCACCCTGCGGATTGAGCAGAGTCTAGCCACCCTGACTCAGAACCAGGCGAGTTTAGAGAGGATCATGGAACAGAGGTTCTATGACTTGGACATCAAGGTAACAGAGGTTTAGTCTGCAGTGGAGCAGCTCCAGGAGGACATGAATGAGAGGAGAGGCAGGACCACGACTCATGCGTTTGCGAGGGTGCCACGAGGTCCGAGGTCGTCTGCACTGCCAGTTGCTGACACCAGAGCTACAACGTCTGCACCAGCCACAGCCTCAGCTCTAGCGTCTACCTCAGCTCCAACTCCAGCGACTACTTCAGCATCTACCGAAGCCTTTGTCCTTGGAGTGATCCGGACTCCACCACCACCTGAAGATCAAGCCTGAGCGATGACTTAGCACTATGCATTTTCTAGGAACTTTTTGGTAACTTGTTGCCAAAGGGGGAGAAGATGTATAGATCATAGGCTTCGAGAGAGAGAGTGTTGCTTTTCTCTCTTGCTTTATTTGGTGGTCTTTCGAACCTTTTCTGCTCTTGAGTGCTTGATACTATGTCATTATTTGTGAGACATCGATGATCATGTGTTTGATCATAAGCTACACTTAATGTTTGCTTAATGCTTGCTTAAATATTATCATGCTATCTATCGTTGTGATCATTCACTATTCTTGGTGATGAGTGCATGTTTTTCATTCTTATCATTTTGAGCGCTCCACCAAGATGTATGTGACATGGAAGAGTAACCCATGACTCTAACTCTTTGTGCATTTGCAGTCCAAAGCAAATTTTAAATATGCACAAATTTAGGGGGAGCTCTTACTTATCACATACTTCTCAAAGCGATGATATACTTCATGCTTATTATCATTTGTCGAAGCTTTGATCTATATGTTGTCATCAATTACCAAAAAGGGGGAGATTGAAAGTGCAACTATCCCTAGGTGGTTTTGGTAATTCATAACAACATATAACTCACTGAGCTAATGCTATTCCAAGATGATTATTTCAGGAAAGCTCAATGATTGGCATGGCATGGATGTGAAAGTGGAACCCTCAAAATGTTAAGGACAAAGGATTGGCTCAAGCTCAAAAGCTCAAGACTCTTCATTTTATATTTTAGTGATCCAAGATCACATTGAGTCCATAGGAAAAGCCAATACTATCAAGGAGGGATGAGGTGTTGCTTAATGAGCCTCTTGCTTCATGTGCTTAATGATATGCTCCAAAAACCCTCAACTACTTTCCCATATCCACATATGACCTAAACTCTAAGCCAAACTCGGTCCTACCGATTTTTCCTATCCGGCGCCACCGAGTTTCAATTGTCATTAGCCACTGCCAAACCCTAGCAATTCGGTCCTACCGATAAGGATCTCGGTCCCACCGAGATGGGGTTGCAAACTCTCTGTTTCCCTTTCGTAACTTTTCGGTCCCACCGAAAGAGCGAATCGGTCCCACCGAGATTGCAATGTAAACTCAGTGTTTCCCCTTTGTAACTTTTCGGTCTCACCGAGTTCCACTCGGTCTCACCGAAAGAGCAAATCGGTCCCACCGAGTTTGCCTGACCAACTCTCTGGTTAGCTAATTACCAAACTCGGTCTCACCGAGTTTGTGTAATCGGTCTCACCGAGATTACGTTATGCCCAAACCCTAACCGAATCGGTCCTACCGAGTTGCATGTTAGTCTCACCGAAATTCCTAACGGTCACTAGGTTTACCATTTCGGTCCGACCGAGTTTTCTGATTCGGTCCCACCGAGATTGGTAAATTGTGTGTAACCGTTGGATTTTGAGTGGAGGCTATATATACCCCTCCACCTCCTTCTCATTCGATGAGAGAGCCATGAGAACACACACACCATTCCTACTCATATGTTCTGAGAGAAAACCACCTACTCATGTGTTGAGACCAAGACATTCCATTCCTACCATATGAATCTTGATCTCTAGCCTTCCCAAGTTGCTTTCCACTCAAATCTTCTTTCCACCAAATCCAAATCCTATGAGAGAGAGTTGAGTGTTGGGGAGACTATCATTTGAAGCACAAGAGCAAGGAGTTCATTACCTACACACCATTTGTTACTTCTTGGAGAGTGGTGTCTCCTAGATTGGCTAGGTGTCACTTGGGAGCCTCTGACAAGATTGTGGAGTTGAACCAAGGAGTTTGTAAGGGCAAGGAGATCGCCTACTTCGTGAAGATCTACCGCTAGTGAGGCAAGTCCTTCGTGGGCGTTGGCCATGGTGGGATAGACAAGGTTGCTTCTTCATGGACCCTTTGTGGGTGGTTGCTTCTCCGTGGGCCCTTCGTGGGTGGAGCCCTTCGTGGACTCGCGCAACCGTTGCCCTTGGGTGGAGCCCTGTGTGGACTCGCGCAACCGTTACCCTTCGTGGGTTGAAGTCTCCATCAACGTGGATGTAGGATAGCACCACCTATCCGAACCATGGGAAAAACATCCGTGTCTCCAATTGCGTTTGAAATCTCCAAACCCTTCCCTTTATATTCTTGCAAGTTGCATGCTTTACTTTCCGCTGCCAATATACTCTTTGCATGCTTGCTTGAATTATGTGATGATTGCTTGACTTGTCCTAAAATAGCTAAAATCTGCCAAGAACTAAAATTGGGAAAAGGTTAAGTTTTTATTTGGTCAAGTAGTCTAATCACCCCCCCTCTAGACATACTTTCGATCCTACATAGGCCTATATAAACCCCCCAGGGCACCCATGCAAAGGGTTGGAAACCATTAGCTCTAGACCAGATGATATAGGAGGGAGAGAGCTAGCCTTGCCCTCTCCTGTCTCCAGGAAACAGCTCAAGGAGCAATCGTGTAAACACTTTGCCATAGTGATCATGCGGAGACCCCGTAGAGCAGCAGTAGGGGTATTATCTCACCGGAGAGCCCTGAAGCTGGGTAAGATTCGCCGGCGTGCATGTCTACGCCTCATCCCGTTTCCAGGCACCGGCGACGTTCTACTCGCCCCCACCAGATAAGCCATCCTTTGGCATATGTCGCACCCAACCCCTGACATTTGGCGCCCACCGTGGGGCCTGGTGCACCGTCGTCCGGAGACCTGTTCTGGACGGGAACCCTTTTCCTCCCTGGCGAGCGCAGCCAGCCAGGCACGCCGGACGGAGTTTGCGCCGACACGCTGCACGGCGTTGAGATCGCCTGCGCAGCTAGCCGCCTCGCCGAACTTGTCGGCGAGGTTCGCATCTCCGATGAACCTGCATCCGACGCAGGCACGGGCGGCTCCGAGAGCCTCCTTGCGGGCCTCCTCGATCATCTCCACGTCGCCGGCAAGCCTGCCATAGACTTGGAGTCTATAGGTTCCACCGACCCGATGCTGGTCGACTCCGACACCGCGTCGCTCAACGCGTTCCCCACTAATGTGGTGGTCTACGACGAGCCTCTCCCTCATGCGGAAAGCGGCGGAAGCACCGTCACCGAGGTGCTCATCATCAGTCATGACGAGCTCCCCGGCGGAGGAGCGCATGACCCACTTAGCGTGGTGCTACAAGACCTGACTGCGCCCATTCCGGAAGACGCTGGCATGGAGACGTTGGAGGCGCACCGCCTTCAGCTCATCGAAGGTGCGAAGAAGCTGGCTAGCATGAGACGCTTGTCAGAAGCCTACCAGCAAGAGATGGATCGCGCTGTTGGCGGCTCGCCAGCCCCAGCTGGGCCCAGCCGCCTTGGTGCGGTCCAGCAGCGCGGTGTAGCCATTGCCAATCTGTTCGGGGCAAGTCGCCCTATGTATGCTACACCAGCGGAGAACATCCGAGCCGCCCAGGCGGCGGACAAGCTGGACAATTTCGAGGGCGAAGAGCGCCGCCTGATGATGGAGCGAGTCCAGCGGCTCCTCGACGTGGCTGCCGCGCAGAACGATGTTGGCTGCCGCACGGAGGCGCCGCAGCGGCAAAACGACGACCTTCACCGAGACCAAGGCGCGACGTCTCGGACGCCGACTGACGGCGCCCGAGGAAGAAGAGACAAGGATCCGGCTGTCAGCCACAGTCGGACTCACATTACCATAGAGCGCGACCGAGACGGCTGCCCGAGAGCAGTGGAACGACGGGACGACTGTCCGCCTCCTCCTCCTCGCAGGGAAAGGCGAGTCTCCCCGCCGCCTGTTGACCATCCGACTCTCAGCGACCGCCTTGGCCACTGAGAGGGGGTCGGAGAAAACGACGCCCGCCACCGGATCGACCGACTTCACCGATCCCTGGCGCTGGAAGAAGAAGACGAGTTGGGTCCGCCTTGTTTCGGGCCCCGCATTCGAGACGAGCCCTTTCCCAAAGGGTTCACGCTCCCAAGAGACACACCCAAGTACACCGGCTCCGTGAAGCCGGAAGACTGGCTAGTTGACTACTCCATGGCTGTCAGCATAGCGAACGGCAACAAGCGTGTCGCTGTAAAATATGTTCCGCTCATGCTCTAGGGCACGGCCCAGACATGGCTGAACAGCCTGAAGCCCCGCAGCATCAACAGCTGGGTCGACTTCACCGAAGCATTCGTCCGCAACTTCACCAGCGCGTACAAGCGTCCTCCCAAGCCTCGTCAGCTCTCCTTGTGCATGCAAGGTCCCGACGAGTCGACTCGCGACTACCTCACGCGTTGGGCCAAGCTTCGGAACTCCTGCGAGGGCGTGCACGAGGTGCAGGCTATCGAGTACTTCACCGCCGGGTGCAGAGAAGGCACCCTCCTCAAGCACAAGCTCCTCTACGACGAGCCAGAAACCCTCGACGAGCTGCTGATCATAGCAGACAAGTACGCCACGGCCGAGTCCTCCATGAAGGCGGAGATTCAAGTTAGCGCAACTGGCAAAGTGGCCCCTCAGGCTCCAAGAACTCCGGCGGGAGACGCCAGTTGGCGACAACAGCAGAGCGACCACAAGCGCAAGGCCCCGCAGTCGGCTTCCAGCAGCCGGCAGGTCGCGACAGTTGAAGCCCAGCAGCCGGATGGGCAGCCTTCGCCCAAGCGACAGAAAGGCGGCAAGCCCAACTTGTTACCGGCCTTCTCATACGAGCAAACCCTGGATGGTCCTTGCAAGTTCCATAGCGGCACGAAGCCGTCGAATCACACCACCCGGAAGTGTCACTGGCTCACCAGGATCGCCAAGGGAGACGGCCTCCTACCTCCCCCGCCTGCTGGGCAGCCGCCTCCGCCTCCGCCCCAGCAGCCGGCTTTCAGACCAGTCGGCGCAGTACAAGACGAATACCCCGAAGAGCACGGGGCCTACATGGTGTTTTCCAGTATGGCTGACGATTGACGCAGTAGGCGGCTGCAGCGACAAGAGGTGAATGCAGTAGCATCAGAGACGCCAGAGTTCATGCACTGGTCCGAGAAGCCTATCAGCTGGAGCAGGGCTGATCACCCAGAGGTGATGCCGATTCCGGGCTCCTACGCCTTGGTCTTGGATGCCACCTTTGCCACGGATAGACGAGCCGCGCGTTTTTCGCGAGTTCTGATAGACGGAGGCAACAGCATCAACATCCTGTACAAGGACACCATGGAGAAATTAGGAATCAAGCAAAGACAGCTTCAGAACAGCCGGACTATGTTCCACGGCATTGTTCCTGGGCTTTCCTGCTCACCAATCGGCAAGATCCTGATGGACGTCCTCTTCGGAGACAAAGATCACTTCCGCCGAGAGTTAGTGTGGTTTGAGGTGGTGGACCTTGAGAGCCCATACCATGCACTACTTGGCCGACCTGCCCTGGCCAAGTTCATGGCGGTCCCCCACTACGCCTACCTCAAAATGAAGATGCCCAGTTCCAGGGGAATTCTGACTGTAGCTGGCAACTACCGGAAGTCGTCTGCCTGTGCGGCTGAGAGCAGTCGGCTAGCCGAGTCCCTGGTAATCACGGCCGAGAAGCGGCTCCTTGAACGGGTTGTGGCGATGGCCGGCAAGCAGCCAGAGGTATCGCCCAACCGAAAGGAATCGGAGGCTGAGGGTTCATTCAAGCCGGCCAAGGAGACAAAGAAGATACCCTTGGATCCGGAGCACCCGGAGAGGTACGCTGTCGTAGTTGCAAACCTCGACAGCAAATAGGAAGGCGAGCTCGTCGATTTCCTCCGTGAGAATCGGGACATCTTCGCATGGTCCCCCAAAGACATGCCAGGTGTACCGATGGAATTCGCCGAGCACAAGCTACATGTCCGATCTGATGCACAGCCGGTCAGGCAGCCCCTGCGCCGCCTATCAGAAGAGAAGAGTCGTCGGAGAAGAGATAGCCCGACTCCTAGCAGCCGACTTCATTATGGAAGTATTCTTTCCAGAGTGGCTAGCCAACCCGGTCCTGGTACTGAAGAAAAACAAGTAGTGGCGAATGTGTATTGACTACACGAGCCTCAACAAGGCCTGCCCCAAGGACCCGTTTGCTCTGCCAAGAATTGATCAGGTGATAGACTCCACAGCCGGATGCAAGCTGTTGAGCTTCTTGGATGCATATTTAGGATATCACTAGATCAAGCTGAACCCGGCTGACAGACTGAAGACCGCCTTCATCACACCGTTTGGAGCCTTCTGCTACCTCACCATGACGTTCGGCTTGAGGAATGTCGGCGCCACCTTTCAGCGTTGCATGCAGAAGTGCCTCCTCAAGCAACTCGGCAGAAACGCCCACGTCTACGTGGACGATGTGGTGGTGAAGACGGAGAAGCGTGGAACACTGCTGGAAGACCTCAAGGAGACCTTTGAGAACCTGCGCCGATTCCAGATCAAGCTCAACCCTGAGAAGTGCGTCTTCGGAGTACCAGCCGGCCAACTCCTTGGCTTCCTGGTCTCTGAATGCGGCATAGTGTGCAACCCTGTAAATATCAAGGCCATTGAGAGGATGGAGGTACCCAGCCGACTGCTGGACGTGCAAAAGTTCACCGGCTGCTTGGCGTCCATCATCCGGTTCATCAGTCGGCTGGGCGAGAAAGCTCTCCCCTTATACCAACTCATGAAGAAGACCACTTTCTTCGAATGGAACCACAAGGCGGACGAAGCTTTTCTCTAGTTGAAGAAGATGCTGACTACTCCACCCGTTCTGGCGTCTCCGACTCCTAAGGAACCTATGCTCCTGTACATCGCCGCCACTAGCCGGGTAGTCAACACGGTCATTGTAGTGGAACGCAAGGAGGAAGGCAAGGCACTACCTGTCCAGAGACCGGTATATTACCTGAGCGAAGTATTGTCGGCCTCCAAGCAGAACTACCCCCACTACCAGAAGATGTGCTATGGCGTACACTTTACCGCCAAGAAATTGAAGCCTTACTTTCCAGAGCATCGAATCACTGTGGTCTGCACGGCCCCACTTGCCGAGATCATCGGAAGCCGAGATGCTTCTGGCCGAGTGGCCAAGTGGGCCATAGAGCTGGCTCCCTACACCATCCACTACCATCCTCGCACCGCTATCAAGTCACAAGCACTGGCTGACTTTCTCATCGACTTGGCCGAGACCCAGTACCTACCTCCAGCGCCCGACTCCACCCATTGGTGGATGCATTTTGACAGCTCCAAGATGCGCACCGGCTTGGGAGCCGGCGTCGTCCTCACTTCCCCTAAAGGCGACAAGATCAAATACGCACTGCAAATCCATTTTGCCGCCTCCAACAACGTCACCGAGTACGAGGTGCTCATTCATGGGCTCCGGCTTGCCAAAGAACTTGGCATTCGCCGGATCCTGTGTTATGGCGACTCGGACTTAGTGGTCCAACAGTCATATGGCGACTGGGACGCCAAACATGCAAATATGGCAAGTTACCGTTTCCTCGTGCAGCAACTCAGTGGGTATTTCGAGGGGTGCGAGTTCCTTCATGTGCCAAGAAACGACAACGACCAAGCAGACGCCTTGGCACGAATCGGCTCTACCCGCCAAGCAATACCATTCGGCGTAGCCCTTCAACGCCTCCTCAAGCCGTCTGTCAAGCCTTCACCAGAATCAGACTCCATCTTCGTGCCAGCTCCTCCCGAAGAAGTCGGATCCGACTACAGAGCCCCGGCAGGCGGTACAGGGATTTTAGCAGATGGCTCCAAAGCCGCCACAGTCGAGGCCAGCCCAGGGACTGCAGTACCCGGCCCGGGGACTATGGCGGCGGGCTCGAAGACTCCAGAACTCGGCCCAAGAGCCGCGCCAGTCGGCCTAGGGACTTCATTAACCCAGCAAGCGGTTGTTGACTCCAACCCGCCGCCTCCCAGCCCAGCCGCCCTCGTCCAAGTCGCAGTTCTGGCAGTCGAAGAAATAGCAGCACCCTCATGGGCCCAGCCCATCCTCAAATTCCTGGTGAGCAAAGAGCTGCCGACTGATGAGACCTCAGCTCGGCAAGTACAACGCCGAGCGGCAGCCTACACCATAGTCAACAGAGAGCTGGTCAGGTGCAGCGTCACTGGTGTCTACCAGCGCTGCATAGAGCCAGAGCAAGGCCAAGCAATTCTCAAAGACATCCATCAAGGCGAGTGCGGCCACCATGCGGCTTCAAGAGCACTCGTCGCAAAAGCCTTTCGACATGATTTCTTCTGGCTGACTGCCTTAGAAGAGGCCAAGGAATTGGTCCAAAAATACAAATGGTGCCAGAAGTTCAGCTCCAAGCCGCACCAGCCGGCTTCTGCACTCAAGACCATCCCCATTGCCTGGCCTTTTGCAGTTTGGGGTCTAGACATGGTGGGACCATTCAAGACGACACGAGGTGGCTTAACTCACTTACTTGTCGCAGTGGACAAGTTCACCAAGTGGATAGAAGGGAAGCCAATCAAGAAACTGAATGGTCCGACTGCCGTGACTTTCATCTCCGATATCATAATTCGGTACGGCATACCACACAGCATCATCACCGACAACGGCACAAATTTTGCCAAAGGCGCCTTGGCCCGTTTTTGCGCAACATAGGGCATCCGACTGGACCTAGCGTCCGTCGCCCATCCACAGCCAAACGGCCAGGTGGAGCGAGCAAACGGCCTCATCCTGTCCAGCATCAAGCCCCGGCTGGTCGAGCCTCTGGAGCGCTCGGCCGGCTGCTGGCTCGATGAGTTGCCAGCCGTCCTCTGGAGTCTGCGCACGACTCCAAACAAGTCAACCAGCTTCACGCCTTTCTTCCTTGTCTACGGTGCTGAAGCCGTCATCCCAACGAACCAAGAGTTCGACTCCCCACGAGTCACCATGTACACCGAGGAGGAAGCAGAAGAAGCACGTCAAGACGGCGTCGATCTGCTAGAAGAGGGCCGGCTGTTGGCACTCAATCGGTCCAACATCTACCAGCAGAGCCTGCGCCGATACTACAACAGGAAGGTCAAGCCGAGATCTTTCCAAGAAGGTGACCTTGTGCTCTGACTGATCCAGCAAACAGCCGGCCAGCACAAGCTGTCGGTACCTTGGGAAGGCCCTTTCATCATCAGCAAAGTGCTGGGCAACAACTCCTACTACCTGATTGACGCTCAGAAGCCCCGAGCACGCAAGAGGGACAACTCTGGCAAAGAGACAGAGCGGCCATGGAATGCAAATCTCCTCCGAAGATTTTACAGTTGATGCAGTATGTACCACGCTACCTTTTGTATTAAAGTACCAAGACTTCGGGCCCCCCGAGACGAGCTCGGGGACTGCCCTCTTTTGTCTATATGATAAAAATTACGCCTACGAGTATATTACTCTTTGTTATGCCGCTTGGCACCGGGCTCGACAGGTCGGCCCGGGGACCTGCCGCCTTGCACTATGAAATGCTTCCTGCAGCCGGACAAGTAGTATGTGGTGCCTAAGCCATCTCCTGTCAGAAGCCGCAGCTCGCAGAGCGACTATATGGTGGGCAGGAGTAAGGTAGAATGGGTGTTCGCATGAAAAATGGCTAAGGACTCAAAGCATAAAACATAGCTTAAGATGGCTTCCAGCCTTTTTTTCGCAAACCGACTCTTGAATAGTCGGCTCACCGCCTTCTATCCAACTTGCTAAAAAACTCTAAAAATGGCTAAGTACTTGCCTTCCCAAAGTAGCCAAGCATTTGATCCAACGGCAGTCCGCAGAGCGGCTGACCGACTGGCAAGACAGGCAACAAAGGGAAAGCGGCAAAGGAAAAGGCTAAAAGAGGAATGAGCAAGAAAAGATAGAACTCGGATAAATATTTACATAGCATAGGCCCTTGGCCGAATCTTCAAGCAGAAGTTCAAAATACACCCCGCGGTTGGAATTGTGCAAATTAACAAGTTCTTCAAAGACTACTAAAGCAGATAAGGATAAGGCGGCAGCTTAGGAAGTGGCAGACGGATTCGGAGGGTCGGAGGAGGCGGCGGCGTCAGTCGTTGGGGCGGCCGGCCAGGCAGTCTCGGCTTGATCGCCTCTGGCGGCAGTCGGCTCGGTCGCACGCGGCTCGTTGCTGGAGGCGCGGTCGAGCTGAGGCTGGCCGTTTGCCCCGTCTTCTGGTGCCTCCGTCTCGCCTCCGTCCTCCGCCTCGCCTTCCTCCTCGATGCTGGAGCCGATCACCTCCGCCGAGTCCTCGCCATAGTCTGGGTTCATCCCAAACCACTCTAGCGATACCTCCTCGCCGTCTTTAGACCGCTCGGGGACGAAGATGCTGGTGTCGGTGTACTCGGCGATCGCCGCCGCACGCTTGATGAGGGCGTCTTCTGCGGCTGCCAGCTCCGGCTGGGCCTCTGACCGAAGTGTGGCCAGCTGGTCTAGATCCAGCCCCGGATACCACGCCTTGACGAACACCAAGGCCCGGCGCGCTCCAGCTCGGGTCGAGGAACCCTTCCAGGCCTCAAGACGACAATCCGCGACCTCTAGCCAGTCGGCAGTCAGGCTGGGGGTGCGCGGAGCCTGCATGTCCGACCACAGGGCGGCAATCGCCTGGGCACCAACACGTTGAAGCCGACGCAGCATCCGGTGAGTTGGCCAAAGGCGAGCCTCGATGCTCAGGATATGCTCATCAAGGGTTCGGGGGGCGTCGGCGGTGATCTCTGCACCTTCCGCCCTCCGACATTCACGGTCAGCCTCGATGGCTTGGATGGCGGCCTGCGAGTGCCTAGGTAAGAAGTCTGCCAAGACGGAAGAAATGAAGAAACAAGTCAAAAATCAGGAGTCGGCACGATTTATAATCGGCAGCTCAAAGAAAGAAAGTAAAGAAACTCACCATCAACAATGTCTTCAATCTCATGGAAGCCAGAGGCCAGCATTGCCTCTCTGTCAGTCCAGGAGGAGCGCTCGCTCGCGGACTCGGCCAGGAGGGCGGTTTCCGCCTCTTCCGCCTCCTTCTGCGTCTTCGCAAGCAGCTCCCTCTGCTCTGCCAATTGAGTGGCCAGCAGATCGCGCTCTGTGGCGAGCTTGCTGCACTCCTCCCCCTTGGAGCGCAATGCGGAGTTGGCTTCGCTCAGCTGCTGTTGAAGAACAGCGTTGGCTTCTGAAGAGAAGGAAGAAAGAAGGCGTTAAGTCATCAGTAAAGAAGGTCGTCGGGGAGATCCGGCCCGACTGCTCAGTAGTCGGCCCGAATCTCGGGGACTACAGCCCGCGGGTGCGCCAGCGCGCCCCCGCAAAGAAGAAAAAGGACCTACTCCGGCTCTCCGACAAGTCGGCGGTCCGCTTGCCCAGCTCTTCAACATTACGATTGAAGGCAGTACGCGGAGGTTGTGGTAGTCCTGCGACAAATATTTCAGACAAGAGTTAGTACCCAGAGCTCACCAATTGGAGTTCCGGGCCGCCTGCTCAGTAGCTGGCCCGAAACTCGGGGACTACACCCAGTGGGTGCGCTGGGGCGCCCACACAGAGAGGAACAAGAAAACAAGGACCAAAGAGAAAACATACCCGGATGGCTGCCCGCGATGCCAGGTACGCCTTGGTGCAGTTCTGGATGGCGTTGCCCTCAGCCCGAAGCTTCGTTTGGACGTCCAGAAGCGCCTGGTTCAGCGGCCCTGTGCCGCCTCCCCGCACCCACCCAATGGGCGCGGCGCTCGTCGCTTCGGCATCCGGGATCGGCGAGCTGGCGGTGCCGGTCTCCAGGGGGCGTGGCGCCGAGGTCGCTTTCTCAAGACGGCTGCGCGTTGGCGAGCCGACTTGAAGGAATAGCCTCGCCACGGCCTCGTCTTCAGTCGGCGGCACCGAAGGGTCCGCTGGCTGTTTGCCTTGCGCGCTCCCAGACGGCGGCGGAGGCGGCGGCGGAACGATCACGTTCGGCGTGGAGGAGTCGTCGCCTTCCTTCTCCATGACGGGGTTCTCACGGCCGGCTTCCCCAGTCTGCCCCGTGAATTCCGGAGGCGGCGGCGCAGAGTTCAGCGGGGTGACGAACACCGCCGATTGGCGGTGCGCGGCCTCCTCAGCCTACAGCTTCATCGCGGCGACGGCTTCGGCCTCTGCCAGTTTCTTCTTGGCGGAGGCCTCCGCCTTATTGGCCTCCACCTTCTCCAGGCGGGCGGCCTCTTCCTCGTTGCGCTTCTCTTGCGCATTCCGCTCCATCGCCTCCCAGAGGTCGGCGGCAGGGTCAATCCGCCGAGTGGTGGCGGACGTCTCTGCTGACCCCATGACGGAGGCGGCAACGACCCTCTCAAGAGTGAGGGGAGCCCTGAAGCGAGGGAAGCCAGTAAAAGACTCAGACAAAGCTACAGAGAAAGAATAAAGTGTTAAGACGGAATACTCACGCGGAGACCAGTGGCGGCTTCTTCACTTCCTTACGGAAGCGGATGGCCTTCGCAGCCGCCTCGTCCCGCCGGGTCGCCGCAACCAAACTCTTGGGCTTCTTCGGCCGACTGCCGGACAAGGTCGGCACGGCCCTACGCTTCTTCCCTCCGCGCGGAGCACTTGGCGCGGCAGAAGAGCCCGCACCAGGATGGCTGGCTCCTGGCCGGGGGCGGGGGGCGACCTCCTCATCATCGTCAGGCCAGTCCCCTAGACTGGCCCCGAGCCGCGGGCCGACTCCTCCTTCGGCGTCGTCTTCCAAAGCCAAAGCCGCCGGCCCCAGATCGGGGTCGTCGACGTCGCTCTCCGCCCGGTCGGCAAGGAACTCGTGGGCCGGCCCCGAGGTGCCGGCTGGTGGATGGAGGAGGGGATTCTGACCAAAGCCGACTGGTCAGGTCGCACAAAACAGACTCGGCAAGAAAGAAGACAACTCGAAGAAAGAAAGAAAGGGCAACTCACTGTAGGTGGGGGGTTGGCGCGGGAGTACGGCTCCTTGCCGAACCGCCAGTCCTCCAGCAGCTTGCTATCCGAGAGGTAGTTCACCATGTAGGCCACCTCCTTGTGAGGCATGTCCTTGGTGCACATCCGACTCAGGTCACGGCGCCCGCTCATTTGGCATATCATGTGGGGCGGCCTTGGAGCGGGAGAACTCGGCGTGCCACAAAGGCGGCCAGCAGGTCCGGACCAGTCAGGCCCTCTGACTGTGTCAGCACTCGGAGTCGTGTGACGGCGCCGGCTCCCGCAAGCGTCAGCGACTTGGCCCGGAACGACCAGTTGGGCAATCTCCCAGCCGGCGGGCCGGCTTCGAAAGCCGGTAGGTTCACCCGACCGCCCCCCGCGAAGACGCTCTTCACGTAGAAGTACGATCGGTGCCACATCTTCACCGACTTTATCAGCTTGATGGTGGGGAAGGGGTTGTCGTCCCCCAACCTCCGCACGGCGATGAATGCGCCACACTGAGCCAGCACGCCTGCAGCCTGGGTGTCGAGCTTGCATAAGAAGAACTCCCCCAGAGCTCGAGGGTGGGGAGGACTCCGAGGAAGCCTTCACACAAGGCCACGAAGGCGGACAGCAGCACCACCGTATTGGGCATGAGGTGGTGCGGCTGGAGGCCGTAGAACTCCAGAAAAGAGCGAAAGAAGCTGCTTGCCGGCAGCCCCAATCCGCGCAGGCAGTGCGAGCGGAAGATGACCCGCTCGCCCTCCTCCGGCGCTGGGGAAATCTCCCCCCTCGGTGCAAGATGCACCCACACGTAATCTTTGCTGGGGAGCCGACGAGTCTTGCGGAGGAACTCGATGTGGTCGTCGTGAACTTCTGAGCCGTCCCAGGTGCCGGAATGCACCGAGGGAGGCGCGACGACAAAAGAAGAACTCATCGTGAGCTGATCGCCGCAGCGTTCGGCAAAGCTTGGGCGCGCGGCGAAGCGAAGAAGAAGAAGAAGGAGAAGAGCAAGGAGTAGTGGGAAGGAGGGGCGCGCATGCTCTGCGCGCCCCTCGTCCCCCTACTTATAGCCTCATGGGTTGCGAAGCCGAGGGGGGCGGTCGTGGGATTTACTGCGCCCACGGCCCCACGACCCCCACGTTTCCATGACAAAGTTATTGCGCGCAGTAACTCCATGGGAATCCCAACCGTCCGCCTGGGCCACAGCGGATCCGCTCGGGCGCCGAGGCACGGTAGTGGCGGGCCCCGCCTACGGGCCTATCCCGTCACGCGCGTAGGCTGGCAGACTGGCCCGGCCGCGTGTTATCACGTGACAGGCCCGGAACGGGCAGCGGCCTAGAGGCTTAGCCAGCACGCTACTTGGATCCTGCCGCGACGTTTGAAATATTGTGCGAGTCAGAGTTGGGCGAGTCCGACTCCTTCTAGCTGGCCCGGGAGAAGTCAAGCAAGATCCATGTCTCGGGCACCCAGAAAGAGAAACTGCTGAGGCTCCTCGGCCGATCGTCCGCGGCGCCTCATCAGCTTCGAGGACTACTGTCGGAGTAATGGGACACGGGTAGGCTAACCCGAGTCCCAGAACCTTTCAAGACATCGGGGCAGGCTACGCCCCTCAAGACCCCAGGACAAAGAGCCTCCTTCTGAGGAGTCGGCGGCAAGGCCACCGACTAGCCACTCGTGGCCGAGTCCCAGGGACGACTTCAGGACAAACCGACTCCTGACTGACGACTTCCCTAGAAGCCGGCCTTGGGGAGTCGGCCCGCGACTCCAGAAAAACCCCACGTCCTCATCAAGAGGGACAGGACAGGGGAGTGGCTACAGTGAAGACTGCTCCCATCCCTTTCCAAAGGCAAGCATGGTCGCAGTACGCCGTACTCGCGGAGATCTCCGTGCGGCGTGGCACTGTTAGCCCTGACATGAGCACCGGTGGACCGAATCCTGCGCCCATGATGGCTTGTCTGTACGACCTTTGGGCGGCGGGTCCCACCGGCCAGCGGGATCCCAGAAGACGGCAAGTGCACCACTAGTCGGACCCGTCGGGAGTCGGCCCCCGAGAGTCGGCCGGCTCCTCCCCCGGGGCCCATGCGCCATTAACCAGATGTGACGAAGAGTGGCAATAGTGATCGCCCGCCAGGCGGCGGGGATGTAGCCACGACTCCATGACCAAGCCCGCGTCATTAGAAGCACGACTACAGTAATCAGCAGCCGACAAGACCCGCCCGCGGCGTACGCGGCCTGTCGGCTCCGTACCTAGCCAGTCAGCGGGGCCCACCAGTCGGCGGGCCCCAGCAGTCGGCGAAGAAGACTGAGGCCGGAGGCACTGACGGCTGGGCCCGCGTCCAACCGGATTACCATTGTACCCCTGGGGGGTAGGCCTATATAAACCCCCCAGGGCACCCATGCAAAGGGTTGGAAACCATTAGCTCTAGACCAGATGATATATGAGGGAGAGAGCTAGCCTTGCCCTCTCCTGCCTCCAGGAAACAGCTCAAGGAGCAATAGTGATCATGCGGAGACCCCGTAGAGCAGCAGTAGGGGTATTATCTCCCCGGAGAGCCCTGAAGCTGGGTAAGATTCGCCGGCGTGCATGTCCCTCATCCCGTTTCCAGGCACCGGCGACGTTCTACTCGCCCCCACCATGATAAGCCATCCTTTGGCATATGTCGCACCCAACCCCCGACAGTGGTCGAGAGAACTTGAGGGAATATTTGTTCTACCTTTAGCTCCTTGTTGGGTTCGACACTCTTACTTATCGAAAGAGGCTACAATTGATCCCCTATACTTGTGGGTTATCAAGACCTTTTTATGGCGCCGTTGCCGGGGAGCAATAGCGTGGGGTGAATATTCTCGTGTGTGCTTGTTTGCTTTATCACTAAGTAATTTTTATTTGCTATTCTTAGTTGTTCTTTATCTTTAGTTATGGATATGGAACACAAAATACCAAAAAAATTAGTTGTACTTTCTGCTCATGGAGATGGGGAACCTCCTAAAACCCTCGATGCTGTTTATGTGAAAGATATTATGTACTACTTTAATAATCCTGAGAAAACCCCATTCAATTATGTAATGGGAGTAACGTTCGATCAACGTGAATACTTTATGGATTACCGCTTGACACAAAAAGGGAAACTATTATGGGATCAAATTCATATATTGAAGTGGTATGCTAGACAATATGCGTGGAATATGATTATACTTGTTGCTCTAAGATGAAGGCTCCACACCTTCCTTTGTCATGCAAATTTAATGATAATAAAACCTTAGCCTCTTATGCTAATGGTATATATGATTACTATGATGTGGAACAAATAGAAGAATTTGTTGCTTTTATGGGTGCTTATGAAATTGAATCTATGTTTAAAGAGTTTGAAGATTTTGATGATGCTTGTTATAGATCTGAAAATTTAGCTATCCTTAAATATTGCTATGAGAATTATGAATACAATTACGAAATTAATGCACTTGTTGAGAAAGTCTCCGTTGTGCAAGAAGAGACTAATTTTTTGAAGGAGTCTATGGAAGAAGAAGTTGATGAAACTGTGAGCTCATTGGATGAAAAAGATGAGGAGGAGAGCGAAGAACAAAAGGAGGAAGAGCGGATTGATCACCCGTGCCCACCTTCTAATGAGAGTAACTCTTCAACTCATACATTGTTTAATTCCCCTTCGTGCTTACCGAAGGATGATTGCTATGATGACTGTTATGATCCCTTTGATTCTTTTGAAATATCCCTTTTTGATGATGCTTGCTATGCTTGTGGCCAAGATGCCAATATGAATTATGCTTATGGAGATGAACTTGCTATAGTTCCTTATGTTAAACATGAAATTGTTGCTATTGCACCCATGCATGATAGTCCTATTATCTTTTTGAATTCTCCAAACTACACTATATCAGAGAAGCTTGCACTTATTAAGGATTATATTGATGGGTTGCCTCTTACTACTACACATGATGATTTTAATGGATGTAATATGCATGTGCTTGCTGCTCCTACTTGCAATTATTATGATAGAGGAACTATATCTCCACCTCTCTATGTTTCCAACACGAAAAAATTGCAAGAAACTGTTTATACTATGCATTGGCCTTTACTATGTGTGCATGAATTGTTCTTTTATGACATGACGATGCATAGGAAGAGAGAATTCGTCATTTCTTGATATATGTTACTTTGTGCTCACTACTAAATTACAAATCATTGTTGATTCAAATTGGCTTTGATATACCTTGGGATCCGGGTGGATTCACTACTTGAGCACTATATGCCTAGCTTAATGGCTTTAAAAAAGAGCTGCCAGGGAGACAACCCGGAAGTTTTAGAGAGTCATTTATTTCTGTTGAGTGCTTTCATATAGTTTAAAACCAACAAAAATAAAGAGGGGAACCCAAAACTTTTTCTAAAAGAAAAGTGAAAATGAGAGATACGAGCATTGTGAAAGTGGGGGACGTCCTTGAACTTTGTTCATGCCCATGGGAACTTTGTGAATCTTAATTACAGAAACCTTTCAACAAAAATAATTATCCCCTTGTACAATTCCATTGTATTATAAAAATAATGTGCCAAGGTTTGCCTTTAGGATGTTTACATTTGCTTGATGGTTTGTACGGTGCAGGACAGAAACTTTGGCTGAAGTGCGTGATTTTACATTTTTAGCTGGAACGTAAAATGGTTCTGATTCTTTTTGCGCTCTCTTCATATACAAATTTTTTATTTTTCCTAATTTTGGTAGAATTTTTCAAGTATCAGAAGGATGGTGAATGTTCAGCTTATTAAAGACTGTTCTGTTTTAGACAGATTCTGTTTTTGATGCATAGTTTGCTTGTTTTGATGAAACTATCAATTTATATTAGTGGATTAAGCCATGAAAAAGTTATATTACAGTAGACACAATGCAAAAACAAAATATGAATTGGTTTGCAACAGTACTTAGAGTAGTGATTTGCTTTATTATACTAACGGATCTAACCGAGTTTTCTGTTAAGTTTTGTGTGGATGAAGTGTTCGATGATTGAGAAGGTTTCGATGTGAGAAGAAGGAAGAGAGGCAAGAGCTCAAGCTTGGGGATGCCCGAGGCACCCCAAGTAAATATTCAAGGAGACTCAAGCGTCTAAGCTTGGGGATGCTGGGAAGGCATCCCCTCTTTCTTCAACAAATATCGGTATGTTTTCAGATTCGTTTCGTTCATGCGATATGTGCAATCTTGGAGCGTCTTTTGCATTTAGGTTTTCATTTTTCTTTTGTGAACCATGCTGGTATGAGATAGTCCTTTGTTGATTTATAGAATGCTCTTTGCACTTCACTTATATTTTTTTGAGTATGGCTTTATAGAATGCTTCATGTGCTTCACTTATATCATTTGAAGTTTGGATTGCGTGTTTATCTTTACTTAGACAACCGCCATTTGCAGAATGCTCTTTTGCTTCACTTATATTTGTTAGAGCACGGACATATATTTTGTAGAAAGAATTAAACTCTCTTCCTTAACTTATATCTATTTAGAGAGATGACAGGAACTGGTCATTCACATGGTTAGTCATAAAATCCTACATAAACTTGTAGATCGCTGAATATGATATGTTTGATTTCTTGCAATAGTTTTGCGATATAAAGGTGGTGATATTAGAGTCATGCTAGTTGAGTAATTGTGAAATTGAGAAATACTTGTGTTGAGGTTTGCATGTCCCGTAGCATGCACGTATGGTGAACCGTTATGTAACGAAGTCGGAGCATGAGGTGTTTATTGATTGTCTTCCTTATGAGTGGCGGTCGGGGACGAGCGATGGTCTTTTCCTACCAATCTACCCCCCTAGGAGCATGCGCGTAGTACTTTGTTTCGATGACTAATAGATTTTTGCAATATGTATGTGAGTTCTTTATGACTAATGTTGAGTCCATGGATTATACGCACTCTCACCCTTCCATCATTGCTGGCCTGTCTAGTACCGCGCAACTTTTGCCGGTACCATAAACCCACCATATACCTTCCTCAAAACAGCCACCATACCTACCTATTATGGCATTTCCATAGCCATTCCGAGATATATTGCCATGCAACTTCCATCATCATCATATACATGACTTGAGCATTTATTGTCATATTGCTTTGCATCAGCGTAAGATAGCTAGCATGTTGTTTTCATGGCTTGTCCGTTTTTTGATGTCATTGCTACGCTAGATCATTGCACATCCCGGTACACCGCCGGAGGCATTCATATAGAGTCATATCTTCATTCTAGATATCGAGTTGTAAGTAAATAAAAGTGTGATGATCATCTTATTAGAGCATTGCCCAAAAAAAAAAGAGGCCAAAGAAGCCTAAAAAAAGGGGGGCCAAAGAAGCCCGCAAAAAAAAGAAAAAAAAGAAAAAGGGGCAATGTTACTATCCTTTTACCACACTTGTGCTTCAAAGTAGCACCATGTTCTTCATATAGAGAGTCTCTTGAGTTATCACTTTCATATACTAGTGGGAATTTTCATTATAGAACTTGGCTTGTATATTCCAACGATGGGCTTCCTCAAATGCCCTAGGTCTTCATGAGCAAGCAAGTTGGATGCACACCCACTTAGTTTCAGTTTGAGCTTTCATATACTTATAGCTCTAGTGCATCTGTTGCATGGCAATCCCTACTCCTCACATTGATATCTATTAATGGGCATCTCCATAGCCCGTTGATACGCCTAGTTGATGTGAGACTTTCTCCTTTTTGTCTTCTCCACATAACCCCCACCATCATATTCTATTCCACCTATAGTGCTATGTCCATGGCTCACGCTCATGTATTGCGTGAAAGTTGAAAAGGTTTGAGAACGTCAAAAGTATGAAACAATTGCTGGGCTTGTCATCGGGGTGGTGCATGATGTGAATGCTTTGTGTGGTGAAGATGGAGCATAGCCAGACTATATGATTTTGTAGGGATGAGCTTTCTTTGGCTATGTTATTTCAATAAGACATAATTGCTTGGTTGGTATACTTGAAATATTATTGTCTTTATGTCAAAGGATAGATTATTGCTTTGAATCACTCATGTCTTAATATTCATGCCATGATTAGACATATGATCAAGATTATGCTAGGTACCATTCCACATCCAAAATTATCTTTTTTATCATTTACCTACTCGAGGACGAGCAGGAATTAAGCTTGGGGATGCTGATACGTCTCCGTCGTATATATATTTTTTGATTGTTCCATGCCAATATTATTCAACTTTCATATACTTTTGGTAAACTTTTTATATTATTTTTGGGACTAACATATTGATCCAGTGCTCAGTGCCAGTTCCTGTCTGTTGCATGTTTTTGGTTTCGCAGAATATCCATATCAAACGGAGTCCAAACGGGATAAAAACGGACGGAGCTTATTTTTGGAAAATATGGAAAATTTGGAAGGAAAATCAACGCGAACCAGTGCCCGAGGTGGTCAAGGCAGGGGGCGCCCCCCCTTAGGGCGCGCCCCCTACCCTCGTGAGCCCACCGTAAGGCGGTTGACGCTCTTCTTTTGCCGCAAGAAAGCTAATATTCGGAAAAAAAATCACGGCGAAGGTTTCAAGCCAATCGGAGTTACGGATCTCCATATATATACGAAAAGGTGAAACAGAGCCAGAAGAGAACGCAGAAACAGAGAGAGACAGAGGGATAGATCCAATCTCGGAGGGGCTCTCGCCCCTCCCACGCCATGGAAGCCAAGGACCAGAGGGGAAACCCTTCTCCCATCTAGGGAGGAGGTCAAGGAAGAAGAAGAAGAAGGGGGGCCCTCTCCCCCTCGCTTCCGGTGGCGCCGGAGTGCTACCGGGGGCCATCATCATCACCGCCATCTTCACCAACAACTTCACCGTCATCACCACCAACTCTTCCCCCATCTATGCAGCGGTGTAACCTCTCTCTTACCCGCTGTAATCTCTACTTAAACATGGTGCTCAACGCTATATATTATTTCCCAATGATGTATGGCTATCCTATGATGTTTGAGTAGATCTGTTTTGTCCTAATGGCTATTTGATGATCGTGATTGGTTTGAGTTGTATGTTTTATTATTGGTGCTGTCCTATGGTGCTCTCCGTGTCGCGCAAGCGTGAGGGATTCCCGCTGTAGGGTTTGCAATATGCTTATGATTTGCTTATGGTAGGTGGCGTGAGTGACAGAAGCACAGACCCGAGTAAGTAGGTTGTTTGTGTATGGGATAAAGGGGACTTGATACTTTAATGCTATGGTTGGGTTTTACCTTAATGAATCTTTAGTAGTTGCGGATGCTTGCTAGAGTTCCAATCATAAGTGCATATGATCCAAGCAGAGAAAGTATGTTAGCTTATGCCTCTCCCTCATATAAAATTTCAATAATGATTACCGGTCTAGTTATCGATTTCCTAGGGACAAATAACTTTCTTGTAACAACAAACTCTCTACTAAACCTAACTTAGTTGTGTCTTTATCTAAACAACCCCTACTTTTTATTTACTTGCTCTTTATTATCTTGCATACCTATCCAACAACACCTACAAAGTACTTCTAGTTTCATACTTGTTTCCGGTAAAGCAAACGTCAAGCGTGCGTAGAGTTGTATCGGTGGTCGATAGAACTTGAGGGAATATTTGTTCTACCTTTAGCTCCTCGTTGGGTTCGACACTCTTACTTATTAAAAGAGGCTACAATTGATCCCCTATACTTGTGGGTTATCACTGACCACCTCCGAACTCGAGGTGAGAAAGAGCTCTATCCCCATGTCGATGATGATGTAGATGTTTTGATAGGTGTAGTAGAGTAGTAGCTACATGAGTGGCCTATGTTTGCAGGGAACACCTCACAGTGCGGCCTATGTTTAGCCGAAGTGTCGATTAATTTCCATTCTGGCAAATTTCAGGCGCTCGATATATGTCCTTTTAGCAAAGGTCATGTCGGATTTTTTCATGAATTTTGGCATGAATTGTGCTAGAATATGTAGGAAATATCGAGTCGCCCGGATTTTGTAGAAAGACAATTAAACAACATTTCGGGTTGACTTTAAGTCTGTCGAGGATCCATACATGACAGTCAACAAAGGTAGAAAGTCTGCACCATATATGAAGAAGAAGAATCCCGACTATTCTCGTGGGGGTCGTTTCTCCTTGTTCTCCTTGTGCTAGACCTTTGTTATGCACTAGGGGAAGGAGGAGTAACGACCAGCACCTACGGTCGAAAAATCAGTGAGGGAGTGTGTCCACCATATATGAGAGAGGACGAAGAATCCCGACTGTTGTCGTGGGGGTCATTTCTCCTTCTTCTCCTTCTGCTAGACCTTTGTTATGGACTAGGGGAAGGAGTAATGACCATCACCGACGGGCGCAAATGTAAGAGAGGAATCAGTGAGGGAGAGTCTCCACCATATATGAGAGGACGAAGAATCCCGACTGTTGTCATGGGGGTTGCTTCTCCTTCGTTCCCGTGTGCTAGACATATTCGTTTAATGCACTTGGGAACGAAAGGAGGAGAGACCATCACCAACGGTCGAATGTATACCCCACGTGAGCTGAGAGTTTTCAAGAAAAGACTCGACAGACCGATAGTCAACCCATGATGAATAATAATGATCTAATACAGTTTTTATAGTACATATATTTAATTGTACAAGTTTAATCTTTGAATTATGAAGATAGGAAATGTCGTCGTCGAAAGATGAAAGTCTCCCGGCGGAGTGCGACTGGTGCAGCGACGACCGGGGTCTGTGCGACAGGCCTCACCTGGTAGAAGGTCGGCGCTTCAGCATTAAGCTCCAGGAGACCTGAAGGAAATATTCCCTAGAGGAAATAATAAAGTTGTTATTTTATATTTCCTTATTCATGATAAATGTTTATTATTTATGCTAGAATTGTATTGACCGGAAACCTTAATACATGTGTGAATACATAGACAAAACATTGAGTCCCTAGTGAGCCTCTACTTGACTAGCTCGTTGATCAAAGATGGTTAAGGTTTCCTAACCATGGACATGAGTTGTCATTTGATAATGGGATCACATCATTAGTTGAATGATGTGATGCACAAGACTCATCCGTTAGCTTAGCATAATGATCATTCAGTTTTATTGTTGTTGGTTTCTTCATGTCAAATACATATTCCTTTGACTATGAGATTATGCAACTCCCAGATACCGGAGGAATACCTTGTGTGCCATCAAATGTCACAACGTAACTAGGTGATTATAAAGATGCTCTACAAGTATCTCCGAAGGTGTTTGTTGGGTTGGCATAGATCGAGATTAGGATTTGTCACTTTGAGAATCGGCGAGGTATCTCTAGGCCCTCTCGGTAATGCACATCATAAGAAGCCTTGCAAGCAAAGTGAATAATGAGTTAGTTGAGGGATGATGTATTACGGAACGAGTAAAGAGACTTGCCGGTAACAAGATTGAACTAGGTATGAAGATACCGACGATTGAATCTCGGGCAAGTAACATACCAATGACAAAGGGAATAACGTATGTTGTCATTACGGTTCGACCGATAAAGATCCTCGTAGAATATGTAGGAACCAATATGAGTATCCATGTTCTTCTATTGGTTATTGACCAGAGAGGTGTCTCGATCATGTCTACATAGTTCTCGAACCCGTAGGGTCCGCACGCTTAACATTCGATGACAATTTAGTATTATATGAGTTATGTGATTTGCTGACCGAATGTTGTTCAGAGTCCTGGATGAGAACACGGACATGAAGAGGAGTCTCGAAATGGTCAAGAGGTAAACATTGATATATAGGACGATAGTATTCAGACACCGAAAGTGTTCTGGAGGGTACATGGTACTTATTAGGTCACCGAAAAGGAGTTTCGGGCACCCCCGACAAAGATATAGGCCTTATGGGCCAAGTGAGGGAACACACCAGCCCTGGTGCGCCCCTACAGAGGCCAGCCCTATGAGGACGAGAAGGAAAGAGGGGAGGGCAAGGAAAGTGTGGATTAGGATTCCTACTTCCTTCCCTCTCCCCCTCTTTCCTTCCCCCACGGTTATATATGGCAGGGGGCGCGCGCGGCTTCGGAGGGACTCCAAGTATGATTCCTCCTACTTGGGCGCCTCCTATGGCTGCTCCTCCCTCCCTCCCACCTATATATATGAGGAGGGGGCGCCTTGCATAGACGAACAATTGTTAGCCGTGTGCGGCGCCCCCTCCACAGTTTATGCCTCCGATCATTTCTTCATAGTGCTTAGGCGAAGCCCTGCACGGATCAAGTCACCATCACCGTCACCATGCCGTCGTTCTGACGGAACTCATCTTCTTCCTCGACACCTTTGCTAGATCAAGAGGACGAGGGACGTCATCGAGCTGAACATGTGCAGAACTCGGAGGTGTCGTACGTTCGGTGCTTGATCGGTCGGATCTAGAGGAAGTTCGACTACATCAACTGCGTTGTCAAACACTTCCGCTTTGGGTCTATGAGGGTACATGGACACACTCTCCCCCTCTCGTTGCTATGCATCTCCTAGATAGATCTTGCATGAGCGTAGGAATTTTTTTGAAATTGCACGCTATGTTTACCAACAAGACCTTCAATGTTGAAACAGTATGCAACAACAACAAGTGTTTTTCATAATTAAGCACGAGTTCTGCTTCTTCAACATGTAATTTTTGTCTTCTACAATTCAAATAGCTTATCCCATGCCATGCAAGACGCTATGTCTTGGAGAGGATGAATTTTGAAGATCATGAAAGTATGGAAACAAAGATAGTTCACCTAAGGACCCATCATGGTATGGATTTTGCTGTAAATCTATACAATTCTGGGAGCGTATCCCATTTTGGTTGCCCGACTTGGGAAGCACTTTGCAATATGTATGATTTTCAAGAGGGTATGATTATCACCTTGGATCTTGGTGATCCTGACATCGATGAAGATAATATGGACATTCGGGTCCTTGTTGATACGCTTCCAATTCTACCGCTATGTGAGTTTCTCAAACATAGTTATTAAGTAATTTATATTATTTATTTCAAAATAGCTGACATCTTATTTCCATTAATAGCTTATTTTCATTCTTCAAAGAATGCATGAAAGATGGTAGACAAAACCTACTACACCGATGGCGCAGAATTAACTTATTAGGAGAAAGATCATCTTATCTCATTTATTATTGTTGTTGAGAATTACAATATCAATTATCATACTCCTGCACATTATGGTCAATACGTGCCACCAGTGCACGTGTTGAACTACGGTAACATCTATGGAGATGGCATGGTAAGATTTTTTTACTATTACAACATGCATGCATCTTTTGCATAAATTCTTCTAAAGCTAAACTACATTGCTAACTACGACATTATTACTATGTTTTTCAACAGAAAATCCCGAAGGATTGTGTGCCTCATCTCATGTTTTCGAAAGGTCACCTTGATGTTATTAGCTACGGCCAGGTCTGCCCAGGCTTCACTACTGTTCATATCGCATTTCTAAAACCAATGAAGACATGACAATCAAAGATTGGAAAATGTATGGACAGTCGTAGGGAGCTACTTGGAAGCAACATTGAGCGAAGCGCAAGAATTGGAGACAGGATAATCTCCATTCTCCATAATGGAGAGTCTGGGCCTATCTTCTTTTATGCTATTTTACCTTAGAGAGGGTAGTTAGGTCCTCGCTAATACTCATGATCATGTGCTAAGAACAATTAAGTAGGGTTGGTTAGATGACTATGATGATGATGAGTATGACTTATTATTATGATAACAAGTAGAAGTTGTGTGATGATGAGTACTACTTGTTATTATGATACCAATGATGAGTTATTTATTATTATGAAGATGCATGATGCTAAGTTGTTATATGTGCATGATGAGTTATTATATATATCAGTGGGTGAAATGAACATGGATTAGATTCAAGTGGAGGCAACATGGGGTGCACATCGAAAGTACTACTAATCCAAACTAGATCAATTTTGGATTAGTAGTATACTTTCGACATCCACCACATGTTGCATCCACTTGAACCTAATCCACATTCATTTCACACACTGTTGTATATACTAACTAATCATGATCATAAAATCATATGATGAAAGTACTGTATATAAAACCTATACAAATACAGTGACATAAGCTGCATTTTCAAAAATATAGGAAAATTCAGTAGTTGCGCTTTTCAAAAGAAACGCTACTGCTACTTACTATTATCAGTAGCGCTTTTCCCTACCAAGTGCTACTGCTAACAAGATATAGCAGTAGCGCTGGAAAACCAGCGCTACTGCTACCAGTTAGCTGTAGCGCCTTACTGGTAGCGCTTGTACAAAAGCTACTAGTAGCTATAAAACTAGCACTACTACTAGGGTTTTCCCTAGTAGTGTCACCTGTAAAAAATTCAGATCAAAAGCACGTTCCAGTGAATTTTAGAAATTCATGGACTGGCGCAAAAGTTTCAGTTTTTGCACATAATCAAGTCAACTATCATCCACACAATCCCAAAGGCTTTACTTGGCACTTTATTGAAACAAAAGCTATAAAATGTGATTACTACAGTAGCTTAATCATGTAAACACACAAAAACAGTAGGTATAAATATTGGGTTGTCTCCCAACAAGCGCTTTTCTTTAATGCCTTTTATCTAGGCATGATGATTTCAATGATGCCCGCATAAAAGATAAGAATTGAAACATGAAGAGAGCATCATGAAACACATGGCAAGCACATTTAAGTGTAACCCACTTCCTATGCATAGGGATTTTGTGAGCAAATAATTTATGGGAGCAAGAATCAACTAGCATAGGAAGGCAAAACAAGTGCAACTTCAAAACTTTCAACATAAAGAGAGGGAACTTGATATTATTGCAATATATAAAAGCATATGTTCCCCCTCCCATAATAATTTTCAGTAGCATCATGAATGAATTCAACAATATAACTATAACATAAAGCACTCTTTTCATGATGCATAAGCATAGAAATTTTGTTACTCACCACATAAGCAAATTTCTTCTCATCAATAGTAGTGGGAGCAAACTCAACAAAATAACTATATTATTTTGACTATAAACAGTGGGTAAAACCCCACTGCAATTTTTATAAATTAAAAGAGCAAAGTACAAGTAGTCTCAAAGGCTTGATCTAAGCCTTTAGAAAAAGGGAAGAAAAAAGAAAAGAAAGAAAGGAAAAAGAGGAAGAGAGAAATAAGAAAAAACTAGCCTATAAAAAGAAAATTACAACAGGGCATCAAGCCAAACAGAGAATTATCTCTCATGCTTTTTCTTCATCTTGAATTTTAAAAGCTTGAGTTCCTCCAGGAAAATGAACTTCCATCCTTGAAATGATGGTGCAATGTTTTCAAAAATCTTATTATTTCTAGTTATCCAGATGGCCCATGCTCCAAGAATGATGATCTCCATGTAGAATGGGTAAATTAGCTTGTCCTTGAGATCTTGAAATGCTTCTAACACAGACAAGTTTGGTGTTCTTGTTGGACATATAAAGTCCCAGCATTGTTGAACAAAGGGACAACCCCAGAATAGATGATGTAATGTTTCTTCCTATTGACATCCTCTTACTTCACAGTTATATGCCTCCAACACAAAACTCTTTCTTCTAAGAAGATTTCTTGTGTTGACTCTATCAAGGAGCAGTTGCCAAAAGAATACTTTGTGTTTTGGCTGGCATGAAGTCTGCCAAATCCAATGGAAGTGTGGGGAGTCTGCTTATGACCAATTAATACTTAATATGCTTTGATGGATGAATAGTATTCATTCCCCCAAATGTAGCTCCATGTGTCCAATGAATTCAAGTATTCAGATTGCCTCATAGAGATGCAGATATCCTCCATTTGTAAAAACTCCTCATATGCTTCTGTTGTCAATGGGAGATAGAAGAGATCATGTAAGTATTCAGTCTGCAGAGCTTGTTGAATATTCAGTTGTGTATTTCTGACAAAGGAGTATAAGTGTTGGAATTTGTGTTTGAGTACTGACTGATGCCATAAATCATCCCAAAAAATTGCACTGACACCATCTCCCACATTACATCTAGCAATAGCTTTGTACTGATCAATGAGAGCTAAATTGGATTTCCACCAGAATGAACCTACCATGATGTGTCCTGGTAATTTCCCATCATTATAGTAAGTTTCCCAAATCAGGTTGACCCAGGGAATGTCATGTTTGTTGAAGAATTTGTGAAGATTCTTCATGAGTAGTGTTTTGTTGTGCGTATAAATATGCAAAACTCCTAAGCCTCCCTGATCTTTTGGTCTACACACAGTATGCCAGGCCACCAATGCAGGTCTGCGATCCTCCATGTCCGAGTTTCTCGATAGACAATGCCTCAGGTATTTTATTATCTGTTTCTTTATGGTAATAGGGATGTCCAGACAACACATAAAGAAGATTGATAATGATGTAAGTACTGACTTGACCAGGAGCAATTTTCCAGCTCGAGTCATGAAAATAGAGATACCTACCAATCTCTTTGCAATCCTGTTAACAAGAGGGAGACATTGTTCTACAGTTGGTTTATATATTCCCAATGGGAGGCCAAGGTAAGTAAAAGGGACTTGTCCTCTGGCACACTGAAGTGTTGCAGCGACCCGACCTAAGACGGTCAAGCCTCTGTGTATCTGTGCCATCCCTGGATCGGTATGCTGGCACACACAGTACATCAATGTATATATCAAAGTGCAATCACATGTATAAATAACGTAAAACTGATATATACCTCATAAGTCTGAGCGGAAACAAACAATCGGGTGGGGAGTTGTAACGCCCTCGATGCGGCTATATCTCCCACGTGTCGAAGCACGACTTATAGGCATAAACGCATTGAAAGCAATGTCGCAAGTGAGGTAATCTTCACACAACCCATGTAATACATAAGGGAAAGAGATACATAGCTGGCTTACAATCGCCACTTCACACAGTTACATGAATATAACATTACATCATCCAGAAACACACAAGTTCCGACTACGGAACCCAAAATAAAAGAAGACTACCCCAAAAGCTACACAGATCCCCGATCGTCCCAACTGGGCTCCACTACTGATCGACTGAAATGAAACAACACAATGGACAAGATCTTTATCGAGCTCCTCCTTGAGCTCGGCTGCGTCACCTGCACGATTTCATCGGCACCTGCAAACTGGTTTTGGAAGTATCTGTGAGTCACGGGGAATCATCAATCTCACACCCTTGCGATCAAGACTATTTAAGCTTATAGGAAGGGTAAAAGGTATGAGGTGGAGCTGCAGCAAGTGACTAGCATATATGGTGGCTAACCTACGCAAATGAGAGCGAGAAGAGAAGGCAAATCACGGTCGAGAAATCTATGATCAAGAAGTGATCCTAAAACAACCTACGTCAAGCATAACTCCAACACCGTGTTCACTTCCCGGACTCCGCCGAGAAGAGACCATCACGGTTACACACGTGTTGGTGCATTTTAATTAAGATAAACTTCAGGTTTTCTACAACCGGACATTAACAAATTCCCATCTGCCCATAACCGCGGGCACGGCTTTAGAAAGTTCAAATCCCTGTAGGGGTGTCCCAACTTAGCCCATCACAAGCTCTCACGGTCAACGAAGGATATTCCTTCTCCCAAGACAATCCGATCAGACCCGGCATCCCGATTACAAGACATCCTCGACAATGGTAAAACAAGTCCAGGACACCGCCCGAATGTGCCGACAAATCCCGATAGGAGCTGCACATATCTCGTTCTTAGGGCACACTCAGATAGGTCAAGCTACGAGTAAAACCAGCCCTCTAGTTTCCACGAGGTGGCCCCGCAGGCTGCCCATTTCGGACCAACACTCAGAGGAGCACTGGCCCGGGGGGGTTTAAATAAAGATGACCCTTGAGTTTGTAGAACTCAAGGGAAAAAGGGGCTAGGTGGCGAATGGTAAAACCAATGTTGGGCATTGCTGGAGGAGTTTTATTCAAGGCGAACTGTCAAGGGGTTCCCATTATAACCCAACCGTGTAAGGAACGCAAAATCCGGGAACATAACACTGATATGACGGAAACTATGGCGGCAAGAGTGGAACAAAACACCAGGCATAAGGCCGAGCCTTCCACCCTTTACCAAGTATATATATGCATTAATTAAATAAGATATATTATGATATCCCAACAAAATATCCATGTTCCAACAAGGAACAAACTCCAATCTTCACCTGCAACTAACAACGCTATAAGAGGGGCTGAGCAAAGCGGTAACATAGGCAAACAACGGTTTGCTAGGACAAGGTGGGTTAGAGGTTTGACATGGCAATATGGGAAGCATGATAAAGCATGTGGTAGGTATCGTAGCATAGGCATAGCAATAGAGCGAGCAACTAGCAAGCAAAGATAGAAGTGATTTCGAGGGTATGGTCATCTTGCCTGAAATTCCGCAAGGAAGAAGAACGAGTCCATGAAGAAGATAAACGGACGTAGTCGAACGAATCCTCACAAACGCGACGTTAACAGAACCAACCCGAAGAAGCAACACCGGAAAGAAGAAAACAACAAAGTAAAACAACCATCACATGAACATGGCATGATGCACAACCAAGTATGATGCATGTCCGGATTAATGACGCATGGCATGATAAAGTGCACAAGCAATCCTACAAATTAAGTGGAGCTCAATATGCAACTCCGTTGCATATTGACGAAACACCACATCAAGTTATTTAGTTCGATCTTGTTTATGTACCCAACAATATTAAATGTTGATTAACATGGCAAGAGGTGAAGCAAAGTAAAACTACCTATCTAGTCAAGTTTAAATGAGGCCGGAAACAACGAACAACAATTCTGAAAAATCCTCATATGCATATTTTAAGGTTTGGTACTGTTCTGCCCTAAACCATATTTAAGAGTTGTTAAACATGCAAAGTAAGGCCACCATGTTAAACTAGGCATTTTTCTACCCCATTTACATATAAAGTTTATTAGGTTTGGAGCTACGGTTATTTAGTTATGAATTAAAGCATTTTAGCATGACATAGGAGCAAATTTACCCAAACAGAATTTTAAACATTTTAAACATGCATGAAAGTTGGATATTATGAAACTAGATGAAATTCTAGTCATTTTACATATATGAATTATTTACATCCGATGCATGGTTGTGAAGTTATTAAATGCATGAAGTTAGAGGGTTTTTCTGTAAAAACTGCAGTCTCAGGATTAATATCAAAACGATCTGCAAAAAAAACATGTCTCGGGCCATATCTGAGACAGCCCACTTAGCGGCTTGCAGCTCACCTAGCTAGGCTCAGCCCAGGTCGGTGGAGGCGGCCCAGGGGACGCTGGAGCGGGCCGCTGGAGAAGGGTGGGCTTTGGGGTGTGAAGCCGGCCCATGCGGGGTCGACGCGGTCAACGGGCGCCGTCAGGGTCGAGCGGGCGGCGGCTCTCCTCCACGCGGAGCGGGACGACGGCGGTGGCTTGGTGTGTGTCTGGCGGAGGAGGGAGGCAGATCCCATCGGGGATGGATGGATCCAGGCGGTGGGGGCCGGATCCCGCCGGATCCGTCGCCGGAGTAGGGCGGCAGAAGGGAGCCAACGACGAAATCCATGGCGGCGGCGGCGAGGAGCACTGCAGGGGAGAGGAGAGAGGTTAGGGAGAGGCAGGGAGATGTAGAGGAGGGGCGGTGCAGCTAGCCTGAGGCTCGGCAGTGGCGGAGCCAGCCGGCGGTGGCGGGGTGACGAGGAGGGGCACGCTCTGGCGGGTGGCGCTTGGCGGCGGGGAAGCGAGCGAGGAGGCGAGGCGCGGTGCGGGCGCCTCGGGCCCAGATCGGCCCGGGGCAGGCCGCGGATGGGTTCCGGCGGGCCCGCGCGGCTGGAGGCGCGAGGGAGGGGCTAGGTCGACGCGTGGCGGCTTGCCACTGGTCCGGGGGGCGCGCTGGAGGTCTTAGGTGGCGGCGCGGCCATTAGAGGCTCGCCAAGTGGCGAGACGACGGTGGCTGGCACCGGAAAATGAGGGGGGGTGGTTGGTGGCACGGAATTTGAGGAGGGAGGCGGCAGGGAGGTAGGGGAAGGGCTAGGCTGCCTAATTTGGAAGGGGGTGTCCATATATAGGCAGGGATGGCTAGGCTTTGGGTTTAGGGGGTTTGAGGAGCGTTTTGGAGCCTCCAATCGCGATCTGACGGTCCGAAACGGAGGGGGGTTTAGGTGGGCTGCGGGTGGGTTGTGAAAAGAGGTTGGGCCGAGATGAGAGAAGAGGAGTGCAGCCTGGTAACTGTTTCCGGAGACCGAAAACGTCCGACGTTTTGACCGACTATAATGTCGCTATAGTTATCCGTTGGGGCATGAAACGAACTCCGAATGCGATAAAACTTGGCAGGCGGCCTACCTACACTATAATAAGACCGCACACCAACTTTCAACCCATTCCGAGAAAATTTTCCGGCCACTTATAAAATAATATTTCAGAGGTGCCGCGGGCGCGTGCGAGTGTGTCTGGGTCAAAACGGACAACGGACGGAACTGGGGGAACCCGGACGGATGCAAGTTTTGAAAACGTGAAGATCCAATGCACATGATGACAAGACAAGATGCAACACACAAGCGAGTGACATGGCAACGACAGCGAATAACTGGAAGACACCTGACGCATCGGCCCGGGGCGTCACAACACTCCACCACTATGAGAGGATCTCGTCCCGAGATCTAGGATGGCACTTGGGAGAAACGGAAGAGGAAGAGGTAAAATAAAGTTCCTTCTTTGATAAACGAGTGAAACCATGAGCCATGAGAGGTTGAACAAATTGAAAGGAATAATGCAACGAAGAAGACAAAGTTGAAAGCACTCCGGTAGGGAAGAGTAACGAGGAAGAACAACTTCGAGCAGCACTCGGGTTGAAAAATTATGCAAGACTTGATAAGATGAAAAGAACTTGAGCAGAGGGCACAACACCCCGGTTAAATGGATAATCACGAAAAGAACACGATCCTGTCAAAACAAGAAGATGGGTTGAAGAGAGCAACATCATAAAGCCTCCGGAAGAAATGAAAGAACGGAACGGAATGGACGGAGGGGAACAAGATCTTGAGAGAGCATGCTTACAACAATTGCTGGAATGGATTTGTTGGATTATCAAAACGAAAAGCATAAACTTGATATGGTGTTATGGAATACATCTCCAAATTATGAGGTGACGGCCTGCCACTTCCAGAAAAAGATTGGATTGATATGAACAAGGAGACGAGAAGAAAGAGAAGTTGAAAACACAAGGTGAATCTTTGCAATGATTAGATGGATCTTTGGAATGATATAATTGAAATAACTTTGAGCTCCGGAAAAGAAATATGGACAACTTGAATCGAGAATTTGATGAACCCCCGGAATAGGGAATTAATCACTTGGATGAACAAGAATAAGGATTACGTTATGCGTATCCTTCACCAATTTAAATTGATGACAAACAACGGATTTGGCATACTACTTATTCTCGTAGAAAAGATTAAGAGAGATATCGCGCAAAGTTGAGAATGTTTTCAATGAATCACCGGTCGGGTTGAAACAACGAATAAATTGATATGATGAACGAAGGAAGACAAAATCTTGGAAGAACCACCATAAGAATTTGGAAGAACGAATAAATTGATATGATAACCAAGGAAGAGAACTCTTGAATGAATCACCGTAAGAATTTAAATGAACAAAGTAAAGATAAAGAAACATCGGGAAGAATTATAAAAAGAACGAAGATACTTGAGACAATCTAGATACATGAGAACGAAGGGATCATGAACTGATTAGAGATCACTTGAACGACGCGCCGGTAAGATTGGAGAATGATAACTGGAAGCTGAGAATGAATAACCTGAAATGATGGACTCCGGATAATCAAACTGAGAAGACTCTTGAATTGCTCCTGATAGGTGAAAAGAATTCTCACTATCAAAAACAGTTATGAGAGGATGACATCAAGCTAGAGCCATGAATCTCTGAGAGAGCAGATAGATATGGAGGAAAAGTCTTCTTCGGTCTTCAAAACCTAAGAATGATGACGAGAAACACCAACAATAATTGTAGAGGCACTCCGGAATGAAGAATAGAAAGGTTGATCCAACGATTAAAAGATTTTGAAAGATCTTGGAGAAAGGCATTTGACTGATGATAATTCATTCTTACGTCAAACTTTGGAGAGAATTTGAGAAGCTCCGATAAAATTAGAAGAGTCAGGTAAGATCCTGGAAAAAGACATGTGGGTTAGGGCCCACTCAAAAGAAACACCGTAGAACGATTACTTGAAAAGGAGAATTCACCGGTTGAATTAAATGGTTTGAATGAGATAACACCCTCGAAAATAGGTTGAACGGATCTTGAATGAGAATACGAGCCTTCTGAGATATCTTTAGCACTCCGGAACAATGAATAGCAAGCGGGGAATGATTAAGAGGTGCACCGGCAAGAGAAGGTATTTGAAACAAGGAAACGGGATATGATCAACACCAAAGCTTGATTTGGTAACACCGGAGAAGAAAATGAGTGAAGAGTGACGAACTTGATGCTCCGTTAGAATCTTCGTGAGAACCGTCGGTTAAGAACATTGACGGAAAAGAATGGAGAGACTTCTCATCAATAACATGATAGTTGAATAAGAATTCAGAGTCCTTGAAGAACACAGGGTGGGTGGGCGGGAAAAAAAAGGCAACTTGGAGACGGATGAAACAAACACCGTTCAGAAGAAACTGATACTTGATCTTGCGGATGTTGAAATGATCGGATCCACTTGAAGAGAAACACACCGGTGAAAAGGAGTGATATGACAATCTCGATTATCGAGAAGGATTAGTATTCACATCGGAGTATGAGAACACCATTTGGGGGAGGTATGGAATCAACATTTGACTTTGAAGCAACTCGAATACCACAACTCAAAACAAAAACAAAGGATTGGCTTGCAGAATAAGCCGGAACAAACATATGATAGAGATTTCGTCCGAAGTTTTCGTGGTGGGGCCTACACGGGCTCGATCGTACAGCACCATCATGTACAAGGCAGTGCACATGACATACGAAGCGTCCCCGACTCGGCATAGCCAAGGACTCTTTAAGACACAACGAGACCATTGTAAAACCAACCGTGGATAGGCGGACCACTAGACGTCGAACCCCAATTTCATATCATACAATTGTCGAATAGATATCCTAAGAGCTACTTGAATTCCCACTTATGAACTCCCGAAATTTTCTGGTCATGCAATCAGGTGTTGGGGATACAGGGGAAGCATAATATCTCACCCAAAACTAACAAATCCAACATCCAGCTGTATCCATCCTTCAACACATAACCAAGAAACCTTCGGAAATTGTTTACCTCAACCTTCGAAAAGCATATGTTATACAAGTTATGGCAATACTCCCGAACTCCCGCCCCAGTACTGGGTGGCGTCGAGGTTATCTCACAAAAAACTGCATAAAAGAGATTTTCGATGGCGGCGAACTCAGGTATTCCAGAACAGCAATGATAAAATTGTGACGACAACACCTCGGAGCTCAACTCCCCGGGACACTGCCACAACCCCTAAATGTCAGGAGGCACCAAGAACAATGTTCTCGTCACAAAACCATCGGAACGATTCCAAGATACCCGCATGATCCTAAATTTTTTTAGTGAAATTTGAGAAGAGAAGAGTCAAAAACTCTACGTCAGGATGCCTCACCAGAGCGACGAAGGGACTGAGGAGTAAAAAGAATTCCTAACTCTCCGATATATATAATTCCTAAATGACTCAAAACATTTTCTAGACTCAACAATGCCAGCGATTCGATCAAGCAGGGGGCTCCTAAAGTCGGGGAAGGCTCTGATTACCAACTTGTAACGCCCTCGATGCGGCTATATCTCCCACGTGTCCAAGCACGGCTTAGAGGCATAACCGCATTGAAAGCAATATCGCAAGTGAGGTAATCTTCACACAACCCATGTAATAGATAAGGGAAAGGGATACATAGTTGGCTTACAATCGCCACTTCACAGAATTACATGAATATAACATTACATCATCGAGAAACACACAAGGTCCGACTACGAAACCCAAAATAAAAGAAGACTACCCCAAAAGCTACACAGATCCCCGATCGTCCCAACTGGGCTCCACTACTGATCGACTGAAACGAAACAACACAATGGACAAGATCTTCATCGAGCTCCTCCTTGAGCTCGGTTGCGTCACCTGCACGATTTCATCGGCACCTGCAAACTGGTTTTGGAAGTATCTATGAGTCACGGGACTCAGCAATCTCACACCCTCGCGATCAAGACTATTTAAGCTTATAGGAAGGGTAAAAGGTATGAGGTGGAGCCGCAGCAAGCGACTAGCATATATGGTGGCTAACCTACGCAAATGAGAGCGCGAAGAGAAGGCAAAGAACGGTCGAGAAATCAATGATCAAGAAGTGATCCTAAAACAACCTATGTTGAGCATAACTCCAACACCGTGTTCACTTCCCAGACTCTACCGAGAAGAGACCATCACGGTTACACACGCTGTTGGTGCATTTTAATTAAGATAAACTTCAGGTTTTCTACAACCGGACATTAACAAATTCCCATCTTCCCATAACCTCGGGCACGACTTCCAAAAGTTCAAATCTCTGCAGGGGTGTCCCAACTTAGCCCATCACAAGCTCTCACGGTCAACGAAGGATATTCCTTCTCCCAAGACAATCCGATCAGACTCGGCATCCCGGTTACAAGGACATCCTCGACAATGGTAAAACAAGTCCAGCAACACCGCCCGAATGTGCCGACAAATCCCGATAGGAGCTGCACATATCTCGTTCTCAGGGCACACTTAGATAGGTCAACCTACGAGTAAAACCAGCCCTCGAGTTTCCCCGAGGTGGCCCAGCAGGCTGCCCATTTCGGACCAACACTCAGAGGAGCACTGGCCCAGGGGGTTTAAATGAAGATGGCCCTTGAGTTTGCAGAACTCAAGGGAAAAAGGGGCTAGGTGGCGAATGGTAAAACCAATGTTGGGAATTTCTGGAGGAGTTTTATTCAAGGCGAACTGTCAAGGGGTTCCCATTATAACCCAACCGTGTAAGGACGCAAAATCCGAGAACATAACACCGATATGACGGAAACTAGTGCGGCAAGAGTGGAACAAAACACCAGGCATAAGGCCGAGCCTTCCACCCTTTACCAAGTATATAGATGCATTAATTAAATAAGAGATATTGTGATATCCCAACAAAATATCCATGTTCCAACAAGGAACAAACTCCAATCTTCACCTGCAACTAACAACGCTATAAGAGGGGCTGAGCAAAGCGGTAACATAGGCAAACAACGGTTTGCTAGGACAAGGTGGGTTAGAGGTTTGACATGGCAATATGGGAAGCATGATAAAGCATGTGGTAGGTATCGTAGCATAGGCATAGCAATAGAGCGAGCAACTAGCAAGCAAAGATAGAAGTGATTTCGAGGGTATGGTCATCTTGCCTGAAATTCCGCAAGGAAGAAGAACGAGTCCATGAAGAAGATAAACGGACGTAGTCGAACGAATCCTCACAAACGCGACGTTAACAGAACCAACCCGAAGAAGCAACACCGGAAAGAAGCAAACAACAAAGTAAAACAACCATCACATGAACATGGCATGATGCACAACCAAGTATGACGCATGTCCGGATTAATGAAGCATGGCATGGCAAAGTGCACAAGCAATCCTACAAATTAAGTGGAGCTCAATATGGTTGCATATTGACGAAACACCACATCAAGTTATTTAGTTCGATCTTGTTTATGTACCCAACAATATTAAATGTTGATTAACATGGCAAGAGGCGAATCAAAGTAAAACTACCTATCTAGTCAAGTTTAAATGAGGCCGGAAACAATGAACAACAATTCCGGAAAATCCTCATATGCATATTTTAAGGTTTGGTACTGTTCTGCCCTAAACCATATTTTATAGTTGTTAAACATGCAAAGTAAGGCCACCATGTTAAACTAGGAATTTTTCTACCCCATTTACATATAAAGTTTATTAGGTTTGGAGCTACGGTTATTTAGTTATGAATTAAAGCATTTTAACATGACATAGGAGCAAATTGACACAAACAACATTTTAAACATGCATGAAAGTTGGATATTATAAACTAGATGAAATTCTAGTAATTTTACATATATAAATTATTTACATCCGATGCACGGTTGTGAAGTTATTAAATGCATGAAGTTAGAGGGTTTTTTTGTAAAAACTGCAGTCTCAGGATTAATATCAAAACGATCTGCGGAAAAAAATGTCTCGGGCCATATCTGAGACAGCCCACTTAGCGGCTTGCAGCTCACCTAGCTGGGCTGAGCCCAGGTCGGTGGAGGCGGCCCAGGGGGCGCTGGAGCAGGCCGCTGGAGAAGGGTGGGCTTTGGGGTGTGAAGCCGGCCCACGCGGGGTCGACGCGGTCAACGGGCGCCGGCGGGGTCGAGCGGGCGGTGGCGCTCCTCCGCGCGGAGCGGGACGACGGCGGTGGCTTGGCGTGTGTCCGGCGGAGGAGGGAGGCAGATCCCATCGGGGATGGATGGATCCGGGCGGTGGGGGCCGGATCCGGGCGGTGGGGGCAGCAGGGAGCCAACGACGAACTCCATGGCGGCGGCGGCGAGGAGCACTGCAGGGAGAGGAGAGATGTTAGGGAGAGGCAGGGACATGTAGAGGAGGGGCGACGGAGCTGGCCTGAGGCTCGGCAGCGGCGGAGCCATCCGGCGGTGGCGGGGCGACGAGGAGGGGCGCGCTCTGGTGGGCGGCGCTTTGCGGCGGGGAAGCGGGCGAGGAGGCGCGGTGCGGGCGCCTCGGCCCCAGATCGGCCCGGGGCGGGCCGCGGATGGGTTCCGGCGGGCCCGCGCGGCTGGAGGTGCGAGGGAGGGGCAAGGGCGACGCGTGGCGGCTTGCCACTGGTCCGGGGGGCGCTAGAGGTCTCAGGTGGCGGCGCGGCCAGTAGAGGCTCGCCAAGTGGCGGGACGACGGTGGCTGGCATCAGAAAACGAGGGGGGGAGGTTGGTGGCATGGAATTTGAGGAGGAAGGCGGTAGGGAGGTAGGGGAAGGGCTAGGCTACCCAATTTGGAAGGGGGTGTCCATATATAGGCAGGGATGGCTAGGGTTTGGGTCCGGGACAGCTTTCGGACATGCGCGCGAGGAGGGCCGCAGGCTGACGAGAGAGGTTAGACTAGGCCTGGCGGTAGGTAGTGCACTGTGTAGATGGTCTAGGGAGGAAAGAGGGGGAAAGCCCAGCAACTGTTTTCGGAGACCGAAAACGTCCGACGTTTTGACCGACTATAATGTCGCTATAGTTATACGTTGGGGCATCAAACGAACTCCGAATGCGGTCAAACTTGGTAGGCGGCCTACCTACACTATAATAAGACCGCACGCCAAGTTTCAACCCATTCCGAGAACATTTTGTGGCCACTTATAAAATAATATTTTGGAGCTGCCGCGGGCGCGTGCAAGTGTGTCTGGGTCAGAACGGACAACGGACGGAACTGGGGGAACCCGAACGGATGCAAGTTTTGAAAACATGAAGATGCAATGCACATGATGACAAGACAATTTGCAACACGCAAGCGAATGACATGGCAACGACAGCGAATAACTGGAAGACACCTGGGGCATCGGCCCGGGGCGTCACAGGAGTCCCATCAACGCCATCGGCAGGTTGAGTGTAGACCGTAACCCTGTACCGTACTCTTACTCGTCGAAAGGAACATATCTGCAAAATGAGACGTTGCAGCCGTGTAGGACAGTACATTGAATGTACCGGCAAGATCACAATATGAGAAAGCAGATGATAATACTATTCTATATGCAATATGGCTTTGTGGCTCTGTGTCTGATGTTTTTGCGTAAAAGCTGGTTTTATTTTCCCTACAATAAAGGAATATCAGGAGTCTGTACTACGGAGTTTTCTATCATGACATGGTTCCGCCAACCGATGTCTCATATCCAAATCATCATAAGTTGCCCACAATTATGTTATCAGTCCGGTGTTGAGAGTTCCGAGATAGATCCAAGTCCAGAGGCTCAAATTGTCCGTAACCGGGGACACGGCTAATCGATTAGGTTTTAACCCTCTGCAGAGGTTTGTACACTTTACCCGCAAGATTCTATCCCTCTCTTTACATTCTCGCACTTCAAGGTGTTTGAGAACAAGATGACCGAAACATGGTCTTCCGAAGAGTTCCTCTGACCACTGTCCGGTGCTCATCCAATCCTACCGTAGTTCTACATCTGCTTGCACCGTCCCAGCCAGAGTCACAACTAAGGTCAACCAAGCCAGAGCCCATAGTGACTTGCGGTTGCACAGGTAAGCTTCCGGGCATGAAGTATTCTTCCGTCTCTTTGAGTCTCGGTGAAGCTTTCCGCTAGATGTCATGGCGCTTCTCCATGCATCCCGGCCAACCACTGGTTTCTCCAAGGTGCCCGTCAACCGTCCTTCACCCAGTAGTGTGTATTGAATTCTTGTCTCGAGTCTGAAAATCTTGAGGAGTCCTGAAGATGCAGTCCTTGCCGGTGCCATCATGAAGTTGTCGCCATTAACGTAGAGTCCTCCTTCTTCACACTACTCTCATGCACTCATACCAAACCCCGTCTACTATAGCGTAGCATTAAAACTATATAACGTCCTAGGTTTGGTAACAGGGAGATGGGTTTCTACCTCATGCATTCTACTCAACTACAAGATTCAATAACACTACTGGAGGGATTGTTGAAAGGGTGCTACTACATGCAAATAAACAAAGGTATGGAAAACATGGTCAAAGTGAACTTGCCTGGTATTACTTGATGAAGATTACAACGCTCTCAGAATAATGACTTAGTAGAACTATTCATCACTCCGTTGAAAATCTATATAGTCAAACATAGCATTCATAAGCAAACATACTAGCAAGCAATTCTAACACTCATAATAAACCAACAAATAAATTGCAAAACAACAAGGGACACCGAATAAAAACAAAGGAAAACTACACAACAAAACTAGTAAAGAAAACTCTAAGACATACCACAAAACAGTTTTTTCCTAAGTAAAAACTTAACAACAATTAAAACACTAAACTAATAAATTAACAGAAAATACAAAGTAAAACAACTAAGTTAACAGAAGGTATTTTTCATAAAATTTTATTTGCAAAAAGAACAAAATAAAAAGCTTTTATGAAACACTAACTATGACCTAAACAAGTTTTCATACAAAACTAAGTAAAATAAATTTTTGAAATAAGAATAAAATTGTCTACTGTTAAATAACAGAAACAAAACTAAATTAGTCAAAAGACAAAAAGGGTTTTAGTTAAAAATAAATAAATACTAAGGGAGAAGAAAATAACACTAAACTATGTAAAACAGTACTGTTTTGCTAAAAACCTAATTTAAAAATAAACTAAAACTAAATAACTATATGCTACTGGATAGACAAAACCATAATAAAACCGTAGCAAAAGGAATCAATCAAAAATATTTTATAAAACTCAAAATATGACCAAATTAGTGATTTGAACAAATTTCATCAAACTCAAGTTTAAACTACTCAAATATGAAAAATAAGTACACAAACAGAAACTTCAACAAACTTGTGACACAATGCAAAAGGAATCACTCAATTTGGATCTAAAACATAAAAGATATACGCAATCTAAAATCAGAACTATTTTATTTTTAAAACAGAAACGAAAATAAAATAAAATAAAAAACTAACGGGCGTTACGGGGTGTGCGACCTGAAACTAAACAGCGCTCGGGTGGAAAAATAACCAAAATGCGTACGGGCTAAAAGAGAAAGACCGATCGGCTAAACTGACTAGACCTAAACCGATCTAAACCGAATAAAACCGTAACAGACCAGAACGAAAGCGATCAAATAAAAAAATGTAACCGTTCGTTAGATCTAATCTACGCCATAAATAATAGATCGGACGGTGGAGGATGCTTACAGCGGTGGTGGCGACTCCGCCGAGGTCGTCGGCAGCGGTGGTAGCTCGGACGTCGGTGGCGGTGGCGCTCCGGTCGTCGGCGATGAAGATGGAGGGGTCGGGGCGATGTAGCAGGCGACGACGAGTCCAACGGTGGTCGTGGAGTCGGAGGAGATGGTCGGAGGCGGTCGACGGCGAGCTCGAGGCGGTGGATGGCGTCGGTGATCAACGGCGATGGTGATTCGGTGGTTTCAAAGCTCAGGCGAGTTGTTGGGAAGGTGTAGTCGAGGGAGGGGATCATGATGGTGGTGGCGGCGGGTCTCGGGGAGGCCGGAGGCGGGCTCTAGGGCATCAATGGTGCGGCGGCGGTGCTCGGCTCCGGTGAGGGATTACGGGCGAGGCAAGGGGTTTCGGCAAGGGGAAAGGATGGGAACGGGTCGAGGGGGCAGAGTATATATAGGGGGTAGTCTACTTGGAGAAGGGGGCGAATCGGGGAAGAGGATCCCAAGGGATCCGGGATCCGGCGGCGGCGATGTTCTGCGTGGCTTGCGGGAGGAGGAAGAAGACGACGCGGGCCCTGTTGTCAGTGAGTGCGGGAACGAGGGAGAGGTGCGGGCGACCGGTGGGGAGGGGTTTCGGGCACGTGCACGGGCTGGACCATTGTGGGCCGCAGCGGAGGGAGAGAGAGATGGGCCTCAGGCTGGGCACTGCTGGCTTCAGCCGTTTATATATATAAGCACACACAAGTTTATATAGACATATTATACACCAAAATTTTCAGAATAAAATTTCCTAAAACATGAACATATTTTCATGTACATATGAGATACACAAAAAACTCACAAAAGTCAAACAATGTTGTTGTTGAAAGAAAACCCAATAAAATCATTTTTAAAACACCAGAATGATTTCAAATTTACTTTCCTCCAATTTCATATTGTAGGGAATCCGTTTACCCTAATTTCCAAATAATTTATTTTTGGAGAAAAATAATTTGAATAAAACCCAAATAACTCCTAAATGGTTTTGAATTTGAATTTCAAACCACTTCCAACTCTATTTCATATAATTTGAAGAAGTCATTTTATCTTCTCTCATGAAAATCATTGAGTTGCATAAAGCTTTCGAATTTGAAATATGTCCAAATGGAATTCATATCTTTTCAAAACCCTTTTTCATTTCAAATGGAAGAAGTCATGTCATCTTCACTCTAGGGTTTTGTGTTTGAATTGGAATTGAATTCTTTGAGATCAAAATGCAAAGTGAAATTTTGGGAAAGTCATTGCATTCCCTCTCATTCAACTTTTCAAAAAGTTTAAAATTCCACTCAATTTCAATCAGTCAATCACCCAAACAATCAAAACTATTTATTTAATATAACATTCCAAAATTTAGAATTTTGGGATGTTACAAGTGTGTTTGCAAATAGTTCTACCCTGTCCTCAGCAATGTTTAATGGAACCATGATTGACTTGGCATAATTCACTTTGAGCCCTGTTGCTGAGGCAAAAGTATTGAGTGGGGCCTTCAGGCAGACTAACTGCCTAGAATCTGCTTGCATAACCACCAGAGTGTCATCTGCATATTGGACAATTGGGAAGTGAGGGCAAGAGTTGACTTGAAGTGGTGCAGTGATTAGGTTTAACCTCATGGCTTTGTTAAGAATAGATTGCAGTAGATCAACAGCAAGCACAAATATTAAAGGAGAGCAAGGGTCCCCCTGTCTCACTCCTCTTTTGATGTAAATTCTTTTCTCAGGTACTCCATTCAGCAATACAGATGATGACGCAGTTGTGAATAAAGCTTTCATCCACGATATCCACTTCTCTCCAAAGCCATTGGCTTTAAAAATATCAATGATTGCTGCATGTTCAATTGTATCAAGTGCCTTTTCAAAATCCAGTTTAATTACTAAGATTTCCTCCCTAGACTTATGGCATTGGTGAATATACTCGTATGCCCAACCTAGGCAATCCTGAATCACTCTGTCTTTAAGGAAGCCATATTGATTAATATGCACCATTTGCAAAATAACTCTTTGCAATCTATTGGCCAACAATTTTGTAATGATCTTCAACACTCCATTGAGCAGAGAAATTTGCCTAAAGTCATTTGGGGATAGTGGCACTTCCTTTTTGGGTATTAGAGTTATGAAAGATGTGTTGATGCTCTCAAGATTAACATTTCCATCATGAAAGGCCATAATAAGCTCAGTAACATCAGTCTTGATAATATCCCAACAACTTTTGATAAACTCATTATTAAATCCATCTGGGCCTGGGGATTTATCTGTTGGCTAGTTTTTTACCACATCTTCTATTTCTTCCTGAGTAAAAGGTTGTTCCAGATCAATGAATATTTGTGGGTCCACTATGTTTTCATACAGATCATTCAGATCAAAATGCATGGAGTGCCCATTGGATTGTCCCAGTCTATTTTTAAAAGCCTCCCATAAGATTGCAGCCTTTCCTTCATGGTCTGTAACTCTAACTTGATCCTTGTTTAGCAGCATAGCAATTTTATTGTGCCTGTGATTAATAGAAGCTTTTGTATGGAAGAATTTTGTGTTCTCATCTCCAAACTTCACTCCTTTGATTTTACCTCTTTGTTTTCAATAGAACTTCTGATTATTGAGCACAGTTAGCAAAAACTCCTTTTAGCATGTTCCTGCAATTATTCTCAAACACTGATAGATCCCTGTATTCCTCAATCAAGTCCCATAGAAAGATGCAATCATTCAGTTCTGCAATCTGTTTCTTATGACAGGCTAATGTTTTTGCCCACGGTTTAAGTGCTCTACTGACATTTTTGAACTTTGCATTGATCTTCTTTGCAAAATCAGTATAACCCACTAGGATGTTCCATGCAGCCTGAACCATGTGTTTAAATGAGCTGTGTTTAAGCCAATAATTTTCAAATCTGAACACTTTAGATTTTGGAATATTTGTGCCAATTTTAATCATGCAAGGAAGATGATCAGAAATTGGTTTAGCCATGGGGAGAGCAATGGTATTTGGGTAGCTAGTCATCCAAGCAGCAGAAGTGAAAAACCAGTCTAACTTCTCCAAGAAGGGGATGTCCTGCATGTTACTCCAACTAAACTGTCTGCCTTTTAGAGGAAGTTCAATCAAACCAAGTTCACTAATAGCCTCATTAAACATAAGCATTTCACTAACATCTCCTCTAGGTTTATTTCTCTCCTCAGGTGTTCTAATGAAGTTAAAGTCCCCCATGATAATCCAATCCACATCATTAGGCATTTGAACATTACCAAACCATTCAATGAATTCAATCTTATCCTCATGATTGCAAGAACCGTAGATGTTTGTGAGAATCCAAGACTTGGATGAAGTTTTGCATGTGAATTTAATGGACAAGGAAAATTTGTTTTGAAACATCAACTCTCAAGTGAATAAAGCTCGATTCCAGGCAGTGGGGATACCACCAGATGCCCCAATGGAAGGTAAGTATTCAAATTTATTAAATCTCTATGGTCAAACTTTATGTATGTATGTATGTTAAGTCAAAGTTCTCTCTCTTAGTTTCCTGTAAACACACAATCCCAGCAGCACTTTCTTCCAGTTTTTGCCTGATAGTCAACCATTTGTCTGAAGAATTTATACCTCTTACATTCCAGTTAAGAATATTCCAGGTTCTATTGTTATTCATGAAAAACCAAAGTTATGTGCCTTTGAACACCAGGGCCCATCCCCTGGTGGCTATCCCAAAGATCAAAGATTGTGTGATCCACATAGATAACAGGGCTAATGCAACAATGGACTTCAGTCAAACATTGTACTGCAACATGTGACAACCAAAGCCAAGACAACCAGTAGTGTAGGAAAAGAATTTCCAAGGTAACAGAAGTTACTCCCATAATAAGATAACAGAGTTTACACTTCAACATGATACAACCAACAAACAAAAGGTGCCTCCCAGGGCAATCATCCACTCTGAAACTAGTACTGGATTTAAAGTTCACTGCATACATATGGTAATTATTTCCCAAAAGAGAAATGCAGTACTTTCTGTTGTTTAAACCAAGTTGTTGATGTAGACTTATCATCACACAATCTTTGAATTAGGTGCATCTCCTGTGGCCTTGGATACCTTGGCCACCTCCTCCTGCCCCTTCTTTTTAGTCTTCTTGGACAGTTTTTCTTGAAGTTCATCCTCAGCAACCTTACAGAAAGATTTAGTCAGGTTTTAACCACTGAATTATGAATAATTGGAGGGATAGCGTGACATGGCAAGCAAGATTTAGCATCACAAGATTTTCTTCTATAACCCTTATTATCTTTCTTAATCCTGTCACTCCTTCTTACCTCAGTTTCAACTAGGGGTTCTTTCTCCCTCCTTTTCCTTGAAATGGCTTCTCCAAGTGGGAGGACTTTATTTGGAGAGACTTGGTGAAGAGGGCTGCCTGTCCCACTGGAGGAATGAGCTGCAGGTCTAACTCCTTCATTCTCCTTGCCCAGTCCTAGTATGAAATCTTTACAAGTTGGTGCCTGGGAAGTAGCACAACCATCAGGTATATGAAAGAGTAGAGTATCTTCTTGTTCAAAATTAGCAGTCAACAGTTTCCAAGTATCAGATTTGAGCAAATGTATTGTCCAGGCAAAGTTATCAGGTGTCAACAGCAAGTGGATTATGAATTTAAACCAACTTACTGGAATTTCAATTTTGAAAGTGGCTGCAGATCCCTGAGTTGCTGGAGCAAAATGTTGAATCCAAAGATCTAGTCCTTCTTCAGAAATTAAATGTGAGTATTCAGTAACTTCCAAAGCATGATTTTCAGCCAGAGCATGTAAATCAAACACAGTAGGAGAACCTGGCAAGGAAAATGAACCATAATTACCTTTATTGTTCAAGTCTCATGAGGTGCCTACATGATGGATTGGAACATCTTCCTTGCCCTTGACATCTGGGAGCATAGCCTGACCTGCAGAGATAGCAACACCAGCAAGTGTACTGACAGGAACAACAAATTGTGCAGAACTAGTTCCAGCATTTGGAAGGTCTTGCACAGCCACATTTTGCTTGCCCATATCCATATTAGGTAGAGTAGTGCAAGTAGCTTCATTGTCTGTTCCTTCCTTGTGCATCTCTGGTGTGGGTGTTGGTTGTAAATTTTGTTGGAGCTCTGAATCCACATTCTGAACTACCATCTACGGCCACATTCTGCATTTGGTGATTATCCACAGAGTTTTGTGGCACCTAAAGATTCTCCTCCTCCCCCACAACATTATAGGCCAAGGCAATGTTGAGAAGCCCTTGACTAATTGGTGTTACTGGAACTCCTTGATTGACCTCTTCACTGGCAAACTGAGTGACAGAAAATAATCCATCAGATAGAGAGATAGTTGTGGTAATGCTACTATTTGGGGCCCCATCTTCTGGCAAAGAAGGAATTTCAACTTGTTGTTGCCGAGGATGCATGGGTTCTGGTTGTGGAAAAGCCCATTGTTGATCTTATTCTTCTTGCTCCACAAAATAACTATCATGGGATTGAAAATTAAAATCATGATGACAAGTTTCATGGTTATCATTATTCTTTATAGCATACATGTCATCACCATAATCATCATAGATAGGAACTTTGTTTTCATAATCAATTGCAACCTCTTCCAAAATAGTGGATTCATTATTAAATAAAGTCATGACCTCTCCAAATCCACTTCCATCAATGTAATCATCATAAATAGGAGGCATGTAATCATCATAATAAATTTTCTCATCAAAACTTGTGGGACTAAAAATACCATCTTCATCAAATATATCATCCCCAAGCTTATGTCTTTGCAAATCGTTAGCATCATGGATATTCAAATAGTTCATACCAACAACATTGCAATCATGCTCATCATTCAAAGATTTTCTATCACACATTTTATAGAATTCTTCTTCTATCAATTGAGCAGAATTTTCCTTTCCATCATTTTCACGAAAGACATTATAAAGATGAATAATATGATGCAACCTCAATTCCATATTTTTTGTAGTTTTCTTTTATAAACCAAACTAGTGATAAGACAAGAAATTAAAAGATACGATTGGAAGATCTAAATATATACCTTCAAGCACTCACCTCCCTAGCAAAAGCACCAAAAAGAGCTTCATGTCTACTATGCAACTTTAATCTTGTAGACTCATGTTGGGCCTCCAAGCGTAGAGTTTTGTAGGATAGTAGCAATTTTCCCTCAAGTGGATGACCTAAGGTTTATCAATCCATGGGAGCCGCAGGATGAAGATGGTCTCTCTCAAACAACCCTGCAACCAAATACAAGAAATCTCTTGTGTCCCAACACATCCAATACAATGGCAAATTGTATAGGTGCACTAGTTCGGCGAAGAGATGGTGATAAAAGTGTAGTAATGATAGTAGATATTGATTTTTGTAATAAGAACAATAAAAACAGCAAGTTAGCAATTGATAAAACGGAGCACAAATGGTAGTGCAATGCTTGAAAATGAGGCCTAGGCTAGTGCAATCTCTCAACAATGCTAATCTAATTAGATCATATAACCATCCCTCATCGTGCAACAAAGAATCACTCCAAAGTTCTTATCTAGTGGAGAGCATAAGAAGAAATTGTTTGTAGCTATTCTTTTCGATCGATCTATCAAGAGTTCATACTAAAATAACACCAAATCAAATTCAGATTTATAATACTCGATCCAACACAAAGAAACCTCAAAGAGTGCCCCAAGATTTCTAGCGTAGAAACAAAGACGAGAACATGCATCAACCCCTATGCATATATTACCCCAATGTCACCTCAGGAATCCGTGAGTTGAGTGCCAAAACATATATTAAGTGAATCAAAATAATACCCCATTGTCACCACGGGTATTCATATGTAGTACATATATCAAGTGCTCTCAAATCCATAAAAGTATTTAATCCGATAAAATGAAATCTCAAAAGGAAAACTCAATTCACAACAAGATAGAGAGGGAGAAACACCATATGATCCATCAAGAACACGAGAGAGAGAGAGAGACAGATTAAACACATAGCTACTGGTACAAACCCTCAGCCCCAAGGGTCGACTACTCCCTCCTCATCATGGTGGCCGTCGGGATGATGAAGATGGCCACCAGTGATGATTTCCCCCTCCGCTGGAGTGCCAGAACATGGTCTAGATTGGTTTTTCGTGGCTATAGAGGCTTGCGGCGGCGAAACTTCTGATCTAGGGTTACCTTCAGGGTTTTTGAAATATTTGGGAATTTGTAGGGCAAAGAGGCGGTGTGGGAGGCCACCGAGGTGGGCACGACTCACCAGGGTGCGCTTGGGCCCCCAGGCGCACCCCAAGTGGGTTGTGCCCCCTCGGGGCACCCCTCTGGTACTTGTTTGGCCCATTGGATGTCTTCTGGTCCAAAAAAACACCAAAAAGTTTCGTTGCGTTTGGACGTCGTTTGGTATTGATTTTTTGCGACGTAAAAACAAGCAAAAAATAGCAACTGGCACTGTGCAGTATGTCAATAGGTTAGTCCCAAAAAATGATATAAAGTTGCTATAAAATGATTGTAAAACATCCAAGAATGATAATATAATAGCATAGACCAATCAAAAATTATAGATACGTTGGAGACGTATCAGCAGTGTCACGATTAAAGTGAATGATGACATATGTCATTACTTCCAGACGCAAAAGGGTCTAAGATAGGGATACCTCATGTCTCCTATCTTGTTCAACATAGTGGCAATTCTCATAGGTAGAGCTAAAGAGGATGGCCAAGTAGGAGGACTAGTACCACATCTTGTGGATGGTGGGGTGTCCATACTACATTACGCTGACAATGCTATTATTTTCACGGAACATGATATATCAATGGCTAGAAATATGAAGATCGTGCTATGCCTATTCGAATAATTGTCGGGATTGAAGATTAATTTTAGCAAAAGTGAGTTATTCTATTTTGGGAGAGCCAAAGATGAACAAGATGCTTATAGACAATTGTTCATATGTGAACTAGGTACCCTCCTGTTTAGTTATCTGGGCGTAGTATTTCACCATCACGAGCTTACTAACAAGGAGTGGAAGTGTATTGAAGATCGATTTGAAAAAAAACATGTTGCCATAAGGGTAAGATTATGTCTTTCGGTGGTCGGCTAGTACTGATAAACTCAGTGCTCATGAGTAGGCTGATGTTCCTTTTGTCTTTCTTTGAAGTACCTGTAGGGGTACAAAAAAGGTTAGATTTCTACCGATCACGATTTTTTTGGCAATGCGATGAAATAAAGAGAAAGTACAGGCTTCCTAACTGGGATATCATTTGTAGACCGAAGGACCAGGGTGGGCTCAGGATTGAGAATTTAGAGGTAGAGAATAGATGCCTACTCAGTAAATGGCTGTACAGGCTTTCTGTTGACACTGAAGGCACACGAATGATCTAAGACATTGGCCTAGGTTACCATTATACCTATATTGATTCACCTTTCTAGAAGGGTTAATGAGAATGAAAGCAACCTTCTTCCATAGGACTAAATTCATCATTGGAAATGGTAATTCAACTAGATTCTAGGAGGATACTTGGTTAGGGGAGGCACCTTTAGCCACACAATATTCATCTTTGTACAATATTTTTACAGTGTAAGGAGGCTTATGTTGCTACAGTACTACAGTCTACCCCCTCTAAACATTCGATTCCGGAGATCTTTAATAGGAGACCGATGGGATAGATGGCTACATATGGTGCGAAGGTTGATGGACGTTCACCTCTTTGATGAGCTAGATACGTTTCACTAACTATCTATGAACGGAATCTTCTTAGTGAAATCTATGTATGTTGGCCCAATTGACCCTGGTCCAATCTCGAAATCGACACATATTTCGAAGATTAAAGTGCCTTTAAGAATCAAAGTCTTCATGTGGTTAGTTCACAAGGAGGTGATTCTGACTAAGGATAACTTGGCAAAGCGAAGTTGGGAGGGTAGTCAACCATGTTGCTTTTGTGATCAAGATGAACCTATTAAACAACTCTTTCTTGATTATCCGCTGGCCAAACTATCATGTCGTTCAATTCATATAGACTTTAATATCACCCCTCCAAATAGTATTCACATGTTATTTGGGACGTGGCTAAATGGAGTAGAGCCAAATACTGTGAGGCATATTGAGATAGGAGTATGCGCATTACTTTGGGCTATATGCAACTGCAGAAACGATATGGTTTCTAACAGATAAACTCGATTAAAAAATTTGCAGGTTGTCAGCATGCCACTACTTGGATCCGTACGTGGTCGTTACTCACACATGTGCAAGCGAGGGAGCCTTTGGTTACTGGGTCTTCCCAATGAGAGATGGTAGCTCGGGGTACCTACAACCGATTTGGATGGCGGTCCAGTAATAGGCTAGGTGTTTAGTCGTGTCGTCCTATTTTTGCCGGTTGTGGAAACTTTTACCCTTTTTAGCTCTTTTTAGCTCCAAGAGAGCTTGTACTAGACCGCAGAACTTTTGGATACTTTGCTTAATAATACGGCTACATGCATCATTCTGATGCAGGGGCTGGGGTGATCCTCCTTTTTCTAAAAAAAGTTCGGGGTTGATGAGGCGCCAAATCATAACAACAATGATGCCAAAGAGGGACAAGTATGGCCACAACTGGTTGGCGCCAACCATTCGCTCTGACATGGGGATATCGACCTCACATTCGATTAGGAGGTGTAGAGTGGGATTTTGTAGAGTTGTTTTCAAGAATCATTTGCATTGTAAATCCACACTAAAATCATGTGAAAAAACCAATCTCCACTTCGTTTGGTGAGATGCATTGGATGGACATCGTCCGACTGGATGTCCGTGGACACGCCTATATGTATCTGCAGATATTGGTGTTGGAAATATGCCCTAGAGGAAATAATAAATTGGTTATTATCATATTTCCTTGTTCCTGATAAATTTTTATTATTCATGCTAGAATTGTATTGACCAGAAACTTAAATACATGTGTGGATATATAAACAACACCATGTCCCTAGTGAGCCTCTACTAGACTAGATCGTTGTTCAAAGATGGTTAATGTGTCCTAACCATGGACATGAGTTGTCATTTGATAAACGGAATCACAACATTAGGAGAATGATGTGATGGACAGACCCAACTGTAAGCTTAGCATCAAATTGTATCACTTAGTTTATTTGCTACAACTTTATTCTTGTCAAGTATCTGTTCCTTAGACCATGAGATCATGCCACTCCCGGATACTGGAGGAATACTTTGTGTGATATCAAACATCACTTCATAACTAGGTGATCATAAAGATACTCTACATGTATCCCTGAAAGTATTTGTTGGGTTGCATGGATCGAGACTGGGATTTGTCACTCCATGTGACGGAGAGATATCTCTGGACCCTCTCGGTAATACAACATCACAAGAAGCATGCAAGCATGTGACTAATAAGTTTAGTCATGTGATCTTTTATTACGGAACGAGTAAAGAGACTTGTCGGTAACAATATTGAACTAGATATGGAGAATCGACGATCGAATCTCATGCAAGTAACATATCACCGGACAAAGGGAATTGTATACAGGATTAATTGAATCCCCGACATTATGGTTCAACCGATAAAGATCTTCCTGGAATATGTAGGAATAAATATGGGTATCCAGGTCACGCTATTGGTTATTGATTGGAGAGGTGTCTCGGTCATGTCTACATGATTCCCGAACTCGTAGGGTCGCACATTTAACGTTCAGTACCGCTAGGGTAATGTGGAGATATTAACAGTGGAAATTCCAAAAGTAGTTAGGAGTCCCTGATGGGATCAAGGACATCAGGAGAAGCTCCAGAATTGTCTAAGGTAAATATTTATATATGGGAAGTCATATTCAGGGTTCCGAAAAAGTTCAGGAATTTTTTATAGAGTACCGGGAAGGTTTTAGAAGGTTCCAGGGGTTCCATCGTGGGGTCCAACGACCCGAGAAGGGCCCACATGGACCGAGGGGTGGGGCTGCAACCCACATGGGCTAGCCACAAAGGGTTGAATTTAGAGATAAGATTTAGAGATAAGATTTTATCTCTAAATTTAAAGGGTTGAATCTAGAGATAAGATTTTATCTCCAAGTTTAAAGGGATTTCTCCCTTGTGGCCAGCCCTAGGAGTGTTTTCGACGCCCTCCGCTTCCCCCTGGCCTACATATAGATGGGGAGGCACATGAGGGTAGCCACCCTTTCACCCTTGCCCATTACCTCTCCCAACTCTTCCCACGTTTCTTCGGTACGCGCTTGGCGAAGCCCTGCCGGAATTCCGCTGCCACCACCACCACCTCACCGTTGGGCTGGTCCCAATCTCATCTACCTCCTCTCCCTCGCTTGCTGGTCCTGATCTCATCTACCTCCTCTCCCTCGCTTGCTAGATCAAGAAGGAGAGGATGACACCAAACTGAACGTGTGCTATTCTCGGAGGTGCCGTCCGTTCGGCACTAGATCGGATTGGATCATGATTGGATCACAAAGAGTATGACTACATCAACTGCGTTAAATATGCTAACGCTTTCAGCCTACAAGGGTATGTAGACTCGCTCCGTTGTCGTTGCTATGCATCTCATAGATTAGATCTTGGGTGTTCCGTTGGATTTTTTAAAATTTTCATGCAATGTTCCCTATCAGTGGCATCGTGAGCTAGGTTTATGCATAGATGTATATGCACGAGTAGAACACAAATATGTTGTGTGCATTGATGTTCAGATTGCTTACCTCCCTTGTCTTATTTGGATTCGACAGTATTGTGGGATGAAGCGGCTTGGACCAACTTTAATTGTCCTCGCATAAGAGACAAGTTCCACTGACTAACATGCAACTTGTATTGCATAAAAGTGGTTGGCGGGTGTCTATCCCTCCCACCTTAGTTGAATCTGATTTGACAATGGCAGTCATTATAGAAGGTTAAAAGGCAACTTGTATATCACCTTTGTGGTTTTGTGTAGATAAGAACGGTTCTTATAGTCCGCCCTAGCAGCCAAGTGAAAATTGCAACAACAATTAGAGGACGTCTAACTTGTTTTTGCGGGGCATGTTGATATGGTATGGCCAAAACATGATGTGATATATGTTGATGTATGAGATGGTCATGTCTTGTAATAGGTTCATGACTTGCATGTCGATGAGTACGGCAACTGGCAGGAGCCATAGGGTTGTCTTTAACTTATTGTATGACCTGCGTGTCAATCATTAAACGCCATATAATTGCTTTACTTTATCACTATGAGTTAGCAATACTTGTAGAAGCAATAGTTGGTGGAGACAACCACATGACGGCATAATGATGGAGATCTTAGTGTCATGCCAGTGACGATGGAGATCATGCCAGTGTTTTGGAGATGGAGATCAAAAGCACAAGATTATAATGGACATATCATGTCACATATTGATTGCATGTGATGTTTATCTTTTATGCATCTTATTTTTGCTTAGGATGACGGTATCACTATAAGATGATCCCTTAACGTAATTTCAAGATAAAAGGTGTTCTCCCTAAGTATGCACCATTGCAAAAGTTCATCGTTTTGAACACCTCGTGACGATCGGGTGTGGTAGACTCTTCGTTCACATACAATAGATGTAAGCCATTCTTTGATAGGTGGGAACCCGATGAACGAGTTCACGCCCGAGGGTGACCCGATCTTCACGTCGTAGGATCGAATCGGGAGGGATAACTAGCTGCAAGAAGCTGGGATAACTAGCTTTATACCAGCCAAGGTTGGATGCAACACGTACGTTGGGGAAGGCTGGCTGAAGCTACAAGAACTCCAACCCGCTGTCCGAACAATCGCAGAACCACAAACCGGGACTAATCCACACAAAACGTCCGGAACCGTAGAGCACGAACTAGGGGGAACCAGAGGCTCCTTCTCGCGAATCCGAATGAACTCACAAGAGCAAAGGTAGCAAGATCTTTTGGGTCTCTCTAGCAGTCTTGCTGCATAAGCTTGTAACTAAATGGTTTGACAAAAGGTTTTTCTAGAGGATGGGGGAGATGGGGTTTTATAGCAGGGACAACCCCCCTTAGCTAGGTGTGAAAATGGTTTCAAAAGTAAGCAGGTTTGCATGGCTTCCTTAGGTGAATAAGCAGTCAACTTTGGAGTTGTTGCAGAGCTCCTCGAAAATTCGCGAAGTCTTAACAGCCTGGACACCTTCCACGAGAATGACTAGAACTTTTGACTCACAACTCCAAATGATGTGAGGTTTTTTGCATTGGAACGATAATTTGATGTAGCTTCTGTTGATGTGCCCCTATGTCCCCGTCTCTCCATCATATGGGTGTGGCACAAAGTAATATCAGAGGTAAAATCTGATAGCATCAGCTTCACTTGAAACTTGTTTTCTCCAAACTTTTTCCTCCAAAGCGATTGCTCCAAAATCTCATAGGTTGTTGGATTTCTTCCATGTGATACCTAAGTTCAAACAACAACAATGGAGATGAAAGTGTAGCCATGTGGTCAAGATTGTGGTATGAACTTAAGTTAGCGTTCACCTTGCCATGTGTTTGCTAGATTCGGCTTAGTAATTCTTTCCAACTAAATTGTGCACTTTTCTAAAATGTCATGTATGATGTACCCATGTGCTCATCATCCTCCCTCCCTCGATGAAGAGTCGTCCTCGACTCTCTTTGATCTGCAAAACATATGTAGAAGGGAAGTAGATAATATCCATGCAAAGAAATAATGCAATCCTCATTTGTAGCTTTCACCTTTGAATTGTGTTGCATCTGATCATGTACTTGTTTTTCACTGTTGGAGATCGTAGCAGAATTTAAAATTTTCTACGCATCACCAAGATCAATCTATGGATTAATCTAGCAACGAGGGAGAGAGGAGTGCATCTACATACCCTTGTAGATCACGAGCGGAAGCGTTCAGAGAACGGGGATGATGGAGTCGTACTCGCCGTGATCCAAATCACCGATGACCAAGTGCTGAACAGACGATACCTCCGCATTCAACACACGTACGGAGCGGATTACGTCTCCTCCTTCTTGATCCAGCAGGGGGGAAGGAGAGGTTGATGAAGATCCAGCAGCACGACGGCGTGGTGGTGGATGCAGCAATGATCGCAGCAGGGCTTCGCCGAGCTTCTGCGAGAGGGAGAGGTGTAGCAGGGGAGAGGGAGGCGCCAAGACTTCGGGTGCGGCTGCCCTCCCGCCCCCCTCCTTTATATAGCCCCCTAGGGGGGGCGCTGGCCCTGGAGATGGGATCTCCCAAGGGGGCGGCGGCCAAGGGGGATGGAGTGCCCCCCAAGGCAAGTGGAGGCGCCCCCCACCCTAGGCGCAGGGGGCCCAGGGGGGCGCACCAGCCCACTATGGGCTGGTTCCCCTCCCCACTTCAGCCCATGGGGCCCTCCGGGATGGGTGGCCCCACCCGGTGGTCCCGGTACAATACCGGTGACCCCGAATCTTTCCCGATGGCCGAAACTACACTTCCTAATATAATTCTTCACCTCCGGACCATTCCGGAACTCCTCATGACGTCTAGGATCTCATCCGGGACTCCGAACAACTTTCGGATTACTGCATACTCATATCTCTACAACCCTAGCGTCACCGAACCTTAAGTGTGTAGACCCTATGGGTTCGGGAGACAAGCAGACATGACCGAGACGACTCTCCGGTCAATAACCAAGAGCGGGATCTAGATATCCATGTTGGCTCCCACATGCTCCTCGATGATATCATCGAATGAACCATGATGTCGAGGACTTAATCAATCCCGTATTCAATTCCCTTTGTCAATCGGTACGTTACTTGCCCGAGACTCGATCGTCGGTATCCCAATACCTTGTTCAGTCTCGTTACCGGCAAGTAACTTTACTCGTACCGTAATGCATGATCCTGTGATCAACCACTTGATCACATCGAGCTCATTATGGTGATGCATTACCGAGTGGGCCCAGAGATACCTCTCCGTCATACGGAGTGACCAATCCCAGTCTCGATTCGTGCCAACCCAACAGACACTTTCGGAGACACCTGTAATGTACCTTTATAGTCACCCAGTTACGTTGTGACGTTTGGCACACCCAAGTCACTCCTACGGTATCCGGGAGTTGCACAATCTCATGGTCTAAGTAAATGATACTTGACATTAGAAAAGCTACAGCAAACGAACTACACGATCTTTGTGCTATGCTTAGGTTTGGGTCTTGTCCATCACATCATTCTCCTAATGATGTGATCCCATTATCAATGACATCCCCATGTCCATAGCCAGGAAACCATGACTATCTGTTGATCAACGAGCTAGTCAACTAGAGGCTCACTAGGGACACATTGTGGTCTATGTATTCACACATGCATTACGATTTCCAGATAATACAATTATAGCATGAATAATAGACAATTATCATGAACAAGGGAATATAATAATCATTTTATTATTGCCTCTAGGGCATATTTCCAACAGTCTCCCACTTGCACTAGAGTCAGTCATCTAGTTACATTGTGATGAATCGAACACCCATGGAATTCTGGTGTTGATCATGTTTTGCTCTAGGGAGAGGTTTAGTCAACGGATCTGCCACATTCAGGTCCGTATGTACTTTACAAATTTCTATGTCTCCATTTTGAACACTTTCACGAATGGAGTTGAAGCGACGCTTGATATGCCTGGTCTTCCTGTGAAACCTGGGCTCCTTGGCAAGGGCAATAGCTCCAGTGTTGTCACAGAAGAGAGTCATCGGGCCCGACGCATTGGGTATGACTCCTAGGTCGGTAATGAACTCCTTCACCCAGACTGCTTCGTGTGCTGCCTTCGAGGCTGCCATGTACTCCGCTTCACATGTAGATCCTGCCACCACGCTTTGCTTGCAACTGCACCAGCTTACTGCCCCACCATTCAAAATATACACGTATCCGGTTTGTGACTTAGAGTCATCCAGATCTGTGTCGAAGCTAGCATCGACGTAACCCTTTACGATGAGCTCTTCGTCACCTCCATAAACGAGAAACATTTCCTTAGTCCTTTTCAGGTACTTCAGGATATTCTTGACCGCTGTCCAGTGTTCTATGCCGGGATTACTTTGGTACCTTCCTACCAAACTTACGGCTAGGTTTACATCAGGTCTGGTACACAGCATAGCATACATGATAGACCCTATGGCCGAGGCATAGGGGACGACACTCATCTTTTCTCTATCTTTTGCCGTGGTCGGGCTTTGAGCCGTGCTCAATCTCGTACCTTGCAATACAGGCAAGAACCCCTTCTTTGACTGATCCATTTTGAACTTCTTCAATATCTTGTCAAGGTACGTACTCTGTGAAAGACCAATGAGGCGTCTCCATCTATCTCTATAGAACTTGATGCCTAATATATAAGCAGCTTCTCCAAGGTCCTTCATTGAAAAACAATTGTTCAAGCAGGCCTTTATGCTTTCCAAGAATTCTATATCATTTCCCATCAACAGTATGTCATCCACATACAATATGAGAAATCCTACAGAGATCCCACTCACTTTCTTGTAAATGCAGGCTTCTCCATAAGTCTGCATAAACCCAAACGCTTTGATCATCTCATCAAAGCGAATGTTCCAACTCCGAGATGCTTGCACCAGCCCATAAATCGAGCGTTGGAGCTTGCACACCTTGTTAGCATTCTTAGGATCGACAAAACCTACCGGCTGCATCATATACAATTCTTCCTTAAGGAAACCATTAAGGAATGCCGTTTTGACGTCCATTTGCCATATTTCATAATCATAGAATGCGGCAATTGCTAACATGATTCGGACGGACTTTAGCTTCGCTACCGGTGAGAAAGTCTCATCGTAGTCAACCCCTTGAACTTGTCGATAACCCTTAGCGACAAGCCGAGCTTTATAGATGGTCACATTACCATCCGCGTCTGTCTTCTTCTTGAAGATCCATTTATTTTCTATGGCTCGCCGTTCAACGGGCAAGTCAGTCAAAGTCCATACTTCATTTTCATACATGGATCCTATCTCGGATTTCATGGCTTCTAGCCATTTGTTGGAATCCGGTCCCGCCATCGCTTCTTCATAGTTCGAAGGTTCACCGTTGTCTAACAACATGATTTCCAAGACAGGGTTGCCGTACCACTCTGGTGCGGAACGTGTCCTTGTGGACCTTCGAATTTCAGTAGGAGCTTGATCAGAAGTATCTTGATCATCATGAATAACTTCCTCTCTAGTCGGTGCAGGCACCTCAGGAACATTTTCTTGAGTTGCGCCATTTACCGGTTCAAGAGGCAATACTTCATCAAGTTCTACTTTCCTCCCACTTCTTTCAAGAGAAACTCTTTCTCTAGAAAGGATCCATTCTTGGCAACAAAGCTCTTGCCTTTGGATCTGAGGTAGAAGGTATACCCAATGGTTTCTTTCGGGTATCCTATGAAGACGCATTTTTCCGACTTGGGTTCGAGCTTTTCAGGTTGAAGTTTCTTGACATAAGCATCGCATCCCCAAACTTCTAGAAATGACAGCTTAGCTTTCTTCCCAAACCATAATTCATACGGTGTCGTCTCAACGGATTTCGACGGAGCCCTATTTAAAGTGAATGCGGCAGTCTCTAAAGCATAGCCCCAAAATGATAGCGTTAAATCGGTAAGAGACATCATAGATCGCACCATATCTAATAGAGTGCGATTACGACGTTCAGACACACCATTACGCTAAGGTGTTCCAGGCGGCGTGAGTTGTGAAACTATTCCACCTTTTCTTAAGTGTGTGCCAAATTCGTGACTCAAGTATTCTCCCCCATGATCTGATCAAAAGAACTTGATTTTCCTGTCATGTTGATTTTCAACCTCACTCTGAAATTCCTTGAACTTTTCAAAGGTCTCAGACTTGTGTTTCATTAAGTAGACATACCCATATCTACTCAAGTCATCAGTGAGGGTGAGAACATAACGATAACCACCGCGAGCCTCAACACTCATTGGACCGCACACATCTGTATGTATGATTTCTAATAAGTTGGTTGCTCGCTCCATTGTTCTTGAGAACGGAGTCTTGGTCATTTTACCCATGAGGCATGGTTCGCACGTGTCAAATGATTCGTAATCAAGAGACTCTAAAAGTCCATCTGCATGGAGCTTCTTCATGCGTTTGACACCTATGTGACCAAGGCGGCAGTGCCACAAGTATGTGGGACTATCATTATCAACCTTACATCTTTTGGTATTCACACTATGAATATGTGTAGCATTACGCTCAAGATTCATTAAGAATAAACCATTCACCATCGGGGCATGACCATAAAACATATCTCTCATATAAATAGAACAACCATTATTCTCGGATTTAAATGAGTAGCCATCTCGAATTAAACAAGATCCTGATACAATGTTCATGCTCAAAGCTGGCACTAAATAACAATTATTGAGGTTTAAAACTAATCTCGTAGGTAAATGTAGAGGTAGCGTGCCAACGGCGATCACATCGACCTTGGAACCATTCTCGACGCGCATCATCACCTCATCCTTTGCCAGTCTCCTCTTATTCCGCAGCTCCTGCTTTGAGTTACAAATGTGAGCAACCGCACCAGTATCAAATACCCAAGAGCTACTACGAGCACTGGTAAGGTACACATCAATTACATGTATATCACATATACCTTTCGTGATGTCGGACTTCTTGTCCGCTAAGTATTTGGGGCAGTTCCGCTTCCAGTGACCACTTCCCTTGCAATAAAAGCACTCAGTCTCGGGCTTGGGTCCATTCTTTGGCTTCCTCCCGGCAGCTTGCTTACCGGGCGCAGCAACTCCCTTGCCGTCCTTCTTGAAGTTCTTCTTACCCTTGCCTTTCTTGAACTTAGTGGTTTTATTCACCATCAACACTTGATGTTCCTTTTTGATTTCTACCTCCGCTGATTTCAGCATTGAATATACCTCAGGAATGGTCTTTTCCATCCCCTGCATATTGAAGTTCATCACAAAGCTCTTGTAGCTCGGTGGAAGCGACTGAAGGATTCTGTCAATGACCGCGTCATCCGGGAGATTAACTCCCAGCTGAGTCAAGCGGTTATGTAACCCAGACATTGTGAGTATGTGCTCACTGATAGAACTATTTTCCTCCATTTTACAGCTGAAGAACTTGTCGGAGACTTCATATCTCTCGACCCGGGCATGAGCTTGAAAAACCATTTTCAGCTCTTCGAACATGTCATATGCTCCGTGTTTCTCAAAACGCTTTTGGAGCCCCGGTTCTAAGCTGTAAAGCATGCCGCACTGAACGAGGGAGTAATCATCAGCACGCTGCTGCCAAGCGTTCATAACGTCTTGGTTCTCTGGGATGGGTGCGTCACCTAGCGGTGCTTCTAGGACATAGTCTTTCTTGGCAGCTATGAGGATGATCCTCAGGTTCCGGACCCAGTCCGTATAGTTGCTGCCATCATCTTTCAGCTTGGTTTTCTCTAGGAACGCATTGAAGTTGAGGACAACGTGGGCCATTTGATCTACAAGACATATTCTAAAGATTTTAGACTAAGTTCGTGATAATTGAGTTCATCTAATCAAATTATTCAATGAACTCCCACTCAGATAGACATCCCTCCAGTCATCTAAGTATAACATGATCCGAGTTAACTAGGCCGTGTCCGATCATCACGTGAGACGGACTAGTCAACATCGGTGAACATCTTCATGTTGATCGTATCTTCTATACGACTCATGCTCGGCCTTTTGGTTTTCTGTGTTCCGAGGCCATGTATGTACATGCTAGGCTTGTCAAGTCAACCTAAGTGTATCGCGTGTGTAAATCTGGCTTACATCCGTTGTATTCGAACGTTAGAATCTATCACACCCGATCATCACGTGGTGCTTCGAAACAACGAACCTTCACAACGGTGCACAGTTAGGGGAACACTTTCTTGAAATTATTTCGAGGGATCATCTTATCTAAGCTACCATCGTTCTAAGCAAATAAGATGTAAAACATGATAAACATCACATGCAATCAAATAGTGACATGATATGGCCAATATCATTTGCTCCTTTGATCTCCATCTTCGGGGCTCCATGATCATCGTTGTCACCGGCATGACGCCATGATCTCCATCATCATGATCTCCATCATCGTGTCTTCTTGAAGTTGTCTCGTCATCTATTACTTCTACTACTATGGCTAACGCTTTAGCAATAAAGTAAAGTAATTACATGACATTTATGTTGACACGCAGGTCATAAATAAATAAAGACAACTCCTATGGCTCCTGCTGGTTGTCATACTCATCGACATGCAAGTCGTGATTCCTATTACAAGAACATGATCAATCTCATACATCACATATATCATTCATCATTCATCACAACCTTTGGCCATATCACATGACATAACACTTGCTGCAAAAACAAGTTAGACGTCCTCTAATTGTTGTTGCAAGTTTTTACGTGGCTGCTATAGGTTTCTAGCAAGAACGTTTCTTACCTACGCCAAAACCACAACGTGAATTGCCAATTTCTATTTACCCTTCATAAGGACCCTGTTCATCGAATCCGATCCGAATAAAGTGGGAGAGACAGACACCCGCCAGCCACCTTATGCAACTAGTGCATGTCAGTCGGTGGAACCGGTCTCACGTAAGCGTACGTGTAAGGTTGGTCCGGGCCACTTCATCCCACGATGCCTCTGAATCAAGATAAGACTAGTAAGGCAAGCAAATTGACAATATCGACGCCCACAACTACTTTGTGTTCTACTCGTGCATAGTAACTACGCATAGACCTAGCTCATGATGCCACTGTTGGAGATCGTAGCAGAATTTAAAATTTTCCACGCATCACCAAGATAAATCTATGAAGTCATCTAGCAACGAGGGAGAGAGGAGTGCATCTACATACCCTTGTAGATCACGAGCGGAAGCGTTCGGAGAACGGGGATGATGGAGTCGTACTCGCCGTGATCCAAATCACCGATGACCAAGTGTCGAACGGACGGCACCTCCGCGTTCAACACACGTACGGAGAGGATGACGTCTCCTCCTTCTTGATCCAGCAAGGGGGAAGGAGAGGTTGATGAAGATACAGCAGCACGACGGCGTGGTGGTGGATGCAGCAGGGCTTCGCCGAGCTTCTGCGAGAGGGGAAGGTGTAGCAGGGGAGAGGGAGGCGCCAAGACTTCGGGTGCGGCTGCCCTCCCTCCCCCCTTCCTTTACATAGGCCCCCTGGGGGGGCCCCGGCCCTGGGGATGGGATCTCCCAAGGGGGCGGCGGCCAAGGGGGGTGGAGTGCCCCCAAGGCAAGTGGAGGCGCCCCCCACCCTAGGGTTTCCAGCCCTAGGCGTAGGGGGCCCAAGGGGGGGCGCACCAGCCCACTATGGGCTGGTTCCCCTCCCCACTTCAGCCCATGGGGCCCTCCGGGATGGGTGCCCCACCCAGTGGACCCCCGGGACCCATCCGGTGGTCCCGGTACAATATCGGTGACCCCGAATCTTTCCCGATGGCCGAAACTACACTTCCTATATATAATTCTTCACCTCCAGACCATTCCGGAACTCCTCGTGACGTCCAGGATCTCATCCGGGACTCCGAACAACTTTCGGATTACTGCATACTCATATCTCTACAACCCTAGCGTCACCGAACCTTAAGTGTGTAGACCCTATGGGTTCGGGAGACAAGCAGACATGACCGAGACGACTCTCCGGTCAATAACCAAGAGCGGGATCTAGATATCCATGTTGGCTCCCACATGCTCCTCGATGATATCATCGAATGAACCATGATGTCGAGGACTTAATCAATCCCGTATTCAATTCCCTTTGTCAATCGGTACGTTACTTGCCCGAGACTCGATCGTCGGTATCCCAATACCTTGTTCAGTCTTGTTACTGGCAAGTCACTTTACTCGTACTGTAATGCATGATCCTGTGATCAACCACTTGATCACATCGAGCTCATTATGATGATGCATTACCGAGTGGGCCCAGAGATACCTCTCCGTCATGCGGAGTGACAAATCCCAGTCTCGATTCGTGCCAACCCAACAGACACTTTCGGAGACACCTGTAATGTACCTTTATAGTCACCCAGTTACGTTGTGACGTTTGGCACACCCAAGGCACTCCTACGGTATCCGGGAGTTGCACAATCTCATGGTCTAAGGAAATGATACTTGACATTCAGAAAAGCTACAGCAAACGAACTACACGATCTTTGTGCTATGCTTAGGTTTGGGTCTTGTCCATCACATCATTCTCCTAATGATGTGATCCCGTTATCAATGACGTCCCCATGTCCATAGCCAGGAAACCATGACTATCTGTTGATCAACGAGCTAGTCAACTAGAGGCTCACTAGGGACACATTGTGGTCTATGTATTCACACATGTATTACAATTTCCGGATAATACAATTATAGCATGAATAATAGACAATTATCATGAACAAGGAAATATAATAATCATTTTATTATTGCCTCTAGGGCATATTTCCAACATTCACAACGTGCAATTTGTCCAGAGATGATTGGTATTGTTTTGAAGACCGAGATGTCCTCATCATCCCCCCTCTCTTGAAAAGGAGTCGTCCTCGACTCTACCTGGTCATCACATAAAAGAAGGTAGGGCAATACCAAATCATAACGCAAAGGTTTCATGATATGGAGTATTTTAGTTTTCAGCTTTGCTATCTTATGGATAATGCAAACATGATGTTTTGTTCGACTTAGGAGTTCCTTCCAGCAAATATTTCCATGGAGCACAAATTTATAACCAACCATAACCATGTCCATATCATCCTCCCTCTCTTGGAGAAAATTCGGCAGTGACTTCATTTGGTCTACAAAATTATAGCACGAGGACAATACAAAATGACTAGGAAAAGAAAATGATGAATAATCATGTGCAACATTCAGTTTTATTGGATCTTTAATAGCCTCTTCAAGATTAACAAAATCATATTGCTGGATGGATGATGTACGAAACAATTTTTCTCTAATCTTATCACACCATTGCTTCAAAAACTCATAAGTGCATACCTCTGACTTCATCAAAATGGAAGATCCTTTTTGTTTTACCTCAGTGATTACTTGGATGCCTTTTTGAAAATCAATCTTCACACATGCACCTTATGTAGTGGTACTGCATGTCCTCCATATTTGTTCTTGGATCTCGTCCTCCCATCGTTGCAAGAGAGCTAATAGGTATGAGTTTTGCATCTGCACATATTGTAAAGAAAGAGTATTTTGTGAAAGGTTAGTGATTGAATACTCCTCCCTCTCTTTTCATTTGGTGGATCACTCATTTCTTTCATATTATGGGGAAACACCTTAAGCTCGTGTTTGGTGGACACACGCAACTCACTAATCCTCTCTCTTGGATGATGTGGTATATTATGTTGTGATTCACTCATCTCTCTAATGTGGTGTGGAATGATCTCAATCACACATTTTGTGGACTCAAACAAGTCATTCATCCTCTCTCGCTGAATGTGTGGTGGTATACCTAGGTGGAGATCTTTCATTTCTATAATCTCATGATGAACAATCTGATCCTCACATTTTGTGGAGTCACCCAACTCATTTTTCTTTTCACTCTCAAGTGGTTGGATTTTTGAAAGTGGGCACTCTTCCTCACTTTTGGTGGAGTCACTTAGCTTGCTTTTCTTATCACTCTCAAGTTGTGGGATTTTCGATTGTGGACTCTCTTCCTCACATGGAATTTGTGGAACACGTTTATTGGATGTTGGGACATTAGTGGTGGTCAAGATGCCAACATTAGGAGTGAGCTTCTTAGGTGAAGATGGGCTATGAATCATCGGAGCCGCTCCATCAACCACGGTCATGCTTTGCGGTGGGTCATCGTTGTGCTGACGGGTGCCACAACTTCTCCCTCGAGCATGACATCCTTGTTGCACTTCAGGTGCAGCACTATCACGCCCACGAGAAGAAATACCATGCCCTCGAGCATGTCCTCTTTGTTGCACTTCATGAGTACTAGTGACACGCCCACGAGCAGCAACATCATACTCTTGAGCATGTCTTCTTTGCTGCACTTCATGAGCAACAGGGTATTGTCGGTGTCGAACCCTATCACCACATGTTGGAAGATGCTCGTGAAGCATCCTCTCCATGGCTCGTAGTATGTTGTTCTCGAGTTGTTGCACATCAGCGCGGGTGGCCAAACAATTTCCTTCTCCATGATTCTTTCGACGCACACTTGGTGTAGATCCTGCCATGTTAGTAGGGCTAAAAAGTGGAATAGGATAATTTTGTGGAATCACACAACCTCACATCTTACTCACCAAAGTTCTTATGAGTTCACATTAGATTATGCTTCTCCCGGATGTGTTAAAGCGATTGAAAGACAGGTATCAAAGAAATAGCTTCGGTTTTTGGTGGAGCTCGGTGGGGTAAACAAAAAGGGGCTTGTGCTGAAATCAAGTTGATGCAAACCAAGAAAATATGGGGATAGATCTGCTGCACCTTTGCACCAAGATTGAAAAACACACAACACACAAGCTTCTGAAATTTTTTCTACCAAGCTGAAACTTTTGGATCTTGCACAACACTTTCTTTTTCTCTCTTGACTTTTTTTGCCACTCTTTTTTTCTCTCTTCGATTTTGATTTTTTTGCCACTTTTTTCTCTCTTTTTCCAAAGCACAACAACCAAATCTGAAAACAACTATGAAGATGAACTTGGTGCAGATCTAAAAGATGAAGAACATGCAAGGTATGCAACAACAAGATCTCAGCACCAACAAGGCTTGGATTTATTCTTGGTGGGGCTTTGGACTTCTAGGACAGAAAATAGGTGGGAACCAGATGATAGGTGGGAACCCAATGAACGAGTTCATGCCCGAGGGTGGCCCGATCTTCACATTGTAGGATCGAATCGGGAGGGATAACTAGCTGCAAGAAGCCGGGATAACTAGCTTTATACCTGCCAAGGTTGGATGCAACCCGTACGTTAGGGAAGGCTGGCCGAAGCTACAAGAACCCCAACCCGCTGTCCGAACAATCGCAGAACCACAAACCAGGACTAATCCACACAAAACGGCCAGAACCATAGAGCACGAACTAGGGGGAACTAGAGGCTCCTTATCGCGAATCTGAATGAACTCACAAGAGCAAAGGTAGCAAGATCTCTTGGATCTCTCTAGCAGTCTTGCTGCATAAGCTTGTAGCTAAATGGTTTGACAAAAGGTTTTTCTAGAGGATGGGGGAGATGGGGTTTTATAGCAGGGACAACCCCCCTTAGCTAGGTGTGAAAATGGTTTCAAAAGTAAGGAGGTTTGCATGGCTTCCTTGAGTGAATAAGCAGTCAACTTTGGGAGTTGTTGCAGAACTCCTCGGAAATTCGCGAAGTCTTAAAAGCCTGGACACCTTCCACGAGAATGACTAGAACTTTTGACTCACAACTCCAAATGATGTGAGGTTTTTTGAATTGGAAAGATAATTTGATGTAGCTTCTGTTGATGTACCCCTATGGCCCCATCTCTCCATCATATGGGTGTGACACAAAGAAACATCAGAGGTAAAATTTGACAGCATCAGCTTCACTTGAAACTTGTTTTCTCCAAACTTTTTCCTCCAAAGCGATTGCTCCAAAAGCTTATAGGTTGTTGGATTTCTTCCATGTGATACCTAAGTTCAACCAACAACAATGGAGATGAAAGTGCAGCCATGTGGTCAAGATTGTGGTATGAACTTAAGTTAGCGTTCACCTGGCCATGTGTTTGCTTGATTCGGCTTAGTAATTCTTTCCAACTAAATTGTGCACTTTTCTAAAATGTCATGTATGATGTACCCATGTGCTCATCATTCTTACACTCACAGAATGTTTGGTTTAAACTTGACGAGCCTAGCATGTACAGACATGACCTTGGAACACGGGGGATCGAAAGGTTGAACATGATTCATATAGTAGATATGATTGATAACACACAAGTATAGGGGATCGCAACAGTTTTCGAGCGTAGAGTATTCAACCCAAATTTATTGATTCGACACAAGGAGAGCTAAAGAATATTCTCAAGTATTAGCAGTTGAGTTGTCAATTCAGCCACACCTGAAAGACTTAATATCTGCAACAAAGTATTTAGTAGCAAATGAGTATGGAAGTAACGGTAATAGTGGCAAAAGTAATAGTAGTAGTTTTTGTAGCAATCATAACAGTGACAACAGAAAAGTAACTAAGCAAAGATCAATATGTGAAAAGCTCGTAGGCAATGGATCAATGATGGATAATTATGTCGGATGCGATTCCTCATGCAACAGTTATAACATAGGGTGACACAGAACTAGCTCTAGTTCACCAATGTAATGTAGGCATGTATTTCGAATATAGTCATCCGTGCTTATGGAAAATAACTTGCATGACCTCTTTTGTCCTACCCTCCCACGACAACGGGGTCCTATTGGAAACTAAGGGATATTAAGGCCTCCTTTTAATAGAGTACCGACCAAAGCATTAACACTTAGTGAATTCATGAACTACTCAAACTACAGTCATTGTAAGTGCATCTAGTGCCACCCCTAGTTGGTTTTGGAGTATTGACGACAAACCTAGTTGAGGGACTAATGTGTTTGTGAGAATTGCAGGATAACACAGGTAGAAGTCCCTCATTGATTCAGTTTTCCTACCAGAGATGACCCCTAAAAATGTATGAAGACATTGAAGTCAAAGGTGGTATATGAAGACATTCACATTGAAGACTATGACAAGAGAAGACATCGCATGAAGCCTATGGAGCTCGAAGACTTAGATCTTTCGTAGTTCTTTTTATTCTTTGTTGAGTCATAGGAACCACCGTACTATTAAGTGGGGTCCAAGAGAACCAGTCAGAATGACTGAAGTGATGCTTAACCAAAACCTATGTCTTCGAGTGAAGACTATGAGAGCGAATCTTGTCTAGAGTCGGACAATTCAGCTTTGCTTGTAGCCCAAGTAAAGTTGCCGTGTGGGTTTGAAATCTGACTGTTGGAACACGTGCCAGTTCCTTAGTGACCCAGGGTCATTTCGGACAAATCAGGTCGGGTTGCCTAGTGGCTATAAATAGCCCACCCCCTACAACCATAAACGGTTGGCTGCTCAGAGTTAGTGTATGGCTTTTGTCGTTTGAGAGCAACCCACCTCGAAGCCTTTGAGAGAGAATTCCTTGCGAGGATAAAGCCCTAACCACCCAGAGCCAAAGAGAATTAGGCATCACTTAAGTCTTCTTGTCTGTGTGATTTGAAGACTTATTACACTTGAGGACTGTGAATCCTCCAGCCGGTTAGGCGTCGCGTTCTGAGCATCCAAGAGACATTGTGGATCGCCGGTGAACGAAGACTGTGAAGGTTTGGGAGTCTACCTTGAAGACTTACCAGAGTTATTGGGCGAGGTCTGTGTGACCTTAGCTCAAGGGGAATACGGTGAGGACTGGGTGTCCTGAGCTGCGTGTTCAGGACTGGGTGTCCGGGACTGTGTGTCCTCAGGTTTAAATACCTAGCCGCCCTAACCAGACGTACAGTTGTCACAGCAACTGGAACTGGTCCAACAAATCATTGTCTTCAACGTGTCACTGGTTTCATCCTTTCCTTCCCTTTACTTACTGTTGGTCCTTGTGAAGTCATTGTATGATTGCACTATCTTTTATCTTCACTGAGTGACTGTGTGTTCTGTTTGGCTTCATAATATCTTCCTACCTGATCCTTACTACATTGCTGCTATTAGTCATTGTGCTTTCACTCCATTGAATACTTGACTATGGTTTGCCTAGTGTAGTCTACCTTCCGCTGCATGGTAATAGGTTTATTTCTATCGTTTGTCTTCATAACTTCCATGTGTTGAAGACTTTCATAAAAATTGCCTATTCACCCCCCCCCCCCTCTAGTCGATATAACGCACTTTCAATTGGTATCAGAGCAAGGTACTCCCTTGTTCTGTGTGATTCGGTTTAACCACCTGGAGTTTTAGCTATGTCGACTGCAGGGATAATTAAAGTCTCTGCTGCGTGCCCCGTCTTCGATGGAACTGAATATCCCTACTGGAAGAATAAGATGCGCATGCATCTTGAAGCCATTGACGTCGACCTATGGTATGTCATAAAGAACGGCGTTCCCAAGGCTGGAGAAGGTGTCACTGCTGCTGACGTCAAGAAGTTCGCTCAACTGGACTCTACTGCCAAGAATGTCATTTGTGGTCATCTGACCAAAGGACAGTATGGCCGCGTGAGTGCTTTGGAAACATCTAAGCTAGTCTGGGACTGGCTCTCCAAGGTCAACGAAGGCGTCTCAACCCAGAGAGATCAGAGAATCAGTGTCCTTCGCAACCTCTTCAACCGCTTCAAGAGAAATGACAATGAGAATGTCCAGCTCACATTTGATCGACTCACTGACATCACGAATGAGCTTCAAGCCCTTGGCGCTACTGAGATCACCAAGCATGAAGTCGTCAAGACACTACTAAGATCACTTGACAGTTCGTTTCACACCCTAGCCCTGATGATTCAAGAACGTCCTGATTTCAAGACACTCGATCCGTCTGACATACTTGAGAGGCTCAACACACATGAGTTTCAGCTTTCTGAGAAAAGAGATATCTACGGTCCTAACTATGGGCGAACTCGTGCCTTGAAGGCAAAAGCTGTCTCCTCATCTGAAGAAGAATCTGACAGCAGTTCTGATGATCCTGAAGACATTGGAAGGGAACTTGCTATGCTTGTGAAGAAGTTCCAAAAATTCACCAAGAAGAAAGGTTTCAGAAAGTCTTCACGATCAACCTCAAGGAATGATGAAGCTTCTGCTCATGACTACAAGAAGAAAACATGTCACAAGTGCAAGAAACCTGGCCACTTCATCTCTGAGTGTCCTCAGTGGGACAATGAGAACAAAAAGAAGAAGAAGAGCAAGGAATATGACTCTGACGATAAGAAGAAGAAGAAATACTCAAAGTCTTCTTCCAAGTCTTCTTCAAAGTTTTCATCACACAAGAAGAGCTCATCTGGCAAGGCACGTGCGTTTGTTGGCAAGGAAATGGATTCAGAGGAGGAGTCCGCTTCTGAGGAGGCGGAGGTGGAGTCTGAGGAGGAGTCCGATTCTGGCGTCGCAAGTCTGGCTACAGCATACGTTGCCAAGTCCATCTTCAACGCTGAAGACAATGACCTCATCACCGACACCGATGCAAATGACAAGGACTACTCTGCTCCTACCTACTGCTTCATGGCACGCGGTGCCAAGGTAAACACACGCACTACTCACTATCAAACATCCAGTGACGATGACTCTGATTGTTGTTCAAAACCCAGCTACAAAACACTTGCTAAAATTGCAACTGAACAACAGAAAGCCATGGAACATATTCAAAAACTGTTAGACAAAAGCGATGATCTGTTAGGCGCTGAAATGACTCGATCTGAGTCCTTAATTGAAGACATAAAAAATCTTCACGTTAAGTATGAGGAACTTGAAAGTCGTCATGAAACGCTCTCAACAACTCATGAAAAGCTTTCCTATGATTATCTTCAAAGGAAGCAAGATCTTGAGAAATTGAGAGCGGCTCATGAAGATCTTCAAAAGGAAAACGAGTCACTTCGCGCCGAACAGATCAGCTCCGCTCAAGAAGGATTTGAACCACCATGTCTTAAGTGCATTGAGCGTGATAATGCTACTACTGTTGCTGAATGTTCTACTGCTGCTACTGTTGCAATATCTTCAACTGTTGATGTGGGAACTAACCCCTCTGCTGAGGATTCCACTGCTATTGCTGATGAGAATGGTAGGTTGAAGACATTGCTTGAAACAGGGATGTACAAAAGTCTTAAAGGGCATCAGACACTATGTGATGTCCTCAAAAAGCAGATCTTGAACCGAAACCCGAGGAAAGAGGGTGTTGGGTTCGTAAGGAAAATGAATGCTGATGGCTCTTACTGGAAACCTGAGCAGTACTCCAAAACCACATGGGTTGCAGCAAAGGAATCTTTAGCAGATCTATCCAATCTATCTGGCTTCTCTTGTGCAAACCCCATTGTCATTGATGAATCCTTTGATGCAAACTATAAACTGTTTAAGAATCAGAATGGTGAAGTGTTTGCCAGGTACATTGGTACTAACTGCAGGAATGGACCGACTATGAAGAAGATCTGGGTTCTGAAAAAGAGTCTGGAGAATCTTCCTGTGAATGTCATCATGACACCACACGTGAAGAAGGCAAACCTCAGACCACAAGCTTCATACGGTCCAAAGGCTTCATACAGACAGAGGACTCACCTGAGTCACACTAACGCAAATGTTTTGCAGGGAAACCATACTCAGGCCTATGAATATGTGCGCGGTTCATCAAACCGCCATGTTCATAAGACCAAGAACTTTTCTTCTTATTCTTTTGAGTACTATTGTCCGCCTGCAAGACTTTTTGCTAGGGCCCCAAAGCCAAAGTTCTCAGACGCTGCACTTAGACTTATTGCTTCTAAGACACCCTTGAAGATGTGGGTGGCTAAGAAAGCTTAACTCTCTTTTGCAGGAAAAGGTCTCCAGCAGAAAACCAAAATCGTCTGACGCTATTGCTGGGGACCTTAAACATCTTGTAGGGCGCAAGATCAAATGCCCGAATGGTCTTACTATGTACTTCGTTCCTGAATCACTTACAATAACACTAGAGACTTGTCAAATTCCATTAGTACAAGGCGGTGATATTTACCAAATATTACGATCATGTTCAAATCGCAAAGCATTGAGACAGACATTAAGTTGAAGCCAAGGGATTCAACAAGCATGAATTTATCCATGTGTTGATCCTTTGAGATTGCAACTCTACCTAGACCCAGTACCTTACTTTTACTAGTGTCAGCAAATGTGATGTGACTTTTTTCGGATGGACGTAAGGTTGAGTCCATAAGAAGGCTTCTTTTGCCAGACATGTGATTGGTACACCCACTGTCAATAATCCATTATGAAGACGCTGGTGTCGTACCCTACAGTGTAGTTAGGGGGATAGGCTTCACGAAGAGAATTGTGAAGCAAAAACATTTGACGAACCAGTGGGTTATGAAAGCTTAGATCCAGATTAGGACTACTAAGGAGAGTAGCAAGTTGTCAGAAACAAAGCTCGTCTCGTTGCTCAAGGATATACTCAAGTGGAAGGCATTGACTTCGATGAAACATTTGCTCATGTGGCTCGACTTGAAGCCATACGCATACTGCTGGCCTATGCAAATCATCATAACATACTTCTATATCAAATGGATGTGAAGAGCGCCTTTCTCAATGGCAAGATTGAAGAAGAAGTGTATGTTGCACAACCGCCTGGCTTTGAAGATCCGAAACATCCTGACATGGTATACAAGCTCAACAAGGCACTGTATGGCCTCAAACAAGCCCCTCGGGCCTGGTATGACACACTCAAGTACTTCCTGAAGAGCAAAGGCTTCATACCTGGTTCCCTAGACCCCACTCTCTTCACGAAGACATATGATGGTGAACTGTTTGTGTGCCAAATATATGTGGATGACATTATCTTCGGCTGCACCAATCAGAAGTAGAGTAAAGAGTTTGGATATATGATGCAAGAGCAATATCAGATGTCCATGATGGGAGACCTGCAGTTCTTCCTCGGTCTTCAAATACGACAGCACGCAACGGCATCTTCATATCTCAAGAGAAGTATCTCAAAGATTGCCTGAAGAAGTTCGGTATGCAAGACTGCAAAGGCTTCACGATGCCAATGCCAGCCAAACATCATCTGGGTCCCGACGACAATGGTAAAGAGTTCGATCAAAAGGTATACCGCTCCATGATTGGTTCTTTGCTTTATCTATGTGCATCTAGGACAGATATTATGCTTAGTGTTTGCATGTGTGCTCGATTCCAAGCGGCACCAAAGGAGTCGCATCACTTAGCTGTGAAGCGAATTCTTCGATATTTGGCTCACACCCCAACTCTAGGATTATGGTATCCAAAGGGCTCAGAGTTTGATTTGGTTGGATTCTCGAATGCTAATTATGCTGGTGACAAAGTGGATCGCAAGTCTACATCAGGCACATGTCACTTTCTGGGACGATCACTTGTATGTTGGTCTTCAAAGAAGCAGAACTGTGTATCTCTCTCCACTGCTGAATCTGAATACATTGCTGCTGGATCTTGCTGCGCTCAGCTTCTGTGGATGAAGCAAACACTCAAGGACTATGGCATTGAAAGTGCGTTATATCGACAAGAGGGGGGGTGAATAGGCGATTTTTATGAAAGTCTTCAAAACGTGAGAGTTATGAAGACAAACAGTGAAGATTATGCCTATTACTATGCAGCGGAAGTTAGATTACACTAGTCCAGCCATGGTCATGTATTCAATAGAGTGAAAGCGCAGTGACAAACAGCTTCAGTGTAATAAGGATCAGGTAGGAAGAAGTTATGAAGCCAAACAGATCATACATTCATGTTGTGAAGACAAACGGTAAAGCAGGCATGTAATGGCTTCACAATGAATAACTGTAAGTAAAAGGAAGTGAAGATGAAACCAGTGACACGTTGAAGACAATGATTTGTTGGACCAGTTCCAGTTGCTGTGACAACTGTACGTCTGGTTGGAGCGGCTAGGTATTTAAACCAAAGAACACACAGTCCCGGACACCCAGTCAAGGACACTTAGTCCAAGACACCCAGTCCTCACCGTTTTCTCCTTGAGCTAAGGTCACACAGACCTCGCCCAATCACTCTGGTAAGTCTTCAAGGTAGACTCCCAAACCTTCACAGACTTCGTTCACTGGCAATCCACAATTTCTCTTGGATGCTCTGAACGCGACGCCTAACCGTCTGGAGGATGCACAGTCCTCAAGTGTAATAAGTCTTCAAATGACACAGACACGAAGACTTAAGTGATGCCCAATTTACTCTGACTCTGGGTGGTTAGGGCTTTTCTCCTCACTAGGAATTTTTCTTTCAAAGGCTTCGAGGTGGGTTGCTCTCAAACGACAAAAGCCGTGCACTGAAATCTGAGCAGCCAACCGTTTAAGGTTGTGGGGGGTGGACTATTTATAGCCACTTGGCAACCCGACCTGATCTGTCCGAAATGACCCTGGGTCGCTAAGGAACTGACACGTGTACCAACGGTCGGATTTCGAACTCACACGGCAACTTTACTTGGGCTACAAGTAAAGCTGACTTGTCTGACTCTGGACAAGATTTTCTCTCATAGGCTTCGCTTGAAGACATAGGATTTGAATTAGGCATCACTTCAGTCATTCTGACTGGTTCTCTTCGACCCCACTTAACAGTACGGTGGTTCCTATGACACAACATGAATGAAATAAAACTACGAAGGATCTAGGTCTTCGAGTTTCAAAAGCTTCATAGGGAGTCTTCTCATGTCATTGTCTTCAATATGAATATCTTCATAAACCACCATTGTCTTCAATGTCTTCGTACATTTTTAGGGGTCATCTCTGGTAGTAAAACCGAATCAATGAGGGACTTCTACCTGTGTTTTCCTGCAATTCTCACAAACACATTAGTCCCTCAACTAGGTTTGTCGTCAATACTCCAAAACCAACTAGGGGTGGCACTAGATGCACTTACAATCTCCCCCTTTTTGGTGATTGATGACAAACTAGTTGAAGTTTTCAAAGGGAAACATAATTTGTGAAATTGTAAAAGAATTGTCTTCATAAGTTGCAAGGGCTCCCCCTGAAGATGTGCATATAAGTAATTTGCTTCTTGAATGCAAATGCACATGGCAGGTTGTACTTGTGGAGATCCACTTCAACTTATGACAATCCACTATGCATGTGAAAGTATATGAAGATAATGACATGCATAATGGAAAATGGACGTCTGCAGAATGAGATGAGTGTGGAATTTATCTTCGCAAACCGGAGTGACAAACAGGTAGCAGACGACCATCAAGGCTAAGTGTTACAACTCAATGAAGCAAATGTAGCAAAAAAAACGGGAGTTGTAAGCACGAAGCAAAATGTAGCAAAATATGAAGGCACCCGCCCATAGTGACCCGCTTGAAGACTATAACCATCATATGCTTCTCCCCCTTTTGTCAGTGATGACCAAAAAGGTTTGAAGACATAGAGGTTTCTACGCGTTCCCAGGCGCAGCAGGGTCGGTGGAGTTGTTTGGCGGTGGTGCAGACGAGCTTGGTGCAGATTCGACGCGCGTTGAAGCAGGTGGAGATGATGTCGCGTCGTCTTCTTCTTCAATAATCCAGGCAGACACGGTGGCAGCAGAAGAAGAGAACTCTGACTCTTCAAGTGATGGTGTGCTGCGCATCACCGCTCTTCTTGGAGGCGTGGAGTCAAATTTGAAGTGCTCTGTGAAGCCATCCTCATGCAGTTCAGCTTCAAGGCACATCATGGTGAGGCCCTTCCAAGTGCGGCGACAGGTCTCGTGTGTGACAAATGCATTCTCGGTTGCCAGATTTCTGATGCGATTGATGTCTTGCATGATGCTTCTCATCTGCCTCTTGAGCCAGTCGTGATGCCTATCTTGCTTTTGGTGAAGAGCCACAAGAAGCTCTCTGTCTTTGAGTGCACGAGCGCGCTTCTTGGGTCTCTTTGCAGCTGTGCTGTTGGTGGCTTCAGTTGATGCAGGGGCACGTGTGGTGCCAGCCATTGGATACACTCGGGAGAGAGCTTCAACACCTTCAATATTTTGAGTGAAGCTCTGGTGTTCTGCATTCTGAAGACTTAGTGGTTGCTTAGCCGGCTCTGGATATATTGCTTCAGCAGATGTGTCCACATCTGGCAAAAATATCCTATGATTGCGGGCTGAGGGTTGATAGGAGATTGCAGAGTGAAGCTTGATCAGCCTCATAACCCAAGGAGCATAAAACTTTAATCCAAACAGTTCTGAAGCAGACGCTGCAAATTGACGGATGAAGAGATCATGTGTATTGAAGCATTTGCCGTGAAGAATGCAGAAGATGAGAGTCTTCATTGCACCATCAATCGTTGCATATCGAGAGTGTCCCTTGACTAGCCAGAGAGTCCGCCTTATGATGTGATATATTGTTCTGGGCAGGTACTCTAAGTCTTCAACGAAGAACCTAGTTGGATAGGGTGCATTTGGAGGAAATGGCTTCATCATTGAGAGCATCTGACTCATATCTGGCTCAGGACGCTGAAATATGCTCTCAATTGCTTCAGCATGGAGTTGGCACCCTTCTTCAAAGAATTCGCCAGGAGTGGGAAGGCCGGTAAGCTCAATTAGGTCAAAAGCATTGGCTTCATGATGGATATTGCCTGTCATCCACTCCAGGATCCATGTCTTCGGATCTCTGTTATAGCCTTTGATATGCAAAGTGGCATAGAACTGGAGCAGAAGCTCTTCGTTCCAGTGCTCTTCGTCAGTGATAAATGGCAGCAAACCCACTTGCTTGAAGCAATCCAGTGCTTCTTCCAGACCAGGCAGACCTGCAACAGCTTCATCCTCAAGGCGCTTGTGAGGAAAGATGCGGCCTTGGTTGTAGAGGATGCATGAATAATAGCTGCGCTGTTGATGGCTCCAGAACCTATCTGATACAATCCGTTCCCTTGAATAAGGGTTCTTGGAGCGATCGAAAAACGTGTTATCTGCCCTGAAGCCATTGATGTTGAAGGAACCAGGAGCTGATGCAGGACCTGGGAACCTTGGTAGTCGTGGGATCGGCTTCTGCACCTGGGGCCTGTGCGCAATATGATAGTTGAATTGTGGTCCGGCAGCAGACTTAGGCACAGAATGTTCAGGAGCAGTAGCTTCGGTGTCTTCTGAAGCTGTTGTTGGGGAGGGCTCCACATTTGCTTCGGCGTTGTTTGTGGCAGCCTCAACATTTTCAGCTTCAGGCACGTTCTCCTTGAGAACTGCTTCTTGTTGGTGCGGGGGAGTTGGAGCTTGTGGTATTTCTGCTTGCTCTTCGGCTGATGCAGCCGGAATGTCCTCAGCAGCCTGAGCCCTTGGCCCTTTGCGAAGCCTATGGAGTGTAGGCGCTGGTGGAGTTGCAGTGGGTTGGGGCTCATCTTCCTCCTGTGGGCGATCTGCCCACGACGCATTTTGTGTGATTGGCGTCAATGGACGACCAATACTGATCTGTTCGCTTGTCTCCAGCTGAGGAAGGGCTGCATCACCTTGCACATTGTCTTGGGGACCAATGTCTTCAGCAGCATTGGGGTTGGCTGCTGGAATGTCTTCAGCGTGCGGAGCCTCTATGTAAGCAGGCTCATGCACTGTCAACTGACGATCTGCGTCAGGATAGCGGACGCAGAGGGGTTCAACTATCAGGGGCTCTATGGGAGCAGCCCGAGATTTCTTGGTCTTGCGCTTCTTGATGATGGGTTCAGAAGGAGAGGCTTCAGAATGTTTTCTCTTCTTAGCTTCAGCCTCTGCAGTCCGTGTCTTCTTGTGCTGTGAGGCGGTTGATCGACTCTTTGGCTTCGAGCCAGTCGTTGCAGTGGGGAAGACAATCGGAGCATCAGGTTCTGACCTTGGCGCTTCAGGTTCGGGCACAGCCACCTTCTTTTTCTTCTTCGCGGCCATCCTGGGGTCAATGCCGGGACGCCCAAGTGCCTTGCGCTTTTCTGCCTCATTGTAGGCTTGCACGCAGCGATCAGCCAAAGTCTTCATGCGTTCTCGCGAGCCTTGAGCTTCGGCACGCGTCTTCAGGAAGTTTTCTTTCAGCTCGTGCAACATGATCTTGAAGTTTTTCACTTCTTGCACACTGAGCTTGGCCACGTGCTTCTTGAACTGAGCCTTTTCATGATCAATTTTATGCTTCAGTTCTACAATTCGCTGGGCTATTGCAAGTTCTGAAGCGATTGCACCTTGAAAGGCAACGCTGAGGCCTATGGGTAGCTGCAGATCATTGAAGCTTATGTCTGGTGTGTCAAACCATTCATCGATGAAGTTGTGGATGATGGCGACATCAAACAGAGGCAGATTGTTGAAGATTTCAGCCTCCTCCTTGCTCTTGATGAGCTGCTCAAGAGCATCATCTCCAAGATCTTCATCGCTTGAGAGATCAATGGCTTCGCAGCGCAGAATGTCAGCAGCTGTGAGCTCTTTGCCTGTGTGTGGCTGAGGCTTCTTGGCTTCTTGGGGCTTGGACACTCGTGATAAGCCTTCTGACTGCACACTGGCTTCAGGAGGTGCAGTTGCTAAAGGCTTCACTCTTGCGATCTTGGGAGAAGCGGCTGGCTTTGAAGCTTTTGGAGCTTTTGGCTTCTTCTGCTTTGGCTTCAGAGCAGCAGGGGCATCATCTGACTCAGTATCTGCTGGAGGGTCATTCACAGCAGTCCCTTGGACTAGGACGCGAGTGATGAGGCCTGCAAGATTGGCATACGGCCCGATGATATTGGGATCGGCGTTGCGTGTGCCATCTGCCCTTGGTGAGGAGGGACCAGGGTTGAAGTCAAGCCCAAATTTCTTCTTGTTTATCTTCGCTGACTGTTGTGCAAACTGAAAGTTGCGCTTGAAGAGATTATCATCACGACACCAGAGAAGTGATGACGGATGTGGCTCAGCTGGCTGTGGTCCTCTCACCATGCATGGATAGAAGCCTTGAGCAATGGCTTCGTCTCTGGACCTGGGTACGAGATTTTTGTATAATACATCTCCCCACGGTCTCTTGATGGTGCACTTCTCCGCATATTCCTGAGTGACGAAGCGGTAGTGGAACCATTGCCCTGCCCAATATCTTCGAATCCATTGGATTCGTGTCTTGCGCTGACCATAGCTTTCTTCAGGATCAGTTTTGTACATCTCTGCCAATTCATCAGGCAGATCTTTGGATGTTTCACCACGTCGCTGTCTGCCTCCCTTCCTTGCTGTTGTTTCTGAAGCCATGAATAACTTGGAAGGCTTCAAGATGTTCAAAGGCTTCAAAGGCTTCCTTTTGCAAGAACTGGCTTCAGGCGAGTTGATGTGATGCTGCAAGTACTCACACTTGGAACTGCTAGACGAAGTGAGAGTTGAGGCCGAGCAGTTCGATCCTCCGTGCCCTAACTTGGCGACGGAAGACACCTACGGCGACGGCGGAGAGAGCGATGTCCGCTGTCGACGTGAAAACGGCGTCGGAGAGGTTGCGGCAGTGAAGCGCTTCGTCACCGGCGTCGTCGAGTGCTAGCGGTGGCACTAGGGTTCGTGCGAGGGTGGAGGAAGGAGATAATGACCGCGGTAAGTGTGAATTTATAGACTCAGAGGCGGCACTGTGCTATTACCCAGGTGCCCCTGGCGGTTCACATTTGGGGCACGCGTGGCCAGTTAGAGGAAGGTTGGGATTTGTTCCACGTCCCACGCACGCCTAAATTGTCGGACGGTCATTCCTGCTTCTCCGGATCTTATGTGGAGGAATGAGCATTAAAAACGGACTTTTATGGTTGTCTCAATGTCTTCGGCTGACAAGGACACAGTGAAGACATTCGACAGTTTCAACAGAATGCATATGACTTGGAGAGATAGAGTTTGAGATAGAAAGCATAGAGAGGTTAGGGTCCGATCACATTCACTTAGTTCAAAAAGATTCAACCAAGAAGACATAGCTATAAGTGAATGCTGTAGAGGACAGAACATCAGTACATATGTATCCATATAATCAACGCGGTGAAGATAATCATGAAGACATATTGAGAATGAAGCCAAACCAAATGTGAAGACATTGCGAGGTAACGCCATGAGTGAAATACTTCAAAATAGAACGTTTGGTGGTGGCGTTACCCACCGTATAGGAAGTATTAGACCCGGACACGGCGCACAATTATCGTGGTGCTCCGAAGTCAAATTCCACATTAATGTATTCACACTTAGAATGTATGTCTTCATTGATTGAAGATATACGCTACTTCGTGTGTTGCACATCTAAGTCATCAATATGCATAAGTGTTAGGATGTGTGCCTGATCACAGGACATTTGAGGATTCCAAGATATTTAGCTCACACCGTAACTTGCAAAATCTCTTCTCATCCAAGGGCTTGGTGAAGATATCTGCCAATTGCTCTTCAGTATTGACGTGTATGATATCAATGTCTTCCTTCACAACATAATCTCTGAGAAAGTGATGACGAATTTCAATGTGTTTTGTCTTCGAGTGCTGAACTGGGTTGTTGGCAATCTTGATGGCGCTTTCGTTGTCGCAGTAAAGTGGCACTTGCTTCAGATGAATGCCATAATCCTTGAGTGTTTGCTTCATCCACAGAAGCTGAGCGCAGCAAGATCCAGCAGCAATGTATTCAGATTCAGCAGTGGAGAGAGATACACAGTTTTGCTTCTTTGAAGACCAACATACAAGTGATCGTCCCAGAAAATGACATGTGCCTGATGTAGATTTGCGATCAACTTTGTCACCAGCATAATCAGCATCCGAAAATCCAACCAGATCAAACTCTGAGCCCTTTGGATACCATAATCCTAGAGTTGGGGTGTGAGCCAAATATCGAAGAATTCGCTTCACAGCTAAGTGATGCGACTCCTTTGGTGCCGCTTGAAATCGAGCACACATGCAAACACTAAGCATGATATCTGGCCTAGATGCACATAAATAAAGCAAAGACCCAATCATGGAGCGGTATACCTTTTGATCGAACTCTTTACCATTGTCGTCGGGACCCAGATGATGCTTGGCTGGCATTGGTGTTGTGAAGCCTTTGCAGTCTTGCATACCGAACTTCTTCAGACACTCTTTAAGATATTTCTCTTGTGATATGAAGATGTCATTGCGTTGTTGCCGTATTTGAAGACCGAGGAAGAACTTCAGCTCACCCATCATGGACATCTGATATTGCTCTTGCATCATATATCCAAACTCTTCACTATACTTCTGATTGGTGCAGCCGAAGATAATGTCATCCACATATATTTGGCACACAAACAGTTCACCATCATATGTCTTCGTGAAAAGAGTGGGATCCAGGGAACCAGGTATGAAGCCTTTGCCCTTCAGGAAGTACTTGAGTGTATCATACCAGGCCCTGGGGGCTTGTTTGAGGCCATACAGTGCCTTGTTGAGCTTGTATACCATATCAGGATGTTTTGGATTTTCAAAGCCAGGTGGTTGTGCAACATACACTTCTTCTTCAATCTTGCCATTGAGAAAGGCACTTTTCACATCCATTTGATATAGAAGTATGTTATGATGATTTGCATAGGCCAGCAGTATGTGTATGGCTTCAAGCCTAGCCACAGGAGCAAATGTTTCATCGAAGTCAATGCCCTCCACTTGAGTATATCCTTGAGCAACTAGACGAGCTTTGTTTCTGACAACTTGACCATGCTCATCTTGCTTGTTGCGGTATATCCATTTGGTGCCTATTATGTTGTGCTTCCGTGGATCAGGACGCTTAACCAGTTCCCATACATTATTCAGCTCAAACTGGTGAAGCTCTTCTTGCATAGCTTGAATCCATTCAGGTTCCATGAAGGCTTCTTCAACTTTCTTGGGTTCTGATATTGAGACGAATGCAAAATGCCCACAGAAGTTTGTTAGCTGAGTTGCCCTTGAACGAGTGAGTGGACCAGGTGCATTGATGCTGTCCAGTATTTTGTCAATTTGTACTTCATTTGCAACACGAGGGTGTGTGGGGCGAAGACTTTGCTCTTGCTGATCTATGTGGTCATTTGAAGGTATATCTTCAGGCTGAGCATTGTCTTCATGTGGATCAGGTGCTGAGATGATACGTTCTTCTTCAGGTTGAGCTTCAGAAGGTACAATTTCTCCAGTTCCCATAAGCTTGATTGATTCATTTGCTGGAACTTCATCTAGCACATTTGGCAATTGCTCTCTTTGTGATCCATTGGTTTCATCAAACCGCACATCCACTGTTTCAACCACTTTGTAGTGGAAGAGATTGAAGACTCTGTAGGAGTGCGAATCCTTTCCATATCCAAGCATGAAGCCCTCATGTGCTTTTGGTGCAAACTTTGAGGTGTGGTGTGGGTCCTTGATCCAGCATTTTGCGCCAAATACTCTGAAGTAACTGACATTTGGCTTCTTGCCAGTTAGGAGTTCATAAGATGTCTTGTTCAGGAGCTTGTGAAGATAAACACGATTGATTGTATGGCATGCAGTATCAATGGCTTCAGTCCAGAATTTTCTTGGAGTCTTGTATTCATCTAGCATTGTTCTGGCCATCTCAATGAGTGTTCTGTTCTTGCGTTCGACGACGCCATTCTGCTGTGGCGTGTATGGAGCTGAGAATTCATGTGTGATGCCCAAGGTGTCCAGATATGTATCAAGACCAGTGTTCTTGAATTCAGTGCCATTGTCACTTCTGATGTGCTTTATCTTGGCGCCAAAATTGTTCATAGCTCGATTTGCGAAGCGTCTGAAGACATCCTGCACTTCAGTCTTGTAAAGGATTATGTGCACCCAAGTATATCTAGAATAATCATCAACAATTACGAAGCCATAGAGGCATGCAGAAGTAGTAAAAGTTGAGTAGTGAGTGGGACCGAAAAGATCCATGTGAAGCAGTTCAAAGGGTTGTGTAGTAGTCATGACTGTCTTCGAAGGATGTTTTGCCCTTGTCATCTTCCCTGCTTCACAGGCACCGCATAAGTGATCTTTCTTAAACTTGACGCCCTCGATGCCTATGACGTGCTTTTTCTTCGCAAGGGTGTGGAGGTTCCTCATGCCAGCATGCCCAAGCCTTCGATGCCAAAGCCAGCATTCTGAAGCTTTTGTAAGAAGACATACTGCAAGTTGTGGTCCTGCTGAGAAATCTACCACGTACAAATCACCCTTCCGATACCCTTCAAACACTAGAGATTTGTCAGATTCCATTAGCACCAGGCAACGATATTTTCCAAACATTACAATCATATTCAAATCGCAAAGCATTGAGACAGACATTAAGTTGAAGCCAAGGGATTCCACAAGCATGACTTTATCCATGTGTTGATCCTTTGAGATTACAACTCTACCTAGACCCAATACCTTACTTTTACCAGTGTCAGCAAATGTGATGTGGCTCTTGTCGGATGGACGTAATGTTGAGTCCATAAGAAGGCTTCTTTTGCCAGTCATATGATTTGTACACCCACTGTCAATAATCCATTCTGAAGACTTTGAAGTCGCTGGTGTCGTACCCTACAGTGCAGTTAGGGGGATAGGCTTCACGAAGGGTATTGTGAAGCATAAACATTTGACGAACCAGTGGGTTATGAAAACTCAGATCCAGATTAGGACTGATAGGGAGAGTAGCATGCGATTCAGGAACGAAGTACATAATGATGCCATTTGGGCATTTTATCTTGTGCCCCACAAGATTTTTATGGTCCCCAGCAATAGCATCAGAAGATTTTGTTTTTGTGCTGGAGACCTTTCCCTGCAAAGGAGAGTTAAGCTTTCTTAACCACCCACATCTTCAAGGGTGGCTTAGAAGCTATAAGTCTAAGTGCAGCATCTGAGAATTTTGGCTTTGAAACCTTAGCAAACAGTCTAGCAGGTGGACAATAATACTCATAGGAATAAGCAGAATAATTTTTGGTCATATGAACATGACGGTTCGATGAACCACTCTCATATTCATATGCCTGAGTATGGTTCCCCTGCAAAACATTTGCGTTAGTGCGACTCAGGTGAGTCCCCTGTTTGTATGAAGCATTTGGACCATATGAAGCCTTTGGTCTGAGGTTTGTCTTCTTCAAGTGAGGTGTCATGAAGACATTCACAGGAAGATTTTCCAGACATGTTTTCGGAACCCAGATCTTCTTCATAGGCGGTCCATTCCTGCAGTTAGTACCAATGTACCTGGCAAACACTTCATCATTCTGATTCTTAAACAGTTTATAGTTTGCATCAAAGGATTCATCAATGATAATTGGGTTAGCACAAGTGAAGCCAGACAGATTGGATGGATCTGCTGAGGATTCCTTTGCAGCAACCCATGTGGTTTTGGGGTACTGCTCAGGTTTCCAGTAAGACCCATCTGCATTAATTTTCCTCACGAACCCAACACCCTCTTTCCTAGGGTTTCGGTTCAGAATCTGCTTCTTAAGGACATCACATAATGTCTGATGCCCTTTCAGACTTTTGTACATCCCTGTTTCAAGCAATGTCTTCAACCTAGCATTCTCATCAGCAATAGCAGTGGTATCCTCAGCAGAGGGGTTAGTTACCACATCAACAGTTGAAGATATTGATACAGTAGTAGCAGTGGAACATTCAGCAACAGAAGCAGCATTATCACGCTCAATGCATTTAAGACATGGTGGTTCAAATCCTTCCTGAGCGGGACTGATCTGTTCAGCGCGAAGTGACTCGTTTTCCTTTTGAAGATCTTCATGAGCCACCCTCAATTTCTCAAGTTCTTGCTTCCTTTGAAGATAATCATAGGAAAGCTTTTCATGAGTTGTTGAGAGAGTATCATGACGATCTTCAAGTTCCTGATACTTAACGTGAAGGTTTTTTATGTCTTCAATTAAGGATTCAGATCGAGTCATTTCAGCACCCAACAGATCATCGCTTCTATCTAACAATTTTTGAATATGTTCCATAGCTTTCTGTTGTTCAGTTGCAATTTTAGCAAGTGTTTTGTAGCTAGGTTTTGAATCACATTCAGAGTCATCGTCACTAGTTGTTTCATAGCGAGTTGTGCGTGTGTTTACCTTGCCACCGCGTGCCATGAAGCAGTAGGTAGGAGTGGAGTCGTTCTTGTCATTTGCGTCGGTGTCGGTGATGCAGTCATTGTCTTCAGTATTGAAGATGGACTTGGCGACGTATGCTGTAGCCAGACTCGCAATGCCAGAATCAGACTCCTCCTCAGACTCCACCTCTGCCTCCTCAGATGCGGACTCCTCCTCTGAATCCATCTCCTTTCCAACAAACGCACGTGCCTTGCCAGATGAGCTCTTCTTGTGTGATGAAGACCTTGATGAAGTTTTGGAAGAAGACTTTGAGTATTTCTTCTTCTTCTTGTCATCAGAATCATATTCCTTGCTCTTCTTCTTCCTTCTGTTCTCATTGTCCCACTGTGGACACTCAGAGATGAAGTGTCCAGTTTTCTTGCACTTGTGACATGTTTTCTTCTTGTAGTCATGAGCAGAAGCTTCATCATTCCTTGAGCTTGATCGTGAAGATTTCCTGAAGCCTTTCTTCTTGGTGAATTTTTGGAACTTCTTCACAAGCATAGCAAGTTCCCTTCCAATGTCTTCAGGATCATCAGAACTGCTGTCAGATTCTTCTTCAGATGAGGAGACAGCTTTTGCCTTCAAGGCACGAGTTCGCCCATAGTTTGGGCCGTAGATATCTCTTTTCTCAGAAAGTTGAAACTCATGTGTGTTGAGCCTCTCAAGTATGTCAGACAGATCGAGTGTCTTGAAATCAGGACGTTCTTGAATCATCAGGGCCAGGATGTCAAACGAACTATCAAGTGATCTCAGCAGTGTCTTGACGATTTCATGTTTGGTGATCTCAGTGGCGCCGAGGGCTTGAAGCTCATTTGTGATGTCAGTGAGCCGGTCAAATGTGTGCTGGACATTCTCATTGTAATTTCGCTTGAAGCGGTTGAAGAGGTTGCGAAGAACACTGATTCTTTGATCTCTCTGGGTTGAGATGCCTTCATTGACCTTTGAGAGTCAGTCCCAGACTAGCTTGGATGTCTTCAAAGCACTCACACGGCCATACTGTCCTTTGGTCAGATGACCACATATGATATTCTTAGCAGTGGAGTCCAGTTGAGTGAACTTCTTGACATCAGCAGCAGTGACACCTTCTCCAGCCTTGGGAACGCCGTTCTCGACGACATACCATAGGTCGATGTCAATGGCTTCAAGATGCATGCGCATCTTATTCTTCCAGTAGGGATATTCAGTTCCATCGAAGACGGGGCAAGCAGCGGAGACTTTGATTATCCCTGCAGTCGACATAACTAAAACTCCAGGTGGTTAAACCGAATCACACAGAACAAGGGAGCACCTTGCTCTGATACCAATTGAAAGTGCGTTATATCGACTAGAGGGGGGGTGAATAGGCGATTTTTATGAAAGTCTTCAAAACGTGAGAGTTATGAAGACAAACAGTGAAGATTATGCCTATTACTATGCAGCGGAAGTTAGATTACACTAGTCCAGCCATGGTCATGTATTCAATAGAGTGAAAGCGCAGTGACAAACAGCTTCAGTGTAATAAGGATCAGGTAGGAAGAAGTTATGAAGCCAAACAGATCATACATTCATGTTGTGAAGACAAACGGTAAAGCAGGCATGTAATGGCTTCACAATGAATAACTATAAGTAAAAGGAAGTGAAGATGAAACCAGTGACACGTTGAAGACAATGATTTGTAGGACCAGTTCCAGTTGCTGTGACAACTGTACGTATGGTTGGAGCGGCTAGGTATTTAAACCAAAGGACACACAGTCCCGGACACCCAGTCAAGGACACTTAGTCCAAGACACCCAGTCCTCACCGTTTTCTCCTTGAGCTAAGGTCACACAGACCTCGCCCAATCACTCTGGTAAGTCTTCAAGGTAGACTCCCAAACCTTCACAGACTTCGTTCACTAGCAATCCACAATTTCTCTTGGATGCTCTGAACGCGACTCCTAACCGTCTGGAGGATGCACAGTCCTCAAGTGTAATAAGTCTTCAAATCACACAGACACGAAGACTTAAGTGATGCCCAATTTACTCTGACTCTGGGTGGTTAGGGCTTTTCTCCTCACTAGGAATTTTTCTTTCAAAGGCTTCGAGGTGGGTTGCTCTCAAACGACAAAAGCCGTGCACTGAAATCTGAGCAGCCAACCGTTTAAGGTTGTGGGGGGTGGACTATTTATAGCCACTTGGCAACCCGACCTGATCTGTCCGAAATGACCCTGGGTCACTAAGGAACTGACACGTGTACCAACGGTCGGATTTCGAACTCACACGGCAACTTTACTTGGGCTACAAGTAAAGCTGACTTGTCTGACTCTGGACAAGATTTTCTCTCATAGGCTTCGCTCGAAGACATAGGATTTGAATTAGGCATCACTTCAGTCATTCTGACTGGTTCTCTTCGACCCCACTTAACAGTACGGTGGTTCCTATGACACAACATGAATGAAATAAAACTACGAAGGATCTAGGTCTTCGAGTTTCAAAAGCTTCATAGGGAGTCTTCTCATGTCATTGTCTTCAATATGAATATCTTCATAAACCACCATTGTCTTCAATGTCTTCGTACATTTTTAGGGGTCATCTCTGGTAGTAAAACCGAATCAATGAGGGACTTCTACCTGTGTTTTCCTGCAATTCTCACAAACACATTAGTCCCTCAACTAGGTTTGTCGTAAATACTCCAAAACCAACTAGGGGTGGCACTAGATGCACTTACAGGCATTCATCTGAAGCAAGTGCCACTCTACTGGGACAACGAAAGCGCCATCAAGATTGCCAACAACCTAGTTCAGCACTCGAAGACAAAGCACATATAGATTCGTCATCACTTTCTCAGAGATCATGTTGTGAAGGAAGATATTGATATCATACACGTCAACACTGAAGAGCAATTGGCAGATATCTTCACCAAGCCCTTGGATGAGAAGAGATTTTGCAAGTTATGATGTGAGCTAAATATCCTGGAATCCACAAATGTCCTGTGATCAGGCACACATCCTAACACTTATGCATATTGATGACTTAGATGTGCAACACACGAAGTAAAGTATATCTTCAATCAATGAAGATATACATTCTAAGTGTGAATACATTATTGTGGAATTTGACTTCGGAGCGCCACGATAATTGTGCGTCGTGTCTGGGTCTAATACTTCCTATACGGTGGGTAACGCCACCACCAAAATGTTCTGTTTGAAGTGTTTCACTCATGGCGTTACATTTGCTATGTCTTCACATTTGGTTTGGCTTCAATTTCAACATGTCTCCATGATTATCTTCACTATGTTGATTATATATATATATACACTTGTGTTCTGTCCTCTATAGCATTCACTTATAGCTATGTCTTCTTGTTGAATCTTTTGAACTAAGTGAATGTGATCGGACCCTAACCTCTCTATGCTTTCTATCTCAAACTCTATCTCTCCAAATCATATGCATTCTATTGAAACTGTCGAATGTCTTCTCTGCGTCCTTGTCAGCAGAAGATACAGAGACAACCATTAAGTCTGTTTTCAATGCTCATTCCTCCACCTGAAACCCGGAGAAGTGGGAACGACCACCCGACAATCCAGGCGTGCGTGGGACATGGAACAAACCCCAATATGCTGCATGATGGCCATGTGTTCCTCAGATGTGAATCGCCAGGGGCACCTGTGTAATAACACAGTGCCGCCCCTGTACCTATAAATACACACCTCACAGCAGTCATTATCTCTTCTTCCACTCTCGCACGAAACCTAGCGCCACCGCTAGCCCTCGACGACGCCGGCGACGAAGCGCTTCGCTATCGCAACCTCTCTGACGCTGTCTTCACACCGACCGCGGACATCGTCTTCTCCGCCGTCGCCGTAGGTGTCCTCCGTCGCCAAGTTAGGGCACGGACGATCAAACTGCTCGGCCTCCTCTTCCACTCCATCTAGCAGTTCTTCGTGTGGTAAATAAAACCTCCTTTTTACGGCCCCTTTGATCCTATAGCTTTATCACTTTCTACCACAAGCAGTTTCTATTCACACAAGTTGGATCTCTTTCATACTGCATCTCATAACATGCCTAGTATATTCACTTATGCTTCACAAAGTAGTTAGATTCCTCACTTGTACTGATCCGTGGATTCGTACAAATCTGGAACCAACTCCTTATCTATGAGTGAATGTCTTCGCACGATGAGGTCAATGTCTTCTAAACTGATTTATCTTCAAAATCTTCTGAGAATGCATATGACCTCTTCCCCTTCCCTCGCACCTTAATGCTGTCACAGGTACATGTCCATGGGAGAATCCCTTGGTTCTCATAGTCTGCATTCATTTGCAGAATTCTTACAGTATCACATAAATTCTCCCGAAGCCAGTTCCTGTTTGTCCAGCAAGCGAAAACCTTTGAAGCCTTTGACCGTATTGAAGCCTTTCAGTTTAAAGTTCATGGCTTCAGAAAAATCAGCAAGGAAGGGTGGCAGAAAGCGTCGAGGAGAAACTTCAAGAGATCTGCCCAATGACCTCTCAGAGTTGTACAAGACAGATCCTGAAGAGGATTACAATCAGCGCAAGACATGAATCCAATGGATTCGACGCTATTGGGCAGAAATGTGGTTCAAGTACAGATTTGTGACCAAGGAATATGCTGAAAAGAATGCCATCAAGCAACCATGGGGAGACATCCTCTACAAAAATCTTCAACCCAGGACCAGAGATGAAGCCATTGAACAAGGCTTCTATCCCTGCATGGTCCGTGGACCACAGCCTGCGGATGCTGACCCATCGTCCCTGCTATGGTGTCATGACGACAATCTGTTTAAGCGCAACTTCCAGTTTGCCCAGAACTCAGCGAAGAAGAACAAGAAGACTTTGGGTTTAGATTTCAACCCTGGTCCCTCTGCTCCCCGTGCCGATGGAACTCGCGAAGATGAACCCAATCTTCTTGGGCCCTTCTACAATCTTGAAGGTCTCATCACTCACATCGTGGTTCAAGGGACAGCCGTGAATGAGCCTGTAGATGACGCTGAATCAGATGAAGCGACTGCAGCGCCGAAGCCAAAGAAGCTGAAGTAGCCAAAAGCTTCAAAGCCGGCCTCTGCACCAAAAATTTCACGGGCGAAGCCACTGGCAACTGCACCTCCTGAAGATAGTGTGCAGTCTGAAGATTTGTCACGCATCTCCAAGCCCCAGAAGGTCAAGATGCCTCTGCCACACACCGGCCATGAGCTGACAGCTGCTGCCATTCTGCGCAACGACGCCATTGATCTGTCAAGTGATGAAGATCTTGCAGATGACGCTCTTGAGCAACTCATCAAGAGCAAAGAAGAAGCAGAGATCTTCAATGATCTGCCTCTCTTTGACGTGACAATCATCCACAACTTCATTGATGAGTGGTTTGACACGCCAAACATCAGCTTCGAAGATCTGCAGCTACCCATTGGCCTCAGTGTCGCCTTCCATGGCGCCATTGCTTCAGAGCTAGCTCTCGCTCAGCGCATCGTCGAACTGAAGCAAAAGATTGACTATGAAAAGGCTCAGTTCAAGAAGCATATGGCCAAGCTCAGCGTGCAAGAGGTGAAAAACTTCAAGATTATGCTGCACGAGCTCAAAGAAGCCTTTCTCAAGAAACGCGCAGAAGCTCAGGGTTCTTGGGAGCACATCAAGAGCCTGGCTGACAAGTGTGTGCAAGGCTACAACGAAGCTTAGAAGCGCAAGGCCCTTGGGCGTTCGGGCATTGATCCCAGGATGGCTGCTAAGCAGAAGAAGAAGCCCATTGTGACCGAACCTCTCGCACCAAGGCAGGAAGCAGATCCCATTGTCTTCCCAACTAGAATGACTGGCTCGAAGCCAAAAGCCCGGTCAACCACTTCAGAGCTGAAGAAGACGAGGACTGCTGAGGCTGAAGCCAGGAAGAGGAAACATCCTGAAGCCTCTCCTACTGCCCCCTCCAAGAAAAAGAGGAAGACCAAGAAAGAACGGGATGCTCCCACAGAGCCTTTGATTGTTGAACCCATTTCCATGGTTCGTCCCAACGCTGAATGCCAACTGACAATCCATGAGCCTGCTTTCACAGAGGCTCGTGAAGCTGAAGACTTTCCAGCAGCTGATCCCATCGCTGCTGAAGACATTGGTCACCATGACCATGTAGAAGATGGTGCAGTCCTTCCTCAGCTCGAGCACAGCAAACTCATCAGTATTGGTCGTCCTCTGACGCCAATCGCTCAGGATGCTTCATGGGCTGATCGCCCACAAGAGGAAGAAGACTTTGAGGCCCAGCCAACTCTAACTACACAGGCATCGCCTGCGTTGCGCAGGCTTCGCAAAGGACCAAGGCCTCTAGTCTCTGCGTCTGAAGCTGAAGCTGCTGAAGACATTCCGGCTGCATCAGCCGATGAAGAAGAAGTCCCACAAGCTGCTACTCCCCTGTCCCACCAAGAAGCGGTTCTCGAGGAGAACGTGGTCGTGACTGACCCTCCAGCTCGTCAAGTGGAGGTTGAAAATCTTGAGGCTGCCACCACCAACACCACTGAAGCCACTGACGCTGTCATGGCTGAAGCTAATGTGGAGCCCTCACCAACAAAAGCACCAGAAGTCAGCGAAGCCACTGATCCCACTGCTTCTGTTCCCGCGCCTACTGTCGGTCCTCAGTTCGACTATCATGTTGAGCACAGGCCTCAGGTACAGAAGCCAATCCCCAGATTACCCAGGTTCCCAGGTCCTGCATCAGCACCTGGATCCTTCAATATCAATGGCTTCAGAGCAGACAACACATTCTTCAATAGCTCTAGGAACCCCTACTCAAGGGAAAGAATATCATCTGATCGGTTCTGGAGTTATCCGCAGTGAAGCTATTACTCCTGCATTCTATACAATCAAGGTCGCATCTTCCCACACAAGCGTCTTGACATTGAAGCAATAGCTGGTCTGCCCTGTCTGGAAGAAGCTCTGGATTGCTTCAAGGAGGTTGGATTGCTGTCGTTCGTCACTGACCAAGAGCATTGGAATGAAGAGTTGCTGCTCCAATTCTATGCCACACTTCACATCTGCGGGTACAATAGAGATCCGAAGACTTGGGTCCTGGAGTGGATGACAGGAAACGTTCATCACGAAGCCAAAGCCTTTGACATCATTGAGCTCACTGGTCTACCCACTCCTGGCGATCTCTACGAATCCGGCTGTCAGCTTCACAGTGAAGCTGTGGAGAGCATCTTTCAGAAGCCTGAACCTAACATGAGTCAGATGCTCAGTATGATGAAGCCATTGCCCCAAGATGCTGAATATCCCAAAGAGTTCCTTGTTGAAGACCTTGAGTATCTGCCAAGAACTATTTATCACATCATAAGGCGAACTCTCTGGCCCATCAAAGGACACACTCCACATGCCAAGCTGGAAGGTGCAATGAAGACTTTGGTCTTCTATATTCTTCATGGCAAATGATTCAATGCACAGGACTTCTTCATTCGCCAACTTGCTGCATCAGGCTCTGATCTGTTTGGCTTGAAGTTCTACGCCCCATGGGTAATGCGGCTGATCAAACTTCACTCCGCTATCTCATATCAGCCATCTGCTCGCAATCATCGGATTTTTCTGCCTGATGTGGATATGTCTATTGAAGCCATCTATCCTGAGCCTGCCAAGGAACCTCTAAGTCTTCAGAATGCAGAGCATCAAAGTTTTTCTCAGAACATTGAAGGAGTTGAAGCAGTCACTCGTGTGTATCCTTTAGCTGGCACTACACGTGCACCGCATCCTGCTCTCACTGAAGCCACTGATAGTACAACTGCCCCATGACCCAAGAAGTGCACTCGTGTTCTCAATGACCGAGAGCTTCTTGTGGCTCTTCATCAGAAACAGGATAGGCATCATGACTGGCTGAAGCGTCAAATGCAAAGCCTCTTGGTGGATGTTAATCGCATTCGCAATCTTGCCACCAAGAATGCCTTTGTTGCTCATGAAACCTCTCGACGCACATGGAAAGGGATGACGCTGATGTGTTCTGAAGATGATCTTCAAGAGGATGGCTTCTCTGAGCGCTTCAAGTTTGACTCCACACCCCCTCGAAGGGCAGTGCTGCGACGAACTCCATCTCTTGAAGACTCTAAGTTCTCTTCCTCTGTTGCAATTGTGAATGCCAGAGTGATCGAGGATGAAGACGATGCTACTTCACCGCCACCTCCCTCAGCACGCTTCGACACTGCTCCAAGCTCTTCTGCACCGCCGAACACCACCGACGACCCTGCTGCTTCACCTACTCTTCATGGGAACGAGTAGATGCTCTATGTCTTCAAACCTTTTTGGTCCTTACTGACAAAAGGGGGAGAAGCATATGAGTTTGATAGTCTTCAAGCGGGTCCATATGGGCGGGTGCTTCATATTTTTGCTTCGTGTTTACAACTCTCATTTTGATACATTTGGTTCTTTGAGTTGTAACACTTTCGATGGTCGTCTGCCACTTATTTGCCATTTTGTGATGCGATGATAAATTCCGCATGTGCGACGATAAATTCCGCACTTAGATCATTTTGCAGACGTCCATTTTCCATTATGCATGTCATTATCTTCACATACCTTCACATGCATAGTGGATTGTCATCATAAGTTGAAGAGGATCTCCACAAGCATAACCTGCCATGTGCATTTGCATTCCAAAAGCAAATTACTTATATGCACATCTTCAGGGGGAGCCCTTGCAACTTATGAAGACAATTCCTTATCCTTTACAATTTCACATATTATATTCCCCGTTGGAAACTTCAACTAGTTTGTCATCAATCACCAAAAAGGGGGAGATTGTAAGTGCATCTAGTGCCACCCCTAGTTGGTTTTGGAGTATTGACGACAAACCTAGTTGAGGGACTAATGTGTTTGTGAGAATTGCAGGATAACACAGGTAGAAGTCCCTCATTGATTCGGTTTTCCTACCAGAGATGACCCCTAAAAATGTATGAAGACATTGAAGTCAAAGGTGGTATATGAAGACATTCACATTGAAGACTATGACAAGAGAAGACATCGCATGAAGCCTATGGAGCTCGAAGACTTAGATCTTTCATAGTTCTTTTTATTCTTTGTTGAGTCATAGGAACCACTGTACTGTTAAGAGGGGTCCAAGAGAATCAGTCAGAATGACTGAAGTGATGCTTAACCAAAACCTATGTCTTTGAGTGAAGACTATGAGAGCGAATCTTGTCCAGAGTCGGACAAGTCAGCTTTGCTTGTAGCCCAAGTAAAGTTGTCGTGTGGGTTTGAAATCTGACCGTTGGAACACGTGTCAGTTCCTTAGTGACCAAGGGTCATTTCGGACAAATCAGATCGGGTTGCCTAGTGGCTATAAATAGCCCACCCCCTACAACCATAAATGGTTGGCTGCTCAGAGTTAGTGTACGGCTTTTGTCGTTTGAGAGAAACCCACCTCGAAGCCTTTGAGAGAGAATTCCTTGTCAGGATAAAGCTCTAACCACCCAGAGCCAAAGAGAATTAGGCATCACTTAAGTCTTCTTGTCTGTGTGATCTGAAGACTTATTACACTTGAGGACTGTGAATCCTCCAACCGGTTAGGCGTCGCGTTCTGAGCATCCAAGAGACATTGTGGATCGCCGGTGAACAAAGTCTGTGAAGGTTTGGGAGTCTACCTTGAAGACTTACCAGAGTGATTGGGCGAGGTCTGTGCGACCATAGCTCAAGGGGAATACGGTGAGGACTGGGTGTCCTGAGCTGCGTGTTCAGGACTGGGTGTCCGGGACTGTGTGTCCTCAGGTTTAAATACCTAGCCGCCCTAACCAGACGTACAGTTGTCACAGCAACTGGAACTCGTCCAACAAATCATTGTCTTCAACGTGTCACTGGTTTCATCCTTTCCTTCCCTTTACTTATTGTTGGTCCTTGTGAAGTCATTGTATGATTGCACTATCTTTTATCTTCACTGAGTGACTGTGTGTTCTGTTTGGCTTCATAATATCTTCCTACCTGATCCTTACTACATTGCTGCTATTAGTCATTGTGCTTTCACTCCATTGAATACTTGACTATGGTTTGCCTAGTGTAGTCTACCTTCCGCTGCATGGTAATAGGTTTATTTCTATCGTTTGTCTTCATAACTTCCACGTTTTGAAGACTTTCATAAAAATCGCCTATTCACCCCCCCCCTCTAGTCGATATAACGCACTTTCAGTCATCATCGAGAGTGGCCTCGATTTTTGTCACTTCGGGGTTGCCGGATCATAACACATAGTAGGTGACTATTGACTTGCAAGATAGGAGCAAGAACTCACATATATTCATGAAAACATAATAGGTTCAGATCTGAAATCATGGCACTCGGGCCTGATACGTCTCCGTCGTATCTACTTTTACAAACACTTTTGCCCTTGTTTTGGACTCTAACTTGCATGATTTGAATGGAACTAACCCGGACTGACGCTGTTTTCAGCAGAATTACCATGGTGTTATTTATGTGCAGAAACAAACATTCTAGGAATGACCTGAAACTTCACGGAGCAACTTTTTGGAAAATATAAAAATACCTGCAAAACATGAAGGCCAGGGGGGCCACCACCTGTCCACGAGGGTGGGGGCGCGCGTGCCCCCCTACCTCGTGGGCCCCCTGGAGCTCCTCCGACTCCAACTCCAACTCTATATATTGTGTTTCGGGGACAAAAAAATCAGAGAGAAGAATTCATCACGTTTTACGATATGGAGCCGCCGCCAAGCCCTAAAACCTCTCGGGAGGGCTGATCTGGAGTCCGTTCGGGGCTCCGGAGAGGGGAATCCGTCGCCATCGTCATCATCAACCATCCTCCATCACCAATTTCATGATGCTCACCACCATGCGTGAGTAATTCCATCGTAGGCTTGTTGGATGGTGATGGGTTGGATGAGATCTATCATGTAATCGAGTTAGTTTTGTTAGGGTTTGATCCCTAGTATCCACTATGTTCTGAGATTGATGTTGCTATGACTTTGCTATGCTTAATGCTTGTCACGAGGGCCTGGGTGCCATGATTTCATATCTGAACCTATTATGTTTTCATCAATATATGAGAGTTCTTGATCCTATCTTGCAAGTCTAGAGTCACCTATTATGTGTTATGATCCGTTAACCCCGAAGTGACAATAATCGGGATACTTACCGGTGATGACCGTAGTTTGAGGAGTTCATGTATTCACTATGTGTTAATCCTTTGTTCTGGTACTCTATTAAAAGGAGGCCTTAATATCCCTTAGTTTCCGTAAGGACCCCGCTGCCACGGGAGGGTAGGACAAAAGATGGCATGCAAGTTCTTTTCCATAAGCACGTATGACTATATTCGGAATACATGCCTACATTACATTGATGAACTGGAGCTAGTTCTGTGTCACCCTAGGTTATGACTGTTACATGATGAACCGCATCCGGCATAATTCTCCATCACCGATCCATTGCCTACAAGTTTTCCATATATTGTTCTTCGCTTATTTACTTTTCCGTTGCTATTGCTATCATCACTACAAAATACCAAAAACATTACTTTTGTTACCGTTACCTTTTGCTACTGTTACCACTACTATCATATTACTTTGCTACTAAATACTTTGTTGCAGATATTAATTTTCCAGGTGTGGTTGAATTGACAACTCAGCTGCTAATACTTGAGAATATTCTTTGGCTCCCCTTGTGTCAAATCAATAAATTTGGGTTGAATACTCTACCCTCGAAAGCTGTTGCGATCCCCTATACTTGTGGGTTATCAAGACTAATTTCTGGCGCCGTTGCCGGGGAGCATAGCTCTATTCTTTGAGTCACTTGGGATTTATATCTGCTTATCACTATGAAGAACTTGAGAGATCCAAAAACCAAGATATACCCCTCAACTACGAGGGGAGGTAAGGAACTTCCATCTAGCTCTGCACTTGATTCACCTTCTGTTATGAGTAAGTTAGCGACACCTACACCTGCTTCTGCTATTCGTTCTGATATGTCGCATGTTATTGATGATGCCACTTCTGCTATGCATGATACTTATGATGAAACTGCTTCTATGTCTGATACTACTGTGCCCCTTGGTGAATTTCTTGATGAACAAATTGCTAGGGCTAGAGAAAAAGAAACTATTGAATCTGAATACGATGATGATAGTGATGATGAAAATATGCCTGTTATTCCTGAGGGCTATCTTTTTGATATGGAATCTTCTGTCGCTATTTTAGCTTGCAAAGATAGATATGAGCTTAAGAGGTTATTAGTTAAATGGAACAAAGAATCACTTAGAGATAAAATGAGACCCGACCCTGCTTTTGCTACTTCACCTATTTGTGTTCCTGATAAGGATTATGAATTCTCTATTGATCCTGATATAATTACTTTGGTTGAATCTGATCCGTTTTATGGCTATGAATCTGAAACTGTTGTGGCACATCTTACTAAGTTAAATGATATAGCTGCCCTGTTTACTAATGATGAGAGATCGCGTTACTTTTATATACTCAAAATATTTCCGTTCTCATTAAAGGGTGATGCTAAGATATGGTTTAATTCTCTTGATCTTGGTTGTGTGCGTAGTCCCCAGGATATGATTTATTACTTCTCTACTAAATATTTCCATGCTCATAAGAAACAAGCTGCTTTGAGGGAAATACACAACTTTGTGCAAATTAAAGAAGAGAGTCTCCCACAAGCTTGGGGGAGGCTTCTCAAGTTACTTAATCCTTTGCCTGATCATCCTCTTAAGAAACCTGAAATACCTGATATCTTTTATAATGGACTAACCGATGCTTCCAGAGATTACCTGGATAGTTGTGTTGGTTCTCTTTTCAGGGAAAGAACACCGGATGAAGATGAAATCCTATTGAATAATATATTGACAAATGAAAATAATTGGGCACCTCTTGAGCCAGCTCCTGAGCCAACTCCTGCTCCAATTACTGAGCCTATTCCTAAACCAACTCCGAAGAAGAGAGGTGTTCTATTTCTCAGTCCCGAAGATATGCAAGAGGCAAAGAAATCTATGAAAGAAAAAGGTATTAAAGCTGAAGATGTTAAGAATTTACCTCCTATTGAAGAAATACATGGTCTTAATATACCGCCTGTTGAAGAAACATATGATCTCAATTCTTTATTTACTAAAGAACCTCCTGATCCCGATATCCCGACACAGGTAGTAAAGGTAAATTCTCTCTATAGATATGATAAAGCTGAAGTCCCTCCTACTAAAATTGCTAGCCAGTGCTTGGATGAGTTTGGTAACTTTATGTTTAAGCAAGACGACTTCAATGCTTATTTTGGTAGACAATTAAAAGAAAATGCTTATATGATTAGACACTTGGGTGATTATATGGCTAATATTAAAGGTGAACTTAAACTTGTTAGCAAACATGCTTCTATGGTTACCACTCAAGTAGAACAAGTACTTAAGGCTCAAAAAGAAGTGCTTGATGAAATGAATAGTAAGAAAAATGATTATGCTGTTAGAGTGGCTACTAGAACTGGTAGAATGACTCAGGAACCTTTGTATCCTGAAGGCCACCCTAAGAGAATCGAGCAAGATTCCCAAAGAAATAATATTGATGTTCCTTGTTCTTCTAAAAAGAAAAGAACAAGAAAAATGATAGAACTATGCAAACTTCTAGTGAACCTATTGCTAAACCACCTGATAATCCAAATGATATTTATATGTCTGATGCTGAAACACTATCTGGTAATGAACATGAACCTAATGAAAATATTAATGATGATGTTCATGATGATGCTCAACCTAGTAATGATAATGATGTAGAAGTTGAACCTGTTATTGATCTTGATAACCCACAATCAAAGAATCAACGTTATGATAAAAGAGACTTTGTTGCTAGGAAACACGGTAAAGAAAGGGAACCTTGGGTTCAGAAACCCATGCCTTTTCCTCCAAAACCATCCAAGAAAAAGGATGATGAGGATTTTGAGCACTTTGCTGAAATGATTAGGCCTATCTTTTTGCGTATGTGATTAACTGATGTGCTCAAAACAAATCCTTATGCTAAATATATGAAGGATATCATTACTAATAAAAGAAAGATACCGGAAGCTGAAATTTCCACCATGCTTGCTAATTATACTTTTAAGGGTGGAATACCAAAGAAACTTGGAGATCCCGGAGTACCTACTACACCTTGCTCCATTAAAAGAAATTATATTAAAACTGCTTTATGTGATCTTGGAGCCGGTGTTAGTGTTATGCCTCTCTCTTTATATCGTAGACTTGACTTGAATAAGCTGACATGTACCGAAATATCTTTGCAAATGGCTGATAAATCAACTGCTATACCTATCGGTATTTGTGAGGATGTGCCTGTTGTGGTTGCAAACGTTATTATCTTAATGGACTTTGTTATACTTGATATTCCCGAGGATGATAGTATGTCTATTATTCTTGGAAGACCTTTTCTTAATACTGCAGGGGCTGTTATTGATTGCACTAAAGGTAATGTCACTTTTCATGTTAATGGTAATGAGCATACGGTACACTTTCCGAGGAAACAACCTCAAGTTCATAGTATCAACTCTATTGGAAAAATTCCATCGATTATATTTGGAGGTTTTGAATTTCCTCTACCAACTGTGAAGAAGAAATATGATAGTCTTATTATTGGGGATGTGCATATCCCCGTTGAGGTAACTTAGTGTTATTCGAAATTTCTTCGGTTTCATGATTATCGGAATGAGTTTGTTAACAAGACTTGATCAACCTTGTTAGTGGATTCTTTTTGATGAGCATGAGATGGATGAAACTAGAAGCACAAACTTCTGTACCCCACTTTTACTTTCTGTTATTTATATTAAATAAAGTAAAATTAGTATTTTCAGTCTGTTTCCTGGCTTATCCGAGCAATATAAAAATATCCTGAAAATAAAAGTCTTCAGAATGACATGCCAATTTAATATGATTTTTTCAGGAATATTTGAGGATTTACTGTGCAAAAATTACCGCGGGACGAGCTGCCACCTGGCCACTAGGGTGGTGGGCGCCCCCCCCCCCTCTAGGGCGCGCCCCCCTGCCTCGTGGGCCCATGGTGGCCCTCCTCCACTTATCCCAGCACCCATCTTCTTCCTCTGTCTCACACAAACCCGAAAAACCAACTCAAGCACGAGTTCCAGCCACTTTTGCTGTGATTTTTGATCTCCTTGCTCAAAGCACCTCTCGCAAAACTGCTTGGGGAGATTGTTCCTTGGTATGTGACTCCTCCATTGGTCCAATTAGTATTTGTTCTAGTGCTTTATTCTTTGCAAATTTGTGCTGCATAGGTGACCATGTTCTTGAGCTTGCATGTCAAATTTATATGGTTCCAAGTAGTTCTAATGCTTGATATAGGCTCTAGGCACTTGTAGGAGTAGTTGCTATCAATATTATTGAAGTTGGTTCATTTTTGTTTGAAGTTACTAAAAATTTCAGATTATCTCAGAAAAATAATGAGTAGATTTTTGAGGGGCTCATCAAGCCAAAGCTCGAAGGAAAAGGCACCGAAGCCTAAGTATAATTTGCCGCGCACCGCGGAGATTCGGGCGTGTGAATGGCCTTCTGATGATTTCTTGAGAGCAGCCGGTATCTATGAAGATTTTCATGAATTGGCTCACAATACAGGCCTCACCGCTTTCCTCCACGACCAATGCGATCAGTATCTTTTACTCACAAATACTTTTCTGCAAAACTTTCATTTTCATTCTAGGAACTCACCACCTACGGTGGAGTTTCATTTATATGATGAGCATAAGGAGATGTCACTTTATGATTTTTGTCGGATTTGTTTAGTCCATTTTGAGGGCAAGACAGAAGAACCACATCATGATGATGTGGCTGGGTTTATTGATACTATCACTGTAGGAGAAACTAGGAAGGTTTCCGATGCACGAATCACTAGCATACATTTTCCTGTTTTACGTTACTTTGCATTATTTGCTAGTCGTTGTTTAATTGGACGCGGAAACTGTGGAAACCTCAGCATCCCTGATATAATTATCCTGCACCACGGTTTATATAGTGATAACACTTTTAGTATGGGCGGTATTATTGCTAGATGGTTAAGTATGAACCGTACTAAGGGTCCAATCTTTGGAGGCATCTATGCCACACGCCTAGCTGCACATTTTAACATACCTATTAGGCATGCTGAGAAGGAAGAAAAGGTGCTGCCCCGTGTTTATCTAGATCATAAAAGTATGGTGGCACATGATTTTATTGTTAAGAATAGGGCAGGAGAGCTTAAGTATCAATTGTTCTTTAACAAACATCATCCTGAGACTATTATCCTGCCTGCTCCTTTGTTTAATTTTGTAGGACCCTACCTCGTTACATGGGCTGTCGTCCAAGCTTACAAGAATCCTGCACCAGCCCCGGAACAGGAACCACAAGATGAGCCTCCACGACAATCTATTTATTCTTGGGATCCAGCGATGACTGTCAGCCAGTGGCAGTCAGAGTCTTCTTCTTCATCACAGTATGATCCCAACTATTATTCCTCATCACAGTACGACCCCAACAACTATTATTATGGATATCCGCCAGGCCAGTCGTGGCCATAGACCAACTTAGGCCAAAAGCCTAAGCTTGGGGGAGTACGTATTTCTCACTGACATTACATTTATGTTCACACACACTCATTGCTAGATGTCGGTGCTCATACTTTTTCACTGTAATATCCATGCTAGTTTAGTTTCTTTTTCCTGCTTTCTTCTTGTGTGTTTGTTAAACCTTAAGAAAAACCAAAAAAATTAGTAGTACTTTATTTTTCTGCTGTAGTAGTAATAATTAAAAAGAAAACCCAAAAATATTTCCCGTTCTTCTTTTGCTTGTTGGGAGCTTTCCCGTCTAAATAGTTTTATTTCTTTTATTTTCTTTGGGGGTCAGTAGGAGAAGACCATAATTAAATTGTTGAAGTGGCTCTTATATGCATTATTGTTGATTTAACCAAGAGCCCATATTGCCTTGTCTTCTCCTGTTTATTGAATGCTCGCAGATTCCAGCTTAGTCCAATGCACGTACACTCTTATTATTATTCACACCGTTCAGCCGTGCAAGTGAAAGGCAATTATGATGATATATGATGGACTGACTGAGATGAGAAAAGCTGGTATGAACTCGACTTCTTTTGTTTTTGTAAATATGATGAGTCCCTCGTTCTTGATTCAGCTTATTATGAATAAACATGTTTGCAATGACAATTAGAGATCATAGTTGCTTGTTCCATGCTTGATTAGCTATGAGTTATAATGGTTTACCTTGTGCGCCAACATGCTATTGAGATGATTATGATGTGGTATGATGGGGTGGTATCCTCCTTTGAATGATTTAAGTGACTTGACTTGGCACATGTTCACGCATGTAGTTGAAACAAAATCAACATAGCCTTCACGATATTTATGTTCATGGTGGATTATATCCTACTCATGCTTGCATCCAATGTTTATTAATTTTAATGCATGTACATGGCTGTTGTCGCTCTCTAGTTGGTCGCTTCCTAGTCTTTTGCTAGCCTTCACTTGTACTATGCGGGAATACTGCTTGTGCATCCAATCCCTCAAACCTCAAAGTTATTCCAGATGAGTCCACCATACCTTCCTATATGCGGTATCTACCTGCCGTTCCAAGTAAATTTGTATGTGCCAAACTCTAAACCTTCAAATAATCATTCTGTTTCGTATGCTCGAATAGCTCATGTATCAACCAAGGTCGTCCTTATCTTCCGTGTTAGGCGGGTTATTCTCAAGAGGAGTGGACTCCGCTCCTCACTCACGAGAAAATGGCTGGTCACCGGGATGCCCAGTCCCATGCTTTATGCAAACTAAATCAAAATTAATTGCAAACAAAACTCCCCCTGGGACCTGATGTATGTTGGAGGCACTCGTTGTTTCAAGCAAGCCATGGATTGATGCTTGTTGGTGGATGGGGAGCATAAACTTTACCATTCTGTTTGGGAACCGCCTATAACGTGTTTAGCATGGAAGATATCGCCATCTCTTAGGTGTTACGTTGACAATGAAAGTATGCCGCTCAAAACACAATTTATCTCTATTTCAAAACCGAGCTTTGGCTCCTCTACAAATCCTTGCTTCCCTCTGCGAAGGGCCTATCCATTTACTTTTATGTTGAGTCATCACCCTCTTATTAAAAAGCACTAGCTGGAGAGCACAGCTGTCATTTGCATTCATCACTATTAATCTATGTTGGGTATGACTATGATTGGATCTCTTTTACCATGAATTACAATGTCTAGTCAGTCCTTGATCTTTAAAGGTGCTCTGCATTTATGTTTTGCGATCTCAGAAAGGGCTAGCGAGATACCATCTTGTTATGTCATATTATGATTGTTTTGAGAAAGTGTTGCCATCCGAGATTTATTATTATGACTTGCTAGTTGATTATGCTATTGATATGAGTAATTATGAGACCTGAGAAATATTGCAAATGTGGTTAGTTATGATCTATGCTGAAAACTTGAATGCTGGCTTGACATAGTTACAACAACAAGAGCAAACAGAGTTTGTAAAAGTTTTTCTTTCTTTCTTTCAGTTTGTCAACTGAATTGCTTGAGGACAAGCAAGGGTTTAAGCTTGGGGGAGTTGATACGTCTCCATCGTATCTACTTTTCCAAACACTTTTGCCCTTGTTTTGGACTCTAACTTGTATGATTTGAATGGAACTAACCCGGACTGACGCTGTTTTCAGTAGAATTGCCATGGTGTTGTTTTATGTGCAGAAAGCAAATATTCTCGGAATGACCTAAAACTCCACAGAACATCTTACAAAAAATAAATAAAAAATCCTCGCCAAAGATGAAGACCAGGGGGCCCACACCCTTCTCACGAGGGTGGCCCCCCCCAGGGCGCGGCCCCCTACCTCGTGGGCCCCCTGGATGCCCTCCGACGCCAACTCCAACTCTATATATTTTCTTTCGGAGAGAAAAAAATCAGAGAGAAGAAATCATCGCGTTTTACGATACGGAGCCGCCGCCAAGCCCTAAAACCTCTCGGGAGAGCTGATCTGGAGTCCGTTCAGGGCTCCGGAGAGGGGGATTCGTCGCCGTCGTCATCATCAGCCATCCTCCGTCACCAATTTCATGATGCTCACCGCCGTGCGTGAGTAATTCAATCGTAGGCTTGCTGGACGGTGATGGGTTGGATGAGATTTATCATGTAATCGAGTTAGTTTTGTTAGGGTTTGATCCCTAGTATCCACTATGTTCTGAGATTGATGTTGCTATGACTTTGCTATGCTTAATGCTTGTCACTAGGGCCCGAGTGCCATGATTTCAGATCTGAACCTATTATGTTTTCATCAATATATGTGAGTTCTTGATCCTATCTTGCGAGTCTGTAGTCACCTACTATGTGTTATGATCCAGCAACCCCGAAGTGACAATAATCGGGACCACTCCCGGTGATGACCATAGTTTGAGGAGTTCATGTATTCACTACGTGCTAATGCTTTGTTCCGGTTCTCTATTAAAAGGAGGCCTTAATATCCCTTAGTTTCCAATAGGACCCCGCTGCCACGGGAGGGTAGGACAAAAGATGTCATGCAAGTTCTTTTCCATAAGCATGTATGACTATATACGGAATACATGCCTACATTACATTGATGAATTGGAGCTAGTTCTGTGTCACCCTATGTTATGACTGTTACATGATGAACCGCATCCGGCATAATTATCCATCACTGATCCGGTGCCTACGAGTTTCCCATATACTGGTTTACGCTTATTTACTATCCCGCTGCTACTGTTACAATCACTACAAAATACAAAAAACATTACTTTTGCTGTCTTTACTTTTGTTTCGGCTACCACCACTATCATATTACTTTGCTACTAAACACTTTGCTGCAGATACTAAGTTTCCAGGTGTGGTTGAATTGACAACTCAGCTACTAATACTTGAGAATATTCTTTGGCTCCCCTTGTGTCGAATCAATAAATTTGGGTTGAATACTCTACCCTCGAAAGCTGTTGCGATCCCTTATACTTGTGGGTTATCACGCCCTACCCCCTGGGCGCGCCCCCTGCCTCATGGGCCCACGGTGGCCCTCCTCCACTTATCCTTTCACCCACACACTCCTTCTTCCTCCCCCAACCACGAATAACCATCTCAAACCTGAGTCCAAGCTCGTTTTGCTGCCATTTTCGATCTCCTTGCTCAAAGCACCTCTCACAAAACTGCTTGGGGAGATTGTTCCTTGGTATGTGACTCCTCCATTGGTCCAATTAGTTTTTGTTCTAGTGCTTTATCATTGCAAATTTTTGCTACCTAGGTGACCATGTTCTTGAGCTTGCATGTCAAATTTGTATGGTTCCAAGTAGTTTTGATGCATGATATAGGCCCTAGGCACTTGTAGGAGTAGTTACTATCAATATTATTGAGTTTGATTTACTTATATTTTGAAGTTACTAAAAATTTTCAGAATTTTTCAGAGGAAGAAAAATGCTTAGGAAATTGTTCCAAGGTGGTTCCTCGAGGAAGCAAGGACCCAGGCTTGCAATGCGTGATGCTGATGAAGAGCCACCAAGAGACGCTCCAGTGCGTCCTTGTGAGTGGCCTTTTGAAAATTTTATGGATCGAGCAGGAATTAAGGAGGAATCCAACGCATATTTGCGTAACGCCGATCTTGTGAGCTTCGAGGAAGAGAAGTGCAGCCAGTATCACAATCTCACTAGTACCTTTGTGAGGAGGTTTGAATTTTCATCTTCACGTAATTCTCCAACTGTCCTGTTTGATCTTTATGAAAATTCTTATACTATGGACTTAGAGGATTTTACCACTTCTTGCAAACTTCCACAATGGGGTAGTATAAGGGATCCTCGCAAATCTGGACTTAGAGATTTTCTTGCTAGCATAACTGTGGGAGAATCTAGAGATATAACACAAGCTACCATAGGGAGCATTCACTTTCCTGCTATACATTATTTTGCTCTCTTCATAGGTAGATGAATTAATGGTAAAGATGAGGCATGTCACATGTGTGTCCCTGACCTCAGTATTCTTAGGAGTGCTGTGTTAGGAGACAAATCTTATAATTTGGGAGCCATTGTTGCACGTAGGTTGCATCTTAATAGATTTAATGGAGATTTCTTTGGAGGAATTTATGCAACCCGCATAGCTAATTTTCTTGGTGTAGCCATACGCGAAGATGATATTGAATTACCACCTGCTTACCTAGACTTTAATGCTATGGTTCACCACCAGTTTGTCGAGAGGAATGAATCACCTCTCGAGTATCGACTAATCTTTGGCAGATGCCGTGTTGTCCATATTATTCTCCCTGCTCCTACCATCTTTGATCATCAGGAAAAAGGAAGATATGTTATTACCAGAGAGGAGGCAGATGAGTACGAGAGGAGAGCGGAGGCCGCTCGTCGCCACGCTGCAGCTCAGGAGGCGATAGCCGCTGCATCTCAATACGACCCCAACTATTATTATGGATATCCGCCAGGCCAGCCATGGCCATAGACCAACTTAGGCCAAAAGCCTAAGCTTGGGGGAGTACGTATTTCCCACCGACAATACATTTATGTTCACACACTTATTGCTAGATGTCGGTGCTCATACTTTTTCATTGTATCATCCATGCTAGTTTAATTTCCTTTTTATGCTTTCTTCTTGTGCGTTTGATAAACCTTAAGAAAAACCAAAAAAATTAGTTGTGGCTTTTAATTAGTCTACTTTCCATGCCTGTAGTAGTAATTAAAAAGAAAACCCGAAAAGATTTCATGTTCTTCTTTTACTTGTTGGGAGCTCTCCCATGTAAATAGTTTTATTTCTTTTCTTTTCTTTGGGGGTCGATAGGAGAAGTCCATAATTAAATTGTTGAAGTGGCTCTTGTATGCATACTTGTTGATCTGACAAAAGAGCCCATATTGCCTTGTCTTCTCCTGTTTATTGAATGCTTGCAGATTCCAGCTTAGTCCAATGCACGTGCACTATTATTATTATCCACATCATTCGTTCGTGCAAGTGAAAGGCAATAATGATGATTATATGATGAACTTATTGAGATGAGAAAAGCTGGTATGAACTCGACCTCTCTTGTTTTTGCAAATATGATTAGTTCATCGTTCCTAATTCAGCCTATTATGAATAAACATGTCTGCATTGACAACTAGAGATCATAGTTCTTGTGCCATGCTTGATTAGCTAGGAGCTTATAATGGTTTACCTTGCGTGCCAATATGCTATTTAAATGATTGTGATGTGGTATGATAGGGTGGTATCCTCCTCTGAATGATTTAAGTGACTTGACTTGGCGCATGTTCACGCATGTAGTTGAAACAAAATCAACATAGCCTTCACGATATTTATGTTCATGGTGGATTATATCCTACTCATGCTTGCATTCAGTGTTGATTAATTTTAATGCATGTTCATGACTGTTGTTGCTCTCTAGCTGGTCGCTTCCCAGTCTTTTGCTAGCCTTCACCTGTACTAAGCGGGAATACTGCTTGTGCATCCAAACTCCATAAATCCCAAAGTTATTCCACATGAGTCCACTATACCTACCTATATACGGTATCTACCTGCCGTTCCAAGTAAGTTTGTATGTGCCAAACTCTAAACCTTCAAATAAATATCATGTTTTGTATGCTCGAATAGCTCATGTATCAACTAGGGTTGTCCATATCTTCCATGTTAGGCGGGTTATTCTCAAGAGGAGTGGACTCCGCTCCTCACTCACGAGAAATTAAAGTGGCTGGTCACCGGGATGCCCACTCCCATGCTTTATGCAAACTAAATCAAAATAATTGCAAACAAAACTCCCCCTGGGACTCTTGTCAGTTGGAGGCACTCATTGTTTCGAGCAAGCCATGGATTGATGCTTGTTGGTGGAAGGGGGGTATAAACTTTATCATTCTGTTTGGGAACCGCCTATAATGTGTGTAGCATGGAAGATATTGCAATCTCTTGGTTGTTATGTTGACAATGAAAGTATACCGCTCAAAATATTATTCACCTCTATTTCAAAACCGATCTCTAGCACCTCTACAAATCCCGGCTTCCCTCTGCAAAGGGCCTATCTATTTACTTATATGCTGAGTCATCTTCCTCTTATTAAAAAGCACCAGTTGGAGAGCACCGCTGTCATTTGCATTCATTACTGTTAGTTTACATTGAGTATGACTTGACTAGATCTCTTTTACCATGAATTATAATGTCTAGTCAGTCCTTGGTCTTTAAAGGTGCTCTGCATTTATGTTTTGCGGTCTCAGAAAGGGCTAGCGAGATACCATATTGTTATATCATATTATGATTGTTTTGAGAAAGTGTTGTCATCCGAGATTTATTATTATTGCCTGCTAGTTGATTATGCTATTGATATGAGTAAACGTGAGACCTAAGAATTATTGCGAATGTGGTTAGTTATAATCTTTGCTAAAAACTTGAATGTTGGCTTTACATATTTACCACAATAAGAGCAAACAGAGTTTGTAAAAGTTTTTCTTTATCACTTTCAGTTTGTCAACTGAACTGCTTGAGGACAAGCAAAGGTTTAATCTTGGGGGAGTTGATACGTCTCCGTCGTATCTACTTTTCCAAACACTTTTGCCCTTGTTTTGGACTCTAACTTGCATGAGTTGAATGGAACTAACCCGGACTGACGCTGTTTTCAGCAGAATTACCATGATGTTATTTATGTGCAGAAACAAACGTTCTCGGAATGACCTGAAACTTCATGGAGCAACTTTTTGGAAGATATAAAAAATACCTGCAAAAGATGAAGGCTAGGGGGGCCACCACCTGTCCACGAGGGTGGGGGGCGCGCCTGCCCCCTTAGGGCGTGCCCCCTACCTCGTGGGCCCCCTGGAGCTCCTCCGACCCCAACTCCAACTCTATATATTGTGTTTCGGGGACAAAAAAATCAGAGAGAAGAATTCATCGCGTTTTACGATATGGAGCCGCCGCCAAGCCCTAAAACCTCTCGGGAGGGCTGATCTGGAGTTCGTTCGGGGCTCCAGAGAGGGGAATCCGTCGCCATCGTCATCATCAACCATCCTCCATCACCAATTTCATGATGCTCACCGCCGTGCGTGAGTAATTCCATCGTAGGCTTGCTGGACGGTGATGGGTTGGATGAGATCTATCATGTAATCAAGTTAGTTTTGTTAGGGTTTGATCCCTAGTATCCACTATGTTCTGAGATTGATGTTGCTATGACTTTGCTATGCTTAATGCTTGTCACTAGGGCCCGAGTGCCATGATTTCAGATCTGAACCTATTATGTTTTCATCAATATATGAGAGTTCTTGATCCTATCTTGCAAGTCTAGAGTCACCTATTATGTGTTATGATCCATTAACCCCGAAGTAACAATAATCGGGATACTTACCGGTGATGACCGTAGTTTGAGGAGTTCATGTATTCACTATGTGTTAATGCTTTGTTCCGGTACTCTACTAAAAGGAGGCCTTAATGTCCCTTAGTTTCCGTAAGGACCCTGCTGCCACGGTAGGGTAGGACAAAAGATGTCATGCAAGTTCTTTTCCATAAGCACGCATGACTATATTCGGAATACATGCCTACATTACATTGATGAACTATAGCTAGTTCTGTGTCACCCTAGGTTATGACTGTTACATGATGAACCGCATCCGGCATAATTCTCCATCACCGATCCATTGCCTACGAGCTTTCCATATATTGTTCTTCGCTTATTTACTTTTCCGTTGCTATTGCTATCATCACTACAAAATACCAAAAACATTACTTTTGTTACCGTTACCTTTTGCTACCGTTACCACTACTATCATATTACTTTGCTACTAAATACTTTGCTGCAGATATTAAGTTTCTAGGTGTGGTTGAATTGACAACTCAGCTGCTAATACTTGAGAGTATTCTTTGGCTCCCCTTGTGTCGAATCAATAAATTTGGGTTGAATACTTTACCCTCGAAAACTGTTGCGATCCCCTATACTTGTGGGTTATCAGGGCCCTAGTGACAAGCATTAAGCATAGCAAAGTCATTGCAACATCAATCTTAGAACATAATGGGTACTAGGGATCTAACCCTAACAAAACTAACTTGATTACATGGTAAATCTCATCCAACCCATCACCGTCCAGCAAGCCTATGATGAGATTACTCACGCACGGTGGTGAGCATCATGAAATTGGTGATGGAGGATGGTTGCTGATGATACTGGCGATGGATTCCCCTCCCCGGAGCCCCAAACAGACTCCAGATCAGCCCTCCCAGGGAAGATTAGGGCTTGGCAGCGGCTCCGTATCATAAAACATGATGAATCCTTCTCTCTGATTTTTTTTCTCCCCGGAAGTGAATATATGGAGTTGGGCTTGAGGTCTGTGGAGTCCCAGGGGGCCCACGAGGCAGGGGGCGCACCCTAGGGGGCGCCCTGCACCCTTGTGGACAGGGTGTGGGCCCCCTGATGCTGATTCTTTCGCCAGTATTTTTCATTAATTCCAAAATGTGTCTCCGTGGATTTTCAGGTCATTCCGAGAACTTTTATTTCTGCACAAAAATAACACCACGGTAGTTCTGTTGAAAACAGTGTCAGTCCGGGTTAGTTCCATTCAAATCATGCAAGTTAGAGTCCAAAACAAGGGCAAAAGTGTTTGGAAAAGTAGATACGTTGGAGACGTATCAACTCCCCCAAGCTTAAACCTTTGCTTGTCCTCAAGCAATTCAGTTGACAAACTGAAAGTGATAAAGAAAAACTTTTACAAACTTTGTTTGATCTTGTTGTTGCAAATATGTAAAGCCAGCATTCAAGTTTTCAGCAAAGATTATGAACTAACCATATTCACAATAACATTTAGGTCTCACGTTTACTCATATCAATGGCATAATCAACTAGCGAGTAATAATAATAAATCTCGGATGACAACACTTTCTCAAAACAATCATAACATGATATAACAAGATGGTATCTCGCTAGCCCTTTCTCAGACCGCAAAACATAAATGCAAAGCACCCTTAAAGATCAAGGACTGACTAGACATTGTAATTCATGGTAAAAGAGATCCACTCACAGTCATACTCAATGTAAATTACTAGCAATGCATGTGAATGACAACGGTGCTCTCCAACTGGTGCTTTTTAATAAGAGGATGATGACTCAACATAAAAGTAAATAGATAGGCCCTTCGTGGAGGGAAGCAGGGATTTGCAGAGGTGCCAGAGCTCGAATTTTGAAACAGAGATAAATAATATTTTGAGTGGCATACTTTCATTATCAACATAACAACCAAGAGATCTCGATATCTTCCATGCTACATACATTATAGGCGGTTCCCAAACAGAATGGTAAAGTTTATACTCCCCCACCACCAACAAACATCAATCCATGGCTTTTCCGAAACAATGGGTGTCATCCAACTAACAACAATTCTAGGGGAGTTTTGTTTGCAATTATTTTGATTTGATTTGAGCATGGGACTAGGCATCCCGGTTACCGTCCATTTTCTTGTGATTTATGAGCGAAGTCCACTCATCGTGAGAATAACCCATCTAGCATGGAAGATATAGACAACCCTAGTTGATACATGAGCTATTCGAGCATACAAAACAGAATTTCATTCGAAGGTTTAGAGTTTGGCACATACAAATTTACTTGGAACGGCAGGTAAATACCACATATAGGAAGGTATGGTGGGCTCATATAGAATAACTTTGGGCTTTATGGAAGTGGATGCACAAGAAGTATTCCCTCTTAGTACAAGTGAAGACTAGAAAGAGACTGGGAAGCGACCAACTAGAGAGCGACAACAGTCATGAACATGGATTAAGATTAATCAACAATGAGTGCAAGCATGAGTAGGATATAAATCACCGTGAACATAAATATCATGGAGGCTATGTTGATTTTGTTTCAACTACATGCATGAACATGTGCCAAGTCAAGCCACTCGAATCGTTCAAAGGAGGATACGACCCTATCATACCACATCACAACCATTTTAATAGCATGTTGGCACGCAAGGTAAACCATTATAAACTCCTAGCTAATTAAGCATGGCATGGGAAACTATAATCTCTAGTTGTCATTGCAAACATGTTTCATTCATAATAGGCTGAATCAAGAATGATGAACTAATCATATTTCCAAAAACAAGATAGTTCGAGTTCATACCATCTTCTCTCATCTCATTCAGTCCATCATATATCATCATTATTGTCTTTCACTCGCACGACCGAACGGTGTGGATAATAATAATAGTGCACGTGCATTGGACTAAGCTGGAATCTGCAAGCATTTTATACAAGGAAGAAGACAAGGTAATATGGGCTCTTGGTTAAATCAACAATAATGCATATGAGAGCCACTCAACATTTTCATAATTGTCTTCTCCTCTCGACCCCCAAAGAATAAGAAAGGAAATAAAACTATTTACACGAGATCGCTCCCAACAAGCAAAAGAAGAACGAGAAATCTTTTTGGATTTTCTTTTAATTACTACTACTACAGGCATGGAAAGTAAACTATCTAAAAGCTACAACTAATTTTTTTTGTTTCTCTTAAGGTTTTTCAAACACATAAGAAGAAGGCTTAGACTAGAAAATAAACTAGCATGGATAGTACAATGAAAAAGTATGAGCACCAACAACTAGAATGAGTGTGTGAACATGAATGTAATGTCGGTGAGGAATACGTACTCCCCCAAGCTTAGGCTTTTGCCCTAAGTTGGTCTATGGCCACTGCTGGCCTGGAGGATATCCAAAGTCATAGCTGGGGTTGTACTGGGATGCAGCAGCTACTTCCTGAAGAGCTGCAGCTTGGTGGCTAGCTGCCTCCGTCCTTCTCTCATACTCGTTCGCCTCCTCCCTGGTTATAACATATCTCCTTTTTGCCTGAAAGTTAAAGAAAGTAGGAGTAGGGAGGGTAACATGGATAGTGCGCTATCTGTCAAAGATTAGTCGGTACTGGATGAACTGTTCATTCCTCTCAAGAAACTGATGGAGAACCATAGCACTATAATCTAGATAAGCAAGAGGAAACTCCATATCATTTCCATGTATGGGTACACCGAGATAATTGGGTACACCGACATAATTAGCTACACGAGTTGCATAAATTCCACCAAACAAATCTCCACTTGTACCATTAAGATGCAACCTTCATGCAACAATGGCCCCTAAGTTATATTGTTTATCACCTAATACCGCACTTTTGAGGACACTAAAATCTAGAACGCACATGTGACAAGGCTCATCTTTACCGTTAACGCATCTACCTATAAAGAGAGCAAAATAATGTATGGAAGGGAAATGAATGCTCCCTATGGTAGCTTGTGTGATTTCCCTAGATTCCTCCATAGTGATACTAGCAAGAAAGTCTTTATATTCAGATTTGCGAGGTTCACTAACATTGCCCCACTGCGGGAGTTTACACGTAGTATTAAAATCTTCTAGGTCCATGGTATATGATTTATCATAAAGATCAAATAAAACAGTGTGAGAATTACGCGAGGATGTAAATTTAAACCTCCTCACAAAGGAATCGGTTAGGTAGTGGTACTGTAGGCACTTATCTGACACGAAGTCCTCAAGATCAGCATTACGCACATACGCACCAAATTCATCCTTGATGCCTGCCTGGACCATAAACTCCTCTGACGGCCATTCACAAGGCCGCACTTGAGCTTCCCTCGGTGGTTCATCATCTGGCTCACGTATCGCGAGCCTTGGTTCTTGCTTCCTTAAGGAACCACCTTGGTACATTTTCCTATGCATTTTTCTTTCTCTCAAAAAATTCTGAAATTTTAGTGACTCAAAATAAAAGTGAACCAAACTCAACAAGATTGATAGCAACTACTCCCACAAGTTCCTAGACGCTATATCATGCATTAATACTACTTTTGACCATATAAATTTGACATGCAAGCTCAAGAACAGGGTCACCTTAGCAGCAAAATTTTGCAATAAATAAATCACTAGAACAAAAACTAATTGGACCATTGGAGGATTCACATACCGAAGAACAATCCTCCAAAATAGTTTTTTGAATGGAGCTTTGAGTAAAGAGATCGAAAATGGTAGCAAGATGAGCTAGAACATGAGTTTGAGCTATGGGAGGATTTTTTTTCTGGAGGAAGACGAAGTGAGTGGGTGCTAGAGTAAGTGGAGGGGGTCCACGTGGGGCCCACGAGGCAGGGGGCATGCCCCAGGGGGGTGGGCGCGCCCTGTGCCCTCGTGGCCAAATGGTGGGGGCCCCTGGTGTGTTCTCGGTGCCAGCAATTCTTAAATATTCTACAAAAAACATATTTCATTTTCAGGACATTTGGTGAATTTATATTTTCGGGGTATTTTTATTGCAAGGATAATTCAGAAAACAGACAGAAAATACTATTTGTGCTTTATTTAATCTAAATAACAGAAAGTAAAAGGAGGGTACAGAGAGTTGTGCTTTCTAACTTCATCCATCTCGTGCTCATCAAAAGGAATCCACTAACAAGGTTGATCAAGTCTTATTAACAAACTCTTTCCGAATAACATGAAACCAGAGAATTTTCAAATAACACTAGGTTACCTCAACGGGGATATGCATGTCCCCAACAATAAGAATATCATATTTCTTCTTGACAGTAGGAAGAGGGAATTCAAAACCTACAATAGTAATCGTTGAAATTTTTTCAATAGAATTGATATTGTGGACTTGAGGTTGTTTCCTCCGAAAGTGTACCGTATGCTCATTACCATTAACATGAAAAGTGGCATTGCCTTTGTTGCAATAAATAACAGCCCCTGCAGTATTCAAAAAGGGTCTACCAAGGATAATCGACATACTATCATCCTCGGGAATATCAAGAATAACAAAGTCTATTAAAATAGTAACGTTTGCAACCACAACAGGCACATCCTCACAGATACCGAAAGGTATATCAGTTGATTTATCGGCCATTTGCAAAGATATTTTAGTAGGTGTCAACTTATTCAAATCAAGTCTACGATATAAAGAGAGAGGCATAACACTAACACCGGCTCCAAGATCACATAAAGTAGTTTTAACATAGTTTCTTTTAATGGAGCATGGTATAATTGGTACTCCGGGATCTCCTAGTTTCTTTGGTATTCCACCTTTAAAAGTATAACTGGTAAGCATGGTGGAAATTTCAGCTTTCGGTATCTTTCTTTTATTTGTAACAATATCTTTCATATACTTAGCAAGAGGATTCATTTTAAGCATATCAGTCAAACGCATACGCAAAAAGATAGGTCTAATCATTTCAGCAAAGCGCTCAAAATCCTCATCATCCTTTTTCTTGGATGGTTGAGGAAAAGGCATGGGTTTCTGAACCCATGGTTCTCTTTCTTTACCGTGCTTCCTAGCAACGAAGTCTCTCTTATCATAACGTTCGTTCTTTGATTGTGGGTTATCAAGATCAACAACAGGTTCAATCTCTACATCATTGTTATTGCTAGGTTGAGCATCAACATGAACACCATCATTATCACTAGGTTCATGTTCATTACCAGATTGTGTTTCAGCATCAGAAATAGAAATATCATTGGGATTCTCAGGTGTGTCAACAACAGGTTCACTAGAAGCATGCAAAGTCCTATCATTTTTCTTTTTCTTCTTCTTAGAAGGACTAGGTGCATCAACATTAGTTCTGTGAGAATCTTGCTCAACTCTCTTAGGGTGGCCCTTAGGATACAAAGGTTCCTGAGTCATTTTACCCCCTCTAGTCATAACTCTAACATTATTATCATTTTTCTTATTATTTAATTCATTAAGCAAATCATCTTGTGCTTTAAGCACTTGTTCTACCTGAATGGTAACCATAGAAGCATGTTTACTAATAAGTTTAAGGTCACCTTTAACTCTAGACATATAATTACTCAAGTGTTCAACCATATAAGCATTACGTTTCAATTGTCTACCAACATAAGCATTGAAGTTTTCTTGTTTAACAATAAAATTATCAAACTCATCCAAGCATTGGCTAGCAGACTTATTACAAGGAATATCACCTTCATCAAATCTATAGAGAGCATTTACCTTTACTACCTGTGTCGGGTTATTAAAACCATGTATTTCTTCAATAGGTGGTAAATTCTTAACATCTTCACCTTTAATACCCTTTTCTTTCATAGATTTCTTTGCCTTTTGCATATCTTCAGGATTGAGAAATAGATTTTCTTTGGAGTTGGCTTAGGAGTTGGTTCAGGAAGTGTCCAATCATTATCATTACTCAATATATTATTCAATAGCAATTCATCTTGCTCAATAGTTCTTTCCCTGAAAACACAACCAGCACAATTATCCAGGTGGTCTCTGGAAGCATCGGTTAGTCCATTATAAAAGATATCAAGTATTTCATTTTTCTTGAGAGGATGATCAGGCAAAGCATTAAGTAATCGGAGAAGCCTCCCCCAAGCTTGTGGGAGACTCTCTTCTTCAATTTGCACAAAATTATATATTTTCCTTAAGGCAGATTGTTTCTTATGAGCGGGGAAATATTTAGCAGAGAAGTAATAAATCGTATCCTGGGGACTACGCACACAACCAGGAGCAAGAGAATTAAACCATGTTTTAGCATCACCCTTTAATGAGAACGGAAATAACTTAAGGATATAGTAGTAACGATTTTTTTTCCTCATGAGTGAATAGGGTGGCTATATCATTCAATTTAGTAAGATGTGCCACAAGAGTTTCACATTCATAGCCATAAAAAGGATCAGATTCAACCAAAGTAATTAACTCAGGATCGACAGAGAAATCATAATCCTTATCAGAAATACAGATAGGTGAAGTAGCAAAACCAGGGTCATATTTCATTATAGCATTCAAAGACTTTTCTTTCAGCTTAGCTAACAGTTTCTTAAGATCATATCTATCTTTGCAAGCAAAAAGGTCTCTAGCAATCTTCACCCATAACATAACCCTCACGCACATCAGGAAATTCATATCTAGGGGGAGAATCTTCATCATCACTTTCATCAATATTATCTGTTTCAATAATTTCATTTTCCCTAACCCTAGCAAGTTGTTTTTTGACCAATGAAAACAACAGGAGAGACTCCTGCCGTCATCAAGAAATTCACCTGATGGCACGGTATTATCAAGCATATAAGTAGTTTCATCATAAGCATCATTCATAGCAGAAGTGGCATCATCAATAACATGCGACATATCAGAATCAATAACAGGTGTAGGTGTCGCAAATTTACTCATAACACAAGGTGAGTTAAATGCAGAGCTCGATGGCAGTTCCTTACCTCCCCTCGTAGTTGAGGGAAAAATCTTGGTTCTTTCATCTTTCAAGTTCCTCATAATGATCAATAGATATAAATCCCAAGTGACTCAAAGAATAGAGCTATGCTCCCCGGCAACGGTGCCAGAAAATAGTCTTGATAACCCACAAGTATAGGGGATCGCAACAATTTTCGAGGGTAGAATATTCAACCCAAATTTATTGATTCGACACAAAGGGAGCCAAAGAATATTCTCAAGTATTAGCAGTTGAGTTGTCAATTCAACCACACCTGAAAGACATAATATCTACAGCAAAGTATTTAGTAGCAAAGTAGTATGGAAGTAACGGTAACGGCGGCAAAAGTAACAGTAGTAGTTTTTGTAGCAATCGTAACAGTGGCAACGGAAAAGTAACTAAGCAAAGATCAATATGTGAAAAGCTCGTAGGCAATGGACCAATGATGGATAATTATGTTGGATGTGATTCCTCATGCAACAGTTATAACATAGGGTGACACAGAGCTAGCTCCAGTTCATCAATGTAATGTAGGCATGTATTCCGAATATAGTCATACGTGCTTATGGAAAAGAACATGCATGACATATTTTGTCCTACCCTCCCGTGGCAGCGGGGTCCTATTGGAAACTAAGGGATATTAAGGCCTCCTTTTAATAGAGTACCAGACCAAAGCATTAACACTTAGTGAATGCATGAACTCCTCAAACTACGGTCATCATCGAGAGTGGTCCCGATTTTTGTCGCTTCGGGGTTGCCGGATAATGACACATAGTAGGTGACTATTGACTTGCAAGATAGGATCAAGAACTCACATATATTGATGAAAACATAATAGGTTCAGATCTGAAATCAGGACACTCGGGCCCTAGCGACAAGCATTAAGCATAGCAAAGTCATAGCAACATCAATCTTAGAACATAATGGATACTAGGGATCAAATCCTAACAAAACTAACTCAATTACATGGTAAATCTCATCCAACCCATCACCGTCCAGCAAGCTTACGATGAGATTACTCACGCACAGCGGTGAGCATCATGAAATTGGTGATGGAGGATGGTTGATGATGACGATGGCGACGGATTCCCCTCTTCGGAGCCCCGAACGGACTCCAGATCAGCCCTCGTGAGGAAGATTAGGGCTTGGCGGCGGCTCTGTACCGTAAAATGCGATGAATCCTTCTCTTTGATTTTTTTTCTCCCCGAAAGTGAATATATGGAGTTGGGGTTGTGGTCGATGGAGTCCCAGGGGGCCCACAAGGCAGGGGGCGCCCCAGGGGGGCGCCCTGCACCCTCATGGACAGGGTGTGGGGACCCTGATGCTGATTCTTTCGCCAGTATTTTTCATTAATTCCAAAACGTGTCTCCGTGGATTTTCATGTCATTCCGAGAACTTTTATTTCTGCAAAAAAATAACACCATGGCAGTTCTGCTCAAAACAACGTCAGTCCGGGTTAGTTCCATTCAAATCATGCAAGTTAAAGTCCAAAACAAGGGCAAAAGTGTTTGGAAAAGTAGATGTTCACCATTGATGGCCACCCCATCTCACGTGATGATTGCACATGGGTTAGTTGATTTGGATCATGTAACACTTAAACAACTTGAGGGATGTTGGTTCCAGTCGGAGTTCACTATAATTTGATTAACTAAACCAATTATCATGAACTTAGTCTAAATGTCTTTGCAGAATTATGTTGTAGATCAATGGCTCGCGTTGTAGCTCCCCCGAATTTTAACATGTTCCTAGAGAAAGAAAAGATGAAAGATGATGGAAGAAACTATGCGGACTGGGTCCGTAATCTGAGGATTATCCTCACTACTGCACAAAAGGCTTATGTCCTTGATGCACCGCTAGGTGAGGCACCTACTCCTGCAAACCTATACACTATGAACGTCTGGCAGACAAGAAATGATGACTACACGATAATTCAGTGCGCCATGCTTTACGGCTTAGAACTGGGGCTTTAAAGATGTTTTGAGCACTACACAGCATATGAGATGTTCCCGGAGCTAAAATTAGTATTTCAAGCTCATTCCTGGGTTGAGAGGTATGACACCTCCAACAAGTTCTTTATCTATAAGATGGAGGAGAACAACTCCGTTAGTGAGCACGTACTCAAGATGTCTAGATACTATAATCGCTTGAACTAGTTGGGAGTTAATCTTATGGATAAATTAGCGGTTGACAGAGTTCTCTAGTCACTTTCACCAAGCTACAAAAGCTTCATGATGAACTATAATATGCAAGGGATGGGGAAGAAGATCCCTGAGCTTTTTGCGATGCTTAAGGCCGCGGAAGTAGAAATCAAGAAGGAGCATCAAGTTTGATGGTAAAAAAGACCACTAGTTTCAAGAAAGGCAAGGGAAAGAAGGGAAACTTCAAGAAGAATAGTAAGCCAGTTGCTGCTTCGGTGAAGAAACCCAAGGCCGGACCCAAACCTGAGACTGGGTGATTCTATTGCAAGGAGAATGGCCACTAGAAGCGGAACTGCCCCAAGTACTTGGTAGATAAGAAGGCTAGAAACGTCAATAAAGGCATATTTGATATACATGTTAATGATGTGTACCTTACTAGTTCTCATAGTAGCGCATGGGTATTTGATACTGGTTCGGTTGCTAATATTTGTAACTCAAAACAGGAGCTGCGGAATAAACCGAGACTAGCTAAGGACGAGGTGACGATGCGTGTTGGAAATGGCCCAAAGGCTGAGTTGGCAACATTGGCGGATTTCCGGACTTGGAATTTCAGACGTCTTGACCAGTTCACAGACATTTTATTACTCCTGTTAGATGACAAAAAATGATTGAACCATCCGGGCATTTTGGTGATCCATGTTGGTGTTGCCCTTAGGTTAACGTGTTTACCATGATTTGGTATTGAGACGTCACGAGGGGATAGAGTTATAAATTTCAATATGGCTTGCAGGTAGGCGGTGCCAACACATTTTGGTTTGAGTATAGTGTGCAAGAAAAGGTTGCTTATTTTGGTCTGAGTATTTGTTCAAGGATAAAACAAAAAGTCCTAGCAGAGATACATTTGTGAATGGTGGGCTTAAGAACTGGAACATGAAAGCAAGATTGAAGAGGCATAATGGTGTTGTCACTAGTGCTCATGCTGAAGCTCAAGAAAAATATGATTGTTCAGTACACCTAAAACATCAATTAGGGAGTCTATTGCTTCAAAGGCCACATAGTATAAGGCTCAATATAAGCTCCATATGATATGGACACTCAATTTTTTGAGGTTTCCTATTGCACTAAGGCTTGACATTTGGAGGGAATGATGAAAGTGAAGACTCGACAAATAAAGGGAATTTCCTTGAGCTTTAAAATTGGCTAGCATGAAATTTTGAAGAGGTCGATAGGGTGGTTATAAAGAATGCTCCACAAAAATGTAAGATGACATGTGATACGTCTTCTTCGTATCTATAATTTTTTATTGTTTCATGCCAATATTATACAACTTTTGCATACTTTTGGCAACTTTTTATATGATTTATTTGGACTAACTTACTTATCCAGTGCCAGTGCCAGTTCCTGTTTGTTGCATGTTTTCGTTTCGCAGAAAATCCATACCAAACGAAGTCCAAACGCGATAAAAATTTATGGAGAATTATTTTGGATTTAAAGAAAGCACTGCCAGGGAGACAACCCGGAAGTTTTAGAGAGTCATTTATTTCTATTGAGTGCTTTTATAAATTTTAAAAACAAAAAAATATAGGGGAACTTAAAGCTTCACAAAAAGAAAAGCGAAAGTGAGAGGGACGAGCATTGTGAAAGTGGAGGGTGTCCTTGAACTTTGTTCATGCCCAGGGAAACTTTGTGAATATTAATTACAGAAACTTTTCAACAAAAATAATTATCCCCTTGTACAATTCCATTGTATTATAAAAATAATGTGCCAAGGTTTGCCTTTGGGATGATAAAATTGCTTGTTGGTGTGTGCGGTGCAAAACAGAAACTTTGTCTGTAGTGCTCGATTTTACATTTTTTACTGGAACGTCAAACAGTTCTGAAACCTTTTGCAGTGTATTTATATACAAAATTTTTATTTTTCCTAATTGTTTCAGAATTGTTTGAGTTACAGAAGTATGGTGGATGTTTAAATCCTTACAGACTGTCCTGTTTTCACAGATTGCTGTTATAGCTTCATTATTTGCATATGTTTGAATTCTTGTTGAAGCCTCCTTGACTTGAGGCCATAGAATTATGATAGAATACAGTGGGTAATGTTTGTTTATAATTATACAATAATGTTACAGTAGTACATGATGGGATTTCATTGCCATATTCACTAACCCCGCCACTAAAAGTTCGGTTAAGTTTTGTGTGGATGAAGTGTTCGAAGATCGAGGTGGTCTCGATATGAGGAGAAGGACGAGAGGCAAGAGCTCAAGCTTGGGTATGCCCAAGGAACCCCAAGTAAATATTCAAGGAGACTCAAGCGTCTAAGCTAGGGGATGCCCCGGAAGGCATCCCATCTTTCTTCAACAAGTATCGGTATGTTTTCGGATTCGTTTCATTCATGTGATATGTGCAAATCTTGGAGCGTCTTTTGTGTTTATTTTTCATTTTTCTTGTATGCACCATGCTGGTATGAGATAGTCCATGGTTGATTTATAGAATGCTCATTGCACTTCATTTATATCTTTTGAGTGTGGCTTTATAGAATGCTTCATGTGCTTCACTTATATCATTTGAAGTCTGGATTGCCTGTTTCTCTTCACATAGAAAACCATTGTTTGAAGAATGATCTTTTGCTTCACTTATATTTGTTAGAGCATGGTCTTTTGTAGAAAGAATTAAACTCTCATGCTTCACTTAGATATATTTAGAGTCAACAGGAATTGGTCAATTGCATGGTTAGTCATAAAATCCTACATAAAAATTATGGATCACTGAATATGATATGTTTGATTCCTTGCAATAGTTTTGTGATATAGAGATGGTAATATGTGGGAGGTACTAGTAAACGGTTGTGGTCAGTAAGAATATTGGTGTTAACGTTTGTGATTCCCAAAGCATGCATGTATAGTCTCTCGTTATGCTATGATGTTGGAGCATGATTTACTATTGATTGTCTTCCTTATGAGTGGTGGTCGGGGACGAGCGATGGTCTTTTCCTACCATCTATGCCCCTAGGGGCATGCGTAGTAGTACTTTGCTTCGAGGGCTAATAAACTTTTGCAATAAATATATGAGTTATTTATGACTAATGTGAGTCCATGGATTATACGCACTCTTACCTTTCCGCAATTTGCTAGCCTCTACGGTACCGTGCATTGCCCTTTCTCACCTCGAGAGTCGGTGCAAACTTCGCCGGTGCATCCAAACCCCGTGATATGATACACTCTATCACACATAAGCCTTATTATATCTTCCTCAAAACAGCCACCATACCTACCTATTATGTCTTTTCCATGGCCATTCCGAGATATATTGCCATGCAACTTCCACCGCTTCAGTTTGATGACTTGAGCATTTCATTGTCATATTGCTTTGCATGATCATATAGCTGACATAGTAGTTGGGGCTCAGCCACCGTTCATCATTTTTCATACATGTTACGCTAGATCATTGCACATCCTGGTACGTGCCAGAGTCATTCATATAGAGTCATATTTTGTCATAGGTATTGAGTTGTGATTTTTATTTATTTTGAGTTATAAGTAAATAGAAGTGTGATGATCATCATTATTCATTTTTAGAGCAGTTCCCCAGTGAGGAAAGGATGATGGAGACTATGATTCCCCCACAAGTCGGGATGAGACTCCAGACAATGAGAGAAAAAGAAAAAGAAAAAAAGGAAGGAAGAAAAAAAAGAAAAAGAGAAAAAAATAAACAAAGAGAGAAGGGGCATTGTTAGTATCTTTTACCACACTTGTGCTTCAAAGTAGCATCATGTTTTTCATATGGAGAGTCTCCTATGTTGTCACTTTCATATACTAATGGGAATTTTTCATTATAGCAATAGATGAACACCCACTTAGTTTTCATATTGAGCTTTCATACACTTATAGCTCTTAGTGCATTCGTTGCATGGAAATCCCTACTCCTCGCATTGATATCGATTGATGGGCATCTCCATAGCCCGTTGGTTAGCCGCGTCGATGTGAGACTTTTTCACTTTTTGTCTTCTTTATATTTACCCCTATCATCATACTCTATTCCACCTATAGTGCTATATCCATGGCTTGCGCTCATGTATTGTGTGAGGGTTGAAAAAGCTGAGGCGCGTTAAAAAATATGAACCAATTGCTCGGCTTGTCATCGGGGTTGTGCAGGATAAATACTTTGTGTTAAGAAGACAGAGCATGACAAGACTATATGATTTTGTAGGGATATTTTTTCAGCGTTGATATTTTGAAAGACATGATTGTTTGTTGGGATGCCTGAGTATTGATGTCTTTATGTCAAATTATAGACTATTGCTTTGAATCATTTATGTCTTAATATTCATGCTATGATTAGATATATGATCATGTTTATGCTAGGTAGCATTCCACATCAAAAATTATCCTTTTTATCATTTACCTACTCGAGGATGAGCAGGAATTAAGCTTGCGGATGCTGATACGTCTCCATCGTATCTATAATTTTTTATTGTTTCATGCCAATATTATACAACTTTTACATCTTTTTGTTAACTTTTTATATGATTTATTTGGACTAACTTACTTATCCAGTGCCCAGTGCCAGTTCTTGTTTGTTGCATGTTTTTGTTTCGCAGAAAATCCATATCAAATGAAGTCCAAACGCGATAAAAATTTACGGGGAATTATTTTGGAATATTTCCTCGTGATCACAGAAGCAACACTGTTTGTTGCCTTGCCATTTACATTTTGCTGGATTACCTTTAGTAAGAATAACTCCACTATGAACAAACCACATGGAAATTTTAATTTTGAGTGATACTTTTGTTTTCCAAATGTGCTTTGAATGGAGTCCAGAGTTGATTAAATCTATGTACATATATTAGGACGTGAAAACCCAGAAGGCTTAAATCTATGTACATAGATTAGACCGTGAAACCCTAGAAGGCGCCAACTTCCAATGCAATGTGTCTGGTACATTAGTGAGGTTAATACGTATCAACCATTGAACTAAATGCACCCACACAGTCCACTTATCCCCGATCAGAGCTCTCCTGAACTAGATATTCAGTGTATTTGACCTCCAATACAATGCTCACATAGTATTTCTTACACTGAACAATATTTTACAAAGAAGGATACTGTAAAGCAAGGGGCATGTCCCCAAGCCAAGTATCCTCCCAGAACCTAGTTGTCCGACCATCACACATATGAATTCTTCCCCAATTGAAAAAGCAACCAGGGTGAATGAAATGGTTGCACAGTGACTTGAGACAGCGTCTTTGAGCGTGTTTTTTACACAATAACGGTATCCACACTCCTCGTCCTCTGAAGCGAGTCTATAAAGTCATTTGATAAGCAAACACGTATTTTTTAACTCGAGATCCAAACTCCGCCCCCCCCCCCCCCCCTGGTCTTTTGGCCTGCACAAAACATCCCACCTCGCCAGACGGTATTTGGCCTTATGTTCATCACTCTGCCAAAAAAATTCTAGAACGTTAGAAATCTAGTCTTTTTTCATACCCCTATTGGCACTTTAAAAAAAATGAGAGCATGAACATAGGCAAACTCATGAGAACCGATCTCACAAGGACCGATGTGCCTCCATAGGACATCATTTTACCCTTCCAAAAATTCAACCTTTTCTCCAACCAATCCACATGCATTTCCCTTCTATTATTGGTGATTTTCCTATGATAAATCGGGATACCGGGATATGTAAATGGCAAACTACCAATTTCACATCCATACAATTATATGTAATCGCTCTCAACTTCTTCGGCGCATCCAAAGCACAACAATTCACTCTTATGAAAATTTATTTTAATTCGAGACATCATACTTGAAACAGTGGCATTAAAAGACTTGTGGATTTTGGCATTCTTTCTTTCGCCATGGCGGGTTCTCAAAACAACTCCAATGTGCTCCACGATCTCCGTTTTTCAAGACACTTGGGATGCTCCGGCGTGCAACTACATCGTCAACGGGCATGAATACACCGTGGCGTACTATCTTGCCGATGGTATGTATCCTCGGTGGGGGCATTTGTGAAGACTATATCCCATCCCTAAGGTAACAAGTGATGTCTCTTTGCACTGCAAGAAGTTACTAGGAAGGATGTCGAGAGGGCATTTGGAGTGCTCCAAGCTCGTTGGGGTGTTGGTCGTGGGTTTTCAAATATGTGGGATCCGAGGACATTGTTGCAGGTCATGAATTGTTGTGTAATCTTGCACAACATGATTGTTGAGGATGATGACAGAGGGAAAGCCCGCACGCATGATTTTTAGAAGTCTGGAGTACATGTTCATCTCCCGGCACAAGATGTAGAGCATGTTGCGAACTTCCTAGAGATGTATTGACAACTTTAAGATACCCATGCTCACATGCAACCACTCGATGATCTGGAGTATGTGTGGATGCACACTAGAAATAATTGAATTTTATGTTTGAACTATGCACCATGAATAAATTTTATGTCTGAACTATGTGATTTTCTCCCCGGATACATTTTATGTTAAATGTTATTTGTGTGCTATATTCATTATTGTTTTGCTTATTCATATCGTTCAATGGTCCATGTGCATGAATTTGCATGTAATTGGTCCATGTGCATGAATTTGCATGTAATTGAGATTTTGGAATTGGAGGTTGGCCGGACGGACATAGGGGGGGGGGGGGGGGGGGGGCAGCTCCTGTCCACGGATGAGACGAGTCCGTGGACCTATAGGGGGTCAAATTTGTCCAGTCCAGTAGTCCTGTTAGAGATGCTCTAAACCCTAGCCACAGAAGATCTTTCCCTTCACCCTCACCTTCTTCCTTCCCTCCCACCGGCCCCTTCAAAAGAACCAAGCTAACACTTATAGCTTGTACCGAACCAAATAAACCCCCAGTTTGAAATACACAGAGGCACTGACAAGCACACATGCGCGAGCTTCTTCTACTCTCTTCACCAGTTCGGCTCCATCTCTTCATCCAACTACTCCTGTTGCTGCTGCCGGTTCTCCATTCTTCTGCACTTCCCATCAACTGTCACACCGATGGTGAAGAAGCAACCATTGAGCTCGCTCTTCTACCCCGTCAACTCGGCCAACAAAGACACTCCGCCGTCGTCGCCTCCCACTCCGACGGCCACCCCACAGGCATGGATGTGGCCTTCCTGCAAGAACCCAACGGCTCATTCCTTCCGGTCCCCGTCCGCTTCTGCGGCGGCGGCGGTGGCAGCCAAGAACGCCGCATCCCTTTTCGTCGACTCCTCCGCCCGCATGCACCACGACTGTGCCGCCTCCGACAGCCTCTCCACGGAGTCCGAAGCCTCCGGCGCCGCGGCCGAGGACATGGCCGACGCCATAGTCCGCGGTCTCCGGTCCGACCGCCTCCGCTTCGAGCCCCGCGCGCCCTCTAGCTCCATCCTCGAGAAGAAGCCACCTCCAGCACCCGCGCGCGGCCATGAGGCTGCGGGGGCGACGTCGTTCGGCGGCGGCGTCGCGGTGGCGTTCGAGTCCGTGGACCCGTACCGGGACTTCCGGTCGTCAATGGAGGAGATGATGACGGCGCACGGCGCGGGCGACTGGGACTGGCTGGAGAAGATGCTGGGGTGGTACCTCCGCGCCAACGGCAAAGGCACCCACGCCGCCATCGTCAGCGCGTTCGTCGACCTGGTCGTCACCACGACAGCCAGCTCCTCCTCCGGCCACTCCTCCTTCACGCTCGCCGGGAGCGACTTGGAGAGCAGTAGCGCCGGCCGCAATGGATCTTTCCGCCTGAGGTGAACCGAATCAATCTCAGGCTTTCAGCCGCTCAGCTACGTGTCCGACGGTCCGACCGACTGCGTGTGCTACGTGAGTGCGCCTCGATTCATTTTGCCATGTAAACTGTAGCAGCTCCAGATTAATTAACCTGTACTAGCCTCTGGTTGTTCGTAATCCACGCTGCGTTACTGCTCCTGCGAAGTGAAACTAAGCTGTAACCCGCTAGCTGCCGGCGGCCGAGCACCGGTACAACATGCACGCCGACGCCGGCGTAACAGCTAACGACGAGCGCGACGTGAGCAACGTAGCACGGTGCACTACGTGCGCCTCTCAGTAATTGTGGCACCCAGCGAGAGAGAATATGCGCGTCACAGCCGGACAAGGAACAAGTTTGGACCGATTTCCGGAGGTCGCTGTGAACTCGACGTAACAGATCTCGTCGTACGTACGCGCGCTCGCTAATCGCCATACATGTGATGTGAGACGAGCTACGTACAGCGAACGTCTTATCGTCAGCAGTTTGGCCGGCCAGCCGGCCGGCCGGACGGGCATGCATGGTCCCCGGCGCCATGCACGTGCCGTCGATCGAGATCGATCGGTTCCGCGCGCAGGTTGGCGTCGACGTTGATGCGACACCGGAAGGTCATTGTTGATCCAGTTGTGGCGTAGCTATGTCACGTTCGTGAGGGCCAGGATCAAATGGCAAGCTGCCAAACACCCCGTTGCCCCGCTGCGTCGTCTGAGCCTCTCAGGTGAAAGGAACGGTGCTGGCTGCTGCTCCACGCCGGCCCCTTTCTGAGGCCCAGTGAGTCTCATGTGGATGGGGGCAACTGCTTTGCCTGCTCCGCAGATCTGATCGACGCCGCGCCCACCGTGTGGCAGCTGTGCCGTTTCGTCGGACGCCATTAAATAGTTTGAGACCTTCTCGTTCAATTAGATGGGCGGCCCTGCTTCCATAAAAAGAATCTTTGGCCCATGGTCCCGGCCTGCGTCCATGGCGCTTCGCGCCTTTCTACCCTCGCTGTTTTCCTTCAGATTGCTAAGGAGTCGTTAATGGCATTAACATGGGGACAAGGGGGCCTCATGTAGCTATTATACATGCAATAATAGCCGGTAGATCGAGTTTTCTTTATTGTAATTTTGTGCATGAGCGTAGAAACCACAATTTTAAGGCTCATAATCTCGTTAAGTTGCTTGTAATTTAGACATAAGTAGACATATTTAGATGGACAATCTTTATGACCCAAGTCTTGTATCTATGAACATCATTTTGAATTAATAAAGTTGGTGAGATTACTCAAAAAAAAAACCTCGTTGTTTTTCTCAACAACAAAAAAGAAACACTCGCTGCTAGAGGGTCGCTGTGTTTTTAGCTACTCAAGCAAGCAGTGATGTATAGAGATACGTGTATATCCTAGGGTATAGAGGGAGAAACATGCCATCCACGCAGTACTGGGAATGTTTCTCAGGCAATGGTACGACGCACTACTACATCTTCCACTAAGGAAAAAACGTTTTCTTTTTTTACCGAATATCAATTACACTCAGCAAAGGAAAAAAGCACTCGGGGTACCGCATTAGGGCATCTCCAAGGCGGACCCGTAAACCGCCCACATCTGTTCGGAGCGCGTTGTTCGGACCATCGAAGCTATCCAACGCGGGTCTACGCGAGTCTGTATCGGTCGGCGGGGCCGTCCGGACGTGTTTTCTCCTACAAACTGAAGACAAATGTGGGGAGCTTTACGGGAGTCCAAACATCAGACATGTAGGACTCCGACACCCCATGCCCACTCAAAACCCTTCCTGGACCCCGCGCCCCCATCCTTCCCATTTTCTCTTCTTCCTTCTTTCTCTATTGCCTTCGCCGCTACTCCACCACCCCGGCCACCACACCACACTCCTGCCGAAACTCTACGTCTCCATCACCTCCAGCGCTGCATAAGGGCTCCACCCCGCTTCTCCTCTGTCGCCGTTCAACCCATGTCCTCCGACCACCCCGCCAGGTACCATCCACTGCTACTATACTCACTATGCCCGGCAACTGTTCGATGAATCGCCGGAGCTAAGAATAGTTTTCCCTTCTTCTTTCTAGCAATGGATTCCAATCGGAGTACATACACGAGCAATATGTTGAGTCGTCCAACGGTGCATCGAACGAGGAGTACTCTGATGAGACGGCGATGATGCAGGTGGTCCTTAAAGACGCGGAGCGTGCAGAGGATCATGTTCTCAATTTTAAGGGCTCGATCAAGGGCCATCAAGTGCTCAACTGCAACAGAGCGCGCGACAATTTGACACTGATGGCCGAGTACTTTGCTCCCGATGCACTCTTTGCTGATCGTTTTCGCCGACGTTTTCTGATGCATAAGACTGTCTTCGCTCATTTGTACCATGGCATTCGGTCCTATGATGACTACTTCATCCTGAATAAGGACACCATGGGAATGATTGGGTTCTCTGGTTACCAGAAGTGCATGCCCGCATTCCGGATGCTCGCGTATGGCACAGCCGTTGATTCATGGGACGAGTACCTACGGATGTTTGAGAGCACATGCAGAGATGACATGGTCAGGTGTGCAACTGCCATGGTCCAGGTGTTCGGACCTCGGTACCTGAGAGAACCAACTGTGGCAGACACCGGGAGGCTCTTAGCAATCTCAGAAGCAAGAGAGTGGCCAGGTTAATTTGCTTGGCTCTCTTGGCTGCGTGCTTTAGAAATGTAAGAATTGCTCGTAGGCTTTACAAGGGCAATGTCAGGGTCATGTTAAGAAGCCCATTATAATTCTTGAAGCAGTTGCATTACAAGATTTGTTGGATTTGGCACGCTTTCTTTGGCATGCCTAGGTCTCATAATGACATCAATGTGTTGCAGCGATTCCCGTTGTTTGCGAGGCTGACTGAAGGAAAAACTCATCCTTGCCACTATACTGTCATTGGACATGAGTACAACATGGATTACTATCTGATTGACGGTATCTATCCTTCGTGGGCTATCTTTGTCAGCACCATCTCTAACTCAGTTTGTTAGAGAAAGGCTCACTTTACCCAAAGACAAGAAGCAACTAGAAAGGATGTCGAGAGGGCATTTCGAGTTCTGCAGGCCTGTTTTGCAGTTGTTTGTGGACCTGCTAAACAATGGGATACAGAGCCCTTATGGGAGGTGATGACATGTTATGTGACCATGCACAACATGACCGTCGAGGATGAGGGTGACGATGTTGTTGCAGCTCTAGAATTTGAGAACATGGATGATCCTAACCAACTTCTAGACCAGAATCCGGTCAAATTTTAAGAGTTTATTCAAATACATCAACAAATTCGGTATCGACCAACTCACGAGCAGCTGAAGAAATATCTGATTGAGCATTGATGGGCGGTTAAAGGAAAAAACAATGTTGGAATGTAGTATTTGAATTTTTTTTAAAATTTGAACTACCGCTGCATGTTGCTATTTGATCGTGCCAATTGAAAATAAAAATAAGGAAAACCGGATGTACTCTCTTCGTAGTACAAAGTTAAGTCATCTATTTTGGAACGGAGAGAGTATGTGGCTATGGTTGAATCGCGGTCTTCCCCATCCGTGTCCACAGACACATGCAGAAGGAAATTTATGGATTGCTGTTGGAGATGCCCTTACTGCCCGTTGGGACGTTTGGTCAAAGTCCGTGCGCGGCTAGAAGAATCGTTCCTAGACAAGTGACAAATTAAATAGGTGACAACTGACAAACCCATACCCATGAGCAAATGAATCAAACCTACACGGCCCGCACGTCCACGATACGGCGCTGCCCATCTGCAAGGCCACCGGCCAGCATACGGGCGGGCGGCACGTTCCCCCCACGGACCACGCCTTCCCGTACGTGCGATTGCGCATGGACACGAGCGACCAACGCATGCGATGCGCGCGCGGGGCAACGGGACGGCCCTCGGCCGTAGTAGCACTCGGATGACGAGCGCGCGCACCGCGGCCCCCCGCCATTCGATCGAGCACCGGCCGCCCGGCCGCTGTGGGCTGGAGCGGCGGGTGAGCGCGTGAGCCAGACGCCAGGGGTGTGGTCCAGGCTCCGCCTCTGTCAGTGCCGCTAGGGGCTAGCTATGCTCGCTTGGTGCATCAGTGCATGCGCAGCTTTACGCAGAGTCCTGCATTGATTTGGTGCACTAGGGCTCGCGCTCTCACGCAGAGTACCCGACGTTTGTTGTCTTGCTTCGAGCGTGTGGGCGAGTTGATTATGTCCGCATGTGCCCGCAGAGTAATCACGACCCCCATCTTATGTAGCAGAGCCACTAATGGCTGGCGGCACACCCGGCCGGCATGCTGCATGCGGCCACCATGCATGGTAAAACTTGCTCAAGACCGAGCGAGGAGTGAGGAGCGTGGGATCTAGCGGCGGGCGGGCCAGTGGATCATTTGCCCTTTTGCGGCCGATCCGTGACCGTAGCTGGACAGGAGCGAGACCGGCTTCACATCAGCCAGGCCAGCGTGTGTGCCCCGGAATAGTTTGCTCGTACTACCGTGTTCCCAGCTTTCCAACTCACCCATCCATGCCTTTCCTGGGCCAACCCGACACCCCTGCCAGTTTTCGACGTACCGCGCGACGTAGATTGACATGAACGTTAGTCATGTCGCTTGAATTCCTGTCCCTCGGCGTCGGCCACTATGTCCTGTCCGGAAGACAATGAGAAGTCGCTTGTTCTGTAAGTAAGAGCATTGAAAACACCGACCCACACAGCCTCCTCGTACTGGCCCTACCATCAGGCTGGCTGGCATCCCTCGTATTCAATCCATAGCTATGACGGATATGAGGAGATCCAGACGCGTCCCCGCCACGTCAGACCAAACAGGCCGAAACCACCTCAAATTGCACACAAATAATCAAGTCCACCAAATCCACCGTCATGTTCCCACGTCCGTCCACCATTTCCCGCGTTTGAGTCATGTCCGTCGTCCACCCTTCCTCCCCCATTCGCGCCACTGGTCCCATCCACCGCCCTAAAGGGAGAAGAAGAGTTGGAGAAGAGAGAGGAGTGTCTCAAATGGGAGCTCGAGAAGGCCCGAACTATTGGGTCAATAGAGATTAAGAAGGAGACGTTGCAATTTGCTCGAGACACGGAGGATTCGAGGATAATATTAGCGGATGCAAGCCTCTTGGATGAGCAAGCAAAGAAGTGGCTTGTGGGTAAGAAGAAAGAGAGCAACGAACGTAGGAAGTACGAGGCGGCGATGACAGCATCAGACGAGAAACGGATGGCGGCAGAGTAGGCGGCACAGATGGCCGCGCCAAAGCAGGCGACGCATATGGTGTTTGGCGAGTGATCCATCATGTTGGGCAGCCGTGGCTCGGACTTGAATTTATTTTGGCATCTCCAGATTGTTGGACTATGATTTATTTTACTTTGTTGCATTTGTTGAACAGTTGAATTGTAGTGAATTTGTGCCTTATGATCCATGTGCATGGATTTGAGGAGTGTGGCTGCCCGACAGGCCATATGAGGGGTCGCCCGGCGCTGTTAGCGGTCGCGCCCAACACGCGGATGTTTAGGGGGAGGGGTGGATTTGCGAAGTCCGACTGTAGATGCTCTAAGGTCCTCTCTGACTCGCAGAATTCTAAAAATATTAGAATAGGAAAAACATATGATTGGAATGTCGTGCTCATCTCAATCCTACAAGATTTTGGATTATTTGATTGCATTACAGAAGAAACAAAGGATTCTTTTAAAGAGATTTTGTGTCGATGCTAGAAATCATAAGGGAAGTAGTACAAAAAATTCTTTGTAAAGATATAGGATTCAATCCTACGAATCAAATAACCAACATACAAAAAATTCCTAAGGATTATAATCCTTCAAAATTCCTATGAAAAATCCTTTGAATCAAAGGAGCCGTAAACGGGAGTGCCTAGGGCACACCGGCCTGAAATTTTCTGAGCGAGAAGTCAATTCCACCCGGGCCATTGTATTGTCGGCCATCTTTTTACTCCCATCGATAGGCTTTGTTCTTCTTCTTCCTCGTGCTTCCTCCATCTGCTTCTCTAATCAATTTCTTCCCTCTAGCGAGGATGACTTGCTCTGCTTGGCAACTGTGTAATCTGAGCGACGGTCAAAACCAAAAAGCCTCCTCCTAGTATGTGAATCCGCATGCTCTCCTATGCCAGTGACGCCGTGGTGAGCCACGTCGGCCTAGTCTCCAGCGAGATCCCAATGATCTCACTAGGACACGACAAGGCCAACCACATGCCCGGTTCAAGCTCGGGCTTGTGCTACTCTCTCGATTGGTTGTCTCCTGCCCATAAAATCATCTGGACCAAAAGGAAATTTTAGTTACCTAATTAATGTTTAGCAAAATCATAAGTAATTTGCATGGGGTGATCCTTAAATTCGGTAAGTGCTATCATTTATAATCCAACTTCCCAGGAAGCTCTTTTTAAGGAAATATCCTCGGTGACTTCATATCTTATTGCATAGATTCAATCCTTACATACGAAATAAAATGTGGCCCAGGGAGACAACTAGTATGCAAGCTGAGATATTACACTGGCATAATCATAAAAGGTTTTATATCTCGAAAGCAGACTACATTTTTGGCTTTCCATATAGACCGTAAAATATGAATCACACATGACAAGTTGAATCTAAACTCGGGTAAAGATGTGGCAAACAATCCTAGCCACAAGCATACATAATACATCAAGATCTCTGCATGTGGTCGTAGCAATAGGTGCAAACGGAACCTTGTACTTATCAAACTTGACCGACAATCCACTTCATCTGAGCTACACCTAAGTTTCATAGATGAAAGTTACATAAGATGAGGACTACAATTTGAGTTTGATAAAATATAAATTTACTTTGCCGCAAAACTAGCATCAACCAATTGATTCGGTGTTAACGACCTAGATTTTGGCTGCAGACCCGTGCCCCGAATATCTCACTAAACCACACCACTTGCTACTAAGTTGCTTCTACATCTAACCATCTAAACCATGTACCTGGCCTCAAAGTGAACTTCCAATGATACATCCTTATACCCATTAACATCACATAAGATGATGTTTGTCCATTCACCACTATTATGTAGTGTCGGAAAGGATCTTTCCCTTCTACACTATCTAACTATGCCCCTCTGTTTGACAAAACCTAGAATGGAACATTTATTGCCTTTGATCCAGAGTGGTCAATGTAGATTGAGTGTTTGCTCTGATTTCCTTGGGCATGGTGTTAAATCACAAATGGTTAATGTTGTCCTTTCATCTCTACCTACCTTGGTAATGAATTGTCTGTAATTGTACATGACCCCTTGAGAATTTGACAAGCATCGTAGGTATTGCTTCTAGAGAGGCAAGAATCCAAAGGGGGAAACACCTCTTGTTGCTCGGGAATTAGAGTAGTTTGCAGACAAATGGATTAGGAGGGCCTTGGCATAATCAATTTGGTGACTCAAAATGATGCCTTGTTGATGATAAAACATTTCGGGTTCATTAAAAAAGGACATCCCATGGGTCAACTTTATTTGTGGATCTTATTATCAACATAGACTGCCACGTGGTCAAAATGTTGATCGGTCTTTCCGGTGGAGAGATTGCCTAACATACTGCCTAAGTTCACAAACATTGTCTCATGTCAATTGAAGAATGATAGCTCTGTTTTATTCTAAAGAGATAAATGAAAAGCACCCCTCTTCATGTAACATGGCATCACCTATTTTATTTTCTATTTCAAGATCTATTGTATTGCACATTATTTTTTCGATAAAGGGTGCTTTTATTAAATCAAAATGTAGCATCAAGTGGATACAAAGCATTATGAGTAACACTCGGTCTCTGCATAACTAGGATGCACACAACCAAACACCTAAAGTCTGACAAAAAGAAAGAAAAAAATCAACAATCAGCGACAGTAGAGTCCTAAAGACCGACACTATGCCTATGTCGAAACGGATGGTGGACCAATCCGGAGATTATGCCTCCACCCATGTTGGGCAAAAACCACCGTAGCCACCTGCTCCAACCGCATACACACCGCTTTGAACATCGGTTGATACTCCCCTCGTTTAACGTAGACCACGTACGAAGCGAATGCGTACAACGGAAAATAACCTACAAAGAAGAAGCATTTTTATCATTGAAAATCAAATCATTTCTACATAGCCAAAGCGACCATAGTAAGGCATATGCTCCCACCCATATTAGCATTTTAAATCTATTTGGAATACCGTCCAATCAATGACCAAAAATATTGATGACACATGTGGGCAGATACAAATTTGACGCTATTTGGATGGCTGACCACATAGAACGTGCAAACTTGCATTGAAAAAAGTGGTTTTCGTTTGTCTCTTCATGAGTACAAAGACAACACTACTCCCGTGCTAGTTGCGCCGTGCAAGGTTGCCTTTGGTTAGAACAACACCCCTATGAAGATACCACATGAAGATTTTAACTTTTAGTGGAATCTTCGACTTTCAGATTTTCTTGTTATTACTCACTGGTATCTCAGAATGCGTGTGTGCATGGTACATAGAGTCTATTGTGAATGACCCCGATGTAGTGAGGTTCCACCTTCCTCTTTCTACAGAACTGACACTACTGGACCAGTTAATCATGGATCATGTTTCTGCCACTGAGCCTGACATTTGGATATGGCAGCAAATATCATCTGGTTATTGTGCCTCTTATATGTACAAAAACATGTTAGCAACCCATGATGATATCCTTGCATATTAAGGTGGATTGACAAACTTACTATCCCAAAAAACACAAAATCTCTTCCAACTTTAGTTGCATGATCGACTAAGCACAAGAGAGATGATGTAGAGAAAGAACTTCCACTAACCTGAACAGACATGTTTGCTTTGTGGAAGAACTTTAGTTAAAACAAAAGACACCAATTCTTCCAATGCCCTTTTGCCATTGCTTGCGGGTAGTACTTGTATCCTGTATTGTATTGCACATTGATCACTCCCCATATTTGTTCCACCATTCACTTTCTACATAATTGACACTTCTGGACCAATTAATCATGGATCGTGTTTCTGCCACTGAGCCTGACATTTGGATATGGCACCAAATATCATCCGGTTATTGTGCCTCCTGTATGTACAATAACATGTTAGCAACCCATGATGATATCCTTGCATTAAGGTGGATTGGCAAACTTACTATCCCAAAAAACACAAAATCTCTTCTGACTTTAGTTGCATGATCAACTAAACACAAGAGAGATGATGTAGAGAAAGAACTTCCACTAGCCCGAATACACATGTGTGCTTTGTGGAAGATTTTTCGTTAAAACAAGAGACCACCAATTCTTCCAGTGCCATTTTGACATTGCTTGTTGGCAATACTTGTGTCCCAAGTGTACACATTTGCGAGACTCGGTTTAGAACTAGATAAATGCTTTAAATGGTTTTCTGAAAGCCAGCTTTGGTGTGAAGCTCATTATTCTTGTCGCTTGGGTCATTTCGATAATTAGTAATGACTATATCTTTAAGTCTATTCCCCAAGCCTCTGCACAATAAGGAAGTCATTCTTCTCATTCATAGAGCCAACAAAAGGAAATGTCCAAATATGAAGATTGGCCAAAGGCTTTTCGTTGACTATTTTATCCTCTTCCTTTTTCTCTTCCAACTCCTTTTATGCTATTTGTAGCTCTTTCTATGAACTTTGAAAAAACATAAATGTGTAGAAGAGACGAGAGAGAAATCCCTCGTGGTTCCCTAAAAATCACGCACCAAATTCATATGTAAGTCTTATCTTCATATCCACGCGAAACACACACCTTGCTATATTTCAGCCAGAACTTGCCTCAGCACAGTGCAAAAACATGTGATTCGAGATCTCCCTTTCATCACAAAACTAACACTTAGTTCCCACCCACCCTCTTCTCTCTTAAAAATTGTTGATGATCAATATATTAGTTCTCAGCACAAACTAAACAAAGACTCTACCCAGGATTGTTTTAAGCTTTCTAATTTACTCATTACTTATTTGAAAACATCAATGATCGCATTGGTACCCTCTAGTCCATAGACCATACCAACTGGCAAATCAAGAACTTATCCAACGATCGAGCAAAAACCTTAATTTATTTTCAAAAACACAAAAAAACGGTGTCTGAGTTCCATATGTGGGCTATGCTCTTCATGTGTGACATTGATACCCTCTTCCGAGCCATATCAGACATGAAGAGCATGTCACACATGAAGATGTCACACATGAAGAGCATAGCCCAGATGTTCCCTGACACCTAAAAAACCGCAAGTGCCATATCTCGCATCAAACAAGACTGAAACAACTCTCGTTGCAAGAGTCTATAGTAACGTGCCGGCCCACTCCCGCACGCTTAAAGAAAACAACGTAGAAAAAGGAGCGCGGGGTGATTCCAACCTTGGCATCCTGGAAGATTTGCAACAGTGCTAGCCACGAGGGAAGCTTTGGGACGTAGATGAAGACATAGGGCGCGTTCTACTTGACGTAAGATTGCCCAGGTTTCCATGATATTTTTTTCTCGGTTTTCCCCATTTTTTTTCTTTTTTCTTCATTTTTATTCGGTCTTCTCCATTTTTTCCTTTATTCGTTTCCTTTTATTATTTGCTTGGTTTTCCTTTTTCTTCTCGGTTCTTTTATTTTCTGTTTTTATTTTGGTTTTTCTTTTTTTTCTTTCATAGTTTTCTCGGTTTTTATTTTCTTACTCATTTTCCTTCTTTCTTTCTTGCTTTTCAACATTTTTTATTCTTCTTTCTTTCTTTATCGATTTTTGACTTTTCCTACTCATTTGTTTCTTCGGTTTTATTTTTCATTTTCTATTTTCTTTGGTTTATTTTGTTTCTTTTTGGTTTTCATTTATTTTGTTTTCTTTGTTTCTTTTAGTTTTCATTCCCCATTTTTTTAATATGTCAACAACATTTTTCTAATACATGCTTGACATTTTCCAATACAAATTTAACATTTCTAATGCATGTTTTTTACATATACATTTTTCAAATGCTTGATTAACATTTTTAAAATACAAAATGATATTTTTACTACATGGTCAAAAGTTTTTCTTTACACACTTTTAAAATAAAATCAAATGCCTGATTATCTTTTTTCAGATACAAGATTAACATTTTTCTAATACATGATCAACATTTTTATGCACATTTTCACATTTTTAAAATGCTTTATTAACATTTTTAATGCTGTTTTATCATTTTTTAAGCACACTTCAACATGTTTTCTAAACACATTTAAGAAATCATTCATTAATATTTTTTAAACACTTGTTCAACATTTAAAAAAAAATTCCTGATTATTTTATATACATGATAAAAAAATCATCAATTTTTGAGTACATGGTCAACATTTTTCTAAACACATTTAACATTTTTGTAATGTTTGATTAACATTTTTCAAAACCGTCTTCAATATTTTTTCAAATGCTTGATTCACATTTTTATATACTTGGTCAAGTTATTTTCATCATTTTATTAATACATGGTCAACATATTTCTACACATATTTAACATATTTCAAATGCTTGCTTAACATTTTTCAAACACTTGTTCAACATTTTTTCAAATGTTTGGTTAACTTCTTTTAAATACGTGATCTAACTGTTTCATACGCAATTATTTATGTATATTTTTTGTATACATGATAAACATTTTTCCTATACACATTTAAAATTTTTTAAATGTTTGGTCAACATTTCTCAATTTATTTATGTAGAGTTATTTTTATAATATATTTATTTAAAAAAACGTGATAAAAAACGAAATGGAAAACGGGGCTATTGTTTCCCACGCGCCTGGGCCAGCCCAACTGGCACAGCCTTCAAGGTGTTCCCGGCTGAATACGAGACATAGGCTCGCCAAAAAAAACATATGTTCCCCACCATTGCCTTAAAAATTGAAATCACCAACTCTGTCTAAAAAAAAGGACAGACTACTGATCAGTCGACTGACTTTGTGATATGGATGATGGATCAGTCACTTTTTCCTCTGCATGCAGAGTGTGACGTGGTGTGTTGTGTGCAGTGTGCGTGCGCGCATGAGTTAGCTCGGCCGCCTCCATGCGTGAGCTAGCTAGCTCTGGTTGGCCGCTTCCATGCGTGAGCTAGCTAGCTCCGGTTGCGTCCGTGCGTGAGCTAGCTAGCTAGCAGCTCCGGCTGGCCGTGGTTAGTGGCATGGTACTGCATTGGGCAAAAGAAGAAAGGAAATGCAAAACCGTATGTAGCAAACAATGACAGAAAATTACACATGATTGACATAGAAATTGCATTGTTTCATAATATGAAAAAATAAGCATATAGTGGTGCAATTTTTACACAGTGGTAAGAATCGCACACATTGCATAAACATTAAGTGAGTATATATCATGTTATGCGGGCTATTATTCGATAGGCGCCTATTTTTTTGACATTCATTCAAATCGTCTCCACCACTGTCCACCACCTGATCTATATCAAAAGGCCCAGCTTTCTTCTGCTTTGTTAACCTTTTTATTCCCCTTATACTAATACTAAGAAAATAGAACAAAACCAAAAAATGAAGTTTTCTAGGGAAGAATGAATTAGTGGCATGGTATTACCCTTTTAGAAAAAAAATAAAAACTAAAACAAGCAATGACAATATTTATAGAAAAAAATAAAACAAATAATGACAAAATTTGCACCTATTCTATACAGAAATTGCGATTTTCTATAATATGCGACAATACTCATATAATAGTGGAAATTTTGCAAAAAAGAAGTGCCCTAAGAATGAATGAATTAGTGGCACTGGTTTTACGCTTAACAAGAAAGAAAATGAAATAAAACCAAAATGAAATCAAAATAATGAAGTTTTCGAATAAGGAATAAATTAGTGGCAATGGTAATACCTTTGAACAAGAAAGAAAGTTAAGTAAAACAAAAGAAAATAAGATAAAACTAAAACAAATTCAAAACCATAAAGTTTTGTAAGAAAGAATGAATTGGTGCCAATGGTATTACCCTTTAAGAAGAAGAAATAAAAACTAAAACAAAATCAACACTAAAATAGAAATAAAAACTAAAATAATCTTTTTCTAAGAAAGAATGAATTGGTGGTGCTAGGTATTACACTTAAAGAAGAAAGAAAATGAAAAACTAAAACAAATAATGACAAAATTGCACACAATTTGTAAAGAATTATACTTTTTCATAATATGCAAGAACAAGCATATAATAGTGTAAGTTTCGTAAAAGATGAAGTATCTAAGGAAGAATGAATTAGTGGCATTGGTATTACCCTTAATATGATATAAAATAAAAAATAAAATTAAAACAAATAAATATACATAATAGCGTAAATTTCACACCCCAATATAATTTACAGACATATTATATGATACATACATATACGCATGCAAATTTACACAATACACATAAAAAACCAACTCAAGACAAAGAAACAGAAATAAACACACATAAAAAGAAAAAGAAAAATAGCATGAACATATTTTCTTTAGACGACCGTCAAAAACAAGCAAATTTACACATACACATAAAAAACCTCCCCTCACCAACGTGATGATTTTCTTTCTTGGTTTCCAGAGAAGAGCAGAGTGTTTACGGTGAAAAGTGCTTACAGGCTTGCTGCCCAGGAACACAATGCTGCCTTTGCTAATGGCGTCTCCAGTACTAACCCGGACGGGGAACGTTCCCTGTGGAATCTTATCTAGAAGTCTGATGTTCCGCAAAAGATGAAGATTACCGTTTGGAGGGTTGTAACCGGTACACTGGCTACACAACAGTGCAAACGGTACAGACACTTATCGACTAGATCGACATGCCCTCTTTGTGGTCTGGAGGAGGAAGGCACATACCATGCGCTGGTAGCGTGTATGCATGCTAGAATCCTTTGGGTGAATATGCGTCGACGGTGGCCACTACCAGCTGATGATATGCTACTTGATACTGGAAAGGAATGGCTTTTGACCTTACTGAGCAAGTGCTCTGGAGATGTTAGAAACATGCTAATTATGATGGTGTGGAGGATTTGGCACTTGCGTAATGACTTGCTACATGGAAAGGATAGTCCGCCAGTTCTTGCTAACGTTGAGTTCTTGAACAATTACTACAAGTCAATCAAACTAGCCGGAAGGTTCTCAACTGATAAAATTTTAAAAGGCAAGATATCTACCATAGATGTTACCTCCGCGGCGAGAGTTGACAGATCCCCCGCATATCCATGGCCGGCCCTGGCGGCTGGGCCTGTGGCCCTTTCTTTTGATGGTTCCTTCCAGAAGGACGACGGTTCTGTGGCTGCTGGTATGGTTCTAAGGGACGGTGAGGGAGCAATCCTATTCGCACCTTATCGTTTTATCTTCCACTGCAATGATTCGTTGAAGGCGGAACTGCATGCGCTAGGCCAACTCCACCGCACAATTGCAAACGGACGTCTGGATTGGCCGGATTTTGTTCCTTTGGGCGCCGATGGGTTCGCCCGTGTCCGGCTTTGTCAGATGGGTCGTGCGTGCGCCCACCACGCAGCCGCACCCCAAATCGTGTCTGGGGTAGACGTGAATAAAAAAAATATAAAAACTATAATGAAATAACTAAAAAAGTAAATAAACGCATTTTAAAAAACATAAAACATATATAGGGGTCGGCCACAAAACGGCCCAGTTTCCACGGCCACTTAAAAGGCCCAGTTTCATAATTAACATATAAAAACAAAATAAAAAAACGCTTCACGTGCGCTCCTGCCGCGCCCGTCGGTGCCGTGGTCGTCGCCGTCTTCACTGGCCGCCGATGTCGTCGTCGTCGCTGACGAGGTCGACGTAGGCCGGCGGCGTCCACGGGTGGGCCGGCGGTGCGTGGTAGACGGGGGCGGGCTGGACGGCCGGAGGTGCCTGCACCACCTCCTCCCGTGGCGACGCCTCCCGCTCCGGTGACCGTGGCGGAGTGGGGCACCAGTTCACGCCCACGCCGGCGGCCATCTCCGGAGCAGTGCAGGACCAGCCCCACCCCTGGCCCAGCAGTTGCTGGAACGCGGCCACCGGCTCCTCCTCCTCGGGGATGGCTACCTCGCCGGCAGCGGAGCGGGCCGTCATCTCCTCCAGGCCCTCCCATTGCCGCTCATCGTGCGTGTATATGGAGTCCTCCATGACACGCGCCATGAGACGTGCCTCCTCCTCCTCTCTCATGCGAGGAGGTGGTGGTGGCGATGGAGACGACGAAGGCGACGGCGAAGGCGACGACATGGGCGTGACGCCGCGCACCCGCCTACGCCCGCGCTCCTGGGGAGCAGGCGCTGCGCGCTACTGTCGTGGCCGCCGCGGCCCCGTCGAGGTGCCGGCGAAGAACGACGCGCGCTTGGTGTCGTGCTCATCACGAAACCAGGTGTCCTAGAGCCCGGAGTCGGGGGCGTACCTGGGGTCGTAGAAGAGGTCGTCGGAGAGGAGGAGGCGGCGGCGCTCGATCTCCTTGTCGCGCGCACGGCCGCTCGTCGGGACCGGCGGGATCGGGACCCGGTCGGCGGAGAGATGCCAGTTATTGGGGAGATGGACGTCGCTCCAGGGGAGCGACGTCCTCGTCTCCCAATAACGGCGGCACACCGACGTGCGGACGTAATGCCGGTCGCGCTCGCCAGCGGACGTGGGCGCGATGGAGAAGGCGGGCGGCGCGGGGGCCCGGTGTGGTGGCGATGGCGAGCCGCAGCGGCGTCCCGACGAGGAACCAGCCTCGCGGTCATGCTTGCCTTTGCGGCCCATGGCTGCGGGCGGCCGGCTGGCGAGGTGTTGGCTAGGGTTTGGGACTGGGGCTGTCGGGTTTCGAGGAAGCCGCGGGATGGCGTGGGGCAGTGTGGACGACGACCCGTCCACGCTTCCCATTTAAAGAAGGACGGCGATCGTTCGACGTGCGGATGACAGGTGGGGCCGCCCGCTCGTGTGCATTGCTGTGGACGGGTGGGAGGTAGGTGGCCGCCTGCCACGCGGCCCCGACACGGACAAGGCGCGTGTCCGTTTGGTGTCCGTCGCGACCCAAACCCTGCGCAAGTTTGTGCTTGAAATGGGTCGGCCAGGACACAAAACAGATAAGATGGGTGTGGGCCGTCGCGCGCTGGGCCGCCTTCTTTGTCCGTTTTACCCCAAATGAACGGGCCGGACAGGATAGGATCACGTGATGGAGTTGGACTTAATGCAAGGCATGGCACTTACAATACAACATTCGGACCTCCCGGTGATGGTGCAGTCAAATTCCTCTGAAGCCTTATCCAGCCTATCAAAGAATGCGCTTTGTAGGTCAGCTTATGGCCACTTAGTATTAAAGATCAAGGACTTGTTAGGTATTAGGGAGTTTTTTCCTTTAAAGATTAGTCGTTTTTAAAATAGAGTTGCCGATCGACTGGCCAATTATAGCCGCACGGAGCGTATTACTGCTGTGTGGTTGGGCTCAATACCATCGTGTATTGAGGATTTGTGGTCTCAAGACTGTAACTCTATAATCTTGCAATAAAACTTTGTTTACCCCGCAAAAAACATTTGTCTTTAAATTGAACAAATACTCCGGACATACAACGTCGATTAATACTCTCGGCCGCCCAGGCTCCCTTTATCTGTGCGAACCAACCTGTGGTTGGATTGTTAGAGGGACTGTGGTATCCCCAGCCCACCAGGGTTCAAATCCTGTTGCTCGCATTTATTCCTGGATTTATTTCAGGATTTCCGACGATGAGCATTCAGTGGGAGGAGACGTTTCCGTCGATGACGAGGTGTCTACGGTGATTTCATAAATTTCAAGATGATATGCCGGCTCAAGTGGTGTTTGGTTCTCTAGTCCTAAGAGTTTTTCTAGTCCCAACTAAAAAGTCCCTAATCCCTAAAAAATCCCTCCCTGTTTGTTTCCAGAGACTAAAAAGTCTCTAGTCCCTTCCTAGAGATTATTAAATGACCATGTTACCCCTAGTATATAGAAAAATAACAATCAAACAACACCATGGGGGGCGGGCCAATGAATGCATGGAGGGACATTGTTGGAAAAGTCCAAAAAAATCCCAAAAAGAATCTTCTTTCATTTTGTCCCAAATACCTAGTTTAGTCCAAGTCCCTTACATTTGGTAAAAAAGTCTCTAAGAGGGACTTTTTTAGTCTTTACACAAAAAAGTCCCCGGAAACAAAGTCCCTCAGTTTTTCGGAGGTGTTCATAGAGATAAGGTGTGCGTGTGTGCGTTCGTAGGGATGAGTATATGCGCGTGTATATAAACGCTTGTGTCTGTACTGGTATTAAAAAAAAGGCTCCCGTCATCTGTCTAGTGGTTAATATACTCACGGTAATTAAGCAAGCATGCACGCATCGGCTGCATGTGCGCTGTACTGCTGTAGCATGCACACTGTAGCGCTCGTTACGTGCATGAATCGGTGGGAAAAGAAATCGACTGACCATAACTATTATTTTCAGGCGATTGAAAAGTAGCTAAAGTGTGAAAAAAAAGAGCTCTATAGAAACGAACAGAGCTCATACGAACCACGGACGTGCCATCGTATGGCATACTTTATTTTGTCTTGCGTACGCACGCACGCATCATCATTACACAAAGATTAATACGCAGTCCGTTGAGCATTAGCTCTAGAGGACTACGGAGCAGTAGCAGAGTAGCACGTACAACAACGACGAGGACGACGACGACAACTACAGTACAAGATAGTACGTAATACAGTAGTATGACCCATCGAGAGCCTAAGCTAGATTTACGGCTATATATGCCAGCGCTAATGGAGTATAGCTAGCTAGGTGGCGCATGACGGCGCGCAGCCTCCACTCTAGAGGCCTAGGCACGGTGACGGAGGGCAGAAGAGGCCGCCGCGCGGCGCCCAGAGGTCGGCGAAGGCGTGGAGGATGAGCGGGTGGTTGCGCGGCGAGTTGAGCGAGAGGAAGCCGTGGAGGAGCGCGTTGAGGTCCTCCCACGCGTACATCTCCTTCTCCACCACCATGGCCACCATGGACTCCCGGAAGTCCTCGTACGGCGTCGCCGACTCCACCTCCACCGCCACCGCAGCCTCCTCCTCCTCCACCTCCTCCCCGCGCGCCATCATCGCCACGCCCCTCTCCGGCCTTCTGCCGCTACCGTGGTTCCTCTGCCTCCTGCGCCTCCTCGTCCTCGTCGTGGTCCTCTGCTTCTGGCGCCTCGCCTCCGGGTCGTCCTCGTAGAGCGTGTTGGTGGCGTAGGTCGCGAGGCCCCACGAGTCGTCCAGGGACGACGCCGTGGTGGCGGTGGTGGCGCCCGCGGTGCTGGAGGTGAAGGCGGTGGCGGTGGACGAGGACGACGCGTGCGGCGACTTGGGCTTGGTGCCACGGCCTCCCCCTCCGCGCGCCCGGGACATGAGCGACGAGTAGATGGAGCTGAGAAGCCTCGGCGTGCGGCACCCGCAGCCCACATCCGTCACCGGCGGCGGCCGGGGCAGCAGGAAACTGTCGCCGCTACGCCGACTGAAGCCACCAGGCGAGGGCATGGTGATCGTGGCTCGACTACACTACACGAGTGAGTTCTTGGAGAAGTGGACGCGCACGCACACACGGACACGGGGTAGTATATGTCACCGGAGCTCCTCGCAAGAGACCGAGCGGCTTAAATAGGGGGTAAAGGGAGCGTGCACGCCATGATCACCGCGAGCAGCTAGTGACATGAAAAGAGGAGGTAAATGGGGGTAAGATCATAGGCTAGCTAGCTAGCCTGGTAGCGTGCATAAGTTCGAATCATGGCGGTGCAGTGAAGCAAGCGAATCGATCGTTCGGGCGGTACGTGTGCGTGCGTGCATGCATGCACCCATCCATCGATGGTTGCGGTGATTTGACGCGTCGAGGTACCACCTCTTATTACAGCGGTAAATAAATTCTGGCCGGGCAGAGGTGACGAGCAGACGAGCGGGAATAGTACGTGTACGAATATAAAAGCCTGCTCTGAGTTGACTCTCTCGGCACGCAAGTGACGACACGACGCTAGCTAGCTGAGCTATTCACTGGCTACAGTACCTTCAATCATGCATTCAAGCCTTAAAAAAAATGCATTCAAGAAGACATTTGTTTTTCTCCGCGAGTAAGAAATTTCTTACTACGCACTGCAACGTTACTGCGTGCGCATGCATAGTGTACCGTGTTCAGGACGTGCAACTCATGATCAAAAGGGTGAGATTGTCCGACTTTTTATGAACCATGATGATCCAATACAGGAGCAGCAATATCGGGTTGCTCGCTAGCTTTGGTTCTTTCTCGAAGTAAGATTGCCCCCTAACTTTCACCAAGGATCTCTGGTGTAGCAATTCCCCTTTCCGTATCTGTCTCGGTACAGTCAAAGATGGAGAGAGCCGGATACGATTCACACGCGCACCATGAGCTGATCATTGCGCAATGCGGCGACTGGTCAGCAGTACAGTGCTGCGGCTGCTTGTGAGACGGGAGATGCTAGGTACGCACTCGAGTACCTCTACTGATAATGTGACATTGTTGGATTATAGTACAAAAATAGGTTAGCTCATTCAGACATGATCGATGGAGTCGGCCGGGTGGCAAGTGGGCGGTTTCAGAGGCGGTCAAAAGGATGGGTCGTTCTTCGCTAAATCCTACCCCGCGCTCCGGTTCAATGCAAAGCATCAAAGATTTGCGTGTGTATCGCAATTGGGCGGTACGGCCCAATGTTCCAAGCCATCATGAGGGCCTCTTCTGATTGGGGATGATTCCGCATCTACAATCATTATGGACAAATCTTGCCTCTAAATATACGCGGATGCGTTTTACTAGTAATGAATATCACACACAAACAATATTTATTGATCGAGGAAAAAAAAACAAAATCCAAACATAAAATTCACTCGGAGTGCATAATTCAAAATGAAATACAATGATTTGCAGTGAGAGTTCACACATGCTTCAGAAGATCATTGCGTAGTTGCCCGTGCACATGTTGATCTTGAAGTTGTTGATGTATATCTTCAAAAAGTTCATAACATGCTCTGCATCTTGTTCCAGGAGGAGGAGGACCTATACTCCAGACTTCTTAAATATCATGCATGTAGGCTGCCCCTTCCCACTCATCCTCCATAATCAATGTTGTGCAAGATTACACAACATGACATCAGTTGCCAGACAAATGTCTTTGGTTCCCACATCACCGCAACCACATAAACAATACTCCAACGCCAACGAGCTTGGTCCACTCCAAGTGCCTTCTCCACATCCTTCCAAGCACCTTCTTGCGATTGTGCAAAGAGAGATTGCTCCTTAGGCTCGGATATAGTGTTACAAACGTCATCCATTGAGAATACATATCATTAACAAAGGAAGTATCCTTTTTAATACTTGTGCCCGTTGACCGTCAAGCTGCACGCTCAAGCATCCCATCACAAAGTCTCTTGAACAACGGAGAATATTGTAACATATTGACGTCGTTGTGAAAACCAAGCATACCAAAAAAAGCATGGCAAATTCACATGTTCTTTAGAAGTTGTTTGGATTGTGGCCGAGAGTTGCCCTTCCAAACTTTTGGCATTGACTGAGAGCCTTGGCTCACGTTTGCATGGTGGCCCAATCTTTCCATCCACACCAATATTTTGGCTGTGTAGTTCAGATTCTGCACCGGTGCAAGGGTGAAACTGGGGTGGTCGATTCCCTTGCCAAATAATTGGCACGCCCAGCTTTGGCGGGGTTGGCATGGGCTTCATCCAAACAACTTATGATGACACTGCTTCAAGTATGATGGTGGCTTTTTGGGTGTGACCTTGATATATGATGCTCGTGCAAATCTTTTGGGTGGTTCTTCTATTGCCAATGCATGCAATTAACAGAACCGAGCATACCGAAGGAACCTCTTGATGCTCCAATTGCCAATAACTTTTTGTATCCTCGACAGTTGGTTCTCTCAGGTACTTCGGTCCAAACAACTTCACCACAGTGCAGGCAAATTTTGTCGTGGCGGCAAGGCATGTGCTCTCTCTCATCCCAACTTCAGCATATGCGACTTTACCATGTGCAAGCATCCTGATAGCAGTCATGCATTTATGCAAATGAGCAGGAAGCGAAGGACAGTTGTCCACGAATCCTTCCTCGGCTTGAAGTAAGGATCATTGACGGTGTCCTGGACTAGGGGGTACTCACCACGTCGTCTCCCGATCTGTTAGATTGGGCCGAGGACCCCCATGGCCGTATACTCATGGGCCAGTTCGGACACCTGCCGCATACAAGGAAGATTCCACAAGACTTGGCAATCAAGGCAAGGACTCCACCCCACCGGCGTATTCGGCTAGGACTCTTGTTATCCTAGGCCTCTAGTGCATTATATAAATCGAGGCCAGGCTAGTCGATAGATCAACTCCATATACAACAATCATACCATAGGCTAGCTTCTAGGGTTTAGCCTCCTTGATCTCGTGGTAGATCTACTTGTTGGAAATATGCCCTAGAGGCAATAATAAATTGGTTATTATTATATTTCCTTGTTCATGATAATCGTTTATTATCCATGCCAGAATTGTATTGATAGGAAACTCAGATACATGTGTGGATACATAGACAACACCATGTCCCTAGTAAGCCTCTAGTTGACTAGCTCGTTGATCAATAGATGGTTACGGTTTCCTGACCATGGACATTGGATGTCATTGATAACGGGATCACATCATTAGAAGAATGATGTGATGGACAAGACCCAATCCTAAGCCTAGCACAAAGATCGTGTAGTTCGTATGCTAAAGCTTTTCTAATGTCAAGTATCATTTCCTTAGACCATGAGATTGTGCAACTCCCGGATACCGTAGGAGTGCTTTGGGTGTGCCAAACGTCACAACGTAACTGGGTGGCTATAAAGGTACACTACAGGTATCTCCAAAAGTGCCTGTTGGGTTGGCACGAATCGAGACTGGGATTTGTCACTCCGTGTAAACGGAGAGGTATCTCTGGGCCCACTCGGTAGGACATCATCATAATGTGCACAATGTGATCAAGGAGTTGATCACGGGATGATGTGTTAGGTAACGAGTAAAGAGACTTGCCGGTAACGAGATTGAACAAGGTATCGGGATACCGGCGATCGAATCTCGGGCAAGTATCGTACCGATTGACAAAGGGAATTGTATACGGGATTGATTAAGTCCTTGACATCGTGGTTCATCCGATGAGATCATCGTGGAACATGTGGGAGCCAACATGGGTATCCAGATCCCGCTATTGGTTATTGACCGGAGAGTTATCTCGGTCATGTCTACATGGTTCCTGAACCCGTAGGGTCTACACACTTAAGGTTTGATGACGCTAGGGTTATAGGGAAAGTATGTACGCGGCTACCGAATGTTGTTCGGAGTCCAGGATGAGATCCCGGACGTCACGAGGAGTTCCGGAATGGTCCGGAGGTAAAGATTGATATATAGGAAGTATGGTTTTGGCCATCGGAAGTGTTCCGGGCATCACCGGTAGTGTACCGGGACCACCGGAGGGGTCCGGGGGTCCACCAGGTGGGGCCACCAGCCCCGGAGGCCTACATGGGCCAATAGTGGGAAGGGACCAGCCCCTAGGTGGGCTGGGGCGCCTCCCACCAAGGCCCAAGGCGCCTCCAAGAGGGGAAGGGGGCAAACCCTAGGGCAGATGGGCCCTAAGGCCCACCCCAGGTGCGCCTCACCCTTCTCCCCTTGTGGCCGCCACCCAGATGGGATCTGGGGGCTGCCGCCACCCCTAGGGAGGGAACCCTAGGTGGGGGCACAGCCCCTCCCCTCCCCCTATATATACTTGAGGTTTGGGCTGCCCAACACACACGATTCAATCTCCCTGTTGGCGCAGCCCTACCCCTCTTCCTCCTCGTCTCTCGTAGTGCTTGGCGAAGCCCTGCTGGAGTCCCGCGGTCCTCCATCACCACCACGCCGTCGTGCTGCTGTTGGATGGAGTCTTCCCCAACCTCTCCTTCTCCCCTTGCTGGATCAAGGCATAGGAGACGTCACCGGGCTGTACGTGTGTTGAACGCGGAGGTGCCGTCCGTTCGGCACTAGGATCTCCGGTGATTTGGATCACGATGAGTACGACTCCTTCAACCCCGTTCTCTTGAACGCTTCTGCTTAGCGATCTACAAGGGTATGTAGATGCACTCTCCTTCCCTTCGTTGCTGGTTTCTCCATAGATAGATCTTGGTGACACATAGGAAAATTTTGAATTTCTGCTACGTTCCCCAACAATGGTATCATAGCTAGGTCTATGCGTAGTTTCTATGCACGAGTAGAACACAAAGTAGTTGTGGGCGTCGATATTGTCAATTTACTTGCCGTTACTAGTCTTATCTTGATTCGGCGGCATCGTGGGATGAAGCGGCCCGGACCAACCTTACACGTACGCTTACGTGAGACCGGTTCCACCGACTGACATGCACTAGTTGCATAAGGTGGCTGGCGGGTGTCTGTCTCTCCTACTTTAGTCGGATTGGATTCGATGAACAGGGTCCTTATGAAGGGTAAATAGAAATTGGCAATTCATGTTGTGGTTTTGGCGTAGGTAAGAAGCGTTCTTGCTAGCAACCTATAGCAGCCACGTAAAAACTTGCAACAACAATTAGAGGACGTCTAACTTGTTTTTGCAGCAAGTGTTTTGTGATGTGATATGGCCAAAGGATGTGATGAATGATATATGTGATGTATGAGATGATCATGTTCTTGTAATAGGAATCACGACTTGCATGTCGATGAGTATGACAACCGGCAGGAGCCATAGGAGTTGTCTTAATTTATTTATGACCTGCATGTCAACATAAATGTCATGTAATTACTTTACTTTATTGCTAACCATTAGCTGTAGTAGTAGAAGTAATAGTTGGCGAGACAACTTCATGAAGACACGATGATGGAGATCATGATGATGGAGATCATGGTGTCATGCCGGTGACGATGATGATGATGGAGCCCCGAAGATGGAGATCAAAAGGAGCAAAGTGATGATGGCCATATCATGTCACTATTTGATTGCATGTGATGTTTATCATGTTTTTACATCTTATTTGCTTAGAACGACCGTAGCAAATAAGATGATCCCTCATTAAAATTTCAAGAAAGTGTTCCCCCTAACTGTGCACCGTTGCGAAAGTTCGTCGTTTCGAAGCACCACGTGATGATCGGGTGTGATAGATTCTAACGTTCACATACAACGGGTGTAAGACAGATTTACACACGCGAAACACTTAGGTTGACTTGACGAGCCTAGCATGTACAGACATGGCCTCGGAACACAAGAGACCGAAAGGTCGAGCATGAGTCGTATGGTAGATACGATCAACATGAAGATGTTCACCGATGATGACTAGTCCGTCTCACGTGATGATCGGACACGGCCTAGTTGACTCGGATCATGTAATCACTTAGATGACTAGAGGGATGTCTATCTGAGTGGGAGTTCATAAGATGAACTTAATTATCTTAAACATAGTCAAAAGGTCTTCGCAAATTATGTCGTAGCTCGCGCTTCATTTCTACTGTTTAGATATGTTCCTAGAGAAAATTTAGTTGAAAGTTGATAGTAGCAATTATGCGGACTAGGTCCGTAAACTGAGGATTGTCCTCATTGCTTCATAGAAGGCTTATGTCCTTAATGCACCGCTCAGTGTGCTGAACCACGAACATCGTCTGTAGATGTTGCGAACATCTGACATATACATTTTGATAACTACGTGATAGTTCAGTTAAACGGTTTAGAGTTGAGGCACCGAAGACGTTTTGAAACGTCGCGAAACATATGAGATGTTTCGAGGGCTGAAATTGGGATTTCAGGCTCGTGCCCACGTCAAGAGGTATAAGACCTCCGACGATTTTCTAAGCCTGCAAACTAAGGGAGAAAAGCTCAATTGTTGAGCTTATGCTCAGATTGTCTGAGTACAACAATCATTTGAATCGAGTGGGAGTTGATCTTCCAGATGAGATAGTGATGTTTCTCCGAAGTCATTACCACCAAGCTGCTAGAGCTTCGTGATGAACTATAATATATCAGGGACATATATGATGATCCTTGAGATATTCGCGATGTTTGACACCACAAAAGTAGAAATCAAGAAGGAGCATCAATTGTGTTGGGGAACGTAGCAGAAATTCAAAATTTTCCTACGTGTCACCAAGATCTATCTATGGAGAAACCAGCAACGAGGGGAAGGAGAGTGCATCTACATACCCTTGTAGATCGCTAAGCGGAAGCGTTCAAGAGAACGGGGTTGAAGGATTCGTACTCGTCGTTATCCAAATCACCGGAGATCCTAGTGCCGAACGGACGGCACCTCCGCGTTGAACACACGTACAGCCCGGTGACGTCTCCCATGCCTTGATCCAGCAAGGAGAGAGGGAGAGGTTGAGGAAGACTCCATCCAGCAGCAGCACAACGGCGTGGTGGTGGTGGAGAAGCATGGTGATCCAGCAGGGCTTCGCCAAGCACCGCGAGATATGAGGAGAAAGAGAGGTAGGGCTGCGCCACGGAGAGGTCAGAAACTCATGTGTTGGCAGCCCCAAAGACCTCAACTATATATAGGGGAGAGGGAGGGGGCTGCGCCCCCACCTAGGGTTCCACCCTAGGGGCGGCAGCCAGCCCAGATCCCATATGGTGGGGCGGCCAGGGGAGGGGGAGAGGGAGGCGCACCAGGCATGGGCCCTAAGGCCCATCTGCCCTTAGGGTTTGTCCCCCCTCCTCCCCTTAGGCGCCTTGGGCCCTTGTGGGGGGGCGCACCAGCCCACCTGGGGCTGGTCCCCTCCCACACTTGTCCCATGCAGCCCTCCGGGGCTTGTGGCCCCACTTGGTGGACCCCCGGGACCCTCCCGGTGGTCCCGGTACGTTACCGATAAAACCCGAAACCTTTCCGGTGACCAAAATAGGACTTCGCATATATAAATCTTTACCTCCGGACCATTCCGGAACTCCTCGTGACGTCCGGGATATCATTCGGGACTCCGAACAACATTCGGTAACCACGTATATCTATTCCTTATAACCCTAGCGTCATCGAACCTTAAGTGTGTAGACCCTACGGGTTCGGGAACCATGCAGACATGACCGAGACGCTCTCCGGTTAATAACCAACAGCGGGATTTGGATACCCATGTTGGTTCCCACATGTTCCACGATGATCTCATCGGATGAACGACGATGTCGAGGATTCGATCAATCCCGTATACAATTCTCTTTGTCTAGCGGTATTGTACTTGCCCGAGATTCGATCGTCGGTATCCCGATACCTTGTTCAATCTCGTTACCGGCAAGTCTCTTTACTCGTTCCGTAACACATCATCCCGTGATCAACTCCTTGATCACATTGTGCACATTATGATGATGTCCTACCGAGTGGGCCCAGAGATACCTCTCCATCACACGGAGTGACAAATCCCAGTCTCGATTCGTGCCAACCCAACAGACACTTTCGGAGATACCTGTAGTGTACCTTTATAGCCACCCAGTTACGTTGTGACGTTTGGCACACCCAAAGTATTCCTACGGTATCCGGGAGTTGCACAATCTCATGGTCTAAGGAAATGATACTTGACATTAGAAAAGCTTTAGCATACGAACTACACGATCTTTGTGCTAGGCTTAGGATTGGGTCTTGTCCATCACATCATTCTCCCAATGATGTGATCCCGTTATCAACGACATCCAATGTCCATGGTCAGGAAACCGTAACCATCTATTGATCAACGAGCTAGTCAACTAGAGGCTTACTAGGGACATGGTGTTGTCTATGTATCCACACATGTATCTGAGTTTCCTATCAATACAATTCTAGCATGGATAATAAACGATTATCATGAACAAGGAAATATAATAATAACCAATTTATTATTGCCTCTAGGGCATATTTCCAACAGTCTCCCACTTGCACTAGAGTCAATAATCCAGTTCACATCGATATGTGATTAACACTCAAGGTCACATCCCCATGTGACTAACACCCAAAGAGTTCTGGGTTTGATCATGTTATGCTTGTGAGAGAGGTTTCAGTCAACGGGTCTGCAACATTCAGATCCGTATGTACTTCGCAAATTTCTATGTCATCTTGTAGATGCAACTACTATGCTACATTTGGAGCCATTTCAAATAACTGTTCTACTTGGAGCTATTCCATTATACGTATCCGGTATCTCTACTCAGAGCTATCCGGATAGGTGTTAAGCTTGCATCGACATAACTCTTTACGTCGAACTCTTTATCACCTCCATAACCGAGAAACATATCCTTATTCCTCTAAGGATAATTTAGACCGCTATCTGGTGATCTACTCCTAGATTACCTTTGTACCCTCTTGCCAGATATGTGGCAAGGAACACATCAGGTGCGGTACTCAGCATGGCATACCGTATAGAGCCTATGACAAAAGCATAGGGGACGACCTTCGTCCTTCCTATTTCTTCTGTCGCGGTCGAGCTTTAAGTCTTAACTTCATACCTTACAACTCAGGCAAGAACTCCTTCTTTGACTGATCCATCTTGAACACCTTCAAGATCATGTCAAGGTATGTGCTCATTTGAAAGTACCATTAAGCGTTTTGATCTATCCTTATAGATCTTGATGCTCAATGTTCAAGTAGCTTAATCCAGGCTTTCCATTGAAAAACACTTTCAAATAACCCTATATGCTTTCCAGAAATCCTACGTCATTTCTGATCAACAATATGTCAACAACATATATTCATCAGAAATTCTATAGTGCTCCCACTCACTTCTTTGGAAATACAAGTTTCTCATAAACTTTGTATACACCCAAAATCTTTGATCATCTCATCAAAGCATACATTCCAACTCTGAGATGCTTACTCCAATCCTTAGAAGGATTGCTGGAGCTTTGCATACTTATTAGCATCTTTCAGGATTGACAAAACCTTCCGGTTGTATCACATACAACCTTTCCTCAAGAAAATCGTCGACGAAACAATGTTTGACATCCTATCTGCAAGATTTCATAAATAATGCTAATATAATTCCAATAGACTCTTAGCATCGCTACGAGTGAGAAAGTCTCATCGTAGTCAACTCCTTGAACTTGTCGGAAAACATCTTAACGACAAGTCGAGCTTTCTTAATGGTGATACTTACCATCAATGTCCATCTTCCTTTTAAAATCCATCTGTACTCAACAGCCTTACGACCATCGAGCCGTTCTGCCAAAGTCTACACTTTGTTTTCATACATGGATCCTCTCTCGGATTTTATGGCCTCGAGCCATTTATCGGAATCCGGGCCCGCCATCGCTTCTCCGTAGCTCGTAGGTTCATTGTTGTCTAGCAACATGACTTCCAAGACAGGATTACGTACCACTCTGAAGTAGTACGCATCCTTGTCATCCCACGAGGTTTGTTAGTGACTTGATCTGAAGTTTCATGATCACTATCATAAGCTTCCACTTCAATTGGTGTAGGTGCCACAGGAACAACTTCATGTGCCCTGCCACACACTAGTTGAAGAGACGGTTCAATAACCTCATCAAGTCTTCACCATCCTCCCGCTCAATTCTTTCGAGAGAAACTTTTCCTCGAGAAAGGACCCGATTCTAGAAACAATCCCTTATTGCTTTCGGATCTGAGACAGGAGGTATACCCAACTGTTTTGGGTGTCCTATGAAGATGCATTTATCCACTTTGGGTTCAAGCTTATCAGCCTGAAACTTTTTCACATAAGCGTCGCAGCCCCAAACTTTTAAGAAATGACAGCTTAGGTTTCTCTAAACCATAGTTCATACGGTGTCATCTCATCAGAATTACGTGGTGCCCTATTTAAAGTGAATGTGGTTGTCTCTAATGCCTAACCCATAAACTATCATGGTAATTCGATAAGAGACATCATGGTATGCATCATATCCAATAGGGTGCAGTTATGATGTTCGGACACACCATCACACTATGGTGTTCCAGGCTGTATTAGTTGTGAAACAATTTCCACAATGTCTTAATTCTGTGCCAAACTCGTAATTCAGATATTCATCTCTATGATCATATCATAGATATTTTATCCTCTTGTCACGACAATCTTTCAACTTCACCCTGAAATTACTTGAACCTTTCAATAATTCAGACTCGTGATTCATCAAGTAAATATACTCAACATCTACTCAAATCATTTGTGAAGTAAGAACATAACGATATCCACTACACGCCTCAGCACTCATTGGACTGCACACATCAAAATGTATTACTTCCAACAAGTTGCTTTCTAGTTCCATTTTACTAAAAAATGAGGCTTTCAGTCATCTTTCCCATGTGGTATGATTTGCATGTCTCAAGTGATTCAAAATCAAGTGAGTCCAAACGGTCCATTTGCATGGAGTTTCTTCATGCATATACACCAATAGACATGGTTTGCATGTCTCAAACTTTTCAACACCGAGTGAGCCCAAAGATCCATCAACATGGAGCTTCTTCATGCGTTTTATACCGATATGACTTACGTGGCAGTGCCACAAGTAGGTGGTACTATCATTACTATCTTATATCTTTTGGCATGAACATGTGTATCACTACGATCGAGATTCAACAAACCATTCATTTTAGGTGCAAGACCATTGAAGGTATTATTCAAATAAACAGAGTAACCATTATTCTCCTTAAATGAATAACCGTATTGCGATAGACATAATCCAATCATGTCTATGCTCAACGCAAACACCAAATAACAATTATTTAGGTTTAACACCAATCTCGATGGTAGAGGGAGTGTGTGATGCTTGACCATATCAACATTGGAAACACTTCCAACACGTATCGTCAGCTCACCTTTAGCTAGTCTCCGTTTATTCCATAGCTTTTATTTCGAGTTACTAACACTTAGCAACCGAACCGGTATCTAATACCCTGGTGCTACTAGGAGTACTAGTAAAGTACACATTAACACAATGTACATCCAATATACTTCTATCGACCTTGCCAGCCTTCTCATCTACCAAGTATCTAGGGTAATTCTGCTCCAGTGACTGTTCCCCTTATTACAGAAGCACTTCCTCTCGGGTTTGGGTTCAACCTTGGGTTTCTTCACTAGAGCAGCAGCTGAATTGTCGTTTCATGAAGTATCCCTTTTTGCCCTTACCCTTCTTGAAACTAGTGGTTTCACCAACCATCAACAATTGATGCTCCTTCTTGATTTCTACTTTTGTGGTGTCAAACATCGCGAATATCTCAAGGATCATCATATATGTCCCTGATATATTATAGTTCATCACGAAGCTCTAGCAGCTTGGTGGTAATGACTTCGGAGAAACATCACTATCTCATCTGGAAGATCAACTCCCACTCGATTCAAATGATTGTTGTACTCAGACAATCTGAGCACAAGCTCAACAATTGAGCTTTTCTCCCTTAGTTTGTGGGCTAAGAAAATCGCCGAGGTCTTATACCTCTTGACGTGGGCACGAGCCTGAAATCCCAATTTCAGCCCTCAAAACATCTCATATGTTTCGCGACGTTTCAAAACGTCTTCGGTGCCTCAACTCCAAACCGTTTAACTGAACTATCACGTAGTTATCAAAATGTGTATGTCAGATGTTCGCAACATCCACAGACGACGTTCGAGGTTCAGCACACTGAGCGGTGCATTAAGGACATAAGCCTTCTATGAAGCAATGAGGACAATCCTCAGTTTACGGATCTAGTCCGCATAATTGCTACTATCAACTTTCAACTAAATTTTCTCTAGGAACATATCTAAACAGTAGAACTAAAGCGCGAGCCACGACATAATTTGCGAAGACCTTTTGACTATGTTCAGGATAATTAAGTTCATCTTATGAACTCCCACTCAGATAGACATCCCTCTAGTCATCTAAGTGATTACATGATCCGAGTCAACTAGGCCGTGTCCGATCATCACGTGAGACGGACTAGTCATCATCGGTGAACATCTTCATGTTGATCGTATCTACCATACGACTCATGCTCGACCTTTCGGTCTCTTGTGTTCCGAGGCCATGTCTGTACATGCTAGGCTCGTCAAGTCAACCTAAGTGTTTTGCATGTGTTCCGAGGCCATGTCTGTACATGCTAGGCTCGTCAACACCCGTTGTATTTGAACGTAAGAATCTATCACACCCGATCATCACGTGGTGCTTCGAAACAACGAACTTTCGCAATGGTGCATAGTTAGGGGGAACACTTTCTTGAAATTTTAATGAGGGATCATCTTATTTACTACCGTTGTTCTAAGCAAATAAGATGCATAAACATGATAAACATCACATGCAATCAAATAGTGACATGATATGGCCATCATCACTTTGCTCCTCTTGATCTCCATGTTCGGGGCTCCATGATCATCATCGTCACCGGCATGACACCATGATCTCCATCATCATGATCTCTATCATCGTGTCTTCATGAAGTTGTCTCGCCAACTATTACTTCTACTACTACAGCTAACGGTTAGCGATAAAGTAAAGTAATTACATGACGTTTATGTTGACACGCTGGTCATAAATAAATTAAGACAACTCCTATTGCTCCTGCAGGTTGTCATACTCATCGACATGCAAGTCGTGATTCCTATTACAAGAACATGATCAATCTCATACATCACATATATCATTCATCACATCCTTTTGGCCATATCACATCACATGGCATACCCTGCAAAAACAAGTTAGATGTCCTCTAATTGTTGTTTGCTTGTTTTACGTGGCTGATATGGGTTTCTAGCAAGAACGTTTCTTACCTACGCAAAACCACAACGTGATATGCCAATTTCTATTTACCCTTCATAAGGACCCTTTTCATCGAATCCGTTCCGACTAAAGTGGGAGAGACTGGCACCCACTAGCCACCTTATGCAACTAGTGCATGTCAGTCGGTGGAACCTGTCTCACGTAAGAGTACGTGTAAGGTCGGTCCGGGCCGCTTCATCCCACAATACCGTCGAAACAAGATTGGACTAGTAACGGTAAGCATATTGAACAAAATCAGCGCCCACAACTACTTTGTGTTCTACTCGTGCATAGAATCTACGCAATAGACCTAGCTCATGATGCCACTGTTGGGGAACGTAGCAGAAATTCAAAATTTTCCTACGTGTCACCAAGATCTATCTATGGAGAAACCAGCAACGAGGGGAAGGAGAGTGCATCTACATACCCTTGTAGATCGCTAAGCGAAAGCGTTCAAGAGAACGGGGTTGAAGGAGTCGTACTCGTCGTGATCCAAATCACCGGAGATCCTAGTGCCGAACGGATGGCACCTCCGCGTTCAACACACGTACAGCCCGGTGACGTCTCCCATGCCTTGATCCAGAAAGGAGAGAGGGAGAGGTTGAGGAAGACTCCATCCAGCAGCAGCACAACGGCGTGGTGGTGGTGGAGGAGCATGGTGATCCAGCAGGGCTTCGCCAAGCACCACGAGATATGAGGAGAAAGAGAGGTAGGGCTGCGCCAGGGAGAGGTCAGAAACTCATGTGTTGGCAGCCCCAAAGACCTCAACTATATATAGGGGAGAGGGAGGGGGCTGCGCCCCCACCTATGGTTCCACCCTAGGGGCGGCGGCCAGCCCAGATCCCATCTGGTGGGGCGGCCAGGGGAGGGGGAGAGGGAGGCGCACCAGGCATGGGCCCTAAGGCCCATCTGCCCTTAGGGTTTGTCCCCCCTCCTCCCCTTAGGCGCCTTGGGCCCTTGTGGGGGGGCGCACCATCCCACCTGGGGCTGGTCCCCTCCCACACTTGGCCCATGCAGCCCTCCGGGGCTTGTGGCCCCACTTGGTGGACCCCCGGGACCCTCCAGGTGGTCCCGGTACGTTACCGATAAAACCCGAAACCTTTCCGATGACCAAAACAAGACTTCCCATATATAAATCTTTACCTTCGGACCATTTCGGAACTCCTCATGACGTCCGGGATATCATCCGGGACTCCGAACAACATTCGGTTACCACGTATATCTATTGCTTATAACCCTAGCGTCATCGAACCTTAAGTGTGTAGACCCTACGGGTTCGGGAACCATGCAGACATGACCGAGACGCTCTCCGGTTAATAACCAACAGCGGGATCTGGATACCCATGTTGGTTCCCACATGTTCCACGATGATCTCATCAGATGAACCACGATTTCGAGGATTCGATCAATCCCGTATACAATTCCCTTTGTCTAGCGGTACTGTACTTGAGTGAGATTCGATCGTCGGTATCCCGATACCTTGTTCAATCTCGTTACTGGCAAGTATCTTTACTCATTCTGTAACACATCATCCCGTGATCAACTCCTTGATCACATTGTGCACATTATGATGATGTCCTACCGAGTGGGCCCAGAGATACCTCTCCGTCACACGGAGTGACAAATCCCAGTCTCAATTCGTGCCAACCCAACAGACACTTTAGGAGATACCTGTAGTGTACCTTTATAGCCACCCAGTTACGTTGTGACGTTTGGCACACCCAAAGTATTCCTACGGTATTCGGGAGTTGCACAATCTCATGGTCTAAGGAAATGATACTTGACATTAGAAAAGCTTTAGCATACGAACTACACGATCTTTGTGCTAGGCTTAGGATTGGGTCTTGTCCATCACATCATTCTCCCAATGATGTGATCCCGTTATCAACGACATCCAATGTCCATGGTCAGGAAACCGTAACCATCTATTGATCAACGAGCTAGTCAACTAGAGGCTTACTAGGGACATGGTGTTGTCTATGTATCCACACATGTATCTGAGTTTCCTATCAATACAATTCTAGCATGGATAATAAACGATTATCATGAACAAGGAAATATAATAATAACCAATTTATTATTGCCTCTAGGGCATATTTCCAACAAATTGTTGATGGTTGGTGAAACCACTAGTTTCAAGAAGGGCAAGGGCAAGAAGGGATACTTCATGAAACGGCAAATCAGCTGCTGCTCTAGTGAAGAAACCCAAGGTTGAACCCAAACCCGAGACTAAGTGCTTCTGTAATAAGGGGAACAGCCACTGGAGCAGAATTACCCTAGATACTTGGTAGATGAGAAGGCTGGCAAGGTCGATGGAAGTATATTGGATATACATTGTGTTAATGTGTACTTTACTAGTACTCCTAGTAGCACCAGGGTATTAGATACCGGTTCGGTTGCTAAGTGTTAGTAACTCGAAATAAAAGGCTGCGGAGTAAACGGAGACTGGCTAAAGGTGCGCTGGTGATATGTGTTGGAAGTTTTTCCAAGCTTGATGTGATCAAGCATCGCACGCTCCCTCTACCATCGAGGTTGGTGTTTGCGTTGAGCATAGACATGATTGGATTATGTCTATCGCAATACGGTTATTCATTTAAGGAGAATAATGGTTACTCTGTTTATTTGAATAATACCTTCAATGGTCTTGCACCTAAAATGAATGGTTTATTGAATCTCGATCGTAGTGATACACATGTTCATGCCAAAAGATATAAGATAGTAATGATAGTACCACCTACTTGTGGCACTGCCACGTAAGTCATATCGGTATAAAACGCATGAAGAAGCTCCATGTTGATGGATCTTTGGGCTCACTCGGTGTTGAAAAGTTTGAGACATGCAAACCATGTCTATTGGTGTATATGCATGAAGAAACTCCATGCAAATGGACCGTTTGGACTCACTTGATTTTGAATCACTTGAGACATGCAAATCATACCACATGGGAAAGATGACTGAAAGCCTCATTTTTTAGTAAAATGGAACTAGAAAGCAACTTGTTGGAAGTAATACATTTTGATGTGTGCAGTCCAATGAGTGCTGAGGCGTGTAGTGGATATCGTTATGTTCTTACTTCACATATGATTTGAGTAGATGTTGAGTATATTTACTTGATGAATCACGAGTCTGAATTATTGAAAGGTTCAAGTAATTTCAGGGTGAAGTTGAAAGATCATCGTGACAAGAGGATAAAAGATCTATGATATGATCATAGAGATGAATATCTGAATTACGAGTTTGGCACAGAATTAAGACATTGTGGAAATTGTTTCACAACTAATATAGCCTGGAACACCATAGTGTGATGGTGTGTCCGAACATCATAACTGCACCCTATTGGATATGATGCATACCATGATGTCTCTTATCGAATTACCACGATAGTTTATGGGTTAGGCATTAGAGACAACCACATTCACTTTAAATAGGGAACCATGTAATTCCGATGAGATGACACCATATGAACTATGGTTTAGAGAAACCTAAGCTGTCATTTCCTAAAAGTTTGGGGCTGCGACGCTTATGTGAAAAAGTTTCAGGCTGATAAGCTTGAACCCAAAGCGGATAAATGCATCTTCATAGGACACCCAAAACAGTTGGGTATACCTCCCGTCTCAGATCCGAAAGCAATAAGGGATTGTTTCTAGAATCGGGTCCTTTCTCGAGGAAAAGTTTCTCTCGAAAGAATTGAGTGGGAGGATGGTGAAGACTTGATGAGGTTATTGAACCGTCTCTTCAACTAGTGTGTGGCAGGGCACAGGAAGTTGTTCCTGTGGCACCTACACCAATTGAAGTGGAAGCTTATGATAGTGATCATGAAACTTCAGATCAAGTCACTAACAAACCTCGTGGGATGACAAGGATGCGTACTACTTCAGAGTGGTACGTAATCCTGTCTTGGAAGTCATGTTGCTAGACAACAATGAACCTACGAGCTATGGAGAAGCGATGGCGGGCCCGGATTCCGATAAATGGCTCGAGGCCATAAAATCCGAGAGAGGATCCATGTATGAAAACAAAGTGTAGACTTTGGCAGAACGGCTCGATGGTCGTAAGGCTGTTGAGTACGGATGGATTTTAAAAGGAAGACGGACAATGATGGTAAGTATCACCGTTAAGAAAGCTCGACTTGTCGTTAAGATGTTTTCCGACAAGTTCAAGGAGTTGACTACGATGAGACTTTCTCACTCGTAGCGATGCTAAGAGTCTGTTTGAATTATATTAGCGATTACTGCATTATTTATGAAATCTTGCAGATAGGATGTCAAAACATTGTTTCCTCGACGATTTTCTTGAGGAAAGGTTGTATGTGATACAACCGGAAGGTTTTGTCAATCCTGAAAGATGCTAATAAGTATGCAAAGCTCCAGCAATCCTTCTAAGGACTGGAGTAAGCATCTCGAAGTTGGAATGTATGCTTTGATGAGATGATCAAAGATTTTGGGTGTATACAAAGTTTATGAGAAACTTGTATTTCCAAAGAAGTGAGTGGGAGCACTATAGAATTTCTGATGAATATATGTTGTTGACATATTGTTGATCAGAAATGACGTAGAATTTCTGGAAATCATATAGGGTTATTTGGAAAGTGTTTTTCAATGGAAAGCCTGGATTAAGCTACTTGAACATTGAGCATCAAGATCTATAAGGATAGATCAAAATGCTTAATGGTACTTTCAAATGAGCACATACCTTGACATGATCTTGAAGGTGTTCAAGATGGATCAGTCAAAGAAGGAGTTCTTGCCTGAGTTGTAAGGTATGAAGTTAAGACTTAAAGCTCGACCACGACAGAAGAAAGAGGAAGGACGAAGGTCGTCCCCTATGCTTTTGTCATAGGCTCTATACGGTATGCCATGCTGAGTACCGCACCTGATGTGTTCCTTGCCACATATCTGGCAAGAGGGTACAAAGGTAATCTAGGAGTAGATCACCAGATAGCGGTCTAAATTATCCTTAGAGGAATAAGGATATGTTTCTCGGTTATGGAGGTGATAAAGAGTTCGACGTAAAGAGTTACGTCGATGCAAGCTTAACACCTATCCGGATAGCTCTGAGTAAAGATACCGGATACTATAATGGAGCAACAATTTAGAATAGCTCCAAGTAGAACAGTTATTTGAAATGGCTCCAAATGTAGCGTAGTAGTTGCATCTACAAGATGACATAGAAATTTGCGAAGTACATACGGATCTGAATGTTGCAGACCCGTTGACTGAAACCTCTCTCACAAGCATAACATGATCAAACCCAGAACTCTTTGGGTGTTAGTCACATGGGGATGTGACCTTGAGTGTTAATCACATATCGATGTGAACTGGATTATTGACTCTAGTGCAAGTGGGAGACTGTTGGAAATATGCCCTAGAGGCAATAATAAATTGGTTATTATTATATTTCCTTGTTCATGATAATCGTTTATTATCCATGCAAGAATTGTATTGATAGGAAACTCAGATACATGTGTGGATACATAGACAACACCATGTCCCTAGTAAGCCTCTAGTTGACTAGCTCGTTGATCAATAGATGGTTACGGTTTCCTGACCATAGACATTGGATGTCGTTGATAACGGGATCACATCATTAGAAGAATGATGTGATGGACAAGACCCAATCCTAAGCCTAGCACAAAGATCGTGTAGTTCGTATGCTAAAGCTTTTCTAATGTCAAGTATCATTTCCTTAGACCATGAGATTGTGCAACTCCCGGATACCGTAGGAGTGCTTTGGGTGTGCCAAACGTCACAACGTAACTGGGTGGCTATAAAGGTACACTACAGGTATCTCCGAAAGTGTCTGTTGGGTTGGCACGAATCGAGACTGAGATTTGTCACTCCGTGTAAATGGAGAGGTATCTCTGGGCCCACTCGGTAGGACATCATCATAATGTGCACAATTTGATCAAGGAGTTGATCACGGAATGATGCGTTATGGAACGAGTAAAGAGACTTGCCAGTAACGAGATTGAACAAGGTATCGGGATACCGACGATCGAATCTCGGGCAAGTATCGTACCGATAGACGAAGGGAATTGTATACGGGATTGATTAAGTCCTTGACATCGTGGTTCATTCGATGAGATCATCGTGGAACATGTGGGAGCCAACATGGGTATCCAGATCCCGCTGTTGGTTATTGCCCGGAGAGTTATCTCGGTCATGTCTACATGGTTCCCGAACCCGTAGGGTCTACACACTTAAGGTTCAATGACGCTAGGGTTATAGGGAAAGTATGTACGCGGTTACCGAATGTTGTTCGGAGTCCAGGATGAGATCCCGGACGTCACGAGGAGTTCCGGAATGGTCCGGAGGTAAAGATTGATATATAGGAAGTATGGTTTTGGCCACCGGAAGTGTTTCGGGCATCACCGGTAGTGTACCGGGACCACCGGAGGGGTCCGGGGGTCCACCAGGTAGGGCCACCAGCCCCGGAGGCCTACAAGGGCCAATAGTGGGAAGGGACCAGCCCCTAGGTGGGCTGGGGCGCCTCCCACCAAGGCCCAAGGTGCCTCCAAGAGGGGAAGGGGGCAAACCCTAGGGCAGATGGGCCCTAAGGCCCACCCCAGGTGCGCCTCCCCCTCCTCCCCTTGTGGCCGCCACCCAGATGGGATCTGGGGGCTGCCGCCACCCCTAGGGAGGGAACCCTAGGTGGGGGCGCAGCCCCTCCCCTTCCCCTATATATACTTGAGGTTTGGGCTGCCCAACACACATGATTCAATCTCCCTGTTGGCGCAGCCCTACCCCTCTTCCTCCTCGTCTCTCGTAGTGCTTGGCGAAGCCCTGCTGGAGTCCCGCGCTCCTCCATCACCACCACGCCGTCGTGCTGCTGCTGGATGGAGTCTTCCCCAACCTCTCCTTCTTCCCTTGCTAGATCAAGGCGTAGGAGACGTCACCGAGCTGTACGTGTGTTGAACGCGGAGGTGCCGTCCGTTCGGCACTAGGATCTCCGGTGATTTGGATCACGACGAGTACGACTCCTTCAACCCCGTTCTTTTGAACGCTTCCGCTTAGCGATCTACAAGGGTATGTAGATGCACTCTCCTTCCCTTCGTTGCTGGTTTCTCCATAGGTAGATCTTGGTGACACGTAGGAAAATTTTGAATTTCTGCTATGTTCCCAACACTACTCTTGTACTACCCATATCATCAATATTAAACAAGCAGGACGTAGGGGTTTACCTCCATTAAGAGGGTCCGAACCTGGGTAAAACATCGTGTTCCCTGCCTCCTGTTACCATCCGGCCTAGACGCACAGTTCGGGACCCCCTACTCGAGATCCGCCGGTTTTGACACCGACATTGGTGCTTTCATTGAGAGTTCCGCTGTGTGATCGACAAAAGGATCGATGACTCGCGTTCAGATCAACTGCGACTTCGGCATCTTCGTCACCAGCTCGACTGGTCACCTTGGTTCGACCAAGAATTGCGCCCCGTGTTCGGATCACCATATCCAGACGAGGGCCTTCATCAAACATCAACTCCGATCTCTATCAAGATCACGGAGGAATCATCCATGGAGCTCGGGGGCTCAACGTCAACATTGCCCTCAAGCGATCGCGCTGTTTTTCTGGACAGCGAACTCGTATCTGCTGCCACCACCTCCTCGAGTATCGTTTTGACGATATCTTTGGTGGAATTGTGTGGAATTGAGTCTACAATAACCCTGGAAAATTTCGTCGAGTTCTGATGGAGGAATCTCTGGCAATCCACGATATACCGGAGCCCTGTCAAATCTGGACGGGAATTTGGATGTGTTTAGGGTGTGGTGTACAGATTCTAGGTCGGACATCCTTTGGAAGATCCAACCGTTGATCGGCTGCGGAATTCCTGTATCTACCACCTCTCAAAATTTCAGCTCGATCCAACCGTCCAAACTCCGGGAACCTTCCGATTAGTACATAACTTTTCAGATCTGTTTTCTGCGCGAAAACGAATCCGACCCGATTTCATCTTTTCTATGAACGGGATTTTGGACATCCCTTTTGAAGGAAGTTTTGTGTGGGGTATTGTGTTTTGTTCTCGAACACATCCCACTAACTTTAAGATCTTTTGAACATGATCTTCAACATCATGCTAGTGTCAAACCAGTCCGGTAATATTACTCCACGGCTGCCGACCTGCGCTAAGACACGGCGTCACTTTGTTGAGCCGAGCTCAACTTCTTCAGATCATCATCTCGGCAAGCCGAACAAGATTTTGGCATCGCGAAGGATAAATCATCACCAACATCGCCGCCCCACGGATTACACGGAGCGGGCATACCGGCATCGCCGCACGGTTGCTTCATCAAGCCGGCATCGACCACGTCACGACCTGCATCGACAGGGCCGCACTATCGCTTCTTCAAGCTGGTGTCCATCACGCCGACCTACGTCGACTCATCGGCTGACATCGGGGCTTCGACATCTCGGCTGGACCGGGGGCTTCGCCATCTCTTCATCAACCTACTCCGGACACTTCGGCGTCACTAGCCGACCAGCTCCGTCACGTTAGCTGGGCCGAGAGCTTTGCCTCGGCGAGCCAACCTTTATCAGCATTGACATGCCGTCGTTTTATCGCCCATCAGGCAATGGGTGTGCGGATCGAGTCCCAAATTTGAGAATCACCTTCCTTCGGATTGCTACAACAAATAAACCAGGTGCTATCAATCCCTAATATTTTTTGCTTGTTTGGGTTCATTTTTCCCAAGGAATTATTACTCTGGTTTATCCATCATATGTACACAGGTTTATCAAATGGTAGCCGCATTCACGATAGTCGCATGGTGATTCGGTCAATTTCCGTACATAGTCCGGCGAACGCCGCATCCAGAGCTCGGACCGACCTACGAATTCAGGATTTGCCACGCCTTTATCGCATCACGCCGATGCCCTGCATCGACATTGACTTCGGCGCCAGGCCATATTTCTTTTATTACTCACTTTGCATAAATTATTTATTATGCAAAGATTTTTTTAAAAAATTATCATTATTACTACTATCTCCGGTTTGCACTATTTTTTGTGCACAGGAAAATGATCCGGGGACTTCGGCGTCACTCTGCCGGTCTGCATTGACCGTGCTATGTCACCAATTTGGCGTGTCGAGCTCTCCGCGCCGCCACCTCGGGACCGGCTTGGGGGATGGAACCTTGCCCCGCATCAAGCTCGGACCGCGTCATCAATACCGAACACATTAACCAGCTAAGTCGCTTTCATGCTCAAAGCTTTAATTTCTAACTTGTGTTTGGTTCGACCAAGCATTATACTTTTTGGAAAAAAGTTGCTTGTAAAAATTTTCTTGTCCAAACTTTATTTGTGACGCATAAATTCAAATACCCAATTCATTTGGGGGCTTCCTTCATGAAGCTTTTCCTCTTGCATATGATTATACTTGTACGGCTTTGTTCCTATATGCACCATATTGATTTAAGCGATTTGCAAGCTGGGTTGCCTCGCTCCTGTGTTTACCCCTACGTTCCCGATTGTTCGGCTAGGGAGTAAAGGGAGCACCTCTGCGATTGTCATGATCGGGTCGCCCGAGCCGGACCTCAGACTGGGTGAAGCCGAAAGCTAGCGCTCTTATAGTTTTCAATGATGGTCGGCACACAACGGAACTCATGAGTACAAAAAATCTATTGCACAAGTCTCATAATAACAATGAGCACCGAAGAAAGGTATCGGTGGGGGTACTATTTTCTTCGAAGACGCTTCTTACACTTCACGGTAATATAGCATAAGTTCCCTGAGCGCGCTTTGTCTGTTACAGCCTTATGGCCTGATTGCCTGGTTATTGGAAACACCATCGATATTCTCGACCGATGGAGTACATAACACTTTTCGGTCCTTTACCGAAGAGGGAGAAGCTGACGGTCGGTTAAGACGCGTTTAAAGTTCAGTTGAACATAGATATGATATAAGTACTTCGGTACATGCAATCATTCTTCTACCCAAGTCACTTGGGGACTCTTAAAATTTCTATGAGCTATTTTATAGTAAATGTGTTTTCTTCTTGGTCATTGCAAAGTCTTTTTCTATCGCTCCTTTTTCGACATGAGTGTGTGGTCAATAGCCAGATAACCCATTTTCTCGCTAGCGACCGCTCGAGTTTAGTTCGCTAAACTGGTCTAACGAGAAGCACTCCGCCTTCGGGATAGGAGGCTGCAGCCGTAGGCTGACCCGCTTGAAGTCTTGAGATCGGATGTGTAATGTTAAAGCACGACAGAAGCACTCTTTTTTTTTCTAAGACCAATTTTCGGATTGGCACCGAACACTTGATATTGTTCGGACGTCATGTTTTTACTGACGTTTCTTGGTTTCCCAAGCTTTTTGGCACTTTTAAACTATTTGTGCTTTTCCAGCATCAGTCTCGCAGTGCAACGCCGGACACCTTTAGGGATTCGGCAAAAACATTCTCAGATATTACTATATACGCATCGGTTTCGAATTGTGTCTTCGGTCAATAGTTGGGTTGCCCGGCTCCTGCACTTGCTTCCTACGTTCCGTTTTGTTTAGCTAGGCGTGCAAAGGAAGAACCACTGCGATTGTGCTTCCAGCTCACATGGTTAAGCACCTCAGTGGAGATCCGATGACTGTGTTAAATAATGGGCCACTCATAACAATGGCCGAAGTGTTTACGGCTTGACCTCGACTGTCGCCGAACACTACCGGGGGCTATTAACTAGCCTCCCAAACTAAATCCTCGATATTTTGCTCTTACATAGGAGCTGAGGTTTCATGATCATGCTTAGCATGACAACCCGAAGAAAGGAACCGATAGCGGGACTATTTTCTTTGGAAGACATTTCTTCTGTTAAACAGTAATATAACATATCTCTCTGCGTACCTTTGTTTATACAACCGTGTGGCCAGATTGCCTTGTTTGTCATAAATCTTTGCCCTCATAAAGGATTTATAAAGTAGGACAAACACTCCTCGGCTACTGGCCGAGGAGGTGGAAGCCGATGGTCGGTCAACAAAGTTTTGTACAATGCGGATCCGAGCATTAATAACGTAAAGTACTTGGATACATAGAGTCATTACACATAATTTGTGATTTTACTATGGATATCGATCCTTAATTCGGCCACCCGTGCCCGCATTAAGGCTCGGGGGCTACTGGGCTTCGGGCTTATTATTTACAAATATTAAAGGGGCACATCGATCCCCTGATCTGGTGTTGCCACCCGACTAGTGTCTCGGGGGCTACTGCATTGCTTGTCCAATGCAGAAAATTTTATGTGCAATATAGTTTCTGAGGAGATTTTGATCCTCAGGTTGGTCGGCCGCACCCAACCTGAGTCTCGAGGACTGAGCACGCCGCTTTTAGTGTCCCGAGGTATTCTACCGAGCTTGGACTTGATCCTCAGGCCGAGTTTGCAAATCAACCTGAGTCTCAGCGGCTACTGGGACCAGCGGTCTTACGTCATCCTTCAGGTGCATCTTGGGTTTTAGACCGATACACACCTTGAGGGCTACTGGCTATATATCTCGGTAGAGAATAAATTGCACCAATAAAAAATATTCACAAAAATCGGCCCACATTCGGGGTGGTGCACCACCTCGGAAGCGGCCCGGCATAAAGCTCGGGCGCTAATGGCTGGCTCCATAGAGGGCATTTCCGGCATTAAGCTCGGCTAAACTCCTTCAAACTTCTTTGAACCAAGGTGATTTATGACACCTCGGATATAGTCCGGCGTTGGAGCTCGGATACATAGTCCGGCGTTGGAGCTCGGATACATTCCGGCGTTAGAGCTGGGAAGCGGTCCGGCGTTGGTGCTCGGTTGCAAAAGATACCTCGAATACAGTCCGGCGTTGGAGCTCGGACGCAAGAGGACGCTGCCGCGCGGGAACAACTTCAAACCCGAGGTGTGACATAAAAATAACAAGGCATTGATAAAGGCCGGAAACTTAAAGGAGCTCCTCGGATACCCGACGTGTAAACTCGTCGAATGCATTTCGGCGATACTCAAGATCGAAGATCAGAAGATTTGTTGAACCAGTTTTCAAGACCGGCGACCGAAGATGAAGAACAGTTCAGAAGAATCGAGGAGCGTCCCTAACTTGAAGACCGGTTCAGGGGGCTACTGACGGTGTCCTGGACTAGGGGGTACTCACCACGTCGTCTCCCGATCTGTTAGATTGGGCCGAGGACCCCCATGGCCGTATACTCATGGGCCAGTTCGGACAGCTGCCGCATACAAGGAAGATTCCACAAGACTTGGCAATCAAGGCAAGGACTCCACCCCACCGGCGTATTCGGCTAGGACTCTTGTTATCCTAGGCCTCTGGTGCATTATATAAACCGAGGCCAGGCTAGTCGATAGATCAACTCCATATACAACAATCGTACCATAGGCTAGCTTCTAGGGTTTAGCCTCCTTGATCTCGTGGTAGATCTACTCTTGTACTACCCATATCATCAATATTAAACAAGCAGGACGTAGGGTTTTACCTCCATCAAGAGGGCCCGAACCTGGGTAAAACATCGTGTTCCCTGCCTCCTATTACCATCCGGCCTAGACGCACAGTTCGGGACCCCCTACCCGAGATCCGCCGGTTTTGACACCGACAATCATATTTGTCCACCACATTCACTATGAGTAAGAATAAATGTTTGCTCAACCGGACGTGATGTCGAAAAAACTCATCGTAAGTTGGGTCCGGTTTGAAGTAGTTGTCGTGGATCTAAGACTGAGAGTAGAATGGGGGATAGGTATGAGGAGGCAAGATCCTAGCTATGGCGAAGTTGTACACACGAGTTTTACGAGTCCAGGCCCTTCGCGGAGGAAGTAACGACCCTACGTCTCGGTGCCTAGAGGCGGTCGACTGGATTATGTATGTGTGTGTTTACAGGGGGTGCAAACCCTTGTGTCAGTGGAGGGGGGTGGCTTATATAGAATGTGCCTAGACCCCAGTCAGCCTACGTTACAAGGGTTTTAAGGTACATCAAGAGGGGGGCGTTACTGGTAACGCTAGCAATTAAGTGACATAAATGCCTATTAAGTACATGAAGTAAACGTCCGACCGTTGTCATGCAGAGTGACTTTAGATCTTCTGTCCGTCGAGTGATAATTGTAGTGGTCGAGTGACTTTGAATCTTCCGAGTGGAATGCCTGGCAATCGAGTGGATGATGCTATCCCTCGAATGCTTCTGGTTTTAGGATGGAGTCCTAGGGGAGGGTGTCTAGGTCAGGCATATGACCCTACCCTAGGTACATAGCTTCATCATTAGCCCTCAAATGGTTCAAGGTTTGAGTGGAGAAGGAGTTGAGAACACCTCCGATTCAATTTTCGTGCTTCGGAAGCGCCTGATTGGACCAAGTGAGCAATCATGATGACTTAAACTTCTTTTTCAGTTGCCTTGATCCATTCTTGGTTCTGCCGAGTGAACTTTTACTGCTATGCTTCGAGTGCTGATATGGGAAAAATCTTCCGTCTGACAGGTTGCTCTGCTGCTCGCGGATATTGTGGGATTCGAATTTCGGGATGTGCGCGGGGCGGAGGAGGCCGCAGTAATCGAGTTGGATTAGGCAGGTCCGCCTTGATCATTGTGCCACCTTTTTTGCCACGTATCGCGCGCGCGACTGTTGCGGGATTTGATAGGATCGCCTGGACCCACAGGCCAGCCACTCGGAAACGGCCTCATATAAGGTGCCGGACTGGGGTTTTTTGCACTGTGTGTTCCCATTCTTCTTCTCCCCTGCTTTCTCCGCCACATCCACCTCTGCCCCCGGCGCCGCCGCTTTGCTCGAGCTCCGCCCGCTGCAATGGTGAAGGAGAAGACAGTGGCCTTGGAGCACGCGAAGAAGGCGACGGCGAAGGTGAAGGGGAAGAAGTCCAGCCGGGGTGGATCTTCTTCGAGGTCTGGCCTGCCGTGCGGCTAGATCCAGGGTGACTGGATTCGGTCGATGATTCGTCAGGACGACATCGACGATCTAGTTGAGGGGGGGACTGATTCCCCACGAATCGGCACGGCTCCCGGAGGGCGAGACCGAACCGCATCCGCGCGAGGGTGAGTGCGTCTTCCTCGCCATCCATGTTGACCGCGGTAGGCCTGGGCGTTCGGTATAAACCAAAAAATCAGTTTCTACCATTCGGTGTTTATTAAATTTCGGTTAGTAAAAATAGAAACCAAAAATGCTAGCTAAAAATAGCTAACCGAAAATCCGGTTAACCGGAGTTTCGGTGCGGTTTTCAGTTTTATACCGAACAACCACGCTTCAACTATCCGTGCTTAGATTGTAGCAGTGGCACCCTCTTATATAGGGAGCAAATTTGAATCATCCGTCCAGTGGAGCGAGGTGGGACTAAAGGAGCGTGATAGACGAGCCGGCTGTATGCATGCGCGCACACGCGGGCCACCAAAGAAGCACACGTGAGCTGGGCCTTGCGTCCTCTTGCATGCACTTTGGTCAAAAAAAGAAAAGGATGGCCCATGTCATGGGAGCTGCGCACGATGCGTTGGTGGGCGATCGTGGGAGCGTCGACGCGTGACTCCCGGAAGACATTGTTGCGCTCATGCGCATGTATTTGCATCGTTTCTTTTGCTGATTCACGTTTCTTTGGTTTTTGTTCGGTTAACCGAGAATAAAACCAAACCTACCGAATTTTGTTTGGTTAGTAAACATGAAAATCGAATTTTATTGTGACACTAGAAAAAACCGAAAATTCGGTTTATTCGGTTTTGGCATCGGTTCGGTTTACGGTTCGTCGGTTTTTATGCCCACCCCTAGGTTGCGGATTCTCTTTGCCTCCCCATCCTTTTTTTCAATGCTTCTTGAACTTCTTTGGAGCAGAAATCCACCACTTCTCCCCCAACACCATCGTGTACCTCGCTGCCTTCGTGTCCATGTGCGAGAATTTCTTGGGTTGTAGGCCACACTAGGGCCTCTTCAAGCACATTTTCACGTGTCGTTCCCAGTTGGTCAAGAAAGCCAACCCGAGTAATGAGAGGACGCACGTGATCCAGATGTGTGGGGGTCTTGGGATTCAAATGAGGGGTAAAAGCACTTTCCTAGCCATGATCCTTCCCGAGTCAGTCCGAGGGTGGCAGTCGACCTGGTTCTATTGCAAAGACCAGCCGATTCTAGGTCAGTCGACCGGACTTCCCCCCTTCTCCATGGCTCGGGTCGAGAAGCCCTTCGCCTTGAAAATGATCCTGGAGGAGAAAGCGCTGGTGAAGGTGTTGGTCGAGCGGGTGGTCCAACTCGTTCGTGATGGCGTGACTGACATGGATCTATTGGAGGTCTTCCTTAAACGACGCATTCAGCCACTTCAAGCTCGTGATCATCCGATGTGGATGTATTCGGGTATTGAGGATTCCACTCGGATCCACCCAGAAGAGGTCGACGAGGATACGGTGGAGAAGTGGTTGAGGGGTATCACTGGCAACAAAGATAACCCCAGGGGGTCTAGGAGAGTCCCTCCACTCGACAACTCGCGCCAACCAGACAAGGTCCAACTCTGAATTACCAAGTGTTCTCTTGATTTATCATGTAACTACTTGTTGTCAACCGACTGATTTTTGCTTCGCTTGTTGTCTTTCAGGCCCTTATTGAGATGTACTTGATGCCCAACGGGGAGCAGGAGTAGGATCCAGAGGGGGAGGCGAGCGGAGGCGAGAGCAGCGAGTGACACTCTGATGAAGAGGAGGACGAGGAGAGTGACGACCCGAGTGACGAAGACGAGGTCGACTCACCTCCCCGTAGGGAAAGGCGATCCAAGCACACTCACGACCCGGCAAGCATCCACGACAAAGTGACCACGCCAACTGGACAGTCGTCAAAGCGTCCTCGGACGTCTTCTCCAGCGCCGACTGAGAAGGCACCGAAGCAACCAAAAGATACGCCGTCAAAACCGCCGAAGGCCTTGCCCAAGATCAGAGTGATCATTCCTACTGTTTCTGGGTAATAGTTGGGTCTGATTTCTTAGTCGACCCGCTGTGATAGACATGACCGACTGAATATTGAAATTTGCAGTGCTGCTACCTCCGGGACTTCCACCCACAAGTATGAAGATGAAGACATGGAAGATGCAGTCACCTCCAACCCAGGTACAACTCTCGTAATCCCGTCTTCAGTTACTCGGTCTATTAAATTCTGACGATTGATCTGGGGTCGACTGATCTTTTTGCAGCTCCTCCCAATGTCATTGAACTTCCAGATGACGACGATGATGTGCCGCTGAGGGCCAGGAGGAACAAGAAGGCATCAGGTAGCAAGACATCCCAAACGGTGCCGGCAGCAGAGCTAGCGGTTCAACAGCCTGAAGATGTGACTCGGGCTTCTGTTACTTTTGCTGATCCACTATCGAGTGAACGCCCCACATCATCGACTGTACCAGTGCTTGCTTCAACCGTCCAACTTCATGCCTTGGAATTTCAAGCTCTGCGTCTGGACCGTCAGTCCCATTCTTCACCACTCATCACGTTCCTGAAAGTCAGGCGGACGCCGCTGCGGAAGCCATTCGCCAAGCTGGCATGATGATGGAGCGAGTGAAGGTGGTGCACAAAAATAGTCAGGCTGCTTACGACGCCAGCGCGGCCCTTCGAGCCAATGTCCAAGTAAGTTGGCTTCTGACTGAACTTGTTCTGTTAGGATATGCTACCTGAAAACCTTTCTCCGTGCAATTTCTTGTTATCCTACACTTCGCATTTGCACACCCACTGGGTATTTAGCATCTTTGTTGTTTTCACTCTTCCACTCAGTCTGGGCGGACCATGTCGAGTGGAATCTGAACCAGTGGGGGCACGCTAAGTGCACCCACTGGGTGTAGTCCCCGCGCAGTCGACTGCTGGCAGTCGGTTGGGCTCTGAGTATTTCTTTCTCTTTTTTTCTTCCACTCGGTCTGGGCGGATCATGTCGAGTGGAATCTGAATCAGTGAGGCACGATAAGTGCACCCACTGGGTGTAGTCCCCGAGACTACTGTAGAATGTTTGATTCTGCAGTAGTCTTAAAGTTTTATTCACTCGGAAGTAAATGATCTTTGATCTTGTCCATTGACATGTCTTTTGCTCATTGTAGAAATCCTGTGCGCTTATCTCCAAGTTCGCTGAATTCGAGGAAAAACAGAGACAACTCAACCTTGACCTGGAGCTGGCCCATCAGAACTTGAAAAAGGCTAAAGATGAAGTGGCTGGTACGGAAGGTAACGACATGTCGACTGTTTATTTTGACTCAAGTTATCTCTTCGATCTTCTGTCTGACCCGAGTGTATATCTTGCAGAGAAAATGAGGCTAGCTCTGGCAAAGAAGGACCTCGATCTTGCAGCTGCGCAAAAGGAGGCCCAGGAGAAGACTGCACTGGCTGACAAGAAGCTGGCTTCGGTCGGTGCGCTAGAGGAGGAAATCACCAAGCTGAAGACGTCTCTTACCGACTCCAACCGAGAGGCGACTCGTCTGAAGAAAGATAAAGTAACTCTGAATGAGCAGCTGGAAAGCATGTCTCGCAGGAGAAACGACCTGGAAGCTTATCTGAAAGCACTCGCCAAGAAGCTCTTCCTTATGCTCGAAGGTACTTTTCTTTATCCGACTGATTTACTATTTGCAAGTCACCATGAACCAATCGACTCATTAACTCCTTGAATCTGTAGAATTCTGCCAAAACTTTGAAGAAGAAATTGGATGGATCGAGACAGGCTTGGACCCCATCCTTTCTCCTGTCGGCGATGAGGCTGCCATGAACGTGCTCCGACTGGAATCTCGTGTTGCCAGTGTTACGAGCTATCTTGATCGCCTGAATGTGGCGGTGTCGCGCATCAATATGGCACTTTGGCCAAGGGCAGCGCTTCAAAATGACCTCGAGTCTCTGATGACTCGACTCAATGAGGTCCCTGGTCGAGTGCAAGAATGGAAGAAGTCTTCTGCCTGATGCGGTGCTAACGTGGCTCTGTCGTTGGTTCGGGTCCACTGCAAAGAAGCCCTAGAAGAGAAGTTGGCGGTGATCAAAGTTGCCAACACAAAGAGGCATGACTTCCAATACTTCATGGAAACCTTCATTGCTTCTGCCACTCGGATCGCTGATGGAATCGATCTAGACCAGTTCGTCGAGCCTGCAAGCCCTCCTCATGCGGAGTGAACAAAGTTTATATCTCGCCTTAAATTTGCCTCGGAATGCCGAGTGATTTTGTAACCGTTAAACTCCTTCACGCCTGATGCCCGAGTACTTTTATCTGCGTTCCGGAACTTTAGGATTTATCTGAACTTGGTTTGTCTTTTGAATGCGCTTGTGTTTGCCTTCGAGTGGAACTTGTTCTTCACTCGGAATAGTCTCTGAGGAGGATGTCTTAGTTGACCTGTACTTCGTCGTCCTTGCGGATGAGGATGGAGCGCATGTTGTATTTGTGGCGTAGCTCCGAAGAGAAGGTTGCAGTCTTCCTGCACCTCATCATCCTTGCGGATGAGGATGGAGCGCACATTGTATTTGTGGCGTAGCTCCGAAGAGAAGGTTGCAGTCGACCTGTACCTCATCGTCCTTGCGGATGAGGATGGAGCGCACGTTGTATTTGTGGCGTAGCTCTAAAGAGGAGGTTGCAGTCGACCTGCACCTCATCGTCCTTGCAGACGGGGATGTGTTTCAAACTTAGGCGAGTACTGGACTGCAGCTAAGCCCCCGAGTGTGAGGGTTTCTCACCACTCGGTAGGATTTTTTAAACTTAGGCGAGTACTGGACCGCAGCTAAGCCCCCGAGTGAGAGGATTACTCGCCACTCGGTAAGATTTTTTAAACTTAGGCGAGTACTGGACTGCAGCTAAGCCTCCGAGTGTGAGGATTGCTCACCATTCGGTAGGATTTTTTAAACTTAGGAGAGTACTGGACCGCAGCTAAGCCCCTGAGTGTGAGGATTGCTCACCACTCGGTAGGATTTTTTAAACTTAGGCGAGTACTGGACCGCAGCTAAGCCCCCTAGTGAGAGGCTTGCTCACCACTCGGTAGGATTTTTCAAACTTAGGTGAGTACTGGACTGCAGCTAAGCCCCCGAGTGAGAGGCTTGCTCACAACTCGGTAGGATTTTTCAAACTTAGGCGAGTACTGGACTGCAGCTAAGCCCCGGAGTGAGAGGCTTGCTCACCACTCGGTAGGATTTTTCAAACTTAGGCGAAACGGATTCCCATCTAAGCCTCCGAGTGGGAGGCTTGCTCACCACTTGGTAGGATTTTTACAGCTTAGGCAAAACAGATTCGCATCTAAGGAATCCACTGGGGGATTTAGAACATATGAAAAAAGAAAGGAACAACAATCATTTAAGAGACTGTAAAATTGTGTCTTTGATAATCAAATTAAAAGGTATTTCTTATTACATCTCAACAGTGTGAATGCTTAAGTGTAAAAGGGGCGGAGCAGCTCCGCATTCCAAGCGCGTGGCTCGTCTTTCTTGTGCTCGACATTGTATAAGTGGTATGCTCCGTTGTGGAGCACTCTGGTGACAATGAAAGGGCCTTCCCAAGTAGGGGCGAGCTTGTGTGGTTTCTGCTGATCCACTCAAAGAACCAAGTCTCCTTCTTGAAATGCTCGACCCCTCATGTTTCTGGCGTGGAATTGACACAAGTCTTGTTGATAAATGGTCGACCGGATCAGGGCCATCTCTCTTTCCTCTTCCAGGAGATCAACTGCGTCTTGTCGAGCCTGTTCTGCTTCATCTTTCGAGAAAAGCTCGACTCTGGGTGCATTGTGAATCAAGTCACTCGGAAGAACAACTTCAGCACCATAGACCAAGAAGAACGGAGTTCGGCCAGTCGATCGATTAGGAGTTGTCCTCAAGCCCCAAAGCACTAATGGAAGTTCATCGACCCAGGCGCCTGCTGCGTGCTTGAGATCACGCATCAGTCGGGGTTTCAGTCCTTTGAGGATCAATTCGTTTGCTCTTTCATCTTGTCCATTCAACTGGGGATGGGCGACTGAAGCATAGTCGACTCGAGTGCCTTGGGAAGCGTAGAAGGCTCTGAACTCATCAGAATCAAAGTTCGACCCATTGTCAGTGATGATGTTGTGCGGAACACCATATTTGAATGTTAACTCTCTGATGAATCTTACTGCAGTATTGGCTTCAAGACTTTTGATAGGTTTGGCTTCAATCCATTTGGTGAACTTGTCGACTGCCACGAGTACATGAGTGAAGCCGCTCCTACCCGTTCTCAGAGGTCCAACCATGTCGAAACCCCAAACAGTGAAGGGCCAGACGAGCGGAATGGTCTTCAGGGCTGATGCAGGTTTGTGAGACATGTTGGAATAAAACTGGCAACATTCACATCTGTCGACTATTTCTTGTGCCATCTCATTTGCCCGTGGCCAATAAAATCTGGCTCGGTATTCTTTGGCAACAATGGTCTGAGAGGACGCATGGTGACCACAGGTCCCCGAGTGGATGTCGTTGAGGATCACTCGACCTTCTTCAGGTGTTATGCATTTCTGGTTGACTCCGGTTACACTTTCTCTGAACAACTGTCCTCCTATCACAGTAAAAGCCTTAGATCGGCGGACGATCTGTCGGGCCTCTTCTTCGTCTTCTGGGAGTTCTTTCCTGAGAATGTATGCGATGTACGGTGCTGTCCAGTCGGGAGTGATGACTAAAACCTCCATGATCAAGTCGACCACGGCCAGTACTTCGACTTCAGTCGGATCAGTGGCGCTCTTTGGTTGCGGGGGCTGTTCAGTGAAAGGATCTTCCTGTACTGAAGGTGTATGAATATGTTCCAGAAACACGTTACTGGGAATGGCTTCCCTCTTGGAACCTATCTTCGCCAAATCATCCGCTGCTTGATTTTTCAGCCGGGGTATGTGATGGAGCTCTAAACCTTCAAACTTCTTCTCTAACTTTCTCACTGCATTGCAGTAGCTAGTCATAGCCGGGCTTCTGACGTCCCACTCCTTCATTACTTAATTAACCACCAAATCTGAGTCGCCATAGATCGTGAGGCGACAGACGCCGAGTGAAATGGCCATACGCAACCCGTACAAAAGTGCCTCATATTCAGCTTCATTGTTGGAGGAATCAAAATGAATCTGGAGAACATAGCAGAGCTTGTCGCCTCGGGGGGGGGGGGATACCAATACTACCCCAGCGCCAAAACCATTCAGCATCTTAGATCCATCGAAGAACATGGTCCAATGGTCCGAGTGAATCTGAGTCGGCAGTTGCTGTTCGATCCACTCGGCGAGGAAATTTGCTATTGCCTGGGACTTGATAGATTTCTTTGCCTCAAACTTGATATCTAAGGGAAGGAGTTCAATCGCCCACTTTGCCACTCGACCAGTTGCATCTCTGTTGTTCAGAATTTCTGACAATGGTGCGTCGCTGCCGATTGTAATGGAGTGATCAAAGAAATAATGTGCAACCTTCTTCGTGGTCATGTAAATCCCATAAACAAGCTTCTGATAATGTGGATATCTTTGTTTGGATGGAGTTAAAACTTTAGAAACATAGTATACTGGGCGCTGAACTTTATAGGCTTTTCCTTCTTCTTCCCGCTCGACCGTGAGTACTGTACTGACAACTTGTCCAGTGGCTGCAATGTAAAGCAGTAAAGACTCTTTGCTTATTGGGGCAGCGAGCACCGGCTGGGTGGAAAGCAGGGCTTTGAGATCTGCAAACGCTGCATCAGCTTCAGGAGTCCACTTGAACTTGTCAGATTTCTTCATCAGTCGGTAAAGAGGCAATGCCTTTTCACCGAGGCGAGAAATGAATCGACTCAAGGCGGCCAAACAACCAGTAAGCTTATGGACATCATGCACGCGCACATGGCGTTTCATCCGGAGTATGGCACCAACTTTCTCTGGGTTCGCGTTGATCCCTTGTTCGGAAACGAGGAAGCTGAGTAACTTTCCGCTAGGAACTCCGAATGTGCACTTTGATGGGTTAAGCTTGATATCATATCTTCTCAGGTTGGCAAAGCTTTCAGTAAGGTCAGTCAGCAGGTCGGAACCTTTACGCAACTTGACCACAATGTCATCCATGTATGCTTCCACATTCCGACTGATTTGAGTGAGCAGACACTTCTGAATCATCCTCATGAATGTAGCTCCAGCATTCTTGAGACCGAACGGCATGGTGACATAACAAAAACACCCGAATGGTGTGATGAAAGTTGTTTTTATCTCATCGGGTCCATATAGTCGGATCTTATGGTACCCGGAATAGGCGTCTAGAAAAGACAAACACTCACACCCCGTAGTCGAGTCGACAATCCGGTCGATGCGGGGGAGAGGAAAATGATGTTTCAGGCAGGCCCGATTGATATGCTTGAAGTCAATGCACATGTGAAGTGAGTCGTCCTTCTTGGGGACCATAACAACATTGGCGAGCCACTCGGAGTGGTAAATCTCTCGGATGAACTTAGCTGCCAGGAGCCAAGCCACTTCCTCACCAATTTGCTTTTCTCTTATGTACGGCGGACTGTCGAAGATGTTCTTTGACTGGTTTTACTTTCGGATCAACTCGCAAACGATGCTCAGCCAGTCCCCTGGGTACACCCGGCATGTCAGAAGGTTTCCATGCAAAGATGTCCCAGTTCTCACGGAGGAACTGGATGAGCGCTTCTTCCTATTTGCTGTCAAGTGAAGTTGAGATATGAGTAGGAGCAGCATTAGGATCGGTCGAGTGAATATGAATCGGCTTGGTTTCACCGGAAGACTGAAATGCAGAATCTGCGGCAGGCTTCTTGGAGCGCAGCAAACAACTCGGATCCGTATTTTTCTGGTATTCTTGCATTTCGACTGCTGCCATTTGTGCATCGGTGATTTTTGAGCCCTTCTGGAAGCACTCTTCTGCTTTCTGCCGATTGCCAGTGATAGTGATCACTCCTCTGGGACTAGGCATTTTCAATTTGAGGTACACGTAACATGGTCGAGCCATGAAAGATGCATAGGCAGGCCTACCCAGAATGGCATGATAAACACTCTTGAAATCCACTACTTCAAACATCAACTTTTCTTTGTGGTAATTCTTGGAATCACTGAAAACCACATCAAGGGCGATCTGGCCGAGTGATTCAGCCTTCTTGCCGGGTATAACACCATGGAAACTCATATTGCTTTCGCTGAGCTTGGACATCAGAATTCCCATTCCCTTCAAGGTTTCAGCATAAAGGATATTCAGGCCGCTACCGCCATCCATCAGCACTTTAGTCAGTCGAGTGCCTTCAACAACTGGGTCAACCACCAACACTTGCCTCCCAGGGGTGGCTATACGTGCTGGATGGTCAGACTGGTCGAATGTGATGGCAGTCTAGGACCACTTCAAATAACTTGGTGTTGCCGGAGCAACCATGTTCACTTCTGTGTTGATAACTTTCAATCGACTTTTGCTCTCAACATCAGCAAAAATCATCAGAGTGGAGTTGACGTTGGGAAAACCATCCTCATCCTCATCCTTGTCCGACTCCTTTTCCTTCTCCTTGGGTTGTTTCTCTCAGAACTGCTGGATCAGGAGTCGACACTGCCGAGTGGTGTGCTTGGGATAAATCAGATTACCCTCTTCATCTTTCTTGGTGTGAATGTGACATGGCAAATCCAACACATCACTTCTGTCTTGATCTTTCATTTTCTTGGGGTTCCAGGGCCCTTTGGGCTTCCCCTTGAACTTTCCTTAAGCCACAACTAAAGCCTCACTAGGAGCAACTGGCTCGCCTTACGCTTCTGTTTCCGATTGGAAGTACCTCCACCGGTGTCCTGGGCGACTGTTTTGTGCTTGCCACTTCGGAGTCGATCTTCTTCTTTGCCGTTAGCGTATTTGGTGGCAATCTCCATCATCCGAGTCAGGGACATATCTCCTGTCCGACCGAATTTCAGATTCAACTCCCGATACTTAACGCCTTCCTTGAAAGCACAAACTGCTTGGTGATCTGACACATTCTCCAGTGTATGGTGTAACATGATCCATCTCTGGATATAGTCTCAAAGGGTTTCATTCAGTTTTTGCACACAACTCTGCAATTCAGTCAACCCCACTGGTCGCTTGCAAGTACCTTCAAAAGTCCTAACAAACACTCGGGCGAGTTCCTCCCAACTGAATATGCTGCCGGGTGCCAACTGATTCAGCCATGCTCTGGCCGAGCCTTCCAACATCAGAGGAAGGTGCTTCATGGCGACTTCATCATTGCCACCACCAATCTGTACAGCTACTCGGTAGTCCTCAAGCCAAGTGTCAGGCTTAGAATCACCCGTAAACTTGCTGACTCCAGTCGCCAACCTGAAATTGGGAGGAATCACTGCGGCCCTAATGGCTCTGCTAAAACACTTGAGACCTGAAACGTGCACTCTGCCCCCAGTCGGATAATCTCTGTCATGGCCTTCTCTGTGTGCTCTGTTCCTGTCAACCAGACCTTGAATGAGAATAGATCTCGCATCAAAGCCTGACTCCCTTGGGTCAACTAGTATTCTTCGCTCGCCGCTGTGAGGGCGTCTGTCATCATGCCGCCGAGGCACATATGACCCACTCCTCGGAGGAGGCGTGGGCACTCGACGGCGGTCGTCGTGGCCGAGGCGGTGATCATATTGCTCATGGTTTCTGTACTGATCCTGCCTGTGCCCACATCCCTCACGCCGAGGGGGTGATCTTGGGTTGTGGGCTGACTGTACTGTATCCGTCACCACAGACCTGCTATGAATCCTATTCCACGACTGAGACACTATGGTGTTCTGCTCCCCAGCTACTCGGAGCAAGGCCCGGATCTGCATCAAACCTCTGCCTGCCTCCGACTGGGAGGGCTGGATTGACTCTGCTATTCGGGCCGCAGATGTGAGATTTTGAATCGGACTGTGGTATACCTGAGTTTGACGTGGAAAAAGCTGCCGTCGACTGGATTCAGGGATCCGCTGCTGAGCACGCTCGTCGAGTGCACGCTGCAGGTTCTCTAGTCGAGTGCGCTCAGCTAGGTTGGCCAGGCGCGCTTCCTCCAAGGCCTGGGCCTCGGGGGTTTCTCCAACGATAGGAGTGTGAAGTGCATCCATGTTGCGGCGGCGAAGCTCTTCCCTCCGTTGCGAAGAAATGGGCTCGGGGTGGTACTCTTCGTGAACGCACGACGGATCACCGCCACCATCACCACCATCGTCGCGGGGGAAGCCAGGAGGACTGGGTGGTCCGTTGACCATCAAGACTTCTGCCGCGGGATCGCTGCTGTCGCACTCGGATGCGGTCTTGACGGAGCAAGTCGACAGGTCGAACAGGCCGTAGAGAGTTTCGTCGGGCTCTATTGCCGCGACTTGCGAGGTGAACGACTGGTGGGCCACCGCGTGTCTCACCCACCGCTGGAGTCGCGACCGACCAGAACGCTTGTGCCGGCGAATAGCGAGGGACGAGGACACCATAGGAACTGACCGATACTGGGTCGACGGTTGCCGGAGAAGGACGCCGCGGACACACGCGCGAAAGTGAGTCGCCCCGCGGACGGGGAGCGCATCGACGTCGAGTGGAGCTTCCTGGAGCCAGGCGGAGTCGCCGGCGATGAACACGAGCGCACCGAGACGGATCTCGCGACCCTCAACCAGTCCGCCGGTGGAAACCATGATGATGAGAATCGGAAAAATCGCAACTCCACCAAAAAGTCGCTAAGACACTGGCCCCACGGTGGACGCCAAATATCTTGGATCTAAGACTGACAGTAGAATGGGGGTAGGTATGAGGAGGCAAGATCCTAGCTATGGCGAAGTTGTACACACGAGTTTTACGAGTTCAGGCCCTTCACGGAGGAAGTAACGACCCTACGTCTCGATGCCCGGAGGCGGTCGACTGGATTATGTATGTGTGTGTTTACAGGGGGTGTGAACCCTTGTGCCAGTGGAGGGGTTGGATTATATAGAGTGCGCCTAGCCCCTAGCCAGCCTATGTTACAAGGGTTTTAAGGTACATCAAGAGGGGGGCGTTACTGGTAGCGCTAGCAATTAAGTGACATAAATGCCTATTAAGTATATGAAGTAAACGTCCGACCGTTGTCACGCAGAGTGACTTTAGATCTTCTGTCCATCGAGTGATAATTGTAGTGGTCGAGTGACTTTGAATCTTCCGAGTGGAATGCCTGGCAGTCGAGTGGATGATGCTATCCCTCGAATGCTTCTAGTTTTAGGATGGAGTCCTAGGGGAGGGTGTCTAGGTCAGGCCTATGACCCTACCCTAGGTACATAGCTTCATCAGTAGTCACTATAGAGAAGTCATGCGCGAGCGATCCTATCTCGAAGAACAACTCTCACGCCCTTTATTGAACCCTTGAATCTCAGGATATGCTCCACTGGATTCTTCATTATTTCTACCTAGATGCTCATCATCAACATCAGTATTTTTGTCATCCAATTCCAGTGAATCGACGAACTCTTTGTAAATGAATTTGTCAGGTTCTTGTTCTCATAGTCAACATCTAACAAATCCATTGTTTGCCTACAAAAAAGTGTTGGGAAACATAGCATGCAATTTCAAAATTTCCCACGCTGATGCAAGATCTATCTAGGAGATGCATAGCAACGAGAGGGGGAGAGTGTGTCCACGCACCCTCGTAGACCTAAAGCGGAAGCATTTGACATCGCGGTTGATGTAGTCGAACTTCTTCTCGTTCCGACCGATCAAGCACCGAACGTACGACACCTCTGAGTTCTGCACACATTCAGCTCGATGACGTCCCTCAAACTCTTGATCTAGCAAAGTGTCAAGGAAGAGTTTCGTCAGCACAACGGCGTGGTGACGGTGATGGTGAAGTGATCCACGTAGGGCTTCGCCTAAGCACTACAACAATATGACAGAAGGCCTAAACTGTGGAGGGGGCGCCGCACACGGCTAACAATCATTGTTGTGTGTTCTAGAGGTGCCCCCCTCATATATATAGGTTGGAGGGGAGGAGAGGCAGCCAAGGGGGCGCCCCAAGTAGGAGGTCATATCCATCCGGAGGGGGAAGGAAGGAGGAGGGAGGAGGGAAGGAAGGGGGAGGCCGAATCCCTCCCCTTCCTTTCTCCCTTCTCTTCTTTCCTTCCCCCTTATTTTGGCCTACATGGGGCGCACCAGCCCCTTAGGGGCTGGTCTGTCCCCCTCTTGGCCCATTAAGGCCCATATAGTTGCCGGGGGATGCCCGGAACCCCTTCCGGTGACCCAATATGCACCTGGTACCCCCAGAAGACTTCCGGTGTCCGAATACCATCGTCCAATATATGAATCTTTACCTCTTTCCATTTCGAGACTCCTCGTCATGTCCGTGATCTCATCCGGGACTTCGAACAACATTCGGTCACCAAATCACATAACTCATATAATACAAAATCATCATCGAATGTTAAGCGTGCGGACCCTACGGGTTCGAGAACTATGTAGACATGACTGAGACACCTCTCCGGTCAATAACCAGCAGCGGAACCTGGATGCCCATATTGGTTCCCACATATTCTACGAAGATCTTTATCGGTCGTACCGGAATGACAACATACATTATTCCCTTTGTCATGGGTATGTTACTTGCCCGAGATTCGATCGTCGGTATCTTCATACCTAGTTCAATCTCGTTACCGGAAAGTCTCTTTACTCGTTCTATCATACATCATCCCACAACTAACTCACTAGTCACATTGCTTGCAAGGCTTATTATGATGTGCATTACCGAGAGGGCCCAGAGATACCTCTCCGATACTTGGAGTGACAGATCCTAATCTCGATCTATGCCAACCCAACAAACACCTTCAAAGATACCTGTAGAGCATCTTTTATCATCACCCAGTTACGTTGTGACGTTTGATAACACACAAGGTATTCCTCCGGTATCCGGGAGTTGCATAATCTCATAGCCGAAGGAATATGTATATGACATGAAGAAAGCTATAGCAATAAAACTGAACGATCAACATGCTAAGCTAACGGATGGGTCTTGTCTATCACATCATTCTCCTAATGATGTGATCCCGTTTATCAAATGAGAACACATGTCTATGGTTAGGAAACTTAACCATCTTTGTTTAACAAGCTAGTCTAGTAGAGGCTTACTAGGGACATGGTGTTTTGTCTATGTATCCACACATGTATCAAGTTTCCGGTTAATACAATTCCAGCATGAATAATAAAGATTTATCATGATATAAGGAAATATAAATAACAACTTTATTATTGCCTCTAGGGCATATTTCCTTCAAAAAGAACTAAAAAATAACTCGGAAATTTGGTCAAACACGTAGATGGTGAGAGTATGTCCGGATAAGTAGGACGTATCGTGATGGCATCCTGTGGCGGCAAAAATGTCCGATGATGGCAAGGATGACGATGTTGTGGGATGGGGACGGCGGTGACGACGTTGTGTGTTGGGACGAAGGAGGTAGGGAAGGGGTGGTGCGGACGAGGCAGAAGAAAGGAGAGGAAGAGGGCAGGTCCGGCTAGGTTGAGGGCGACTTGGAAGAGACTTCGGATGGGTTCGGGTTGTCGGATCCAACGTGGTAGACGCATCCGGGAGTCCCCATGTCCAACCCAGATATGGGCTGGATATAAGGGGTGTCGTACAACCTAGACGTCTGGGCCGGATTTGGGGAGGGGGGTCGGTTGGGTGACATTTTTTGTCCGGGCCCCATCCAGGATATCCGTCCAGACGTTTAGGGGGAAGAGGGTTCAGTTGTAGATGCTTTAGTGGCAATTCCAACACAAATCGCCTAACGGTCCATATAATTTTGGCCATCTAATAGCGTCAGGAAGATTGTCGACCCGGATGTCCAAAAATCCCACAAAACAGAACCAAACCTAGAGAGGTTTGGGGTAGTCCAAGCACTCGTCACGTCGGACTCTGACGCTGCTGTCCCACCAAAATACCCTACCTGGACCCCCTTTTCCCACTCCGCCACTCCCCCTATTCTCTATATTCGCACCCTCAGAGACCGTCACCGCTGTTGTACCACCATGGCTGTTGCCCAGGCCTTGTCGTACCTCTGTCACTCTAGACAGACACCTACACGCATTGGCGCATGCCACCGTTCCACCCAGGATTCCGCCGATGCCTAGGTACCATCCGCCCCTGTCATCACTATCCATGGCGAACGCCATGGCTGGCAAGTGTTCGGCCGAATGGCATAGCGAAATATTTTGACGTTGTCGTTGTTGACTTTGAAGGAAACACCATGGTTGTGTACTTGATAAAGGAGGATGAGTTGTTCTATGAGGCGTGGTTGGCCACAACTATGTAGTTTTAAGGCACGAAGCATAATGCGGCATTTTATACAGGCGACATTTACATTTGTGCCTCTAACTTGAACCCACTACTTAAATTTATCCCTAACTCTTTGATGTGCTCAAAATTTATCCATAAAAGCATTTTAGGTCGCCAGAATGCCCTTCCATCTGCTCAAAGTTGTTTGACCAAAACTTTGAAAATTCATATGAACTCAGAAGAATGCAAAATATGATATCAAAACTTCCATAAAAACATCACCTATATGTGCATATCATTTACGTTCATGACAAAAGCACTCTTTAAAGGTTTCTAGGGTTTATAACATTAAAAAACTATTTAGGATGAATGCAAGTAAATGCACGTGTAGGTGATGAACGTAAATGACATGTACGTATAGGTGAATTTTTATGAACATTTTGATATCTTATTTGCATTCTTCTGAGTTCATATGAATTTGTTATAAACTTTCAAAGTCTTGGTCAGACAACTTTGACCAGCTAGAGGGGCATTCTGGCGACCTAAAATGCTTTTTAGGGGCAAATTTGAGCACATCAAAAAGTTAGTGGTAAATCTGAGAGTGGGCGCAAATTAGATGCATAAATGTAAATGTCCCTTTATACAAAGTGTACATGTTTGATTCAAAGAGCATCATATATAATGTCAGCTTTCCAAGACTTCTGTGAACATAAAGCGGACTTGAGTGGGATTAATTTTGGAGTGATTACCTTATTGCCAAAAGGTGCACATGCTGACAAAATCCAGAAGTTCATCCCCATTTGCTTGATGTGGGTTTTGCAATTAATTTGTTACGACTTAGGATAATAAGCTCACGAGCATCTAAAATTTGACTTGTTAGTGGTCTAAGTTCAAAAGTCATACATGAAACCTTACATGAAATCCATTCGAAGAAACTCGATGGGATGGTCTTCAAAGTAGATTTTGAGAAGGCATATGACAAAGTTAAATGACCATTTATGCAGCAAGCCATGCACATGAAGGGCTTTAGTTGGGCATGGGGGAATCAGGTGGATTCTTTTGTCAAGAAAGGTAGTGTTGGGATAAAGGTGAGTGATGACATTGGTCATTATTTTCAAACACATAAAGGCCTGAGACAAGGAAACCCGATGCCTCTGATTCTGTTCAACATTGTGGCAGACATGCTGACAGTTCTCATAGGTCGGGCCAAGGAGAAAGGCTTGGTAGGTGGTCTTGTTCCCCATTTGGTGGACGGGGGCGTCTCTATCCTACAATATGCGGATGACACTATTATCTTCATGGAGCATGACCTTGCAAAGGCGAGGAATATGAAACTAGTGTTGTGCCTGTTTGAACAACTGTCTGGTCTAAAGATCAACTTCCACAAGAGTGAATTGTTTTGCTTTGGTAGGGCCAAAGATGACCAAGACAGTTATAGGCAATTGTTCGATTGTGAACTGGGGTCATTGCCGTTCAGCTATCTAGGCATTCCCATCCATCATAGGAAATTAACTAATATGGAGTGGAAATGTATCGAAGATCGATTCGAGAAGAAACTAAGCTGCTGGAAGGGTAAGCTTATGTCATATGAAGGACGACCAGTATGGATAAATTTGGTATTCACGAGTATGCCAATGTTCCTTCTATCTTTCTTTGAGGTGCCCAAAGGGGTACGAAGGAGACTAGACTTCTATCGATCTCGTTTGTTTCTGGCAGTTAGACGAGGTTAAGACAAAGTATCGTCTGGTAAGATGGGATATTATTTGTCGACCAAAAGACCACGCGGGTCTTGGGATCGAGAACCTCGAGATTAAAAATAAATGCATGTTGAGCAAATGGCTATATAGGCTATCACAGGAATCGGAGGGTATGTGGGCACAAATCTTGAGAAATAAATACTTGCACTCTAAAACACTCGCTCAGGTTATCGTAAAACCTAATGATTCACCATTTTGGAAGGGACTCATGAGAGCGAAAGAAACCTTCTTCTATAGAATGAAATTCATTGTTGGGGACGGAACAACAACAAGATTTTGGGAAGACACATGGTTAGGTGACACACCACTAGCTCTTCAGTATTCTTCCCTGTATCATATTGCTCAACGTAAGGAGGATTACGTAGCAATTTTACAGACGATACCTTTGAATATTCAATTCAGGAGGTCTCTAGTAGGGGAGCGATGGAATTCCTGGTTACACTTAGTGAGGAGGTTGATAGACGTTCAACTATCTGATCAGGGAGACACCTTAAATTGGAAGCTAACGGCTAATGGAGTGTTCACGGTCAAATCAATGTACTTAGACCTTATTAATTCTGGCCCAATCCCAAGATCGATACACATTTGAAAAGTTAAGGTTCCCTTGCGAATTAAAATTTTTATGTGGTTTGTGCATAAGCAAGTGATCCTTACCAAAGATAACTTACTAAAGCGACGATGGATAGGTAGTCCATGATGTTGCTTTTGTGTTCACGACGAAACAATTCAACATTTATTTCTTGATTGCCCTTTTGCGAAGTTACTTTGGCGGTCCGTTCATATAGCTTTTAATATTACTCCTACAGTTAGCATTGACGCGTTGTTTGGGACGTGGCTAAATGGAGTGAATCCAGATATAGCGTCAAGTATTCGGATTGGAATATGCGCATTCCTTTGGGCTATATGGAACTGCGGGAACGATATGATTTTTAACAGACTTTATATGATTAACTTCTTGCAGGTTATCTTCAGGGCTACGGCATAGATCCGTACGTGGTTGCTACTCACTCCTACGGGCTCCAGGGAGCATTTGGCTACTGGGTGCAACCGGTGGGAGATGGTAGCACGAGCTATCTTCAACCGATTTGGATGGTGGTTGCATAATAAGATAGGTCCTTGATGTCCTTTCGTCCAGCCGGTTGTGGCTTTCATATGCTTATTTTTATTTTGCTTCTTTTGTGAGTTGTACTTTGCAGACCATACTATTTGTTTTGTTGAACTTACTTTAATAAAGTGGCCGCATGCATCTATCCGATGCAGAGGCCGAGGGATGACCTCCTTTTCGGAAAAAAAAAATCAAAAGTCTAGCTTCTTGAAAGCTCTAACTACTAAGCTGACCTCATCATGTCCAAGATTAGTAGGAACATCATGGATGGGGTCTTGATTTTGCATGAAATTTTGGAACATATCAAGTTTTGAAAGCATGAGATGGTAGTAATCAAGCTTGGTTTTAAGAAAGCATATGACAAGGTGAACTACCAGTTTCTCTTTGACTGCCGAGCAAAAAGGTTCCAACCTAAAATGGATTGCCTGGATGAAAAGTGTAGTCACCCAAGGGATGATCTGATTTACAAACGGATTGCCATTTTTCGATATGTCGATGGTACCATTTTATTCATCAGGGATGACATGGAGGGGGCATGGAAATTGAAGCCACTATTATACTTTGTTCGAAATGATGTCTGGTCTAAGAATCAACTTAGAGAAAAGTGAGGTCTTGATGGTACCTAAGGAATTAAAAAAAATTAGAACAATATGGTGATCTGTCCAACTGTTAAGGGGTTGATGGCCTATCAAATACTCCCTTCATTCCACAATGTAATGCGCCTGTGCTTTCCGAGATCTACATTGTGGAATGGAGGGAGTATATGGGACTGTGTTAGTGCTAGCAGACTAAAAGTATCTAACTGGAAACTGTAAGGACAAACTTAAGGCACGGCTGGTTGGATGGGTGGATGGATTGGAGGATCCACATCTATAGGGGAAAGAGTGACTTTGACAAATGCTTCTCTGACTAATACAGTACATCAATACCACATTACCTTATTTCTCATGTGCTAAGACAATTTCTAGGGGAGTAGCTGCAGTAATCTGGTCACTTTGAAGACCGGAAAAGCAGCATGTTTTGATCACGTTTTCCCACGTGTTCCGACGAATGCGATGTATGCAGAAGTTAAACCATTTGCAGTACTGAAGGGACATTTATTCTGTTTACAAGTCTTGGCTATGTACAACATACGCCACAAAGAATGGTTGAATCAAAAGGAAAAACCAGGCAACACAAACCACACGCTGTTATAAAACCAAGCGAGTTTCGGTAAGCTCGGAGCACAAGGGGGGAGCAAGCAAAAAGTGCCCCTCCGGGCTACAAAGATACAGATACTCACATAGACGTGCGACTTGCTTCGTCATTCATCATCCCTTTAAAGCTTCTGGCCAGCCAGATTGCCGTCTCTCTTGGGGAGACCTTCATCTTCCCGAATGGCTTCAGAACAATGGCAAGCTCCTCCAACCTGTTGTCTTCCAGTAGGTCCGCGGAGAGCTCAAGGAGCCCCTCAAGAGCCTCGGCCCGCTGCCTAAATGACGTGACGTCGAGCATTTCCTTAGCAGGGGATGTCTCCTCCTTGACAACGATGTTGGCCTCAGAGATGTAAGATCTCACATCGACGATGGCACTAGATAATCTTGCTGTGTCTGAGCTGGCTGGTATCTTGCAGGCAGCATTGCTTCCCAAGACATGCTGTTCGGAAGCAACTGAGGGAAGAGGTGTAGAAGGCAGTGAGTTTAATGAGCATGAGCTGCTTCTTACTTCCAGATCTTCTCTTACCACATTCAGAAGTTTGCTGACATCCATGTTCTGAGTTTCCCCTTGACCATTTTCTGATGTTGGCTGCTCATTGCAGACATTGAGATTGATTTGCCGAATGGCATCATCAACCAGTGGGTTTAAATGAGGACCTGTTTCTTTCTTCATTGATGTTTGTTTCTTCATTGACTGAACAGAATTGGGTCCCTTCTCCAACATTGCACCTTCTGCTGTTGAAACGGAAGAACCGTATGGTGGCATCGATGAGAGAAGCTCTTGGACAGTAAATTTATCCTCACCACTTTGGAATGTGGCCATATTCTGCCCATGCTTACTGGATTGCACATCATCCTTGCAAACAAACTCCTGTTCAAAGCTTGGAATGAATGGACCCAAAGCAGAGCTCAGGCTTGAATCATTACTAACCACACTCCTCTGCAAATTGTCTCTGCTAATTTCTGAACGTGGTATGGCTGTAAGGCCATTGTCTTCCGTGGCAACAGCATCAGGCACTGAGCTTGTGTGCGATGAAATCAAGCAGGCTGGTGGGTTAGGTTCAGATAGCTCAGACTGGTCGATCTTTTCAACACAACCAACTGTTGAACTTGAGCAAGGACTGATGTCTTCCTTAGTTGCCACAGTAAACAATTCTCGGGGAGCAGATTTTGCATGTGAGTTGTTTGGCATGATGTTCAGTCCTTCTGAAGGAATTTTGGATGGCCTTACAATAAGTGGAAGATCACCAGGGGTAGTATCTGGAGAATGGGTAGGTTGGCATGGACTTTTCTCACCCTCCACCATGGCCTTAGTTTGAGCTCCTTTTTGCACAGTGGCTGGGAGGCCAGTTGTCCCTACCCCCGCTCGTCGCTGAGGGCTAGCCCGTCTAGTAGCACTAGTTGGGGTCTTGATTTTTGACTTTGCTGAAACTGCAGAACCATTTTCTATGACCTGTTTGGCAGGTTCAGGAGTTGATGACCGAACGGTTTTGATATTTGAACGGTGTTCCACAATAGGTAACTGCATGACCAATAGCAGGAGTCAGTGGTTAGCAATAAAAGCTAATTGGATTTTGTTTATGATATAAAAGAAGTAGGTTCATACCAGTTGCTTCGAGGGTGGTGATGCTTGAACTGAATTCACGCATCCATCGTTGGTACTGACCAATCCATGAGATGAATCATCACCAGACCTTGATCTGCATGAAGCATTGTTGTTAAACCTTGAAGTATCTGATGGTTGCTCTGCTTCATTCTTACTACTGACTGCAGAACTCGGCTTTACGCCTCTAGTTCTTGCCGGAGTACTGCTTTCTCTAAGCCTGCTCTCCTCTCTTAAGGTTGTCATTATCTTCTCAATGATTTTCGGTTGCTTAGTCTCACCCCTGTGATGCTGATCCATGGATTTAGATGAATCTTGTCTTTTCAGGTCTTTGTTGCCTCTGAGATCTTCTGGCGTTGCCCACTTCTCATCTGAGTTATCTCGATCCACATCATGAACGCTTCGAGTATCAATGACCTTGGTGTCAGTACTTGCAGCTCCACCTGATGTGCTTCTGTCACTTGATAGTGTGCTGTCTATATCACTACTAGACATGCTGCTGCTTTGGCTTTCAGACATGCTTCTCTGACTGCTCCGTGAAGTGGACAATGATTTCGGTGGTGTTCGCATGGTATTTGAAGCATCATAAAGAGCACGACATTGATCAACATAAGGCTGCAGATATGGGTTCTTCAGAATCTCCGATGCCTGTTCACAGGACATTACATTTTATTCAGAGATCATGTTGTACTTGTAAACTCTTGTTCTTTCATAATAAAGAATAGCTACGGCCTTTCGAAAGAAAGAGTGGAAAGAGACAAGGCTATAGTCAGAAGGTTTCCAGCTTCATAGTAGCTTACAGTAGGTCGATGCTCAGGATTCTTCCGCAACATAATTTTGATAAGAGATTTCCTGTATTTAACAGCAAAAGGGGAAACCATTAGAGTGGTATATTCTTTGCGAAGCTACCAAATCATTACTTGGTTGTGAAGCATAAGAATTGAGGATGATGACTTAAAATATGTTATTGAAATGAGACAAATGATAAGACTTAAAAAGGACACACACTTACGACTTAAAAGAGACATAAACTGTAATACACCAACATCAGTACAGATGCTACCAAATCATTACTTGGTTCTGAAGCATAAGAACCAAGGATGATTACCACATTACAGATCATGTGATTGAAATGAGACAAATGACAAGACAACTTTTAACAAATGTATAGCTTTTACACAACCGACTCTATGAAGAAAAGTGCACGTACATAGAAGAGGAGTAGCAGGTAGGCAAGGGACCCATCGCGGACCTATTTATCTTACTTATCAATCCAGCCATATCCTGCAAGCATTCTTAATCGGGTAAGTCCACTGATTTGTTAAAGAAAACTGCAAATAGTAGCGTCACCAAGTAACAACCAGGAAACCCAACATTGCAGATTTTTTATTGTAGAGTTTTACCAGATCATACTAATTTTATTTCACCATTTTCTTGTAGACAATATTTTGGATACCTCATATGTTCCAAACTTTGATACTATATGTAACTAAATAGTTATCTTTGGATGAATCATAAACACCATTAGCAATATTTTTTACAAAAGCAAATATATAATTGACCAACTTATATAGAAGTTACTTGAAATGTTGCGAGAATAATTAAAAAAAACTTTAATGCTCAAATGCTCTAAAATATGAATAGTTATATGTGAGTCAGTACATGTCAATTATGAACTGATTTTTTTTTTTTGAAAAGGAGGTTAAACCCCCGGCCTCTGCATCAATCGATGCATGCAGCCATCTTTATGAACTGATATACTAATTTAGTTCTTTTTACTTAATTTAGGCAATATCCCATGGTAATTGCTTTGTTCATGTAATTTGGCCTAAAGCACTTCTGAATATTGTCTCAAAAAGAATCTTTACATAGGAAATAAGTTTACATGCAGAGTTAGTTTATGTTCCATTTTGTATTGTATAGTATCTGCAAAGTATTTCCGTAAGAGAATATGCAGGGTGGACTACAGAGCTAACCAGATCTTAGCTAGTTCTACCAAAATATTGCAGTTTCTTCAACATAGGAGTATTAAACTACTAAGCCAGAAAAACTATAACGGATACGAGCCCATTTGGAATGTAAGATGGAAAAGGTAAATATTCAACTTATAATCCACCCAGGATAGCAATGATTCTCAAGCAAAAAATATATCAGGTAAGAGCTCACAAAAGCCTTGAAAGCAGGTCGATGGGCCGCCATCTCATACATACAGCATCCTGTAAAAGACAAAGTTATATTAAATTCATAAGCAAATATGTGGTAATCTAGGAATAGTACAGAAACATTAGCCTGATGTTAATTATTTTTACCAAGCGACCAAATGTCCGACTTGAATCCATAGGGAATGTCTGTAAGCAGCTCCGGGCACATGTAATTCGGTGTTCCGACGACCTAAAGGAAACATAATAGCATTAGTATCCAGCAAGAGTCTGAGCATATAAAAATGATCCTGACTTTATGTACTCCACAATACAGATGAATTTACGCGCCTACATTGTTTGTGGTTAATAAGGGAAGAGGAAGACGATAAATAGCATGAGGTATATGCGCATGACAAACATCATGCTGTCATTGGTGATGTAACATATGAGAGAGGTATTAATAGCTCAATAAATGGAATGCCCTTCTAACAGTAGGAAAGGCTATGGCAATGCAAATGTTTTAAGCAGAGGTCATCGGAGGAAATAGGAAAAAGGATCATACTGAAGAAGTTAAATCATCTTCCTTCAGAGTCTTGGCTAGGCCAAAATCTCCTGCATGCAAAACAATGGATTGTTAAATGTTAATTGATAAAACAAAAGGTTAAATTGTAGTGTGAAATAACTTGCAGTACTGTACTATCTGTAATCAGGAACTGACCAAGGCGTATATCATGATCTTTGGTGAGAAATATGTTGGAGCACTGCAATTATGAGGAACAATTGTCAACCATACCACTGCATAAAATAATTGGCGATGACTATACCCATTGTTGCTTACCTTCAGATCACGATGCAACACATAGTTCGAATGCAAGTAGTCAACAGCCAATACCAACTGTGCGAACCATTTCAGCAATTTCTGAGGAACAATCAGTGATCAATCAGTATTATGAACTCGATGTTGGATTTATTTTTAATTTAATTCAGATGAAAATTAGAGATAAGTTATCTCATACCTCCTCAGGAAAGTAAGTACCATTTAACTTCTTCATCAGCTCATCCCTGTTATTAAAGAACAAAATACAATTTAAGAGACATGGAAACAAGAAACTGAACTCCAAAGCGCCCAATAACACTCACACATCCCCCCCTTCGCAGTAGCCCGTGATGATGCAGACATAGCAACCCTGCATAACTCTCCTTGTCAGTAAATAAGTTCAGTTGAAATTTCCAACCCAACAAGCAAGGTAAAATAAAGGTTAAAATAAAAACCTTCTCAACCCAGGCCTCTTTGAACTCTACGATGTAAGGATGTTGTAGTCGAGCAATCAGAGCCATCTGCAATTTACTTCCCACTTAATCAATTCCTCCCCAAAACAGCACCAATCAATCAACAAACAAAGCCCAAGGGCTTCACAAACCTCTTGATGAGCGGACTTGCGGCAGCGCTCCGTCTGCCTGGCAAGGCGGATTTTCTTCAGCACATACCTGCCAATCAAATCACAGGCACACACGCTGTTGCTGTCACCTGCATTCGAAGGGTGGAAACAGAATCTTGGAACGGAAAAAGAACTACTATATCGTACGTACTTCTTCTTCTCGATCTTGTGATTCACAAGGATGGCGGCGCCGAAGGCGCCGCGCCCAATCTGCTCCATGATCTCGTACTGGTCCATCCGAGACTCCATTACAGAAAACAATCACAGCCTTTCACTGCAGCAAGTCGCCTCTGATTAGGAATCAAATTCCTCCTGCCGTGCCCATGCTGCGGTTCAAACGCCTGCGCATCCTCACCACCAGGTCCTGCGAAAAGCAGCGGGACAAGTGCATAAGCCAAACAACTTTTACCAAAGCGTACTCGCGTCACGTGCCACCCAACCCAATCAAAATCCCACGGCACCCAGCCCAGTAGTACTCGCTGCCTTTTCTTAGAAAGGAGACCAGGAGAGGCACTGTTTGAACTAGGCGAGAGATTACAGATTAGCACGGGAACCGATGAACTACTCCGCAGATACAGAGAGAGAAACGGAGAGGGCATCAGTTATCCAGAACAGTAGCGGCAGGTTTGCGGATCACACCAACCGCGCGCGACCGGGCCGAGGCAGGGGGGCTTGCTTACCGCGGGGCAGTCCGGCTGCATTGGCCGGCGGGCGGCGGCGCCGGAGGGGATCTCCGGCCGGCCTCGCTGGCCGGCTCGCGCGGCTGGAGCTCGTGCGCCTGCGGCTTCGGCGGGGGGCACACTCCTCGCTGGCGGTCGCCTCGGCTGTGATTTGTTAATGTTTTGGTGGATGGAGCCTTTGATGCGGCGTGACGGTGTTGGTTGAAGGCGAACGAGTTTGCTCCGTGGCTTTGCTTAGCTTGCTTATATACGCAGCATCGCCGCAACAGCGAGTGGTGGCGATGGCCTGACGGGGTTGGGGTTAAAAGCTGGGGTGGTGCTAATCAGGGGAATTAATTAAATTAAGCGAGGGAGATGCCTGGTGGCTTAAAAGGGACATTGCAACTTGTAGAGCGTATCTCCCACTAAGTACTGTCTTGGTTGCTGGGTGGGTACTCCATTTAATTTTATTTACTTCGCATATTAGCTTTGTGTCAAGTCAAAAAAATTAAACTTCCATCAAGTTTATACAAAAAAAAACACTAACATCCACAATACCAAATCAATACTCACTCCATAAAAAAGAAATATAAGAATGTTTAAATCACTAAATAGTGATCTAAACGCTATTATATAATATATTTATTTACAGAGGGAGTACCATTAGAATCACCATTCAAAATATCTTCATATCATATATATTTTTGTTATGAAAATTTAGATTGTTTTTTATAAACTTAGACAAACATTATAAAGTTTGACTTAGGTCAAAACTAATATACGGAGTAAATAAAAACGAATGGAGCAACTCCAGGTCCATTGTATTGGTGACAAAAAATTGATACGGGTTCATAAATTATGGAAAAGGAACATATGGACGCCAGTCAATATAAGGATTTTTTTTTTTGCAAAAGATGGATATTAAATAGAATACCATGGCCGTCGGCAAGGCAAAAAGAAGAATATCGGCATTGGATAGGAACGCACCCTTGAATTCCCGTGAAGTGTTTGTTTTAACAATATTTTGAACCTTCTATACTATCCTGTATTCCAAACATATAACCGTACTTAATTGGTAATGCCACTTTAGGACATCTGATATGATGTAGTAGTTGAGTGATCACATCATCTGAGGACTATCTTTGTGCCAAACAAATAAAAATGGTACTTTAAAGCCAATTGAGTTGTAGATGTTTATTAGAGGAATTCTTTTTTATTCGTTCACTTGGTACGATTTTTGTGAATTTACATTGCAGAGCATCATTGCTACTTTTTTCTACATCCTTGAAAAGAGCATCATTGCTGGTTCGTAACAACTTTTCAAGAAGGCTCCCGCCATGTTTTTATATTTAGATAGCTCACTATTCAATGTTTTTTTAGTTTTTTTTTCGACGAAGGATGGATTTTATTGACTCAAAAAAAGTATCAAGTGGATACAATATAATGAGCACACACCCTGTCTCTGCATAATTAGGATGCATACAGCCAACTTAACACATACACACACATGAAAACACACCAGCAAGTAGCAAAAGTCCTAATACCAAGAACAAGAAAAAAAGCCCCAAAGTGATCAGATCAGCGATCGACAAATTACAACTAAGACCATATCCGCACCAACCATTGACGCCACATGGATTAATAAGATCTTCAATGGCAACACCTTCATCGTCGGATCCAACCACAAAGGTTAGAGGCAAAGTTTTCACCCTGAAGAATCAGTCCGGACATATCCGAACAATGCCTCCAACAAGGTAACGACGTGAAAAACATCGTCATTGCCAGCTATAACCACTCGGGTCTGACCTAGGTTTTCACTCCGGAGTTCGAGACCGGGTGATCACAACATGATAGCTTACTATTCATGTTGAATGGTACTCTCAGCATGTTTTCATTGTGTGAACAACAAAGTGAAAATTCGCAAGGGCACGTAGTTACGGCGGCATGCACAGTCATTGGATTTCCGGGAGAGGGGACACCAAGTTCCAAATTGTTGTTTGTGAAACTTATTGATTTTGTCGTTTGTTCATATCAAATTTCAACACTTGAAACATGATGAAGTTTTAAAATTTTGTCAAAATGTATTCAAGAGTGATCTTATTTGAAAGCCCGCGTCACAAAGAACATGAATATGCAAAATGAAACCTAATTTGGGCTTTCAGTTCAAAAGATTCAAAATTAAAAGGAAAAAGATGGGGTTGATGCCCTCGCCCCTGCATGTCATAGATCCTCTTCCAACTACGGAGCTGCTACATCTCGAATCATAGGGGCGGTTCAATGCAGTGGTCGTCAGTTCTGGCGCCAAATTTTGGTTGATTTGAGCTTCTAACTCCTTTCTGATTGTGCCGCTACAAAATAACTCCTTTCTTTACCCTCGTCAACTTGCTTGACAGCCTGCTGGAGCATCGTGCATGACAGATCGGTATACGCAGATCTGAGGATACGGGTATGCTGCATCTTGTATATACAGTATTATATTCGATGCAACAATCCAATCCAATAAATATAATTGATATATGAAGTTCTGAACGCATCTTCTGTCTTAGCTCATCATCAGGTATCTTGGCTTATATCCTGTTTGAGAGGGGCCAGGGGTAACAAAGAAATAACTTGTTAATTATATTATCGCTCACATGTATACCTCAACTTGACTGCCATTTTGTAATGCATGGCTTGTTCATTTCATTGCGTTGCACTAAAGAGTGGTTGATTAAGGTGAAAGATACAAAGGATGGTTCAATAATGAGGGATTTTAGTTTCAACAAAGGACGTGTCTTTTTGTAAAATAAATAAACCCTCACATCTACGGGTCTACCTTGATTTGAACTATGGTACTACGGAATTCTCCTCCTCGATGTCCAGGAACACCCCGGATGTAACTTTCCCTATTTGTACTCCAACTTTTGCCGTTTCCGGCGTTAAGTTATATTTATTTTCTCGGGTTCGGGTTTTGTCTCCGTGTGTTGTTGTCTTTGCCTTGCATCTCATATCATGTCATCATGTGCATTGCATTTGCATACGTGTTCGTCTCATGCATTCGAGCATTTTCCCCGTTGTCCGTTTTGCATTCCGGCGCTTCGTTCTCCTCCGGTGGCCATTTCTAGCTTTCTTTCGTGTGTGGGGATTAAACATTTCCGGATTGGACTGAGACTTGCCAAGCGGCCTTGGTTTACTACCGGTAGACCGCCTGTCAAGTTTCGTATCATTTGGACTTCGCTTGATACTCCAACGGTTAACCGAGGGACCGAAAAGGCCTCGTGTGTGTTGCAGCCCAACACCCCTCCAATTTGGCCCAAAACCCACCAAACTCTGCTCCATGTCCTAGAGCGTTCGATCACGATCGCGTGGCCGAAAACCGCACCTCATTTGGACTCTCCTAGCTCCCTCTATGCCTATAAATAGCCCCCCCCCGTTTTTCGGATCTCTCTCCCTCTCCGAAACCCTAGCCAAAAAAAAACAGAGATTCCGCCGCCGACGGACATGTCCGGAGCCTAGCCGGACACGTCCGCCGCGCCCCCTCGCCCACTCCCCAAGCGCCACGTGGCACCGGCCACACCCGACGCCGCCTCCGCGGGCCAGAGGAGCCCCGCGCCTCCCGGCCTCCTCCCGCCGCCATCTCCCTCGGCTCAGGCTGCCGGAGCCGCCACCTCCACCGCGCCGGACCCCGCCGCCGTGCTCCATCGCCGGCCGCCTCCGCCGCACCGCCCTTCGTCGCCGGCGCCGACCTCCGCCGCCGTACTCCGGCACGACGCCGCCGCCTCGCCGCCCGCGGGCGCCGCCTCCTCTCCCGCGACGCCGCCCACCGCCTCGCCTCGCCGGATCCGCCCCGGCCCCGCTGCTCCGGCCACCTCCCTCGACTCCGGTGACCCGTCTCCGGCGACCTCGGCGCGGCTGCTACAGGAGCTGCTATAGTGTCGCGCCAGATCTAGATCCAAAAAAAAACCCTAGCCGGTTGACTTTTTCCCTCTCCCCCCTAATTTTTGTGCATACTTTGACCTGCCATATCTCCGCATCCGTAGCTCTGTTTTGGACATATAGTATATCAAAATGTTCGCCTCGACGAGTACATCATTTCATTTTATTGCATCATTTGCATTTGAGTTCATCTTGATGCCCGAAATGCTGTTAGAAGGAGGCTTCGTGAGTTAATTGTCAGATCTGCTAGTTCATCTTAGACTTTTGTCATTTTTGCCATGATTAATGTGTGCATGATATGCCTGTGAGTCCTTCATATGTTTTGTTAAGCATTTTGTTATCTTTCCAGAGGTGCAACCCATGCATTTTTAGGATGTGTGTGGTGACTTGTGCAAGCTTGCAAAGTGAGGCACCCGGTGAATCTGTTTTCAGGGACTTAGTAGTTTTCACTAAGCCTGGATTATTTAGTTCATCATGCCATATGTTCAGCTTGTTTCCTAGTGATCCGTGCCTCTTTTGAGGATGATCAGTAAAGGAGTTTTGTTAATCATGTTATGCTCTATCCATCCATGTCTTTGTTTGCAATTATGGAGCAACCTAGCTTGAGTCAATCGAGCTCTACTTTTGCTTCGTTGTGAATCTGGGCAGATCGTCAACTCGTTTGCGATTTTGCCCATGCTATTGTAGTTGATCCGTGCATGCTATGCCATTGTTCTTACCATGTCTAGCTTGTATTTTGTGCCTTCTTAAAGGATGTATGCTTGCCTTGCCATGACTTGCACCGTAGTGAGTGCATCGAGCTCGTTTACATGCCTTCGTGAGTTATATTTCAGCATGTCTCAGTTTTCACTAAGTCTGAAAACTGATTGTGTTTTTGCGATGTTCGTGTGCTTGTTAGTATATTTTGTGATCCCTTTTGGCCCCAGGTCACTTTGTGCCTTTTGTTAAGCTTGTTGAGTAGCTCCATGCCATGTTCTTACTTGTCTTAATCAGGTCATGTATCATGTTGTTTTGCTGCTCCGAAGAGGGCTTCGTGATCTGAAATTTCAGACAAGTGTTAATTTCATCAAGTCTGAAATCTGTTTTGCATTTGCGTTTTTGCCATGCTTGTTTGAACCTCATATTGGATGAATTGGCCGTGGCTCAGTGCTAGTCTTTTGTTAAGCATCTTGTGTGCATCCCTGTCATGTATTTTTTTGTCATGTTTGGTGGCTGTAGCATGTTCGTTTCGTTGCATTTAGATGCCTACTTGCTGTAAATCGCAGACCGGTGTCATTCTTAAAACGCTTGCCATTTCCAAACCGTAATTCCGATTCCGATGATCTTTATATCGTTTTCAAGCGATTTCATCTCATCTTTCCAGTGGCACCCTTGGAATTCCAAGTTGAGGCCAGGTTCATGCATTTCCTGTCATATCTTGCATTTTGCATCCCGCATCGCATCCCGCATAGCATATCATCATCGCATCGTATCGCTTGATCCTTGCACGTGGTTGATTTTGTCCTTGTTGCTTGTTTGTCTTGTTTGGGTAGAGCCGGGAGACGAGTTCGCTACCGAGGAGCCCGTTGAGTTTGCTTGTGAGGATCCAGTCAACTCTGACAACTGTGCAGGCAAGATGATCATACCCTCGAAATCACTACTATCTTTGTTATGCTAGTTTGCTCGCTCTTTGCTATGCCAATGCTACGATGCCTACCATTTGCTTGTCAGCCTCCCAATTGCCATGTCAAACCTCTAACCCACCATGTCCTAGCAAACCGTTGATTGGCTATGTTACCGCTTTGCTCAGCCCCTCTTATAGCGTTGCTAGTTGCAGGTGAAGATTGGAGGCCGTTCCTTGTTGGAACACCTTTTATTTACTTGTTGGGATATCATTATATTGCTATGTTATCTTAATGCATCTATATACTTGGTAAAGGGTGGAAGACTCGGCCTCTCGCCTAGTGTTTTGTTCTACTCTAGCCGCCCTAGTTTCCGTCATATCGGTGTTATGTTCCCGGATTTTGCGTTCCTTACGCGGTTGGGTTATAATGGGAACCCCTTGATATTTCGCCTTGATTAAAGCTCTTCCAGCAATGCCCAACATTGGTTTTACCATTCGCCACCTAGTCCCTTTTCTTTCCCTTGGGTTCTGCAGACTCAAGGGTCATCTTATTTTAACCCCCCCGGGCCAGTGCTCCTCTGAGTGTTGGTCCCACCGAGCGATGTCCGAGGCTACCAGGGGCAACTCTGGGCTGGCTTACCCGACGTCTGGCTCATCTGAGTGTGCCCTGAGAAAGAGATATGTGCAGCTCCTATCGGGATTTGTCTGCACATTCGGGCGGTGTTGCTGGTCTTGTTTTAACCTGTCGAAGTGTCTTGAGTTACCGAGATACCGAGTCTAATCGGAACGTCTTGGGAGGAGGTCTATTCCTTCGTTGACCGTGAGAGCTTGTCATGGGCTAAGTTGGGACTCCCCTGCAGGGATTGAACTTTCAAAAGCCGTGCCCGCGGTAATGGGCAGATGGGAATTTGTTAATGTCCGGTTGTAGATAACTTGAACTAAACTTAAATAAAATGTATCAACCGTGTGTGTTACCGTGATGGCCCCTTCTCGGCGGAGTCCGGGAAGTGGACACGGTGTTGGAGTTATGCTTGTGCAGGTTGTCCCTCTAGATTCTCGCTCGCGCTTTGTCTCCTCTTCTCGCTCTCTTTTGTGAATAAGTTAGCCACCATATATGCTAGTCGCTTGCTGCAGCTCCACATATATATTTGCCTTACCCTTCCTATAAGCTTAAATAGTCTTGATCGCGAGGGTGCGAGATTGCTGAGTCCTTGTGGCTCACAGGTTCCTACTATACCAGATGCAGGTCCAGGTGATTCCGCTCCAGATGACGATTATGAGCTCAAGTGGGAGTTCGACGAAGACTCTCAGCGATACTATGTGTCTTTTCCTGATGATCAGTAGTGGTGCCCAGTTGGGGGTGATTGGGACCGTGTCGCATGTTGGGTTATTTTTCTATTTTGGCGCCGTAGTCGGGCCATGAGTGTTTGGATGATGTATGTTATTTATGTACTCTGGTGTGACGTGGCGAGTGTAAGCCAAGTATGTTATCTCCCCTTTTATTTTATTACATGGGATGTTTGTGATGATTGCCTAACTTGCGACATTGCTTTCAATGCGGTTATATCTCTAAGTCGTGCCTCGACACGTGGGAGCTATAGCCGCATCAAGGGCGTTACAGGTAACAAAGAAATAACTTGTTAATTATATTATCGCTCACATGTATACCTCAACTTGACTGCCATTTTGTAATGCATGGCTTGTTCATTTCATTGCGTTGCACTAAAGAGTGGTTGATTAAGGTGAAAGATACAAAGGATGGTTCAATAATGAGGGATTTTAGTTTCAACAAAGGACGTGTCTTTTTGTAAAATAAATAAACCCTCACATCTATGGGTCTACCTTGATTTGAACTATGGTACTACGGAATTCTCCTCCTCGATGTCCAGGAACAGAAGTAAAATGTATGAATATATTCATGTTTTTTTCCAAAAAGGTCAACTGCCATATATTTACTAGCACAAACTCTTACACAAACACTTTTACAGAAATTAAAAAAATATAGATTCATATCCTTGGGGTGCTGAAGTCTTGTTCCTCTTGCATCCACTGGTGGCCGGCCGTGAGCAAAGATTGTTGTTGCCTCTGGACCTCCGCCTCAGCGGAACAAACTTGTTTAAGCCCAGGAACTTGTAGAAGCAGTGGTCGAAAAGTCGTCGATGTAGACCAAAAGATGCTGGCGGTCGTGATCTGCGTAAAAAAGCAAATCACCGCCCCGGCGAATAAAACAAGGGAGATGACGTATAGTATGCCCCAGTTCCAGCCAAACAGAGTTGGGGAGCACAAGCCTCACACACTCTCCACCTAGGACGAGACGACAATCTTCGTTGGTCGGAACTGGAGCCTGGAGACCAATACGTACGACCATGTTGTCCACTCCCTACAACAGCACGATCGAGACAAACTTGCAAGGAAAAAATGCCAAACCCGAAGAACCCGATCTGACCTGAGGACATACCATCTTCCACACGCCTCTCGATGATATGATGAAGCATCACCGGAACTAGGGAGATGCGGGAGACCTTATTCCACGCCGACGACAACACCATCATCTCACCGTCACAGAATGAATATCTATCTAAAGCTCCAAGAGGAGTAAACTATGACTCCCACTGGTAGATCAGGGTCTCCCCGCACACGTCGGCCGGCGATCTACCGGTGGAGGAGGACGACTACGATAGCATACCCTAAATCGCCTTTGAGAGGAGATGTGTACCGTGTATGGATATATTCACTTGTGTCGTAATTAAATCAATTATGGCCAAATGATAATTTTAATAGAACATACATGCTTTGGAAGAAACACTCAATATAGCACCAAATTAGATCATGTTCGTGTGTGTTGCCGTGCTCGTGAATTTTTCCTGATATAATGATAAAATTTCAATGAATATATACATATATGAGAGTTATTTTTCCTTAAAATAATATATTTATATTCATTTTTAGTAAGAAAATTTTAAATATTTTTTAGTAACAGAAAAATGGACACACCTTCTTGATAAGTTCGTAGCATCTATTTATTCGAGCTAGGTGTCGATTTTCTATCGTTATCAAGTTGAATCTAGAATTTTTTAGGGGGAATCTAGAAATAGTTACGTGAAGTACAATACAAAAGAGAGAACCAATCACCATGTGCCATCAATTTCCTATGAGAATAGCGACTTTTGTGTTCGTGTTCGTAAAGCTGATATGCATAAAACTTTGTTTCGTGTTCGTAATGCCCCTGTTGACAAGCGATGTGAGGAGAATGTGGCTTATGTTGGGTGTCTTGTTGGTGTTACTCTTGAATTGGACCCCGCTAGTCTCTATAAGCCATAGTATGCTCGCATTTTGTTAGGATGCAGAGATATTGTTGAGATCCCTCCCTCTGCTGAAGGGGTTTTAGTTGATCATTTCTATGAATTTTATTTTAAAGTGGAAATTGTTGGTATTGGAGGGCCTAAGAAAGGATAGAATATTGTATCTGCGGGAGGTAGTTCTCCCCCTTCATTATCCAAACGCCCTAGACTTGATGATTGATAACCCACAAGTATAGGGAATCGCAACAGTTTTTGAGGGTAAAGTACTCAACCCAAATTTATAGATTCGACACAAGAGGAGCCAAAGATTATTTGAAGGTATTAGCAGCTGAGTTGTCAATTCAACCACACCTGGAGATTAATTATCTGTAGCAAAGTGATCAGTAGCACAGTAGTTTGATAGTGGTGATAGCAGCAATAGTAACAGTAACAGTGATAGCAGTAATTTTATAGTAAGTGTAACAGTGATGATAGAAGTAGTAACTTAGCAGAAACAATATGGAAAAGTTCGCAGGCATTGGATCGGTGACTTGTTGGATGATATTCATCATGTGACAGTTATAACCCAGGGCGATACGGCACTAGCTCCAGTTCATCGATATAATGTAGGCATGTATTCCGTAAATAGTCATATGTGCTTTGTTAAAAGAACTTGCGTGACATCTTTTGTCCTACCCTTCCGTGGCAGCAGGGTCCATATTGGAAACTAAGGGATATTAATGCCTCCTTTTAATAGAGAACTGGAACAAAGCATCAACACATAGTGAATACATGAACTCCTCAAACTACGGTCATCACCGGGAGTGGGCCCGGTTATTGTCACACCAGGGTTGTCGGGTCATAACACGTAGTAGGTGACTATAACTTGCAAGATTGGATCTGGAACATGGATATAATGGTGATAACATAAACGGTTCAGATCTGAAATCATGGCACCCGGGCCCAAAGTGACAAGCATTAAGCATAGCAAAGTCATAGCAACAACAATCTAAGAACATAGTGGATACTAGGGATCAGGCCCTAACAAAACTAACTCGATTACATGATGAATCTCATCTAACTCCTCACCGACCAGCGAGCCTACGAAGGAATTACTCACTCCCGGTGGGGAGCATCATGGAATTGGCGATGGAGAAGGGTTGATGATGATGAAGAACGAAGATCCCCCTCTCTGGAGCCCCAAACGGACTCTAGATTTGCCCGCCCGAGGAAGAACAGGGCTTAGTGGTGGCTCCGTCTCGTTGATCGTGATAATTCTTTCTCCCCTATTTTTTCTCCGAAAATAGGAATTTATAGTGTCAGGATTGAGGTCTGCAGGCCACCAGGTGGGTACAACCCACCTAGGCGCACCAGGAGAGGAGGGCGCGCCCTGGTGGGTTGTGCCCACCCAGGGCCCCCTCTCCGGTAGGTCTTGGCTCCAGAAATTCTTATATATCATATAAAAATTCCTCAAAAAGTTTCATTCCATTCCGAGAAATTTTATTTCTGCACAAAAACAACACCATGGTAGTTCTGCTAAAAACAGCATCAGTCCGGGGTTAGTTTCATTCAAATCATGTAAATTAGAGTCCAAAACAAGAGGAAAAGCGTGAGAAAAAGTAGATACGTTGGAGAAGTATCAATGATCAATCCATATATCATACTGGACATGTTGGTACTAGCAACTCTGAGGCCGGAACCTTTTCTTCACATGGGCAAAATACTGGTACACAACACTTGGTTGTTGTTTCTGAACAAAATTCCAAGGAAGATAGTGAAGATTATAATGATCTTTGAATTCATAAATTGTCTAAAGAAAATGACGCCAAGGTGGTTGATGATAGCTTTCTTTCTCCTTCTAGAGATGCTATAATTTTTTTGTTGAGATTGTTGGTGAGCATGACAATGTCATATCTTGGTGTGTGTGACACCTTCTCCAGCTAGTGTTCCTAACAAAGCTGCTTGGGCTATTACTTGTACCCCTGCCCCTTCTACCCCTAATATTTTAATGCCATCGAGGTGTCAGGATTTTATAATGTTGCTCATTTCTCATATTTTATTGCATGGCTCTTGTCGGTGTCAAAACCGGCGGATCTCGGGTAGGGGGTCCCGAACTGTGCGTCTAGGCCGGATGGTAACAGGAGGCAAGGGACACGAAGTTTTACCCAGGTTCGGGCCCTCTTGATGGAGGTAAAACCCTACGTCCTGCTTGATTAATATTGATGATATGGGTAGTACAAGAGTAGATCTACCACGAGATCGGAGAGGCTAAACCCTAGAAGCTAGCCTATGGTATGATTGTTGTTCTGTATGTTCTATCGACTAGCTTGGCCTGGTTTATATAATGCACCAGAGGCCTAGGTTAACAAGAGTCCTAGCCGAATACGCCGGTGGGGAGAAGTCCTTGTCTTGATCGCCAAGTCTTTGTGGAATCTTCCTTGTATGCGGCAGCTGTCCGAACTGGCCCATGAGTATACGGCCATGGGGGGCCTCGACCCAATCTAATAGATCGGGAGACGACGTGGTGAGTACCCCCTAGTCCAGGACACCGTCAGTAGCCCCCTGAACCGGTCTTCAAGTTAGGGACGCTCCTCGATTCTTCCGAACCGTTCTTCATCTTCGGTCATCAGTCTTGAAAACTGGTTCAACAAATCTTCTCATCTTCGATCTTGAGAATCGCCGAAATGCATTCGACGAGTTTACACGTCGGGTATCCGAGGAGCCCCTTTAAGTTTCCGGCCTTTATCAATGCCTTGTTATTTTTACGCCACACCTTGGGTTTGAAATTGTTCCCGGGCGGCAGCGTCCTCTTGCGTCCGAGCTCCAACGCCGGACTGCATTCGAGGTATCTTTTGCAGCCGAGCACCAACGCCGAACCGCTTCCCAACTCTAACGCCGGAATGTATCCGAGCTCCAACGCCGGACTATGTATCCGAGCTCCAACGCCGGACTGTATATCCGAGCTCCAACGCTGGACTGTATCCGAGCTCCAACGCCAGACTATATCCGAGGTGTCGTAAATCACCTTGGATCAAAGAAGTTTGAAGGAGTTTAGGTGAGCTTAATGCCGAAAATGCCCTCTATGGAGCCAGCCACTAGCGCCCGAGCTTTATGCCGGGCTGCTTCCGAGGTGGTGCACCACCCCGAATGTGGGCCGATTTTTGTGAATATTTTTTATTGGTGCAATTTATTCTCTGCCGAGATATATAGCCAGTAGCCCTCAAGGTGTGTATTGGTCTAAAACCCGAGATGCACCTGAAGGATGACGTAAGACCGCTGATCCCAGTAGCCGCTGAGACTCAGGTTGATTTGCAAAATCGGCCTGAGGATCAAGTCCAAGCTCGGCAGAATACTTTGGGACACTAAAAGCGGCGTGTTCAGTCCTCGAGACTCAGGTTGGGTGCGGCCGACCAACCTGAGGATCAAAATCTCCTCGGAAACTATATTGCACATAAAATTTTCTACATTGGACAAGCAATGCAGTAGCCCCCGAGACACTGGTCGGGTGGTAACACCAGATCAGGGGATCAATGTGCCCCTTTAATATTTGTAAATAATAAGCCCGAAGCCCAGTAGCCCCCGAGCCTTAATGCGGGCACGGGTGGCCGAATTAAGGATCAATATCCATAGTAAAATCACAAATTATGTGTAATGACTCTATGTATCCAAGTACTTTACGTCATTAATGCTCGGATCCGCATTGTACAAAACTTTGTTGACCGACCATCAGTTTCCACCTCCTCGGCCAGTAGCCGAGGAGTGTTTATCCTACTTTATAAAGCCTTTATGAGGGCAAAGATTTACAACAAACAAGGAAATCTGGCCATATGGTTTTGTAAACAAAGGTACGAGAGAGTTATATTACAGTTTAACAGAAGAAATGTCTTCCAAAGAAAATAGTCCCGCTATCGGTTCCTTTCTTTGGGTTGTCATGCTAAGCTTGATCATTAAACCTCAGCTCGAATGTAAGAGCAAAATATTGAGGATTTAGTTTGGGAGGCCAGTTAATAGCCCCCGGTAGTGTTCGGCGACAGTCGGGGTCAAGCCGTAAACACTTTGGCCAATGTTATGAATGGACCATCATTTAACATAGTCATCGGATCGCTGACCAGTTTACGCTTATTGTGAAAGTCAGTTTTCGGCTTTCTCCACTAAGGTGCTTAACCATGTGAGCTGGAAGCACAAATAGTTTAAAAGTGCCAAAAATCTTGGAAAACCAAGAAATGTCAGTAAAAACATGACGTCCGAACAATATCAAGTGTTCGGTGACAATCCGAAAGTTGGTCTTAGAAAAAGGAAGTGCTTCTGTCGTGCTTTAACATGATACATCCTATATCAAGACTTCGAGCGGGTCAGCCTACGGCTTCAACCTCCTATCCTGAGGGCGGAGTACTTCTCATCAGGCCAGTTTAGCAAACTAAACTCTAGCGGCTTTGAGAGAGAAATTAGGCTCCCCGGCTAGTGACCGCACACTCGTGTCGAAAAAAGGAGTGATAAATAATAATAATAATAATAAAACTTTGCAACGATTAAGAAGAAGAACACTTATTATAAAACGGCTCAAATAAACTTAAGATCCCCCAAGTGACTTGGGTAGAAGAATGATTGCATGTACTGAAGTACTTATATCATATCTATGTTCAACTGAACTTTAAACGCGTCGTAACCGACCGTCAGCTTCTCCCTCTTCGGTCAAGGACCGAAAAGTGTTATGTACTCCATCGGTCGAGAATATCGACGGCGTTTCCAATAACCAGGCAATCGGGCCATAAGTCTGTAACAGACAAAGCGCGCTCAGGGAACTTATGCTATATTACCGTGAAGTGTTAGAAGCATCTTCGAAGAAAATAGTACCCCCACCGATACCTTTCTTCGGTGCTCATTGTTATTATGAGACTTGTGCAATAGATTTTTTGTACTCATGAGTTCAGTTTTGTGCCGACCATCATTGAAAACTATAAGAGCGCTAGCTTTCGACTTCACCCAGCCTGAGGTCCGGCTCGGGCGACCCGATCGTGACAATCGCAGAGGTGCTCCCTTTACTCCCTAGCCGAACAATCGGGAACGTAGGGGTAAACACAGGAGCGAGGCAACCCAGCTTGCAAATCGCTTAAGTCAATATGGTGCATATTGTGGCGTAATACACGAACAAGGAACGAAGCCGTAGAAGTATAATCATATGCAAGTGGAAAAGCTTCATGAAGAAAGCCCCCAAATGAATTGGATATTTGAATTTATGCGTCACAAACAAAGTTTGGACAAGGAAATTTTTTACAAGCAACTTTTTTCCAAAAAAGTATAATGCTTGGTCGAACCGAACACAAGTTAGAAATTAAAGCTTTGAGCATGAAAGCGACTTAGCTGGTTAATGTGTTCGGTATTGATGACGCGGTCCGAGCTTGATGCGGGGCAAGGTTCCATCCCCCAAGCTGGTTCCGAGGTGGCGGAGCGGAGAGCTCGACACGCCGAAGTCGTGACATAGCACGGTCAACAGACCGGCAGAGTGACGCCGAACTCTCCGGATCATTTTCCTGTGCACAAAAAATAGTGCAAACCGGAGATAATGGTAATAATGATAATTAAAAAAATGTTGCATAATAAATAATTTATGCAAAGTGAGGAATAGAAGAAATATGGCCTGGCGCCGAAGTCAATGTCGATGCAGGACGTCGGCGTGATGTAGTAAAGGCGTGGCCAAGGCTGAATTCACAGGTCGGTCCGAGCTCCGGATGCGGCGTTCGCCGGACTATGTATGGAAACTGATCGAACCACCACGCGACCGTCGTTAATGTGGTCACCATTTGATAGACCTATGTACATATCATGGACAAATCAGAGTAATAATTCCTTGGGAAAATGAACCCAAAGAAGCAAAATATACTGGGATTAATAGCACCTCGTTTATTTGTTGTAGCAATCCGAAGGAAGGTGATTCCCAAAATTGGGACTCGCTCCGCACACCCATTGCCTGATGGGCGATAAAACGATGGCATGGCAATGCTGGTAAATGTTGACTCGCCGAGGCAAAGCCCTCGGCCCAGCTAACGTGACGGAGCTGGTCGGCTAGTGACGCCGAAGTGTCCGGAGTAGGTTGATGAAGAGGTGGCGAAGCCCCCGGTCCAGCCGAGATGTCGAAGCCTCAACGTCAGCCGATGAGTCGAAGTAGGTCAGCGTGATGGACACCAGCTTGAAGAAAGCAATAGTGCGGCCCTGTCGATGCAGGTCGTGACGTGGTCGATGTCGGCTTGATGAAGCGACCATGCGGCGATGCCGGAATGCCTGCTCCGTGTAATCCATGGGGCGGCGATGTCGATGATGATTTATCCTTCGCGATGCCGGACTATTGTTTGGCTTGCCGAGATGATGATCCGAAGAAGTTGAGCTCGGCTAAAGTGACGACGTGTCTAGCGCAGGTCGGCAGCCGTGGAGTAATATTGCCGGACTGGTTTGACACCAGCATGATGTTGAAGATCATGTTCAAAAGATCTTAAAGTTAGTGGGATGTGTTCGGGAACAAAACACAATACCCCATACAAAACTTCCTTCAAAAGGGATGTCCGAAATCCCGTTCATAAAAAGATGAACTCGGGTCGGATTCGTTTTCGCGTAGAAAACAGATCCGAAAAGTGATGCACTAATCGGAAGGTTCCCGGAGTTTGGACGGTCGGATCGAGCTGAAATTTTGAGAGGTGGTAGACATAGGAATTCCGCAGCCGATCAACGGTTGGATCTTCCAAAGGACGTCCGAGCTAGAATCTGGACACCACGCCCTAAACTCATCCAAATTCCCATCCAGATTTGACAGGGCTCCGGTATATCGTGGATTGCCAGAGATTCCTCCATCGGAACTCGATGAAATTTTCCAGGGTTGTTATAGACTCAATTGCGCACAATTACACCAAAGCGATCGTCAAAGCGATACTCGAGGAGGTGGTGGCGGCAGATACGAGTTCGCTGTCCAAAAAAAACAGCATGGTCGCTTGAGGGCAATGTTGACGTTGAGCCCCCGAGCTCCATAGAAGATTCCTCCGTGATCTTGATAGAGATCGGAGTTGATGTTTGATGAAGGCCCTCGTCCGAACATGGTGATCCGAACACGGGGCACAATTCTTGGTCGAACCAAGGTGACCAGTCGAACTGGTGACGAAGACGCCGAAATCGTAGTTGATCTACAGGCGAGCCATCGATCCTTTTGTCGATCACATAGCGGAACTCTCAATGAAAGCACCAATGTCGGTGTCAAAACCGGCGGATATCGGGTATGGGGTCCCGAACTGTGCGTCTAGGCCGGATGGTAACAGGAGGCAAGGGACACGAAGTTCTACCCAGGTTCGGGCCCTCTTGATGGAGGTAAAACCCTACGTCCTGCTTGATTAATATTGATGATATGGGTAGTATAAGAGTAGATCTACCACGAGGTCGGAGAGGCTAAACTCTAGAAGCTAGCCTATGGTATGATTGTTGTTCTGTATGTTCTATCGACTAGCCTGGCCCTGGTTTATATAATGCACCAGAGGCCTAGGTTAACAAGAGTCCTAGCCGAATACGCCGGTGGCGAGAAGTCCTTGTCTTGATCACCAAGTCTTTGTGGAATCTTCCTTGTATGCGGCAGCTGTCCGAACTGGCCCATGAGTATACGGCCATGGGGGGCCTCGACCCAATCTAATAGATCGGGAGACGACGTGGTGAGTACCTCCTAGTCCAGGACACCATCAGCTCTCTTTGCATGTTCTTATGGAAATTAACGATGACTCTCCTTGTGTTCGAGGTGCTCATGGTGACTATATTGTGGAATCTCCCTTTTGGCTCACCTGTACATGATTGTTCTTCATAGGAAGTGTCTCCTTCTTTAACACTCACAAACAATGCAAGAAGTTATCTAGAGTGGATGAATTGGCGGTTGGGATTTTCAAGAAGCGTAACTTAGAAGGTAATTATTATACAAACCCTTCTTATAATCAATTCTTTGTCTTATCCAATACATAAATTATGCTTGGAGCATCGATGATCGGTGTCAATTTGGTTTATGACAATTTTTCTTCGGTTCGTATTCTTGGAGAAGTTGAAATATCTAGAAATCAGGTGCATGATAAATTTTCTAATTGTCCTACTCCTCACATTACTATTCATGATAACTTGGGAAATTCTACTCCTCTTTGCCTTACCTAGGTTAATCTTGACTCTGATGTGGATGATTATGAAGGAAATATGCCCTAGAGGCAATAATAAAGTTGTTATTTATATTTCCTTATACCATAATAAATGTTTATTATTCATGCTGGAATTGTATTAACTAGAAACTTAGTACATGTGTGGATACATAGACAAACAGACTGTCCCTAGTATGCCTCTACTTAACTAGCTCGTTAATCAAAGATGGTTAAGTTTCCTAGCCATAGACATGTGTTGTCATTTGATGAACGGGATCACATCATTAGAGAATGATGTGATGGACAAGACCCATCCGTTAGCTTAGCATAATGATCGTTTAGTTTTTCTGCTATTGCTTTCTTCATGACTTATACATGTTCCTCGAACTATGAGATTATCCAACTCCCGAATACTGGAGGAACACCTTGTGTGCTATCAAACGTCACAACGTTACTGGGTGATTATAAAGATGCTCTACAGGTGTCTCCAATGGTGTTTGTTGAGTTGGCATAGATCGAGATTAGGATTTGTCACTCCGTGTATCGGAGAGGTATCTTTGGGCCCTCTCGATAATGCACATCACTATGAGCCTTGCAAGCAATGTGACTAATGAGTTAGTTACGGGATGATGCATTACGGAACGAGTAAAGAGACTTGCCGGTGATGAGATTGAACTAGGTATGATGATATCGACGATCGAATCTCAGGCAAGTAATATACCGATGACAAAAGGAACAACGTATGTTGTTATGCGGTTTGACCGATAAAGATCTTCAAAGAATATGTAGGAGCCAATATGAGCATCCAGGTTCCGCTATTGGTTATTGACCAGAGATATGTCTCGGTCATGTCTACACAGTTCTTGAACCCGTAGGGTCTGCACGCATAACGTTCGATGATGATTTGTATTATGAGTTTCGTGTTTTGATGAACCTAAGTTTGTTCGGAGTCCCTGATGAGATCATGGACATGACGTGCTTTGCACAAAGGTTTCTCCCGACGTGCTTTGCACAAAGGTGGCTAGCGGGTGACAGTTTCTCCAACTTTAGTTGAATCGAGTGTGGCTACGCCCGGTCCTTGCGAAGGTTAAAACAGCACCAACTTGACAAACTATCGTTGTGGTTTTGATGCGTAGGTAAGATTGGTTCTTGCTTAAGCCCGTAGCAGCCACGTAAAACTTGCAACAACAAAGTAGAGGACGTCTAACTTGTTTTTGCAGGGCATGTTGTGATGTGATATGGTCAAGACATGATGCTAAATTTTATTGTATGAGATAATCATGTTTTTCAACCGAGTTATCGGCAACTGGCAGGAGCCATATGGTTGTCGCTTTATTGTATGCAATGCAATCGCGCTATAATGCTTTACTTTATCACTAAGCGGTAGCGATAGTCGTGGAAGCATAAGATTGGCGAGACGACAACGGTGCTACGATGGAGATCAAGGTGTCGCGCCGATGACGATGGTGATCACGACGGTGCTTCGAAGATGGAGATCACAAGCACAAGATGATGATGGCCATATCATATCACTTATATTGATTGCATGTGATGTTTATCTTTTATGCATCTTATCTTGCTTAGATTATGGTAGCATTATAAGATGATCTCTCACTAATTATCAAGAAGTGTTCTCCCTGAGTATGCACCGTTGCGAAAGTTCTTCGTGCTGAGACACCACGTGATGATCGGGTGTGATAGGCTCTACGTTCAAATACAACGGGTGCAAAGCAGTTGCACACGCGGAATACTCAGGTTATACTTGATGAGCCAAGCATATACAGATATGGCCTTGGAACACGGAGACCGAAAGGTCGAGCATGAATCATATAGTAGATATGATCAACATAGTGATGTTCACCAATGAAACTACTCCATCTCACGTGATGATCGGACATGGTTTAGTTGATTTGGATCATGTAATCACTTAGAGGATTAGAGGGATGTCTATCTAAGTGGGAGTTCTTAAGTAATATGATTAATTGAACTTAAATTTATCATGAACTTAGTCCTGGTAGTATTTTGCAAATTATGTTGTAGATCAATAGCTCGCGTTGTTGCTTCCCTGTGTTTATTTTGATATGTTCCTAGAGAAAATTGTGCTGAAAGATGTTAGTAGCAATGATGCGGATTGGATCCGTGATCTGAGGTATATCCTCATTGCTGCACAGAAGAATTATGTCCTTGATGCACCGCTAGGTGACGGACCTATTGCAGGAGCAGATGCAGACGTTATGAACGTTTGGCTAGCTCAATATGATGACTACTTGATAGTTTAGTGCACCATGCTTAATGGCTTAGAATCGGGACTTCAAAGACGTTTTGAACGTCATGGAGCATATGAGATGTTCCAGGAGTTGAAGTTAATATTTCAAGCAAATACCCGAGTTGAGAGATATGAAGTCTCCAACAAGTTCTATAGCTAAAAGATGGAGGAGAATCGCTCAACTAGTGAGCATGTGCCCAGATTGTCTGAGTACTACAATCGCTTGAATCAAGTGGGAGTTAATCTTCCAGATAAGATAGTGATTGACAGAATTCTCTAGTCACCATCACCAAGTTAGTAGAACTTCGTGATGAACTATGATATGCAAGGGATAATGGAAACGATTCCCAAGCTCTTCGTAATGCGGAAATTGACGAAGGTAGAAATCAAGAAAAACATCAAGTGTTGATGGTAGACAAGACCACTAGTTTCAAGAAAAGGGCGGAGGGAAGAAGGGGAACTTCAAGAAGAAGAACAAGCAAGTTGCTGCATTCCTTAATAGATTTATTAAAGAAGAGTTGTATATGATACAACCAGAAGGTTTTGTCAATCCTAAAGGTGCTAACAAAATATGCAAGCTCCAGCGATCCATCTATGGACTGGTGCAAACATCTCGGAGTTGGAATATACGCTTTGATAAGTTGATCAAAGCATATAGTTTTATACAGACTTGCGGTGAAGCCTGTATTTACAAGAAAGTGAGTGGGAGCACTACAGCATTTCTGATAAGTATATGTGAATGACATATTGTTGATCGGAAATAATGTAGAATTAATCTGCAAAGCATAAAGGAGTGTTCTTAAAGAAGTTTTTCAAAGAAAGACCTCGGTGAAGCTGCTTACATATTAAGCATCAAAATCTATAGAGATAAATCAAGACGCTTGATAAGTTTTTTCAATGAGTACATACCTTGACAATATTTTGAAGTAGTTCAAAAATGGAACAGTCAAAGAAAGAGTTCTTGGCTGTGTCACAAGGTATGAAATTGAGTAAGACTAAAAGCCCGACCACGGCAGAAGATAGAAAGAGAATGAAAGACATTCCCTATGCCTCAGCCATAGGTTCTATAAAGTATGCCATGATGTGTACCAGATCTATTGTATACCCTACACTCTGTTAAGCAAGGGAGTACAATAATGATCTAAGAGTAGATCACTGGACATTGGTCAAAATTATCCTTAGTGGAATAAGGAAATATTTCTCGATTATGGAGGTGACAAAAGGTTCGTCGTAAAAAGTTACGTCGATGCAAGTTTTGACACAGATCTGGATGACTCTAAGTCTCGATCTAGATACATATTGAAAGTGGGAGCAATTAGCTAGAGTAGTTACGTGCAGAGCATTGTAGACATAGAATTCGCAAAATACTTACGGATCTGTATGTGACAGACCCGTTGATTAAAATTATCTCACAAGCAAAACATGATCACACCTTAGCACTCTTTGGGTGTTAATCACATAAATAATGTGAACTAGATTATTGACTCTAGTAAACCCTTTGGGTATAGGTCACATGACGATGTGAACTATGGGTGTTAATCACATGGTGATGTGAACTCTTAGTGTTGAATCACATGGCGATGTGAACTAGATTATTGACTCTAGTGCAAGTGGGAGACTGAAGGAAATATGCCCTAGAGGCAATAATAAAGTTATTATTTATTTCCTTATATCATGATAAATGTTTATTATTCATGCTAGAATTGTATTAACCGGAAACATAATACATCTGTGAATACATAGACAAATAGAGTGTCACTAGTATGCCTCTACTTGACTAGCTCGTTAATCAAAGATGGTTATGTTTCCTAACCATGGACAAAGAGTTTTTATTTGATTAACGGGATCACATCATTAGGTGAATGATCTGATTGACATGACCCATTCCATTAGCTTAGCACCCGATCGTTTAGTATGTTGCTATTGCTTTCTTCATGACTTATACATGTTCCTATGACTATGAGATTATGCAACTCCCGTTTGCCGGAGGAACACTTTGTGTGCTACCAAACGTCACAACATAAATGGGTGATTATAAAGGTGCTCTACAGGTGTCTCCAAAGGTACATGTTGGGTTGGCGTATTTCGAGATTAGGATTTGTCACTCCGATTGTCGGAGAGGTATCTCTGGGCCCTCTCGGTAATGCACATCACATAAGTGTAGGATCGAAAGTATGTCTAGAGGGGGGGTGATTAGACTACTTGACCAAATAAAAACTTAACCTTTTCCCAGTTTTAGTTCTTGGCAGATTTTAGCTATTTTAGGACAAGTCAAGCAATCATCACACAATTCAAGCAAGCATGCAAAGAGTATATTGGCAGCGGAAAGTAAAGCATGCAACTTGCAAGAATGTAAAGGGAAGGGTTTGGAGAATTCAAACGCAATTGGAGACACGGATGTTTTTCCCGTGGTTCGGATAGGTGGTGCTATCCTACATCCACGTTGATGGAGACTTCAACCCACAAAGGGTAACGGTTGCGAGAGTCCACGGAGGGCTCCACCCACAAAGGGTAACGGTTGCGCGAGTCCACACAGGGCTCCACCCACGAAGGGTCCACGAAGAATCAACCACCCACAAAGGGTCCACGAAGAAGCAACCTTGTCTATCCCACCATGGCCATCGCCCACACAGGACTTGCCTCACTAGCGGTAGATCTTCACGAAGTAGGCGATCTCCTTGCCCTTACAAACTCCTTGGTTCAACTCCACAATCTTGTCGGAGGCTCCCAAGTGACACCTAGCCAATCTAGGAGACACCACTCTCCAAGAAGTAACAAATGGTGTGTAGGTAATGAACTCCTTGCTCTTGTGCTTCAAATGATAGTCTCCCCAACACTCAACTCTCTCTCATAGGATTTGGATTTTGTGGAAAGAAGATTTGAGTGGAAAGCAACTTGGAAAGGCTAGAGATCAAGATTCATATGGTAGGAATGGAATATCTTGGTCTCAACACATGAGTAGGTGGTTCTCTCTCAGAACATATGAGTTGGAATGGTGTATGTGTTCTGATGGCTCTCTCTTCAAATGAAGAGGAGGTGGAGGGGTATATATAGCCTCCACACAAAATCCAACCGTTACACACAGTTTTCCAATCTCGGTGGGACCGAATCAACAAACTCGGTCGGACCGAAAATGTAAACCTAGTGACCGTTAGAGATTTTCGGTGGGACTGACATGCAACTCGGTAGGACCGATATGGTTAGGGTTTGGGCATAACATAATCTCGGTGAGACCGATTACACAAACTCGGTGAGACCGAATTTGGTAATTAGCTAACCAGAAAGTTGGTCAGGCAAACTCGGTGGGACCGATTTTCTCTTTCGGTGAGACCGAAAAGTTACAAAGGGGAAACACTGAATTTACATTGCAATCTCGGTGGGATCGATTCGCTCTTTCGGTGAGACCGAAAAGTTACGAAAGGGAAACAGAGAGTTTGCAATCCCATCTCGGTGAGACCGAGATCCCTATCGGTAGAACCGAATTGCTAGGGTTTGGCAGTGGCTTATGACAAGTGAAACTCGGTGGCGCCGGATAGGAAGAATCGGTAGGACCGAGTTTGGCTTAGGGTTTAAGTCATACGTGGAAGTGGGAAAGTAGTTGAGGGTTTTGGAGCATATCACTAAGCACATGAAGCAAGAGGCTCATTAAGCAACACCTCATCCCTCCTTGATAGTATTGGCTTTTCCTAAAGACTCAATGTGATCTTGGATCACTAAAATATAAAATGAAGAGTCTTGAGCTTTTGAGCTTGAGCCAATCCTTTGTCCTTAGCATTTTGAGGGTTCCACTTTCACATCCATGCCATGCCAATCATTGGGCTTTCCTGAAATAATCATCTTGGAATAGCATTAGCTCAATGAGATATATGTTGTTATGAATTACCAAAACCACCTAGGGATAGTTGCACTTTCAATCTCCCCCTTTTTGGTAATTGATGACAACATATAGATCAAAGCTTCGACAAATGATAATAAGCATGAAATATATCGTCGCTTTGAGAAGTATGTGATAAGTAAGAACTCCCCCTAGGTTTGTGCATATTTAAAATTTGCTTTGGACTGCAAATGCACAAGGAGTTAGAGTCATGGGTTACTCTTCCATGTCACATACATCTTGGTGGAGCGCTTAAAATGATAAGAATGACATACATGCACTCATCACCAAGAATAGTAAATGATCACATAAGATAGATAAGATAATAGCATTAAGCAAGCATTAAGTGTAGCTTATGATCAAACACATGATCATCAATGTCTCACAAGCAATGACATAGTATCTCAAGCACTCAAAAGCAAACAAGTTCGAAAAACCACCAAATAAAGCAAGAGAGAAAAGCAACACTCTCTCTCTCTCGAAGCCTATGATCTATACATTTTTCTCCCCCTTTGGCAACAATTTACCAAAAAGTTCCTAGAAAAATGCATAGTGTTAAGTCGACGCTCAGGCTTGATCTTCAGGTGGTGGTGGAGTCCGGATCACTCCAAGGACGAAGGCTTCTGTAGACGCTGGAGTTGGAGCTGAAGTAGATGATGGAGCTGGTGGAACTGAGGCTGTAGCTGGTGCTGAGGTGGTGGCTCTGGTGGCAGCAACTGGCACGGCAGACGACCTCGGACCTCGTGGCACTCTGGCAAAGGCATCAGTGGTAGTCCTGCCTCTCCTCTCCTGCATGTCATCCTGGAGCTGCTCCACTGCAGTCTGAATCTCTGTCACCTTGACATCCAAGTCATAGAACTTTTGTTCCATGATCCTCTCTAAGCTTGCCTGGTTCTGAGTTAGGGTGGCTAGTCCTTTCTCAATCCGCAGGGTGGATGCAATCAGGTAACCAAGCTGCTCTTGTTTAGTTTTCAAGAAATACTCAGATGCCTCCTCTTGGGTTGGCATCTTGGCAGCTTTCTCCTTCGTTGCCTTCTCCTTCTTGGCTTGTGCTTGGGCAAATGATGGCTCATTCTCAGTCATGACTACTTGATTGTCCTCAAAATCTGGAAGGATGGGCAAGTGTTCCTTGTCCAACAAGTATATGCCCGTGCCCATCTTGGAGTTAATGAGCTCCTGAATTTGAGGGGCATAACCACAGCTCCTCTTCTGATCTGCTGCAGTCCTCTTGATAGTCTCTACTATGAGGCTCATGACCTTGAATTACTGTGGCACATCAAATACATGTAGCAAGTTGATTGCATGGCCTCTGATCATCTTGTGATCACCTGACTTGGGCAAGAGAGTGTGCCTCAATATCCAATTGATTGTTGGCAGCCCTGACAGAAGATAGTGCACAGACCCAAACTTGAAAGTATCAAGAGCTTCATTGGGAATCTCCTTGTACATGTTGGACATTGAGTTATGGTCCATCTTCTTCTTGGCATAAATGTCCAAGTCATCTGCTTGCTCCTCTGGGGCATTGATCAACTTTGCCCATTCCTCAACAGTTGATTGGTACCTCGTACCTTCAGACATCCATGTGATCCTTCCATCTGGGTAGAAGTGTGCTGTGGAGTAGAATTGCATGATAAGCTCCTCGTTCCACTTTGTGAGCTTCTGCCCAACAAAGTCTGCAACTCCACACGCACTAAAGCTGTCATACACTCCAGGGTAGTGTTCCTCATTTTCCTTCATGTAGGTCCAGTCGACCCATCTCATGTCACAAACAATGGGCTTCTTGTCAAGCAGTACTGTCTCATAGAAATCTTGCTACTCCTTGGTGTGAAATCTGTAATCCACAGCAGTCCTTCTCCTTGAAGCATATGGATCTGCTTCTCTCCACTTCCTCAGCCCTGAGTCTCTCCTGAGCTTCATGTCCTCAGCCACAGGATGAGCATCATTGTGGTCTGGGATCTTGGGCTTGAGTTTTCTAAGAACTTGCTCTTCATCCTCTACTTCAGTAGCTTCAGGCACTGGGGCCTTGTTCTTTTCAGTAGCAGGTATGCTCCTTGTATTTCTCTTTGGTGTTGTCTTGACCTTTGATGCAGCCTTGGGCTTAGATGCAGTAGCCCCTGATTTGATAGCATCACCCATTAGCTTGGGTGCCTTAGGTGTTGGTGCAGCAACTTCTTCTTCCTCTTCCTATTCCATAATGGAAGCCTTTCCAAGCACTCTGGCTACGGTCTTCTTGACCCTTTCCTTCCTCTTCTTGCCTTCAGGAACAACTGGCTCTTTGGGTGCAGGCTTTTCAGTTGAAGCTCTACCCTTTGACATAGGCTGCCTGCCTGCTGGCCTTTTGATCTTCAGTCCTGGCTTTGTGCCTTGAGCTGGCTCAACTCTCTTTGATGTGGCCTCTTCCTCTGCCACATAATCTTCATCTTCAGAATCAGAAGTTCTCTTCTTCCTTTGTCTAGTGGCAGCTTTTGGCAGATTGCTTGGGGTACTTCTGCTGCCATCATCTAAAGAGCTGGAGGGACTAGTGCCCTCACTCATCACCACTTGCTGTTCTGACACATTCTGGCTGTCACTCTGATCTGACATGTTGAACAAGCTGACTGCTGACCCTGTGAACAGTTTATAGATGAGGTAGAATAGATGAGCATCACAAAATGCAGAGATTTTTGCACAAGAATGATCCAAAAACTTAGTTTTAGTTTCCCACTGAAATCATCTCGGATCTACCGAATTTTAAACTCGGTGATACCGAAGCAGTTTTGGCACCTAAACTAGTGAACTCGGTCAGACCGAGTCACAGTTCGGTGGCACCGAGACTGCTAGGGTTTCACAGAGTTCCAAAATCGGTCACACCGATAAGTAATTCTCGGTCAGACCGAGTCTCACTTGTGCAATGGCATAAGCCAAATCGGTGGGACCGAGTTTTTCAACTCGGTGGGTCCGAGATGGTTTCGGCGGAAACCTAACCCTAAAATTTTCGAATCAAACCTAATCTATGAGCGCATTGACTGGATAGGAGTGTTTCAATCATGGCAAGAATCATGATGATCACAATGTGCTAAGAATCGGATTGGAGAATAGCACAAAGATCGAGTCCATACCCTAGTTCGGCGGAGACTCGCTACGGCGGCAACGGCGGGGTAGAATTCCCGTTGACGGCGACGGAGACCAGCGACTGGAGGCGGCTGGCGGCGAGGAGACGATCCGGAGACCACGTTGGCAGAGCAGGCTATCGCGCGGGCGAAGGGGTTCGGAGAAATTTCCAAAATTTTGCCCGTGACTGTATATAGCCTGACCCTGTCGGTGTGACCGAGTGGAACAACTCGGTGGCACCGAGATTCATAACTGCAGGCAGTTACTGAAACTTGGTGTGACCGAAAGGTTCAAATCGGTTGCACCGAGATCGAAAACCTAGATCAACTTAATGATCTCGGTAGGAACGAAAGTGGGGTATCGGTCAGACCGAGAATCATAAAGAGGTTTTGGAAGTTTAAGTCTATGACGAATCGGGGACTCCGAGCGCTCCTCACACAGAGTGGTTCGAATCTGACTTGATCAAATTTTGTGATGCAGCATGAATAGAGTTTGAGACGAGAAAAGCATAGATAGCTAGAGGAGGTTCTTAGGCATTCTTGTCCATCCACTTGGCAAAAGAAAATAAAACCAAACAATCAAAACAACAAGTGGATGTCCTCGAATGAGTAAAATATGCAACCAGCATGCTCACACAATAAGATGGCAAATGAAATATGTGACAAGGCATGCACAACCAATTCTAGCAACTATCAAGCAATTTGCGATGACTAGGTCATCTATATATGAGTATATTGACTTAGGAGTCAAGTGAGAACACTTGATCATAGGTCATACTCATCGTTTAAGCTCAAGTGGGGTTACCACTTTTACATAAAGCATTGTTGTGTTCACATCTTTAGAGTTGCTTTAGCTCAAGTCTTAGAGTAAAGCTCCCCTAGATGTGATACCCCCCCTTAAGAGGGATGAACTAACCTTGGGTTTTGTCGATGATGACTTCATGTAGATGTTGAAGATGTGGATGCTCAATGTTGATGTAGATCACTTGGAGCTATCCATTTGAGTGAATTGCACTTTTAATACCTACATGGGTTAGTCCCACAAGGAACAAACAAGGATATCCATAGACATAGAGTGATGCACACACAAGATGATGTCCATGAAAACTTTTAGGTTACCTTGTCCCTTGTCTTACCAACAAGAGGGTTTGTGACTCCTTGAACTAGTGCAGGATGTGGAAGTTGATTGCACTTGTTCTTGCCAAAATGATAAGAGTGAAGTATGTTGGCGGAGTCACCCTCAAGGAATCTCTAGTTCTTCTTCTTTTGGATCCACATCATCTTGATGGGAATCCTTGGAGTTGTAGTCGTACTTGATGAAGTGGAACTTGAAGTAGTCTTGGGAATCCACTTGACTAAGGTCTTAGGAGCTTCTTCAAATGCGTCAATTTCCTCTTGAAGCTTGTCCTTGCCTTTTTGCTTGTAGTCTTGTGGTGGAAGATCATCTTGAGCTTGTGTCCCCTTGAAAGAAGTATCATACTTCTCTTGTTGAGGAACAAACTTTGTCTTGGGGTATTGATCTTCTTCCCACTCAACTCCATTGGCATTGAACTTTCGTTCAAAACCAACACCTTGATTCTTCCGGTGCATTCCTTGCTTGCGCACAATTTCCTCGAATTGCTTGCTCCCGGCAAGGCTTTTGTACACTCCTTTCTCTATAATTCCCTTCAATAAGCTATTTTCTTGCTCAAGTGTAACTTGGCTAAGAGAATCATTAGTGGAGTCAAGAGAGCTACTAGAAGCAAACAATATTGGATTTAGCATGATCATTGTTACTGCTAGAGGAAGAATCTTTCTTGTTCTTGTTACTAGACTTGACTTGAGGCATGTAAGTGGATAAGAGTAAACGCTTGGCAATGTAAGAAGAACTTTTCTTGCGGAGATCATCATTGATTTCTTTTAAGAACTCATGCTCTTGCTCAAGATTGAGCTTTTCAAAGCGTAATTTCTCATGAGCTCTTAAAAGTTCTCGATGATCTTCGAAGATAGTTTCATGAGCTAACTTAAGAGTGTTTAGTTCTTTAGTTAGAGCCTCAATCTTTTCCTTATCATTGTCATTTGTTTTATCTTGATTAGCATGATTAATTGACATTTTCATCATAGTATTCATCACTAGAGTTGTCAACAAGCAAATCATCACCTAACAAGTCATCTTCATCACTATTGAAATCAACATACTCGGGGTGTGTTACCTTAGGACCTTTGGCCATGAAGCATCTTCCAATTCCTTCATTTGGTGAGTCAAATATTGAAGGAAATATGCCCTAGAGGCAATAATAAAGTTATTATTTATTTCCTTATAATCATGATAAATGTTATTATTCATGCTAGAATTGTACTAACCGTAAACATAATACATGTGTGAATACATAGACAAACAAAGTGTCACTAGTATGCCTCTACTTGACTAGCTCGTTAATCAAAGATGGTTATGTTTCCTAACCATGAAAAATGAGTTGTTATTTGATTAACGGGATCACATCATTAAGAGAATGATCTGATTGACATGACCCATTCCATTAGCTTAGCACCCGATCGTTTAGTATGTTGATATTGCTTTCTTCATGACTTATACATGTTCCTATAACTATGAGATTATGCAACTCCCATTTACCGGAGGTACACTTTGGGTACTACCAAACGTCACAACGTAACTGGGTGATTATAAAGGAGTACTACAGGTGTCTCCAAAGGTACATGTTGGGTTGGCGTATTTCGAGATTAGGTTTTGTCACTCCGATTGTCGGAGAGGTATCTCTGGGCCCTCTCGGTAATGCACATCACTTAAGCCTTGCAAGCATTGCAACTAAATGAGTTAGTTGCGGGATGATGTATTACAGAACGAGTAAAGAGACTTGCCGGTAACGAGATTGAACTAGGTATTGGATACCGACGATCGAATCTCGGGCAAGTAACATACCGATGACAAAGGGAACAACGTATGTTGTTATGCGGTCTGACCGATAAAGATCTTCGTTGAATATGTAGGAGCCAATATGGGCATCTAGGTTCCGCTATTGGTTATTGACCAGAGATGTGTCTCAGTCATGTCTGCATTATTCTCGAACCGTAGGGTCCGCACGCTTAACGTTACGATGACAGTTATTATGAGTTTATGCATTTTGATGTACCGAAGTTAGTTCGGAGTCCCGGATGTGATCACGGACATGACGAGGAGTCTCGAAATGGTCGAGACATAAAGATTGATATATTGGAAGCCTATATTTGGACATCGAAAGTGTTCCGGGTAAAATCGGGATTTTACCGGAGTACCGGGAGGTTACCGGAACCCCGCGGGAGCCATATGGGCCTTAATGGGCTTTAGTGGAAAGGAGAAAGGGGCAGCCCAAGGTGGCCGCGCGCCTCCCCCCTCCCCTAGACCTATTAGGACTAGGAGAGCTCGCCGGCCCCCCCTCTCTCTTTCCCCCTCAGGGAATCCTAGTCCAACTAGGATTGGGGGGGGAGTCCTACTCCCGGTAGGAGTAGGACTCCTCCTGCGCCCTCCTCCTGGCCGGCGGCCCCCTCCCCCTTGGCTCCTTTATATACGGAGGCAGGGGGCACCTCTAGACACATAAGTTGATCATTGAGATCGTTCCTTAGCCGTGTGCGGTGCCCCCTGCCACCATATTCCACCTCGATTATATTATAGCAGTGCTTAGGCGAAGCCCTGCGACAGTAGAACATCAAGATCGTCACCACGCCGTCGTGCTGACAGAACTCCTCCCCGACGCTTTGCTGGATCGGAGCCCGGGGATCGTCATCGAGTTGTACGTGTGCTAAGAACTTGGAGGTGCCGGAGTAACGGTGCTTGGATCGGTCGGATTGGGAAGACGTACGACTACTTCCTCTACGTTGTGTCAATGCTTCCGCAGTCGGTCTGCGTGGGTACGTAGACAACACTCTCCCCTCTCGTTGCTATGCATCACCATGATCTTGCGTGAGCGTAGGAAATTTTTTGAAATTACTACGAAACCCGACAGTGGCATCCGAGCCTAGGTTTTATATGTTGATGTTATATGCACGAGTAGAACACAAGTGAGTTGTGGGCGATATAAGTCATACTGCCTACCAGCATGTCATACTTTGGTTCAGCGGTATTGTTGGACGAGACGACCCGGACCAACATTACGCGTACGCTTACGCGAGACCGGTTCCCCCGACGTGCTTTGCACATAGGTGGCTTGCGGGCGACTGTCTCTCCAACTTTAGTTGAACCGAGTGTGGCTACGCCCGGTCCTTGCGAAGGTTAAAACAGAGTCTATTTGACAAACTATCGTTGTGGTTTTGATGCGTAGGTGAGATTGGTTCTTGCTTAAAGCCCGTAGCAGCCACGTAAAACTTAAAACAACAAAGTAGAGGACGTCTAACTTGTTTTTGTAGGGCATGTTGTGATGTGATATGGTCAAGGCATGATGATGAATTTTATTGTATGAGATGATCATGTTTTGTAACCGAGTTATCGGCAACTGACAGGAGCCATATGGTTGTCGCTTTATTGTATGCAATGCAATCGCGATGTAATGCTTTACTTTATCACTAAGCGGTAGCGATAGTCGTGGAAGCATAAGATTGGCGAGACGACAACGATGCTACGATGGAGATCAAGGTGTCGCGCCGGTGACGATGGTGATCATGACGGTGCTTCGGAGATGGAGATCACAAGCACAAGATGATGATGGCCATATCATATCACTTATATTGATTGCATGTGATGTTTATCTTTTTATGCATCTTATCTTGCTTTGATTGACGGTAGCATTATAAGATGATCTCTCGCTAAATTATCAAGAAGTGTTCTCCCTGAGTATGCACTGTTGCCAAAGTTCATCGTGCCCAGACACCACGTGATGATCGGGTGTGATAAGCTCTACGTCCATCTACAACGGGTGCAAGCCAGTTTTTGCACACGCAGAATACTCAGGTTAAACTTGACGAGCCTAGCATATGCAGATATGGCCTCGGAACACGGAGACCGAAAGGTCGAGCGTGAATCATATAGTAGATATGATCAACATAACGATGTTCACCATTGAAAACTACTCCATCTCACATGATGATCGGTTATGGTTTAGTTGATTTGGATCACGTGATCACTTAGAGGATTAGAGGGATGTCTATCTAAGTGGGAGTTCTTAAGTAATTTGATTAATTGAACTTAAACTTATCATGAACTTAGTACCTGATAGTATCTTGCTTGTTTATGTTGATTGTAGATAGATGGCTCGTGCTGTTGTTCCGTTGAATTTTAATGCGTTCCTTGAGAAAGCAAAGTTGAAAGATGATGGTAGCAATTACACGGACTGGGTCCGTAACTTGAGGATTATCCTCATTGCTGCTCAGAAGAATTACGTCCTGGAAGCACCGCTGGGTGCCAGGCCTGCTGCTGGAGCAACACCAGATGTTATGAACGTCTGGTAGAGCAAAGCTGATGACTACTCGATAGTTCAGTGTGCCATGCTTTACGGCTTAGAATCGGGACTTCAACGACGTTTTGAACGTCATGGAGCATATGAGATGTTCCAGGAGTTGAAGTTAATATTTCAAGCAAATGCCCAGATTGAGAGATATGAAGTCTCCAATAAGTTCTATAGCTGCAAGATGGAGGAGAACAGTTCTGTCAGTGAGCATATACTCAAAATGTCTGGGTATAATAATCACTTGATTCAGATGGGAGTTAATCTTCCAGATGATTGCGTCATTAACAGAATTCTCCAATCACCGCCACCAAGCTACAAGAGCTTCGTGATGAACTATAATATGCAAGGGATGAACAAGACTATTCCCGAGCTCTTCGTAATGCTGAAAGCTGCGGAGGTAGAAATCAAGAAGGAGCATCAAGTGTTGATGGTTAACAAGACCACTAGTTTCAAGAAAAAGGGCAAAGGGAAGAAGAAGGGGAACTTCAAGAAGAACGGCAAGCTAGTTGCTGCTCAGGAGAAGAAACCCAAGTCTGGACCTAATCCTGAAACTGAGTGCTTCTACTGCAAGCAGACTGGTCACTGGAAGCGGAACTGCCCCAAGTATTTGGCGGATAAGAAGGATGGCAAGGTGAACAAAGGTATATGTGATATACATGTTATTGATGTGTACCTTACTAGAGATCGCAGTAGCACCTGGGTATTTGATACTGGTTCTGTTGCTAATATTTGCAACTCGAAACAGGGACTACGGATTAAGCGAACACTGGCAAAGGACGAGGTGATGATGCGCGTGGGAAATGGTTCCAAAGTCGATGTGATCGCGGTCGGCACGCTACCTCTACATCTACCTTCGGGATTAGTATTAGACCTAAATAATTGTTATTTGGTGCCAGCGTTGAGCATGAACATTATATCTGGATCTTGTTTGATGAGAGACGGTTATTCATTTAAATCAGAGAATAATGGTTGTTCTATTTATATGAGTAATATCTTTTATGGTCATGCACCTTTGAAGAGTGGTCTATTTTTGATAAATCTCGATAGTAGTGATACACATATTCATAATGTTGAAGCCAAAAGATGCAGAGTTGATAATGATAGTGCAACTTATTTGTGGCACTGCCGTTTAGGTCATATCGGTGTAAAACGCATGAAGAAACTCCATACTGATGGGCTTTTGGAACCTCTTGATTATGAATCACTTGGTACTTGCGAACCGTGCCTCATGGGCAAGATGACTAAAACACCGTTCTCCGGTACTATGGAGAGAGCAACAGATTTGTTGGAAATCATACATACAGATGTATGTGGTCCGATGAATATTGAGGCTCATGGCAGATATCGTTATTTTCTCACCTTCACAGATGATTTAAGCAGATATGGGTATATCTACTTAATGAAACATAAGTCTGAAACATTTGAAAGGTTCAAAGAATTTCAGAGTGAAGTTGAAAATCATCGTAACAAGAAAATAAAGTTTCTACGATCTGATCGTGGAGGAGAATATTTGAGTTACGAGTTTGGTGTACATTTGAAAAATTGTGGAATAGTTTCGCAACTCCCCATCCGGAACACCTCAGCGTAATGGTGTGTCCGAACGTCGTAATCGTACTTTACTGGATATGGTGCGATCTATGATGTCTCTTACTGATTTACCGCTATCGTTTTGGGGATACGCTCCAGAGACGGCCGCATTCACGTTAAATAGGGCACCATCAAAATCCGTTGAGACGACGCCTTATGAACTGTGGTTTGGCAAGAAACCAAAGTTGTCATTTCTGAAAGTTTGGGGCTGCGATGCTTATGTGAAAAAGCTTCAACCTGATAAGCTCGAACCCAAATCGGAGAAATGTGTCTTCATAGGATATCCAAAGGAAGCTATTGGATACACCTTCTATCACAGATCCGAAGGCAAGACTTTTGTTGCTAAATTCGGAAACTTTCTGGAGAAGGAGTTTCTCTCGAAAGAAGTGAGTGGGAGGAAAGTAGAACTTGACGAGGTAACTGTACCTGCTCCCTTATTGGAAAGTAGTACATCACAGAAAACTGTTTCTGTGACACCTACACCAGTTAGTGAGGAAGTCAATGATAATGATCATGAAACTTCAGAACAAGATACTATTGAACCTCGTAGATCAACCAGAGTAAGATCCGCGCCAGAGTGGTACGGTAATCCCGTCCTGGAAGTCATGATGCTAGATCATGATGAACCTACGAACTATGAAGAAGCAATGGTGAGCCCAGATTCCACAAAGTGGCTTGAAGCCATGAAATCTGAGATGGGATCCATGTATGAGAACAAAGTATGGACTTTGGTTGACTTGCCCGATGATCGGCAAGCAATTGAGAATAAATGGATCTTCAAGAAGAAGACTGACGCTGACGATAATATTACTGTCCACAAAGCTCGACTTGTCGCAAAAGGTTTTCGGCAAGTTCAAGGGGTTGACTACGATGAGACCTTCTCACCCGTAGCGATGCTTAAGTCTGTCCGAATCATGTTAGCAATTGCCGCATTTTATGATTATGAAATTTGGCAGATGGATGTCAAAACTGCATTCCTGAATGGATTTCTGGAAGAAGAGTTGTATATGATGCAACCAGAAGGTTTTGTCGATCCAAAGGGAGCTAACAAAGTGTGCAAGCTCCAGCGATCCATTTATGGACTCGTGCAAGCCTCTCGGAGTTGGAATAAACGTTTTGATAGTGTGATCAAATCATTTGGTTTTATACAGACTTTTGGAGAAGCCTGTATTTACAACAAAGTGAGTGGGAGCTCTGTAGCATTTCTGATATTATATGTGGATGACATATTACTAATTGGAAATGATATAGAATTTCTGGATAGCATAAAGGGATACTTGAATAAGAGTTTTTCAATGAAAAACCTCGGTGAAGCTGCTTACATATTAGGCATTAAGATCTATAGAGATAGATCAAAACGCTTAATTGGACTTTCACAAACAACATACCTTGACAAAATTTTGAAGAAGTTCAAAATGGATCAAGCAAAGAAAGGATTCTTGCCTATGTTACAAGGTGTGAAATTGAGTAAGACTCAATGCCCGACCACTGCAGAAGATAGAGAGAATATGAAATATGTTCCCTATGCATCAGCGATAGGATCTATCGGGTATGCAATGCTGTGTACCAGACCTGATGTGTGCCTTGCTATAAGTCTAGCAGGGAGGTACCAAAGTAATCCAGGAGTGGATCACTGGACAGTGGTCAAGAACATCCTGAAATACCTGAAAAGGACTAAGGATATGCTTCTCGTATATGGAGGTGACAAAGAGCTCGTCATAAATGGTTACGTTGATGCAAGCTTTGACACTGATCCGGATGATTCTAAATCGCAAACCGGATACGTGTTTACATTAAACGGTGGAGCTGTCAGTTGGTGCAGTTCTAAACAAAGCGTTGTAGCGGGATCTACATGTGAAGCGAAGTACATAGCTGCTTCAGAAGCAGCAAATGAAGGAGTCTGGATGAAGGAGTTCATATCCGATCTAGGTGTCATACCTAGTGCATCGAGTCCAATGAAAATCTTTTGTGACAATACTGGTGCAATTGCCTTGGCAAAGGAATCCAGATTTCACAAGAGAACCAAGCACATCAAGAGACGCTTCAATTCCATTCGAGATCTAGTCCAGGTGGGAGACATAGAGATTTGCAAGATACATACGGATCTGAATGTTGCAGACCCATTTACTAAGCCTCTTCCACGAGCAAAACATGATCAGCACCAAGGCTCCATGGGTGTTAGAATCATTACGGTGTAATCTAGATTATTGACTCTAGTGCAAGTGGGAGACTGAAGGAAATATGCCCTAGAGGCAATAATAAAGTTATTATTTATTTCCTTATAATCATGATAAATGTTTATTATTCATGCTAGAATTGTATTAACCGGAAACATAATACATGTGTGAATACATAGACAAACAAAGTGTCACTAGTATGCCTCTACTTGACTAGCTTGTTAATCAAAGATGGTTATGTTTCCTAACCATGAACAATGAGTTGTTATTTGATTAACGGGATCACATCATTAAGAGAATGATCTGATTGACATGACCCATTCCATTAGCTTAGCACCCGATCGTTTAGTATGTTGCTATTGCTTTCTTCATGACTTATACATGTTCCTATGACTATGAGATTATGCAACTCCCGTTTACCGGAGGTACACTTTGGGTACTACCAAACGTCACAATGTAACTGGGTGATTATAAAGGAGTACTACAGGTGTCTCCAAAGGTACATGTTGGGTTGGCGTATTTCGAGATTAGGTTTTGTCACTCTGATTGTCGGAGAGGTATCTCTGGGCCCTCTCGGTAATGCACATCACTTAAGCCTTGCAAGCATTGCAACTAAATGAGTTAGTTGCGGGATGATGTATTACAGAACGAGTAAAGAGACTTGCCGGTAACGAGATTGAACTAGGTACTGGATACCGACGATCGAATCTCGGGCAAGTAACATACCGATGACAAAGGGAACAACGTATGTTGTTATGCGGTCTGACCGATAAAGATCTTCGTTGAATATGTAGGAGCCAATATGGGCATCTAGGTCCCGCTATTGGTTATTGACCAGAGATGTGTCTCAGTCATGTCTGCATTATTCTCGAACCATAGGGTCCGCACGCTTAACGTTACGATGACAGTTATTATGAGTTTATGCATTTTGATGTACCGAAGTTAGTTCGGAGTCCCGGATGTGATCACGGACATGACGAGGAGTCTCGAAATGGTCGAGACATAAAGATTGATATATTGGAAGCCTATATTTGGACATCGGAAGTGTTCCGGGTAAAATCGGGATTTTACCGGAGTACCGGGAGGTTACCGGAACACCCCGGGAGCCATATGGGCCTTAATGGGCTTTAGTGGAAAGGAGAAAGGGGCAGCCCAAGGTGGCCGCGCGCCTCCCCCCTCTCCTAGTCCTATTAGGACTAGGAGAGGTGGCCGGCCCCCTCTCTCTCTTTCCCCCTCAGGGAATCCTAGTCCAACTAGGATTGGGGGGGGGGGGAGTCCTACTCCCGGTAGGAGTAGGACTCCTCCTGCACCCTCCTCCTGGCCGGCGGCTCCCTCCCCCTTGGCTCCTTTATATACGGAGGCAGGGGGCACCTCTAGACACACAAGTTGATCATTGAGATCTTTCCTTAGCCGTGTGCGGTGCCCCCTGCCACCATATTCCACCTTGATTATATTGTAGCAGTGCTTAGGCGAAGCCCTGTGACAGTAGAACATCAAGATCGTCACCACGCCGTCGTGCTGACGGAACTCCTCCCCGACGCTTTGTTGGATCGGAGCCCAGGGATCGTCATCGAGCTGTACGTGTGCTAAGAACTCGGAGGTGCCGGAGTAACGGTGCTTGGATCGGTCGGATCGGGAAGACGTACGACTACTTCCTCTACGTTGTGTCAACGCTTCCGCAGTCGGTCTGCGTGGGTACGTAGACAACACTCTCCCCTCTCGTTGCTATGCATCACATGATCTTGCGTGAGCGTAGGAAATTTTTTGAAATTACTACGAAACCCAACAAATATGTCGTAGGAGTTGGTTGACACAAGTGCTAGACCGGCAACACCATCATCTTGAGTATCTTTGGAGTCGGAGTGATAACTTCTCTCGGAGTGGCTGTCGGAGTCGGAGCCGGATACCCATTCACCAACATGAGCTTGATGTCTTCGTCTTGTGTAGCTACTTGATGATTTTTCCTTCCTTTCCGAATCCTTGCTTTTCCATGAGTATCTTCGTTCATAACGATCATCTCTACTCCTTCTCTCTCTTGGTGGTGATTTTTTGCTTCTTCTTTTTGGAGAATCTTCTCTTCTCTTGTAGGGAGTCGTACACTCATTGGAATAGTGTCCGGGTCTTCCACAACTGTAGCAGTTTCGCTCTCGACTAGAAGATCTTTTGTCATTGTAGGACCTTGACTTGAAGCTTCTATCTTTGCTTCTACTCTTGTAGAACTTGTTGAAGTTCTTCACCATTAAGCTCAATTCTTCATTGAAGTCTTGTTTCTCACTTGATGATGTAGGGGCTTCACATGAGGCTTTATAGGCACCACTTGATTTGTTGTGAAGTTCCTCTTTATCCTTAAGTGACATCTCATGAGCAACAATTCTTCCAATCACCTCCGTTGGCTTGAGATCTTTGTAATTGGGCATCATTTGGATCAATGTGCACACGGTATCATATTTTCCATCCAAGGCTCTTAGAATCTTCTTGATGATGAATCTATCGGTCATCTCTTCACTTCCTAAGCCGGCAATCTCATTTGTGATGAGAGCAAGCCTAGAGTACATTTCAGCGACACCTTCACCATCCTTCATCTTGAACTTGTCAAGTTGACTTTGAAGCACATCCAACTTGGATTCCTTGACGGAGTCGGTACCTTCGTGCATATCAATCAAAGTGTCCCAAATTTCCTTCGCATTCTCAAGATGGATGATTTTGTTGAATTCTTCGGGGCACAATCCGTTGAAGAGAATATCACAAGCTTGAGCATTGTATTGCAACATCTTCAACTCATCCGCGGTAGCTTCATGGTTTGGTTCTTTCCCATCAAAGAAGTCACCTTGCAAACCAACACACACAATAGCCCAAACGGCGGGGTTATGTCCAAGAATATGCATTTTCATTTTATGCTTCCAACTAGCAAAATTAGTACCATCAAAGTAGGGACCTCTACGGTGATAATTTCCCTTGCTAGACGCCATACTCTCCTAGGTTGTGAAACCAAGGCTATGACCACCAAAAGCTATGGAGATCAAAGCAAATGGAGACCAAAGCTCTGATACCACTTGTAGGATCGAAAGTATGTCTAGAGGGGGGGTGATTAGACTACTTGACCAAATAAAAACTTAACCTTTTCCCAATTTTAGTTCTTGGCAGATTTTAGCTATTTTAGGACAAGTCAAGCAATCATCACACAATTCAAGCAAGCATGCAAAGAGTATATTGGCAGCGGAAAGTAAAGCATGCAACTTGCAAGAATGTAAAGGGAAGGGTTTGGAGAATTCAAACGCAATTGGAGACACGGATGTTTTTCCCGTGGTTCGGATAGGTGGTGCTATCCTACATCCACGTTGATGGAGACTTCAACCCACAAAGGGTAACGGTTGCGAGAGTCCACGGAGGGCTCCACCCACAAAGGGTAACGGTTGCGCGAGTCCACACAGGGATCCACCCACGAAGGGTCCATGAAGAATCAACCACCCACAAAGGGTCCACGAAGAAGCAACCTTGTCTATCCCACCATGGCCATCGCCCACACAGGACTTGCCTCACTAGCGGTAGATCTTCACGAAGTAGGCGATCTCCTTGCCCTTACAAACTCCTTGGTTCAACTCCACAATCTTGTCGGAGGCTCCCAAGTGACACCTAGCCAATCTAGGAGACACCACTCTCCAAGAAGTAACAAATGGTGTGTAGATAATGAACTCCTTGCTCTTGTGCTTCAAATGATAGTCTCCCCAACACTCAACTCTCTCTCATAGGATTTGGATTTTGTGGAAAGAAGATTTGAGTGGAAAGCAACTTGGAAAGGCTAGAGATCAAGATTCATATGGTAGGAATGGAATATCTTGGTCTCAACACATGAGTAGGTGGTTCTCTCTCAGAACATATGAGTTGGAATGGTGTATGTGTTCCAATGGCTCTCTCTTCAAATGAAGAGGAGGTGGAGGGGTATATATAGCCTCCACACAAAATCCAACCGTTACACACAGTTTTCCAATCTCGGTGGGACCGAATCAACAAACTCGGTCGGACCGAAAATGTAAACCTAGTGACCGTTAGAGATTTTCGGTGGGACTGGCATGCAACTCGGTAGGACCGATATGGTTAGGGTTTGGGCATAACGTAATCTCGGTGAGACTGATTACACAAACTCGGTGAGACCGAATTTGGTAATTAGCTAACCAGAGAGTTGGTCAGGCAAACTCGGTGGGACCGATTTGCTCTTTCAGTGAGACCGAAAAGTTACAAAGGGGAAACACTGAATTTACATTGCAATCTCGGTGGGACCGATTCGCTCTTCCGGTGAGACCGAAAAGTTACGAAAGGGAAACAGAGAGTTTGCAATCCCATCTCGGTGAGACCGAGATCCCTATCGGTAGAACCGAATTGCTAGGGTTTGGCAGTGGCTTATGACAAGTGAAACTCGGTGGCGCCGGATAGGAAGAATCGGTAGGACCGAGTTTGGCTTAGGGTTTAAGTCATATGTGGAAGTGGGAAAGTAGTTGAGGGTTTTGGAGCATATCACTAAGCACATGAAGCAAGAGGCTCATTAAGCAACACCTCATCCCTCCTTGGTAGTATTGGCTTTTCCTAAAGACTCAATGTGATCTTGGATCACTAAAATATAAAATGAAGAGTCTTGAGCTTTTGAGCTTGAGACAATCCTTTGTCCTTAGCATTTTGAGGGTTCCACTTTCACATCCATGCCATGCCAATCATTGAGCTTTCCTGAAATAATCATCTTGGAATAGCATTAGCTTAATGAGCTATATGTTGTTATGAATTACCAAAACCACCTAGGGATAGTTGCACTTTCAATAAGCCTTGCAAGCATTGCAACTAATGAGTTAGTTGCGAGATGATGTATTACGAAACGAGTAAAGAGACTTGCCGGTAACGAGATTGAACTAGGTATTGAGATATCGACGATCGAATCTCGGGCAAGTAACATACCGATGACAAAGGGAACAACGTATGTTGTTATGCGGTATGACTGATAAAGATCTTCATAGAATATGTAGGAGCCAATATGAGCATCCAGGTTCCGCTATTGGTTATTGACCGGAGACGTGTCTCGGTCATGTCTACATTGTTCTCGAACCCGTAGTGTCCGCACGCTTAAGGTTTCGATGATAGTTATATTATGAGTTTATGAGTTTTGATGTACCGAAGTTAGTTCGGAGTCCCGGATGTGATCACGGACATGACGAGGAGTCTCTAAATGGTCGAGACATAAAGATTGATATATTGGACGGCTATATTCGGACACCGGAAGTGTTCCGGGTGATTTCGGAGAAAACCGGAGAGCCGGAGGGTTACCGGAACCCCCCCGGGAGAAGTAATGCGCCATATGGGCCTTAGTGGAGAGAGAGAGGGGCAGCCAAAGGTGGGACGCGTGCCTCCTCCCCCCTGGTCCAAATTGGACTAGGAGAGGGGGGCGGCGCCCCCCTTTCCCTCTCCCTCCCCACTTCTTTCCCCCTCCTAGTAGGAGTCCTACTCCTACTAGGAGGAGGACTCCTCCTTGGCGCGCCATAGAGGGCCGGCCGGCCTCCTCCCCTTGATCCTTTATATACGGGGGCAGGGGGCACCCCTAGACACACAAGTTGATCCACGTGATCATATTCTTAGCCGTGTGTGGTGCCCCCTTCCACCATAATCCTTGATAATATTGTAGCGGTGCTTAGGCGAAGCCCTGCGACGGTAGTACATCAACATCGTCACCACGCCGTCGTGCTGACGGAACTCTTCCCCGAAGCTTTGCTGGATCGGAGCCCGGGGAGCGTCATCGAGCTGAACGTGTGCCAAGAACTCGGAGGTGCCGGAGTAACGGTGCTTGGATCGGTTGAACCGGGAAGACGTACGACTACTTCCTCTACGTTGCGTCAACGCTTCCGCTTCGGTCTACGAGGGTACGTAGACAACACTCTCCCCTCTCGTTTCTATGCATCACCATGATCTTGCGTGTGCGTAGGAAATTTTTTGAAATTACTACGTTTCCTAACAGCTTCAAATATGCAATGTTAAAAGTGGGACTAACCCCAAAATCTGCAGGCAGCTCAAGTTTATATGCATTATCATTTATTTTCTCTAACACCTTAAAAGGACCAGCAGCACGTGGCTTTAGTTTTGATTTGCGCAAATTAGGAAATCTATCCTTACGCAAATGTAACCAAACAAGATCTCCAGGTGCAAACACAACATGTTTTCTACCCTTATCTCTAGCAAGATTATATTTAGCATTCATACGCTCAATGTTTTCCTTAGTTAACTCATGCATTTTTAAAATCAATTCAGCACGTTCTTTAGCATCAAAATTAACCTTCTCCGAAGATGGAAGAGGCAACAAATCAATAGGTGCACGAGGTAGGAAACCATACACAATTTCAAAAGGGCACATCTTAGTAGTAGAATGCAATGAACGATTATAAGCAAATTCAATATGAGGCAAGCATTCTTCCCACATTTTCTTATTATTCTTCAAAACAGCCCTAAGCATAGTAGACAATGTTCTATTGACTACTCCAGTTTTTCCATCAGTTTGGTGGTGACAAGTAGTACTAAAAAGCAGTTTAGTCCCCAACTTAGCCCATAAACATCTCCAAAAGTGGCTAAGAAATTTAGTATCATGATCTGAAACAATAGTATTTGGCACATCATGCAAGCGAATAATTTCATGACAGAACAAATCAGCAACATTAACAGCATCATCGCTTTTATGACATGGTATAAAGTGTGCCATTTTCGAGAACCTATCGATGACAACAAATATGCTATCCCTCCCCTTCTTTGTTTGAGGTAAACCTAAAACAAAGTCCATAGATATATCCTCCCAAGGAACACTAGGTACAGGCAAAGGCATATATAAACCATGAGGATTGAGTCGTGACTTACCTTTTTGACATGTAGTGCAGCGAGCAACAAAACGCTCAACATCCCGTCTCATCTTTGGCCAAAAGAAATGTGTAGCAAGTATATCCTCCGTTTTCTTGACGCCAAAGTGTCCCATTAATCCTCCTCCATGCGCCTCCTGCAACAACAAAAGACGAATGGACTGGAATGCATAGCTTGTTAGCACGAAACACAAATCCATCGTTGAGAACGAACTTGTTCTAAGTTCTCCATTCCTTACAATTCTGCAATACATCTTTAAATTCAGCATCATGCACATATTGATCTTTGATGGTCTCCAAACCAAATATTTTAAAGTCAAGTTGTGAAAGCATAGTATAATGACGAGACAATGCATCAGCAATAACATTTTCTTTACCCTTCTTGTGTTTAATGACATAAGGGAAAGTCTCAATGAATTCAACCCATTTAGCATGTCTATGGTTCAGTTTTTCTTGACTTTTAATGTGTTTCAAAGATTCATGATCAGAATGTATAACAAATTCCTTGGGCCATAAATAATGTTGCCATGTTTCTAAGGTCCGAAGAACAGCATATAATTCTTTATCATAAGTAGAATAGTTCAGACTAGACCCACTCAATTTTTCAGAAAAGTATGCAACAGGTTTGCCATCTTCTAATAACACACCTCCTAATCTAATTCCACTAGCATCACATTCAAGCTCAAAAGTCTTATTAAAATCAGGAAGTTGGAGTAAAGGAGCATGTGTCAACTTATCTTTTAATACCGTGAAGGCTTCTTCCTGTGTGGTACCCCAAACAAAAGGCACATCCTTCTTTGTAAGCTCGTTGAGAGGTGCAGCAATGGTGCTGAAATCTCTCACAAAACGCCTATAGAAACCAGCGAGGCCAAGGAAACTCCTCACTTGTGTGACCATTTTGGGTTGCGGCCAACTCTCAATAGCTTCAATCTTGGCTTTATCAACTTCAATTCCCTATGGAGTAACAACATAGCCAAGAAAAGATACTCGGTCGGTGCAAAAGGTGCACTTTCCAAGGTTACCAAACAAACGTGCATCACGTAGAGCAATAAAAACAACACGTAAATGTTCTAAATGTTCCTTCAAACATTTACTATAAATCAATATGTCATCAAAGTAAACTACCACAAATAGTCCAATGAAAGCACGTAAAACTTCGTTCATTAATCTCATGAAAGTACTAGGTGCATTAGTTAACCCAAAAGGCATGACTAACCACTCATATAATCCAATCTTAGTTTTAAATGTTGTTTTCCATTTATCTCCCAATTTCATACGAATTTGATGGTATCCACTACGCAAATCAACTTTGGAGAATATTGTAGAGCCACTCAATTCATCAAGCATATCATCTAGCCTAGGAATAGGATGACAATAACGAATAGTAATATTATTAATGCCTCTACAATCAACACACATACGCGACGTACCATCCTTTTTCGGCACTAAAATGATAGGAACATCACAAGGACTAAGGGATTCGCGTATATAACCTTTGTCGAGCAGTTCTTGTACTTGACGCATAATCTCCTTCGTCTCCTCTGGATTGGTACGGTATGGTGCACGGTTGGCTAATGATGCACCGGGAATTAAGTCAATTTGATGCTCAATCCCTCGAATAGGTGGTAATCCCGGTGGCACGTCTTGTGGAAAGATGTCAGCGAACTCCTGCAAAATGTTAGTGACAGCAGGAGGTAAAGAGGAAGGCACGTCCTCAAATGAAAATAATGCCTCTTTGCACACAAAAGCATAACAAACAGATTTGCTAAAATCTAGATCATCAATATCAGATTTGGTGGCAAGTAAACATGTACTTTTCAGTTTAATTTCAGAAACAACACTAGATGGTTTATTATTAGGCTTCATTTGTTTCTCAAATTATTTTGCCACAATCTGATTTTCACTCTTATGTTTCTCCTGTTTTGCTTTATTAGCTCTATTAATATCATCTTTCAAAATGGAATCAAGAGTCATAGGAAGCAAAGTAATATTTTTATCCTTATGAACAAGAGTATACTGATTGTTTGTACCATGGTGTATAGAGTTTTTATCAAATTGCCATGGTCTACCAAGTACTAAGGAACATGCTTGCATAGGTACCACATCACAATCAACATAATCAGCATATGTAGAGATACTAAAATGCACACGAACAGTACATGTTACCTTAACCTTGCCGCTGTTGTTGAACCATTGGATGTAGTAAGGATGTGGATGTGGTCTTGTGGTGAGAGATAGCTTCTCCACCATCTCCATGCTAGTCAAGTTATTGCAACTCCCTCCATCTATGATGACGCGAACAGAACGTTCCTTCACAACTCCCTTTGTATGGAACAAAATATGCCTTTGATTTTGCTCAGCTTGTGTAACCTGCACACTCAAAACACGTTGAGCAACTAAACATTCATACCTGTCAGCATCTTCAGCAGCCATGTATTGCGTGTCATGATTAGAATCCTCTCCACCGTGTTCTTCATGTGTAATAAGAGCCAAAGTCTCCTCATCATAGTCACTAGCGGACTCATACCCACCATCCTCAGTAGCAATCATCACACACTGAGATTTGCATTCTCTCGCAAAATGTCCTCTTCCCTTACAACGACGACAAATAATATCACTTGTGTGCCCTGTTGATGCCATGGAAGAAGAAGAGCTCTGCGCAGGCCCGGCAGGTGTGCTCTTGGCAGATAGTGGTGGTTGTGTCTACTTTATTGTATCATGGCTGGAGGTGGCACCAAATGGAGATGCTGGTGCAGTGTAAGTAGAGGATGCACGTGGTGTTCATGATGAAGATTGACCTGCAGAAAAGTTAGTTCGCGCCAATGCCTGTCGATCCTACACTTCACGTTCAGCTTTACAAGCAAGATGGAATAAACGAGTGATATTAGTATACTCCTTATACTCTAGAATGGTTTGAATCTCTCTATTTAATCCACACATAAAATGTGCAAGAATAGCTTCATTCTCCTCAACAATACCACATCTAATCATGCCAGTTTGTAATTCATGATAATATTCTTCTACAGAATTTTTTCCTTGTCTTAAACGCTGCAATTTTTGAAGTAATTCACATTGATAATATGGTGGAACCCAACAAGTACGCATAGCAGTTTTCAAAGCAGCCCAAGTAGCTGGAATAGGATATAATCTACAATGTTTAGACCACCAAACACATGCAAAGCTAGTGAAAGCACAAACAACAGCAGGAACACGTCTCTCCTCAGGATATTGTAAACATGTAAATCATTGTTCAGTTTCTAAGTCCCAAGTAAGATATATATCAGGAACATATCTACCCTCAAATGGTGGAATATTCAATTTCAGTTTATGGAGATGGTCATGATCTTGTACCTAAGGAGGAGCCCTACCATTGCCATTATTTGCATGTGGACGACCTGGTGGTTGCACGTAGTTCTGATTTTGATCAACCTCATCCTCGTAATCTTCCGCAAAATCATCGTCCTCCGCATCAGCAACATGAGCCACAGAAGTATCAACAGCAGCACCAACAGTTTGGCCAGGCGCAAGAGGAAGACGGCCCGCTTGGCGGAGGGCTATTTCGCGACATGGATGTAGTCGTCAGCCGGTGGTGGTGGTGGAAGACGCCGATACGTCTCCAACGTATCTACTTTTCCAAACACTTTTGCTCTTATTTTGGACTCTAACTTGCATGATTTGAATGGAACTAACCCGGACTGACGCTGTTTTCAGTAGAACTACCATGGTGTTATTTATGTGCAGGAGCAAATGTTCTCAGAATGACCTGAAAATTCACGGAGACACTTTTCATAAAATAAGAAAAATACCTGCCAAAGATGAAGGCCAGGGGGCCCACCACCTTGCCATGAGGGTGGGGGCGCGCCTGCCCCCCTAGGGTGCGCCCCCTACCTCGTGGGCCCCCTGTTGCCTCTCCGACTCCCACTCCACCTCCATATATTGAGTTTCGATGAGAAAAAAACAGGGAGAAGAAATCATCGCGTTTTACGATACAGAGCCGCCGCCAAGCCCTAAAACCTCTCGGGAGGGCTGATCTGGAGTCCGTTCGGGGCTCCGGAGAGGGGAATCCGTCGCCATCGTCATCATCAACCATCCTCCATCACCAATTTCATGATGCTCACGGCCGTGCGTGAGTAATTCCATCGTAGGATTGCTGGACGGTGATGGGTTGGATGGGATCTATCATGTAATCGAGTTAGTTTTGTTAGCGTTTGATCCCTAGTGTCCACTATGTTCTGAGATTGATGTTGCTATGACTTTGCTATGCATAATGCTTGTCACTAGGGCCCAAGTGCCATGATTTCAGATCTGAACCTATTATGTTTTCATCAATATATGAGTGTTCTTGATCCTATCTTGCAAGTCTATATTCACCTATTATGTGTTATGATCCGTTAACCCCGAAGTGACAATAATCGGGATACTTACCGGTGATGACCGTAATTTGAGGAGTTCATGTATTCACTATGTGTTAATGCTTTGTTCCGGTTCTCTATTAAAAGGAGGCCTTAATATCCCTTAGTTTCTGTAAGGACCCCGCTACCATGGGAGGGTAGGACAAAATATGTCATGCAAGTTCTTTTCCATAAGCACGTATGGTTATATTCGGAATACATGCCTACATTATATCAATGAACTGGAGCTAGTTCTGTGTCACCCTAGGTTATGACTGTTACATGATGAACCGCATCCGGCATAATTCTCCATCACCGATCCATTGCCTACGAGCTTTCCATATATTGTGCTTCGCTTATTTACTTTTCCGTTGCTATTGCTATCATCACTACAAAATACCAAAAACATTGCTTTTACTACTGTTACCTTTTGCTACCATTATCACTACTATCATATTACTTTGCTACTAAACACTTTGCTGCAGAAATTAAGTTTCTAGGTGTGTTTGAATTGACAACTCAGCTTCTAATACTTGAGAATATTGTTTGGCTCCCCTTGTGTCGAATCAATAAATTTGGGTTGAATACTCTACCCTCAAAAACTGTTGCGATCCCCTATACTTGTGGGTTATCAAGACTATTTTCTGGCGCCGTTGCCGGGGAGCATAGCTCTATTCTTTGAGTCACTTGGGATATATATATCTGCTTATCATTATGAAGAACTTGAGAGATCCAAAAACCAAGATCTATCCCTCAACTACGAGGGGAGGTAAGGAACTTCCATCTAGCTCTGCACTTGATTCACCTTCTGTTATGAGTAAGTTTGCGACACCTACACCTGCTTCTGCTATTCGTTCTGATATGTCGCATGTTATTGATGATGCCACTTCTGCTATGCATGATACTTATGATGAAACTACCTCTATGCCCGATACTACTGTGCCACTTAGTGCTTTTCTTGATGAACAACTTGCTAGGGCTAGAGAAATTGAAAATATTGAATCTGATGATACTGATGAAAGTGATGATGAAGAACCACTTGCTATTCCTAAGGGTTATGTATTTGATCAAGATGCTTCTTTAGCCATTCTAGCTTGCAAAAATAGAACTGAACTTAAAAGATTATTAGCTAAATGGAGTAAGCAATCCCTAAATGATAGAATGAAACCTGACCCCACTTTGGCTACTTCACCTATCTTTTTACTGATAAGGATTATGAATTCTCTGTTGATCCTGATATAATTACTTTGGTTAAATCTGGTCCTTTTCATGGTTATGAATCTGAAACTATTGTGGCACATCTTACTAAATTAAATGATATAGCTACCGTGTTTACTAAAGATGAGAGAACTCACTACTTTTATATCCTTAAAATATTTCCGTTCTCATTAAAGGGTGATGCTAAGATATGGTTTAATTCTCTTGATCCTGGTTGTGTGTGTAGTCCCCAGGATATGATTTATTACTTCTCTGCTAAATATTTCCCTGCTCATAAGAAACAAGCTGCTTTAAGGGATATATATAATTTTGTGCAAATTGAAGAAGAGAGTCTCCCACAAGCTTGGGGGAGGCTTCTCCAATTACTTAATGCTTTGCCTGATCATCCTCTTAAGAAAAATGAAATACTTGATATCTTTTATAATGGACTAACCGATGCTTCCAGAGATTACCTGGATAGTTGTGCTGGTTCTGTTTTCAGGGAAAGAACACCGGATGAAGTTGGAATTCTATTGAATAATATGTTGGCAAATGAAAATAATTGGACACCTCCGGAGCCAATTCCTGAGCCTATCCCTAAACAAACCCCGAAGAAGAGGGGTATTCTATTTCTCAGTCCTGAAGATATGCAAGAGGCAAAGAAATCTATGAAAGAAAAAGGTATTAAAGCTGAAGATGTTAAGAATTCACCTCCTATTGAAGAAATACATGGTCTTAATTTACCGCCTGTTGAAGAAACATATAATCCAAATCCTTTACCTATCGAAGAAACTCATGGTCTTGATAACCCGACACAGGTAGTAAAGGTAAATTCTCTCTAGAGATATGATAAAGCTATAATCCCATTTACTAAGTTTGCTAGCCCATGCTTAGATGAGTTTGATAAATTTATGGCTAAGCAAGAAGATTTTAATGCTTATTTTGGTAGACAATTGAAATACAATTCAAATATGCTTGGACACTTGGGTGATTATATGGCCAATGTTAAAAGTGAACTTAAACTTATTAGTAAACATGCTTCTATGGTTACCACTCAAGTACAACAAGTACTTAAAGCTCAAAATGATTTGCTCAATGAATTGAATAATAAGAATAATGATAATGCTGTTAGAGTTATGACTAGAGGTGGTAGAATGACTCAGGAACCTTTGTATCCTGAAGGCCATCCTAAAAGAATTGAGCAAGATTCCCAGAGAAATAATATAGATGCACCTAGTTCTTCTAAAAAGAAGAGAAAGAAAAATGATAGGACTTTGCATGATTCTAGTGATCCTATTGTTGAAACACCTGAGAATCCAAATGATATTTCTATTTCTGACGCTGAAACACAACCTGGTAATGAACCTGAAACTAATGATAATGTTAATGATAATGTTCATGATGATGCTCAACCTAGTAATGATAATGACATAGAAATTGAACCTGCTGTTGATCTTGATAACCCACAATCAAAGAATCAATGTTATGATAAGAAAGATTTTGTTGCTAGGAAACATGGTAAAGAAAGAGAGCCTTGGGTTCAGAAACCCATGCCTTTTCCTCCCAAACCATCCAAGAAAAAGGATGATGAGGATTTTGAGCGCTTTGCTGAAATGATTAGACCTATCTTTTTACGTATGCGATTAACTAATATGCTCAAAACCAATCCTTATGCTATCTATATGAAAGATATTAGTACAAATAAGAGAAAGATACCAGAAGCTGAAATTTCCACCATGCTTGCTAATTATACTTTTAAGGGTGGAATACCAAAGAAACTTGGAGATCCAGGAGTACCCACTATACCATGCTCCATTACAAGAAATTATGTTAAAACTGCTTTATGTGATCTTGGAGCCGGTGTTAGTATTATGCCTCTCTCTTTATATCGTAGACTTGATTTGAATAAGTTGACACCTAATGAAATATCTTTGCAAATGGCTGATAAATCAACTGGTATACCTGTCGGTATTTATGAGGATGTGCCTGTTGTAGTTGCAAATGTTACTATTTCAACAGACTTTGTTATTCTTGATATTCCCGAGGACGATAGTATGTCTATTATTCTTGGAAGACCCTTTTTGAATACTGTAGGGATTGCACTAAAGGCAATGTCACTTTTCATGTTAATGGTAATGAGAACACGACACACTTTCCGAGGAAACAACCTCAAGTTCATAGTATCAACTCTATTGGAAAGATTCCATCGATTATATTTGGAGGTTTTGAATTTCCTCTTCCTACTATCAAGAAGAAATATGATATTCTTATTATTGGGGAGGTGTATACCCCCGTTGAGGTAACATAGTGTTATTCGAAATTTCTCCGGTTCCATGTTATTCGGAATGAGTTCGTTAACAAGACTTGATCAACCTTGTTAGTGGATTCCTTTTGATGATCATGAGATGGATGAAACTAGAAGGCACAACCTTCTGTGCCACACTTTTACTTTCTGTTATTTATATTAAATAAAATAAAAATAACTATTTTTCTGTCTGTTATCTGATTATCCGTGCAATATAAAAATACCTCGAAAATAAAATTTCTCCAAATGCCCTGAAAAGTAAATATGATTTTTTCTAGAATATTTGAGGATTTATGGAACAAAGAACACACCAGGGGGGCCAACCACCTTGCCACGAGGGTGGAGGGCGCGCCCACCCCTCTAGGGCGCGCCCCTGCCTCATGGGCCCATGGTGGCCCCCTCCACTTATTCCTGCACCCACACACTTCATCTTCCTCCCCCAAACACGAAAAACCAGCTCAAACCCGAGTCCAAGCTCATTTTGCTGCCATTTTCGATCTCCTTGCTCAAAGCACCTCTCACAAAACTGCTTGGGGAGATTGTTCCTTGGTATGTGACTCCTCCATTGGTCCAATTAGTTTTTGTTCTAGTGCTTTATTCATTGCAAATTGTTGCTGCTTAGGTGACCCTCTTCTTGAGCTTGCATGTCAAATTTATATGGTCAAAAGTAGTTTTGATGCATGATATAGGCCCTAGGCACTTGTAGGAGTAGTTACTATCAATATTATTGAGTTTGGTTTACTTTTATTTTGAAGTTACTAAAAATTTCAGAATTTTTCAAAAAATGATGAGGAGACTTTTGAGGGGCTCATCGAGCCAAAGCTCGAAGGAAAAGGCACCGAAGCCTAAGTATAATCTGCCTCGCACCGCGGAGGTTCGGGCGTGTGAATGGCCTTTCGTGGATTTCTTAAGAGCAGCTGGGATTTATGAAGATTTTCATGAGTTGGCTCAGACTGCAAGCCTTGCCGCTTTCCTCCACGACCAATGCGATCAGTATCTCTTGCTCACAAATACCTTTTGTGCAAAACTTTCATTTTCATTCTAGGAACTCACCACCTACGGTGGAATTTCATTTATATGATGAGCATAAGGAGATGTCACTTTATCATTTCTATCAGATTTGTTTAGTCCCTGTTGGGGGCAAGACAGAAGAACCACATCGTGATGATGTGGAGGGATTTATTGACACTATCACTGTAGGGGAAACAAGGAAGGTTTCCGATGCACGAATCACTAGCATACATTTTTCCTATTTTACACTACTTTGCATTATTTGCTAGTCGTTGCTTAATTGGTCGCGGAAACTGTGTAAACCTGAGTATCCCTGGTATTATTATTTTGCACCACGGTCTATACGGTGATAACTCTTTTAGTATGGGCAGCATTATTGCCAAACGGTTAAGTCTGAACCGTACCAAGGGCCCCATCTTTGGAGGCATCTATGCTACACGCCTAGATGCACATTTTAACATACCTATTAGGCATGCTGAGAAGGAAGAAAAAGTGTTGACCCGTGTTTATCTAGATTATAAAAGTATGGTGGCACATGATTTTATTGTTAAGAATAGGGAAGGAGAGCTTAAATATCAATTGTTCTTTAATAAACATCATCCTGAGACTATTACCTTGTCTGCTCCTTCTTTGTTTGATTTGACTGTAGGCACGTACCTTGTTCCATTGACGGCTATCCACGCCTACCAGAACCCTGCACCAGCCGAGGAGCCAGAGCTGGAACCACAATTTGACCCTTCACGTTAGTCTAATTACCAGTGGGATCCGGAGATGATTGTCAGCCAGTGGAAATCTGAGCCTTCTTCTTCCTCGTCACAGTACGACCCCAACAACTATTATTATGGATATCCGCCAGGCCAGCCGTGGCCATAGACCAACTTAGGCCAAAAGCCTAAGCTTGGGGAGTACGTATTTCTCACCGACATTACATTTATGCTCACACACTCATTGCTAGATGTTAGTGCTCATACTTTTTCATTGTATCATCCATGCTAGTATAATTTCCTTTTTATGCTTTCTTCTTGTGTGTTTAATAAACCTTAGGAAAAACCAAAAAAATTAGTTGTAGCTTTTAATCAGTTTACTTTCCATGCTTGTAGTAGTAACTAAAAAGAAAACCCAAAAAGATTTCCTATTCTTCTTTTGCTTGTTGGGAGCTTTCCCGTGTAAATAGTTTTATTTCTTTTCTTTTCTTTGGGGGTCGATAGGAGAAGACCATAATTAAATTGTTGAGGTGGCTCTTATATGCATTATTGTTGATCTGACAAAAGAGCCCATATTGCCTTGTCTTCTCCTGTTTATTGAATGCTTGCAGATTCCAGCTTAGTCCAATGCACGTGCACTATTATTATTATTCACATTGTTCGGTCGTGCAAGTGAAGGGCAATTATGATGATATATGATGGACTGACTGAGATGAGAAAAGTTGGTATGAACTCGACCTCTTTTGTTTTTGTAAATATGATTAGTTCATTGTTCCCGATTCAACCTATTATGAATAAACATGTTTGCAATGACAACTAGAGATCATAGTTTCTTGTGCCATGCTTGATTAGCTATGAGTTATAATGGTTTACCTTGCGTGCCAACATGCTATTAAAATGGTTATGATGTGGTATGATAGGGTGATATCCTCTGAATGATTTAAGTGACTTGACTTGGCGCATGTTTACACATGTAGTTGAGACAAAATCAACATAGCCTTCATGATATTTATGTTCATGGTGGATTATATCCTACTCATGCTTGCATTCGGTGTTGATTAATTTTAATGCATGTTCATGACTATTGTCGCTCTCTAGCTGGTCGCTTCCCAGACTTTTGCTAGCCTTCACCTGTACTAAGCGGGAATACTGCTTGTGCATCCAAACTCCTTAAACCCCAAAGTTATTCCACATGAGTCCACTATACCTACCTACATACGGTATCTACCTGCCATTCCAAGTAAATTTGTATGTGCCAAACTCTAAACCTTCAAATAAATATCTTGTTTTGTATGCTCGAATTGCTCATGTATCAACTAGGGTTGTCTGTATCTTCTATGTTAGGCGGGTTATTCTCAAGAGGAGTGGACTCCGCTCCTCACTCACGAGATAAATGGCTGGTCACCGGGATGCCCAGTCCCATGCTTTATGAAAACTAAATCAAAATAATTGCAAACAAAACTCCCCCTGGGACTCTTGTTAGTTGGAGGCACTCGTTGTTTCGAGCAAGCCATGGATTGATGCTTGTTGGTGGAAGGGGGAGTATAAACTTTACCATTCTGTTTGGGAACCGCCTATAATGTGTGTAGCATGGAAGATATCGCCATCTCTTGGTTGTTATGTTGACAATGAAAGTATGCCGCTCAAAATATTATTCACCTCTATTTCAAAACCGAGCTCTGGCACCTCTACAAATCCCTGCTTCCCTCTGCGAAGGGCCTATCTATTTACTTTTATGCTGAGTCATCATCCTCTTATTAAAAAGCACCCGTTGGAGAGCACTGCTGTCATTTGCATTCATTACTGTTGACTGGATCTCTTTTACCATGAATTACAATGTCTAGTCAATTATTGGTCTGTAAAGGTGCTCTGCATTTATATTTTGCGGTCTCAAAAAGGGCTAGCGAGATACGACCTTGTTATATCATATTATGATTGTTTTGAGAAAGTGTTGTCATCCGAGTTTTATTATTATGGCTCGCTAGTTGATTATGCTATTGATATGAGTAAACTTGAGACCTATGCGTTATTGCGAATGTGGTTAGTTATAATCTTTGCTGAAAACTTGAACGCTAGCTTTACATATTTACAACAACAAGAGCAAACAAAGTTTGTAAAAGTTTTTCTTTCTCACTTTCAGTTTGTCAACTGAATTGCTTGAGGACAAGCAAAGGTTTAAGCTTGGGGGAGTTGATACGTCTCCAATGTATCTAATTTTCCAAACACTTTTGCCCTTGTTTTGGACTCTAACTTGCATGATTTGAATGGAACTAACCCGGACTGACGCTGTTTTCAGCAGAACTACCATGGTGTTATTTATGTGCAGGAGCAAACGTTCTCGGAATGACCTGAAACTTCATGGAGACACTTTTCAAAAAATAAGAAAAATACCTGCCAAAGATGAAGGCCAGGGGGCCCACCACCTTGCCACGAGGGTGGGGGGGCGCGCCCCCTACCTCGTGGGCCCCCTGTTGCCTCTCCGACTCTCACTCCACCTCCATATATTGAGTTTCGATGAGAAAAAAATCAGGGAGAAGAAATCATCGCGTTTTACGATACGGAGCCGCCGCCAAGCCCTAAAACCTCTCGGGAGGGCTGATCTGGAGTCCGTTCGGGGCTCCAGAGAGGGGAATCCGTCGCCATCGTCATCATCAACCATCCTCCATCACCAATTTCATGATGCTCACGGCCGTGCGTGAGTAATTCCATCGTAGGATTGCTGGACGGTGATGGGTTGGATGGGATCTATCATGTAATCGAGTTAGTTTTGTTAGGGTTTGATCCCTAGTGTCCACTATGTTCTGAGATTGATGTTGCTATGACTTTGCTATGCTTAATGCTTGTCACTAGGGCCCGAGTGCCATGATTTCAGATCTGAACCTATTATGTTTTCATCAATATATGAGTGTTCTTGATCCTATCTTGCAAGTCTATAGTCACCTATTATGTGTTATGATCCGTTAACCCCGAACTGACAATAATCGGGATACTTACCGGTGATGACCGTAGTTTGAGGAGTTCATGTATTCACTATGTGTTAATGCTTTGTTCCGGTTCTCTATTAAAAGGAGGCCTTAATATCTCTTAGTTTTCGTAAGGACCCCGCTGCCACGGGAGGGTAGGACAAAAGTGAAGGAAATATGCCCTAGAGGCAATAATAAAGTTATTATTTATTTCCTTATATCATGATAAATGTTTATTATTCATGCTAGAATTGTATTAACCGGAAACATAATACATGTGTGAATACATAGACAAACTTAGTGTCACTAGTATGCCTCTACTTGACTAGCTCGTTAATCAAAGATGGTTATGTTTCCTAACCATGAACAAGGTGTTATTTGATTAACGAGGTCACATCATTAGTTGAATGATCTGATTGACATGACCCATTTCATTAGCTTAGCACCCGATCGTTTAGTATGTTGCTATTGCTTTCTTCATGACTTATACATGTTCCTATGACTATGGGATTATGCAACTCCCGTTTACCGGAGGAACACTTTGTGTGCTACCAAACGTCACAACGTAACTGGGTGATTATAAAGGAGCTCTACAGGTGTCTCCAAAGGTAGATGTTGGGTTGGCGTATTTCGAGATTAGGATTTGTCACTCCGATTGTCGGAGAGGTATCTCTGGGCCCTCTCGGTGATGCACATCACATAAGCCTTGCAAGCATTGTAGCCAATGAGTTAGTTGCGAGATGATGTATTACGGAACGAGTAAAGAGACTTGCCGGTAACGAGATTGAACTAGGTATTGGATACCGACGATCGAATCTCGGGCAAGTAACATACCGATGACAAAGGGAACAACGTATGTTGTTATGTGGTCTGACCGATAAAGATCTTCGTTGAATATGTAGGAGCCAATATGGGCATCCAGGTCCCGCTATTGGTTATTGGCCGGAGATGTGTCTCAGTCATGTCTACATTATTCTCGAACCGTAGGGTCCGCACGCTTAACGTTACGATGACAGTTATTATGAGTTTATGCATTTTGATGTACCGAAGTTAGTTCGGAGTCCCGGATGTGATCACGGACATGACGAGGAGTCTCGAAATGGTCGAGACATAAAGATTGATATATTGGAAGCCTATATTTGGACATCGGAAGTGTTCTGGGTGAAATCGGGATTTTACCGGAGTACCGAGAGGTTACCGGAACCCCCTGGGAACCATATGGGCCTTAATGGGCTTTAGTGGAAAGGAGAAAGGGGCAGCCCAAGGTGGCCGCGCGCCTCCCCCCTCCCCTAGTCCTATTAGGACTAGGATAGGTGGTCGGCCCCCCTCTCTCTCTTTCCCCCTCGGGGAATCCTAGTCCAACTAGGATTGGGGGGGGGGGGGGGTCCTACTCCCGGTAGGAGTAGGACTCCTCCTGCGCCCTCCTCCTGGCCGGCGGCCCCCTCCCCCTTGGCTTCTTTATATACAGAGGCAGGGGGCACCTCTAGACACACAAGTTGATCATTGAGATCGTTCCTTAGCCGTGTGCGGTGCCCCCTGCCACCATATTCCACCTCGATTATATTGTAGCAGTGCTTAGGCGAAGCCCTGCGATGGTAGAACATCAAGATCGTCACCACGTCGTCGTGCTGACGAAACTCCTCCCCGACGCTTTGCTGGATCAGAGCCCGGGGATCGTCATCGAGCTGTACGTGTGCTAAGAACTCGGAGGTGCCGGAGTAACGGTGCTTGGATCGGTCGGATCGGGAAGACGTACGACTACTTCCTCTACGTTGTGTCAATGCTTCCGCAGTCGGTCTGCGTGGGTACGTAGACAACACTCTCCCCTCTCGTTGCTGTGCATCACCATGATCTTGCGTGTGCGTAGGAATTTTTTTGAAATTACTACAAAACCCAACAGTGGCATCCGAGCCTAGGTTTTATATGTTGATGTTATATGCACGAGTAGAACACAAGTGAGTTGTGGGCGATATAAGTCATACTGCCTACCAGCATGTCATACTTTGGTTCAGCGGTATTGTTGGACGAGACGACCCGGACCAACATTACGCGTACGCTTACGCGAGACCGGTTCCCCCGACGTGCTTTGCACATAGGTGGCTTGTGGGCGACTGTCTCTCCAACTTTAGTTGAACCGAGTGTGGCTACGCCCGGTCCTTGCGAAGGTTAAAACGGAGTCTATTTGACAAACTATCGTTGTGGTTTTGATGCGTAGGTGAGATTGGTTCTTGCTTAAAGCCCGTAGCAGCCACGTAAAACTTGCAACAACAAAGTAGAGGATGTCTAACTTGTTTTTGCCGGGCATGTTGTGATGTGATATGGTCAAGGCATGATGATGAATTTTATTGTATGAGATGATCATGTTTTGTAACCGAGTTATCGGCAACTGGCAGGAGCCATATGGTTGTCGCTTTATTGTATGCAATGCAATCGCGATGTAATGCTTTACTTTATCACTAAGCGGTAGCGATAGTCGTGGAAGCATAAGATTGGCGAGACGACAACGATGCTACGATGGAGATCAAGGTGTCGCGCCGGTGACAATGGTGATCATGACGGTGCTTCGGAGATGGAGATCACAAGCACAAGATGATGATGGCCATATCATATCACTTATATTGATTGCATGTGATGTTTATCTTTTTATGCATCTTATCTTGCTTTGATTGACGGTAGCATTATAAGATGATCTCTCGCTAAATTATCAAGAAGTGTTATCCCTGAGTATGCACCGTTGCCAAAGTTCGTCGTGCCCAGACACCACGTGATGATCGAGTGTGATAAGCTCTACGTCCATCTATAATGGGTGCAAGCCAGTTTTGCACACGCAGAATACTCGGGTTAAACTTGACGAGCCTAGCATATGCAGATATGGCCTCGGAACACGGAGACCGAAAGTTCGAGCATGAATCATATAGTAGATATGATCAACATAGTGATGTTCACCATTGAAAACTACTCCATCTCACGTGATGATCGGTTATGGTTTAGTTGATATGGATCACGTAATCACTTAGAAGATTAGAGGGATGTCTATCTAAGTGTGAGTTCTTAAGTAATATGATTAATTGAACTTAAATTTATCATGAACTTAGTCCTGGTAGTATTTTGCAAATTATGTTGTAGATCAATAGCTTGCGTTGTTGCTTTCATATGTTTATTTTGATATGTTCCTAGAGAAAAATTGTGTTGCAAGATGTTAGTAGCAATGATGCGGATTGGATCCGTGATCTGAGGTTTATCCTCATTGCTGCACAGAAGAATTATGTCCTTGATGCACCGCTAGGTGATAGACCTATTGCAGGAGCAGATGCAGACGTTATGAACGTTTGGCTAGCTCAATATGATGACTACTTGATAGTTTAGTGCACCATGCTTAACAGCTTAGAATCGGGACTTCAAAGACGTTTTGAACGTCATGGAGCATATGAGATGTTCCAGGAGTTGAAGTTAGTATTTCAAGCAAATACCCGAGTTGAGAGATATGAAAGTCTCCAACAAGTTCGATAGCTGCAAGATGGAGGAGAACAGTTCTGTCAGTGAGCATATACTCAAAATGTCTGGGTATAATAATCACTTGATTCAGATGGGAGTTAATCTTCCAGATGATTGCGTCATTGAAAGAATTCTCCAATCACTGCCACCAAGCTACAAGAGCTTCGTGATGAACTATGATATGCAAGGGATAACGGAAACGATTCCCAAGCTCTTCATAATGCGGAAATTGACGAAGGTAGAAATCGAGAAAAACATCAAGTGTTGATGGTAGACAAGACCACTAGTTTCAAGAAAAGGGCAGAGGGAAGAAGGGGAACTTCAAGAAGAACAGCAAGCAAGTTGCTGCTCAAGTGAAGAAGCCCAAGTCTGGTCCTAAGCCTGAGACTAAGTGTTTCTACTGCAAAGGGACTGGTCACTGGAAGCGGAACTACCCCAAGTGATTGGCAGATAAGAAGGATGGCAAAGTGAACATAAGTATATTTGATATACATGTTATTGATGTGTACTTTACTAGTGTTTATAGCAACCCCTCAGTATTTGATACTAGTTCAGTTGCTAAGATTAGTAACTCAAAACGGGAGTTGCAGAATAAACAGAGACTAGTTAAGGGTGAAGTGACGATGTGTGTTGGAAGTGGTTCCAAGATTGATATGATCATCATCGCACACTCCCCTATACTTTCGGGATTAGTGTTGAACCTAAATAAGTGTTATTTGGTTTTTGCATTGAGCATGAATATGATTTGATCATGTTTATTGCAATACAGTTATTCATTAAAGTCAGAGAATAATTGTTGTTCTGTTTACATGAATAAAACCTTCGATGGTCATACACCCAATGAAACAAGTTCATTGGATCTCGATCGTAGTGATACACATATTCATAATATTGAAACCAAAAAGATGTGAAGTTAATAATGATAGTGCAACTTATTTGTAGCACTGCCGTTTAGGTCATATTGGTGTAAAGCGCATGAAGAAATTCCATGCTGATGGGATTTTGGAATCACTTGATTATGAATCACTTGATGCTTGTGAACCATGCCTCATGGGCAAGATGACTAAGACTCCGTTCTCCGGAGCGAGCAACTGACTTATTGGAAATAATACATACTGATGTATGCGGTCCGATGAGTGTTAAGGCTCACGGCAAGTATCGTTATTTTCTAAACTTCACATATGATTTGAGTAGATATGGGTATATCTACTTGATGAAACATAAGTCTGAAACATTTGAAAAGTTCAAAGAATTTCAGAGTGAAGTGGAAAATCATCGTGACAAGAAAATAAAGTTTCTACGATCTGATCATGGAGACAAATATTTGAGTTACGAGTTTGGTCTTCAATTAAAACAATGTGGAATAGTTTCACAAACTCATGCCACATGGAACACCACAGCATAATGGTGTGTCCGAACGTCACAACCGTACTTTATTGGATATAGTGCAATCTATGATGTCTCTTACCGATCTACCACTATCGTTTTGGGGTTATGCATTAGAGACAGCTGCATTCACGTTAAATAGGCCACCATCTAAATCCGTTGAGACGACACCATGTGAACTATGGTTTGGCAAGAAACCTAAGCTGTCATTTCTTAAAGTTTGGGGTTGCGATGCTTATATGAAAAAGTTTCATCCTGATAAGCTCAAACTCAAATCGGAGAAGTGTGTCTTCATAGGATATCCAAAGGAAACTATTGGATACACCTTCTATCACAGATCCGAAGGCAAGACTTTTGTTGCTAAATTCGGAAACTTTCTGGAGAAGGAGTTTCTCTCGAAAGAAGTGAGTGGGAGGAAAGTAGAACTTGACGAGGTAACTGTACCTGCTCCCTTATTGGAAAGTAGTACATTCACAGAAAACTGTTTCTGTGACACCTACACCAGTTAGTGAGGAAGCTAATGATGATGATCATGAAACTTTAGAACAAGATACTACTGAACCTCATAGATCAACCAGAGTAAGATCCGCGCCAGAGTGGTACGGTAATCCTGTTCTGGAAGTCATGCTACTAGATCATGATGAACCTACGAACTATGAATAAGCGATGGTGAGCCCAGATTCCGCAAAGTGGCTTGAAGCCATGAAATCTGAGATATGACCCATGTATGAGAACAAAGTATGGACTTTGGTTGACTTTCCCGATGATCGGCAAGCCATAGAAAATAAATGGATCTTCAAGAGGAAGACGGACGCTGATAGTAGTGTTACTATCTACAAAGGTAGAATTGTCGCAAAAGGTTTTCGACAAGTTCAAGGTGTTGACTACGATGAGATTTTCTCACTTGTATCTATGCTTAAGTCTGTCCGAATCATGTTAGCAATTGCCGCATTTTATGAAATCTGGCAAATGGATAAACAAAACTGCATTCCTTAATGGATTTACTAAAGAAGAGTTGTATACGATGCAACTAGAAGGTTTTGTCGATCCTAAAGGTGTTCACTAAATATGCAAGCTCCAGCGATCCATCTATGGACTGGTGCAAGAATCTCGGAGTTGGAATATACGCTTTGATAAGTTGATCAAAGCATATAGTTTTATACAGACTTGCGGTGAAGCCTGTATTTACAAGAAAGTGAGTGGGAGCACTACAACATTTCTGATAAGTATATGTGAATGACATATTGTTGATCGGAAATAATGTAGAATTATTCTGCAAAGCATAAAGGAGTGTTTGAAAGGAGTTTTTCAAAGAAAGACCTCGGTGAAGCTGCTTACATATTGAGTATCAAGATCTATAGAGATAGATCAAGACACTTGATAAGTTTTTTCAATGAGTACATACCTTGACAAGATTTTGAAGTAATTCAAAATGGAACAGTCAAAGAAAAGGTTTCTTGCCTGTGTTACAAGGTATGAATTTGAGTAAGACTCAAAGCCCGACCACGGCAGAAGATAGAAAGAGAATGAAAGTCATTCCCTATGCCTCAGTCATAGGTTCTATAAAGTAAGCCATGCTGTATACCAGATCTATTGTATGCCCTACCACTGAGTTTGGCAAGGGAGTACGATAGTGATCTAGGAGTAGATCACTGGACAGCGGTCAAAATTATCCTTAGTGGAATAAGGAAATATTTCTCAATTATGGAGGTGACAAAAAAAGGTTCGTCGTAAAAAGTTACGTCGATGCAAGTTTTGACACAGATATGGATGACTCTAAGTCTCGATCTAGATACATATTGAAAGTGGGAGCAATAAGCTAGAGTAGCTCCGTGCAGAGCATTGTTGACATAGAAATTCGCAAAATACTTACGGATCTGAATGTGACAGACCCGTTGACTAAAATTATCTCACAAGCAAAACATGATCACACCTTAGTACTCTTTGGATGTTAATCACATAGCGATGTGAACTAGATTATTGACTCTAGTAAACCCTTTGGGTGTTTATCACATGTCGATGTGAACTATGGGTGTTAATCACATGGTGATGTGAACTATTGCTGTTAAATCACATGGCGATGTGAACTAGATTATTGACTCTAGTGCAAGTGGGAGACTGAAGGAAATATGCCCTAGAGGCAATAATAAAGTTATTATTTATTTCCTTATATCATGATAAATGTTTATTATTCATGCTAGAATTGTATTAACCGGAAACATAATACATGTGTGAATACATAGACAAACTTAGTGTCACTAGTATGCCTCTACTTGACTAGCTCATTAATCAAAGATGGTTATGTTTCCTAACCATGAACAAGGTGTTTTTATTTGATTAACGAGGTCACATCATTAGTTGAATGATCTGATTGACATGACCCATTTCATTAGCTTAGCACCCGATCGTTTAGTATGTTGCTATTGCTTTCTTCATGACTTATACATGTTCCTATGACTATGAGATTATGCAACTCCCGTTTACTGGAGGAACACTTTGTGTGCTACCAAACGTCAAAACGTAACTGGGTGATTATAAAGGAGCTCTACAGGTGTCTCCAAAGGTAGATGTTGGGTTTGCGTATTTCGAGATTAGGATTTGTCACTCCGATTGTCGGAGAGGTATCTCTGGGCCCTCTCGGTGATGCACATCACATAAGCCTTGCAAGCATTGCAGCCAATGAGTTAGTTGCGAGATGATGTATTACGGAACGAGTAAAGAGACTTGTCGGTAACGAGATTGAACTAGGTATTGGATACCGACGATCGAATCTCGGGCAAGTAACATACCGATGACAAAGGGAACAACGTATGCTGTTATGCGGTCTGACCGATAAAGATCTTCGTTGAATATGTAGGAGCCAATATGGGCATCCAGGTCCCGCTACTGGTTATTGACCGGAGATGTGTCTCAGTCATGTCTACATTATTCTCGAACCGTAGGGTCCGCACGCTTAACGTTACGATGACAGTTATTATGAGTTTATGCATTTTGATGTACCGAAGTTAGTTCGGAGTCCCGGATGTGATCACGGACATGACGAGGAGTCTCGAAATGGTCGAGACATAAAGATTGATATATTGGAAGCCTATATTTGGACATCGGAAGTGTTCCGGGTGAAATCGGGATTTTACCGGAGTACCGGGAGGTTACCGAAACCCCCCGGGAGCCATATGGGCCTTAATGGGCTTTAGTGGAAAGGAGAAAGGGGCAGCCCAAGGTGGACGCGCGCCTCCCCCCTCCCCTAGTCCTATTAGGACTAGGATAGGTGGCCGGCCCCCCTCTCTCTCTTTCCCCCTCGAGGAATCCTAGTTCAACTAGGATTGGGGGGGAGTCCTACTACCGGTAGGAGTAGGACTCCTCCTGCGCCCTCCTCCTGGCCGGCGGCTCCCTCCCCCTTGGCTTCTTTATATACAGAGGCAGGGGGCACCTCTAGACACACAAGTTGATCATTGAGATCGTTCCTTAGCCGTGTGCGGTGCCCCCTGCCACCATATTCCACCTCGATTATATTGTAGCAGTGCTTAGGCGAAGCCCTGCGATGGTAGAACATCAAGATCGTCACCACGCCGTCCTGCTGACGAAACTCCTCCCCGATGCTTTGCTGGATCGGAGCCCGGGGATCGTCATCGAGCTGTACGTGTGCTAAGAACTCGGAGGTGCCGGAGTAACGGTGCTTGGATCAGTCGGATCGGGAAGACGTACGACTACTTCCTCTACGTTGTGTCAACGCTTCCGCAGTCGGTCTGCGTGGGTACGTAGACAACACTCTCCCCTCTTGTTGCTGTGCATCACCATGATCTTGCGTGTGCGTAGGAAATTTTTTGAAATTACTACGAAACCCAACAAAAAGATGTCATGCAAGTTCTTTTCCATAAGCACGTATGGCTATATTCGGAATACAATCCTACATTATATCAATGAACTGGAGCTAGTTCTGTGTCGCCCTAGGTTATGACTGTTACATGATGAACCGCATCCGGCATAATTCTCCATCACCGATCCATTTCCTACGAGCTTTCCATATATTATGCTTCGCTTATTTACTTTTCCGTTGCTATTGCTATCATCACTACAAAATACCAAAAACATTGCTTTTACTACTGTTACCTTTTGCTACCATTATCAATACTATCATATTACTTTGCTACTAAACACTTTGCTGCAGATATTAAGTTTCCAGGTGTGGTTGAATTGACAACTCAGCTGCTAATACTTGAGAATATTCTTTGGCTCCCCTTGTGTCGAATCAATAAATTTGGGTTGAATACTCTACCCTCGAAAACTGTTGCGATCCCCTATACTTGTGGGTTATCAGACACGCGAGCAATTCATTAAACTTGTTATCGAGCTTTGTTTCAAACGTCTTCTCCATGCCATCTATCTTTTCCATGGCCTCTTCAAATCTATTTAGCACATCTTGCACCCGTCCACTCATCATTTGCTGAAATTTATCATGCAACTCCTTATTCGTCATGTTCTCCCAGTCAGTCTCGTCGGCTTGTGATCCTGCCATGGTTAGCAGCAATAGAAATACACAAGAATATGATCCTACAGACTACTAATAAGAGGTGGTGGTGGGTGTCAGAAATCCGTCAAGCAAATCTCAAATTCTTACCAGTTCTTACCCAGCAGCAGGCGGTGATCGGCAACCGTCGTAGTCAAAACTCTCAAAGCTTGGATAGAGCGATTACCAGGGAGAGTCAAACGCACGACGTATATGTATGTGGAGCTGGGAAGGCTTAGAATATGGTAGCAAAAAGGGTCAGCAATAATCAATTCAGAGATGCAAAGTGGAATAAATGCTCAGCGACGGTGCTGTGCCGGTCCTAGGCTAGACCGTGCTAGAGACGCGAGCCTAGAACACTAACAAAATCACTACGCTGCACGGAAACAAGGGAAAATCACACTGTCGAAACTTTTTTTTCGCTCTGTTTTTTTTGCACTCCTCTTTTTTTTGCGAAAAATCACTATAATGGCGAGTGTCTCAAAACTCTTCCCTCGTCAAACTGACAGGATGGGCACGATTTTTTTTTGCCTTTTTTCCGAAAATCAGGGCAGCGACGACGAAAAAGTGCGACAAAAAATCACTATGATGGCACGTGGCTCAAAAGACTCAGAAAAGCCTAAAAATAGGATAGGGAAAAAATATTTTTGCCTGCGAAAATTTTGGCCTAAAAACTGCCCGGGGGTCTCCAGACTTTTTTTCGAAACCTACTCAGGCAAGGAAACATGAATCGGAAATAGACGGATCTCGAAAACAAACCTAATATGACAGGAACTCGGATTGGTGGTGGATATATGGTGGTAGGATATGGCAACGATGGTGGTATATGGATATGGATTGGTGGTGGTATGTGGATACGGATTGGTGATGGTATATGGAGACGGATCGGTGGCGGATAAGCGGTGGTGGTAGATGGCAGGGGCGATGATGATGGTGCGGCGGCGGCGTGATAACTTATGATCAGAACTCGGAACTCTAAAAGACTAGACTCTAAGACTAGCAACTAGACACGACGATGCAACCGCAAATTCAACAAAGCAAAATACTGAAAAGACTATGCAAAGGCTCAGACTGGTTCGGATATGATGAACTAACCCTAATTTTTTTGGCTTTTTCATGGACTGTAGGTATGAAAAACAGACTCGATCTAAACTACGAAAAACTATAAAATCTCATCGAGCAACATGGAACTCTGATACCACTTGATAGAGGCGAAGGTGTCCCGATGTTTCGATGAGATAGATATCGTTTTCTGTGGGAGTCGACTTGACGATCCGACTACCAACGTAGCGCCTTAGCAATCACTAAACCAACTTCCGAGGGTTATTGACCACGCCGGAGCATGATCAACCTGACCACGAGGGTCTATTTCTCGTGAGCAAACGAAAAACAAGCAAGAAACTGAGATTGCAATATGGATATTGCGAATAAAAGAGGAAAGCTTTATTAATGAAGGTGGGGTTCTGTGACGTCTTGGTCTGGTCGTTGGACACAAGCGAAGTACGCGAAGTTGCAGCTATGGAGAACTTTTAATCTAAACAAAACCCAAAGTCTAAACGACGCCCTAAGGGCTGCATATATGGAGGAAGAGGGGGGAATTTCGTGGCCATTGGAGGAGGGGTCCGAAACCAACCCTAACTCTTGTTTCCCCACACATACGGACTCTAAAAACAGCCTATACTTAAGTATTTAGAAAATACATGGGCCTGGCCCAATAATAAGGTGACGCAGCACCTAGAATTGTCTCTAGACGAAATTTATGAAGTAGCATCTTGTATATTTCGTCCAATGCTTCATGCACTCCTTATGGTGGCTTCAAAGTCCTAAAATCATCACTTGTAACTCCGTTCTTGATCCCCTTGCGCATGCCATCATCTCCATGCTTGAACTTGCTCCAAGGTTCATCTTTCTTGTCCAAACTAGGCTCTTCATTTGTAAGCAAAACAAATGTATCCAATTTAGGCAGCATCATATTCTCATGAACATTAGAATTGTTACCAAGAAACGAAAGTACCTGATAATTCAATTGGCGTGCGCGAGCTCTAGTAATTGGTCCAGTATGTATAGCAGCAGGGGCTGTGGGTGTAACAATGGTATTGATGTCCTCATCAATCAGGAACCCCTACCCTTGAGAATCTGGACAGAGTGCTCATGTCTTCTAGGTGGTAGGATTTGTTTCCTTTAGTCTCTACTAAAAAACTAGTTAAGGATATGTCTGATGACATCCCCTTCTCTTGGATTGTGGATTGGCAGCTTTTAGAGCTCCTGGTAATATGTGCTTTAAATTTGATGTTTCCTTGCTTAAGAATGTTGGTTTTCTTCCTTTTGTTGTTGAGATTTGGGCCAAAACCTATTTACACATCTAGTTCTAGTGATATCTTGAATATAAAGTTGAAATAATTAAGAGATATTTTAAAGGATGGGGTTCCAAAAATGTTGGAATCAATAAAATTAAGAAAAATATGTTGAAACTTGAACTACAAAAATTGGTGTTGTTGGAAGAAACATGTGGCCTTTGTGGAGTAGCCTATAAGAGAAAAGCTGAAATTATTATTGCGTTGAATGCTTTATAGGCTGATGAGGAGCCATTTTGGCTTAAAAATCTCATGAACATCTCTTGTTGCAAGGTGATAATAACACGACATTTTTCATAAAGTTGCTAATGGTAGGAGGAGAATACAATACTATGCATGCTCTTGAATGTGGTGATGTGATCATTGAGGGTACTAAAAAGCTTTTGATCCATGCTAGTAACTTTTAAAGGAACCTATTTGGCCCTACTCCTGCCTCATAGTAACTTGTTTAATATTGATCCTTTATTGTGGCCTGAGAATGAAATACTCTTCATTGATGATGTTTTTAACTTGACCAAACCTTTTAGTTTGGATGAAATAAAGCTACTCCCTTGGTTATGGACACTAATAGGTACCTTGGTCTTGACAACATTCTTGTTGAATTCTATTAACAAAGTTGCAAGGTTGTTTGTGGAGATTTATTCAGGCTATTTGAGTGGTTTTATGAGGGGAAACTTGATGTTCCACATTTGAACTACGATATAATCACTCCCTTCCCTAAAACTTCTAACGCTAAGAAAATCCAGTGGTACATGCATATTTGCCTTTTAAGATGTCCTTATAAACTACTCTCTAAAGTGATGGATATTAGTTTGGAGCCTTATGCCTCTAAACTTTTTAGTATTCAACAAATGAAGGACGGAAACATCATGGATGGCATTCTTTCTTTGCATGATATCATGCATTATACTCATATTAAGGAACATGTTGGCATTATTCTTAAGCTTGATTTTGAAAAAGCGTATGATAAAAGTGAATTGAGATTTCTTCTTTCTTGTCATCAGATTAGAGGGTTTGCTGATAAGTGGTGCAGTTGGTGTCTCAGTGCAGAATGGTACCTTTTGATTTAAAATCAATGATGAGATGGGCCCTTATATTCAAAGTGCTAAAGGGGTTTGCCAGGGTGACCCACTTTCGCATTTTTTCTTTAACTTAGTGGTTGAATGCCACACCAAAATGGTGGTATCTTCTCGGAGAGACAATTTGATTCAAGGGCTTACTCCCGATTTAATTCATAATGGGGTGGGAAATTTACATTATGCGGACTGTATTGTCCTTTGTATTTTGTATGACCGACCACCACCCCTCCCCCCCCCTCGCCCGCCCCTTCAGAAAAGATTTAAACATTAAGTACCTTTTGTACATTTTATATGATTTTGAGGTTAAACATAAACTTTCTGAAGAGCGGGGTATTTACTATTGGAGCCTTGGAAGGGAGAATGATGCTGCTGGTTTCTATGTTGACATGTTTGGATGTCAAGTTGGCACTCTTCCCATGAGATACTTGGGGTTTCTGTGGCTTTTTCCATGCTTAAAAATGTTGAGTAGGATTTTTTTGGATGCTAGGCTAATTAACAAATTAGACGCACGGGTTGGTAATTAAACATCTTCTCTAGGCAGGACTATCCCGATTGATGTTAGTTTATCTGGCATTCCTTCCTATGTCATGTCTATGTTTCTGTTGAAAAAGAAAATCATTATCAATAAAATGGATAAGCATCATAGACGTTTCTTTTGGCAAAAGGGCAAAAAAGAGCTTATCATATGGTTAAATGGTCGAGGATTTTCCGATCTAAAAAGATTAGAGGCCTGGGTATTGAGGATCTTAGGAAGCAGGACATCAGCCTTTTAGTCAAATGGTGGTGGAAATTGGAAACTAGGCAAGGTCTATGGCAACAGATTGTGCATGCTCGTTATTTTCGCAACAAAACGATTGACACTATTAAGCCTTGTTCTTCACTGACTCGTCGTGCTGGAGAGCTATTATGAAATTTAAAGATGTTTACTTTGCTAGGAGAAAAACATTTAATAGTGATAATTTTGTTAGAATCTAGCACTGCCCATGGCACTTGGATGTCGCTTTAAAAGATTGTTCCTTGTGCTTTTTGACATTTTTCAAAGGCAGGGTTGCACCTTATCTCAATTTATTTCAACTGTGCTCGAGCTTACTTTTAGATGTAGACCCTTTTGAAAGCTTACTAAACAATGACAAATATTATATCTACTACCAGGAATTACAATCTTAATTTGTTGTCAGACAATATCTCCTGGTCTCTTAATAACAAGTGCATCTTCTCTACTAAGTCTGTTTATGAGTGGCTCAAGAAAGATTTGTCTCCGATCTCATCATAATGGATCTGGAAAGCTCACATCCCTTTGAAAATCGAGATTTTCTCTTGGCAGCGTTTTCTGAATGTTGTGGTTACTTGTGATAATATGCCTATTGCCATCTATTGGGGAATGTTTTGTACTCGCTTTAGAATTCTTTTGAGGACATGTGGTATGCTCCCCTTAGAAGTTGTCTATTGCATTCTCCTTCATGTTGTATTGGGCAGTACTACTGAAAGTTGAAGATCGTGCTCCGTTTCAAGTTGTTGTGCAAAGGGTTCTTAAGGTGGTGTCGTCTCAAGCTGATCGTTCTGCGAACTATGAAATATTAATGATCCATGATGCTTCAGGTGTTCAGTGTGGATGAAGCCAGTGGCTCCCGTGTCTTAGCATTGTTGTTTTTGGTTGTCGGTACTAATTCACTGGGGTGTGATGCCCTCTGATATATGTCATGTCGTATTTTGTTGATATTACTTTCATTAAACTCTGTATGTGTTCTGGTGCTAACAGGTTTTTGCCCCAAGTGTTTCGACAACGAGCAGTTGCAGTGGGTTTCCTGTTAGTACCCCCGACTCGCTTCTCCCCTTCCACGCCCTCTTGTATTTTCTCGGTCTTGAACTTGTGTAGTGCTTATTTCTGTTAAGAAATTAATAGAATGGGTAGGATCCCGGTTGGAAAAAAAGGATTTTGATCTGAGAATGCTCGATGCCATAAAAAATCTAAAGAACTGTATAAAAAGTCTTGAATGGCTGATCTTTATTTTCTCAAAATAGAGTGCAAAGTAGTCCTTATTAGGAAATTAAATTTCATAAGGATTCCATCGATAAAAATCAAACGGGCAACTAGTAAATTTTCTGTTGGGCGGTTGTATTTTCTTTATCTAGTTAACGGAAAGGGGTTATGCCCGGTTCAAAAGAAAACCTAGGAAATTTTCTGTGTATCCAAAATCCTTTAAAATCTTACAAAATTTCGTTGAACGAAAGAAGCTCTAGTATTCTACTGTAGTAGATACCGGCGTGATAACAGCGGCAGAGTACTCCAGCATTGACCAACCTCGGACAACGGGAGCAGCAGATTCTCTGTTACGGTAATCAAGAAGCGAAGCTGCGTCACGAGGAGCGTGAGCTCTCTCTGCACCGTCCCAACTTGCGGCATCATAACGGCAGCGGAAGTAAATGTCACCACTGCCTCCCCAGGCACAAACCACCGCCGCCTGCCCCAATGACCGCCGGGCCCCCCCATGCTTATCCTGACTGCAGCACGCACGCCAACGGATGAGGCGCTCGACTCAAGCTGTCGGCCGAGGTGAAAACCGGGCACCGAGGAGGGGTAACGAGAAAGCGTACGGAAACACGGTGATGATGCACGTGAGCCGTGGCGTTTTTGTTGTTGGCCGCTCCCGCAGATCGAGGGTTGCGCTCCACTCGCCAAAAACCAATGCATTGACCTGTCTGTGTGCCTGCCTGTCAGACTGCAGATCGCAGCAGGTAACGGCGTGCTGGCGATTCCCCGTGTTCCCTCCTCCTGGAGTAGTACTAGCAAGTGCTATCGCTTCACACAGATTAGAGGCCACAGGACCTTGGGAATCATTGCATGTTATGATTCATTGTTAGTACTAGTACAAAACTACAAACACATTACACATGTGATGTCATGTCAACCTTTTCTCCCCACATCCATCCGCCCGGAGGGAGAAGAAACACCGTCGACGCCTCTCACGTCGACGAGCAGATTATTTTGGTTACGAGCAGCATCTCATCTTCTCGTCTCAATTCAAAAAGGTTGCAGGAAACCCATCCAAGGTAGCTGCCCCGTCGGCGTCACGGGCCGGGCCGCCGAAAACCCCGCAGCAGTTGCGGGCCGATTCGAGGCTTCGCAAGATCATCATCATGACCACCACCCCAACTCTTAAAGAAACTGACCCGGAGAAGGACGGCGCAACCACTCCAGGAACAGGAAGGCTACAAACGGAGCAGCAGACAGGCGGCGACCTAATTAGCGAGGAAGGTTACGACGTGATTTTCTTCTCTAAGCTAAAGGTGCTCGGCGAGCGGGACGGGTTTAGACCCAAGCGTGCGACGCGGGGCCCGCCCGTGTCGGGGGAGGGACAGGATTAGTAGTTTTGTCAAAAAAATGAAAAATGTTTGGGGAAAAGCGAGGGCCGATGGAGATGGAGACGTCTCCCTCGTGTCGATCGGCCAAGTGATGCGCACGATCTTTGTCCCTGCTTTCGGTAGTTTTGGTCCGGTTAATTATTCCGTTGATCGGAGTAGAGCCGGGGGGAATGGATATTGGATCGGCTGTTAACTTTTTTTTGACGGGTCGGCTGTTAACTTGTTAAGGTTCTGGAGAGATCGTCTTGTCGGCCTAGTGCCTGGCTACAGATAAGCTACCGGTTGAATTGGACAATTGGTTGATCCACTCGTGCGTGCAGGTGGAGCGCTCTGCGTCACCGTCGGCTGAGGTCTTGACGTTTGTGTAGGGACTTTTGTGGTGCGTGCGGTGTCGCTAGTCACGGCACAGGCAGGGGGTTCCAATCCAACAGGGGCGCCCGGCGTCTACCCGAGAGGTGATGAGAGTTTGATGCGATGGGGTTGGCCAGGAGGATGGGTGGTTCACGCGGTACACGGCACCTACCGGCCTGGTGCGCGCGCCGGGTCACGCACGGGAGCGCGCATCCGTCTATCTCGCCCGCGTGCGGCGTGCCCCTGCCCTACGACGCGCGCACGCGAGCAGACCTCGTTGACCTCGTGGCTCTCCAGCGACTGCATAGTTTTCCCTTTTTTTTCTGTAGAACTAGAACAATGCATGTGCGTTGTAATAGGATATTTTCTAGTACGTTAGTTTGTGATTTGTGTGTCAATAATAATGCGATTGCGTAAATAAATGTTTATCAAATCCTTCCCGTGAATTACCTTATATTTTGATTAGAAGTTTAACAAGTAAATTAATGTTAAATTAGTTCAGAAGGTAAGTAAATTAAGATGATTGATTATCATATACTCCGTACATAGAAGGTTGGACGAAGAGGTGGTGGAAAGAAAGGTGAAATGAGAAGTTTACATTCTTTTTTAGTATACTAGTGATTTACTTGTCTATATTAATGTGATTGTGTAAATAAATGATCATCAAATTCTGCCCATGAATTACCATATATTTTGATCAAAAGTTTGGTAAGTAAATTAAAATGAAACTGGTTCAAAAGGTAAGTAAATTAAGTTGATTTATCATTATACAAGGAAGGTTGGAGGAAGGGATGGTGGAAAGAAAGGTGAAATGGGTATCTTACATTTTTTTAAGTAGTATAAGATAGATATAGATATAGATATCTATACTAATATAAGACCCAAAGGGCATATCCAACTGATCTCGACCATCAAACTAACTCAATCCAACGACCTAGACTGCTTCAATAACGAGTGTTTAACGTGTTTAACATGCAATTAATATCATACCAAATATTGCACTAATCATATAATTAATACACAAATAATAGTATACTTAATATCCGTGTGCAATTAATATATTACCTAAATATTAACGCGTGTTGTACGTGCGCATTTACTAGTAAATACAGAGAGTAGAGAGTAGAGACAAACTGGAAATTAATTGGCAAACAAAAGGGTGGATCAGTATTTAGGAAAGTAAACCTGAGCCTGAACCGAGCTCTCTCACGCCCTCAACAATTTCAGTTGTCAGATTTCGCGTTCGAATCATTTTTGGCTGACAGGTCTTCGTTCCAGTGGAGTATACCATGACCTGCGCCCCCTGTCCTAATGGGCCTCTATTCTCGTGACCTTTTCCAAGACCTGTGGTTGATTGTGCTTCATTGGGTTGCTCCGCAAGCCCGTTTATCTAATGGTAAACATACAAAACGATCGGTGCTGATTCTCTTCATGTTGGTGATCCTATTTGGCGTGTAGGCTGTGCATGAGTGACATAGCGTGCACCCCACCAGAGCCAGATCGAGAGTTTGGGCCGGCCCATTTTAGTGTTTAATCCCCACCAGTTTTGGAAATGTTCTAGAACCTTCTCTAAATCATTTTTTTTCTTTTCCTTTTGGTTTCCTTTTTCTTTTCTTTCTCTTTTCTTTTTCTGCTTTGCGAATATCTCTAAACTTTGTGACCGTTTTTTGAAATCATGAACACTTTTTACAAATATGAGAATATTTTTGAAAGTCATGAACCTTTTTCTGAATTCATGAACTTTTTACAAATTCATGAACATATTTTGAAACTTGTGAGCATTTTTTGAATCAGCGATCATTTTTTGATAATTAAGAACAATTTTGAAATTTCGGACAGTAAAACTGAACCTAAGTGCGCGCCTCTCTAGCACCGGATCGAGAATTTGGACCTGCCCATTTTAGTGTTCATTCCCCACCAGTTTTGGAAAGGTTCTAGAACCTTCCCTGAACAGTTTTTTGTTTTCCTCTCTATTTTTTCCTTTTTCCTTTTTAGCTTTGCTTTATGTTTCTTCTATTCTTTCTTTTTCTTTTTTGTGAAAATATTTAAGTTTCAGACCTTTTTTGAAATCATAAACATTTTTTACAAATTTTTGAATATTTTTTAAAATTATAAACTTTTTTACAAATTCATGAACATTTTCTTAAATTGTAAACATTTTTTGAATCGGCGATCACTTCTTGAAAATTGAGAAGAATTTTGAAATTTAGGATAGCATAAATGAGCCTAAAACGAGCTCTTTTAAGCCCCCAAGAATTTCAGCCATCGGATTTCACCTTTGAATCTGAAAGTGCTAGTTATCGACTATACGGGGGGGGGGGGGGGGGAATAGGCGATTTTTATGGAAGTCTTCAAAACACGGGGACTTTGAAGACAACAGTAGAAATGAGCCTATTGATATGCAGCGGAAGGTGGACTACACTAGACAAGCCATAGTCAAGTAAGCAATAAAGCGAAAGCACGAAGACTATCAGCAGCTAGGTAGCATGGATCAGGATGGAAGATAGTATGAAGCCAAACAACAACAGTCTTCACACAATGAAGTCAATCAAATCATGCAAGCAGACAATGACTTCACGAAGACAAACTGTAAGTAAAGAGAGGTAAGGATAGAACCAGTTGTTTGGTGAGGACAGGTATTTGTTGGACCAGTTCCAGTTGCTGTGACAACTGTACGTCTGGTTAGGGAGGCTGAGATTCAACTCAGAAGACCGCGTATTCACCTTATTCCCCTTGAGCTAAGGACACACAGTCCTCGCCCAATCACTCTCGTAAGTCTTCAAGGCAGACTTCCAAACCTTCACAGACTTCGTTCACCGGCGATCCACAATGACTCTGGATGCTCAGAACGCGACGCCTAACCGGCTGGAGGATTCACAGTCCTCAAGTGTATCAAGTCTTCAGATGACGCAGACACAAAGACTTCAGTGATGCCTAACACTCTTTGGCTCTGGGTGTTTAGGGCTTTGTCCTCGCAAGGATTTCTCTCTCAAAGGCTTCAGAGGTGGGTTGCTCTCAAACGACAAAAACCCTGCACTAATTCTGAGCAGCCACCAATTTATGGTGTAGGGATGGGCTATTTATAGCCAGGAGGCAACCCGACCTGATTTGTCGAAATGACCCAGGGTCACTAAGGAACTGACACGTGTCCAACGCTCAGATTTCAAACACACGCGGCAGCTTGACTTGGGCTACAAGTAAAGCTGACTTATCCAGCTCTGGATAAGATTTCCTCTTGTTGTCTTCGCTCGAAGACATAGGATTTGGTTGAGCATCACTTCAGTCACTGTGACTTTGTTCACTTGGACCCCACTTAATAGTGCGGTGGTTCCTATGACTCAACAAAGAAGAAAAGGAAACTACAAAACAACTATGTCTTTGCACTCCATAGTCTTCATATGATGTCTTCTCATATCATAGTCTTTAATGTGAATCTCTTCACAGACCATCATTGTCTTCACACATTTTTAGGGGTCATCTCTGGTAGGTAAACCGAATCAATGAGGGACTACTACCTGTGTTATCCTGCAATTTTCACAAACACATTAGTCCCTCAACCAAGTTTGTCGTCAATACTCCAAAACCACCTAGGGGTGGCACTAGATGCGCTTACAATCTCCCCCTTTTTGGTGATTGATGACAAATTGGTTGAAGTTTTCAACGTGGATAAAAGTATGTGAAATTGTAGGGGAAAAGGTGTGACGCTCCAAGACCGAAGCTTCAGATGCCTTCCAGGGTTTCCAAGATTTGTTGTGTGATTTGTTTTTGCTTGTTGCATTCATCATTGCATCATGTGCATTGCATCATGGCATCATGTCTTTAATCTTTCCAACTCAACTAAATAAACTTTATGGATCTTCGATCCATTTAAATCGAGGGATATTCACAATGGTGATTTCTCTTTAGAACATATACTCCTAATATTATTAGGGAGCTATAATAAATATTCCATTCTTATGGAATCAACCAAAACACACTTGCATCTTTCTCTTGCCACCAATCCCTCATCAAGTGCAACACCCCATCACTAGTTTCTTCCTTTCAATTCTCACCCATTTATTGCAAGTGGCATTCTCCTCTTTCATAAAATGTTCAACTTTTCCCTATAAATACTAGACCATGCCAAGACCACCTCCTCCAATTTTCAGGTCTTTTGGAAGTGTTTTGGTTGGGCTAAGGATTTATTCAAGTTTGTGTTATTTTCAAACTTGCATAAAATTGCAGCCTCTAAAAATTGCCAAGGCATTTTATTCAAATACTAGTTAAATCCAGGATCCCTGGGACATTTTTTATATCTTCCATATTATTCCCAAGCCCCGGATTCTTTTCTCTTTGATCCTGTCTTTGTTTCTTAAAAAACCGAACAGAGGAGGGAAGGATTGGGTAGAGCCCACTTACCTGGGCCGCGCCCTAGGCCACCTGCAGTCCAGCAGACCCGCAGCCAGGCCTCCCTAGGCCCAACATCCCCTAAGGCCACCTAACCCTCTAACCTAGCCCGACCGGTCCTCATCTCTCTCTCTCGCTCGATATCTCCCTCGTCTCTACCCCGCCGCCAGAGAGACCCAATCGATCCCCATCTCCCTCCAGCGCCCGACCCCCTCTTCTCTCTCCCGTCGCCATGGCCTGGTGCCCGCGCCTCGGTTGCTTCGTGGCCCGCCAGCCGCCGGCCTCCCACGCCTCCACCGTTCGGTCTGCCTCAGCCACCTCCTCCCGCTCGCGCCTCCCCCTCGTCAACCCCCATCGCCCGAGCCCCCGAGGAGAGGAGCTCCTCGAGCACCCGCTCCCGCCGTTGGCTATCTCTTCTGCTTCCCGACCGCCGCCAAGCACCATCCCGCTTCTCTGCCTGTTGCTCAGCGCCGCCTTCGTTTGCCAGTACCCCGTCCTTGCCGGACCTCCCCTTCGTCCATGGCCTCCCGCCAGACCAACCATGGCCGTGGCATCGTTCCCCGCGCGACAGCCCTGAAGCTGCTCCGTCTGGCGAACCTCTCCACTGCGCGCCTGCAGCCAAGTAGTCATCCTTGGGATCCGCGAGCAGCAGCTCCGAAGCGTTCCAGCAGCCCGAGGCTGTAGCAACAGTCGTTCAGGCATGTCGGGCTCCCGAGCACCTCCTCCCGCTAGCCCGGCGTGCAGCAGCAGCGACCACATCGTCCATTGTGCGGCCTCATCGGTTTTCATGTGGACCCTGCGGCCAAGACCCCAAGACGCAGCCCAGGCATCCTGTACCCGTGCCGCACCCCCAGGAAATGCATGCCATGTTCGTCATAGTGGACAACCTCGACGTCCCGATTGACCACCATGAACAAGAGCAATTTTGGACCGGCAAGTACCACGACACGATGACCCATGAACACCAAGTACCACGATGTCGATGCCCCCCAAGTTCGGCTACACGGAGACGCCAAGTCCCTCTTATAGATCTGTGTACGACCTTTGTAATGATGTGCCAAGTACCTCTACGGGCGCACTAAAAGCATATGAACCATGCACGACTACAACGCGAACGGGTACCCGATTACCCCAAGTTACTCGGATTTGTCAAGTCCCTCTACGAAAACGTGTTCTGCTGCCGTTGCAAGAATCGAGACCGACATGTCCGAAGATGCAAGTACCACTCCGAACCATGTACGACTACCGTCGCCGAAGACCCGTGTAACGCAAGCGTCAAGTTCAACCACCATCGCGTGAACCACTACTTCCACGACGACCGTGAACGACTACTTCCCTCGACGAACTCGATACGCTTCGAAAACGCACGCCTCGAAGGTATAACCCCAAGACGACTGTCGTGGACGAATGTTGTGTGATGCACGAAATGAACCCCGTGTTTGCACCATGCCCGTTTGTTTCGTGCACGACCCTCGGTTGCCATGCCACCGACACATGGGACATCCGGTAACCGGAATCACCCCCACCATCGTTGCATGACATGCTCCCGTCACACTCTCTTTTGCACCGGCATCTCAATCGAGTTACTGGAACCGGAATGTTGCCGTGGCACCATTTCCGTTGTCGTTGTCTTGGCACCCATTTCGTTTCCGCCACAATGACAAATGCTTCATATCATGTTCATATCAACATTTTCATAAAAATTTCATAACTTGCATATGCCATCCGCATCATGATAACAACATCAAGAATGTTTAATTTGTTGTTGCATTAAATTGCTAATGCACATGAGGATTTACCGGAATTGTTGTTTGATATTTCCAGCCTCATTTAAAATGCCTAACTGTGTAATTTACTCATGCTTCACCTCTTGCCTTGTTTAACAACATTTAATATTGTTGGGTACCTAAACGGGAGTGAAAGGCTCGACCTTATGCCTGGTGTTTTGTTCCACTCTTTCCGCCCTAGTTTCCATCATACCGGTGTTATGTTCCTTGATTTTGTGTTCCCTACGCGGTTGGGTGTTATGGGAACCCCTTGACAGTTCCTTTTGAATAAAATCATCCAGCAAGGCCCAACCTTGGTTTTACATTTGCCTAACAACCTATACCTTTCCCTTGGGAGTAATTAACCCGAGGGTCATCTTTATTTTAACCCCCCGGGCTAGTGCTTCTCTAAGTGTTGGTCTGAACTAGAGTCCTTTGCAGCGCCACCTCGGGGAAACTTGAGGGCTGGATTTAGTTGTACGGAGTGCTCATCCGGTGTGCCCTAAGAACAAGATACGTGCGACTCCTATCGGGATTGTGGGCACATCGGGCGGCTTTGCTGGTCTTGTTTTACCATTGTCAAAATGTCTTGTAACCGGGATTCCGAGACTGACCGGGTCTTTTCGGGAGAAGGAATATCCTTCGTTGACCGTGAGAGCTTGTGATGGGCTGAGTTGGGACACCCCTGCAGGGTTTAAACTTTTGAGAGTCGTGCCCGCGGTTATGTGGCAGATGGGAATTTGTTAATATCTGGTTGTAGAGAACTTGACACTTAACTTAATTAAAATGCATCAACCGCGTGTGTAGCCGTGATGGTCTCTTTTCGGCGGAGTCCGAGAAGTGAACATGGTCTTGTGTTATGCTTGAACGTAAGTAGTTTCAGGATCACTTCTAGCTTCTCGGCCGTTGCGTTGCTTCTCTTCTCGCTCTTATTTGCGTATGTTAGCCACCATATATGGGTGTGAGATTGCGGAGTCCTCGTGACTCTCGGATACTTCCAAACAGTTGCAGATGTCGATGATACCAGTGCAGGTGACGCAACCGAGCTCAAGTGGGAGCTCGATGAAGATCTTGATCATTGTTTTGTGTCTTTTCCGGTTGATCAGTAGTGGATCCCAGTTGGGATGATCGGAGATCTAGCATTTGGGGTTGTCTTCTTTTATTTTGGTTTTGTAGTCAGACCTTGATTGTACTCTAGATGATGTATGTTTAACTTGTTATTTGTGTGAAGTGGCGATTGTAAGCCAACTCTTTATCCCTTTCTTATTCAGTGCATGGGATTGTGTGAAGATTACCCCTCTTGCGACAAATCTACCATGCGGCTATGCCTCTAAGCCGTGCCCCGACACGTGGGAGATATAGCCGCATTGTGGGTGTTACAAGTTGGTCTCAGAGTCATCCCTGACTTAGGAGCCCCCTGCTTGATCGAATCGATGACGTTGTTGAGTCTAGAACAAAATGTTTTGAGTCTTAGGATTATATATATCGGAGAGTAGGATTCTTTTTACTCCTCAGTCCCTTCGTCACTCTGGTGAGGCCTCCTGACGTAGAAGTTTTGACTTTCTCTCCTCAAATTTCACAAAAAAATTAGGATCATGCGGGTATCTTGGAATCGTTCCGATATTCTTGTGACGAGAACATTGTTCTTGGTGCCTCCTGACATTTAGGGGTTGTGGCAGTGTCCCGGGGAGTTGAGCTCCGAGGTGTTGTCATCACAATTTTATCGTTGCAGTTCTGGAATACCTGAGTTCGCCGACATCGAAAATCTCTTTTATGCAGTTGTTGGTGAGATAACCTCGACGCCACCCAGTACTGGGGCGGGAGTTCGGGAGTATTGCCATAACTCGTATAACAGATGCTTTTAGAAGGTTGAGGTACATGATTTCCGAAGGTTTCTTGGTTATGTTTTGAAGGATGGATACAACTGGATGTAGGAATTGTTAGTTTGGGTGAGATATTATGCTTCCCCTGTATCCCCAACACCTGATTGCATAACCAGAAAGTTTCGGGAGTTTATAAGTGGGAATTCAAGTATCACGTAGGAATTCTTTCCAACAGACACATGATACGATATGGGATTTATCATATGTTTGTTTCCGTCTTTTTCTGCAAGCCAGATCCTTTGTTTTGTTTTGGTTTGTGGTATTCGAGTTGCTTCAATGTCAAGTGTTGATTCCATACCTTTCCTAAGCAGTGTTCTCATATTCCTATGTGAATACAAATCCTTCTTGATCATCGAGTTTGTCATCTCAATTTCTTCTCAACCAGTGTGCTCCTCTTCAAGATGATCCTATCATTTTCCCATTTGCAAGATCCAATCTCAGTTTTCTCAATGTGTTTGTTTCATTCATCCCAAGTTGCCTTTGTTTTTCCCGCCCTCCCACCCTTTTTTCTTCAAGGATTCAGATTTCTTAATCATGTATCCTTTTATTTGTGAGAAGTCACTTTAGTCTTTTCTTTCAATGTTTACCCGGTGTTTCTTATGAAGATTATAAGGGAGCTACAAGTTTAACATTCCCCATTCTCTTTTCTTCTCTGGTGGATTCAATTCAAGCTTTGTTGATCATATCCTTTCCTCGTTTCAAATGTTTTCTTATGCCGGCGCACCTCTTGATCATTAACATCTCGCTATTCATTGTTGCCGGAGTGCTGAAGATATCTCGAAGATTCGTGTTTCCCCTCTGCATTCGTTCAAGATCTTTCGAGGTTGTAATCTCATTCAAGCCATTTAATTCAACCGGCGCAATCTCTCTTTTAAATCGTTCAACGGTGTTTCTTTTGAGTGGGCCCTAACCCACATGTTTTTCCCAGGATCTTACCTGACTCTTCTATTTTCTCGGTGTTACTCTCAAATTCTTTTCCAAGTTTGACGTAAGAATGAATTATCATCAGTCAAATGTCTTTCTCCAAGATCTTTCAAACTCTTTTCATTGTTGATTCATCCTTTATATTCTTCATTATTCCGGATTGTCTCAACAATTCTTGATGGTGTTTCTCATCGTTAGTCTTGGATTTTGAAGACCGAAGAAGAGTTCCTCTTAAAATCCTTACCCGTTCTTTCAAAGATTCGTGATTCTAGCTTTATGCCATCCTCTCTTAATTGTTTTCGATTGTGAGAATTATTTTCACCCATCCGGAGCAATTCAGGAGTCTTTTTAGTTTGATTCTCCGAATTCCATCATATCTGAATTATTCATTCAAAGCTTTCAGCTCTCGTTCTCCAAATCTAACTGGTGCATCGTTCAAGTATTCTCTAGTCTCTTGTGATCTCTTCGTTCTCTTGTATCAAATTCCTCAAGTATCTTCATTCGTTCTCTAATTCTTACCGGTGATTCATCCCTTTACTTCGTTCGTTTTCAATTCTTACGGTGGTTCGTTCAAGAGTTCTCCTCCTTGGTTATCATATCAATTCATTTGTTCTTTCCAATCCTACCAGCGGATCGTTGAAGACTTTTCTCAAGTTTGGCAATATCTCTTTCAATCTTTTCAAGAAGAACAAGTACTATGCCAAATCCGTTGCTTGTCATCAATTTAAATTGGTGAAAGATACGCATAATGTAATTCTTATTCTTCTTTCACCCAAGTGATTAATTCCTTCGTCCGGAGTTTGTTCATGATGAATAAATTCTTGGTTCTAGTGTTTCATCTTTTCTTTCCCGGAGTTCCAAGATCTCTCAAGTATATCACCACGAAGCTCGATCTAAATCATTGCAAGGATTCACCTTGTGTTTTCAACTTCTCTTTCCTTTCTTTTGATCATTCTTTTATTACCGGAGTTCTTCATGGAGGCTCTACATGGTGGTTCGTCAAGGATTCTTTTCATTCTTCAATTGTTCTTCAAGATTTCTCTTGAAGTTAAGATCCGCCAAGCTATACTCTAAAATAAACATGGTGCTCAACACATGTTTTATTTTGAGGAGTTCAAGCATTCTTTATCTTGCATTTTGAAGTGCAATTCTTTCTACCTTATCATTTGAGGTGGTGTTATGTCACTCTTGATAATTTCCCTTCGGGTTTCATGATTCACAAGTTTTCAAAGAGTGACATATTTAAATCCATCATTTTGTCTTCGCTCAAGAGATCTTTTCAACCAATCAATCCTTTTGTTGGAGTTATCTTGGGTTAGATTTCACCTAAAGCCTTCCCTAAGGAATGTTGCTTATTATGGTGTCTATCAATGATCCAAGTTTTTCTCCTATCCTCTCGGCGAAAGGAGTTGTCATCTCCTTGTTGACCTCAATCCAATCTATTGTTTCCGTTAGTGGCAGAATTTCACCTCATAATTTTGAGATGTTTTCCATAAGCCCACTACAAGCTTATTCGTTTTGTTGTTGGTTTTTCCAACAACTCCGTTTTAACCTTCTTGGAAGGGTGCTTTCCAAACTCATTGGTGGCAGAAGTTGACCTTTTCTTCTCCATTCTGTGATTCCAATGATCTATCTTCTTTCATTTCTACTGGAGGCATTGTGATTTTTCTCTCTTCGCTCATCATCTCGAATTGAGGATCGTGTTCTTTTCATGCTTATCCTTTTAACCGGAGTGTCGTGTCCTCCATTCAAGTTCTTTTCATTTTTTCAAATCTTGTATCTCTTTTCAACCGGAGTGTTGTCGTAATTGACCTTTATCATTCCTTATACATCTCGTTTCAACCAGAGTGCTTGAATGTACTTCTTGTCCATTGTAACACTTTTCTTATGTCGTTCAACCTACAAGGTTCTCGTAATGTTCCTTGTTCCTCTTTTCTAACGGATTGGTTTCAACTTTGGTCATCTCCATTGTATTCTTTCTTTCCAGTTGTTCAATCTCTCAAGGTTCTTTGGGTTCACTCGTTTGTCTAGAAGCAACTTAGTTTTACCTCTTCTCTTCCTCTTCCGTTTCTCTCCGGTGCCATCCTAGATCTCGGGACGAGATCCTCTTGCAATGGTGGAGTGTTGTGACGCCCCAAGACCGAAGCTTCAGATACCTTCCAGGGTTTCCGAGATTCGATGTGTGATTTGTTTTTGCTTGTTGCATTCATCATTGCATGATGTGCATTGCGTCATGTCATCATGTCTTTAATCTTTCCAACTCAACTAAATAAACCGTATGGATCTTCGATCCATTTAAATCGAGGGATATTCACAATGGTGATTTCTCTTTAGAACATATACTCCCAATATTATTAGGGAGCTATAATAAATATTCCATTATTATGGAATCAACCAAAACACACTTGCATCTTTCTCTTGCCACCAATCCCTCATCAAGTGCAACACCCCATCACTAGTTTCTTCCTTTCAGTTCTCACCCATTTATTGCAAGTGGCATTCTCCTCTTTCATAAAATGTTCAACTTTTACCTATAGATACTAGACCATGCCAAGACCACCTCCTCCAATTTTCAGGTCTTTTGGAAGTTTTTTGGTTGGGCTAAGGATTTATTTGAGTTTGAGTTATTTTCAAACTTGCATAACATTGCAGCCTCTAAAAATTGCCAAGGCATTTTATTCAGATACTAGTTAAATCCAGGATCCCTGGGACATTTTTTATATCTTCCATATTATTCCCAAGCCCTGGATTCTTTTCTCTTTGATCATGTCTTTGTTTCTTAAAAAAACCTAACAGAGGAGGGAAGGATTGGGCAGAGCCCACTTACCTGGGCCGCGCCCTAGGCCACCTGCAGTCCAGCAGACCCGCGGCCAGGCCTCCCTAGGCCCAACATCCCCTAAGGCCCACCTAACCCTCTAACCTAGCCTGACCGGTCCTCATCTCTCTCTCTCGCTCGATCTCTCCCTCGTCTCCACCCTGCCGCCAGAGAGACCCGATCGATCCCCATCTCCCTCCAGCGCCTGACCCCATCTTCTCTCTCCCGTCGCCATGGCCTGGCGCCCGCGCCTCGGTTGCTTCGTGGCCCGCCAGCCGCCGGCCTCCCATGCCTCCGCCGTCCGGTCTGCCTCAGCCACCTCCTCCCGCTCGCGCCTCCCACTCGTCAACCCCCGTCGCCCGAGCGCCCGAGGAGAGGAGCTCCTCGAGCACCCGCTCCCGCCGCCGGCTACCTCTTCTGCTTCACGACCGCCGCCAAGCACCATCCCGCTTCTCTGCCTGTTGCTCAGCGCCGCCTTCGTTTGTCAGTGCCCCGTCCTCGCTGGACCTCCCCTTCGTCCATGCCCTCCCGCCAGACCAGCCGTGGTCGTGGCATCGTTCCCTGCGCGACGGCCCTGCAGCTGCTCCGTCCGGCGAACCTCTCCACCGCGCGCCTGCAACCAAGCACTCATCCTTGGGATCCGCGAGTAGCAGCTCCGAAGCGCTCCAGCAGCTCCGGAGCGTTCCAGCAGCCCGAGGCTGTAGCAGCAGTCGTCAGGCGTGTCGGGCTCCCGAGCGCCTCCTCCCGCCAGCCCAGCGTGCAGCAGCAGCGACCACATCGTCCCTCGTGCGGCCTCCTCGGCTTTCATGTGGACCCTGCGGCCAAGACCCGAAGACGCAGACCCAGCATCATGATGTACCCATGCCGCACCCCCAGGACATGCATGCCATGTTCGTCGTAGTGGACAACCTCGACGTCCCGGTTGACCACCATGAACAAGAGCAATTTTGGACCGGCAAGTACCACGACACGACGACCCATGAACACCAAGTACCACGATATCGATGCCCCCCCCCCCCCCCCCCCCAAGTTCGGCTACACGGAGACGCCAAGTCCCTCTTCTGGATCCGTGTACGACCTTTGTAATGATGTGCCAAGTACCTCTACAGGCGCACTAAAAGCCTATGAACTATGCACGACTACAACGCGAACGGGTACCCGATTACCCCAAGTTACTCGGATTCGTCAAGTCCCTCTATGAAAACGTGTTCCGCTGCCATCGCAAGAATCGAGACCGATAAGTCCGAAGATGCAAGTACCACTCCGAACCATGTACGACTACCGTCGCCGAAGACCCGTGTAACGCAAGCGTCAAGTTTAACCACCGTCGCGTGAACCGCTACTTCCACGACGGCCGTGAACGACTACTTCCCTCGACGAACTCGATACGTTTAGAAAACGCACGCCTCGAAGGTATAACCTCGAGACGACCGCCGTGGACGAATGTTGTGTGATGCACGAGATGAACCCCGTGTTTGCACCGTGCCCGTTTGTTTCATGCACGACCCTCGGTTGCCATGCCACCGACACATGGGACATCCGGTAACCGGAATCACCCCCACCATCCTTGCATGACACGCTCCCGTCACACTCTTTTTTGCACGGGCATCTCAATCGAGTTACTGGAACCGGAATGTTGCCGTGGCACCATTTCTGTTGTCGTTGTCGTGGCACCCATTTAATTTCCGCCACGATGACAAATGCTTCATATCATGTTCATATCAACATTTTCATAAAAAATGCATAACTTGCATATGCCATCCGCATCATGATAACAACATCAAGAATGTTTAATTTGTTGTTGCATTAAATTGCTAATGCACATGAGGATTTACCAGAATTGTTGTTTGATATTTTCGGCCTCATTTAAAATGCCTAATTGTGTAATTTACCCATGCTTCACCTCTTGCCTTGTTTAACAACATTTAATATTGTTGTGTACCTAAATGGGAGTGAACTAAATAATCGAATGGGGTGTTTCGTCAACATACATCTTGTTACATGTTGAGCTCCACTTAACTTGTAGTGTTGTTTGTGCACTTTGCAATGCCATGCATATTTAAATCGGACATGCATCATACTTGGTTGTGCATCATGCCATGTTTATGCTTGGTTGTTTACCATGTTGTTTGCTCCTTTCCGGTGTTGCTTCTTCTTATTAGTTCCGGTAACGTCGCGTTTGTGAGGATCTGTTCGACTTCGTCCGCTTGTCTACCTCATGGACTCGTTCTTCTTCCTTGCGGGATCTCAGGCAAGATGACCATACCCTCGAAATCACTTCTATATTTGCTTGCTAGTTGTTCGTTCTATCGCTATGTCGCGCTACCTACCGCTTGCTATATCATGCCTCCCATATTGCCATGTCAAGCCTCTAACCCACTATCCTAGCAAACCATTGTTTGGCTAAGTTACCGCTTTTGCTCAACCCCTCTTATAGCATTGTTAGATGCAGGTGAAGCTGAAGTTTGTTCCATGTTGGAACATGGATGTGTTGGGATATCAGAATATATCTTATTTAATTAATGCATCTATATACTTGGTAAAGGGTGGAAGGCTCTGTCTTATGCCTGGTGTTTTGTTCCACTCTTGTCGCCCTAGTTTCCGTCATACCAGTGTTATGTTCCCTGGTTTTGTGTTCCTTACGTGGTTGGGTGTTATGGGAACCCCTTGATAGTTTGCTTTGAATAAAACTCCTCCAGCAAGGCCCAACCTTGGTTTTACATTTGCCTAACAACCTATACCTTTCCCTTGGGAGTAATTAACCCGAGGGTCATCTTTATTTTAACCCCCCCGAGCCAGTGCTTCTCTAAGTGTTGGCTGAACTAGAGTCCTTTGCAGCGCCACCCCGGGGAAACTTGAGGGCTGGATTTACTTGTACGGAGTCCTCATCCGGTGTGCCCTGAGAACGAGATACGTGCGACTCCTATCGGGATTGTGGGCACATCGGGCGACTTTGCTGGTCTTGTTTTACCATTGTCGAAATGTCTTGTAACCGGGATTCCGAGACTGACCGGGTCTTTCCGGGAGAAGGAATATCCTTCGTTGACCGTGAGAGCTTGTGATGGGCTAAGTTGGGACACCCCTGCAGGGTTTAAACTTTCGAGAGCCGTGCCCGCGGTTATGTGGCAGATGGGAATTTGTTAATATCTGGTTGTAGGGAACTTGACACTTAACTTAATTAAAATGCATCAACCGCGTGTGTAGCCGTGATGGTCTCTTTTCGACGGAGTCCGAGAAGTGAACACGGTCTTGTGTTATGCTTGAACGTAAGTAGTTTCAGGATCAAGTAAGTGGCAAATGCACATAAGTGGTTTCAGGATCAAACCGCGGTTATGTGCATTTGCATTCAAGAGCAAACCACTTATAAGTAGCAAAAGGCTCCCCTTGAAGATGTGCATATAAGTGGTTTGCTCTTGAATGCAAATGCACATGGCAGGTTTTAATTTTGGAGATCCTCTTCAACTGATGAAGACAACTCATTATGCATATAAAGATATAACGAAGAAAATGACATGCATAATGAGAAATGGACGTCTGCGGAATGACTTCATGCGGAATTTATCATTGCAGCACAAAGTGGCAGATAAGGTAGCAGACGACCATCAAGTTTAAGTGTTACAACTCAAAGAACCAAATGTATCAAAAATGAGAGTTGTAACCACTTAGCAAAAAAATAGCAACCACCCCATATGGACCCGCTTGAAGACTATCAACTCATGTGCTTCTCCCTCTTTTGTCAGTAAGGACCAAAAAGGTTTGAAGATATAGAGCATCTACTCGTTCCCATCAGGAGTAGATGAAGGTGAAGGGTCGACATTGGAGTTCAGTGGTGCAGAGGGGCCTGGTGCAGTGTCGAGATGCAGTGAAGCCTGGGCCGGTGAACTGGCATCGTCTTCTTCTTCGACAACTCTTGCAACAGCAGTTGCAGCCGAAGATGAATACTCAGAATCTTCAATAGTTGGAGTTCGACGCCAGCTTGCATTCCATGGAGGAGTGGAGTCAAATTTGAAACCCTCAGTGAAGCCATCTTCGTGAAGATCGTCTTCAGAGCAGAGAAGTGTGAGACTCTTCCAGGACCTCCTGCAGGTTTCATGAGCAACAAATGAGTTCTCAATGGCCAAGTTTCTGATGTGATTGACGTCCACCAAGATGCTCTGCATCTGATGCTTTAGCCAGTCATGATGCTTATCTTGTTTCTGATGCAAGGCCATGAGAAGCTCTTGGTCATTAAGCGCACGAGACCGCTTCCGAGGCCTTTGAGCAATGGTGCTTTCAGTGGCTTCAGTAGGTTCATGACGAGGTGCACGTGTATTACCGGCCAGAGGATAGACACGAGTAGTAGCAAGAACTCCTTCAATTGGTTGCGTGAAGCTTTGGCGATCAACGTTATGAAGATAAAGTGGCTCCTTGGCAGGCTCAGGGTAGATGGCTTCGACAGACATATCAACCTTAGGCAAGAAGATAATATGGTTGCGCGCAGAGGGCTGATAGTTGACAGAAGAGTGAAGCTTGATTAAGCGCATCACCCATGGAGCATAAAACTTCAGGCCAAATAGATCAATTCCAGATGTAGCAAGTTCCCAATGAAGAAATCTTGAGCATTGAAACTGATGCCATTCAGGATATAGAACACCAATGTCTTCATCGCGCCTTCAAGCTTGGCTGCAGGAGAATGTCCTTTGACGAGCCATAGAGTTCGCCTTACAATGTGATAAATGGTTCGGGGCAGATACTCAAGGTCTTCGACAAAGAATTCCTTAGGATATTCAGCACCTTGTGGCAGTGGTTTCATCATGCTGAGCATCTGACTCATATTGGGCTCAGGCTTCTGAAAGATGCTCTCCAATGCATTCCTGTGTAGCTGATAACCAGGTTCATAGTATTCACCTGGAGTGGGCAGGGAAGTAAGCTCGATGATATCTTGAGCTTTGGCTTCATGGTGCACATCACCTGTCATCCACTCAAGGACCCAAGTCTTCGGATCCCTGTTGTAGCCACGAATGTGAAGAGTAGCATAGAACTGCAGCAGAATCTCTTCATTCCAATGCTCCTTGTCAGTGACAAACTGCAGAAGGCCAACATCTCTGAAGCAGTCAAGAGCTTCTTCCAAGCAGGGCAGGCCAGCAATGGCTTCACAATCCATACACATGTGAGGAAAGATCCACTCTTGATTGTATAAGACACATGAGTAATAACTGTGCTGCAGAAAGCTCCAGAAGCGTTCAGATGAGATCTTTGGTTTCGTGTTGGGGATATAACTATTAGGTATGACCCGCCCAGGAGGGGCCGGGTCATCCCTATGACGATTCATCACAATGAAGCCCAAGATCATATGGCGGTTCATAAGTAGGCTTAGTAGAGGGCCCAGACCCGAAGGCGGCTTAAGGCCCATAGATATAAACCACCATGTATGTAAAGCTTGTTTTGTAAGGTATGTAAGAAAGGTCACCGAGCCGGATACGTTGTATAAACCGGCCAGGACTCTAAGGGCCGCAGGGCATCAACCCGTGTATATAAGGGGACGACCTAGCAGCAGCTTAGGACAAGAAACAACAGCCGAGAGCCGGGTCAAGCGTATTCACCCCCCGCTCATCGAAACCCTAGCAATACCACATACAACTAGACTAGGCTTTTACCTTCAGCGTAAGGGGCCGAACCAATATAAACTCCTCGTGTCCTTTGTCCTGATTAACCCCTTTAAGCTAACCTCATCGCGATGGCTCCACGATTAAGTCCTCACACTAGGGCATCTGTCGTGACAATTCCACGACAGTTGGCGCCCACCGTGGGGCTATCGCACGATGGTTTCGAGTTCTTAAAGGGCAACTTCGAAGGGATCAAGGGATACGCTGTGGGCCGAATGACCAAGAGTCGTCGCGGCAAGCTCTATATCGACGATGCAGGCTGGGGCCCCGAGGCAGGCTCAATTAAGTATGGGTACCGGGTCCCCTTCGGCGAAATCCACGTCTTCATCGGTAAAATCGGCGAACCGGGCCCTGAGCCAGACATCTGCACCGACATCGTCGAGACGGCTCAGCGTGCAAGACCCGCCCGAGTTCGACCTGCCATGAATCGTGTCTTCGTGGGATTCGTCCATGGAGTGGAATTTGAGGACAGACCAGCATCTGGTGATGAGACTGTCGTTTACTCCGATGGCGAGTCATCCACCTGAGACAGAGTCATTGTATCAACTGCCAGACGGCCGGCTTGGGGGCTGTTCCGATGGCGACAGTATTCCAGACCCCTGTGAGCCGCCGAATCGGGTTGCAATCTTCATGGCCGGTACACATCCCGTGCAACATTCATCAACAGCAGCAGAGTTGATTTCCGGTTCAGCAACGGCAGCGGCTGCCGGGGCAGGAGGCCCTGAGCGCCCGCCGGCTCAAGCTTTAACTGACTTGCTGGACAAACTGACAGCACTGTTAACAGCAGTGGTTAACCCGGCGGATCAAGATCAGCATAATGCGGCAATCACAAAGTTGCGTGATGAGATAGCGCGGACCAAGGAGGAGCTAAGCGCAGAAAACGCCAGGATGGCTGAGGAGCGGACCGCTTTGGAGGCTCAGGCTCGGCGGATTCAGTCACAATCTTTCCGGCTCATGTTAGATCCGAGCGCTTCCAATGAAGTCATGAGGAGGAGGTGTCAGACTCGTCTGCCTTCAGTTTATGAGGCAAGGAATCTCTTTAACACGCTAGGAGCAGGAACCAGTAACCCGGTAGTAGCAAACCGGGTCGAAGCACCTGGGACCGGTACGCCGGTTCAGCCGCGCACAATGGGCCCGCCTCGTCAGAACACCAACCCGTCGCAGCACGTACCGACGCCACCGGGTCATTATTCTAACCCTTTATATAACATGATCGCTGCAGCTTCACGACTGGCAGCTCTTCCGGTTGATGGTGAGTCGCCAACGGCAGTCGAGACACGAAGAGCCAGAGAGCTTCTTCAAACAGCACTAACCCAGCAACAGGCTTATTCTTACAGTCGTGATACGATTCATTCTACCCCTCGCCCGAGCCAAAGTTACAGCAGACATCTTGATGAGCCGGCGGTGTCAAGCAGTGGATGTAACCATAACCCGCCATGCGGGCATAACCCGGCGGGCGGTGGTGCTGATGCTCAGAATGTGGTGGATCAAGGAAGATCCCATCGAGAGGCCGAGTTAGCGGCACAGTATGTAGCCCGTCAACCCACTCCGGTTCGTCCAACCACTTCTATGGAGCCAGGTGTGACCTTTAGAAATTTGGGCGTGCCCTGCTTAGTGCCAGATCTGCGTAATGAGCGCCTACTCAAGGATTTCAAAGATCCTCGCAAGGTGCCTAATTATACAGCCGATTTAAGTCCTGAGGCATGGATTGAGAGTTATGAGATGGCCACGGAGTTGCTGGATGTCAGCGAGGCGGCATGTGCTAAATATTTCCCCCTGATGTTAGAAGGGACGGCTTGCACCTGGTTGAAGGGGCTCCCTGCCAATTCCATCGGGTCATGGGCCGAGTTAAAGGACCGGTTCATTCAGAACTTCAAAGATACATGTAAACAGCCCATGTCAATTGTGGATATGGCCTCCTGTGTTCAAGAGGAAGGTGAGTCCACAACCCATTGGGTGTGCCGGGTCTCAACAATCTTGCACTCGTCGGATCGCATCAATGCCGACTTAGCGGTGTTGATGTTGGAGAACAATTGTCGTTTCATGCCTTTGAAGCAGAAGCTAGGGGGCTCAAGCGCCACTGCAATGACATGGGGACGCTCATGGAGGCTCTCGTTAAGTATACTGACTCTGATAGTACCAAGGACCCCGAATCTGATGATGACAAGCCGGGGAAGGGAAGGAAGAGCAGCAACGTTAAGGGGCATCAGTATAACCCGGGAGGCAATGGTAAGCGCAAGGCTAACAATAGTTTTGACTTTGTGGCTAACACCAATGCACAGAATAGTGGTCAGTGTCGCAAGGGTAAACGCCCCCACGGGCCGGAGGATCCGGTATAAATCTGGAACATATGTTAAACCAGCCCTGCCCAAAACATGGTACGAAAGAAAGACCGTCTGGGCACCTATGGAAGGATTGTCACATTATGAAGGAGTACAAGAATTCCAATCTTTTTCATGACAGCCATGGGCCAGGTGGTGGTTTTGGCCCCGGCTCTCACGGTCCGGGTTATGGCGGTGGCGGTTCTAACTCTGGATTCCAAGGAAACCAAGGTAATTACAACAACCAGGGTGGTTACAACCAGCAGAGTAATCGGGGGGGGGGGGTCAGTAGCAGCAACAGTCTGGTTATCAGAGCAACCCGAAGCAGTTGAATAGTGGGCAATACCATGGGTTCACCACTAGCTTGTGTAAGCATGACCAGAAGCTTCATAAGAGACCAGTCAATGTCGTTGAGCCGACAGTTCCTCGTTATCTGCGTTGGTCTGAGCAGCCCATCGTGTGGAGTCGGGAAGATCACTCGCCCCGGGTTCATAATCCGGGTCATTTGGCTCTGGTGGTCGCACCTCAGGTCGGAGGATATAAATTTACCAAAGTACTCATGGACGGAGGAAGCAGCATCAATATCCTTTATTATGAAACTTTCCGTCGCATGGGGTTAATTGATAAAAATCTTAAGCCGTCAAACACTGTTTTCCATGGCGTGGTGCCTGGTAAGTCGGCATATCCAGTTGGTAAGATAGCCCTGGAAGTTTTTTTGGAGATGATCATGACTCTAGGTCACAGACGTTGACCTTTGAAGTGGTCAATATCCACAGCCCCTACCACGCTCTGTTTGGACGGCCGGCTTATGCCAAATTCATGGCACGGCCTTGTTATGTGTATCTACAGCTCAAGATGCCAGGTCACAAGGGAACCATCACGGTGCATGGGAGCCGCAGGATAGCTCTGGAATGTGAAGAAGGAGATGCGGCTTATGCGGAGTTAGTTTGTGCAATGGAGGAGTTAAAATTTTACAAATACAATGTTGACCCGGCAGATATGACGTCTTTGAAAAAGCCAACCACAGAGCATGATACGGTTCTCAAATTTAAGTCAGCAGACGATACCAAGATGGTTGATTTTGTTCCTGGTGACTCATCCAAGCAGTTCAGCATCAGTGCTAATCTGGATCCGAAATAGGAAAGCACGCTCATCGAGTTCATCCGTGAGAACCGGGACATCTTCGCATGGAAGCCTTCAGACATGCCGGGTGTACCGCGAGAACTCGCTGAGCACACTCTTAATATTGATCCAAAGTTTAAGCCGATCAAGCAGTTTCTTCGTCGTTTTAATGAGGAGAGACGGAAGGCCATCGGAGAAGAAGTAGCCCGGCTCTTGGCAGCTGGGTTTATCATTGAAGTTTTCCATCTTAAGTGGTTGGCTAACCCGGTGCTGGTACTTAAGAAGAACGACACTTGGCGTATGTGTGTGGACTACATGAATTTAAACAAAGCTTGTCCGGCTGATCCTTTTGCTCTCCATTGTATTGATCAGATTATTGATGCTACGGCGGGTTGTGAGCGTTTCGTTTTTTGGATGCTTATTCTGGTTATCATCAGATCAAGATGGCAGTTAAGGACCAGGAGAAGACAACTTTCATAACTCCCTTTGGAGCCTTATGCTATGTGTCTATGCCTTTTGGGCTCAAGAGTGTCCAGGCGACTTATCAGAGATGTGTGCAAAATTGCCTTCATAACCAAATTGGGCGTAATGTTCATGTTTATGTGGATGATATTGTGGTAAAATCCAGAGAGAAAGAGACATTGATAGATGATTTGAAGGAAACCTTTGATATTCTCAGGGTTTATAAGATGATGCTTAACCCGACCAAATGTGTTTTTGGTGTGCTAGCGGGAAAACTCTTGGGTTTTTTGGTGTCTAACAGAGGTATTGAAGCTAAGCCGGAAGATCAAAGCCATCACTTCACTGGCTAAACCGGCGTGTATCAATGACGTTCAACGTCTGGCAGGTCATATTGCGGCATTGAGCCGATTCATAAGCCAGCTGGGAGAGAAGCTTATCCCTCTGTATCAAATGATGAAGAAGACAAATAGCTTTGTCTGGAGTGATGCTGCTAATACAGCGTTTGAGGATTTGAAGAAGCAGCTGGCTGAGCCGCCCGTGCTTGCTGCCCCTATTGATAAGGAGCCCTTGTTGTTATATGTGGCTGCTAATAGCCGGGCTGTCAGTGTTGCCATTGTGGTAGAAAGAAAGGAGGCAGGCAAGGAGTATCCAGTTCAAAGGCCGGTTTACTATATCAGTGAGGTGCTTATTGAGTCCAAGCAGAGATATCCGCACTGGCAGAAGCTTGTATATGGGGTGTTCTTGGCCAGCCGGAAGCTTAAACATTATTTTCTGGGTCATCCCATCACTGTGGTCAGTTCTGCTCCTTTGGGAGATATCATCCAAAACAGAGAAGCAACTGACCAGGTTGCTAAGTGGGCTATTGAGCTTGGACCTCACGGGTTAAAATATGTGCCTCGCACGGCCATCAAGTCTCAGGCACTGGTGGACTTCATCAATGATTGGACAGAGCTGTAGGTGCCTGAGGAAAAGCCAGATAACATGTATTGGACTATTCACTTTGATGGGTCCAGGAAATTGGAGGGCTCGGGGGCTGGAGTTATTCTTGCTTCCCCTCGAGGTGATAAATTTTGTTATGTTCTCCGTTTGATGTTTCCTTGTACTAACAATGCAGCTGAGTATGAGGCCTTACTCCACGGTCTTCGGATGGATAAGGAAATGAATTAAGCCGGGTTAGGTGCTTCGGCGACTCAGACTTGGTGGCTCAGCAAGTCTTTGGTACTTGGGATTCTAAGGATCCACTCATGGCGGCTTATCGGCGAGAGGTGGATGCTATTGCTGGTCACTTCAAGGGTTATCAAGTTGAGAGCACGTTGATCAGAGGAAAAATGAAGCAGCAGATGCTTTAAGCCGGTTAGGTTCTCAACGCAAGCCAGTGCCGCCTAATGTTTTTCTTGATGTTTTGCATAACCCATCGGTCAAGTTTCCTACAGAGGAGGATTTGGCTATCCCTAACCCGGAGGCTCAGTTGGTGGCGGCTCTTCATGTGATTCCAGATTGGACAGTTCCTTATTTGGCTTATATGACCCGGGGTGAGTTACCTGAGGATGAAACCTTAGCCAGGCAGATAACCTGACGGTCTAAGTCAATGAAAATTACTAATGGAGAGTTACATCATCGCAGTGTCACAGGGGCGTATCAATGTTGTGTCTCTCCAGAAGAGGGCTGGGAGATCTTACGAGAGATTCATGAAGGAGATTGTGGTCATCATGCCGGTTCAAAATCCCTTGTGGCTAAAGCTTTTCGTCATGGGTTTTATTGGTTAACGGCCCATGCTGATGCAGAGGACCTCATCAGCAGGTGTAATAGATGTCAGAAATTCGCACGATGAGCCCATGTGCCGGCTCAAGAATTGAGGATGATTCCAATTACTTGGCTGTTTGCAGTTTCGGGGCTTGATATGGTTGGACCTTTCAAAAGATTCAAGGACAAGAAGACCCACCTTTTGGTGGTGGTTGATAAGTTCACTAAGTGGGTAGAGGCGGAGCCGGTCAGTAAGTGTGATGCAGCAACAACGGTTCAATTCATGAAGAAGGTGATCTTCCGTTTTGGCTCTCCACACAACATTATAACAGACAATGGCACTAACCTCTCTAAGGGTGCTATGGAAGAATTTTGTCAACATGAGCATATCCGGCTTGATGTATCATCAGTAGCTCACCCCCAGTCCAATGGTCAAGCTAAGAGAGCAAACCAAGAGATCTTGAAAGGCATCAAGCCCTGGCTTATGGTTCCTCCGCAGAGGATGTCGGGTTGTTGGGTGGAGGAGTTACCTTCTGTGTTATGGAGCATCAATACCACGCCAAACAAATCTAAGGGATACACACCTTTCTTCATGGTTTACGGAGTAGAGGCAGTTCTCCCTAGTGACATCCGTCATGACTCCCCTCGTGTGGCGGCTTATGTTAAAGCTGACAATGAAAGAGCACGTCAAGAAGCACTTGACCTGTTGGATGAGGAACGTGACATCACAACGGCTCATTCAGTGATTTACCAGCAAGATCTGCGCCGTTATCACAGCCGCCGGGTTAAAACCAGAACTTTCCAAGAAGGCGACCTGGTGCTCCGGCTTATCCAGGATCAGGCTGATATGCACAAGTTATCCCCACCTTGGGAAGGACCCTTCGTGGTCAGGAAGAATCTAAACAACGGGTCATATTACCTTATCGATGTTCGAGACCACAAGGACTCACACACGTCGGAGGAGGAGACCCGCCGGTCGTGGAATATAGCTCATCTCCGGCCTTACTACACTTAAAGCCACTGGCTCTTCCAATGTAGATATTTTGACAATGTATATATTATGATCAATATAATAAATCAGGTGATGTCTACTACACAACCTTCTTCTTGTAGACGTTGTTGGGCCTCCAAGTGCAGAGGTTTGTAGGACAGTAGCAAATTTCCCTCAAGTGGATGACCTAAGGTTTATCAATCCGTGGGAGGCGTAGGATGAAGATGGTCTCTCTCAAGCAACCCTGCAACCAAATAACAAAGAGTCTCTTGTGTCCCCAACACACCCAATACAATGGTAAATTGTATAGGTGCACTAGTTCGGCGAAGAGATGGTGATACAAGTGGTATATGGATAGTAGATATAGGTTTTTGTAATCTGAAAATATAAAAACAACAAGGTAACTAATGATAAAAGTGAGCACAAATGGTATTGCAATGCGTTGAAACAAGGCCTAGGGTTCATACTTTCACTAGTGCAAGTTCTCTCAACAATAATAACATAATTGGATCACATAACTATCCCTCAACATGCAACAAAGAGTCACTCCAAAGTCACTAATAGCGGAGAACAAACAAAGAGATTATGGTAGGGTACGAAACCACCTCAAAGTTATTCTTTCCAATCAATCCATTGGGCTATTTCTATAAGTGTCACAAACAGCCCTAGACTTCGTACTAGAATAACACCTTAAGACACAAATCAACCAAAACCCTAATGTCACCTAGATACTCCAATGTCACCTCAAGTATCCGTGGGTATGATTATACGATATGCATCACACAATCTCAGATTCATCTATTCAACCAACACATAGAACCTCAAAGAGTGCCCCAAAGTTTCTACCAGAGAGTCAAGACGAAAACGTGTGCCAATCTCTATGCATAGATTCCCAAGGTCACGGAACCCGCAAGCTGATCACCTAAACATGCATCAAGTGGATCAATAGAATACCCCATTGTCACCACAGGTATCCCACGCAAGACATACATCAAGTGTTCTCAAATCCTTAAAGACTCAATCCGATAAGATAACTTCAAAGGGAAAACTCAATCCATTACAAGAGAGTAGAGGGGGAGAAACATCATAAGAACCAACTATAATAGCAAAGCTCGCGATACATCAAGATCGTACCACCTCAAGAACACGAGAGAGAGAGAGAGAGATCAAACACATAGCTACTAGTACACACCCTTAGCCCCGAGGGAGAACTACTCCCTCCTTGTCATGGAGAGCGCCGGGATGATGAAGATGGCCACCGGAGAGGGATTCCCCCTCCGACACGGTGCCGGGACGGGTCTAGATTGGCTTTCGGTGGCTACGGAGGCTTGTGGCGGTGGAACTCCTGATCTATTGTGCTCCCCGAAGTTTTTAGGGTATATGGATATATATAGGAGGAATAAGAACATCGGTGGATCTCCGGGCTGTCCACGAGGTAGGGGCGCGCCTAGGGGGGTGGGCACCCCCCACCCTCGTGGGCAGCCCGGGACTCTCCTGGTCCAACTCCGATACTCCGTGGGCTTCTTCTGGTCCAAAAATAAGTTCCGTGAAGTTTCAGGTCAATTGGACTCCGTTTGATTTTCCTTTTCTGCGATACTCTAAAACAAGGAAAAAACTGAAACCGGCACTGGGCTCTAGGTTAATAGGTTAGTCCCAAAAATCATATAAAAGTGTATAATAAATCCCATGAACATCCAAAATAGATAATATAATAGCATGGAACAATCAAAAATTATAGATACGTTGGAGACGTATCAGCATCCCCAAGCTTAATTCCTGCTCGTCCTCGAGTAGGTAAATGATAAAAACAGAATCTTTGATGTGGAATGCTACCTAACATATTTTTCAATGTATTCTCTTTATTGTGGCAAGAATATTCAGATCCATAAGATTCAATACAAAGGTTTAATATTGACATAAAAATAATAATACTTCAAGCATACTAACAAAGCAATCATGTCTTCTCAAAATAACATGGCCAAAGAAAGCCATCCCTACAAAATCATATAGTATGGCTATGCTCCATCTTCACCACACAACATATTTAAATCATGCACAACCCCGATGACAAGCCAAGCAACTATTTCATACTTTTGATGTTCTCAAACTTTTTCAATCTTCACGCAATACATGAGCGTGAGCCATGGACATAACACTATAGGTGGAATAGAATGGTGGTTGTGGAGAAGACAAAAAGGAGAAGATAGTCTCACATCAACTAGGCGTATCAACGGGCTATGGAGATGCCCATCAATAGATATCAATGTGAGTGAGTAGGGATTGCCATGCAACGGATGCACTAGAGCTATAAATGTATGAAAGCTCAACAAAAGAAACTAAGTGGGTGTGCATCCAACTTTGCTTGCTCACGAAGACCTAGGGCCCTTGAGGAGGCCCATTGTTGGAATATACAAGCCAAGTTCTATAATGAAAATTTCCCACTAGTATATGAAAGTGACAAAACAAGAGACTCTCTATCATGAAGATCATGGTGCTACTTTGAAGCACACGTGTGGTAAAAGGATAGTAGAATTGCCCCTTTTTTTCCTTTTTTTGGGCCTTCCCCTTTTTTGGCCTTTCTCATTTTTTTCTTTTTTGGCGACAATGCTCTATTATTGATGATCATCACACTTCTATTTATTTACAACTCAGTGATTACAACTTGATACTTAGAACAAGATATAACTCTATATGAATGCCTCCGGCGGTGTACCGGGATGTGCAATGATGCATGAGTGACATGTATGAAAGAATTATGAACAATGGCTTTTCCACAAATACAATGTCAACTACATGATCATGCAAAGCAATATGACAATGATGGAGTGTGTCATAGTAAACGGAACGGTGGAAAGTTGCATGGCAATATATCTCAGAATGGCTATGGTGGCTGTTTTGAGGAAGGTATATGGTGGGTTTATGGTACCGGCGAAAGTTGCGCGGTACTAGAGAGGCTAGCAATGGTGGAAGGGTGAGGGTACGTATAATCCATGGACTCAACATTAGTCATAAAGAACTCACATAATTATTGCAAAAATCTATTAGTTATCAAAACAAAGTACTACGTGCATGCTCCTAGGGGGATAGATTGGTAGGAAAAGACCATCGCTCGTCCCCGACCGCCACTCATAAGGAGGAAAATCAATAAATACATCATGCTCTGACTTCTTAACATAACGGTTCACCATACGTGCATGCTACGGGAATCACAAACTTTAACACAAGCATTTCTCAAATTCACAACTACTCAACTAGTACGACTCTAATATCACCATATCCATATCTCAAAACAATTATCAAGTATCAAACTTCTCATAGTATTCAATGCACTTTATATGAAAGTTTTTATTATATCCCTCTTGGATGCCCATCATATTAGGACTAAATTCATAACCAAAGCAAATTACCATGCTGTTTAGGACTCTCAAAATAATATAAGTGAAGCATGAGAGTTCATCTATTTCTATAAAATAAAACCACCACCGTGCTCTAAAAAGATATAAGTGAAGCACTAGAGCAACAACAAACTACTCCGAAAGATATAAGTGAAGATCAATGAGTAGTTGAATAATTATGTAACTATGTGAAGACTCTCTAACATTTAAGAATTTCAGATCTTGGTATTTTATTAAAATAGCAAGCAAAACTAAATAAAATAAAATGACGCTCCAAGCAAAACACATATCATGTGGTAAATAAAAATATAGCTCCAAGTAACGTTACAGATGAACGAAGACGAAAGAGGGGATGCCTTCTGGGGCATCCCCAAGCTTAGGCTCTTGGTTGTCCTTGAATATTACCTTGGGGTGCCTTGGTAATCCCCAAGCTTAGGCTCTTTCCACTCCTTATTCCATAGTCCATCGAATCTTTACCCACAACTTGAAAACTTCACAACACAAAACTTAACAGAAAACTCGTGAGCTCCGTTAGCGAAAGAAAACAAAACACCACTTCAAGGTACTGTAATGAACTCATTATAAATTCATATTGGTGTAATATATACTGTATTCCAACTTATCTATGGTTCATACCCTCCGATACTACTCATAGATTCATCAAAATAATCAAACAACACATCGAAAACAGAATCTGTCAAAAACAGAACAGTCTGTAGTAATCTGGATCAAACGTATGCTTATGGAACCCCAAAAATTCTAAAATAAATTGCTGGAAGTGAGGAATTTATCTATTAATCATCTGCAAAAATAATTAACTAAATAGAACTCTCCAATAAAAAATGGCATCAATTCTCGTGAGCGCTAAACTTTCTGTTTTTTACAGCAAGATTAAAAAGACTTTCCCCAAGTCTTCCCAAAGGTTTTACTTGGCAAAAACACTAATTAAAAGCATAAAACCACATCTAAACAGAGGCTGGATGAATTATTAATTACTAAACAGGAAAAAAAATCAAGGAACAAAAATAAAATTGGGTTGCCTCCCAACAAGCGCTATCGTTTAACGCCCCTAGCTAGGCATGATGATTTCAATGATGCTCACATAAAGGATAAGAATTGAAACATAAAGAGAGCATCATGAAGAATATGACTATCACATTTAAGTCTAACCCACTTCCTATGCATAGGTATTTTGTGAGCAAATAACTTGTGGGAACAAGAATCAACTAGTATAAGAGGGCAAAACAAGCATAACTTCAAAACTTTAAGCACATAGAGAGGAAACTTGATATTATTGCAATTCCTACAAGCATATGTTCCTCCCTCATAATAATTTTCAGTAGTATCATGAATGAATTCAACAATATAACCAGCACCTAAAGCATTCTTTTCATGATCTACAAGCATAGAAAATTTACTACTCTCCACATAAGCAAAATTCTTCTCATTCGGGATAGTGGGAGTATCATAAGAGACTTGAATACTATAAATTGTTTCCATATTAAAAGAGTAATGTTCAGAAAAGGGTAAACATAATCATGACAAGTTTTATAAATATAATCATCACTACTTTTGTTAGCATATGTATCATCACAGTAATTATCATAAGTAGCAACTTTGTTCTCATCATAATCGATTGAAACCTCTTCCAAGATAGTGGAATCATCACTAAATAAAGTCATGACCTCTCCAAATCCACTTTCATAATTATCATAATAAGATTCAACATCCTCCAAAATAGTGGGATCATTAGTTCCTAAGTTGACACTCTTCCAAACCCACTTTCATCAATATAATCATCATAAATAGGAGGCATGCTTTCATCATAATAAATTTACTCATCAAAACTTGGGGGACAAAAAATATCATCTTCATCAAACATAGCTTCCCCAAGCTTGTGGCTTTGCATATCATTAGCATCATGGATATTCAAGGAATTCATACTAACAACATTGCAATCATGCTCATCATTCAAATATTTAGTGCCAAACATTTCAATGCATTCTTCTTCTAACACTCTGGCACAATTTTCCTTTCCATCATATGGACGAAAGATATTAAAAAGATGAAGCGTATGAGGCAAACTCAATTCCATATTTTTTGTAGTTTTCTTTTATAAACTAAACTAGTGCTAAAACAAGAAACAAAAAAATTCGATTGCAAGATCTAAAGATATACCTTCAAGCGCTAACCTCCCTGGCAACGGCGCCAGAAAAGAGCTTGATGTCTACTACACAACCTTCTTCTTGTAGACGTTGTTGGGCCTCCAAGTGCAGAGGTTTGTAGGACAGTAGCAAATTTCCCTCAAGTGGATGACCTAAGGTTTATCAATCCGTGGGAGGCGTAGGATGAAGATGGTCTCTCTCAAGCAACCCTGCAACCAAATAACAAAGAGTCTCTTGTGTCCCCAACACACCCAATACAATGGTAAATTGTATAGGTGCACTAGTTCGGCGAAGAGATGGTGATACAAGTGGTATATGGGTAGTAGATATAGGTTTTTGTAATCTGAAAATATAAAAACAGCAAGGTAACTAATGATAAAAGTGAGCACATACGGTATTGCAATGCATTGAAACAAGGCCTAGGGTTCATACTTTCACGAGTGCAAGTTCCCTCAACAATAATAACATAATTGGATCACATAACTATCCCTCAACATGCAACAAAGAGTCACTCCAAAGTCACTAATAGCGGAGAACAAACGAAGAGATTATGGTAGGGTACGAAACCACCTCAAAGTTATTCTTTCCAATCAATCCGTTGGGCTATTTCTATAAGTGTCACAAACAGCCCTAGAGTTTGTACTAGAATAAAACCTTAAGACACAAATCAACCAAAACCCTAATGTCACCTAGATACTCCAATGTCACCTCAAGTATCCGTGGGTATGATTATACGATATGTATCACACAATCTCAAATTCATCTATTCAACCAACACATAGAACCTCAAAGAGTGCCCCAAAGTTTCTACCGGAGAGTCAAGACGAAAACGTGTGCCAACCCCTATGCATAGATTCCCAAGGTCACGGAACCTGCAAGTTGATCACCGAAACATACATCAAGTGGATCAATAGAATACCCCATTGTTACCACGGGTATCCCACGCAAGACATACATCAAGTGTTCTCAAATCCTTAAAGACTCAATCCGATAAGATAACTTCAAAGGGAAAACTCAATCCATTACAAGAGAGTAGAGGGGGAGAAACATCATAAGATCCAACTATAATAGCAAAGCTCACGATACATCAAGATCGTACCACCTCAAGAACACGAGAGAGAGAGAGAGATCAAACACATAGCTACTGGTACATACCCTCAGCCCCGAGGGAGAACTACTCCCTCCTCGTCATGGAGAGCGCCGAGATGATGAAGATGGCCACCGGAGAGGGATTCCCCCTCCGGCAGGGTGCCAAAACGGGTCTAGATTGGCTTTCGGTGGCTACGGAGGCTTCTGGCGGCGGAACTCCCGGTCTATTGTGCTCCCCGAAGTTTTTAGGGTATATGGATATATATAGGAGGAAGAAGTACGTCAGTGGATCTCCAGGCTGTCCAAGAGGCAGGGGGCACGCCCAGGGGGGTGGGCGCGCCCCCCACCCTTGTGGGCAGCCCGGGACTCTCCTGGTCCAACTCCGATACTTCGTGGGCTTTTTGGGTCCAAAAATAAGTTCTGTGAAGTTTTAGGTCAATTGGACTCCGTTTGATTTTCCTTTTCTGCGATACTCTAAAACAAGGAAAAAACAGAAACTGTCACTGGGCTCTAGGTTAATAGGTTAGTCCCAAAAATCATATAAAAGTGTATAATAAAGCCCGTAAACATCCAAAACAGATAATATAATAGCATGGAACAATCAAAAATTATAGATACGTTGGAGATGTATCAGCCGACATCCCTGTTAAAGCAGGGCCTCTGTCGTTGTTTCTCTTTGAGTAATGAGTTTTTTGTTACATGGGGGCTTCTGCTTTATACAGCAAAGTTATGATTACCATTTGATCTGGCTTATAGGCCACACATAAAAAAACTTGGGGGCTTCCTATTCAAACATAGGTGTATTCACCAAAGAGAACATAGCATTACTACCCAGGTTAAAGGGACCAAAGAGAGTCTGTTGCAAAAGCACAACTCAAACATAGGTACCCATTGAGCACAGCTCAAAATATTACTTGGGGGATCTTTTGTTATAAAGAAAAAAGAGTTCATAACCTCGTAATAGGCTATAAAAGCCAGGCTTGGAAGCCAGGTGTATTCACCTAAAATCCTGGGTTATCCTGCCTATGTGCCAGATGCTTCTCCATCAGGTAATCCTGATTGACCCGACGAACTCTTAACAGCTAATCTTTTAAACAAGACCCTGAACTCATTAAGGTTAAAATGCTGGCTTGTCATGTGAGGGCACGGTTTACGGAAAGCAAGGAGAAACTCAGGCTGATACAACCGCCTTCCTTGAAACTTGGATAAATCGGCTTGTAATGCATGATGCTACTCTGCCCCCGCGTACTCCTGATAAGTCTATCTTTAAATAAGAAATGAACTTATCTGGGTTAAAATGTCGATTGGGTAATGTGAGTGCCGGCTCACGGAAAGCGCGTACCTTCCAGTGGCTAATGCTAGTTTCATTAAAGAAGATATTTTGGCTTGGTGGCCTATGAAAGCCTTGGATTTTCTGTTGTTTGTTGCTTTGAACATATTTTTGTGATTTTTTTGTGACATAGTAATTCTCCGGTGTTTATTGACCCGATCTGGCTTTGATTATAAGTCGCCAGTATGAGATAATATCCGGTGTTTATTGACCTGGCCTGGTTTTGATTATAAGTCGCCAGTATGAAACATATCCGGTGTTTATTGACCCGGTCCGGCTTTGTTCATAAGCCGGCAATCTCTGATAATTACCAGTGCTTGGAGCTTTGGGCTATTACCCTTACTACACTGGTTTGATAAACCAACAGGTGTGATTAAGCATCACAGGTATGATATATTTTCAATCATATATGATTATTATTTCGACCGGCCTTGGTTATCAATCATGATAAGTTCATGTTGGGGCAGTATAACCCATCCAGCGGTAAACCGCCAGGACACTTTTTGTTTGTTGTATGAAGAAACAGATTCAAGATTGATAATATCATCATGCATATATAGCATATATCTTCGCATGGATAAAGAAGTATCATAAACAACGCAATATGCACGATGGCATAGCAGAACAAGAAGTTTGAAGCTAGTCTATTACAAGGCAATTGGTGCCCAAAAAGATGATTGTTTTTCAGTCTCGCGCACAACAGATGTTAAATCGGCCCCGGTTCACGAATCATGGCCTGGCTGACTTGAAGGTTGCGACTCATCCCTTGCTGGTTCGCCCTCCTCCACCGTCTGGAAGTTGGGTTTGGACCAGTCAAAACCATGTATGACGACAAATTTGGCCTCGTCATCAATCAGGTCAGATGGATCAATGTCAAGGGCGAAAGTGTGCTTACGAATCGGTGGGATTAAGTCCATCACTTTATGTGAAGGAGTCGACATCTTCTGATTATCGGTGTCATAACCCGGCTGATACTTGGTAAGGTTGGTCTCTTCGGCAACGATTGTAGCATGAGGGCGAATTTCCTTCACACAAGCAGCAAAGTCTTCTTGGTCGAAAGGAGTTCCATCTTCTTTGAGGCTGGGATATCCACTGGCTACATCCGTCGGGCCTAATTCCGGTACCCAGGCTTTGGCGCGGCATAAAGTTGTTACAGCTCCAGCTCTAGCACAAGATCGCTTGATTTCTTGGAACTGAGCGGGCAAGATTGACAACTTCTTAAAGACATCACTTAATAGAGGCGGCCCTTGATTCACTTGGGAGATAGTGGCAAGAGTCCGCTGAGATCCAGTATATAATTGCTCCCCAAGCGTGTAAACCGCCTTGAGCTTGACCAACGTGTCTCGGCTCAGATTGCTACTCCTGGGACATGCAAGTTTCCATAGTTGGTTAAAAAGCAGCTTATGTTATGATGACAAATACTCACTTTGGGTAAACAACAAGGCGACTTACCAAAGATTGCAGAAACCATCTGAGACACACGGTTCTTTAAACCGGTGAGTTCAGTGGTAACCTCTTCTAGAGCTGCCTCAGCTTTCTCAGCACGCTACGTCAAGGCAGTCTTCTCGTTGGTCCAAGCCTCTATCTCCGCAGTAAAGCTGGTTTTCAGTTTCTCTGCCTCAGACACACTCAGCTGGAATTTAGGTTCGGCCTTTTTTGTCTCACTCTCCTAAGCCGCCAGCCGGGTATTGGCCTTAGACAATTGAGATTCCAGTTCTATGGTCGCAGCCTGCATACAGCATGAGTTTGTTCATTCTCATGGCGGATTACAAAATACATGTCTCAAAGTGCTTTGCAAGGAACAACACTTGGCACTTGGGGGCTAATGCCTGTCAGTGAATTTTTTTCAAAGGAACTAGTTCTTTCCAAAAAGTCCCAAGTGTTTTGCACGCAATAACACTTAGTACTTGGGGGCTAATGCATATTGCTTGTTTTCTTATTAAAGATGAGTCGGGTGTGATAGTTCTAGCCGACTCATGAAGGATATGCAGTTAAATTTTGGTCTTCTACATAATGACTAGTAGGACCGGCTCATTCCTACTGATTAAACCGGCCCTTGGGGACTACACATGCAAACTGAAATACTATAAGCATCCGGTTTAGTTGAAAACCGTACTTGGAGGGAGTCTAAGACAGAGGCTTCTAAGTATTCTAAGTCTACAGATCATTCAATCTTATCATAATCAGAAGACTTGGAGGCTGGCAGGGTATATAACTTATATAAGCCAGAGAACGTACCTCATATTTTTGGTGCATCTGTTTGACCATCTCAATTTCGGAATCACGACTGGAGTGCACTTGACTGAGATAACCAGATAGCACTTTGCTAATACTCAGGTGAGCATAGTGGGAGACATCAAACCTCAACTTCTTCATTTCCATAACTTCTTGTTTGGCAGAGTGTCTTGCCAGAACAGTTGGGTTCCCCGGTTCAACGAATTTGGTACCAGTGATTAAAACGTCATCACCATGCTTCTCCGGCGGGTTAGCTGAGCTTGACGGCTCAATACTTGATGGGTCAATAGAAGTTTCATCCGCGGACGGCTCAGGTAAATCCGGTTGAACGTTGAAAGCAGGGTCCTTTGGCTGTTCAGCATGTTTTGGCACAAAGGTTGACTGCTTCGGTTCTTCAGGATGTTCCGTTACGAGGGTTGGTTACTCCGGTTCAGCGGTTTTCGGATCCTCAGCCGGCTTTGTCACCTTTGCTTTTTTGGGCTTTGCTTGACCGCTAAAAAGGATTTAGACAAGTCAGTATAATGATGAAGGTATAAAGGTACAGAAGAAAGACATTTATTATTACCCAGGGGCAGTCTTGAAAGACGGAAATTGAGTTTGCGATGAGTCGCCAGATGAGGAACGGGAAATCTCCTGCAAGGATGAAGTCAAAAGTGAGTAAGTAGTGAAAGTAACTCGCTGGTAAAAAAAGAGTTAAGGTTAAAAGAACCTCATTTTGCCGTTTCCGAGGAGTGTTTGGTAAACCGGAGGTTAAATCTTCATCTCCTCTGGTCGGGGTCTAGCGGCGACTCCCATGATGCTATCGTTTCAAAATAAAATGAGGATCTAAATAAGCCAAGGGGTGTGAAAACCTTACTTTATGGGTTACCCGCCGAAGTTTCTGCCTTGGTAAAGGTTCTGAGTCGGAGGAAATAATAGTTACCTCTTCGTCGACTGCCTGGCTGGCCCCCGTGTCATCCTGGCAATAGTCAGTATCAATAAGGTTGTTAAAAAATAGGCCAGGAGAGTCAAGGGCTACCTCCGACTCAGAGGTATCATCCAGCTTAAGTAATTCAGAGGCAGTGGGTTTCTTCTTAGACTTCCTGGCGGTCTTTTTGGCGGCTCTCGCAGCAGCCCTAGCCTTTTTGGCGGCCTCATGGTCATATTTGGCCTTCCAGAAGTCAGATTTAGCCTGTGGAATAATAGCATGTTGAAGTTCATGCGATAATTAACTGCTGAGGAAAAAGAAGTCAAAAGATTTACCTCTGGCGCCGGGTTAAGCTTGCAGAAAGGGTTCAAACCCACTAGGTTGTAGTCTTCATATTTGCTATTGACAAGTGTGGTTGCCATCTCAATGATGGCCTCTTCAGTCAAACGCAGAGAACTATGACGTAAAGGATCATCAGTTCCTCCGGTGTATGAACACATCAAGCCGGGTCGGCGGCTTAAAGGTATGATCCGCCATGCGATCCAGCAGTAGATCAAGTCAACTCCGGTCAAGCCATTTCCTAACAAGGCTTGAAATTTTCTGATTTTGGGGACAAGTTTCTTGCGTTCGGCAGGGGTGAGTTCATCAGGAAGTGGGTGATTTGCGTCAAGACGATCATCACGATAACCCGACATCGGATTTTCATCAGACGGTGAGATGTCTTTATAGTAGAACCATGTTTGATTCCAGTCCTTGGGATGGCTTGGCAGGACTACTTGAGGGAAGATGGCATCTCATCGGCGTTGAATTGAAATCCCGCCAAGTTCCAAGCCGGGACCGTTGGTGTATTCATTCTGGCGGTTCAGGTAGAAGTATTCCCTGAAGAGTTCAACAGTAGGTTCTTCTTGAAGGTAAACTTCACAGAAAACTTGGAAGTTAGAGATGTTTGATACGGAATTGGGTCCGATATCTTGCGGATGGAGTTTGAAAAAGTGGAGAACATCTCTAAAGAATTTTGAGCTAGGCGGCGCGAAGCCTCGGGTCATATGATCAGTGAAGACAATAATTTCACCATCCTTCGGCTAAGGTCTCTCTTCAGCCGGATCAGGAGCACGATAAGGCATGACACTTTTCTCTGGTAAGTATCCAACAGTGACGAAATCTTTCAAAGTGCTCTCGGTGACTATGGAAGGGACCCAGTTACAAGTGGTCATCGTCTTCGGCGGCATGGTGAAAGGACAATCTAAAAGGAAATAGTTTGCCGGCTCAAATTAGTTGGTGGGATTGCAAGTTAACAATTACAGTGCATGTTTATAATGGCGGCTTAAGCAAGGGCTAATGATATATGAAGAAAAGATAAGCCGGCAGGGTAAGCCGCCATGACTAAGATATTCAAGAGTTGCCGAAAGCAAAATTGACTAAGTACTGGGACAAACCAGTTCCACAGATAGAGGTTACGAATTTGGATCTACTGCTGTTTAGAAAAAAGGAAATAAATTCATCTACAAAAGGTGACAGTGGAAAAACAGAGGATCCCTAGAGGAGATCTGTCGCGGTGGGGATATAATCTAGTATTAAAACAAGTCTAAAACCACTACCGCGCAAGATTCCTATGGTTTTTGGGTCTAATACATGGATCTAAACAAATGAAAAGAAGGACAATGACGAATGCGGATGAACACCGATGAACACTGACAAACCCTAATGGCAGATTTGTGACGAAGAAAGGAAGGCTTAGTGGTACTGTTAGAACAACGGAGTGGCGCCGCAGTTCTCTGGTCTACTCAGGGCGATGCAGCGGCCGGAGTCGAGGACGAGGATGGAGGTCGACGGTGGCAAGGTTTGTGCGGGACGGTGCGTTGTGAGGAGGAAGAAAGGAGAAGAAGAAGAATGAGAGATGACCCTATGGTCCTATTTATAAGGAGATAGGAAAACAGACAGGCGCGAAAGACGAGGAGGCCGAATGATGGTTATCCAGCTAATTGGGCGCCTCGATTTTCGGGAAGACATTAAGATAAAGATCCGTTAAAGATGACGTTGTGGCGGGTTTTTAAAATTCTTGGATATGACATCATGGCGGGTTACAAAGTTTTTGCAGCGGATATGGAAGGATTTTTCTAAGTCTTGGAGATTGACATGAACAAGTTCAAATCAACCTGGGGCCTAATGTTGGGGATATAACTATTAGGTATGACCCGCCCAGGAGGGGCCGGGTCATCGCTATGACGATTCATCGCAATGAAGCCCAAGATCATATGGCGGTTCATAAGTAGGCTTAGTAGAGGGCCAGACCCGAAGGCGGCTTAAGGCCCATAGATATAAACCGCCATGTATGTAAAGCTTGTATTGTAAGGTATGTAAGAAAGGTCACCGAGCCGGATACGTTGTATAAACCGGTCGGGACTCTGAGGGCCGCAGGGTGTCAACCCGTGTATATAAGGGGACGACCTAGCAGCGGCTTGGGACAAGAAACAACAATCGAGAGCCGGGTCAAGTGTATTCGCCCCTCGCTCATCGAAACCCTAGCAATACCTCATACAACTGGACTAGGCTTTTACCTTCATCGTAAGGGGCCGAACCAGTATAAACTCCTCATGTCCTTTGTCCTGATTAACCCCTTTAAGCTAACCTCATCGTGATGGCTCCACGACTAAGTCCTCACACTAGGACATCTGCCGTGACAATTCCACGACACTTTGAGTATGGGTTCTTGGCACTGTCGAAGAATGTGTTGTGTGCCCTGAAGCTGTTGGCACTGAACGAGCCTGGTGACGTTGCAGCACCGGGAAACCTTGGCAGTCTGGGCTTTGGCTTCTGGACCTGAGGCATGTGCTCCACATGGTATTCATATTGTGGTCTGGGAGCAGTGGGAGGAACCAGAATAGGCCATTTGATAGTGACAAGTTGGCCATGATCAAACGCATGCTCATAAGTGTGAGGCCTTGGGGGTGGAACTGTAGCTTCAGCGTTGACTGTGGCTTCAGGGTGCACACTAGCTTCAGGTGCAACATTAGCTTCAGGCGCCACAAGATCTTCAGCCATGACAACGTCATTGGCTTCAGCAGTGTTGGTTGTGGCCGCCTCAATGTTTTCAACCTCCTCTTCAGTAGCAGGAGAGTCGGGCACTGACACGTTCTCCTCGAGAACGACTTCTTGAGTGACAGGGGTGTGGCAACTCTTTCTTCTTCTTGTCCTGGTTCTAGATTGTCTTCGGCTGATGCAACTGGAATGTCTTCAGCGGCTTTGGCTTCAGACTCCGAGACATTCACAGTAGGAGTGGCTTCAGGAAACACTTCACATGCGACTGAGCTTTGTTGCACTTCTCCTTCAGGAATGCTCGACATGGTGACCTGTGGCCTAGGGCCTTTGCGAAGCCTGCGGAATGCGGGCAACGCCTGTGGTGATGGAGTGGTCTGGACCATGTAGTCATCATCAAGCACCGGAGTGGTGGCTTGAGGTGGTGGAGTACTGGGTGTGTCTTCTTTACTTGGGGTCTCTTGTTGAGGGTGATCAGCCCATGAAGTATCCTGAGCAATTAGCGTCAAAGGACGACCAATGCTGATGAGTTTTTTGTTCGTGAGAACACGCGATGATACCGGTTGGTTCTCAATCTGAGGAAGGACTTCATCATCTTCTACATTGTCTTCACGACCAATGTCTTCAGTTGTGATGGGGTTAACAACTGGTACTTCTTCGTCTTCAGGAGCCTCTGTGGGAGCAGGCTCGTGAACTACAAGTTAATGCTCTTGGTTGGAGGAGACAGGACATGCAACTGATATGGGCTCAACAACAAGTGGCTCTATGGCAGCAGCACGCTCTTTCCGCGAAGACTTTGTCTTCGGCTTCTTGGTTGATGGAGCACCATCAGTGGCATTCATGTGCTTGCGCTTTTTGGCATCAGCTTCAGCTGCCCTTGTCTTCTTCAGTTCTAAAGCTGCTGAGGGGACCTTAGGCTTCGAGCCTATCATGCTGGCAGGGAAGACAATGCTAGGTGCTTCCTGCCTAGGTGCTTCAGTGTGTGCCGCAATAGACTTCTTCTTCTGTTTGGCAGCCATCCTTGGATCGGTGCCAGGACGCCCCAGTGCCTTGCGCTTTTTAGCCTCATTGTGCGCTTGAACACACTTCTCTGCGAAGTATTTCATCCGCTCTTTTGAGCCTTTGGCTTCCTCACATTTCTGGTGAAACTACTCCTTGAGGTTATGCAACATCTGCTTGAAGTTTTGAACATCAGCCACGCTGAGCTTTGCCATGTGCTTCTTAAACTGAGCCTTCTCAAAATCGATTTTGTTCTTCAGCTCGACGATCTTCTGAGCCAAGGCCAGATCATTTGCAATGGCTCCATGGAAGGTGACGCTGATGTCTACGGGCAGCTGTAGATCATCGATGCTGATGCTCTGGTCGTTGAACCACTCATCAATGAAGCTGTTCAGAATTTCCACATCAAAGAGGGTCAGATCGTTGAAGATCTCCGCCTCTTGCTTGCTCTTTATTAGAAGCTCAAGAGCATCATCACCAAAGTCTTTGTCGCTTGACGGATCAATGGTTTCATCTTCGTTCCTTAGAACGACAATTGGAGTTAGTTCATGCCCAGAAATCTTCATGGGCTTCTTCTTGGGCTTCTCCTTCTTCTTGGAGATGCGAGAGAGATCTTCAGATTGCACACTGGGTTCAGGAGGTGCAGTGGCCAGTGGCTTCGCATGCGAAACTTTCGGTGCAGTAGAGGGCTTTGAAGCCTTTGATTTCTTCTGCTTCTGCTTTGGTGGGGCTGACGCATCTTCAGAATCCGCGTCGCTAGTTGACTGGTCCACCATAGCCCCCTATACAACAATATGAGTGATGAGGCCTTCGAGGTTGTAGAAGGGGCCGATCTCATTGGGATTGGCATCACGTGTGCCATCAGCCCTTGGAGCAGATGGACCAGGGTTGAAGTCGAGGCCAAACTGCTTCTTGTTCTTCTTGGCAGACTCTTTGGCAAACAGAAAGTTGCGCTTGAGGAGATTGTCTTCGCGATACCATAGCAAACTAGATGGGTCGGCATCTTCAGGCTATGGTCCTCGGACCATGCACGGATAGAAGCCTTGAGCAATAGCTTCGGGCTTGGACTTGGGCTGCAGACCTCTATATATAATATCTCCACATGGTCGCTTGATGGCGTTCTTTTCAGCATACTCAACAGTCACAAATTTGTACTTGAACCATTCTTCAGCCCAGTATCTTCGATTCCATTGGATTCGGGTCTTGCACTCACCATAGGTTTCTTCAGGATCTGACTTGTACAGTTCAAAGAGATCGGGTGGCAGGTCCTTGGCTGTATCCCCACGGTGCTGCCTGCCGCCCTTTCTACCTGATTTCTCAGTGGCCATAGTATTCAAGTTGAAAGGCTTCAAAACTGTGAATGGCTTCCGTCTGCTGGTCAAACAGGAACTAGCTTCAGAAGAATTGATGTGTCGCTGTAAGAATTCTGCAAATGAATGCAGACTATGAGAACCAAGGGATTCTCCCACTGGCATGTACCCGTGACAGCATTAGAGGTGCGAGGGAAGGGGAAGAGGTCCTATGCATTCTTAGAAGATTTTGAAGATAAATCAGTTTGAAGACATTGACCTCATAGTGCGAAGACATTCACTTATTTGATGAGAGTTGGTTCCAGATTTGTACGAATCCAAGAATAAGTACAAGTGAAGAATCTAACTAGTAGTGAAGCATAAATGAATATACTTGGCATGATATGAGATGCAGACATGGACAGATCCAGATATGAAAGTGAAGAAACTACTCTTGGTTGAAATGGCTGGATTTGACTGATCAAACGAGAGCAGTAAAAGTAAGATTTAATTACCACACAAAGAACTGCTAGATGAAGTAGAGAGGGAGGCCAAGCAGTTCAATCTCCCATGCCCTAACTTGGCGACGGAAGACACCTACGGCGACGGCGGAGAGGACAAGGTCTGCGGCCGGCGTGAAGACGACGTCGAAGATGTCGCGACAGCTAAGCGCTTCGTCTCCGGCGTCGTCGTGAGCTAGCGGAGGCGCTAGGGTTTTGGTGCGAGGAGAGAAGGTGTAAGAAGAGATAATGACTGCGGTGAGGTGCATATTTATAGGGACAGGGATGACACATCGTTATTACGCAGGTGCCCCTGGCGGTTCACATCTGAAGGACACGTGGCATGCATGCAACACATTGGAAGTTGTTCTCGCTTCTCTGGTTTTCAGGCAATAAGGATATAGCATTAAAATAGGTTCAATTTTTATCTCTGTGTCTTCTGCTGACAAGGACTCAGAGAACACAATCGACAGTTTCAATAGAATGCATATGATTTGGATAGATAGAATCTGAGGTAGAAGCATAGAGGGTGCTAGGGTCCGATCACATTCACTTAGGTCAAAAGATTCAAACATGAAGTCATAGCTGTAAGTGAATGCTATAGAGGACAGACCACCAATATATGTATATACCAATATGATACCAAATCAACATTGTGAAGATAAACATGAAGTCGAATCAATGTTGAAGGCAAACCAAAGCGAAGACTTTGCAAATGTGACGTCTAACGAAACACCAAAAGCAAGAGTTTGGTGCTGGCGTTACTCACCGTATAGGAAGTATTAGACCCAGACACGGTGCACAATTATCGTGGAGCTCCGAAGTCAAATTCCGCATTAATGTATTCACACTTAGAGTGTATGTCTTCATTATTTGAAGATATTCGTTACTTCGTGTGTTGCACATCTAAGTCATCACATGCATAAGCGTTAGGATGTGTGTCCAATTACATGACATTCGAGGATTCTACGATATTTAGCTCACACCGCAACTTGCAAAACCTTTTCTCATCCAAGGGCTTTGTGAAGATATCTGCCAATTGCTCTTCAGTGTTGACGTGAATGATATCAATATCTTCCTTCATGACATGATCTCTGAGAAAGTTATGACGAATCTGAATGTGCTTTGTCTTCGAATGCTGAACTGGGTTGTTGGCAATCTTGATGGCGCTCTCATTGTCGCAGTAGAGTGGCACATGCTTCAGATGGATGCCATAGTCTTTGAGAGTTTGCTTCATCCATAGAAGCTGAGCGCAGCAAGATCCAGCGGCAATGTATTCAGATTCAGCAGTGGAGAGAGACACACAGTTTTGCTTCTTTGAAGACCAACAGACAAGAGATCGCCCAAGAAAGTGACATGTGCTTGATGTAGACTTGCGATCAACCTTGTCACCAGCATAATCAGCATCTGAGAATCCAACTAGATCAAACTCTGAGCCCTTTGGATACCATAATCCTAGTGTTGGGGTGTAAGCCAAATATCGAAGAATTCGCTTCACAGCTAAGTGATGCGACTCCTTTGGTGCCGCTTGGAATTGGGCACACATGCAAACGCTAAGCATGATATCTGGCCTAGATGCACATAAATAGAGTAAAGAACCAATCATGGAGCGGTATAACTTTTGATCAAACTCTTTACCATTGCCGTCGGGGCCCAGATGACTTTTGGTTGGCATTGGCGTTGTGTATCCCTTGCAGTCTTGCATTCCAAACTTCTTCAGGAAATCTTTGAGGTATTTCTCTTGAGATATGAAGATGCCGTTGCTTTGCTGACGGATTTGAAGACCAAGGAAGAACTTCATCTCACCCATCATGGACATCTGATATTTATCTTTCATCATGTGTCCAAACTCATCACTGTATCTTTTGTCAGTGCAGCCGAAGATAATGTCATCCACATAGATCTGGCACACAAACAGTTCACCATCGTATGTCTTTGTGAAGAGAGTGGGATCCAAGGAACCAGGTTTGAAGCCTTTGCTCTTCAGGAAGTCTTTGAGTGTGTCATACCAAGCACGAGGGGCTTGTTTGAGACCATACAGTGCCTTGCTGAGCTTGTAAACCATATCAGGATGTTCTAGATCTTCAAAGCCAGGTGGTTGTGCAACATACACTTCTTCTTCAATCCTGCCATTGAGAAAGGCACTCTTCACATCCATTTGATACAGGAGGTTGTTGTGATGGTTGGCATAGGCTAGCAGAATGCGAATGGCTTCAAGCCTAGCCACCGGAGCAAACGTTTCATCGAAGTCAATCCCTTTAACTTGAGTGTATCCTTGAGCAACGAGACGAGCCTTGTTTCTGACAACTTGACCATGCTCATCTCGTTTGTTGCGATAGATCCATTTGGTGCCTATGATATTGTGCTTGCGAGGATCAGGATGCTTGACCAGTTCCCATACATTGTTCAACTCGAACTGTTGAATCTCTTCCTGCATAGCTTCAATCCATTCAGGTTCCATGAAGGCTTGAGTGATAACCCACAAGTATAGGGGATCTCAACAATTTTGGAGGGTAAAGTATTCAACCCAAATTTATTGATTCGACACAAGGGGAGCCAAAGAATACTCTCAAGTATTAGCAGCTGAGTTGTCAATTCAACCACACCTGGAAACTTAGTATCTGCAACAAAGTATTTAGTAGCAAAGTAATATGATAGTAGTGGTAACGGTAACAAAAGTTAACTGTAGTAAAAGTAATGTTTTTGGTATTTTGTAGTGATGATAGCAATAGCAACGGGAAGTAAATAAGCGAAGAACAATATATGGAAAGCTTGTAGGCAATGGATCGGTGATGGAGAATTATGCCAGATGCGTTTCATCATGTAACAGTCATAACCTAGGGTGACACAAAACTAGCTCCAATTCGTCAATGTAATGTAGGCATGTATTCCAAATATAGTCATACGTGCTTATGGAAAAGAACTTGCATGACATCTTTTGTCCTACCCTCCCGTGACAGCGGGGTCCTTACGGAAACTAAGGGATATTAAGGCCTCCTTTTAATAGAGAACCGGAACAAAGCATTAACACATAGTGAATACATGAACTCCTCAAACTACGGTCATCACCGGTAAGTATCCCGATTATTGTCACTTCGGGGTTAACGGATCATAACACATAATAGGTGACTATAGACTTGCAAGATAGGATCAAGAACACTCATATATTGATGAAAACATAATAGGTTCAGATCTGAAATCATGGCACTCGGGCCCTAGTGACAAGCATTAAGCATAGCAAAGTCATAGCAACATCAATCTCAGAACATAGTGGACACTAGGGATCAAACCCTAACAAAACTAACTCGATTACATCATATAGATCCCATCCAACCCATCACCGTCCAGCAAGCCTATGATGGAATTACTCACGCACGGCGGTGAGCATCATGAAATTGGTGATGGAGGATGGTTGATGATGACGATGGCGACGGATTCCCCTCTTCGGAGCCCCGAACGGACTCCAAATCAGCCCTCCCGAGAGGTTTTAGGGCTTGGCGGCGGCTTCGTATCCTAAAACGCGATGATTTATTCTCTCTGATTTCTCTCTCCCCGAAACACAATATATGGAGTTGGAGTTGGAGTTGGAGTCGGAGAGGCAACAGGGGGCCCACGAGGTAGGGGGGCGCGCCCCCACCCTCGTGGACATGTGGTGGGCCCCCTGTCCTTCATCTTTTGCAGGTATTTTTCATATTTTCTGAAAAGTCGCTCCGTGAAGTTTCAGGTCATTCCGAGAATGTTTGTTTCTGCACATAAATAACACCATGGTAATTCTGCTGAGAACAGCATCAGTCCGGGTTAGTTCCATTCAAATCATGCAAGTTAGAGTCCAAAACAAGGGGAAAAGTGTTTGGAAAAGTAGATACGACGGAGACGTATCAACTCCCCCAAGCTTAAACCTTTGCTTGTCCTCAAGAAATTCAGTTGATAAACTGAAAGTGATAAAGAAAAACTTTTACAAACTCTGTTTGCTCTTGTTGTTGTAAATATGTAAAGCCAGCATTCAAGTTTTCAGCAAAGATTATAACTAACCACATTTGCAATAACGCATAGGTCTCAAGTTTACTCATATCAATAGCATAATCAACTAGCGAGCAATAATAATAAATCTCGGATGACAACACTTTCTCAAAACAATCATAATATGATATAACAAGGTGGTATCTCGCTAGCCCTTTCTAAGACCGCAAAACATAAATGCAGAGCACCTTTAAAGACCAAGGACTGACTAGACATTGTAATTCATGATAAAAGAGATCCAGTCAAGTCATACTCAATGCAAATTAACAATAATGAATGCAAATGACATCGGTGCTCTCCAACTAGTGCTTTTTAATTAGAGGATGATGACTCGGCATAAAAGTAAATAGATAGGCCCTTCATAGAGGGAAGTAGGGATTTGTAGAGGTGTCAGAGCTCGGTTTTGAAACAGAGGTGAATAATATTTTGAGTGGTATACTTTCATTGTCAACATAACAACCAAAGAGATGGCGATATCTTCCATGCTACAGACATTATAGGCGGTTCCCAAACAGAATGGTAAAGTTTATACTCCCCCTTCCACCAACAAGCATCAATCCATGGCTTGCTCAAAACAACGAGTGCCTCCAACTAACAAGAGTCCCAGGGAGTTTTGTTTGCAATTATTTTGATTTAGTTTGTAAAAAGCATGGGACTCGGCATCCCGGTGACCAGCCATTTATCTCGTGAGTGAGGAGCGGAGTCCACTCATCTTGAGAATAACCCGCCTAACATGGAAGATACAGACAGCCCTAGTTGATGCAGGAGCTATTCGAGCATACAAAACAGGATATTTATTTGAAGGTTTAGAGTTTGGCACATACAAATTTACTTGGAACGGCAGGTAGATACCATATATAGGTAGGTATAGTGGACTCATGTGGAATAACTTTGGGGTTTAAGGGATTGGATGCACAAGCAGTATTCCCGCTTAGTACAGGTGAAGGCTAGCAAAAGACTGGGAAGCGACCAGCTAGAGAACGACAACAGTCATGAACATGCATTAAAATTAATCAACACCGAATGCAAGCATGAGTAGGATATAATCCACCATGAACATAAATATCGTGAAGACTATGTTGATTTTGTTTCAACTACATGCGTGAACATGCGCCCAAGTCAAGTCACGTAAATCATTCAGAGGAGGATACCACCCTATCATACCACATCATAACTATCTCAATAGCATGTTGGCACGCAAGGTAAACCATTATAACTCATAGCTAATCAAGCATGGCACAAGAAACTATGATCTCTAATTGTCATTACAAACATGTTTATTCATAATAGGCTGAATCAGGAACGATGAACTAATCATATTTACAAAAACAAAAGAGGTCGAGTTCATACCAGCTTTTCTCATCTCAGCCAGTCCATCATATATCATCATAATTGCCTTTCACTTGCACGACCGAATGATGTGAATAATAATAATAATAGTGCACGTGCATTGGACTAAGCTGGAATTTGCAGGCATTCAATAAACAGGAGAAGACAAGGCAATATGGGCTCTTTTGTCAGATAAACAATAATGCATATAAGAGCCACTTCAACAATTTAATTATGGTCTTCTCCTATCGACCCCCAAAGAAAAGAAAAGAAATAAAACTATTTACACGGGAAAGCTCCCAACAGGCAAAAGAAGAACATGAAATCTTTTTGGGTTTTCTTTTTAATTACTACTACAAACATGGAAATTAAACTGATTAAAAGCTACAACTAATTTTTTTGGTTTTTCTTAAGGTTTATTAAACACACAAGAAGAAAGCATAAAAAGGGAAATAAACTAGCATGGATGATACAATGAAAAAGTATGAGCACCGACATCTAGCAATGAGTGTGTGAACATAAATGTAATGTCAGTGGGAAATACGTACTCCCCCAAGCTTAGGCTTTTGGCCTAAGTTGGTCTATGGTCATGGCTGGCCTGGCGGATATCCATAATAATAGTTGGGGTCGTACTGAGAAGAAGAAGAGGAAGACTCCAATTGCCACTGGCTGACAATCATCTCCGGATCCCACTGGTAATTAGACTGTCGTGCAGGATCAACCTATGGTTCCGGCTCTGGCTCCATGGCTGGTGCAGGGTTCCGGTAGGCGTGAATAGCCTTCAATGGAACAAGGTACTGGCCTACAAATAAATCAAACAAAGAAGGAGCAGGCAGGGTAATAGTCTTAGGATGATGTTTATTAAAGAACAATTGATATTAAGATCTCCTTCCCTATTCTTAACAATAAAATCATGTGCCACCATACTTTTGTAATCTAGATAAACACGAGGCGTCACTTTTTCTTCCTTCTCATAATGCCTAATGGGTATGTTAAAATGTGCAGCTAGGCGTGAAGAATAGATGCCTCCAAAGATGGGGCCCTTTGTACGGTTCAGACTTAACCGTTTAGCAATGTCACCCATACTAACAAAGTTATCACCATATAAACCATGGAGCAAAATAATAATATCAGGGATACTAAGGTTTCCACAGTTTCCGCAACCAATTAAGCAACGACTAGCAAATAATGCAAAATAACGTAAAACATGAAAATGTATGCTAGTGATTCGTGCATCGGAAACCTTCCTTGTTTCCCCTACAGTGATAGTATCAATAAGCCCCTCCACATCATCGCGATGTGGTTCTTCTGTCTTGCCCTCAAAAGGGACTAAACAAACCCAACAAAAATCATAAAGTGACATCTCCTTATGCTCATCATATAAATAAAACTCCACCGTAGGTGGTGAGCTCCTAGAATGGAAATGAAAGTTTTGCACAAAGATATTTTTGAGTAAGAGATACCGATCGCATTGGTCGTGGAGGAAAGTGGTGAGGCCTGCATTCTTAGCCAATTCATGAAAATCTTCATAAATCCTGGTTGCTCTCAAGAAATCCTCTGAAGGTCATTCACACGCCCGAACCTTCGCGGTGCACGGCAGATTATACTTAGGCTTCGGTGCCTTTTCCTTCGAGCTTTGGCTCGATGAGCCCCTCAAAAGTCTCCTCATCATTTTCTAAAAAATTCTGAAATTTTTAGTAACTCCAAAATAAAAGTAAACCAAACTCAATAATATTGATAGCAACTACTCCTACAAGTGCCTAGGGCCTATATCATGCATCAAAACTTCTTTTGACCATATAAATTTGACATGCAAGCTCAAGAACAGGGTCGCCTAAGCAGCAAAAATTTGCAATGAATAAAGCACTAGAACAAAAACTAATTGGACCAATGGAGAAGTCACATAGCAAGGAACAATCTCCCCAAGCAGTTTTGTGAGAGGTGCTTTGAGCAAGGAGATCGAAAATGGCAGCAATACGAGCTTGGACTCGGGTTTGAGCTGGTTATTCGTGTTTGTGGGAGGAATAAGGAGTGTGTGGGTGAAAGAATAAGTGAACGAGGGCCACCATGGGCCCACGAGGCAGGGGGCGCGCCCAGGGGGGTAGGGCGCGCCCTCCACCCTCGTGGGCAGGTGGTTGACCCCCCTGCTATGTTCTCAGTGCCAAATATTCTCAAATATTCTAAAAAAAACATATTTAGATTTCAGGGCATTTGGAGAACTTTTATTTTCGAGGTATTTTTATATTGCATGGATAATCAGATAACAGAAAGAAAAATATTTGTTTTTATTTTATTTAATATAAATACTAGAAAGTAAAAGTGGGGTACAGAAGGTTGTGACTTCTAGTTTCATCCATCTCATGATCATCAAAAGGAATCCACTAACAAATTTGATCAAGTCTTGTTAACGAACTCATTCCGAATAACATGGAACCGGACAAATTTCGAATAACACTATGTTACCTCAACGGGGATATGCACATCCCCAATAATAAGAATATCATATTTCTTCTTGACAGTAGGAAGAGGAAATTCAAAACCTCAAAATATAATCGATGGGATTATTCCAATAGAATTGATACTGTGAACTTGAGGTTGTTTCCTCAGAAAGTGTACCATATGCTCATTACCATTAACATGAAAAGTGACATTGCCTTTAGTGCAATCAATAACAGCCCCTGCAATATTCAAAAAGGGTCTTCCAAGAATAATAGACATACTATCGTCCTCGGGAATATCAAGAATAACAAAGTCCGTTAAAATAGTAACGTTTGCAACTACAACAGGCACATCCTCACAAATACCGACAGGTATAGCAGTTGATTTATCAACCATTTGCAAAGATATTTTAGTAGGCGCCAACTTATTCAAATCAAGTCTACGATATAAAGAGAGAGGCATAACACTAACACCGGCTCCAAGATCACATAAAGCAGTTTTAACATAGTTTCTTTTAATAGAGCATGGTATAGTGGGTACTCCTGGATCTCCAAGTTTCTCTGGTATTCCACCCTTAAAAGTATAATTAGCAAGCATGGTGGAAATTTCAGCTTCCGGTATCTTTCTTTTATTTGTAACAATATCTTTCATATACTTAGCATAAGGATTCATTTTGAGCATATCAGTTAATCGCATATGCAAAAAGATAGGTCTAATCATTTCAGCAAAGCGCTCAAAATCCTCACCATCCTTTCTCTTGGATGGTTTGGGAGGAAAAGGCATGGGTTTCTGAACCCATGGTTCTCTTTCTTTACCATGATTCCTAGCAACGCTTTCTTATCATAACGTTAATTCTTTGATTGTGGGTTATCAAGATCAACAATAGGTTCAATTTCTACATCATTATCATTACTATGTTGAGCATCATCATGAACATTATCATTAACATTATTACTAGTTTCAGGTTCATTACCAGATTGAGTTTCAGCATCAGAAATAGAAATATCATTTGGATTCTCAGGTGTTTCAGTAACAGGTTCACTAGAAGCATGCAAAGTCCTATCATTTTTCTTTTTCTTACTTTTAGAAGGACTAGGAGCATCTATATTATTTCTCTGAGAATATTGCTCAATTTTCTTAGGATGTCCTTCAGGATACAAAGGTTCCTGAGTCATTCTACCACCTCTAGTCATAACTCTAACAGCATTATCATTATTCTTACTATTCAATTCATTGAGCAAATCATTTCGAGCTTTAGGTACTTGTTCTACTTGAGTGGTAACCATAGAAGCATGTTTACTAATAAGTTTAAGTTCACCTTTGACATTAGCCATATAATCACCCAAGTGTTCAAGCATATTTGAATTGTATTTCAATTGTCTACCAAAATAAGCATTAAAGTCTTCTTGCTTAGCCATAAATTTATCAAACTCATCTAAGCATGGGCTAGCAAATTTAGTAAATGGGATTTCAGCTTTATCATATGTATAGAGAGAATTTACCTTTACTACCTGTGTCGGGTTATCAAGACCATGAGTTTCTTCAATAGGTAATGGATTAAGATTATATGTTTCTTCAATAGGAGGTAAATTCTTAACATCTCCAGCTTTAAAACCTTTTTCTTTCATAGATTTCTTTGCCTCTTGCATATCTTCAGGACTGAGAAATAGAATACCCCTCTTCTTCGGAGTTGGTTTAGGAATAGGCTCAGGAATTGGCTCCGGAGGTGTCCAATTATTTTCATTTGTCAACATATTATTCAATAGAATTTCAGCTTCATCCGGTGTTCTTTCCCTGAAAACAGAACCAGCACAACTATCCAGGTAATCTCTGGAGGCATCGGTTAGTCCATTATAAAAGATATCAAGTATTTCATTTTTCTTAAGAGGATGATCAGGCAAAACATTAAGTAATTGGAGAAGCCTCCCCCAAGCTTGTGGGAGACTCTCTTCTTCAATTTGCACAAAATTATATATATATATATCCCTTAAAGCAGCTTGTTTCTTATGAGCAAGGAAATATATAGCAGAGAAGTAATAAATCATATCTTGGGGACTACGCACACAACCAGGATCAGGAGAATTAAACCATATCTTAGCATCACCCTTTAATGAGAACGAAAATGTTTTAAGGATGTAAAAGTAACAAGTTCTCTCATCTTTAGTGAACAGGGTGGCTATATCATTCAATTTAGTAAGATGTGCCACAAAAGTTTCAGATTCATAACCATGAAAAGGATCAGATTCAACCAAAGTAATTATATCAGGATCAACAGAGAATTCATAATCCTTATCAGTAACAAAGATAGGTGAAGTAGCAAAAGCAGGGTCAGGTTTCATTCTAGCATTTAGAGATTGCTTACTCCATTTAGCTAATAACCTTTTGAGTTCATTTCTATTTTTGCAAGCTAAAATAGCTAAAGAAGCTTCTTGATCAAAAACATAACCCTTAGGAATAACAAGTGATTCTTCATCATCACTTTCATCAGTATCATCAGATTCAATATTTTCAATTTCTCTAGCTCCAGCAAGTTGTTCATCAAGAAATTTACCAAGTGTCACAATAGTATCAAGCATAGAAGTAGTTTCATCATAAGTACCATGTATAGCAGAAGCGGCATCATCAATAACATGCGACATATCAGAACGAATAGCAGAAGCAGGTGTAGGTGTCACAAGCTTACTCAAAACAGAAGGTGAATCAAGTGCAGAGCTAGATGGCAGTTCCTTACCTCCCCTCGTAGTTGAGGGATAGATCTTGGTTCTTGGATCTTTCAAGTTCTTCATAATGATAAGCAGATGTAAATCCCAAGTGACTCAAAGAATAGAGCTATGCTCCCTGGCAACGGCGCCAGAAAATAGTCTTGATAACCCACAAGTATGGGGGATCGCAACAGTTTCGAGGGTAAAGTATTCAACCCAAATTTATTGATTCGACACAAGGGGAGCCAAAGAATACTCTCAAGTATTAGCAGCTGAGTTGTCAATTCAACCACACCTGGAAACTTAGTATCTGCAGCAAAGTATTTAGTAGCAAAGTAATATGATAGTAGTAGTAACGGTAACAAAAGGTAACGGTAGTAAAAGTAATGTTTTTGGTATTTTGTAGTGATGATAGCAATAGCAACGGGAAAGTAAATAAGCGAAGAACAATATATGGAAAGCTCGTAGGCAATGGATTGGTGATGGAGAATTATGCCGGATGCGGTTCATCATGTAACAGTCATAACCTAGGGTGACACAGAACTAGCTCCAGTTCGTCAATGTAATGTAGGCATGTATTCCGAATATAGTCATACGTGCTTATGGAAAAGAACTTGCATGACATCTTTTGTCCTACCCTCCCGTGGCAGCGGGGTCCTTACGGAAACTAAGAGATATTAAGGCCTCCTTTTAATAGAGATCCGAAACAAAGCATTAACACATAGTGAATACATGAACTCCTCAAACTACGGTCATCACCGGTAAGTATCCCGATTATTGTCACTTCGGGGTTAACGGATCATAACACATAATAGGTGGCTATAGACTTGCAAGATAGGATCAAGAACACTCATATATTTATGAAAACATAATAGGTTCAGATCTGAAATCATGGCACTTGGGCCCTAGTGACAAGCATTAAGCATAGCAAAGTCATAGCAACATTAATCTCGGAACATAGTGGACACTAGGGATCAAACCCTAACAAAACTAACTCGATTACATGATAGATCCCATCCAACCCATCACCGTCCAGCAAGCCTATGATGGAATTACTCACGCACGGCGGTGAGCATCATGAAATTGGTGATGGAGGATGGTTGATGATGACGATGGCGACGGATTCCCCTCTCCGGAGCCCCGAACGGACTCCAGATCAGCCCTCCCGAGAGGTTTTAGGGCTTGGCGGCGGCTCCGTATCGTAAAACATGATGATTTCTACTCTCTGATTTTTTTCTCCCCGAAACACAATATATGGAGTTGGAGTTGGAGAGGCAACAGGGGGCCCATGAGGTAGGGGGCACGCCCTAGGGGGGTAGGCGCGCCCCCCACCCTCGTGGACAGGTGGTGGCCCCCTGGCCTCTATCTTTTGCAGGTATTTTTCATATTTTCTGAAAAGTCGCTCCCTGAAGTTTCAGGTCATTCCGAGAACGTTTGTTTTTGCACATAAATAACACCATGGTAATTCTACTAAAAACAGTGTCAGTCCGGGTTAGTTCCATTCAAATCATGCAAGTTAGAGTCCAAAACAAGGGCAAAATGTTTGGAAAAGTAGATACGACGGAGACGTATCATTGAGTAACTTTCTTGGGTTCAGATATGGAGACAAATGCAAAGTGCCCATAAAAATTTGCTAGTTGTGTTGCTCTTGAACGAGTAAGGCGACCTGGTGCATTGATGCTATCAATTATCATCTCAATTTGTACTTCATTCGCAACACGAGGATGAACTGGATGAAGATTTTGCCCTTGCTGATCATTGTCTTCATCTTCAGCATTGGCTTCAGGCTGAGCAGAGTCTTCATGTTGATTTGGTGCAGGAATGATAAGTTCCTCTTTAGCATGTGCCTCTGAAGGTATGATTTCTCTAGTACCCATAAGCTTGATGGATTCACTTGGTGAGACTTCATCTAGCACATTTGGCAGGTTCTCTCTTTGCGAGCCGTTAGTTTCATCGAACCACACATCCACAATTTCAACCACTTTATAGTGAAAGAGGTTGAAGCCTCTGTAGGAGTGCGAATCCTTTCCGTAACCAAGCATAAAACCTTCATGTGCTTTCGGTGCAAATTTTGAAGTGTGATGCAAATCTTTGATCCAGCACCTAGCACCAAATACTCTGAAGTAGCTTATGTTTGGCTTCGTACCAGTCAGTAGCTCATATGATGTCTTCTCTAGAAGCTTGTGAAGATAAACACGGTTGATGACATGGCATGCAGTATCAATAGCTTCAAGCCAGAACTTCCTTGGAGTCTTGTACTCATCAAGCATCGTCCTAGCCATCTCAATGAGTGTCATGTTCTTGCACTCCACGATGCCATTCTGCTGAGGTGTGTATGGAGCAGAGAACTCATGAGTGATGCCCAATGTATTAAGATAGGTGTCGAGGCCGGTGTTCTTGAACTCTGTGCCATTGTCACTTCTGATGTGCTTGATCTTGATGCCATAGTTCGTCATGGCCCGATTGGCAAATCGTCTGAAGACATCCTGCACTTCAGTCTTGTAGAGAATTATATGCACCTAGGTATATCTTGAATAATCATCAACAATAACGAAGCCACAGAGACAAGCAGTGGTAGTGAGAGTAGAGTAGTGAGTAGGGCCGAATAGGTCCATGTGAAGCAGCTCAAAAGGACGTGATGTCGTCATGATTGTCTTCGAGGGATGCTTTGCCCTTGTCATCTTCCCAGCTTCGCAGGCACCACACAGATGATCCTTTTTGAACTTGACGCCCTCGATGCCTACGACATGATTCTTCTTCGCGAGAGTGTACAAGTTCCTCTTGCCAGCATGCCCTAGCCTCCGATGCCAATGCCAGCACTCTGAAGCTTTTGCTTGAAGACATAAGGCCAACTGTGGTCCTGCTGAGAAATCTACCATGTACAGATCACCTTTTCGGTACCCTTCAAAGACTAGAGACTTGTTAGATTCCATTAGAACAAGGCAATGATATTTTCCAAATATCACAATCATGTTCAAGTCACAAAGCATTGAGACATACATTAAGTTGAAACCAAGGGATTCAACAAGCATCACTTTATCCATGTGCCGATCCTCTGAGACTGCAACTCTACCTAGACCCAATACCTTGCTTTTACCAATGTCAGCAAATGTGATGTGACTCTTGTCAGATGGACGTAAGGTTGAGTCCATGAGAAGACTTCGATCACCAGTCATGTGGTTAGTGCATCCACTGTCAATAATCCATTCTGAAGCCTTTTGTGTCATGCCCTATAGTGCAGTTAGGGGGATAGGCTTCACGAAGGGTATTGTGAAGCATAAACATTTGACGAGCAAGTGGATTATGAAAGCTCATATCCAGGTTAGGACTGATAGGATGATTGGCAAGCGATCCAGGAACAAAATACATAGTAAGACCATTTGGCATTTTATCTGTCCCCAGCAATAGCATCTGACGCCTTTGATTTCCGCCTCGAGACCCTTCCCTACAAAAGAGAGTTAAGTTTTCTTAACCACCCACATTTTCAGGGGTGGCTTCGAAGCAATGAGTCTAAGTGCAGCATCTGAGAACTTCGGCTTTGGAGCCCTAGCAAATAGTCTTGCAGGAGATGAATAATACTCATAAGAATGGGCAGAATAGTTCGTGGTCTTATGAGCATGGCGGTTTGATGAAACACACTCATATTCATAGGCCTGAGTATGGTTTCCCTGCAAAACATTAGTGTTAGGGTGACTCTGGTGAGTCCTCTGTCTGTATGAAGCTTTGGACCATGTGAAGCCCTTGGTCTGGAGTTTGTCTTCTTCCCATGTGGTGTCATGATGACATTCACCTGAAGATTTTCAAGACAACTCTTGGGCACCCAAATCTTCTTCAAATGTGGTCCATTCCTGCAGTTAGTACCAATATACCTGGCAAACACTTCACCATTCTGATTCTTAAATAGTTTATAGTTTGCATCAAAGGATTCATCAATGATAATCGGGTTAGCACAAGTGAAGCCAGATAAGGTAGATGGATCCACTGAAGGTCCCTTTGCAGCAACCCATGTAGTTTTGGGGTATTGCTCAGGCTTCCAGAAAGAACCATCAACATTCATTTTCCACTCGAACTCAACACCCTCTTTCCTAGGGTTTCGGTTCAGAATCTATTTCTTGAGGACATCACATAATGTTTGATGCCCTTTGAGACTTTTGTACATTCCTGTCTCAAGCAATGTCTTCAACCTGGCATTCTCATCAGCAATAGTAGTGGTATCCTCAGCAGAGGGGTTAGTTACCACATCAGCAGATGAAGATATTGCAACAGTAGTAGCAGTTGAACATCCAGCAACAGAAGTAGCATTATCACGCTCAAGGCATTTTAGACATGGTGGTTCAAATCCTTCCTGAGCGGAACTGATCTGTTGAGCGCGGAGTGACTCATTCTCCTTTTGAAGATCTTCATGAACCGATCTCAAGTTCTCAAGCTCTTGCTTCCTTTGAAGATAATCATAGGAGAGCTTTTCATGAGTAGTTGAGAGCGTTTCATGACGACTTTCAAGTTCTTCATACTTAACATGAATATTTTTAATGTCTTCAATTAAGGACTGAGTTCGAGTCATTTTTGCATCCAACAGGTCATCGCTTTTATCTAACAGCTTTTTTTGAATATGTTCCATATCATTCTGTTGCTGTGTTGCAATTTTAGCAAGTGTTTTGTAGCTAGGTTTAGATTCACATTCAGGGTCATCTTCACTTGATGTTTGATAGCAAGCATCGCATGAGTTTACCTTGGCACCATGGGCCATGAAGCAGTAGGTGGGTGCAGAGTCATCCTCATCATTAGCATCATCGTTGGTGACGAGGTTATTGTCTTCAGTGTCGAAGATGGACTTGGCGACGTATGTTGAAGCTAGAGCCAGGCTTGCCACGCCTGAATCAGATTCCTCTTCAGACACCATCTCCACCTCCTCAGATGCAGACTCCTCCTCTGAATCTATCTCCTTGCCAACAAACGCACGAGCCTTGCTGGATGAGCTCTTCTTGTGTGATGAAGACTTCGACGACGACTTGGAAGAGGACTTTGAGGATTTCTTCTTCTTTTTGTCATCAGAATCATATTCCTTGCTCTTCTTCTTGTTGTTGTTCTCATTGTCCCATTGAGGACATTCAAAGATGTAGCAACCAGGTTTCTTGCACTTGTGGCACGTTCTCTTCTTGTAGTCACGGGAGGAAGCTTCATCATTTCTTGATCTGGATCTCGAAGACTATCTGGAGCCTTTCTTCTTGGTGAACCTGTGGAACTTCTTCACTAGCATGGCAAGTTCCTTTCAATGTCTTCAGGATCCTCAGAACTGCAGTTAGATTCTTCTTCAGATGAGGAAACAGCCTTTGCCTTCAAAGCACGAGTTCAGCCATAGTTGGGACCATAGATATCTCTTTTCTCAGATAACTAGAACTCATGTGTGTTGAGTCTTTCAAGTATGTCAGACGGATCTAGGGTCTTGAAGTCAGGGCATTCTTGAATCATCAGGGCCAGGGTGTCAAATGAGTTGTCGAGTGATCTCAAGAGTGTCTTGACGAATTCATGCTTGGTGATCTCAGTAGTGCCGAGTGCATGAAGCTCATTTATGATGTCAGTGAGTCAATTAAACGTCAGCTGAACATTCTCATTGTCATTTCTCTTGAAGCGGTTGAAGAGGTTGTGAAGAACACTGATCCTTGAGTCTCTCTGGGTTGAGATGCCTCCATTGACCTTGGAGAGCCAGTCCCAGACTAGCTTCGCAGTTTTCAGAGCACTCACACGACCATATTGTCCTTTGGTCAGGTGACCGCAAATGATGTTCTTGGCAGTAGAATCCAGTTGAATAAACTTCTTGACATCTGCAGGGGTGACACCTTCACCGGCCTTGGGAACGCCGTTCTTGACGACATACCAGAGATCGACATCAATGGCTTCAAGATGCATGCGCATCTTATTCTTCCAGTAGGGGCAATCAGTGCCATCGAAGACAGGGCACGCAGCAGATACTTTGATTATCCCTGCAGTCGACATAGCTAAAACTCCAGGTGGTTAAACCGATTCACACAGAACAAGGGAGCACCTTGCTCTGATACCAATTAAAAGTGCTAGTTATCGACTAGAGGGAGGGTGAATAGGCGATTTTTATGAAAGTTTTGAAAACACGGGGGCTTTGAATACAAACAGTAGAAATGAGCCTATTGATATGCAGCGGAAGGTAGACTACACTAGACAAGCCATAGTCAAGTAAGCAATGAAGTGAAAGCACGAAGACTATCAGCAGCTAGGTAGCATGGATCAGGATGGAAGATAGTATGAAGCCAAACAACAATAGTCTTCACACAATGAAGTCAATCAGATCATGCAAGTAGGCAATGACTTCACAAAGACAAACTGTAAGTAAAGAGAGGTAAGGATAGAACCAGTTGCTTGGTGAGGATGGGTATTTGTTGGACCAGTTCCAGTTGTTGTGACAACTATACGTCTGGTTTGGGAGGCTGAGATTCAACTCATAAGACTGCGTCTTCATCTTATTCCCCTTGAGCTAAGGACACATAGTCCTCGCCCAATCACTCTGGTAAGTCTTCAAGGGAGACTTCCAAACCTTCACAGACTTCGTTCACCGGCGATCCACAATGACTCTTGGATGCTGTCTTTAGATCACGTAGACAGAAAGACTTCAGTGATGCCTAACACTCTTTGGCTCTGGGTGTTTAGGGCTTTGTCCTCGCAAGGATTTCTCCCTCAAAGGCTTCGAGGTGGGTTGCTCTCAAATGACAAAAGTCGTGCACAAACTCTAAGCAGCCACCAATTTATGGTGTAGGGGGTGGGCTATTTATAGCCAGGAGGCAACCCGACCTGATTTGTCCGAAATGACCCTGGGTCACTAAGGAACTGACATGTGTCCAACGGTCAGATTTCAAACACACGCGGCAGCTTGACTTGGGCTACAAGTAAAGCTGACTTATCCAGCTCTGGATAAGTGTCTTCGTTCGAAGACATAGGATTTGGTTGAGCATCACTTCAGTCACTCTAACTTTGTTCACTTGGACCCCACTTAACAGTGCGGTGGTTCCTATGACTCAACAAAGAAGAAAAGAAAACTACGAAACAACTATGTCTTCACACTCCATAGTCTTCATACAATGTCTTCTAATGTCCTAGTCTTCAATGTGAATCTCTTCACAGACCACCATTGTCTTCAATGTCTTCACACATTTTTAGGGGTCATCTCTGGTAGGTAAACCGAATCAATGAGGGACTACTACCTGTGTTATCCTGCAATTCTCACAAACACATTAGTCGCTCAACCAAGTTTGCCGTCAATACTCCAAAACCAACTAGGGGTGGCACTAGATGCACTTACAGAATCATTTTTGGCCGACAGATCTTCATTCTAGTGGAAATATAGCATGACGTGGGCCGTATGTCCTAATGGGCTCCTATTTTGGTGACCTTCTCCAAAACCTGTGGTTGATTGGGCTCCTCTACAAGCCCATCTATCTAACTGATCAATATGTTAAAGCGATCAGTGGTGATTATGTTCATGTTAGTGATCCCTATTTGGCACGTAGGTCGGTGCGACTGACCTAGCGCGCACCCCTCGAACGCCCGATTGAGACTTTGGGCTGGCCCACTTTAGTGTTTATTCCCCACATGTTTGAAAACGGTTTAGAACCTTCCGTGAACCAATTTTTTGTTTTCCCTTCCATTTTTCCTTTTTAATTTTCTTTTACACTTTTTATCTTCTTTTCTTTCTTTTTATTTTTTGCAAACATCTTTGAAGCTAATGAATTTTTTTACAATTTTGCAAACAAATGATAATCACCAATGTTTTCTGAACTCATGAATTTTTACGGATTTTAGAAAAATTTTTGAAACTCGTGAACATTTTTTTAATTAGGAATATTTTTTGAAATTTATGACAATAAAACTGAGACTAAACCGAGCTCTCTCACGGACCAAACAATTTCCTGTTTGAATCATTTTTAGCCCACACATCTTCATTCCAGTAGAAGAAAACCATGACATGGGCCGCCTGTCCTAATGGGCCTCTATTCTCGTGACTTTTCGAAGACCTGTGGTTAATTGGGCTGCTATGCAAACCCGTTTATCTAACCGGTCAACATGCAGACGACTGTGGTGATTCTTTTCATGTCAGCGGTCAGTATTTCGCGCATAAGTCGCGCGTGAGCGACCTAGCACGCATCCCTCTACACCCGATTGAGAGTTTGACCAGCCCATTTTAGTGTTTATTCCCCACCAGTTTTGGAAAGGTTCTAGAACCTTCCCTTGGATCGGTTTTCTGTTTTCCTTCCGATTTTTTTCCTTTTTAGATTTCTTTTATGTTTCTTTTCTTTATTTTTTGCGAACATCATTAAAGTATTTGAACATTTTTAAAATCATGAACGTTGTCTGAATTCATGAACTTTTTTACAAATTTGCAAATATTTTTTGAGATAGTGAAATTTTTGGGAAACTCATGAACATTTTTGAATTGGAGATTTTTTTTGTGAAAATTGTGATCAACTTTTAAAATTTAGGACACTGAAACTGAGACTAAACCGAGCTCTCTCATGCCACCAACAATTTCAGCCATCGCATTTCGCGTTGGAATAATTTTTGTGTGACGGATCTTCACCGTAGTGGAAGTATACCTTGACCTGGGCTGCCTGTCCTAATGGGCCTCTATTCTAGTGACCTTTTCCAACACATGTGGTTGATTGGGATGCTTTGCAAGCACGTTTATCAAAAAAAATCTAACCGGTCAACATACAGAGTGATCGGAGGTGATTCTGTCGGCGATCCCTATTTGGCGTGTGGGTCCTATGCGAGCGATCTAACGCACACCCCTCGAACGCATGATCAAGAGTTTGGGCCAACCCATTTTAGCGTTTATTCCACAGTAGTTTTGAAAGGTTTTAGAATCTTCCCTGAATCGATTTTTTGTATTCCTTCTGGTTTTTTGGTTTCTTTTTTCCTTTTTTATATTTGTTTTACGCTTTTTTCTTTTTCTTTTTTGTGAACGTCTTTAAATTTTGTGAATCATTTTTTTCAAATTTGCGAACATTTTCGAAATTCATAAACATTTTCACAATTCCTGAACTTTTTCACAAATTTGCCAATATTTTTTAACAATTGTGAACATTTTTTGAAACTCCTGAACATTTTTTGAATCAGCAAGCATTTTTGGATAATTGGGAAAGCAAAATTTTGAAATATGGGACCATAAAACTTAGCATAAACCGAGTTCTCTCACGCCCCCAACAATTTCATCCATCGGATTTTGCGCTTGAAACTTTTTTGGCCCACAAGTCTTCATTTAGTGGAAGTATATCATGACCCGGGGCGCCTGTCCTACGGCGACCAGGGGCATGGTTGATTGAGGTAATTTGCAAGCCCATTGATCTAACCGATCAACATAGAGAACGATCGATGGTAATCTTGTTCATGTCGGCGATCCCCATTTTGCGCATAGGTCACGCGCGAGCGACCTTGCACGCACCCCTCCAACGCCCGATCGAGAGATTTGGTAGGCCCATTTTAGTGCTTATTCCCCACCAGTTTTGGAATGGTTCTAGAATTCTGAGAACCTATTTGTTGTTTTCTTACCGGTTTTTATTTCTATTTTTCTATTTTATGTTTTTTCTTTCTTTTTCTTTTTTATCAAACATCTTCAAAGTACATGAATTTTTTTGCAAAATTTGCATACATTTTTTAAAATCACAAATAATTTCTGAATTCATGAACTTTTTTTTGAATTCACAAACTTTTTTAAATCAGTGAACATTTTTTGAAAATTGGGAAGACCTTTTCAAACTTAGTACAATAAAACCGAGCTTTCTCACGCCCCCAACCCTTTTAGCCATCGGATTTTGCGATTGAATTATTTTTGGCCGATAGATCTTCATTCAAGTGGAAGTATACCACAACCTCGGCCACCTGTCCTAGTGGGCCTCTATTCTTGTGATCTTTTCCAGGACCTGTGGCTGATTGGGCTGCTTTACAAGCCCATTTATCTAACCGGTGAATATACATAGTGACTGATGGTGATTTTGTTCATGTCAGCGATCCCTATTTGGCCTGCAGGTCGCGCGCGAGCGACCTAAGGCGCACCCCTCCAGCACTCAATCGAGAGTTTCGGCCAACCCCTTTTAGCGTTTATTCCCCAACAGTTTTGGAAAGGTTCTAGAACCTTCCGTGAACCGGCCTTTTGTTTTCCTTCTGAATTTTCCTTTTCCTTGTTATTTTTATTTTATGTTTCTTTTTTACTTTTTCTTTCTTTTCTTTTTTTGCGGGCATCTTTAAAGTTGTAAACATGTTTTAAAATGATGATTTTTTTGTAAATTTGTGAACATTTTATGAATTCATGAGCATTCTTACAAATTTGCAAACATGTTTTTGAAATTCTGACAGCTATTTTTTTGAAAATCGGGAACAATTTTTTAAATTCAGGAGAGGAAAACCGAGACTACATCAAGCTATCTCATACGCCCAACAATTTTAGCTGTCGGATTTCGCATTTGAATCATTTTTGGCCGACAGATCTTCTTTGCAGTGGAAGTATACCACGACCTTGGCCACCTGACCTAATTGTCCTCTATCCCTGTGACGTTTTCCAAGACCTGTGGTTAATCGGGCTACTCTACAGATCCGTTTATCAAATTTATCAACATATAGAGCATTCGGTGGTGATTCTGGGCATTTCCTATTCGACGCCTTCATTGCCCGTAAACGTCCATTTTATTGACTGGCGCTGAAGGTGCTCTTACCTGGGCCAGCCCATATACGATTTTTAATCCTGTAAATAACCAAAAAAAGGTGGAATCGTCCAACTTCGAGCCCGCTACCTACGCGTTGGAAGGCAAGCACACTTACCAGTCGCCTATCCAATCCGTTGTGAAATTGTTCCTTTTTTTCTCTTTTGTTTCCTTGTTCAGTTTTGATTTTTCTTTTTACCTTTTCTTGCTTTTTTCCTTCCTTTCAATAAGTTTGCGGATTCTTTTAAAATTCATGAACTTTTTCTTCAAAATAAATGAACCCTTTCACCAAAATCCATGAACATTTATTCAAATTCGTGAACTTTTTTCCAAATTAGTGAATTTTTTCCCCAAATCGATGAACTATTTTCAAGTTTGTCATTTTTATAAAAAAATAAATGTTTTTTTTCAAATTAACTGAACTTTATTTTTTCAAATTTGATGAATTTTTTTCAAATCGATTATCTTTTTCAAGAACTGATGATTAATTTTTCAAATAGGATGATATTTTTTCGAAATGGAAGAAGTTTTTTTTTCAAATTTGTGAACTTTTTTGAGTTTGTGAAACTTTTTGTTTTTGTGTGATTTTTTGAATCCCTATTTTTCTTTGTGAACTTTTGTATGATAATTCAATGGCCAGCAAGCCATTGATAGTCGATCGTGGACCAGCACTGAGCGATCGAACTGGATCGATTTTCCACCGAGCGAACGAATGGCGCTGCTTTCAATATTGGGCCGGCCCATAGAGGGGCGCGCGTGAGCGCTATGTTAGTTAACTAGCGCAGAAGGCGCCCAATAAGAGCTCCCGTCATTTTGTTCATGTCGGTGATCCCTATTTGGCATGTAGGTAATGCGCGATTGACCTAACGTGTACCCCTCCAGCGCCGATTAAGAGTTTGATCCGGTCCTTTTTAGTGTTTATTCCCCACTAGTTTTGGAAAAGTTTTAGAACCTTCCTTGAACCGTTTTTGTTTTCCTTTTCTATTTACGTATCTTTTTTATTTCCTTTCCTTTTTCTTTTTTGCAAATATCTTTAAATTTGTGTACATTTCTTGAAGTCATTAACATCTTTTACAATTATGCGAACATTTTTGAATTCATGAAATCTTTACAAATTTGTGAACATTTTTCAAAATTGTGAATATTTTTTTAGTCGGAGAACATTTTTCTGAAAATTAGGAACAAATTTCGAAATTTAGGACACTAAAACTAAGCGTAAAACGACCTCTCTCACACTCCCAACAATTTCAGTCGTCGGATTTCGTGTTTGAATCATTTTTGGCCGACAGGTCTTCATTCAAGTGGATGTATACAACGACCCGGGCCATCTGTCCTAACGAGCCTCTATTTGTGTGACCTTCTCCTTGGATGAGTCCGAGTTGATCAACTTGGCAGGTGTCGAAGATTGGCTCGTCGGCGAGGCCCTGCTCCTCCACTGGCGCTTAGAAGTTGGGGAAAGGCCAACGCCTCGTCATCCCTCGACGCTGCCCGCTCTTTCTTCCCGCCTAGGGAAGAATGTGCCTCGCCGGACTCCTCATGCTGCTCGGAGTGCTCATAGCTAGGACCTCGGGAACGGTGTCCCGAATGACCGGGCACTTGCCTTGGTCCTCTTTGGCTCCTTGGTCTTCATCGACTTGATCGTGACCACATACGGGTCCTCGGTCACATACGAGGACCTAGCCGATCTGGCGAAAGTCCGCCAGTCCTGCGATATGGACATATAAACCCAATCTTCAGCTAAACAGTGAGAAGAAAATAAAAACCACATATTGAAAATGGATATATAAGTTGAGGGGTTTTAGTCCGTAGGGTCAAGTTAAGTCAGATTCATACACATACGATCTCGAGGTAGATCATCCTGTACTTTATACCCCATCACAATCAATACATCTGAAGCAGTACGTAGGGTTTTACCTCTTCGAAGGGCCCGAACCTAATTAAACATCATGTCTTTAGTTCGCTTTGTTACCATCTGTTAGAAGGGAGAGAGAGAGAGAGATTTGGAGGAACAGTTTGATGTATTGCTTGAGCCTTGTAGGCATATATATAGGAGTACAAAGACCAACTTGAAGTACAAGACAAGGCAGGACTAAATCCTAGTCTATCCTATACTTCCTCATAATCCTTATACTCAACATCCCCCCACAGTCATAACGGTAGCGACGCAGACGGTGAGACTAGAGAAGAATCCGAAGGCAAGCCGACGGACCCCCCTCCCACACACACACAGTCGTAATGGTCGATGCATCGCGGAGTCGTGGCTGGAGTGAAAACTGACGAGGTTGCTCAAGCAGGCGGTAGCCCTTTGTGCCGTTTGTCGATGCAACTGAGAGCATGGGTGGTGGATTCGTGGTCGATGTAGCCGGGCGAAGAATGCCGTGGTCGATGTCGAGTCGGGGTAGCCGGTGTCGAGGAAGTCGCCGTGGAGCCGCGGGCGCAAGGGGGCGCCGAGTTAGCATGGGCGCGGTGGTGTCGAAGTAGGGGTGCGCCGGAGAGAAGACGGTGTTGACGAGGCGTCGCGCCGAGTGTGCCAAGCCCGGGGACACGTCGTGGACGAAGGCACGCATCGGTGTTGCCAGGACCGGGCATGCATATTCGGACGAAGAACAAGTTGACGAAGCGCCGCACCCGACTTGCCAGGCTCGGGGACACGTCATGGACGAAGGCACGCTTCGGCGTTGCCAGGACCGGGCATGCGTAGACTGGGACCTGCACGAGCTGTATGCCATGTTGAAGAAGTCGGAGAAGCCAGCAGAGAAGGACTCGACGACAGTTGTGGCGCCAATAGGCACGGGGGCCGATGTCGCCCGCGGTTGTCGGAGTGGACGAAGTGGTCAGGGTAGATGACGCGACACTAGCGATAGGCTGGTGCTGGACGGAGACGAAGGAGGTGGATGGACGACATCAACGGCTATGGGGGTAGCGGCGGAGGCGGCCAAAGAAGAGCACGGCGGCAGCGGCGGCTAGGTTAGGAGCACGGCGGCGATGCTCGAAGTAGGCGAAGAACCCTGACGGCATGACAAAGACCGGCGCGGACAGTGGCGTTCCCGAGCCAAGGGAGACGACGCGGTGCATACCACGGGAGGTCGACGCGCGGTGACGGTGGAGTGGACCGCGGGCCGTGACTCTATGGCCCGAAGGGGCGACGCAGTGGCGGCGGGAAGACCTCGGGGCGGTGGTGGGGACCGCGGGCCGCGGCGATACGGCCCGAAGGGGCGTCGCAGCGGCGAAACTCAGGTCGGTGCAATCGCGGGAACGGTCTCGAGACGGCGGCATGGACCGCGTGCCACGCGTGCTACGGCCCAACGGGGCGACGTAGCAGCGACGTGAGGATCGGTGCAGCCACGGGACGGCCTGGAGCGAACGGTCTCTGGGCGGCCGGAGACTGCGGGCCGCAGCACTACAGCCCGAAGGGCAGGCGCAGTGGTGACACAGGTCAGAGCAGACGGGAGAAAAACCATGGGGCAGCGGCGCTACGGCCCGACGGGGCGACACATCGGCAGCCCGTTGCTTGATCGATGATTGTAGACAGATAATTTGCAATAGGATGATTGATTGGGGTGATGATGCACGCATATATAATACAAGGGAAGGCCTCTACCTCAACTATACAAGACTAGGAGGTGGGCCACAACTCCAATATACGTACAGTACAAAATACATACTCAACACCCCCTCGCGGTCGAAGCGTAGCCGGAGACATAGAGACTGGACCGAAACTCCTCGAAGACGGGAGTAGGCAGTCCCTTAGTCATCACATCAGCAAACTGTTGCGTCGTCGGCACGTGAAGAACCCGAACAAGGCCAAGGGCAACCTGCTCGCGCACGAAGTGGACATCGAGCTCAATATGCTTCGTCCGTCGATGGTGCACCGGGTTGGCGGAGAGGTAGACCGCGCTGACGTTATCGCAGTAGACAAGAGTGGCCTTGTGAACATCACAAAGCAACTCCTGGAGCAGCTGACGTATCCAAGAGCACTCGGCCACGGCGTTAGCCACGGCGTGATACTCTGCCTCGGCACTAGAGCGGGAGACCGTGGGCTGCCGCTTTGATGACCAAGAGTTCAACGAGGGCCCAAGGTAGACGCAGTAGCCTGACGTAGAGCGTCGCGTGTCGGGGCAGCCAGCCTAGTCGGCATCCGAGTAGGCCACAAGGTCGGTGGAGGCGGAGGCCGTCAGGGTGAGTCCCAAAGATATGGTGCCGCGTATGTAACGGAGAATACGCTTCACCAGAGTCCAATGAAAGTCACGCGGGGCGTGCATATGGAGGCACACCTGCTGGACAGCGTACTGCAGGTCGGGGCGAGTCAGCGTCAGGTACTGTAAAGCACCGACAATAGAGCGATAAAACGCTCCATCGGACACAAGAGACCCCTCGAGTGCAGAGACCTTCGCCTTCGTGTCGATGGGGGTGGGCGCCGGCTTGCAATTAAGCATACCGGCACGCTCCAGGAGCTCGTGGGCGTACTTCTGCTGATGTAGAAAGAAGCAGTCAGTCCGTCGGACCACCTCGATGCCGAGGAAGTAGTGTAGGGGCCCCAAGTCCTTGAGGGCGAACTCATCACGAAGACGAGCAGTCAGCCACTGAAGGAGGTCGGGGGCGGACGCCGTGAGGATGATGTCGTCGACGTAGAGCAGCAGATATGCAGTGTCAACTCCCTGATGATACACGAAGAGTGAAGCATCGGAGTGAGTGGACCGAAATCCGAGAGACTGCAGGAAGGCTGCGATACGCTGGTACCAATCCCGAGGCGCCTGCTTCAACCCGTAAAGAGAACGGGAGAGCAAGCACACGAAGTCAGGGTGCTCGGCGTCGACAAAACCAGTGGGCTGCTCACAGAACACCTGCTCGGCGAGATGGCCGTGCAAGAACGCGTTGGAGACATCCAACTGGTGCACAGGCCAGGCGCGCGAAACTGCCAGCTGAAGCACGGCACGAATCGTGCCCGGTTTCACAACCGGGGCGAAGGTGTCGGTGAAGTCCACGCCCGCGCGCTGCCGAAAACCACAAACCACCCACCGAGCCTTGTAGCGCTCGAGAGAACCGTCCGGGCGAATCTTGTGGCAAAACACCCACTTGCCAGAGATGATGTTGGCACGAGGGGGTCGCGGAACAAGCTGCCACGTGCGGTTGCGCTGTAAGGCATCGAACTCCTCCTGCATCGCAGCTAGCCAGTGGGGATCCCGAAGGGCAGCACGAGCAGAGGTGGGGACGGGTGATGGCGTTGACGTCGAGGCGGTGCACACATACTCGTCGGCGGAGTAGCGCGTGCTGGGCTGAAGCACTCCTGCTCGGGCACGGGTAGTCACGCCAAGTGGCGGGGCAGCAGGGCCAACGGGTGCCGCGGCGGTGGGGGCACCCGGTGCGGTTGGGGGGCCGTGGCGGAGGGCGCCGCGGTGGTAGCAACGTCGGCCGAGCCGGCGGCGGAAGAGGCGATGGGCGAGGGTGACATCGAGCCCGTCGCAGGGTGGGCGGGCGCGGTGCCGGGCTCAACCTCGTATGAGGGAGACGGGGACCCGGGGGCCTGCTCGGACTCGACCTCGGGGGAGGGAGTCACGAAGCCAGGTGGTGGCGGCAGAGGGCGTCGTGCCGGGAGGGCCGCCTGGGGCTGCCGCCGCGCATCGCTCCACGAAGGGGACGCAGGGGTCGGCGTCGAAGGGGCCGAAGCCGGAGGAACCTGAAAAAAAGGGAACACCGTCTCGACAAAGTACACATGCCTCGAGGTGTATACACGATGAGTGACAGGATCATAGCACCGGTAACCTTTGGTGTTAGGAGGGTAGCCAAGGAAGACGCATGGGACGGATCGTGGTGCGAGTTTGTGTGGCGTGGTGGACGCGGTGCTAGGATAACAGAGACACCCGAAGATGCGGAGACCATCATAGGACGATGGTGTGCCGAAGAGAAGGTGGTGAGGGGCGTAGTTCCACCGAGGGCGACACGGACGAATGTTAACTAAGAGAGAGGCGGTAGCGAGGGCATCGAGCCAAAACTGAGCGGGCACGTTAGAGTGAAAGATTAACGTGCGAACGCAGTCATTAAGAGTGCGGAGAATGCGCTCGGCGCGGCCGTTCTGCTGGGAAGTGTAGGGGCAAGTCAGGCGGAAGGTGGTGCCGTGAGAGGCGAGAAGTGTGCGAAAAGCGACGTTGTCAAACTCTTTTCCGTTATCAGTTTGGAGTGCGAGTATGGGGCGACCGAACTGGGTGGTGACATAGGAATAAAAGACGGTGAGTGTGGCTAAAGCATCGGATTTACGACGAAGGGGAAAAGTCTAATGAGAGTAATCATCTAAAATCACCAAGTAGTAAAGATAGCCCGTGTTACTCGCAACGGGAGATGTCCAAACATCACTATGAAGTAATTGAAACGGAAAAGTGGAAACTGAAGAAGATGCACTAAAGGGAAGACGAACGTGCTTGCCTAAGCGGCAAGCCTCACAAGAGTGCGCGTCGAGCTTATCACATGAGAAAGAGAAACTCCTAAGAATTTGACATAAGACAGTGTGGTTCGGGTGACCCAAGCGAGCGTGCCAAAGGTCAATGCCGGCGGCAAGGGCGACGGGTGTGGGGGTGGAGGCGCCGGTGTGCACGGGGTAGAGCTCATCGGGACTGTCACATCGGTGAAGGACCATCCAGGTACGGACGTCTTTCATAGAAAAGCCAACACCGTCAAATTCAACAGTAAGTGGGTTCTCACGAGTAAGACGACGAACGGAAACTAGGTTCGTGACTAAATCAGGTGAAACAAGAACATTAGACATAATGATGGGTGTGGAAGTGGAGGGAAAACTAGTGCTACCGATATGAGTAATAGGTAAGGAGGAGCCATTGCCGACAGTGATACGAGTGGGTGTGTGAACGGGAGTGGAGGAGGTTAGGTTACCGGGATGAGCTGCCATGTGCGCAGTAGCACCTGAGTCAGGGGGGAGAGCCTGATGATAGTGCGGCGCCCCCCCCGGCATCCTGGGCCCGCTGCTGCTGCAGGCGGCGGCGACCGCCGCCACGCCGGTTGCGTCGGCCCCCTCCCCCTGGCGGGTGCTGCGGAGAGGCGCTGGTGGCGACAACGAGTAACACTCGACAGGTGCGGGAGGACGCGACTGGATCGGTGCGGTCGGTGGAGCGGTTCCACCGCAAATGGTGAAGTAGCCTGGAGAGTCCATGGACGGCGGCGGCGGCGCGCGGGGAGGCGCTGCGCGGCGGCGGCGGCGACGGTGGGGAGCGGCGGCAGTGGCGGCGGCGCGCGCGAGGAAGCGCTGCGCGGCGGCGATGGGGAGCGGCGGCGGCGCACGCTGGAAAAGGCGCGGAGCAGCTGCAGTGGCGCGGGACGCACGGGCAGCAGCGGCTTCAGGACGCGCGTGCAGAAGCGTAGCAAGGTAGCGGCGGCGCGGACCGGGGAAACGGAAGGCGGAAGCGAGGGCTTGGCGCGCGGAGCGACTTGCAACGGAAACGCAGCGACGGGTGCAGCTGCAGCAAGAAGATTGATCTATACGGTGGCTTGTACGTACATGTGCTAGTGTACGTGGGAATCGATCCACGGCAAGCAACGGGAGTTCCAACAAGGCGCGGCAGCAGCGGCTTGGCGTGGTCGCGTGTGGGGCGGGAGATATAGGGCGACTGAGTAGCGCGATGCAGCGGCGGCTAGCGGCGATGCGATCGGGCGGGCTCGGACGCGCAGGAATTAGCAGCGAGGCGAGCTGGCGAGACAAGAGATCGGGCGAGGGAGGAGAGGCGGCTGGCGCGGGAGATGCGTGGGCAGCGACGGAGGCGGCGGAAGCGAGAAACCTAGGAAACTGATATCATGTAGACAGATAATTTGCAATACGATGATTGATTTGGGTGATAATGCACGCATATATAATACAAGGGAAGACTTCTACCTCAACAATACAAGACTAAAAGGTGGGCCACAACTTTAATATACGTACAGTACAAAATACATATTCAACAATAATGACGCGATATACTGAAAGACGATCTTCATAGGACCTGCGAACCTACACGCAGACAGCCGATCAGACCGAAGACGCGACAGAAGAGATCAACAAATCACGGGGCGGATGGGGCAAAATCGTCACGCATTGTGCTGTAAAGCTACACCGGACATCGTGCATGCATGCAAGGATAACACTCGATGAGATGCAACAGCGTAGGCACAATCAAGCGCGCGGCCAAGTAATCCCACGCACATGCGGCCGCGTGAGTGGCCTTGCGGCGCGGATCGACGGGCCTGCGGACGGTGCGAGCGGCGGCCGCACGACCGCACCTGATGCGCTGCCCAATATGAGGACTCGAACGTGGTGATACGGTCGATCGTTGTGGTTGATGAAGATGTCGATGGAGAGAACATGCGTTGTAGATGACGAACGGCGGCGGGCGACGCAAACCGATCGTAGATCAGAAAACCAAAAAAGAACACCGATCAAACGACTGACGAGAGAGAAAAACCCGGACCAATTGATTCGGAAAAGACTCTCTAGGGCAGCCGATCAACATGACTGGCGGACGAATCCTAGATACGGGCGGTGCGGCCCCCAACGGCGGTCATGGAGACCGACCGCCCCAGGGAGGCGCGGGGCAGAAGCAGATGGCAGCGGCTAGGGTTTTGATCGGTTAGGCTGATATCATGTTAGAAGGGAGAGAGGATTCGTGAAATGGTTTGATGTATTGCTTTAGCCTTGTAGGCATATATATAGGAGTACATACAAAGACCAACTTGGAGTACAAGACAAAGCAGGACCAAATCCTAGTCTATACTATACTTCCTAATCTCTACTTTTAATGTCTCAGTTGGTTGTCCGCGTTCCAGGTTTTATTTTCATCTCACCATTTTCATCTGGTTTTTTTCGTCCCCACCTGTAACACCACGGATATGATTTACCCAATATGTACTCCAACTCTTGCCGTTTCCGGCGTTAAGTTATTTTATTTTCTCGGGTTCCGGTTTTTTTGTCTCCATGTGTTGTTGTCTTTGTCATGCATCTCATATCATGTCATCATGTGCATTGCATTTGCATACGTGTTCATCTCATGCATTCGAGCATTTTCCCTGTTGTCCGTTTTGCATTTCGGCGCTTCGTTCTCCTCCGGTGGTCATTTCTACCTTTCTTTCGTGTGTGGGGATTAAACATTTCTGGATTGGACCGAGACTTGCCAAGCAGCCTTGGTTTACTACCGGTAGACCGCCTGTCAAGTTTCGTACCATTTGGACTTCGTTTGATGCTCCAACGGTTAACCGAGGGATCGAGAAGGCCTCGTGTGTGTTGCAGCCCAACACCCCTCCAATTTGGCCCAAAACCGACCAAAACCCTCTCCATCATCTAGAGCGTTCGATCACGATCGCGTGGCCGAAAACCGCACCTCATTTGGACACTCCTAGCTTCCTCTATACCTATATATATACACCTCCCCCTCAATAATTCGTGGTGCAAAACCTACCCTAACTTTCCCCGCCGCCGCCGGACATCTTCTTCCACCGACAGACGTGTCCGCCCGCCGTGTCCGCCGCCACGTGGCAGCCGCCGATTCGCCGCGCCCCGCGCCCACTTCGCCACTGCGCGCCGCCGCGCCGGCCCGCCCGGGCCCAGGCGGGGCCCTCCCGGCCCGGAGCCGCCGCCGCCCGAGAGCGCTTGCCTTCCTCGCGCCCGATCGCCGCCTCCGCCGCCCGCCATCGACGCCGGTCGCAAGCTCGCCGGAGCTCGTCGCCGGCAGCCCCGCGCCCCCTCGCCTTCCCCGCGCCTCGGGAGCCGTCGCCAAGGGCGCCCGCCGCCGCCCGCCGTCAGATTCGGCCGGGGAGAGGCCGGCCTCGCCTCTCCTTCACCTCCCCACCGACGTGCCGACCTCGTCAGAGCAAGTTGACCTCGCCGGAGTGACCTCGGTTTGCGTGCCCGCAAGGAACCCTAGATCCGGAGGGTATATTTTCTTCTAAGTCCCTGGTTTTCCAGATTCAAATGCTCTTGTTCATCGCATCGTAACTTTGCACCCGTAGCTCCATTTTGGGCATATAGCATATCAAAATGTTCATCTCGGAGAGGACATCATTTCATCTCATTGCATAATTTTCATTTGAGTTAATCTTAATGCCCGAAATGCTGTTAGAAGAATGCTATTTGAGATAATTGTCAGATCTGCTGCTCCATTTAGATATTTGTCATTTTTGCCATGATTATTGGGTGCATGATATGCCCCTGAGCTCTTCATGAGTTTTGTCATATGTTTTTCCATCTATCCAGAGGTGCAATCCATGTATTTTTGTGATGTGTGTGGTGACTAGCACAAGCTTGCAAAGTGGAGCATTTGTTAATACTGATTTCAGGGACTTAGCATTTCCACTAAGTCCTTGATCTATTTATCTCAATATGCCATATGTTCATGTTGTTTCCTAGTGATATGTGCCTCTTTTGAGGATTATCAGTAAGGATGTTTTGTTAATCTTGTAGTGATCTATCCATCCATGTCTTTGTTTGCAATTATGGAGCACCCTAGCTTGAGTCAATCGAGCTCTACTTTTGCTATTTCGTGAATCTGGGCAGATTGTCTACTTGTTAGCGATTTTGCCGAGGATGTTGTAGTTGATCCGTGCATGCTATGTTATTGTTCTTGCCATGTCTAGCTTGTATTTTGTGTATTGTTGATGGGTGTATGCTTAGTTTGTCATGACTTGCTCTATAGTGAGTGCATTGAGCTTGTAAACATGCCTACTTGATATATGTTTCAGCATGCTCCAGTTTTTCACTAAGTCTGAGAACTGATTATGTTTTTGCCATGTTCACATGCTTGCAACTGTATTTTCTGATCCCTTTTGGCTCAAGGTAACTAAGGGACTTTTGTTAAGCTCTTTGAGTAGCTCCATGCCATGCTTTACTTTGCCATGTTCAGCTCCTGTAGCATATAGCTTTCATGCTCCAAAGAGTGCTATCTGATCTGAAATTCCAGACAAGTGTTAATTTCACTAAGTCTGAAATCTGTTTGCCAAATGCATTTTTGCCATGCTTGTTTGAACCTGTTAATGGATGAATTGGCCGTAGCTCAGTGTTCCTCTTTTGTTAAACATCATGAATGGATCCCTGCCATGTATTTTGATGCCATGTTTGGGTGCTGTAGCATGTTCATCTTGTTGCATCTAGTTGGCTACTGGCTGTAAATCACAGAACGTGGTCATATTTGAATCGCTTGCCATTTCCAAACCGTAACTCCGATTCCGGCGTTCTTTATATCGTTTTCAAGCGGTTTCACCTCACCTTTCCAGTGGCACACTTGGATTTCCAAGTTGAGGCCAGGTTCATGCATTCCTTTTCAAATCTTGCATATGCATCCCATATCACATCCCGCATAGCATACCATCTTTGCATCATGTTGTTTGAGTTTGCACGTGGTTGATTGTGCCCTTGTTGCTTGTTTTTCTTGTTTGGGTAGATCCGGGAGACGAGTTCGCTAACGAGGAGCCCTTTGAGTTTGCTTTCGAGGATCCAGTCAACTCTGACAACTTTGCAGGCAAGATGATCATACCCTTGAAATCACTAATATCTTTGCTTTGCTAGATGCTCGCTCTTTTGCTATGCCCATGCTACGATGCCTACCACTTGCTTATCATGCCTCCCAAATTACCATGTCAAATCTCTAACCCACCATGTCCTAGCAAACCGTTGATTGACTATGTTACCACTTTGCTCAGCCCCTCTTATAGCGTTGCTAGTTGCAGGTGAAGATTGGAGACCGTTCCTTGTTGGAACATTATTTACTTGTTGGGATATCATTATATTGCCTTGTTATCTTAATGCATCTATATACTTGGTAAAGGGTGGAAGGCTCGGCCTCTCGCCTAGTGTTTTGTTCCACTCTTGCCTCCCTAGTTTCCATCATATCGGTGTTATGTTCCCGAATTTTTGCGTTCCTTACGCAGTTGGGTGATAATGGGAACCCCTTGATAGTTCGTCTTGATTAAAGCTTTTCCAGCAATGCCCAACCTTGGTTTTACCATTTGCCACCTAGCCTCTTTTTCCCTTGGGTTTCCGGAGCCCGAGGGTCATCTTATTTTAAACCCCCCCCCCGGGCCAGTGCTCCTCTGAGTGTTGGTCCACCTCGTCAGTCGCCGGTGGCCACCAGGGCAACTCTGGGCTGGCCTACCGGAAGTTTAGACAATCTGAGTGTGCCCTGAGAACGAGATATGTGCAGCTCCTATCGGGATTTGTCGACACATTCGGGCGGTGTTGTTGGATTGTTTTTAACTTGTCAAAGTGTTTTGTAGAACCGGGATACCGAATCTGATCGGAATGTCTCGGGAGGAGGTATATTCCTTCGTTGACCGTGAGAGCTTGTCATGGGCTAAGTTGGGACTCCCCTGCAGGGATTTGAACTTTCGAAAGCCGTGCCCACGGTTATGGGCAGATGGGAATTTGTTAATGTCCGGTTGTAGATAACTTGAACCTTAACTTAATTAAAATGAATCAACTGTGTGAGTTACCGTGATGGTCTCTTCTCAGCGGAGTCCAGGAAGCGAACACGGTGTTGGAGTAATGCTTGCCGCAGGTTGTCCTCTAGTTATCCGGTCACGCTTTGCCTTCTCTTCTCGCTCTCTTTTGCGAACAGGTTAGCCACCATATGTGCTAGTCGCTTGCTGCAGCTCCACATATATTACCTTGCCTTACCTATAAGCTTAAATAGTCTTGATCGCGAGGGTGCGAGATTTCTGAGTCCCTGTGGCTCACAGATTACTTCCAAACCAGATGCAGGGCCTGATGACTCCGTTCCAGATGACGCGCTTGAGCTCAAGTGGGAGTTCGACGAGGACTCACGCCGATATTACGTGTCTTTCCCTGATGATCAGTAGTGGTGCCCAGTTGGGGTGATCGGGACCATGTCGCATGTTGGGTTTATCTTTCATTTTTGCGTCGTAGTCGGGCCATGAGTGTTTGGTTGATGTAATGCTATTTATGTACTTTGATTGACGTGGCGAGCGTAAGCCAACTATGTATCTCCCCTTTTATTATCTATATTACATGGGATGTTGTGATGATTGCCTAACTTGCGACATTGCTTTCAATGCGGTTATGCCTCTAAGTCGTGTCTCGACACGTGGGAGATATAGCCGCATCGAGGGCGTTACAAGTTGGTAATCAGAGCCTTCCCCGACCTTAGGAGCCCCATTGCTTGATCGTTATTAGCGGCCGAGTTGAGTCTAGAAAAATATTTTGAGTCATTTAGGAATTATATATCGGAGAGTTTAGGAATTCTTTTTACTCCCCGGTCTCCTCATCGCTCTGGTAAGGCATCCTGACGTAGAGTTTTGAATCTTCTCTTCTCAAATTTCACCAACTTTTTTTTAGGACCACGCGGATATCTTGGAATCGTTCCGATGGTTTTGTGACGAGAACATTGTTCTTGGTGCCTCCTGTCTTTAGGGGTTGTGGCAGTGTCCCTAGGAGTTGAGCTCCGAGGTGTTGTCGTCACAATTTTATCGTTGCAGTTCTGGAATACCTGAGTTTAGTACGCCGACATCGAAAATCTCTTTTATGTAGTTCGTTGGTGAGATAACCTCGACGCCACCCAGTACTGGGGCGGGAGTTCGGGAGTATCGCCATAACTTGTATAATGGATGCTTTTCGAAGGTTGAGGTAGATGGTTTCCGAAGTTTTTCTCGGTTATGTGTTGAAGGATGGATATAGCTGGATGTAGGATTTGCTAGATTTGGATGAGATATTATGCTTCCCCTGTATCCCCAACACCTGATTGCATAACCGGAAAGGTTCGGGAGTTTAATAGGTGAGAATTCTTGTAGCTCTAGTTCTTCTTCCACGGATATTGGTTTGAGATTGGGATTTCTTACCGAGTATTCGTTCTTGATCCGTACTTTGTTGATTTATTTCTCTACCTAAATTCGAAGTGGCTTCTCAATTTATGGATATGTGACCATTTCAAGTGGAATGCATTCGTTCTTATGTTCGGATGTGAAGACTTTATGTTGCAATTTCAACCCGTTTGATTCAGCTTCATTTTATCTGTCAAGGTGCTAACGGTTGTCACCCTCTTCAGGATGGCTCCCGCTAAGAGCACCAATCAGAATCAGAATCAAGATCCGCCACCACCTCCACCTCCTCCGGAGGCATGGCAAGCTGTGATGGCCGCAACCAATGCAAACACATAGTTGATCATTCAAATTCTTCAAGAGCGCAATCAAGCGAACCAAGGCAACCAAGGCAACAACCAGAATCACTTTGCTACACTCAACCAGTTCCGTGCTAACGGGCCAAAGACTTTCAGCAATTGTGTTGAGGCAACTGATGCTGACGATTGGCTCGTGGATCTGTGCAAGCATTTCGAGGGCAGTAACGTCAGGCCTGAGGACTTCGTCAAGTTCACTTCCTTCCAACTCAAAGATCAAGCTGCAGAATGGTTCCAGCAGCACAAGGATTCCAGAGGAGGCCGTGTGATTACCTGGGATGAATTCCGTCAAGACTTCAAAGCTCATCATATTCCTCAGAGCGTGGTTGAAAGCAAACGTGAGGAATTACGCAACCTGAAGCAAGGCTCTTTGTCTGTCTATGACTACAACAAGTTGTTTCAGAAGCTCGCCCGCTTTGCTAAGCAGGACGTCCCCGACGAGAAGAGCATGATATACCAGTTCAGGGGTGGTCTCAGAGAAGAAATTCAGCTAGCTCTTGTTCTCTTTGAGCCCTTTAGGTACGATGAGTTCTACAACATGGCATTGAAGCTAGAGGCCGCTCAACTGAGGTGTGATGCTTCCAAGAAGCGAGTCAGAGATGCTACTCCTTCTTCCTCTACTCAAGTGGCCAAGCAGCAGAAGTATTGGCTTCCTCCTCCTCCGTTCCGTCAGCCGTATCAGCAGAAGAGCAAAGGTGGCAGTGGATCTTCCCACCCACCCAACCCTGGCTTTCAGAACAAGACTTCTTCTCAAGCTCCAAGATCGAGTGCTCCGTATCACCGTCCGCTTTCAGAGGTCACATGCAACAAGTGCCAACAGAAGGGTCACTATGCCAACAAATGCTTCAATCAGAGGCGTCTCCCTCCTCCTCCTCCTCCTGTGAGATCGGCAAGTACAGCTGTGGTCAAGCATAACCCCAAGTACGCCAAGGTTAACATGGTGAATGCAGCTCAGGCAGAGGACTCGTCAGATGTCATCATGGGTAACCTTCCTGTTAACGATGTTCCTGCAAAAGTTCTTTTTGACACTGTTGCATCGCATTGTTTCATCTCGAGACCTTTTGCATCTAAACATGGGTGGTATTCTCAAGTTATGCATAAACCGTTAGCAGTTGTCTCTCCGAGTAGTTGTTTGCTCGCTAACTACTAGGTTCCGGATATTTCTATCTCGATGGGTGATTTCAAGTTTCTGGCTTCTCCAATGATCCTTGGTAACTCGGATATTGATCTTATTCTCGGGATGGATTGGCTTTCTAAGCAAAAGGCTCAGCTTGATTGTGCAGCCAGGCAGATTCAATCGACTCATTCGTCTGAGGATATAATTGTCTTTGCCGCTCGGGATAATACAATCCGTCTGTTTTCTCTCAATGAGAAGGGTGAACTGGATGCTATCTCGCAGATTCCAGTCGTTTGCGAATATCAAGACGTCTTTCCAGAAGAGCTTCCAGGAATGCCTCCGCACCGCCCAGTTGAATTCGTCATCGATCTTGAGCCTGGCACGGAACCTGTGTGCAAGCGTCCTTACAAGCTCGGACCTGAAGAGTTGAAGGAGCTGAAGAAGCAACTCGATATTCAAGAGAGAATGAGTCTCATCCAGCCTAGTTCTTCTCCGTGGGGTTGTGGTGTTCTTTTTGTGAAGAAGAAGGATGGAACGGACCGACTTTGTGTTGATTACCATTCATTGAACAAGAAGACTATCAAGAACAAATACCCACTTCCCAACATCAACGAGCTGTTCGAACAACTCAAAGGTGCCCAAGTATTCTCCAAGCTTGATCTCCGTATGGGTTATCACCAGATTCGAATCCGTGAGCAAGATATTCCCAAGATGGCTTTCAGGACAAGCTTTGGTTCATATGAATACACTGTCATGTCTTTTGGCCTCGTCAACGCTCCTCCGACGTTCTCTCGCATGATGAACTTCATCTTCAACGCCTACACCAATGACTTCGTTTTGGTCTATCTCGACGACATTCTGGTCTTTTCGAAGAACAAGGAAGATCATGCCAAGCACTTGCGTTTGGTACTCGATAAGCTCAGGGAACACAAGTTCTACGCCAAGTTCTTCAAGTGCGAATTTTGGCTCAATGAGGTTCTTTATCTTGGTCATATCATCTCTGCCAAGGGCATTGCGGTGAATCCTGAGAAGGTGTCTGCAATTGTGAATTGGGAACCTCCTCAGAACGTGAAGCAACTCCGTAGCTTCCTCGGTCTCGCAAGCTATTGTCGAAGATTCGTTGAAAACTTTTCTAAGATCGCGAAGCCTCTCTCTAATCTTCTCCAGAAGCACGTCAAGTACGTTTGGTCTCCGGAGTGTGACATTGCTTTCAACACTTTGAAAGAGAAATTGGTCAATGCTCCAGTTCTGACTCCGCCTGATGAATCCAAGCCGTACGAGGTCTTTTGCGATGCCTCTCTCCAAGGTCTCGACGCAGTGTTGATGCAAGAGAAGAAAGTTGTGGCTTATACCTCTCGCCAGATGAAGCCCAACGAGAAGAACTACCCCACTCATGATCTCGAGTTGGCGGCAGTTGTGCATGCTCTTTTGACTTGGAGACATCTCTTATTGGGAAGAAAAGTGGACATCTTCACTGACCACAAGAGTCTCAAGTACATCTTCACTCAGCCTAATCTCAACCTCAGGCAGACTCGATGGGTCGAAATGATTCAAGAGTATAATCCGAGTATCGAGTATACTCCAGGCAAGGCCAATGTGATTGCTGACGCATCGAGCAGGAAGGCTTATTGCAACAGTCTTATTCTCAAGCCTTATCAACCCGAGCTTTGTGAAGTTTTCCGCAAACTTAATCTGCAAGTTGTTCCTCAAGGTTTCCTCGCCAACCTTCAAGTCTCTCCTACCTTGGAAGACCAGATTCGCCAAGCCCAGCTTCTTGATGCTATGGTGAAAAAGGTGAAGATTGGGATTGCCAAGAGTCAACCCAAGTACAAGTGCTACCGCATTGATGACAAGGATACTCTCTTCTTCAAGGATCGTATTGTTGTGCCCAAAGGTGACCTTCGTAAAGTGATCATGAACGAGGCTCACAATTCTCTCCTCTCCATCCACCCTGGGAGCACGAAGATGTATCAGGACCTAAAGCAGGCTTATTGGTGGACTCGAATGAAGCGCGAGATTGCTCAGTTCGTGAATGAATGTGATGTCTGCAGAAGAGTGAAGGTAGAACACCAAAGGCCAGCTGGTCTCCTCCAACCTCTTGCCATTCCAGAATGGAAGTTTGACCACATTAAAATGGACTTCGTGACTGGGTTTCCAAAGTCCAAACGTGGCAATGATGCTATATTCGTTTTCATCGATAAACTCACTAAAGTGGCTCACTTTCTGCCTATCAAAGAGTCTATCACTGCAGCTCAATTGGCGGAGCTCTATACCTCTCGAATTGTCTCGCTGCACGGTATTCCACAAGTGATCTCTTCAGACTGTGGCAGCATCTTTACCTCCAAGTTTTGGGATTCTTTCCAGAAGGCCATGGGCACCAACATCCGCTTCAGCACAACTTTCCATCCTCAAACTAGCGGTCAAGTCGAGCGTGTCAACCAGATTCTTGAAGATATGCTCAGGGCTTGTGTGATCTCCTTCGGCATGAAGTGGGAGGATTGTCTTCCTTATGCTGAATTCTCCTACAAAAACAGTTTTCAAGCAAGTTCGGGCAAGGCCCCATTTGAAATTCTGTATGGCAAGAAGTGCCGTACCCCTCTCAACTGGTCTGAAACCGGTGAACGTCAACTTCTGGGAAATGACTTAATCACAGAGGCAGAGGAAATGTGCAAAGTCATTCGAGATAACCTCAAAGCAGCCCAATCGCGCCAGAAGAGCTACTATGATAGTAAGCACCGTGATCTGGCTTTCGAGATCGGAGATCATGTTTACCTCCGCATCTCTCCAATGAAAGGTACTCGTCGCTTCGGTATCAAAGGGAACCTTGCCCCCAGATACATGGGACCTTTCAAGATCGTCAGCAAGAGAGGCGATCTCGCCTATCAACTCGAGCTTCCTTCAAACTTTGCAAATGTTCATGACGTGTTCCATGTCTCTCAGCTTCGAAAGTGCTTCAAGACTCCTGATCGCACCGTCAACTTCGAGGACATTGAGCTCCAAGAAGATCTCTCTTATCGTGAGCACCCCGTTGTTATTTTTGAAGAGACTGAACGCAAGACTCGCAACAAGTCAATCAAATTCCTCAAAGTCAAGTGGTCACACCATTCCGACCGTGAAGCTACCTGGGAACGCGAGGATCACCTCCGTTCTGAATACCCGGCGTTCTTTCAGTCCTAGATCTCGGGACGAGATCCTTTCATAGTGGTGGAGTGTTGTAACACCCCGGATATGATTTACCCAATATGTACTCCAACTCTTGCCGTTTCCGGCGTTAAGTTATTTTATTTTCTCAGGTTCGGGTTTTTTTGTCTCCGTGTGTTGTCGTCGTTGTCATGCATCTCATATCATGTCATCATGTGCATTGCATTTGTACACGTGTTCATCTCATGCATTCGAGCATTTTCCCCGTTGTCCGTTTTGCATTCCGGCGCTTCGTTCTCCTCCGGTGGTCATTTCTACCTTTCTTTCGTGTGTGGGGATTAAACATTTCCAGATTGGACCGAGACTTTCCAAGCGGCCTTGGTTTACTACCGGTAGACCGCCTGTCAAGTTTCGTACCATTTGGACTTCGTTTGATGCTCCAACGGTTAACCGAGGGACCGAGAAGGTCTCGTGTGTGTTGCAGCCCAATGCCCCTCCAATTTGGCCCAAAACCCACCAAAACCCTCTCCATCATCTAGAGCGTTCGATCACGATCGCGTGGCCGAAAACCGCACCTCATTTGGACACTCCTAACTCCCTCTATGCCTATATATATACACCTCCCCCTCAAAAATTCGCGGTGCAAAACCTACCCTAACTTTCCCCGCCGCCGCCGGACATCTTCTTCCACCGACGGACGTGTCCGCCCGCCGTGTCCGCCGCCACATGGCAGCCGCCGATTCGCCGCGCCCCGCGCCCACTTCGCCACTGCGCGCCGCCGCGCCGGCCCGCCCGGGCCCAGGCGGGGCCCTCCCGGCCCGGAGCCGCCGCCGCCCGAGAGCGCTCGCCTTCCTCGCGCCCGATCGTCGCCTCCGCCGCCCGCCATCGACGCCGGCCGCAAGCTCGCCGGAGCTCGTCGCTGGCAGCCCCGCGCCCCCTCGCCTTCCCAGCGCCTCGGGAGCCATCGCCAAGGGCGCCCGCCGCCGCCCGCAGTCAGATCCGGCCGGGGAGAGGCCGGCGTCGCCTCTCCTTCACCTCCCCGCCGACGTGCCGACCTCGCCGGAGCAAGTTGACCTCGCCGGAGTGACCTCGGTTTGCGTGCCCGCGAGGAACCCTAGATCCGGAGGGTATATTTTCTTCTAAGTCCCTGGTTTTCCAGATTCAAATGCCCTTGTTCATCGCATCGTAACTTTGCACCCGTAGTTCTGTTTTGGGCATATAACATATAAAAATGTTCATCTCAGAGAGGACATCATTTCATCTCATTGCATAATTTTTATTTGAGTTCATCTTGATGCCCGAAATGCTGTTAGAAGAATGCTATTTGAGATAATTGTCAGATTTGGTGCTCCATTTAGATATTTGTCATTTTTGCCATGATTATTGGGTGCATGATATGCCCCTGAGCTCTTCATGAGTTTTGTCATATGTTTTGCCATCTATCCAGAGGTGCAACCCATGTATTTTTGTGATGTGTGTGGTGACTAGCACAAGCTTGCAAAGTGGAGCATTTGTTAATGCTGATTTCAGGGACTTAGCATTTCCACTAAGTCCTTGATCTGTTTATCTCAATATGCCATATGTTCATGTCGTTTCCTAGTGATCCGTGCCTCTTTTGAGTATGATCAGTAAGGATGTTTTGTTAATATTGTAGTGCTCTATCCATCCATGTCTTTGTTTGCAATTATGGAGCACCCTAGCTTGAGTCAATCGAGCTCTACTTTTGCTATTTCGTGAATCTGGGCAGATTGTCTACTTGTTAGCGATTTTGCCGAGGATGTTGTAGTCGATCCGTGCATGCTATGTTATTGTTCTTGCCATGTCTAGCTTGTATTTTGTGTATTGTTGATGGGTGTATGATTAGTTTGTCATGACTTGCTCTGTAGTGAGTGCATCGAGCTCGTAAACATGCCTACTTGATATCTGTTTCAGCATGCTCCAGTTTTTCACTAAGTCTGAGAACTGATTATGTTTTTGCCATGTTCACATGCTTTCAATTGTATTTTCTGATCCCTTTTGGCTCAAGGTAACTAAGGGACTTTTGTTAAGCTCTTTGAGTAGCTCCATGCCATGCCTTACTTTGCCATGTTCAGCTCCTGTAGCATATAGCTTTCATGCTCCAAAGAGTGCTATCTGATCTGAAATTCCAGACAAGTGTTAATTTCACTAAGTCTGAAATCTGTTTGCCAAATGCATTTTTGCCATGCTTGTTTGAACCTGTTAATGGATGAATTGGCCGTAGCTCAGTGTTCCTCTTTTGTTAAGAATCGTGAATGGATCCCTGCCATGTATTTTGATGCCATGTTTGGGTGCTGTAGCATGTTCATCTTGTTGCATCTAGTTGGCTACTGGCTGTAAATCACAGAACGTGGTCATATTTGAATCGCTTGCCATTTCCAAACCGTAACTCCGATTCCGGCGTTCTTTATATCGTTTTTAAGCGGTTTCACCTCACATTTCCAGTGGCACACTTGGATTTCCAAGTTGAGGCCAGGTTCATGCATTCCTTGTCAAATCTTGCATATGCATCCCATATCGCATCCCGCGTAGCATACCATCTTTGCATCATGTTGTTTGAGTTTGCACGTGGTTGATTATGCCCTTGTTGCTTGTTTGTCTTGTTTGGGTAGAGCCGGGAGACGAGTTCGCTAACGAGGAGCCCGTTGAGTTTGTTTTCGAGGATCCAGTCAACTCTGACAACTTTGCAGGCAAGATGATCATACCCTCGAAATCACTACTATCTTTGCTTTGCTAGATGCTCGCTATTTTGCTATGCCCATGCTACGATGCTTACCACTTGCTTATCATGCCTCCCAAATTACCATGTCAAATCTCTAACCCACCATGTCCTAGCAAACCGTTGATTGACTATGTTACCGCTTTGCTCAGCCCCTCTTATAGCGTTGCTAGTTGCAGGTGAAGATTGGAGACCGTTCCTTGTTGGAACATTATTTACTTGTTGGGATATCATTATATTGCCTTGTTATCTTAATGCATCTATATACTTGGTAAAGGGTGGAAGGCTCGGCCTCTCGCCTAGTGTTTTGTTCCACTCTTGGCGCCCTAGTTTCCGTCATATCGGTGTTATGTTCCCGAATTTTTGCGTTCCTTACGCGGTTGGGTGATAATGGGAACCCCTTGATAGTTCGCCTTGATTAAAGCTTTTCCAGCAATGCCCAACCTTGGTTTTACCATTTGCCACCTAGCCTCTTTTTCCCTTGGGTTTCCGGAGCCCGAGGGTCATCTTATTTTAAACCCCCCCGGGCCAGTGCTCCTCTGAGTGTTGGTCCACCTCGTCAGCCGCTGGTGGCCACTAGGGGCAACTCTAGGCTGGCCTACCGGAAGTTTAGACAATCTGAGTGTGCCCTGAGAACGAGATATGTGCAGCTCCTATCGGGATTTGTCGGCACATTCGGGCGGTGTTGCTGGATTGGTTTTAACTTGTCGAAGTGTCTTGTAGAACCGGGATACCGAGTCTGATCGGAATGTCTCGGGAGGAGGTCTATTCCTTCGTTGACCGTGAGAGCTTGTCATGGGCTAAGTTGGGACTCCCCTACAGGGATTTGAACTTTCGAAAGCCGAGCCCACGGTTATGGGCAGATGAGAATTTGTTAATGTCCGGTTGTAGATAACTTGAACCTTAACTTAATTAAAATGAATCAACTGTGTGAGTTACCGTGATGGTCTCTTCTCGGCGGAGTCCGGGAAGCGAACACGGTGTTGGAGTAATGCTTGCCGCATGTTGTCCTCTAGTTATCCATTCGCGCTTTGCCTTCTCTTCTCGCTCTCTTTTGCGAACAGATTAGCCACCATATATGCTAGTCGCTTGCTGCAGCTCCACATATATTACCTTGCCTTACCTATAAGCTTAAATGGTCTTGATCACGAGGGTGCGAGATTGCTGAGTCCCTGTGGCTCACAGATTACTTCCAAACCAGATGCAGGGCCTGATGACTCCGTTCCAGATGACGCGCTTGAGCTCAAGTGGGAGTTCGACGAGGACTCACGCTGATATTACGTGTCTTTCCCTGATGATCAGTAGTGGTGCCCAGTTGGGGTGATCGGGAACGTGTCGCATATTGGGTTTATCTTTCATTTTTGCGCCGTAGTCGGGCCATGAGTGTTTGGTTGATGTAATGCTATTTATGTACTTTGATTGACGTGGCGAGCGTAAGCCAACTATGTATCTCCCCTTTTATTATCTATATTACATGGGATGTTGTGATGATTGCCTAATTTGCGCATTGCTTTCAATGCGGTTATGCCTCTAAATCGTGCCTCGACACGTGGGAGATATAGCCCGTTACACCACCCCACCCCACCCCGCAAAAAACAAGCCTCTCGATCCCATCCCCGATCTCCAGCCTCTGGATAGGTGCTCTTTCGTTGCCACCACCGCCGCTGTCCGAGGGGAGACGTCGCCGCCGCCGAGGGGAGACGCCGCCACCCTGGGGAGACGCCACTGCCTCCCTTGGCGCCGTATTCCCTCAACGCGTTCTTCCGGAATGCCGCGGAGAAGAAGACCGCCGGGGCGCAGCAGGAGGAGCCCTCGCCGCCGGCCGCCGCGACGGTTGCCGCCGCGGACTCCCTCCTCGCCAATCTGTTCACGGGCGTCTCGGCCGTCAAGGCGGCCTACGCGCAGCTGAAGCTCGCGCAGTTCCCCTATGATGCGGAGGCCATTCAGTCCGCGGACGCTGCCGTGGTCGCGGAGCTCACCAAGTTGTCCGAGACCAAGCGGAGGTTCCTCAAGGATCCCGCAGGCGCGGCCAGGGACGCCGCGGCCGCGGGCAACACCGCCCTCTCCGCGCATGCCGAGGAGCAGCAGCATCTGCTCAAGACGTACCAGATCACGGCGCGCAAGCTGGAGGCGGAGCTTCGTGCGAAGGATGCGGAGCTCGACCGCGCCAAAGGATCCCTCGATGCGGATAACATAAGCTCTTCTTTTTTCTTTTGTGTTTGAATCAGATTTGGTGGTCTCCATTTTACAGGCATCTATTGATCTTGGTCTTGTTCTATATGTAGGGTACACTCGATGTTTCACGTTTGGTGAAAGAAAAGAGTCTGCTTTGTTGATTTTGTGCAAGATTGTATGATCTGCCATGTATTAGTAGATCAGTTGCTTCTCTTTGTAGGGGGCGATTACTGATCCAACCTAATTTATTTCATATATGCCCAACTTGGTTCGATCGAATTTGCCATATAGTAGGCTTATGAATGTGTTTTAGTTTCTTTCAGCTGAATATATATCAGTCATGTTTTACTGGCATTTTATCTTTCAAGATGAAGGAGCGGAGTTACTCATGCGGAGCTGTTCAGGGTTCAAGGAGATACACCCGATTGAACAAGGTTAGATTAAAGTTTTTTGTGGTTCATTTTAGCTATCCATTGGTAACACTACAACCTTGATTTTTTGTGGTTCATTTTAGCTATCTATCAGTGACAGTACACCCTTGATTTTTACAGGGACAATGATGTTTAATGAACACATTATTTTTTACTAACAAGTTGTAGCAGAAACTTTTAGAGGCCCTGAATTGTGACCACTGGTTTAATGTAGTTGCTATACCTGCTGATGTGGGCACCCATTTACAGAGGAGCCGCCTTACCTAAGCCTGTTGACTGAACCTTGACCATGTAGCCTGTTAACTTTGTATGCAAGTTCTACCTACAGTTTTCCTATTAATCTTCACCATTAAAATTTGTTCTCTGCTTTCTCTACTAACAGGTTGCAGCAGAAACTCAAGTCCAACAATGTTCTTAGAGGCTTGTGAGTTGTTGGGCGTGAAGCCTGAAGATATTGTGCTCAGTCTACATGACTAATCGGTTAGTGTATTCTCACTATTGCATGCTCAGTTGTAAATCCCAGTATGCAATATTGCACACAACTTCTTTGTGCTTCAAATGGTCCAATGCTCACCTCCTCCTTTTATTGGTTTGAGTATTCAAGCTATGCATCTAGCTGATTGGTGATTCGGATTTTGTTTTAAACTTTGCATGTGTTACTTACAGTAGCAGTGCATAACTAGTGACAAATCAAATGTTGAATCAGGGTCCTTTGTTGATGACTTTGGATCATCATTTATTCCGAAATGAGCTGAATATGGTTGCCTCCCTCCGTTCCATGAGGAAGTTAGTTCAATGCGTTAATCCCTGTTCCTTACATGTGTGGTTAGCTTTGTTCTATACTTCCATTCTTACTTGGAATTTTTGTTCTATAATTTGGTGGCTGCTTACATTTGGATGAGAAGAAGCTCTCCGCGAGGGCAAGATCAGGAGCATGATGGAGACAGTAAGCTTGCAGCCCATAGTGGATGGCCAGTGTAGCGTGCCATCCAAACCTGTCATCTGATGAAGGTAACTGAACCCATCCAAGCTCCATGTTCTCTCGGTTAGATGAAGATGGGGGCACAATTTTCTCAAATGCAAGAAGATGAAAGCAGTCTGGCACATACAAGGGCTTATTATCACATTCTCTTTGCAGTCGGTTTGGTTATGGGAAGCATCTTTGTCAACCGCTATTCATGTGCATAATTAATTGATTTGTTCATCGTGGAGATAGTTTTACTGGAAGGCTGTTGGCTTCCCCACAGGTGCTATACCTCACAATTGTTTATCGTATCAGTCTCTGAGTTATTTATCTTTATTTGCATGCTCAGTTATAAATCCCAGTATGCAATCTTGCACACTAATTCTTTGTGCTTCAAATGGTCCACTGCTCACCTCCTCCTTTTATTGGTTTGAGTATTCAAGCTATGCATCTAGCTGATTGGTGATTCTGATTTTGTTTTAAACTTTGTATGTGTTACTTACAGTAGTAGAGCATAATTAGTGACAAATCAAATGTTGAATCAGGGTCCTTCGTTGATGACTTTGGATCATCATTTATTCCGAAATGAGCTGAATATGGTCGCCTCCCTCCGTTCCATGAGGAAGTTAGTTCAATGCGTTAATCCCTGTTCCTTACATGTGTGGTTTGCTTTGTTCTATTCTTACATTGATGGAGACAGTAAGTACATAGATGTTATCACTACTGCAAATCTCAAACATGTTTTGGCTTATTCAAAGATCACACATGTTTCTTTCCCCAACATCTATTCCTATTGCTCCATTGACCTGATTCTGAGTATTTCCATGTTAAAAAATGATGTTTCCAAACGATGTAGGATCAATGGAAGTAAATATCCAATGTGCCAGGTTATGCACAACTCAACATTTGACCTTTGTTATTTGTAGGAGCATCTCATCTTGAATACTGGTTCTTAGAGCATTGTTCTCCAGCCCTTATTTGCTTAACTTACTACAATATGCTCCTAAGACACAAATTATTCTTGTATGTGTGTACGCTTACTTAGACACTCCCCTACCTGAACCCTCAATTCATGTTGCATCTTCTGAATTCTTGTTTCTATATTGGTATTTTTTTAGAAGTATTTTTTCGGCAAATGTTAACGACAGCTGATATCTAAGGTAGAAGTCCAGGAAGTTTTATGTAATATGGCATATATGTCGACAAAAGGTACAGCAGTGAAGTGAGAATAAAGGGTGCATTCTATATAAACTAAAAATAGTAGTACTAGGATTTTTTTAAAGAATTGGTACATTTAACAGATAGAGGTTTGCGCGCGAGCTATGGTACTACGCAGTGTAAGTACGACTTGTTTTGGTATGAGTGTACTCTCGAGAAGGTTTGCGCAAAAACCTTCTTCATGGTCCTAAGTCAATGGTATACGGTTATCCAGTAGTACTTGTTCTAGGAAGGCTAACCTTGGATACAGTGACTTTTTATAAGGTACTTTTGGTGTTTAACTCTGATAGCTTTCACATGTAGTGGTTCCAAGAACTTTGATATCACCCTTTACCTTGTATTTGCGCAGTAGACATAAACCTTCTGCAACTTACTACTCGAGGACAAAGATTGTTAGCCAATTTTTCATGACTCGGCTCTAAAGCTATTTTGTTCTTTACAGCCTTATTTATATCTTTTTGACCTGGTTATATTTATTGGTTGGTATTATTATTAAAAAAAATTCGAGAAAGCGCAAAGCGATTTTGCGTTTCATTGCATTGAAAAGGTGGGAAAGTACATGCCTCCTAGGAGGTTATATTTACAGGGTCCTAGCTGGTTGGTTGGTATTATTTTATTCTTTTGGATTACACATCCTCTTCTTTTGCTAAATAACAGCGATTCTAGATTGTGGAATCCTTGAAAGGTTCTTTTTTATTAACACAATCTTGTTTTAGTTTAACAAAATCATGGCCGGAATGACACTCGGACCCAGTATCATGCCAACCATTAGATGATCAAGAAGTTCAAGCTATGCGTGGTGGTGGTTGGAGGGCAGCTAGAGCAGCGGCGTGTGACGAGGCATGGCTAGCGGCGGCTAGAGGCGGAGCTGGTCGTGCGGTTTATGGCCGACATGGGGCTTGTCGGAGCCGAGGCCGACCACGGCGTGACAAGGCGGCTGGGATAGGCGAGACGAGGGAGAGGGAGCCGGAGGGAGGAGAGGTCGGGTGGTGGCATGGCTTGCCTCACCGGTGGCTGCGTGTGGTGTGCGTGTGTTGTGTCTGGGTGGGGGAGGGGGAAGATAGAGGGACCACGTGGTGTTTTTTAGTTGGACATGCAAAGGTCCAAACTGCTACACAGCTCCTCCAGATTTGTTCTGGTTTGCGGGAAAATGATAGTTTGGAATGCTCCGCGGACCGACAGGGGGCCTCATTGGATGACAAAAGTCGACAAATATGGTCAAGGGCGAGGCAGGGAGGCCAAGGGCGAAGTGTTGTGGGTGCTTCATTCGGATAGAAGTCAAGGGCTGACTCCTAAATATGTTGCAGGCCTAAAGTTATGTTATTGGTTGCTACAGGTCACCACATCCACTTCCTAGGACCGCAAGCGGCAATGGTGAGGAGGTGAGTGACAACAGGAGGCTAAGGTGAAACTGATGAGAAGTAGTGTCGCTTCCTCAATTATGTGTATGGAGAAGGGAAAAGTGTGGGTAGCTTTGAGGTAAGTCGTGGTTGGTTCGGAGTTTCACATATGCTCTCTAATGGTAGATCATGAACTGTTAGACAATACTCAGCTAGATGTAGGTATGGATCGAGCTTACATTGATTTTTGTGCTAAGGTTGAGAAAACTAGGTAATTATCTAGCCATGTCAGTAACATAATATGCCTTGAGTATTCAAACGTGGTAATACAAATTTTGCAACTTGATATTTAATTCTTGCAAGGAATATTGTTGTTTGCCTCATTAACGAGATACTTGAGTCACTTCACAAAATGTTACGTCTTTGGAGGCGTTCACAGGGAAGGCTACTGGTGTTGTCATCGCTGTTGCCAGTTATAAACTAAATGATCTTTAGCATGATGGAATATTATTAACTCTTGTGGTGAACACTAATGACCTTTAGCGTTGCATAGTGAGTATGGGATTGGGCCTCCCGTCTTTGGTAGAAAATATGTTCCAGTCTGTCTAAGTTGTAGAGGGAGCATATATTGCTTATTATGGGCATTAATTGCATTGTGCTTCCCTTATTTGGTGGAAATTCACTTCATGTCCATTGCCTAATTTGTACAAAAACGTAGGATGCTATTGGCATAATTACTTTTCCTCGAGAGCAGAGTTTCTGAAGTGTATGGAGACGAGAAAGGTATGTGCTACCATATCCTGATCGTCAGGAGTAAATGTGTGTGTGTGGTTTTCACGCAAGTCATTGTTCTAAAGTGTCTTTGCAACTTCAGATTGTGATTTTAGTGTTGTTATTTCTTACATGTTAGAGGGTGCATTATTTTTCACATTCGATCTTTGCAGAGGAGTAGTTGTTATCTGTAATCAGATAGTGTATAAGAAATGGAAGATTTGTTTGTCTTAGCATCAAAATGTTAAATATTAAAATATGCACGACATCATATTCAACACATATCCGAATTATGCCAAATTTGTTTGATCAGTGCAAAATTGCATAAGCTATTTTTTTGTTATTCCGTGCCAACACATGTGTATTTATCTAGGCGGATATAGGCGGTGTGCTATTTAATGCATTGTTATTTAGTTGGCCAGTAATAAGTTCTAAAAAGCATCCTCCTACATGAGCCAAATTTCTGTAAAATTTAGAGTGAATAAATCTTTGTTCTATATACATGTAATGCTTGTCAGCAACTTTTAGTTTATTTTACTGAGAGTGTTAGTTTCTTTTACATTTTAGAAATGGTTGTTTGTTTATTTCTTCTCATCAGATCGGAGTTCATTGGTTTGTTTGTTCCTTTTTATCAGTCATCTACCATGGAATGTTCTATATAAGTTTTTTGTCCAAAGAGATATTTTCTCTCATGCGCTTTAATCATATGCACACATGGTTGCGCGTGTAGTACTAAAACCAGTCAATCAATCCTTTTTATGATGAATTTAAGAGGTTTTATCTTGAAAGTAGTCTTACAACATCTATTTTATTTTTGGACTAAAATCTTGAATTGTAGGGTCTATGCCAGTGATGTGATGCTTACATGTTCTATGATGTTTTTCCAACACACGGTTCATGGTTGCTTGACAGGAAACAGAGAAGTGGCCGGATGGGCAATCAACTTTTTTTTAGAAGATGGATGGGCAATCAACTCATCTGTTGATTGGATTGGGGGGTGGCATGAACAAAGTAAAGGTGAAGAAAGCAAGCTGGACGCTAGGTGGCGGCACCAACAGGGGAAGTGTCAGGCGTGAACCAAACATCTATGGCTTGTTGCTTTGAATCTTGCCGGTCTAGGCAAGGTTTGCTCTTGTCACGATGCAATGATCAACCTCTAAGAAATTCTTGCGTACATGTCTTTTAGTTCTATTTTCCCCCTCATCCACCTCCATCGCTCCGGCTTCTTCTCCTTCGCTCCATGGCCAACCCCACCTTCTCCTTCGGCTTCTTCTCCTCCGCGTCCATCACGGGAATATATACTATCTCTACTTCCTAATCAATTTGAAAGATTAATTCGAAGTGGATAATTTACTTTTTTTTATTGAGTACTGGGCATCGAGCAATGGTTCAGCAAACAAACCTAGATAGACATCTCTTGACAAAATATTAATGTAGCCGCCGATCACACAGAAAAGGTTTATCTACAAACACTGGTGTATTCAAAGGCTAATAAAAATGCAATAAGATGAAATAAGAGAACAAGAGCTATAACAGTCGCTACTCACATGATATGCTTTCATCATTTTATCCATGCTTATATTGATATTCCGAATTCGTTCACCTGCATGCTATGAAAAACATAAATATGATCACACAATAGTTTGTCCGTTTTAGCGGACAACATTGGAGATGCCCTAAGATCCTTTATTTTCAAATTTTCATTTTCTTACTCATTTCTATCATTAGACTCACTTTTACTTTTATTCTCTTTTCTTTTACATGATTATTTAACAGACACGGGGGAATTGCATAATGTATTCTCTCCAGTGGAGTCTATATAGCCATATACTATTCTTCAAACAATGGAACAGGTGGGTAGATCAAAAGGAGAGGTGCAAAGCATGCTTATATGCCAATATACCGAATACATTTCATGCAGTGAAGTACAAGAACAAATGTATTCTTCAAGGCTCAAAGCACACATGCTCCTAAGAAGTAATTTTTTTTACTATCTTGCATGTACAGAATGATTATTTTGGTTATATCTCATTGACAAATGAAAAAAGATATTGAACATTGCAATATGGTATTTTCATCCTTCCTTTTATTAGGTTATAATATGTTCATGGACATAAATTTGAAGATTACAAGATGGTATTATTTTCATAAGCCCGTAGCAACGCACGGGCACTCTACTAGTACAAGACTAGGAGGTGGGCCACAACTCCAATATATGTACAGTACAAAATACATACTCAACAATGATGACGCGATATACTCAAAGACGATCTTCATAGGACCTGCGAACCTACGCGCAGACAGCCGATCAGACCGAAGACGCGACAGAAGAGATCAACAAATCACAGGGCGGATGGGGCAGAATCGTCACGCATTGTGCTGTAAAGCTACACCGGACATGGTGCATGCATGCAAGGATAGCACTCGATGAGATGCAACAGCGTAGGCACCCGCATGATATGCTAAGACCCTATACAATGGGAGATGTTTAGTGAATTGCTTAGAAAAATAAATCGGGTTTTTTTTTTCTAAAGCACTGGTGCCTATTTTTATATGAGAGACGCTTAATTAAGCATCTATCCTGTACCAATAAGCACCGGTGCTTAAGAAAATCCTGATTTATTTCTCTAAGCATCTCTCCTAAGCACCTTTCATTGTACAAGGCCTAAGTGCCCTGGGCCACGTGAGTGCACCAACGGATCAAGCACGCGGCCAAGTAATCCCATGCACATTCGGCCGCGTGAGTGGCCTTGCGGCGCGGATCGACGGGCCTGCGGACGGTGCGAGCGGCGGCCGCACGACCGCACCTGATGCGCTGCCCAATATGAGGACTCGAACGTGGTGATACGGTCGATCGTTGTGGCTGATGAAGATGTCGATGGAGAAAACACGCGTTGTAGATGACGAACGGCGGCGGGCGACGCAAACCGATCGTAGATCGGAAAACCAAAAAAGAACACCGATCAAACGACCGACGAGAGAGAAACACTCGGACCAATTGATCCGGAAAAGACTCTCTAGGGCAGCCGATCAACATGACTAGCGGACGAATCCTAAATACGGGCGGCGCGGCCCCCAACGGCGGTCATGGATACCAACCGCCCCGGGGCGGCGCGGGGAAGAAGCAGATGGCAGCGGTGTCGGAGTAAATAACCATGGGTAGCCTAGCCGGCTCCCCCTGGCCCTTCTGAAGAAATTACGAGCCGATTCGGCCCTCAAGAATCCAAGACACAGGGCCGCCTTCCCCTTGCCGGCTGTCTCCAGGCCGGCTATCGGAAGGCGGCCCGACTTCAGCCCTCATGAAGAAACACCGCGGGAGGGCCGGCTCCGAGAAGCCGGCCGCGAGAGGGCCGACTCCAAGAAGCCGGCTCCCATAAAGCGGTCAAGATCGTACCCTCGAAGTCTGCATTCACATAACGGCGATGTGACGGGGCGTGGCTACAGTGAAGCCTGCCACCCCCGAATCCCGGAGCACGCCTGGCACAGTGCGCCGTACGGGTGGCCATGACCCGTCCGGCGCGGCACTGTTGCCACGATGACCCTGATGTCAACCACGACGGACCGCCGGCGCGGCCCACGGGCGGTGGGCCCCTTCGGGCAGAGAGATACCCGAAGGCGGCTAGGCCTCCCCCAGTCGGCTCAAGATAGAGCCGGCTCCCCACAGCCGGCTTGCCACCTCCCACGAAGAAGACGCCCCATTAAGGAGATAAGACGCGGTGAGGCTACAGCGATCGCCCGCCGGGCGGCGGCACCGTAGCCATGCCCACCTCGGCGAAGCCCTCGTCACCAAGATTAAGCAACAGTAACCAGCCGCCGACAAGGCCCTGGACAGTGGGGCCTGCCTGTCGACCAAGGAGCCGGCAGCCGGTAGGACCCACAAGCCGGCGGGCCCCAGCAGCCGGCGCAGAAGCCGGAGAGCGTAGACACAGACGGCTGGGCCCCACGCCCAGCCGGATTACCATTGTGCCCCCAGGGGGTAGGCCTATATAAACCCCCCGGGGCATCCATGCAAAGAGAGATCAATCCCTGCTAGTTTTAGACACCACGTAGGGAGAAGAGAGCGAGCCTTGCCCTTCTTCCTCCTCTCGCCAAACAGCTCAAGGAGCATCGTGTAGCTACTTATTCATCTAGTGATCATGCGGAGACCCCGCAGAGCAGTAGTAGGGGTGTTATCTCCACGGAGAGCCCCGAAGCTGGGTAAGATTCGCCGGCGTGCATGTCTTCGTCTCATCCCGTTTCCAGGCACCGGCGACGTCTTATTGGCTCCCACAATGATAAGCCACCCGTTGGCATATGTCGCACCTACCACCCGACATTTGGCGCCCACCGTGGGGCCAGGTGCACCGTCGTCCGGAGACCTGTTCTGGACGGGAACCCTCTTCCTCCCCCGCGAGCGTAGCCAGCCCGGCACGCCCGATGGCGCTTGCCACGACACGCTATAAGGCGTCACCAACATCTGTGCGACGAGCAGCCTCGCCGATCTCCTTGACAAGACCCTCATCTCCGACGAGCTCGCCTCCGACGCGGGCACCGACCACCTCGACAACCTCCTCGGCCAGCTCCACGTCTCCGGCGAGCCTGCCGTGGACTTGGAGTCGGTTGGCTCCACCGATCCGATGCCTGTCGACTCCGACACAGCCTCACTCGACACTTTCCCCACCGACGTCGCGATCTACAACGACCCGCTTCCCCGGGCCGATGGCTACGACGCTGTCACCACCGAGGTGATGGTCATCGGCCACGGCGGCGCTTCCGACGAAAGCGCCCACGACGCCCCGCACGCGGCGGTCCACGACTTGTCCATCCCCCTCCCGGCCGATGCCGACGCTGAAGCACCGGAAGCTCGCCGCCTTGCCCTCCTCGCGGAGGGCCGGAAGTTGGTTTCCATGAGACGTCTCGCTGAGGCCCACCGACGTGAGGCCGACCACGCCGCCTTTGGCACGCCGCCCCCAGGCGGGCCCAGCCGGGCCGGCGTTGTCAGACAGCGCGGCGCTGTCGTCCCCGATACGCTAGGAGTCGACCGCCCAGTCTACGCCACTCCGCTCGAGAACCTGCGCGCCGCCCAGGCGGCCGTAGACGAGCTAGATGGGCTGGGGGCCGAAGAACTCCCCCACATGACCCGACGCATCCAGCAGCTGATCGATGCGGCCGCGCGGCGGCACGAAGCCGACGCCCGCGCGGAAAGCCCTCCCCCACGCCGAGATCACGGCGCGACGTCCCGGACGCCGACTACGGGCAAAACCCGCGCGCGGCGCGAGGAAGAGCCGGCTGCCAGCCGAAGCCGAACCCGAATCTCCATCGAGCGAGACGAAGAAGGCCACCCCCCGGGCCGTGGAGTGGCGGGGCAACCCGCCTCCACCCCGGCCCCGTGGGGAGAGATATCCCACCCCGCCGCCTGTTGCGCATCCGACTCTCAGCGGCCGGCTAGGTCGCCGCGAAGGAGTCGGCGAGAACGACGCCCGCCATCGGATCGACCGCCTGGCGCGATCCCTGGTGCTAGAAGAAGAAGACAATGTCGGCCCGCCTTGCTTCGGCCTCCGCATCCGCGACGAGCCCTTCCCCAAAGGGTTCTCGCTCCCAAGAGACACGCCCAAGTACAACGGCTCCGTGAAGCCGGAAGATTGGTTGATCGACTACTCCATGGCGGTTAGCATAACCAGCGGCAACAGGCGCGTTGCCGTGAAGTACGTGCCCCTCATGCTGCAGGGAACGGCGCGGACCTGGCTCAACAGCCTCAAGCCATACAACATCAACAGCTGGCTAGACTTCACAGAAGCCTTCGTCCGCAACTTCACCAGCGCCTACAAGCGGGCTCCCAAGCCCAGGCAGCTCTCCTTGTGCGTACAAGGCCCCGCCGAGTCCACTCGCGACTACCTCACGCGTTGGGCCGAGCTCCGCAACTCTTGTGAAGGGGTGCACGAGGTGCAAGCCATAGAATACTTCACTGCCGGGTGCCGAGAAGGCACCCTCCTCAAGCACAAGCTCCTCTGCGACGAGCCGACTACCCTCGACGAGCTTTTGGTCATAGCGGACAAGTACGCCACCGCCGACTCCTCGATGAAGACCGAACTCCGGGTAGACGCGTCCGGAAAGGTACTCAACCCGGCGCCCAAGACACTGGCTGGGGACTCCAGCCGACGCCCACACCAAAACGACCACAAGCGCAAGGGCCCCGTGCCGCCCTCCACCAGTCGGTAGGTGGCCACAGTCGAAGACGAGCAGCCCGAAGCGCGGCCCGCACCCAAGAAGTAGAGGGGCGGCAAGCCGGCTTGGCAGTCGGCCTTCTCCTAAGAATAGACTCTCGACGCCCCGTGCAAGTTCCACAGCGGCGCGAAGCCGTCCAACCACATGACCCGGAAGTGCCACTGGCTCACCCGAATCTCCAAAGGCGAAGGGCTTGCACCGCCTCCGCCTGCCGGTTCGCCGCCTCCGGCTCCGCAGCCGCCGGCCGCTCGGCCCACAGTCGGAGCCGTGCACGATGAGTTCCCCGACGAGCATGCCGCCTATGTCATCTTTACGAGCCAGCCCGAAGACCGGCGCAGCAAACGCCGAGAGCACCAAGAAGTCAGCATGGTTGCTGCCAACCCCGCCGAGCACATGCACTGGTCAGAAAAACCTATCAGCTGGAGCCGGACCGACCACCCAGAGGTGATGCCGTCTCCCGGCTCTTATGCGCTGGTTTTGGATGCCACCCTTGCAACGGATAGACGCGCTGCCCATTTCTCCCGCGTGCTGATAGACGGCGGGAGCAGCATCAACATCCTGTACCGTGACACCATGGAGAAGCTGAATGTCAAGACGAAGCAACTCATGCCTACTCGGACTGTGTTCCATGGCATCGTACCCGGCTTGTCCTGCGCCCCCATTGGCAAGATCAAGATTGATGTACTTTTTGGGGACAAGGAGCATTTCCGCCGGGAGGCGATCTGGTTTGAAGTGGTGGACCTGGAGAGCCCCTACCATGCATTGCTTGGCCGACCTGCCTTGGCCAGGTTCATGGCAGTTCCCCACTATGCATACCTCAAGATGAAGATACCGAGCACCAAAGGCGTCATCACCGTAGCCGGTGATTACAAGAAGTCCTCTGAGTGCGCAGCAGCCAGCAGCCGGCTGGCCGAGTCCCTTGTGATGCCGAAGAAAAGAAGATGATGGACCGAGTCGTGGCCATGGCCGGCAAGCAGTTGGCCTTGTCCCCCGATCCCAAGGAGCATGATGCTCAAGGATCTTTCCAGCCGGCCAAGGAGACAAGAAGATACCTCTTGACCCCGAGCACCCAGAGAGGTTTGCCGTCATCGGGGCAAACCTAAACAGCAAATAGGAAGGCGAGCTCGCCGATTTCCTCCGTGAGAATCGGGACATCTTTGCATGGTCCCCCAAGGACATGCCGGGTGTTCCGAAGGAATTCGCCGAGCACAAACTATACGTCCGAGAAGACGCAAAGCCGGTCAAACAACCCCTCCGCCGACTGTCGGAGGAGAAACGCAGGATTGTGGGAGAGGAGATAGCCCGGCTTCTGGCAGCCGGCTTTATTATGGAAGTTTTCTTTCCAGAGTGGCTCGCTAACCCGGTCCTCGTGCTAAAGAAGAACAACAAGTGGCGCATGTGTATAGACTACACGAGCCTCAACAAGGCCTGCCCCAAAGATCCCTTTGCCCTGCCAAGGATTGACCAAGTGATAGACTCCACGGCCGGATGTGAGCTGTTGAGTTTCTTGGATGCTTACTTAGGGTATCACCAGATAAAGTTAGACCCGGCAGACCGCCTGAAGACCGCCTTCATCACGCCATTCGGAGCCTTCTGCTACCTAACTATGACATTCGGCTTGAGAAATGTCGGTGCCACTTTTCAGCATTGCATGCACAAGTGCCTCCTCAAGCAACTCAGCAGAAATGCCCACGTCTACGTAGATGACATTGTGGTGAAGACGGAGAAGCGCGGCACCTTGCTGGAAGACCTCAAGGAAACATTTGAGAACCTACGCCGGTTCAAAATCAAGCTTAACCCCGAGAAATGTGTGTTCGGAGTGCCAGCCGGCCAGCTCCTAGGCTTCCTAGTCTCCGAACGCGGCATCGAATGCAACCCAATAAAGATCAAGGCCATTGAGAGAATGGCGATTCCCACCAAACTTCGAGACGTCCAGAAGTTTACTGGATGCTTGGCCTCCCTGAACCGCTTCATCAGCCGGCTCGGAGAGAAAACTCTTCCCCTCTACCGCCTCATGAAGAAGACCAACCACTTCGAGTGGAATGACCAAGCCGACCAAGTTTTTCACGAGCTGAAGAAGATGCTGGCCACGCCGCCTGTCCTGGCGGCGCCGACTGAGAAAGAGCCCATGCTCCTCTACATCGCCGCAACCAGCCGGGTGGTCAGCACCGTCATCATAGTCCAGCGCCCAGAAGAAGGCCGAGCCCAGCCGGTCCAGAGGCCGGTGTACTATTTGAGCGAGGTGCTATCTACCTCGAAGCAGAACTACCCGCACTACCAGAAGATGTGCTACGGCGTTTACTTCGCCGCCAAGAAGCTGAAGCCCTACTTCCAAGAGCATCCCATCACGGTTATATGCACCGCCCCGCTGGCCGAGATCATAGGTAGCCGGGATGCATCCGGCCGGGTGGCGAAATGGGCCATCGAGTTGGCCCCCTACACGATCTTCTACCAGCCTCGCACCGCCATCAAGTCCCAAGCATTGGCCGACTTCCTCGTCGACTGGGCCGAGACCCAGTACCTACTGCCAGCTCCCGACTCCACTCATTGGCGCATGCATTTCAATGGGTCCAAGATGCTCACCGGCTTGGGAGCCGGCGTCATCCTCACCTCTCCCAAAGGGGACAAGTTCAGATACACGCTGCAAATTCACTTTGCCACCTCCAACAACGTGGCCGAGTACGAGGCGCTCATACACGGGCTCCGGCTTGCCAAAGAACTCGGCATTCGCCGGATCCTATGTTATGGCGACTCGGACTTGGTGGTCCAGCAATCATCCGGCGACTGGGATGCCAAGGACGCAAATATGGCAAGCTACCGCTTCCTTGTTCAGCAGATCAGTGGGTATTTTGAAGGATGCGAGTTCCTCCACGTACCACGAGCCGACAACGAGCCAGCTGATGCCCTGGCTCGAATAGGCTCCACTCGGCAAGCAATACCAACCGGTGTCTCTCTACAACGCCTCCTCAAGCCGTCTATCAAGCCGTCTCCAGAGTCCGATTCCATCTTCGTGCCGCCTGACCCCAACGCGGCCGGGTCTGGCTCGAAGAACCAAGCAGGCGACCCGGGGACTTCGATAGTCGGCCAGGGGGCATCAGCAGGCGGCTCGGGGACTTCCGTAGTTACGCCCGACCTGGGGACTGCCACACCCGGCTCGGGGACTGCGGTAGTCGGCCCGGATACTACACCAAGACAGCAGGCGGCGGCCGACTCAAGCATTTCACCGCCCAGCCCGCCTGCCCTGGTCGCAGTAGCCGTTTTGGCAATAGAAGAGGTCGCAGCTCCATCATGGGCTCAATCCATCCTCAACTTCCTAATAAACCAAGATCTGCCGGCTGACGAAGTAGAGGCAAGACAAGTCCAATGCCGAGCCGGAGCATACACAATCGTCAACAGAGAACTCGTCAAGCGCAGTGTCACTGGGGTCCTCCAGCGATGCATCGAGCAAGAGAAGGGCATTGCAATCCTCAGAGACATCCACCAAGGAGAATGCGGCCACCATGCGGCCTCAAGATCACTCGTCGCCAAAGCCTTCCGCCATGGTTTCTTTTGGCCGACTGCTTTGGATGACGCCAAGGAGTTAGTTAAACATTGCAAAGGGTGCCAACTCTTCAGCTCCAAACAACACATGCCGGCTTCAACACTCAAGACCATTCCCCTCACTTGGCCCTTCGCCGTTTGGGGACTGGACATGGTGGGCCCATTCAAAACGGCGCGCGGCGGCATGACACATCTGCTTGTCGCCGTGGACAAATTCACCAAATGGATTGAGGCAAAGCCGATCAAGAAGCTGAATGGGCCGACTGCCGTGACATTTATCGCAGATATAACAACTCGGTACGGCGTACCACATAGCATCATCACCGACAATGGCATGAATTTCGCCAAGGGAGCCTTGGCACATTTCTGCGCGACGCAAGGCATCCGGTTGGACCTAGCGTCCGTTGCCCACCCGCAGTCAAACGGCCAGGTCGAGCGAGCCAACGGCCTCATCCTTTTCGGCATCAAGCCCCGACTGATCGTACCACTGGAGCGTTCAGCCGGCTGTTGGCTCGATGAGCTGCCGGCTGTCCTCTGGAGTCTGCGCACTACACCAAACAAGTCAACCAGCTTCACTCCTTTCTTCCTCGTATATGGTGCTGAGGCGGTCATCCCAACTGACATCGAGTTCGACTCGCCTCGGGTGATCATCTACACGGAAGCCGAGGCCAAGGAAGCACGAGAAGACGGTGTCGACCTGCTGGAAGAAGGCCGGCTGTTAGCCCTTAGCCGGTCCGCTATCTATCAGCAGGGCCTGCGCCGCTACCACAGCCGGAAGGTCAAGCCAAGATCCTTCCAAGAGGGCGATCTTGTGCTCCGGCTGATCCAGCGAACAGCCGGCCAGCACAAGCTCTCGGCCCCTTGGGAGGGCCCCTTCGTCATCAGCAGAGCCTTAGGCAACGACTCCTACTACCTGATCGACGCGCAGAAGCCGAAGGCACGAAAGAGAGACGACTCCGGCAAGGAGTCAGAACGACCATGGAACGCCAACCTCCTCCGAAGGTTCTACAGTTGAAATGCAGTATGTATCACGCTAACTTTTGTACTAAGTACGAGACAATAGGCCCCCCGAGGAGAGCTCGGGGACTGCCATCTTTTATCTATGAATGAAAAGTATCATGCTTATGGCCTTGTCATTGCATTCACTTTTTCCGTCCGGCACCGGGTTCGACTAGTCGGCCCGGGGACTGGCCACCTGGAGTTATATTAGAAGTCCTACCCGCAGTCAGACAAGTAGTGTGCCGGCTCCCAAGCCTTCTCTTGCCAAAAGTCGCAGTTCGAAGAACCGGCTGTCCGGCTGGCAAGAGTTAAAGGCAGGAACGGGTGCCCACACGAAAAACGGCTAGGGACTAACGGACTAATATAACAAAAGCTGGTTTTTCTCCCACCGCCGACCGGCTACCAGAGTAGCCGGCCGGCCGGCTTCCATTCACCTCGCTCCAATCTAAGAAAGCTCGAGTACTTGCCTTCCCAGAAGGGGAAGGCGGCAAAGGAAACAGCCTAAGGATAAAAAGCATACATGAATGGAAACCAAACACACAATAATATTTACATAAAAGACCTTCAAAAGGCTAGCATTCAACATAGTTTGAATACACCCCCAGTGGGTGGAACTGCGCAAGTTTAATAAAGTTGTTCAAAAGGCAACAAGCAGGAAAAAACAAGGACGGCAGACTAGGCCAAGGGAGCGACTGGCGAGTCGGGCAGGTTGGTGGAGACGGTAGTGTCGGCTGGAGGAGTGGCCGGCTGGCGAACCTCAGCATGATCACCGCCTCCCGCAGAGGGCGCGCTAGCACGCGCCTTGCTGCCGGAGGCATGATCAGGCTGAGGCTGGCTGCCCGCTTCACCAGTCGGCTCAACGTCTTCGCCTTCCTCTCCTTCGTCGTCTTCGCCTTCATCGCTGGAGGCGATCTCCTCTGCCGAGTCTTCACCCGCTGCCAGGTCCAGCCCGAACCACACCTCCGGCTGGGCAACGCCGTCGTCATTGATCTCAGGAGCGAAGACGCTGATGTCAGTACACTCGGTGATCGTCGAAGCACGCTGAGCGATAGCCGGCCGCACCTCCTCCAACTCTTCGTCGGCCTCCAGCCGCCAGGTGCGCAGCTGGTCCAGGTTCAGCCCCGGATACCAGGCTCAGACGAACTCCAGCGCCCGCCTAGCTCCAAGCCGGGCTGCCGACGCCTTCCAGGCCTCGAAGCGGCCAACTGCCACCTCCAGCCAGTCGGCAGTCCGATTCGGGGTGCGGGGAATCGTCTCGCTTGGCCAGAGGGCGGCCAACACCTGCGCCCCGGCGCGCTGGAGGCGGTGGAGCATACGGTGAGCCGGCTGCATCCGGGCTTGGACCGCCAAGAGCTGCTCCTCGAGCGTCCGGCTTGCGTCCGACGCGATTTCAGCCCCCGCCTGCCGGCGTGCCTCGCGATGGGCCTCGATGGATTGGGTGGCGAAGACGGAGTAGCCGGAAAAGTAGTCTGCACAGAGAACAAAAAGTAGCACAAGTCAGAACACAAATCAGGGATCAAAGGGCAGGCAGGGAGTGAAGAAGGCGGCTTACCGTCGATCAGATCCTCGATACGGCTGAAGCCCTCGCTCAGCGCCTGCTTCGCTACAGCCCAGCCCGCAGCTTCGGTCTCGAACTCGGCCTTCAAGTCGTCCTCGTTGTCCCACGCCTTCTTCAGGGCCGCCTTATGGCTCTCCTCCTGGTCGGCCAACTTCTTGACCAGGCGGTCACGCTCCAGGACCAAGGCACTGTACTCGGCTTCCTTGGCGCGAAGGGTGGCCTGGGCCCCGCTGAGCTGCTCCCTCAAGTCGGCATTGGCTCCTGCAAGCATGAAGACAAAGGAAATTAATAAGGTGAAGTCGTCAAGGAAGATCCGCCCCGGCTGCTCAGCAGTCGGCCCGAATCTCGAGGACTACACCCAGTGGGTGCGCTGACGCGCCCTCACAGGAGATGAACGAAACAAATACGCACTCCGGCTGCTGGTCAGGTCCTTGGTTCTCCTGCCCAGCTCCTGAGCCTGGGAGTTGAAGGCGGCTGCACGGAGGTTGTGATACTCCTGAAAGATTATACAGGAAGCAAGGATAAGTTAAGTTGTCAGAACCTAGTAAGTTCCAAGCCGCCTGCGCAGTAGCCGGCTCGGAACTCGGGGACTACACCCAGTGGGTGCGCTGACGCGCCCCCACGGAAGAAACCAAAAGAACAAAATAACCAAGGCCAGAAGACTCACCCGGATGACGGCCCGCGTCGAGAGAAACTCTTGAGTGTATCGCTGCAGCGAGGCGGCCTGAGCTTGAAGCCGGTTCCGGACCTCCTGGGCCGCCGCGTTCAGCTCGCCCGTCCCCCCGCTGGGAGTCCACTCGGATGTGCTGGCGCGGGCCGCCTCCAGGGCCTCCGCCATCTGGCTGGCGCCCGCTGCTCGGTGCGGTTCCGGCGCGGAGGCGCCACCCCCTGCGCGCCGGCGCAATGCCGGCTGCACCTCGAGGCCGGCCCCTGCTTCTGGCTCGCCCCTGGACGGCTGCTCTGGCGCCGCAGCTGATTGGCCGCTTTGGCCCGCTCCAGTTGGTGCCGTCTGCGACGCCCCCTCCACGAGGATCACGTGGTCCTCACGCCCCTCCATCACCGGCGGGCCTTGGTCGACCTCCTCCGACGGGGGCACGGGAATGTTGGGGGCCACGGCGCGGAGGGGAACAACGAGCAGCGGAGGCCGGTTGTGCGAGGCCTCCGCCTCCGTCTCCGCGGCTGCCGCTTTCGCCCGGGCCTTGGCCGCCGCGTCGGCCTGCTCCTTCGTCGCCTGGGCAGTCCTTCGCTCCGCCGCCTCCCGCTCCTCCCGCGCCTCCCGTGCGTTTCGCTCCGTGGCCTCCCTAAGGTCGGCGCGGGGGTCCACGCGGCGGGAGCTTGAGGACCCTCCAGTCGGCCCGACTACGGAGCCGCCAGGACCTCGCTCGAGAGAAAGCGGCTCCCTGTCCGGCAAGAAAAGAAAGGTTTAGAAGAGCTTCGGACGAAAAAGACAAAAAAAATATACGCAAGACATTCAACGACTTACGCAGAGACCGCCTGCGGCTGCTTCACCACCTTGTGGAAGCGGGCCGCCTTCACGGCCGCCTCATCCCGCTTGGTCATCGCCATGGAAGCCTTGGATTTCTTCGGCCGGCTGCCGAAGAAGGTCGATGCGGCCCGGCGCTTCTGCGCGCCGCCATGGGCAGCCGGCACGGCGGACGAGCCCGCGCCTTGATGATCAGGCGCTGGCTGGCGGTGCGGGGCGACTTCGACCTCGTCGTCGTCCGGCCAGTCTTCGAAGCTGGCCCCGAGTCCCGCGCCTCCGGCCTCGTTGCCTTCCCCCACGATAGCGTCTTCCATGGTGGCCGCTCCCAGGTCCGGATCGTCGGCGTCGTCCATCGTGCGGTCGGGGAGGAGCTGGCGCTCTACCCCCGGGGCCCCGGCTGTCGGCGGAAGAAGAGGGTTCTGCTAAAAGCAAACCAATTGATCAAGAGTCGGCTATCATGAGGCCGGCTACAAAAAGGAAGAAAAGAAGAAAGAACTTACGGAAGACGGAGGGTTGGCGCGGGAATACGGCTCCTTGCCGTATCGCCAATCCTCGGCGAGCTTGCAGTTGGAGATGTAATTCACCATGTAAGACACCTCTGCGTGAGGCATCTCCCTGGTGCTCAGCCGGCACGGGTCGAAGCGGCCGCTCATCTGGCAAATCATGTGAGGCCGGCCTTGGAGCGGAAGAACTCGGCGCTCCACGAAGGCGGCCACCAAGTCGGCCCCGGTCAGGCCCTCCGACTGGATCATCACCCGAAGCCGGGAGACGGCTGCGTTCCCGGCCTGAGACAGCGACCTGGCCCGGTAGCTCCACGAAGGTTGCCTCCCAGCTGGCGGGCCGGCTATGTAAGACGGCAGGTTGACGTAGTCGCCTTGCTGGGCGACGTTCTTCACATAAAAATAAGACTTCTGCCAAAGCTTCACCGACTGGATCAGCGGAATGGACGGGAACGGATTGTTCTCGCTCGCCCGCCTCATGGCAATGAAGGCTCCGCAGGGGGCGGGGACGCCCGCGACGACGGTGCCGAGCTTGCTTTGGAAGAACTCCCCCCAGAGCTCGAGCGTGGGGAGAACTCCAAGAAAACCCTCGCACAGGGTGACGAAGGCCGACAGCAGCATCACCGCGTTGGGCGTGAGGTGATGCGGCTGGAGGTGGTAGAATTCGAGGAAGGCTCGAAGGAATCCGCTCGCCGGGAGGCCGAAGCCGCGCAGGCAGTGCGAGTGGAAGATCACCCGCTCGCCCTCCTCCGGTGCCGGCGAAATCTCCCTCGCCGGTGCTTGACGAACCCGCACTAGGTTCTCGCCGGGCAGACGCCGCGTCCGGCGGAGGAACTCGACGTGGTCCTCGTGGACGTTGGAGCCATCCCACGAGCTCGACAACGCCATGGGAGCAATGCGGCAGGGAGAAAGACGAAGTGATGGCGAAACGGCACGGCAAAAGGTTGCCGCGGCGGGGAGCAAGACGAAGCGACGGCGGAACGGCGCTGCGAAGAGTTGTTGCGGCGAAGAGAAGAAGAAGGAGGGCGAGAAGGGGCGGAGTGAGGGAGAGCGCACGAGCCTCTGTCGCTCCCCTCCTCCCCCTACTTATAGACCGCGTGGCGGAGCTGAGGAGGCGCAGCGTGGGGGAACGTGGGGATCAACTGCGCCCACTCCCCCACGTCCCGCGATTATTGTGCCTTGATGGCAGAATAAAACCGCCGCGGGAAGGCGAGCGGGTCATGTGGGCCGCAGAAGATCCGCGCTCGGACCAAGGCCCGCGAGTGGCGGGCCCGGGCCTGCGGCGGCGTCCCGTCGCGCGCGTGCATTGGCAGGACTTCCTCGCCACGTGGCCCGCGGAATGGCGCGGGGTCAGCTCGCAGGGCGACCCACATTCCCGCCTACAAGAAACGGAGCTTTCCGAAGACGGCGCGCACACGCGAAAGCCGGCCCCTCGGGATAGGAAGCTGACCTAGCTTCTCGTCCCTTTGTCCGCCTCGAAGCTCGATCAGCTTCGGGGACTACTGTCGGAGTAAATAACCATGGGTAGCCTAGCTGGCTCCCCCTGGCCCTTCTGAAGAAATTACGAGCCGATTCGGTCCTCAAGAATCCAAGACACAGGGCCGCCTTCCCCTTGCCAGCTGTCTCCAGGCCGGCTATCGGAAGGCGGCCCGACTTCAGCCCCCATGAAGAAACGCCGCGGGAGGGCCGGCTCCGAGAAGCCGGCCGCGAGAGGGCCGACTCCAAGAAGCCGGCTCCCATAAAGCGGTTAAGATCGTACCCTCGAAGTCTGCATTCACATAACGGCGATGTGACGGGGCGTGGCTACAGTGAAGCCTGCCACCCCCGAATCCCGGAGCACGCCTGGCACAGTGCGCCGTACGGGTGGCCAAGACCCGTCCGGCGCGGCACTGTTGCCACGATGACCCTGATGTCAACCACGACGGACCGCCGGCGCGTCCCACGGGCGGTGGGCCCCTTCAGGCAGAGAGACACCCAAAGGCGGCCAGGCCTCCCCCAGTCGGCTCAAGATAGAGCCGGTTCCCCACAGCCGGCTTGCCACCTCCCTCGAAGAAGACGCCCCATTAAGGAGACAAGACGCGGTGAGGCTACAGCGATCGCCCGCCGGGCGGCGGCACTGTAGCCATGCCCACCTCGGTGAAGCCCTCGTCACCAAGATTAAGCAACAGTAACCAGCCGCCGACAAGGCCCTGGACAGTGGGGCCTGCCTGTCGACCAAGGAGCCGGCAGCCGGTGGGACCCACAAGCCGGCGGGCCCCAGCAGCCGGCGCAGAAGCCGGAGAGCGTAGACACAGACGGCTGGGCCCCGCGCCCAGCCGGATTACCATTGTGCCCCCGGGGGGTAGGCCTATATAAACCCCCCGGGGCATCCATGCAAAGAGAGATCGATCCCTGCTAGTTTTAGACACCACGTAGGGAGGAGAAGAGAGCGAGCCTTGCCCTTCTTCCTCCTCTCGCCAAACAGCTCAAGGAGCATCGTGTAGCTACTTATTCATCTAGTGATCATGCGGAGACCCCGCAGAGCAGCAGTAGGGGTGTTATCTCCACGGAGAGCCCCGAAGCTGGGTAAGATTCGCCGGCGTGCATGTCTTCGCCTCATCCCGTTTCCAGGTATATGCCTAGGGAGGCGCGGGGCAGAAGCAGATGGCAGCGGCTAGGATTTTGATCAGTTAGGCTGATATCATGTTAGAAGGGAGAGAGGATTCGTGAAATGGTTTGATGTATTGCTTTAGCCTTGTAGGCATATATATAGGAGTACATACAATGACCAACTTGGAGTACAAGACAAAGTAGGACCAAATCCTAGTCTATACTATACTTCCTAATAATCCTTATACTCAACACCATCTAGCCAAGATCACCAACTCGGACTCCCTATCGTGATCTGCCGGATTTAACACTGACAGGTATCTAATTAGGTCATGTCAGCACATGGCCCACCTGGGGTCGTGTCTGGACCACGAGGCTGGGCATGAGTGTCGGCACGACACGGCCTGTTTACCTTTCTTTCAGAACTTTTTTATATATTGGCCCCAAAACAGTCCAAACAGACCCAAAACAGCCCAAATCAGACGGGCTGGTGACTAAACATGCCGGTGGGCCGACCCCTTTTATTGCTGTGCCGTGTCTGGGCCAGATAGCGCGGCACGATTGCCGGCCCGGAACGGCCCATGTAATTGGGGTGCCTGGGTAGGCCAGGTTTCTTGCTCTCTGTTGCCTAAAAAAACAGATATCTCTCTGTGGGAGTCAAACTCGAGTCTCGGTCAACAGACGTCGAAGCATCACGAACTACCGCCGATAACTCCGGCGGTCGCCGCCGATGGACTCCTCTTCGTCCTCCGTCCCTGCGGCTGCGGAGGGGGCGCTTCCGGCGGGGGAGAATCTGGCTGTGTTCTGGCACGAGGGCATGCTGGCCCACGACGCCGGCCGCGGCGTGTTCGACTCGGGCCGCGACCCGGGCTTCCTCGACGTGCTCGACCACCACCCGGAGAACGCCGACCGCGTCCGCAACATGGTATCCATCCTCCGCCGCGGGCCCATCGCGCCCTTCCTCTCTTGGCACTCCGGCACCCCCGCCCACGCCAGCGACCTCCTCTCCTTCCACTCCCCAGGTCTGCCCCCAAATCTGCTCGCAAAGTCAACTAACCTAGAGTACTAAAGCTCCTATCGACCTGCCAATCATTCTTTATTATATCCCTTATCTTAATCCTCCTTGGAGTACATCTATATGTCGTTTGAATTGACAAAACGAACTACTGTATTCTGTAACTTGTAATTACTCGTTTGGATTCAGAAACCATGTTCATATTCAGTCGGGAAATAGTTCAGTTCCTGTAAAATTACAGCAATTCTCCTGCGTTCCTAACGGACCCTTAATCTTGTTGTGATCTTCAGAATACATTGAGGAGCTCGTGCAGGCGAATGCCAGTGGACCCAAGAAGTTATGTGAGGGTACTTTCTTGAACTCTGGTTCATGGGGCGCTGCGCTTCTGGCTGCCGGAACAACCTTATCAGCTGTGAGGCACATACTAGACGGGCATGGGAAGATAGCCTACGCATTGGTCCGCCCCCCTGGCCATCACGCGCAGCCGGACCATGCCGACGGTTACTGCTTTCTGAACAACGCCGGGCTTGCTGTGCAGCTGGCTCTGGATTCTGGCCGCGCAAAGGTTGCCGTTGTTGACATAGATGTGCACTATGGAAATGGTACCGCAGAGGGCTTCTATCGCACGGACAACGTGTTGGCAATCTCTCTTCACATGAAGCATGGTACTTGGGGTCCTTCGCATCTGCAGAGTGGCTCGGCTGATGAGATTGGGGAAGGCAAGGGGCTTGGGTACAATCTCAATATACCTTTGCCTAATGGCAGTGGGGATAAAGGCTATGAGTATGCAATGAATGAATTGGTTGTCCCGGCGATTGACAAGTTTCAACCTCAGCTTTTGGTTTTTGTCATTGGCCAAGATTCTAGCATGGTGAGCTGAGTATGCTTATTTGTTGTCCTTAGTTCACTACATGTTCTACTTGTCAATCCTGCTAAATCATGTCCAGTTTCGTATTCTTTTTTCTCTCGAGAAGATAAACTCATATTTTAGCAATTGAAATATATTGTGAAGTTAAAAAATATAGGTATCAGTGTATCACATAGCATGTTGTGAAAATAACTAGATTTCCTATAGGAACTAAGTGACTTTTTGTTGACATAAGAAATAGGCACCCGAATTCAAGTGGAGAATTCAAACATCGTTAGCAGCCGCACCTCCCACCAGCTGAGCAAGGCCCAGTTCCCCTACTTGCCATCTTGTATAACACAGTGTGGGACTGTGGGACTATATAAACTTCATACTAAGGAAGATAATAAATATACTTGCGCTAAATGTATGTTTACTATCTAGATTTATTATCATTCATTTTGGATAATCTATACTGTGGGACGGAAGTTATATACTAAACGTAAAATATTACTCCCTCCGATCCAAAATAAGTGTCGTGGTTTTAGAACTAAATCAAATGGTAGCAATTGTACCTTGAAGATTGAGGTAATGTTGCATGCATGATAATCTTCTGTCTTGAATTATATGACTCCGTTGGACGAACTAATTGTGAATTTTCTCCATGCAGTTTGATCCAAATGGAAGACAGTGCTTGACCATGGATGGTTACAGGAAAATTGGACAAATAATGAGGGGCGTGGCTAATCGACATAGCGATGGGCAAATGTTGATTGTCCAGGAAGGGGGTTACCACATCAGTTATTCAGCATATTGTCTGCATGCGACACTAGAAGGCGTTCTGAATCTTGAGGCCCCATTGCTGGACGACCCAATCGCATACTATCCCGAGGATGAGAAGTACACCATGGAAGCTGTCGACGTCACGAAGAAACGCTGGAAAGAATCCATTCCCTTCTTGAAGGACATTTAAGGACGCGTTACGTCTCTTCTTCGACGCAGCGGCAAACGACGAACCTCGGTCTCGAATCATGTCATGGTTTGTATTCTCGGAATTAAATCGCACTGTCAAGAAAAGAGTGACGCAGCTCATGTAGATGAGCATTAAGAGTTTTTTTTCCTTTGTCGTTTAAGAGAATGAATGAAACCAGACATTTTCTTGAGCAGTTTGTTGAACTGAGAATATGTTTGTTGCATCCCGTCCGTTGGATTAATAAAGAGAGCATATATATCTGTTGCAAAAGCAGGGTGGTGCTACCGAGAAATACAGCCTGCAAAGAATCGATCCCTTCATGGACGGACGGACGGACGGACGGAAGCGACGGCGTCTCACCTCATCCAGCCCCCCTTTGCATCGCATCGCATCGTACCCGCATATTAGTTTCCCACGCCATCTCTCTTCTTTTTTTTTCTTTTTTTTTGCGAAATTCCTACGCCATGTCTGCTCGTTCTGCAGCTATCATACGCTCCACAATTGTTTCTTGCGTCCCTTTTGCATTGGTAGACTGGACGTCCCTCAGGCCAACTCCACCGCACGACTCTAAACGGACGTCCGGATTGGCCGGATTTTGTCCCTTTGGGGCGTTGATGGATTCGCCCGTGTCCATCTTTGTCAGATAGGTCGCGCGCGCACCCCAAATAGTGTCCGAAATGGACGTGAATAAAAAAACTAGAATGAAATAACTAAAAAACTAAATAAAAGCATTTTAGAAAAACATAAAACATATATAAGGGACGGCCATAAAACGGTCCAGTTTCCACAGCCACTTAAAAGGCCCAGTTTTCATAATTAACATATAAAATAAAATAAAAAAACGCCTCCGCCTCCCGCGCGCTCCTGCCGCGCCCGTCGGTGCCGTGGCCGTCCCGTCTTCACTGGCCGTCGGTGTCGTCGTCGTCGCTGACGAGGTCGACGTAGGCCGGCGGCGTCCACAGGTGGGCCGGAGGTGCGTGGTGGACAGGGTCGGGCTGGACGGCCGGAGGTGCCTGCACCACCTCCTCCCGTGGCGACGCCTCCCGCTCCGGTGACCGCGCGGAGTGGGGCACCAGTTCACACCCACGCCGGCGGCCATCTCCGGAGCAGTGCAGGACCAGCCCCACCCCTGGCCCAGCAGCTGCTGGAACGCGGCCGGCGGGTCCTCCCTCCTCTCCTCCACGGCCACCATCTGCAGCTCCGGGAAGGCGACGTCCCCGGCGGCAGAGAGGGCCATGGCCTCCTCCAGGCCGTCCCACTGCCGTTCGTCGTGTGTGTACATGGAGTCGTCCATGACACGCTTGAGGAGACGGGCCTCCTCCTCCGCTGACATGCGAGGAGGTGGAGGGGGCGACGGAGAAGGCGACGGCGTGGGCGTGACGCCGCGCACGCGCGTACGCCCCGCGCACCTCTCGACGTGGCCGCCGCGGCCCCGACACCGTGTCGGCAAAGTATGACGCGCGGCGCGTGTCGTGTTCGTCCTGGAGCCACGTGTCCCAGAGGTCGGAATCCGGGCCGTACCTGTCGTCGTAGAACAGGTCGTCCGGGAGGAGGAGGCGGCGGCGCTCGATCTCATCGCGGCGCGCGCGGCCGCTCGCCGGCACAGGAGGGATCGGGACCCGGTCGGCGCTGAGGTGCCATCCGTTGGGGAGGTGGACGTCACTCCACAGGACCGGCGTCCTCGTCTCCCAGTACCTCCGGCACACGTCCGCCGCGAGGTACTGCCGGTCGCGCTCGCCAGCGGGCCTAGGGTTGATGGTGAAGGGGGCCGGGACGGGGGCTCGACGGGAGGAGCGCGGCGGTGACGCGGGCTCCTCCTTCTTCACGGAGCCGCGGCGGCGCCCCGAGGAGGAGTCGGCCTCACGGTCATGCTTGCCCTTGCCGTTCCAGAACCCCATGGCGAGGTGGGCGGTCGGCGAGCTCGAGGGCTTCAGCTAGGGTTTCGGCGCTGTCGGGTTTTGAGGAGGCCGCGGGGTGGCGTGGGGCAGTGTGGACGACGACCTGTCCACGCTTCCCACTTAAAGAAGGACGGCGACCGTTCGACGTGCGGATGACAGGTGGGGCCGCCCGCTCGTGCGCATTGATGTGGGCGGGTGGGAGGTAGGTGGCCGCCTGCCACGCGGCCCCGACGCGGACGAGCGCACGTCCGTTTGGTGTCCGCCGCGACCCAAACCCGGCGCAAGTTTGCGCTCGAAATGGGTCGGCCCGGACACAAAACAGACAGGATGGGTCCGAGCCGTCGCGCGCTGGGCCGCCTTCTTTGTCTGTTTTATTCCAAACGGACGGGGCCGGACAGGATAGGGTCGCGTGCTGGAGTTGGCCTCAAGCCGACCCATTCTGTGGTCATTCGTTTGTTTGTACCGTATAAACTTCTGTGGCTGTCAGTGCTCCGACATCTTTTGCTGGGATTACCGCTAATATTTTCTGGCTATTTGATTTGCTGCTTTTTTGGGACCTTGTGATGACACGCTGCATCGACTGCTGTCACCAAGTCACACCGTGCTCCGTAATTCCGTACGTAATGAAGTCACAACCAGCACATGGTGAGTATTCTTCAGAGATATAGTAGTACGTACGTCGGTAAGCAGTCTTTGGACTGGGCGACGTCGACCTGTGGTTATGCCGAGATGTGACTGCAAACGCGTGCAGCTCGCTTGCTCACTCGGCTTGGGTAGCCGCCACGCCAGGACGACGCCACGCGTACCGAGGGGCTCTGCGTGGATAGGCTGCGCTTCAGCTCGCGAGAGGTGAGCAGACGCGCTCCAGACGCTGCTCCTGCCGACAGCGCTCGTGCGGCCGACCGCTGAAAACAGCTCGGCTTAATTATCATCGTTTTGTTTGACGCGGCCTCGGTAACCTTCGGCGTTAAGGCTGAGCTTGACGCCGTTAACCGTTGTGGTTTCGACTCTGTTCGAAAATACGAAGGCAATGTCTTTATAGCATAGCAAATATTGTTACTAACTGAATTTCAAAGTGCTTTCCATGACGAATCCGATTTGCGGTAGATCAAAATTATCTCATACCGCATATTTGAAAACCAGTTAGCCTTGCAAAAATGCATACTACTGGTCAAATTAAATTAATATTTTGTGAAAAGAAACCAAATTAAACTTGACTACTCAAAGATGATAGTATAGAAAACAAAGTCTCACAAATAGTCCTGCAAGGAAGCGTTAACTAATTATTGCGAAATCCAGGGGTGCGAAACGAAGTATCCCGTCGTTCGTAAGATAAAGGCACCGGTTACGCGTGTGCGTCAAACGAGATCAGCCAGCGTCTCGTGGATCCTACGGCCCATTCCCCCCGATCCCCTCCCACTTTTTCGTGCTTTACTCCAGAGCGCAAGGCGCCTTCTCGCTTCCGCCCCTCTCCTTCCTCGCCCTCCTCTCCGCCCGCCGCCTGCTCTGCTCGCCGTCCGATCCGCCGCCTCCGCCGTCTCCATGGGTCTCCTGTCGAACAGGTACAGCTCCGAATCGCCCCATTCTTTCGATTTCATGCCCTGCGCTGCCGCAATGGCTTCTAATTTGCTCTGCATCGGTGAATTGATTGGTTCCTTTTTTTCTGCGGTTTGGTTCGGTTAGGATCGGGAAGGAGAGCCTGAAGGCGGGGGATCACATCTACTCGTGGAGGGCCGCGTGGGTCTACGCGCATCACGGTGTGAAATCTGCTCCTTCCAGTATCATTATTTCCAGTTCTGATTAAAGCGTGTTAACTCGCTTCCGTGTAGGTTTTCGTTTCGGTTGTTAATTGATAGGTTTACGTTTTGGGTCAATGAATTGAGAAGAGTATGAATCTGTCTATACTGCCATGTGTCTACAGTTCTTGATGGAAATTACATCTTTGTCGTTTGGCAATTTTAGGTAATTAGGAGATTCAGTACTAAACTGGGATGCATGCAGATGTGTCCACAATTAGATCTTGGCAGTGCTTTGATTGGCTGGATAACAGATGTGGTTGTCATCAGCCACTCTAGTTTCAACGGGTGAATGCAAACATGTGCTGTGTGTAGCATATGTTTACTTAGTCCATACGCCCTCTGTTCACTATTATAAGGTGTTTGGGATATTTCAGTGTGGACCACATAGGGACTGAAATGAGTAAACAAGTACACTAAAACGTGTCTACATACATTCGATTTAGAAAGAAGCTAGAACATCTTATAATAGTGAACGGAGGGAGTGCTATATAGAGGGGGCATCAGCTTGTGTATGTGAGTAATCCTTACCATGAAATCAAGTGATGAAATTGCAAAAACAGATGATTAGTCTAGCTGTAGCCAAAACCTCTGTTGCCACTATGTTGGAAATTATTCGTGTATTTGTCAGAACTGCAATAGGTGCTTCACTCTTGTAGCTTTGTGCACGTATAACCGTATATTTCTCTGCAGGAATATACGTGGGCGATGATAAGGTGATCCATTTTACCAGAGGAAGGGACCAAGAGGTCGGAACAGGAACGGTCATTGATTTTCTTCTTGTGAGTTCTGGCCCTACTAGGAGCACCACGCCATGCTTGGTATGCAGCAGCGAAGAAGCCACCACCGCGGCGGAGACAAATGGTGTAACCTCCTCTTGCCTCAGCTGTTTCCTGGCAGGGGGTGCCCTCTACCGTTTCGAGTATGACGTCAACCCAGCACTTTTCCTTGCCAAAGTGCGAGGAGGGACCTGCACACTTGCTGCCACTGATCCTGACGAGGTGGTTGTCCGACGTGCCAAATACTTGTTGACCAATGGTTTCAGGTGCTACAGCCTGTTCAAGAACAACTGCGAAGACTTTGCTATATACTGCAAGACTGGTCTGCTTGTGGCTGAGCAAGGCAACGTCGGGCTCGGGCAGAGTGGGCAGGCTGTGTCCATCATCGGCGGCCCTCTTGCTGCTGTGGTTTCGACCCCTTTCCGCCTAGTAACCACGAACATCTATGGAGTGGCGGTGATGGCTGTCGGGGTGTACTGTGTCAGCAGGTATGCAGGTGACATTGGCAACCGCCGAGACGTGCTGAAAGTGGAAGTGGAGGACCTGACTGCCGGGCTCGCAAGCGGCCGGATTCGTCCGGCGAACATCAGTCAGCTGGCCACTCCAGGGCAAGTCCAGGTTCCGGCCGTGACCACACTAGTTGCTGCTTAGAATGCGGCACTGATGTTGTAAAATATGGAGATGTATACATCACCATCACTACTGCTATATGTACCACCGAAATCGTTGTTCAAACCTGCTAAAACTGTGCCAGGAGTGAAATTCCCATTCAGCAAGAGCTGTGTGTCAGAGTGTTGTATCCGCTACGGTCGTGTATGGTTTCTCATTAGTATTGTATAAAGAAGGTTGAACATTGGTGTGTAGTTTTCTCGAATTTGTATCAAGATTTCCGCTCCTGTCTATTTCTGGCTTCTGTTTTCACTTCTTGGGGAAACGTTTGCACATTGCAGAAAATATCACCTGATCCAGCATTCATTCTTAACATGAGGTGTGAGTATGTCAAGTTGTCAACAAAACCTGAACCTGTGTTGTGCTTGTGTGCCAACAAAATGGAACAGCAGTTTTACAAACGCATTTTCTCGAGATCCTGTCTTTAGATAGATCATATCCAGATAAGGAACTGATGGTGAGTGTATGTAACAATATACAGAAAAATGTTCAAATCTTATATATAAATTATCTCTGTGTTCCAAGCTGCCTGAAGCGGCTGCTTATACGAGCGTATGTAGTAACTGAATTTAGCCTCACTTTTTGCTTTTTGGAGGAAGTATTAGAACTATTTTTGTACCATAACCATTTCTGGATTGTGGGCCAATTTATTCTTTGATCAGATCGAAGCCCACGTGCATCGCAGCCCTAAGGAATACCAGGATCGAGCACATTTATCTCATGAATAGGATAAGTTAGAACGTTTCTGTGGAGATTAGCTAAACATTGCCCACTGAGGACGTGCATTGCCATCAGAAAACATCAACTACGAGTTCATGCGGTATGTGTGGCGCTGAGGATTTATGGAGGCACTTTCTTCTGGAATGTACAATGTCTAGATGTATATGGGCACTTGATTCGTCATAGGTTCATCTTTGGGAGAGGCTAGGCGACAGTCGATTGAAATTGTAGAAAGGGTCAGTCGATTCTCTTCCTCCTGTCTCAACCGTTAGATCAAAATTCAACCTACATTGTTCGTCTTCAACCTCCCGTCTCTTCTTCCTCTCACTCACCCGCCGATCCAGCCCAGCCCTAACCGCCGGCCCCCGCCTCCCGCGACCGCCTCGCCGCCCCGCCCTCCCCTAAACCACCCCCCCACCGCCGGTCTTCCGCCACCCCAGCCATCCCACTAGGGCTCCCCGCACCAAGTTTTTTCTCCGGCCACCACCGCCCTCACCACCACCAGCTACCACCGCCCCCATCCTGAACCCTAAGGTATGTTGGGGAACGTAGTAATTTCAAAAAAATTCCGACGCACACGCAAGATCATGGTGATGTATTGCAACGAGAGGGGAGACTGTTATCTACGTACCCTCGTAGGCCGTAAGCGGAAGCGTTATGACAACGCGGTTGATGTAGTCGTACGTCTTCACGATCGACCGATCCTAGTACCGAAAGTACGGCACCTCCACGATCTGCACACGTTCAACTCGGTGATGTCCCACGAACTCACGATCCAGCAGAGTGTCGAGGGAGAGCTTTGTCAGCACGACGGCGTGATGACGGTGATGATGATGCTACCAGAACAGGGCTTCGCCTAAGCACCGCTAGGATATGCCCGAGGTGGATTATGGTGGAGGGGGGCACCGCACACGGCTGGAAACAATCAACTTGTGTGTCCTAGGGTGCCCCCTGCCCCTGTATATAAAGGAGCAAGGGGGGAGGCCGGCCGGCCGGCCTTGGGGCGTGCCAAGGAGAGGGAGGAGTCCTCCTCCTAGTAGGAGTAGGACTCCCCCTTTCCTAGTCCAACTAGGAAGAATGAGGGAGAAGGAAAGAGAGGGAGAAAGGGAGGGAAAGAGGGGGCGCCGCCCCCCTCCTTGTCCAATTCAGACTCCCAAGGGGGGGCAGCCCTATGGCCCCTCCTCTCTCTCTCTCACAAGGCCCATGTTGGCCCACTAGTTCCCTCGGGGGTTCCGATAACCCTCTCGGCACTCCGATAATTATCCGGTGACCTCCAGAACTCATCCGGTGTCCGAATATAGTCATCCAATATATCAATCTTTATGTCTCAATCATTTCGAGACTCCTCGTCATGTCCGTGATCACATCCAGGACTCTGAACTACCTTCGGTACATCAAAACACATAAACTCATAATATCGATCATCACCGAACATTAAGCGTGCGGACCCTACGAGTTCGAGAACTATGTAGACATGACCGAGACACGTCTCCGGTCAATAACCAATAGCGGAACCTGGATGTTCATATTGGCACCCACATATTCTACGAAGATCTTTATCGGTCAAACCGCATTACGATATATGTTGTTCTCTTTGTCATCGGTATGTTACTTGCCAGAGATTCGATCGTCGGTATCTCAATACCTAGTTCAATCTCGTTACCGGCAAGTCTCTTTACTCGTTCCGTAATGCAACATCCCACAACTAACTCATTAGTCACATTGCTTGCAAGGCATATATTGATGTGCATTACCGAGAGGGCCCAGAGATACCTCTCCGACAATCGGAGTGACAAATCCTAATCTCGATCTATACCAACTCAACAAACACCATTGGAGACACCTGTAGAGCACCTTTATAATCACCTAGTTACGTTGCGACTTTTGGTAGCACACAAAGTGTTTCTCCGGTATTCGGGAGTTGCATGATCTCATAGTCATAGGAACATGTATAAGTTATGGAGAAAGTAATAGCAACAAACTAAACGATCATCGTGCTAAGCTAACGGAATGGGTCAAGTCAATCACATCATTCTCTAATGATGTGATCCCGTTAATCAAATGACAACTCATGTCTATGGCTAGGAAACTTAACCATCTTTGATTCAACGAGCTAGTCAAGTAGAGGCACACTAGTGACACTCTGTTTGTCTATGTATTCACACATGTACTAAGTTTCCGGTTAATACAATTCTAGCATGAATAATAAATATTTATCATGATATAAGGAAATATAAATAACAACTTTATTATTGCCTCTAGGGCATATTTCCTTCAGTCTCCCACTTGCACTAGAGTCAATAATCTAGATTACACAGTAATGATTCTAACACCCATGGAGTCTTGGTGCTGATCATGTTTTGCTCGTGAGAGAGGCTTAGTCAATGGGTCTGCAACATTCAGATCCGTATGTATCTTGCAAATCTCTATGTCTCCCTCCTTGACTTGATCGCGGATGGAATTGAAGCGTCTCTTGATGTGCTTGGTTCTCTTGTGAAATCTGGATTCCTTTGTCAAGGCAATTGCACCAGTATTGTCAAAAAAGATTTTCATTGGACCCGTTGCACTAGGTATGAAACCTAGATCGGATATGAACTCCTTCATCCAGACTCCTTCATTTGCTGCTTCTGAAGCAGCTATGTACTCCGCTTCACACGTAGATCCCGCCACGACGCTTTATTTAGAACTGCACCAAATGACAGCTCCACCGTTCAATATAAATACATATCTGGTTTGTGACTTAGAGTCATCCGGATCAGTGTCAAAGCTTGCATCGACGTAACCATTTACGACGAGTTCTTTGTCACCTCCATAAACAAGAAACATATCGTTAGTCCTTTTCAGGTATTTCGGATGTTCTTGACCGTTGTCCAGTGATCCACTCCTGGATTACTTTGGTACCTCCCTGCTAAACTGATAGCAAGGCACACATCAGGTCTGGTACACAACGTTGCATACAAGATAGAGCCTATGACTGAAGCATAGGGAACACCTTTCATTTTCTCTTTATCTTCTACAGTGGTCGGGCATTGAGTCTAACTCAACTTCACACCTTGTAACACAGGCAAGAGTCCTTTCTTTGCTTGATCCATTTTGAACTTCTTCAAAACTTTATCAAGGTATGTGCTTTGTGAAAGTCCAATTAAGCGTCTTGATCTACCTCTATAGATCTTGATGCCCAATATATAAGCAGCTTCACCGAGGTCTTTCATTGAAAAATTCTTATTCAAGTATCCTTTTATGCTATTTAGAATCCAGTATCATTTCCGATCAACAATATGTCATCTACATATAATATCAGAAATGCAACATAGCTCCCACTCATTTTCTTGTAAATACAGGCTTCTCCAAAAGTCTGTATAAAACCATATGCTTTGATCACACTATCAAATCGTATATTCCAACTCCAAGAGGCTTGCACCAGTCCATAAATGGATCGCTGGAGCTTGCACACTTTGTTAGCACCTTTTGGATCGACAAAACCTTCTCGTTGCATCATATACAACTCTTCTTTAAGATATCCATTAAGGAATGCAGTTTTGACATCCATTTGCCAAATTTCATAATCATAAAATGCAACAATTGCTAACATGATTCGGACGGACTTAAGCATCGCTACGGGTGAGAAAGTCTCATCATAGTCAACTCCTTAAACTTGTCGAAAACCTTTTGCAGCAAGTCGAGCTTTGTAGATTGTAATATTACATCGTCAGTCTTCTTCTTGAAGATCCATTTATTCTCTATGGCCTACCGATCAACGGGCAAGTCAACCAAAGTCCACACTTCGTTCTCATACATGGATCCCATCTCAGATTTCATGGCCTCAAGCCATTTTGCGGAATCTGGGCTCATCATCACTTCCTCATAGTTTGTAGGTTCGTCATGGTCAAGTAACATGACTTCCAGAACATGATTACCGTACCACTCTGATGCGGATCTTACTCTGGTTGACCTACGAGGTTCGGTAGTAACTTGATCATAAGTTTCATGATCATCATCATTAGCTTCCTCACTTACTGGTGTAGGAATCGCTAGAACTGGTTTCAGTGATGAACTACTTTCCAATAAGGGAGAAGGTACAATTACATCATCAAGTTCTACTTTCCTCCCACTCACTTCTTTCGAGAGAAACTCCTTCTCTAGAAAGGATCAATTCTTAGCAACGAATATTTTGCCTTTGGATCTGTGACAGAAGGTGTACCCAACAGTCTCCTTTGGGTATCCTGTGAAGACACATTTCTCCAATTTGGGTTCGAGCTTATCAGGTTGAAGCTTCTTCACATAAGCATCGCAGCCCCAAACTTTAAGAAACAACTTGGGTTTCTTGCCAAACCACAGTTCATAAGGTGTCGTCTCAACGGATTTAGATGGTGCCCTATTTAATGTGAATGCAGCTGTCTCTAAAGCATAACCCCAAAACGATAGCGGTAAATCAGTGAGAGATATCATAGATCGCACCATATCTAATAAAGTGCGGTTACGACGTTCGGACACACCATTACGTTGTGGTGTTCCAGGTGGCGTGAGTTGCGAAACTATTCCGCGTTGTTTCAAATGAAGTCCAAACTCATAACTCAAATATTCACCTCCACAATCAGATCGCAAAAACTTGATTTTCTTGTTACGATGATTTTCCACTTCACTCTGAAATTCTTTGAACTTTTCAAATGTTTCAGGCTTAGGTCCAGACTTGGGTTTCTTCATTTGAGCATCAACTGGCTTGCTGTTCTTCTTGAAGTTCCCCTTCTTCCCTTTACCCTTTTTCTTGAAACGGGTGGTCTTGTTGACCATCAACACCTGATGCTCCTTCTTGATTTCTACCTCCACAGCCTTTAGCATTGCAAAGAGCTCAGGAATCGTCTTATCCATCCCTTGCATATTATAGTTCATCACGAAGCTCTTGTAGCTTGGTGGCAGTGATTGAAGAACTCTGTCAATGACACTATCATCAGGAAGATTAACTCCCAGCCGAGTCAAGTGGTTGTGGTACCCAGACATTCCGAGTATATGTTCACTGACAGAACTATTCTCCTCCATTTTGCAGGTGCAGAACTTATTGGAGACTTCATACCTCTCAATCCAGGCATTTGCTTGAAATATTAACTTCAACTCCTGGAACATCTCATATGCTCCATGACGTTCAAAACGTTGTTGAAGTCCCGGTTCTAAGCCGTAAAGCATGGCACACTGAACTATCGAGTAGTCATCAGCTTTGCTCTGCCAGGTGTTCATAACATCTGGTGTTGCTTGATAACCCACAAGTATAGGGGATCACAATGGTTTTCGATAAGTAAGAGTGTCGAACCCAACGAGAAGCTAAAGGCAGAACAAATATTCCCTCGAGTTCTATCGACCACCGATACAACTCTACGCACGCTTGACGTTCGCTTTACCTAGAACAAGTATGAAACTAGAAGTACTTTGTTGGTGTTGTTGGATAGGCTTGAAAGATAATAAAGATTACGTAAATAAAAAGTAGGGGCTGTTTAGATAAAGACACAACTAAGTTAGTTTTAGTAAAGAGCTTTTTGTTACGAGAAAGTTATTTGTCCCTAGGCAATCAATAACTAGACCGGTAATCATTATTGCAATTTTATATGAGGGAGATGCATAAGTTAACATACTTTCTCTACTTGGATCATATGCACTTATAATTGGAACTCTAGCAAGCATCCGCAACTACTAAAGATCATTAAGTGTGACGCCCCGAGACCGATGTGCCAGTTGTCTTCCAGTTATTCGCTGTTGTTGCCTTGTCATTTGCTTGCGTGTTATGCATTTCATATCATGTCATCATATGCATTGCATCATCATGTTTTTCAAAACTTGCATCTGTCCCGGTCTCCCAGTTCCTTCCGTTGTCCGTTCTGAGTCCGGACACACTTGCACGCGCCCGTGGCATGTCCGAAATAGTATTTTATAAGTGACCGAAAAAGGTTCTCAGAATGGGATGAGAGTTGGCGTGCGGTCTTGTTATGTTGTCAGTAGTCCGCCTGCCAAGTTTCATCGCATTCGGAGTCCATTTGACGCCCCAACGGATAACTATAGCGACATTATAGTCGTTCAAATCGTGGGACGTTTTCGGTCTCCGGAAATCGTGCCGGGCTGCATCTCTCCCCTCTTCTCTCAGACCAACCCGCTCTCCACAGTCCACCTAGGCCCATGCCTACCCCTCTCGTCAGCCCGCGGCCCTCCTCGCGCGCGCGTCCGAAAAGCTGTCCCGGACCCGACCCGGACAGTCGTCACCATTGGGTCCGGATCATCCCTAAACATCTACAAAACATCTCCGTTTTTCTTTTTGGTCTCCCTAGCCTATTTATCTCGACCATCCGATTCCGATCAGAGGGACCGAGGTAGCCCCTAACCTAATCTGTGATGTATATATAGTCCACCCTTATTCTTTTTGGTCAAACCCTAAAATCTAAGGACTTTGTCCCGTCGAGCCGCCGCCACCTACCGCATCTACCTCGGGATCCCCTTCTCCTCATTTTCCCCCACCCACCAACCAGCTCTCTCCACTGCTACTCATCGATCCAAATTTCCCTCGGCCTCCAACCTACAGTCCTTCTGCTCGATCCATATGGGATCGAGGCCGTGCCCCTCGTCCCCGCGCCCCTGTTTTCGCTCGATCCAGAGGAAAGGACCACGCCATCGTCAAGCTCCTCTCGAAGCTTTCTCTTCGCCGTTGCTGTTCGGCGCCGTCGAAGCCCGCCAAGGGAGAATTTCAAGCAGCACCTCCCGTAAAGCCCCAGCAACCGCCTCCGTCCGGCCATACACATCACCGGCGCACTCAACAGATGAGCCCCGCCGGCCCTCCCTTGCCTCCTTGATTCGCCCCTTTCTCTCTATGCCTCCCTGACCTTCTCTTCCTCTCTTGGTACTGCAGCAGCAGGAGCTTCCACCGCCGTGCCATGCTGCCGGATCTCTCCATCGCGTCGCCGTCCAAGACCCCGCTGGCCTCCCCTTTCTTCTATTGCGGGAAGAGGACGACGTTCCAATCGCGCCACGTTCGTCGTCGTCACCCAAGTTCCTCGCCGGAGCACCGCTCGTTCCTCTGCTCCGAGCGACAGGTCGAGGACACACGCACCTAGCCGCCCGATCCACTGCCCTCAGAATGGAGCTCCACCGCCACCGAGCCTCGGATCCGGCCGGTTCCTGCGCGCCCTCGCCCGCGCATGACCCTCGCCGTGCCCCTCCGTTGTCCTCTGCCTCGCCATGCTTTGCCGTGGCCTATGCTTCCTCTGCGACTGCGAGGAGCAGGTCGTTCGTCCCGCGCCTTCTCGCGTTGACCACGCCAGCTCCAGGCCCGGCCTGTTTCTTTGCCAAGGCGTGCAGCCGCCCCGCGCTCAGTTTTAGCCCACCAGATCCGCTGGCCCCAAGGCCCAGTGGTGAGCAGCCGCCAAACCCCCTTGTGTAGCTGAGCCAGACAGTTTCGGCCTAGTGGTTGTTTTTTTTGTTCTGCGAATTTGATAAATACCAGGGATTTACATATTTGCAGAAACACCCTTGAACTTCATGCATATTTTAACTCACAAACTAAGCATCACATGTAAAAACTTAATATATGAAACTTGCTTAGAATTTTGTGTAGATTAATAATTTGCCACTTTCATCTATGTTTAAAATGTTGTTTGTTTAAATTTGCTTAAATAACTTGCTAAAATGATTTAATTCATAACTATTTAACCGTAACTCGGAATTTAATATACTTTATATGTAAATGGGGTAGAAAAATGCCTAGTTTAACATGGTGTACTCACTTTGCATGTTTAACAACTATAAAATATGGTTTAGGGCAGAACAGTACCAAACCTAATATATGCATATGAGGATTTTCCGGAAATGTTGTTTTGTTGTTCCGGCCTCATTTAAACTTGCCTAGATAGATAGTTTCATTATGCTTCACCTCTTGCCATGCTAACAACATTTAATATTGTTGAGTACATAAACGAGATCGAACTAAATAAATCATGTGGTGTTTCGTCAATATGCAACGGAGTTGCATGTTGAGTTCCACTTAATTTGTAGTTTTGTTTGTTGCACTTTGCCATGCCATGCCTCTTTAAACTGGACATACATCATACTTGTTTGTGCATCGTGCCATGCTTATGTGGTGGTTGTTTACTATGTTGTTTGCTTCTTTCCGGTATTGCTTCTTCGGGTTAGTTCCGATAACGTCGCGTTTGTGAGGTTCCGTTCGACTACGTCTGTTTGTCTTCTTCATGGACTCGTTCTTCTTCCTTGCGGGATCTCAGGCAAGATGACCATACCCTCGAAATCACTTCTATCTTTGCTTGCTAGTTGCTCGCTCTTTTGCTATGCCTATGCTGTGATACCTACCACTTGCTTATCATGCCTCCCATATTGTTAAGCCAAGCCTCTAACCCACCTTGTCCTAGCAAACAGTTGTTTGGCTATGTTACCGCTTTACTCAGCCCCTCTTATAGCGTTGTTAGTTGCAAGTGAAGATTGGAGCTTGTTCCATGTTTGGAACATGGTTATTTTGTTGGGATATCACAATATATCTTATTTACTTAATGCATCTATATACTTGGTAAAGGGTGGAAGGCTCGGCCTTATACTTGGTAAAGGGAGGCAGGTGCTGCACGGAGGCTCGACGAGGGCCGGATCGATGCTCGGGGACGGGCGCGTCCATGGGCGGCGTCCTGCTGGTGGTCGACGGCGCGACGCCATGGCCGAGGCCGAGGTCATGGCCGCGGGAATCGGGCGTCGCCCTTGGAGGCGCTGGATCGATCAGGCATGGGAGCGAGAGGTTGGGGTATCGAGCAGTGAGATGGGGATCGGGCCAGCGGCGGCGGAAGGGAATGAGGAGGGGCTCGCTAGGTTTACGGGGGCGTGACTGGGCCTTGGGCCACTGGTGGGACGAGGCTGCTGGAGGCCCAACTGGCCGACTGGGCTGCACTGGGGTTCTCCTCTCTCCCTCATTCTCTCGTACCAGAGAAAGAAAGAAAAAAAGGAAAATAAAAAGGGAAGAGAAGGGACTTAGGCAAAGGGGTATTTTTTCAGACTCACAAAACTGAGCTCGATCTAGGAAAATGAAAGTGGCATGATTGAAATATTTAAATTCAAATACATTTGAATTTAATTCAAATGGTTTGAATAAACTCAAGGTTTTTTTAAGAGTCCAAAAATGTTGGGAAAACAGGAAGAGTCTTGGTAAAAGGGAAAATAATTGTTGGCAAAGTTTGGAGGTGAAACTTGAAGCAGAAGACACTTGAGAGTTTAAATTGCAAGTGTGTTTGCGGTTAATTCCAAACTAATGGAATATTTATAGTAGGTCCCTAAATACTGAGATGATATGTTATAAAGAGAACTCACCATGTGAATTCCCTCGGTTTAAATGGATCGAAGATCCATACGGTTTATTTGGTTTAGTTTTTAAAACGGGTTGCATGATGACATGATGCAATGCACAAATAAAAGGGCAGGCGCAAAAGAAACACACAACGAAACCTGGAACATATAGAAGTCTTCTCGAGCATCGGTCTCGTGGCGTTACAACACTCCACCACTAGAGAGGATCTCGTCCCGAGATCTAGAATGGCACCGGAGGGACAAACGGAAGAGAAAGAGAAGAGGTAAAACTAAGTTGCTTCTTTGATAAACGAGTGAGACCAAAGAAACTTGAAATGGTTAAGCCATATCGAGAAAAGAATATAACGGAGATAAATGAAGTTGAAAGCACTCCGATAGGGAAGCGGAATAAGGAATTACAAATTCGGACAGCACTTCGGATGAAAAGAGATGAAAGACTAGATAAAATGAAAGAGCTTGAGCAAAGGGGCACAACACTCCGGTTAAGATGATAAACATGATGAGGACAAGAAAAAGGTTTGAAAAGAGCAGCAACACAATTCCTCCGGGAGAGAGTAATAGAAGATAGATGATTAAAATAAAGAATCTAGAAGAAAATGTCAACTTCTGTCACAAAGAGTTCGAAAAGGCATCTTTAGGAGAAGGGTCGAACGGAGTTGTTGGAAAACCAACAACGAAAGGATAAGCTTGATATGGTCTTGTGGAGTACATCTCAAATTAAGAGATGAAAACCTGCCACTCACGGGAAAAAGAATTTGATTGGTAAGAACAAGGAAACGAGAAACTTATTTCACCGAAAGGACACATGAAGAACTTGGATCATTTATAATCACCATAGATAGCAACAATCCTTAGGGAAGGCTTTAGGTGAAATATAACCCAAGATAACTCCAATGACGAGATTGATGGATTTAAAATATCTCATTCTTGACACCATGTGAATCATGAAAACATGAACTCAAATTATCAAGAATGACATAATATCACCTCCAATAATATGGAAGAAAGAATTGCACTCCAGATAGCAAGATTAAGAATGCTTGAACTCCTCTGAAAATAATCTTGATGAACGTTTCAGAACGGATTGAATCCTTGATGAATCATTATGTAGAGCCTCCATGAAGAATTCTGGTAAACAAAAGAATGATCAAACAGAAAAAGGGAGAGAAGCTGAAAACACAAGATGAAACCCTGTAAAGATTTTTGATAGATCCCCATGGTTACATAATTGCGAGAGCTTGGAACTCCGGGAAAGAAAAGATAAGGCATCTCAAACTGAGAATATGATATGATGAACCACTCTGGAAAAAAGAAATTACTCATTCGGATGAAACAAGAATAAGAATTACATTATGCTTGTCCTTCATCAATTAAATTGATGACAATCAACGGATTTGACATACTACTTATTCTCATAAAAAGGATTAAGATAGATAATGCGCAAGCTTGAAGAGGCCTTCAAGAAATCACCGGTCGGGATTGGAAAAGAACGAATGAATTGATACGGAAGAGAGATCTTGAATGAACCACCGTAAGAATTAAAAATGAACGAAGAGAAGATAAAGAAACACTGGAAAGAATTTGCAAATGAACGAAGATGCTCAAGAGAATCTAGATACATGAGAACGAAGGGATCACGAACTGATTAGAGATCACTTGAACGAAGCACCGGTAAAATTTGGAGTATGAGAGCTGAAAGCTGAGAATGAATAAATTCTGAGATGATGGACTCCGGATGAACACACTGAAAAAAGGCTCCTGAATTGCTCCGGAAGGATGAAAAGAATTCTGACAATCGAAAACAATTATGAGAGGATGGTCTCGAACTAGAACCACGAATCTCTGAGAGAACGGATAAAATATGGATGTAAAACTCTTCTTCGGTCTTCAAATGTTGAGAATGACGACGAGAAACACCACCATGAATTGCTGAGATACTCCGGAATGAAGAATGGAAAGGTTGATCCAACGATAATAAGAAATTGAGAGATCTTGGAGAAATACATCTGACTGATGAAAACTTCATTCTTACGTCAAACTTCGAAATGAAATTGAGGTTACCCCCGGTAAAATAAGAAGAGTCAGGTAAGATCCTGGGAAAAGACCCGTGGGTTAGGGCCCACTCAAAATAAAACACCGTTGAAATGATTTAAAGGAGAGATTGCACCGGTTGAATTAAATGACTTGAATGGGATAACAACCTCGAAAGAGCTTGAAAGGATTGAGAATGGAAACGAATCTTCTGAGATATCTTGAGCACTCCGGAACAATTGAATAGCGAGAAATGAATCATTATGAGGTGCACCGGTATGAGAAGGCATTAGAAACGAGGAAAGGATATGATCAACACCAAAAGCTTGAATTGAAACCACCGGAATTGTGACACCTTAGAAAGATAACAAATAATGATGAACGTGAAGCTCTGTTAGAATGTTCCTGAGAATCACCGGATACGAATATTGACGGAAAAGAATGGAGAGACTTCTCATCAATAAAAAGATACTTGATTAAGAAATCTGAGTCCTTGAAGAAACAAGGGTGGGAGGGAGGGAAACAAAGTCAACTTTAAGACGGATGAAACGAACAACGTTGAGAAGAGTTAGAGTTGATCTTGCGAATGTTGAAATGATCGGGTCCACTTGAAGAGAAACACACCGGTGAAAAGGATTGACATGACAATCTCGATTATCATGAAGGATTGGTATTCACATCGGAGTATGAGAACACCGTTTAGGAAAGGTATGTAATCAACACTTGACTTCGAAGCAACTCAAATACCACAATTCAAAAAAAAACAAAGGATTGGCTTGCAAAATAAGCCGGAACAAACATATGATAGAGATTTCGTCCGAAGTTTTCGTGGTGGGGCCTACACGGGCTCAATCGTACAGCACCATCATGTACAAGGCAGTGCACATGACATACGAAGCGTCCCCGAGTCGGCATAGCCAAGGACTCTTTAAGACACAACAAGACCACTGTAAAACCGACCGTGAATAGGCGGACCACTAGACGTCGAACCCCAATTTCATATCATACATCTGTCGGAAGGATATCCTAAGAGCTACTTGAATTCCCACCTATGAAACTCCCGAACCTTTCCAGTTATGCAATCAGGTGTTGGGGATACAGGGGAAGCATAATATCTCACCCAAAACTAGCAAATCCTACATCCAGCTGTATCCATCCTTCAACACATAACCAAGAAACCTTCGAAAATCGTCTACCTCAACCTTCGAAAAGCATCCGTTATACGAGTTATGGCAATACTCCCGAACTCCCGCCCCAGTACTGGGTGGCGTCGAGGTTATCTCACCAACGAACTGCATAAAAGAGATTTTCGATGTCAGCGTACTAAACTCAGGTATTCCAGAACTGCAATGATAAAATTGTGACGACAACACCTCAGAGCTCAACTCCCCGGGACGCTGCCACAAAACCCCTGACAGGAGGCACCAAGACAATGTTCTCGTCACAAAACCATCGAAAGGATTCCAAGATACCCGCGTGATCCTAAAAAAATCGTGAAATTTGAGAAGAGAAGAGTCAAAACTCTACGTCAGGATGCCTTACCAGAGCGATGAAGGGACTGGGGAGTAAAAAGAATTCCTAAACCCTCCGATATATAATTCCTAAATGACTCAAAACATTTTTTTCTAGACTCAACAACGGCTGCTAATTCAATCAAGCAGTGGGGGCTCCTAAGGTCGGGGAAGGCTTTGATACCAACTTGTAACGCCCTCGATGCGGCTATATCTCCCACGTGTCGAAGCACGACTTAGAGGCATAACCGCATTGAAAGCAATGTCGCAAGTGAGGTAATCTTCACACAACCCATGTAATACATAAGGGAAAGAGATACATAGTTGGCTTACAATCGCCACTTCACACAATACATGAATAAAGCATTACATCATCCAAATACAATCAGGGTCCGACTACGGAACCAAAATAAAAGAAGAACCCCAAATGCGAGACGGTCCTCGATCGACCCCAACTGGGCTCCACTACTGATCAACTAGAACGAAAACAATACAAAGGACAAGATCCCCATCGAGCTCCTCCTGAGCTTGGTTGCGTCGTCTACATGAACTCATCGGCACATGCAAGCTGGTTTTGGAAGTATCTGTGAGCCACAGGGACTCAGCAATCTCGCACCCTCGCGATCAAGACTATTTTAGCTTATGGGTAAGGTAAAGGTATGAGGTGGAGCTGCAGCAAGCGACTAGCATATATGGTGGCTAACATACGCAAATGAGAGCGAGAAGAGAAGGCAAAGCACGGTCGATAAAAGTATGATCAAGAAGTGATCCTAGAACAACCTACATCAAGCATAACTCCAACACCGTGTTCACTTCCCGGACTCCACCGGAAAGAGACCATCACGGTTACACACGCGGTTGATGTATTTTAATTAAGGTCAACTTCAGGTTTTCTACAACCGGACATTAACAAATTCCCATCTGCCCATAACCGCGGGCACGACTTTCGAAAGTTCAAATCCTTGCAGGGGTGTCCCAACTTAGCCCATCACAAGCTCTCACGGTCAACGAAGGAATAGACCTCCTCCCGAGACATTCCGATCAGACTCGGTATCCCGGTTCTACAAGACATCCTCGACAATGGTAAAACAAGTCTAGCAAGACCACCCGCTGTGCCAACAAATCCCGATAGGAGCTGCACATAACTCGTTCTCAGGGCACACCGGATAAGCTAAGCGTACAGGAGCCGACGTAACCCAAGTTGCCAAGGGATGGCCCTGCACGGTGCTCTGGGTTGGACCAACACTCAGAGGAGCACTGGCCCGGGGGTTTAATAAAGATGACCCTTGAGCCGGCCGACTCAAGGGAAAGAAAAGGCTAGGTGGCAAATGGTAAAACCAATGTTGGGCCTTGCTAGAGGAGTTTTATTCAAGGCGAACTGTCAAGGGGTTCCCATTATAACCCAACCGCGTAAGGAACGCAAAATCCAGGAACATAACACCGATATGACGGAAACTAGGGCGGCAAGAGTGGAATAAAACACCAGGCATAAGGCCGAGCCTTCCACCCTTTACCAAGTATATAGATGCATTAATTAAATAAGATATATTGTGATATCCCAACAAGTAAACATGTTCCAACAAGGAACAACATCTCCATGTTCCAACAAGGAACAAACTTCAATCTTCACATGCAACTAACAACGCTATAAGAGGGGCTGAGCAAAGCGGTAACATAGCCAATCAACGGTTTGCTAGGACAAGGTGGTTAGAGGCTTGGCTTAACAATATGGGAGGCATGATAAGCAAGTGGTAGGTATCGCAGCATAGGCATAGCAAAAGAGCGAGCAACTAGCAAAGCAAAGATAGTAGTGATTTCGAGGGTATGATTATCTTGCCTGAAATCCCGCAAGGAAGAAGAACGAGTCCATGAGGAAGACAAACAGACGTAGATGAACGGATCCTCACAACACGACGTTACCGGAATCAACCCGAAGAAGCAACACCGGAAAGAAGCAAACAATCATAGTAAACAACCACCACATAAATATGGCATGATGCACAATCAAGTATGATGCATGTCCGGTTTAATGAAGCATGGCATGGCAAAGTGCACAAACAATCCTACAAATTAAGTGGAGCTCAATATGCAACTCCGTTGCATATTGACGAAACACCACATTCAAATTATTTAGTTCTCTCTCGTTTAGGTACTCAACAATATTAAATGTTGGTTAACATGGCAAGAGGTGAAACATAACAAGACTAAACCACCTAAACAATTTTAAATGGGGCCGGATATAATAAACAACAAACCCGGTAAATCCCCATATGCATTTATCAACTTGGTACAACAACAATTTTAAACATTTAAATGTTATTATCATGATGCGCATGACATGAGCAAGTTTTATGCAATATTTATGAAAATGTTGGCACGAAAAGATATGAGGCATTTGTCATCGTGGCGGAAACGAAAGGGGTGCCACGACAACGAATCCGGAAGTGATGCCACGGCAATATATCGGTTCCGGTAGCTCATAGAGATACCGGTGCAAAAGGAAGTGGCGGGAGCGAGCAAAAGAAGGTGGGGCGCTCCCGGATACCGGGTGTCCCATGTGTCGGCGGCATGGCAACCGAGGGTCGTGCACGTAACAAACAGGCACGCTGCAAACACGGGGTTCATCTCGTATCACAAAACATGCATTCGGTCCATGGACGGTCGTGTCGAGGTTATACCTTACAAGGGAGCATTCTCAGAGCGGTTCGAGTTCGTAGAGGAAGTAGTCGTTCACGGCCGTCGTGGTACACGTTCGGGAAGCGGTAGAGGTACGAGTCTTCGACAACGGTCGTCGTACACGTTCCGAGGTCGTCGGTAGAGGTTCTCGCGATTCCGGCGACGGTAGTGGAAGTAGATGTTCACGGCGACGGCGGTAGAAGTAGTCGTCCTATCTTTCACCGGCGATCATCGGGACGGTGGTGGTACAAGGTCGTCGTGGGAAGTAGTCGTACTCGCGAACTTGTTGGATCCACGGCGACGGTAGTGGAACTTCACGAATCCGTGGTCTCCGGGTGTAATGGTACTTGAAGAAACCCGAAACGTCCTTGATCATCCAAAATGGCACAAATGAGATGTACATCCACGGAGTCTTCCGACTTGGGCTCCGGGTACAGGATTTGACGTGCTCGGGGAGACGATGGAGAAAGAAAACAGCGGAGCATCAATAGACACGAAGGCCACGGACATGACTTGGGGCTCCCCGAACCCATGGAAACGGCCGACAGCAGGAGACTGCTAGTGGAGGCAGGGCCACGCCGAGGTCGAAGGTGGCCGGGCGAGCTCGACGGAGGTCATCCACTGTCGTACGAAGCAGGAGCAGCAAGGTACAGCAGCGCACTCGAAGCTACAGGCCAGCACGATGGCATCCATGGCCGGCGGCCATGCAGGTCGCGCGAGGCAAGGCGGGCGAGCAAAAGAGCGGCGAAGTGCCATGACTGAGGGAGTAGAAGGAAAGGATTGGGTGCTGGGGGGAGTAGCAAGACGCGCCATGGTGGTGGCTGCGAGCTCCTGCGCAGGGGGAAGGAGAGGGCAGCCTGGTGGTGGTGCTGGAGGAACACGGCGACGGCTTCGGGGAGCTCCCTCGGGCGCGGCTGGAGGACGGAGATACCAGAGACGCATCCAGGGAGGCGGGTGCTGCACGGAGGCTCGATGAGGGCCGGATCAATGCTCGGGGACGGGCGCGTCCATGGGCGGCGTCCTGCTGGTGGTCGGCGGCGCGGCGCCATGGCCGAGGCCGAGGTCATGGCCGCGGGAATCGGGCGTCGCCCTTGGAGGCGCTGGATCGATCAGGCACGGGAGCGAGAGGTTGGGGTATCGAGCAGTGAGATGGGGATCGGGCCAGCGGCGGCGAAAGGGAATGAGGAGGGGCTCGCTAGGTTTACGGGGGCGTGACTGGGCCTTGGGCCACTGGTGGGACGAGGCTGCTGGAGGCCCAACTGGCCGACTGGGCTGCACTGGGGTTCTCCTCTCTCCCTCATTCTCTCGTACCAGAGAAAGAAAGAAAAAAAAGGAAAATAAAAAGGGAAGAGAAGGGACTTAGGCAAAGGGGTATTTTTTTCAGACTCACAAAACTGAGCTCGATCTAGGAAAATGAAAGTGACATGATTGAAAGATTTAAATTCAAATACATTTGAATTTCATTCAAATGGTTTGAATAAAATCAAGGTTTTTTAAGAGTCCAAAAATGTTGGGAAAACAGGAAGAGTCTCGATAAAAGGGAAAAGAATTGTTGGCAAAGTTTGGAGGTGAAACTTGAAGCAGAAGACACTTGAGAGTTTAAATTGCAAGTGTGTTTGCGGTTAATTCCAAACTAATGGAATATTTATAGTAGGTCCCTAAATACTGGGATGATATGTTATAAAGAGAACTCACCATGTGAATTCCCTCGGTTTAAATGGATCGAAGATCCATACAGTTTATTTGGTTTAGTTTTAAAACGGGTTGCATGATGACATGATGCAATGCACAAATAAAAGGGCAGGCACAAAAGAAACACACAACGAAACCTGGAACATATAGAAGTCTTCTCGAGCATTGGTCTCGGGGCGTTACATTATGCCTGGTGTTTTGTTACACTCTTGCCGCCCTAGTTTCCGTCATATCGGTGTTATGTTCCCGGATTTTGCGTTCCTTACACGGTTGGGTTATAATGGGAACCCCTTGACAGTTCGCCTGCCCAAGGGTCATATTTATTTACCCCCCCCGGCCCAGTGCTCCTCTGAGTGTTGGTCTGAACTGAGCTGCCTGCGGGGCCACCTCGGGGAAACTTGAGGGTTGGTTTTACTCGTAGCTAGTCTCATCTGAGTGTGCCCTGAGAACGAGATATGTGCAGCTCCTATCGGGATTTGTCGGCACATTCGGGCGGCTTTGTTGGTCTTGTTTTACCATTGTCGAAATGTCTTGTAACCGGGATTCCGAGCCTGATCGGGTCTTCCCGGGAGAAGGAATATCCTTCGTTGACCGTGAGAGCTTGTGATGGGCTAAGTTGGGACACCCCTGCAGGGATTTGAACTTTTGAAAGCCGTGCCCGCGGTTATGGGCAGATGGGAATTTGTTAATGTCCGGTTGTAGAAAACTTGAAACTTATCTTAAAAAGCATCAACCGCGTGTGTAGCCGTGATGGTCTCTTTCTGGCAGAGTCCGGGAAGTGAACACGGTGTTGGAGTTATGCTTGACGTAGGTTATTCTAGGATCACTTCTTGATCATAGTTTCTCGAACGTGCTTTGCCTTCTCTTCTCACTCTCATTTGCGTATGTTAGCCACCATATATGCTAGTCGCTTGCTGTAGCTCCACCTCATACCTTTTACCCTTCCTATAAGCTTAAATAGTCTTGATCGCGAGGGTGTGAGATTGCTGAGTCCCCGTGACTCACAGATACTTCCAAAACCAGTTTGCAGGTGCCGATGATATCGTGCAGGTGACGCAACCGAGCTCGAGGAGCTCGATGAAGATCGTGTTCGTTATGTTGTTTCCGTTTCCAGTTGATCAGTAGTGGAGCCCAGTTGGGACGATCGGGGATATGTGTAGCATTTGGGGTTGTCTTCTTTTATTTTGGTTCCGTAGTCGGACCTTGATTGTATCTAGATGATGTAATGCTTTATTCATGTATTGTGTGAAGTGGCGATTGTAAGCCAATTATGTATCTTTTTCCCTTATGTATTACATGGGTTGTGTGAAGATTACCTCACTTGCGACATTGCTTACAATGCGGTTATGCCTCTAAGTCGTGCTTCGACACGTGGGAGATATAGCCGCATCGTGGGCGTTACATTAAGGTAAAGCCCAACCATAGCATTAAACTATCAAGTCCTCTTTATCCCATACGCAACAACCCCCTTACTCGGGTTTGTGTTTCAGTCACTCACGCAACCCACTATAAGAGAATCATGAACGTATTGCAACACCCTACAGCAGGGATCCCTCACGCTTGCGCGACACGGAGAGCACCATAGGATAGCACCAATAACAAAACATGCAACTCAAACCAATCTTGATCATCAAATAGCCCATAGGACAAAACAGATCTACTCAAACATCATAGGATAGCCATACATCATTGGGAAATAATATATAGCGTTGAGCACCATGTTTAAGTAGAGATTACAGCGGGTAAGAGAGACGTTACACCGCTGCATAGAGGGGGGAAGAGTTGGTGATGATGGCGGTGAAGTTGTTGGTGAAGATTGCGGTGATGATGATGGCCCCCGGTGGCACTCCGGTGCCACCGGAAGCGAGGGGGAGAGAGCCTCCCTCCTTCTTCTTCTTCCTTGACCTCCTCCCTAGATGGGAGAAGGGTTTTCCCTCTGGTCCATGGCCTCCATGGCGTGGGAGGGGCGAGAGCCCCTCCGAGATTGGATCTGTCTCTCTGTCTCTCTCTGTCTCTGCGTTCCCAGATTCTTCCCTTTCACCGTTTCTTATATTCCCGGAGATCCGTAACTCCGATTGGGCTGAAATTTTAACACGATCTCTATCCAGATATTAAATTCCTTGTGGCAAAAGAAGGGCACCAACCGCCTTACGGGGTGGCCACGAGGGTCAGGGGAGCGTCTGCTCCGCTGGGGCGCGCCCCCCTGCCTCGTGGCCCCCTCGGGCACCGTCTCGCGTGGATTTTTCTTCCCAAAAATCATATATATTCCAAAAAAATCTCCGTCAGTTTTTATCCCGTTTGGACTCCGTTTGATATGGATATTCTGCGAAACAAAAAACATGTAGCAAACAGAAACTGGCACTGGGCACTAGATCAATATGTTAGTCCCAAAAATAGTATAAAAAGTTGCCAAAAGTATATGAAAGTTGTAGAATATTGGCATGGAACAATCAAAAATTATATATACGACGGAGACGTATCAACATCCCCAAGCTTAATTCCTGCTCGTCCTCGAGTAGGTAAATGATAAAAATGATAATTTTTGATGTGGAATGCTACCTAGCATAATCTTGATCACATATCTAATCATGGCATGAATATTAAGACACGAGTGATTCAAAGCAATAGTCTATCATTTGACATAAAAACAATAATACTTCAAGCCTACTAATAAAGCAATCATGTCTTTTCAAAACAACATGGCCAAAGAAAGTTATCCCTACAAAATCATATAGTCTGGCTATGCTCCATCTTCACCACGCAAAATATTCACATCATGCACAACCCCGATGACAAGACAAGCAATTGTTTCATATTTTTGGCGTTCTCAAACCTTTTCAACTTTCACGCAATACATGAGCGCGAGCCATGGACATAGCACTATAGGTGGAATAGAATGGTGGTTGTGGAGAAGACAAAAAGGAGAAGATAGTCTCACATCAACTAGGCGTATCAACGGGCTATGGAGATGCCCAACAATAGATATCAATGTGAGTGAGTAGGGATTGCCATGCAACAGATGCACTAGAGCTATAAGTGTATGAAAGCTCAAACTGAAACTAAGTGGGTGTGCATCCAACTTGCTTGCTCATGAAGACCTCGGGCATTTGAGGAAGCCCATCATCGGAATATACAAGCCAAGTTCTATAATGAAAATTCCCACTAGTATATGAAAGTGACTCAAGAGACTCTCTATATGAAGAACATGGTGCTACTTTGAAGCACAAGTGTGGTAAAAGGATAGTAACATTGCCCCTTCTCTCTTTTTCTCTCATTTTTTTGGGCCTTCTCTTTTTTTGGCCTTTCTCTTTTTTTTATTTTTTTCTTTTTTCTTTTTATTTTTTTGTCCGGAGTCTCATCCCAACTTGTGGGGGAATCATAGTCTCCATCATTCTTTCCTCACTGGGGCAATGCTCTAATAATGATGATCATCACACTTTTATTTACTTACAACTCGATACTAGAACAAAGATATGACTCTATATGAATGCCTCCGGCAGTGTACCGGGATGTGCAATGATCTAGCGTAGCAATGACATCAAAATACGGACAAGCCATGAGAACATCATGCTAGCTATCTTACGATCATGCAAAGCAATATGACAATGAATGCTCAAGTCATGTATATGACGATGATGGAAGTTGCCTGGCAATATATCTCGGAATGGCTATGGAAATGCCATGATAGGTAGGTATGGTGGCTGTTTTGAGGAAGGTATATGGTGGGTTTATGGTACCGGCGAAAGTTGCGCGATACTAGAGAGGCTAGCAACGGTGGAAGGGTGAGAGTGCGTATAATCCATGGACTCAACATTAGTCATAAAGAACTCACATACTTATTGCAAAAATCTATTAGTCATCGAAACAAAGTACTACGCGCATGCTCCTAGGGGGATAGATTGGTAGGAAAAGACCATCGCTCGTCCCCGACTGCCACTCATAAGGAAGACAATCAATAAATAAATCATGCTCCGACTTCATCACATAACGGTTCACCATACGTGCATGCTACGGGAATCACAAACCTCAACACAAGTATTTCTACTAATCCACAACTACCCACTAGCATGACTCTAATATCACCATCTTTATATCGCAAAACTATTGCAAGGAATCAAACATATCATATTCAGTGATCTACAAGTCTTATGTAGGATTTTATGACTAGCCATGTGAATGACCAATTCCTGTCATCTCTCTAAATAGATATAAGTGAAGCAAGAGAGTTTAATTCTTTCTACAAAAGATATGCCCACGCTCTAACAAATATAAGTGAAGCAAAAGAGCATTCTACAAATGGCGGTTTTTTATGTAAAGAGAAACAGGCAATCCAAACTTCAAATGATATAAGTGAAGCACATGAAGCATTCTATAAAGCCATACTCAAAAGATATAAGTGAAGTGCATAGAGCATTCTATAAATCAACCAAGGACTATATAATACCAGCATGGTGCATAAAAAAAAAGTGAAAACTAAATGCAAAAGACACTCCAAGATTGCACATATTTTACGAACGAAACGAATCCGAAAACATACCGATACTTGTTGAAGAAAGAGGGGATGCCTTCCGGGGCATCCCCAAGCTTAGACGCTTGAGTCTCCTTGAATATTTACTTGGGGTGCCTCGGGCATCCCCAAGCTTGAGCTCTTGCATCTCTTCCTTCTTCTCACATCGAGACCTTCTCGATCATCGAACACTTCGTCCACACAAAACTTCAACAGAAAACTCGGTAAGATCCGTTAGTATAATAAAGCAAATCACTTAATGTTGCAAACCAATTCATATTTTGTTTTTTCATTGTGTCTACTGTAATATAGCGTTTCCATGGCTTAATCTACTGATATAAATCGATAGTTTCATCAAAACAAGCAAACTATGCATCAAAAACAGAATCTGTCTAAAACAGAACAGTCTGTAATAATCTGAACATTCACCATACTTCTGATACTTTAAAAATTCTGCAAAAATTAGGACAAATAAAAAATTTGTATAGAAAGGCAGTTCAAAAAGAATCAGAACCATTTGACGTTCCAGCTAAAAATGTAAAATCGCGCACTACAGCCAAAGTTTCTGTCCTGCCCCGTGCAAACCAACAAGCAAAGTAAACATCCTAAAGGCAAACCTTGACACATTATTTTTATAATACGATGGAATTGTACAAGGGGATAATTATTTTTGTTGAAAAGTTTCTGTAATCAAGATTCACAAAGTTGCCGTGAGCATGAACAAAGTTCAAGGAGCTCTCCCACTTCAACAATGCTTGTCTTTCTCACTTTCACTTTCCTTTTTGAAAAAGTTTTGGGTTCCCCTCTTTATTTTTTGTTTGTTTTTAAACTATATTAAAGCACTCAACAGAAATAAATGACTCTCTAAAACTTCCGGGTTGTCTCCCTGGCAGCGCTTTCTTTAAAGCCATTAAGCTAGGCATATAGTGCTCAAGTAGTGAATCCACCTGGATCCCAAGGTATATCAAAGCCAATTTTAATTAACAATGATTTGTAATTTAGTAGTGAGCAAAAAGTAACATATATCATGTAGCAACGAAGTCTAACTCTCTTCCTATGCATCGGCATGTCATAAAAGAACAATTCATGCACACAATTAAAGGCCAATGCATAGCATAAGCAGTTTCTGCAATTTTATCATATTGGAAACATAGAGAGGTGGAGATATAGTTCCTCTCTCATAATAATTGCAAGTAGGAGCAGCAAGCACATGCATATTATATTCGTCAAAATCATCATGTGCAACGGTAAAAGGCAACCCATCAATATAATCCTTAATAAGGGCAAACTTCTCCGATATAGTGTAGTCGGGAGAATTCAAAAAGATAATAGGACTATCATGTGTGGGTGCAATAGCAACAATTTCATGTTTAACATAAGGAACTATAGCAAGTTCATCTCCATAAGCATAATTCATATTGGCATCTTGGCCACAAGCATATCAAGCATCATCAAAAAGGGATATTTCAAAAGAACCTACGGGATCATAGCAATTATCATAGCATTCATCCTTCGGTAAGCATGAAGGGAAATTAAACAATGTATGAGTTGAAGAGTTACTCTCATTAGAAGGTGGGCACGGGTGATCAATCCGCTCTTCCTCCTTTTGTTCTTCGCTCTCATCCTCATCTTTTTCATCCAATGAGCTCACAGTTTCATCAACTTCTTCTTCCATAGATTCCTGCAAAATATTAGTCTCTGTAAGTGCATCTAGTGCCACCCCTAGTTGGTTTTGGAGTATTGACGACAAACCTAGTTGAGGGACTAATGTGTTTGTGAGAATCGCAGGATAACACAGGTAGAAGTCCCTCATTGATTCAGTTTTCCTACCGGAGATGACCCCTAAAAATGTAAGAAGACATTAAAGACAAAGGTGGTATGTGAAGACATTCACATTGAAGACGATGACAAGAGAAGACATCGCATGAAGACTATGGAGCGCGAAGACTTTGTTCTTTCGTCGTTTTTTTCTTCTTTGTTGAGTCACAGGAACCACCGTACTGTTAAGTGGGGTCCAAGAGAACCAGTCAGAATGACTGAAGTGATGCTTAACCAAAATCCTATGTCTTCGAGTGAAGACTATGAGAGCAAATCTTGTCCAGAGTTGGATAAGTCAGCTTTGCTTGTAGCCCAAGTAAAGTTGCAGTGTGTGTTTGAAATCTGACCGTTGGAACATGTGTCAGTTCCTTAGTGACCCAGGGTCATTTCGGACAAATCAGGTCGGGTTGCCTAGTGGCTATAAATAGCCCACCCCCTACAACCATGAATGGTTGGCTGCTCAGAGTTAGAGTACGGCTTTTATCGTTTGAGAGCAACCCACCTCGAAGCCTTTGAGAGAGAATTCCTTGCAAGGATAAAGCCCTAAACACCCAGAGCCAAAGAGTGTTAGGCATCACTTAAGTCTTCCTGTCTGTGCGATCTGAAGACTTATTACACTTGAGGACTGTGAATCCTCCAGCCGGTTAGGCATCGCGTTCTGAGCATCCAAGAGTCATTGTGGATCGCTGGTGAACGAAGTCTGTGAAGGTTTGAAAGTCTACCTTGAAGACTTACCTGAGTGATTGGGTGAGGTCTGTGTGACCTTAGCTCAAGGGGAATATAGTGAGGACTGGGTGTCCTGAGCTGCGTGTTCAGGACTGGGTGTGCGGGACTGTGTGTCCTCAGGTTTAAATACCTAGCCGCCCTAACTAGACGTACAGTTGTCACAGCAACTGGAACTGGTCCAACAAATCATTGTCTTCAACGAGTCACTGGTTTCATCCTTCCCTTCCCTTTACTTACTGTTGGTCCTTGTGAAGTCATTGTATGATTTCATTATCTTTTGTCTTCACTGAGTGAATGCTTGTTCTGATTGGCTTCACAATATCTTCCTACCTGATCCTTACTGCCTAGCTGCTATTAGTCATTGTGCTTTCACTTCATTGAATACTTGACTATGGTTTGCCTAGTGTAGTCTACCTTCCGCTGCATGGTAATAGGTTTATTTCTATCGTTTGTCTTCGAAACTTCCATGTTTTGAAGACTTTCATAAAAATCGCCTATTCACCCCCCTCTAGTCGATCACTAGCACTTTCAATTGGTATCAGAGCAAGGTACTCCCTTGTTCTGTGTGATTCGGTTTAACCACCTGGAGTTTTAGCTATGTCGACTGCAGGGATAATTAAAGTCTCCGCTGCATGCCCCGTCTTCGATGGAACTGAATATCCCTACTGGAAGAATAAGATGCGCATGCATCTTGAAGCCATTGATGTTGACCTATGGTATGTCGTCAAGAATGGCGTTCCCAAGGCTGGTGAAGGTGTCACCGCTGCTGATGTCAAGAAGTTCGTTCAACTAGACTCTATTGCCAAGAACATCATCTGTGGTCATCTGACCAAAGGACAGTATGGCCGCGTGAGTGCTTTGGAAACATCTAAGCTAGTCTGGGACTGTCTCTCGAAGGTCAATGAAGGCGTCTCAACCCAGAGAGATCAAAGAATCAGTGTCCTTCACAACCTCTTCAACCGCTTCAAGAGAAATGACAATGAGAATGTCCAGCTCACGTTTGATCGACTCACTGACATCACAAATGAGCTTCAAGCTCTCGGCGCCACTGAGATCACCAAGCATGAAGTCGTCAAGACACTCCTGAGATCACTTGACAGCTCATTTGACACCCTAGCCCTAATGATTCAAGAACGTCCTGACTTCAAGACACTTGATCCGTCTAACATACTTGAGAGGCTCAACACACACGAGTTTCAGCTTTCTGAGAAAAGAGATATCTACGGTCCCAACTATGGGCGAACTCGTGCCTTGAAGGCAAAAGCTATCTCCTCATCTGAAGAAGAATCTGACAGCAGTTCTGATGATCCTGAAGACATTGGAAAGGAGCTTGCTATGCTTGTGAAGAAGTTCCAAAAATTCACCAAGAAGAAAGGTTTCAGAAAGTCTTCACAATCAAGCTCAAGGAATGATGAAGCTTCTGCTCATGACTACAAGAAGAAAACATGCCACAAGTGCAAGAAACCTGGCCACTTCATCTCTGAGTGTCCGCAGTGGGACAATGAGAACAAAAAGAAGAAGAAGAGCAAGGAATATGACTCTGACAACAAGAAGAAGAAGAAATACTCAAAGTCTTCTTCCAGGTCTTCCTCAAAGTCTTCATCACACAAGAAGAGCTCATCTGGCAAGGCACGTGCGTTTGTTGGCAAGGAAATGAATTCAGAGGAGGAGTCCGCTTCTGAGGAGGCGGAGGTGGAGTCTGAGGAGGAGTCCGATTCTGGCGTTGCAAGTCTGGCTACAGCATACGTTGCCAAGTCCATCTTCAACACTGAAGACAATGACTTCATCACCGACACCGATGCAAATGACAAGGACTACTCCGCTCCTACCTACTGCTTCATGGCACGCGGTGCCAAGGTAAACACACGCACTACTCACTATCAAACATCTAGTGAAGATGACTCTGATTGTGGTTCAAAACCCAGCTACAAAACACTTGCTAAAATTGCAACTGAACAACAGAAAGCTATGGAACATATTCAAAAACTGTTAGACAAAAGCGATGATCTGTTAGACGCTGAAATGACTCGATCTGAGTCCTTAATTGAAGACATAAAAAATCTTCACGTTAAGTATGAGGAACTTGAAAGTCGTCATGAAACGCTCTCAACAACTCATGAAAAGCTTTCCTATGATTATCTTCAAAGGAAGCAAGATCTTGAGAAATTGAGAGCGGCTCATGAAGATCTTCAAAAGGAAAACGAGTCACTTCGTGCCGAATAGATCAGTTCCGCTCAGGAAGGATTTGAACCACCATGTCTTAAATGCATCGAGCGTGACAACGCTACTTCTGTTGCTGAGTGTTCTACTGCTGCTACTGTTGCAATATCTTCAACTATTGATGTGGTAACTAACCCCTCTGCTGAGGATACCACTACTATTGCTGATGAGAATGCTAGGTTGAAGACATTGCTTGAAACAGGGATGTACAAAAGTCTCAAAGGGCATCAGACACTATGTGATGTCCTCAAATGGCAGATCCTGAACCGAAACCCTAGGAAAGAGGGTGTTGGGTTCGAAAGGAAAATGAATGCTGATGGCTCTTACTGGAAACCTAAGCAGTACCCCAAAACCACATGGGTTGCTGCAAAGGAACCTTCAGCGGATCCATCCACCCTATCTGGCTTCACTTGTGCTAATCCCATTGTTATTGATGAATCCTTTGATGCAAACTATAAACTGTTTAAGAATCAGAATGGTGAAGTGTTTGCCAGGTATATTGGTACTAACTGCAGGAATGGACCGCCTATGAAGAAGATTTGGGTGCCGAAAAGGTGTTTGGAAAATCTTCCTGTGAATATCATCATGACACCACAGGTGAAGAAGAAAACCCCCAGACCACAGGCTTCATACGGTCCAAAGGCTTCATACAGACAGAGGACTCACCTGAGTTGCACTAACACAAATGTTTTGTAGGGAAACCATACTCAGGCCTGTGAATATGAGCGCGTTTCATCAAACCGCCATGTTCATAAGACCAAGAACTATTCTGCTTATTCTTATGAGTACTATTGTCCACCTACAAGACTTTTTGCTAGGGCTCCAAAGCCAAAGTTCTCAGATGCTGCACTTAGACTCATTGCTTCGAAGCCACCCTTGAAGATGTGGGTGGCTAAGAAAGCTTAACTCTCTTTTGCAGGGAAAGGTCTCCAGCCGAAAACCAAAATCGTCTGATGCTATTGCTGGGGACCTTAAACATCTTGTAGGGTGCAAGATCAAATGCCCAAATGGACTTATTATGTACTTTGTTCCTGAATCGCTTGCTACTCGCCCTATCAGTCCAAATCTCGATCTAAGCTTTCATAATCCACTGGTTCGTCAAATGTTTTTGCTTCATAATTCTCTTCGTGAAGCCTATCCCCCTAACTGCACTGTAGGGTACGACACCAGCTGCTTCAGAATGGATTATCGATAGTGGGTGTACCAATCACATGACTGGCAAGAAGCCAAATGTCAGTTACTTCAGAGTATTTGGTGCCAGGTGCTGGATCAAGGATCCACATCACACTTCAAAATTTGCACCAAAAGCACATGAAGGCTTTATGCTTGGATATGGAAAGGATTCGCACTCCTACAGTCAACCTTTTTCACTATAAAGTGGTTGAAACAGTGGATGTGCGGTTCGATGAAACTAACGGCTCACAAAGAGAGCACCTGCCAAATGTGCTAGATGAAATTCCATCCAGTGAATCAATCAAACTTATGGGAACTGGAGAAATCATACCTTCTGAAGCTCAGCCTGAAGAGGAACCTATCATCTCCGCACCTGATCAACCTGAAGACAATGATCAACCTGAAGACAAGGCTCAGCCTGAAGACAATCCTTCTAACGATGACAATGATCAGCAAGAGAAAAATCTCCGTCTTGTACATCCTCGTGTTGCAAATGAAGTACAAATTGAGAGAATAATTGATAGCATCAATGCACCAGGTCCACTCACTCGTTCAAGGGCAACACAGCTAGCAAATTTCTATGGGCACTTCGCATTCGTCTCAATATCTGAACCCAAGAAAGTTGAAGAAGCCTTCATGGAACCTGAATGGATTCAAGCTATGCAAGAAGAGTTTCAACAGTTTGAGCTGAATAATGTATGGGAACTGGTTAAGCGTCCTGATCCTCGCAAGCACAATATAATAGGCACCAAATGGATATATCACAACAAGCAAGATGAGCATGGTCAAGTTGTCAGAAACAAAGCTCGTCTCATTGCTCAAGGGTACACTCAAGTTGAAGGGATTGACTTCGATGAAACATTTGCTCCTGTGGCTAGACTTGAAGCCATACACATACTACTGGCCTATGCAAATCATCATAACATTCTTCTGTATCAAATGGATGTGAAGAGCGCTTTTCTCAATGGCAAGATTGACGAAGAAGTGTATGTTGCACAACCGCCTGACTTTGAAGATCCAAAACATCCTGACATGATGTACAAGCTCAACAAGGCACTGTATGGCCTCAAACAAGCCCCTCGGGCTTGGTATGACACACTCAAATACTTCCTGAAGAGTAAAGGCTTCAAACCTGGTTCCCTCGACCCCACTCTCTTCACGAAGACATATGATGGTGAACTGTTTGTGTGCCAAATATATGTGGATGACATTATCTTCGGCTGCACCAATCAGAAATACACAGACGAGTTTGGATATATGATGCAAGAGCAATATCAGATGTCCATGATGGGTGAGCTGAAGTTCTTCCTTGGTCTTCAAATACGTCAGCAACGCAACGGCATCTTCATATCTCAAGAGAAGTACCTCAAAGATTTCCTGAAGAAATTTGGGATGCAAGACTGCAAAGGCTTCACGACGCCAATGCCAGCCAAACATCATCTGGGCCCCGATGACAATGGTAAAGAGTTCGATCAAAAGGTATACCGCTCCATGATTGGTTCCTTGCTTTATTTATGTGCATCTAGGCCAGATATTATGCTTAGTGTTTGCATGTGTGCTCGATTTCAAGCGGCACCAAAGGAATCGCATCACTTAGCTGTGAAGCGAATTCTTCGATATTTGGCTCACACCCCAACACTAGGATTATGGTATCCAAAGGGCTCGGAGTTTGATCTGGTTGGATTCTCGGATGCTGATTATGCTGGTGACAAGGTGGATCGCAAGTCTACATCAGGCACATGTCATTTTCTGGGACGGTCACTTGTATGTTGGTCTTCAAAGAAGCAGAACTGTGTATCTCTCTCCACTGCTGAATTTGAATACATTGCTGCTGGATCTTGCTGCGCTCAGCTTCTATGGATGAAGCAAACACTCAAAGATTATGGCATTCATCTGAAGCAAGTGCTACTCTACTGCGACAACGAAAGCGCCATCAAGATTGCCAACAACCCAGTTCAGCACTCGAAGACAAAGCACATTGAAATTCATCATCACTTTCTCAGAGATCATGTTGTGAAGGAAGATATTGATATCATACACGTCAACACTGAAGAGTAATTGGCAGATATCTTCACCAAGCCCTTGGATGAGAAGAGGTTTTGCAAGTTACGGTGTGAGCTAAATATCTTGGAATCCTCAAATGTCCTGTGATCAGGCACACATCCTAACACTTATGCATATTGATGACTTAGATGTGCAACACACAAAGTAAAATATATCTTCAATCAATGAAGACCTACATTCTAAGTGTGAATACATTAATGTGGAATTTGACTTCGGAGCGCCATGATAATTGTGCGCCGTGTCTGGGTCTAATACTTCCTATATAGTGGGTAACGCCACCACCAAATTTTTTTGTTTGAAGTGTTTCACTCATGGTGTTACGTTTGGTATGTCTTCACATTTGGTTTGGCTTCAATCTCAACCTGTCTTCATGATTATCTTCACTATGTTGATTATATATATATACTAGTGTTCTGTCCTCTACAACATTCACTTATAGCTATGTCTTCTTGTTGAATCCTTTGAACTAAGTGAATGTGATCGGACCCTAACCTCTCTATGCTTTCTATCTCAAACTCTATCTCTCCAAATCATATGCATTCTATTGAAACCGTCGAATATCTTCTCTGCGTCCTTGTCAGCAGAAGAAACAGAGACAAACATTAAGTCTGTTTTCAATGCTAATTCCTTCACCTGAAACCCGGAGAAGTGGGAACGACCACCCGACAATCCAGGCGTGCGTGGGAACGTGGAACAACCTTCGATATGTTGCATGATGGCCACATGTCCTTCAGATGTGAATCGCCAGGGGCACCTGTGTAATAACACTGTGCCGTCCCTGTCTCTATAAATACATGCCTCACCACGGTCATTATCCTTTCTTCCACTCTCGCACAAACCCTAGCGCCACCGCTAGCCCTCGATGACGCCGGCGGCGAAGCGCTTAGCTGCTGCGACCTCTCCGACGCCGTCTTCACGCCGGCCGCGGACATTGACTTCTCCGCCGTCGCCGTAGGTGTCCTCCGTTGCCAAGTTAGGGCACGGACGATCGAACTGCTCGGCCTCCTCTTCCACTCCATCTAGCAGTTCTTCGTGTGGTAAATAATACTTCCTTTTTACAGCCCCTTTGATCCTATAGATTCATCACTTGTACTGATCTGTGGATTCGTACAAATCTGGAACCAACTCTTTATCTATGAGTGAATATCTTCGCATGATGAGGTCAATGTCTTCTAAACTGATCTATCTTCAAAATCTTCTAAGAATGCATATGACCTCTTCCCCTTCGCTTGCACCTTAATGCTGTTACAGGTACATGTCCGTGGGCGAATCCCTTGGTTCTCATAGTCTGCATGTTGGGGATCGTAGCAGAAATTCAAAATTTTCTACGCATCACCAAGATCAATCTATGGAGTAATCTAGCAACGAAGGGAAGGAGAGTGCATCTACATACCCTTGTAGATCGCTAAGCGGAAGCTTTCAAGTGAACGGGGTTGATGGAGTCGTACTCGTCGTGATCCAAATCACCGATGATCCTAGTGCCGAACGGACGGCACCTCCGTGTTCAACACACGTACAGCCCGGTGACGTCTCCTACGCCTTGATCCAGCAAGGGGAGAAGGAGAGGTTGGGGAAGACTCCATCCAGCAGCACGACGGCGTGGTGGTGGTGGAGGAGCGTGGTACTCCAGCAGGGCTTCGCCAAGCACCGCAAGAGACGAGGAGGGAGAGGGGTAGGGCTGTGCCAAGAAGGAGATGTTCTCGTGTGTATGGCTGCCCCTTTGCCTCCACTATATATAGGAGGGGAGGGAGGGCTGCATCCCCACCTAGGGTTCCCACCCCAAGGGGTGCGGCAGCCCTAGATCCCATCTAGGGTGGCGGCCACAAGGGGGAGAGGGGGAGGCGCACCTAGGGTGGGCCTTAGGACCCATCTACCCTAGGGTTTGCCCTCTTCCCCTCTTGGAGGCGCCTGGGGCCTTGGTGGGAGGTGCCCCAGCCCACCTAGGGGCTGGTCCCTTCCCACTATTGGCCCATGTAGGCCTCCGGGGCTAGTGGCCCCACCTGGTGGACCCCCGGACCCCTCCGGTGGTCCCGGTACACTACCGGTGATGCCCGGAACACTTCCGGTGGCCAAAACCATACGTCCTATATATCAACCTTTACCTCCGGACCATTCCAGAACTCCTCGTGACGTCCGGGATCTCATCCGGGACTCCGAACAACATTCGGTAACCGCGTACATACTTTCCCTATAACCCTAGCGTCATCGAACCTGAAGTGTGTAGACCCTACGGGCTCGGGAGTCATGCAGACATGGCCGAGACAACTCTCCGGTCAATAACCAACAGCGGGATCTGGATACCCATGTTGGCTCCCACATGCTCCATGATGATCTCATCGGATGAACCACGATGTCAAGGATTCAATCAATCCCGTATACAATTCCCTTTGTCTAGCGGTACGATACTTGCCCGAGATTCGATCGTCGGTATCCCGATACCTTGTTCAATCTCGTTACCGGCAAGTCTCTTTACACGTTCTGTAACACATCATCCCGTGATCAACTCCTTGATCACATTGTGCACATTATGATGATGTCCTACCGAGTGGGCCCAGAGATACCTCTCCGTTTACACGGAGTGACAAATACCAGTCTCGATTCATGCCAACCCAACAGACACTTTTGGAGATACCTGTAGTGTACCTTTATAGCCACCCAGTTACGTTGTGACGTTTGGCACACCCAAAGCACTCCTACGGTATCCGGGAGTTGCACAATCTCATGGTCTAAGGAAATGATACTTGACATTAGAAAAGCTTTAGCAAACGAACTACACGATCTTGTGCTAGGCTTAGGATTGGGTCTTGTCCATCACATCATTCTCCTAATGATGTGATCCCGCTATCAACGACATCCAATGTCCATGGTCAGGAAACCATAACCATCTATTGATCAACGAGCTAGTCAACTAGAGGCTTACTAGGGACATGGTGTTGTCTATGTATCCACACATGTATCTGAGTTTCCTATCAATACAATTCTAGCATGGATAATAAACAATTATCATGAACAATGAAATATAATAATAATAACTAATTTATTATTGCCTCTAGGGCATATTTCCAACAGTCTCCCACTTGCACTAGAGTCAATAATCTAGTTCACAACGCCATGTGCTTAACACTCACAGGTCACATCGCCATGTGACCAACATCCAAAGAGTTTACTAGACTCAATAATCTAGTTCACATCACTATGTGATTAACACTTAATGAGTTCTGGGTTTGATTATGTTATGCTTGTCAGAGAGGTTGTAGTCAACGGGTCTTGCCATATTCAGATCCCTATGTATTTCGCAAAACTTTGTATCGTAGATGCTGCTACCACGTTCCACTTGGAGCTATTCCAAATTATTGCTCCATTATACGTGTCCGGTATCTCTACTCAGAGCTATCCGGATAGGTGTTAAGCTTGCATCGACGTAATTCTTTATGTCAAACTCTTTATCACCTCCATAACCGAGAAAACTTTTCCTTATTCCTCTAAGGATAATTTTGACTGCTATCTGGTGGTCCAGTCCTAGATCACCTTTGTACCCTCTTGCCAGACATGTGGCAAGGCACACATCAGGTGCGGTACTCAGCATGGCATACCGTATAGAGCCTATGCCAAGAGCATAGGGGGCGACCTTCGTCCTTCCTCTTTCTTCTGCCGTGGTCAAGCTTTGAGTCTTACTCAACTTCACACCTTACAACTCAGGCAAGAACCCCTTCTTTGACTGATCTATTTTGAACTCCTTCAAAAACATGTCAAGGTGTGCGTTCTTTGAAAGTATCATCAGGCGTTTTGATCTATCTCTATAGATCTTGATGCCCAATATGTAAGCAGCTTTATCCAGGTCTTCCTTTGAAAAACACTCTTCAAACAAACGTTTATGCTTTCCAGAAATTCTACATTATTTCGGATCTACAATATGTCATCCACATATACTTATCAGAAATGTTGTAGTGCTCCCACTCACTTTCTTGTAAATACAAGTTTCTAGCAAACATTGTATAAACCTAAAAGCTTTGATCACTCCATCAAAGCATATATTCCGACTCCGAGATGCTTGCTCTAGTCCATAGAAGGATTGCTGGAGCCAGCATATCTTTTAGCATTCTTAGGATCGACAAAACCTTTTATTGTATCACATACAACTTTTCTTACGAAAACTGGTAAGAAAACTTGTTTTGACATCCATCTGTAAGATTTCATAATCGAAAAATACAGCTAATGCTAACATGATTCTGACGGACTTAAGCATCTCTATGGGTGAGAAATTCTCATCGTAGTCAACTCCTTGAACTTGTGAAAAGACTCTTTCCCACAAGTCGAGCTTCATAGACGGCAACATTACCGCCCACGTCCGTCTTCTTCTTAAAGATCCATTTATCTCAATGGCTTGCCGATCATCGGGCAAGTCCACCAAAGTCCATACTTTGTTTTGATATATGAATCCTATCTCAGATTTCATGGCTTCTAACCATTTGTCGGAATACGGGCCCACCATCGCTTCTCCATAGATCGTAGGTTCATTGTTGTCTAACAACATGATGTCTAAGACAGGATTACCGTACCACTCAGGAGTAGTACATATCCTTGTCGACCTACGAGGTTCGATAGCAACTTGATCCGAAGCTTCATGATCACTATCATTAACTTCCTATTCAACAGATGTAGGCTCCACAGAAAACATCTTTCTGTGTTGCATCACTCTCTGGTTGAAATAAAGGTTCGACAACCTCATCAAGTTCTATCTTCCTCCCACTCAATTCTTTCGAGAGAAACTCTTTCTCGAGAAAGGACCCGTTCTTAGCGACAAACAATTTGCCCTCGGATCTGAGATAGAAGGTATACCCAACTGCCACCTTTGGGTATCCTATGAAGATGTGTTTGTCCGCTTTGGGTTCGAGCTTCTCCGGCTGAAGCCTTAAGCATCGCAGCCCCAAACATTACGAAACGACAACTTTGGTTTCTTGCCAAACCAATGTTCACACGATGTCGTCTCAGCGGACTTAGATGGTGTCCTATCTAAAGTGAATGCAGCTGTCTTTAACGCATAACCTCAAAATGAAAATGGTAGATCGGTAAGAGACATCATAGATCGCACCATATCTCATAAGGTTCGATTACGACGCCCGGGCACACCATTACCTTGTGGTGTTCCAGGTGGCTTCAACTGTGAAACAATTCCACAATGTCTGAAGTGTTTGCCAAACTCATAACTCAGAAATTCTCATTGATCAGATCACAGGAATTTGATCTTCTTGTTACGATGATTCTTAAATTCACTCTGAAATCGCTTGAACTTTTCAAACGTTTCAGACTTGTGCTTCATTAAGTAAATATACCTATATCTACTCAAATCGTCAGTGAAGATGAGAAAATAGCGATATCCACCACATGCTTCAATTCTCATTGGATCACACGCATCAGCATGTATGATTTCCAACAAGTCACTTGCCCGTTTCATTGTACCTGATAACGGGGTCTTAGTCATCCTACCCATGAGGCATGGCTCGCATGTGTCAAGTGATTCAAAATCAAGTGACTCCAAACATCCATCGACATGGAGTTTCTTCATGCATCTTACGCCAATATGACTTAAGCGGCAGTGCCACGAGAAAGTGGTACTATCATTATTAACATGTGTATTACCATGACCGAGATTCAATGAACCATTCACATAGGGTGCATGACCATGAAAGGTATCATTCATGTAAACAGAATAACCATTATTCTCTAACTTAAATGAATGACCGTATTGCAATGAACATGATCTAATCATATTCATGCTCAACGTAGACACCTGATAACATTTATCTAGGTTCAATACTAATCCCGAAGGCAGATGGAGCGTGCGATGGTGATCTCATCAACTTTGGAAACACTTCCAACACACATCGTCACCTCGCCCTTAGCCAGTCTCCGTTTAGTCCGTAGCTTTTGCTTCAAGTCACCAGTAATAGCAACTGAACCGGTATCCAATACCCAGGTGCTACCAGGAGTACTAGCGAGGTACACATTAATAACACGTATATACTTTGTTGAAGTTGCCATCCTTCTTATCTACCATGCATTTGGGGTAATTCCGCTACCAGTGACCGTTCCCCTTACAATAGAAGAACTTAGTCTCGGGTTTGGGTTCAACCTTGGGTTCCTTCACTGGAGCGGCAACTGGTTTTCCATCCATGAAGTTTCCCTTCTAGCCCTTGCCCTTTTTGAAACCAGTGGTCTTGTTAAACCATCAACACTTGATGCTCCTTCTTTGATTTCTACCTTTTGCGGTCTTAAGCACCGCGAACAGCTCTAGGATCAACTCCATCCCTTGCATGTCATAGTTCATCACGAAGATCTAGTAGCTTAGTGATAGTGTCCAGAGAACTCTATCAATCACTATCTTATCCGGAAGTTTAACTCCCACTTGATTTAAGTGATTGTTGCACCCAGACATTCTGAGCACATGCTCACTAGCTGAGCTATTCTCCTCCATCTTGTTGGCAAAAGAACTTGTTAGAGGTCTCACACCTCTCAACATGGGCATGAGCCTGAAATCCCAATTTCAGCTCTTGGAACATCTCATATGTTCTATGGCGTTAAAAACGTCATTGGAATCCCGATTCTAAGCCGTAAAGTATGGTGCACTAAACTATCAGGTAGTCATCAGAATGTGTTTGTCAGGTGTTCACAACATCCACAGACGACATTGTAGGGGTTTGCACATCGAGCGGTGCATCAAAGACGTAAGCCTTCTGTGTAGCAGTGAGGACACTCCTCGGACTACGGACCTAGTCCGCATCATTGCTTACAATATCTTTCAACTTAATCTTTCTCTAGGAACGTATTGAAACAGGGACTTACAACGTGAGCTATTTATCTACAACATATTTGCAAAGACAATTTAGACTATGTTCATGATAATTGAGTTCATCTAATCAAATTATTTAATGAACTCCCACTCAGATAGACATCCCTCTAGTCATCTAAGTGAAACATGATCCGAATCGACTAGGCCGTGTCCGATCATCACGTGAGACGGACTAGTCATCAACGGTGAACATCTCATGTTGATCGTATCTTCTATACGACTCATGTTCGACCTTTCGGTCTTCCGTGTTCCGAGGCCATGTCTGTACATGCTAGGCTCGTCAAGTCAACCTAAGTGTATTGCGTGTGTAAATCTGGCTTACACCCGTTGCATTCAAACGTTAGAATCTATCACACCCGATCATCACATGGTGCTTCGAAACAACGAACCTTCGCAACGGTGCACAGTTAGGGGGAACACTTTCCTTGAAATTATTGCGAGGGATCATCTTATTTAAGCTACCGTTGTTCTAAGCAAATAAGATGTAAAACATGATAAACATCACATGCAATCAAATAGTGACATGATATGGCCAATATCATTTTGCTCCTTTTGATCTCCATCTTCGGGGCTCCATGATCATCGTTGTCACCGGCATGACACCATGATCTCCATCATCATGATCTCCATCATCGTGTCTTCTTGAAGTTGTCTCGTCATCTATTACTTCTACTACTATGGCTAATGCTTTAGCAATGAAGTAAAGTAATTACATGACGTTTATGTTAACACGCAGGTCATAAATAAATTAAGACAACTCCGATGGCTCCTGCCGGTTGTGATACTCATCGACATGCAAGTCGTGATTCCTATTACAAGAACATGATCAATCTCATACATCACATATATCATTCATCACATCCTTTTGGCCATATCACATCACAAGGCATATGCTGCAAAAACAAGTTAGACGTCCTCTAATTGTGGTTGCAAGTTTTTACGTGGCTGCTATAGGTTTCTAGCAAGAACATTTCTTACCTACGCGAAAACCACAATGTGATATGCCAATTTCTATTTACCCTTCATAAGGACCCTTTTCATCGAATCCGATCCGACTAAAGTGGGAGAGATAGACAGCCGCTAGCCACCTTATGCAACTAGTGCATGTCAGTCGGTGGAACCAGTCTCACGTAAGAGTACGTGTAAGGTCGGTCCGGGCCGCTTCATCCCACGATGCCGCTGAATCAAGATAAGACTAGTAACGGCAAGAAAATTGACAAAATCGACACCCACAACAACTTGTGTTCTACTCGTGCATAGAAACTACGCATAGACCTAGCTCTGATACCACTGTTGGGGATCGTAGCAGAAATTCAAAATTTTCTACGCATCACCAAGATCAATCTATGGAGTAATCTAGCAACAAAGGGAAGGAGAGTGCATCTACATACCCTTGTAGATCGCTAAGCGGAAGCGTTCAAGTGAATGAGGTTGATGGAGTCGTACTCGTCGTGATCCAAATCACCGATGATCCTAGTGTCGAACGGACGGCACCTCCGTGTTCAACACACGTACAGCCCGGTGACGTCTCCTACGCCTTGATCCAGCAAGGGGAGAAGGAGAGGTTGGGGAAGACTCCATCCAGCAGCAGCATGACGGCGTGGTGGTGGTGGAGGAGCGTGGTACTCCAGCAAGGCTTCGCCAAGCACCGCAAGAGACGAGGAGGGAGAGGGGTAGGGCTGCGCCAAGAAGGAGATGTTCTCGTGTGTATGGCTGCCCCTTTGCCTCCACTATATATAGGGGAGAGGGAGGGCTGCGCCCCCACCTAGGGTTCCCACCCCAAGGGGTGCGGCAGCCCTAGACCCCATCTAGGGTGGCGGCCACAAGGGGGAGAGGGGGAGAGGGGGAGGCGCACCTAGGGTGGGCCTTAGGGCCCATCTGCCCTAGGGTTTGCCCTCTTCCCCTCTTGGAGGCGCCTTGGGCCTTGGTGGGAGGCGCCACAGCCCACCTAGGGGCTGGTCCCTTCCCACTATTGGCCCATGTAGGCCTCCGGGGCTGGTGGCCCCACCTGGTGGACCCCCGGACCCCTCCGGTGGTCCCGGTACACTACCGGTGATGCCCGGAACACTTCCGGTGGCCGAAACCATACTTCCTATATATCAATCTTTACCTCCGGACCATTCCGGAACTCCTCGTGATGTCCAGGATCTCATTCGGGACTCCGAACAACATTCGGTAACCGCGTACATACTTTCCCTATAACCCTAGCGTCATTGAACCTTAAGTGTGTAGACCCTACGGGCTCGGGAGTCATGCAGACATGGCCGAGACAACTCTCCGGTCAATAACCAACAGCGGGATCTGGATACCCATGTTGGCTCCCACATGCTCCACGATGATCTCATCGGATGAACCACGATGTCAAGGATTCAATCAATCCCGTATACAATTCCCTTTGTCTAGCGGTACGATACTTGCCCGAGATTCGATCGTCGGTATCCCGATACCTTGTTCAATCTCGTTACCGGCAAGTCTCTTTACTCGTTCCGTAACACATCATCCCGTGATCAACTCCTTGATCACATTGTGCACATTATGATGATGTCCTACTGAGTGGGCCCAGAGATACCTCTCCGTTTACACGGAGTGACAAATACCAGTCTCGATTCATGCCAACCCAACAGACACTTTCGGAGATACCTGTAGTGTACCTTTATAGCCACCCAGTTACGTTGTGACCTTTGGCACACCCAAAGCACTCCTACGGTATCCGGGAGTTGCACAATCTCATGGTCTAAGGAAATGATACTTGACATTAGAAAAGCTTTAGCAAACGAACTACACGATCTTGTGCTAGGCTTAGGATTGGGTCTTGTCCATCACATCATTCTCCTAATGATGTGATCCCGTTATCAACGAAATCCAATGTCCATGGTCAGGAAACCGTAACCATCTATTGATCAACGAGCTAGTCAACTAGAGGCTTACTAGGGACATGGTGTTGTCTATGTATCCACACATGTATCTGAGTTTCCTATCAATACAATTCTAGCATGGATAATAAACAATTATCATGAACAATGAAATATAATAATAATAACTAATTTATTATTGCCTCTAGGGCATATTTCCAACACTGCATTTATTTGCAGAATTCTTACAACATCATATAAATTCTCCCGAAGCCAGTTCTTGTTTAACCCGCAGCCAGAAGCCTTTGAAACCTTTGAACGTGTTGAAGCCATTCAGTTTAAAGTTCATGGCTATAGAGAAATCTACAAGGAAGGGAGGCACACAACGCCGTGGAAACACTGCTAAGGACCTGCCACCAGATCTGTATGAGCAATACAAGTCAAATCCATAAGAAACCTATGGAGAATGCAAGAACTGAATCCAATGGATTCGAAGACATTGGGCAGAGCAATGGTTAAAGTACAGATTCGTCACCGACAAATATGCTGAGAAGAGTGCCATCAAGGGCCCATGGGGAGATATCATATACAAAGGTCTTCAGCCCAAATCACAGTCCAAAGCTATTGCTCAAGGCTTTTACCCATGCATGCTTCGTGGACCTCAGCCTGCTAATGCCGACCCATCCTCTCTGTTATGGTGTCGCGAAGACAATCTCTTCAAGCGCAACTATCAGTTTATACAGAACTCTGCCAAGGAAAACAAGAAGTCATTGGGATTAGACTTCAACCCAGGCCCCTCTGCGCCACGTGCTGATGGCACACGAGAAGCTGAACCCAATCTGGTTGGGCCCTTCTACAACCTGGAAGGTCTCATCACTCATATCAAGGTTTAAGGGACAACCGTGGATGAGCCTGCAGATGACGCTGAATCTGATGAAGCGCCTGCACCGCCGAAGCCAAAGAAACTGAAGAAGCCTCAAGCTTCAAAGCCTGCCTCAGCACCAAAAATCTCACGGGCAAAGCCACTGGCTACTGCACCTCCTGAAGACAGTGTGCAGTCTGAAGATTTGTCATGCATCTCCAAGCCCTCGAGAGTAAAGATGCATTTGCAACACACCAGCCAAGAACTGACTGCTGCTGCTATTCTGCGCAACGACGCCATTGATCTGTCCAGTGATGAAGATCTTGCAAATGACACTCTTGAGCAACTGATCAAGAGCAAGGAAGAAGCAGAAATCTTCAATGATTTGCCTCTCTTTGACGTGGCAATCATCCACAACTTCATTGATGAGTGGTTTGAAACCCCCAATCTCAGCTTTGAGGATCTGCAACTTCCAATTGGCCTCAGCGTCACCTTCTCTGGTACCATTGCTTCTGAGCTAGCTCTAGCTCAGCGCATAGTTAAGCTGAAGCACAAAATTGACTATGAAAAGGCTCAGTTCAAGAAGCACACGGCCAAGCTCAGCGTGCAAGATGTCAAAAACTTTAAGATCATGCTGCACGAGCTCAAAGAAGCCTTTCTCAAGAAGCATGAAGAAGCTCAAGGTTCTCGTGAGCGCATGAAGAGCCTGGCTGACAAGTGTGTGCAAGCCTACAATGAGGCTGAGAAGCGCAAGGCTTTTGGTCATCCTGGCATCGATCCCAGGATGGCTGCAAAGAAGAAGAAGAAGCCAGCTGTGGCCGAACCCGAAGCACCAAGGCAGGAAGCACATCCCATTGTCTTCCCAGCCAGCATGACTGGCTCGAAGCCAAAGGTCAGGTCAACCGCTTCAGAACTGAAGAAGACGAGGACTGCTGAGGCTGAAGCCAGAAAGAGGAAAAATTCTGAAGCCTCTAATGTTGCTCCCTCTAAGAAGAAGCGCAAAACCAAGAAGGATCGGGCTGCTCCCACAGAGCCCTTAGTTGTTGAACCTATCTCAATGGTTCGCCCTGCATCTGAACACCACGAGCGCCAACTGATTGTTCATGAGCCTGCTTCCACAGAGGCTCCTGAAGACATTCCAGCAGTTGACCCCACCGCTGCTGAAGACATTGGTCACCATGACAATGTTGAAGATGATGAAGTCCTTCCTCAGATCGAGCACCAACTGGTATCATCGCCTGTGCTAACGCACAGCGAACTCATCAGCATTGATCGTCCTCTGACGCCAACTGCTCAGGATGCATCGTGGGCTGATCACCCACAGAGACAAGACACTCCAAGCTCTCCCCAACCGCAAACTACCCCAACAGTACAAGACGATGATGACTTTGTGGCCCAGCACACTCCATCTCCACAAGCGTCGCCCGCATTACGCAGGTTTCGCAAAGGACCAAGACCCCAAGTCACTCCCACAATGCACGTGTCTGAATCCGAAGCCAAACTTGCTGAAGATGTTCCGGCTGCATCAGCCGATGAAGATGAAGCCCCAAGAGTTGCTACACCCCCGTCAAGAGTTGTTCTCTAGGAGAACGTGACTGACCCTCCAGCTTCTGAAGTGGAGGTTGAGAATCCTGAGGCTGCCACCACCAACACCAATGAAGCCAATGACGTAGTCATGGCTGAAGCAAATGTGGAGCCTGCACCTGAAATCAATGTGGCCCCTGAAGCCCATGAAGACAATGCCAATGCCCCTGTTCCCCCTCCAAGACCTCACACAATGGAGCTGGCATTTGATCATGGTCAGCCAGTTATGGTTCAATGGCCCATTCTGACTCCTCCGCCTGCTGCTGGTCCACAATTTGAGTACCACGTCGAGCACATGCCTCAAGTCCAGAAGCCCAAGCCAAGACTTCCACGTTTCCCAGACACTGCCACTTCACCTGGGGTCTTCAATGCGAATGGCTTCGTCGCACATAATACCTTCTTCAACAGCTCCAAGAACCCTTATACCAGACCATGCATTTCCTCAGATCGGTTCTGGAGCTATTAGCAGCGCAACTACTATTCCTGTGTCCTATACAATCAAGGGCGCATATTTCCACATATGCACCTCGACTCTGAAGCTATAGCTAGTCTGCCCTGCCTCGAAGAAGCATTGGACTGTTTTAGAGATGCTGGTCTGTTGCAGTTCATCACTGACAAGGAGCACTGGAATGAAGAATTGCTGCTTCAATTCTATGCCACTCTTCATATTCGAGGCTACAACAGGGATCCGAAGACTTGGGTCCTTGAGTGGATGACAGGCAATGTCCATCATGAAGCTAAAGCTCTTGATATCATTGAGCTCACAGGCCTGCACACTCCTGGTGAATACTATGAACCAGGTTGTCAACAACATCAAAATGCCTTGGAAAGCATCTTTCAGAAGCCAGAACCCAACATGAGTCAAATACTGAGCATGATGAAGCCTCTACCTCACGACGCTGAATACCCATCTGAGTTCTTTGTTGAAGACCTAGAGTACCTGCCTCGCACCATCTACCACATCATCAGGAAGACTCTATGGCCTGTCAAAGGACACTCATCTGCAGCGAAGCTTGAAGGAGCAATGAAGACTTTGGTTTTCTATATCTTCAATGGCATCAACTTCAATGCTCAAGACTTCTTCATCAGGCAGTTGGCTGCGTCTGGCTCCGACATCTTTGGGTTGAAATTCTATGCTCCATGGGTCATGCGTCTGATCAAGCGTCACTCAGCCTTCAACTATCAGCCGTCTACGCGCAATCATCTTATATTCTTGCCTGAGGTTGATCTGTCAGTTGAAGCCATTTACCCAGAGCCTGCTAAGGATCCCATTTATCTTCACAATGCTGATCACCAAAGCTTCACCCAGCCCATTGAAGGAATTCCAGTAGTGTCTCATGTTTATCCCCTTGCTAAAAATACACGTGCCCCTTGTGCTCAAACTGATGCCACTGGTAGCACCATTGCGTAAAGGCCTCAAAGACGATCTCGTGTCCTCAATGACCGAGAGCTTCTCGTCGCGCTGCATCAGAAACAGGACAAACATCACGACTGGCTTAAGCGTCAGATGCAAAGCCTCTTGGTGGATGTCAACCGCATTCGCAATCTGGCCACCAAGAATGCCTTTGTCACTCATGAAACCTGTCAGAGGTTGTGGAAGAGTTTGACCCTACCGAGTGCTGAAGCTGATCTGCACAATGATGGCTTCACCGAACGCTTCAAGTTTGACTCAACTCCTCCCAGAAATGCTCACTTGCGTCGGACTCCCTCACTTGAAGACTTTGAATACTCGTCCTCAGCTGCGACCATAAATGCCAGAGTCATCGATGACCAAGATGACGCAACTTCACCTCCTCCAACTTCAGCGCGTGACGACACTGCACCAAGTTCCTCTACACCACCGGATCTCACCGACGACCCTGCTGCCTCGCCTGCACCTCATGGGAACGAGTAGGCGCTCTATGTCTTCAAACCTTTTTGGTCCTCACTAACAAAAGGGGGAGAAGCATATGAGTTGATAGTCTTCAAGCGGGTCCATATGGGTGGTTGCTTTACTTTTTGCTACTTTTGCCAAGTGCTTACAACTCTCGTTTTTTATACATTTGGTTCTTTGAGTTGTAACACTTAAACTCGATGGTCGTCTGCTACTTATTTGCTTTACTGTGATGCGATGATAAATTCCGCATGTGCGACGATAAATTCCGCACTTAGATCATTTTTGCAGACGTCCATTTTTCATTATGCATGTCATTATCTTCACATACTTTTCATGCATGATGAATTGTCATCATAAGTTGAAAAGGATCTCCACAAGTACAACCTGCCATGTGCATTTGCATACCAAAAGCAAATTACTTATATGCACATCTTCAAGGGGAGCCTTTTCCACTTATGAAGACAATAACCTATCCTTTACAATTTCACATATTTTATTCCCTGTTGAAAACTTCAACTAGTTTGTCATCAATCACCAAAAAGGGGGAGATTGTAAGTGCATCTAGTGCCACCCCTAGTTGGTTTTGGAGTATTGACGACAAACCTAGTTGAGGGACTAATGTGTTTGTGAGAATCGTAGGATAACACAGGTAGAAGTCCCTCATTGATTCGGTTTTCCTACCAGAGATGACCCCTAAAAATGTAAGAAGACATTGAAGACAAAGGTGGTATGTGAAGACATTCACATTGAAGACTATGACAAGAGAAGACATCGGATGAAGACTATGGAGCACGAAGACTTTGTTCTTTCGTTGTTTTTTTCTTATTTGTTGAGTCATAGGAACCACCGTACTGTTAAGTGGGGTCCAAGAGAACCAGTTAGAATGACTGAAGTGATGCTTAACCAAAATCCTATGTCTTCGAGTGAAGACTATGAGAGCAAATCTTTTCCAGAGTTGGATAAGTCAGCTTTGCTTGTAGCCCAAGTAAAGTTGCCGTGTGTGTTTGAAATCTGACCGTTGGAACACGTGTCAGTTCCTTAGTGACCCAGGGTCATTTCAGACAAATCAGGTCGGGTTTCCTAGTGGCTATAAATAGCCCACCCCCTACAACCATGAACGGTTGGCTGCTCAGAGTTAGAGTACGGCTTTTGTCGTTTGAGAGCAACCCACCTCGAAGCCTTTGAGAGAGAATTCCTTGCGAGGATAAAGCCCTAAACACCCAGAGCCAAAGAGTGTTAGGCATCACTTAAGTCTTCCTGTCTGTGCGATCTGAAGACTTATTACACTTGAGGACTGTGAATCCTCCAGCCGGTTAGGCATCGCGTTCTGAGCATCCAAGAGTCATTGTGGATCGCCGGTGAACGAAGTCTGTGAAGGTTTGAAAGTCTACCTTGAAGACTTACCTGAGTGATTGGGCGAGGTCTGTGTGACCTTAGCTCAAGGGGAATATAGTGAGGACTGGGTGTCCTGAGCTGCGTGTTCAGGACTGGGTGTTCGGGACTGTGTGTCCTCAGGTTTAAATACCTAGCCGCCCTAACTAGATGTACAGTTGTCACAGCAACTGGAACTGGTCCAACAAATCATTGTCTTCAACGAGTCACTGGTTTCATCCTTCCCTTCCCTTTACTTACTGTTGGTCCTTGTGAAGCCATTGTATGATTGCATTATCTTTTGTCTTCACTGAGTGAATGCTTGTTCTGATTGGCTTCACAATATCTTCCTACCTGATCCTTACTGCCTAGCTGCTATTAGTCATTGTGCTTTCACTTCATTGAATACTTGACTATGGTTTGCCTAGTGTAGTCTACCTTCCGCTGCATGGTAATAGGTTTATTTCTATCGTTTGTCTTCGAAACTTCCATGTTTTGAAGAATTTCATAAAAATCGCCTATTCACCCCCCTCTAGTCGATCACTAGCACTTTCAGTCTCTTCTTGGACAACGGAGACTTTCTCAATAAGTGCATTAATATCGTAATTGTATTCATAATTCTCATAGCAATATTTAAGGATAGCTAAATTTTCAGGTCTATAAACTAGATCATCAAAATCTTCAAACTCTTTAAACATAGATTCAATTTCATAAGCACCCATAAAAGCAAAAAATTCTTCTATTTGTTCCACATCATAGTAATCATATATACCATTAGCATAAGAAGCTAAGGTTTTATTATCATTAAATTCGCATAAAAAGGAAGGTGTGGAGCCTTCATCCTAGAGCAACAAGTATAATCATATCTCAAGCATAGTTGCCTAGCATACCAATCCAATATATGAATTTGATCACGTAATAGTTTTCCTTTTTGTGTCAAGCGGTAATCCCTAAAGTATTCACGTTGATCCAACGTTACTCCCATTACATAATTGAATGGGGTTTTCTCAGGATTATTAAAGTAGTACATAATATCTTTCACATAACCAGCATCGAGGGTTTTAGGAGGTTCCTCATCTCCATGAGCAGCAAGTACACCTAATTTTTTTGGTATTTTGTGTTCCATATCCATAACTAAAGATAAAGAACAACTAAGAACAGCAAATAAAAATTACTTAGTGATAAAGCAAACAAGCACACACGAGAATATTCACCCCACGCTATTGCTCCCCGGCAACGGCGCCAGAAAAAGGTCTTGATCACCCACAAGTATAGGGGATCGCAACTGTTTTCGATAAGTAAGAGTGTCAAACCCAACGAGGAGCTAAAGGCAGAACAAATATTCCCTCAAGTTCTATCGACCACTGATACAACTCTACGCACGCTTGACGTTCGCTTTACCTAGAACAAGTATGAAACTAGAAGTACTTTGTAGGTGTTGTTGGATAGGTTTGCAAGATAATAAAGATTACGTAAATAAAAAGTAGGGGCTGTTTATATAAAGACACAAATAAGTTAGTTTTAGTAAAGAGCTTTTTGTTACGAGAAAGTTATTTGTCCCTAGGCAATCGATAACTAGACCGGTAATCATTATTGCAATTTTATATGAGGGAGAGGCATAAGCTAACATACTTTCTCTACTTGGATCATATGCACTTATGATTGGAACTCTAGCAAGCATCCGCAACTACTAAAGATCATTAAGGTAAAACCCAACCATAGCATTAAAGTATCAAGTCCTCTTTATCCCGTACGCAACAACCCCCTTACTCGGGTTTGTGTTTCAGTCACTCATGCAACCCACTATAAGCGAATCATGAACATATTGCAACACCCTACAGCGGGGATCCCTCACGCTTGCGCGACATGGAGAACACCATAGGACAGCACCAATAACAAAACATGCAACTCAAACCAATCTTGATCATCAAATAGCCCATAGGACAAAACAAATCTACTCAAACATCATAGAATAGCCATACATCATTGGGAAATAATATATAGCGTTGAGCATCATGTTTAAGTAGAGATTACAGTGGGTAAGAGAGACGTTACACCGCTGCATAGAAGGGGGGAGAGTTGGTGATGATGGCGGTGAAGTTGTTGGTGAAGATTGCGGTGATGATGATGGCCCCCGGTGGCACTCCGGTGCCACCGGAAGCGAGGGGGAGAGAGCCTCCCTCCTTCTTCATCTTCCTTGACCTCCTCCCTAGATGGGAGAAGGGTTTCCCCTCTGTTCCATGGCCTCCATGGTGTGGGAGGGGCGAGAGCCCCTCCGAGATTGGACCTGTCTCTCTGTCTCTCTCTGTTTCTGTGTTCCCAGATTCTTCCCTTTCATTGTTTCTTATATTCCCAGAGATCCGTAACTCCGATTGGGCTGAAATTTTAACATGATCTCTATCCGGATATTAGCTTTCTTGCGGCGAAAGAAGGGCACCAACCGCCTTACAGGGTGGCCACGAGGGTCAGGGGCGCCCCCTGCCTCGTGGCCCCCTCGGGCACCGTCTCGTGTGGATTTTTCTTCCCAAAAATCATATATATTCCAAAAAATCTCCGTCAGTTTTTATCCCTTTTGGACTCCGTTTGATATGGATATTCTGCGAAACAAAAAAATGCAACAAATAAGAACTGGCACTGGGCATTGGATCAATATGTTAGTCCCAAAAATAGTATAAAAAGTTGCCAAAAGTATATGAAAGTTGTAGAATATTGGCATGGAACAATTAAAAATTATAGATACAACAGAGATGTATCATTGCTCCTGCAGCGGGTTTGTCACCTAGCGGTGCTTTCAGGACGTAATTCTTCTGTGCAGAAATGAGGATAATCCTCAAGTTACGGACCCAGTCCGTGTAGTTGCTACCATCTTCTTTCAACTTAGCTTTCTCTAGGAACGCATTAAAATTCAACGGAACAACAACACGGGCCATCTATCTACAACAACATAGACATGCAAAATACTATCAGGTACTAAGTTCGTGATAAATTAAAGTTCAATTAATCAAATTACTTAAGAACTCCCACTTAGATAGATATTCCTCTAATCATCTAAGTGATCACGTGATCCATATCAACTAAACCATGTCCGATCATCATGTGAGATGTGCTACCTCTTGAGCACCGCGTTGGATTTCTCCGAAGAGGAAAGGATGATGCAGCAAAGTAGCGTAAGTATTTCCCTCAGTTTTTGAGAACCAAGGTATCAATACAGTAGGAGGTTGCACGCGTGTCCCTAGTACCTGCACAAAACAAATAACTCCTCACAACCAACGCGATAAGGGGTTGTCAATCCCTTCACGGTCACTTACGAGAGTGAGATCTGATAGATACGATAAGATAATATTTTTGGTATTTTTATGACAAAGATGCAAAGTAAAATAAAAGCAAAGTAAAAAAGCAAAGGAAATAACTAAGTATTGGAAGATTAATATGATGAAGATAGACTCGGGGGCCATAGGTTTCACTAGTGGCTTCTCTCAAGAGCATAAGTATTTTACGGTGGGTCAACGAATTACTGTTGAGAAATTGACAGAATTGAGCATAGTTATGAGAATATCTAGGTATGATCATGTATATAGGCATCACGTCCAAGACAAGTAGACCGACTCCTGCCTGCATCTACTACTATTACTCCACTCATCGACTGCAATCCAGCATGCATCTAGAGTATTAAGTTCATGAAAACAGAGTAACGCCTTAAGCAAGATGACATGATGTAGAGGGATAGATTCATGCAATATGATAAAAACCCCATCTTATTATCATCGATGGAAACAATACAATACGTGCCTTGCTGCCCCTACTGTCACTGGGAAAGGACACCGCAAGATTGAACCCAAAGCTAAGCACTTCTCCCATTGCAAGAAAGATCAATCTAGTAGGCCAAACCAAACTGATATTTCGAAGAGAATTGCAAAGATAACCAATCATACATAAAAGAATTCAGAGAAGATTCAAGTATTGTTCATAGATAATCTTGATCATAAACCCACAATTCATCGGTCTCAACAAACACACCGCAAAAAGAAGATTACATTGAATAGATCTCCACAGGAGAGGGGGAGAACATTCTATTGAGATCCAAAAAGAGAGAAGCCATCTAGCTAATAACTATGGACCCGAAGGTCTGAGGTAAATTACTCACACTTCATCGGAGAGACTATGGTGTTGATGTAGAAGCCCTCCGTGATGGATACCCCCTCCGGCGGAGCTCCGGAACAGGCCCCAAGATGGGATCTCGTGGATACAGAAAGTTGCGGTGGTGGAATTAGGGTTTTGGCTCCGTATCTGATCGTTTGGGGGTACGTAGGTATATATAGGAGGAAGGAGTACGTCGATGGAGCAACAGGGGGCCCACGAGGGTGGAGGGCGCGCCTGGGGGGGGGGGGTAGGCACGCCCCCTACCTCGTGGCCTCCTCCTTTGTTTCTTGACGTAGGGTCCAAGTCTCCTGGATCATGTTCGGTGAGAAAATCACGTTCCCGAAGGTTTCATTCCGTTTGGACTCCGTTTGATATTCCTTTTCTTCGAAACCCTAAAATAGGCAAAAAAACAACAATTCTGGGCTGGGCCTCCGGTTAATAGGTTAGTCCCAAAAATAATATAAAAGTGGATAATAAAGCCCAATAATGTCCAAAACAGTAGATAATATAGCATGGAGCAATAAAAAATTATAGATACGTTGGTGACGTATCAAGATGGAGTAGTTTTCAATGGTGAACATCACTATGTTGATCATATCTACTATATGATTCACGCTCGACCTTTCGGTCTCAGTGTTCCGAGGCCATATCTGCATATGCTAGGCTCGTCAAGTTTAACCTGAGTATTCTGCGTGTGCAAAACTGGCTTGCACCCATTGTATGTGAATGTAGAGCTTATCACACCCGATCATCACGTGGTGTCTCGGCACGACGAACTGTAGCAACGGTGCATACTCAGGGAGAACACTTATACCTTGGAATTTAGTGAGAGATCATCTTATAATGCTACCGCTGAACTAAGCAAAATAAGATGCATAAAGGATAAACATCACATGCAATCAATATAAGTGATACGATATGGCCATCATCATCTTGTGCCTTTGATCTCCATCTCCAAAGCACTATCATGATCACCATCGTCATCGGCTTGATACCTTGATCTCCATCGAAGCATCATTGTCGTCTTGCCAACTATTGCTTCTACGACTATCGCTACCGCTTAGTGATAAAGTAAAGCAATTACATGACGATTGCGTTTCATACAATAAAGCGACAACCATATGGCTCCTGCCAGTTGCCGATAACTGTGTTACAAAACATGATCATCTCATATAATAAAAATTTAGCATCATGTCTTGACCATATCACATCACAACATGCCCTGCAAAAATAAGTTAGACGTCCTCTACTTTGTTGTTGCAAGTTTTACGTGGCTGTTACGGGCTGAGCAAGAACCGTTCTTACCTACGCATCAAAAACCACAACGTGTTATAGTGATTGCTTTTTGATCTTCATAAAGAACCTTGTTCATTGAATCCGATTCAACTAGAGTTGAAGAAACTGACACCCACCAGCCACCTATGTGCGAAGCACGTCGGTAGAACCAGTCTCACGTAAGCGTACGCGTAATGTCGGTCTGGGACGCTTCATCCAACAATACCGCCGAATCAAGAATCAACTAGTGACGGTAAGCAATATGTATATACCCACGCCCACAACTCCTTTGTGTTCTACTCGTGCATATTACATCTACGCATAAACCTGGCTCGGATGCCACTTTTGGAGAACGTAGTAATTTCAAACAATTCCTACGCACACGCAAGATCATGGTGATGCATAGCAATGAGAGGGAAGAGTGTTGTCCACGTACCCTCGTATACCATAAGCGGGAGTATTATGGCAATGCGGTTGATGTAGTCATACGTCTTCACGATCGACCGATCATAGTACCGAAAGTATGGCACCTCCGCGATCTGCACACGTTCGGCTCGGTGACGTCCCATGAACTCACGATCCAGCAGAGGGTCGGGGAAGAGCTTCGTCAGCATGACGGCGTGATGACGGTGATGATGATGCTACCGGAACAGAGCTTCGCCTAAGCACCGCTACTATATGACTGAGGTGGATTATGGTGGAGGGGGGCACCGCACACGGCTGGAAACAATCAACTTGTGTGTCCTAGGGTGCCCCCTGCCCCCGTATAGAAAGGAGCAAGGAGGGAGGCCGGCCGGCCCTAGTGGCGCACCAAGGGAGGAGGAATCCTCCTCCTAGTAGGAGTAGGATTCCTCCTTTCCTAGTCCTACTAGGAGGAGAAGGGGAAGGAAGGAAGGGAGAGGAAGAGGAGAAGGAAAGGGGGGGCGCCCCCTCCCTAGTCCAATTCGGACTCCCTATAGGGAGGGGGCGCGGCTGCCCCTTGTGGGCTGCCTCCCCTCTTCCCTATGGTCCATGAAGGTGCAACTTTCCCCGGGGGGGGGGGGGGGTTCCGGTAACCCTCCGGCACAATGGTTTTCTCTGAAATCACCCGGAACACTTTCGGTGTCCGAATATAGTCGTCCAATATATCAATCTTTATGTCTCAACCATTTTCAGACTCCTCGTCATGTCCGTGATCATATCCGGGACTCTGAACTACCTTCCGTACATCAAAACACATAAACTCGTAATACTGAACGTTAAGCGTGTGGACCCTACGGGTTCGAGAACTATGTAGACATGACCGAGACACGCCTCCGGTCAATAACCAATAGCAGAACCTGGATGTTCATATTGGCTCCCACATATTCTACGAAGATCTTTATCGGTCAAACCGCATAACGATATACGTTGTTCCCTTTGTCATCGGTATGTTACTTGCCCGAGATTGGATCATCGGTATCTCAATACCTAGTTCAATCTCGTTACCGACAAGTCTCTTTAATCGTTGCGTAATGCATCATACATCAACTAACTCATTAGTCACATTGCTTGCAAGGCTTATAGTGATGTGCATTACCGAGAGGGCCCAGAGATACCTCTCCGACAATCGGAGTGACAAATCCTAATCTCAATCTATGCCAACTCAACAAACACCATCAAAGACACCTGTAGAGTACCTTTATAATCACCTAGTTACGTTGTGACGTCTGGTAGCACACAAAGTGTTCCTGCATTATCCGGGAGTTGCATGATCTCATAGTCATAGGAACATGTATAAGTTATGGAGAAAGTAATAGCAACAAACTAAACGATCATCCTGCTAAGCTAACGGATGGGTCAAGTCAATCACATCATTCTCTAATGATGTGATCCTGTTAATCAAATGACAACTCATGTCTATGGTTAGGAAACATAACCATCATTGATTCAACGAGCTTGTCAAATAGAGGCAAACTAGTGACACTCTGTTTGTCTATGTATTCACACATGTACTAAGTTTCCGGTTAATACAATTCTAGCATGAATAATAAACATTTATCATGATATAAGGAAATATAAATAAAAACTTTATTATTGCCTCTAGGGCATATTTCATTCACTCCGATGGTGTTTGTTGAGTTGGCATAGATCGAGATTAGGATTTGCCACTCCGATTGTCGGAGAGGTATCTTTGGGCCCTCTCGGTAATGCACATCACTATAAGCCTTGCAAGCAATGTGACTAATGAGTTAGTTACGGGATGATGCATTATGGAACGAGTAAAGAGACTTGCCAGTAACGAGATTGAACTAGGTATGAGGATACCGACGATCGAATCTCGGGCAAGTAACATACTAATGACAAAGGGAACAACGTATGTTGTTGTGCGGTTTGACCGATAAAAATCTTCGTAGAATATGTAGGAGCCAATATGAGCATCCAGGTTCCGCTATTGGTTATTGACTGGAGATATGTCTCGGTCATGTCTACATAGTTCTCGAACCCGTAGGGTTCGCACGCTTAACGTTCGATGACGATTTGTATTATGAGTTATGTGATTTGATGACCGAAGTTTGTTCGGAGTCCCGGATGAGATCACGGACATGACGAGGAGTCTCGAAATGGTCGAGACGTAAAGATCGATATATTAGAAGGCTATATTCGGACATCAAAAAGGTTCTGAATGGTTCGGGTATTTTTCGAAGTACCGGAGAGTTACTCGAATTTGCCGGGGAAAGTATTGGGCCTTCATGGGCCTTAGTGGAAAGGAGAGAAGGGCCACAAGGGGAGGCCGCGCGCCCCTCATGGGCTGGTCCGAATTGGACTAGGGAGGGGGCGGCGCCCCCCTCTTTCCTTCTCCCTCTCCTCTCCTTACTTCTTCTCCTACTTGGACTAGGAAAGGGGGAAACCTACTCCTACCAGTAGTAGGAATCCCCCTTTGGGCGCGCCCCTTGTGGCCGCCCTCCTCCTCCTCCTCTCCTCCTTTATATACGGGGGAGGGGGGCACCCCATAGACACACAAATTGATTTCTTAGCCGTGTGCGGTGCCCCCCCTCCACAGATTCCCACCTCGGTCATATTATCGTAGTGCCTAGGCGAAGCCCTGCGTCGGTAACTTCATCATCACCGTCAACACGCCGTCGTGCTGACGAAACTCTCCCTCGGCCTCAGCTGGATCTAGAGTTTGAGGGACGTCACCGAGCTGAACGTGTGCAGATCGCGGAGGTACCGTGCATTCGGTACTTGATCGGTTGGATCGCGAAGACGTTCAACTACATCAACCGCGTTACTCAATGCTACCTCTTGAGCACGCGTTGGCTTTTTCCTTGAAGAGAAAAGGGTGATGCAGCAAAGTAGCGTAAGTATTCCCCTCAGTTTTTGAGAACCAAGGTATCAATCCAGTAGGAGGCCACACACAACTCCCTCGTACCTACACAAACAAATAAGAATCTTGCAACCAACGCGATAAAGGGGGTGTCAATCCCTTCACAGCCACTTGCAAAAGTGAGATCTGATAGAGATGATAAGATAATATTTTTGGTATTTTTATAATATAGATTAAAAGTAAAGATTGCAAAATAAACGGTGCCAGAAATAACTTGTTGACGGGAGATTAATATAATGGAGAATAGACCCGGGGGCCGTAGGTTTCACTAGTGGCTTCTCTCAAGATAGCATAAGTATTACGGCGGGTGAACAAATTACTGTCGAGCAATTAATAGAAAAGTGAAAAATTATGAGAATATCTAGGCATGATCATGTATATAGGCATCTCGTCCGTGACAAGTAGACCGACTCCTGCCTGCATCTACTACTATTACTCCACACATCGCCCGCTATCCAGCATGCATCTAGAGTATTAAGTTCATAAGAACAGAGTAACGCATTAGGTAAGATGACATGATGTAGAGGGATAAACTCAAGCAATATGATATAAACCCCATCTTTTTATCCTCGATGGCAACAATACAATACGTGTCGTTTCCCTTTCTGTCACTGGGATCGAGCAACGCAAGATTGAACCCAAAGCTAAGCTCGTCAAGTTTAACCCGAGTATTCTGCTTGTGCAAAACTGGCTTGCACCCGTTGTATGTGAACGTAGAGCTTATCACACCCGATCATCATGTGGTGTCTCGGCATGACAAACTGTAGCAACGGTGCATACTCAGGGAGAACACTTATACCTTGAAATTTAGTGAGAGATCATCTTATAATGCTACCGCCGAACTAAGCAAAATAAGATGCATAAAGGATAAACATCACATGCAATCAATATAAGTGATATGCTATGGCCATCATCATCTTGTGCCTTTGATCTCCATCTCCAAAGCACCGTCATGATCACCATCGTCACCGACTTGACACCTTGATTTCCATCGAAGCATCGTTGTCGTCACGCCAACTATTGCTTCTAGGACTATCGCTACCGCTTAGTGATAAAGTAAAGCAATTACATGGTGATTGCATTTCATACAATAAAGCGACAACCATATGGCTCCTGCCAGTTGCCGATAACTCTGTTACAAAACATGACCATCTCATACTATAAAATTTAGCATCATGTCTTGACCATATCACATCACAATATGCCATGCAAAAACAAGTTAGACGTCCTCTACTTTGTTGTTGCAAGTTTTACATGGCTGCTATGGGCTGAGCAAGAACTGTTCTTACCTACGCATCAAAAACCACAACGCGGTATAGTGATTGCTTTTTGATATTAAGAAAGAACCCTGTTCATTGAATCCGATTCAACTAAAGTTGGAGAAACTGACACCCACCAGCCACCTGTGTACGAAGCACGTCGGTAGAACCAGTCTCCCGTAAGCATACGCGTAATGTCGTTCTGGGCTGCTTCATCCAACAATACCACCGAATCGAGAATCAACTAGTGACGGCAAGCAATATGTATATACCCACGTCCACAACTCCTTTTTGTTCTACTCGTGCATATAACATCTACGCATAAACCTGGCTCTGATACCACTGTTGGGGAACACAGTAATTTCAAAAAAATTCCTACACACACGTAAGATCATGGTGATGTATATCAATGAGAGGGGAGAGTGTTATCTAGGTACCCTCGTAGACCGTAAGTGGAAGCGTTATGACAACGCGGTTGATGTAATCGTCCGTCTTCACGATCGACCGATCCTAGTACCGAAAGTACGGCACCTCCGGGATCTGCACACGTTCAGCTCGATGACGTCCCACGAACTCACGATCCAGCAGAGTGTCGAGGGAGAGCTTCTTCAGCACGACGGCGTGATGACGGTGATGATGATGCTACCGGAATAGGGCTTCGCCTAAGCACCGCTATGATATGACCGAGGTGGATTATGGTGGAGGGGGGCACCGCACATGGCTGGAAACAATCAACTCGTGTGTCCTAGGGTGCCCCCATGCCCCTGTATATAAAGGAGCAAGGGGGAAGGCCGGCCAGCCTAGGGGCGCGCCAAGGAGAGGGAGGAGTCCTCCTCCTAGTAGGAGTAGGACTCCCCCTTTCCTAGTCCAACAAGGAAGAAGGAGGGGGAAGGAAAGAGAGGAAGAGAGGGAGGGAAAGAGGGGGCGCCGCCCCCTCCTTTTCCAATTCAGGCTCCCAAGGGGGGGCAGCCCTATGGCTCCTCCTATCTCTCTCACAAGGCCCATGTTGGCCCATTAGTTCCCCCCGGGGGTTCCGATAACCCCCCAGCACTCCGATAATTATCCGGTGACCCCGGGAACTCATCCGGTGTCCGAATATAGTCATCCAATATATCAATCTTTATGTCTCAACCATTTCGAGACTCCTCGTCATGTCCGTGATCACATCCGGGACTCCGAACTACCTTCGGTACATCAAAACACATAAACTCATAATACCGATCGTGACCGAACGTTAAGCGTGCGGACCCTACGGGTTCGAGAACAATGTAGACATGACCGAGACACGTCTCCGGTGAATAACCAATAGCGGAACCTGGATGTTCATATTGGCTCCCACATATTCTACGAAGATCTTTATCGGTTAAACCGCATAACGATATACATTGTTCCCTTTGTCATCGGTCTGTTACTTGTCCGAGATTTGATCGTCCGTATCTCAATACTTAGTTCAACATCGTTACTGGAAAGTCTCTTTACTCGTTCCGTAATGCATCATCCCGCAACTAACTCATTAGTCACATTGCTTGCAAGGCTTATATTGATGTACATTACCGAGAGGGCCCAGAGATACCTCTCCGACAATCGGAGTGACAAATCCTAATCTCGATCTATGCCAACTCAACAAACACCATCGGAGACACCTGTAGAGCACCTTTATAATCACCCAGTTACGTTGTGATGTTTGGTAGCACACAAAGTGTTCCTCCGGTATTCGGGAGTTGCCTGATCTCATAGTCATAGGAACATGTATAAGTTATGGAGAAAGCAATAGTAACAAACTAAACGATCATCATGCTAAGCTAACGGAATGGGTCAAGTCAATCACATCATTCTCTAATGATGTGATCCCGTTAATCAAATGACAACTCATGTCTATGGCTAGGAAACTTAACCATCTTTGATTCAACGAGCTAGTCAAGTAGAGGCATACTAATGACACTCTGTTTGTCTATGTATTCACACATGTACTAAGTTTCCGGTTAATACAATTCTAACATGAATAATAAACATTTATCATGATATAAGGAAATATAAATAACAACTTTATTATTGCCTCTAGGGCATATTTTCTTCGAGGTAGACAATGGGGTGATGACGGTGACCCATTCATTCTCTCCGGCGAGGCCTTCCTTCTCCTTCCATCATTCAAAAATTGATTGACCCATACTCGAAAAATCAGCTAACTAAAATGTAGATAAATTATCATCTCTGAACCTGGGGAAGTTGGCAAACAAATCCCTTCGAGGCATGGGTCAGCACCAACCAGTAGGGTTGCTTCTCGGCGAGGGAAGGCTTCTCCCACTGGATATGCAAAAATTCATGTTAATGTCGGCGTTGCTAGGTCAGGGATTGTGGGCTCTGTGGCTGCAGTTTGTCGTGACGATGCTGGAAATTACCTTGGATCGTCCGCACTTATTGTGCACGGTGTTCTGGACGTGGCCACACTCAAAGCCATTGCATGTCGAGAGGCCTTGTGTTTAGGGGATGACCTTTCCCTGCGGAATATTGTGATTGCATCAAATTTGATTGAAAGCTGGTGGTCAGCAATATTACTAGTGGCGATTCTGGACGGTATAGCATGATCATCAACAAAATTAACTTGAGGGCATCGAGTTCGACTGCAGCTTCTGTTTTGAAGGGCGAGCTTCTAATGTTTAAGGGCATAGTTTTTTTTGTGGGGAATGTTGAAGGGCATAGTTTAGCCCAGTTTTCTCTCTCTTGATCAGGGCCGTCATGTCTGGCTAGGCCAACCCCACGATCTCATTTGTATCCCATACTATGTGAACTTCGATTAATAAAGCTTGGCAGTTTCAAAAAAAGAAATCTTCTTAATCGGATCGAAGCCCATGTATAGCTAGCTGGTGCGCAAGCTTACTCAACTTTGAATTCTACCTTTCACTTCGTTTCACTTCCTAGTACATCTGCAACTGCTTCCTAGTACATCTACAACTGCAAGGGGCCGGCCGGAGCACCAGTGCATCACTCCACAGTGTCGTTTCTTTATCACTTGCACAATTTTGTTGCGGAATTATACGGAAGGCGTATGGTCAGGGCGCAGCTGGTTCTCCGATTCCCCTTCCGTTGCAAGTCTTTACTCCCCTGATCCATATTATACAAAATTGTACTAAAGTGGACGTCGAAGGGAGTACTTTTTTTTTTGTTCCTTGTTCTTGAAAATAACCATAGTCATGCTACGCTGCTAATTTTGTTGAAGATGCTCCACCTTGTATAGAGGAGTTGTGGCCTCTTGATTGTAACACTATTACATTGCAATAAAAACTCCCTTTACCCCGCAAAAAAAAAATTGTTGAAGACGATGGCAGTGAACGCTCGCTCGAGCCGGCAATGATGGATCCATAGAGCGCCCTCCCACCGTCTATCCACGGGCTGGATCTCGGAGCTGCCTGTCCTGTTGTAGCAACAATAATTGAGGCGTGCAGGCATGGTAAATCCCTCTATAACGAGCTAGGGCCAAACGTCGCCTTTCGAGCGACTAGTGGCAGCTGCTTCAGATTGTTGGCCACGTCCACGCCACTCCACAGGGCATGTCGTTGGAATCCCAGTGCACCATTCACTCATTCATTCACCAGCATGGCACCATCGGCATCGGCATCGGCATGTGTGTGCATGCCCATCCGTCCACGCCCAGGTCAGGCAGTGCATGTGTATAACAGGAACAACATTGATTGGTCGTACTAGGAAGAAGTGAACGTGTAGCTCAGAACAGGAAAAACCCAGCTGTTAATAGTAAGTATATTGCCAATAATACAGATATATCGATGTTATTACAGTACAAATCCATTTTTATCCCGCATGTATACACTCCTTGACCATGAACACGATCCCCATATATATATATATAAGTTACTTTTGGACAAGGGTAAAAATAGGGAGAGGAAAAGAAAAGACATGAAATCAATCACGAGGACAGCGGCGGCCACGGATCAACGAGCTTGAAAATGAGCTTAGCATCGATCGAGGCCTGCGGAGAGAGCGGCTTCCAGCCCTTGGCAGCCCAGCACCTTGCTCCACACGTCGTCGCCGGCGGGGATGGCGTCGTGGAGGCTCATGGCGTCCTCCTGATCGGGAAGCGAACTGAACGGCTCGTACTTGGCCTCCTGGTCCCACGCCGGCGGGAGCATCGTCAGATCGGCGCCGTCCGTTGGCAGCCCGAGCGAGTCGTAGCAGCTCTGGTCCACGCTGAAGTTGAACTCGCCAAGCGCGTGCGCGCGCGCGTCGGCGCACTGGAGCATCGTCGTCGCGCTGGGCTCCGTGCTGCTCGCCGGCCCGCAGATTTCGCCCAACCCGTGTTGGCCTGGGCTGGATAGGGCCGGCGGGCTCATCTCCGTGCTTGACCCACTCGAGGGGCCGGCCGATTCCGGCACGACGGCGCCCTGCTCGGCGAGAGGCTGTTGGCTCAAGAACTTGGAGTAGAGCAGTGCCAGATCGATCGTCGGGCCGTCGGCGGCTCCGGCGGGCTTCTCAGCCTCGCCCGGCTCCGGCTGGGCGAGCTCGGCCGGGTTGCCAACCATGCCTTCCAGGAGCAGGTCGGGTCGGACCGGGCCGTGGAAGCGGTGAGAGAACACTGCCGCGCCGTGGCTCGGCGAGGCCGTGTCGGCCTCGGCCATGGACCGCACAGGCTTGCCCCGCCGGTTCTTGCGGCAGCCGCCGCCGACGGGCACGTTGCGGAGGGACCCGCCCTTGGTCCAGTAGCGGCGGCAGCCCTTGCAGAAGTAGCGCGGCTGGCTGAGGCTGTAGTTGTTGTAGTAGCAGAACTTGGTGTTGGGCGAGTCGCAGCGCGGGCAGTTGGGCGCCACCTCCACGTTGGGCCGGTAGCGCCGGGGGTCGACCAGCATCGCGCGCCGTCCGGCGGCGGCGGCGTAGGCCAGCATGCTCTCGCAGTGAGAAGACAGCATGGCGACGATCGGATCGGAGAGGAGGAGATCCGCAAGCAGGCAGGAGACCTGGGGGAATGTGGGAATGCGGTGATGTGAGAGGATTTGGAAGCTTGCAGATGCGAGAGGAGAGAGAGGAGGGAGGTGTATATATACGTGGGACGGCGGGAGAGCTGCCGAAGCCAGGACGAGAGGTTTTCCTCGGTAGGCCATGGTGCATGTGCATGTGACTGGTAATTACAGTAGTTAGTTAGTGGCCGTGGCGAGTTGTTGCTGTAGCCAGGCTCCTTGATCCGTAGAGGTTTTTCCAGTGTCTCCTTATGCTTGTGTATTCTAAAATCCATTTAGCTATAGAATCTTTAATGGTTGATTTTGAACTCACGAATTTTGCAGGATTTTCGTATAAACGAGTTCAATCTTCATGAGAATCAAAAACAAATTAAAGGACCCTGATAAGTGCCACACGCCTAGCACGAACACATGGCAACTTCGATCGTTTGTTATGATAAATTTAATGACACCAGGATGATAACTTCAGTTATCAAGCACGTATTCAGATGGCAAGTTCAAGTTTTTTTGGATTTTTTTTCTTTGAATGACAACTTTAGTTGTAAAAAACATCAAGGCAGAGTGTTTCGTGCCACACGTATGTCACTCCTCATTTAGCAAAACTGAAAAACAAAACATGGCCACGGCTAGGACGTGACTAATCACTAAGAAGAAGATCCATGCCTGCATGGTTAAAGAGAGGTAAGAAGAATTCAAACCAGGAGGTACCATGGCCAACAACCAGTGCTTGTGCAGTCTCTTTAGTGGATACAGTAGCGTGTTGAGCTCTCACAATGGCGCCATAACAACCGCAGTCCACACCGCAGTGCCATTAATGATTTAATGTTGGCCGTAGAGAAAATTTCACGCCACTGAGCTGGAGGCCTAATTAGCACTAAGACAGGAGGCGGGTCACGATCACGGACGTTTAATATCGCGCGACTTTGGGGAGGAGGCAAGCGGAGTACTGTGGTACGAGGCGTCCATGTTTCGCCCACAGATATCATGGCGGACGGGCACAGAGATCGGACTTCGGACTCCGCCGGATTGATTGATGGGGTGCGTCTACGTACGTACGTTCGCTGGTTTGTGTGGACTGATGGCACGGGAAACACGATGGAGTATGGTGCATCATCACTGCCCCTTCCACGGCGAGACCAGTGTGTATACGACCCTTCTTGGTACGATTAGAGCATCCCTAATGGCTTGTCTAAATTTGATAGTCTATATCTACATATACACAATAGTGTAAAAAGATTTTCTTTTAGACAACCTAAGTTTTCCAGCGGATTGTCTATATACATGATGTCTATATTCTCTTTCATATATTTTAATAGTATCTTATAGCAGCTATATTTTCTAAAAATCTTATGTTGGTCATTTCTGAGTTGTTCTCATTTATTTTTTTATCCGCAAGACATATAAAGGAGAAAATAAACCAGCCGCGAAATTATTTTAGGTTCAACACTAGCAACACCCTATATAATTTACGAGAAATAAACAATAGCAACAGGTTCAACCCTGATGAGCCGACGGTCCAGGCGCAACGACCTCCGTGTCCAGCGCGGGCGTGGCCGCCTCCCTGCCGACGTCCTCCAATTGCTCCGAATTGGTGAATGGCTGAGCTCATGAGCCAACATTTTTGGTTTAGACATTGTGGCTTGGTTGTCCAAATGTGGACGACGGGTAGCTAGTTTGGACATTGTCTAAATTTTAGATGACGCAATAGACAAGCCAATGAAGACTTTTTTTGGCATGTGATAGTTTAAATTTGGTATAGACCACCATTTGCACAAGCCACTAGAGATGCTCTTAGGCATCGCACTGGGATGCACATGCACCGCTGCTGGTAGTGGCCAAGTAAGAAGGATATCTCCATGGGACTTACGTCCGGACCCGTAGACCACCTAGCGATAATTATAAGAACTAAAACGAGCTAAAGGCGCGCCGTTGTCATCTAGATACACCCATTCCTCCGACAAGTATTTCCAAACGGAACGAGTACAAGATTTAGGGCATCTCCAATGCCGACTCACAAACCCCCCGCATCAGTCCGGATCATGCCGTTCGGACTGCGGTAGCCATCCAACTCGGTCCTGTCTCGATCTGCAGCGCGGTCCGAATGCGTTTTCCCCAACAAACCGAAGACAAACGTGGGGAGATTTGAGGGAGTTCGGACCGCTGTCACGCGCGCTTCTAACCGCCCTGGCCCACCAAAAACCCCTCACCCCTCCCGCGTGCACTTTCTGCCCGTCGCCAGCTGCCCGCATTCATGTCGGTGTAGAGCGCGCTGCTCCACATTGAAGGCGGCTTAGGATGGACGCGGCCTCTCACTGCCTTCGCCATTGAAGCGGCGCGCCGGTCGGGGACGCCGCCCGCTGCACGCTCGGGTGACATGCCTCCTCGCCGCATTCAAATGCCTCCATTACACCCGCATGGAAGCCGACAAACCAACTCCGTCCACTCGTCTGTTCATGAGTGGGCCAGCATTAAACATAACGCCGGGCAAGCTCCTCCCGCCCGCCCACTATTTAAACGAGGCCGGACGCCGGGCAAGAATCGCACCACTCAGCCGCTCCCCCATCTCCTCCTTCCACCATTTGCTCCACTCTTTCGATGGCATCCGACGAGCAAGAAGAGCAGTTCTCCGGCATAAAAGTTGGTTGGGTGGCCCGCCGATTGTCGGTGTCAAAACCGGCAGATCTCGGGTAGGGGGTCCCAAACTGTGCGTCTAAGGTCGATGGGAACAGGAGACAGGGGACACGATGTTTACCCAGGTCCGGGCCCTCTCTATGGAGGTAATACCCTACTTCCTGCTTGATTGATCTTGATGAATATGAGTATTACAAGAGTTGATCTACCACGAGATCGCGATGGCTAAACCCTAAAGGCCTAGCCTGTATGACTATGGTAATGATTCTTCTTCCTCCGGACTAAGTCCTCCGGTTTATATAGACACCCGGAGGATCTAGGGTTACACAAAGTCGGTTACAAAGAAAGGAATCTACTTATTTGATGGCCAAGCTTTCCTTCCACGCCAAGGAGAGTCCCATCCGGACACGGGTGCAGTCTTCGGTCTTCGTATCTTCACAACCCATCAATCCGACACATGGCTAACAGGCCGGACGCCCGAGGACCCCTTAGTCCAGGACTCCCTCAGTAGCCCCTGAACCTGGCTTCAATGACAAGGTATCCGGTGCGTAGATCTGTCTTCGGCATTAAGGCGGGTTCCTCCTTCTGAACTCTAAGACGGTCTTCAGGCGTAATGGTTGTGTCCGGACCTGTAACACACACACCACACACAACCGCAGAGAATATAATAATTCACGAGTCCAATCCGTTGACAACTTTTTACAACATGACATCATGTCCGCCCGGTCGTAATTTCGAACGGTTTTCGTCTGCCGCTCCATGTCTCGAGACACGGTTGCCATTGGCACGTCTTGTCAAAGCAGAGATCGTGTCCCCTTATTGTGGGATTCTCATCAATACGGGTGTGGGTAACCCAACCGTGTCTTTCATACAGCCCTTGGGAATAGGCGAGTTTTAAGGCGAGTGGGGAGGCGTTCAATATTCACTGCCCTTATAAGGAGTTAAGAATCCCCTTTCTTCACCCACGCCTTCCCTTCCTCTCTGTCCTTCCATTCTTGAGCTCCAGCACCCAAGTTCCCATCTTCCCCTTCTCAAGAAAGAACTTAACCATGTCTGGATCCGGAGGCCAAGGCAAGTGGATGGTCTCCTCCATCAAGGAGAAGGACATCACCCGGCTTCGGGCGGCCAGGTACCTGGCGAAAGGAATCGCCCACCGTCTGCCCTCCAAGGGGCAGGTCATCCCCACCCGAAGCCTACTGAGAGGGTAGTTTTCCTCCCTCACTTCGTCCGCGGATTGGGGTTTCCACTTCACCCCTTCGTCCGCGGACTGATGTACTATTACGGGCTAGATTTCCATGTTCTAGCCCCAAACTCCTTCCCCAACATCTCGACATTTATTGTCGTGTGCGAGGCCTTCCTCCGTATCCACCCCCACTTCGGCCTATGGCTCAAGGCCTTCAACGTGAAGCCGAAGGTGGTGGACGGTCAGCATGCGGAGTGCGGGGGCTCCATGGTGAGCAAGATGCCCAACGTCACTTGGCCCACAGGCACTTTTATGGAGACAGTCAAGGAGTGGCAGAAGCAGTGGTTCTACATCAGAGAGCCGTGCGGCGCCACTTGGGCGGCGGCTCCCGAGTTTAGGGCCGGAGCCCCAATGCGGCTCACCTCCTGGAAGGAGAAAGGCCCCAACTGGTCAGCATCAGACGAGCTGATAGCGCTGCAAACGCGGATTCAGAGTATGGTGGATAAAGACGTCAAGCTCGTCGACGTGATCCAGGTGATGCTGGTTCGCCGGATTCTCCCCTGCCAAAGCCGAAGCTTCCCTTTATGGGAATTCGATCCGGCGAAGCACCAAACCCTGGAAGGGCTCTTCGGAACTACTCACGAAGGTACCTGTAAGTTGCTCTTCAAGGGCCACGTGAAGACGCCGGTCATGGATTCGGACCGCGGGCACGATCACTCTCATCCCGCCAATGAGGTAAGTTCCCCTTTTCTTAAGGTGTACCTTCTACTTGTTTGTTCAAGGAGGATGCCTAACCCTTGCGGTATTCTTTAGGCATGGACGAAGAGAGCGGAGAGGATCCATAGTTCGGCTCCGTTGCCCGAAGAGCCAGTCATCTCGCTCCTGGCGAAGATGCTGGTTCCGGCGCCCTATAGGCCGCCGAAAAAGGAGGCCAAGGGGCCAAAGGTGGCCCCCGTCGCAAGGGTGCTTCGGACGTGATGTTCGAAGACGAAGTAACCCTTTCCTTCGCCGCCGAGGACGAGGAGGAGGAGGAGGAGAGAAACCCTCCCCTTAATGAGGGAAAGAAGAAAAGGGCGGCCTCCATGAACCTGGAGGCGGAGACGTCCAAGAAAGGGAAGGGCTCCCATGCGGATAACTCTGCGTGGGACATTGACAGCAGTCCGGAGCGACGCCCCAGCACTAAGCCTCGAGCTGCATCGTAAGTGCTAAGACTCATACATGCCCATAAATCTAGCCTCTCCTCTTTGTTGTATTAACATTATTAGTTATGCTATTGCAGTCCGGCCCATGATAGCTCCCAGCGATCCTCGTCATGAGGTTTGTTGGATTCAAGGGCAATGGCCAGCGAGTCACCGCCGACCGCTTACTCCCCCAAGGCCAAGTGCGATGCAGAGGTGCTGTCCCAAAGGACTTTCCCATGCCGGAGGGATACTCAGGAGGCGCCAGAAGGCGAGGCCTCCGTCGCCGGACACCAGGGGGAGCCAATCCCCATGGAGACTGGTGGTGAGGGCCGTATTCAGTTTGTCCCTCAACCGGATTCGATTCCGGAGACCGATACGGCTCCAGAATCCGGCGCGCAACCTCCTTCGAAAGAAGGGGGTATGCCTATCCCGCCGATGACCCCTGTCCAACAAGGGGCACCGGATAATCTGCTGGAAGCGCTGCGAGGCGCTTCCATTGTGGATAAGCACCGTGTTCTTATGGGAACGGTAATTGAAAGGGTTCAGTCTGTCAAGAGCGGACTAACCGAAGCCTACAGCAGCCTGCTGACAGGTTTTGACGTAAGCGACGCCAAAAAAGAGAAAATCCCAATATAGACAGTAGCCCCTGAGACACAGTCCGGTGTTCGGAAAGAAAAAGGCGGACAGAGGATCAATCCTTTATTGCAGGAAACTAACTAAGTTTGTCTGAAATGAATACGCAGGCGTCGCTGTTGGCCGCAGCCTCGCATACTGCCGAGGTCTCCAAACTGAGGCGGAGACTGGAGCAGGCCGAGGAGGAGCTAGGCCAGGTGAGGAGGTAGTTCCAAGAAAAACAAGGTATGTGATAACCCGTTATGTATTCGAAAAAAGTAAAATGATATGCATTGACCGAAGTGTCATGATATGTATAGAAGCGACGACCGAGGTCGAGGCCCTGAGAAAGGCCCTGGCCGAAGCCGAGGGGAAGGCCGTCAAGGAGCAGGCCGCCTGTAAGAAGCTCAAGGCCCAGGTCAACGAGGTCCAACAAGAGCTCCAGGGCGCGGTGAGGAAGTGCGAGACCTTGGAGCGCGATGCGTCGGCTCAAGAGACCGAACTCGCCAAGGCTCGTCAGAGTGCGGAGACGGCCCGGAGTGAGGCCCAGGGCCCCCTCCGAGAGATCCAGGAGGGCAGGACGATCGTGGCGGGTAAGGCATTTAGTATGCGAAGCAAGTATGTGAAGAGGAAGTATCTTTTACTAACCCAGATTCAGAGTTCTCCAGGGGCTTTTGCTGATCTGCCAAGTAGTGTGTTCGACGCCGCGGAGTTCTTCCAAGCCAAAGAAGGGACCTCCACGGAGAAACTGTTCTGGTCGCAATATCTTGCGCCAGAACATCCGGTGTCCTTCAGCGATCAGTTAAACAATTGGTCGAGTTGCACAGGGTGGCCGAACTGGCCATGAAGGATTTAATAATCCGTCTGTGGCCAGCCGAAGCTATACCCGGCAGTTCTTTGGCCTCGTGAAGCGGCCGGTGGATGCCTGTCCTAGGTTGGACGCCGTCAAGTGGTCCGTGTGCATCGAGGGCGCGCGTATGGCCTTTACCCGCGTCAAGGTCTGGTGGGCGAAGATGGACGCCATCAAGCTTGTGACCAAGGGGCCGCCCTAGGGCAAGGAGCACCGTATACCCGAGCGGTATTTTGGCGACGTCCTGGAGGGGTCTCGTATTGTAGCGACACAGTGTTCGCAGGACATTATCTTTGACTGAATGTATTCAAGTTCCTTCTACCTTGTATGATAAAACAAAGTGGGTTTGTAATATAATGCTTGTTTTATGTTTTAAATTTTACCTCCTGTGCGGCCGTGTTGTATGAAATCTAAGGGTTGGCCAGTCGTCGGCTTCTGCCCTCATGTAGGTACTATGGAGGTGTTTGGGATGAAATCTAAACAATCTTGATCCAATTATATGGTCCTTGAAGGAGTTGTTTAGCGCAACGAACCAGGCAATTAGACTATGCGGTTTTAACGCCCTCACTTAGCCATAGGAGTTTGACAATAAAAACATGGGCGCAACCCCTAGTATCTGAACCAGAGTGCTATAAGCGTCTGATTGGGAAGTACTGATCCTTTGCGTAATGCGAAAGAAATCTCCAACGATTTGCAACCTCCGAAGAGCTGACCGGCTCTCGCCGCATCATGATAGTTAGTTTCGGCTTTCTCTACTGAGGTGCTCATTTGGATAAACCAAGGCACAATCGCAGTAGTTCTCCCTTTACTACCTTAGCCGATATAGCGGAACGTAAGGTAGCAAGCACAGGAGCTGGGAAACCCAACCATTGACCAAAGACATGATTCGGAGCCAATGCATATAGTGCTAAATTCGGGGTGCCGAACTATACTATAGAAAGTGTTCGGACTTCTGTTGCCGTAGTGTGGGGTGCTATGAAGCCCCTGGCAAATATGAAACGTACCAAAGTGTACGGGTGCTACCTGATAGGGTTACCCACAGGGGAGAAGAAGAGAAAGAAAACAAAAAGGAAGAAAGAAAACAGAAAGGGTGCAAAGGTGATAAGCTGGGGCCCTAAAGCTCCAGTCGTGAACTATTTTCATTGTAATTTGATTAATACGCCGAGGCGCATTGATACAAGTAGTGCGATAAGCAACAGGCTAATTAACATGCCAAAAACCAAGGGAGAGCTGCATGTGGGTCCTGAAAAATAGGTAGAGTGATTGTTAAAGAAACCACCTTGAAAATCCCCCATACGTCTGCGTTTCTCGCCGTCTTGGTGTGTTTATCCTTCAAGTGGACTGGTGATCAGGCCATCAGATGGGGCCTGCGGGATTGAAACCTAAAAAGGAAACGAATAAAAGTGAAAGTAAGTGTGTATCCGGTGTCGGTTGAGCCGTATTATCGATCACAAACTAGCTATGGCTCCATCGATGCCCATGGAATTTTGAGTGCGTAGTTATGTACGCGTGGTGCGAATGCCACTACTTGACCAGGACTGACACGGAGGCCGAATTGATTGTCTAGATCCTGATGAGCCAAGCTGTCCTGTTGCAGGGTAGTTCGGACCCTCTTGACAGTGTCCGTGGGCTCGGCAGCCGAATTAAGGTTCTGCTTGAGAAGGCCGCTCTGTACTTCTGCTGCTAAGGCAGCTGTGTGCTCTTCTGTACGGAGGGAGCGTTCCGTATTTCCATTGACTGTTATGACGCCACGTGGACCGGGCATCTTGAGCTTGAGATAAGCATAGTGTGGCACTACGTTAAATTAGGCGAATGCGATCCGTCCGAGCAGTGCGTGATAGCCGCTGTGAAAGGGGACTATGTCGAAGATTAACTCCTCGCTTCAGAAATTGTCCAGAGATCCGAAGACAACCTCGAGCATGATTGAGCCTGTACAGCAGGCCTCTACACCTGGTATGACTCCTTTGAAGGTAGTCTTTGTAGGTTTGATCCGTGATGGATTAATGCCCATTTTTCGCACTGTGTCCTGATAGAGCAGATTGAGGCTGCGACCCTCGTCCATAAGGACGCGCGTCAGGTGAAATCCGTCAATGATAGGGTCGAGGACTAGCGCGACTGAGCCGCCATGACGGATACTAGTCAGATGATCTCGACGATCAAAGGTGGTCAGGAATGACGACCATGGATTGAATTTTGGGGCGACTGGCTCTATCGCGTAGACGTCCCTTAGTGCGCGCTTGCGCTCCCTTTTGGGGATGTGTGTAGCGTATACCATGTTCACTGTTTTGACTTGAGGGGGAAACTTCTTCTGTCCCCCTGTGTTCGGTTGTCGGGGCTCCTCGTCATCGTCCTCGCTTTGTGATCCCTTTTCCCTGTTCTCGGCATTTAATTTGCCGGCCTGTTTGAAAACACAACAATCTCTGTTGGTATGATTGGCTGGTTTGTCTGGGGTGCCATGTATCTGGCACGGGCGATCGAGTATGCGGTCCAGGATGGATGGTCCCTGATTGTTTCTTTTGTATGGTTCCTTCCACTGGCTGGACTTGGAGCCGTTGAATCCGGCGTTGACTGTAGTGTCGTCGGTATTATCACCATTGCTTCCGTGTTTGTGTCTGTTACGTCGGAGCTTGCCATTGCTGTTTTTGACCTCGGAGGGACCTGCCTTGCTGGCTGTGTTTTTGCTACGAGCCAGCCAACTATCCTCACCTGCGCAAAAGCGGGTCATGAGCGCCGTAAGGGCTGTCATAGATTTTGTCTTTTCTTGGCCGAGGTGGCGGGCGAGCGATTCGTCGCGGATGCTATGTTTAAAGGCTACTAAGGCTTCGGCATCCGGACAGTCGACGGTCTGGTTCTTTTTGGTTAGGAACCTAGTCCAGAATTTCTTGGCTGACTCTCCAGGTTGTTGAACTATGTGGCATAAGTCATCGACGTCTGGTGGCCATACATATGTACCTTGGAAGTTGTCGAGGAAAGCTTTTTCCAAGTCCTCCCAGCTGCCGATAGAATTTTCAGGCAAGTTGTTTAACCAGTGTCGAGCTGGTCCTTTAAGCTTTAGTGGGAGGTATTTGATATCATGGAGGTCATCTCTGCGGGCCATGTGGATGTGGAGGATAAAGTCCTCGATCCATACCGCGGGATCAGTTGTCCCGTCATATGATTCAATATCACGGGTTTGAACCCTTCGGGGAATTCATGATCCATTACTTCATCAGTGAAGCAAAGAGGGTGTGTGGCGCCTCTATACCTGGCCACATCGTGACATAGCTCCGATGGAGTCCGTCTGCGGTTGTCGGCTGATACGTCTCTGTCGTATCTACTTTTCCAAACACTTTTGCCCTTGTTTTGTACTCTAACTTGCATGATTTGAATGGAACTAACCCGGAATGATGCTGTTTTCAGCAGAATTGCCATGGTGTTATTTATGTGCAGAAACAAAAGTTCTCGGAATGACCTGAAACTCCACGGAGGTTATTTTTGGAAATAATAAAAAATACTGGCAAAGAATCAAGGCCAGGGGGCCCACACCCTAGCCACGAGGGTGGGGGGCACGCCTGCCCCCCTAGGTGTGCCCCCTACCTCGTGGGCCCCCTAGAGCTCCATCGACCTCAACTCCAACTCCATATATTCTTGTTCAGGGATAAAAAAATAAAGAAGAAGGATTCATTGCGTTTTACGATACAGAGCCGCCGCCAAGCCCTAAACTCTCTCGGGAGGGCTAATCTGGAGTCCGTTCGGGGCTTCGGAGAGGGGAATCTGTCGCCATCGTCATCATCAACCTTCCTCCATCACCAATTTCATGATGCTCACCGCCGTGCGTGAGTAATTCCATCGTAGGCTTGCGGGACGGTGATGGGTTGGATGGGATTTATCATGTAATTGAGTTAGTTTTGTTAGGGTTTGATCCCTAGTATCCACTATGTTCTGAGATTGATGTTGCTATGACTTTGCTATGCTTAATGCTTGTCACTAGGGCCCGAGTGCCATGATTTCAGATCTGAACCTACTATGTTTTCATGAATATATGTGAGTTCTTGATCCTATATTGCAAGTCTATAGTCACCTACTATGTGTTATGATCCGGCAACCCCGAACTGACAATAATCAGGACCACTCCCTGTGATGACCATAGTTTGAGGAGTTCATGTATTCACCATGTGTTAATGCTTTGGTCCGGTACTCTATTAAAAGGAGGCCTTAATATCCCTTAGTTTCAGCTAGGACCCCGCTGCCACAGGAGGGTAGGACAAAGGATGTCATGCAAGTTCTTTTCCATAAGCACATATAACTATATTCGGAATACATGCCTACATTACATTGATGAATTGGAGCTAGTTCTGTGTCACCCTATGTTATGACTGTTACATGATCGATCGCATGCGGCATAATTCTCTATCACCGATCCATTGCCTACGAGCTTTCCATATATTGTTCTTCGCTTATTTACTTTTCCGTTGCTATTGTTATCATCACTATAAAACACCAAAAACATTACTTTTGCTACCGTTACCTCTACTATCATATTACTTTGCTACTAAATACTTTGTTGCAGATATTAAGTTTCCAGGTGTGGTTGAATTGACAACTCAGCTGCTAATACTTGAGAATATTCTTTGGCTCCCCTTGTGTCGAATCAATAAATTTGGGTTGAATACTCTACCCTCGAAAACTGTTGCGATCCCCTATACTTGTGGGTTATCAAGACTATTTCCTGGCGCCGTTGCCAGGGAGCATAGCTCTATTCTTTGAGTCAATTGGGATTTATATCAGCTGGTCACTATGAAGAACTTGAAAGACGCGAAAACAAAAATTTATCCCTCAACTACGAGGGGAGGTAAGGAACTGCCATCTAGCTCTGCACTTGATTCACCTTTTGTTTTGAGTAAGCTTGCAACACCTAAACCTGCTTCTGCTATTACTTCTGATATGTCGCATATTATTGATGATGCCACTTCTACTATGCATGATACTTATGATGAAACTACTTCTATGCTTGATACTACTATGCCACTTGGTGAATTTCTTAATGAACAACTTGCTAGGGCTAGAGAGAATGAAATTATTGAAACTGGTAATATTGATGAAAGTGATGATGAAGGCTCTCCTAATAAATATGAATTGCCTGTTGTGCCTGAGGACTATGTTATGGATGAAGAAACTAAAAGAGACTTTCTTGCATGCAATGATAGAAGTGATCTTAAGAAATTATTAACTAAGCTTAAACAAAAAACTCTGAATGCTAGAATGAAATATGATCCTGCTTATGCTACTTCACCTATCTTTGTTACTGATAAGGATTATGAATTCTCTATTGATCATGATATAATTACTTTGGTTGAATCTGATACTTTTTATGGTTATGGATCTGAAACTGTTGTGTCACATCTTACTAAATTAAACGATATAGCCACCCTGTTCACTAATGCTGAGAGAACTCGCTACTTTTACATCCTTAAACTATTTCCGTTCTCATTAAAGGGTGATGCTAAGATATGGTTTAATTCTCTTGATCCTGGTTGTGTGCGTAGTCCCCAGGGTATGATTTATTACTTCTCTGCTAAATATTTCCCCGCTCATAAGAAACAAGCTGCCTTAAGGGATATATATATATAATTTTGTGCAAATTGAAGAAGAGAGTCTCCCATAAGCTTGGGGGAGGCTTCTCCAATTACTTAATGCTTTGCCTGATCATCCTCTTAAGAAAAATGAAATACTTGATATCTTTTATAATGGACTAACCGATGCTTCCAGAGATTACCTGGATAGTTGTGCTGGTTCTATTTTCAGGGAAAGAACACCGGATGAAGCTGAAATTCTATTGAATAATATTTTGACAAATGAAAATAATTGGGCAATTCCTGAGCCAGCTCCTGAGCCAACTCCTAAGCCTATTCCTAAACCGACTCCGAAGAAAAGAGGTGTTCTATTTCTCAGTCCTGAAGATATGCAAGAGGCAAAGAAATCTATGAAAGAAAAGGGCATTAAAGCTGAAGATGTTAATAATTTACCTCCTATTGAAGAAATATATGGTCTTAATCCATCACCTATTGAAGAAACACATGGTCTTGATAACCCGACACAGGTAGTAAAGGTAAATTCTCTCTATAGATATGATAAAGCTGAAATCCCTCCTATTAAGTTTGCTAGCCAATGCTTGGATGAGTTTGATAACTTTATAGTTAAGCAAGAAGACTTGAATGCTTATTTTGGTACACAATTGAAACAAAATGCTTATATGATTGAACACTTGGGTGATTATATGTCTAGAGTTAAAGGTGAACTTAAACTCATTAGTAAACATGCTTCTATGGTTACCACTCAAGTAGAACATGTACTTAAAGCTCAAAATGATTTGCTCAATGAATTGAATAGTAAGAATGATGACTATGATGTTAGAGTGGCTACTAGAACTAGTAAAATGACTCATGAACCTTTGTATCCTGAAGGCCACCCTAAGAGAATTGAGCAAGATTCTTAGAGAACTAATATAGATGCACCTAGTCCTTCTAAAAAGAAGAAAAAGAAAAATGATAGGACTTTGCATGCTTCTAGTGAACCTGTTATTGACACACCTGAGAATCCCAATGATATCTCTATTTCTGATGCTGAAACACAATCTGGTAATGAACATGAAACTAGTGGTAATGTTAATGATAATGTTCATGTTGATGCTCAACCAAGCAATGATAATGATATAGAAGCTGAACCTGCTGTTGATCTTGATAACCCACAATCAAAGAATCAACGATATGATAAAAGAGACTTTGTTGCTAGGAAACACTGTAAGGAAAGAGAGCCTTGGGTTTAGAAACCCATGCCTTTTCCTCCTAAGCCATCCAAGAAAAAGGATGATGAGGATTTTGAGCGCTTTGCTGAAATGATTAGACCTATCTTTTTGCGTATGCATTTGACTGATATGCTTAAAATGAATCCTTATACTAAGTACATGAAAGATATTGTTACTAATAAAAGAAAGATACCGGAAGCTGGAATTTCCACCATGCTTGCTAATTACACTTTTAAAGGTGGAATACCTAAAAAACTAGGAGATCCCGGAGTACCAACTATACCATGCTCCATTAAAAGAAACTATGTTAAAACTACTTTATGTGATCTTGGAGCCGGTGTTAGTGTTATGCCACTCTCTTTATATCATAGAATTGATTTGAATAAGTTGACACCTACTGAAATATCTTTGTAAATGGCTGATAAATCAACTGCTATACCTGTCGGCATTTGTGAGGATGTGCCTGTTGTGGTTGCAAATGTTACTATTTTAACGGACTTTGTTATTCTTGATATTCCCGAGGACGATAGTATGTCTATTATTCTTGGAAGACCCTTTTTGAATACTGGAGGGGCTGTTATTGATTGCACCAAAGGCAATGTCACTTTTCATGCAGGAAACAACCTCAAGTTCATAGTATAAACTCTATTAGAAAAATTCCATAGATTATTTTTGGAGGTTTTGCATTTCCTCTTCCTACTGTCAAGACGAAATATGATATTCTTATTGTTGGGGATGTGCATATCCCCGTTGAGGTAACCTAGTGTTATTCAAAAATTCTTCGGTTCCATGTTACTCGGAATGAGTTTGTTAACAAGACTTGATCAACCTTGTTAGTGGATTCCTTTTGATGAGCATGAGATGGATGAATTTAGAAAACACAACTCTCTGTACCCTCTTTTTACTTTATGTTATTTATATTAAATAAAGCAACACTAGTAAATTCTGTCTGTTTTCTGAATTATCCGTGCAATATAAAAATACCCTGAAAATAAAAGTTCTCCAAATGCCCTGAAATTTAAATATGATTTTTTCTGGAATATTTGAGAATATCTGGCACTGAGAACACAGCAGGGGGAGCAAGCACCTGGCCACAAGGGTCCACGGCGCGCCCACCCCCTGGGCGTTCCCCCTGCCTCGTGGGCCCATGATGGCTCCCCTCCACTTATTCCTGCACCCACATACTTCTTCTTCCTCCCAAAAAATCACCATCCAACTCAAGCATGAGTTCTAGCTCATTTTGCTGCAATTTTTGACCTCCTTGCTCAAAGCACCTACCAGAAAACTGCTTTGCGAGATTGTTCCTTGGTATGTGACTCCTCCATTGGTCTAATTAGTTTTTGTTCTAGTGCTTTATTCATTGCAATTTTGTGCTGCCTAGGTGACCATGTTCTTGAGCTTGTGCTACCTCTTGAGCACTTGCGTTGGTTTTCCCTTGAAGAGGAAAGGGTGACGCAGCAAAGTAGTGTAAGTATTTCCCTCAGTTTTTGAGAACCAAGGTATCAATCCAGTAGGAGGCTACGCGCGAGTCCCTCGCACCTGCACAAAACAAATAAATCCTTGCAACGAATGCGATAAGGGGTTGTCAATCCCTACACGGTCACTTACGAGAGTGAGATCTGATAGATATGATAAGATAATATTTTTGGTATTTTTGTGATAAAGATGCAAAGTAAAATAAAAGGCAATGAAAATAACTAAGTATTGGAAGATTTAATATGATGAAGATAGACCCGGGGGCCATAGGTTTCACTAGTGGCTTCTCTCGAGAGCATAGGTATTTTTACGGTGGGCGAACAAATTACTGTTGAGCAATTGACAGAATTCAGCATAGTTATGAGAATATCTAGGTATGATCATGTCTATAGGCATCACGTACGAGACAAGTAGACCGAATCCTGCCTGCATCTACTACTATTATTCCACACATCGACCGCTATCCAGCATAAATCTAGAGTATTAAGTTCATAAGAACAGAGTAACACCTTAAGCAAGATGACATGATGTAGCGGGATAAACTCATGCAATATGATGAAAATTCCATCTTGTTATCCTCGATGGCAACAATACAATACGTGCCTTGCTGCCCCTACTGTCACTGGGAAAGGACACCGCAAGATTGAACCCAAAGCTAAGCACTTCTCCCATTGCAAGAAAGATCAATCTAGTAGGCCAAACCAAACTGATAATTCGAAGAGACTTGCAAAGATAACCAATCATACATAAAAGAATTCAGAGAAGATTCAAATATTGTTCATAGATAAACTTGATCATAAACCCACAATTCATCGGTCTCAACAAACACACCGCAAAAGAAGATTACATCGAATAGATCTCCACAAGAGAGGGGGAGAACTTTGTATTGAGATCCAAAAAGAGAGAAGAAGCCATCTAGCTAATAACTATGGACTCGAAGGTCTGAGGTAAACTACTCACACTTCATCGGAGAGGCTATGGTGTTGATGTAGAAGCCCTCCGTGATCGATGCCCCCTCCGGCGGAGCTCCGGAACAGGCCCCAAGATGGGATCTCGTGGATACAGAAAGTTACGGCGGTGGAATTAGGGTTTTGGCTCCGTATCTGATCGTTTGGGGGTACGTAGGTATATATAGGAGGAAGAAGTACGTCGGTGGAGCAATAGGGGGCCCACGAGGGTGGAGGGCGCGCCTGGGCGGAGGCACGCCCCCTACCTCGTGGCCTCCCTGTTGGTTTCTTGACGTAGGGTCCAAGTCTCCTGGGTCTTGTTCGTTGAGAAAATCACGTTCCCGCAGATTTCATTCCGTTTGGACTCCGTTTGATATTCTTTTCTTGCGAAACCCTAAAACAGGCAAAAAAATAGCAATTCTGGGCTGGGCCTCCGGTTAATAGGTTAGTCCCAAAAATAATATAAAAGTGCATAATAAAGCCCAACAATGTCCAAAACAGGATATAATATAGCATGGAGCAATCAAAAATTATAGATACGTTGGAGACGTATCAAGCATCCCCAAGCTTAATTCCTGCTCGTCCTCGAATAGGTAAATGATAAAAACAGAATTTTTGATGTGGAATGCTACTTGGTATAATTTCAATGTAATTCTCTTAATTGTCGTATGAATATTCAGATCCAAAAGATTCAAGACAAAAGTTTAATATTGACATAGAAATAATAATACTTCAAGCATACTAACTAAGAAATTATGTCTCTTCACCACACAAAGTATTCAAATCATGCACAACCCCGATGACAAGCCAAGCAATTGTTTCATACTTTTAGTGTTCTCAAACTTTTTCAATCTTCACGCAATACATGAGCGTGAGCTATGGACATAGCACTATAGGTGGAATAGAATGGTGGTTGTGGAGGAGACAAAAAAGGAGAAGATGGTCTCACATCAACTAGGCGTATCAATGGGCTATGGAGATGCCCATCAATAGATATCAATGTGAGTGAGTAGGGATTGCCATGCAACGGATGCACTAGATCTATAAATATATGAAAGCTCAAAAAAATATCAACTAAGTGGGTGTGCATCCAACTTGCTTGCTCACGAAGACCTAGGGCATTTTGAGGAAGCCCATCGTTGGAATATACAAGCCAAGTTCTACAATGAAAATTTCCCACTAGTATATGAAAGTGATAACATAGGAGATTCTCTATCATGAAGATCATGGTGCTACTTTGAAGCACAAGTGTGGAAAAAAGGATAGTAGTATTGCCCCTTTTTATTTATTCTCTTTTTTGGGCCTTTGCTTTTTTATTTGGCCTTTCTCTTTTTTTGGGGCAATACTCTATGAATGATGACCATCACACTTCTATTTATTTACAACTCAATGATTACAACTTGATGCTAGAACAAAGTATGACTCTATATGTATGCCTCCGGCAGTGTACTGGGATAGCAATGATGCATGAGTGACTATATGAAAGAATTATGAACGGTGACTTTGCCACAACTGAAATGTCAACTACATGATCATGCAAAGCAATATGACAATGATGGAGCATGTCATAGTAAATGGAATGGTGGAAAGTTGCATGGCAATATATCTCAGAATGGCTATGGAAATGCCATAATAGGTAGGTATGGTGGCTGTTTTGAGGAAGGTATAAGGTGTATGATACCGGCGAAAGGTGCGCGGTATTAGAGAGGCTAGCAATGATGGAAGGGTGAGAGTGCGTATAATCCATGGACTCAACATTAGTCATAAAGAACTCACATACTTATTGCAAAAATCTATTAGTTATCGAAGCAAAGTACTACGCTCATGCTCCTAGGGGGATAGATTGGTAGGAAAAGACCATCGCTCGTCCCCGACCGCCACTCATAAGGAGGACAATCAATAAATACCTCATGCTCCGACTTCTTAATATAACGGTTCACCATACGTGCATGCTACGGGAATCACAAACTTCAACACAAGCATTTCTCAAATTCACAACTACTCAATTAGCACAACTCTAATATCACCATCTCCATATCTCAAAACAATTATTAAGTTTCAAACTTCTCATAGTATTCAAAACACTCATAAGAAAATTTTATTATTAATCTTGTATACCTAGCATATTAAGATTATTTAAGCAAATTACCATGCTATTTAAGACTCAAAAAATAATATAAGTGAAGCATGAGAGATCAATAGTTTCTATAAAACAAATCCACCACTGTGCCTTAAAAGATATAAGTGAAGCACTAGAGCAAAACTATATAACTCAAAAGATATAAGTGAAGCACATAGAGTATTCTAACAATTTCCGAATCATGTGTGTCTCTCTCAAAAGGTGTGTGCAGCAAGGATTATTTTGGAAAACTAACAAATAAAGACTCAAATAATACAAGACGCTCCAAGCAAAACACATATCATCTGGTGAATAAAAATATAGCTCCAAGTAAAGTTACCGATAGATGTAGACGAAAGAGGGGATGCCTTCCGGGGCATCCCCAAGCTTTGGCTTTTAGCTGTCCTTAGATTATCTTGGGGGTGCCATGGGCATCCCCAAGCTTAGGCTCTTTCCACTCCTTGTTCCATAATCCATCAAATCTTTACCCAAAACTTGAAAACTTCACAACACAAAACTTAAAGTAGAAAATCTCGTGAGCTCCGTTACCGAAAGAAAACAAAAGACCACTTCAAGGTACTGTAATGAACTTATTATTTATTTATATTTGTGTTAAACCTACTGTATTCCAACTTATCTATGGTTTATAAACTATTTTACTAGCCATAGATTCATCAAAATAAGCAAACAACACACGAAAAACAGAATCTGTCAAAAACAGAACAGTCTGTAGTAATCTGTAGCTAGCGCAAGATCTGGAACCCCAAAAATTCTAAAATAAATTTCTGGACATGAGTAATTTATCTATTAATCATCTTCAAAAAAATTAACTAAATAACACTTTCCAAATAAAAATGGCAGCAGTTCTCGTGAGCACTAAAGTTTCTGTTTTTTACAGCGGGATTAACAAGACTTTCCCCAAGTCTTCCCAATGGTTCTTGTCGGTGTCAAAACCGGCGGATCTCGGGTAGGGGGTCCCGAACTGTGCATCTAAGGGGATGGTAACAGGAGGCAAGGGACACAATGTTTTACCCAGGTTCGGGCCCACTTGATGGAAGTAAAACCCTACGTCCTGCTTGATTAATATTGATGATATGGGTAGTACAAGAGTAGATCTACCACGAGATCGGAGAGGCTAAACCCTAGAAGCTATCCTATGGTATGATTGTATGTTTTCCTACGGACTAAAATCCTCCGATTTATATAGACACCGGAGAGGGCTAGGTTTACACAAGGTCGGTTACAAAGGAGGAGATATACATATCCGTATTGCCTAGCTTGCCTTCCACGCCAAGTAGAGTCCCATCCGGACACGAGACGAAGTCTTCAATCTAGTATCTTCATAGTCCAACAGTCCGGCCAAAGGATATAATCCGGCTGTCCGGAGACCCCCTAATCCAGGACTCCCTCAGTAGCCCCTGAACCAGGCTTCAATGGCGATGAGTCCGGCGCGCAGTATTGTCTTCGGCATTGCAAGGCGGGTTCCTTCTCCGAATACATCACAGAAGAATTTGAATACAAGGATAGTGTCCGACCCTGCCAAATAGGTGCTACATACCACCGTAGAGAGAATAATATTTTCATAAATCTAATTTGCTGACTTGTTTTGGCAACACGATATTATGCCATGGCCCGGTGATTATTCGAACCGTTTCATTAAACTAGCCCCGCACATAACGCGAGGCAGTTTTTCGACACGTCTTGTCAAAGCAGAGATCGTCTCCCCCTATCACGGGATTCTCATCAATACGGGCGTGGGTAACCCAACCGTGCCATCGATTACGGCGCTTGGGGGATAAGCGAGTTTTACCAGGCTAGTGGGGACGCTTAGTTTCGTCCGCCCATATAAAGGGATAAGGATTTACCTTTTCATCCACGCCTTCTTCCTCCTTTGCTCATCCGTTTTCGTACACTCGAGCTCTAGCGCCCAAGTCCGCACTTCCCACCTCAACCTTCTCCAACCATGTCCGGAGCGGGAGGCAGGTGGATGGTCTCCTCCGCCACGGAGGGAGACATCAAGAAGCTGAGGAGAGTCGGATACCTACCCGACGACATCGCGCACCAGCTCCCAGATGAGGGGCAGCTCATCCCCACCCCCAGGCCCCATGAGAGGGTAGTGTTCCTCACCCATTTCCTCCGTGGACTGGGATTCCCTCTCTACCCATTCGTCCGGGGGCTCATGTTCTACTATGGCCTGGATTTCCATGATGTGGCCCCGGACTTCATCCTCAACATCTCTGCCTTTATCGTCGTGTGCGAGGCCTTCCTCCGCATCAAGCCCCACTTCGGCTTATGGCTGAAGACCTTCAATGTCAAGCCGAAGGTTGTGGGCGGCCGTCAGGCGGAGTGCGGAGGCGCCATGGTGGGCAAGATGCCCAACGTTACATGGCTCGAGGGCTCCTTTGTGGAAACCATAAAGGGATGGCAATCGGGGTGGTTCTACATCACCGAGCCGCACGACGCTGCATGGGTAGTGGCCCCCGAGTTCCAATCTGGCATCCCCACGCGGCTCACCTCCTGGAAAGAGAAGGGCCTGTCCTAGGGTAGTTCCGGAGAGCTGACCGGACTCGAAACATGTATTCAAAACATGGTGAACAAGAAGCTCAAACTCGTCAACGTAGTCTAGGTCATGCTCCACCGCCGGATCCTCCCGTGCCAACAACGGGACTTCAACTTGTGGGAGTTCGACCCAGCGCAGCACCGAACTCTGAACAGGCTCTTCGACACAACTCACTAAGATGCCTGGAGGGTGCTGTTCAAAAGCGCCGAGGTCCCCCTCCCATTATTGAGGATCGCGGATTCAGCGCGAAGCACCAAGCCAGTGCGGTAAGCTGCTTTACCTTTCACAGGATATTTATTTTTTATAGATTGACTCCATGCGGGATCTAAACTCCCATACCTTTGACAGGACTGGCAGGAGATGGCCGGACAGATTGATTGTCCGGCTCCTTTGTCCGAAGGCCCAGCAGACGCTCTTCTGGCAAAGATGCTGACTCCGGCTCCTTATACGGTGCCGGAGAAGACCAAGAAGGCCAAGGGAACCCGAAAGAGTTCCCGACGCCAGGCATCGTCGGACTCACCGTCCGATGACTCTGCGGCGCACCCCTCCCCCGAAGACGAGGAAGAAGAAGAAGATGCTCCCCCTCCAGTTGGGGGAGATAAGAAAAGGAAGGCCGCCCCAACTGGGGGGGCCGAGGGGTCCAAGAAGGGGAGAACTCTCCTTCCGGACTACTCTACCACCGCCGCCGATGGAGAAGACGAGTGGCTGCCCAGGGCCAAGCCCCTAGGGAAGTCGTAAGTATTCGGATACCAGAGTAAGTCATACTATTCCTTTGCCGCACTACTTTACCTAACGCCAAAATATGATTATGCAGGCCGCCCCGAGCCCGTATCGATGTATCATCGGACAGCTCCCTGGGCTCGTCGGACATGGATAGCGATCCAGTTCTGACCGCCACCTCCCCCTATCCTGCGGACGACACCGAGGTGCTGTCTCACGAGGCACCAAGGCGGCCTCCCGGACTCCGGGAGCCGAGGGGACAAGGCCCATGAGAGCTCCGAGTTCGGCCCTCAGCCGAACACCGCGCCGGAACCTCCAGTGGTTCCGGGCTCGGGCAGGCGGCCGCCTTCTAAGAGGGGCAAGACGCCTGTGCCGGTGACCTCTGTCCATCCAGAGGCGCCGGAAAATCTGCTGGAAGCGCTTCGCGGCGCTTCCATCGACGAGGAGCATCGTACTATTATGAGTGCGGTGGTCCAGAAGGTTCAGTCCGCAAAGAGCGGATTGACTGAAGCCTGTGCCAGCCTTCTAACAGGCTTTGAGGTAAGTGTTTTAAAATATAGGAAAAATATTACCACATAGACAGTAGCCCCTGATGCTTTGTTCGGTGTTCACAAAGAAAAGCCGAACAGAGGATCGAATAATATCGCAGGAGTCTAATATAAGTATGTCAATATGCGTATGCAGGCCTCGCTGCTGGCGTCCGCCGCACTGACTGCGGAGGTTGCCATACTGAAGCAGGACCTCGAAGGGTCCAAGAAAGAGCTCGGCCTTGCCAAGAGGTAGCTCGAGGAGAACAAGGGTAAGTAATACCCTGTCTATAGATATGTATATAAAAAAAAGACGCGATTGCAAAATGACAGGGTCATCGTATATCTGCCAGGGGACACGACCGAGGTGGCGACCCTGAAGCAAGCGCTAACCAAGGCCGAAGATAAAGCGGCCAAGGAGCGCACCGAGCGAGAAAAGCAAGAGGCTCGGGTGGGCGAGGTGCAGCAAGAGCTCCAGGCTCTCGTGACGAAGCACGAGGCGTTGGAGCTTGACTCGAAGACGCAAGAGTCTGAGCTTGCCGCGGCCCTCGAGAGCGCGAAAAGTGCCAAGGCCGAAGCCCAAAAGGCCCTCCAGGAGATCGACGCAATGAAGAAGATAGCGGCGGGTAAGGCATTCTATATGCAGAGCAAGCATGTAAAAGTAAATTACTGATTACTTACCCGAATTCGGAGCTCTCCGGGAGCATTCGCAGATTTTCCCCGCAGCATGTCGGATGCCACACAGTTTTACCAGGCCGAGGAGGGAAGCTCAACAGAGAAGTTGTTCTAGTCTCAGTATACTGGGACCGAACACCCGATGCCTCTGAGCGACCAGCTAAAGCAGCTGGTCGAGCTGCACAAGGCGGCCGAACAGGCTATGAAGGGCCTTATAGTCCGGCTGTGGCCTGGCGATGTCCTTCCGAACAGCTACTTCGGCTTGGTGAGGCGGCTTGTGGATGCCTGCCCACGGCTGGAGGTCGTCAAGCGGTCCGTCTGCATCGAAGGTGCACGCCGGGCTTTCGCCCATGTGAAGGTGCAGTGGGCCAAGCTAGATGCCGTGAAGCTGATCAAGGAAGGGCCGCCGCAGGGCAAAGAGCATCGCACCCCCGAAATTTATTATGAGGGTGTCCTGAAGGGTGTCCGTCTTGTGGCGGACGAATGTTCAAAGGATTTAATATTTGAGCAAACTTGCTCGTGTGATCCTGTATGATGAAAACTTGTTTCATATGCGCTATGCAACGCTTGGTGTGAATTTAAAATATTACCTTCTGTTTGGCCGTTTATCCAATCTAAGAGATGGCTAGTCCTCGGCTTCTGCCCCCATTCCGCGAGTGCTGGGGTGTTCGGGATAAACCTGAGCACTCTTGTTCCCATGTTTGGGTCCTTCGAGGGAGGTGCTCAGCACAATGAACGAGGCAACCAGACTAATAATGCTTTATCACTCTCACTTAGCCATAGAATTCTATAATTTTAAATTTCGGCTAAGCCCCTGGTATTCGGAAGGCCGAATTTGGGGCGCGATACACGCCTTTAAGCCGGACAGGGCCGGCCCCTCGCCCTAAGCGGCATAAGTCTTTAGGGACTCGAAAACCTCGCCGAATAGCGACCAGTCTCTCGCCTTATCATGACAATCAGTTTTAGCTTTCTCTACTAAGGTGCTAAGCCCGGCAGAACCGGGGCACAATCGCAGTAGTTCTCCTAGCGCTCCCTTAGCCGACAGAGCGGAACGTAAGGTACCAAAACATAGGAGCCGGGCAAACCCAACATTTGACCAAAGACATGATTCGGAGCTGATGCATATAATGCTATAAGTTCGGGGTGCCGCACTTGTGAAAGTGTTCGGACTTTTCACACCATATTGTGGGGTACGTAAACCCCTGGTGTATTGGCCGTTCCAAAGTGTACGGTTGCAAGGCGTCGTTAATGAACACATATATATAACAAGAATGCAATAATAGTCGTGATGTTATGCATTGTTTATTCAAAATGGTGCGTTAAAGCAGAATGATACAGATAGTGCGATAAGCAAAGAGTAGGACTATGTCCCTTCCAAGGGCAAGCTGAGGAATAGTATTAAATCAAATATTTCGCTCGTTATTGTAATCCACCTGGGAATTCCGTGGTGTGACGTAGCTGTCTGCCTCCTTGGTTGCTACATCGTGTGTTCGGCAATAGTGCTGCCGGACAGGGTTTCCAGAGATTAAGGTCCTGAAAAAGAGAAAAATAACCAAACGGGAAGCCCCTAGTGTGGTTTAAGCCGCGTCTTGGGGCGTGCCGCAGTGTGCCCCCCTCCCCACCTGTGCCCATGGTATTTTTAATGCATAATTATGTACGCGTAGCACGAGCTTCGCCGTTTGGCTGGGACTGGGGTGGGGGCCGCATTGCTACACGAGCTCAGATCGCGCCAGGCGGTCTATTTGCCGATTGCTCCGAGCGCGCTTGAAGGTGTCCAGGCCTTGAAACGCCGAACTGGTAGTTTGCCTTGAGAGGCTGTTTTGCGCTTCTGCTGCGAGGGCCGCAGTGTGCTCCTCTATTCGGAGAGAGCGCTCTGTGTTTCCATTGACTGTAATAACCCCGCGAGGTCCTGGCATCTTCAGCTTGAGGTATGCATAATGCGGTACCGCATTGAATCTCGCAAATGTGGTTCACCTGAGCAGTGCAGGATAACCACTGTGGAACGGGACTATATCGAAGATTAACTCTTCGCTTCGGAAGTTATCCGGGGATCCGAAGACCACTTCCAGTGTAATTGAGCATGTGCAATGGGCCTCTACACCTGGAATGACACCCTTAAAGGTCGTTTTTGTGGGTTTGATCCTTGAGGGGTCTATACCCATTTTGCGCACTGTGTCCTGATAAAGCTGGTTCAGGCTGCTGCCGCCATCCATAAGGACTCGAGTGAGGTGAAATCCGTCAATGATTGGGTCCAGAACCAGTGCGGCAAATCCGCCATGACGGATACTAGTGGGATGGTCCCTGCGATCGAAAGTGATCGGATAGGAGGACCATGGGTTGAACTTTGGGGCGACTGGCTCCAATGCATATACGTCCCTGAGCGCATGCTTCCGCTCCCTCTTAGGGATGTGGGCTGCGTATATCATGTTCAACGTACGCACTTGTGGGGGAAACCTCTTCTGTCCTTCGGTGTGTGGCTGCCGGGGCTCCTCATCATCATCGCTATGTGGCCCCTTGTCCTTGTTTTCGGCAATTAACTTGCCGGCCTACTTGAACACCCAACAATCCATGTTGGTGTGATTGGCTGGCTTTCCTGGGGTGCCGTGTATTTGACACGAGCGATCGAGTATACGGTCCAAGCTGGACGGACCCGGCGTACTTTGTTTGAATGGCTTTTTCCACTAACCGGGTTTAGAGCCTTTGAATCCGGCATTGACTGCCGTATCCTCGGTATTATCGTTGTTAATGCGGCGCTTATGCTTGTTGCGACGTGACCTGCTATTGCCATCCTTGGTATCCTTAGTACCATGGTTCTTTGATATGTTATTACTGCGAGCCAGCCAGCTGTCTTCTCCCGCACAAAAGCAAGTCATGAGTGTTGTGAGGGCTGCCATAGATTTCGGCTTTTCCTAACCAAGGTGCCAGGCTATCCATTCATCGCGGATGTTGTGTTTGAAAGCCGCTAGGGCCTCTGCATCCGGACAGTCGACAATTTGATTTTTCTTTGTTAGGAACCGAGTCCAGAATTGCCTGGCCGATTCTTCTGGCTGCTGAATTATGTGGCTCAAGTCATCGACATCTGGTGGCCGCACATAAGTGCCCTGAAAGTTGTCGAGGAATGCGGCTTCCAGATCTTCCCAACAGCTTATGGACTCGGCTAGCAAGCTGTTAAGCATATGCCGTGCTGGTCCCTTGAGCTTTAGTGGGAGGTATTTGATGGCATGTAAGTCATCACCGCGTGCCATGTGGATGTGGAGGAGGAAATCCTCGATCCATACTGCGGGATCTGTTGTGCCGTCGTATGATTCAATATTTACAGGTTTGAAACCTTCTGGGATTTGATGATCCATTACTTCGTCTGTGAAGCATAAGGGGTGTGCGGCGCCTCTGTATTGGGCTATATCGCGACGCAGCTCGAATGGGTCTTGCCCGCTGTGTTCGACCCGGCCGGATTTGCTTTTACTGTATCCGGCGTGATGTTTATCGTCTCATAGAGTGGCGCGCCCTCGTGATTCGTAGATCGATATTGCATGCTTTGCTTTGTCCTCCAATATGTCTCGCAGGTCTGGCGTATCTCCCCATGCCTTTTTATTTGATTGGCGTCGGGGTGGAGGCTGAGTTTTTGGCTGGAATGCCTCTCTATCACGGCCACGAGGTGGCCGATCAGCCGTATCATACGCTTCTTCCTCCAGTCGGGGTAGCAACCTGCACTTTGGGTAACTCTTGGAGGGGCGCTCGAGTTTATATTCCTCGGCCGCGAGGACTTCAGTCCATCTGTCAGCTAGCAGATCCTGATCAGCTTGAAGCTGCTGCTGCTTTTTCTTAAGACTATTTGCCGTGGCTATAAGCCGGCGTTTGAAGCGCTCTTGTTCGACGGGATCCTCTGGCACAACGAATTCGTCATTGCCGAGGCTTGCCTCGTCTTCGGAGGGGGGCATGTAATTATCATCCTCCTCTTCTCCATCTGCCGCGCTCTCAGGAGGGCTGGCTCCTCCATCCTCCTGCTCTAAATCTTGCTTGAGGGGATTGTTGTTGTCTTCGGCACTATCCAGAGTATTATAATCTCCTGTGCCGGTATCACCACTTTTGCTTTGGCGGGACTTAGAGCGGCGCCGCTGACGTCGGCGCTTGGGCTGCTTCTTGGAGGGGTCATCCTCCGCTATCTCGTCGCCATTGCCTTCTTTGGGTGTATCCACCATGTATATATCGTATGATGAGGTGGCTGTCTAGTGCCCTATGGGCGGTGGTTCGTCTTCGCCTCCCGCATCATCGTCCATACCGTCGATGTCTTCGGAGTCGAAGTCGAGCATGTCGGTTAAGTCATCGACAGTGGCTACTAAGTGGGTGGTGGGTGGGCCTCGAATTTCTTCGTCGTCCGCATCCCAGTCCTGCCGGACATAGTTCGGCCAGGATCCTCCTGACAAGGAGAGAGATCTTAATGAGTTCAGTATGTCGCCAAAGGGCGAGTGCTGAAAAATATCCACGGAGGAAAACTCCATGATCGGCGCCCAATCGGATTCGACAGGAACGGGCGCAGGCGGTTCGGAGTCTGTGGCCGGAGAAGGATCCGGCAGTTTAACAACACGGCTCTCGTGCAAGGTAAGGTCGATGTTTGGCTCGATCGTCGCTGAGGGTAAGGCCTCCGTGGTTGGGTCCATCCACCCGTCTGTGGAAGGCGCACCTGGCTCTGAATTGAGGGTCGGAGCGGCTGCCTGTGCGATCTCTTGAACACTATCCGATGGTAGAGCTAAATCATACTCATCGTGACCGCGTAATGCACAAGGCAGAGGCTCGAATCCGTCGAAGATAAAGTCTCCACGGATATTGGCCATGTAGTTTAAGCTTCCAAACCTGACCTGGTGGCCAGGGGCGTAACTTTCAATCTGCTCCAGATGGCCAAGCCAATTGGCCCGCAGTGCAAAGCCGCCGAACACGAAGATCTATCCGGGGAGAAAAGTCTCACCCTGGACTGCATCGCCATCGATGATAGTAGGAGCCATCAAGCCAAACGGCGACGACACAGAGGAACTCTCAATGAAAGCACCAATGTCGGTGTCAAAACCGGCGGATCTCGGGTAGGGGGTCCCGAACTGTGCGTCTAAGGCGGATGGTAACAGGAGGCAAGGGACACAATGTTTTACCCAGGTTCGGGCCCTCTTGATGGAGGTAAAACACAACGTCCTCCTTGATTAATATTGATGATATGGGTAGTACAAGAGTAGATCTACCATGAGATCGGAGAGGCTAAACCCTAGAAGCTAGCCTATGGTATGATTGTATGTTGTCCTACGGACTAAAACCCTCCGGTTTATATAGACACCGGAGAGGGCTAGGGTTACACAAGGTTGGTTACAAAGGAGGAGATATACATATCCGTATTGCCTAGCTTGACTTCCACGCCAAGTAGAGTCCCATCCGGACACGAGACGAAGTCTTCAATCTTGTATCTTCGTAGTCCAACAGTCCGGCCAAAGGATATAATCCGGCTGTCCGGAAACCCCCTAATCCAGGACTCCCTCAGTTCTACTTAGCACAAACACTAATTAAAGACAAAAAACACAACCAAAACAGAGGCTACATAAATTATTTATTACTAAACAGGAGCAAAAAGCAAGGAATAAAAATAAAATTGGGTTGCCTCCCAACAAGTGCTATCGTTTAACGCCCATAGCTAGGCATAAAAAGCAAGGATAGATCTAGGTATTGCCATCTTTGGTAGGCAATCCATAAGTGGCTCTCATAATAGATTCATAAGGTAATTTAATTTTCTTTCTAGGAAAGTGTTCCATGTCTTTCCTTAACGGAAATTGGAATATAATATTTCCTTCCTTCATATCAATAATTGCACCAATCATTCTAAGGAAAGGTCTACCAAGAATAATAGGACATGAAGGATTGCAATCTATGTCAAGAACGATAAAATCTACGGGCACATAATTACTATTTGCAACAATAAGAACATCATTAATTCTTCCCATAGGTTTCTTAATAGTGGAATCCGCAAGGTGCAAGTTTAAAGAGCAATCATCAAAATCACGGAAACCTAACAAATCACACAAAGTCTTTGGAATCGTGGAAACACTAGCACCCAAATCACACAAAGCATAGCATTCATGATCTTTAATTTTAATTTTAATAGTAGGTTCCCACTCATCATAAAGTTTTCTACGGATAGAAACTTCCAACTCAAGTTTTTCTTCATAAGATTGCATCAAAGCATCAACGATATGTTTGGTAAAAGCTTTATTTTAGCTATAAGCATGAGGAGAATTTAGCATGGATTGCAACGAGGAAATACAATCTATCAAAGAGAAATTATCATAATTAAATCCCTTGAAATCCAAAATAGTAGGTTCATTAACATCTAGAGTCTTGATCTCTTCAATCCCACTTTTATCAAATTTAGCATCAAGATCTAAAAACTCCGAATTTTTGGAATGCCTTCCAGGTAAAGGTGGATCATATTCAGTCCCATCATTATCAAGATTCATATTGCAAAACAAAGATTTAATAGGGTACACATTAATAACTTTTAGATCTTCATCTTTATTATCATGGAAACTAGAAGAACACGCTCTTATAAAGGAATCTTTCTTAGCACGCATCCTAGCGGTTCTTTCTTTGCACTCATCAATGGAAATTCTCATGGTATAACCATACGTGAGGATGATATTGAGTTGCCTCCTGCTTATTTGGATTATGAGGCTATGGTTTGTCATTATTTTGTTGAGAGGAATGATCAGTTCCTCCAGTACCAACTAATCTTTGACAGACGACGCACCTATCACGTCGCTCTCGCTGCTTCTGCTTTCTTTGACTTTTAGGAAAAAGGGAGATATTTTATAACCAGAGAGGAGGCGGAAGAGTATAATAGGAGGGCTGAGATAGCTCGCCTCCAAGCTGCAACCCACGATGCAATGACCGCTGCATCTCAGTACGACCCCAACTACAACTTTGGATATCTGCCAGGCCATCCGTGGCATTAGACCGACTTAGGCCAAAAGCCTAAACTTGGGGGAGTACGTATTTCCCACCGACATTACATTCATGTTCACACACTCATTGCTAGTTGTCGGTGCTCATTCTTTTTCATTGTATCATCCATACTAGTTTACTTCCTTTTTATGCTTTCTTCTTGTGTGTTTGATAAACCTTAAGAAAAATCAAAAAAATTAGTTGTTGCTTTTAATTAGTTTAGTTCCCATGCTTGTAGTATTAACTAAAAAAACCCAAAAAGATTTCCTGTTCTTCTTTTGCTTGTTGGGAGTTTTCCCGTGTAAATAGTTTTATTTCTTTTCTTTTCTTTGGGGGGCGATAGGAGAAGACCTTAATTAAACTATTAAAGTGGCTCTTATATGCATTATTGTTGATCTGACAAAAGAGCCCATATTGCCTTGTCTTCTCTTTCTTATTGAATGCTTGCAGATTCCAGCTTAGTCCAATGCACGTGCACTGTTATTATTATTCACATCATTCGGTCGTGCAAGTGAAGGGCAATTATGACGATATATGACAGACTGATTGATATGGGAGAAGCTGGTATGAACTCGACCTCTCTTGTTTTTGTAAATATAATTAGTTCATCGTTCCTGATTCAGCCTATTATGAATAAACATGTTTGCAATGACAATTAGAGATTATAGTTGCTTATGCCATGCTTAATTAGCTAGGAGCTTGTAATGGTTTACCTTGCATGCCAACATGCTATTAAAATGGTTGTGATGTGGTATGATAGGGTGGTATCCTCTTTTGAACGATTCGAGTGGCTTGACTTGGCACATGTTCACGCATGTAGTTGAAACAAAATCAACATAGCCTCTATGATATTTATGTTCATGGTGCATTATATCCTGCTCATGCTTGCATTCGGTGTTGATTAATTTTAATGCATGTTCATGACTGTTGTCGCTCTCTAGCAGGTCGCTTCCCAGTCTTTTTCTAGCCTTCACCTGTACTAAGCGGGAATACTGCTTGTGCATCCAATCCCATATACCCCAAAGTTGTTCCAAATGGGTCCACCATACCTACCTATATACGGTATCTACCTGCCGTTCCACGTAAATTTGTATGTGCCAAACTCTAAACCTTCAAATAAACATTATGTTTTGTATGCTCGAATAGCTCATGTATCAACTAGGGCTGTCCGTATCTTCCATGCTAGGCGGGTTATTCTCAAGAGGACTGGACTCCTCTCCTCACTCACGAGAAAATGGCTGGTCACCGGGATGCCTAGTCCCATGCTTTATGCAAATCAAATCAAAATAATTGCAAACAAAACTCCCCCTGGGACTTTTCTTAGTTGGAGGCACTCGTTGTTTTGAGCAATCCATGGATTGATGCTTGTTGGTGGAGGGGGAGTATAAACTTTACCATTCTGTTTGGGAACCGCCTATAATGTGTGTAGCATGGAAGATATTGCCATCTCTTGGTTGTTATGTTGACAATGAAAGTATACCGCTCAAAATATTATTCACCTCTATTTCAAAATCGAGCTCTGGCACCTTTACAAATCCCTGCTTCCCTCTGTGAAGGGCCTATCTATTTACTTTTATGTTGAGTCATCATCCTCTTATTAAAAAGCACCAGTTGGAGAGCACCGCTATCATTTGCATTCATTACTGTTAGTTTACATTGAGTATGACTTGATTGGATCTCTTTTACCATGAATTACAATGTCTAGTCAGTCCTTGATCTTTAAAGGTGCTTTGCATTTATGTTTTGCGGTCTCAGAAAGGGCTATCGAGATACCATCTTGTTATATCATATTATGATTGTTTTGAGAAAGTGTTGTCATCCGAGATTTATTATTATTGCTCGCTAGTTGATTATGCCATTGATATGAGTAAACATGAGACCTAAGAGTTATTGTGAATATGGTTAGTTCATAATTTTTGCTGAAAACTTGAATGCTGGCTTTACATATTTACAACAACAAGAGCAAAAAGAGTTTGTAAAAGTTTTTCTTTATCACTTTCAGTTTGTCAACTGAATAGCTTGAGGACAAGCAAAGGTTTAAGCTTGGGGGAGTTGATACGTCTCTGTCGTATCTACTTTTCCAAACACTTTTGCCCTTGTTTTGGACTCTAACTTGCATGATTTGAATGGAACTAACCCGGACTGACGCTGTTTTCCGCAGAATTGCCACGGTGTTATTTATGTGCAGAAACAAAAGTTCTCGGAATGACCTGAAACTCCACGGAGGTTATTTTTGGAAATAGTAAAAAATACTGGCAAAGAATCAAGGCCAGGGGGCCCAACCCTAGCCACGAGGGTGGGGGCGCGCCCCCTGCCTCATGGGCCCCCTGGAGCTCCACCGACCTCATCTCCAACTCCATATATTCTTGTTCGGGGAGAAAAAAACAAAGAAGAAGGATTCATCACGTTTTACGATACGGAGCCGCCGCCAAGCCCTAAACTCTCTCGGGAGGGCTGATCTGGAGTTCGTTCGGGGTTCCGGAGAGGGGAATCTGTCGCCATCGTCATCATCAACCTTCCTCCATCACCAATTTCATGATGCTCACCGCCGTGCATGAGTAATTCCATCATAGGCTTGCTGGACGGTGATGGGTTGGATGAGATTTATCATGTAATCGAGTTAGTTTTGTTAGGGTTTGATCCCTAGTATCCACTATGTTCTGAGATTGATGTTGCTATGACTTTGCTATGCTTAATGCTTGTCACTAGGGCCCGAGTGCCATGATTTCAGATCTGAACCTACTATGTTTTCATGAATATATGTGAGTTCTTGATCCTATATTGCAAGTCTATAGTCACCTACTATGTGTTATGATCCGGCAACCCCGAACTGACAATAATCAGGACCACTCCCTGTGATGACCATAGTTTGAGGAGTTCATGTATTCACCATGTGTTAATGCTTTGGTCCGGTACTCTATTAAAAGGAGGCCTTAATATCCCTTAGTTTCAGCTAGGACCCCGCTGCCACGGGAGGGTAGGACAAAAGATGTCATGCAAGTTCTTTTCCATTAACACGTATGACTATATTTGGAATACATGCCTACATTACATTGATGAATTGGAGCTAGTTCTGTGTCAGCCTATGTTATGACTATTACATGATCGATCACATCCTGCATAATTCTCTATCACCGATCCATTGCCTACGAGCTTTCCATATATTGTTCTTTGCTTATTTACTTTTCCGTTGCTATTCTTATCATCGCTATAAAACACCAAAAATATTACTTTTGCTACCGTTACCTTTTGCTACCGTTACCACTACTATCATATTACTTTGCTGCAAATATTAAGTTTCCAGGTGTGGTTGAATTGACAACTCAGCTGCTAATACTTGAGAATATTCTTTGGCTCCCCTTGTGTCGAATCAATAAATTTGGGTTGAATACTCTACCCTCGAAAACTGTTGCGATCCCCTACACTTGTGGGTTATCATCGGCTCGGGCGTGACTAGGTTTGTCACGTTCGAATAGGTAGCCATCATCACGTGTCGAGGAACATCCTCGCGATCCATAAATCGATCGGGTATATCTTGCTCTACTATCCAGGGTCTGTCGGTGGTCGTATGTATGACCCCGAACTGTTTTGTCTCTATTTTTACGTGGCGGTGGGGCAGGCTGCTGTTCGGCCTGAGTTGCCACTCTATCCCGACCACGTGGTGGTCGGTCCGGCGCACTGTCCCGACCGCGTAGTGGTCGGTCAGCCGCATTACGCGAGGGAGGCATGGGCTTCGCTTCGGGTAACTCTTGACTGGGCATCCAAGGCCGTGTTCTTTGGCTGCCAGCACATCAGTCCACCTGTCGACGAGCAGATCTTGGTCAGCTTGAAGCTGCTGCTGCTTCTTTTTCAGGCTCCTTGCGGTGGCTATTAGCTGGCGCTTGAAGCTCTCCTGCTCGAGAGGTTCCTCGGGCACGATGAAATCTTCGTTGCCGAGGCTTTCCTCATCCTCGGAGAGAGGACGATAACTACCATCCTCCGAGTCGTTGGGCCTGGCCTGTTCGTCGGGGCTAGCTTGCCTGTTTTCTTGCTCCTCCTGTTCGGATGTTACCTCAGCAAGGTCCTCATTGTTTTTGGCGTCGTTCGGAGTATTAATTTCTCCGGTGCCAACATTGCTATCTTTTGAACGACGTGACTTAGAGCGGCGCCGAGGACGCCGGCGTTTCTGCTGTGTCTCGGGGGGTTTATTCTCGACTGGATTTTCTTTGTCATCGTCGTTGGTTGTTTTGGGTGTGTCTGCTGTTGGGGAACATAGTAATTTCAAAAAAAATTCCTACGCACACGCAAGATCATGGTGATGCATAGCAACGAGAGGGGAGAGTGTGCCCATGGACCCTCATAGACCGAAAGCGGAAGCGTTAGCACAACGCGGTTGATGTAGTCGTACGTCTTCATGATCCGACCGATCAAGCACCGAACGCACAACACCTCTGAGTTCTGCACATGTTCATCTCGATGACGTCCCTCGAACTCCGATCCAGCCGAGCTTTGAGGGAGAGTTCCATTAGCACGACGGCGTGGTGATGATGATGATGTTCTACCAACGCAGGGCTTCGCCTAAGCACCGCTACGATATGACCGAGGTGGATTATGGTGGAGGGGGGCACCGCACATGGCTAAGAGATCCGAGGGATCAATTGTATTGTCTATGGGGTGCCCGTGGCCACGTATATAAAGGAGTGGAGGAGGGGAGGGGCCGACCCTCTCTATGGCGTGCCCTAGGGGAGTCCTACTCCCACCGGGAGTAGGATTCCCCCTTTCCTAGTAGAACTAGGAGCCCTTCCAAGTAGTAGGAGTAGGAGAGAAGGAAAGGGAAAAGAGAAGAGAAGGAAGGAGGGGGCGCAGCCCTTCCCCCTAGTCCAATTCGGACTAGGCCATGGGGGCGCGCGCGGCCTGCCTCTCTCTCTCTTTCCCCTAAAGCCCAATAAGGCCCATACACTCCCCGGCGAATTCCCGTAACTCCCCGGTACTCCGAAAAATACCCGAATCACTCGGAACCTTTCTGATGTCCGAATATAGTCGTCCAATATATTGATCATTACGTCTCGACCATTTCGAGACTCCTCATCATGTCCCCGATCTCATCCGGGACTCCGAACTACCTTCGGTACATCAAAACACATAAACTAATAATATAACCGTCATTGAACTTTAAGCGTGCGGACCCTCCACGTTCGAGAACTATGTAGACATGACTGAGACATGTCTCCGGTCAATAACCAATAGCGGAACCTGGATGCTCATAGTGGCTCCTACATATTCTACGAAGATCTTTATCGGTCAAACCGTATAACAACATACGTTGTCCCCTTTGTCATCGGTATGTTACTTGCCCGAGATTCGATCGTCGGTATCTCAATACCTAGTTCAATCTCGTTACCGGCAAGTCTCTTTACTCGTTTCGTAATACATCATCCCGCAACTAACTCATTAGTTGCAATGCTTGCAAGGCTTAAGTGATGTGTGATACGTCTCCAACGTATCTATAATTTTTGATTGCTCCATGCTATATTATCTACTGTTTTGGACTATATTGGGCTTTATTTTCCAATTTTATATTATTTTTGGGACTAACCTATTAACCGAAGGCCCAGCCCAGAATTGCTGTTTTTTGCCTATTTTAGTGTTTTGAAGAAACGGAATATCAAACGGAGTCCAAACGGAATAAAACCTTCGGGAACGTGATTTTCTCACCGAACGTGATTTTCTGTCAATTGCTCAACAGTAATTTGTTCACCCACCGTAGAATACTTATGCTCCTGAGAGAAGCCACTAGTGAAACCTATGGCCCCCGGGTTTATTCTCATCATATCAATCTCCATCACTTTAATCTTGCTTTGCTTTTTACTTTGCCTTTACTTTTTACTTTGCATCTTTATACCAAAAATACCAAAAATATTATATCTATCAGATCTCACTCTCGTAAGTGACCGTGAAGGTATTGACAACCCCTAATCGCGTTGGTTGCGAGTAGCTATCATTTTGTGCAGGTACGAGGGACTTGAGCGTGGCCTCCTACTGGATTGATACCTTGGTTCTCAAAAACTGAGGGAAATACTTACGCTAGTCTGCTGCATCATCCCTTCCTCTTCGGGGAAAACCAACGCAAGCTCAAGACGTAGCAAGAAGGATTTCTGGCGCCGTTGCCGGGGAGTCTACGCAAAAAGTCAACATACTAAGTACCCATCACAATCCCTATCTCTCGCATTACATATTTTCCATTTGCCTCTCGTTTTCCTCTCCCCCACTTCACCCTTGCCGTTTTATTCGCCCTCTCTCTCTCTATCCTCCCTCTCTATTTGCCTCTTTTGCCCGTTTGCTCTTCTTTGCTTGTGTGATAGTTTGCTTGCTTGTCGCGATGGCTCAAGATAATACTAAATTGTATGACTTCACCAATACCAATAATAATGATTTCCTTAGCACTCCGATTGCTCCTCTTACCGATGCTGAATCTTGTGAAATTAATACTGCTTTGTTGAATCTTGTTATGAAAGATCAATTCGCCGGCCTTCCTAGTGAAGATGCCGCTACTCATCTGAATAGCTTACTTGATTTATGTGATATGCAAAAGAAGAAAGATGTCGATAATGATGCCGATAAATTGAAGCTATTTCCTTTTTCGCTTAGAGATCGTGCGAAATCTTGGTTATCGTCTTTGCCTAAAAATAGTATTGATTCCTGGAACAAGTGCAAAGATGCTTTTATCTCTAAGTATTTCCCTCCTGCTAAGATCATCTCTCTTAGAAACAATATTATGAACTTTAAGCAACTTGATCATGAACATGTTGCACAAGCTTGGGAGAGAATGAAATTAATGATACGTAATTTCCCTACTCATGGTTTGAATTTGTGGATGATTATAATTTTTTTTATGCCGGATTGAATTTTGATTCTAGAAATCTTGTAGATTCGGCCGCGGGAGGCACTTTTATGGAAATCACTTTAGGAGATGCTACTAAACTCCTAGATAATATTATGGTTAATTATTCTCAATGGCATACTGAAAGATCTTCTAATAAAAAAGTGCATGCGATAGAAGAAATCAATGTTTTGAGTGGAAAGATGGATGAACTTATGAAATTATTTGCTATTAAGAGTGTTTCTTCTGATCCTAATGATATGCATTTGTCTACTTTGATTGAGAATAACAATGAATCTATGGATGTGAATTTTGTTGGTAGGAATAATTTTGGTAACAACGCTTATAGAGGGAATTTTAATCCTAGGCCATATCCTAGTAATCCTTCTAATAATTATGGGAATTCCTACAACAACTCTTATGGAAATTATAATAAGATGCCCTCTGAATTTGAGAATAGTGTTAAAGAGTTTATGAATTCACAAAAGAATTTTAATGCTTTCCTTGAAGAGAAATTGCTTAAAGTTGATGATTTGGCTAGAAACGTTGATAGAATTTATCTTGAGATTGTTTCTTTAAAGATTAGATCTATTCCTCCTAAGCATGATATAAATGAGTCACTCAAAGCCATGAGAATTTCTATTGATGAGTGCAAGGAAAGAACCACTAGGATGCGTGCCTCTAAAGATGCCTTTATTAAAGCATGTTCTTCCAATTCCTATGAAAATCAAGATGAAGATCTAAAAGTTATTGATGTGTCACCTATTAAATCTTTGTTTTGCAATATGAATCTTGATGAAACTGAATATGATCTTCCTTTACCTAGAAGGCGTTCTAAAAATTCGGAGTATTTAGATCTTTATGATGAGATTGATGAAAGAGGATTGAAAGAAATAAAAATCTAGATGTTGCTAAACCGACTATATTGGATTTCAAGGAATTTAATTATGAAAATTTCTCTTTAATTGATTGTATTTCCTTGTTTCAATCCGTTCTAAATTCTCCACATGCTTATAGTCAACATAAAGCCTTCACCGAACATATTGTTGATGCCTTGATGCAATCTTATGAAGAAAAACTTGAGTTGAAAGTTTCTATCCCTAGAAAACTCTATGATTAGTGGGAACCAACTATTAAAATTAAAATTAAAGATCATGAGTTTTATGCTTTGTGTGATTTGGGTGCTAGTGTCTCTACTATTCCCAAGACCTTGTGTGGTTTGCTAGATTTCCGTAATTTTGAAGATTGCTCTCTAAACTTGCATCTTGCGGATTCTACTATTAAGAAACCTATGGGAAGGATTAATGATGTTCTTATTGTTGCAAATAGGAATTATGTGCCTGTAGATTTCATTGTTCTTGATATAGATTGCAATCCTTCTTGCCCTATTATTCTTGGTAGACCTTTCCTTAGAACGGTTGGTGCGATTATTGATATGAAGGAAGGGAATATTAGATTTCAATTTCCATTAAAAAAGGGCATGGAACACTTTCCAAGAAAGAAAATAAAATTACCATATGAAAGTATCATGATATCCACTTATGGATTGCCTACCAAAGATGGCAATACCTAGATCTATCCTCGCTTTTATGCCTAGCTAGGGGCGTTAAACGAGAGTGCTTGTTGGGAGGTAACCTAATTTTATTTTTATTCCTTGCTTTTTGCTCCTTCTTAGTAATAAATAAATTATTTAGACTCTGTTTTGGTTGTGTTTTTGTGTTTAATTAGTGTTTGTGCCAAGTAGAACCGTTGGGAAGACTTGGGGAAAGTCTTGTTGAACTTGCTGTAAAAACAGAAACTTTAACGCACACGAGAACTGCTGTCATTTTTATTTGAAGAGTGATATTTAGTTAATTCTTTTTGAAGATGATTAATAGATAAATTCCTTACGTCCAGCAATTTATTTTAGAATTTTTGGGGTTCCAGATCTTGCGCTAGCTACAGATTACTACAGACTGTTCTGTTTTTGTCAGATTCTGTTTTTCGTGTGTTGTTTGCTTATTTTGATGAATCTATGGTTAGTAAAATAGTTTATAATCCATAGAGAAGTTGTAATACAGTAGGTTTAACACCAATATAAATAAAGAATGAGTTCATTACAGTACCTTGAAGTGGTCTTTTGTTTTCTTTCGCTAACGGAGCTCACGAGTTTTCTACTTTAAGTTTTGTGTTGTGAAGTTTTCAAGTTTTGGGTGAATTCTTTTGATGGATTATGGAACAAGGAGTGGCAAGAGCCTAAGCTTGGGAATTCCCATGGCACCCCCAAGATAATCCAAGGACACCAAAATGTCAAAGCTTGGGGATGCCCCAGAAGGCATCCCCTCTTTCGTCCACTTCCATCGGTAATTTACTTGGAGCTATATTTTTATTCACCAACATGATATGTGTTTTGCTTGGAGCGTCTTGTATTATTTGTGTCTTTGTGTCTTAGTATGCCACAATCATCCTTGCTGTACACACCTTTTTAGAGAGCCATACATGAATTAAAATTTGATAGAATACTCTATGTACTTCACTTATATCTTTTGAGCTAAGTAGTTTTGCTCTATGTGCTTCACTTATATCTTTTGAGCGTTATGATTTTGCTCTATGTGCTTCACTTAGATCTTTTAGAGCATGGTGGTGGATTTGTTTTAAAGAAACTATTGATCTCTCATGCTTCACTTAAATTATTTTGAGAGTCTCTTAATAGCATGGTAATTTGCTTAATAGTAATATGCTTGGTATTCAAGATTTGTGAAACTTTCTTTTGAGTGTGTTGAATACTAAGAAAAGATTGAAGCATGATAATTGTTTTGAGATACGGAGGTGATAATATTAAAGTCATGATAGTTGAGTAGTTGTGAATTTAAAGAATACTTGTGTTCAAGTTTGTGATTCCCGTAGCATGCACGCATGGTGAACTGTTATGTGATGAAGTCGGAGCATGATTTATTTATTGATTGTCTTCCTTATGAGTGGCGGTCGGGGACGAGCGATGGTCTTTTCCTACCAATCTATCCCCCTAGGAGCATGCGCGTAATACTTTGCTTTGATAACTTCTAGATTTTTGCAATAAGTATATGAGTTCTTTATGACTAATGTTGAGTCCATGGATCATACACACTCTCACCCTTCCACCTTTGCTAGCCTCTCTAATACCGCGCACCTTTCGCCGGTATCATACACCTACCATATACCTTCCTCAAAACAGCCATCATACCTACCTATTATGGCATTTCCATAGCCATTCCGAGATATATTGCCATGCAACTTTCCACCATCTAGTTCATCATGACACATTCATCATTGTCATATTGCCTAGCAGATCATGTAGTTGACATAGTATTTGTGGCAAAGCCACCGTTCATAATATTTTCATACTTGTCATTCTTGATTCATTGCATATCCCGGTACACCGCCAGAGGCATCCATATAGAGTCATACTTTGTTTTAGAATCGAGTTGTAATCATTGAGTTGTAAATAAATAAAAGTGTGATGATCATCATTTAATAGAGCATTGCCCCCCCCAAAAAAGAGAAAGGCCAGAGAAAAAAAAGAAGGCCCAAAAAAGGAGAAAATAAATAAAAAGGGGCAATGCTACTATCCTTTTACCACACTTGTGCTTCAAAGTAGCACCATGATCTTCATAGTAGAGAGTCTCTCATGTTATCACTTTCATATGCTAGTGGGAATTTTACATTATAGAATTTGGCTTGTATATTCCAATGATGGGCTTCCTCAAATTTCCCTAGGTCTTCATGAGCAAGCAAGTTGGATGCACACCCACTTAGTTTCTTTTTGAGCTTTCATATACTTATAGCTCTAGTGCATCCGTTGCATGGCAATCCCTACTCACTCACATTGATATCTATTGATGGGCATCTCCATAGCCCGTTAATACGCCTAGTTGATGTGAGACTATCTTCCCCTCCTTTTTGTCTTCTCCACAACCACCATTCTATTCCACCTATAGTGTTATATCCATGGATCATGCTCATGTATTGCGTGAAGATTGAAAAAGTTTTGAAAAAGATAGAGTATGAAACAATTGCTTGGCTTGTCATCGGGGTTGTGCATGATATAAATACTTTGTGTGGTGAAGATAGAGCATAGCCAGACTATATGATTTTGTAGGGATAACTTTCTTTGGCCATGTTATTTTGAGAAGACATAATTGCTTTGTTAGTATGCTTGAAGTATTATTATTTTTATGTCAATATAAACTTTTGTCTTGAATCATTTGAATCTGAATATTCATATCACAATTAAGAAGATTTGCATTGAAATTATGCCAAGTAGCACTCCGCATCAAAAATTCTCTTTTTGTCATTTACCTACTCGAGGACGAGCATGAATTAAGCTTGGGGATGCCTGATATGTCTCCAACGTATCTATAATTTTTGATTGCTCCATGCTATATTATCTACAGTTTTGGACTATATTGGGCTTTATTATCCACTTTTATATTATTTTTGGGACTAACCTATTAACCGGAGGCCCAGCCCAGAATTGTTGTCTTTTTTGCCTATTTCAGTGTTTTGAAGAAACGGATTATCAAACGGAGTCCAAACGGAATAAAACCTTCGGGAACGTGATTTCTCACCGAACATGATCCAGGAGACTTGGACCCTACTCGAAGGAGTCAAAGAGGCGTCACGAGGGTGGGGGGCGTGCCCCCCCAGGGCGCGCCCCCTGCCTCGTGGGCCCCTCGGAGCTCCACAGACATACTCCTTCCTCCTATATATACCTACGTACCCCCAAACAATCAGAGACGGAGCCAAAAAACCTAATTCCACCGCCGCAACTTTCTTTATCCACGAGATCCCATCTTGGGGCCTGTTCCGGAGCTCCGCCGAAACAGGGCTGTCATCACGGAGGGCTTCTACATCATCATAGCCTCTCCGATGAAGTGTGAGTACTTTACCTCAGACCTTCGGTTCCATAGTTAGTAGCTAGATGGCTTCTTCTCTCTTTTTGGATCTCAATACAAAGTTCTCCCCCTCTCTTGTGGAGATCTATTCGATGTAATCTTCTTTTTGCGGTGTGTTTGTTGAGACCGATGAATTGTGGGTTTACGATCAAGTCTATCTATGAATAATATTTGAATCTTCTCTGAATTCTTTTATGTATGATTGGTTATCTTTGCAAGTCTCTTTGAATTATCCATTTGGTTTGGCCAACTAGATTGGTAGTTCTTGCCATGGGAGAAGTGCTTAGCTTTGGGTTCGATCTTACGGTGTCCTTTCCCAGTGACAGAAGGGGCAGCAAGGCACGTATTGTATCGTTGCCATCGAGGATAACAAGATGGGGTTTATTTCATATTACATGAATTTATCTCTCTACATCATGTCATCTTGCTTAAGGCGTTACTCTTTTTTTAACTTAATACTCTAGATGCATGCTGGATAGCGGTCGATGAGTGGAGTAATAGTAGTAGATGCAAAATCGTTTCGGTCTACTTGTCACGGACGTGATGCCTATATACATGATCATGCCTAGATATTCTCATAACTATGCTCAATTCTGTCAATTGCTCAACAGTAACTTATTCACCCACCGTAGAATACTTATGCTCCTGAGAGAAGCCACTAGTGAAACCTATGGCCCCCGGGTCTATTCTCATCATATCAATCTCCATCACTTTAATCTTGCTTTGCTTTTTTACTTTGCCTTTACTTTTTACTTTGCATCTTTATACCAAAAATACCAAAAATATTATATCTATCAGATCTCACTCTCGTAAGTGACCGTGAAGGTATTGACAACCCCTAATCGCGTTGGTTGCGAGTAGCTATCGTTTTGTGCAGGTACGAGGGACTTGAGTGTGGCCTCCTACTTGATTGATACCTTGGTTCTCAAAAACTGAGGGAAATACTTACGCTACTCTGCTGCATCATCCCTTCCTCTTCGGGGAAAACCAACGCAAGCTTAAGACGTAGCAATGTGTATTACCGAGTGGGCCCAGAGATACCTCTCCGACAATCGGAGTGACAAATCCTAATCTCAAAATACGCCAACCCAACAAGTACCTTCGGAGACACCTGTAGAGCACCTTTATAATCACCGAGTTACGTTGTGACGTTTGGTAGCACACAAAGTGTTCCTCCGGTAAACGGGAGTTGCATAATCTCATAGTCATAGCAACATGTATAAGTCATGAAGAAAGCAATAGCAACAAACTAAACGATCAAGCGCTAAGCTAACAAAATGGGTCAAGTCAATCACATCATTATCCTAATGATGTGATCCTGTTAATCAAATGACAACTCATGTTTATGGTTAGGAAACATAACCATCTTTGATCAACGAGCTAGTCAAGTAGAGGCATACTAGTGACACTCTGTTTGTTTATGTATTCACACATGTATCATGTTTCCGGTTAATACAATTCTAGCATGAATAATAAACATTTATCATGATATAAGGAAATAAATAATAACTTTATTATTGCCTCTAGGGCATATTTCCTTCAGTCTCCCACTTGCACTAGAGTCAATAACCTAGTTCACATCGCCATGTGATTTAACACCAATAGTTCACATCACCATGTGATTAACACCCATAGTTCGCATCATCATGTGACCAACACCCAAAGGGTTTACTAGAGTCAACAATCTAGTTCACATCGCTATGTGATTAACACCCAAAGAGTACTAAGGTGTGATCATGTTTTGCTTGTGAGAGAAGTTTAGTTTACGGGTCTGCCACATTCAGATCCGTATGTATTTTGCAAATTTCTATGTCAACAATGCTCTGCACTGTGCTACTCTAGCTAATTGCTCCCACTTCCAAAATGTATCCAGATTGAGACGTAGAGTCATCTGGATCAGTGTCAAAATTTGCATCAACGTAACCCTTTATGATGAACCTTTTGTCACCTCCATAATCGAGAACAGAGGCGGAGATAAGGCTGGGGCAAATGGGGCTATAGCCCTAGGCCGAGTGACACTAGTCTTGGTAAATGCTTCTTACAAAATACAAAAAATCACTAATGTGCATCACTCAAGCTAGTTTAGCCCTAGGCGTAGCCCCATGCTAGCTCCGCCTCTGATCGAGAAACATATCCTTATTCCACTAAGGATAATTTTGACCGATGTCCAGTGATCTACTCCTAGATCATTATTGTACTCCCTTGCTAAACACAGTGTAGGGTATACAATAGATCTGGTACACATCATGGCATACTTTATAGAAACTATGGCTGAGGCATAGGGAATGACTTTCATTCTCTTTCTATCTTCTGCCGTGGTCGGGCTTTGAGTCTTACTCAATTTCACACACTGCAACACAAGCAAGAACTCCTTCTTAGACTGTTCCATTTTGAACTACTTCAAAATCTTGTCAAGGTATGTACTAATTGAAAAACTTATCAAGCGTTTTGATCTATGTCTATAGATCTTGATGATCAATATGTAAGCAGCTTCACCGAGGTCTTTATTTGAAAAACTCCTTTCATATACACCTTTATGCTTTCCAGAAAAATTCTACATTATTTCCGATCAACAATATGTCATTCACATATACTTATTAGAAATGCTGTAGTGCTCCCACTCACTTTCTTGTAAATACAGGCTTCACCGCAAGTCTGTATAAAACTATATACTTTGATCAACTTATCAAATCGTATATTCCAGATCTGAGATGCTTGCACCAGTCCATAGATGGATCGCTGGAGCTTGCACATTTTGTTAGCATCTTTAGGACCGACAAAACCTTCTGGTTGCATCATATACAACTCTTCTTTATGAAATCCATTAAGGAATGCAGTTTTGACATCCATTTGCCAGATTTCATAAAATGTGGCAATTTGCTAACAGGATTCGGACAGATTTAAGCATCGCTACGAGTGAGAAAATCTCATCGCAGTCAACACCTTGAACTTTGTCAAAAACCTTTTTCGACAAGTCTAGCTCTGTAGATAGTAACACTACTATCAGCATCCGTCTTCCTCCTGAAGATCCATTTATTTTCTATGGCTTGCTGATCAACGGGCAAGTCAACCAAAGTCCACACTTTATTCTCATACATGGATCCCATCTCAGATTTCATGGCCTCAAGCCATCTCGCGGAATCTGGGCTCATCATCGCTTCCTCGTAGTTCGTAGGTTCATCATGGTCAATTAACATGACCTCTAGAACAGGATTACCGTACCACTCTGGTGCGAACCTCACTCTGGTTGACCTACGAGGTTCGGTAGTAACTTGATATGAAGTTACATGATCATCATCATTAGCTTCCTCACTAATTGGTGTAGGAGTCACAGAAACATATTTCTGTGATGAACTACATTCCAATAAGGGAGCAGGTACAGTTACCTCATCAAGTTCTACTTTCCTCCCACTCACTTCTTTGGAGAGAAACTCCTTCTCTAGAAAGGATCCATTCTCAGCAACAAATATCTTGCCTTCAGATCTGTGATAGAAGGTGTACCCAACAGTTACTTTTTGGTATCCTATGAAGATGCACTTCTCCGACTTGGGTTTGAGCTTATCAAGATGAAACTTTTTCACATAACCATTGCAACCCCAAACTTTAAGAAACGACATCTTAGGTTTCTTGCTAAACCACTGAAGGAAATATGCCCTAGAGGCAATAATAAAGTTATTATTCATTTCCTTATATCATGATAAATGTTTATTATTCATGCTAGAATTGTATTAACTGGAAACATAATACATGTGTGAATACATAGACAAACAGATTGTCACTAGTATGCCTCTACTTGACTATCTCGTTGATCAAAGATGGTTATGTTTCCTAACCATAGACATGAGTTGTCATTTGATTAACGGGGTCACATCATTAGGAGAATGATGTGATTGACATGACCCATTTCGTTAGCTTAGCACCCAATCGTTTAGTATGTTGCTATTGCTTTCTTCATGACTTATACATGTTCCTATGACTATGAGATTATGCAACCCCCGTTTACCGGAGGAATACTTTTTGTGCTACCAAACGTCACAACGTAATTGGGTGATTATAAAGGTTCTCTACAGATGTCTCCAAAGGTACTTGTTGGGTTGGCGTATTTCGAGATTAGGATTTGTCACTTCGATTGTCGGAGAGGTATCTCTGGGCCCTCTCGGTAATGCACATCACTTAAGCATTGCAAGCATTACAACTAATGAGTTAGTTGCGGGATGATGTATTACAGAATGAGTAAAGAGACTTGCCGATAACAAGATTGAACTAGGTACTGAGATACCGACGATCGAATCTCGGGCAAGTAACATACCGATGACAAAGGGAACAACGTATGTTGTTATGCGGTTTGACCGATAAAGATCATAGAATATGTAGGAGCCAATATGAGCATCCAGGTTCCGCTATTGGCTATTGACCGGAGACGTGTCTCGGTCATGTCTACATAGTTCTCGAACCCGTAGGGTCCGCACGCTTAACGTTATGATGACAGTTATATTATGAGTTTATATGTTTTGATGTACCAAAGGTTGTTCGGAGTCCCGGATGTGATCACGGACATGACGAGGAGTCTCGAAATGGTCGAGACATGAAGATTGATATATTGGAATCCTATGTTTGGATATCGGAAGTGTTCCGGGTGAAATCAGGATTTTTCCGGAGTACCGGGAGGTAAATGGGCCTTAGTGGGCCTTTACGGAGAAGAGGAGAGGCGGCCAGGGCTGGGCCGCGCGCCCCTCCCCCCCTAGTCTGGATAGGACAAGGAGAGGGTGGCGGCGCCCCCCTTTCCTTCTCTCCCTCCTCTTTTCCCCTCCCGAAGCCTATTCCAACTAGGAAAAGGGGGGAGTCCTACTCCCGGTGGGAGTAGGACTCCTCCTGGCGCGCCCTCTCCATGGCCGGCTGCACCCCCCATGCTCCTTTATATACGGGGGCAGGGGGCACCCCATAGACACAACAATTTATCAAGTATATATTTTAGCCATGTGCGGTGCCCCCCTCCACCATAGTCCACCTTGATAATATGTAGCGGTGCTTAGGCGAAGCCCTACGTCGGTAGAACATCAACATCGTCACCACGCCGTCGTGCTGACGAAACTCTCCCTCAACACTCGGCTGGATCGGAGTTCGAGGGACGTCATCGGACTGAACGTGTGCTAAACTCGGAGGTGCCGTACGTTCGGTACTTGATCAGTCGGATCGTGAAGACGTACTACTACATCAACCGCGTTGTGCTAACGCTTCCGCTTTCGGTCTACGAGGGTATGTGGACAACACTCTCCCCTCTTGTTGCTGTGCATCACCATGATCTTGCGTGTGCGTTGGAATTTTTTTGAAATTACTACGTTCCCCAACAGTGGCATCCGAGCCAGGTTTTATGCGTAGATGTCATATGCATGAGTAGAACACAAGTGATTTGTGGGCGATATAAGTCATACTGCTTACCAGCATGTCATACTTTGGTTCGGCAGTATTGTTGGATGAAGCGGCCCGGACCGACATTACACGTACGCTTACGCGAGACTGGTTCTACCGACGTGATTTGCACAAAGGTGGCTGGCGGGTGTCACTTTCTCCAACTTTAGTTGAACCAAGTGTGGCTACGCCCGGTCCTTGTGAAGGTTAAAACAACACTAACTTGACAAACTATCGTTGTGGTTTTGATGCGTAGGCAAGAACTGTTCTTGCTAAGCCCGTAGCAGCCACGTAAAACTTGCAATAACAAAGTAGAGGACGTCTAACTTGTTTTTGTAGGGCATGTTGTGATGTGATATGGTCAAGACATGATGCTAAATTTTATTGTATGCGATGCTCATGTTTTGTAACTGAGTTATCGGCAACTGGAAGGAGCCATATGGTTGTCGCTTTATTGTATGCAATGCAATCGCCCTGTAATGCTTTACTTTATCACCAAACGGTAGCGATAGTCGTGGAAGCATAAGTTTGGCGAGACGACAACGATGCTACACTGGAGATCAAGGTGTCGCGCCGGTGACGATGGTGATCATGACGGTGCTTCAGAGATGGAGATCACAAGCACAAGATGATGATGGCCATATCATATCACTTATATTGATTGCATGTGATGTTTATCTTTTATGCCTCTTATCTTGCTTTTATTGATGGTAGCATTATAAGATGATCTCTCACTAAATTTCAAGATAGAAAGTGTTCTCCCTGAGTATGCACCGTTGCCAAAGTTTGTCGTGCCCAGACACCACGTGATGATCGGGTGTGATAAGCTCTACGTCCATCTACAACGGGTGCAAGCTAGTTTTGCACACGCAGAATACTCAGGTTAAACTTGACGAGCCTAGCATATGCAGATATGGCCTCGGAACACTGAGACCGAAAGGTCGAGCGTGAATCATATAGTAGATATGATCAACATAGTGATGTTCACCATTGAAAACTACTCCATTTCACGTGATGATCGGTTATGGTTTAGTTGATTTGGATCATGTGATCACTTAGAAGATTAGAGGGATGTCTTTCTAAGTGGGAGTTCTTAAGTAATATGATTAATTGAACTTAAATTTATCATGAACTCAGTACCTGATAGTATCTTGCTTGTCTATGTTTGATTGTAGATAGATGGCCTGTGCTGTCGTTCCATTTAATTTTAATGCGTTCCTTGAGAAAGCAAAGTTGAAAGATGATGGTAGCAATTACACGGACTGGGTCCGTAACTTGAGGATTATCCTCATTGCTGCCCAGAAGAATTACGTCCTAGAAGCATGTAGCGACCCGACCTCGGACGGTCAAGCCTCTGTGTAACTGTGCCGTCCCTGGATCGGTATGCTGGCACACACAGTACATCAATGTATATATCAAAGTGCAATCAGATGTATAAATAACGTAAAATTGATAGGTACCTCATAAGTCTCAGCGGAAACAAATAATCGGGTGTGGAGTCCCATCAACGCCATCGGCAGGTTGAGTGTAGACCGTAACCCTGTACCATACTCTTACTCGTCGGAAGGAACATATCTGCAACATGAGACGTTGCAGCCGTGTAGGTCAGTACATTGAATGTACCGGCAAGATCACAATATGAGGAAAGCAGATGATAAAACTATTCTATATGCAATATGGCTTTGTGGCTCTGTGTCTGATGTTTTTGCGTAAAAGCTGGTTTTTTCCCTACAACAAAGGAATATCAGGAGTCTGTACTACGGAGTTTTCTGTCATGACATGGTTCCGCCAACCGATGTCTCATACCCAAATCATCATAAGTTTCCCACAATTAAATTATCAGTCCAGTGTTGAGAGTTCCGAGATAGATCCAAGTCCAGAGGCTCAAATTGTCCGTAACCGGGGACACAGCTAATCGATTAGGTTTAAACCCTCTGCGGAGGTTTGCACACTTTACCCGCAAGATTCGATCCCTATTTTTTCGTTCTCGCACTTCACGGTGTTTGAGAACAAGACAACCGAAACATGGTCTTTCGAAGAGTTCCTCTGACCACTGTCCGGTGCTCATCCAATCCTACCATAGTTCTACATCTGCTAGCACCGTCCCAGCCAGAGTCACCACTAAGGTCAACCAAGCCAGAGCCCATAGTGACTTGCGGTTGCATAGGTAAGCTTCCGGGCATGAAGTATTCTTCCGTCTCTTTGATTCTGGGTGAAGCTTTCCTCAAGATGTCATGACGATTCTCAATGCATCCCGACCATCCACTGGTTCCTCCAGGGTGCCCGTCAACCGTCCTTCACCCAGTGGTGTGTATTGAATTCTTGTCTCGAGTCTCGAAATCTTGAGGAGTCCTGAAGATGCAGTCCTTGTCGATGCCATCATGAAGTTGTCGCCATTGATGTAGAGTCCTCCTTCTTCACACCACTCTCATGCACTCATACCAAACCCCGTCTACTATAGCGTAGCATTAAAACTATATAACGTCCCGGGCTTGATAACAGGGAGATGGGTTCCTACCTCATGCATTCTACTCAACTACAAGAAATCTATATCACTACTGGAGGGATTATTAAAAGGGTGCTACTACATACAAATAAAACATAGGTATGAAAAACATGGTCAAAGTGAACTTGCCTGGTATTACTTGATGAAGATAATAACGCTATCGGAAATCTTTGATGAACTATTCGTCACTCCAAGAAAATCTATATAGTCAGACATTATACTCACAGCAATAATTCTAGCAAACAATACTAGCAATCAAAATAACAATCAAAAATTCATAAATAAACAATAATGAAGTTAAGGAAAACCATATAGAATTCCAAAGAAAACTTCACGAAAACAAGGGAGAAACCAACTCACACAATAACAACCAATACTTTCTTATTAAAACTAGATTACTCTAATAACTTTTCTACAGCATAGAAAATATAATTCTAATGAAACAACAAAAAGTAATTTACTAAAGCATTTACTAGCAAAAAGAACTAGTATGAAAACTATTGTAACCGACTAGTTATCACCAGAACAACTATAACAACTAGCAAAACACCAAAACAACAGTAAACAATACTAAAATAATTATCAAACTAATTTACTCCTAAATAACAGAATCAATGACAACATATAAAAAATTTACAAAAAGAATTAACTAAAAATAATTAAAAGCACTAATTATATAACTAAAACAACTACATAAGCAAAATAGTACCGTTTCTTCAATAAACCTAGTTTAGAATAAACTAAAAATTAATAACTATAAGCTACTGGATATACAAAACCATAATAAAACAGTAGCAAAAGAATCAATCAAAAATATTTCATAAAACTAAAGATACAGCCAAAATAGTGATTTGGATAAATTTCATCAAATTCAATTTTAAACTACTCAAATTTGAAATCCAATGGTACAAACAGAAACTTCAACAAATTTTGAATCTAATGCTAAAAGAATCAATCAATTTGGATCTAAAACATAAAAGTTATAAGCAATATAAAATCAGAACTATTCTGTTTTTAAAACAGAAACGAAAATAACAAAAAAAACTAACGGGCGCTACGGGGTGTGCGAGCTGAAACTAAACAGCGCTCGGGCGGAAAATAACCGAAATGGCCAAAAGAGAAAGACCGATTGGCTAAACCGCTTAGATCTAAACCGTAAATAAACCGAAGCTAAACCGATCTAGTAAAAAAACCTAACTGTTCGACCTAATCTAATCACGACCGTATAACCTAGATCGGACGGATGAGGAGGGAGAGAGAGCTCACCGCGGTGGTGGTCGATGGTGAGTGCGTCGGGCGACGACGGTGGCGGCGCTCCGGTGATCTTCGGCGTCAGTGGGGTGGCCAGGGAGATGAAGCAAACGACGATGAGTCCAACGGTGGTCGTGGCGCCGGTGGAGGTGGTCGGAGACGGTCGGCGGTGAGGTCGAGGCGGCGGTGGCGTTCGGGCGTCGACGATGGCGGCGCTCCGATGAGTTTCGGGCTCGCGCGAGCGCACGGGGAGGTGCGGATGAGAGAGGGGAGTGCGGAGGTGGTCTCGGGAGGCGGCGAGGGGGTCGGAGTAGCTCGGTGGGGCGGCAATGGCGCGGCGGGGGGCACTCAGCTCCGGCGAGCAATTGAGAAGGAGGCGGGGTTTCTCAGAGGGGGCTTTGGGACAGAATCGGTCGAGGGAGATGAGTATATATAGGGGAGGGTGCTTGGAGGAGGGGCGGATCGAGGAGAGGATCCCGAGCAATCCGGGATTCGGCGGCGGCGGCGTGGTTCTTGCGTGGGGAGGAAGAAGGTCGCGGGCGAGAGCGATCGGGCAGTGGGGCCTGCGGTCAGCGACACTAGGGCGAGCGAGAGGGGAGCGGGCGCCCGAGGCGAAGGGGCTCCGGGCATCTGGCGCGGAGCTGGGCTGGCAGGCTTGGGCGCGCTGGTGGGCTGCGGCGTTGCTGGGCCTGTTGGCCTAGCCGCACGCTAGGGCTTTTTTTTCTTTTTTTTTGAATTAAAGCAGAGAGGGAAAAAACTAAATATAGAAAAACCTATAGTATTTTTATATAGTACATATATATCAAAATGTTCATAAAAAGAAATCCTAAAAGATGAACATATTTTCATCTACAAATAAAATTCAAAAATAATAATAATAAACCAAACAGTGCTACTATTGCATTAAAACCCAACAAAAATCATTTGTAAAATACCAACGTGATTTCAAATTTATTTTCTCCTAATTTTCCATTGAAGGGAATCATTTTACCCATATTTCCATTTATTTAATTGGAGGAGAAAAATAATTTGATTAAAAGTCAAATGACTCCTAAATGGTTTTGAATTTGAATTTCAAACCACTTCCAACTCTATTTGATATAATTTGAAGAAGTCATTTTATCTTCTCTCATGAAAATCATTGAGCTGCATAAATCTTCTGAATTTGAAATATGTCCAAAAGGAATTCAAATCTTTTCAAAATCCTTTTCATTTTAAATGGAAGAAGTCATATTTTCTTCACTCTAGGGTTTTGTGGTGAAACAAAATTTGAATTCGTTGAGAATCAAAAATGCAAAGTGAAAGTCTGGGAAAGTCATTTCATTCCCTCTCATTCAACTTTTCAAAAAGTTTCAAATTCCACTCGGTTTCACACAATCAATCACTCACAATCAAACAAATAATCAAAGTTATTTATTTAATATAACACTCCAAAATTTAGAATTTTGGGATGTTACAAAGCACCGCTGAGTGCCAGGCCTACTGCTGATGCAACTGACGACGTTAAGATCGTCTGGCAGAGCAAAGCTGATGACTACTCGATAGTTCAATGTGCCATGCTTTACGGCTTAGAACCGGGACTTCAACGACGTTTTGAATGTCATGGAGCATATGAGATGTTCCAGGAGTTGAAGTTAATATTTCAAGCAAATTCCCGGATTAAGAGATATGAAGTCTCCAATAAGTTCTACAGCCGCAAGATGGAGGAGAATAGTTCTGTCGGTGAACATATACTCAGAATGTCTGGGTACCATAATCACTGGACTCAACTGGGAGTTAATCTTCCAGGTGATAGTGCCATTGACAAAGTTCTTCAATCACTGCCACCAAGCTACAAGAGCTTCGTGATGAACTATAATATGCAAGGGATGGATAAGACAATTCCCGAGGTCTTCGCAATACTAAAGGCAGCGGAGGTAGAAATCAAAAAGGAGCATCAAGTGTTGATGGTCAGTAAGACCACCAGTTTCAAGAAGGGCAAAGGAAAGACGAAGGGGAACTTCAAGAAGAACAGCAAGCAAGTTGCTGCTTAGGAGAAGAAACCCAAGTCTGGACCTAAGCCTGAGACTGGGTGCTTCTACTGCAAGCAGACTGGTCACTGGAAGCGGAACTGCCCCAAGTATTTGGCGGATAAGAAGGATGGCAAAGTGAACAAAGGTATATGTGATATACATGTTATTGATGTGTACCTTACTAGAGCTCGCAGTAGCACCTGAGTATTTGATACTGGTTCTGTTGCTAATATTTGCAACTCGAAACAGGGACTACGGATTAAGCGAACACTGGCAAAGGACGAGGTGATGATGCGCGTGGGAAATGGTTCCAAAGTCAATGTGATCGCGGTCGGCACGCTACCTCTACATCTACCTTCGGGGTTAGTATTAGATCTAAATAATTGTTATTTGGTGCTAGCGTTGAGCATGAACATTATATCAGGATCTTGTTTGATGCGAGACGGTTATTCATTTAAATCAGAAAATAATGGTTGTTCTATTTATATGAGTAATATCTTTTATGGTCATGCACCCTTAAAGAGTGGTCTGTTTTTGATGAATCTCGATAGTAGTGATACACATATTCATAATGTTGAAGCCAAAAGATGCAGAGTTGATAATGATAGTGCAACTTATTTGTGGCACTGCCGTTTAGGTCATATCGGTGTAAAGCGCATGAAGAAACTCCATACTGATGGACTTTTGGAACCACTTGATTATGAATCACTTGGTACTTGCGAACCGTGCCTCATGGGTAATATGACTAAAATGCCGTTCTCTGGAACTATGGAGAGAGCAACAGATTTGTTGGAAATCATACATATAGATGTATGTGGTCCGATAAATGTTGAGGCTCGTGGCGGATATCGTTATTTTCTCACTTTCACAGATGATTTAAGCAGATATGGGTATATCTACTTAATGAAACATAAGTCTGAAACATTTGAAAAGTTCAAAGAATTTCAAAGTGAAGTTGAAAATCATCGTAACAAGAAAATAAAGTTTCTATGATCTGATCGTGGAGGAGAATATTTGAGTTACGAGTTTGGTCTACATTTGAAACAATGCGGAATAGTTTCCCAACTCACGCCACCCGGAACACCACAACGTAATGGTGTGTCCGAACGTCGTAATCGTACTTTACTAGCGATCGATGATGTCTCTTACGGATTGACCGCTATCATTTTGGGGTCATGCTTTAGAGACGGCCGCATTCATGTTAAATAGGGCACCATCGAAATCTGTTGAGATGACGCCTTATGAACGGTGGTCTGGAAAGAAACCAAAGTTGTCGTTTCTGAAAGTTTGGGGCTGCGATGCTTATGTGAAAAAACTTCAACCTGATAAGCTCGAACCCAAATCAGAGAAATGTGTCTTCATAGGATACCCAAAGGAAACTGTTGGGTACACCTTCTATCACAGATCCGAAGGCAAGACATTCGTTGCTAAGAATGGATCCTTTCTAGAGAAGGAGTTTCTCTCGAAAGAAGTGAGTGGGAGGAAAGTGGAACTTGATGAGGTAACTATACATGCTCCTCTATTGGAAAGTAGTTCATCACAGAAACCGGTTTTTGTGACGCCTACACCAATTAGTGAGGAAGTTAATGATGGTGATCATGGAACTTCAGATCAAGTTACTACTGAACCTCGTAGATCAACCAGAGTAAGATCCGCACCAGAGTGTTACGGTAATCCTATTCTGGAAGTCATGCTACTAGATCATGATGAACCTACGAACTATGAAGAAGCAATGGTGAGCCCAGATTCCGCAAAATGGCTTGAGGCCATGAAATCTGGGATGGGATCCATGTATGAGAACAAAGTGTGGACTTTGGTTGACTTGCCCGATGATCGGCAAGCAATTGAGAATAAATGGATCTTCAAGAAGAAGACTGACGCTGACGGTAATGTTACTGCCTACAAAGCTCTACTTGTTGCGAAAGGTTTTCGACAAGTTCAAGGGATTGACTACGATGAGACTTTCTCACCCGTAGCGATGCTTAAGTCTGTTCAAATCATTTTAGAAATTACCGCATTTTATGATTATGAAATTTGGCAAATGGATGTCAAAATTGCATTCCTGAATGGATTTCTGGAAGAAGAGTTGTATATGATGCAACCGGAAGGTTTTGTCGATCCAAAGGGAGCTAACAAAGTGTGCAAGCTCCAGCGATCCATTTATGGACTGGTGCAAGCCTCTCGGAGTTGGAATAAACGCTTTGATAGTGTGATCAAAGCATTTGGTTTTGTACAGACTTTTGGAGAAGCCTGTATTTCCAAAAAGGTGAGTGGGAGCTCTGTAGCATTTCTAATATTATATGTGGATGACATATTGTTGATTCGAAATGATATAGAATTTCTGGATAGCATAAAGGCATACTTGAATAAGAGTTTTTCAATGAAAGACCTCGGTGAAGCTGCTTATATATTGGGCATCAAGATCTATAGAGATAGATCAAGATGCTTAATTAGACTTTCACAAAGCACATACCTTGACAAAGTTTTGAAGAAGTTTAAAATGGATCAAGCAAAGAAAGGGTTCTTGCCTATGTTACAAGGTGTGAAGTTGAGTAAGAGTCAATGCCCAACCACTGCAGAAGATAGAGAGAAAATGAAAGATGTTCCCTATGCTTCAGCCATAGGCTCTATCATGTATGCAATGCTGTGTACCAGACCTGATGTGTGCCTTGCTAGAAGTCTAGCAGGGAGGTACAGAAGTAATCTAGGAGTGGATCACTGGACAGCGGTCAAGAACATCCTGAAATACCTGAAAACGACTAAGGATATGTTTCTCGTATATGGAGGTCACAAAGAGCTCATCGTAAACGGTTACGTTGATGCAATCTATGACACTGATCCGGACGTTTCTAAATCGCAAACTGGATACGTGTTTAGATTGAACGGTGGAGCTGTCAGTTGGTGTAGTTCTAAACAAAGCATTGTGGCGGGATCTACATGTGATGCGAAGTACATAGCTACTTCGGAAGCAGCAAATGAATGAGTCTGGATGAAGGAGTTCATATCCGATCTAGGTGTCATACCTAGTGCATTGGGTCCAATGAAAATCTTTTGTGACAATACTCGTGCAATTGCCTTGGAAAAGGAATCCAGATTTCACAAGAGAACCAAGCACATCAAGAGACGCTTTAATTCCATCTGGGATTTAGTCCAGGTGGGAGACATAGAAATTTGCAAGATACATATGGATCTGAATGTTGCAGACCCGTTGACTAAGCATCTTCCATGAGCAAAATATGATCAGCACCAAGGCTCCATGGGTGTTAGAATCATTACTGTGTAATCTAGATTATTGACTCTAGTGCAAGTGGGAGACTGGAGGAAATATGCCCTAGAGGCAATAATAAAGTTATTATTTATTTCCTTATATCATCATAAATGTTTATTATTCATGCTAGAATTGTATTAACCGGAAACATAATACATGTGTGAATACATAGACAAACAGATTGTCACTAGTATGCCTCTACTTTACTAGCTCGTTGATCAAAGATGGTTATGTTTCCTAACCATAGACATGAGTTGTCATTTGATTAATCGGGTCACATCATTAGGGGAATGATGTGATTGACATGACCCATTCCGTTAGCTTAGCACCCGATCGTTTAGTATGTTGCTATTGCTTTCTTCATGACTTATACATGTTCCTATGACTATGAAATTATGCAACCCCCGTTTACCGGAGGAATACTTTGTGTGCTACCAAACGTCACAACATAACTGGGTGATTATGAAGGTGCTCTACAAGTGTCTCCAAAGGTACTTGTTGGGTTGGCGTATTTCGAGATTAGGATTTGTCACTTTGATTGTCGGAGAGGTATCTCTGGGCCCTCTCAGTAATGCACATCACTTAAGCCTTGCAAGCATTGCAACTAATGAGTTAGTTGCGGGGTGATGTATTACAGAACGAGTAAAGAGACTTGTCGGTAACGAGATTGAACAAGGTATTGAGATACCGACGATCGAATCTCGGGCAAGTAACATACCGATGACAAAGGGAACAACGTATGTTGTTATGCGGTTTGACCGATAAAGATCTTCGTAGAATATGTAGGAGCCAATATGAGCATCCAGGTTCCACTATTGGCTATTGACCGGAGACGTGTCTCGGTCATGTCTACATAGTTCTCAAACCCGTAGGGTCCGCACGCTTAGCGTTACGATGACCGTTATATTATGAGTTTATATGTTTTGATGTACTGAAGGTTGTTCGGAGTCCCGGATGTGATCACAAACATGACGAGGAGTCTCGAAATGGTCGAGACATGAATATTGATATATTGGAAGCCTATGTTTGTATATCGGAAGTGTTCCGGGTGAAATCGGGATTTTACCGGAGTACCGGGAGGTAAATGGGCCTTAGTGGCCCTTTACGGAGAAGAGGAGAGGCGGCCAGGGCTGGGCCGCGCGCCCCTCCCCCTAGTCCGAATAGGACAAGGAGAGGGGGGCGACACCCCCCTTTCCTTCTCTCCCTCCTCTTTCCCCCTCCTGAATCCTATTCCAACTAGGAAAAGGGGGAGTCCTACTCCCGGTGGGTGTAGGACTCCTCCTGGCGCGCCCTCTCCCTGGCCGGCCGCACCCCCCTTGCTCCTTTATATATGGGGATAGGGGGCACCCCATAGACACAAAAATTGATCAAGTTGATCTTTTAGCCGTGTGCGGTGCTCCCCTCCACCATAGTCCACCTTGATAATACTGTAGCGGTGCTTAGGCGAAGCCCTGCGTCGGTACAACATCAACATCGTCACCACGCCATCATGCTAACGAAACTCTCCCTCAACACTCGGCTAGATCGGAGTTCGAGGGACGTCATTGGACTGAACGTGTGCTGAACTCGGAGGTGCCGTACGTTCGGTACTTTTATCGGTCGGGTCGTGAAGACGTACGACTACATCAACCGCGTTGTGCTAACGCTTCCGCTTTCGGTCTACGAGGGTACGTGGACAACACTCTCCCCTCTTGTTGCTGTGCATCACCATGATCTTGAGTGTGCGTAGGAATTTTTTTGAAATTAGTACGTTCCCTAAGAACCACAGTTCATCCGGTGTCGTCTCAACAGATTTAGATGGTGCCCCTTTTTAATGTGAATGCAGCTATCTCTAATGCATAAGCCCAAAACGATAGCAGTAAATCAGTAAGAGACATCATAGATTGCACTATATCCAATAATAGTACAGTTATGACATTCGGACCAACCATTATGCTGTGGTGTTCCAGGTGGCACGATTTTGTGAAACTATTCCACATTGTTTTAATTGAAGACCAAACTCGTAGCTCAAATATTTGTCTCTTCGATCACATCATAGAAACTTTATTTTCTTGTTACGATGATTTTCCACTTCACTCTGAAATTCTTTGAACTTTTCAAATGTTTCAGACTTATGTTTCATCATGTAGATATACCCATATCTGCTCAAATCATCTGTGATGGTCAGAAAATAACGATACCCGCCGTGAGCATCAACACCCATTAGACTGCATACATCAGTATGTATTATTTCCTACAAGTTTGTTGCTTGCTCCATTGTTCCGGAGAACGGAGTCTTAGTCATCTTGCCCATGAGGCATGGTTCGCAAGCATCAACTGATTCATACAAGTGATTCCAAAAGCCCATCAGCATGGAGTTTTTTCATGTGCTTTATACCAATATGACCCAAACGGCAGCGCCACAAATAAGTTGCACTGTCATTATTAACTTTGCATCTTTTGGCTTCAATATTATGAATATGTGTATCACTACGATCGAGATTCAACAAACCAATTTCATTGGGTGTATAACCATAGAAGGTTTTATTCATGTAAACAGAACAACAATTATTCTCTGATTTTAAATGAATAACCGTATTGCAATAAACATGATCAAATCATATTCATGCTCAACGCAAACGCCAAATAACATTTATTTAGGTTAAACACTAATCCCAAAAGTATAGGGAGTGTACGATGATGATCATATCAATCTTGGAACCACTTCCAACACACATCGTCACTTCACCCTTAACTAGTCTCTATTTATTCTGTAACTCTTCTTTCGAGTTACTAATTTTTAGCAAACGAACAAGTATCAAATACCCAGGGACTACTATAAATACTAGTAAGGTACACATCAATAACCTGTAGATCAAATATACCCTTGTTCACTTTGCCATCCTTCTTATCCACTAAATATTCAGGGCATTTCCGCTTCCAGTGACCAGTCCCTTTGCAGTAGAAGCACTTAGTCTCAGGCTTAGGTCCAGACTTGGGCTTCTTCACTTGAGCAGCAACTTGCTTGCCGTTCTTCTTGAAATTCCCTTTCTTTCCCTTTGCCCTTTTCTTGAAACTAGTGGTCTTGTTAATCATCAACACTTGATGCTCTTTCTTGATTTCTACCTACATCGATTTCATCATCATGAAAAGCTCGGGAATCATTTACGCCATCCCTTGCATACTACAGTTCATCACGAAGTTCTACTAACTTGGTGATGGTGACTAGAGAATTCTCTCAATCACTATTTTATCTGGAAGATTAACTCCCACTTGATTCAATCGATTGTAGTACCCAGACAATTTGAGCACATGCTCACTGCTTGAGCTATTCTCCTCCATCTTTTAGCTATAGAACTTGTTGGAGACTTCATATCTCTCAACTCGGGTATTTGCTTGAAATATTAATTTCAACTCCTGGAACATCTCATATGGTCCATGACGTTCAAAACGTCTTTGAAGTCCCGATTCTTAGCTGTTTAAGCATGGTGCACTAAACTATCAAGTAGTCATCATATTGAGCTAGCCAAATGTTCATAACATCTGCATCTGCTCCTGCAATAGGTTTGTCACCTAGTGGTGCATCAAGGACATAATTCTTCTGTGCAGCAATGAGGATAAACCTCAGATCACGGATCCAATCCGCATCATTGCTACTAACATCTTTCAACTTAGTTTTCTCTAGGAACATATCAAAAATAAAACAGGGGAGCTAAACGCGAGCTATTAATCTACAACATAGATATGCTAATACTACCAGGACTAAGTTCATGATAAATTTAAGTTCAATTAATCATATTACTTAAGAACTCCCACTTAGATAGACATCCCTCTAATCCTGTAAGTGATCACGTATCCATATCAACTAAACCATAACCGATCATCACGTGAAATGGGGTAGTTTTCAATGGTGAACATCACTATGTTGATCATATCTACTATATGATTCACGCTCGACCTTTCGGTCTCAGTGTTCCGAGGCCATATCTGCATATGCTAGGCTCGTCAAGTTTAACCTGAGTATGCTGCGTGTGCAAAACTGGCTTGCACCCATTGTAGATGGACATAGAGCTTATCACACCCGATCATCACGTGGTGTCTGGGCATGACGAACTTTGGCAACGGTGCATACTCAGGGAGAACACTTTTATCTTGAAATTTAGTGAGAGATCATCTTATAATGCTACCATCGAACTAAGCAAAATAAGATGTATAAAAGATAAACATCACATGCAATCAAAATATGTGACATGATATGGCCATCATCATCTTGTGCCTTTGATCTCCATCTCCAAAGCATCGTCATGATTTCCATCATCACCGGCATGACACCATGATCTCCATCATCTTGATCTATATCAATGTGTCGTCACATGGTCGTCTCGCCAACTATTGCTCTTGCAACTATTGCTATTGCATAGCGATAAAGTAAAGCAATTATTTGGCGCTTGCATCTTATGCAATAAAGAGACAACCATAAGGCTTCTGCCAGTTGCCGATAACTTCAACAAAACATGATCATCTTATACAACAACTTATGTCTCATCACGTCTTGACCATATCACATCACAACATGCCCTGCAAAAACAAGTTAGACGTCCTCTACTTTGTTGTTGAAAGTTTTACGTGGCTGCTATGGGCTGAGCAAGAACCGTTCTTACCTACGCATCAAAACCACAATGATAGTTTGTCAAGTTAGTGTTGTTTTAACCTTCTCAAGGACCGGGCATAGCCACACTCGGTTCAACTAAAGTTGGAGAAACTGACACCTGCTAGTCACCTGTGTGCAAAGCACGGCGGTAAAACCAGTCTCGCGTAAGCGTACGTGTAATGTCGGTCCGGGCCGCTTCATCCAACAATGACTACAAAAAAAGACACATCCGTGACATTTTGGGCCGAACGAATTTTTTTCTATCATACATATGACACTTCTATGACGATAGTTGTGACAAAACCTGGTATCATCATAGATGTGGTGGGCTCCTACTTCTATGACAAAAAATCGTGACAGAAAATGGGCTTTTCGTCCTGGGCGGGCCGGAGACGCAGCTGCATGACATTCTTTGGGCCGTCCATAACGGAAAAAACCATGGTAGAAGCGAGGGCGAGGAAAATTTTGGGGAGTTCCCAGTTACGGTGGGAGGTTGGGGGGCCGAGCGATGCGTGTTTCTCTCGTACACGTACGCGCGTGTGTGCGAGGCATTGGCTCTAACTGAACCCGAGCGAGGCATTGGGCTCTAACTGAACCCGAGCGATTGCACTACAGGCTACGCGTTACTGAACCCGAGCGATCGATCGATGGTTGTTAACTGAACCCGATCGAGTGATTCCTTCGCTACTGCTGCTAACTGAAGCCGATCGATGCTGCCTCTGGATGAACAGTGAGTGTTGCGGGGTGGGCGTGGTTGGATGAACAGTTCCCGGTGGGGGTGGATGAACGGGACCCCGTGGTGTTGCCTCTGGATGAATAGGACCCCGATCGATCGAGCCGGTTGGGGCTGGATGAACAGGACCCCGTGGAGGGCTGGATGAACAGGACCCCGTGGAGGGCTGGATGAACAGGACCAGCCCGTGGAGGGCTGGATGAACAGTAGACGGTGGAGGGCAGGATGAACAGTAGCCCATGGAGGGGTGGTTGAATAGGAGCCCGTGGAGAGGGCTGGATGAACAGTAGCCGGTGGAGTAGCGCGCGGTGGAGGCTGGATGAACAGGAGCCCGTGGATGAACAGTCGCAGGTGGAGGCTGGAGGAGGTCGACGGTGGATGAACAGTAGCTCATGGAGGCTGGAGGGGGTCGACGGTGGAGATGAACTGTATCCCGTGGAGTCCCATTTTGCGGTACGCCACACCCCTCCTAATGAACAGGACCCCCGTTTCGAACATAGCGCTCCAACACAAGTCCGTTTCCTCCGTTTTGTGGTACGCCACACCCGTCCCGATGAACAGGACCCCCGTTTCGACCGTAGGAGGTCCGTTTCCTCTGTTTGGCGGTACGCCGGACCCCTCCCGATCAACAGGATCCCGTTTCGAACGTGGCCGGTCGAACACAAGGCCGTTTCTTCCATTCTGCTGTACGTCAGGCCTCGTTTCCATTGCCTGTTTCGTCCAAGCCCTCCCGATGAACACGACGCATTCCGTTGCCTCCCCATGAACACAACGCATTCCGTTGCCTCCCCATGAACACGACGACGACGCTGTTTCTCCGTTCCGATCCAGCGATGTACACGAGCCCTCGCCGTACGTATGCGCGAGTAGGCGTTCGAGACCCCGCCTGTATGTACACAAACGTGGCCGTATTTTATTTCTTGCACCCTGACCATTGTACGTACGTGTACATGCTACGTGCGCGCCTCTACTACGACACGTGCGCGCCTCTACATCGACCAGTATATATGTACGTACACGTTCGCGACCAGAATGACAACACTACGTACGCTTCGACCAGGTGGGTCCCGACTGTCAGGCACTTCCTTGCGTGCGAGTATGTAGCTGGTGGGTCCCAGCAGTCAGGGGGTGAATCATTTTGTTTTTTTGCCCGGACGCACTTCCTTGCGTGCGAAGGTGTAGCTGGTGGGTCCCAACAGTCATGGGGAAACATTTTTTTTCGCGAAATATGGTGGCCCGTCCGGTGGGTCCCCGCTGTCAGGTGGAGGAATAATTATTTTGCACGTAATAAGGAGGCACTTCCTTGCTGCGGCCGTGGACCCAGCTGTCAGCCTCTCCATGTACAGTCCACGTCCGATGAAACTCGTTCCTTGACCACGTTGACCATGCCGCGCCGAGAGCACCAGGGCGGTGGACGACGGCGAGGCCTAGGAAGGGGACGACAGGGAGCCGGGGAAGACGCGGCAGTGGAAGCCCGTGCGAAGAGGAGTACGAGGGTTCACTGGTTCGGCCGCGGTGTGAGGCTGCCGTCGCCGCAGGGCCTGGCCAGCGGTGGGAATAGTAGGGGCGGTGAGGCCTCCGCGGCAGCACAGCCGACCACGGGAGGCAGGAGCATGCGGCACGACCGGCGCTGCTTTGGGCGGCTGGAGCAAGAAGACCAGAGGTTGAAGAAGCACTACGACCGTTGGATGGACATCGTACGGTCACTGGAGCTAGAATCGTTCATATTGACTACAGTTCACAAAGGCTCCCATCCCAGTCAACTTAGTAGGCCCACAAGTCAGCCTCCCACCATGGTGGGTCCCAGCTAGCAGGGGGTATTCAGTTTTTTTGTGCGTAATAAGGAGGCACTTCCTGTGGGTCCTAGCTGACAGTGGGGGGAACGTTTTTTACATGAAATACGCTGGCCCGTTCGGTGGGTCCGAGCAATCAGGGGGGAAACGTTTTTTTTGTGAAATAAGGTGGCCCGTCCGGTGGGTCCCTGCTGTAAGGTGGAGGAATAATTATTTTGCGTGTAATAAGAAGGCACTTCCTTGCGGCCGCCTGGACCCAGCTGTCAGCCTCTCCACGTACAGTACTCTTCTGATGGAAGTCGGTCGTTAACCACGTTGACCACGCCGCGCCAAGAGCACCAGGGCGGTGGTCTGGACGACGGCGAGGCCTAGGAAGGGGACGACGCGGAGCCGGGGAAGACGCAGCAGTGGAAGCCCGCGCGGAGAAGAGTACGAGGGTTCACTGGTTCGGCTGTGGTGTGAGGCTGTCGTCGCCGCAGAATAACAGGGGGTGTGGGTGAGTGGAGGGATGGCCTGGCCAGCGGTGGGAGTATTATGGGGGCGGTGAGGCCTCCGCGGCAACACAGCCGGCCACGGGAGGCAGGAGCAGGCAGCATGACCGGCGCTGCTTTGGGCGGCTGGACCAAGAAGACCAGAGGTTGAAGAAGCACTACGGCCGTTGGATGGACATCGTGCGGTCACTGAAGCTAGAAATGTTTATTTTGACTAAGTTGAAAAAGCCCTTGGTACGCTCCAACTTAGTAGGCCCACAGGTCAGCCTCCAAATCGGTGCGCCCCAGATGTCAGGGGGAGGAATCATTTTTTGGGCGGCCGAAGCTAAGAATATCCGAGATTGAAGAAGAAGCACGACATCCGTTGGATAGACATCCAACGGCCACTGCTGCTAGAACCGTGTGTTGACTATAATAAGTTGGCAAAGCCTTGCATATGCGTCAACTTATTTTTTTAGGGGACGCATCACTTAGTAGGCCCACAAGTGTGTGGCAGAGAACTTATAGCCCATTTGCATTTTGTAAGAATGTACAGCCCATTTTGGAATTCTAATGGAATTTACAACAACCCATTTACAGTTTGTTAAAAGTACAACCCATTTTCTAGCTAGGACAATGATTATTAATTTGAACCAACCGTTGAAGACAGAATTCAATAAAATTTCCCACATTTTGATGGGCTCCAAAATATTTTTATCCCGAAATTTCTAGTCAGATTAAATATAAATTTGTATTACGTAAAAATCCAACGAAACATTGCGCGCGCAACAATGAAAATTTAAGATTTTCAAAATCCATAAATAATATTTTATAAACTAATTTCGTGTTTGGTGCATTTTTTATAGTTACTGCCCAGTTTTTATAATTACATCCCATTTATTATTTTTAAAGCCCATTTTCCTGTTAAGCCTAATGCATCCCTCCTAGGAAAGATTTGCAGCCCAGCGGGGCGGAGAATAACAAGTTGACCTTGCCTGGGTATTCCTCAAAAAGACGTATAACTGGGTTAGCCATTTTCATTTTGAAAAAATTAGTATGTGGGCTGGATATCTGGCCTGGTCTAGACGGGCCACAGCCCGCCCAGTTAATACCCTGCTCTCCTATGAACAACAACGAAATCATCGCCAAGAAAAACTCTGCAGTGCTCACGCCTCAAAAACACAAATATTGCTCGAGCTGCTTGGTCCCAGCTGTCGGCTGCACCTTGTGCAATTCTCTCGTTTATATTTACTACATAGGTTGACAATGGTGTGGGACCGTGATGTCACGAAACTAGGAGAAAGCAAAAAAGATATAGTTGTACATAATAAGGAGGCACTTGCGTACGTATGGCTATGGCCCTAGTGGGTCCCTAGTGTCATCCAGTCAAAATAAAGTCATCTCCTGAATCCTCATGTTCGTTGACGATGTCAATAATGCTCGGCGCCACAGCGAGCGCAACAACTCGAAGGACAATGGAGAGGGCCTCGCGGGCCCTACAGATGGTCTGATACAGCGCCCGCTACTCATTCAGGAAGCTAGGATCATCGGACACCTATGAGCACCTTCGAGAAACTGAGACGGCATGGAACGGTAAGGCCGCGCTTGGGAGCTCTGGTTTATTTCAAACCTGTATTAACATACAAGTTTAATTTACTCGTCATCGAAAACAAGCGTAAAATATAGGCGTAATGAAACCGAGGGCCCGAGGTCTGTAAGTAAAATCGGCGGGTTACGCGTGTAATTTGAGAGACCATTGTATATTTTACGAGCACTACTATATGGACGACATTACTAGACGATACATGCACGACGTGCGTATCATGCCATCCATGGGCAAGGCTGAAACAGCAGCTAACAGCTGGATTAGCAATCGTCCGAGTGTCGTTCAATGTTTTTATCGTGTGTCAAGTACTTCCGATATTTTACTAGTCGAAATCGACCAACCAAGGGCCTTCGCCCGAGACCATCTGCGTTAATTTACAAGCGTCAGTTTTACAAGCGGTTTTGGTTGGAAAACGATGATCCAATCACGGCCTAATATCATGAGTTGGTCGAAAGATCATATGGTTTTACGTCTAACCTACCCGACTTGTCGTATAGGCTATGAATGAAAGATCAGACGATGAACTTATTAAGCAAGGAAACAACAGAAGAGGATGATCTTCTTAACAAGCAAATCACTGGCATTAGATCGACATGCAAAACAATACGAAGCATTATTCTCAGGAGGCACGGTGAACAGCTCGTGATGCCGCATGCCACAACATTCCAAGCTCAACTTTGCAATCAAACACAAGGCCTGGCATTACATAGACAATATTCAGAACAAACTCTTAACATAGGAATATCTCAGCAGAGTAACTATTTACTTCTAAACTGAACACAGGAATCGGAAAAAACACTCAACGCTGCTCACAGCAAGGGCGTCCCACTCAAAAATATCAAATGCATGTCTTCTGGCTAACATCAATGAGCAAATTTTGACAAGGTTTTCCAATTCCAATATATTAAACTAACGTCTTCTTGCTAACATCAATGATTAAACTTTGACAAGCTTTTCCCATTCAAAATATGTAATGCCTATGATCGTAGAGTCCTGTCGTAGCTTTTATACTTGTTTGGGCACTTTTTGCCCAGGGCACTCCACATATTGTTAAATTGTCAATGGTCTCTGCAGACTAGTCATGTCACCGGTGTCTAATAATACTCTGTAAAGCTTCTCGGTCATTCCTTCTGTAATGTAGTGCAAACAGTGACTGCTTCTTTCTGCAAAGTGGAACGACCAACTAGACCCAGTAATGCAGCAGTTTGCCTTACACATTGGCTCCTTTTGTGCAGTTCAACTAAAATCAAAGTCGGAATAAAACCGAGCTTTAATTTTGATATCCCTGTAAGCAACAATAGGTATAAGGTAAACAATTACTAAGAAATAACGGTTGATGACTTGTACTCCCAGAAGAAAAGCATCTACTGATCTACTTTATCTTAATGGGAAACAAAGCAGGAGAGTAGCAATTCTCCATCAGTGTGATTCATTCATATTAACTCAGACATTATCTTAACAATGCCTTGTTTCAACATGTATAAAGAACGACAAAGCTTATAAAGGGGGTGATGCTGAATTTGTTGTAACAAAGCAACAAGCATCATGTCTGGGTTGGTCCCATTTTTGTTCACTACTTAATGGGAAAAACCAACAATACAATAGCTTCAATTCATCATTTATTTAAAACAGTACCAATACAAGTAGCACAACATCTCAAAACACACTGCACGATCATGTGGATGAAGGCAAGTACCAACCTGTCATGACGCACACAAGATCACGTACGAATCTGCCAACATGAATAGGAAATCCAATCTCGTTTTGTGCAGTTGCACTGAAATCAAGCAAAGTGTTTCGCGTAGCGGAGCAAAATGTCACAATAGCAACAAGTTGAATAGATATCCCTGTATAAACAGAGGCAAAAAAGGAATCAATTACTGGCTAATAAAGGAGGATGAAACATGCGGCCACAAAAATGGTAATCCCGCCAATCCCTAACAAGTGTTGCAGTTTTGAAATAAGATTCAGTAGTTAATTCTGAGAGTGGCATCAATTACTGGCTTATAAAGGGGGTGATGCCGAATTTGTTGTAACAAAGCAACAAGCATCATGTCTGGGTTGGTCCCATTTTTGTTCACTACTTAATGGGAAAAGACAGTAATGCAATAGCTTCAATTCATTATTTATTTAAAACAGTACCAATACAAGTAGCACAGCATCTCAAAGCACACTGCACAATCATGTGGATGAAGGCCTGTACTGACCTTTCATGAGACGACCAACATAAAATACGAATCTACCAACACGAATAGGAAATCCAATCAAGTTTTGTGTAGTTGCACTGAAATCAAGCAAAGTTGCCGGTGTGACATTTAAGTTTTCTATAGCAACAAGTTGAATAGATATCCCTGTTTTAAGAGGCGAAAAAGAAAACAATTACTGGCCAATAAAGGTGGATGAAACATGCGGCCACAAAAAGAAGCATCTACCTTATCTTGATGGAAAACAAAGTATAGGACAGTAGCATTTCTAAAACGGTTGCATTGATTCATATTAACAGAGAAATTCTTTTTAAAATATATCAGTAGTTAATTCTGAGATTAACAACAGCAAAATAGCTGCATGGGACATGCCAGCACCATGTGCGTCCACACGTATAAATGGGTGATGCAGAGTATGTAGCGAAGCAGCATATATGCGCTGGTCCCATATTTGTTCTCTTTGAACCTTCTTCCTATGTGAGGGCAGCAAATCTAGTCATGCACAAACTACCCGACCCCCAGTTTCTTTCCCTTTTCAACAAAGAGATTGGTTCCTTATAGATGTGTGTACTGGGTTACCCCCTGTTTCCCTTTTCGACCTACAAAGCGGCTGGATAGCCAGTCTATACTACTTTCCGCCCCTCCTTTCCTCATTGAACCATGTCCTAGATTCTTGCTCCAGCCCACCGCACCCTTCTTTCCTCTTTGAGCCAAGACCTAGATTTGACTACAGATTGAAAAAGATCCACATGCAGCTAGAGCAACGACGGTTTCAAAGAAACTTATACCTTAGGGTCGTAAGGATGTGGCAAGGCGTGCGGCGGGAGGCCGGATCTGCCCACACTAAGTACGGCAGCAAGGAAGAAGGGGTCGGTGGCCCTCCCGCACAGGCGCTGGGTGAAAGAGAACAGCACAACCGGCATTGGATTGCCTCCCTCGCCGAAGCCGATAGAGTGAACGTTGCACCTCCTCCCCTTCCCGGTGCGACAGGATACGGACGCCTCCTTCACCAGCTGTGAGGGGGGAGAGAGAGACAAGAGGCCAACGCAATCTTGTTTAGATCTGGTGAAGAGAGGGTGAGAGACTGTGAATATAGCAAACCCTAGCAAATGTATCTAGACTCATTTTAGTGCTAGATACCTCCGTATCTAGACAAATCTAAGACAAGTAATTCGGAACAGAGGGAGTAACATATATGTAGTGCGGCGAGCGTGTGGAGAGTGCAAACCCTAGCGAACAAGCACTGAGGCTCCCGCTTATATATATAATACTGTAGTATAGACTGAGCTCCAGTGCCTTCACTGCACCTACTTTTGGATGTATGACAAGTGAGCCAGCCACATTTTGGGCCCACCTGTCGTAAAACCCTAGCGAAAATTGCACCAACGTGAAAGACGACTGCGTCTCCAATGCAACCAAGGTGAACTAACGAAGGATATCATCTTTGTGCGTAACAAGCAAAGAGCACCGATGGAAGACATCTTGTTTTTCATTGAAAATAGATCAGCTTCACCAGCCGACGCAACCATGAGCATCGATAGGTCATCGTGGTGATGCATCATCCATTTGGCATCAAGTTTGGGTGAGGCACCTAAGAAGTTCGACAAATCCTCACGGTGGTCTGTTTCTTCTTAGTAATCAAGCTTGAGGAAGGAATAACCACGTGGCAGAGGACAGTGAGGCGGAACAACAATGGCCATCCAATTTTGTGCAGTTCCACTAAAATTGAGGAAGACATGCCCGGGTATGGAGACACGCATCACTGTTTCCAAAAATATAAAAAAGGGTTAGCAACGACATCTCAATTGTCAATAAGAATTAATGAAAAGTACACCAACAAACAGAAGCATCATAATTATCTTGATGGGAACTAAACCAGGATACCCGAGAAAAAAAAGCATTTCTTCATTTAACCAGTGATAGTACTACCACCATATGGACAATAACCGCACAACCACCATGTACTTTTTGTCAAAACAACATGTATACCTCCATTGAGGCATAAATCAGGACAACTTTTTGAGTGGCATTTCCTCTATAATAGTACTAGTAGGTGATGTTGGACCAGCCGACGAGCCCTGGCTACTATGCATGGGGAGCTGGGGAGTAGTCGCATAGAAGAAAACCTGCACGCAGCGACCTGGGGAGCTGGACCAGTACAAGAAGTTATACCTCAGGTGGGCGAGATGTCGTTTAGGCGGGTGGGTGGGATCTGCCCACACGACGGCAGTGAACAAGGGCATGGAGGATCTTCATCCGCGCCAGCGCCCGCTCCGAGATGACGGTGCGCATCGGCTTCCTCCGTCGCCGACGGAGACAACGTCAATGGTGCACCTCCTCACCTCCCACAGCGGACGGGATTCGGCCGGATCTGTGACCACCGGTGAGGAGAGAGATAGAGTGGACAATGTCATCTTGTTTTGATATGGAGAGGGTGAGAGAGCGAGACGCGAGAAACTCTATCAAACAAGAGGCCATAATGGAGTAAAAAAATCTCTCCATAGCAGTGGTTTTAAATAGAATGCGCGCGTTCCTGGAAAAAAGAAACGAAAACCGGTGGACAATATTTTAAGGGTCTGTCTAGGACACATCTAGATGTGACATAGTTATGTCACATATAAGTTGATGTCCACTCTGTTTGTGGTCTTTTCCTAGTTTTTTTTGTTTCTTGTTGCTACATTATATACTTGTGGGAGCTTAGATGTGATATCCTTAAATAACATCTAGATGTGAATTAGACAAACTGATTTTCTAACGTACCAAGAAAGAAAACTCGATCAAAAACACGCCCCCGCTTCCAGGTCGCGAGAGTCGTCGCGCACACACACATAGACATAGACATGCATATCTGTGTTTACGTAAAATTTCATTTCCATCTCCATCTCCAATCATATTTGTCCAACTGGCACATTATTTACGTTGTTAATTATATACGCAGAAATATTAACGTACAACATCTCTTGTTTGCGCACGTCCGAACCGCTGCCACGGCCGGTCCTGACCAACCCGAACCCTCTTCATCACCCGCGCGTGCTTCCCGCCCGAAACGGTCAGTGCCGCATTCATGCCCGGACAGAGTGGACGCGACCTCTCAGTGGCGCCGGCATTGATTGCAGCACACCGGCCGAGAGAGCGTCGCCCGCGCCGCTTCCGGGTGCACTCAGCTGCTCCGCGTTCAAAGGTCGCAATAGCCAGCTACAACATGCGCGATCTCTTCCAGTAGTAAGTTCTTGGGTGTCCGTGCTACAGCTAGCTGTCCTCCCCCAACTCGTCAATCTCTTCCAGTAGTGCTAGTACTCCATGGCGCGATCCATCGACAAGCAGGCGGGAAAATTATGGGGTACTACTTGGTTTGCGGTGAGTGGCATGCCGAGCGACCGTGTGGGGTCGATCCGTGGAGGAGGGTGAGACACGGACACGACAGACGTGATTTAAACATTGGTTTTGCTCGATGGCGCGATCCAACGAAACGAAACGTTGGTTTCTCTCCGTTTCCATTTTTTCTCCAGAAAAATGGAAACTTTTCCACTCCATTTTCATTCCTATTCCAAGGTTGCCCCGTTACAACATTCCATCAAATACAAAGGAAAACTAACATGCATGCTGAAGCATCTCAATGATTCACAGATCATAGCCAATATTTACTTCACAACTAAAGAAAAAAGTTGTGAGAGCGTGTACAATAGAAAAACTACTGATGGGGTCACTAAACATGATTTAATTTCCTGGCTAGGTAGAACCTGTCAAAGGAATGTGCTAGAGGGACATTCTTTAGTGAGAATGTCAGCAACAATAGAAGCAGCACTCTTTGGTTCTCCACCTTCTGGTACCTCTTGTTCCATAGCACTTTCCATGTCGGGAAGGACAGACGGCTGGCATCCTCGGATCATACGATGCTTTTGTGCAGTTACACTAAAATCGACCTGAGCATCCCTGATGGCAAATATATTGAAGAAGTGTGATTAGAATAATAGTACTGGCACTAGTTCATGAGACATAAACTCATCACAAATAGAAGCCGGTAGAAGTAGAGAAAGATCAACATGGAGATGGAGCTACAGCAGTGGAGCAAGCCGGCTCCAAAAGGAAGATGGACTACTTGGGACATCGGGCTGTAGCTAGAAGGGTGGTTGGGACACGGCATCGGCCCATACCGCAGTGACCCCTGATTGGGATGCACCGACTATGGGTTTTCTCCCTCGCCGATGTCGACCGCGTCAACGCAGAACATTGTTCCCTTCCCCCAGCTGCGGGATCAGGCCCGTCGTTCTATGCTTGTGAAGAGAGCAACCTAAGCAAGCAGGCTTGTAGCCTAGGCTCCTGCTAGTGTATATATAGTGGTTTTCTTTTTCTCTCCATATCAACCATTTTATATTGCGTACGTGTCATTCAAGAGTGAAATGATGGTTGCTTCTTCCGACTAACTTACTGTGTGATTTGACTGCTCCTTAGTGGCCCCTACACGTACTCCCCCTACGTGTATGCAACAGTCACACGTACACATGGACGCAAAAACGCGCGCGATGCCCTAATGCATGCATGTCCGAGCACACGACGGAACACACACGGTCATGCTCAAGTGCTCAACCTACACGTGCATGCACACACATACTCAGTCAGGGTGAGCTAGTGACCGTATGAACACCGGAAAATATATATATTGAGCGCAATGAGCATATTATGAAGTCCACTGACCGTATATTTACAAATATACAGTGACAAACAGTGTATTTATCTCGTTTGAAATTAAGCCATATTAACCGGAGAGGAGGCAGCATGGACTAGCATTACTTTGTTGTGTCCCGTCAACTTGATGAACGAGGAGAAGGTTGCAGGGCGGGAGAAGCTTGCGTGTAGTGGCTCGCAGGACAAGGAGAAACTTTTGACTAATGCAAGCTCTCCCTCGCTCAGGCGGTGGACGTGCAACAGTTAATTTGGTGTCAGATTGCCAGAAGCATACACTATACTACTAGTGTTATTATTGTTCGACTTCCCGAACAACCAAGCGCAAAGTTTACTAGTACTACTACTATAGTCCATAAAGGTACGTACTATACTAGTACTAGGAACCGGATGGAGGAGCGTCTGCACTCTTATTATAATTTTAAAATGTGATAAAGCAATCTTCAACACATTTGGTTCTCTTCGAGGGTTCTCGCATGTGATAATGAAAGTTGATTGCATGGAACACTCGCCACAATTCTCACTTAATTCTGGCTCATATCCTGTTACAAATAGTAGCACTCAGTAATATTTCCTCTTTTTTGTTATTCAGCATGTAAACAGGTCAGCAAACCTTGCGGCGCATCTTCGTGCAAACCATGCTTGCTGCACTTTGAATGTGGCTGAGAGCTGGCTTGATGAAACACCTCGCTTCCTACTTCTTTTTTGCGGGGTACCTCGCTTCCTAGTGACCAGTGTCTTGGCTGATCATCCTAAGAATGCTTACATATGAATAAATCTCTCTCATTTACCCGCAAAAAAGATTAAGCCATATTAACCGGAAAGGAGGGAGTATGGACTAGCACTACTTTTTGGTGTGTCCCGTCAACTCGCAGAACAAGGAGAAGCTTGCAGGACAAGGTGAAGCTCACTTACGCCTTTTGACTAATGCAAGCTACCCTCGGTGGACATGCATCAGTCCATTCGGTGTCAGATTGTCAGAGGCATACACTGTAGTACCCAACATGCGGAGTACCATCATTGTTCGACTTCACGAAGGGGCGAAGAGCCAAGCGCAGTAGTATGAGTACTTGGTTTTGCACCTTCATACTACTCCACCCTCTGTCACAGTTTACAGGGCGCGCTTCATTATGATGTATTTCTCTCAATGCATTTCCACCACCAGAGAGACTTTAGACGCGTTTGGTATAATGCTCAATTAATTAGGGCGTGGTAATCGCAATCAAGTCCACAATTTTCTCTCTGTGTACTGTACTACTACGGAGTGCATGCATGTGTGTACCCATGGTGGAAGCACTGCATGCATGTGTGTACGCATTATTCCCTCTAGTAATAGACACCGTGCTATAACTACCAATGCTATTTTTCAGGCCGATCACTAGTCGCCTTGGTCCCAAAGATTTTTTTTTCTTTTTTCTGAAACGCGATGTATAAACAGTGACGGATGGAGTAGTATGAGCAGATTCAAAAAAGAGCGTATTGATGGTTGCTTCTTCAGAGAAACTTACAATGGGAAAGGTGGGGCTTATGATTTGACTGCTCATTACTCACTATTAATGCGGCGCAACGACCGGGCTGAGTCTCCCATGCGGTTGTGCACTACCCCCTCGGTTCTTAAATATACTCCGGAGTATTTTTCTTTCTAGAGATTTGAATGAGTGACTACTCTCTCTCTCTCTCAAATATTTGTCTTTTTAGAGATTTCAAATGGACTGGCACATACGGATGTATATAGACATATTTTAGAGTGTAGATTCACTCATTTTGCTCCGTATGTAGTCACTTGTTGAAATCTCTGTTAAGACGAATAGAATATTTAGGAACGGAGGGAGTACACATACGAAGCAAAATGAGTGAATCTACACTCTAAAATATGCCCGTTTGAAATTTGTAAAAAGATAAATATTTAGGAACAAAGGAGTATAATTTTGTGCATGGCACATGGACCCGGATGATGAAGAGGCTTCTGGCAATGCTATCAAGCTTCCATCATTTGTTTACATAATTGACGTACTATACAAATAATTTTCCAGCGACATGAAATTGTACAATGGTGTGAGCTTTCAGCTTTTGTTTCGCGTGTCTTTCCATCGATGATCTTTCAGAAACAATAAAAAACTAACTTCCTTGCTAATGCATGTCAATTATTAGCAGATCAGAGCTAATAATTACATCACAACTGAAGACAAAGTTGTGAGAAGGTGTTAAATTAAAATTGATCCATGCTTTCATTGGCAGCAACGTCCCCCAGCTCTGTCTAAATCAACAAGGCATGTTGGGAAAAAAAAGTAGCTGTCTAGAGCATGCAATATTCCGATCATTTTGTGCGGTTCCACTAAAATGGAGCTGAGCGTCCCTGTTCCAAAGATATCAAGTGTGATTACGATAATAGAGGACTGCTGATGAAACAATAAACATACAAATAGAAGCCGGTCACCTTTGCAGTCTCTCTTAAGACTAACTAGTTAGAGAAGATTAGGCTCGGAGTTGGATGAGGAGGATAGAGAAAAACCGATCTCCCTTTGTGCAGTCGCACTGAAATGTAGAGACGTCGCCCGTGTGACATTTTAGTACAACTGCACAAAACACTCTTAAGAAAAAAGTGATTTGTGTGGTTCACCAAAAGGTCGCAATAGCAACGGCGTGAAATGGATAGCCCTATTTGCAAAAAAGAGGTAGAAAGGAAACAATTACTAGCCAATAACAGTTGATGACACATGCGACGACAAAAAAGAAGCATATTCCTTGTCCTAAGGGAAGATAACAACACGATTGTGTTTGTCTAAAACGGTGTGAGGACGAGAATGCAATATGGAAAGTACGCCGGACGAGCGACGTTTTGGGCAAAGAACTATGGAAGATCCACATGCAGCGACGTGGGAAAACGGGCAGTGGAGCAAGGCCGGAGGGGATACCTGGAGGTCGTCGGAATGTAACTAGGTGAGCAACGGCGGGCGGAATCTGCGAGCAGGTGGCGTAGGCCCTGCCGCACCGGAGCTTGGTCAGAGAGAACGGCTTGTACCGCAGATCGGGACGTGCTGCCTCGACGTCGTCGAACGGAGAAACGATGCACTTCCTCCCTTCCCCCGGCGGACGGGATGCGGCCGGATCAGTGACCAATGGTGAGAGAGAGAGAGGCCACCGCACTCCCTTTCCCCCGGCGGACGGGATGCGGCCGGATCAGTGACCAACGGTCAGAGAGAGAGGCCACCGCACTCCCTTTCCCCGGCGGACGGGATGCGGCCGGATCAGTGACCAATGGTGAGAGAGAAAGAGAGGCCACCGGAGCCTTGTGTGAGATACTCTGAAGAGCGGAGTACCTTTTCCTCCATAAAAATCGTTTTATATTCTGTGTACGTGCCATTGAGCGCTATAACTTTATTTAAAAATAACGCGGCAACGCGTCAAGTCGAACTTTGTTTCGTGCACACGTGGTACACGACCTCCCTAGGTAAACAACCGCTACAGGCGTTCAAATTAGCACGTGGGCTGCCATTTCGTAAAGAAATGAGCTCCACCGTGTACCCGCGTGGGTGTGGCTAGGCACGAAGCATGAGTACGTGCACGGTGCACCTATTCTCTTCTTGTATACATACACCACCTGTGTGGGGTTGGGTGAGAGAGATACAAACCTAGAGAGATATAGTGTGTGGGTTCTTGAGAGTTTTTGTGGGGGGGTTAATCAAAAAATTTAACATATGCAATGTGTGTGAAATAGAGTCCTGGATATAACATATATATAGAGGGGGCGATCCACGAGAAGAGAGTGGAGGTATCATTGGCTTGAGGTGTCCATAGAATCGAAGAGAGGGATGATGTGTGTGTGTGCGTGCGTGATCGATAAAGAGTGCCATCGAATTTTTGTGTGCCCACATCAAAGATATAGAGTGGTTGGCCTACTGGAACGTGAGATGGGACATGTGCAGTTTGTCTCTGTGGCATGGATACCTACCTGCAGCGCTTGACTATCGGTGTGTGGTGGGGGAAGAGGGAGGCCCAATTAACTATAGAGGTACAATGGCTAGTATATGTGTGGAGGAGGAGAGAGGCCTACCTCATGTATTAAGGAGATCGATCTGCCTCATGTATTAAGGGAGATCGATCGGCATCCATGCATATGTGCAGGAGATGAATAAGGTTGGGAGAGAGACAGAGCTAGAGTGTTGGAGGGGGTGGTAGTGGAGTTGCTTCTAACAAATGGTGGGATAGGCTTGCTAGACAAAACGGAGGGCACGCCCGCAATATCAATAAGAGAGGAGATGGCTGCTTGTTGTCTGTGCACGTGCGTGTGAGAGATGGGTCAGGAGGCATGCACGAATGATGAGGGGGGACGATGTGGCTGTGGTAAGCAGACGTAACTACATAGGAAGATCAATTTCCCTTTGTAAGAGAAAGGAGAGACATAACTTGTGAGGTACGTCGATCGATGGGGGGAGTTAAAGTCGATCTAGGTATATGTTGGGAGATCGATCGGTATACATGCATGTGTGTGTTAGAAGCAAATGAAGGACGAGGAGAAGGATAGAGAGAGAGGGATGCATGTAGGAGGTGGTACGAGAGGTATACTATATCGAGGGGGAGGAGTGTGCGAGTACGAGAACGATGAAAAGAGTGGTGGGAGTGAGGCATGGACGGTGACAAGGGAAGAGGGGAAGCTTGTGTTTGTGCTAGGCACACCTGGCTAGAGAGGCATATCAATCAATGTGTGCCATAAAGAAGGAGCTGGGGGGCCTACACACACCGTGGGTGAACGACCTAAAGTGAAAAGACGAATTTGCGCGATGGAGCTAGAGAATGCTGAGGGAGGGTGAGAGGGATGCGGGCGTGTGCATGCACAAGAGAAAGTTAGCGCTAGCTACAAAGATAAGAGGGTTGTATGGGTGTAAAAGACGAATAGAGATCATATATACTTCATTATAAAAAGCGAATTCAGATATTTGAAGAATTTATCATAGTGTTTCAAACTGACGGATGTGTGAATATATATAACGGTGATACACATGGTGTGGTTATGAACATGGTATACTACATTTAATATGTTTTATCTCTACTCTTATAAAAAACGGAGTTGTTGATGATGGTGTGCCTGCCATCCTGCATTATAGGTCGTCTGATTTATATCTGGTGAATAGCAAGGAAACTATGATGGTTGAAGTTGTCAACAATCATGATTGCAGATTCTTATTGAAATAGAGAAACGAAGTCAAATTTAGTTCGAATTGCAGCGGTAGTATAGACATTTGGAATGCACTAAAATGTTGGTATGAGTAGGTTACATGCATTATACAGCAAGCAAAAAAAATTAATCGGACATAACATGGATTCATACTCCCTCCTTCCATCTATATAGGGCGTAATGAGATTTTTAAGACCGCCTTTGACTATTGACAAGATTAATAGTACATGACATGCACAATGTGAAAATTATATCATTGAAAGAACCTTCCACAGACGAATTTAACGGTGTGCTTTGTGTAAGTTGCATGTCATATATCATTGCTCTAATATTTGGTCAAACTTAGCATCGAAAAACGCATTAGGCCCTATATAGATGGAAGAAGGGAGTAGCTTTGAATAGCATTTGTATAGTAAAACAGGGCAAGACTCTCTCTTTGTGTGGTGTGAATAGTTTTATTTTTTTCGTTTTCTTTTTGGTTGAGGGAAGTGCGAATTGATTTGGTACGTACAAGTACAATATTACTACACGTTAGGCTTGTCCCTAAAATTCAACCCGCGTCTTGTTATATCCCGAAAATTCAGATATCGTGCTCCCAAAACTGGCGCCTTCACAACCCGCGCCTTGCTATCCCGAAATTACAATGCGCGCGAAAACTCCCTCCAGCTGCCAAATCTCAACACGCAAAATCCCCCTTCTAACCCTGAGCCGAAAGGGCCGCTAGTTCAAATCGGTGGGGGGTACTTTTGTAACACACCCTACATTTTGGACAAGCGCGTTCCTAAGTCATGCTTCACCCCCTCCCATCGCCCCCTTTTCGCCATTCGAAATCCCAGGCCGCCATAACCTCTCCGCTCCAGCCACGAAACCCCACCCTCCTCCGTCCTCCACATCACCGCTGCCCAGCCGGAGCCTCTTCCCCGACGACGTCGTCCACCGCAACAGCTCGACGTTCCTCGTCCACCTCCCCGGATGAGGATCCACCGTCCATCTCGCTGTCCCACCGGTTCAGCCACCCCGTCCTCCACCTCCAAGGAGCTGCTCCGACGATCGCCTTGTCTATCTCAGCTGCTCCATCCCCACAGCGCCGCCTTAACCTGCTCCACCGGAATCGCAGCATCCTCACCGACTCCTCGGACAAAGCCGAGGCCTACTCGGCGCCACCAAAGAGGTTGTACACTCATCGCATCGCACCTTCTCCTTAACTCGACCTCCCGGCGCCGACGTTGCTCTATTCTGCACCCCCATGGAGCGGCTACCTTGAAGCCGGTGCCGCGGGCGACATCTCCACGGCGGCTCTCCCCCAGTGCGAGGCCCCTTCGGCGGCGGCGTCCATACCAGCCGGATCTGCTGCTGCTGCTCCAGCTCTCGATCGCTCGCTCGCCCAGCTGCTGCTGCTGCTCTCCCCCTCACTCGTGATGTTGCTCTGCTCCGATTAAGCCACACTTCAGTCGACTGAATCGACTTTTGGGTCAGTCAATTTTCAGGGGTTGGGGGGGCTCACCGGAGTTAAGGAAGAACCACCCGCAGCGGGGAAGGGGGCTCGCCGGAGAGGTACCCCACTATCTATCTTAGGGTTCAGGGCGGGGGCGGGGGGCCTAGAGGGCTGGCCGGGGCGGCGGTGGCGAGTTGTTTCGGGGCGGCGAGGCGGCGCTGTGGCCGGCGGTTCGGCTGGTGGTGGCTGGCGGCTCAGGGGGTGCAGGTTGAAGATGAACTGCAAGCCCTCCCTAAACTACATGTCAAGTGCCTCTCTGCTACCATTGCGTTCAGTTTCAACAGTAGCATTCAGATTCCACAGTAAATTTCAGTTTCGACAGTTAAGTTCAGAGTCAACAGTTTTTACCTCATCTGTTGTAGTCAGGTGGTTTTTGGTGATGTTAATTTTACATCCATTTTACATCATTTATTGGAGATGCTATTAGAATCCCACTTGAGATTGACGATGTCTGTCTTGTGCTGCTTCAGCCTTGATGTCTTACGGCTCACCGGAGCTGCTCCAACAATAGAACGATCCGTCACAACAGAGTAGTGCCCTGGACGCCGTCTACAGATTCCTCATATCTTCCTCCACACCTCCAACAGCCACCTCTGCCTCAACTGCTTCAGCGAACAACCCAATGATGTTGAGGTCGACACGGCTACGGCAAAGAGGTTGTACACTTGTTGCATCAATTATTACTATACATTCACGTCGATCCATTAGGGCTATTTTGGTTCAATGGAAAAACATCGATCCACTGGTTGTTACCATCACTCTAAATTTCTGCATGCTCTCCTTACATAATCTCACCATATTTTTTTCGTATGCATGTCAGATATTGTACACGGTCATGCTGAACATGTAGAGAAAAAGAGAAGAGTTTTGCACGGCAATACAATGTCATGCAGACATCGCTCCATGGTGGGTTCAATGGCAAACCCTCCCCACCCCTATCCAGATTATAATCCAGAGGAAGATATCTGTTCTCAGGCGGATTCGGACGCCGCTGACCACTCCTATTTACCCCCCAAGGTGTTTGCTCTACCTTGGCATGATGATGTTAGTCATATCATGCATATGTTGCCTTGCAATGCCTACTTTTGACATCATATATGTCATCTGCTTAGTTTAGACATGTTCTGTAATGCCACCTGTTTAGTTTCTATATCATATATGGGAATTATGCAGTCTCATGTCTTTTAGCCAGCCATAATATATGTGAAATGTGCAATGCCATCTTGTTTAACCAGGCATCATATATTTGAATGATATCGTGCCCATCCTTTTCTTCATTACATTTCCATTTGTCAACGATGTTTGTACATTAAAGTACTCTTCCTGTGAATCAGCCATTTGGGTGGGAGAAGGAAAAATCTGGAGTGAAAAAAAGGCCTTCAGAGCAGACAGTGCTACCTGTCGAAGCAGATCTCTTGTTGGGTCCCGATAGCTCCTCAGAGATGGATTCAGAGACATATGACCAGTCCTATTCCCCCACTGAGGTATATGCTCTAACTTGGCACGGTTATACTGCTCATATCATGCATACGGTGTCTTGCATTGCATAGTTTAGACATCATATACACAATATTCAACACCATGTTCTTAGTTCAGAAATCATATCGAATGCCCTCTGTTTAGCATATAAATCACATATGTGAATTAAATGATGCGATCCTGATTACTTAGATAACATGTAGGTGAATTATGTCATGCGATCCTGTTTAGTTATTCATCATATTTTTGAATTATGTTATGATATGCTATCCAGTTTAGATAGACATCATATATGTGAAATTATGTCATGCTATCCATTTTAGTTAAACAATATACATGTCAACTATTTCATGCCCTTTTTTTCCACACTATCTATTGCATCTGTCTCTCATACAATGTCTGTACATTCAACTATGTTTCCTGTTTATCAGCCATTTGAATTGGAGCGGGTGATGCCAGTATCTAGCGGACTAAAAACACGGTCTTCAAATAAAATAGTGCTACCTCTTGGTGGAAATAGCACCCCGGTTGTACATGCACAAGAACCATCCCTACCACACATAACCCAAACTCTCGCAGATTGTACCCCTACTACGATGGACCGAGAACCAGCTTCACCCAATCTAACCCCAACCCCAGCCGATAGTAACCCAGTTCATGTTGACACAGCACCATCTCCACCACAGAGCTCCCAAACAAGAGCAGTTAGTAAGGCAGCTCCAGTGCCCATAGGGCCAGTACTATCACGGCGAACCCCAACTCCACCAGTTAGTATGCCTATTCCTGTGGAGGAAGCACAACCAGCTAGTCGTAATTTAGCATCTATCGCATTTAATGTTGGTAAATCGTATGTGTGTATCTTCCCGTCTTGGAAATATTATATTGAAGATGAAGGAAAATGTCAGTTGCAGGTGTTTGTCCAGGAGTTATGTGTAAGTAATGTTATTCATGGCAATTACTTTGCTTCGTCCCATACATCCTACCTCCATGATGGTTATAATACATCAAATTTTCCCATTTTTCTCTATAGAGAAGGACCGATTTGGAAACTCAGGATGAGGTAACCTGTGCTAATACCACTGCTATGTTCAAGAATGCTTGGTGGCAGTACCGGAATTACCTGAAGAAAACGTACTTCACCGGCAAAGAAACTCATCAAATTCCCTTACATTCTCCTGAGACACATTTACTGGACGATGACTGGGAACGCCTTGTACTGTACTAGTCCTGAACCAAGAATGTGGAAAGGTCTATGAGCTCATTTTCTATTTTTAAGTATTATATCCTTGCGTCTTACTGTACTCTGTTCATGTAGAACAAGTGCCTAAACCTGAAGAACAACTGTTCTAATTTAAGATTCCATTGCTACCATAGGACATAGATATATGTTTGTTTGATGCTTTTATTATGTACTAGTACTTGGCAATAGAAGACTTAGTAGTTTAATCCTGTCCACCTTACTAATGAACTGGTTCACCGAAATGAGTTTCATATACTAGTACATGCTAAACTTGTTATGTGTCTTCTTGTTTCTTCTTTTAGAATGCTGACAGAATATTGGGGAATAGTGCCTTATTAAGCAACGGTAAAGGAAGTAATGCAGATAAGGTTCAGGATAGTGACACATCCTGTCTTGGTTTAGTGTTGGAGTTACTGGCCACTACCGCTTGCACAAGCTATTCAAACTCACTGTCTGAATCAGTTCGGTTTCTTGAGTCTCAACTACAAGCTGAAAGACATCGATCAGCTGTGCTGCGACAAGAAGCGGAAGGACTGCGGAAGTCCCTGGAGCATTCAGATGCATACTTTCTGGTGCAACAACAAGCGTTGGAGGATTTTAGCGCCAAACAGGACAAAGCTAATCAGCTTGCTAAGCTTATTGCCAGCATGGTGGATACCCAGGATAACGTTTCTTGAGCTCTTCTGAAGTTGTTTCAGTTATGCTCTTGTTTTGCTGCCGCGTTTATTTGCACTGGTGGCCAATTTTGACGGCCAGTGTATATGATATGCTGCTTTGTTCCCTATATTTGCACTGGTGGCGAACTTTGATGCCCAGTGGATGTAATATGTGTAATAGCCGTGATAGCCTAGCGTTAGTTGCTTGCTTATTTATTTCCTTGTTTTCTTGTTTATTTGTTTGCTTGTAGTCATTGCAGTTCTTTTTCCGCGGTTAACTAGTGGCTGCAATAACCTATTTTTTAAAACTAGGCCACAATAACCATGGGCTAATATTTACTGTAGTGACATTGGACCTCCTACGGGCCGTAGAAACAGTGGGCCTTCTACGGGCCGTAGAAATGGTAGGCCTTCTACGGGCCGTAGAAACACTGGGCCTTCTACGGGCCGTATCATCAATGGGACTTATATGGGCCGTATGATCGATTGGCCAATCATGGGCCAATAACAAGCCGAATTATGGCCGTAAACGGGCTAGAGTTGGAATCGTCCGTTCATGGGACGACCGTAACGGGCCATCGTTAATAGGCCGTATTTGATGACGCTATGAAAACGGCCCAATGTATTAACGGACCACAAACGGGCCGACTGTTACCACGGGCTGAATTTGGCCCACAAGCAGAAAATGACAGTAACGGGCCGTAAGTAAACGAATGTTGGAAATGAGCCGAAGAATAAATGGGCTCTGAGAAGGCCGAAAGATAACATGGGCTGGAAATGGCCCAACGGAATAACGGGCCGTTAATGGGTATAAAGTGATACACTATTCATTACGGGCCAGTTTCACCACGGGCCGTTAATGGGAGTAAAGTGATACACTGTTCATTACGGGCCAGTTTCACCACGGGCCGTTAATAGGCCAAGAGTTACATAGGGCCTCATATGGGCCGAAAGACATCATGGGCCAGAAGTGAAAATGGGCTGGAATCATATTGGATGACCCAGATGACGCTACTGGGCCTAATTTGGATAGGGCGTAACGGGCCTTGGGTTAGCGGGCTATAAATGGGCTATATGCGAACAGGCCGTTAACAGGCTTTCCATGGGCCGGCCCGCCACCTTTTGACCAAGTCAAACGGGTTGGCCTTTTCACAGGAATGGGCCATTGTTGGCCCGTGCCACGTGTCGACATATCATAGGCGCCTTCCGTCCAATGAGTGGTTGACATCTGTCCCAACGATGAGCCGACACGTGTTTCCTCCAGCCAATGATGATTTTACGTGGAAAATCCCCATTGGTCGGGGCTGTTAACGGGTTATCGGATCCAAAACCCGACCCGATAGCTTAACGGCGTTCCGCACGGTGGATGCCACGTGTCGGTCACCCTTGACGAAAGCACTTCTGTGACGCGCGATTTATCTTCATGGAAGTGGACACTTCCGTGATGATAATTTTGATAATGTCATGGAACACTTCTACGACAGCACAGGTATGACTATCTTGATTCTGTCATAAATTTGTCATGGATGTACATGCATGACAAAAAAAGCGACCTACTATAACAAACATGTATCATCACGGAAGTGTATTTTTTTGTAGTGAATACTGCCGAACCAAAGTATGACCTGCTGGTAAGCAGTATGACTTGTATCGCTCACAACTCAGTTGTGTTCTACTCATGCATATTACATCAACGCATAAACTAGGCTCGGATGCCACTGTTGGGGAACGTAGTAATTTCAAAAAAAATCCTACGCACACGCAAGATCATGGTGATGCATAGCAATGAGAGGGGAGAGTGTGTCCACGTACCCTCGTAGAACGAAAGTGGCAGTGTTAGCACAACGCGGTTGATGTAGTCGTACGTCTTCACGATCCGACCGATCAAGCACCGAACGCACGGCACCTCTGAGTTCTGCACACGTTCAACTCGATGACGTCCCTCGAACTCCGATCCAGCTGAGCTTTGAGGGAGAGTTCCGTCAGCATGACGGCGTGGTGACGATGATGATGTTCTATCGACGCAGGGCTTCGCCTAAGCACCGCTACGATATGACCGAGGTAGATTATGGTGGAGGGGGGCCCCACACACGGCTAAGAGATCCAAGGGATCAATTGTTGTGTCTATGGGGTGCCCCCTGGCCATGTATATAAAGGAGTGGAGGGGGAGGGGCCGGCCCTCTCTATGGCGCGCCCTAGGGGAGTCCTACTCCCACCGGGAGTAGGATTCCCCCTTTCCTAGTAGAACTAGGAGCCCTTCCAAGTAGTAGGAGTAGGAGAGAAGGAAAGGGAAAAGAGAAGAGAAGGAAGGAGGGGGCGCAGCCCTTACCCATAACCCAATTCGGACTAGGCCTTGGGGGCGCGCGACCTGCCTCTCTCTCTTTCCCCTAAAGCTCAATAAGGCCCATACACTCCCCGGCGAATTCCCGTAACTCCCCGGTACTCTGATAAATACCCGAATCACTCGGAACCTTTCTGATGTCCGAATATAGTCGTCCAATATATCGATCTTTACGTCTCGACCATTTCGAGACTCCTCATCATGTCCCCGGTCTCATCAGGGACTCCAAACTACTTTTGGTACATCAATACACATTAACTCATAATATAACTGTCATCGAACTTTAAGCGTGCGGACCCTCCGGGTTCGAGAAGTATGTAGACATGACCGAGACATGCCTCCCGTCAATAACCAATAGCAGAACCTGGATGCTCATATTGGCTCCTACATATTCTACGAAGATCTTTATCGGTCAAACCGCATAACAACATACGTTGTTCCCTTTGTCATCGGTATGTTACTTGCCCGAGATTCGATCGTCGGTATCTCAATACCTACTTCAATCTCGTTACCGGCAAGTCTCTTTACTCGTTCCGTAATACATCATCCCGCAACTAACTCATTAGTTGCAATGCTTGCAAGGCTTAAGTGATGTGTATTACCGAGTGGGCCCACAGATACCTCTCCGACAATCGGAGTAACAAATCCTAATCTCGAAATACGCCAACCCAACAAGTACCTTCGGAGACACCTGTAGAGCACCTTTATAATCACCCAGTTACGTTGTGACGTTTGGTAGCACACAAAGTGTTCCTCCGGTAAACGGGAGTTGCATAATCTCATAGTCATAGGAACATGTATAAGTCATGAAGAAAGCAATAGCAACAAACTAAACGATCAAGCGCTAAGCTAATGAAATGGGTCAAGTCAATCACATCATTCTCCTAATGATGTGATCCCGTTAATCAAATGACAACTCATGTCTATGGTTAGGAAACATAACCATCTTTGATCAACGAGCTAGTCAAGTAGAGGCATACTAGTGACACTCTGTTTGTTTATGTATTCACACATGTATCATGTTTCCGGTTAATACAATTCTAGCATGAATAATAAACATTTATCATGATATAAGGAAATAAATAATAACTTTATTATTGCCTCTAGGGCATATTTCCTTCAGTCTCCCACTTGCACTAGAGTCAATAACCTAGTTCACATCGCCATGTGATTTAACACCAATAGTTCACATCACCATGTGATTAACACCCATAGTTCACATCGTCATGTGACCAACACCCAAAGGGTTTACTAGAGTCAACAATCTAGTTCACATCGCTATGTGATTAACACCCAAAGAGTACTAAGGTGTGATCATGTTTTGCTTGTGAGAGAAGTTTAGTTTACGGGTCTGCCACATTCAGATCCGTATGTATTTTGCAAATTTCTATGTCAACAACGCTCTGCACTGTGCTACTCTAGCTAATTGCTCCCACTTTCAAAATGTATCCATATTGAGACTTAGAGTCATCTGGATCAGTGTCAAAATTTGCATCGACGTAACCCTTTACGACGAACCTTTTGTCACCTCCATAATCGAGAAACATATCCAGGGAGGAAGACCTCCTGAGGGAGTCCTGGATTAGGGGGTGTCCGGATAGCCGGACTATAACCTTTGGCCGGACTCTCGGACTATTAAGATACAAGATTGAAGACTTCATCCCGTGTCCGGATGGGACTTTCCTTGGCGTGGAAGGCAAGCTTGGCAATACGGATATGTAGATCTCCTCCCATTGTAACCGACTCTGTGTAACCCTAGCCCTCTCCAGTGTCTATATAAACCGGAGGATTTTAGTCCATGGGACGAATAACAATCATACCATAGGCTAGCTTCTAGGGTTTAGCCTCTTTGATCTCGTGGTAGATCTACTCTTGTACTACCCATATCATCAATATTAATCAAGCAGGAGTAGGGTTTTACCTCCATCGAGAGGGCCCGAACCTGGGTAAAAACATTGTGTCCCTTGTCTCCTGTTACCATCCGCCTAGACGCACAGTTCGGGACCCCCTACCCGAGATCCGTCGGTTTTGACACCGACATTGGTGCTTTCATTGAGAGTTCCTCTGTGTCGTCGCCGTTAGGCTTGATGGCTCCTACTATCATCGATAGCGATGCGGTCCAGGGTGAGACTTTTCTCCCCGGACAGATCTTCGTCTTCGGCGGCTTTGCACTGCGGGCTAATTCGCTTGGCCATCTGGAGCAGATTGAAAGCTACGCCCCTGGCCATCAGGTCAGATTTGGAAGTTTGAACTACACGGCCGACATCCGCGGAGACTTGATCTTCGACGGATTCGATCCACAGCCGGGCGCGCCGCACTGTCACGATGGGTATGACCTAGCTCTACCGCCGAACAGTACCCTAGAGGCCGCGCCCGCATCAGCTCCGACCCTTAGCTCAGAGCCAACTGCGCCGATCGAGGACGGGTGGCTAGACACCGCCTCGGGGGCTGCAGTCTCAACGGCGATCGAGCCGAACACCAGCCTCATCCTCTGCGAAGCCCGTGACTCTAAGGTGTCGGACTCTTTTCCGGACTCCGAACCTTCCGCGCCCCTGCCAATCGAATCCGATTGGGCGCCGATCATGGAATTCACCACCGCGGATATCTTTCAGCACTCGCCCTTCGGCGACATCCTAAATTCACTAAGGTCTCTCTCTTTGTCAGGAGAGCCCTGGCCGGACTATGGCCAACAGGATTGGGATGTGGACGACGAAGAAATTCGACGCCCACCCACCACCCACTTCGTAGCCACTGTCGATGATCTAACCGACATGCTCGACTTCGACTCCGAAGACATCGACGGTATGGACGATGATGTAGGAGACGAACATGAACCAGCGCCTATAGGGCACTGGAAAGCCACCTCGTCATATGACATATATATGGTGGATACACCCAAAGAAGGCAATGACGATGGAACAACGGGGGATGACCCCTCCAAGAAGCAACCCAAGCGCCGGCGTCAGCGGCGCCGCTCTATGTCCCGCCAAAGCAAAAACGGTGATGCCGGCACGGGAGATAATAACACCCCGGATAGTGCCGAAGACAATTCCCTCCAGCAAGATTCAGCGCAGGAGGATGGAGAAGCCAGGCCCCCTTAGAGAGCGGCAGACAGAGAAGAAGAGGATGATAATTACATGCCTCCCTCCGAAGACGAGGCAAGCCTCGGCGACGACGAATTTGTCATGCCTGAGGATCCCGTCGAACAAGAGCACTTTAAGCTCAGGCTTATGGCCACGGCGAGTAGCCTTAAGAAAAAATAGCAACAGCTTAGAGCTGATCAAGACTTGCTAGCCGACAGATGGACGAAAGTCCTTGCGGCCGAGGAATACGAACTCGAACGCCCCTCCAAGAGCTACCCAAAGCGCAGGTTGCTACCCAGTTTAGAGGAGGAAGCACTTAAGCCTACATCACCAGCACATGATGTGGCTGGCCGGCCACCTCGCGGCCGCGACAGAGAGTCCTCTCGGCCCTCCACTCAAGCCGCACCCCGGCGTCGCTCAAAAAATACCAAGGCACGGGGAAATGCGCTAGACCTGTGAGATATGCTGGAAGACAGGGCAAGGCAAACAAGATCGATCTACGGATCACGCGGGCGCCCCACGACACGAGACGATAACCGTCACGCCAGATACAGTAAATCCGGCCGGGCCGAACACAGCAGACAAAGCTCATTTGAGCTACGTCGTGATATAGCCCAGTACAGAGGCGCCGCACACCCACTATGCTTCACAGATGAAGTAATGGATCATCAAATCCCAGAGGGTTTCAAACCCGTAAACATTGAATCATACGATGGCACAACAGATCCTGCGGTATGGATCGAGGACTATCTCCTTCATATCCACATGGCCCGTGGCGATGATCTACACGCCATCAAATACCTCCCACTCAAGCTTAAAGGACCAGCTCGGCATTGGCTTAACAGCTTGCCAGCAAAATCAATTGGTTGTTGGGAGGACCTGGAAACCGCATTCCTCGACAATTTCCAGGGCACTTATGTGCGACCACCAAACGCCGATGACCTGAGCCACATAATTCAGCAGCCAGAAGAATCTGCCACACAATTCCGGACACGGTTCCTAACCAAGAAAAATCAAATCGTCAACTATCCAGACGCACAGGCCCTAGCAGGCTTCAAGCATAACATCTGTGACGAGTGGCTTGCCCGGCACCTTGGACAGGAAAAGCCGAAATCTATGGCAGCCCTCACGACACTCATGACCTGCTTTTGCGTGGGAGAAGACAACTGGCTGGCTCGTAGCAATAACATGACCAAGAGCCCTGGTAATTCGGATACCAAGGACAGCAATGGCAGGTCGCGTCGCAACAAAGCACAAGCGCCACATTAACAGCAACAACGCTGAAGATACGGCAGTTAATGCCGGATTCAGAGGCTCTAAGCCCGGTCAGCGGAAAAAGCCATTTAAAAGGAACACTCCGGGGCCCTCTAGTTTGGACCGTATACTCGATCACTCGTGCCAGATACATGGCACCCCCGAAAAACCAGCCAATCACACCAACAGGGATTGTTGGGTGTTCAAGCAGGCCGGCAAGTTAAATGCCGAAAACAGGGACAAGGGGCTGCACAGCGACGAGGACGAAGAGCCCCGGCCGCCGAACAATAGTTAACAGAAGGGCTTCCCCCCACAAGTGCGGACGGTGAACATGATACACGCAACCCACATCCCCAAAAGGGAGCGGAAGTGTGCACTCATTGACGTATACGTGTTGGAGCCAGTCGCCCCAAAGTTCAACCCATGGTCCTCCTGCCCGATCACTTTTGATCGAAGGGACCACCCCACTAGCATCCGCCATGGCGGATTCGCCGCATTGGTTCTAGACCCAATCATTGATGGATTTCACCTCACTAGAGTCCTTATGGACGGCGGTAGCAGCCTGAACCTGCTTTATCAGGATACAGTGCGGAAAATGAGCATAGATCCCTCAAGGATTAAACCCACAAAACGACCTTTAAAGGCGTCATACCAGGTGTAGAGGCCAACTGTACAGGCTCAGTTACACTTGAAGTGGTCTTCGGATCCCCGGATAATTTCTGAAGCGAGGAGTTAATCTTTGACATAGTCCCATTCCGCAGTGGCTATCACGCGCTGCTCGGACGAACCGCATTTGCAAAGTTCAATGCGGTGCCGCACTACGCATATCTCAAGCTCAAGATGCCAGGCCCTCGAGGAGTCATTACGGTCAATGGAAACACCGAACACTTTCTCCGAACGGAGGAGCACACGGCAGCCCTCGCAACGGAAGTACAAAGCAGCCTCTCAAGGCAATTCTCCAGTCCGGCTATTAAATGTACGGACACCGTCAAGTGCGCACGGAGTAACCTACAACAAGACCGCCTGGCACATTACGAGCAAGCGTAGCAATACGGCCCCAACCCCAGCCCTCGCGAAACTGTGAAATCAGTACTACGCGTACATAACTACGCTCTGAAAATACCATGGGCACAGGGGGAGGGGCACGACCACGGCACGCCCAAAAATGCGGCTCAACCGCACTAGGGGCTCCCGATTTTGTCATTATTTCCTACTTTCAGGACTCCACTCTTCGAAAGGCCTGTCCGGCAGTACAACCGCCGAACACACGATGCAACAACCAAGGAGGCAGAAAACTACGTCGAATTCCCAGGTGGTCTCTATAACGAGCAAAATACCTGTCTTACATACCGTCTCGCAGCTCGCCCCTGGAGGGAGACATGTCAAATAGTCCCATCTCTTGCTTATCACACTATTTGTATCATTCTGCTTTCACAACAGCATTTTAAAATAAATAATGCTTAGCTTCAGCTTATTATTGCATTCTCCATTCATTTCTTTTTCAATACATATGTTCAGTTATGACATTTAGCACCCGTACACTTTGGTACGGTCCATACGCCAGGGGCTCAAGCACCCCATAATACGGCGTGAGAAGTCCGAACACTTTCACAAAGTGCGGCCCTCCGAACTTATAGCATTATATGCATCAGCTTCGAATCATGTCTTTGGTCAATAGTTGGGTTTGCCCGGCTCCCATGTTTTGGTACCTTACGTTCCGCTATATCGGCTAAGGTAGCGTTGGGAGAACTACTGCGATTGTGCCCCAGTTGAGCTGGGCTAAGCACCTCAGTAGAGAAAGCTAAAACTGACTGTCATGATAGGGCGAGAGCTGGTCGCTGTTCGGGAGGTTTCGAGTCCCTAAAGACTTATGCCGCTTAGAGCGAGGAGTCGGCTTTGTCCGGCCTAGGCGTGTATAGCGCCCGGAACTCGGTCTTCCGAACACTAGGGGCTTTGCCGAAATTTAAAATTATAGAATTCTCTGGCTAAGTGAGAGTGATAACGCATTATAGTCCGATTGCCTTGTTCATTGTGCTGAGCACCTCCCTCGAAGGACCCAAGAATGGGAAAAAGAGTGCTCAGGTTTATCCCGAACACCCCAGCACTCGTGGCATGGGGGCAGAAGCCGACGACTCGCCATCTCTCAGACTCGATAAACGGCCACATAGAAGGTAATATTTTAAATTAAAACAAGTGTTGCATAGCGCATATGAACAAGTTTTCAGCGCACAGGATAAAACGAACAAGTTCACTCAAATATTCCATCTTTGGAACATTCATCCGCCACAAGGCGGGCGCCCTTCAGGACGCCCTAATAATACATCTCGGGGTGGCGATGCTCCTTGCCCTGCGGTGGCCCGTCCTTCACAAGCTTCTCCGCATCCATCTTGCCCCAGTGCACTTTAGCACGGGCAAGTGCCCTACGGGCACCTTTGATGCAGACGGAGCGCTTGACGACTTCAAGCCACGGACAGGCATCCACCAGCTGCCTCACCAGCCCGAAGTAGCTCCCAAGCTGGGCCTCTCCAGGCCACAGCTGAACTATAAGGCCCTTCATGGCCTGTTCGGCCACCTTATGGAGCTCGACCAGTTGCTTCAGCTGGTCGCTCAAGGGCACCGAGTGTCCGGCCTCAGCATGCTGAGACCAGAACACCTTCTCCATCGAGCTGCCCTCCTCTGCCCGGTAGAAGGCGGCGGCATCTGACACGCTACGGGGCAAATCTGTGAATGCTCCTGGAGAGCTCCGGATTCGGGTAAGTAACAAGTAATTCACTTTCACGTGCTTGCTTTGCATAAAGAATGCCTTACCTGCCGCTATCTTCTTCATCGCCTCAACTTCCTGGAGGGCTTTATGGGCTTCAGCCTTGGCAGACTTGGCGCTTTCAAGGGCCGCCGCGAGCTCGGACTCTCGCGTCTTTGAGTCAAGCTCCAAACTCTCATGTTTTTTCATGAGAGCCTGGAGCTCTTGCTGCACCTCGCCAACCCGCGCCTCATGTTTCTCCCGCTCGGTGCGCTCCGTGGCCGCCTTCTTTTCAGCCTCGGAAAGCGCTTGCTTAAGGGTCGCCACCTCAGTCGTGGCCCCTAGGACACTAATAGAGATCCTGTCATTTTTTGCAACTGCATCTTTTTAAATATACTCCATAAGGTATTACTTACCTTCTTTTTCCTCGAGCTCCTTTTTAGCAAGGCCGAGCTCTTACTTGGACCGCTCGAGGCTCTGCTTCAGCACATCCACCTCCGCAGTCAGTGCGGCAAAGGCCAGCAGCGAAGCCTGCATACGCATATTGACTTAATTATGTTAGACTCATGCGAATGTTGTTAGATCCTCTATTCGGCTTTTCTTTCTGAACGCCAAACAGAGCATCAGGGGCTACTGTCTATGCGGTAATATTTTCACATATTTTTCACATACCTCAAAGCCTGTTAGCAGGCTGGCACAGGCTTCAATCAGCCCGCTTTTGGTGGACTGAACCTTCTGGATCACCGCACTCATAATAGTGCGGTGCTCCTCGTCGATGGAGGCGCCGTTAAGAACCTCCAGCAAATTATCCGGTGCCTCCGGTTGGACGGAGGTCACCGGCGTCGTAGGCTTGCCCTTCTTAATAGGGGGCCGCCTGCCGGACTCCGGAACCATTGAAGGTTCCGGTGCGGTGTCCGGCCTAGGGCCGGACTTGGAGCCCTTGGGGTTTTTTTCCCCTTTGCTCCTGGAGTCCGGGAGGTCACCTTGCGGCGGCTCCAGGACCACCTCCTCCTGGCTTGAAACCTTTCGGGACAACACCTCGGCGTCATCCGTAGGGCGGGGGGAGGTAGCGGTCGGAAGTGAAAAACTATTCACATCCGACGAATCCAGGGAGCCGCTCAACGACACGTCGAGCCGGGCTTTGGGAGGACTGCATAATTATATTCGGCGTCAGGAGAAGCTGTGCAATAAAGGAATGCCATGAGTCACTCAGGTATTCGAATACTTATGATTTTGCCAGGGGCTTGGCCCTGAGCGGCCACTCCTCTTCGCCGTCGTCGGCGTTGGTGGAGTAGTCCGTAGGGAGTGTCCTCCCTTTCTTGGGCCCTCCGGCCTCCCCAGTTGGGGTGGCCTTCCTTTTCTTTTCTCCCCCTGCTGGGGAAGAGACCTCTCTTTCCTCCTCCTCGTCTTCGTGGGAGGAGTGCGCCTCGGAGTCATCGGACGATGAGTCCGACTCCACCAGGCGTCAGGAACTCTTCCGGGTTCCCGTGGCCTTCTTCTCCGGCACCACGTAAGGTGCCGGAACCAGAAGCTCCGCCAAGCGGGTGTCCACTGGGTCTTCGGGCACAGGAGCCGAACAGTTGATCTGTTCGTCGTCCTCTGCCAGTCCTGTCAAAGGCATGGGGGCTTATATCCCGCATAGAGTCAAACTATGAAAGACAAATATCCTGTAAGAGGTACAAACAGCTTACCACGTTAGCTTGACGCTGCACGCTGAATCTGTGATCCTCGGTAGCGGATGCGGGAGCCTCGGCGCCCTTGAATAGCACCTTCCAGGCATCTTCGTACGTTGTGTCGAAGAGCCTGCTCAGAGTTCGGTGCTGGGCCGGGTTGAACTCCCACAAGCTGAAATCCCGTTGTTGGCACGGGAGGATCCGGCGGATGAGCATGACCTGGACTACGTTGACAAGTTTGAGCTTCTTGCTCACCAGGTTTTGGACACATGTTTGGAGTCCGGTCAGCTCTCCTTTTTTACCCCACAGCAGGCCCTTCTCTTTCCAGGAGGTGAGCCGCGTAGGGATTCCGGATCGGAACTCGGGGATTGCGACCCATTCAGGGTCACATGGCTCGGTGATGTAGAACCACCCCGATTGCCACCCCTTTATGGTGTCCACGAAGGAGCCCTCGAGCCATAGGACGTTGGGCATCTTGCCCACCATGGCGCCTCCGCACTCCGCCTGGCGGCCGCCCACTACCTTCGGCTTGACATTGAAGGTCTTCAGCCATAGGCCGAAGTGGGGCTGGATGCAGAGGAAGGCCTCGCACACGACGATGAACACCAAGATGTTGAGGATGAAGTTCGGGGCCAGATCATGGAAGTCCAGGCCGTAGTAGAACATGAGTCCCAGACAAATGGGTGGAGAGAGAAGCCTAGTCCGTGGAGGAAATGGGTGAGGAACACCACCCTCTCATGGGGCCTGGGGGTGAGGATGAGCTGCCCCTCGTCTGGGAGCCGGTGCGCGATGTCATCAGACAAGTATCCGGCTTTCCTCAGCTTCTTGATGTGTCCCTCCGTAACAGAGGAGACCATCCACTTGCCTCCCGCTCCGGACATGGCTGGAGAAGGTTGAGGTGGGGAATGCGAACTTGGGCGCTGGAGCGTGAGTGCGCGAAAATGGATGAGCAAAGGAGGAAGAAGGCGTGGATGGAAAGGCGGATCCTTATCCCCTTATATGGGCGGACGAAACTATGCGTCCCCACCAGCCTGGTAAAACTCGCTTATCTCCCAAGCGCCATAATCAATGGCGCGGTTGGGTTACCCACGCCCGTATTGATGAGAATCCCGGGATAAGGGGACACGATCTCTACTTCAACAAGACGTGCCAAGGAAACCGCCTCGCAAAACGCGCTGAGGTGGGACAGTAAAAACGGTTCAAATAAAGGCTTGGCTGTGGCATGATGACACGCTACAGAATACGTCAGCAGATTAGATTTCTGTAAATATTATTCTCTCTATGACGGTATGTGGAACTTATTTTGCAGAGCCGGACACTATCCTTCTGTTCAAAATCTTCTATGAAGTATTCGGAGGACGAACCCGCCTTGCAATGCCAAAGACAATCTGCGCGCCGGACTCGTCGTCATTGAAGCCTGGTTCAGGGGCTACTGAGGGAGTCCTGGATTAGGGGGTGTCCGGATAGCCGGACTATAACCTTTGGTCAGACTCTCGGACTATTAAGATACAAGATTGAAGACTTCGTCCCGTGTCCGGATGGGACTTTCCTTGGCGTGGAAGGCAAGCTTGGCAATACGGATATGTAGATCTCCTCCCATTGTAACCGACTCTGTGTAACCCTAGCCCTCTCCGGTGTCTATATAAACCAGAGGATTTTAGTCCATAGGACGAATAACAATCATACCATAGGCTAGCTTCTAGGGTTTAGCCTCTTTGATCTCGTGGTAGATCTACTCTTGTACTACCCATATCATCAATATTAATCAAGTAGGAGTAGGGTTTTACCTCCATCGAGAGGGCCCGAACCTGGGTAAAAACATTGTGTCCCTTGTCTCCTGTTACCATCCGCCTAGACGCACAGTTCGGGACCCCCTACCCGAGATCCGCCGGTTTTGACACTGACACCTCCCCTTGGACAATGTCGTTGTGGCTGATTGAAGGAGCCATCAAACCTTTTGAGGACGGCATAGTGGAACTCTCAATGAAAGCACCAATGTCGGTGTCAAAACCGGAGGATCTCGGGTAGGGGGTCCCGAACTGTGCGTCTAAGGTCGATGGTAACAGGAGACAGGGGACACGATGTTTACCCAGGTTCGGGCCCTCTCTATGGAGATAATACCCTACTTCCTGCTTGATTGATCTTGATGAATATGAGTATTACAAGAGTTGATCTACCACGAGATCGAGATGGCTAAACCCTAAAGGCCTAGCCTGTATGACTATGGTAATGATTCTTCTTCCTCCGGACTAAGTCCTCCGGTTTATATAGGCACGGGGAGGATCTAGGGTTACACAAAGTCGGTTACAAAGAAAGGAATCTACTTATTTGATTGCCAAGGAGAGTCCCATCCAAACACGGGTGCAGTCTTCGGTCTTCGTATCTTCACAGCCCATCAGTCTGTCCCATGGCTAACAGCCCGGACGCCCGAGGAACCCTTAGTCCAGGACTCCCTCACCGATCCCGGCGGATACAAGCGAGGCAGCTCGCTGCTCCACCTCGCTCGCCTAGCCCGACGGAGCAAGTTGCTGCCTCAAGCCGACGCGTGGTTAAACAACTCGCCGCTCCAAGCTAGCTCGCGGAGAAGTAGCAGTTGCTCCAGGCCGGCATGACGGGGAGCATGGAGGCACGGGAGTCGTTGCCTCCAGTGCCTGCGACCGCGCCATGTAGGCAGAGAAAGAAGCCGACTACACGGATGTGGATGAGGTGGCTACCTGCACATCTGCGCCCGCCGCCATCATTGAGGAGAAGTGGAACACGGGAGCCCACCGCCGATGACCTAGCTGGTTCTTTTTTATCTCACACCATCCTAGGCACCCGCCTGAGCTCCACAGAAGCACCCTTCCTCTCCAGCCAAAGCACCCTCTTTGCCACTCTGATGAGCGGTGCAGCTGGACATAGGGAAGATATGGGGAATAATATGCCTCCGGGACTCCCGGTAATCCGGTTAGCTGGTTGCCAGACGTGGGGTAGACAAAGGGATCCGCCACGGCTGGCCGAAGACTAGTATAGTGTATCTGTGTCGTGGGAGTGGAGCTCTGCACGATCATACGTGCACATAGTTTTACCTTTTAAGTCGAAAATATGTCCAAAATGTAAGCGTTTTCGTCCGGTTTGTATGAAATCCGTCATGTTTATATGAAATCCGGTCGAGTTTGTATGAATTTCATCTAGTTCATTAATAAAGAGTTTGAAATTTATGCGGCTACGATTGGATGATGGCCTCCCGCATCCGTGTCTGTGGATTGGTCCCCCTGTCCGTGGATGGATGTAGGAGAAAATTTTCGGGTCGCCGTTGGAGATGCCCTTAGTGAAGGAAATATGCCCTAGAGGCAATAATAAAGTTGTTATTTATATTTCCTTATATCATGATAAATGTTTATTATTCATGCTAGAATTGTATTAGCCGGAAACTTAGTACATGTGTGAATACATAGACAAACAGAGTGTCACTAGTTTGCCTCTACTTGACTAGCTCGTTGAATCAATGATGGTTATGTTTCCTAACCATAGACATGAGTTGTCATTTGATTAATGGGATCACATCATTAGAGAATGATGTGATTGACTTGACCCCTTCCGTTAGCTTAGCACGATGATCACATCATTTGAGAATGCTATTGCTTTCTTCATGACTTATACATGTTCCTGTGACTGTGAGATTATGCAACTCCCGAGTATCGGAGGAACACTTTGTGTGCTACCAAACGTCACAACGTAACTGGGTGATTATAAAGGTGCTCTACAGGTGTCTCCGATGGTACTTGTTGAGTTGGCATATATCGAGATTAGGATTTGTCACTCCGATTGTCGGAGAGGTATCTCTAGGCCCTCTTGGTAATGGACATCACTATAAGCCTTGCAAGAATTGTGACTAATGAGTTAGTTGCGAGATGATGCATTACGGAACGAGTAAAGAGACTTGCCGATAACGAGATTGAACTAGGTATAAGGATACCGACGATCGAATCTCGGGCAAGTAACATACCGATGACAAAGGGAACAACGTATGTTGTTATGCAGTTTGACCGATAAAGATCTTCGTAGAATATGTAGGAACCAATATGAGCATCCAGGTTCCGCTATTGGTTATTGACCGGAGACGAGTCTCGGTCATGTCTACATAGTTCTCGAACTCGTAGGGTCCGCACGCTTAAAGTTCGGTGACGATCGGTAATATGAGCTTATGTGTTTTGATGTACCGAAGGTAGTTCGGAGTCCCGGATATGATCACGGACATGAAGAAGAGTCTCGAAATGGTCGAGACATAAAGATTGATATATTGGAAGACTATATTTGGACATCGGCATAGTTTCGGGTGAAATCGGGATTTTACCGGAGTACCGGGAGGTTACCGGAACTCCTCAGTAAATGTATGGGCCTTATTGGGCCATAGTGGAGAGAGAGAGAGGAGACCAGGGCAGGCCACGCGCCCCCTCTTGGTCCGAATTGGACTAGGAGGGGGGTGGCGCCCTCTTTCCTTCCTCTCTCCCCCTTCCTTCTCTCCTAGTCCAACTAGGGAAGGGGGGGAATCCTACTCCCGGTGGGAATAGGACTCCTCCTGGCGCACCCTGCTAGGGCCGGCCGGCCTCCCCCCTTGATCCTTTATATACGGGGGCAGGAGGGCACCCCAAGACACACAAGTTGATCAGCTGATCTTTTAGCCGTGTGCGGTGCCCCCCTACACCATAATCCACCTCGGTCATATCGTAGCGGTGCTTGGGAGAAGCCCTGCGTCGGTAGCATCATCATCGTTGTCATCACACCGTCATGCTGACAGAACTCTCCCTCGAAGCTTTGCTGGATCGGAGTTCGTGGGACATCACTGAGCTGAACGTGTGCTGAACTCGGAGGTGTCGTACGTTTGGTACTTGGATCGGTCGAATCGTGAAGACATACAACTACATCAACCGCGTTCTCATAACGCTTCCGCTTACGGTCTATGAGGGTACGTGGATGAAACTCTCCCCTCTCGTTGCTATGCATCACCATGATCTTGCGTGTGCGTAGGAAATTTTTTGAAATTACTATGTTCCCCAACACTTAGTGGCAGTTACACACTCCATGAGCGAAATAGGAAGGTAGCCACGAAGGAGAAAGGGAAGAGAGCCGCCGCCGCCGTTTGTGATTCTCTGGATAACACTAGGGCAGCCATAACACAATGATTAACTATTGGTTCCTTCTTTTCGTGCTTGGGCCATTCACTGACTTCGGCCCAATCACCCCGTTGTTGCCTTCCTAGTTTTGGTGGGCCTGGCATGTCGTTCCCTCCCAGCTGGTGTAGTCACGCTTGGCACGGTCAAGGTGGATGTTGTTCTCAGGGTGTCGCTGAGAATCCCCTCTCCTTGAATTCCAGCTTGTCCCCAAGTTGGAGCATTAGGGAAACATTGGCAAAGGCGGTCGATGTCTTCCCAAGTGGTCTTGTCCGCCGTGGAGTGCGACCAGTGTGTGAGGCCTGCCTCATCGTCCAATTGGCCTTGTATGCTTGTCCCGTTGGTGCATGATCTACAGCGGCACCCAGGCTAGAGCTTGAGGGAATCGCCGACGAAGATCTTCAAGGTCTTCCCAGGTGGTGTAGTCGTCTGCTATTCCTTTCCAACGGGCCAATCTTGTCGCACCATCTTGTTTGCCGTCTTGCGCCAATTGTACTTGAGCACCTTCAAGGGGACCAGGAACTCAATGTTTGTAGAAGGAAGCACGCTCACCGGGTGCTCTAGGCGAAGATGCACCGTCTTGAGCTATGACACATGAAATGTTGGGTGAACCAGGGAGTCTCGCGGAAGTTGTAGGCGGTATGCCATAGTTCATATCTTTGCAGTTACTGGTAATGGTCCGAAGTAACGCCAGCTTGTGGTAAGCTCATTGGGCTATGGAGGACTGGAAGTAAGGCTATAGCTTCAGGAACACCTAGCCCCCCTACTGGAATGATGCTACCTCTTGAGCACTGCATTGGTTTTCCCTTGAAGAGGAAAGGGTGATGCAGTAAAGCAGCGTAAGTATTTCCCTCAGTTTTTGAGAACCAAGGCATCAATCTAGTAGGAGACCACGCGTGAGTCACCTCGTACCTACACACACAAATAAGAACCTCGCAACCAACGCGATAAAGGGGTTGTCAATCCCTTCACGGCCACTTGCAAGAGTGAGATCTGGTAGAGATGATAATAATAATATAAATATTTTTGGTATTTTTATGATATAGATTGAAAGTAAAGATTGCAAAATAAAATAGATTGGAAACTTGTATGATGGAGAATAGACCTGGGGGCCATAGGTTTCACTAGTGGCTTCTCTCAAGATAGCATAAGTATTACGGTGGGTGAACAAATTACTGTCGACCAATTGATAGAAAAGCGAATAATTATGAGAATATCTAGGCATGATCATGTATATAGGCACCACGTCCGAGACAAGTAGACCGAAACAATTCTGCATGTACTACTATTACTCCACACGTCGACCGCTATCCAGCATGCATCTAGAGTATTAAGTTCATAAGAACGGAGTAACGCCTTAAGCAAGATGACATGATGTAGAGGGATAAACTCATGCAATATGATGTAAACCCCATCTTTTTATCCTCGATGGCAACAATACAATACATGTCGGTTCCCTTTCTGTCACTGGGATCGAGCACCGCAAGATTGAACCCAAAGCTAAGCACTTCTCCCATTGCAAGAAAGATCAATCTAGTAGGCCAAACCAAACTGATAATTCGAAGAGACTTGCAAAGATAAACCAACCATACATAAAAGAATTCAGAGAAGATTCAAATATTGTTCATAGATAAACTTGATCATAAACCCACAATTCATCGGATCTCGACAAACACACCTCAAAATAAGATTATATCAAATAGACCTCCAAGAGAATCGAGGAGAACTTTGTATTGAGATCCAAAGAGAGAGAAGAAGCCATCTAGCTACTAGCTATGGACCTGAAGGTATGAAGTAAACTACTCACACATCATCGGAGGGGCCATGGAGTTGATGTAGAGGCCCTCCGTGATCAATGCCCCCTCCGGCGGAGCTCCGGAAAAGGCCCCAAGATGGGATCTCTTGGGTACAGAAGGTTGCGGCGGTGGAAATAGGGTTCCGTGGTGCTCCTAGATGTTTGCGGGGTATATGGATATATATATATATATAGGAGGAACAAGTAGGTCGGTGGGGCAACGAGGGGCCCACGAGGGTGGAGGGCGCACCCCCCTGCCTCGTGGCCTCCTCGATTGTTTCTTGACGTCCACTCCAAGTCTCCTGGATCACGTTTGTTCCAAAAATAACGCTCCCAAAGGTTTCATTCCGTTTGGACTCCGTTTGATATTCCTTTTCGGCAAAACTCTAAAATAGGCAAAAAAACAGCAATTTGGGTTGGGCCTCCGGTTAATAAGTTAGTCCCAAAAATAATATGAAAGTGTAAAAATAAGCCCATTAACATCCAAAATAGTTAATATAATAGCATGGAGCAATCAAAAATTATAGATACGTTGGAGAAGTATCAAATGATCGATCTGTACAATGTTTGCCCACCTATTCATTCATGCTTTTTGCACCTGATGCAAGTATTGCTTGTGTAGGGAATCGTTGCATGGAAAACAAATTTTTTTTCTACACACATGCAATGATCTATCCATGAAGATGCATAGCAATGAGGGGGAGAGTGTGTCTACGTACCCTCGTAGACCGTAAGCGGAAGCGTTAAACAACGCGGTTGATGTAGTCGAACTTCTTCGCGCTTCAACCGATCAATTACCGAACGCACAACACCTCCGTGTTCTGCACACGTTCAGCTCAGGGCTTCGCCTAAGCACTACGAAAATATGACCGAGGGTGTAAACGGTGGAGGGGGGCGCCGCACACGGCTAGGCAATTGTCTGGGGTGTGCTAAGGCGCCCCCCACATATATATAGGTGGGAGGGAGAGGGGAGGCAGCCAGGGTGTGTAAATCTGGCAATGGTTGGGGAACTGAACCATACCCAAACTGAACCCACATGTCAAATTTAGAAAAAACAAACCAAACTAACCCATTGAAAGGCGTACTTTGACCCAAACCAAACTAAACCAGAAGTTATATCCACCTAAACCGAACTAAACTATTGATACGAACCATGGGTTTAGCTTATAGGTTGAGGTTGGTTACTCTTAGCTAGGAGCGGACCATAGCTGTGTGGAGCATAGCTGAACGAAGTGCCTGGATAAGCACGTTGCAGAGCATGCCAGTGTTGACCTCCCGATTCTGGTCGTCAATCGGGTGGCTCGATCACTCGACGTGGATGACGTCGGCGAGCGACCCGAGTGCCTCAGCCACGCTCTGGCAAGGTCGAGCTGCAGGTGTGTGTCAGCAGGGGACGACAGTGGGGTCGACCAGGTGCACGGCGTGTAGCAGGAGATCGCGCATACCTTCCATTGCCCACCGAGGGTGTCGTCACGCGTCAGGATGTCGAGGAGCGAGGTGCCGATGATGCCCGTCAGCCCGTGGTGCAGAGGATGAGTGCCACACTCTGGAAGGACGGCTCCATCGCCGCCGCGCGCTCGTCCTGGCGCTTCTTGACGGCGCCCACCGTGGGCGAAGAGCTCATGGATCTTGCGAGATGGGGTTAAGAATTGGCTGCAGGGAGCTTGTTCGTTGCAGGGTCTGGTGGCTCTCGACATCCTATCGTCCATGGCCCACTGGGGTTAGGAACAACCGCTTCTGGCACGCCGTTGCCGGCGCCCGCGGCTTTCTTGGCGCGGTCGTGGCTTTCTCGGCGTGGTCAGCTACCACTGACGCGGCTCCTGCGGCGACTCTCCATGCCGGGGAAGCAGCGAGCGGCACAGCAAGACTTCATGTCGGATTTGTCGGTGGGGAGGAAGGATGGTGCGACTGATTGGGGAGTCGGGAGGAAGATGGATTTCTCTCTTTTTTTCTCGGTCCCTTTCCGTTGCTCGCTGGGTGTTGAGGCGCGAAACCAGCTTAGAAACCGGGTTGGACCCGTAGTTTGTAGTCCCTAATACCCAAACTATTTAGGCCCATAACCAATTATACCCGAACTGGTTTCTCACATACCCAAACTAAACTGAACTGAAAAAAGTCTTGACCCAATATAAACCAAACCAATTAAGCACAACATAAAAACCAAACCATCTCACCCAATTTTCTAAAAATTGTTCTTAGATTTAAGGGTGCGCCCCAAGTAGGATCCGAATCCTACTTGGGGTTTCCCCAAGTGCCCCGCCCCCTTTCATAATACATCGGGGAGAAAAGGGAAGGGGGGAGAAGGAAGGGGGCCGAACCCCCTCTTTTCCTTATCCCAATCGGCCTCCCGCCATAGGGGGGCAAGCCACCCCTTGTGTGCTGGTGTGCTCCCCACTCATGGCCCATATGGCCCATATATTCCCCCGGGGTGTCCGGTAACCCCTCCGGTACTCCGATAAATACCCGATACCTTCCGGAACGCTTCCGGTGTTCGAATACCATCGTCCTATATATCAATCTTTACCTCTCGACCATTTCGAGACTCCTTGTTATGTCCGTGATCTCATCCGGGACTCTGAACAACATTCGCTCACCAAATAACATAACTCATATAATACTATATTGTCAACGAACATTAAGCGTGCAGATCCTACAAGTTCGAGAACTATGTAGACATGATCGAGACACCTCTCCGATCAATAACCAATAGCGGAACCTGGATGCCCATATTGTCTCCTACATATTCTACGAAGATCTTTATCGGTCGAACCGTTATGACAACATACGTTATTCCCTTTGTCTGTCGGTATGTACTTGCCCGAGTTTTGATCGTCGGTATCTTCATACCTAGTTCAATCTCGTTACCGCCAAGTCTCTTTACTCATTCCGTAATACATCACCTCATGACTAACTCCTTATTCGTTTGCTTGCAAGCTTATGATGTGTATTACCGAGAGGGCCCAGAGATACCTCTACGAAACTCGGAATGACAAATCCTAATCTCGATCTATGCCAACTCAACAAACACCTTCGGAGATACCTGCAGAGCATCTTTATAATCACCCAGTTACGTTGTGATATGTGATAGCACACAAGGCATTCCTCCGGTATCCGGGAGTTGCATAATCTCATATAGTCGAAGGAATATGTATTTGACATGAAGAAAGCAATAGCAATAAAATTGAACGATCATTATGCTAAGCTAACGGATGGGTCTTGTCCATCACATCATTCTCCTAATGATGTGATCATGTTATCAAATGACAACTCATGTCCATGGTTAGGAAACCTTAACCATCTTTGATCAATGAGCTAGTCTAGTAGAGGCTCACTAGCGACACGGTGTTTGTTTATGTATTCACACATGTATTAAGTTTTTCGATCAATACAATTCTAGCATGAATAATAAACCTTTATCATGAATAAGGAAATATAAAATAACAACTTTATTATTGCCTCTAAGGCATATTTCCTTCAGCTTGACCAACTCCAACATCAACTGTAGCTCTTCTAACCATGCTTTAACATCCATTGGCTGGCATGCATCAACGGCAACCAAACCCAGCGGCCGCGATTCGCGTCCATACAACATCGCGGAAGGTGATTTTCCCAAGCTCGAGTGAGTGCTAGTGTTGTACCAGAATTCCATGAGGGAGAGCAACTTGGATCATTGGCGTGGTGAAGCTTGCACGTAGCAATCCAAGAAGGTCTCGAGGCATTAGTTGACCCTCTTGGTCTATCCATCCGTCTGTTGTTGCCTTGCCTTGCGTAGATATAGCTCAGTCCTCGTTAGCTTCAAGAGGTGTTGCCAGAAACGATTAGTGAAGATAGGTCCCAATCATAGATAAAGGACTGAGGCATATTGTGATGTTTGTAGACGCGGTCCATGAAATGTTGAGCCACTACTTGAGTTGTAAACGGATGCACAAGGGGAGCAAAGTGGGAGTAATTTGCTAGCTTGTCAACCACTAGCATAATGCAAATGAACCATGCTGACAGTGGAAGACCATCGATGAAGTCTATGGTGGCTACTAAGGCTGCTGGCACGAAATTGGAATGGGTTGTAGCAGTCCCGAATAATGCGACCTTTTAGGTTTGGCCTGCTGACATACTTGACAGGTTTGCACAAACTCCTTCACAGCGTGCCACATGCCTGACCAGGCAAAGTGTTGCTTGATACGCACCAAGGTCACTGGGTAACCGGAATGGTCTCATGTCGCTACATCGTGCAAAGCAGAGGTGGCACGCCTCTGCATGTCGTGGTTCCGACCCAACCAAATTCTTCCCTTGTAGCGCGACAACCCTTATTGTAGAGTGAATGGGCCCTGTTATTTTTCGGCTGCCAAAACTGTTAGCAGTTTCTGACAATGCACATCCACCTGTACCCCTTATGCACCTCTTCGAGCCAGGGAGCTTTGCACTCCATAATAGCCACCACCATATCACCTTGTTCATGCGCATGACGCAAAAGAGCACCCGCATCGCAATTTCCTCCACCCAATTGTAGCAGATTCGGTATTGAAGGCCAAGCAATTTGGACAAGGCCTTGTGTTGCCAAACGGTGTTCAACCGTTGCTTCTCGAGGTGGAGCAAACTCTTTTGGTCTGTGCGGATGACGAAACATTTGCAGGTAGGAGAGCCATTGGTCGACAACGTGCAAGATGGCCATGCACTCTTTTTCGTGGGTGGACAACCCTGTTGACCTTCGCCCCCATGCTTTGCTCAGGTAGGCAATAGGATGCCCGTCTTGCTTTAATACCATGCCAATGTCTTTGTCACAAGTATCGATTTCCATGATGAAAGGCTTGGTGAAGTTCGACGGCGCTAGCACCACAGTAGTCCCTAGAGCTTCCTTGAGTGCATCGAAAATTATTTAGCTCTTTTTTCATCTTCTGTGTGCCTCCCATGACAAATACAGTGTCCGTTTTAGGGGTCGGCATTAGAGATGCCCTAAGTAAACAAAAATTGAGCATCATTGGTGGACAAAAAAAACTCACAAAGGCTAGTTGGCCCGTGCCGTACGGTTGCGACCAGCCACCCAAGCTACCGGCCCCGCCGCTCACAAAGGCTAGTTGGCCCGTGCCGTACGGTTGCGACCAGCCACCCAAGCTACACACGCCGAGCACGACCCGTCGCAGGGACCCACCAACGAAACGAACGAACCGAAGCACACAGAGCACCGAATCGGAGGCCTGCCAAGTACGCGCACGTCCCCACGACCAACCTGGCCGTCGTCGACGACGACGGCCCGACCCGTGCATGCGCTCGCTCGCCACGCCAGATCGCCGGCCGGTAAGCCGGACCGATCCACGCAGGTGACTGTACTGGCCCCTGCGTACGCGCGCAGGGCCCGCACGCACGCCGGCCAATCAAATAGCCGTACGTGCCCTCCCTCCTGGCCGAGGGCGAGGGCGGTTGGCCCCTCGCGTCCTCCCGACGGCCGCGATTGGGTGAGACGTGCATGACACGCTGGGAGGGGAGCCGCTAGGAGTACGGCCGGCACGTCTCGTCGTCGGGGTCGTCGTCCCCCCTGTGAAACGGCCTCTGTCACATCGCAACCATCCGCTGACAGCGGCGCGCGTACGGTTGGTTGGTTACATGCGCTGCGGCACGTGCATCTAGAGACGAGACGACCCTATCCATCCATCCTGGCGCGCCATCCATGACCGCGCCGCTGGATACGTACGTCGAGGCGATCGATCGGCGCACGCCTCACATGGGCAACGGCAGCGGCAGTGAAGCGCTAGGAACCCCGCGCGCGGTTCGGGAAAGCCAACCACCGCCGGGCCGCTCGACCGGGCCGCGCGCCCGCCCGTTTCCGGGTCGACGATCGGCTCAATGGAGAAAGGGGGCGTGGGGCGTCCAGAAGGACGCCCGCGGCCGTCTCCCCCGTCGGCTCAGTCCGTTTTGCCTAGATTTTTTCTTGCGCTCGGTGCGCGTCGAGGCCGACTCCGCTGGCACAGGTGTCGAAACGGATTGGTTGCGGCCGCACGGCGACCGTTCCTCTGGGTGACGTTGACGATAACAAACACGGTGGGGGCACTCGCGGCACGATCGAGCCGAGCTACCCGTCTTTTTTATTTAAGCACAGTACAAATGTATACGCTCATACATATGTACATACACTCACTTTATAAATGCACACACAAACACCTTATCCTGACGAGCACATTCGAGAGACTAAACCAACATATTATCCTAAGATTTATGAAGTCATCGTAAGCGTCTTGTCGGTGACGGATACATCTCCTCTCATCGAAAGCGCATCGCAAGAATTCTGACATAAATCTAGAAATAATGCGAGCAACATGACTTAAATCCTGATGAGCTAGGGATGTCATTGTCTCTTAAACCATCCAACCACGGGTCGGTTCGCAGCTGGGCTATCAATCTAGAGTTTTTCTTGCGGGAAAACTTTCAATCTATTCATCTTCAATCATGATAGTACAACAAACAATAGAAATAATAAAAATTACATCCAGATCCATAGACCACCTAGCGACGACTACAAGCACTGAAACGAGCCGAAGGCGCGCCGCTGTCATCGCCCCTTCCTCGCCCGAGCCGGGCAAACCTTCTTGTAGTAGACAGTCGAGAAGTCATCGTGCTAAGGCCTCATAGAACCAACGCACCAGAATAGCAACCGCCGCAGATGAAGAGTGTAGATCAAAAGGATCCAATCTAAAGACACACGAACGAAAATAAACGACGAACATATCCGAGCAAATCCACTAAAGACAGATCCGCCGAAAACACACCTCCACACGCCCACCGATAACGCTAGACGCATCACCGAAACGGGGGCTAGGCGAGGAAACCTTTATTTCATCTTCAGGAGCCGCCGTCGTCTCGCTTTCCTGAGCAGGAGCAGGACACAAATCTTAACAAAGCTCACCACCGAAAACGGGACGGACCGACGCCGGCGCCGATAGGAGGCAGACTACCCTAGCTTTTTGAAGGCGGCGGCTGGCTAGGTCAAGAGGCGGCTACGTGACGCAATAAACGAATAGAAGAACATCTCTGTACCTACGTTACATGTCTAGAGTTGGAGTAGGTGTTACGTTTTTTCCCCCCTTTTCTGAACGTACGATGAGTGTGATCCGAAGGAGAGGAACCAATTTACCTTGTGTTTAACATGCACGGAAACTGGCCACCTCTGGCAGGCACCGGGAGGTCAGCGTCAGGTGCCGTTATTTGATCGAGACAGAACGGATCCAAGTATGTTTCACGATAGGACACCCTCTCCTCTAGCTCTCTCTATTCCAGCACCGATCCAGTGATCACCGCTCACCGGCCAGGCACTGTGTTCCTGATGGCTGATGTTTTTTTAGGGGTGATAAACAATTTTATTCATCAAAAGCCACATAAAGTAGGATACATACGAAACGTCAAACCAGACATGACGACCAAGACCTTTAGAAAAGGAAAATTTCACTAAACTTTGTGCTTCATAATTCGCAGCACGACATTCAAAAGTAAATTTACATTGAACATTAGCAGCTTTAAGGTGAATCTCGCTGATTATTGCTCCATATCTTCCTCCAGCATTTTGGCCAATATCTGCCACGACCTGTTTGCAGTCTGATGCAATGACAAAGTTGTAGATATTCAGATCTTCCGCCAAGCACAACACTTCACGGCATGCTATCGCTTCCAAAGATGCAGGGTCGGTGACGCCCTCCAGAACCAACGCCGAGGCCCCAATGTTGTTCCCCGCATCATCCCTGCATAGTGCAGCAGCCGATCCTCCTTTTCTGGCGCGAACACCTACGTCAACATGTATTTTGTAATATTCAGGAGGTGGCCTCTTTTGGTTCTGTCGATGTTGCCTGGCTGGAGCCACAGGCTATTGTGGGCGTCGGTTTGCATCATAGATAATACCGAGTTCAGCGATGAACCTGTTGATGAAGGAATGTGTCTGATGTGGGCTTTGGAAGATCGCCTCATGAATGGCTTTACAGCGGGCATGCCAGATCGACCACGTCGTGACCGCCAAACGGACATACTTATCATGCGGCAGGCTCTCGATCAAAGTGAACAGCCAGTTTTTAGCATTAGGCTCTGTGGTAGCTATGATTTTATGCATCACTTCCTCATCACCCAATGCCCACACACTCCGCGATGCGGTGCACTCCAATAGCAAATGTCGCCACGAGTCCTGTATTCCACAAAACCCGCACATACTGGAGTCTGCCATGTGGCGATACGCACGAACGTCATTTGGAGGCGACTGCTTAGATAATTTCCACAAAAACATTCTGACCTTGCCCGGGACTTCAGTATTCCACAATGATTTCCACGCTCCTGTCTCCGCCCTGGTACTGGACGGGCCTGCCGATCCCTCCAGCCACGCCTCTCTGCGCTGCCTTGTTGCAATGATCATCTTGTAAGCTGACCTGACCGAAAAAGTGCCATGTTTTTCATAGTGCCAAGCCCAAAAATTTGACATGTTTCGAGTGCATAGAGGGATTCCCAGTATAAGATCAACATCCATCGGCATGAACGTGGACCGCACCAGTTGCCTATTCTAAGCTGCTGTAGCAGGGGTTATAAGTTCAGAGACCATTGTGGGCCGGTTCTGAGTTAGGCACCCATATGGCCGAAGCATTTCATCCCTTGGAAGCCAATTGTGTGCCCATATGTTGGTCGTTGCTCCATCACCGATCCGTTTAATCAGCCCTTGCTTGAGTATATCCCTGCCTTCCACAATTGCTCTCCATATTTGACTAGGTCGGCCTCCTAGTTCAACATCAAGAATATCAGAGGATGGATAATAAATGCTTTTCAGCACACGAGCGCATACTGTGCTCGGGTTCTACAGCAACCGCCACGATTGCCTTGCCAGCATGGCGAGGTTGAAAAGCTCAAAGTCTTTGAATCCGAGCCCCCCATATCTTTTGGTTGCGTCATAGCTTTTCAAGAGACCCAGTGTGGCTTCTGTTTCCCCTCTTTGCTACCCCACCAGAATTTCCTAATGAGCATGTTTAGATGTTCACACAATCCTCTTGGTAGCTTAAAACATGACATAGAGAAAAATAAGCACTGCTTGGGAACTGATTTACTAGCACTTCCTTGCCCGCAGATGACATCGTACTCTCTATCCATCCCTGAACCTTACTCCCCAACCGGTCCTTGAGGTATTTAGAAGCACCGTTCTTAGAGCTCCCAACGTCAGACAACATTCCCAAGTACTTCTCATTTAGAGTTTCGTTGGGGACATGGAGTATTTCCTTAATTTCCTGCCTCACCGAGTCTGGCACTCCTTTGCTAAAGAAGATTGATGATTTTGAGTAGTTGATCTGTTGCTCAGTTGCCTGACAATAAGTATCCAGAACCTGGTACACCTCGTTAGCCCCCACACCGTTTGCCTTGAAAAACAACAGGCTGTCATCAGCGAATAGGAGATGGTTCACAGGTGGCGCCGTAGGTGCTACCTGTATGCCATGTAGATTGGATGACTCATTTTTGGATTTTAAGAGGCACGAAAGGCCCTCTGCTGCTAACAAAATCAAGTATGAAGAAATCGGGTCCCCTTGTCTGATTCCTCGTGAAGGGAAGCTTCTTCCCATTGAAAAGGACAGAGAATTCAACTGTCGTTACCAGTCCCATAACTATGTCAACCCACCTGGCTGTAAAACTCAGCTTGAGCATAACGACCTTTAGATAAGGCCATTCTATTATGTCATATGCCTTCGTCATATCCAGCTTGAGAGCACATGATTGGTTTTTCTTCGCTTTATTTTTCTTCATAAAATGCAAGCACTTATAAGTCGTTATTATATTGTCTGTGATTAACCTTCCCGGCACAAAGGCCGACTGCTATTCTAAGATGATATCCGGCAGAACCAACTTTAGTCTATTGGATATTACCTTCGACGCATTTTTGTATAAAACATTGCACAAGCTAATTGGTCAAAAGTGAGGTAGGAGCGTTGAGTTTTTTACCTTCAGAATAAGCACCAACATTGTTTCATTAATGCACCTGCCAGATTCCGTTCCTTCCATGATTTTGAGGACAGCCTGAGTGACCTCCTCGGCACACATCTCCCAATGATGCTGGAAAAAATGTGCTTACTGGGCTCAACCGACGGGGATGGGCCCATAGAGGCATCTCCTGATGGCTGATGTGATCCGTCCGTTTTCGACGTGGTGGGTCCTCTCTGGTCCTGAGGTCTGGGCCAACTGTTGGCCCGTTCGAGGTTCTGATTCACCCATGTGCTTACTGGGCTCAACCGACGGGGATGGACCCATAGAGGCATGCGGCCTTTGTGGGTGGCTAAGGAGAAAACGGCTCGCTATCCAATTTACATCGATATAATTTCTAAAAAAAGTACATCTATATATACGGCACTAGCCAAACACCTCAAAATATTCTCAATACCCCAGAATATTGTAATATGTCAAAACTGTGGTAACTTATACGGATTACCTACATACTACTCCCTCCGTTCCTAAATATAAGTCATTTTGGAGATTCTAATAAAAACTACATACAGATGTATATAGACACATTTTAAAATATAGATTCATTTATTTTGCTCCTATATAGTCCGCACTACAATATGTAAAAAGACTATATTTAGGAACGGGAGTAAAATACTGTGGTTTTTTAATACTTTACTATCAAACACAGTCAGCATCCATATTACTGCTCGATGTGTCGTTTCTCTCCAAGGAAAAAAAAGCACTCTCCTGTTGTTCTCCTCTTTCTCCTCATTTGATGTTGTGAGCTTGGAAACAACTCGAAAACCACAAATGTTTCCCGTGCAACTAGCATTCCAAAATCTATGAGTACATCCTTCAAGTATATACCAACTAGTATAAAACAAACATCTTCAACGTCGACACTCAAACAACCCGCAACCGTTTGGACCTCACGATTCAGACATGTTTTGCTATTCAACACGGACTTGTATCGGTTGCAGGATGGTCCGGATGTGCTTTTTCTCGCTGGGGGGTTTTGTGGTGTTCGAACTGCCGCCACACACCCGCTTCTGACTGCCCTGTGCCACAAAAAATCATCTCCCGCGCTCGCGACCCTTCCTGCCTGACGCGTTCAACGCCGTTCTAGAGCACCAGTGCTGCATTCATGCCGGCTCAGAGCGACGCGGCCTCTCATTGGCTATCCAGCATTGAAGCGGCGCACCGGCCAGGAGCGTTGCCCGTGCCATTTTTCGGTGCACGCGACTACTTTGTGTTCAAACAACGGCTTGACGTTCCGCCTCCATCCATTAAACGTGCACAGTCGCCAAGGAACCTACTCCAGCGCCACTGGTCTGTCCGTCTGCCGCCCACCATTAACCACCTTGCAGCTTGCCATGCCATCCGCCGGTTATTTAAACTCCAGCCCCGACCATAGCTGCATTCATCCTCCTCCGCCCTCTTTCTTCTCTCCGCACCACGCCCGCCATGGCCTCCCCGAGCTCCAAAGGCATTTGGGACAACCTCTTGTCCAAGTAGAAGAAGCAGATCGCCGCTATTAATTGTTGCCGGTTGGCAGCTCGGCGATGCAGACATCCCAATGGAGGATGTGGCTGACGACGAGCCGGCGCCACCCGCCTCGCTGATCCATGACGGCATCACCATGGGCAAGGCCCGTGCTCATTTCACGGACATGGTGCTGGAGAAGCGGGAGGCCACGTTCTGGTAGGCGCGGGCCGACCAGGACGACGACCTCCACCTCCTCGACAAGCACCAGTACGCGGAGGAGCTACTTGCCGCTGGCACGACCATTGTGGCACACGTGGACATGGCCGAGCAGGAGACGTTGGTCGACTCCTATCGCACCGCCCACGAAATCCACCGCGCCCGCTAGAAGCTGCCTTTAAGAAGTTCGATGAGGCGGCAGACGAAGTCTACATCAAGAGTGAGGACGAGGATGACGTCGCCAGCTCTGCCACAACCACGTAGCCGGCACATCCGGCGACAGCAAGGAAGAGTAGAGTATGGGAGGTCATCCGCGCTCGGATCCGAGGAAGGTCACCGCTCTTTCGCTCCCGCTGCAGCCAAACTTGGCGGGCTCATTATCGTCGGCAATTAGCCACTGGCAAGCGGCGGAGTTGGAGGCGGAGCTTCATTTTTTAGAGCTCTTGGCTGGCTGGAGATGAGGAACTGGCGCAAGCGGTCATTTTAGACTAGATTAGAGTCAGATCTAGTTCAAATATGTCGAAAACCATCCGGCTTTATGTAAAAAATATTCAAGTTTCAATGAAATTCGTGTGGTTTGTTTAATCTCATTATATTTCGATCGAAATGCAATCAGACGTATGCGGGAAGCTTTGGATGACCGGTTTCGATATCAGTGTTCATAGAGGCACGGACTAATTCCCTTGATCCACGGACAAATGTGGTGTCCGGTTTGCGGGTTACCGTTGGAGATGAACGACCGGATGAGGACATGATGCGTGTGTTTCGAAGATCCTGGCCTGTCGCTTAGCTGATCGACCATGCCGTTCGGTGGAGGGCGAGTCTCTTTCACGAACACATCCGTCGACGGTGATACGGGATACGGACCATCAATACGGCCATGACGGGGGATTGCTTCTGCATTCCCACCGTACGTCTTCAATTCGTAACCTCGATCGAGGACGGCCACCAAAGACGAATGTAGCTGACCAAGAATGATGCTTCGAGAACGGAGGTACTCCACCTTTCCGGAGCGGCCATTGTTAACATCTCCAGATCGGTGCGCATCACTCCTGCATCTGTAGCTCCTCCCTGCAACGAATCTAAACATGGATCTGGTCGCGAACTGCTCGTGGCATCCCGAGTTACGCCGCGGCCGGCACTGTAGCGTGCGTTGTGCAATGCATACGTCCTTGGCACGAGATCGATCTCAATAACTCTAGCAGCCGTGCGTACATCTTAGCAGCTGGCCGATCGTTACACGAAACTGTTGATTGCCCGCGTCCATACGCGACGTGACCTAGCTAGTCTGTCCAAGCTACATCCAGAGAAGAGCCACGCCAGTATCCATGCTCAGCTTAGCTAGCCGATCGAACGGCGTCATCAACGCCGACACGGTGATCGCTTCAAACGGCCGGGGCACGAGCACGACCGGCGCACGAGAACGCTCGCTTAGCCCGCACGCTTCAGCTGATGCCGCCGCCGCGCGCGCGCGCATAAATTGATGGCGTGAACCACCGCGGCGCCGACCGATGGAGGCCGGGGCAATCAATCGGTGCGCCGAGGGATGGAACCGGACCGGCAGCCAAGGACAAGAGGGCCGGCCGCGGGCGGTGGGAGAACCCGGAGTGCGCGCGCTCTCTCTCTCTCTCTCTCGTACGCACGGCACGGACCCGGAGCTAGCTCCAACACATGCGGCTGGTCCCGGGCCGGGGCCGTAGCGCTCGAGACGTGATTGCATGGGACGGCGACGGTGATGTTGATGTGTCCACTGGCGTCTTGCAGAGTGGGATTTTCGATCGAGGGGCCTCCGCCTGCTGATGCGACACTTCGTGGGTGGGCACATGTTGCTAGCTACACCGGCAGTTGGCCGGAGATCGATCGGAATCATCTGCGTGTGGACGCCCGTCATCACCATCTAGGTTCCATTCTGTAGAGCGATGGATAAGACACTGGTGACTCACACATGCCTTGTCGGGCATAAAAGCATCTACAGGCGCGACCTGCAAATCCGGGCTCTCCTCAAATCATGTCGTCCACTTTCGTCTATCTTACATCGAGTGCCTCGTATCCATACTAAGCATGCAATGTGGATCATCACTCAAACATAAAATTGAACATAGAAATGCACATTCCAATCACCAAATGATCACCGACAGATGTCCAAAAGATCGCCAAAGTTCACATAAACAACGGACAAATTTAAACTAGATTACTAAAAACTTGAAATTGAAGACAGAGACGATGAAGAATCACTACTTCCTCGCCGGCTCTTTGCCCTTCCGGTCGCCGGCGCAGCTGTAGGAGTCCGCGGTAGGAGGTGGGTCCACGTCAAAGCTGTCGGACCCGTCGGAGGAGGAGGAATCGGAGATGGCGATGTAACCTTGCAAGCGCCAGACGGTGCAGTCTTGCTTGCGGTTGAGCTTGGCCACCCTCGCTGCCTCTGTCGCTGCCTCCGCGGCCTCCCGCTCGGATTGCACAATGCCGAGCCGGAGCTACTTGGCGTTGATCCTCCGAAGCCATCAGGCCTTCATCTCCACTTCAGTAAGTGATCCAGGACACACCCACTCGAGAAGACGATCGTCCTCATCGGGCACCGGCATCACGCGGTGGCGGCGGGTAGACCGCGCAGCCGTGTCGGACCCATACGTGCATCTGCACGAGGAATATCAGTATGACAAGCAAACAACAAATCACTCCGTTTCCTCTCCCTCTCACCACGTAAATGCATGCAGCAACGCATCTCGTTGCACGTCGCGCCAATGAATCCGCACTGTCACGGCCTCGGACAACGACGTGACCCAAGATCCTATGAGCCTATTCCTTCATAGGGAAGCAATCAATCTTACTAGCTAGGGGCGGAGACAGCGCCCCAATCAAAACCGTAAGCAGACCATCGACCGGTCGACAATGGCGTAATGTCGATGCGATTATTTGCGAGATGGTTGATTAACGCGGCATTGACGATCGATCTCCTCCGCACGATGGCGACGCCGGTGGTACTACGTCCGTGGCATGGCATGCATGCATGATTCGGCCGAGCTAGCACACCTGCCCGCCTGTAGCCTAGCGGCGGGCTGGCAGCACTGTAGCGGCCTGCCTGGCGGATGCGTACGAGGAGCCGAGGAGGACCATCGAGTGAGTGAGATTGATCGGTCCGTCGTTGTGTGTATGCATGTGTCGTGGCGCGAGCGGCCGGACCGGCGGATCGACGGCCGCCGATCCGTTGCGTGGGCGGGGTCGTCGGCACGTACGTACGGGTTGGTGGGGAGTCGCGCGGCCCGGCCGGCCGGGGCCACTGGTTGGTGGCGCTCGTGCGTGCCCGATCGGCTCCGTCGTGCTCACATGGAGGCGCGGATGGCATGGCCTCGGCGCACACGCATGTAGTACTTGGTAGCTGAACCGCGCGTCCTGGCGATGGCGACGCTCGGCAGCGCTCACACCTCGTGTACCCAAATGGCCGGGCTGAGTCATGTGCCCCGTCATGATGAGGTGCGGATTGCTAAGTGGTTGTACATGTAGCGTGTTCGTGTTTGTGCGCTGGTCCAGGGCATGGGGCCGCCGCGTGCCGCCGGCGAGCTCCGCACTTCGTCCAGTCCGGTGGTTTTTGGTCATTCGGTTTCTTTTTCCGACGCCAACATTAGCTCCTAGCGCAACTAATCGTAATCGTAATCGTACGCCTGCGAACCTCCCCGACACAATCAGCGCAGCACGCGTAGCGAGCGCAAACCGTCCCGCTTAGTTGGAACACGGGCCTGTGCATCGCCGTGGTCCGTCACGTTGCGGGCTGTGTCTTTCTCCGACCTGCTCCACACCTGATCTTTTTTTAATAACCGCCTTCAGGCATTTTATTAAAGGAATTGACGGATTCACATCCGATTGTACATGTCAATGAAAAATACAGGAGGAATATCAGATCAAGTATAGCAGCCTCTACCTTGCACGCCTCCCTAGCGGCACGACATTTGCTTGTTTGCTAACATGCTGCAGCTTGAAGCCCTGTAGAATATGGATAAAGCCTTTCATCTCCCTCATAATCTATCTTCAAACTGATCTGTGATCATTCTGCTGCCACAGGTCGCATACCGCTTGACAGTCAGTTTCTAATACCACTTGGGTAAAACCCTTCTCAACAGCAAGGTTCATGGCGTCCCTGCATGCCAAAGTTTCAATCACCAACAGATCTTTGATTGATTCATATTTTGCGATCCTTACATGGGTGAGCACCCCATGTGCATCCCAAATTCACACAACGGCTCCGACAAATGAAATCTCCAAAATAGAAACAAATCACGCTTAAGACTTCCGCATGCCCATTGTTTTTTTTTTCTGAAACAAAGGCCTAGTTATTGGAAGAGATTACTTGAGTTTAAATATAGCACTGACAATCCCAATATTTTGTGGGCTAAACCTCGGTTGGGTTCTCCTTTTTGAAATGTATGTCTTGCATGGACTTTTGCAACTATAAGACCATTCTATCGTCCGAAAGTTGGCAATGGTTAGAGTATTGTCTTTTGACATGGTCTTTGGTTTGGTGACTGCTCACTAGAGACTAAGTTCTGAGATTTGTTTATGACTAGCATATATGCCCACCTGTTGCAACGAGAGAAGTAATTGACATTCAATGCGCCACGACAACATCCGGACAGTGCCACCTGACGGCAGCAGGCATACGCGCCAAGGTTGAAATCTACTCTCTCCTTTGTTGTGGTTATCTCACGAAAGTCTTAAATAATGGATTATTAACACAATATTGGTGGACTCCCGAAGGATTAATTCATTAATTATAGGGTCTCTTTCATAGCAATAATCCCAAAATCTGATCTTACTATCAAACCCGCTTAATTTATATTGACGCAACCATCCATGCAAATCCAATAATTTTATTTATTTAGAGCCAATTAGCCATGCTAGCCCAAAATTCCTTCGCTCCCTCTGTACCTTGGTTCTTGAAGTGGCTTCCCGAACTACATGCCCTTCTGACATACTTTATTTAATTATGTGTAGCCAATTTAAATGATCATTTCGACATATTCTCTGTAAATAATAAAGACCATGGACCTAAATGGGCTGAAAACAGAGTGAACCGGGCATACTGCAGTTGAACACGGAATACTAACCAGCGCCCAGGTACGCCCGACATCAATATAATAAAAATATATAATCAATAGTGGCCGTTTTGGGCTCAATGGAATAATCACATTATCTGTAACTCACATTGTTCATTCTCTGAAACTCACATCGTTCATTCTCTGAAATTCACATCACTGAACTTGTCTGGCGACACAATTTGGCAGCAACATGATATTGCCTTTGCTGAATTCTCAAAGACATTACTGAGTTGAATGCGTTATCCCAATTTGATATTTCTTGTCATTTATAAGCAATATACAAAACCAAAATAAGACATGGAGAAAGAAAGTATAGATGGTGTTTCATATCAACCATATGCCAATTGAAGAATCTGAGAACTGAAGAAGTGCAGCGAAGGTTTTCTAAGATGTGTCGATCTGACCGGTAAAGAACCCAACACGCACCCCTCGCTCCCCTGCGCGCCCGTTTAGGTCGGGCCATCTGCGGGCGCACTATTTTTTTGATTTCGTTCTTTGATTTTCCTTTTTGCCTTTCCATTTTCATTTTTCTACTTTAAATAATTTGGGATTCTGAAAAAGTTTCAAATTTATAAAATTGAGAATTTCGAAATAAAAAGTTCAAGAAATCACAAAACTTTTGCAGATTAAAAAAATGTTCCAATATTAAAAAATGTTCATCATATTGAAAAACAATGTCCATGAGTTTGAAAAAAATGCTTGTATATTGAAAAATGTTATTAAAATTGAACAAAATGTTCGGCAATTCAAAAAATGTTCAGCAATTTTCAAAAACGTTCTAAAAATTCAAAAAAATAATCATGAATTACAAAATAGTTCATTGATTATTTGCTGATTGAAAAAATGTTCATGCATTTCAAAAATGTTTGTGAATTCCAAACTTGTTCCACCAATTTTCCAAAAAATGGTCGTCGGTTCTAAAAATGTTCACCGATTCAAAATTGTGTTTTTCAAAATATGTTCACAATTTTAAAAAATCTTTTCATATTTGTGTAAAATATTCATGAATTCAACAAAAACTCATGATTTAAAAATAATTCACGAATTTGTAAAAAAATTATGAACTTTAAAAATGTTCATGAGTTTAAAAAATAGGTTCATGATTTTCAAAAATTGTTCACGATATCACAAAAACGTTCGCAAATTTGAGAATTTTTTCGAGAAAAGGAAAAAAGAAAAAGGAAACAAAGAAAAGAAAAAGTCCGTTTAAAAAAAATGGTTCAGGGAAGGATCTAGAATCTTCCCAAAACCAGTGGGGAAGAAATCAAAAAATGGGACAGTCCAAAACATGATCGAAAGCAAGAGGGGTATGCGCTAGGGCGTGACCTATGCGCCAAATAGGATATCCCATCTGGTGATCGGAGGTGCAATACACCTCTATTACCTGGCAGGGCCTGGCTCGGATGGGCCCAATTGATCACAAGGCCTAGTTTTGTGACACATGGGCTGGTGTGGCACGAGACGCACTAACCCTCACTTCGCGACGCTTGTTAAGAATCAGGCTACAGAAAAACTTTGTGTTGCATACAGATCCTTTCGTAGTTCTCCTAATGTCAGAGGGCCCTTGGGACAAAGAAAACGACTTCGACCCAAACCATGAGATCAATGGAGTCACATCGCCGATTGGCTAGTTGTTGGTGTAGGCATCTTTGTAATACTGACGTTGGCGTCCAACTGGTCCTCCTACTTGTGCTTGCGGCCTCTTCTCTTACTTGCCATTGCACAAGTGCTGGTATGGACGGAGGTCACGCCCTGCTGGCCTGTTCCCATCGACTTCACCATCATCACGTGCATACGGATGGTAAGGTTGGACTGCAGCAAAGTGTGCACGACGTGGCTCCCTATAGTAACGATACCCGCCACCCTATAATTAATGTTGGTGACCGAATGTTGTTCGGAGTCCCGGATCCCATTCGGGACGTCATGAGAAGGGCCGGCCCCCTCGTTGGAGGAGGGGCTAGGGCCGGCGCCCCCTCACCCTCACCCTTATATAAAGGGTGGAGGCACAAGGGAAGGGGCTCACCCCTTTGCCTAGCCGCAACTCTCCCCGTCTCTCCCTTCTCCACCATCATGTCGTCGTGCTGGTTGTGATCCCATCTATTTCTCTCACTTCGCTTGCTAGATCAAGGAGGAGACATCACCGAGCTGCACGTGTGCTAAACTCGGAGGTACCGTTTGTTCGACACTAGATCGGTTTGGATCATGAAGAGTACGACTACATCAACCGCATCATATAGGCTTTCATTTTTGTCCTACAAAGGTACGTAGACACACTCCTCTCTCCTTGCTATGCATATCATAGATTATAGATTAGATATTGGGTGTTTCGTAGGATTCTTTTTCATGCAACGTTCACCTCACATATGACCCCTGTCCATGTTGATATTTTATTCTATAAATCAATTGTATTATAATTTATTTAAATATATAATATATTGGACCTTATTTAAGATGGGCCCTAGGCTACTGCATCTCTTTTCATGGCCTAGAGTTGACCCTAGCTGTATGAGTTATCTTTCCTGCCACCTTGTCCTTTTGTGTTTCGTAGCCACGATGCCCCTGCGGCTTTTCGTTGCCACAACACCCCCTTCGATGTGTTTAAAGTATTGTTTGTACCTTTGAGGTGCTTCCTGGCCGTAAATTGCTGGCCCATGTCGTGGTGGGCTGTGACAGGTATGAAGACAATGTGTCGCTTGTCACCTTGGCGTGAGCGCACAATGGCCATGACCCTGACGACGATCGCGACATGCTGTTTCGAACAACTATTGACATTACCACGATCACATAATCTGTGAACAAGTTCTTTAAAAAATTCTAAGAAGGCCATCATATTTTTTCCTTGTTGAGATAAAAGTGGTAGTTTATAGAATTCAATGTTCTACCCTACTACAATCCACTAAAACAACCACAAAAAGATGGATGGTCGTGATTCGTACCTCGCAGGGATACGAGCAACGCTGATTTCTATGGGTCACCGAGCGGGAGACCTCCAAATAGGAGAACGTAGAGCCTATTGGTGCTGCGTTAATCCCCTGCGCCCCTGCGGCAGCCGGAAAGGAAGGAGAGCAACCGTGTGAGGGACTGAGAGAGACCACGCAGAGCGCAAGCACATGAGCATAGTGAGGATGAACGATGAGAGGAGCTGATGCTTAGTGAACATTTTGAAATGGGGAGAGCTACACCGCGCCACACATCGGAGTGCACGTCGCCCATACAATTTCTCTCTGTTTTTTTTCCTAAAATCTAATTAGTGCGCGCGCACCTTCTGGTAGAATCGAGCGGCCGATCGCTCGCCGCTCGATCAACTCAGATCGTGTGGCCTCACGAGGCCAGGTGTTACCTGGTCGGGGAGCCGCGAGCGGCCACACTACACAACAAACCCCATCCTCTTCTCCACCTTCTCCTCTTCAGTTGTGCCCTATCCTCCCCCGTCGTTCCCCTCCTCCACCTGCCCCGAGCAGCAGGGAGCATAGGCGCCCGTGCTGCTTCGCCATGGATGGCCAGCCTGAGCAGCATCCAGCAGGCAGCGAAGTGAGGCCGGAGGTCCTCTCCTCCCCACGATCCAGGTGACAGCGAGATCCAGCAGATGGTGACCAACCGCGGTTGCCGTTGCCACGGCACGCGGCTCTCCTTCCCATGGTGGAGCTGCTGCTTTCCGACGCGGATCCGGACGAGGGTCATCCTCGTCGCCCCAGCCTCTTCCTGCAGGTTCCAGCGTCCGCCATTGCAGGGCGCTGTGGTCGAGCGCCTTCACCCGATCTGCCTCGCACGCAGCAGCAATATCCTCTGCTCTTCTATGTGTCTACAGTAGCAGATCGATTCATCGAGGCGCGGTCACCGGCAAAAGCTAGCTGAGAACCTCACAAGCAAGCAGCTTAATTGATTTTGCTGTTTAGAACATGCATGCCTCGCCGTAGACTTTTGCATGTGTACGCTGGGCTGGCTAGCTTTGCTCTTGATCGATTTACGCGACGACATCGGAGAAAAATATCTCTCTACTAGTATTGCACAAGCATCGTTTTGTAGTTGGATATTGATTGTCAGTTAGTTGGCCAAAACAGATGATTAAGTTGCACATCCTAATGATAGGGGTATTTGAGACAGGGGTATGCCTACAGCCGTGCCGGCAGCGGTCGTCGAGGTGCAACTACTAGATTCATTATGGCTGGGGTTAGCAGGTCGTCAGGGAGACCTTGATTTTGGAGTCATCGACCATCTATCCTCCATGCATTTTCTTCTATCAGGGGACATTGGTATTTAGTTGGCTTGTAATGTAATCTAGTTGCATATACATTAATATTTAGTTAACAGTAAGACTAGTTGCACACACATATATGCTCAGTTGGCTTGTAATTTAGTCTAGTTTGCATACATATTGATATTTAGTTGGCTTGTAATGTAATCTAGTTGCACACACATTGATGTTTAGTTGGCAGAAGGACTAGTTGCACACACATATGCTCAGTTGGCTTTTAATTTAGTCTAGTTGCACATGTATTGATGTTTGGTTGGCAGGACACTAGTTGCACACATATGCGCAATTGACGTGGCAATGTAGTCTAGTCTAGTTGCACAGACATTGATATTTAGTTGGCAGGACTAGTTACACACATATATGCTCAGTTGACGCGGCAATGTAGTCTGGTTGCACACGCATTGATGTTTAGTTGGCAGGACTATTGGCACATACATATACTCAGTTGGTGCGGCAATGTAGTCTAGTTGGACACACATTGATATTTAGTTGGTAGAAAAACTATTGGCACACGCATATGCTCAGTTGGCGCGGCATGTAGTCTAGTTGCACACATATTGACGTTTACTTGGCAAGAATACTAGTTCGTCGAAACATCCTCATGTGGGATCTATTTTTGAAGAGCATGTTGCGAGGGTTTCAACGGTGAAAACAGATCTTAATTCCGAAGTGTGATCTAAAAGTTATGACTTTTTAAAAAAATTGAATACCCAAAATAAATGCGTTCGTATATGTTCACATATTTGCTTTTGTAGTACTTTTTTATTACGTGGTATTTTTTCTAATTAGAATTGTTTTATCAATTGGAAGAAATAAATTATTACCTTTCATGGATTAGGGACCAAAATTGTTTGTTTTAGATCGGCCGCTCAGGATGACTAGCGAGCAGCTGGCCCCTCGCTAGATCGGTCCTTTTTTTTTTTTTGAAGTTGATGGTGATTTTCGTCTGAAGCATAGCCGTGAGCGTGGGCCGCCATGCATTCGTGATCCAGAAAAGGCCTCATGCCCTGGCAGAGCCGGGCTCGGATGGACCCATGATCACAAAGTTTTGCGACATATGGGCTGGTGTGGCAGGGCAGGAGACGCACTAGTCCTCTCTTCCCGGTGACGACGATCGTTAACAACCAGGCTACACAAAACCTCTATGTCGCAAACAGATTCCTTGATAAACCGAGTTCTCCCAAGATTTGCATGGCGACAGGTAAACAGACTTCGACCAAAACAAAGATCAATGGAGTCGCGACGGCGATTGGCTAGCTGTTGGTGTACCCGTCTTGATAATACTGGCGCCGACGTCCAACCGGTCCTCTTGCCTGTGCTTGCGGCTTCTTCTCCTGCTTGCCATGGCGCCGGTGCTCACGCCCTGCTTGCTTGTTCCCGTCGACTTCACCGGCATCACGCGCGTACTGATGGTAAGGCCGCTTGGGTGCAGGAAAGCGTGCACCAGGCGGCTCCCGGTACTGACGATACCCGCCGCTCTGAACTTCCTGCGCCGGAATCTGCCGGCCGCCGTACGGGTCTTCCTCCCTGGCTCGTTGTCCCGCGAACCGCTTGGATGAAGTAGAATAACCCTGCTGCGCTGAAAAGTCTTGCGTTTCGTAGCCACGATGCCCTTGGCCTCGATAGCCATGCGGCTCTTCGTCGCCACGATGCCCCCTTTGATCGTGTTCAAAGTATGGCTTGTACCTTCGAGGCGCCTCTTGGCCGCGCATTGCCGGCCCATGTCGCGGTGGAGTGCGGCGCATCCCTCCTTGAGAGGGCGGCATGTCGTCGCCGTAGTTGCCTGGATGGCTGGAGGTGACCTCGTCACGGCGAACGAGGCGCCGTGACAGGTGCGAAGACGACGTGTCGCTTGTCCCCTTGGCGTGGGCGCGCGATGGCGATGACCCCGACGACGACCGCGCCGGAAAAGGCCGACGCGTTGGCATCGCCTCGCAGCTCGGCCGCGACGATCGCCCATCGTAGCGGCGAGAAGGCGGCGCCGTGCCGTCGACGTCCATGCAAGACGATGGGCGCGCCGTCCCCATGTCCTGCGCGGTGGGTGGAGCGACGGCCACCTCGGCGTGGTACTCAGGAGAGCAGCTTCTCGCCATCTTCTCCGGCGAGTGTGTGGGCGCGGGCGAACGCGGCGCATCCAAATCATAGGACGACGGAGGCCGCGATTCGATCTCACCCTCCACCGCCTCGTCCTCGTCATCGTCCGAGAGAGAAAGCGAGACGTCCAGGTCCAACATCTCCGGCGCCGAGGTCGAGCCATCACCCACGCCGTCAGGAGGCGGTAAGGGTTCACGCCCGGTCAAGGCACCGTCAACACAGGGAGGCGGCGGCGAGGGTTTACGCGCCGCCAAGGGATCTTGCCGAGGCGCCGTCGAGGCATCGTCCAGAGGCGACGGCGAGGGTTCCCGAGCCGTCCGGGCGTCGACCGTGAGGCGGCCATCATCCGAAGGAGGCGCCTGGTTTAGGTCGAAATCGAAGATCGCTTGTGGTTCCATCTTGATCTTGCTTCCTCTCGATCTGTCGTGGCAGCGGCGGCGCAGGTATTTATTAGCCTCGGGAAACACGGAATATCAACGTTTACGATTCCATCGATAGGTTTAGGCTTTACGAATACGACTCTCTCTCTCTCTATTCCTTTCCTTTTTTAACTATTTTTTTTGAGAAATCCTTCCTTTTCTTTAACTGGACACGTTTTAGATACACCACGACTCCTAATCCGAGCAAGAGACCTCCGGGAGCAACGACGGGCCTGCTGCGTGGAATAAACGACCACCGCCATCGCCACGTGGGCTGGCCCATTCACCGTTTCGGGCGATTGATTTCATGTTTCCGCAGTTTTACCGGGTTTTAGGCAAAATTCGGCCTCGTTTTCCCTAATTTCGGGGGAATATTATGCTTAACGAAGAGCACTCTGGGAAAATATAAAAAAATAAATAAACATATGTGCGTATAAAATTTTATTAAAAATCATGAACTTAAAAAAACATTTATAAAATATCTGCAAACATAACAATGTTCAAAAAGTTTAAATTTTCTTACTCATTTTTTTAAAAAAACTTGTAATTTAAACTAGTCAATAATTATAAAAGCATTCAACTTTATAAACAAATATTCACTAATTTAAAAAAATAAAAAAATATAAATTTTCACATATTTAATAATAGGGAAACGTTACCTTTCTGCCCATGGATCGCGCTCTCGCGTCCGCCGTGCGTGGAGCCGTTGGATCACTTTTGATCCGACAGACCACGTGTACTAACAGATTCTACGCCTCGCATTCACCGCCCTCGAAAGCTAACTACGTGCGGATTAGTCCCACCCACCGTATCTATACTACTTATAAAAGAGCAAACATTATTTTCTTTAAGTGCACCCCACAAAACGTACACGGATACATTACCACCGCATGATTAGTCCCACTAAACTCAATCTAACGGCCAGCCTTAACCGAATCTGTTCTCTGTGTGCACTTAGCAATTTACATTGACTGACCGTACTCCATTGCGGAGGAAAATATGAAAGTCTATGCCTGGTCAATCAGGAAACTATAATCACGGACACATCCTATTAAAAAACTAATCACAAGCATATCTGATTATTAAGAAACTAATCACAAACCCATCCTATTATTAGGAAAAAAAATCACGCGCACATTCTATTATTAGGAAAATAATTACGAACCATCCTATTAGGAAATTAATCACGGACACATCTAATTATTGGGAAACTAATCATGGCTGCATCCTATTAGATAACTAATCACAAACGCATCTAATTATTAAAAAACTAACCGCGAGCGCATCCTATCATCTCCTATCAGGAAATCGTGATCGCGAGTCGCCAGCCGTCACCAGCCCACCACCCACGCGAGCCACAATGGGAGACACGCGAGGAGGAGTTGCGGCTTCCTCCGAACACACTTATACTGACTGCAACGACTTTGTCCACATCCTGGGCATGCTCTCCGGGAACCACCGGCATCCGCGTCGACTTCAGCTCCATCCACAACACCCACGCTGACAACCACCCACCGCCGAGGGCCTTCAAGTGGGGGCAACACTGAGTATCTTGGACCAGTATAAGCGGGCCAAAAAAAATTTGTCCCCACAGCTATGCATGTAGATTCGCCTGGTCGCCAACCATCATCGTCCCCAGGGCGGTGCAGGTCTCGGCCACTGTGCAGCAGGTGAAGCTAATCACGGCCCCATCTCACTCGCCCGAAGCCACCGCCGACTCCATCAGCTCTGACGCGTGCTGCTCCGTTGGACACACTTGTCCGATACTCGCGCGTGGACGACGTCGTCCAAAGCTAATCCCGGTGCGTGGAGGCCGCCGCCTCAAAGCTGGACGACTGACTCACCTGCGTCGACAATGCCGCCCAGCTGGTGAGAGGACACGGTCGCCGCGGCCGCTCGCGGGCCTGAACGACGGAGACGCTCGCCTTCACGCGAACGCACCACACACACACATTAATCAAGTAAGTATCGAGTGTTACTTTTTTAGTGTCATCGCTACCTCGCCGGTGGTGACACATCTAGAAGTACAGGAAGTAGAGATGAGGCAGTCAGAAACAGAGGAGCGCTGGAGCACACACAGAGACGTTCGCCTTCTTTCTTTCTTTATTTTTTCACTGATTTTCGCATACCCGCAACAGACATCCCTATTTTTTTAAGTAATGACTACCGGTTATTACATGGCCAACTCACGACTACATAGTGAACTCACAGACAAATTCGTTGAACCAAGACCTTACTTGCAGTCATGAAATTACGTTTCACTGAAAAAACCCAGAAGTTTGCATAAGTTTTAATGAAAAAACTGAAGTTCGCATAAGTTTTACTAAAAAAACCTGAAGTTTGCATAAGTGTATTTGTTTGTCTAGCTGATACATGGCAATTGTAATTTTACATGAGCATTTTCATACCGTCCTTATCTACAGTCGAGTTAACATGTTTTCCTGATAAAAAACTTGGACTACATACAAAAGAAGCAAAAACTGCATGTTGATTATGATGATGATGGATGTAGTATATTTTGTGATCATGGTAAATTTCATATCATTTAGTACATAAACAATATTTACAATTTTATTTTATTACCATCAGTTGTGTTGAGTTTCTTTCATATATATGTATTGACCCTCTTCTTTAAATTAGATGTGACAGTTGCGGAATGAACTCATACCACATGATCGCATACGAGTAATTCAAGAGGAATTGGCGGGATTTTTTCTTGACCATGTCATACATGAAGACGGAGAATGTCATGTGGAAGTTGAAATTGATTTTAGATGTTAGGGATTACAAGAGATGTTATGTTGTATATATATAATAGTGTCGGATAGATATATACAAAAATTTGTTGTTCGATCAATCTCGGAGAAAGAGAGGTCACTTCTCTCTGTATATGTTCATGACGATCTTGTGTAATTCTTGACTGGAATTTGTTGGCACTGAAACGGTTCCTTAGCTTGTCCTAAGTGACATTTTTATGTGTGACTATACTTGCATAAATGTATGCATATAAAGAATCATGATGAATCTTCTAAATAATTTTGAATTTTATATATTGAGAAAAGTAGGTGGTCTTTTAATACATGAGACATGTTGATTAAGGAGAAATGATATTTCAAATTATTTGTACGAGTTGGAAATAAGAGATCATGTACTTTATAGGGAAATTTCAAATTTATTCAAATTGTCTTGTATTAAGTTTAGTATAATATATTAATCCAAATAGATGCGTATTGCATGTGCACACTTATTAGTTCAAATAGACGTGCGTTGCACGTGCACACTTACTAGTGTACTAAGATTCTGCAACATCCTTCATGTTCCTGAAACATGGGGAATGTTGCAGTGGTAACACGGCCTCGAGAGCCAACCACAATGCGGACACAAAATTTCCGCAACATAATCTTTGTTGCAAAAAAGAACTCTGCAACATTATCCTTGTTGCAAAAAAGATCTACAAAATTAAAAAATATAGGCACGGTTGATATTTAAAATTTCTGCAACAAGATCTTTATTGCAAAAAAAAAACATACTCGGGTGATCGCAACAAGCAGACTGTTGCGGAAACACCACTCTTGTTGCAAAATATGATTGCTTACATTGATAGATCGGACGGTCATTATGTCTCTATCCAATGGTCAGTGAGGCGGCGGATCTTTTTCAATTTCCGCCGGCGGATGCGTAGCGTCGCCCTAAATAATATGTTCACGGATTTTGAAAATTGTTTCATGCCTATTTTATAAAAATTTCAAGAAACTTAAAAAATTTCAAAGTATAATTAATAAAGTGTGTAGAGCATTACTTCCAAAAATGTACAACACATAGTTAATAAAATGTTCAATGTATTAAAAAATTTCACCCATATTTCCAAAAAATGTAAGGGCGACGCTACGCGTCTGCCGGTCGATGTTAAGATTTTATCCGTCGCCGCAATGGCCGTTAATACCCGAGCTGATAGCCGTCTGATCTAGTGTCCGCGTTCCGCATGCCCACTCGTTATTCCCGCAACAGATGCTCTGTTGCAGAAACAACACTCCTGCCGCTGGCTCCGACAGAGCTGCGCCCCGCGCGGCGCCACAGCCAACCGACGGCAAAATCTGCCCGCCGCGGGCGGTGCGGGAGCTACTCCAGCGCATCATATCGTGTGTCAGATGGTTGGACCTGACACAAATTGAGCTCACCGAGGGGCCCTGCTTTGAGCATAGGCACGACCTCTACTCTGGCATGGCGGCGACGAGCTCCCATGCCGGAAACTCCTTTGCGATTTCTGCAACTGGAGCTATGTTTCTGAAACACGCGTCGTGTTGCAATTCTTGGCCTTGTACGCTCTAAGATCGTGTGCTTCTTCAACGCTTTCTGTAACCGGGCCTATGTTTCTGAAGCATGAACCTTGTTGTAGAAAAAAAAATCTTTGATTTTTTTCTGAAACGAGACCTGTGTTGCAGAAACTTTCTAAAAATAGACCCTGTTGTTGAAAAAACACTTCATCACCGAATAATTTTTTTTCTGAAACAAGGTCTTTGTTGCAAAAAGGATACACACCTGCTGCTTGTGCAGCCGTCTGCGACCTCAGATCCCGTCGTCATCGCCATCGCGGCTGGTCTGCCGCGGTTGCCTAGCCGCCGTCGACCACCCAGCCGCCGCCTCCGTCCCAACCGCATGGTGCTCCGCCTCCCCGCTGCTGGATCTAACCACCACAGAGCCCCGCAACAAGCGCTCTGTTGCAGAAAGCGTTTCTGAAACAGCAGCTCAGCTGCAGACCCGTGCGCGTGGGTACGGGTGCTATCAGCCGTTGGATCAAAAGGCGATCCGACGGACACGGAGCCGACGGACGTGGGATCGAGATCGGCCGGCAGAAGGTAAGCTTTTTCCAAAATGTAATGCGTATTTCTCAAACTTTAAAATCTTAATTAAAATTATCCACCGTGTACTTCAAAAATGGTCGTCGCATATTCCTACAAGTTCCACACGTATTTAAAAACCTTCACGTATTTATAAGAAAGTTGAGGCATGCAAATGTTTAAAAAGAGAATGAACAATTAAAATAGAAAACATGGAAAATGAAAAAGGTAAAACAAAAGAAATGAAAAGGGGGAGAAAAGGTAAAAGCTACAAGAAACCAAAAAATTAAGAAGAAAGAAAGGGAAAACCTGATGAGAACGCAAGAAACCAAAAAAACAAGTACACATAATGAATGAAGCGAAAAAAATGGATGCAACTTGTGTCGGATGATCACCACACCCCTCTTGCGGATGTGGTTTTATATTCCAAGCGATACACGTGGAATAGTATTCACCCTTCGGTAGCTCCCCTTTCCTCAATATTTTTTGAGTGATCACAGAAAAACACCCCAACTTTCCCTTTATAGAGGGGCATTTGCCTCCTCCCCAATACCATGGAGCTGACATCAGAAACCACTGCCATGGTCATCGCTATACAACAGGCTTCACTACCATCATCATCACATTCTCGCCACCACTGCCAAGCACCATCGTTGGTTCTCTGTTGTGGTATTGAGGGAGATATAACTTATTGCCAAATGAGGCCCATAGATGAGGTTGTACTGGGATGAGTTATTGGGGAGGTGCAAAAACAACCGCCCATCCCCCCCCCCCCCCCTAAATTATGGGGAGAGTCCTAATAACCACTTATTAACGGGGGTTTGTTGGGGAATTGTCGGATATGCTCTAAGCAGGGATTCTCATCACAGAATATCTCGGTTGGGTCAATTAACCTTGAAGCATCTTCTAACTTATGGCCAGAATATCCGATATGTCAAAATGTCAGACCCGTGCCTGTGTGCACTAAATTTGGTCCAATCCATGTATCTTTCCTTTCCCACTTCCCCCTTTGTGGAAGGACATATATATACCCTTCCCCCCTCCAAGATCTAGGGCTAACAAAGATTAGAGACAAGAGAACTTTGCTCATCTACCTCCTCTAGTGGGATTCCTCCATTGAAGATGACTCCTCATGGAAAACAAGACCTCCTGAGGGAGCTCTAGGAATATCAAGCCCAACTTATCCTAGGACCTGAGAAAGAACACTATCTTGTTTCATCTCTCTTGTATGTGAGTTGGATCCTATGTATATCTTTTATTGTACCTTGTATGATTCCTCCCATCATCTTTTTTTGTGTGTTGTTTGTGTTGGGCAGTACTGGGCGCCGGTGCGCCGGCCCAAAGTTTGGGCCGGTCGCCTAGCAGCCGTACGATGCGGGCGTCCTAACGGCATGATTAAGCCGTTGCAGTCTTATCCTACCTCGTGCCAGTCTTCTCCCTCCCCCGTCGCGCCTGTTTCCCCGCTCAGGCCACCGGCACTCGCCGGCCGCCCGCTCTGGCCACCCACACTTGCCGCAGAACCCCGCTCACCTATCTGGCCGCCCGTAGAACCGCGCTTGTCGGCCGCCTGCGCTCGCCGGAGATCCACGCTCGCGGCCGCCTGCGCACGCCATGGATGCAGCTCTGCCTCGCTGACGATTGACTGGTTCCAGCAAACAGAAAATGCCCCGTTGCAGCAGAAAAGCCCGTCGATGGTTTGCAGCCCCCTCTGTTGCAACTCCGGTCGCCAACAGTAGAAGCCCTCCCGCTACCAACGGTTTCCGGCGTGACCACCATTGCAAAACCAGAAGACGGTTGTAGCAAAAAACTAGGTTGCTTCCAGCAAAATTAAAATACGGCTGTAGCAAAATTTGGTCTGGTCCAGCAAATCAAAAAGTGATGGTAGCAAAAAATGTGTCTAGTTCCAGCAAAAAAAAGACACTGGTTCCAGCCAAAAAAATAGAGAGGGGAAAACGCATTGCATGTGCCGCGGTCACTGCGGTCACCATGGTCACCATCGAAGGAGGAAAAGTCGGTTCCAGCAAACCGTGACAATGGTTCCAGCAAATTACCAGGATGGTTGCAGCATTTCATCAATCTTGCGACGGTCGTTTCCAGCAAACGTGGTCTCCAGTTCTGGCAAATCGCAACACCGGTTGCAACAAATCCGTCGGTTGCCGGTACCTTTTTCCATTGCTGGTTGTAGCAAAAAAACTGCATCATCGGCGGCGGCGGCCACGACCTCCCCGTCGCCGGATGTAGCATATCCGATGGCCGGTTGTAGCACAGCCAAGCGGGAAGGATCTAGGCGGGCGCCATGACCACGGCGAGAGGAGGACTAGGCGTATGTGGTGCACGACCATGGCATGGAGGAGGATTTGGGGGGTGGGGGTGGGTGGAGGAGGGGGGAAGAGAGAAGATAGGCAGTTAAAGGAGGGGGCATGGCGAATGCCCTCGCCGGAATCGAGTGGTACGCGGCGCACTAGGTTCACTAGTTACGCCGGCGTACTGGGCTCGCTGGAAAAAAGGAGGCTCAGGCAGGGGATAAGGCACAGGGTCAGAGAGAAAAAAGAAAGGGAGGGGAAGGAAAACTAGCTTTCGTGGGCCACCATGCCACATGGCTGCCTAAACGAGAGGATAACGCTTCGTGCGTGGACGCGACCGACGCTCGCCGGCTGCCAACGTTTTCCTTTCTCAAATCCACATCCTATTGGTGAAGAACGGGCCATCCCTATGGTTCGCCCGTATCACACCGTGTCTAGCACGAGTGGGTTGACATGCATGTAAACGATGTGGTCGGCAACTATTGGGTTGGCATGCATGATGACAAGCATGTCATCCGCGTACTGCAAGACCACTGATGGTGTCCCGTCAAAGAGGGGGTGGGGGAGGAGGTCGTCGTCTGTCAGATGTTGCAGTACGTCCACCATGAGAAGGAAGAGGTACATGGAGAGGGGATCGCCTCCAAAGGCCTCTCCGAACGGCAAACCACTTCCCTAGAACACCGTTAAGAAGGTGTGGACCATAATGAGATCCATCCAGCCGCACCACCGGTAGGGCAAGCCATGCACCTCCATAATTTTCTTCAATCTGCACCAATGTCCTTCATTGAATCGAAGGCTTGGCGAAGTGCAACTTCATCACCAGAGTTGGGACGACACGCTTGTGGCAGCATTGCATCATCTTAGAGGCATAGACGAAGTTCTCGGAAATGCTGCATCCGGTGATGAAACCGGACCGGTCGGCGTCGACGAGGCCATTGATCTGGCGTTGCAGCCGGCTAGCAAGGCTCGTAGCAGAGAATGTTGACATCGCCATTCTGCAAGGAGATGGGGGCGAAAAGCCGTGTCTCAGCAGCCTGATAGAAGCTTCGCACATGTCCGTCGAGGCCCGGAGACTTGTAGTGCTATTGGTGTATGTAACCTCGAAGGGAAATAATGCACGAGTGGAAAAACATATAGGTAATTTCACCTGGCTTAAAGTTGTATAGCAGATCACACATGGTTTGTGCGCGTAGGCACCTGAATAAACATACTTAAACGCAAAATTTATGAGCTCTGGTGATGACGATCCAAGTGTCGGGGGCTGTCCACGCCGTCGCGCCGGAGGCTTACTCCGGATCACGGATACGTGGGTGCCGAGCCCCCTACCTGGAGTCGGAATTCGAGCCGTCGGCGATCGCCCTGTATGGCTCCCCCTCAATCTGTATAATCTCCTGGAGCAGCCCCTTGGGTGGGTCGTCTTCCTTGCTCGCGTCCGCCAGCTCCCTCTGGATGATTTGCTTCAGCTGCTTCAGTCGACGGCACTGGGCCGCGCCGTGGTTGCCGCTGTGGTGGTACTCGCACCAGTTCTCCCGGGTTCGCCGGGCCTTTGGGATCCAGTTATTCAGCGTCGAGTCCATGTCCTGGGCTTGGCGCTTCTTGGTCCACTGCTTCTTCAGCGGAAGGAGGTCGTCTTGGGGGGAGGATGACATGTCGTGTCGCTCCGACTCGTCCCTCTTCTGCTTCTTCTGCATAGGTCCAAAGCCCCGGTCGAATTCCGGGCGGCGAGCAAGTGCATCCTCGACGGCTGGAGGAGAAGGAAGCTGCACACGAGGCGGCTCCCTCTGCTGATAGTAAGGCTGAGCTGTAGGAGGACGAAAGTGTACACGAGGCGGCTCCGTGTACTGACGATACCCGCCGTTCTGAACTTCTTCCGCCGGAATACGCTCCCTGTACTGACGATACCCGCCGTTCTGAACTTCTTCCGCCGGAACACGCCGGCCGCCGTACGAGCCATCCTCCCTGCGGCGCCGCCTGCCGAACTGCTTTGAAGGATAAGAATTACCCTGTTGCGTCGGAAAATTTGGCGTCCCGTAGCCACGTTGAGCTCGGTAATCCTGCTGCCTTTCGTCGCCATGGTAGCCCTGTCGCCTCTGATCTTGTTCATTGTACGGTTTGTACCTTCGAGGCGCTTGCTGATCGCGCATTGCCTTCTGATCATGATCATTGTACGGCTCGTATCTTCGAGGCGCTTGCTGGTCGCGCATTGCCTGCTGATCATAATCGTTGTACGGCTCGTACCTTCGAGGCACTTGCTGATGGCGCACTGCCTTCTGATCTTGATCATTGTACGGCTCATACCTTCGAGGAGCTTGTCGATCGCGCATTGCCGGCCCATAGCTTCTCCGGCTCCCCTCGTCGCGACGCGCCGGGTAAGCGGGCGGAGTGCGGCGCCTCCCTCCGTGCGAGGGGGCGTCGTAGTTGCCGGGATGGTTGGAGGCAGCCTCGTCACGGCGCACGAAGGGCCGCTTCAGGCGCCGTGACAGGTCTGACGACGACGTGTCGCTTGTCGCCTTGGCGTGAGCGCGCGATGGCGATGACCCTGACGGCGACGGAAGAGTCGGAGGCGGCGGGTTCGTTTCCACGCCCGGAGAGAACGGGACGGCGCCATTCACGACCACGCAAGACGATAGGCGCGCCGTCGGCCTGTCCGCGGTGCGTCCAGCGACGGACACCTCGGCAGGATACGCGGGAGAGCAGCTTCTCTCCCTCTTCGCCGGCGAGGGCGAGCGTGTTGGCGAGGCCGAGCGCGCGGCGTCGGACTCACAGGGCGACGGCGGCTCCGATCCGATCTCACCCTCCTCCTCCTCCTCATCGTCGTCATCGCACACGAGAGAAACCGAGCCGTCCAGGTCCAACATCTCCGGCGTGGCATCATCGCCCATGCCGTCGTCTTGCGGCGGAGGCGGCGGCGAGGGCTCACGCGCCGCTGAGGCGTCGCCCCAAGGCGGCGGCGAGGGCTCACGCGCCATCAAGGCATCCTCCGTGACGCCGTCGTGCAGAGGCGACGGCGAGGGTTCACGGGCCGCCTGGGCATCGACCGTGAAGGTGGAGCCATCGTCCGGAGGCGGCATCTCGTTCAGGTCGAAATCGAAGATCGGCCGTTGATCCATAGCTGTTGCGGCAACGGCGGCGCAGGTGTCTCTTAGCCTGGAGAAGAAACACGCAAGGCTTGGTTTGTTTCGATCCATCGATGGGTCTAGGTTTACCGCATATATAAGGGGTCTAGGGACGCCACGACTCCTAATCCGGAAAGAAACGGAAGCCGGGCTACTCAGATCCGATTCATCAAACATCGGTTGGGTCAGCCGGTACGTTGAGCCCTCCAACCATACCGACACGGGCTATACTCGATTTTTTTGGGTCTACAGGAGGGCTGGTTGGTTTGCTATCAATATTTGGCATTGCTGATATTTGTCAAGTCAATATTTAGCAAAATTAAAAGTTACCAACATTCGACAATTTTTTATGAGATTAGCAACAAAAATTGGCGAGCAACTATTCTATAGGCAAAAATTGTCGGTTGCCAAAGTTTGGCATGTCAACTTTTAGCGTCGAACCAATTAAGCTAGAAAATAGCAACTCTAGGCGCGGGTACACAAATTAAACTGATTTGGCTCGTTATGTGTGTTTCCATTTTGATGACATGCCTTGAACTTATAGGCAAAAACTAAATCGAAACTTGAACCTGTATACTCGAAAATCAGCACAACGAACTCTCTGAGTCCGGTCTATTTTGAACCTTTAGAGCTTTTAGAGTATCTGCAGTCACGGACAACAAATCTTTTTTTACAAAGGACCCCGACATTAAAAGAAACATCAAACAGTACAAAGCACCTCAAAAAACAAAAATTACAAAATCCTTGAGATGCCCTTTGTCTTCAACCTCCAGACCGTGTCGACGGCGCGCGGACAACAAATCCGACCCCTCAATCGCTTGCGGGCGTGCCCGGCCGCATCCGCGGACAGTGAGCTTTAAAGATCGTGGATGTCGCCTGCAGAGGGAGGGGGGGTGAATAGATGCTTTAAAATGATTACGGTTTAGGCTTGAACAAATGCAGAATAAAACTAGTGTTTAATTTGTCAAACACAAAATCTAAAACAACTAGGCTCACTTATGTGCACCAACAACTTATGCTAAGCAAGATAAACAATTAAGTGATAGCAAAATATATAACAAGAAACAATAAGGGGCTATCACAAAGTAAAGTGGATAAGTAAAGGGCTCGGATAAGAGATAACCAAGGCACGCAGAGGTGATGATGTATCCCGATGTGCACACCCTTGCAGATACTAATCTCCGTTTGGAGTGGTGTGGAGGCACAATACTTCCCAAGAAGCCATTAGGGCCACCGTAATCTCCTCATGCCCTCGCACAATTCGAGATGCCGTGATTTCACTAAGGGACCCTTGAGGGCGGTCACCGAACCCGTATAATTGGCAACCCTTGGGGGTAGTCACTGAACTCGTACACTTTGGCAACCCTTTGGGGCGGTTACAAGAACCCATACAAATTGCTCGTGGTGATCTCTACAACCTAATTGGAGACCCCGATGCTTGCTCGGTGCTTTACACCACAATGATTAAGCTCCGAAGCACCACCAACTGTCTAGGGCGACCAAGCACCCAAGAGAAACAAGCTCTAGGGTACCAAGCACCCAAGAGTAAAAAGCTTCTCAATCACTTCCACATATCACCATGGAGAACTCAAACCTATGCACCAAATGCAATGCCAAGGGCACACGGAGTGCCCAAGTCCCTCACTCTCAAATCCTACCAAAGCAACGAAAGCTATGGAAGAAAATGAGAGGAAGAACAAGAAGGAGAACACCAAGAACTCCAAGATCTAGATCCAAGGGGTACCCCTCAGATAGATCACATCTGGATCTCCTCTCTCTTTCCCCCCAAAAAAGTAGCAAGAATCTATGAAGGGATTGAGAGATAGCAAGCTCGAAGAAGATCAACAATGGGGAAAGAACACGAGCTGAAAAGGATAAGGTCCAGGAGGGAAGAAGACCCCCTTTTATAGAAAGGAAAAAATCCAACCGTTACTGAAAGGATCGATATAGTTGACTAGAGGAGGGAGGTGAATAGGCAACTAACAATTTTTAGCTTTTCTTTACCAATTTAAACTTTGCATCAAAGTAGGTTTTCTAGATGTGCAACTAGGTGAGCAACCTATATGATGCAACAACAACAAGTACACAAGCAAGCAAGAGATGCAACACAATATAAGCTTGCATAATTAGAGGTACGAGATAACCAAGAGTGGAGCTGGTGAAGACGAGTGTCGGTGTCAAAACCAGCGGATCTCGGGTAGGGGATCCCGAACTGTGCGTCTAGGCCGGATGGTAACAGGAGGCAGGGGACACGATGTTTTACCCAGGTTCGGGCCCTCTTGATGGAGGTAAAACCCTACGTCCTGCTTGATTAATATTGATGATATGGGTAGTACAAGAGTAGATCTACCACGAGATCAGAGAGGCTAAACCCTAGAAGCTAGCCTATGGTATGATTGTATGTTGTGATTGTTGTCCTACGAACTAAAACCCTTCAGTTTATATAGACACCGGAGAGGGTTAGGGTTACACAAGGTCGGTTACAAAGGAGGAGACATCCATATCCGTATTGCCTAGCTTGCATTCCATGCCAAGTAGAGTCCCACCCGGACACGAGACGAAGTCTTCAATCTTGTATCTTCATAGTCTAACAGTCCGGCCAATGTAGATAGTCCGGCTGTCCGGAGATCCCCTAATCCAGGACTCCCTCAGTAGCCCCTGAACCAGGCTTCAATGACGATGAGTCCGGCGCGCAGTATTGTCTTCGGCATTGCAAGGCGGGTTCCTTCTCCGAATACATCACCGAAGAATTTGAATACGAGGATAGTGTCCGACCCTGCAAAATAAGTTCCACTTGTAACGCCCTCGATGCGGCTATATCTCCCACGTGTCGAAGCACGACTTAGAGGCATAACCGCATTGGAAGCAATGTTGCAAGTGAGGTAATCTTCACACAACCCATGTAATACATAAGGGAAAAGAGATACATAGTTGGCTTACAATCGCCACTTCACACAATACAAGAATAAAGCATTACATCAACCAGATACAATCAAGGTCCGACTACGGAACCAAAAAAAAGGAAGACTACCCCAAATTCTACACAGATCCCCGATCGTCCCAACTGGGCTCCACTACTGATCAACTGGAAAACGGAACAACATAAAGAACACGATCTTCAACAAGCTCCTCCTTGAGCTCGGTTGCATCATCTGCACGGTTCAACGACACCTGCAAACTGGTTTTGGAAGTATCTGTGAGTCACGGGGACTCAGCAATCTCACACCCTCGCGATCAAGACTATTTAAGCTTATAGGTAGGGTAAAAGGTATGAGGTGGAGCTGCAGCAAGCGACTAGCATATTTGGTGGCTAACATACGCAAATGAGAGCGAGAAGAGAAGGCAAAAGCACGGTCGAGAAACTATGATCAAGAAGTGATCCTAGAACAACCTACGCCAAACATAACTCCAACACCGTGTTCACTTCCCGAACCCTGCCGAGAAGAGACCGTCACGGTAACACACGCGGTTGATGTATTTTAATTAAGATCAACTTCAGGTTTTCTACAACCGGACATTAACAAATTCCCATCTTCCCATAACCGCGGGCACGGCTTTCGAAAGTTCAAAACCCTGCAGGGGTGTCCCAACTTAGCCCATCACAAGCTCTCATGGTCGACGAAGGATATTCCTTCTCCCAAGACATTCTGATCAGACTCGGCATCCCGGTTACAAGACATCCTCGACAATGGTAAAACAAGTCCAGCAAGACCGCCCGATGCGTCGACATCCTGAAAGGAGCTGCACATATCTCGTTCTCAGGGCAACACCGGCTGAGACATCCTACGAGTAAAACCAGCCCTCAAGTTTCCCCGAGGTGGCCCTGCAGTCTACTCAGTTCGGACCAACACTTAGACAAGCACTGGCCCGGGGGGGGGGTAAAAATAAAGATGACCCTTGGGCTGGCCTAACCCAAGGGAAAAAGGCTAGGTGGCGAATGGTAAAATCAAGGTTGGGCCTTGATGGAGGAGTTTTATTCAAAGCGAACTGTCAAGGGGTTCTCATTATAACCCAACCGTGTAAGGAACGCAAAATCCGGGAACATAACACCGATATGACGGAAACTAGGGCGGCAAGAGTGGAACAAAACACCAAGCATAAGGCCGAGCCTTCCACCCTTTACCAATTATATAGATGCATTAATTAAATAAGAGATATTGTGATATCCCAACAAAATATCCATGTTCCAACATGGAACAAGCTCCAATCTTCACCTGCAACTAACAACGCTATAAGAAGGGCTGAGCAAAGCGGTAGCATAGCCAAACAACGGTTTGCTAGGACAAGGTGGGTTACAGGCTTGGCTTAACAGTATGGGAGGCATGAAAAGCAAGTGGTAGGTATCGCAGCATATACATAGCAAAAGAGCGAGCAACTAGCAAGCAAAGATAGAAGTGATTTCGAGGGTATGGTCATCTTGCCTGAAATCCCGCAAGGAAGAAGAACGAGTCCCTGAAGAAGACAAACGGACGTAGACGAACGGGTCCTCACAAACGCGACGTTATCGGAACCAACCCGAAGAAGCAACACCGGAAAGAAGCAAACAATCATGGTAAACAACAATCACATAATCACGTCATGATGCACAATCAAGTATGATGCATGTCCGGTTTAATGAAGCATGGCATGGCAAAGTGCAACAAACAACACTACAAATTAAGTGGAGCTCAATATGCAACTCCGTTGCATATTGACGAAACACCACGTTCAAGTTATTTAGTTCGATCTCGTTTATGTACCCAACAATATTAAATGTTGTTAAACAAGGCAAGAGGGTGAAGCAAATGAAAACTACCTATCTAGTCAAGTTTAAATGAGGCCGGAAACAACGAACAACAATTCCAGAAAATCCTCATATGCATAATTTAAGGTTTGGTACTGTTCTGCCCTAGACCATATTTTAGAGTTGTTAAACATGCAAATTAAGGCCACCATGTTAAACAGGCAAAATTTTACCCCATTTATATATAAATTTTGTTAAAGTCCGAGTTATGGTTATTTAGTTATGGAATAAATCATTTTAGCATGGCAATAGGCAAAATTTAAACAAACAACATTTTAAACATTTCAAACATGCATGAAAGTTGAAAATTATTAAACTAGACAAAATTCTAAGCAACTTTCATATAAAGTTTGTTTTAAAATGATGCACCGTTTGTGAGTTATTATATGCATGTTGTGCAAGAGGTTTTTTGTAAAACTGCAAAACCTGGGAAATTAGACAAATTCGCATAACTAAAAAAATAGAAACAAGCCGAAACAAGACTGGCCCAACAGTGCACAAGGGGGCTGCTCACTTTGGGCCCAGAGGAAAAGATGGGCCGGCTGGGCCTTGGCGCGGCACAGGGGAGCGACTGGGCCGACTCGCACAGGGGAGCGGCTGGGCCGGCTCGCGCAGGGTGGAGGTCAACGCTCGCGGTTCCCTCGCTCGCTCGACCTGGAGCAGAGGAGGCAGATGCTAGCGACACGAGCAGGGGCTGTCTCCGGCCTGTGCCCACCGGATTCGGCGACGATGGGCACGGGGACGATGAACTGGGCGCGGGGAGGTCCAGGAGCGGGACGATGGGCTGATGCAGGGCGGCAGCATGTTCAGTACAGGGGCGCAACGGCGGCGTGGGACTTGCCGCGGCGGGCGCTGCCCTGGAGAGGAAGCAGGCTTGGCGCGGCAGGAGGTGGGGACAGGTCTCGTGGTCCTGCTGGAAGAGGAAGCAGAGGAACGAGCGGGCCGTGCTTCGCCCTGGAGCAGGACGACGGCGGCGGCCTCGCGCGTCTCCGGCGAGGTCCAGTGCGCGGGATGGCTGGAGAGGCGGATCCGCAGCGGTGGCGGACTTGACGGAGCTCGGCGAGAAGATCAGCCATGGCGCTGGAGCTCCTGTTGAGGTACATAGGGATGAGGAGATTAGGGAGAGGGAGCTGCCGCCCTGTCAAGGGGTTCTCGACCTGGAGCAGAGGAGGCAGATGCTAGCGATGCGAGCAGGGGCTGTCTCCGGCCTGTGCCCACCGGATCCGGCGATGACGGGCGCGGGGATGATGAACTGGGCGCGGGGAGGTCCAGGAGCGGGACGACGGGCTGATGCAGGGCAGCAGCAGGTTCAGTACAGGGGCGCAACAGCGGCGTGGGACTCGCCGCGGCGGGCGCTGCGCTGGAGATGAAGCAGGGTTGGCGCGGTAGGAGGAGGGGACAAGTCTCGTGGTCATGCTGGAAGAGGAAGCAGAGGAACGAGCGGGCCGCGCTTCGCCTTGGAGCAGGATGACGGCGGCGGCTTAGCGCATCTCCGGCGAGATCCAGTGCGCGGGATGGCTGGAGAGGCGGATCCGCAGCGTTGGAGACCGGATCCGAGCATGGGAAAGGAGGCAGGGGCGCGCGGCTCAACGTGGTTCGCCGGGAAGACGGCAGCGGCGGCGGACTTGATGGAGCTCGGCGAGAAGATCAGCCATGGCGCTGGAGCTCCTGTTGAGGTACATAGGGATGAGGAGATTAGGGAGAGGGAGCTGGAGGGAAAAAGGAACAGGAGGAGAGGGTCGCGATGAGGGCTCATCTGCTGGTCTCGGGAGGAGCTTGTCTCCCTGGTCGACGAGGAGAGCGAAGACGAGTTGGATCGAGGCGAGGCCTCGGGTGGAGTCTGGTTGGTGGGATTGGATCGGGGAATGAGGGGATCCCGAGGAAGAAAGGTAGGTGGCGGCGCGATGGGATAAGAGGGCTAGAATTTAGGGTTTCACCTGTGTATAAATAGCAGGTGGGATAAATTAGGGGCTATCCGGTCCCTTCGATCGTAATCGGACGGTCGTGAATAACTATGTTAGGAAGTCCAATTAACAAAAGGAGACGTTTTGTAGATGTTTGGGGATGATCCGGACACAACGGCGGCGACAGTCCGGGTCGGGTCCGGGACAACTTTTCGGACGCGCGCGCGAGGAGAGCCGCGGGCTGACGAGAGAGGTTAGGTTGGACCTGGCGGTAGGTCGTGAGCTATGTAGACGGTCTCGAGCTGAGAGAAGAGAAGAGAGGGAGGACCGGCGACTGTTTCCGGAGACCGAAAACGTCCGACGTTAGACCGACTATATTGCCGCTATAGTTAATCGTTGGGGCGTCAAACGAACTCCAAATGCGATGAAACTTGGCAGGCGGCCTACTAACAACAAAACAACACCGCACGCCAACTCTCATCCCATTCCGAGAATATTTTTCAGCCACTTATCAAATAATATTTCGGACGTGCCGCGGGCGCATGCAAGTGTGTCTGGACTCAGAACGGACAACGGAAGGAACGGGGAGACCTGGACAGATGCAAGTTTTGAAAACATGATGATGCAATGCGGATGATGACATGACAAGATGCAACACGCAAGCGAATGACATGGCAACGACAGCGAATAACTGGAAGACACCTGGCGCGTCGGTCTCGGGGCGCTACAACACTCCACCACTACGAGAGGATCTCGTCCCGAGATCTAGAATGGCACAGGAGGGAAAACGGAAGAGAAAGAGAAGAGGTAAAGCTAAGTTGCTTCTTTGACCAATGATTGAAACCATGAACCTTGAGAGGTTGAACAACTTGAAAGAAAGAATTGCAACGGGGATGAACGAAGTTGAAAACACTCCGTTATGAAAGAGGAATAAGAAAGAACAACTTCGGGCAGCAATCCGATTGAAAAGAAAAGGAATTGAATAAGAACTTGGTAAGATGAGAAGATACTTGATGAAATCACAACACACTGCCTCTGGAACTATTGAATTAATGGAACAAGGGGTAAGAAAAATCTCAGACAGCACTCCGGTTGAAAAGAAATGCAAGGCTTGATAAGGCGAAAAGAACTTGAGCAAAAATGGCACCACATTCTGGTTAAATGGATAAGCATGAAAAGAACAAGATCCTGACAAGAACAAGAAGAAGGTTTGAAGAGAGCAGCATCACAAAGCCTCCGGATGAAAGAATCAAAGGTAGAACGTCGGAACAAAAGGACGGAGAAGAAAAGACAACTTCTACCACAATTGAACTTGGAAAGCATCCTTGCAAGACAAGATTGCACGGGGATTGTTGGAAAAACAACAACGAAAAGGATAAGCTTGTAGTGGGCTTATGGAGAACATCTCAAAACTATGAGGTGAAATTCTGCACTCACTGAAAAAGATTGGATTGGAAAGAACAAGGAGACGAGAAACTATTCCACCAGGAGGATAAATGAAGAACTTGGATCATTTATAAGCACCATAAATAGCAACAATCCTTAGGGAAGGCTTTAGGTGAAATATAACCCAAGATAACCCCAACGAAAAGGTAGACGGATTTAAAATATCTCATTCTTAACAACATGTGAATCATGAAACATGAACTCAAATTATCAAGAATGACATAATACCACCTCCAATGATACGGTAGAAAGAATTTCACTCCGGATTGCAAGATGAAGAATGCTTGAGCTCCTCTGAAAAGAATCTTGAAGAACATTTTGAGAAAGAATTAAATCCTTTATGAACCAACATGTAGAGCCTCCATGAAGAATTCCGGTAATAAAGAATGATCAAACAACAGGAAAGAGAAGTTGAAAACACAAGGTGAATCCTTGTAATGATTTAGATGAATCTCCATGGTGAAATAATTGAAAAAGGTTGGAACTCCGGGAAAAAGAGAAGATGAACAATTGACAGCGAGAATTAGTCATTGTGAACGAACTCCGGAGGAACGAATCCATCATTTGGATGAAGCAAGAATAAGAATTATGTTATGCGTATCCCTCACCAATTAAATTGATGACAAGCAACGGATTTGGCATACTACTTATTCTTGTAGAAAGATTAAGAAAGATATAGCACAATCTTGAGAAGGTCTTCGACGAATCGCTGGTAGGATTAGAACAACGAATAAATTGGTATGATAATGAAGGAAAAGAAATCTTGAATGAACCACCGTAAGAATTGAAAATGGACGAAGAAAAAGATAAAGAAACACCGGGAAGAATTAGCAAATGAACGAAGAAGCTTGAGGGGATTTAGATACATGAGAACGAAGAGATCAAGAACTGATTAGAGGATACTTGAATGAGGCACCGGTAAGATTGGAAAATGATAACTGAAAGCTGAGAATGAATAAACCTGAATTGATGGACTCCGGATAATCAAACTGAGAAGACTCTTGAATTGCATCGGATGGGTGAAAATACTATCTCCCAATCGAAAAACAATTATGAGAGGACAACATAAGTCTAGCACCATGAATCTTCACGAGAACGGAGGAAGATTTACGAGAAACTCTTCTTCGGTCTTCAAAATCTAAGAATTACGACAAGAAACACCACCATGAATTATTGAGGCACTCCAGAATAATCAAAAGCGAAGAGATTGAGCCAACAATGAAAAGAATTTAACCGATCTTGGAGAAAGGCGTTTGACTGATGATAAATCATTCTTACATCAAACTTTGAAATGAATTTGAAAAGCTCTGGGAAAATTAGAAGAGTCAGGTAAGATCCTGGGAAAAGACCTGTGGGTTAGGGCCTACTGAAAAGAAACACCGTTGAATGATTACTTGAAAATAAGATTGCACCAGTTGATTTAAATGGCTTGAATGAGATAACAACCCCGAAATAGGTTGAACGGATCTAGAATGACAAGACGAGCATTTTAAGATATCTTGAGCACTCCGGAACAAATGAATAGCGAGAAGTGAATTATTATGAGGTGCACCGGTATGAGAAGGCATTTGAAGCAAGGAAAAGAATATGATCAACACAGAAAACTTGAATTGAATCCACCGGAGAAGAAAAAGAATGAGGAATGACGAACTTGAGGCTCCGTTAGGATCTTCATGAGAATCACGGGGTAAGAACATTGACGGAAAAGAATGGAGAGGCTTCACATCAAAGAAATGGATACTTGATTAAGAAATCTGAGTCCTTGAAGAAAAAGGGTGGGAGGGTGGGAAAAACAAAGGCAGCTTGGGACGAATGAAATGAACACCGTTGAGAAGACTTGAGTTGATCTTGCGGATGTTGAAATGATTGGATCCACTTGAGGAGGAGCACGTCGGTTAAAAAGGATTGACATGACAATCTCGATTATCATGAAGGATTAGTATTCTCATCGGAGTATGAGAACACCGGTTCGGAAAGGTATGGAATCAACACTTGACATTGAAGCAACTCGAATACCACAACTCAAAACAAAACAAAGGATTGGCTTGCAGAATAAGCCGGAACAAACATATGATAGAGATTTCATCCGAAATTTTCGTGGTGGGGCCTACACGGGCTCGATCGTACAACACCATCATGTACAAGGCAGTGCACATGACATACGAAGCGTCCCCGAGTCGGCATAGCCAAGGACTCTTTAAGACACAATGAGACCACTGTAAAACCAACCGTGGATAGGCGGACCACTAGATGTCGAACCCCAATTTCATATCATACATCTGTCGGAAAGATATCCTAAGAGCTACTTGAATTCCCACTTATAAACTCCTGAAATTTTCCGGTTATGCAATCAGGTGTTGGGGATACAGGGGAAGCATAATATCTCACCCAAAACTAGAAAATCCTACATCCAGCTGTATCCATCCTTCAACACATAACCAAGAAACCTTCGGAAATCGTTTACCTCAACCTTCGAAAAGCATCCGTTATACGAGTTATGGCAATACTCCCGAACTCCCGCCCCAGTACTGGGTGGCATCGAGGTTATCTCACCAACAACTGTATAAAAGAGATTTTCAATGTCGGCGAATAAAAATCAGGTATTTCAGAACTGCAACGATAAAATTATGACGACAACACCTCGGAGCTCAACTCCCCGGGACACTGCCACAACCCCTAAATGTCAGGAGGCACCAAGAACAATGTTCTCGTCACAAAACCATCAGAACGATGACAAGATACCCGCGTGATCCTAAATTTTTTTAGTGAAATTTGAGAAGAGAAGAGTCAAAACTCTACGTCCGGATGCCTCACCAGAGCGACGAAGGGACTGAGGAGTAAAAAGAATCCTACTATCCGATATATATAATCCTAAATGACTCAAAACATTTTTCTAGACTCAACAACGCCAGTGATTCGATTAAGCAGGGGGCTCCTAAGGTCGGGGAAGGTTCTGATACCAACTTGTAACGCCCTTGATGCGGCTATATCTCCCACGTGTCGAAGCACGACTTAGAGGCATAACCGCATTGGAAGCAATGTTGCAAGTGAGGTAATCTTCACACAAACCATGTAATACATAAGGGAAAAGAGATACATAGTTGGCTTACAATCGCCACTTCACACAATACAAGAATAAAGCATTACATCAACCAGATACAATCAAGGTCCGACCGCGGAACCAAAAAAAAGGAAGACTACCCCAAAGTCTACACAGATCCCCGATCGTCCCAACTGGGCTCCACTACTGATCAACTGGAAAACCGAACAACATAAAGAACACGATCTTCAACAAGCTCCTCCTTGAGCTTGGTTGCATCATCTGCATGGTTCAACGACACTTGCAAACTGGTTTTGGAAGTATCTGTGAGTCACGGGGACTCAGCAATCTCACACCCTCGCGATCAAGACTATTTAAGCTTATAGGTAGGGTAAAAGGTATGAGGTGGAGCTGCAGCAAGCGACTAGCATATTTGGTGGCTAACATACGCAAATGAGAGCGAGAAGAGAAGGCAAAAGCACGGTCGAGAAACTATGATCAAGAAGTGATCCTAGAACAACCTACGCCAAACATAACTCCAACACCGTGTTCACTTCCCGAACCCTGCCGAGAAGAGACCGTCACGGTAACACACGCGGTTGATGTATTTTAATTAAGATCAACTTCAGGTTTTCTACAACCGGACATTAACAAATTCCCATCTTCCCATAACCGCGGGCACGGCTTTCGAAAGTTCAAAACCCTGCAGGGGTGTCCCAACTTAGCCCATCACAAGCTCTCATGGTCGACGAAGGATATTCCTTCTCCCAAGACATTCTGATCAGACTCGGCATCCCGGTTACAAGACATCCTCGACAATGGTAAAACAAGTCCAGCAAGACCGCCCGATGCGTCGACATCCTGAAAGGAGCTGCACATATCTCGTTCTCAGGGCAACACCGGCTGAGACATCCTACGAGTAAAACCAGCCCTCAAGTTTCCCCGAGGTGGCCCTGCAGTCTACTCAGTTCGGACCAACACTTAGACAAGCACTGGCCCGGGGGGGGGGGGGTAAAAATAAAGATGACCCTTGGGCTGGCCTAACCCAAGGGAAAAAGGCTAGGTGGCGAATGGTAAAATCAAGGTTGGGCCTTGATGGAGGAGTTTTATTCAAAGCGAACTGTCAAGGGGTTCTCATTATAACCCAACCGTGTAAGGAACGCAAAATCCGGGAACATAACACCGATATGACGGAAACTAGGGCGGAAGAGTGGAACAAAACACCAAGCATAAGGCCGAGCCTTCCATCCTTTACCAAGTATATAGATGCATTAATTAAATAAGAGATATTGTGATATCCCAACAAAATATCCATGTTCCAACATGGAACAAGCTCCAATCTTCACCTGCAACTAACAACGCTATAAGAAGGGCTGAGCAAAGCGGTAGCATAGCCAAACAACGGTTTGCTAGGACAAGGTGGGTTACAGGCTTGGCTTAACAGTATGGGAGGCATGAAAAGCAAGTGGTAGGTATCGCAGCATATACATAGCAAAAGAGCGAGCAACTAGCAAGCAAAGATAGAAGTGATTTCGAGGGTATGGTCATCTTGCCTGAAATCCTGCAAGGAAGAAGAATGAGTCCCTGAAGAAGACAAACGGACGTAGACGAACGGGTCCTCACAAACGCGACGTTATCGGAACCAACCCGAAGAAGCAACACCGGAAAGAAGCAAACAATCATGGTAAACAACCATCACATAATCACGGCATGATGCACAATCAAGTATGATGCATGTCCGGTTTAATGAAGCATGGCATGGCAAAGTGCAACAAACAACACTACAAATTAAGTGGAGCTCAATATGCAACTCCGTTGCATATTGACGAAACACCACGTTCAAGTTATTTAGTTCGATCTCGTTTATGTACCCAACAATATTAAATGTTGTTAAACAAGGCAAGAGGGTGAAGCAAATGAAAACTACCTATCTAGTCAAGTTTAAATGAGGCCGGAAACAACGAACAACAATTCCGGAAAATCCTCATATGCATAATTTAAGGTTTGGTACTGTTCTGCCCTAAACCATATTTTAGAGTTGTTAAACATGCAAAGTAAGGCCACCATGTTAAACAAGGCAAAATCTTACCCCATTTACATATAAAGTTTGTTAAAATCCGAGTTACGGTTATTTAGTTATGGAATAAATCATTTTAGCATGGCAATAGGCAAAATTTAAACAAACAACATTTTAAACATTTCAAACATGCATGAAAGTTGAAAATTATTAAACTAGACAAAATTCTAGCAATTTTCATATAAAGTTTGTTTTAAAATGATGCATCGTTTGTGAGTTATTATATGCATGTTGTGCAAGGGGTTTTCTATAAAACTGCAAAACCTGGGAAATTAGACAAATTCGCATAACTTAAAAAAAACAGAAACATGCTGAAACAAGACTGGCCCAACAGTGCACAAGGGGGCTGCTCACTTTGGGCCCAGAGGAAAAGATGGGCCGGCTGGGCCTTGGCGCGGCACAAGGGAGCGACTGGGCCGACTCGCGTAGGGGAGCGGCTGGGCCGGCTCGCGCAGGGTGGAGGTCAACGCTCGCGGTTCCCTCGCTCACTCGACCTGGAGCAGAGGAGGCAGATGCTAGCGATGCGAGCAGGGGCTGTCTCCGGCCTGTGCCCACCGGATCCGGCGATGACGGGCGCGGGGATGATGAACTGGGAGCGGGGAGGTCCAGGAGCGGGACGACGGGCTGATGCAGGGCAGCAGCAGGTTCAGTACAGGGGCGCAACGGCGGCGTGGGACTTGCCGCGGCGGGCGCTGCGCTGGAGAGGAAGCAGGCTTGGCGCGGTAGGAGGCGGGGACAGGTCAAATGATCATGCTGGAAGAGGAAGCAGAGGAACGAGCGGGCCGCGCTTCGCCTTGGAGCAGGATGACGGTGGCGGCTTAGCGCGTCTCCGGCGAGGTCCAGTGCGCGGGATGGCTGGAGAGGCGGATCCGCAGCGATGGAGACTGGATCCGGGCATGGGAAAGGAGGCAGGGGCGCGCGGCTCAACGTGGTTCGCCGGGAAGACGGCAACGGCGGCGGACTTGATGGAGCTCGGCGAGAAGATCAGCCATGGCGCTGGAGCTCCTGTTGAGGTACATAGGGATGAGGAGATTAGGGAGAGGGAGCTGGAGGGAAAAAGGAACAGGAGGAGAGGGTCGCGATGAGGGCTCATCTGCTGGTCTCGGGAGGAGCTCGTCTCCCTGGTCGACGAGGAGAGCGAAGACGAGTTGGATCGAGGGGAGGCCTCGGGTGGAGTCTGGTTGGTGGGATTGGATCGGGGAATGAGGGGATCCCGAGGAAGAAAGGTAGGTGGCGGCGCGATGGGATAAGAGGGCTAGAATTTAGGGTTTCACCTGTGTATAAATAGCAGGTGGGATAAATTAGGGGCTATCCGGTCCCTTCGATCGTAATCGGACGGTCGTGAATAACTATGTTAGGAAGTCCAATTAACAAAATGGAGACGTTTTGTAGATGTTTGGGGATGATCCGGACACAACGGCGGCGACAGTCCGGGTCGGGTCCGGGACAACTTTTCGGACGCGCGCGCGAGGAGAGCCGCGGGCTGACGAGAGAGGTTAGGTTGGACCTGGCGGTAGGTCGTGAGCTATGTAGACGGTCTCGAGCTGAGAGAAGAGAAGAGGCGGAGGACCGGCGACTGTTTCCGGAGACCGAAAACGTCCGACGTTAGACCGACTATATTGCCGCTATAGTTAATCGTTGGGGCGTCAAACGAACTCCAAATGCGATGAAACTTGGCAGGCGGCCTACTAACAACAAAACAACACCGCACGCCAACTCTCATCCCATTCCGAGAACATTTTTCGGCCACTTATAAAATAATATTTCGGACGTGCCGCGGGTGCGTGCAAGTGTGTCTGGACTCAGAACGGACAACGGAAGGAACGGGGAGACCTGGACAGATGCAAGTTTTGAAAACATGATGATGCAATGCAGATGATGACATGACAAGATGCAACACGCAAGCGAATGACATGGCAACGACAGCGAATAACTGGAAGACACCTGGCGCGTCGGTCTCGGGGCGCTACAACACTCCACCACTACGAGAGGATCTCGTCCCGAGATCTAGAATGGCACAGGAGGGAAAACGGAAGAGAAAGAGAAGAGGTAAAGCTAAGTTGCTTCTTTGACCAATGATTGAAACCATGAACCTTGAGAGGTTGAACAACTTGAAAGAAAGAATTGCAACGGGGATGAACGAAGTTGAAAACACTCCGTTATGAAAGAGGAATAAGAAAGAACAACTTCGGGCAGCAATCCGATTGAAAAGAAAAGGAATTGAATAAGAACTTGGTAAGATGAGAAGATACTTGATGAAATCACAACACACTGCCTCTGGAACTATTGAATTAATGGAACAAGGGGTAAGAAAAATCTCAGACAGCACTCCGGTTGAAAAGAAATGCAAGGCTTGATAAGGCGAAAAGAACTTGAGCAAAAATGGCACCACATTCTGGTTAAATGGATAAGCATGAAAAGAACAAGATCCTGACAAGAACAAGAAGAAGGTTTGAAGAGAGCAGCATCACAAAGCCTCCGGATGAAAGAATCAAAGGTAGAACGTCGGAACAAAAGGACGGAGAAGAAAAGACAACTTCTACCACAATTGAACTTGGAAAGCATCCTTGCAAGACAAGATTGCACGGGGATTGTTGGAAAAACAACAACGAAAAGGATAAGCTTGTAGTGGGCTTATGGAGAACATCTCAAAACTATGAGGTGAAATTCTGCACTCACTGAAAAAGATTGGATTGGAAAGAACAAGGAGACGAGAAACTATTCCACCAGGAGGATAAATGAAGAACTTGGATCATTTATAAGCACCATAAATAGCAACAATCCTTAGGGAAGGCTTTAGGTGAAATATAACCCAAGATAACCCCAACGAAAAGGTAGACGGATTTAAAATATCTCATTCTTAACAACATGTGAATCATGAAACATGAACTCAAATTATCAAGAATGACATAATACCACCTCCAATGATACGGTAGAAAGAATTTCACTCCGGATTGCAAGATGAAGAATGCTTGAGCTCCTCTGAAAAGAATCTTGAAGAACATTTTGAGAAAGAATTAAATCCTTTATGAACCAACATGTAGAGCCTCCATGAAGAATTCCGGTAATAAAGAATGATCAAACAACAGGAAAGAGAAGTTGAAAACACAAGGTGAATCCTTGTAATGATTTAGATGAATCTCCATGGTGAAATAATTGAAAAAGGTTGGAACTCCGGGAAAAAGAGAAGATGAACAATTGACAGCGAGAATTAGTCATTGTGAACGAACTCCGGAGGAACGAATCCATCATTTGGATGAAGCAAGAATAAGAATTATGTTATGCGTATCCCTCACCAATTAAATTGATGACAAGCAACGGATTTGGCATACTACTTATTCTTGTAGAAAGATTAAGAAAGATATAGCACAATCTTGAGAAGGTCTTCGACGAATCGCTGGTAGGATTAGAACAACGAATAAATTGGTATGATAATGAAGGAAAAGAAATCTTGAATGAACCACCGTAAGAATTGAAAATGGACGAAGAAAAAGATAAAGAAACACCGGGAAGAATTAGCAAATGAACGAAGAAGCTTGAGGGGATTTAGATACATGAGAACGAAGAGATCAAGAACTGATTAGAGGATACTTGAATGAGGCACCGGTAAGATTGGAAAATGATAACTGAAAGCTGAGAATGAATAAACCTGAATTGATGGACTCCGGATAATCAAACTGAGAAGACTCTTGAATTGCATCGGATGGGTGAAAATACTATCTCCCAATCGAAAAACAATTATGAGAGGACGACATAAGTCTAGCACCATGAATCTTCACGAGAACGGAGGAAGATTTACGAGAAACTCTTCTTCGGTCTTCAAAATCTAAGAATTACGACAAGAAACACCACCATGAATTATTGAGGCACTCCAGAATAATCAAAAGCGAAGAGATTGAGCCAACAATGAAAAGAATTTAACCGATCTTGGAGAAAGGCGTTTGACTGATGATAAATCATTCTTACGTCAAACTTTGAAATGAATTTGAAAAGCTCTGGGAAAATTAGAAGAGTCAGGTAAGATCCTGGGAAAAGACCTGTGGGTTAGGGCCTACTGAAAAGAAACACCGTTGAATGATTACTTGAAAATAAGATTGCACCAGTTGATTTAAATGGCTTGAATGAGATAACAACCCCGAAATAGGTTGAACGGATCTAGAATGACAAGACGAGCATTTTAAGATATCTTGAGCACTCCGGAACAAATGAATAGCGAGAAGTGAATTATTATGAGGTGCACCGGTATGAGAAGGAATTTGAAGCAAGGAAAAGAATATGATCAACACAGAAAACTTGAATTGAATCCACCGGAGAAGAAAAAGAATGAGGAATGACGAACTTGAGGCTCCGTTAGGATCTTCATGAGAATCACCGGGTAAGAACATTGACGGAAAAGAATGGAGAGGCTTCACATCAAAGAAATGGATACTTGATTAAGAAATCTGAGTCCTTGAAGAAAAAGGGTGGGAGGGTGGGAAAAACAAAGGCAGCTTGGGACGAATGAAATGAACACCGTTGAGAAGACTTGAGTTGATCTTGCGGATGTTGAAATGATTGGATCCACTTGAGGAGGAGCACGTCGGTTGAAAAGGATTGACATGACAATCTCGATTATCATGAAGGATTAGTATTCTCATCGGAGTATGAGAACACCGGTTCGGAAAGGTATGGAATCAACACTTGACATTGAAGCAACTCGAATACCACAACTCAAAACAAAACAAAGGATTGGCTTGCAGAATAAGCCGGAACAAACATATGATAGAGATTTCATCCGAAATTTTCGTGGTGGGGCCTACACGGGCTCGATCGTACAACACCATCATGTACAAGGCAGTGCACATGACATACGAAGCGTCCCCGAGTCGGCATAGCCAAGGACTCTTTAAGACACAATGAGACCACTGTAAAACCAACCGTGGATAGGCGGACCACTAGATGTCGAACCCCAATTTCATATCATACATCTGTCGGAAAGATATCCTAAGAGCTACTTGAATTCCCACTTATAAACTCCTGAAATTTTCCGGTTATGCAATCAGGTGTTGGGGATACAGGGGAAGCATAATATCTCACCCAAAACTAGAAAATCCTACATCCAGCTGTATCCATCCTTCAACACATAACCAAGAAACCTTCGGAAATCGTTTACCTCAACCTTCGAAAAGCATCCGTTATACGAGTTATGGCAATACTCCCGAACTCCCGCCCCAGTACTGCGTGGCATCGAGGTTATCTCACCAACAACTGTATAAAAGAGATTTTCAATGTCGGCGAATAAAAATCAGGTATTTCAGAACTGCAACGATAAAATTATGACGACAACACCTCGGAGCTCAACTCCCCGGGACACTGCCACAACCCCTAAATGTCAGGAGGCACCAAGAACAATGTTCTCGTCACAAAACCATCAGAACGATGACAAGATACCCGCGTGATCCTAAATTTTTTTAGTGAAATTTGAGAAGAGAAGAGTCAAAACTCTACGTCCGGATGCCTCACCAGAGCGACGAAGGGACTGAGGAGTAAAAAGAATCCTACTATCCGATATATATAATCCTAAATGACTCAAAACATTTTTCTAGACTCAACAACGCCAGTGATTCGATTAAGCAGGGGGCTCCTAAGGTCGGGGAAGGTTCTGATACCAACTTGTAACGCCCTTGATGCGGCTATATCTCCCACGTGTCGAAGCACGACTTAGAGGCATAACCGCATTGGAAGCAATGTTGCAAGTGAGGTAATCTTCACACAAACCATGTAATACATAAGGGAAAAGAGATACATAGTTGGCTTACAATCGCCACTTCACACAATACAAGAATAAAGCATTACATCAACCAGATACAATCAAGGTCCGACCGCGGAACCAAAAAAAAGGAAGACTACCCCAAAGTCTACACAGATCCCCGATCGTCCCAACTGGGCTCCACTACTGATCAACTGGAAAACCGAACAACATAAAGAACACGATCTTCAACAAGCTCCTCCTTGAGCTTGGTTGCATCATCTGCATGGTTCAACGACACTTGCAAACTGGTTTTGGAAGTATCTGTGAGTCACGGGGACTCAGCAATCTCACACCCTCGCGATCAAGACTATTTAAGCTTATAGGTAGGGTAAAAGGTATGAGGTGGAGCTGCAGCAAGCGACTAGCATATTTGGTGGCTAACATACGCAAATGAGAGCGAGAAGAGAAGGCAAAAGCACGGTCGAGAAACTATGATCAAGAAGTGATCCTAGAACAACCTACGCCAAACATAACTCCAACACCGTGTTCACTTCCCGAACCCTGCCGAGAAGAGACCGTCACGGTAACACACGCGGTTGATGTATTTTAATTAAGATCAACTTCAGGTTTTCTACAACCGGACATTAACAAATTCCCATCTTCCCATAACCGCGGGCACGGCTTTCGAAAGTTCAAAACCCTGCAGGGGTGTCCCAACTTAGCCCATCACAAGCTCTCATGGTCGACGAAGGATATTCCTTCTCCCAAGACATTCTGATCAGACTCGGCATCCCGGTTACAAGACATCCTCGACAATGGTAAAACAAGTCCAGCAAGACCGCCCGATGCGTCGACATCCTGAAAGGAGCTGCACATATCTCGTTCTCAGGGCAACACCGGCTGAGACATCCTACGAGTAAAACCAGCCCTCAAGTTTCCCCGAGGTGGCCCTGCAGTCTACTCAGTTCGGACCAACACTTAGACAAGCACTGGCCCGGGGGGGGGGTAAAAATAAAGATGACCCTTGGGCTGGCCTAACCCAAGGGAAAAAGGCTAGGTGGCGAATGGTAAAATCAAGGTTGGGCCTTGATGGAGGAGTTTTATTCAAAGCGAACTGTCAAGGGGTTCTCATTATAACCCAACCGTGTAAGGAACGCAAAATCCGGGAACATAACACCGATATGACGGAAACTAGGGCGGCAAGAGTGGAACAAAACACCAAGCATAAGGCCGAGCCTTCCACCCTTTACCAATTATATAGATGCATTAATTAAATAAGAGATATTGTGATATCCCAACAAAATATCCATGTTCCAACATGGAACAAGCTCCAATCTTCACCTGCAACTAACAACGCTATAAGAAGGGCTGAGCAAAGCGGTAGCATAGCCAAACAACGGTTTGCTAGGACAAGGTGGGTTACAGGCTTGGCTTAACAGTATGGGAGGCATGAAAAGCAAGTGGTAGGTATCGCAGCATATACATAGCAAAAGAGCGAGCAACTAGCAAGCAAAGATAGAAGTGATTTCGAGGGTATGGTCATCTTGCCTGAAATCCCGCAAGGAAGAAGAACGAGTCCCTGAAGAAGATAAACGGACGTAGACGAACGGGTCCTCACAAACGCGACGTTATCGGAACCAACCCGAAGAAGCAACACCGGAAAGAAGCAAACAATCATGGTAAACAACAATCACATAATCACGTCATGATGCACAATCAAGTATGATGCATGTCCGGTTTAATGAAGCATGGCATGGCAAAGTGCAACAAACAACACTACAAATTAAGTGGAGCTCAATATGCAACTCCGTTGCATATTGACGAAACACCACGTTCAAGTTATTTAGTTCGATCTCGTTTATGTACCCAACAATATTAAATGTTGTTAAACAAGGCAAGAGGGTGAAGCAAATGAAAACTACCTATCTAGTCAAGTTTAAATGAGGCCGGAAACAACGAACAACAATTCCAGAAAATCCTCATATGCATAATTTAAGGTTTGGTACTGTTCTGCCCTAGACCATATTTTAGAGTTGTTAAACATGCAAATTAAGGCCACCATGTTAAACAGGCAAAATTTTACCCCATTTATATATAAATTTTGTTAAAGTCCGAGTTATGGTTATTTAGTTATGGAATAAATCATTTTAGCATGGCAATAGGCAAAATTTAAACAAACAACATTTTAAACATTTCAAACATGCATGAAAGTTGAAAATTATTAAACTAGACAAAATTCTAAGCAACTTTCATATAAAGTTTGTTTTAAAATGATGCACCGTTTGTGAGTTATTATATGCATGTTGTGCAAGAGGTTTTTTGTAAAACTGCAAAACCTGGGAAATTAGACAAATTCGCATAACTAAAAAAATAGAAACAAGCCGAAACAAGACTGGCCCAACAGTGCACAAGGGGGCTGCTCACTTTGGGCCCAGAGGAAAAGATGGGCCGGCTGGGCCTTGGCGCGGCACAGGGGAGCGACTGGGCCGACTCGCACAGGGGAGCGGCTGGGCCGGCTCGCGCAGGGTGGAGGTCAACGCTCGCGGTTCCCTCGCTCGCTCGACCTGGAGCAGAGGAGGCAGATGCTAGCGACACGAGCAGGGGCTGTCTCCGGCCTGTGCCCACCGGATTCGGCGACGATGGGCACGGGGACGATGAACTGGGCGCGGGGAGGTCCAGGAGCGGGACGATGGGCTGATGCAGGGCGGCAGCATGTTCAGTACAGGGGCGCAACGGCGGCGTGGGACTTGCCGCGGCGGGCGCTGCCCTGGAGAGGAAGCAGGCTTGGCGCGGCAGGAGGTGGGGACAGGTCTCGTGGTCCTGCTGGAAGAGGAAGCAGAGGAACGAGCGGGCCGTGCTTCGCCCTGGAGCAGGACGACGGCGGCGGCCTCGCGCGTCTCCGGCGAGGTCCAGTGCGCGGGATGGCTGGAGAGGCGGATCCGCAGCGGTGGCGGACTTGACGGAGCTCGGCGAGAAGATCAGCCATGGCGCTGGAGCTCCTGTTGAGGTACATAGGGATGAGGAGATTAGGGAGAGGGAGCTGCAGGGAAAAAGGAACAGGAGGAGAGGGTCGCGACGAGGGCTCATCTGCTGGTCTCGGGAGGAGCTCGTCTCCCTGGTCGACGAGGAAAGCGAAGACAAGTTGGATCGAGGGAAGGCCTCGGGTGGAGTCTAGTTGGTGGGATTGGATCGGGGAATGAGGGGATCCCGAGGAAGAAAGGTAGGTGGCGGTATGATGGGACAAGAGGGCTAGAATTTAGGGTTTCATCTGTGTATAAATAGCAGGTGGGATAAATTAGGGGCTATCCGGTCCCTTCGATAGTAATCGGACGGTCGCGAATAACTATGTTAGGAAGTCCAATTAACAAAACGGAAACGTTTTGTAGATGTTTGGGGATGATCCGGACACAACGGTGGCGACAGTCCGGGTCGGGTCCGGGATAGCTTTTCGGACGCGCGCGCGAGGAGAGCCGCGGGCTGACGAGAGAGGTTAGGTTGGACCTGGAGGTAGGTCGTGAGCTATGTAGATGGTCTCGAGCTGAGAGAAGAGAAGAGAGGGAGGACCGGCGACTGTTTCCGGAGACCGAAAACGTCCAACGTTAGACCGACTATATTGCCGCTATAGTTAATCATTGGGGCGTCAAACGAACTCCAAATGCGATGAAACTTGGCAGGCGGCCTACTAACAACAAAACAACACCGCACGCCAACTCTCTTCCCATTCCGAGAACATTTTTCGGCCACTTATAAAATAATATTTCGGACATGCCGCGGGCGCGTGCAAGTGTGTCTGGATTCAGAACGGACAACGGAAGGAACGGGGAGACCTGGAAAGATGCAAGTTTTGAAAACATGATGATGCAATGCACATGATAACATGACAAGATGCAACACGCAAGCGAATGACATGGCAACGACAACGAATAACTGGAAGATACCTGGCGTGTCGGTCTCGGGGCGCTACAACATTCCACCGTAGAGAGAATAATATTTTTGCAGATCTAATTTGCTGGCTTGTTTTGGCAGCATGACGTAACGTCATGGCCCGGTGATTATTTGAACCGTTTCTTTTAACCAGCCCCGCACATAACGCGAGGCAGTTTTTCGACACGTCTTGTCAAAGCAGAGACCGTGTCCCCTTATTACGGGATTCTCATCAATACGGGCGTGGGTAACCCAACCGCGTCATCAATTGCGGCGCTTGGGGAATAAGCGAGTTTTACCAGGCAAGTGGGGACGCTTAGTTTCGTCCGCCCATATAAAGGGATAAGGATTCACCTTTCTATCCATGCCTTCTTCCTCCCTTGCCCATCCGTTTTCGCACACTCGAGCTCTAGCGCCCAAGTCCGCACTTCCTACCTCGACCTTCTCCAATCATGTCCGGAGCGGGAGGCAAGTGGATGGTCTCCTCCGTCACGGAGGGAGACATCAAGAAACTGAGGAGAGCCGGATGCCTGCCCGACGACATCGCGCACCGGCTCCCAGATGAGGGGCAGCTCATCCCCACCCCTAGGCCCCATGAGAGGGTAGTATTCCTCACCCATTTCCTCCGCGGACTGGGATTCCCTCTCCACCCCTTCATCTGGGGCTCAAGTTTTATTACGGCTTGGATTTCCACGATCTGGCCCCGAACTTCATCCTCAACATCTCGGCGTTTATTGTCGTGTGCGAGGCCTTCGTCCGCATCAAGCCCCACTTTGGCTTATGGCTGAAGACCTTCAATGTCAAGCCGAAGGTGGTGGGCGGCCGCCAGGCGGAGTGCGGAGGCGCCATGGTGGGCAAGATGCCCAATGTAACATGACTCGAGGGCTCCTTTGTGGAAACCATAAAGGGGTGGCAATCGGGGTGGTTCTATATCACCGAGCCGCGCGACCCTGCATGGGCAGCGGCCCCCGAGTTCCGATCTGGCATCCCCATGCGGCTCACCTCCTGGAAAGAGAAGGGCCTGTCCTGGGGTAATTCGAAAGAGCTGACCAGACTCCAAACATGTATTCAAAATATGGTGGACAAGAAGCTCAAGCTTGTCAACATAGTCCAAGTTATGCTCATCTGCCAACAACGGGAGTTCAACTTGTGGGAGTTCAATCCGGCGCAGCACCGAACTCTGAACAGGCTCTTCGACACGACTCATGAAGACGCCTGGAGGGTGCTGTTCAAAAGCGCTGAGGTCTCCCCCTATTACTGAGGATCGCGGATTCAGCGCGAAGCACCAAGCCAGTGCGGTAAGCTGCTTTACCTTTCACAGGATACTTATTTTATAGAGATTGGCTCTGTGCGGGATCTAAACTCCCGTACCTTTGACAGGACTGGCAGAAGATGGCCGGACAGATCGACTGTCCGGCTCCTTTGCCCGAAGGCCTCGCAGACGCTCTTCTGGCGAAGATGTTGACTCCGGCCCCTTATACGGTGCCGGAGAAGACCAAGAAGGCCAAGGGAACTCGAAAGAGTTCCCGACGCCAGGCGTCATCGGACTCACCGTCCGATGACTCTGCGGCGCACTCTTCCCCTGAAGACGAGGAAGAAGAAGAAGATGCTCCCCCACTGACTGGGGGAGACAGGAAAAGGAAGGCCGCCCCAACCGGGGAGGCCGGAGGGTCCAAGAAGGGAAGGACTCTCCTTCCGGACGGTTCCACCACCGCCAACAAAGGCAAAGATGAGTGGTTGCCCAGGGTCAAGCCCCCAGGGAGATCGTAAGTATTCGGATACCAGAGTAACTCATAGGATTACTTCGTTGCATTGCTTTCCCTAACGCCGAACGCAATTATGCAGGCCGCCACGAGCCAATATCGAGGTATCATCGGACGGCTCCTTGGGCTCGTCGGACATGGATAGCAATCCAGTCCCGACCGCCACCTCCACTCATCCTGCCAACGACGCCGAGGTGTTGTCTCAAGAGGCACCGGATCGAGGGGAGACAGTCCTGGAGGCGCCTCAAGGCGACCTTCCGGACTCCGGGAGCCGAGGGGACGGGGCCCCCAAGAGCTCCGAGTTCGGCCCTCAGCCGAACACCGTGCCGGACCCTCCAGCGGTTTCGGGCTCGGGCAGGCGGCCTCCTTCTAAGAGGGGCAAGACGCCTATGCCGGTGACCTCTGTCCATCCAGAGGCGCCGGACAATCTGCTGGAAGCGCTTCGCAGCGCTTCCATAGACGAGGAGCACCACATTATGATGAGTGCGGTGATCCAGAAGGTTCAGTCCGCCAAGAGCGGATTGACTGAAGCCTGTGCCAGCCAGGCTTCGAGGTAAGTGTTTTCAAATGTAGTAGAAATATTACCGCATAGATAGTAGCCCCTGATGCTCTGTTCGGTGTTCACAAAGAAAAGCTGAACAGAGGATCAAATAATATCGCAGGAGTCTAATATAAGTATGTCAATATGCGTATGCAGGCTTCGCTGCTGGCGTCCACCGCACTGACTATGGAGGTCGCCGTACTGAAGCAGGACCTCGAGGGGTCCAGGAAAGAGCTCGGCCTTGCCAAGAGGCAACTCGAGGAGAACAGGGGTAAGTAATGCCCCGTCTATAGATATGTATATATATAAAAAGGACGCGATTGCAAAATGACAGGATCATTGTATGTTTGCCAGGGGCCACGACCGAGGTGGCGACCCTGAAGCAAGCGCTAATCAAGGACGAAGATAAAGTGGCCAAGGAGCGCACCGAGCGAGAGAAGCACGAGGCTCGGGTGGGCGAGGTGCAGCAAGAGCTCCAGGCTCTCATGACGAAGCACGAGGTGTTGGAGCTTGACTCGAAGACGCAAGAGTCTGAGCTTGCCGCGACCCTTGAGAGCGTAAAGAGTGCCAAGGCCGAGGCCCAGAAGGCCCTCCAAGTGATCGACGCGATGAAGAAGATAGCGGCGGGTAAGGCTTTCTATATGCAAAGCAAGCATGTAAAAGTAAATTACCGATTACTTACCTGGATCCGGAGCTCTTCAGGAGCATTCGCAGATTTGCCCCGCAGTGTGTCCGATGCCGCACAATTTTACCAGGCCGAGGACGGAAGCTCGATGGAGAAGCTGTTCTGGTCTCAGTATGCTGAGGCCGAACATCCGGTGCCAATGAGCGACCAGCTGAAGCAGATGGTCGAGCTGCATAAGGCGGCCGATCAGGCCATGAAGAGCTTTATAGTCCGGCTGTGGCCTGGCGACGCCCTTCCGAATAGCTTCTTCGGCCTGGTGAGGTGGCTTGTGGATGCCTGCCCGCGGCTGGAGGTCGTGAAGCGATCTGTCTGCATTGAAGGTGCACGCCGGGCTTTCGCCCGTGTGAAATTGCAGTGGGTCAAGCTAGACGCCGTGAAGCTGATCAAGGAGGGGCCGCCAGAGGGCAAGGAGCACCGCCACCCCGAGATGTACTATGAGGGTGTTCTGCCGGGTGCCCACCTCATCGCGGACGAGTGTTCAAAAGATGTAATATTTGACTAAACTTGCTCGGTTTATCCTGTATTTATGAAAACTTGTTTCATATGCGCTATGCAACGCTTGTTTGAATTTAAAATATTACCTTCTGTTTGGCTGTTTATCCAATCTAAGAGATGGCTAGTCCTCGGCTTCTGCCCCCATGCCACGAGTGCTGGGGTGTTCGGGATAAACCTGAGCACTCTTGTTCCCATATTTGGGTCCTTCGAGGGAGGTGCTCAACACAACGAACAAGGCAACCAGACTAATAATGCTTTATCACTCTCACTTAGCCATAGAATTCTATAATTTTAAATTTCGGCGAAGCCCCTGGTATTCGGAAGGCCGAATTCGGGGCGCGATACATGCTTGTAAGCCGGACAGGGCCGGCCCCTCGCCCTAAGCGGCATAAGTCTTTAGGGACTCGAAAAACCTCACCGAACAGCAACCAGTCTCTCGCCTTATCATGACAGTCAGTTTTAGCTTTCTCTATTGAGGTGCTAAGCCCGGCAGAACCGGGGCACAATCGCGGTAGTTCTCCTAGCGCTACCTTAGCCGATAGAGCGGAATGTAAGGTACCACAACATAGGAGCCGGGCAAACCCAACATTTGACCAAAGACATGATTCGGAGCTGATGCATATAATGCTATAAGTTCGGGGTGCCGCACTTGTGAAAGTGTTTGGACTTTTCACACCGCATTGTGGGGTATGTAAGCCCCTGGTGTATTGGCCGTACCATAGTGTACGGTTGCAAGGCGCCATTAATGAACACACAGAAATATATATATATATATATATATAACAAGAATGCAATAATAGTCGTAATGTCATGCATTATTTATTAAAAAATTGCGTTAAAGCAGAATGATACAGATAGTGCGATAAGCAAAGAGTAGGACTATGTCCCTTCCAAGGGCAAGCTGAGGAATGATATTAAATTGAATATTTCACTCGTTACTGTAATCAACCTGGGAATTCCGTGATATAACGTAGCTGTCTGCCTCCTTGGTTGCTGCATCATGTGTTCGGCAATAGTGCTGCCGGACAGTGTTTCCAGAGATTAAGGTCCTGAAAGAAAAGGAAAAATAACCAAACGGGAAGCCCCTAGTGCGGTTTAGGCCGCGTCTTGGGGCGTGCCGCAGTTGTGCCCCCCTCCCCACCTGTGCCCATGGTATTTTTAATGCGTAATTGTGTACGCGCGGCACGAGTTTCACCACTGGGCTGGGATTGGGGTGGCCGCCGTATTGCTACGCAAGCTCAGATCGCACCAGGCAGTCTATTTGCCGATTGCCCTGAGCGCGCTTGAAGGTGCCCGGGCTGTGAAGCGCCGAACTGGTTGATTGCCTTGAGAGGCTGCTTTCGCTGCGAGGGCTATGGTGTGCTCCTCTGTTCGGAGAGAGCGCTCTGTGTTTCCATTGACTATGATAACTCCGCGAGGTCCTGGCATCTTGAGCTTGAGGTATGCATAGTGCGGTACCGCATTGAATCTAGCAAATGCGGTTCGCTCGAGCAGCGCGTGATAACCACTGCAGAACGGGACTATATCGAAGATTAACTCTTCGCTTCGGAAGTTATCCGGGGATCCGAAGACCACTTCCAGTGTAATTGAGCCTGTACAATGGGCCTCTACACCTGGAATGACGCCCTTAAAGGTCGTTTTGGTGGGTTTGATCCTTGAGGGGTCTATACCCATTTTGCACACTGTGTCCTGATAAAGCAGGTTCAGGCTGCTGCCGCCGTCCATAAGGACTCGAGTGAGGTGAAATCCGTAGATGATTGGGTCTAGGACCAGTGCGGCGAATCCGCCATGACGGATACTAGTGGGGTGGTCCCTACGATCGAAGGTGATCGGACAGGAGGACCAAGGGTTGAACTTTGGGGCGACTGGCTCCAACGCATATACGTCCCTGAGCGCACGCTTCCGCTCCCTCTTGGGGATGTGGGTTGCGTATATCATGTTCACCGTCCGCACTTGCGGGGAAAACCTCTTCTATCCTCCAGTGTGCGGCTGCCGGGGCTCCTCCTCGTCATCGCTATGCGGCCCCTTGTCCTTGTTTTCGGAATTAACTTGCCGGCCTGCTTGAACACCCAACAATCCCTGTTGATGTGATTAGCTGGCTTGTCTGGGGTGCCGTGTATTTGACACGAGCGATCGAGTATACGGTCCAAGCTGGACGGACCCGGCGTACTTTATTTGAATGGCTTTTTCCGCTGACCGGGTTTAGAGCCTTTGAATCCGGCATTGACTGCCGTATCCTCAGTATTTTTGCTGTTAATGTGGCGCTTATGCTTGTTGCGACGTGACCTGCTATTGCCGTCCTTGGTATCTGGGGTACCATGGTTCTTTGATATGTTATTACTGCGAGCCAGCCAGCTATCTTCTCCCGCACAAATGCGGGTCATGAGCATCGTGAGAGCTGCCATAGATTTCGGCTTTTCCTGACCAAGGTGCCGGGCTAGCCACTCGTCTCAGATGTTGTGCTTGAAAGCCGCTAAGGCCTCCGCATCCGGACAGTCGATGATTTGATTTTTCTTTGTAAGGAATCGAGTCCAGAATTGCCTGGCCGACTCTTCTGACTACTGAATTATGTGGCTCAAATCATCGGCGTCTGGTGGTCGCACATAAGTGTCCTGAAAGTTGTCGAGGAATGCGGCTTCCAGTTCTTCCCAACAGCTAATGGAGTCCGCTGGCAAGCTGTTAAGCCAATGCCGCGCTGGTCCTTTGAGCTTTAGTGGGAGGTATTTGATGGCGTGTAAGTCATCGCCGCGGGCCATGTGGATGTGGAGGAGGAAGTCCTCAATCCATACCGCGGGATCTGTTGTGCCGTCGTATGATTCAATATTTACAGGTTTGAAACCTTCTGGGAATTGATGTTCCATTACTTCGTCTGTGAAGCATAAGGGGTGTGCGGCGCCTGTGTATTGGGCTATATCTCGACGCAGCTCGAATGGGTCTTGCCCGCTGTGTTCGGCCCGACCAGATTTGCTTTTACTGTATCCAGCGTTATAGTATGATGACCATTTTGTGGACAAGCCTTTGCCGGCCACACGACCAGCTGACGACGGCTTATTGAGCTTATCCTTGTTTTTCATTACGTTCAACGCCCTATTTAGAGTGTTGTCCCAAGGGGTGCTCTGAGACGACCCCGCGCTACTACTTTCAGTCTCCTGCACCAGAACAAGCTCAAGCGCCCTGGTCTTTGGATCCGTGGTAAGCTCCTTTGTTACCAGGTCTTCCTTGTACCGGGCACTGACATAGTTCCTGGTCTGCTTGTCACGGTATTTCTCGAAGCGAGACGGTAGGCCTTGCTCGGCACGCTCCGCGTCCTCCTTGTCCCATATAGGCTCCGCCACTCTGTAACCGCCGGGACCGAGTTTGTGTTCCCCTAAGTTCAACTCCCGCATTTCTTTCCCCCACTGACTTGATTCGGAGGTTGAGCTGCTCTCGCACTTGATCTTGAACTCCTTGTAGTCATCTTCGCTGATCGAAGGATTTTTCGCCTTGATCTTCTCATAACTATCACCTTTGTCAATCATTCTCTTCACCGCGCTTTTCCAAGTAGACAGGTCTGTGCTCATCCTCGTGAGGGCGGTGTCGTGGTTCTAAGTCTGACAGTAATGTAGGGGGGTAGGTATGGAGATGCAACATCTTAGCTATGGAGTTGTTGTTAGCACACGAGGTTTACGAGTTCAGGCCCTTCTCGGAGGAAGTAATAGCCTTACGTCTCGGAGCCCGGAGGCGGTCGACTGGATTATGTGTGTATGAATTACAGGGGTGTGAACCCTTTACACTGAGGAGGGGGGTGGCTTATATAGAGTTCGCCAGACCCCTCCGGCCCTCAGTTATGCAGGGTTTTAAGTACATTAAGGTCGGGCGTTACTGGTAACGCCCCTAATAAAGTGCTATGATGACCATAAAAGCTACTTAATGACCGACCGTTAGCGTGCGGAGTGACTTTAGGTCTCCTGGCCGTCGAGTGGTTGGATCTTGGTCGAGTGATTGCTTCTTGGTCGAGTGTCTTCGAGTCTGTCAAGTGGAACACCTCCAATTCGATTGAAAGGTGATTTCTTCTAGAGATGTCCTTGAAAAGCTCCGAGTGACGGTGTGGAGGAGATCTTCCGTCTGACAAGTTGTTCTGCTGCCCATGGATTTCACGGGATTCGAATTTTGGGAAGCGCCGGGACGGGGGAGGCCGCAGTAATCGGATGGGATAGGGCGGAGCCGCCTCGATCTCCGCGCCACCTTTTTCGCCACGTATCGTGCGTGATCGTTACGGGATTTGACAGGATCGTCCGGGCCTACCAGTCAGCCACTCGGAAGTGACCACATATAAGACGTCGGACCGGGGTTTCTTGAATAGTGCGTTCTCATTTCCTCTTCTCCTCTTCAGGCTTCTTCGTCGCGCTCGCTCTCGCCCCAGCGCCGCCGCTCCGTACGTGTCTCGCCGGCGACGATGGGGAAGGAGAAGACGGCAGCTCTGGAGCGGGCGAAGAAGGCGACGACAAAGGCGAAGGGGAAGGCGACCAGTCGGGGTGGATCTTCCTCACGAGCCGGCCTGCCGAAAGGCTGGATCCAGGGCGACTGGATCCGCTCGACGATCCGCCAAGAAGACCTCGACGACCTAGCCGACGGAGGACTGATCCCCCATGGATCGGCACGGCTTCCGGGGAAGGAATCTGAGCCGCAACCTCGGGAGGGTGAGCGTGTTCTCCTTGCCACTCACGTCGACCGTGGGTTTTCCTTGCCTCCTCACCCTTTCTTTCGGGGATTTCTGAATTTCTTTGGGGCACAACTCCACCACTTCACTCCCAACACAATTGTGTATCTCGTTGCTTTCGTGTCTTTGTGCGAGAATTTCTTAGGTTTTCGGCCTCACTGGGGTCTTTTCAAGCACATTTTCACCTGTCATTCTCAGACGGTGAAAAAGGCCAACCCGAGTGATGAGAGAACACAAGTGATTCAGATGTGCGGGGGTCTTGGTGTTCAGATGAGAGGGAAAAGTTCCTTTCCGGCCATGATTCTTCCCGACTCGGTCCGCGGATGGCAGTCGACCTGGTTTTACTGCAAAGACCAGCCGACGCCAGGGCAGTCGACTGGCCTCCCTCCTTTTACCATGGACCGAGTGAGGAAACCCTCCTCTTTGAAGGTGATCTCGGAGGAGAAGGCGCAAGTTAAGGTGCTGGTCGAACGAGTGGTCCAGCTTATCCGTGACGGGGTCACTGGTATGGATCTCTTGGAGGTTTTCCTTCGGCGGCGCATCCAGCCTCTTCAAGCTCGAGACCATCCGATGTGGATGTATTCGGGTCTTGACGACACCACTCGGATTCACCCGGAGGAGGTCGATGACGACACACTGGAGGGGTGGCTGTCGGGGATCACCAGAAACAAGGACAACCCCAGGGGAGCCAGGAGAGCTCCTCCATTCGACCAGTCCCATGAACCAGAAAAGGTCCGATTCTGAGCTTTTGATTATACTGCGTCGACTGACTTTATTCTTCCTGCTTTCTTTCTGGCCCTTATCAAAATGTACTCAGTGCCCAACGGAGAGCAAGAGCAAGACCCGGAAGGAGAGGCGAGCGGCAGCGACAGTGGAGAATGGCATTCTGACGGAGAAGGGGACGAAGAAAGCGACGACTCAAGTGACGAAGAAGAAGTCGAGTCGCCTCCTCGCAGGGAGAGGCGATCCAAGCTTGACCAAGAATGACCGAGAGCCCGTGAAAAGGCGATTGCTCAGACTAGTCAGTCTTCAAAGCGTCCTCGGACATCTTCACCAACCCCAACTGAAAAAGCATCAAAGCATCCCAAAGTTGCAGAGCAGAAGCCTCGGAAGGCGTTGCCGAAGATTAAGATTGACATCCCGTCGCTTCTGCGTGAGTGTCTCCCTTTGTATTTACTCAACGCTCCATGCTGTTTATTTTTTATTGATTTAACCGGACGAACTTTGGAACTGGTAGCGCTGCTACTTCCGGGACCTCAGCTTACAGGGATGAGGACGAGGTAATGGAGGATGCAGTCACTTCCAATCTGGGTATGATTTCTGTCATTCTGTCTTTATTTGGTCGACTCAACTGCAATGTGTACCATTGGGTGATGTGATTTTGGTGATTGATCTTTGAACAACTCCTAACATTATTGACCTCCCCGATGATGATGATGAAGAGCCTGAGAGGCCTTTGATGAGGAAAAATAGGAAAGCTCCTGCAAGCAGAGTGCCACAGTCGACGCCGATGGCGGAACCAGTCGTTCAGGACGCTGGTGATGCCAATCGGGGTTCTGTTACCTTCACCGTACCATTGTCGAGTGCCCTGCCTTCTTCGTCGACTGCTCAAGCTCCTGCCGACCCACCTTTAGTTTTTGCGATCCATCATGTCCCAGAGGACGAAGTGAATGCTGCCAAGGAAGCCATACGCCAGGCGGGCATTATGATGGAGAAGATGAAGGCGGTGCGGGACGCCAGTCAGGCCGCCTATGACGCCAGCTCGGCTCTCCAAAGCAATGTTCAGGTTAGTTGGTCACTGCTTGTTCTGTTAGGATATGCTATCTGAAGACTCTCTTTCCGAAAATCTTTGCATCTGTACACCCACTGGGTGCGTCGATTGAATTTTTGGACTAGTGGGGGCACGCTGAGTGCACCCACTGAGTGTAGTCCCCGAGACTACGGTGGACTGCTGGCAGTCGAACGTAGTCTTTGTATTTTGATTCTTTCGCTCGATCTGGTCTGGCCGTGTCGAGTGTAAACCGAACCGGTGGGGGCACGCAAAGTGCACCCACTGGGTGTAGTCCCCGAGACTATGGTGGACTGCGGGTAGTCGACCGTAGTCTTAGTATTTATTGTCTTTGTCGTTTTTCGCTGTAAAATAACTTCCCCTCCCTGATTGCAGAAATCTTGTGATCTTGGAGCTCGCTTTGCTAACCTGGAGAAACAACAGATCCAGCTAAACCTTGACTTGGAATTGGCCAAGACAGAGCTACAAAAGGCCCAGGACGACGCCAATGGTAAGACGAGCTTGTCGACTGGTTTGTCTTCGGCTTGAGCACCCTTCTGCTCTTTCTGAATCGAGCACCATTTCTTTGCAGAAAAACTGAACGAAGCTCTGGCGAAGAAGGATCAGGATTTGGCTGCTGCTCAAAAGAAAGATGACGACAGAACCGCTCTGGCTGAACAGAAATTGACTTCAGTCGGCCAATTGGAAGAAGAGAACACCAAGATGAAATCTGCCCTGGGCGACGCCAACAAGGAGGTCACGCGCTTGAAGAAGGACAAGGTCAACCTGAACGAGAAGATGGAAGGCATCACTCGCAGGAGGGACGATCTGGAGAGCTATCTGAGGAGCCTTGCCAAGAAGTTGTTCATCAAGCTTGAAGGTATACATTTTGTTCCGACTGATGTTTTTTTTGTCGACTCAGAATACAGAAATTGACTTATCCTTGGATCGTGAATGCAGAGTTTTGCCAGAACTTCGAGGAGGAGACTGGGCGGATTGAGCCAGGTTTGGACCCCATCAACTCTCCTGTAAAAGATGAAACTGCCATGAATCTGCTCCGACTGGAATCTCTCATCGACGGTGTTGTGGACTACTTGGCTCGACTGAAGGTTGCCACGTCACGGATCGACACGGCTCTTTGGCCAGGGGCCATGCTCCAGAATGATCTCGAGTCTCTGATGACTCGACTTAACGAGATCCCTGGCCGAGTGCAGGAGTGGAAGAAATCTTCTGCCCGGTGTGGTGCTTATGTGGCTCTGTCTTTGGTTCGTGTCCACTGCAAGGAGGCGCGAGAAGATAAGCTGGCAACAATCAAGGTCGCCAACACCCAGAGGCATGTCTTCCGATCTTTTATGGAGACTTTTGTTGCTGCAGCCACTCGGATCGCCGATGGCGTCGACCTGGACAAGTTCGTCGAGCCTGCCAGTCCTCTTCCTGTGGAGTGAACAAACTTTTATGCCCCACCTTAAATTTGCCTCGGAATGCCGAGTGGTTTTTGTAACCGTTAAACTCTTTCAGGCTGAATGCCCGAGCACTTCAATCTGCGGTCTGGAACCTTTAGGATTTATCTGAACTTGGTTTATCGTTGAATATCTTCGTGAATTCTCCGTCGAGTGGAACTCGTTCTTCACTCGAGACAACTTTTGTATTCGTGGCGCAGCTCCGAAGGAGAAGGTAGCAGTCGACCTGCACCTTGTCGTCCTTGCGGATTGGGGTGTGCTTCGTACTTAGGCAAGTACTGGACTACAGCTAAGCCTCCGAGTGGGAGGGTCGCTCTCCACTCGGTAGGATTTTTCAAACTTAGGTAAGTACTGGACTGCAGCTAAGCCCCCGAGTGGAAGGGTCGCTCTCCACTCGGTAGGATTTTTCAAACTTAGGCGAGTACTGGACTGCAGCTAAGCCCCCGAGTGGGAGGGTCGCTCTCCACTCGGTAGGATTTTCAAACTTAGGCGAGTACTGGACTGCAGCTAAGCCCCTGAGTGGGAGGGTCGCTCTCCACTCGGTAGGATTTTTCAAACTTAGGCGAGTACTGGACTGTAGCTAAGCCCCCGAGTGGGAGGGTCGCTCTCCACTCGGTAGGATTTTCAAACTTAGGCGAGTACTGGACTGCAGCTAAGCCCCCGAGTGGGAGGGTCCCTCTCCACTCGGTAGGATTTTCAAATACTTAGGCGAGTACTGGACTGCAGCTAAGCCCCCGAGTGGGAGGGTCGCTCACCACTCGGTAGGGTTTTCAAACTTAGGCGAGTACTGGACTGCAGCTAAGCCCCTGAGTGGGAGGGTCGCTCTCCACTCGGTAGGATTTTCAAATACTTAGGTGAGTACTGGACTGCAGCTAAGCCCCTGAGTGGGAGGGTCGCTCTCCACTCGGTAGGATTTTCAAATACTTAGGCGAGTACTGGACTGCAACTAAGCCCCCGAGTGGGAGGGTCGCTCTCCACTCGGTAGGATTTTCAAATACTTAGGCGAGTACTGGACTGCAGCTAAGCCCCCGAGTGGGAGGGTCGCTCTCCACTCGGTAGGATTTTCAAATACTTAGGCGAGTACTGGACTGCAGCTAAGCCCCCGAGTGGGAGGTTGGCTCACCACTCAGTAGGATTTTCAAACACTTAGGCGAAACGGGTTCGCAGCTAAGCCTCCGAGTGAGAGGCTGGCTCACCACTCGGTAGGAAATTATTTTGCAAACTTAGGCGAAACGGATTCGCAGCTAAGCTACCCACTGGGGGATTTCTCACGCGAACAAAAACAATAACAATCACTGGGAAAATTATAACGCTCTTGTCTTTGATAAATAAACTATAGAAGTTTTTCTTATTACATCTCATCCGAGTGAGAATTCAAGTATAAAAGGGGCGGAGCAGTTCCGCATTCCAGGCTTGTGGCTCATCAATCTGGCGATCGACATTATAAAGGTGGTATGCTCCATTGTGGAGGACTCTGGTGACTATGAAGGGACCTTCCCAAGTAGGAGCGAGTTTGTGTGGTTTCTGCTGATCCACTCGGAGGACCAAGTCTCCTTCTTGGAAGGCTCGACTCTTCACATTTCTGGCATGGAATCGACGCAAGTCTTGCTGATAGATGGTCGATCGGATCATGGCCATTTCTCTTTCTTCTTCCAGGAGGTCGACTGCGTCCTGCCGGGCTTGTTCTGCTTCATCTTCAGAGTAGAGCTCGACTCGGGGTGCGTTGTGAAGCAGGTCACTCAGCAAAACTGCTTCGGCTCCGTAGACCAGAAAGAATGGGGTTCTTCCAGTCGATCGGTTCGGGTTTGTCCTGAATCCCCAAAGGACTGATGGAAGCTCGTCGACCCATGCACCTGCTGCGTGCTTGAGATCGCGCATCAGTCGGGGTTTCAGTCCTTTGAGAATTAAGCCGTTTGCTCTTTCCGCTTGTCCATTCGACTGGGGTGAGCGACTGAAGCGTAGTTGACTCGTGTGCCTTGAGAGGCGCAAAAGGCTCTGAATTTGTCAGAATCGAAGTTTGACCCATTGTCAGTGATGATGCTGTGCGGAACTCCATATCCGAATATCACCTCTTTGATGAAACTGATAGCAGTGCAAGCATCAAGATTCTTGATAGGCTTAGCTTCAATCCATTTGGTGAACTTGTCGACTGCTACTAGCACATGAGTGAAGCCGCTCCTACCCGTTCTCAGTGGTCCAACCATGTCCACTCCCCAAACAGCGAAGGGCCAGACGAGTGGAATGGTTTTCAGGGCTGACGCGGGTTTGTGCGACATATTGGAGTAAAACTGACATCCTTCACATTTGTCGCCTATCTCTTTTGCCATTTCATTTGCCCTTGGCCAGTAGAATCCCGCTCGGTATGCTTTAGCCACAATGGTCCGAGAGGACGCATGATGACCACAGGTCCCCGAGTGGATATCATCAAGGATTGTCTGACCTTCTTCTGGTGTTATACACTTCTGACTGACTCCAGTCACGCTTTCTCTATACAACTATCCCTTTATGACTGTAAAGGCCTTGGATCGACGGACGATCTGTCGAACCTCTTCTTCGTCCTCTGGGAGTTCTTTCCTTAGGATGTACGCGATGTACGGTACCATCCAGTCGGGAGTGATGACCAAAACTTCCATGATCAGGTCGACCACAGCTGGAACTTCAACTTCAATCGGATCCGTGGCACTTTTTGGCTGCGGGGCTTCTTGAGTGAAGGGATCTGTTGGGGAACGCAGTAATTTCAAAAATTTTCCTACGCACACGCAAGATCATGGTGATGCATAGCAACAAGAGGGGAGAGTGTTGTCTACGTACCCACGCAGACCGACTGCGGAAGCGTTGACGCAACATAGAGGAAGTAGTCGTACGTCTTCCCGATCCGACCGATCCAAGCACCGTTACTCCGGCACCTCCGAGTTCTTAGCACACGTACAGATCGATGACAATCCCCAGGCTCTGATCCAGCAAAGCGTCGGGGAGGAGTTCCGTCAGCACAACGGCGTGGTGACGATCTTGATGTTCTACCGTCGCAGGGCTTCGCCTAAGCACCGCTACAATATGATCGAGGTGGAATATGGTGGCAGGGGGCACCGCACATGGCTAAGGAACGATCTCAAGGATCAACTTGTGTGTCCTAGGGTGCCCCCTGCCTCCGTATATAAAGGAGCCAAGGGGGAGGGGGCGGCCGGCCAAGGAGGGCGCGCCAAGGGAGTCCTACTCCCTCTGGGAGTAGGATCCCCCCCCCAATCCTAGTTGGAATAGGATTCCTCGAGGGGGGAAAGAGAGAGAGGGGGCCGGCCACCTCTCCTTGTCCTAATAGGACTAGGGGAGGGGGGAGGCGTGCGGCCCACCTTGGGCTGCCCCTTTCTCCTTTCCACTAAAGCCCACTAAGGCCCATATAGCTCCCGGGGGGTTCCGGTAACCTCCCGGTCTGGTAAAATCCCGATTTCACCCGGAACACTTCCGATATCCAAACATAGGCTTCCAATATACCAATATTTATGTCTCGACCATTTCGAGACTCCTCGTCACGTCCATGATCACATCCGGGACTCCGAACAATCTTCGGTACATCAAAATGCATAAACTCATAATAACTGTCATCGTAACGTTAAGCGTGCGGACCCTACGGTTCGAGAACAATGTAGACATGACCGAGACACGTCTCCGGTCAATAACCAATAGCGGGACCTGGATGCCCATATTGGCTCCTACATATTCTATGAAGATCTTTATCGGTCAGACCGCATAACAACATACGTTGTTCCCTTTGTCATCGGTATGTTACTTGCCCGAGATTCGATCGTCGGTATCCAATACCTAGTTCAATCTCGTTACCGGCAAGTCTCTTTACTCGTTCCGTAATACATCATCCCACAACTAACTCATTAGTTGCAATGCTTGCAAGGCTTATGTGATGTGCATTACCGAGAGGGCCCAGAGATACCTCTCCGACAATCGGAGTGACAAATCCTATTCTCGAAATACGCCAACCCAGCATCTACCATTGGAGACACCTGTAGAGCTCCTTTATAGTCACCCAGTTATGTTGTGACGTTTGGTAGCACACAAAGTGTTCCTCCGGCAAACGGGAGTTGCATAATCTCATAGTCATAGGAACATGTATAAGTCATGAAGAAAGCAATAGCAACATACTAAACAATCGGGTGCTAAGCTAATGGAATGGGTCATGTCAATCAGATCATTCACCTAATGATGTGATCCCGTTAATCAAATAACAACTCTTTGTCTATGGTTAGGAAACATAACCATCTTTGATTAACGAGCTAGTCAAGTAGAGGCATACTAGTGACACTCTGTTTGTCTATGTATTCACACATGTATTATGTTTCCGGTTAATACAATTATAGCATGAATAATAAACATTTATCATGAAATAAGGAAATAAATATTGCCTCTAGGGCATATTTCCTTCAGGATCCTCCTGAACTGATGGTGTGTGGATGTGTTCCAAAAACACATTGCTGGGAATGGCTTCTCTTTTGGAACCTATTTTCGCCAAATCATCAGCTGCTTGATTTTTCAGTCGGGGTATGCGATGAAGTTCTAACCCCTCGAATTTCTTCTCCAGCTTTCTCACTGCATTGCAATAACCAGTCATGGCTGGACTTCTGACGTCCCACTCCTTCATCACTTGATTAACCACCAAATCTGAGTCGCCATAGACCATGAGGCGACGGACGCCGAGTGAAATGGCCATGCGCAACCCATATAAAAGTGCTTCATATTCTACCTCGTTATTGGAGGAATCAAAGTGGATTTGAAGAACATATCTGAGCTTATCTCCTCGGGGGGAGACCAATACTACCCCGACACTTGAACCATTCAGCATTTTGGAACCGTTGAAGAACATGGTCCAATGCTCCGAGTGAACCTGAGTCGGCAGTTGTTGTTCAATCCACTCGGCGACGAAATCTGCTATTGCTTGGGACTTGATAGCTTTCTTTGCCTCAAATTTGATATCTAGAGGAAGGAGTTCAATCGCCCATTTTGCCACTCGACCAGTTGCATCTCTGTTGTGCAGGATCTCTGACAATGGAGCGTCGCTGACGAATGCAATGGAATGATCAGAGAAGTAGTGAGCAACCTTCTTTGTGGTCATATAAATCCTGTATACAAGCTTCTGATAATGAGGATATCGTTGCTTCGACGGGGTCAAAACTTCAGAAACATAATATGCTGGGCGCTAAACTTTGAAGGCTTTTCCTTCTTCTTCCCGCTCGACCGTAAGTACCATACTGACGACTTGTCCCATGGCTGCGATGTAAAGCAGCAAAGGCTCTTTGCTGATTGGAGCAGCAAGCACCGGCTGGGTGGAGAGCAGAGCTTTGAGCTCTGCAAACGCTGCATCAGCTTCAGGAGTCCACTCAAACTTGTCTAACTTCTTCATCAATTGGTAAAGAGGCAATGCCTTTTCACCGAGACGAGAGATGAATCGACTTAAAGCGGCTAAGCAACCAGTAAGCTTCTGGACGTCGTGCACTCGCACAGGACGTTTCATCCGGAGTATAGTACCGACTTTTTCTGGATTGGCGTCGATTCCCCGTTCGGAAACGAGAAAACCGAGTAACTTTCCGCCAGGAACTCCGAATGTGCACTTTGATGGATTAAGCTTGATATCATACCTCCTGAGGTTGCCAAAGGTTTCAGCAAGGTCAGTCAGCAGGTCGGAACCCTTCCGTGACTTGACCACAATATCATCCATGTATGCTTCCACATTTCGACTGATTTGAGTGAGCAAACACTTCTGAATCATCCTCATGAATGTGGCTCCGGCATTCTTGAGGCCGAATGGCATGGTAACATAACAGAAGCACCCAAATGGAGTGATGAAAGTTGTTTTGATCTCATCTAAAAAAGACAGTCGCTCACATCCCGTAGTCGAGTCGACTATCTGGTCGATGCGGGGGAGAGGAAAATGATCTTTCGGGCAGGCTCGATTGATATGTTTAAAGTCAATGCACATGCGAAGTGACTTGTCCTTCTTGGGGACCATGACAACGTTGGCGAGCCACTCGGAGTGGTAAATCTCTCGGATGAACTCCGCTGCTAAGAGCCGAGCCACCTCCTCACCAATAGCCTTTCTCTTCTAGACGGCGGACCGTCGGAGATGTTCTTTGACAGGTTTCACTTTTGAGTAGACTCGTAGGCGGTGCTCAACCAGCCCCCTAGGAACACCCGGCATGTCAGAAGGCTTCCATGCGAAGATGTCCCAGTTCTCACGGAGGAACTGGATGAGCGCTTCTTCCTATTTGGAGTCGAGTGTTGTTGAGATATGAGTCGGAGCAGCACTGGGATCGGTCGGGTGAATGTGAACCGGCTTCGTTTCACCAGACGACTGAAAAGATGATTCTGTAGCGCAGGCTTCTTGGCTCGCAACAAATCACTCGGGTTTGCAGTCTTCTGGTACTCCTGCAGCTCCACCACTGCCATCTGAGCATCAGCGATCTTTGAGCCTTTCTGAAAACACTCTTCTGCTTTCTTCCGATTGCCCGTAACAGTGATCACACCTTTGGGACCAGGCATCTTCAATTTGAGATACACATAACATGGTCGAGCCATGAAGCGTGCATAAGCTGGCCTGCCCAAAATAGCGTGATAAGCACTCTGGAAATCCACAACTTCGAACGTAAACTTTTCTTTGCGGTAATTCTTGGAATCACCGAAAACCACATCAAGAGCAATTTGGCCGAGTGACTCAGCCTTCTTCCAAGGAATGACTCCATGGAAACTCATGTTGCTGGTACTGAGTCTGGACATCGGAATGCCCATCCCTTTCAACGTCTCAGCATACAGTATGTTCAAACCACTGCCACCATCCATCAAGACTTTGGTCAGTTGAGTGCCTTCAACAACTGGGTCGACCACCAAAGCTTGCCTCCCAGGGGTGGCAATGTGCATTGGGTGATCGGACTGGTCGAATGTGATGGCAGTCTGAGACCACTTCAAATAACTGGGTGTCGCCGGAGCAACCATATTCACCTCATGGTTGATAACTTTCAGTCGACTTTTGCTTTCAACATCAGCAAAAATCATCAAGGTGGAATTGACCTGGGGGTATCCATCATCACTGTCTTCCTTGTCCTCAACTTTGTCCGACTCCTTTTCCTTATCTTTGGGCTGTTTGCCCTGGAACTGCTGGATCAAGAGCCGACACTGTCGAGTGGTATGTTTCGGGTAAATGAGCTTACCCTCTTCATCTTTCTTGGTGTGGATGTGACATGGCAAATCCAACACATCATTTCCGTCTTGGTCTTTAACTTTCTTGGGGTTCCAAGGCCCTTTGGGTTTCCTCTTAAACTTTCCTTGAGTTACAACCAAGGCTTCCCCAGGAGCAGCTGGCTCGGCTTTCCGCTTTTGTTTCCGATTGGAATTTCCTCCTCCGGTTTCTTGGGCGACTGACTTGTGCTTGACACTCCGGAGTTGATCCTCATCTTCACCATTAGCATACTTGGTGGCAATCTCCATCATCCGATTCAGAGACATGTCTCCGGTTCGACCGAATTTCAGATTCAGTTCTCTGTACTTGACGCCTTCTTTGAAGGCACAGACTGCTTGGTGATCAGGCACATTCTCTACCGTGTGATGTAACGTGATCCATCTCTGGATGTAATCCCTCAAAGTTTCATTTGGCTTCTGCACGCAAGACCGCAGTTCCGTCAGCCCTGCCGGTCGCTTGCATGTTCCTTCAAATGTGGTGACAAACACTCGGGCGAGATCTTCCCAAGTGTAAATGCTGCTGGGTGATAACTGATTCAGCCACGCTCTGGCCGAGCCCTCCAACATGAGAGGCAGGTGCTTCATGGCCACTTCATCATTGCCACCGCCAATCTGGACAGCCACTCGGTAGTCTTCAAGCCAAGTATCGGGCTTGGACTCACCAGTGAACTTACTGACTCCAGTCGCCAACCTGAAGTTGGGAGGAATCACAACGGCCCTGATGGCTCTACTAAAGCACGCTGGCCCCGAAACATGTACTCTACTGCTGGTAGGTGCATATCTGTCGTGACCTTCTCGGTGAGCTCTGTTCCTGTCGACCAAACCTTGAACGAGAATGGATCTCGCATCAAAGCCTGGTTCCCTGGGGTCGACTGGAATCCTTCGCCCAACACTATGAGGGCACCTGTCATCCTGCTGTCGAGGCACATACGATCCACTCCTCGGGGGAGGGGTAGGCACTCGACGTCGATCGTCACGATCGAATCGGTGATCATACTGCTCACGGTTCCCGTACTGATCACGCCGGTCCCGACGTCCCTCGCGCCTCGGGGGCGATCTTGGGCTATGAGCCGACTGGACTGTGTCTGTAGCAATGGATCTTCTATGAATCCTGTTCCGCGACTGAGAAACAACGGAATTTTGGTCTCCTGCTACCCGGAGTAATGCTCTGATCTGCAGCAAGCCTCGGCTAGCCTCTGACTGGGAAGGCTGAATCGACTCTGCTATACGGGCTGCAATTGCTAAATTCTGAATCGGAGTTCGATATACCTGCAGGGGCGGAAAGAGCTGACGTCGACTGGATTCTGGAACCCGTTTCGTGCACGCTCGCCGAGTGCTCACTGGAGGTTCTCCAGTCGAGTGTGCTCAGCCAAGTTTGCTAGGCGCGCGTCCTCCAAGGCACGAGCCTCGGGGGTTTCTCCAACGATAGGAGTGTGCAGTGCATCCATGTTCCGGCGACGAAGTTCTTCTCTCTGCAGCGACGTGAGAGGCTCGGGGAGATATTCCTCATGGGGATGCGACGGGTCGCCTCCACCTGTGCCTCCATCGGTGCGGGGAAAACTGGGAGGACTGCGCGGTCCATCGACCATCAGAACCTCCGCCGCCGGATCACTGCTGTCGCACTCGGATGCGAGCTCTACGGAGCCAGTCGACAGGTCGAACAGGCCATAGAGGGATTCATCGGGCTCGATCGCCGTGACTTGAGGGGTGGCCGACTGGCGTGCCACCGCGTGTCTCACCCACCATTGAAGTCTCGACCGACCAGAGCGTTTGCACCGGCGGGAAATAGGGAGGGAGGACAACACAGGGGTCGACCGATAATGGGTCGATGGTTGCCGCAAGAGGACGCCGCGGACGCACGCGCGAAAGTGCTTTGCCCCGCGGACAGGGAGTGCGTCGACGTCGAGCGGAGCCTCCTGAAGCCAAGCGGAGTCGTCGGCGATGAACGTGAGCGCGCCGAGACGGATCTCGCGGCCTTCCACCAAAACTCCACCAGAATGTTGGAAATCTGCCCTAGAGGCAATAATAAATTGGTTATTATTATATTTCCTTATTCATGATAATCGTTTATTATCCATGCTAGAATTGTATTGATAGGAAACTCAGATACATGTGCGGATACATAGACAACACCATGTCCCTAGTAAGCCTCTAGTTGACTAGCTCGTTGATCAATAGATGGTTACGGTTTCCTGACCATGGACATTGGATGTCGTTGATAGCGGGATCACATCATTAGGAGAATGATGTGATGGACAAGACCCAATCCTAAGCCTAGCACATAATCATGTAGTTCGTATGCTAAAGCTTTTCTAATGTCAAGTATCATTTCCTTAGACCATGAGATTGTGCAACTCCCGGATACCGTAGGAGTGCTTTGGGTGTGCCAAATGTCACAACGTAATTGGGTGGCTATAAAGGTACACTACAGGTATCTCCGGAAGTGTCGGTTGGGTTGGCACGAATCGAGACTGGGATTTGTCACTCTGTGTAAACGGAGAGGTATCTCTGGGCCCACTCGGTAGGACATCATCATAATGTGCACAATGTGATCAAGGAGTTGATCACGGGATGATGTGTTACGGAACGAGTAAAGAGACTTGCCGGTAACGAGATTGAACAAGGTATCGGGATACCGACGATCGAATCTCGGGCAAGTATCGTACCGCTAGACAAAGGGAATTGTATACGGGATTGATTGAATCCTCGACATCGTGGTTCATCCGATGAGATCATCGTGGAACATGTGGGAGCCAACATGGGTATCCAGATCCCGCTGTTGGTTATTGACCGGAGAGTTAACTCGGTCATGTCTGCATGGTTCCCGAACCCGTAGGGTCTACACACTTAAGGTTCGATGACGCTAGGGTTATAGGGAATAGATATAAGTGGTTACCGAATGTTGTTCGGAGTCCCGGATGAGATCCCGGACGTCACGAGGAGTTCCGGAATGGTCCGGAGGTAAAGATTAATATATAGGAAGTATGGTTTTGGCCGTCGGAAGTGTTCCGGGCATCACCGGTAGTGTACCGGGACCACCGGAGGGGTCCGAGGGTCCACCGGGAGGGGCCACCAGCCCCGGAGGCCTACATGGGCCAATAGTGGTAAGGGACCAGCCCCTAGGTGGGCTGGGGCGCCTCCCACCAAGGCCCAAGGCGCCTCCAAGAGGGAAGGGGGGCAAACCCTAGGGGCAGATGGGCCCTAAGGCCCACCCCAGGTGCGCCTCCCCCTCTCCCCCTTGTGGCCGCCACCCAGATGGGATCTGGGGGCTGCCGCCACCCCTAGGGAGGGAACCCTAGGTGGGGGCGCAGCCCCTCCCCTTCCCCTATATATACTTGAGGTATTGGAGGCTGCAAGACACACGAGATCCTCTCCCTCTTGGCGCAGCCCTACCTCTCTTCCTCCTCGTCTCTCGTAGTGCTTGGCGAAGCCCTGCTGGAGTCCCGCGCTCCTCCACCACCACCACGCCATCGTGCTGCTGCTGGATGGAGTCTTCCCCAACCTCTCCTTCTCCCCTTGCTGGATCAAGGCGTAGGAGACGTCTCCGGGCTGTACGTGTGTTGAACACGGAGGTGCCGTCCGTTCGGCACTAGGATCATTGGTGATTTGGATTACGACGAGTACGACTCCATCAACCCTGTTCACTTGAACGCTTCCATTGCTAGATTACTCCATAGATTGATCTTGGTGATGCGTAGAAAATTTTGAATTTCTGCTACGTTCCCTAATAGTGGTGTCAGAGCCAGGTTTATGTGTAGTTACTATGCACGAGTAGAACACAAAGTAGTTGTGGGCATCGATATTGTCAATTATCTTGCCGTTACTAGTCTTATCTTGATTCGGCGGCATCGTGGGATGAAGCGGCCCGGACCAACCTTACACGTACGCTTACGTGAGACCGGTTCCACCGACTGACATGCACTAGTTGCATAAGGTGGCTGGCGGGTGTCTGTCTCTCCCACTTTAGTCGGATCGGATTCGATGAACAGGGTCCTTATGAAGGGTAAATAGAAATTGGCAATTCACATTGTGGTTTTGGCGTAGGTAAGAAACGTTCTTGCTAGAAACCTATAGCAGCCACGTAAAACTTGCAACAACAATTAGAGGACGTCTAACTTGTTTTTGTAGCAAGTGTTTTGTGATGTGATATGGCCAAAGGATGTGATGAATGATATATATGTGATGTATGAGATCATGTTCTTGTAATAGGAATCACGACTTGCATGTCGATGAGTATGACAACCGGCAGGAGCCATAGGAGTTGTCTTTATTTTTTGTATGACCTGCGTGTCATTGAGAAACGCCATGTAAATTACTTTACTTTATTGCTAAACGTGTTAGCCATAGTAGTAGAAGTAATAGTTGGCGAGCAACTTCATGGAGACACGATGATGGAGATCATGATGATGGAGATCATGGTGTCATGCCGGTGACAAGATGATCATGGAGCCCCAAGATGGAGATCAAAGGAGCTATATGATATTGGCCATATCATGTCACTATTATTTGATTGCATGTGATGTTTATCATGTTTTTGCATCTTGTTTACTTAGAACGACGGTAGTAAATAAGATGATCCCTCATAATAATTTCAAGAAAGTGTTCCCCCTAACTGTGCACCGTTGCGAAAGTTCGTCGTTTCGAAGCACCACGTGATGATCGGGTGTGATAGATTCTTACGTTCACATACAACGGGTGTAAGCCAGATTTACACACGCGAAACACTTAGGTTGACTTGACGAGCCTAGAATGTACAGACATGGCCTCGGAACACAAGAGACCGAAAGGTCGAGCATGAGTCGTATGGTAGATACGATCGACATGAAGATGTTCACCGATGATGACTAGTCCGTCTCACGTGATGATCGGACACGGCCTAGTTGACTCGGATCATGTAATCACTTAGATGACTAGAGGGATGTCTATCTGAGTGGGAGTTCATAAGATGAACTTAATTATCCTGAACATAATCAAAAGGTCTTCGCAAATTATGTCGTAGCTCGTGCTTCAGTTCTACTGTTTAGATATGTTCCTAGAGAAAATTAGTTGAAAGTTGATAGTAGCAATTATGCGGACTAGGTCCGTAAACTGAGGATTGTCCTCATTGCTTCATAGAAGGCTTGTGTCCTTAATGCACCACTCAGTGTGCTGAACCTCGAACGTCGTCTGTGGATGTTGCGAACATCTGACATACACATGGTTTAGAGTTGAGGCACCGAAGATGTTTTGAAACGTCGCGAAACATATGAGATGTTTCGAGGGCTGAAATTGGAATTTCAGGCTCGTGCCCACGTCAAGAGGTATAAGACCTCCGACGATTTTCTTAGCCTGCAAACTAAGGGAGAAAAGCTCAATTGTTGAGCTTGTGCTCACATTGTCTGAGTACAACAATCATTTGAATCGAGTGGGAGTTGATCTTCCAGATGAGATAGTGATGTTTCTCCGAACTCATTACCACCAAGCTGCTAGAGCTTCGTGATGAACTATAATATATCAGGGACATATATGATGATCCTTGAGATATTCGCGATGTTTGACACCACAAAAGGAGAAATCAAGAAGGAGCATCAATTGTTGATGGTTGGTGAAACCACTAGTTTCAAGAAGGGCAAGGGCAAGAAGGGATACTTCATGAAACGGCAAATCAGCTGCTGCTCTAGTGAAGAAACCCAAGGTTGAACCCAAACCCGAGACTAAGTGCTTCTGTAATAAGGGGAACAGCCACTGGAGCAGAATTACCCTAGATACTTGGTAGATGAGAAGGCTGGCAAGGTCTATAGAAGTATATTGGATATACATTGTGTTAATGTGTACTTTACTAGTACTCCTAGTAGCACCATGGTATTAGATACCGGTTCGGTTGCTAAATGTTAGTAAACTCGAAATAAAAGCCTGCGGAGTAAACGGAGACTAGCTAAAGGTGAGCTGGCAATATGTGTTGGAAGTTTTTCCAAGCTTGATGTGATCAAGCATCGCACACTCCCTCTACCATTGAGATTGGTGTTTGCGTTGAGCATAGACATGATTGGATTATGTCTATCGCAATACGGTTATTCATTTAAGGAGAATAATGGTTACTCTGTTTATTTGAATAATACCTTCAATGGTCTTGCACCTAAAATGAATGGTTCATTGAATCTCGATCGTAGTGATACACATGTTCATGCCAAAAGATATAAGATAGTAATGATAGTACCACCTACTTGTGGCACTGCCACGTAAGTCATATCGGTATAAAACGCATGAGGAAGCTCCATGTTGATGGATCTTTGGGCTCACTCGTTTTGAAAAGTTTGAGACATGCGAACCATGTCTATTGGTGTATATGCATGAAGAAACTCCATGCAAATGGACCATTTGGACTCACTTGATTTTGAATCACTTGAGACATGCAAATCATACCACATGGGCAAGATGACTGAAAGCCTCGTTTTCAGTAAAATGGAACTAGAAAGCAACTTGTTGGAAGTAATACATTTTGATGTGTGCAGTCCAATGAGTGCTGAGGCGTGTAGTGGATATCGTTATGTTCTTACTTCACAGATGATTTGAGTAGATGTTGAGTATATTTACTTGATGAATCACGAGTCTGAATTATTGAAAGGTTCAAGTAATTTCAGGGTGAAGTTGAAAGATCGTCGTGACAAGAGGATAAAATATCTATGATATGATCATAGAGATGAATATCTGAATTACGAGTTTGGCACATAATTAATACATTGTGGAAATTGTTTCACAACTAATACAGCCTGGAACACCATAGTGTGATGGTGTGTCCGAACATCATAACTGCACCCTATTGGATATGATGCATACCATGATGTCTCTTATCGAATTACCACGATAGTTTATGGGTTAGGCATTAGAGACAACCACATTCACTTTAAATAGGGCACCACGTAATTCCGATGAGATGACACCGTATGAACTATGGTTTAGAGAAACCTAAGCTGTCATTTCTTAAAAGTTTGGGGCTGCGACGCTTATGTGAAAAAGTTTTAGGCTGATAAGCTCGAACCCAAAGCGGATAAATGCATCTTCATAGGACACCCAAAACAGTTGGGTATACCTCCTATCTCAGATCCGAAAGCAATAAGGGATTGTTTCTTGAATCGGGTCCTTTCTCGAGGAAAAGTTTCTCTCGAAAGAATTGAGTGGGAGGATGGTGGAGACTTGGTGAGGTTATTGAACCGTCTCTTCAACTAGTGTGTGGCAGGGCACAGGGAGTTGTTCCTGTGGAACCTACACCAATTGAAGTGGAAGCTTATGATAGTGATCATGAAACTTCAGATCAAGTCACTACCAAACCTCGTGGGATGACAAGGATGCGTACTACTTCAGAATGGTACGTAATCCTGTCTTGGAAGTCATGTTGCCAGACAACAATGAACCTACGAGCTATGGAGAAGCGATGGTGGGCCTGGATTCCAAAATGGCTCGGGCCATATAATCCGAGAGAGGATCCATATATGAAAACAAAGTGTAGACTTTGGAAGAACTACTTGATGGTCGTAAGGCTGTTAGGTACATATGGATTTTAAAAGGAAGACGGACAATGATGGTAAGTATCACCATTAAGAAAGCTCGACTTGTCGTTAAGATGTTTTCTGACAAGTTCAAAGAGTTGACTACGATGAGACTTTCTCACTCATAGCGATGCTAAGAGTCTGTTGGAATTATGTTAGCGATTACTGCATTATTTATGAAATCTTGCAGGTAGGATGTCAAAACATTGTTTCCTCGACGATTTTCTTGAGGAAAGGTTGTATGTGATATAACCGGAAGGTTTTGTCAATCCTGAAAGATGCTAACAAGTATGCAAAGCTCCAGCAATCCTTCTAAGGACTGGAGTAAGCATCTCGGAGTTGGAATGTATGCTTTGATGAGATGATCAAAGTTTTTGGGTGTATACAAAGTTTATGAGAAACTTGTATTTCCAAAGAAGTGAGTGGGAGCACTATAGAATTTCTGATGAATATATGTTGTTGATCAGAAATGACGTAGAATTTCTGGAAAGCATATAGGGTTATTTGGAAAGTGTTTTTTCAATGGAAAGCCTAGATTAAGCTACTTGAACATTGAGCATCAAGATCTATAAGGATAGATCAAAACGCTTAATGGTACTTTCAAATGAGCACATACCTTGACATGATCTTGAAGGTGTTCAAGATGGATCATTCAAAGAAGGAGTTCTTGCCTGAGTTGTAAGGTATGAAGTTAAGACTTAAAGCTCGACCACGGCAGAAGAAAGAGGAAGGACGAAGGTCGTCCCCTATGCTTTTGTCATAGGCTCTATACGGTATGCCATGCTGAGTACCACACCTGATGTGTGCCTTGCCACATATTTGGCAAGAGGGTACAAAGGTGATCTAGGAGTAGATCACCAGATAGCGGTCTAAATTATCCTTAGAGGAATAAGGATATGTTTCTCGGTTATGGAGGTGATAAAGAGTTCGATGTAAAGAGTTACGTCGATGCAAGCTTAACACCTATCCGGATAGCTCTGAGTAGAGATACCGGATATGTATAATGGAGCAACAATTTAGAATAGCTCCAAGTAGAACAGTTATTTGAAATGGCTCCAAATGTAGCATAGTAGTTGCATCTACAAGATGACATAGAAATTTGTGAAGTACATACGGATCTAAATGTTGCAGACCCGTTGACTGAAACCTCTCTCACAAGCATAACATGATCAAACCCAGAACTCTTTGGGTGTTAGTCACATGGGGATATGACCTTGAGTGTTAATCACATATCGATGTGAACTGGATTATTGACTTTAGTGCAAGTGGGAGACTGTTGGAAATATGCCCTAGAGGCAATAATAAATTGGTTATTATTATATTTCCTTGTTCATGATAATCGTTTATTATTCATGCTAGAATTGTATTGATAGGAAACTCAGATACATGTGTGGATACATAGACAACACCATGTCCCTAGTAAGCCTCTAGTTGACTAGCTCGTTGATCAATAGATGGTTACGGTTTCCTGACCATGGACATTGGATGTCGTTGATAGCGGGATCACATCATTAGGAGAATGATGTGATGGACAAGACCCAATCCTAAGCCTAGCACAAGATCATGTAGTTCGTATGCTAAAGCTTTTCTAATGTCAAGTATCATTTCCTTAGACCATGAGATTGTGCAACTCCCGGATACCGTAGGAGTGCTTTGGGTGTGCCAAATGTCACAACGTAACTGGGTGGCTATAAAGGTACACTACGGGTATCTCCGAAAGTGTCTGTTGGGTTGGCACGAATCGAGACTGGGATTTGTCACTCCGTGTAAACGGAGAGGTATCTCTGGGCCCACTCGGTAGTACATCATCATAATGTGCACAATGTGATCAAGGAGTTGATCACGGGATGATGTGTTATGGAACGAGTAAAGAGACTTGCCGGTAACGAGATTGAACAAGGTATCGGGATACCGACGATCGAATCTCGGGCAAGTATCATACCGCTAGACAAAGGGAATTGTATACGGGATTGATTGAATCCTCGACATCGTGGTTCATCCGATGAGATCATCGTGGAACATGTGGGAGCCAACATGGGTATCCAGATCCCGCTGTTGGTTATTGACTGGAGAGTTATCTTGGTCACGTCTGCATGGTTCCCGAACCCGTAGGGTCTACACACTTAAGGTTCGATGACGCTAGGGTTATAGGGAATAGATATACGTGGTTACCGAATGTTGTTCGGAGTCCCGAATGAGATCTCGGATGTCACGAGGAGTTCCGAAATGGTCTGGAGGTAAAGATTTATATGGGAAGTCCTGTTTTGGTCGCCGGAAAAGTTTTGGGTTTATCGGTAATGTACCGGGACCACTGGGAGGGTCCCGGTGGTCCACCAGGTGGGGCCACCAGCCCCGGAGGCCTACATGGGCCAATAGTGGGAAGGGACCAGCCCCTAGGTGGGTTGGGGCGCCTCCCACCAAGGCCCAAGGCGCCTCCAAGAGGGAAGGGGGCAAACCCTAGGGCAGATGGGCCCTAAGGCCCACCCCAGGTGCGCCTCCCCCTCTCCCCCTTGTGGCCGCCACCCAGATGGGATCTGGGGGCTGCCGCCACCCCTAGGGAGGGAACCCTAGGTGGGGGCGCAGCCCCTCCCCTTCCCCTATATATACTTGAGGTATTGGAGGCTGCAAGACACACGAGATCCTCTCCCTCTTGGCGCAGCCCTACCTCTCTTCCTCCTCGTCTCTCGTAGTGCTTGGCGAAGCCCTGCTGGAGTCCCGCGCTCCTCCACCGCCACCACGCCGTCGTGCTGTTGCTGGATGGAGTCTTCCCCAACCTCTCCTTCTCCCCTTGCTGGATCAAGGCGTAGGAGACGTCTCTGGCTGTACGTGTGTTGAACACGGTGGTGCCGTCCGTTCGGCACTAGGATCATCGGTGATTTGGATCACGACGAGTATGAATCCATCAACCCCGTTCACTTGAACGCTTCTGCTTAGCGATCTACAAGGGTATGTAGATGCACTCTCCTTCCCCTCGTTGCTAGATTACTCCATAGATTGATCTTGGTGATGCGTAGAAAATTTTGAATTTCTACTACGTTCCCCAACATAGAAACCATGATGATTTGGATCGGAAAAGATCGCAACTCCTCCAACAAATCGCTAAGATACCTGACCCACGGTGGGCGCCAACTGTCGTGGTTCTAAGTCTGACAGTAATGTAGGGGGGTAGGTCTGGAGAGGCAAGATCTTAGCTATGGAGTAGTTGTAAGCACGCGAGGTTTATGAGTTCAGGCCCTTCTCGGAGGAAGTAATAGCCTTACGTCTCGAAGCCCGGAGGCGGTCGACTGGATTATGTGTGTATGAATTACAGGGGTGCGAACCCTTTACACTGAGGAGGGGGTGGCTTATATAGAGTTTGCCAGACCCCTCCGGCCCTCAGTTATGCAGGGTTTTAAGTACATTAAGGTCGGGCGTTACTGGTAATGCCCCTAATAAAGTGCTATGATGACCATAAAAGCTACTTAATGACCGACCGTTAGCGTGCGGAGTGACTTTAGGTCTCCTGGCCGTCGAGTGGTTGGATCTTGGTCGAGTGATTGCTTCTTGGTCGAGTGTCTTCGAGTCTGTCGAGTGGAACACCTCCAAGTCGATTGAAAGGTGATTTCTTCTAGAGATGTCCTTGGGTAGGGCAGTTAGGACAGGTCCATGACCCTACCCTAGGTACATAGCTTCATCAGGCGGCACTGTTCACTTTATTCCCTGAGAGCCGTATGTTTTCAAATTCAGCGGGGAACTTGTATCGTTCGTGCAGCTTCGTGAAGAGGAGGTTGCGCAAATTCCCTCGGTCCTTATGCCTTAGGTTCTTGGTGTTGACCGAGACGGTGCTCCGGAGAATGCACCCGAGCTGAACCGAGTACCCCTTGACTATTTGTTTGGGCTCCATTGGATTCCCGTCGGATTCCACTTGAGTAAATTCCTCCTTGATGGTGCGGAGCGCGTTCGGGCGCCGGTCCTTCCGTTGCCTCTTCGGTTGGCTGCCATCTATGCGTGCGCTGCCATCATCAGTGGTGGCATCCTCGGCGGCACCATCAGTGGTGTCATCCTCGATGCCACTAGGGGTTGTGTAGTCCGGATTGGTGTCTTCCGCGGTGTCCTCATAGCGGTGAGGTTGTTCCTCCATCTCCTGGGACAGCTCCCAGAATTGCTTGCCGCCCGAACCGCCGGCCTCTTCGTTGTGGGCCATGTTTCGCTCTAAATAGGAAAAAAGTTTAGTAAAAAAGTTGGTTATTGTCAAGGAACAAGATCATGGTCTCATCATTTAGGGTTTGTCGACACCGAGGCATCCTAAAAGCTAAGCTTTTATCATTTAGGGTATCTCGACACCAAGGCACCCTAAAGCCTAAGCTTTCATCATTTAGGTTCTTATCGACACCGAGGCACCCTAAAAGCCAAGGTTTTATCATTTAGGGTTTGTCGACGCCGAGGCAGTTGATCCTACTTAATTAAGTACTAAGATACCCCGGCCCATGCATTAGTAGCAAGTACCCCATATGTCCTATTTTTAGCAAAGTCATGCTAAAATTCACGGAAAATTTCAGCATGACCTTTGCTGAAAATAGGACATATGGAGTACCCGAATTTTCCAGAACGGAAGTTAATCGACATTCCGGCAAGCTCAAGGGCCTCTCAGGGTACCTGCAAAATCATCATGACACGATGATCGGAGACAAAACCCAGCAAACTCAAGGGCCTCTACTCTCATATGGATGAAAAGGCCACAGACCATATGGTCCTATGCTTTCATATGGACAAAAATCAGCTCAACTTATGTGAGCTTCCACTCCAGATCTAATAGGTCACCCAACAAAAAATCATTAATAGTTTTAGCTGAAAAAAAATCATGGATTGCTGTTAACTGAAAATTAGTGAAAGAAACTGTTGCTGATGATGGATTACTGTTAATTAAAAATAGAGCATCTGGCTTGTCTTATCATGTTCACTAAGTCCACAAAAATGAATAGGTTCAGTAGACTTAAACTCTAAGAAAGTGTACTGCTTATTGTAAGATGACTTACACTAGTAGAGCAGTTGTACACTACACATGCTTAAACTCTGAGCAAGTGTACTGTTATGGTCAAAACTGAATGTTGATTGCTTGCATCATCTACTCTGAATGATTTGATAATTAATACCGACAACTTCAGCATCTATAGACTTTGTGTTGTGACAGCAGCTAAAAACCCTACATCTTGTCTCTCTATTTATTAAAGCTGCTATTTATGTGTCAAGTTTGACATCTACTTGACTGAATATCAACCTGATAGATCAAAAGCTGATAGAAATTGACAGGTTTTGAGCATCAAGAGATCTGAATGCAGTTAACTTGTTTTGAAAATCACAGAAGGCTAACGTTGACAGATTGTGGCCAGGGCCATACTAGTCTAATTTTACACCAGAACAAGCTCACTACACTACACTACACTACACTACATTACACTACACATGCTTAAACTCTGAACATAAACAAACACCCGCAATGCAATATGTAAACAACCTCTATTTCTAGGCAACAAGAGTTATCATCAATGCTTTTGAGTTTATTAAGTACCTTCAGTTCTGAGCTTTAAATGTAAAAAGAGCTTCACAGAATCTTGAATCCTCCAAATCACTCTAAACAGTTCTGCATTGCACAAAGGCAGCAATGAGCCAATGATATCAGTAGCAATAATAGGTGCTTACATTCTCAAAGTGAACCTACAGAGTTCTAGTACAATGAGTAACTCCCAATTCTTTTAATAGAAGCACAATTAATATCAGAACAAAAATAACGAAATAATAGATGTGATTTTAATACAAATAACTGTTGGTGATATTGCCAGTCACTTAATTAGTTGGGTAACAACTTGAGAACAAACTAGTTATTATTATTCCTAGACATGAATGGCAGGCTCAGAGTCGTGGACTTGAACGTGGAAAAGATGGAGTGGAAGGTCCTTGACAAGCCAGATCAACCGATACGTGGAAGTGACTATGTGTATAACCGAGGACATGGCTATTCGAATAGATCATGATAACCCTGTAGGGGTGTACTTCTTCACACACGCTCTCACCACTTATCACCTTGTACACGTCATGTATCTCAACAACCTTCAAGCGGAAGCCCGGCGAGGGTGTCGGCCATGACCTGACTAACCACACAAGACTCTAGTCCAGGTTTATCGCTTATTCGGGTTCCATCCGCAAGGAGATCCGGCCGGGGTGTCGCTCACGGCCCCAAACGATGTGTGCAGGGTTCCCAAGCCCACCTTGCCGGATGGATCTACGCTTGGTACACCTTGCCACTTGTGCCTAGTCTGTCCCAAGCCCACCTGGCCGGGTGCCACTTGGTAGACTACTAACACTACCTACAAACACCAGAAACTATTTGTGACTCCTGGATAGAGATCAAGTTGGTTAATAAGTCGAGAGAGCTTGGAGCGCCCGGAGCCCAATGTGTGGCAGTAGCTAGTCATTGGACAACTTACACATAACTCAGTTCTTAAGGACGGTTCCAGTGAGACAACCCACCATGTACTCCTACATGGCCTCTCACCGCTACCTTTAACAAATCGTGTTCACACGCTTAACTCTCAGCACAAGAACATATCGTACCACTCCAATTCATTCCCGATGAATCAGACCTGACACAACTCTAAGCAATAGCAGGCATGGCATGGCAAGAACACAACATGGCTCAATCAACTCCTACACATGCTAGTGGGTTTTAACTATTTACTATGGCAATGACAGGTCATGCAGAGGAATGGGTTCAACTACCGCATCATAAAGTAGCAGTTGAATCATTGTTGTCCTAATGCAATAAATGAGAGCAGGAGCGAGAGAGTAGGATTGTATCGGAATGAACAAGGGGGTTTGCTTGCCTAGTAGATCAACATGGGGGGCACTGCTCCTCTGACAGGTACTCTGGATCGGTCTCCGGAGCAGGACCTATCGAGAAGGAACGGTGTCGATAATCAAACACAAGCATATGCAACAATGTGATGCATGATCATGGCATGAATATGTGATGCTGATTGAGCTGATGCAACTAGCTTTTATTTGGATGAAATCCATTTGATCCAAAGATTCAAATGCATCTCCAAAATAAGCTCTTTATATAAGACATTTTAGTGTTTCACTTATACAGTAGGTATAAGTTGGTTTGACATGCATGAAACTGGTACAGATGGATAGATTGAATTTTTCTGATAATTTTTCATATATAAATTATTTCAATCTGAGCTATGGTTGAATTTATATGAATTTTTGAAGTTTATAGCATTTTCTGGAATTTGCTAATTTATTTTAATACCAGAAAATGATATATTGCGTCAGCATGACAGCAGCACTATGTCAGCAGGTCAAAGGCGGCTGACCAGGTCAAACCTGACGTGTGGGGTCCACACATCAGTGTTTGTGGCTAACCCTAAATTAAATTAAACCTAAACTGGTTTAGTTAATGGGGTTGGGCCCACGCGTCAGTGACCCAATTAGTTAATCAGGGTTTTATTAGTTGTTAAACTAATCCTAACTAAAACTTAACAGGGCCGGGCCCCACATGTCAGCGACCCACGGGAGGTCAAACCTCCTGGTCAGCAGGTTCAAAACCCACCGGCGGCTTGACACTGGCGAGGCCCGAGACGGCAGCGTGGCTCGAAAAACACCCACAGGGCACGGGTGAGGCTGTTCCAGGGCTCGTTGGAAAGCTCTTGCAGGCGCGCGTCTAGTGGTGGTGGAGGCCGGGCCTATGGTGGCCGGAGCCAATGACGGCGAGAAAGTCTGCGGCAGTCGGAGTTCGGTCAAGCTCGGGGTCGACGTCGCGATGCACGGGAGGACTAGCTGATGGTGGTGTTGGGTTTCTAGGAGCATGCTAAACACGTAGCAGTGCTTGGACGCGAAGGTTGCTAGCCTATTCGCCGGTGATGACGAGCGCAGCGGCGGTGAGCTCTCGGGTCCGGTGGCTAGCACGCCTATAGCACGCAAATGAACATGGGAGAGGGGGGGGGGAAGATGGCGGGGCTCACGGCGATCACGAAGAGGGGCTCAACTTGCTCGGGGACGGCTTGGCGACGGCGAATCGACGTCGGTGGTGACCGGCTCCCGAGGTTGAAGATGGTGGCGATGATGATGCTATGGAGCGTCCCGGTTGGCTTGGCTCGGTGGAGATGACGAGGAAGACGATGCGGAGCGTCTGGGCAGGAAGCGAGGGCGAGGCCGTGACGGTGGGCGCGGCAACGGCGAGCGGTGGCGACGGCGGCGCTCGGGCGTTCGCAGGAGAGAACGAGAGAGAGAAGGGGAGGGAACGAGAGAGAGTGGGAGAGGTGCGGGGCGGCACGTGGCGTCGCCTGGACGCAGCTGGGATGAAGCAGGCAGAGAGGAGGTGGCCCGGCGCGTGCGTGCACGCCGCGGGCACACGCCTTGTCCTCCTGGCGAGAGGTCAGGGACGACTGGCATCGCCAGCTGGGTGGGCCGGCCTGCTGGGCCGCACAGTGCCAGGCTACAGGTAAGGTTTTTTCCACTTTTCTTTTCTTTTCTATTTTCTGGCATTTGTTTCTGATTTAGTAAAATACTAAACCAATTTATTTCCTTATGCCACTTTTATAGGAGCTAATGGTATTATTCCAGAGTTCCTCCATAACTAGCATAATTTTTGGACATATATTATATATAACATATATATATCCAATGCAAATAATTATTGCATTAATTCCAAAAGGCCAAAATAAATACTTATGAGCTCTTGAAAATATTTGTTTGAATTTTACCTCTAACCAATATTTTCTGAGAGCTACATGAACATTTTCTTGGACCTTTTTGGAGCAATTTTTATCTGGGTTATTTCCAGAAATGATTCTGAGGGTTTCACAAATCCCCATTTCAAATTTAAATGGAATTTAAACATGATGCACAAATGACTAGCTGGTCTAGGTCATACCAGAACTAGGGATGTGACAACTCGCCCCCACTCGGAAAAATCTCGTACCGAGATTCAGGAGTTGGCGGAAAGAAAGTGGGGGTACTCCAATCGAAGACGATCTTCACGCTCCCAAGTAGCTTCTCTCTCGGAATGATGAGACCACTAAACCTTGAGAAACTTGATGTTATGACGTCGAGTGACACGCTCTTCTTGATCCAGAATGTAGATGGGGTACTCTCGATAAGTGAGGTTATCTTGCAGATCAAGCATTTCGTGGTCCACTCCGTGGATGGGATCCGAGAAGCAACACCTGAGTTGAGAGACGTGGACGACATCATGTACTCGAGAAAGATGTGGGGGTAGTTCCAACTGGAAGGCAACCTCTCCTCGTTTAGCGAGAATGCGAAAAGGACCAATGTAACGAGGAGCCAACTTGCCCTTGATACCGAAACGATGGGTACCCTTCAAGGGAGTAACCCGAAGATAAGCCTTGTCGCCAACTTCATAAGCCACTTCCTTATGACGACGGTCATACTGGCTCTTTTGACGAGATTGGGCTGTTCTCAAATTCTCACGAATGATGCGAACTTGCTCTTCTGCCTCCTGGATCATATCCGGTCCAAAGAATTGTCTTTCACCGGTTTCTGACCAGTTCAAAGGTGTTCGACATCTTCGTCCATACAGAATCTCAAAAGGAGCTTTCTTGAGACTGGATTGGTATCTATTGTTATAAGCAAACTCGGTGAAAGGAAGGCACTTCTCCCAATCCATACCGAATGAGATAACGGAAGCTCTAAGCATGTCTTCGAGGATTTGGTTGACCCTTTCCACCTGACCACTTGATTGAGGGTGGAAAGCGGTACTGAAGGAAAGATGGGTGCCCATGGCAGTTTGGAAACTCTCCCAGAAATGAGAAGTGAAAAGACTACCACGGTCTGAATTGATCTCTAGTGGAACACCATGAAGTGACACTATTCGAGAAATATATAAGTCAGCGAGCTAACTAGCTGTGATACTCTCTCGAACAGGTAGGAAGTGAGCCACTTTGGAAAGACGATCAATGACTACGAAGATAGCATTATTCCCTCTCTTGGTCCTGGGAAAGCCGGTGATGAAGTCCATACCAACTTTATCCCATTTCCATTCAGGAATAGCTAAAGGCTGAAGGGTGCCAGCAGGTCTTTGATGCTCTTCCTTAACGCGATGACAAACGTCGTAGTTAGCAATAAACTGAGCAATTTTTCTCTTCATCCTAGTCCACCAGAACCTCTGGCGCAGGTCCTGATACATCTTAGTACTACCGGGATGAATCGTGAGAGGAGATTCATGAGCCTCCTTAAGGATTAGTTGTCGTAGATGTTGATTCTTGGGAACCACCAAGTGATTCTCAAAGAAAACAACACCTCGATCATCTATAGAGAAACTACCAACTCCCTTGTTAACGTTTCTCTTGATCCAGGAAATTCCCATATCCTGCTTCTCAGCAGAGATGATTTGATCCACAAGAGTAGGTTTCGCCACCAAGGTAGAAAGGAATCCATGAGGAGCAATGTGAAGGTTAAGCTTATAGAATTCCTCATGGAGAAGTGGTTGGCCCTGCTGCAACATAAGATTGTTGCAATAGGACTTACGACTTAGCGCATCAGCCATGACATTGCCCTTGCTTGGGGTGTAGGTAACCCCTAAGTCATAATCTGAGATCAACTCCAACCAACGTCTTTGCCTAAGGTTCAAATCTGGTTGGGTGAAGATATACTTAAGACTCTGGTGATCGGTGTAAATCTCGGAACATTTACCAAGGAGGTAATGTCGCCAGGTCTTAAGTGCATAGACTACGGCTGCAAGCTCTAGATCATGTGTAGGATAATTCTCCTCATGTGGATGCAACTATCGAGATGCATAGGCAATCACATGGCGATCCTGCATAAGAATGCAACCTAGTCCCTGTCGTGAGGCGTCGCAGTAGATAACAAAGTCCTTAGTGAAATCCGATGGCACAAGTATGGGAGCAGAAGTCATGCGTCTTTTCAGTTCCTAAAAACTGTGCTCACACTATGGGGACCACTCAAACGTTTTTATCTTTCTTGAGAAGTTCCGTGAGAGGTTTGGCTACTTTGGAGAAGTTCTCAACGAAGCGGCGACAATAACTGGCTAGGCCAAGGAAACTCCTAACTTGCTTAACCGTTTCAGGCGGAGTCCAATCAAGAACTGCTTGAACTCTCTCGGGATTGATAGCAATGCCCTTACCAGAGATCACGTGGCCGAGATAGGTCACTTCTGGTAAACAAAATTCGCACTTGGAGAACTTGGCATAAAGGCAGTGTTCTCTTGAGTTTTTCTAACACAAGTCTAAGATGTTCGGCATGCTCTTCCTCGTTCTTCGAGTAAATAAGGATATCATCGAGGTAAACCACGACGAACTTATCTAAGTACTCCATGAAGATCGAGTTCATCAAGCGGGAGAATGTAGCTGGAGCGTTGGTTAGACCAAAGGACATGACGGTGTACTCGTACTGACCATAACGAGTGACAAAAGCCGTTTTAGGAATGTCCCCGTTTCTGATCTTGATTTGGTGGTAGCCTAACCTCAAATCCATCTTGGAGAAGACTGAGGATCCGGCGAGCTGATCATACAGATCGTTGATCCTGGGGGGTGGATACTTGTTCTTTATCGTGACCAAATTAACGGGGCGATAATCTACAACCATCCGGTCCGTACCATCCTTCTTCTTGACAAAGAGGACGGGGCAAGCCCAAGGAGAAGAACTAGGACGGATGAAACCCTTTTGCAAGGACTCATCAAGTTGTTTCTTAAGCTCGGCTAGGTCTAAGGGTGCCATCTTGTAAGGTCTCCTAGAAATTGGGGCGGTTTCAGGGATAAGATCTATGACAAACTCTACATCTCTGTCAGGTGGAATACCTGGCAGTTCCTCTGGAAAGACATCCGGAAAGTCGCGGACTACCGGGATATCTTCAAGGTCAGGAAGAGGGCTGTCATTTAGAGAATAGAGTTGATGCCTTGCAATTTTGGTGGAGACAGTGACTATCTTGCCAGAGGGGCGTGTGAGCTGAATAGACCTGGTGTAGCAGTCAATCTTGGCATAATGAGCTTTCATCCAGTCCATACCCAAGATGATGTTAATATCTGAAGACTTAAGGGATATCAAGGAAGCTAGGAATACAAGTCTGTCAACATGTATTTCATTGCCATAACTTATCCTAGAAGTTTGCCACTTGGATCCAGGAGTTTGAATGAGTAGTGGGGAGGGCATATCACAAAATGACATGTCGTGCAAGCGGGCATAACTTTCAGAAATGAAGGAGTGAGATGCTCCAGTATCGAATAGAACCGAAGCTTGATGACAGTTGACAAGGAGTGTACCAAGAACGACATCTGGATCATCAGGAGCGTCTTTAGCTGAGACGTGATGCACACGTCCAACTTCAGTGGGAGCTGACTTGGCACTGATCATCTGGTGTGAAGGCTTACTACCACGGCCAACAGACTTCTCGGGCTGGGGTGGAGCAACATGGGTCTGAGTGCAAATACGGGCAATGTGGCCTGGCTCTCCGCACTTGTAACAAATCTTGGAGGTAGGACATGGACCCGCATTGACAAGTGGTCTACCAATAGGCATGGGTGTAGCATACAGTTGAACTGGGTGAGGTTCCACACAAGAAGGCCTTTGTATAACCGGGTGGAAGAGCGGAGTTCGGAACCCAGATCCGGCGCTTCTGAGAACTAGAACCAGAGGAAGAACCCAAATCACGGGTGTGCTTACGAGACTCCTCGTAAGTGAGTTGAGCTGTCTCTGCATTAATGGCCTTATTCACAAGAGCCTGGAATGTATTGCAATGGTGCAAGTGGAGATCACGATGCAACTTGGGGTTGAGACCCTTCCGGAACCTAGCCTGCTTCTTGGCATCTGTGGACACCTCTTCCGTAGCATAGCGGGCAAGGTTCTCAAATTCCCTACTGTAAGCATTGACAACCATCTTAGTCTGGGTGAAACTACAGAACTCTTCTCTCTTGCGGTCAATGAGAGCCTGAGGAATGTGATGCTCGCGAAAAGCCTCAGTGAAATCTCTCCAGGTGGTTATCTGGCCAGCTGGAAGCATCGCCTCATAGTTCTGCCACCAAAGACTAGCAGGACCTTCCAGGTGATATGTAGCATAGGTGACCTTGTCACTTTCAGCTACATTCACAGAACACAGCTTGTGAGTGATACTACGAAGCCAGTCATCTGCATCGAGTGGTTCGATGGAATGATGGAAGGTAGGTGGTTTCAGACCAATGAAATCATAGATGGTCGCTGACTCCTTGCACTGGGGTGCGGTGTTCTCCTCGATACGTGCTAACAAGCGGTTGGTCTCACGCTTGTTCATCTCAACTTCTAACATGAACTTTGCCAAAGAAGACTGATCGGGAGGATCCTCATCCCTACCATCTTCGTGGTTCCGGCTACGAGCAACAGAATTTCGGTTAACCGACAACATCCTGAAGAACGAAACCAAGGAAACAAGGATGGATTCAGCATCATCATAAGGATGTAGAATATAGTACAAGGAAAATACTATCTCTTGAACTCCTAGGACAATTCTGGCAGCACAACAACAGTAAAATGCTCAAAATGAGACATCCTGCAAATGATGGGGTAGCACCATACTCAACATCATCACTTAAGGTTCTGAGATATTACTAAATAGACTACACTAGAAGTACTTGAACTGGGATAAGACTCTAATCAACCAATCCTAGAGACTACGGAGTAGTAACACATGATTCTGATAGACGGAAGAGGAAGCCTAGTTCCTTAACCCCGTAGGAAAGATAGGATGACTCAGATCAGAAGGGCATGGGGTATAAGGAGTAAAAAGAGCCTTACGTTCCCTTCCACAATCAATTCCCTTATATAACTAAAGAGTTTCTAGACTCAACTTCGACCAGGTTGGCTTGGAAATCCTACAGGCAGTCAGGCTCTGATACCAAAGCTGTCGGGACCCCAATTCCAAGTCACATCGATCTAGCCGGTAACACCTCATATCACTTTGCGGCCTCACGCACGGTATTCCCATGGGTGTCGCCTTACCCTGGCCCAGGACCGTTTGCGCCTTTTGGCTCACGTATATAATTGTGTCGCTAGCATCCATATGACAGAGAACCTGGGTCGACATGGCTAGTCGTGAACCCAAAGTGGCACTAATCTATGGGGACAGGCATACATGATTCACATCGAGCATGTCGGTCAGCAGCGTGTGAATCCGGGCTGTAGCACTGGGCTAACAGGACTCCTAGGATCCCGGGCTGTAGCAGGCTAGGCAGGACTCCGGATGTCACCGCGTGACATTTCCCCGAAGGGACAGACACAGGAACAAAGTGAAACACATGCCGGGCAGTCAAGTGTCCTGAGCAGTAGTGCTGGGCTAGTAGGACTCCAGTGAACCGGGCTGTAGCGGACTACTATGGCTCAGGGAAGCACTAGGCTACATTTCCCCATAAGAGAGGCTGCCAAGGATAAAAAAACTAGATTGTCGGATCCCACACATAGCAATACACGTCACACGTACGCATAACATGCAAGTATGTGCTGTACAACATGGCATCACAACATAACGCAACTCATATAGATAAAGGCCTAGAAGAGCCACATAGCATTAAATACAAACAGGGGTCACATGACCCATCATTCAAAGCATACAAGCAACAAGCGGAAGCATGACATGTCTGAGTACATACAACTACAAAAGAAAAAGGCTGAGAAGCCTGACTATCTACAAGACCCTCCCAAGGGCACAAAATCATAGCTGAGGTGCAAGCTACTCGTCGAAGTCCAAGTAAACCAGTAAGACCGAAGTCTCCGCTGCAAAACATAAATAAAGCAACGTGAGTATAAAGGTACTCAGCAAGACTTACATCAGATCCTATCATACATGCATTAGTATCAAGGAGGCAATGTGGGGTTTAGTTGCAGCAAGCCAGCTTTGACTCAGTGGCTAACCTGTACTATGACTGCTGGTAACTCTTTTGAGGTGGCGCACACGAGTCCACTAATCACCACATCAATACTCTACTATGGATTCATTCCCGTCTCCCTACAGGAAGCCATCCATAGCACTCACACTTGTCTTGAGCATTTTAGAGTATCCACTTTAAGTTGTCTATGTACCACATAAGCATCCAAGAAGTCCATAACCGAGAACACGGCTATTCGAATAGATCATGATAACCCTGCAGGGGTGTACTTCTTCACACACGCTCTCACCACTTATCACCTTGTACACGTCATGTATCTCAACAACCTTCAAGCGGAAGCCCGGCGAGGGTGTCGGCCATGACCTGACTAACCACACAAGACTCTAGTCCAGGTTTATCGCTTATTCGGGTTCCATCCGCAAGGAGATCCGGCCGGGGTGTCGCTCACGGCCCCAAACGATGTGTGCAGGGTTCCCAAGCCCACCTTGCCGGATGGATCTACGCTTGGTACACCTTGCCACTTGTGCCTAGTCTGTCCCAAGCCCACCTGGCCGGGTGCCACTTGGTAGACTACTAACACTACCTACAAACACCAGAAACTATTTGTGACTCCTGGATAGAGATCAAGTTGGTTAATAAGTCGAGAGAGCTTGGAGCGCCCGGAGCCCAATGTGTGGTAGTAGCTAGTCATTGGACAACTTACACAGAACTCAGTTCTTAAGGACGGTTCCAGTGAGACAACCCACCATGTACTCCTACATGGCCTCTCACCGCTACCTTTACCAAATCGTGTTCACACGCTTAACTCTCAGCACAAGAACATATCGTACCACTCCAATTCATTCCCGATGAATCAGACCTGACACAACTCTAAGCAATAGCAGGCATGGCATGGCAAGAACACAACATGGCTCAATCAACTCCTACACATGCTAGTGGGTTTTAACTATTTACTGTGGCAATGATAGGTCATGCAGAGGAATGGGTTCAACTACCGCAGCATAAAGTAGCAGTTGAATCGTTGTTGTCCTAATGCAATAAATGAGAGCAGGAGCGAGAGAGTAGGATTGTATCGGAATGAACAAGGGGGTTTGCTTGCTTGGTAGATCAACAGGGGGGCACTGCTCCTCTGACAGGTACTCTCGATCGGTCTCCGGAGCAGGACCTATCGAGAAGGAACGGTGTCGATAATCAAACACAAGCATATGCAACAATATGATGCATGATCATGGCATGAATATGTGATGCTGATTGAGCTGATGCAACTAGCTTTTATTTGGATGAAATCCATTTGATCCAAAGATTCAAATGCATCTCCAAAATAAGCTCTTTATATAAGCCATTTTAGTGTTTCACGTATACATTAAGTATAAGTTGGTTTGACATGCATGAAACTGGTACAGATGGATAGATTGAATTTTTCTGATAATTTTTCATATATAAATTATTTTAATTTGAGCTACAGTTGAATTTATATGAATTTTTGAAGTTTATAGCATTTTCTAGAATTTCCTAATTTATTTTAATACCAGAAAATGATATATTGCGTCAGCATGACAGCAGCATTGCATCAGCAGGTCAAAGGCAGCTGACCAGGTCAAACCTGACGTGTGCGGTCCACACGTCAGTGTTTGTGGCTAACCCTAAATTAAATTAAACCTAAACTGGTTTAGTTAATGGGGTTGGGCCCATGCGTCAGTGACCCAATTAGTTAATCAGGGTTTAATTAGTTGTTAAACTAATCCTAACTAAAAATTAATAGGGCCGGGCCCCACATGTTAGCGACCCACGGGAGGTCAAACCTCCTAGTCAGCGGGGTCAAAACCCACCGGCGGCTTGACGCCGACGAGGACCGAGACGACGGCGTGGCTCGGAAAATGCCCACCAGGCACGGGCGAGGCTGTTCTTGGGCTCGTTGGAGAGCTCTTGCAGGCGCGTGTCTAGTGGTGGTGGAGGCCGGGCCTATGGTGGCCGGAGCCAACAAAGGCGAGCAAGTCCGCGGCGGCCGGAGTTCGGTCAAGCTCGGGGTCGATGTTGCGGTGCACAGGAGGACTAGCTGATGGTGGTGTTGGGTTTCTGGGAGCATGCTAAACACGTAGCAGTGCTCGGACGCGAAGGTTGCTATCCTATTCGCCAGCGACGACGAGCGCGGCGGCGGTGAGCTCTCGGGTCTGGTGGCTAGCACGCCTATAGCACGCAAATGAACATGGGAGAGGGGGGGAAAAATGGCGGGGCTCACGGTGATCACGAAGAGGGGCTCAGCTTGCTCGGGGACGGCTTGGCGACGGCGAATCGACGTCGGCGGTGACCAGCTCCCGAGGTTGAAGACGGTGGCAATGATGACGCTACGGAGCGTCCCGGTTGGCTTGGCTCGGTGGAGATGACGAGGAAGATGATGTGGAGCGTCTAGGCAGGAAGCGAGGGCGAGACCGTGACAGTGGGCATGGCAACGGCGAGCGGTGGCGACGACGGTGCTCGGGCGTTCGCAGGAGAGAACGAGAGAGAGAAGGGGAGGGAACGAGAGAGAGTGGGAGAGGTGTGGGGCGGCGCGTGGCGTCACCTGGACGCAGCTGGGATGAAGCGGACAGAGAGGAGGTGGCCGGGCGCGTGCGTGCGCGCCGCGGGCACACGCCCTGTCCTCCTGGCGAGAGGTCAGGGACGACTAGCGTCGCCAGCTGGGTGGGCCGGCCTGCTGGGCCGCACAGTGCCAGGCTGCAGGTAAGGTTTTTTCCACTTTTGTTTTCTTTTCTATTTTCTGGCATTTGTTTCTGATTTAGTAAAATACTAACCAATTTATTTCCTTATGCCACTTTTTATAGGAGCTAATGGTATTATTCCAAAGTTCCTCCATAACTAGCATAATTTTTGGACATATATTATATATATAACATATATATATCCAATGCAAATTAATATTGCATTAATTCCAAAAGGCCAAAATAAATACTTATGAGCTCCTGAAAATATTTGTTTGAATTTTACCTCTAACCAATATTTTCTGAGAGCTACATGAACATTTTCTTGGACCTTTTTGGAGCAATTTTTATCTGGGTTATTTCTAGAAATGATTCTGAGGGTTTCACAAATCCCCATTTAAAATTGAAATGGAATTTAAACATGATGCACAAATGACTAGCTGGTCTAGGTCATACCAGAACTAGGGATGTGACAAGTTTCCTCGCCCTAATATGAATCAGCAGCTAGCCCAAGTGACTCTGTAGGATTTCATGCGCCTCAACCCAACTGTGTATCGCTGCTCAACTCAGCCTCTGGATGCTGATGATTGGCTCTGTGACATCACCTATGAAATGGAGTCTGCTGATGTAGCCTGCTACCTCTTGAGCACTGCGTTGGATTTCCCCGAAGAGGAAGGGATGATGCAGCAAAGTAGCGTAAGTATTTCCCTCAGTTTTTGAGAACCAAGGTATCAATCTAGTAGCAGGCTACGCGCAAGTCCCTCGCACCTGCACAAAACAAATAAATCCTCGCAACCAACGCAAATAGGGGTTTTCAATCCCTATAAGGCCACTTACGAGAGTGAGATCTGATAGATATGATAAGATAATATTTTTGGTATTTTTATGATAAAAGATGCAAAGTAAAATAAAGGTAAAGTAAATAGAAAAGGAAATAACTAAGTAGTAGGAGATCAATATGATAAAGATAGACCCAGGGGCCATAGGTTTCACTAGTGGCTTCTCTCGAGAGCATAAGTATTCTACGGTGGGTGAACAAATTGCTGTTGAGCAATTGACAGAATTGAGCATAGTTATGAGAATATCTAGGTATGATCATGTATATAGGCATCACGTCCGAGACAAGTAGACCGACTCCTGCCTGTATCTACTACTATTACTCCACTCATCGACCGCTGTCCAGCATGCATCTAGAGTATTAAGTTAAAAATAGAGTAACGCCTTAAGCAAGATGACATGATGTAGATGGATAGACTCATGCAATATGAAGAAAACCCCATCTTGTTATCCTCGATGGCAACAATACAATACGTGCCTTGCCGCCCTTACTGTCACCAGGAAAGGACACCGCAAGATTGAACCCAAAGCTAAGCACTTCTCCCATTGCAAGAAAGATCAATCTAGTAGGCCAAACCAAACTGATAATTCGAAGAGACTTGCAAAGATAACCAATCATACATAAAAGAATTCAGATAAGATTCAAATATTATTCATAGATAGACTTGATCATAAACCCACAATTCATCGGTCTCAACAAACACACCGCAAAAAGAAGATTATATCGAATAGATCTCCACAAGAGAGGGGGAGAACGTTGTATTGAGATCCAAAAAGAGAGAAGAAGCCATCTAGCTACAAACTATGGACCTGTAGGTCTAAGGTAAACTACTCACACTTCATCGAAGAGGCTATGGTGTTGATGTAGAAGCCCTCCATGGTCGATGCCCCCTTCGGCGGAGCTCCAGAACAGGCCCCAAGAAGGGATCTCGTGGATACAGAAAGCTACGGTGGTGGTATTAGGGTTTTGGCTCCGTATCTGATCGTTTGGGGGTACGTGGATATATATAGGAGGAAGGAGTACGTCGGTGGAGCAACAGGGGGCCCACGAGGGTGGAGGGCGCGCTTGGTGGGGGTGGGCGCGCCCCCTACCTCTTGGCCTCCTGTTTCTTTTCTTGATGTAGGGTCCAAGTCTCTCTGGTCTCATTCGTTGAGAAAATCACGTTCCTGAAGGTTTCATTCCGTTTGGACTCCGTTTGATATTCCTTTTCTTTGAAACCCTAAAACAGGCAAAAAATAGCAATTCTGGGCTGGGCCTCCGGTCAATAGGTTAGTCCCAATAATAATATAGAAGTGGATAATAAAGCCCAATAATGTCCAAAACAGTAGATAATATAGCATGGAGCAATCAAAAATTATAGATACGTTGGAGACGTATCAGTCATCCCCAAGCTTAATTCCTGCTCGTGCTTGAGTAGGTAAATGATAAAAACAGAATTTTTGATGCGGAGTGCTACTTGGCATAATTTTAATGTAATTCTTCTTAATTGTGGTATGAATATTCAGATCCGAAATATTCAAGAAAAAAGCTCATATTGACATAAAAATAATAATACTTCAAGCATACTAACAGAGCAATTATGTCTTCTCAAAATAACATGGCTAAAGAAAGTTATCCCTACAAAATCATATAATCTGGCTATGCTCTATCTTCACCACACAAAATATTTAAATCATGCACAACCCCGATGACAAGCCAAGCAATTGTTTCATACTTTTGACATTCTCAAAACTTTTTCAATCTTCACGCAATACATGAGCGTGAGCCATGTATATAGCACTATAGGTGGAATAGAATGGTGGTTGTGGAGAAGACAAAAAGGGAGAAGATAGTCTGACATCAACTAGGCGTATCAACGGGCTATGAGGATGCCCATCAATACATATCAATGTGAGTGAGTAGGGATTGCCATGCAACAGATGCACTAGAGCTATAAGTATATGAAAGCTCAAAAAGAAAACTAAGTGGGTGTGCATCCAACTTGCTTGCTCATGAAGACCTAGGGCATTTTGAGGAAGCCCGTCATTGGAATATACAAGCCAAGTTCTATAATGAAAGATTCCCACTAGTATATGAAAGTCATAACATGAGAGACTCTCTACTATGAAGATCATGGTGCTACTTTGAAGCACAAGTGTGGTAAAAGGATAGTAACATTGTCCCTTCTCTCTTTTTCTCTCTCTTTTTTCTTTTTCTTTCTCTTTTTTTTATTTGGACCTTTTCTCTTTTTTTATATGGCCTCTTTTCTTTCTTTCTTTTTTTTATTTTTCGTCCGGAGTCTCACCCCGACTTGTGGGGGAATCATAGTCTCCATCATCCTTTCCTCACTGGGACAATTCTCTAATAATGATGATCATCACACTTTTATTTTTCTTACAACTCAACAATTACAACTCGATACTTAGAACAAAATATGACTCAATATGAATGCCTCCGGTGGTGTACCGAGATATGCAATGATACATGAGTGACATGTATGAAAGAATTATGAATGGTGGCTTTGCCACAAATACGATGTCAACTACATGTGTAACGCCCTGAGACCGATGCTCCAGTTGCCCTTCCATTTATTTTGTTGTTGCCATGTATGGGTTGCCATGATTGTCATAATAATTGTTGCATCATCATGCTTGTGTTATCTTTTCTTCTCACTTTGTGCATTCCATCTTCATGTATGTTGCCATGTGCATTTGCATCCATCATGTTCATGTTGCCTTGTTTCCATTTGTATAGTTGGGTGTGCTCTTCCTCTTGCCTTCCCTTTTCTTGTTCTCAAGCTCCAACTTGGTTCCACCAAGTTCATCAAAACCAAGTCAACGCTTCCAATTCTTTCTTTTCTCCCAATTATTGCAAGTGGAATTTTTCTGCTCCAAAGAAATGTTCACTATCTTTCTAAATTCCGTAAACCATACCTACACCATCTCTTCCAATTTTCAGCTAATTTGAAGATGTTTTGGTTGGGTTCAAAAATGGCAGAAGTTTGAATTTAATTCAAACCTGAATTATTTTTCTATCTCTAAAAATTGCCAAACCATTTTATTCTATTTGTGCATGATTCCAGTGCTCCAAGGATATTTTCTTTTCTGAAATATTCTACCTCTAAGTCCTCTTTCTTTTCTCAACATATTTCTGCCTGAGGGAAATAAGGAAATAATGAAAAGGCTAAGAGAGAAGGAGTCCAGCAACAGCCCAGTCGGGACGATCGGGGATCTGTGTAGCATTTGGGGTGGTCTTCTTTTATTTTGGCTCCGTAGTCGGGCCTTGATTGTATCTGGTTGATGTAATGCTTTATTCATGTAATTGTGTGAAGTGGCGATTGTAAGCCAACTATGTATCTCTTTCCCTTATGTATTACATGGGTTGTGTGAAGATTACCTCACTTGCGACATTGCTTTCAATGCGGTTATGCCTCTAAGTCGTGCTTCGACACGTGGGAGATATAGCCACATCGAGGGCATTACAAGTTGGTATCAGAGCCTTCCCCGACCTTAGGAGCCCCCTGCTTGATCGAATAGCTGGCGTTGTTGAGTCTAGAAAAATGTTTTGAGTCATTTAGGAATTATATATGCGGAGTGTTAGGAATTCTTTTTACTCCTCAGTCCCTTCGCCGCTCTGGTGAGGCATCCTGACGTAGAGTTTTGACTCTTCTCTTCTCAAATTTCACTAAAAAATTTTAGGATCACGCGGGTATCTTGGAATCGTTCCGATGGTTTTGTGACGAGAACATTGTTCTTGGTGCCTCCTGACATTTAGGGGTTGTGGCAGTGTCCCGGGGAGTTGAGCTCCGAGGTGTTGTCGTCACAATTTTATCGTTACAGTTCTGGAATACCTGTGTTTAGTTTCGCCGACATCGAAAATCTCTTTTATGCAGTTGTTGGTGAGATAACCTCGACGCCACCCAGTACTGGGGCGGGAGTTCGGGAGTATTGCCATAACTCGTATAACGGATGCTTTTCGAAGGTTGAGGTAGATGATTTCCGAAGGTTTCTTGGTTATGTGTTGAAGGATGGATACAGCTGGATGTAGGATTTGTTAGTTTGGGTGAGATATTATGCTTCCCCTGTATCCCCAACACCTGATTGCATAACCAGAAAGTTTCGGGAGTTTATAAGTGGGAAAGTAGCTCCTAGGATATCTTTCCGACGGATGTATGATTTGAAATTGGGGTTCGACGTCTAGTGGTCCGCCTATTCACATTCGGTTTTACAGTGGTCTCGTTGTGTCTTAAAGAGTCCTTGGCTATGTCGACTCGGGGACGCTTCGTATGTCATGTGCACTGCCTTGTACATGATGGTGCTGTATGATCGAGCCCGTGTAGGCCCCACCATGAAAACTTCAGACGAAATCTCAATCATATGTTTGTTCTGGCTTATTCTGCAAGCCAATCCTTTGTTCTGTTTTGAGCTGTGGTATTCGAGTTGCTTCGAAGTCAAATGTTGATTCCATACCTTTCCTAAGCGGTGTTCTCATACTCCTATGTGAATACTAATCCTTCATGATAATCGAGATTGTCATGACAATCCTTTTCAACCGACGTGCTCCTCCTCAAGTGGATCCAATCATTTCAACATCCGCAAGATCAACTCAAGTCGTCTCAATGTTGTTTGTTTCATCCGTCTCCAAGTTGCCTTTGTTTTTCCCGCCCACCCACCCCTTTTTTCTTCAAGGACTCATATATCTTTTAAAGTATCCATTTTTCATGTGAAGACTCTTCATTCTTGCCTTTGAATGTTCTTATCCGGTGATTCTCAGAAAGATTCTAACGAAGCTTCAAGTTCATCGTTCTTCGTTCTTTTTCTTCTCCGGTGGATTCAAGTCAAGTTTTGTTGATCATACGTTTTTTCCTCGTTCCAATGCTTTCTCATGCCGGTGCACCTCATTATCATTCCACTTCTCGCTATTTATTATTCCAGAGTGCTGAAGATATCTCGAAGATTTGTGTTTCCACTCTACATTCGTTCAAGCTCTTTCGAGGATGTTCCCTCATTCAAGTCATTTAATTCAACCAGTGCAACTTATCTTTTAAATCATTTCAACGGTGTTTCTTTTGAGTGGGCCCTAACCCACAGGTCTTTTCCCAGGATCTTACCTGACTCTTCTAATTTTTCCCAGAGTCAAATCTCAAATCCTTTTCCAAGTTTGACGTAAGAATGAATTACCATCAGTCATATGTATTTCTCCAAGATCGGTCAAATTCTTTTCATCGTTGGATCAACTTCTTCGTTTTTTATTCTTCCGGAGTGTCTAAATAATTCATGGTGGTGTTTCTCATCATCATTCTCGGGTTTTGAAGACCGAGGAAGAGTTTCTTTTAATCTTGCTCCATTCTCTTCAAGATTCGTGATTATAGCTTGTTGCCATCCTCTCATAATTGTTTTGATTGTGAAAATTCTTTTCATCCATCCAGAGCATTTCATGAGTTGTTTTAATTTCTTTCCTCCGGAGCCCATCATTTCAGAAGAATTATTCATTCTCAGTTTTCAGCTATTGTTCTCAAAATCTTACCGATGCATCATTCAAGTATTCTCTTGTCAGCTCGTGACCTCTTCGTTCTTATGTATCTAAATCCTAGCAAACATTTTCGTTCATTTGCTAATTCTTCCCGGTGTTTCTTTATCTTGTCTTCGTTCATTTTCAATTCTTACCTGGTGATTCATCCCTTACTTCGTTTATTTTAATTCTAATGGTGGTTCGTGCAAGAGTTCTCATCATTCGTTAGCGTATATATTCATTCGTTCTTCTCAATCCTACCGGTAACTTGTTGAAGACGTTCTCAAGTTTATGTTATATCTCTCTTAATCTTTTCCACGAGAATAAGTAATATGTCAAATCCGTTGATTGTCATCAATTTAATTGATGAAGGATATGCATAATGTAATTCTTATTCTTTTTTGATCGAGTAAATTCAATTCCTTATTCCGGAGCCTCATCAAAAATCTCGGTTTCACTTGTTTAATCTTTCTTTCCGAAGCTCAAAGTTATTTCAATTATATCATTCCAAAGATCTATCTAATCATTGCAAGGATTCACCTTGTGTTTTCAACTTCTCTTTCTTCTCGTTATCCTTTTATTACCGGAGTTCTCACGAAGTTTCTACATGATGGTTCATCCAGGATTCAATTCCTTTTCGAAGTGTTCATCGAGATTCTTTTCAGAGGAGCTCATGCATTCTTCATCTTCCATTCCAGAGTGCAATTCTCCCTTCCGTATCATTGGAGGTGGTATTATGTCATTCTTGATAATTTGAGTTCATGTTTCATGATTCACATGTTGTTAAGAATGAGATATATTAAATCCATCTATCTCGTCATTGGAGTTATCTTGGGTTAAAATTTCACCTAAAGCCTTCCCTAAGGATTGTTGCTATTTATGGTACTCTTAAAGGACCGAAGTTCTTCTTTATCCTTCCGATGAACAAGTTCCTCGTCTTCTTGTTCTTATCAATCCGATCTTGTTTTCATTAGTGGTAGAATTTCACCTTAAGTTTTGAGATGTTCTCCATAAGCCCACTACAAGCTTATCTTTTCGTTGTTGGTTTTCCAACAACTCCATTTGAACCTTCTCCTAAAGATGCTTTTGCAAACTCATTTAAGGCAGAAGATGTTGTTTTCTTCTCCGTCCTTTCCATTCCATTTCTCTCTTTTCTTCCAGAGGCATTGTGTTGTTGCTCTCTTCAACCCTTCTTCTTGTTCTCGTCAGGACCTTGTTCTTTTCATCCTTATCCTTTTAACCAGAGTGTCACGTCCTCTTTTCAAGTATCCTCTCATCTTGTCAAGATCATGTTCAATTCCTTCCATTTCCAACCGGAGTGTTGTCGTATTTGATCTCTATTGTTCCGTGTGGTTCTTCTTTCAACCAGAATGCTTGCATGTGCTTCTTGCTCATTGCAACCTTTATTCTTATGTCTTTCAACCTATAAGGTTCTAGTATTGATCCTTGTTTTCTCTTTTCTAACGATGTGTTTTCAACTTCGTCATCTCCGTGGTATTCCTTTCTCGAAATTGGTTCACCTCTCAAGGTTCTTTGGTTTCACTCATTCGTCAAAGAAGCAACTTAGTTTTACCTCTTCTCTTTCTCTTCCATTTTCCCTCCGGTGCCATTCTAGATCTCTGGACAAGATCCTCTCGTAGTGGTGGAGTGTTGTAACGCCCCGAGACCGATGCTCTAGTTGCCCTTCCATTTATTTTGTTGTTGCCATGTATGGGTTGCCATGATTGTCATAATAATTGTTGCATCATCATGCTTGTGTTATCTTTTCTTCTCACTTTGTGCATTCCATCTTCATGTATGTTGCCATGTGCATTTGCATCCATCATGTTCATGTTGCCTTATTTCCATTTGTGTAGTTGGGTGTGCTCTTCCTCTTGCCTTCCCTTTTCTTGTTCTCAAGCTCCAACTTGGTTCCACCAAGTTCATCAAAACCAAGTCAACGCTTCCAATTCTTTCTTTTCTCCCAATTATTGCAAGTGGAATTTTTCTGCTCCAAAGAAATGTTCACTATCTTTCTAAATTCCATAAACCATACCTACACCATCTCTTCCAATTTTCAGCTAATTTGAAGATGTTTTGGTTGGGTTCAAAAATGGCAGAAGTTTGAATTTAATTCAAACCTGAATTATTTTTCTATCTCTAAAAATTGCCAAACCATTTTATTCTATTTGTGCATGATTCCAGTGCTCCAAGGATATTTTCTTTTCTGAAATATTCTACCTCTAAGCCCTCTTTCTTTTCTCAACATATTTCTGCCCGAGGGAAATAAGGAAATAATGAAAAGGCTAAGAGAGAAGGAGTCCAGCAGCAGCCCAGTCGGGACGATCGGGGATCTGTGTAGCATTTGGGGTGGTCTTCTTTTATTTTGGCTCCGTAGTCGGGCCTTGATTGTATCTGGTTGATGTAATGCTTTATTCATGTAATTGTGTGAAGTGGCGATTGTAAGCCAACTATGTATCTCTTTCCCTTATGTATTACATGGGTTGTGTGAAGATTACCTCACTTGCGACATTGCTTCCAATGCGGTTATGCCTCTAAGTCGTGCTTCGACACGTGGGAGATATAGCCGCATCGAGGGTGTTACAACATGATCATGCTAGCAATATGACAATGATGGAGTGTGTCATAATAAACGGAACAGTGGAAAGTTGCATGGAAATATAACTCGGAATGGCTATGGAAATGCCATAATAGGTAGGTATGGTGGCTGTTTTGAGGAAGGTATATGGTGGGTGTATGATACCGGCGAAAGGTGCGCGGTATTAGAGAGGCTAGCAAAGGTGGAAGGGTGAGAGTGCGCATAATCCATGGACTCCACATTAGTCATAAAGAACTCATATACTTATTGCAAAAATCTACAAGTTATCAAAGCTAAGTATTACGCGCATGCTCCTAGGGGGATAGATTGGTAGGAAAAGACCATCTCTCGTCCCCGACCGCCACTCATAAGGAAGGCAATCAAAAAATAAATCATGCTCCGACTTCATCACATAACGGTTCACCATACGTGCATGATACGGGAATCACAAGCTTCAACACAAGTATTTATCAAATTCACAACTACTCAACTAGCGTGACTTTAATATCACCATCTTCATGTCTCAAAACAATTATCAAGTATCAAACTTATCATAGTATTCAACACACTCATAAGAGAATTTTTATTATTAATCTTGCATACCAAGCATATTAGGATTTAAAGCAAATTACCATGGTATTAAGACTCTCAAAATAATCTAAGTGAAGCATGAGAGATCAATAGTTTCTATAAAACAAATCCACTACCATGCTCTAAAAGATATAAGTGAAGTACTAGAGGAAAATTATATAACTCAAAAGATATAAGCGAAGCACATAGAGTATTCTAACAAATTCTAAATCATGTAGGGCTCTCTCAAAAGGTGTGTACAACAAGGTTGATTGTGGTAAACTAACAAGCAAAGACTCAAATAATATAAGACACTCCGAGCAAAACACATATCATGTGGCGAATAAAAATATAGCTCCAAGTAAAGTTACCGATAGAAGTAGACAAAAGAGGGGATGCCTTCCGGGGCATCCCCAAGCTTTGGCTTTTAGGTGTCCTTAGATTATCTTGGGGGTGCCATGGGCATCCCCAAGCGTAGGATATTTCCACTCCTTGTTCCATAATCCATCAAATATTTACCCAAAACTTGAAAACTTCACAACACAAAACTTAAAGTAGAAAATCTCGTGAGCTCCGTTAGCGAAAGAAAATAAAAGACCACTTCAAGGTACTGTAATGAACTCATTTTTTATTTATATTGGTTTTATACCTACTTTATTCCAACTTCTCTATGGTTTATAAACTATTTTACTAGCCATAGATTCATCAAAATAAGCAAACAACACACAAAAAACAGAATCTGTCAAAAACAGAACAGTCTGTAGTAATCTGTAGCTAGCGCAAGATCTGGAACCCAAAAAATCTAAAATAAATTTCTGGACGTGAGTAATTTATCTATTAATCATATGCAAAAATAATTAACTAAATATCACTTTCTAAATAAAAATGGCAGTAGTTCTCGTGAGCGCTAAAGTTTCTGTTTTTTACAGCAAGTTCAACAAGACTTTCCCCAAGTCTTCCCAACGGTTCTACATGGCACAAACACTAATTAAACACAAAAAACACAACCAAAACAGAGGCTAGATAAATTATTTATTACTAAACAGGATCAAAAATCAAGGAATAAAAATAAAATTGGGTTGCCTCCCAACAAGCGCTATCGTTTAATGCCCCTAGCTAGGCATAACAAGCAAGAATAGATCTAGGTATTGCCATCTTTGGTAGGCAATCCATAAGTGGATCTCATAATAGATTCATAAGGTAATTTAATTTTATTTCTAGGAAAGTGTTCCATGCCTTTCCTTAATGCAAATTGGAATCTTATATTTCCTTCCTTCATATCAATAATTGCACCAATCGTTCTAAGGAAAGGTCTACCAAGAATAATAGGACATGAAGGATTGCAATCTATGTCAAGAACAATAAAATATATGGGAACATAATTCCTATTTGCAAAAATAAGAACATCATTAATTCTTCCCATAGGTTTCTTAATATTGGAATCCACAACGTGCAAGTTTAGAGAGCAATCATCAAAATCATGGAAACCTAACAAATCACACAAAGTCTTTGGAATCGTGGAAACACTAGCACCCAAATCACATAAATCATAGCATTCATGATCTTTAATTTTAATTTTAATAATTGGTTCCCACTCATCATAAAGTTTTCTAGGGATAGAAACTTCCAATTCAAGTTTTTCTTCATAAGATTGCATCAAGGCATCAACGATATGTTTAGTAAACGCTTTGTTTTGACTATAAGCATGAGGAGAATTTAGCATGGATTGCAACAAGAAATACAATCAATCAAAGAGCAATTTTCATAGTTAAATTCCTTGAAATCCATAATAGTGGGTTTAGCAACATCTAGGGTTTTAATTTCTTCAATCCCACTTTTATCAAATTTAGCATCAAGATCAACAAATTCCAAATTCTTAGAACGCCTTCTAGGTAAAGGTGGATCATATTCAGTCCCATCATTATCAAGATTAATATTGCAAAACAAGGATTTAATAAGGTACACATCAATAACTTTTAGATCTTCATCTTTATTTTCATAGGAACTAGAAGAACACGCTCTTATAAAGGCATCTTTCTTAGCACGCATCCTAGTGGTTCTTTCTTTGCACTCATCAATGGAAATTCTCATGGATTTGAGAGACTCATTGATATCATGCTTAGGTGGAATAGATCTAAGTTTCAAAGAATCAACATCAAGAGAAATTCTATCAACGTTCCTAGCCAAGTCATCAATCTTAAGCAATTTTTCTTCAATCATAGCATTAAAATTCTTTTGCGAATTAATAAATTCTTTAATATTAGATTCAAAATCAGAGGGCATCTTATTATAATTTCCATAAGAATTGTTGTAGGAATTACCATAATTATTAGAGGAATTACTAGGATAAGGCCTAGGATTAAAATTTCCTCTATACGCGTTGTTACCAAAATTGTTCCTACCAACAAAATTCACATCCATAGATTCATTATTATTATCAATCAAATTAGACAAGGGCATATCATTAGGATCAGAAGAAACACTCTTATTAGCAAATAATTTCATAAGTTCATCCATCTTTCCACTCAAAACATTAATTTCTTCTATCGCATGCACCTTTTTATTAGTAGATCTTTCAGTATGCCATTGAGAATAATTAACCATAATATTATCTAGGAGTTTAGTAGCTTCTCCTAAAGTGATTTCCATAAAAGTGCCTCCCGCGGCCGAATCTAAAGGATTTCTAGAAGCAAAATTCAATCCGGCATAAATTTTTTGTATAATCATCCACAAATTTAAACCATGAGTAGGGCAATTACGTATCATTAATTTCATTTTGTCCCAAGCTTGTGCAACATGTTCATGATCAAGTTGCTTAAAATTCATAATATCGTTTCTAAGAGAGATGATCTTAGCGGGAGGAAAATACTTAGAGATAAAAGCATCTTTGCACTTGTTCCATGAATCAATACTATTTTTAGGCAAAGACGAAAACCAAGCTTTAGCACGATCTCTAAGCGAAAAAGAAAATAGCTTCAATTTAACAATACATTATCCACATCTTTCTTCTTTTGCATGTCACACAAATGAACGAAGCTATTTAGATGGGTAGCGACATCTTCACTAGGAAGGCCGGAAAACGGATCTTTCATGACAAGATTCAGCAAAGCAGTATTAATTTCACAAGATTCAACATCGGTAAGAGGAGCAATCGGAGTGCTAATAAAATCATTATTGTTGGTATTGGTGAAGTCACACAATTTAGTATTATCTTGAGCCAGCGTGACAAGCAAGCAAACTAAAACATAAGCAAACAAAAAGCAAGCGGGCAAAAAGAGGCAAATAGAGAAAGAGAGGGAGGATAGAGAAAGAGGGCGAATAAAACGGCAAGGGTGAAGTGGGGGGAGAGGAAAACAAGAGGCAAATGGCAAATAATGTAATGCGGGAGATAAGGGTATGTGATGGGTACTTGGTATGTTGTCTTTTGCGTAGACCTCCCCGGCAACGGTGCCAGAAATCCTTCTTGCTACCTCTTGAGCACTGCGTTGGTTTTCCCCGAAGAGGAAGGGATGATGCAACAAAGTAGCGTAAGTATTTACCTCAGTTTTTGAGAACGAAGGTATCAATCCAGTACGAGGCTACGCGCGAGTCCCTCGCACATGCGCAAAACAAATAAATCCTCGCAACCAACGCAAATAGGGGTTGTCAATCCCTATAAGGCCACTTACGAGAGTGAGATCTGATAGATATGATAAGATAATATTTTTGGTACTTTTATGATAAAAGATGCAAAGTAAAATAAAGGCAAAGTAAATAGAAAAGGAAATAACTAAGTAGTAGGAGATCAATATGATAAAGATAGACCCGGGGGCCATAGGTTTCACTAGTGGCTTCTCTCGAGAGCATAAGTTTTCTACGGTGGGTGAACAAATTACTGTTGATCAATTGACAGAATTGAGAATAGTTATGAGAATATCTAGGTATGATCATGTATATAGGCATCACGTCCGAGACAAGTAGACCGACTCCTGCCTACATCTACTACTATTACTCCACTCATCGACCGCTATCTAGCATGCATCTAGAGTATTAAGTTAAAAACGGAGTAACGCCTTAAGCAAGATGACATGATGTAGAGGGATAGACTCATGCAATATGAAGAAAACCCCATCTTGTTATCCTCGATGGCAACAATACAATACGTGCCTTGCTGCCCTTACTGTCACCGGGAAAGGACACCGCAAGATTGAACCCAAAGCTAAGCACTCTCCCATTGCAAGAAAGATCAATCTAGTAGGCCAAACCAAACTGATAATTCAAAGAGACTTGCAAAGATAACCAATCATACATAAAAGAATTCAGAGAAGATTCAAATATTATTCATAGATAGACTTGATCATAAACCCACAATTCATCGGTCTCAACAAACACACCGCAAAAAGAAGATTACATCGAATAGTTCTCCACAAGAGAGGGGGAGAACGTTGTATTGAGATCCAAAAAGAGAGAAGAAGCCATCTAGCTACTAACTATGGACCCGTAGGTCTGAGGTAAACTACTCAAACTTCATCGGAGAGGCTATGGTGTTGATGTAGAAGCCCTCCGTGATCGATGCCCCCCTCCGGCGGAGCTCCGGAACAGGCCCCAAGATGGGATTTCATGGATACAGAAAGTTACGGCGGTGGAATTAGGGTTTTGGCTCCGTATCTGATCGTTTGGGGGTATGTGGATATATATAGGAGGAAGGAGTACGTCGGTGGAGCAACAGGGGGCCCACGAGGGTGGAGGGCGCGCCTAGTGGGGGTGGGCGCGCCCCCCTACCACGTGGCCTCCTGTTTCTTTTCTTCACGTAGAGTCCAATTCTCTCTCGTCTTATTCGTTGAGAAAATCACGTTCCCGAAGGTTTCATTCCGTTTGGACGCCGTTTGATATTCCTTTTCTTCGAAACCCTAAAACAGGCAAAAAACAGCAATTCTGGGCTGGGCCTCCGGTTAATAGGTTAGTCCCAAAAATAATATAAAAGTGGATAATAAAGCCCAATAATGTCCAAAACAGTAGATAATATAACATGGAGCAATCAAAAATTATAGATACGTTGGAGACGTATCATAGCCCCTGCCAGCTATGTCACCTTTGCTTCCTTCTTCCTGAAAGGACCCGCTGCTCAATGGTGGGATAGCCACAGGCGTACTCTACCAGTTGGAACAATCATCACTTGGCCAGACTTCCAAGCTTATTTCCGTGCCCACTTCATTCCTCAAGGAGTCATGGATCGGAAGAAGCATGAGTTCCGCAGCCTCACCCAAGGCAACAAAACTATGGAAGCTTATCAGCGGGAGTTTCTGGATCTGTCCCGCTATGCTGAAGAAGACATTGCAACTGATGCACGTAGACAGGAGAAGTTCTGTGATGTCCTTCAAGCTGACATCAAGCTCGCACTTTTAGTGCATGACTTTGCTGATTTCGCCACCTTGGTGAACGAGGCCATCAATGTCGAAACTGGTCTGCAGGAACACCAGAGCTCTCACAGGCGCAACCATGACACGGGCTCATTGTCGTTGTCAAAACCGGCGGATCTCGGGTAGGGGGTCCCGAACTGTGCGTCTAGGCCGGATGGTAACAGGAGGCAAGGGACACGAAGTTTTACCCAGGTTCGGGCCCTCTTGATGGAGGTAAAACCCTATGTCCTGCTTGATTAATATTGATGATATGGGTAGTACAAGAGTAGATCTACCACGAGATCGGAGAGGCTAAACCCTAGAAGCTAGCCTATGGTATGATTGTTGTTCTGTATGTTGTCCTACGGACTAAAGCCCTCCGGTTTATATAGACACAGGAGAGGGTTAGGGTTACACAAAGTCGGTTACAATGGTAGGAGATCTACATATCCGTATCGCCAAGCTTGCCTTCCACGCCAAGAAAAGTCCCTTCCGGACACGAGACGAAGTCTTCAATCTTGTATCTTCATAGTCCAGGAGTCCGGCTGAAGGTATAGTCCGGCCATCCGGACACCCCTAATCCAGGACTCCCTCAGTAGCCCCTGAACCAGGCTTCAATGACGATGAGTCCGGCGCGCAGATTGTCTTCGGCATTGCAAGGCGGGTTCCTCCTCCAAGTACTTCATAGAAGATTTTGAACACAAAGATAGTGTCCGGCTCTGCAAAATAAGTTTCCACATATTGCCATAGAGAGAATAATAGTTACACAAATCTAATCTGCTGACGTATTCCGTAGTGTGACATCGCACCACGGCCAAGCCTTTATTCGAATCGTTTTATTGTCCCATCTCAACGTGTCATGCGAGGCGGTTTCCTTGGCACATCTCATCGAAGCAGAGATCGTGTCCCCTTATTCCAGGATTCTCATCAATACGGGCGTGGGTAACCCAGCCGTGCCATTGATTACGGCGCTTGGAGATAAGCGAGTTTTACCAGGCTGGTAGGGACACGCAGTTGCGTCCACCCATATAAGGGGATAAGGATCCACCTTTTCACCTACGCCTTCTTCCTCCTTTGCCTATCCATTTTCGCGCACTCGAGCTCCAGCGCCCAAGTCCGCACTCCCCACCTCAACCTTCTCCAGCCATGTCCGGAGCGGGAGGCAAGTGGATGGTCTCCTTCGTCACGGAGGGACACATCAAAAAACTGAGGAAGGCCGGATACTTGTCTAACGACATCACATACCGGCTTCCTGAAGAGGGGCAGCTCCTCCCCACCCCAAGGCCCCATGAGAGGGTAGTGTTCCTTCCCCACTTCCTCCGCGGACTGGGCTTTCCTATCCACCCATTCGTTCGGGGAATCATGTTCTACTACAGCCTAGATTTCCATGATCTGGCCCCGAACTTCATCCTCAACATCTCGGCGTTTATCGTCGTGTGCGAGGCTTTCCTCTGCATCCGCCCCCATTTCGGCCTATGGCTCAAGACTGTCAATGTCAAGCCGAAGGTGGTGCGCGGCAACCAGGCGGAGTGCGGAGGCACCATGGTGGGCAAAGATGCCCAACGTCTTATGGCTCGAGGGCTCCTATGTGGAGACCCTGAAGGGGTGGCAATCGGGGTGGTTTTACATCACCGAGCCACGCGACCCTGAGTGGGTCGCAACCCCCGAGTTCCGGTCCGGACCCCAACGCGGCTCACGTCCTGGAAAGAGACGGGCCTGTCGTGTGGCAGCAAAGGAGAGGTGACTGGACTGCAAACATGCATCCAAACCCTGGTGGACAAGCAGCTCAAGCTTGTCAACGTAGTCCAGGTTATGCTCATCCATCGGATCCTCCCGTGTCAACAACGGGCCTTCAATCTGTGGGAGTTCAACCCGGCGCAACACCGAACTCTGAGCAGGCTCTTCGACACGACGTACGAAGATGCCTGGAAGGTGCTTTTCAAGGGCGCCGAGGCTCCGGCATCCGCTCCCGAGGATCGCGGATTCAACGCGCAGCGTCACGCTAGCGCGGTAAGTTGTTTGTACCTTTTACAGGGTATTAGTTTTCATAGTTTAACTCTATGCGGGATCTAAGCTCCCTTACCTTTGACAGGTTTGGCAGGCGAAGTCCGGACTGATCGACTGTCCGGCTCCTTCGCCCGAAGATCCAGCCGATGCCCGCTTGGCGAAGCTGCTGGTTTTGGCACCCCATGTGGTGCCGGAGAAGAAGGCCACGGGGAATTTAAAATATTACCTTCTATGCGGCTGTTTATCAATTCTGAGAGATGGCGAGTCGTCTGCTTCTGCCCCCGTGCCGCTAGTGCTGGGGTGTTCGGGGATAAACCTGAGCGCTCTTTTTCCTATGTTTGGGTGCTTCGAGGGAGGCGCTCAGCACAACGAACAAGGCCATCGGACTATAATGCATGAACACTCTCACTTAGCCATAGAATTCTATAATTTTAAATTTCGGCGAAGCCCTTGGTATTCGGAAGACCGAGTTTGGGGCGCTATCCATGCCTTGGCCGGACAGAGCTGACTCCTCGCTCTAAGCGGCATAAGTCTTTAGGGACTAAAAACCTCTCGAACAGCGACCAGCTCTCGCTTCATCATGACAGTCAGTTTTAGCTTTCTCTACTGAGGTGCTCGACCCAGCACAACTGGGGCACAATCGCAGTAGTTCTCCTAGTGCTACCTTAGCCGACACAGCGGAACGTAAGGCACCAAAACATAGGAGCCGGGCAAACCCAACTATTGACCCAAGACATGATTCAGAGCCGATGCATATAATGCTATAAGTTCGGGGTGCCGCACTTGTTAAAGTGTTCGGACTTCTCACACCATATTGAGGGGTACTAAAGCCCCTGGCGTATTTTGGCCGTACCAAAGTGTACGGGTGCAACATGTCATTAAGGAACATATATTTGTAAAAAGAGTAATGCAAAAATAGACAGAAGCTATGCATTTTTTATTAAAAAGGGCTGCGATCAAAGAAGAACGATAGAAATAATGCGACAAGCAAAAGGTTGGACTATTTAACATGTCCGTTCCAGGGGCAGGCTGCGGAATGGTATGTGAAACAGGTATATTGCTCGTGATAGAGACCACCTGGGAGTTCTGTCATGCGGCATGGCTTGTCTGCTTCCCTGGTTCTTGCATCGTTTGTGCGGCAATTGAACTGCCGAACAGGCCTTCTGAAGAATGGAGTCCTGAAAGTAAGAGAAAATTAAAAAATCGGCAGCCCCTGGTGTGGTTTAAACCGTGTTTCGGGCGTGCCGTGATGGTGCCCCTCCTCCTGTACCCACGGTATTTCTAGAGCGTAGTTATGTACGCGAAGCACTGGTGTTGCATTTTTGCGAGGGCTGGGGTTGGGGCCGCATTGCTACGCCTGCTCGGAACGTGCCAGGCGGTCTTGTTGTAGGTTACTCCGGGCGCGCTTGACGGTGTCCGGACGTTTAATGGCCGGACTGGAGAACTGCCTGGAGAGGCTGCTTTGTACTTCCGCTGCAAGGGCCGCCATGTGCTCCTCCGTTCGGAGGGAGCTTTCGCTGTTTCCATTGACCATAATTACTCCTAAAGGGACTGGCATCTTGAGCTTAAGGTATGTGTAGTGCGGTACCGCATTGAACTTGGCGAATGCGGTTTGCCCGAGCAGTGCGTGATAGCCACCGCGGAATGGGACTATGTCGAAGATTAACTCCTCGCTTCAGAAATTATCCGAAGATCCGAAAACCACTTCAAGTGTGACTGAGCCTGTACAGTTGGCCTCTACACCTGGTATTACGCCTTTAAAGGTCGTTTTGGTGGGCTTAATCCTCGAGGGATCTATGCCCATTTTACACACTGTATCCTGGTAAAGCAGTTTCAGGCTGCTGCCGCCGTCTATAAGGACTCTAGTGAGATGAAATCCGTGAATAATTGGGTCTAGAACCAATGCGGCGAATCCGCCATGATGGGTGCTAGTGGGATGGTCCCTTCGATCAAAGGTGATCGGGCAGGAGGACCATGGGTTGAACTTTGGGGCGACTGGCTGTACCGCGTATACGTCCCTTAACGCGCGCTTCCTCTCCCTCTTGGGGATGTGGGTTGCGTATATCATGTTCACCGTCCGCACTTGTGGGGGAAAACCCTTCTGTCGGCTGTTGTTTGGCGGCCGGGGCTCTTCGTCGTCATCGCTATGCAGCCCCTTGTTAGTATTTCCGGCATTTAACTTGCCTGCCTGCTTGAACACCCAACAATCCCTGTTGGTGTGATTGGCCGGCTTTTCGGGGGTGCCATGTATCTGGCACAAGCGGTCGAGTATTCGGTCCAAACTGGACGGCCCCTAGGATTTCTTTTGAATGGCTTTTTCCGCTGACCGGATTTATAGCCTCTGAATCCGGCATTAACTGCCGTATCCTCAGCATTGTCGCTGTTAATGCGGCGCTTCTGCTTGTTGCGACGTGACCTGCCACTACTGTCCCTGGTATCCAAATAACCAGGGTTCTTGGTCATATTGTTGCAACGAGCAAGCCAGCTGTCTTCTCCCGCGCAAAAGCGGGTCATGAGTGTCGTGAGTGCTGCCATAGATTTCGGCTTTTCCTGTCCAAGGTGCCTGGCAAGCCACTCGTCACGGATATTATGCTTGAAGGCTGCTAGGGCCTCTACGTCCGGACAGTCAACTATTTGATTTTTCTTTGTTAGGAACCATGTCTAGAATTGCCTGGCCGATTCCTCTGGCTGCTGAATTACGTGGCTTAGGTCATCGGCGTCTGGTGGTCGTACATAACTGCCCTGGAAATTGTCGAGGAATGCGGAATCCAGGTCCTCCCAACAACTGATTGATCCTGATGGCAAGCTGTTAAGCCAATGCCGAGCTGGTCCTTTAAGCTTGAGTGGGAGGTATTTGATGGCGTGGAGATCATCGCCGCGGGCCATGTGGATATGAAGGAGATAATCCTCGATCCATACCGCAGGATCTGTTGTGCCATCATATGATTCGATGTTTACGGGTTTGAAACCCTCGGGGATTTGATGATCCATTACTTTGTCTGTTTCTTGGAGGGGTCATCCTCCGCTGTTCCATCGCCATCTCCTTCTTTTGGGGTGTCCACCATGTATATGTCATATGATGAGGTGGCTTTCCAGGGCCCAATAGGCGCTGGTTCTTCATCGTCTCCTGCATCGGCGCCCATACCGTCTGTCGGGCAGTAGGTGCGACATATGCCAACGGGTGGCTTATCATTGTGGGAGCCAGTAAGACGTCGCCGGTGCCTGGAAGCGGGATGAGGCGAAGACATGCACGCTGGCGAATCTTACCCAGCTTCAGGGCTCTCCGTGGAGATAACACCCCTACTGCTGCTCTGCGGGGTCTCCGCATGGTCACTAGATGAACGAGTGGCTACAAGATGCTCCTTGAGCTGTTTGGCAAGAAGAAGAAGAAGGGAACGGCTAGCTCTCCTCTCCTCTCTATGTGGTGTCCAAAACTAGCTCAGATCCACCCTTTGCATGGGTGCCCCGGGGGGTTTATATAGGCCCACCCCCCGGGGGTACAATGGTAATCCGGCTGGGCGTGGGCCCCAGCCGTCTGTGTCTACGCTCGCCGGCTTCTGCGCCGGCTGCTGGGGCCCGCCGGCTGCCAGCTCCTTGGTCGACAGGAAGGCCCCATTGTCCAGGGCCTTGTCGGTGGCTGGTTACTGTTGCCTCAAACCTGGTGACGAGGGCTTCGCCGAGGTGGGCGTGGCTACAGTGCCGCCGCCCGGCGGGCGATCGCTGTAGCCTCACCACGTCTTGTCTCCTTAATGGGGCGTCTCTTTCGAGGGAGGAGGCGAGCCGGCTGTGGGGAGCCGGCCCTGTCTTGGGCCGGCTAGGGGAGGCCTGGCCGCCTTCGGGTGTCTCTCTGCCTGAAGGGGGCCACCACCCGTGGGCCGCGCTGACAGCCTGTCGTGGGTGGCATCAGGGTCGACAAGGCAACAGTGCCGCGCCGGACGGGTCATGGCCACCCCGTACGGCGCACTGTGCCAGGCGTGCTCCGGGATTCGGGGGCGGCAGGTTTACTGTAGCCACGCCCCGCCACATCGCCGTTATGTGGATGCAGACTTCGAGGGTACGATCTTACCACTTTGTGGGAGCCGGCTTCTTGGAGTCGGCCTTCTCGCGGCCAGCTTCTTGGAGCCGGCCCTCCCGTGACTTTCTTCATGGGGGCTAAAGCCGGGCCGCATTCCGATAGTTGGCCTGGGAGACAGCCGGCAAGGGGAAGGCGGCCCCACGTCTTGGATTCTTGAGGGCCGGATCGGCTCGTAATTTTTTTCAGAAGGGCCAGGGGGAGCCGGCTAGGCTACCCGTGGTCGTTTACTCCGACAGTAGTCCCCGAGGCTGATCGACCTTCGAGGCTGACAAAGGGACGAGAAGCTTGGTCAGCTTCCTATCCTGAGGAGCCGGCTTTGCTTATGCGCGCTGTGTTCGGAAAGCTCCGTATCTTGTATGCGGGAACGTGGGTCGGCCTGTGAGCTGACCGCGTGCCACCCCGCGGGCCACGTGGCAAGGAAAGCCTGCCAACGCATGCGCGCGATGGGACGCCGCCGCAGGCCCGGGCCCGCCACTTCTAGGCCTCGGCCCAAGCGCGGATCTTCTGCGGCCCACAACGGACTGCTCGCCTTCCCGCGGCGGTTTCATTACGTCATCAGGGCGCAATAATCGCGGGACGTGGGGGAGTGGGCGCAGTTGATCCCATGTTCCCCCACACCGCGCCTCCTCGGCTCCGCTGCGCGGGTCTATAAGTAGCGGGAGGAGAGGGAGCGGCAGAGGGTCGCACGCTCTCCCTCGCTCCACCCTTTCTCACCTTCCTTCTCCTTCCTTCAGCCGCCGCAGCAACCCATTGCCATGCCGCTCCGCCGTCGGACCTCTCGGTTCCTTCGGTCCCGCCGTAGCGGGGTCATGCGTGTCTCCGTCGTCGCATCACCTTGTTCCTCGCCGCGCCGCCCCCATGGCGTTGTCGAGCTCGTGGGACGGCTCCAACGTCCACGAGGATCACGTTGAGTTCCTCCGCCGGATGCGGCGTCTGCCGGGCGAGAACTACGTGCGGGTTCGTCACGCGCCGGCAAGGGAGATTTCGCCGGCACAGGAGGAGGGCGAGCGGGTAATCTTCTACTCGCACTGCCTGCGCGGCTTCAGCCTCCCAGCGAGCGGATTCCTTCGCGCTTTTCTTGAGTTTTACCACCTCCAGCCGCATCACCTCACACCCAACGCGGTGATGCTGCTGTCGGCTTTCGTCACCCTGTGCGAGGGCTTTCTTGGGGTTCTCCCCACTCTCGAGCTCTGGGGAGAATTCTTCCAGAGCAAGCTCGGCACCGTTGTCGCGGGCGTGCCCGCCCCCTGCGGAGCCTTCATTGCCATGAGGCGGACGGGCGAGAACAATCCGTTCCCGCCCATCCCGCTGATCCAGTCGGTGAAGCTCTGGCAGAAGTCCTATTTTTACGTGAAGAACGTCGCCCAGCAAGGCGACTTCGTCAACCTGCCGGCTTATGTAGCCGGCCCGCCGGCTGGGAGGCAACCCTCGTGGAGCTACCGGGCCAGGTCATTGTCTCAAGCCGGGAACGCAGCCGTTGCCCGGTTCCGGGTGATGATCCAGTCGGAGGGCCTGACCGGGGCCGACCTGGTGGCCGCCATCATGGAGTGCCGAGTACTTCCACTCCAAGGCCGGCCTCACATGATTTGTCAGATGAGCGGCCGCTTCGACCCGTGCCGGCTAAGCACCAGGGAGATGCCTCATGCCGAGGTGTCTTACATGGTGAACTACATCTCCAACTGCAAGCCCGCCGAGGATTGGCGATACGGCAAGGGGCCGTATTCTCGCGCCAACCCTCCGCCTACCGTAAGTTTTTCTTCTTTTCTTCCTTTTTGTAGCCGGCCTCATGATGGCCGACTTCTGATCAATTGGTTTGCCCTCAGCAGAACCCTCTTCTTCCACCGACGGCCGGGGCCATAGGGGTAGAGCACCAGCTCCTCCCCGACCGCACGGTGGACGACGTCGATGATCCGGACCTGGGAGCGGCCGCCATGGAAGATGCCATCGTGGGGGAAGGCGATGAGGCAGGAGGTGCGGGGCTCGGGGCCGGCCTCGAGGACTGGGCGGACGATGACGAGGTCAAAGCCGCCCCGCACCGCCAGCCGGCGCTTGATCATCAAGGCGTGGGCCCGTCTGCCGCGCCGGCTGCCCGTGGTGGCGCGCAGAAACGCCGGGCCGTGTCGACCTACTTCGGCAGCCGGCCGAAGAAATCCAAGGGTTCCACGATGGCGACCAAGCGGGATGAGGCAGCCGCGAAGGCGGCCCGCTTCCGCAAGGCGGTGAAACAGCCGCAGGCGATCTCGGCGTAAGTCGTCAAACGTCTTGTATTTTTTGTTGTCCTCTTCGATTGAGGCTCTTCTAAACCTTTCTTTTCTCGCCGGCCAAGGCACCGCTTTCCCTCGAACGAGGTCCTGGCGGCTCCGTAGTCGGGCCGACTGGAGGGTCCTCAAGCTCCCGCCGCGTAGATCCCCGCGCCGACCTCATGGAGGGCACGGAGCGGAACGCACGGGAGGCGCGGGAGGAGCGGGAGGAGGCGGGGCGAAGGACCGCCCAGGCGGCGAAGGAGCAGGCCGACGCGGCGGCCAAGGCCCGGGCGGAGGCCTCGCACAACCAGCCTCCGCTGCTCGTCGTTCCCCTCCGCGCCGTGGCCCCCGACATCCCCGTGCCCCCATCGGAGGAGGTCGACCAAGACCCGCCGGTGATGGAGAGGAGGGAGGACCACGTGGTCTTCATGGAGGAGGCGCCGCAGACGGCGCCGACTAGAGCGGGCCAAGGCGGCCAACCAGCCGCGGCGCCAGAGCAGCCGGCCGGGGGCGAGCCGGAGGCAGGGGCCGGCCTCGAGGTGCAGCCGGCATTTCGCCGACGCGCAGGGGGAGCTACCTCCGTGCCGGAGTCGCACAGAGCTGCGGGCGCCAGCCAGACGGCGGAGGCCCTGGAGGCCGCCAGCGCCAGCACGTCCGAGTGGACGCCCAGCGGGGGGACGGCCGAGCTGAACACGGCGGCCCAGGAGGTCCGGAACCGGCTTCAAGCCTAGGCCGCTTTGCTGCAGCGATATACCCAAGAGTTCCTCACGACGCGGGCCGTCATCCGGGTGAGTCTTCTGGCCCATGTTGTTTTTCTTTTTTGATTTCTTCCATGGGGGCGCGTCAATGCACCCATTGGGTGTAGTCCCCGAGTTCCGAGTCGGCTGCTGAGCAGGCGGCTTGGAACTTACTAGGTCCTGACAGCTATCTTATCCTCGCATCTTGTCTGATCTTCCAGGAATACCATAACCTCATCGCAGCTGCCTTCAACTCCCAGGCTCAGGAGCTGGGCCGGAAAACTGAGGACCTGACCAACAGCCGGAGTGCGTCCTTTGTCTCGTTCATCTCCTGTGGGGGCGCGTCAGCGCACCCACTGGGTGTAGTCCCCGAGATTCAGGCCGACTGCTGAGCAGTCGAGTCGGATCTTCCCTGACGACTTCTTCCTTATTGATTTTTCCTTTGTCTTCATGCTTGCAGGAGCCAATGCCGACTTGAGGGGGCAGCTCAGCGGGGCCCAGGCTGCCCTTCGTGCCAAGGAAGCCGAGTACATCGCCTTGGTCCTGGAGCGTGACCGCCTGGCCAAGAAGTTGGCCGACCAGGAGGAGAGCCACAAGGCGGCCCTGAAGAAGGTGCAGGACAGCGAGGACGCCCTCAAAGATGAGTTCGAGACCGAAGCGGCAGGCTGGGCTGAGGCAAAACAAGCGCTGAGCGAGGGCTTCGGCAGGGTTGAGGATCTGATCGATGGTAAGCCGCCTTCCTCACTCCTTGCTTGCCCCTTGCCCCCTGATTTGTGTTCTGACTTGTGCTGCTTTTTGTTCTTTGTGCAGACTACTTCCCCGGCTACTCCGTCTTTGCCACCCAGACCATCGAGGCCCACCGCGAGGCGCGCCGGTAGGCGGGGGCTGAAATCACGCCGGACGCGAGCCGGACACTTGAGGAGCAACTCTTGGTGGTCCAAGCCCGGCTGCAGCCGGCTCACCGCATGCTCCGCCGCCTCCAGCCCACCGGGGCGCAGGTGTTGGCCGCCCTCTGGCTAGGCGAAGCGATTCCCCGCACCCCGAGTCGGACTGCTGACTGTCTGGAGGTTGCGGTTGGCCGCTTCGAGGCCTGGAAGGCATCGGCGGCCCGACTTGGAGCTGGGCGGGCGCTGGAGTTCATCCGAGCCTGGTATCCCGGGCTGAACTTGGACCAGCTGCGCACCTGGCGGCTGGAGGCCGACAAGGAGATGGAGGAGGTGCGGCCGGCTATCGCTCAGCGTGCCTCGACGATCGCCGAATGCACTGACATCAGCGTCTTTGCTCCTGAGATAAATGACGACGGCGTTGCCCAGCCGGAGGAATGGTTTGGGCTGGACCCGACAGCGGGTGAGGACTCGACGGAGGAGATCGCTTCCAGCGATGAAGGTGAAGACGACGAAGGAGAGGAAGGCAAAGACGTCGAGCCGGCCGGTGAAGCGGCCAGCCAGCCCTAGCCTGACCGTGCCTCCAGCAACGAGGCACGTGCTAGCGCGCCCTCTGCGGGAGGTGGTGATCATGCCGAGGTTCGCCAGCCGGCCACTCCTCCATCCAGCACTGCCGTCTCTACCGACCTGCCCGACTCGCCAGTCGCTCCCTTGGCTTAGTCTGCCGTCCTTGCTTTTCCTGCTTGTTACTCTTTGAACAATTTTTATTAAACTTGTGCAGTTCCACCCACTGGGGGTGTATTCAAACTATGTTGAATGCTGGCCTTTCGAAGGTCTTTTGTATAAATATGATCGTGTGTGTGTTTGGCTTCCATTCGCGTATGCTTTTTATCCTTAGGCTGTTTCCTTTGCCGCCTTCCCCTGGCTGCTGCCTTCCCAACCGTCAGCTGCTCTGCAGCCTGTGGCTAGGGAAGGACTTGGCTTATATATATATATATATATTTTTGGGGAAGGCAAGTACTCGAGCTTTCTTAGATTGAAGCAAGGTGAATGGAAGCCGGCCGGCCGGCTACTCTGGTAGTCGGTCGGTGGTGGGAGAAAAACCGGCTTTTGTTATATTAGTCCGTTAGTCCCTAATTGTTTTTCGTGTGGGCGTCCTTTCCTGCCTTTAACTCTTGCCAGCCGGACAGCCGGTTCTTCGAACTGCGAATTTTGGCAAGAGAAGGCTTGGGTGCCGGCACACTACTTGTCTGACCGCGGGTAGGACTACTAATATAACTCAAGGCGGCCAGTCCCCGGGCCGACTAGTCGAACCCGGTGCCGGACGAAAAAAGTGAATGCAATGACATGATCATAGGTATGATACTCTTCATTCATAGATAAAAGATGGCAGTCCCCGAGCTCTACTCGGGGGGCCTATTGTCTCGTACTTAGTACAAAAGTTAGCGTGATACATACTGCATTTCAACTGTAAAATCTTCGGAGGAGTTTGGCGTTCCATGGTCGTTCCGACTCCTTGCCGGAGTCGTCTCTCTTTCGTACCTTCGGCTTCTGTGCGTCGATCAGGTAGTAGGAGTCATTTCCCAGCGCTCTGCTGATGACAAAGGTGCCTTCCCAAGGGGCCGAGAGCTTGTGCTGGCCGGCTGTTCGCTGGATCAGCCGGAGCACGAGGTCGCCTTCTTGGAAAGATCTTGGTCTGACCTTCCGGCAGTGGTAGCAGCGCAAGCCCTGCTGGTAGATGGCGGACCGGCTGAGGGCTAACAGCCGGCCTTCTTCCAGCAGGTCGACGCCATCTTCTCGTGCTTCCTTGGCCTCCGCCTCCGTGTACTTGGTTACCCGAGGCGAGTCAAACTCGATGTCAGTTGGGATGACCGCCTCAGCACCATACACGAGGAAGAAAGGAGTGAATCCGGTTGACTTGTTTGGGGTAGTGCGCAGACTCCAGAGGACAGCCGGCAGCTCATCGAGCCAACAGCCGGCCGAACGCTCCAGTGGTACGACCAGTCGGGGCTTGATGCCGGAAAGGATGAGGCCGTTGGCTCGCTCAACTTGGCCGTTTGACTGCGGGTGGGCAACGGACGCTAAGTCCAGCCGGATGCCCTGCGTCGTGCAGAAACGTGCCAATGCTCCCTTGGAGAAGTTCGTGCCGTTGTCGGTGATGATGCTGTGTGGCACACCGTACCGAGTTGTTATGTCTGCGATGAATGTCACGGCAGTCGGCCCATTCAGCTTCTTGATCGGCTTTGCCTCAATCCATTTGGTGAATTTATCCACGGCAACAAGCAGGTGTCTCATGCTGCCGCGCGCTGTCTTGAATGGGCCCAGCATGTCCAGTCCCCAAACGGCAAAGGGCCAAGTGAGGGGAATGGTCTTGAGTGCCGAAGCCGGCATGTGTTGCTTGGAGCTAAAGACTTGGCACCCTTTGCAATGTTTAACTAACTCCTTGGCGTCATCCAAAGCAGTCGGCCAAAAGAACCCATGGCGGAAAGCTTTGGCGACGAGTGATCTTGAGGCCGCATGGTGGCCGCATTCTCCCTGGTGGATGTCTCTGAGGATTGCAATGCCCTTCTCCTGCTCGACGCATCGCTGGAAGACTCCAGTGACACTGCGCCTGACGAGCTCTCTGTTGATGATTGTGTATGCTCCGGCTCGGCGTTGGACTTGTCTTGCCTCTGTTTCGTCAGCCGGCAGATCTTGGTTTATTAGGAAGTTGAGGATGGACCGGGCCCATGATGGAGCTGCGACTTCTTCTATTGCCAACACGGCTACTGCGACCAGGGCGGGCGGGCTGGGTGGTGAAATGCTGGAGTCGGCCGCCGCCTGTTGTGTTGGTGCAGTCCCCGGGCCGACTACCGCAGTCCCCGAGCCGGGTGTGGCAGTCCCCGGGTCGGGCGTAACTACGGAAGTCCCCGAGCCGCCTACTGACGCCCCCGGGCCGACTATCAAAGTCCCCGGGTCACCTGCTTGGTTCTTCGAGCCGGACCCGGCTGCGTCGGGGTCAGGCGGCACGAAGATGGAATCGGACTCTGGAGACGGCTTGATAGATGGCTTGAGGAGGCGTTGCAGAGAGACACCGGTTGGTATTGCCTGCCGAGTGGAGCCTATTTGAGCCAGGGTATTAGCTGGCTCGTTGTTGGCTCACGGTACGTGGAGGAACTCGCATCCTTCAAAGTACCCGCTGATCTGCTGAACGAGGAAGCGGTAGCTTGCCATATTTGCGTCCTTGGCGTCCCAGTCGCCGGATGATTGCTGGACTACCAAGTCTGAGTCACCGTAACATAGGATCCGGCGTATGCCGAGCTCTTTGGCAAGTCGGAGCCCGTGTATGAGCGCCTCGTACTCGGCCACGTTGTTGGAGGTGGCAAAGTGAATTTGCAGCGTGTATCTGAGCTTGTCGCCTTTGGGAGAGGTGAGGATGACGCCGGCTCCCAAGCCGGTGCGCATCTTGGAACCGTCGAAGTGCATGCGCCAATGAGTGGAGTCAGGAGCTGGCGGTAGGTACTGGGTCTCGGCCCAGTCGACGAGGAAGTCGGCCAATGCTTGGGACTTGATGGCGGTGCGAGGCTGGTAGAAGATCGTGTAGGGGGCCAGCTCGATGGCCCATTTTGCCACCCGGCCGGATGCATCCTGGCTGCCAATGATCTCGGCAAGCGGGGCGGTGCATACGACCGTGATGGGGTGCTCTTGGAAGTAGGGCTTCAGCTTCTTGGCGGCGAAGTACATGCCATAGTACATCTTCTGGTAGTGCGGGTAGTTCTGCTTCGAGGTAGACAGCACCTCACTCAAATAGTACACTGGCCTCTGGACCGGCTGGGCTCGGCTCTCTTCTGGGCGCTGGACTATGATGACGGTGCTGACCACCCGGCTGGTTGCAGCAATGTAGAGGAGCATGGGCTCTTTCTCAGTCGGCGCCGCCAGGACAGGCGGCGTGGCCACCATCTTCTTCAGTTCGTGAAAAGCTTGGTCGGCTTGGTCGTTCCACTCGAAGTGAGTGGTCTTCTTCATGAGGCGGTAGAGAGGGAGAGCTTTCTCCCCGAGCCGGCTGATGAAGCGGTTCAGGGAGGCCAAGCACCCGGTGAACTTATGGATGTCTCGAAGTTTGGTGGGAATCGTCATTCTCTCAATGGCCTTGATCTTTACTGGGTTGCATTCGATGCCGCGTTCGGAGACCAGGAAGCCTAGGAGCTGGCCGGCTGGCACTCCGAACACGCATTTCTCGGGGTTGAGCTTGATCTGGAACCGGCGCAGGTTCTCAAATGTTTCCTTGAGGTCTTCCAGTAAGGTGTCGTGCTTCTCCGTCTTCACCACAATGTCGTCTACGTAGACGTGGGCATTTCTGCCGAGCTGCTTGAGGAGGCACTTCTGCATGCAACGCTGAAAAGTGGCACCGGCATTTCTCAAGCCGAAAGTCATAGTCAGGTAGCAGAAAGCTCCGAACGGCGTGATGAAGGCGGTCTTCAGGCGGTCAGCCGGATCTAGCTTTATCTGGTGGTATCCTGAGTAAGCATCCAAGAAACTCAACAGCTCGCATCCGGTCGTGGAGTCTATCACTTGATCAATCCTTGGCAGGGCAAAGGGATCTTTGGGGCAGGCCTTGTTGAGGCTCGTGTAATCTATGCACATGCGCCACTTGTTGTTCTTCCTTAGCACGAGGACCGGGTTGGGGAGCCACTCTGGAAAGAAAACCTCCATAATGAAGCCGGCTGCCAGAAGCCGGGCTATCTCTTCTCCCACAATCCTTCTTTTCTCCTCCGACAGTCGGCTGAGGGGTTGTTTGACTGGTTTTGCGCCTTCTCGGACGTGTAGCTTGTGCTCGGCGAATTCCTTCGGAACACCCGACATGTCCTTACGGGACCATGCAAAGATATCCCGATTCTCACGGAGGAAATCGGCGAGCTCGCCTTCCTATTTGCTGTTTAGGTTTGCCGCGATGATGGCGAACCTTTCTGGGTGCTCGGGGTCAAGACGTATCTTCTATGTCTCCTTGGCCGGCTGGAAAGATCCTTGGGCATCACACTCCTTGGGATCGGGGGACAGGGCCGACTATTTGCTGGCCATGGCCACGACTCGGTCCAACATCTTCTTTTCTTCGGCAATCACAAGGGACTCGGCCAGCCGGCTGCTGGCTGCTGCGCACTCGGAAGATTTCTTGTAATCGCCGGCTATGGTCATGATGCCCTTGGCGCTCGGTATCTTCATCTTGAGGTAAGCATAGTGGGGAACAGCCATGAACTTGGCCAAGGCAGGACGGCCAAGCAATGCATGGTAGGGGCTCTCCAGGTCCACTACTTCAAACCAGATTGCTTCCCGGCGGAAATGATCCTTGTCCCCAAAGAGAACATCAATCTTGATCTTGCCAATGGGGGCGCAGGACAGCCCGGGTACAATGCCATGGAACACAGTCCGAGTAGGCATGAGTTGCTTCGTCTTGACGTTCAGCTTCTTCAGGGTGTCACGGTACATGATGTTGGTGCTGCTCCCACCGTCTATCAGCACGCGGGAGAAACGGGCGGCGCGTTTGTCCGGTGCAAGGGTGGCATCCAAAACCAACGCATAAGAGCCGGGAGATGGCATCATCTCTGGGTGGTCAGCCCGGCTCCAGCTGATAGGCTTTTCTGACCAGTGCATGTGCTCGGCGGGGTTGGTAGCAACCATGTTGACTTCCTGGTGCTCTCGGCGTCTGCTGCGCTGGCCTTCGGGCTGGCTTGTAAAGACGACATAGGCGGCATGCTCGTCGGGGAACTCATCATGCACAGCTCCGACTGCTGTCCGAGCAGTCGGCGGCTGCGGGGCCAGAGGCGGCGGACCAGTAGGCGGAGGCGGTGCAAGCCCTTTGCCTTTGGAGATTCGGGTGAGCCAGTGGCACTTCCGGGTTGTCTGGTTGGACGGCTTCGCGCCGTTGTGGAACTTGCACAGGGCGTCGAGAGTTTGCTCGTAGGAGAAGGCCGGCTGCCAAGCCGGCCTGTCGCCCTTCTGTTTCATGGGTGCGGGCCGCCCTTCGGGCTGCTCGTCTTCGACTGTGGCCACCTGCCGACTGGTGGAGAGCAGCGCAGGGCCCTTGCGCTTGTGGTCGTTCTGGTACGGGCGTCGGCCGGAGTCCCCAGCCGGCGTCTTGGGCGTCGGGTTGAGTACCTTCCCGGACGCGTCTACCCGGAGTTTAGTCTTCATTGAGGAGTCGGCGGTGGCGTACTTGTCCGCTATGACCAGAAGCTCGTCGAGGGTAGTCGGCTCGTCGCAGAGGAGCTTGTGCTTGAGGAGGGTGCCTTCTCGGCACCCGACAGTGAAGTAGTCTATGGCTTGCACCTCGTGCACCCCTTCGCAAGAGTTGCGGAGCTCGGCCCAACGCGTGAGGTAGTCGCGAGTGGACTCGGCGGGGCCTTGTATGCACAAGGAGAGCTGTTTGGGTTTGGGAGCCCGCTTGTAGGTGCTGGTGAAGTTGCGGACGAAGGCTTCTGTGAAGTCTAGCCAGCTGTTGATGTTGTATGGCCTGAGGCTGTTGAGCCAGGTCCGTGCCGTGCCTTGCAGCATGAGGGGCACGTACTTCACGGCAACGCGCCTGTTGCCGTTTGCTATGCGAACCGCTGTGGAGTAGTCGATCAACCAATCTTCCGGCTTCACAGAGCCGTTGTACTTGGGCGTGTCTCTTGGGAGTGAGAACCCTTTGGGGAAAGGCTCGTCGCGGATGCGGGGGCCGAAGCAAGGCGGTCCGACATCATCTTCTTCTTCTAGCGCCAGGGATCGCGCTAGGCGGTCGATCCGATGGCGGGCGTCGTTCTCGCCAACTCCCTCGCGGCGACCTAGTCGGCCGCTGAGAGTCGGATGCGCGACAGGCGGTGGGGTGGGATATCTCTCCCCACGAGGCGGAGGCGGAGGCAGGTTGCCCCGCCGCTCCACGGCCCAGGGACGGCCTTCTACGTCTCGCTCGATGGAGATCCGGGTTCGGCTTCGGCTGGCAGCCGTCTCTTTCTCGTGTCGCGCGCGGGTTTTACCCGCAGTCGGTGTCCGGCTCGTCGCGCCGTGCTCTTGGCACGGGGAAGGGCTTTCCGCGTGGGCGTCGGCTTCGTGCCACTGTGCGGCTGCATCGATTAGCTGCTGGATGCGTCTGGTCATGTGGGGGAGTTCTTCGGCCCCCGGTCCGTCTAGCTCGTCTACGGCTGCCTGGGCGGCGCGCAGGTTCTCGAGTGGAGTGGCATAGACTGGGCGGTCGACCCCTTGCGTGTCGGCGAGGGCAGCGCCGCGCTATCTGACAACGCCGGCTCGGCTTGGCCCGCCTGGGGGCGGCGTGCCAAAGGTGGCGTGGTCGGCTTCGCGCTGGTGGGCCTCAGTGAGGCGTCTCATGGAAGCCAACTTCCGGCCCTCCGCGAGGAGGAAGAGGCGGCGAGCCTCCAGTGCTTCGGCATCAGCATCGGCCGGGAGGGGGATGGACAAGTCGTGGACCGCCGCATACGGGGCGTCGAGGGCGTTCTCGCCAGAAGCGCCGCCGTGGCCGATGACCATCACCTCGGCAGTGGCACTGTCGCAGCCATCGGCCCGGGGAAGAGGGTCATTGTAGATTGCGACGTCGGTGGGGAAAGCGTCGAGCGAGGCCATGTCGGAGTCGACAGGCATCAGATCGGTGGATCCAACAGACTCCAAGTCCACAGCAGGCTCGCCGGAGACGTGGAGCTGGCCGAGGAGGTTGACGAGGTGGTCGGTGCCCGCGTCAGAGGCGAGCTCATCGGAGATGAGGGTCTTGTCAAGGAGATCGGCGAGGCCGCTTGCTGCGCAGACGTTGGTGACGCCTTGCAGCGCGTCGTGGCAAGCGCCATCGGGCGTGTCGGGCTGGCTACGCTCGCTGGGGAGGAAGAGGGTTCCCGTCCAGAACAGGTCTCCGGACGACGGTGCATCTGGTCCCACGGTGGGCCCCAAATGTCGGGTGGTAGGTGCGACATATGCCAACAGGTGGCTTATCATTGTGGAAGCCAGTAAGACGTCGCCGGTGCCTGGAAGCGGGATCAGGCGAAGACATGCACGCCGGCGAATCTTACCCAGCTTCAGGGCTCTCCGTGGAGATAACACCCCTACTGCTGCTCTGCGGGGTCTCCGCATGGTCACTAGATGAAAGAGTGGCTACAAGATGCTCCTTGAGCTGTTTGGCGAGAAGAAGAAGAAGAAGAAGAAGGGCACGGCTAGCTCTCCTCTCCTCTCTATGTGGTGTCTAAAACTAGCTCAGATCCACCCTTTGCATGGGTGCCCCGGGGGGTTTATATAGGCCCACCCCCCGGGGGTACAATGGTAATACGGCTGGGCGTGGGCCCCAGCCGTCTGTGTCTACACTCGCCGGCTTCTGCGCCGGCTGCTGGGGGCCCGCCGGCTGGTGGGTCCCGCCGGCTGCCGGCTCCTTGGTCGACAGGCAGGCCCCATTGTCCAGGGCCTTGTCGGTGGCTGGTTACTGTTGCCTCAAACCTGGTGACGAGGGCTTCGCTGAGGTGGGCGTGGCTACAGTGTCGCCACCCGGCGGGCGATCGCTGTAGCCTCACCACGTCTTGTCTCCTTAATGGGGCGTCTCTTTCAAGGGAGGAGGCGAGCCGGCTGTGGGGAGCCGGCCTTGTCTTGGGCCGGCTGGGGGAGGCCTGGCCGCCTTCGAGTGTCTCTCTGCCTGAAGGGGCCCACCGCCCATGGGCCGCGCTAACAGCCCGTCGTGGGTGGCATCAGGGTCGACATGGCAACAGTGCCGCGCCGGACGGGTCATGGCCACCCCGTACGGCGCACTGTGCCAGGCGTGCTCCGGGATTCGGGGGCGGCAGGCTTTACTGTAGCCACGTCCCGCCACATCGCTGTTATGTGGATGCAGACTTCGAGGGTACGATCTTGACCACTTTGTGGGAGCCGGCTTCTTGGAGTCGGCCTTCTCGCGGCCGGCTTCTTGGAGCCGGCCCTCCCGCGACTTTCTTCATGGGGGCTAAAGCCGGGCCGCATTCCGATAGTCGGCCTGGGAGACAGCCAGCAAGGGGAAGGCGGCCCCACGTCTTGGATTCTTGAGGGCTGGATCGGCTCGTAATTTTTTCAGAAGGGCCAGGGGAGCCGGCTAGGCTACCCGTGGCCGTTTACTCCGACACCGTCGATGTCTTCGGAGTCGAAGTCGAGCATGTCGGTTAAATCATCGACAGTGGCTACAAAGTGGGTGGTGGGTGGGCTTTGAATTTCTTCATCGTCCGTATCCCAACCTTGCTGACCGTAGTCCGGCCAGGGCTCTCCTGATAAAGAGAGAGACTTTAGTGTCTTCAGAATATCGCCGAAAGGCGAGTGCTGAAAGATGTCCGCGGCAGTCAACTCCATGATCGGCGCCCAATCGGATTCGATCGGCAGGGGTGTGGAGGGTTCGGAGTCCGGAGAGGAGTCCGACTCCTTGGAGTCACGAGTCTTGCGGAGTGCGGGGCTGGTGTTCGGCTCGATCGCCGTTGGGATCGCAGCCCCCGAGGCGGCGTCCAACCACCCATCCTCAATCGGCGCAGTTGGCTCCGAATTAAGGGTCGAGCCGATGCGGGTGTGGCCTACAGGGCACTGTTCGGCGGCAGAGCTAGATCATGCTCGTCGTGACGGTGCGGCGCGCTCGGCAGTGGCTCGAATCCGTCGAAGATCAAGTCCCCGCGGATGTCAGCCGTGTGGTTTAAACTTCCAAATCTGACCTGATGACCAGGGGCATAGCTTTCAGTCTCCTCCAGATGGCCAAATGAAGATCTATTCGGGGAGGAAGGTCTCACCCTGGACTGCATCGCTATTGATGATCGTAGGAGCCATCAAGCCTGACGGCGACGACACAGAGGAACTCTCAATGAAAGCACCAATGTCGGTGTCAAAACCGGCGGATCTCGGGTAGGGGGTCCCGAACTGTGTGTCTAGGCCGGATGGTAATAGGAGGCAAGGGACACAAAGTTTTACCCAGGTTCGGGCCCTCTTGATGGAGGTAAAACCCTACGTCCTGCTTGACTAATATTGATGATATGGGTAGTACAAGAGTAGATCTACCACGAGATCGGAGAGGCTAAACCCTAGAAGCTAGCCTATGGTATGATTGTTGTTCTGTATGTTGTCCTACGGACTAAAGCCCTCCGGTTTATATAGACACCGGAGAGGGTTAGGGTTACACAAAGTCGGTTACAATGGTAGGAGATCTACATATCCGTATCGCCAAGCTTGCCTTCCACGCCAAGGAAATTCCCTTCCGGACACGGGACGAAGTCTTCAATCTTGTATCTTCATAGTCCAGGAGTCCGGCTGAAGGTATAGTCCGGCCATCCGGACACCCCCTAATCAAGGACTCCCTCACTCATCTTCGGGCCCGTCCTCGCAGAAGCGTAGGATATGGATTCCCAACAGCATGTACCAGCCTACTGCACCTACTCCAAGGCAGTCCTATGCTGCACCGCGTCTGCCTCCCCCACCAAGGCAGCCGAGACTTCCAGCTCCACCACCCCGAGCTCCTGTTCCCACTCCCAATAATGGTTTGTGCTACAAGTGTGGCCAACCTAGTCACCTTGCCAGGAACTGCTATCAGAATCAGAACCAGGATCAACTGGCCCTTCCCGCAGCTGGCCGTGGAAGCAACCAGCCTCGCAACAACACTGCCAGGTCTTATGGTCGTGTTCATGCCAACCACGTTGATCTCAATGAATTTCTAGTCCAGCCTGCTACCGTGATGGGTACACTCCTCATAAATTCAGTACCAACATCTGTTTTATTTGATATAGGAGCATCACATTCATTCATATCAGCTGAGTTTGCATTCATGCATGGCACTAAATACGAAGAGATGAACACTGTGATAGTGGTACACACTCCTGCGGGCCAATGTCAAACCTCTATGGTTAGTCACAACGTTCCCGTTGAAATTGAAGGACTAGAATTACTTGTCTCTCCCATCATACTAAAGTCCTATAGCATTGACCTCATTCTAGGAATGGATTGGTTGAAGGCGCTTACTGCTTCTATAGTTTGCTCCACTAAGACCGTCCATCTGCTGCACCCTTCCGATGAAATAATAAGCTACAATGCTTGTCTAGTTCAGAATGCCGAGGCACGACTTTATGCCTTGAATGCATTGAACTCTACACCACTTGAGGGCATTTAAAACATTCCCATCGTTCGTGAATTCCAAGATGTCTTTCCAGAAGAACTTCCAGGGATTCCCCCTACTAGAGCTGTCGAATTCATCATCGACTTGAAACCAGGCACCACCCCTATAGCCAAATGACCCTACAAGATGCTGCCACATGAACTCACTAAGCTTAAGGAGGAAATCGACAAATCTCTTAGCAAAGGTTTCATTCACCCTAGTTGCTCTCCTCGGGGAGCACCTTCTCTCTTTGTTAAGAAGAAGGATGGGACGAACCGATTAGTCCAAGACTACCGTCCTATAAACCAAGCTACCATTCAGAATAAATACCCTCTTCCTTGGATCAATGATCTTTATGATCAACTGGCTGGTTCATTAGTGTTCTCCAAACTCGACTTGAGGTTGGGTTATGACCAGATCCGTGTTCCTGAAGAGGATATCCCAAAAACCGCCTTCGTGACTCGTTATGGATCATACGAGTATACCGTCATGTCATTCGGCTTAACGAATGCTCCGGCCACCTTCTGTCGCTCGATGAACTAAAAATTCATGGATTACCTCGACAAGTTCGTCGTGGTTTATTTGGACGATATCCTTGTATTTTCCAAGAACAAGGAAGAACATGCTGGGCATCTTCATCTTGTGTTGGAAAAGCTTCGAGAGCATCAACTCTATGCTAAGTATTCCAAGTGTGAATTCTGGCTCCCCGAAGTAACCTATCTTGGGCATGTCATCTCCAAGGATGGTATTGCCGTCAACCCTGAATGAGTTTAGGCTATTCTTGATTGGACTCCTCCGAAGAATGTCAAGCAAGTCAGAAGTTTTCTCGGTCTCGCCAGCTATTGTCGTTGATTCTTCGAGAACTTCTCCAAGATCGCTAGGCCTCTGACTAATCTATTGCATAAGGGTGTCAAGTTCCAATGGAGAGACAAGTGTCAGGAAAGTTTCCAGGCGCTCAAAGACAAGTTGACTTTTGCCCCAGTGCTTGCTCCACCTGACACCAAGAAGGACTTCGTCATTTACTGTGACGCTTCCCGTCAAGGATTAGGCTGTGTCCTAATGCAAGAGCGCAGAGTGATTGCTTATGCCTCTTGTCAATCGCGCCCTCACGAAGAAAACTACCTAGTTCATGACCTCGAGCTTGCTGTTGTCATTCATGCTTTGAAGCAGTGGCGACATTACCTTCTCGGTAATCGTTGCGAGATCTTCACTAACCACCAAAGTCTGAAGTATCTGTTTACTCAACTAGACTTGAACCTCCGTCAGCAGAGATGGATGGAGACCGTTGCAGATTTTGACGTGGGTATATCCTATACCCCAGGCAAGGCTAATGTAATGGCTGACGCCTTGAGCCGCAAGTCTTACTGCATCCACCTCCAGGTTCACAAAGTTCAGCCCTCACTTGTTGAAGAATTCAAAAAGCTGAACCTTCATATTGTTCCCCCTGGTGCACTCGCTTCCCCTCCCCCAGAGTTCCAAAAGATGAATCTTCGTGTTGTTACTAAGGGTTCTCTAAATACCCTGGCTATCGTACCATATCTCGTAGATGGTATAAAGACTATTCAAGGTTATGACTCTAAAGTCCATAAGATTAAACGCCATCTAGCAGAAGGAAAGCCCTCATTCTTCACTATCACCGATGACGACGCCTTGTACTTCAAAGGCCGCCTAGTGGTACCATGTTCAAGGAAAACCTGGATCAGACTAAAAAGGTTATGAAAGAAACTCATGATACACCTTTGTCTATTCATACCGGTAGTACAAAGATGTACCAGGACATCCATCAGAGATTCTGGTGGTGTAATATGAAGCAGAACATTACTCGTTATGTTGCTGAGTGTGACGTTTTCCGTCGTATCAAAGCTGAACATCAAAGGCCTGCTGGAACTCTGCAACCTATCTCTATTCCTGAATGGAAATGGGACCATGTTGAAATGGACTTCATCACTGGATTTCCCAAATTGCAGAAAGGTAATGATGCTATTCTTGTCGTCATTGACCGGCTTTCTAAAGTTGCACATTTTTTGGCGGTCAAAGAAACAATCACTGCTAGTCATCTTGCAACTCTCTACATGTCCAGAATTGTTTTACTTCACGGTATTCCACTGGTTATCAGTTCAGACCGTGGCAGCTTATTCACTTTAAGATTCTGGGCTAGTTTCCAAGAAGCTATGGGAACTCATCTATCGTTCAGTATGGCGTTTCATCCTCAGTTCCAAGGACAAGTTGAACGTGTCAACCAAGTTATCGAGGACATGCTTCGAGCTTGTGTAATTTCCTTCGGCAAGAAATGGGAGGAATCTCTTCCGTATGCCCAGTTCTCTTATAATAATAGATATCAAGCTAGTCTAAAGATGTCCCCCTTCGAAGTGTTATATGGCCGAAAGTGTCGGACCCCTCTGAACTGGTCAGAAACTGGGGAACATCCACTCTTCAGTCCGGATACTATCCAACAGGCGGAAGAACAAGTCCGCATTATTCGTGAGAATCTCAAGACTGCTCAGTCATGTCAGAAGAGTCAGTATGACTGTCATCACAAAGACATGGTCTATCAACCTGGCGAACAGGCTTATCTTCGAGTTACACCAATGAAGGGTGTTCACCGCTTCGGGATCAAGGGCAAGCTAGCTCCTCGCTATATCGGTCCCTTCACTATTCTCGAAAGGCATGGAAAAGTGGCATACCAACTAGAGCTCCCGCCGAACCCTTCCCAGGTTCACGATGTGTTCCACGTGTCACAGCTCCGTCGTTGCTTCAAGGACCCAATCCGAGCAGTGGATCATGAAGTGCTCAAATTGCAACAGGACCTCTCCTATAAAGAGCATCCGGTCCGCATTCTCGACCAAGCTGAACGCCGCACACGTCTGAAGGCGATCAAGTTCCTCAAAGTCCAGTGGTCGCATCACTCTGAAGATGAAGCCACATGGGAATGCGAGGATAGCCTGCGTGATGAATACCCCGCACTGTTTCCTTTTACCTCCAAAATCTCAGGACGAGATTTCTTGTAGTGCAGGAGTTTTGTAATGCCCGGGTAATTGAGCTACAGTAACCCCCCTCGTAATGACAGATCTCGCGTTAGTTCAGTTACTGTTGACAAATCTCGCATTAGTTCAAAATGAATCGAATTCAAATTTGAATTAAAGGCAACCAACAAAAGTTTTCAAAATATTAAACTAAAATGTTCGGAGTGTGCAAATAAATGCATAGGTATTTATGGTGAGGGAACCATGCTCTTATAAAACATAAATACATAAAAAAGAGTTAAAACAGAAAAGAGAAATAAAAAAAGAAAAAAAGAGAGAAGAAAACAAAACTAATAAAAAAACAAAAGGAGAAAACCCTCCCCTACCCGATGGGCCTTGGCCCAACTAGCCACCAGGCCGACTAGGCCGGCCCAGCCGGCCCCTACAAATCCCAGTCCAACTCACCCGCAAACCCTAACCCCCCCCACTCGCGCCCCCACTCCCCCCTCCCGATGCAGATTGGATCGGGATCAAGCTCGCCGCGCCAACCGCCGTCACCCGTCGCCCCTGACGCCGCCCGGAGCACGACCTTGTCGGCACCTCCTCCTCGCCGGACTGCTCCTCTCCGTCACAACGTCCCTGACCTCCACCTCGCGCCCCGCTGCCACTCCCCTACCGGCCCCGTGAGCACGCGCCCCTCTCTCCTCTCTCCTCCGCCTCGTTCCCGGTCGACGCGTGCCCGTCCCTGCTCACCGCGCCGAACCCCCCGTGCCCGCCCGCGTGCTGCACGCGCCCCGCGTGCCCGCTGTGGCCACAGCCGGCCATCGCCGACCCAGCGCTGCACCGCGTGGCCTCCCCTTGGACTGCCGCCGCTTTCCCCTTGCTGCTGCTCGCCTGCGTCACCATCACCGGCCGCTGATCCCGCCCACCGGCGCCCGCGACCCGCTCCCCGACACTCGCCCGCACCGCGCTCCGGTGCCGCCCCCCGCCTTCACCTACGCCCACCGCGCCCATCCGCCATGACCGCTGACGTCCCCTACTGCTTCCGCCGCAAGCCGCCGCTGCCGCTCGCCCCGCCCCGTCCTCCACTGCACCCCGTCCCGCCGGCCGGGGCTGCCGGCTCCGCCCCCGCGGCCCTCGCGCCTCGCTGTGACAAGCCCCGCCGTGGCCATAGCCTCGTCCCGCCCGGGCAAGCTACGGGCGCCCGCTGCCCGTTACACCCGTCGCCCGCACGCCCTAACCCGATAGGCCCCTTGGGGTCAATGACAGTAGGGCCCAGCCTCCAGAACGTTAAAAAAGGATAAAAATATACATATAAAAAATAAATATTAAAAATAATTAATTAATTAATTAACTTAATTAATTTGGATTAATTAAATTAAACAATAGTTACCTAATTAACTTGATTAGGATAATTAATGTGTTTAATTAAAATGGGTCACTCACAGGTGGGAGCCACCTGTCAGGTTGACCAGGTCAACTGCTGACATCATGTTGACATCATGATGATGTCAGCAAACACTATTATGGATAATGTTGATTTAAATAATTAAATAAATCCTAAAAATGATTTAAATCTTTTAAAATTAGTATCAAATAAACCGTAGCTCGGATGGAAAAACTTTGTACATGAAAGTTGCTCACAACGATGAGACGAATCCGGATACGCAGCCCGTTCGTGCGCCATGCATCCCTAGCATAGCGAACACGCAACTTTTCCCCTTCGGTTCATCTGTCCAAAAACGCGAAACACCAGGGATATTTTCCCGCATGTTTCCCCCCTTCATCGGTACCACCTCATATCGCGTTAGGGGACCCCTAGCACCGATACCTGTCATGTCATGCATCGCTATGCATCTGTTTGCTTAATATTTATTGTTTCTTCCCCCTCTTCTCTCCGATATACTACGAGACCGACGCCGCTGCTACCCAGTACGACTACGGTGTTGACGACCCCTCTCTCTTGCCAGAGCAACCAGGCAAGCCCCCCCCCCCCCCCCTTGATCACCAGATATCGCCTACTCTTCTCTATACTGCTTGCATTAGAGTAGTGTAGCATGTTACTACTTTTCGCTAATCCTATCCTGATGCATAGCCTATCATTGTTGCTAAAGTTGTTGATACCTTACCTGCAATCCTAAATTCTTAGTATAGGATGCTAGTTTATCATCGGTGGCCCTACATTCTTGTCCGTCTGCCATGCTATACTATCGGGCCATGATCACTAGGGAGGTGATCACGGGTATATACTTATATAAATGATATATGATACATGTGATGACTAAAGTCGGGTCGGCTCGTAGAGTACCGGCGAGTGATTCCGGTGTGGGGGCTGAAAGGACATGTGGTTCCATCCCGGTAGTGGTGGGCCTGGGTTCCCGACGGCCCCCCGACTGTTACTCTGAGGCGGAGCGACAAGGTAGGTTGAGACCACCTAGGAGAGAGGTAGGCCTGGCCCTGGTCGGCGTCCGCAGATATTTCTAAATAACATGCTTAACAAGATCTTGGTATTTGATCTGAGTCTGGCCATTGGCCTATACACACTAACCAACTACGCGGGAACAGTTATGGGCACTCGACGTCATGGTATCAGCCGAAGCCTTCGTGATGTCAGCGACTGAGCGGCGCGCGCCGGGATGGACCGTGTAACGCAACTTCCTTTGTAATGGAGGTTGCTAGGTCTGCTCGCTGGCCGCGTTCGCAACGTGCAGGTGTGCAATGGGCGATGGGCCCAGACCCCTACGCCATAGGATTTAGACTGGCGTGCTAACCTCTCTGCTGTGCCTAGGTGGGGCTGCGACATGTTGATCTTCCAAGGCCGGCATGACCCAGAAAAGTGTGTCCGGAAAAAGGGGATCGAGCGTGTTGGGAAATGTGGTGCACCCCTGCACGGAAGTTAAACTATTCGAATAGCCGTGATCTTCGGTAAGATGACTTGGAGTTGTACCTTGACCTTATGACAAGTAGAACTGGTTACTTAATAAAACACACCCTTCCAAGTGCCAGATACAATCCGGTGATCGCTCTCTAACAGGGCAACGAGGGGAGGATCGCCGGGTAGGATTATGCTATGCGATGATACTTGGTGAACTTACCATCTACTCTCTTCTACATGCTGCAAGATGGAGGCTGCCAGAAGCGTAGTCTTTGACAGGACTAGCTATCCCCCTCATATTCCGGCATTCTGCAGTTCAGTCCGCATATGATACCCCCTTTTCCATTTGATACCAATGCATACATATGTAGTGTAGCTCCTTGCTTGCGAGTACTTTGGATGAGTACTCACGGTTGCTTTGCTCCCCCTTTTCCCCTTTCCTATACCCGTTTGCTGCGACCAGACGTTGGAGTCCAAGAGCTAGACGCCACCGTCGACGACGACTCCTACTACACTGGAGGTGCCTACTACTACGTGCAGCCCGCTGACGACGACCAGGAGTAGTTTAGGAGGATCCCAGGCAGGAGGCCTGCGCCTCTTTCGATTTGTATCCCAGTTTGTGCTAGCCTTGTTAAGGCAAACTTGTTTAACTTATGTCTGTACTCAGATATTGCTGTTTCTGCTGACTCGGCTATGCTCGAGCTCTTGTATTCGAGCCCTCGAGGCCCCTGGCTTGTAATATGATGCTTGTATGACTTATTTTATTTGTAGAGTTGTGTTGTGATATCTTCACGTGAGTCCCTGATCTTGTTCGTACACGTTTGCGTGTATGATTAGTGTACGATTGAATCGGGGGCGTCACACTCGGGTACAGAAGGTTGCGGCGGTGGAATTAGGTTTTTGTGGTGCTCCTGGATGTTTTGGGGGTACGTGGATATATATAGGAGGAATAAGTACGTCGGTGGAGCAACGGAGGGCCCACGAGGGTGGAGGGCGCCCCCTGCCTCATGCCTTCCTCCCTTGTTTCTTGATGGCCACTCAAAGTCTCATGGATGACGTTTGCTGAGAAAATCATGATCCCGAAGGTTTCATTCCGTTTGGACTCCGTTTGATATTCCTTTTTCTTTGAAACCCTAAAATAGGCAAAAAAACAACAATTTGGGCTGGGCCTCCGGTTAGTAGGTTAGTCCCAAAAATGATATAGAAGTGTAAAATAAAGCCCATCAACTTCCAAAATAGATAATATAATAAGATGGAGCAATCAAAAATTATAGATACGTTGGAGACATATCAAGAATCCCCAAGGTTAATTCCTGCTCGTCCTCGAGTAGGTAAATGATAAAAGAAGAATTTTTGATGTGGAATGCTTTCTAACATATTTCTCAATGTAATTTTTCTTTATTTTGGCATAATGTTCAGATCCAAAAGATTCAAGATAAAAGTTTAATATTGACATAAAAATAATGATACTTCAAGCATACTAACTAAGCAATTATGTCTTCTCAAAATAACATGGCCAAAGAAAGTTATCCCTACAAAATCATATAGCCTGGCTATGCTCTATCTTCACCACACAAAATATTTAAATCATGCACAACCCCGATGACAAGCCAAGCAATTGTTTCATACTTTTGTTGTTCTCGAACTTTTTCAATCTTCACGCTATATATGAGCGTGAGCCATGGATATAGCACTATGGTGGAGTAGAATGGTGGTTGTGGATAAGACCAAAAGGAGAAGATAGTCTCACATCAACTAGGCCTATCAACGGGCTATGGAGATGCCCATTGATATGTCTCCAACGTATCTATAATTATTGATTGCTCCATGCTATATTATCTACTATTTTGGACTATATTGGGCTTTATTTTCCACTTTTATATTATTATTGTGACTAACCTATTAACCAGAGGCCCAGCCCAGAATTGCTGCTTTTTGCCTATTTCAATGTTTCGAAGAAACGGAATATCAAACGCAGTCCAAACGGAATAAAATCTTCGGGAACGTGATTTTCTCACCGAACGTGATCCAGGAGACTTGGACCCCGCTCCAAGGAACAAAAGAGGCGGTCACGAGGGTGGGGGGCGCCCCCCCTGCCTCGTGGGCCCCTCGATTCTCCACCGATGTACTTCTTCCTCCTATATATACACACCTACCCCCAAACGATCAGAACAGGAGCCAAAAACCTAATTCCACCGCCGCAACTTTCTGTATCCACGAGATCCCATCTTGGGCCTGTTCCGGAGCTCCGCCGGAAGAGGGCCGTCATCACGGAGGGCTTCTACATCATCCTAGCCCCTCCGATGAAGTGTGAGTAGTTTACCTCAGACCTTAGGGTCCATAGTTAGTAGCTAGATGGCTTCTTCTCTCTTTTTGGATCTCAATACAAAGTTCTCCTCTCTTGTGGAGATCTATTCGATGTAATCTTCTTTTTGCGGTGTGTTTGTTGAGACCGATGAATTGTGGGTTTATGATCAAGTCTATCTATGAATAATATTTGAATCTTCTCTGAATTCTTTTATGTATGATTGGTTATCTTTGCAAGTCTCTTCGAATTATCCGTTTGGTTTGGCCAACTAGATTGATAGTTCTTGCCATGGGAGAAGTGCTTAGCTTTGGGTTCGATCTTGCGGTGTCCTTACCCAGTGACAGAAGGGGCAGCAAGGCACGTATTGCATCGTTGCCATCGAGGATAACAAGATGGGGTTTATTTCATATTGCATGAATTTATCTCTCTACATCATGTCATCTTGCTTAAGGCGTTACTCTGTTTTTAACTTAATACTCTAGATGCATGCTGGATAGCGGTCGATGAGTGGAGTAATAGTAGTAGATGCAGAATCGTCTTGGTCTACTTTTCACGGACGTGATGCCTATATACATGATCATGCCTAGATATTCTCATAACTATGCTCAATTCTGTCAATTGCTCAACAGTAATTTGTTCACCCATCGTAGAATACTTGTGCTCTTGAGAAAAGCCACTAGTGAGACCTATGGCCCCTGGGTCTATTCTCATCATATCAATTTCCATCACTTTAATCTTGCTTTGCTTTTTTACTTTGATTTTACTTTTTACTTTGGATCTTTATACCAAAAATACCAAAAATATTATATCTATCAGATCTAACTCTCGTAAGTGACCGTGAAAGGATTGACAACCCCTAATTTCGTTGGTTGCGAGTAGCTATCGTTTTGTGCAGGTATGAGGGACTTGAGCGTGGCCTCCTAGTGGATTGATACCTTGGTTCTCAAAAACTGAGGGAAATACTTACGCTACTCTGCTGCATCATCCCTTCCTCTTCGAGGAAAACCAACGCAAGCTCAAGACGTAGCAAGAAGGATTTCTGGCGCCGTTGCCGGGGAGTGTACGCAAAAAGTCAACATACCAAGTACCCATCACAATCCCTATCTCTCGCATTACATTATTTGCCATTTGCCTCTCGTTTTCCTCTCCCCCAATTCACCCTTGCCGTTTTATTCGCCCTCTCTCTCTATCCTCCCTCTCTATTTGCCTCTTTTGCCCATTTGCTCTTGTTAGCTCGTGTGCTAGTTTGTTTGCTTGTCATCATGGCTAGTCTCATATCTTCTCTGTTGTCTCCCGAGAGTGAAGTTCTAAATTTTAAACAAAGGGAGGGAGAAAATCTAAAAGATGCTTGGTATAGAATTTGCAATGCTCAAAATAGATCTACCAGGAAGCAATCTACCTTAGTTCTTCACCGCAATTTTTATGTAGGTGTTAATCCTTGGTATAGATATATCCTCGATACCATTACCGGAGGGAACTTCTTGGGTAGCCATACTTTTGATTCTTATAATGCTATGCTAAATTTATTTGGCTCACCACCTCTTTTGGTTAATGGAACCATGTTACCTTTGGAGCATGTTATGCAAAGACTTGTAATTATTGAAAATAAAGTTGCCACTACTGAATCAATTGAAAATCTAGATAAAAAGATCCACAATCAAATTACTCAATATGGATCTAAGTTAGGAATGACTTTGAAAAACATTAAGGAAAAGGAACCCATAGTTAATGAGAGAATGAACTTAGATTCTACTAGAATTGATAAACTTGAGAGTATCATTACAAACTTGGGAACCGCTTTTTCTTCCATAAAGAATACTCCAAGTCCTCCTACTAAAATTTCCAAGCTTATGTATGTTCCTAAAAATAAGGGTGAATCATCTAAGGAAACTGCGGATCTTAAATCTATAAGTATTCATCCCAATCTTTTTGATATTATTAAGGAATTAATTGCTACACATGAATTTTCTGATCTTGTGCCTAAAAGTTTAATAATCACTAGAAAGAAAGAAATTCCTAAGGGAAACAGATGCCTCATTGAAGAATTGCCTACCAAAGATGGCAATACTTAGATCTATCCTCGCTTTTATGCCTAGCTAGGGGCGTTAAACGATAGCGCTTGTTGGGAGGCAACCCAATTTTATTTTTATTCCTTACTTTTTGCTCCTGCTTAGTAATAAATAAATTATATAGCCTCTGTTTTGGTTGTGTTTTTTTGTGTTTAATTAGTGTTTGTGCCAAGTAGAACCGTTGGGAAGACTTTGGGAAAGTCTTGTTGAACTTGCTGTAAAAAACAGAAACTTTAGCGCTCACGAGAACTGCTGTCATTTTTATTTTAAGAGTGATATTTAGTTAATTCTTTTTGAACATGATTAATAGCTAAATTGCTCACGTCCAGAAATTTATTTTAGAATTTTTGGGGTTCCAGATCTTGTGCTAGCTACAGATTACTACAGACTATTCTGTTTTTGACAGATTCTGTTTTCGTGTGTTGTTTGCTTATTTTGATGAATCTATGGCTAGTAAAATAGTTTATAATCCATAGAGAAGTTGGAATACAGTAGGTTTAACACCAATATAAATAAAGAATGAGTTAATTACATTACCTTGAAGTGGTCTTTTGTTTTCTTTCGCTAACGGAGCTCACGAGTTTTCTATTTTGAGTTTTGTGTTGTGAAGTTTTCAAGTTCTGGGTGAATTATTTTGATGGATCATGTGACAAGGAGTGGCAAGAGCCTAAGCTTGGGGATTCCCATGGAACTCCCAAGATAATCCAAGGACACCAAAAAATCAAAGCTTGGGGATGCCCCGGAAGGCATCCCCTCTTTCGCCCACTTCCATCGGTAATTTACTTGGAGCTATATTTTTATTCACCAACATGATATGTGTTTTTCTTGGAGCGTCTTGTATTATTTGTGTATTTGTGTCTTAGTATGCCACAATCATCCTTGCTGTACACACCTTTTGAGAGAGCCATACATGAATGAAAATTTGATAGAATACTCTATGTGCTTCACTTATATCTTTTGAGCTAAGTAGTTTTGCTCTATGTGCTTCACTTATATCTTTTGAGCTAGTTAGTTTTGTTGGAAATATGCCCTAGAGGCAATAATAAAATGGTTATTATTATATTTCTTTGTTCATGATAATTGTCTATTGTTCATGCTATAATTGTGTTATCCGGAAATCGTAATACATGTGTGAATACATAGACCACAACACATCCCTAGTGAGCCTCTAGTTGACTAGCTCGTTGATCGAAAGATAGTCATGGTTTCCTGACTATGGACATTAGATGTCATTGATAACGGGATCACATCGTTAGGAGAATGATGTGATGGACAAGACCCAATCCTAAGCTTAGCTCAAAGATTGTGTAGTTCATTTGTTGTAGCTTTTCTGAATGTCAAGTATCATTTCCTTAGACCATGAGATTGTGCAACTCCCGGATACCGTAGGAGTGCCTTGGGTGTGCCAAACGTCACAACGTAACTGGGTGAATATAAAGGTACATTATAGGTATCTCCAAAAGTGTCTGTTGGGTAGGCACGAATCGAGACTGGGATTTGTCACTCCGTATGACAGAGAGGTATCTCTGGGCCCACTCGGTAATGCATCATCATAATGAGCTCAATGTGATCAAGTGGTTGATCACGGGATCATGCATTACGGTACGAGTAAAGTGACTTGCCGGTAACAAGACTGAACAAGGTATTGGGATACCGACTATCGAGTCTCGGGCAAGTAATGTACTGATTGACAAAGGGAATTGTATACGGATTGATTGAATCCTCGACATCATGGTTCATCTGATGAGATCATCGTGGAGCATGTGGGAGCCAACATGGGTATCCAGATCCCGCTATTGGTTATTGACCGGAGAGTCGTCTCGGTCATGTCTGCATGTCTCCCGAACCCGTAGGGTCTACACACTTAAGGTTCGGTGACGCTAGGGTTGTTAGGAAGACTTGTATGTGATTACCAAATGTTGTTCAAAGTCCTGGATGAGATCCCAGACCTCACGAGGAGTTCCGGAATGGTCCGGAGGTAAAGATTTATATATGGGAAGTTGTCATACGGTCGCCGGAAAGGTTCGGGGGCATATCGGTATTGTACCGGGGCCACCGGAGGGGTTCCGGGGGTCCATCGGGAGGGGGCACCTCTTCCGGAGGGCCTTATGGGCTGTATGGAGAAGGGAACCAGCCCAAGTGGGCTGGGGCGCCACACCCCCCTAGGGCCCATGCACCTAGGGTTTGGGGGAAACCCTAAGGGGGGCGCCCCCTTGCTTGGGGGGCAAGCCCCCCTCCCCTTGGCCGCCGCCCCCCTCTAGATCTCATCTAGAGGGGGCCGGCCCCTTCCCCCTTCCCCTATAAATAGAGGGGTGAGGGGAGGGCTGCACACAACATCCAAGGCGTAGCCCCTCCCCTCCCCAACACCTCTCCTCCTCCATAAGAGCTTGGCGAAGCCCTGCCGGAGTACTGCAGATTCACCACTACCACGCCGTCGTGCTGCTGTTGGAGCCCTCTTCCTCAACCTCTCCCTCCTCCTTGCTGGATCATGGCGCGGGAGACGTCCTCGCTCCGTACGTGTGTTGAACACGGAGGTGCCGTCCGTTCGGCGCTAGGATCTTCGGTGATTTGGATCACGACGAGTACGACTCCATCAACCCCGTTCTCTTGAACGCTTCCGCTCGTGATCTACAAGGGTATGTAGATGCACTCCTCTCTCCCTCATTGCTAGATGACTCCATAGATTGATCTTGGTGATGCGTAGAAAATTTTAAAATTCTGCTACGTTCCCCAACAGTGGCATCATGAGCTAGTTCTATGCGTAGTTACTATGCACGAGTAGAACACAAAGTAGTTGTGGGCGTCGATATTGTCAATTTGCTTGCTGTTACTAGTCTTATCTTGATTCGGTGGCATCGTGGGATGAAGCGGCCCGGACCAACCTTACATGTACGCTTACGTGAGACCGGTTCCACCGATTGACATACACTAGTTGCATAAGGTGGCTGGCGGGTGTCTGTCTCTCCCACTTTAGTCAGATCGGATTCGATGAACAGGATCCTTATGAAGGGTAAATAGAAATTGGCAATTCACGTTGTGGTTTTGGCGTAGGTAAGAAACGTTCTTGCTAGAAACCTATAGCAGCCACGTAAAAACTTGCAACAACAATTAGAGGACGTCTAACTTGTTTTTGCAGCAAGTGTTTTGTGATGTGATATGGATAAAGGATGTGATGAATGATATATGTGATGTATGAGATGATCATGTTCTTGTAATAGGAATCACGACTTGCATGTCGATGAGTATGACAACCGGCAGGAGCCATAGGAGTTGTCTTTATTTATTTATGACCTGCGTGTCAACATAAACGTCATGTAATTACTTTACTTTATTGCTAAAGCGTTAGCCATAGTAGTAGAAGTAATAGATGACGAGACAACTTCAAAAATACACGATGATGGAGATCATGATGTTGGAGATCATGGTGTCATGCCGGTGACAACGATGATCATGGAGCCCCGAAGATGGAGATCAAAAGGAGCAAATGATATTGGCCATATCATGTCACTATTTGATTGCATGTGATGTTTATCATGTTTTACATCTTATTTGCTTAGAACGACGGTAGCTTAAATAAGATGATCCCTTGCAATAATTTCAAGAAAGTGTTCCCCCTAACTGTGCACCGTTGCGAAGGTTCATTGTTTCGAAGCACCAGGTGATGATCGGGTGTGATAGATTCTAACATTCAAATACAACGGGTGTAAGCTAGATTTACACAAGCAATACACTTAGGTTGACTTGACGAGCCTAGCATGTACAGTCATGGCCTCGGAACATGGAAGACCGAAAGGTTGAGCATGAGTCGTATAGAAGATACGATCAACATGAAGATGTTCACCGATGTTGGCTAGTCCGTCTCACGTGATGATCGGACACGGCCTAGTTAACTCGGATCATGTTTCACTTAGATGACTGGAGGGATGTCTATCTGAGTGGGAGTTCATTGAGTAATTTGATTAGATGAACTTAATTATCATGAACTTAGTCTAAAATCTTTATAATATGTCTTGTAGATCATATGGCCCACGTTGTCCTCAACTTCAACGCGTTCCTAGAGAAAACCAAGCTGAAAGACGATGGCAGCAACTATACGGACTGGGTCCGGAACCTGAGGATCATCCTCATAGCTGCCAAGAAAGATTATGTCCTAGAAGCACCGCTAGGTGACGCACCCGTCCCACAGAACCAAGACGTTATGAACGCTTGGCAGTCACGTGCTGATGATTACTCCCTCGTTCAGTGCGGCATGCTTTACAGCTTAGAACCGGGGCTCCAAAAGCGTTTTGAGAGACACTGAGCATATGAGATGTTCGAAGAGCTGAAAATGGTTTTTCAAGCTCATGCCCGGGTCGAGAGATATGAAGTCTCCAACAAGTTCTTCAGCTGTAAGATGGAGGAAAATAGTTCTGTCAGTGAGCACATACTCAAAATGTCTGGGTTGCATAACCGCTTGACTCCGCTGGGAGTTAATCTCCCGGATGACGCGGTCATTGACAGAATCCTTCAGTCGCTTCCACCGAGCTACAAGAGCTTTGTGATGAACTTCAATATGCAGGGGATGGAAAAGACCATTCCTGAGGTATATTCAATGCTGAAATCAGCAGAGGTAGAAGTCAAAAAGGAACATCAAGTGTTGATGGTGAATAAAACCACTAAGTTCAAGAAAGGCAAGGGTAAGAAGAACTTCAAGAAGGACGGCAAGGGAGTTGCCGCGCCCGGTAAGCAAGCTGCCGGGAAGAAGCCAAAGAATGGACCCAAGCCCGAGACTGAGTGCTTTTATTGCAAGGGAAGTGGTCACTTGAAGCGGAACTGCCCCAAATACTTAGCGGACAAGAAGGCCGGCAACACGAAAGGTATATGTGATATACATGTAATTGATGTGTACCTTACCAGTACTCGCAGTAGCTCCAGGGTATTTGATACCGGTGCGGTTGCTCACATTTGTAACTCAAAGAAGGAGTTGCGGAATAAACGGAGACTGGCGAAGGACAAGGTGACGATGCGCGTTGGGAATGGTTCCAAGGTCGATGTGATCGCCGTCGGCACGCTGCCTCTACATTTACCTACGGGATTAGTTTTAAACCTCAATAATTGTTATTTAGTGCCAGCTTTGAGCATGAACATTGTATCATGATCTCGTTTAATTCGAGATGGCTACTCATTTAAATCTGAGAATAATGGTTATTCTATTTATATGAGAGATATGTTTTATGGTCATGCTCCGATGGTGAATGGTTTATTCTTAATGAATCTCGAGCGTAATGCTACACATATTCATAGTGTGAATACCAAAAGATGTAAGGTTGATAATGATAGTCCCACATACTTGTGGCACTGTCGCCTTGGTCACATAGGTGTCAAACGCATGAAGAAGCTCCATGCAGATGGACTTTTAGAGTCTCTTGATTACGAATCATTTGACACGTGCGAACCATGCCTCATGGGTAAAATGACCAAGACTCCATTCTCAGGAACAATGGAGCGAGCAACCAACTTATTGGAAATCATACATACTGATGTGTGCGGTCCAATGAATGTTGAGGCTCGCGGTGGCTATCGTTATGTTCTCACCCTCACTGATGACTTGAGTAGATATGGGTATGTCTACTTAATGAAACACAAGTCTAAGACCTTTGAAAAGTTCAAGGAATTTCAGAGTGAGGTTGAGAATCAACGTGACAAGAAAATCAAGTTCTTGCGATCAGATCGTGGGGGAGAATACTTGAGTCACGAATTTGGCACACACTTAAGAAAATGTGGAATAGTTTCACAACTCACGCCGCCTGGAACACTCAGCGTAATGGTGTGTCCGAACGTCGTAATCTCACTCTATTGGATATGGTGCGATCTATGATGTCTCTTACCGATTTACCGCTGTCATTTTGGGGCTATGCTTTAGAGACTGCCGCATTCACTTTAAATAGGGCTCCATCGAAATCTGTTGAGACGACACCGTATGAATTATGGTTTGGGAAGAAACCTAAGCTGTCGTTTCTAAAAGTTTGGGGATGCGATGCTTATGTCAAGAAACTTCAACCTAAAAAGCTCGAACCCAAGTCGGAAAAATGCGTCTTCATAGGATACCCTAAAGAAACTGTTGGGTATACCTTCTACCTCAGATCCGAAGGCAAGATCTTTGTTGCCAAGAATGGGTCCTTTCTAGAGAAAGAGTTTCTCTCGAAAGTAAGTGGGAGGAAAGTAGAACTTGATGAAGTATTGCCTCTTGAACTGGTAAGTGGCGCAGCTCAAGAAAATGTTCCAGAGGTGCCTGCACCGACTAGAGAGGAAGTTAATGATGATGATCATGAAACTTCAGATCAAGTTACTACTGAACTTCGTAGGTCCACGAGGACACATTCCGCACCAGAGTGGTACGGCAACCCTGTCTTGGAAATCATGTTGTTAGACAACGGTGAACCTTCGAACTATGAAGAAGCGATGGCGGGCCCGGATTTTGACAAATGGGTGGAAGCCATGAAATCCGAGATAGGATCCATGTATGAGAACGAAGTATGGACTTTGACTGACTTGCCCGATGATCGGTGAGCCATAGAAAATAAATGGATCTTTAAGAAGAAGACAGGCGCGGATGGTAATGTGACCATCTATAAAGCTCGGCTTGTCGCTAAGGGTTATCGACAAGTTCAAGGTGTTGACTACGATGACACTTTCTCACCCGTAGCGAAGCTGAAGTCCGTCCGAATCATGTTAGCAATTGCCGCATTCTATGATTATGAGATATGGCAAATGGACATCAAAACGGCATTCCTTAATGGTTTCCTTAAGGAAGAACTGTATATGATGCAGCCGGAAGGTTTTGTCGATCGTAAGAATGCTGACAAGGTGTGCAAGCTCCAACGCTCGATTTATGGGCTGGTGCAAGCATCTCGGAGTTGGAACATTCGTTTTGATGAGATGATCAAAGCGTTTGGGTTTATGCAGACTTATGGAGAAGCCTGCATTTACAAGAAAGTGAGTGGGAGCTCTGTAGCATTTCTCATATTCTATGTGGATGACATACTATTGATGGGAAATGATATAGAATTCTTGGAAAGCATAAAGGCCTACTTGAACAAGTGTTTTTCAATGAAGGACCTTGGAGAAGCTGCTTATATATTAGTCATCAAGATCTATAGAGATAGATCGAGACGCCTCATTGGTCTTTCACAGAGTACGTACCTTGACAAGATATTGAAGAAGTTCAAAATGGATCAGTCAAAGAAGGGGTTCTTGCCTGTATTGCAAGGTACGAGATTGAGCACGGCTCAATGCTCGATCACGGTAGAAGATAGAGAAAAGATGAGTGTCGTCTCGTATGCCTCGGCCATAGGGTCTATCATGTATGCTATGCTGTGTACCAGACCTGATGTAAACCTTGTCGTAAGTTTGGTAGGAAGGTACCAAAGTAATCCCGGCATGGAACACTGGACAGCGGTCAAGAATATCCTGAAGTACCTGAAAAGGACTAAGGAAATGTTTCTCGTTTATGGAGGTGACGAAGAGCTCGTCGTAAAGGGTTACGTCGATGCTAGCTTCGACACAGATCTGGATGACTCTAAGTCACAAACCAGATATGTGTATATTTTGAATGGTGGGGCAGTAAGCTGGTGCAGTTGCAAGCAAAGCGTTGTGGCGGGATCTACATGTGAAGCGGAGTACATGGCAGCCTCGGAGGCAGCACAAGAAGCAGTCTGGTTGAAGGAGTTCATTACCGACCTAGGAGTCATACCCAACACGTCGGGCCCGATGACTCGCTTCTGTGACAACACTGGAGCTATTGCCCTTGCCAAGGAGCCCAGGTTTCACAGGAAGACCAGGCATATCAAGCGTCGCTTCAACTCCATTCGTGAAAGTGTTCAAAATGGAGACATAGAGATTTGTAAAGTACATACGGACCTGAATGTAGCAGATCCGTTGACTAAACCTCTCCCTAGAGCAAAACATGATCAACACCAGAACTGCATGGGTGTTTGATTCATCACAATGTAACTAGAATATTGACTCTAGTGCAAGTGGGAGACTGTTGGAAATATGCCCTAGAGGCAATAATAAAATGGTTATTCTTATATTTCTTTGTTCATGATAATTGTCTATTGTTCATGCTATAATTGTGTTATCCGGAAATCGTAATACATGTGTGAATACATATACCACAACACGTCCCTAGTGAGCCTCTAGTTGACTAGCTCGTTGATCAAAAGATAGTCATGGTTTCCTGACTATGGACATTAGATGTCATTGATAACGGGATCACATCATTAGGAGAATGATGTGATGGATAAGACCCAATCCTAAGCTTAGCTCAAAGATCGTGTAGTTCTTTTGCTGTAGCTTTTCTGAATGTCAAGTATCATTTCCTTAGACCATGAGATTGTGCAACTCCCGGATACCGTAGGAGTGCCTTGGGTGTGCCAAACATCACAACGTAACTGGGTGACTATAAAGGTATATTACAGGTATCTCCGAAAGTGTCTGTTGGGTTGGCACGAATCGAGACTGGGATTTGTCACTCCGTATGACGGAGAGGTATCTCTGGGCCCACTCGGTAATGCATCATCATAATGAGCTCAATGTGATCAAGTGGTTGATCACGGGATCATGCATTACGGTACGAGTAAAGTGACTTGCCGGTAACGAGACTGAACGAGGTATTGGGATACCGACGATCGAGTCTCGGGCAAGTAATGTACCGATTGACAAAGGGAATTGTATACAGATTGATTGAATCCTCGACATCTTCGTTCAACCGATGAGATCATCGTGGAGCATGTGGGAGCCAACATGGGTATCTAGATCCCGCTATTGGTTATTGACCGGAGAGTCGTCTCGGTCATGTCTGCATGTCTCCCGAACCCGTAGGGTCTACACACTTAAGGTTCAGTGACGCTAGGGTTGTTAGGAAGACTTGTATGTGATTACCGAATGTTGTTCGGAGTCCTGGATGAGATCCCGGATGTCACGAGGAGTTCCGGAATGGTCCGGAGGTAAAGATTTATATATGGGAAGTTGTCATACGGTCGCCGGAAAGGTTCGGGGGCATATCGGTATTGTACCGGGGCCACCGGAGGGGTTCCGGGGGTCCACCGGGAGGGGTCACCTCTTCCGGAGGGCCTTATGGGCTGTATGGAGAAGGGAACCAGCCCAACTGGGCTGGAGTGCCACACCCCCCTAGGGCCCATGCACCTAGGGTTTGGGGGAAACCCTAAGGGGGGCGCCCCCTTGCTTGGGGGCAAGGCCCCCTCCCCTTGGCTGCAGCCCCCCCTCTAGATCTCATCTAGAGGGGGCCGACCACCTTCCCCCTTCCCCTATAAATAGAGGGGTGAGGGGAGGGCTTCACAAAACATCCAAGGCGCAGCCCCTCCCCTCCCCAACACCTCTCCTCCTCCATAAGAGCTTGGCGAAGCCCTGCCGGAGTACTGCAGCTTCACCACCACCACGCCGTCGTGCTGCTGTTGGATCCCTCTTCCTCAACCTCTCTCTCCTCCTTGCTGGATCATGGCGCGGGAGACGTCCTCGCTCCGTACGTGTGTTGAACACGGAGGTGCCGTCCGTTCGGCGCTAGGATCTTCGGTGATTTGGATCACGACGAGTACGACTCCATCAACCCCGTTCTCTTGAACGCTTCCGCTCGTGATCTACAAGGGTATGTAGATGCACTCCTCTCTCCCTAGTTGCTAGATGACTCCATAGATTGATCTTGGTGATGCGTAGAAAATTTTAAAATTCTTCTACGTTCCCCAACATGTTTTGCTCTATGTGCTTCACTTAGATCTTTTAGAGCACGGTGGTGGATTTGTTTTAAAGAAACTATTGATCTATCATGCTTCACTTAAATTATTTTGAGAGTCTCTTAATAGCATGGTAATTTTCTTAATAATAATATTCTTGGTATTCAAGATTTGTGAAACTTTCTTTTGAGTGTGTTGAATACTAAGAAAAGATTGAAGCATGATAATTGTTTTGAGATATGGAGGTGATAATATTAAAGTCATGCTAGTTGAGTAGTTGTGAATTTAAAGAATACTTGTGTTAAAGTTTGTGATTCCCGTAGCATGCACGTATGGTGAACCGTTATGTGACGAAGTTGGAGCATGATTTATTTATTGATTGTCTTCCTTATGAGTGGCAGTCGGGGATGAGCGATGGTCTTTTCCTACCAATCTATCCCCCTAGGAGCATGCGCGTAATACTTTGCTTTGATAACTTCTAGATTTTTGCAATAAGTATATGAGTTCTTTATGACTAATGTTGAGTCCATGGATTATACGCACTCTCACCCTTCCACCTTTGCTAGCCTCTCTAATATCGCACACCTTTCGCCGGTATCATACACTTACCATATACCTTCCTCAAAACAGCCACCATACCTACCTATTATGGCATTTCCATAGCCATTCTGAGATATATTGCCATGCAACTTTCCACCGTCTAGTTCATCATGACACATTCATCATTGTCATATTGCTTAGCATGATCATGTAGTTGACATAGTATTTGTGGCAAAGCCACCGTTCATAATTTCTTCATACTTGTCACTCTTGATTCATTGCATATCCCGGTACACCGCCGGAGGCATCCATATAGAGTCATACTTTGTTTTAGAATAAAGTTGTAATCATTGAGTTGTAAATAAATAAAAGTGTGATGATCATCATTCAAAAGATCATTGTACCAAGAAAAAGAGAATAAATAAAAAGGAGCAATGCTACTATCCTTTTTTTCCACACCTGTGCTTCAAAGTAGCACCATGTTCTTCATATAGAGATTCTCATATGTTGTCACTTTCATATACTAGTGGGAATTTTACATTATAGAACTTGGCTTGTATATTCCAATGATGGGCTTCCTCAAATTGCCCAAGGTCTTTGTGAGCAAGCAAGTAGGATGCACACCCACTAGTTTCTTTTGTTGAGCTTTCATACATTTATAGCTCTAGTGCATCCGTTGCATGGCAATCCCTACTCACTCACATTGATATCTATTGATGGGCATCTCCATAGCCCGTTGATACGCCTAGTTGATGTGAGACTATCTTCCCCTCCTTTTTGTCTTCTCCACAACCACCATTCTATTCCACCTATAGTGCTATATCCATCGCTCACGCTCATGTATTGCGTGAAGATTGAAAAAGTTAGAGTATGAAACAATTGCTTGGCTTGTCATCGGGGTTGTGCATGATTTAAATACTTTGTGTGGTGAAGATTGAGCATAGCCAGACTATATGATTTTGTAGGGATAACTTTCTTTGGCCATGTTATTTTGAGAAGACATAATTGCTTTGTTAGTATGCTTGAAGTATTATTATTTTTATGTTAATATAAACTTTTGTCTTGAATCTTTCTAATCTGAATATTCATACCACAATTAAGAAGATTTGCATTGAAATTATGCCAAGTAGCACTCCGCATCAAAAATTCTCTTTTTATCATTTACCTACTCGAGGACGAGCAGGAATTAAGCTTGGGGATGCCTGATACGTCTCCAACGTATCTATAATTTTTAATTGCTCCATGCTATATTATCTACTGTTTTGGACTATGATTTTCGGGAACATGATTTTCTCACCGAACGTGATCCAGGAGACTTGGACCCTGCTCCAAGGAACAAAAGAGGCGGTCACGAGGGTGGGGGGCGCGCCCCCTGCCTCGTGGGCCCCTCGATGCTCCACCGACGTACTTCTTCCTCCTATATATACACACGTACCCCCAAACGATTAGAACAGGAGCCAAAAACCTAATTCCACCGCCGCAACTTTCTGTATGCACGAGATCCCATCTTGGGGCCTGTTCCGGAGCTCCTCCGGAAGAGGGCTGTTATCACGGAGGGCTTCTACATCATTCTAGCCCCTCCGATGAAGTGTGTGTAGTTTACCTCAGACCTTAGGGTCCATAGTTAGTAGCTAGATGGCTTCTTCTCTCTTTTTGGATCTCAATACAAAGTTCTCATCCTCTCTTGTGGAGATCTATTTGATGTAATCTTCTTTTTGCGGTGTGTTTGTTGAGACCGCTGAATTGTGGGTTTATGATCAAGTCTATCTATGAATAATATTTGGATCTTCTCTTAATTCTTTTATGTATGATTGGTTATCTTTGCAAGTCTCTTCGAATTATCCGTTTGGTTTGGCCAACTAGATTGATAGTTCTTACCATGGGAGAAGTGCTTAGCTTTGGGTTCGATCTTGCGGTGTCCTTACCCAGTGACAGAAGGGGCAGCAAGGCACGTATTGTATCGTTTCCGTCGAGGATAACAAGATGGGGTTTATTTCCTATTGCATGAATTTATCTCTCTACATCATGTCATCTTGCTTAAGGTGTTACTCTGTTTTTAACTTAATACTCTAGATGCATGATGGATAGCGGTCGATGAGTGGAGTAATAGTAGTAGATGCAGAATCGTTTCCGTCTACTTGTCACAGACGTGATGCCTATATACATGATCATGCCTAGATATTCTCATAACTATGCTGAATTCTGTCAATTTCTCAACAATAATTTGTTCACCCACCGTAGAGTACTTATGCTCTTGAGAGAAGCAACTAGTGAAACCTATGGCCCCGGGTCTATTCTCATCATATCAATTTCCATCACTTTAATCTTGCTTTGCTTTTTTACTTTGCTTTTACTTTTTTACTTTGCATCTTTATACCAAAAATACCAAAAATATTATATCTATCAGATCTCACTCTCGTAAGTGACCGTGAAGGGATTGACAACCCCTAATCGCGTTGGTTGCGAGTAGCTATCATTTTGTGCAGGTACAAGGGACTTGAGCGTGGCCTCCTATTGGATTGATACCTCGGTTCTCAAAAACTGAGGGAAATACTTACGCTACTCTGCTGCATCATCCCTTCCTCTTTGGGGAAAACCAACGCAAGCTCAAGACGTAGCACCCATCAATAGATATCAATGTGAGTGAGTAGGGACTGCCATGCAACGGATGCACTAGAGCTATAAGTATATGAAAGCTCAACAAAAGAAACTAAGTGGGTGTGCATCCAACTTGCTTTCTCACGAAGACCTAGGGCATTTTGAGTAAGCCCATCATTGGAATATACAAGCCAAGTTCTATAATAAAAAATTCCCACTAGTATATGAAAGTGATATCATAGGAGACTCTCTATGTGAAGAACATGGTGCTAATTTGAAGCACAAGTGTGGAAAAAGGATAGTAGCATTGTCCCTTCTCTCTTTTTCTCTTATTTTTTATCTGGGCCTTCACACTTTATTTTCTTACAACTCAAGAATTACAACTCAATACTTAGAACAAGATATGACTCTATGTGAATGCCTCCGGCGGTGTACTGGGATGTGCAATGATGCATGAGTGACATGTATGAAGAATTATAAACGATGGCTTTGCCACAAATACGATGTCAACTACACAATCATGCAAGCAATATGACAATGATGAAGCGTGTCATAATAACAGAACGGTAGAAAGCTGCATGGCAATATATCTCGGAATGGCTATGGTAATGCCATAATAGCTATGTATGGTGGCTGTTTTGAGGAAGGTATATGGTGGGTGTATGGTACCGGCGAAAGTTGCGTGATACTAGAGAGGCTAGCAATGGTGCAAGGGTGAGAGTGCGTATAATCCATGGACTCAACATTAGTCATAAAGAACTCACACACTTATTGCAAAAATCTATTAGTTATCGAAAAAAGTATTATGCGCATGCTCCTAGGGGGATAGATTGGTAGGAAAAGACCATCGCTCGTCCCCGACCGCCACTCATAAGGAAGACAATCAATAAATAAACCATGCTCCAACTTCATCACATAACGGTTCACCATATGTGCATGCTACGGGAACCACAAACTTCAACACAAGTATTTCACAAATTCACAACTACTCAACTAGCATGACTCTAATATCACCATCTCCATATCTCAAAACAATTATCAAGTATCAAACTTCTCATAGTATTCAATGCACTTATATGAAAGTTTTTATTATTGCCATGCTGTTCTAAAGGACTCTCAAAATAATATAAGTGAAACATGAGAGAACAATAGTTTCTATAAAACAAATCCACCACCGTGCTCTAAAAGATATAGGTTAAGCACTAGAGCAAAAACTATATAGGTCAAAAGATATAAGTGAAGCACATAGAGTATTCTAATAAATTTAAAATCATGTGAGTCTCTTTCAAAAGGTGTGTACAGCAAGGATTATTGTGGTAAACTAAAAAGCAAAGACTCAAATCATACAAGACGCTCCAAGCAAAACACATATCACGTGGTGAATAAAAATATAGCTCCAAGTAAAGTTACCGATAGACAAAGACGAAAGAGGGGATGCCTTCCGGGGCATCCCCAAGCTTAGGCTTTTTGGTGTCCTTGAATTTTACCTTGGGGTGACATGGGCATCCCCAATATTAGGCTCTTTCCACTCCTTGTTCCATAATCCATCAAATCTTTACCCAAAACTTGAAAACTTCACAACACAAAACTCAAAATAGAAAATCTCGTGAGCTCCGTTAGCGAAAGAAAAGAAAACACCACTTCAAGGTACTGTAATGAACTCATTATTTATTTATATTGGTGTTAAACCTACTGTATTCCAACTTCTGTATGGTTTATAAAATCTTTTACTAGCCATAGATTCATCAAAATAAGCAAACAACGCACGAAAAACAGAATCTGTCAAAAACAGAACAGTCTGTAGTAATCTGTAGCTAACGAAAGATATGGAACCCCAAAAATTCTAAAATAAATTGATGGACGTGAGTAATTTATCTGTTAATCAACTGCAAGAATAATTAACTAAATATCACCTTCGAAATAAAAATGGCAGCAATTCTCGTGAGTGCTAAAGTTTCTGTTTTTTACAGTAAGATCAAAAAGACTTTTCCCCAAGTCTTCCCAACGTTTCTACTTGGCACAAACACTAATTAAACACAAAAAACACAACCAAAACAGTGGCTAGAAAAAATATTTATTACTAAACAGGAGCAAAAAACAATGAATAAAAATAAAATTGGGTTGCCTCCCAACAAGCGCTATCGTTTAACGCCCCTAGGTAGGCATAAAAGCGAAGATAGATCTAGGTATTGCCATCTTTGGTAGGCAATCCATAAGTGGCTATCATAATAGATTCATATGGTAATTAAATTTTCTTTCGAGGGAAGTGTTCCATGCCTTTCCTTAATGGAAATTGGAATCTAATTTTCCCTTCCTTCATATCAATAATTGCACCAATCGTTCTAAGGAAAGGTCTACCAAGAATAATAGGACATGAAGGATTGCAATCTATATCAAGAACAATGAAATATACGGGCGCATAGTTCCTATTTGCAACAATAAGAACATCATTAATTCTTCCCATAGGTTTCTTAATAGTGGAATCCACAAGGTGCAAGTTTAGAGAACAATCATCAAAATCACGGAAACCTAGCAAATCACATAAAGTTTTCGGAATCGTGGAAACACTAGCACCCAAATCACACAAAGCATAACACTCATGATATTTAATTTTAATTTTTATTGTAGGTTCCCATTCATCATAAAGTTCTCTAGGGATAGAAACTTCCAACTCAAGTTTTTCTTCATAAGATTGCATCATAGCATCAACGATATGTTTAGTAAAAGCTTTATTTTGACTATAAGAATAAGGAGAATTTAGCACGGATTGCAACAAGGAAATACAATCTATCAAAGATCAATTATTATAATTAAATTCCTTGAAATCCAAAATAGTGGCTTCATTGATATTTAAAGTTTTAATCTCTTCAATCCCACTTTTATCAATTTTAGCATCAAGACCTAAAAACTCCAAATTTTTAGAACGCATTCTAGGTAAAGGTGGCTCATCTTCAGTCCCATAATTATCAAGATTCATACTGCAAAACAAATATTTAATAGGGGACACATCAAGCACTTTTAGATCTTCATCTTTATTATCATGAAAACTAGAAGAACACACTTTCACAAAGCAATCTTTCTCAGCACGCATCCTAGCGGTTCTTTCTTTGCACTCATCAATGGAAATTCTCATGGCTTTGAGAGACTAATTGATATCATGCTTAGGTGGAATAGATCTAAGTTTCAAAGAATCAACATCAAGAGAAATTCTATCAACGTTCCTAGCCAATTCATTAATCTTAAGCATTTTTTCTTCAATCAAAGCATTGAAGCTCTTTTGCGAGGTAATAAATTCTTTAATACTAGATTCAAAATCAGAGGCCATCTTATTATCATTTCCATAAGAATTGTTGTAGGAATTACCATAATTATTATAGGAATTACTAGGAAACGACCTAGAATTAAAATTACCTCTGTACGCGTTATTACCAAAATTGTTCCTACCAACAAAATTCACATCCATAGATTCATTATTATTTTCAATCAAGGTAGTGTAGCGACCCGACCTCAGACAGTCCAGTCTCTGTGCTTAAGTGTCATCCCTGGATCGGTATGCTTACACACATAGTACTCGAGGATTTATAACAGAGGTAAATCACATGTATAAAGTAACTTAAAATATTATTACCTCAATCCAAATAGCGGAAGTAACAAGGTTGTGGATTCCCATCAACACCAACGGCAAAGTTGAGTGTAGAAATCGTAACCCTAACGTATCACTTACTCGTCGTAAGAAAATCCTACAACATGAGACGTTGCAGCCACAAAGGGTCAGTACATTGAATGTACTGGCAAATTCACACCATAGGATAATGATGAATAATAGCTATCATTACATGCATATATGGCTGGTGGAAAAGCTCTATGGTTATAATGCTTTTGCGATAAGCCAATTTTTCCCTACTGCAAAGGAATACATTTTATTTAACTACAAAGTTGGTTGAAAACATTGAGAATGGTAAACCCCATCTCCATCCTAATTAAAAGGTAATTAATAACCCAACAAAATTAATTTAGAGTGATGAGATCAACATGATAATCCAAGAACCACATACTCAAGATGTCCATAACTGGGGACACAGCTAATCATGATTAGTTTGTACATTCTGCAGAGGTTTGCGCACTTTCCCCCACAATACTTGATCTCCTCCGTTGGATTTCTTGCACTACATAATGTTTGAGGAACGGATGACTGAGACACAGTCTTTCCGAAGAGGTCCCCCTAACCGATAGATAGGCCTATACACCTACAATCCCCTACATCTGCTAGCCTATCATGGAAAGGTTTCCCACAACTTACTCAACTATGCCAGAGCCCATAATGGCATGTGGCTGCACACGGAAGTTTCTAGCATGAATAATCTTATGATCCCTTTGAACCTGGGTGGCAGTCCATACAAGAATCACAAAGTACCCCGGGATTTCCAAAAATATAGGCAACACTGGGTTCGCTAGGTGCCTCAATCCACGTAGATATATATATTAAAGTTGCCACCTTAAGTTAACCATTACTTAACAATACTCACATCTGTGATGAATACACTCAAACCCAAACCACGTCTACGATCATAGCATAGCAATATAAGCAACGTAGAAGTAACTCCCATAGGTTTGATAATAAACAGGTGAATAGGTACTACCTCATCTACTTCCCAAACCCACAATTTAATCAGATCCTAACCATGCAATTGTTTGAGGATAGATCTAATGCAATAAAACTGGGTGGTAAAGAGGTATGATCAAAGTGTGAACTTGCATGTATTGTTAATGAAGATGATTCGCACACAAAACTCTTGATAATTCTACTCGTCACACTCTGGTCAATCTATCGTAGGCAAGCAATAGGAACTACACATAAGCAATCACTCGAAAGGTCGGAAAGAACGAAGAACAATTCGGAAAACATCAAAACCAAGAAAATAACTCTTGCAACATAGAACAATTTCTAACAGTACCAAAATTATGTGAATTTGGCCTTGTCAAAAAGTTTAGGTCAAGAGCTTCAATTTGCAAAAAGAATAACGGAATTGGAGTTATAAAACTCAAGTTATGAACAAATGAAGTTTGAATATAAATCAATTTTAAATTTTCAAAAACATGTTTAAGTTGATTATCTGGATAGAGGGGATCATAACGAAGAAGTGGGCGTTGGTTTCGTCGGATTTGGATAAACGTGTAAAAAGATGTGATAGATTGAAAATCAGGGACTAATCTATAAATATAATATTCACGGATGGGTCCCTGGCTGAAATTAAAAAGAAAAAGAACAAAATATCGAGCGAACGCTCGCTACAGAGCTAACGAACGAAGACCATTCGCTATGTAATACTAACGGACGAACGTCCACTAATTAACCTGATTAAAAAATATAAAACCGGCTTTAAAAGAAAAACCAAAGAAAACCCAAAAATAAATAATAATCCGGACCGGGGAGGGTTATACCGGTTCGGTGGTTCGGCTGGGAAAAACCAACAGCGGCTCCGGCGAGGCGGCGTGCTCCGGCGCGGTTGCGGCAGCGCGGGCGGCGGGGTGCGGCGCAGGCAACGACAGCGAGCGGCGCGGGCGGTGATGCTAGCAGGCGGCGACGCGAAGCGGCACCGTGGTGGCGGCTCCAGATCTCGTCGTCGGTGGCGGCGGTTGGCGAAGTGCGGCGAGGCGAGGAGAGGTCGGCGGCGGGATGAGGGGGAGCGGAGGGGCGGCGGAGCTGCGGCTTATAAAGAGGGGTCGGGGAGGAGCTTCTTAGGGAAGGGGGCGGGCGCGAGGCGGCGGCAGCTCGGACTCCGGCGAGTCCGAGTTGAGGACGGGAGGAGGAAGGCGGCGCGACTTGGGCCGGCTAGCTGGGCTTCGGCCCAGTTGGCCCGGGGAAAACTTAAAAAAACAGCGCAAAGAAAATAAAGAAAATCTTAAATCAATAAAAATACTATAGGCATATAATATATCAAAATTTTCAGAAAAAGATTTCCTACAAGCTGAACATTTTTCTAGAGTCAAATAAAATCCACACAAATTCAAATAGAGCAAAGAGTGCTACTGCTCTAGTAAAATCCAGTAAAATCATTTTAAAAATACCAAAATTAATTCAAATTTATTTCTCTCCAATTTTGTGATGTAGGGAATCATGTTACCCTATTTTCCATATATTTTTATTTTGGAGAAAAATAATTTGAATAAAATCCAAATAACTCCAAATTGAAAATATTTTCAAAAGGACTTTGATTTTAATTCTTTTAAAACTTCCAACTCATATTTCATATATTTTGAAGAAGTCATATTATCTTCTCTCGTGAAAATCATTGAGTTGCTTGAAGTTTCTGAATTTTAAATATTTTCGAATGAAACTCAAATGTTTTCAAAAACCATTGTCATTTAAATAAATGGAAGAAGTCATGTCATCTTCTCTCAAGGGTTTTGCGATGAAAAGAATTTGAATTCATGGAGATCAAAACGCAAAATGGAAGTTTGGGAAAGTCCTTTTATTCCCTCTCATTTAACTTTCAAACAGTTTCAAATTTCACTCAAGCAATCATACAACCAAGGAAAACTATCTATTTAATATAACATTCCAAAATTTAGAATTTTGGGATGTTACAAACCTACCACCCTTAAAATGAATCTCGTCCTCGAGATTCGGAGAGGCTAGAAAGAAATACGTTAGGTTTGGGGTCTTCTCAAATTCCATCGATCGTCTCCGGGGTTTGGGGTGCTACCACCCTTAGAAACATCATTATAGTCTCATCAATACTCATATACTTCATCCTTATTGTTGACAGTGTCGGCCTTCTCAGATCTTCATGATAATTCCTTCTCTGGGCTCTTCCGGTAGTGGCATAACCTTTACCACAATTCTTCTGTCCTTTCATCTTGGTAAGGCTCTTCCATGACTGGGTCTTCTTAGCTGACGGGTCTGGCGCCAAAACTAAACAACTATCGATATCTCATGGTGGTCATCAATTCATGGTTTCTCCTGCAGGAAAGGGGCCTGGTTGATCCTCACCGTATAACCTACGGTTGGCAAAAGCTGCCTTGTACAAGGGAAAAATTGCTATACCATTCTAAGGTTTAAACAAGGTTTTGATCATCGTCTCTCTACTATAGGTAAGTCACTCAGATTACCATCCCACATAGCAAGGCGAATAATAAGAGTAAGTCGGTATGGTGATCAATCCATCCTGCACCCAAATCATTACCCTGTATACGGTTTAGCGAATCTTGCATTCTAACACTCGGTCATCCTCACAAGCATTGCATAATTTCTCTTATCAACGAACTGGGTTCGGATAAATCCATTGATTCTGCAAGCCAAACAAACATCTATCATTCCTTTACAACTCTTAGGTTTTGCGTAAACTCCTATAAAAGCGTATGTTGCTAAAATCGTAACTTCTTCTAGGGTTTTCCTTCAGCAAGGGTGTGCTTGCTTCTTGGCGGGTCCTGGAGCCTATGGGTTATGGCCCATCTCATCACTTGTAAACCTTGAACTCATCCTCGGGGCAACTGATCGTTATTCCAACATCCAACTTCCAGCTTCCTAGCATACTTAAAATTCATCCAATTGTATTGTCTCCCTTCCTTCTATTTGTACAAGACTAAGACGTGATTACTCAAACTCATCATGGGGTTGCAATTTCTCCATATTTCCAACATCATACCTCCTTTATCCAATAGCACTTCATTTCTTCATACTCTTGGGGATACCCCACATATCGAGACAAGACTCCTTATTTTGTCCAAAATCCACTTCGTGGTATATCATTCTCCTTTCCATGGGTCAAGTGTCTTCACAGGGTACTACCACCCTTAAAATGCACAAACTCATCCATAGACCATACTTCTCATATCCTTGAAAATGGTCAAACTCTTTCTTCATAGGGTAATAACTCATAAAGATTCAGCGTATGAAATCATGACACAAGAACTTTATTGCTTTCATGAATTCATTACAATATCTCAAACTTCCATTCCATAACTCAGTCCATATCCCCCCAAAAAATGCTTCCTACTAGGCTTATTACCAATATTAAATTATCAACTACTAAGCTCCAGCTTTCATCTTGTGGGGACATTTATTTGCATAGTGTCTTGTTTCCTTACAGCGTAAACACATAACTTCCGATAAGTCTTTAGGATTCTTGGGGATGGTGTCCACCCTTTGGGCTCTTGGCTTCTTCTTTAGACATTTATAGGCGTAATGACATAAACCCTGGCACCTGTAACAGGTGATATGACTCAGATCCTTCCTGGAATCCAATCTACTTCTCTTCCTGGACTTTTTCATTCTAATCAGGGCTTCTATTTCTTGTGGGTCATACTCTACTTTCTCTATCGGGAATTCTACTAGATCCCCATTCAGACTATTTTGGGAGTTGTGTCCTTCTTCTCCACATGAATAGCATGACTTGGTGTAGGGTTTATTTGGGTCTACTTTGGGTGTGTTCTCCACTTCTTCCTTCATCATAGGTTCTTCTAAAATTTCCATGAGGGCTCCTTTCCTTGCTTCTTTCTTCTGCTGGATGGTTCTTTGTACCATGGAGTAAATGTGACACTAAGCAGGGTAGTGGGAAGTCCGTTCACACAAGATACAAGTGATCTGCCTAGTTGGGCATTCTTCAGTTGGGTGACTTCCTTCACAATTAGGGCATTCATCCTTGTGTTCTTTATGGGTGTGTCCCATTTATCCACAAATATTACATGCATAAGGCTTCTTCTCTTTAGGTTCACATGGCTCTCGGGTAAGACGGGACCTTAGTAGAATCATCTTGAATTCATCCCAAGCATTGGTTCCATTCCATCCTTGTATGGCTTGATGTATCTCTCGCCATTTTGCAGCACCTTGTGTGATCTTTCATAGGGTGTATGGAACCATATACTCTCCTTCATTACCGTGCTCCTTCATGTGATCTTCCATGTTCCGTATCCAGTGTGCTACCTCCGGATGTGTCATGAATCTCGGAAATACTCGTCCATCTCCATTTGTCATTGTTTGGAATCCAAGGGTTTTGGGGTGAGATAAGAGAGATCGAGAGGGATGCACACAATACAAACAATAGCTTTGAAAAGACAGATTTTATTTGTGGCTGTCGGAAAAGCATCAAACAAATAAAAGCTCACAAACATCGCATCTAAAGTAGGTATATAACAGGGGTTTGGTCTTCTAAAGGTCAATAAATTTTCAAAGTCACCAGACTCTTCAAGTCTTGCTCATGTCTCCGATGGCTTCTTCCGATGGTGCTTGTCCTTCTCAAGTTCTTTTGCTAGATCATCTCTGTTGTCGCAAAGTCTATCGTGACATCCTTTAATATTTCTGGAGTTGCGTTCCAAACTTCTGGGTTTCATCAACCTCGACATGAACCATGACCCTACTGTCCTTTAGTAACTAATGAATCTTTGGTGTCTCAAGGTTTTGCTCCTCTAGCTTGGCTCCTTTCAGCTTCTGGGTCATGAGTTCTTCATGAAACGCTTCCTTATCTAATACTGCTTCCTGTAGGTCCATCTTAACTTTTTGATGTAACACTCCAGATCCTGGAGATACACCAGCTAAGGTTAAAACTTCGTCTTGCTGATAGGTGCTCCATCGGCCTTCTTGTCATCCAATCCTTGCAATGAAATGCATGCTTAACTTAGCACGGCGGCAATAGCATAAGCGGGCGTTAAAATCATGGATAGCCGTGTTTTTGCTCTTGCCATTTCAATGAGCTATCATTCCATAGTTCATATATCCCGCCTTAGGGTTTCTTGACAAAAACTTTGAGTTCTAATGCTCCATGCTCCAGTATTTCTTCGATACACCTTGATCTCGGGTAGTGACAGCTTCCATAGTCTGCCAAGTTCCATAAGGGATGCCTTCCTAGGTCATACAAATCCAGAAAATTCTACAGGACCTTCAAATTCCCCTAGTCTTTGGAGTCTTCAACCATTGTAGTTTCCATTATCATAATGTATGGTAAAATCCTCTTCATTCCAAAGTGGACTTAGTTGTCCGATATCTTGAACTTCTTGGAGTGATCCCATCAGCTGAATCTTCGTGTGGTCAAAAGGGAAAAAGGGGTATGGTCTCACTAAAAGGGAATATTTGAATAAGCTCAGAAGAGAAGAGAGGTAAAAGATCCTTTTGAAAAAGAAAGTTTTAGAGAAAATCCTTCCTATGGGCTTGCCAGTTTCTAGGGGTCATGTCCTACAGTCAACATGTGCTCTGATACCATCTTGTAGCGACCCGACCTCAGACGGTCCTGTCTCTGTGCTTAAGTGTCATCCCTGGATCGGTATGCTGACACACACAGTACTTGACATGTATAAAGTAATGTAAAATTTTATTACCTCAATCCAAATCGCGGAAGTAACAAGGTTGTGGATTCCCATCAACACCAACGGCAAAGATGAGTGTAGAAATCGTAAACCTAACGTATCACTTACTCATCGTAAAAATCCTACAACATGAGACGTTGCAGCCACAAAGGGTCAGTACATTGAATGTACTCGCAAATTCACACCATAGGATAATGATGAATAATAGCTATAATTACATGCATATATGGCTGGTGGAAAAGCTCTATGGTTATAATTTTTTTGCGAAAAGCCAATTTTTCCCTACTGCAAAGGAATACATTTTATTTAACTGCAAAGTTGGTTGAAAACATTGAGAATGGTAAACCCCATCTCAATCCCAATTAAAAGGTAATTAATAACCCAAAAAATTAATTTAGAGTGATGAGATCAACATGATAATCCAAGAACCAGATACTCAAGATGTCCAAAATCGGGACACGACTAATCATGATTAGTTTGTACACTCTGCAGAGGTTTGCACATTTTTGCCCACAAGACTCAATCTCCTCCGTTGGATTTCTTGCACTACATAATGTTTGAGGAACGGATGACTGAGACACAGTCTTTCCGAAGAGGTCCCCCTAACCGATAGATAGGCCTGTACACCTACAATCCCCTACATCTGCTAGCCTGTCATGGAAAGGTTTCCCCTATATCGATATTTATTGCATTATGGGTTGTTATTACACATTATGTCACAATACTTATGCCTATTCTCTCTTATTTTACAAGGTTTACATAAAGAGGGAGAATGCCAGTTGTTGGATTCTGGGCTAGAAAAGGAGCAAATATTAGAGACCTATTCTGCATAGCTCCAAAAGTCCTGAAACTTCACAGAAGTCATTTTCAGAATATATAAAAAATACTGAGCGCAAGAAGTTCCGGAGAGGGGACACACCCTGCCCACGAGGGTGGGGGGCGCGCCCCCCTACCTCGTGGGCCCCCTGGTGGCCCTCCGATGCCCATCTTCTGCTATATCGAGTCTTTCGATGTGGAAAAATCATAAGCCAGCTTTCGGGATGAGACTCCGCCGCCACGAGACGGAACCTTGGCAGAACCAATCTAGGGCTCCGGCGGAGCTGTTCTGCCGAGGAAACTTCCCTCCGGGAGGGGGAAATCATCGCCATTGTCATCACCAATGATCCTCTCATCGGGAGGGGTTCAATCTTGTTGGGGATATTACTACCGGAGGTAATCCAGCCTTGGGTAGCCGGGTTGACTCTTTGAAGATTAGAAGCCCATGAAGATGTAAAGATGCTAGCGCTTTACAGGGGGCCCAAAGGCGAGTTACAGTATGTAAATGTAAACCGGCCCAGTCATGTAACTTGTATAGTAAGATAGAAAGAGAGAGGCCGAACCGGATACGTTTATAAACCGGCTTCGGGACTCTGTAGCCCGGCGGGCGTCAACCTATGTATATAAAGGGACGACCCGGCCGCGGTTTAGAGAGAGACAACAACTCGAAAGCCAGACAAAGCAGAATCGCTCCCTGGCCATCGAAACCCTAGCAATACCAATCACAACTAGACGTAGGATTTTACCTTCATCGAAGGGGCTGAACTAGTATAAACTCCCGCGTCCCCTTGTCCGGTTTAACCCCTTTAAGCTAACCCGTTGTGATGGCTCCACAACTAAGTCCTTTCACGAGGACATCTACCGTGACAAACCCACGACAAATCTCCATCAACATCTTCACGAGCACCATCTCATCTCAAACCCTAGTTCATCTCTTGTATCCAATTCTTGTCTCCAAGTCTGGGATTGGTACCTGTGGGTTGCTAGTACTATTAATTACTCCTTGTAGTTGATGCTAGTTGGTTTATTTGGTGGAAGATCATATGTTCAGATCCTATATGCATATTAATACCCCTCTGATTATGAACATGAATATGCTTTGTGCGTAGTTACATTTGTTCCTGACGACATGGGAGAAGTCTTGCTATTAGTAGTCATGTGAATTTGGTATTCGTTCGATATTTTGATGAGATGTATGTTGTCTCTCCTCTAGTGGTGTTATGTGAACGTTGACTACATGACACTTCACCATTATTTGGGCCTAGAAGAAGGAATTGGGAAGTAATAAGTAGATGATGGGTTGCTAGAGTGACAAAAGCTTAAACCCTATTTTATGCGTTGCTCCGTGTCACGACCGGATTTTCGGGGTATTAACTTCCTAGAAAATGGCCGTTGTGCTCACCAGCCCCAGGATTACTGTTAGCTGATGAGGCACCAACTTGATACAGAAATCCCAAGCAAAAATATAAAATATGCAATACAAGACCATTCGTGCCTGTGAGTACAACAATTAGTTTCTAGTGGTCGATGGCGGAAGCGGTTTGTGGATCATCAGAGTCTATGGGACTCCATTTCCCACTGGAACAGCTGACCAGGTCAACTCCTATCTTCGCGAGGCTGCTATCACCGTTGCTTAGTTTCCGGGGCTGTCATCGCAACGCTTCTCTTCATGCAGAAATCTGGCCAAGACAATAGCCAGGGACAAGCCAGTGAGTACTTTGAATGTACTCGCAAACATTATGAACACTGGGATAATATAATTGATAATCATGCACTGAAATATTCTATGATCACATCGTCAGTCATAAATAAAACATCTTTTAAGCATACAAGCAGTTGTTTATATGCAACATGAATAAGCAATAATGGAGTGGGAATAAAATGCCGCAGTCGGGCGTCTGTGCGACACCACATAAAGGGCTTATAAAGTAAATAAATAACAAGCAATGCCACAATCGGGCGTCTCAGTGACACCACGTAAAGGGCTTATAAAGTAAATAAATAACATGCAATACCACAGTCGGGCGTCTCGGTGACACCACATAAAGGGCTTATGAAATAAATAAATAACAAGCAATGCCACAGTCGGGCGTCTCAGCGACACCACATAAAGGGCTTATAAAATAAATAAATAACAAGCAATGCCACAGTCGGGCGTCTCAGCGACACCACATAAAAGGGCTTATAAAATAAATAATCACAATGAATATCCAGGAGGTAGAACCGTCCCAGGGATACTCAATGATATAAAGGGTTAGTCCATAATAATAATAATCAAAATCTTCACAAGTCAGAAGTCACAATCCAAGTTCTGGTTTAACAATTTCTCCTCCGAAGACCGACACTAAGACCAACCCTTGACCCATCCCAGACTGAAATCCTTAACCATGGACACGGCTATTCAAATAGGTTTAATCTCTGCAGAGGGTGTACTCTTTACCCACGAGTAACGGATTCCTTTAGTCCATCGGGACTAATTCCGTCTACGGTCTTTTAATTGAAAACACACCTGACTTACAAACACCAGCTTAACTCACCGGTGTCTGGAATCACCCACGACACTTGTTAAGCAAAACTCTAAGTGGGGAGGCTACAACCTCGCGTAGCATGGGATCAAATTTATATCGCGCGCTCTAAGGGGTGGCCTCCCCTCTCGGTCCCAACCGGAAACACCCATGCCCCCGGACCAGGTGGCCTGCCTACTGGCTACAACCGGTATCTTCCACCATGGCCTCTCTGTACGGTGTGTGCTTGAAAGGGGTTGGCGACTTACTGAACCGTACCCTACCTGCGGCAGGGACAAGTGGTAGTACAAAACAAGTATGGGGGTTACTGGAACAAGACTCGATCTACGGTCGACTCAGGAGGTTCATAAATTCCCTGCATGACATGTATAACAAATATATTTCAACCAACAAAATCACCACTCAATATACCTTACCATGCCATACCGGACATAACCGTCCCGACGGAGACCGGCGATAAGCTCACGCCTACCCAAGGCAGAGGCTTTCCCGGATTCCTTTCCGGCATGCATGCAAGGCACATGAGGATGATTACCATCACAAGTATATTCATTTCCAACAGCAAGGAAATCACTAATATGCCTTCATGCAAATGATCGTATCGCGACATAAAATAACGAGTTTTTCCAAAGTAAGGTGGTGTTATAACCGTGTCAACTAACACACCAAAAATATTATGCCGGGGTTCAGGATGCTTGCCTTCATGGTGTGGAAAGGCAGGGTGCACTCCAAAACTTTTGAAAGCTTTCTCCTCTCTCCAAAAATCCTATTCAAAATATTTTTGAATCAATATGTAGTTTCAAAAACAGTACCAAAAAGTTGTCTAAATTTTTTTGAAATAAATCTTAAAATAAACTAGACAAAATTTGAGGAAGGTAGGAAAAAGAATCAACTCATTTGGAGTTGTATTTAAAAAGTTATAGCCAGTCAAAGATTTGGTCAAAATCTGTTTTGAATAAAATCAGAAAAAGAAAACAGTTCAAACGAGATTACGCTTTCGGGCAGAGAAAACGTACTACGGGTTTTACGCCTCCACTTATACAGCATGGACCGCGCGGGGAGTCACTGACAGTGGGTCCAGGGGGGCCACTAGTCAGGTTTGACTAGTCCCCACTCCCTCCTCTTCTCTGCCCGAGCAGAGGCGGGACATCCGGCGATCGTCGCCGGCAAACGGCGGTTCTTCGCGAGCATCTGAATGCAGTGATGGATCCGCCACTCCTAGGCGGTCCTCCCGGTGGTTGTAGGGTCGTCGAGGGTGGAGGGAGTCACCGTCGACGAGCTTCGCGGTGGCCAGTGGCTTCGGGAGCAAAGTGGATTTGTGGCTTCGTGGCTCTCCGTCGTGGGTGGGGGTCTGGGCGGCTCCGCAAGATGGAGTGGAGTCGTTTGGTGGCGTTGGGAGGGCCGGGGAGGCTCTGGTTGTGCCGAACGGAGCCGGGAGGCGGCGGTGGCCGAACTAGCCGGAGTCGGGGAAGACGGCCCCTTCCTCTTCAATTGACGGTAACGGGGGCACTAGGAGGACGGTGTGAGGCTGCCCGAGTGCTTGGAGGAGCTCGGGGCTCCTTAAATAGGCGAGTCAAGGCGGTTCCGTGGCAGCCGGGGATAAGTTCACCGGCAAACCGCCTCTCTTTTGCGGCAGAGCATCGTGGCGGCGACGAGAGCTAGCGGACACGCTTGTGGATGAGCTCGCGCTGCTCCAGGGGGCAGGTGGCGAGCGGGAGAGGCTCGGGCGGCGCCGACATGAGCAGGGGCTGTCGGGCGGCCGTGGCGGCTAGCTCCTGGCCTGCCGGGGACGTGGCGAGGGGCTGCTTGGTGTGATGCATTGAGAAGGGGAGTGTGTGGCGCGGCTCTGCAGTGAGGGCAAAACCAGGGGCGCGACGTGGCGGCTCGGGCGCGGCACGTGCAAAACGCGCGCTCTGCTCGCGCTCCGGGCGTGCACGGCACTCGTTCGACGAAATGCCAGGGCGACCAAAATTGCTAGGGAGCTAATGCAAATCCACAGGCCTAGGTTAGAGACATATTGAAGGCTACTAGACAACTTGGTTTGGACAAGGGACAAGTTCACAACACAAAACTTTCAACCATGCCAAATATGTCTATGCACACAGGGTGTTTGACAAAATGCCAGAAGCATTTAGGAAGTTCTTGGAGTGGTCAAAACTTCCAGAGTGGGGTCTCTTTAGATGAATAAGAGGGTGGTGAGGTTAGTTTGCCAAAGACAGAAACTTGTTAGTGCAAGTTTTGCAAAACTTCAATTCTGGACAGGAGACAAATGACATCACTTCATGAACCAAAAATGATCCAATGGGTGCATGCTCCTGGACTTAGGGGTTTGGTAGGGTTGACTACAAGTAGGAGAAAGCACAAGGTCACTGGAGCAAAAATAGATAGGGTTGTAGTAGAAATCACAAGGCTGGACCAGAATGAAAATGAGGTTGATTCACTCAATTTTTTCAAAGGACATCACTGGGTTTTTGCATAAAGTTGAATCATGTGCTACTACCAACATCCCATAATTTTGGTGGAGTCTAGAAGAAAATATTTAAATGGGTTGTAGTGCAAAATTGCACTCTGGACCAGAGAAGAAAATTGGGTGTAGAGCTCAAAATATTTCATGAATAAAAGCTATTTTTGCATAAAAGTGATTTAAAAACATCACATGACATCTCCAAATTTTGGTTGGAATTTTAAGTGAATTTATCAAATGGTTGTAGTTCAAATATGGCCATATAACCTTGAAAAACCATTTTTCAAGAAAATAAAGATCAAGCAAATTAATTATGTAATTAGTTCTACTAATAAAAGAAGAGTTTTTCTTGAGAGGTTAAACAAGTCCAATAACATACTTGAAAAGTTTTCTCTTTGGGGAAAAACTCCATAATAACAAGGGAGAAAATGGTTCAAAAAAAATCAAAAAGGGAGCCCAGAAAATAAAAGTTTTAATTTCCTGGCAAAATTTTAATTTATTAAAACAAGGTCAAAATTTTGGGGTGTCACACTCTGTAAGGGGCTGATTTGCATCCATATGTTTCATGCTATGGTTAGGTTTACCTTAATACTTTTGTTGTAGTTGCGGATGCTTGCAATAGAGGTTAATCATAAGTGGGATGCTTGTCCCAGTAAGGGCAGTACCCAAGCACCGGTCCACCCACATACCAAATTATCAAAGTACCGAACGCGAATCATATGAACGTGATGAAACCTAGCTTGACGATAATTCCCATGTGTCCTTGGGAGCACTTTTATCTATATAAGAATTTGTCCAGGCTTGTCCTTTGCTACAAAAAGGATTGGGCCACCTTGCTTCACCTTATTTACTTTTGTTACTTGTCGCTCGTTACAAATTATCTTATCATAAAACTATCTATCACCTACAATTTCAGTGCTTGTAGAGAATACCTTGCTGAAAACCGCTTATCATTTCCTTCTGCTCCTCGTTGGGTTCGACACTCTTACTTATCGAAAGGACTATGATAGATCCCCTATACTTGTGGGTCATCAAGACTCTTTTCTGGTGCCGTTGCCGCGGAGTGAAGCGCCTTTGGTAGGTGGAATTTAGTAAGGAAAAATTTATATAGTGTCCTAAAATTTACTGTCACTTGTTACTATGGAAAGTAATCCTCTGAGGGGCTTGTTCGGGGTATCTTCACCTCGTCCAGTAGAGCAAAGAGTTGATCCTCAACCTACTGAACCTACTAAAAATGAAAATGAAAATGAAAATGTCTACTTTGAGATTCCTTCGGGTATGATAGAAAAACTGCTAGCTAATCCTTTTGCACGAGACGGAATAATGCATCCTGATGAGCACCTAATATATGTGGATGAAGTTTTTGGATTATTTAAGCTTGCAGGTGTACCCGATGATGTTATTAAGAAGAAGGTCTTCCCTTTATATTTTAAGGGAGATGCATTGACATGGTAGGCTATGTGATGATATGGGATCATGGAACTACAAACGATTGAAATTGGAATTTCATCAGAAGTTTTATCCTATGCATCTTGTTCATCGTGATCGCAATTATATATATAATTCTTGGTCTCGCGAAGGAGAAAGCATTTCTCAAGCTTGGGGGAGGCTTAAATCAATGTTATATTCATGCCCCAATCATGAGCTTCCAAGAGAAATAATTATTCAAAATTTATATGCTCGGTTTTCTGATAACAATCGCACCATGCTCGATACTGTCGGCGTTCTGGGAACGGGAGTCCCCAGACTTGCCTGTCTGCGGCCTGCGGCGTGGCTCAAAGGGGGCCCAGCACGGCCCGTCTTCATCAACACAGACCCAAGACTCTCGCGAGGGTCCAAGCCTCGCGGGGCGGATGACACGGAGCTTCCTCAGGCACGGCCTCATCAGGCTGGCTCGCGAGGAGGCGGAGAGATCAAGGCGGGGTACCTCACAAGGTGCCCGTGACGCAGGCCATGACCGCGGGGTACCTCACAAGGTGTCCTTCTTTCCTCTTTGGTGCAAAGGGAGCAAGCGCAGGCGAGAGCATCAAGCGAAGGCACCTGTTTCGGTGCAACGAGACCAAGACCAGTCCAACAGCAGGGAAGAAGTCATTATGGAGCCCAAGCCAGCGTCACCACCAGAGGCTTTGGCAGGCGAGGACCAACTTTAGTCAGGATAAGTGTACCGGATGTTCCCCTTTAAAATGGCCAATTGTTGGCGCCCTTCCTGCTCAATATTTGGGAAGAGGCCTAGGGCCTTTGCCTATAAATAGGACTAGCCACCCACAGAAGAGGGGGACCGAGATCGGATCGCAATCGAGAAGAGAGAGAGAGAGAGAAGGGTGACTGAACTCCTCCTAGCAGTTCATCTCCCCAGCCAAGAACAGACCCTTGCGATGCTGTTCTTCCTTGTATGACTCATCATCATCTGCCCAAGAGGCAATCCACCACACCACACACTAGAGTAGGGTATTACACCACAACGGTGGCCCGAACCAGTATAAACCCTATGTCTCTTGTGCTGTTCTTTCCATAGCTTAGATCTTAGCGAGGCGGAGGGGCGCAGGTAGGTAGAAGGCGAAATCTCCGCGCGCACCCCAGTGTTCGAACCTCAAGGGTCTGCCGGAACCTGAAATCCGACATTTGGTGCGCCAGGTAGGGGTGCGCCAGAATCCACCTTCTACCGCTTCGTGTCCCGTCGCGTCGTCATCACCATGTCCGGCGACCAGGCAGGCAACCCAGATCCATGGGCGGTGTGGCCCGCCCGTGCAGAGCCGCTCGCCTCGGGCGACCCCGTGCCCCAGGCAGCTCGCGGTCCGTGGGGCGCTGCGGGCCGCGGGCGACGCGGACAGGCTTCGACAGTTCTCACACCGCGGCAGGCGCGGTCGGCAGCAAGGGCCTCCAATCACGCAGCGACCACGACACCGTACACCCGCCGGGAGCAGGCGAACTCGAGGGCCGCGCTCACGGTGGCCCGAGAGCTGCTGCAGTGCAGGCTGCTGGAGGGCGGCCGCGACGTGCTGCTGGAGCGGGTGGCAGAGCTCCTGGGCTTCGCCGCCTCGGGGGCTCACCCCTTCTGCACCCAGCTCCCATCTCAAGCCCAGGGCGGCCCACGCGGGGGCTCCGCGCGCGCCCGCGGGCTCCAAGGCTACTCCAACGCCAGCGAAGCTGTCGGCACCGGACTGGCGGCGGCGCTGCCCCCGCTCCCAGTCCGCGAAGAAGAAGGACTCGACGCGACACACGGCCCCAGTGGACAGCCGTGCTACCACCCCACGGTGGGCATGTCAAGCAGAGCTGCGTGGCACGCGGAGCACTACGGCATGGCCTTCGGGATGACGGCGCCAGAAGAATACGTGCCCCTCATGATGGACCAAGGACACCCCCACGAGGGCGAACAAGGCTCGCTCCTCAGCCCAAGCTGGGGGGACGAGGCGCCAGAAGCTGAGCCCTTCCAGGAGCCCCGGGACGGTCCCACTGGCCACGCTGGAGGCAACGATTATCGGGTACCGCTAATTCCTCAGGAGCAGGCATACGCTAATCATGGATCGCAGGAGGTGCAGGTCGCCACAGCAAGCAGCTGCCCCGCTCCCACAGTCTCCTACCCCTCGGGAGGAGGGCGCAGAGGGCTGCAGGAGAGGGGCCGAGATCCGACATCACCACCGCGGCATTCGGAGCAAGGTGTTCGCAGGAGGTAGGCCCTCTGCTGGGGAGGTGCCTCAGGGCCTGCCCCTGGCGGAGGACCCGTGGTCGTCGGGGGAACCGCTGGCGACCACTCTACCCCATCGGCGGTGTCCTGGTTTCCGGTCGTCGTTGATGGCACTAGAGTGTGGCGCAAGGCGGGGCCCTCGTCTGGCGATATGAAGCAAGGCCGGTACCTGTGAAGAAGGCCCAGTGCCTGTGAAGCTCGCCGCCCCGTGACCACTCTCACGTAATAATGAGTGGGGTTGTACACGCCCCGGAGTCTCAGGGGTGCCGGCCTCAGGCCCTGGGGCTCCCTCCCACGCCTAGTGGCAGCACTTAGCTCCGCGCTGGTGAGAAGACGTCCAAGACTAGATTAGGTGCCGGACGCGGCCTTTTGTCTGCTTTCGTTGCTTTTCCCTTTGGTTGTCGCTTTCCCCCGCTGGATTTAAGTTGGATTCGAATTTGAGATTTGCGTGTGTTCGGGGAAGGGGTGGTTAGTCTCGTTCGAGCAATTTCTCGCGTTTTGGTTACCACTTCGCCTCAGCTGCCTCCCCTCGTGAGCCCCTCGTGAGCCGGGTCAGGCCTAGCTTGCGCGCAGCCCAGACTGCCGCCGCCGCGTCCTCTCAGGAGGGTTTTTTATGCAGATCCTACGGATTCGGTCAAGGAACACTCGGGAGACCACAGCCTCCCACAGGCTACCTCAGGGCCCGCACGGGACAAAGGTAAACTAGTCGACCAGCGCGTCTCTTAAAGCCAACCACTTGGCGCGAGCGCATGGGCAATGTAACGTCTACTAGTACGAAGAACACAAGTTTTACATGAGGGGCTCCCCCTCCAAAATGCTCTCACAGCCATCAGGCCAAAACCTGAGTTCTATTCATGCAGGGTAAGGAAACAGGAACGATGCGCGATCAGTCAGATGTATCCCCCAATGCGTCTTCAGGAGCACCATCCGAACCGTTGCTGGCGTCGCTGAACTCGCCATCGCAGTTTGCGTCGCCGCCAGTGGCGTCAGGGCCGTTCGCCACACCGCCCTCGTCGGCAGCCATGATCACGCTGTCGTTGTCTGAAGCGAAGGCCCTGACAAGAGCATCCACATTGTCTTCCACCCAGTGCGCCTGGTCGTCTTGGACGGCCTGGGGGACTGGGGCGATGGCGGCATCGAAATCGAAGTGGGGATCCATGTTCTGGAGATGGCTGAAGACACGAGAAAAGGCGCGCCCGAGCAGGGCGCGGCTCCTCTCCTCCACCAACCTGTCGGCCCTGACCGACCGCGCCTCCAGCTGCGTCACCACGTCAATGAAGAACTGAAGGTTGCCGGCGTAGTTGACTGCGTGCAGCTCGCCAACAGCCACCTCGCAGATGTTGCCCAAGGCTGTGTTGGCTCTCTCCCGGAGCGTGGTGAGCATGGGGCCGTGTTCTTGCTCCAGGATCCGCCGCTGACGTATCTCGTCCGCATTCTGGCGCGCGACGACCTCAGCCTCCTCCACCCGCTGGCGAAGAAGGAGCACCTCGGCCTGGGAGGTGGTTGACTCCCCTTGCGCTACCTCAAGGGCGGCCCAAAAAGCATCGGCCCGCCTTGTCGCTTCCTCCAGCTTGGCCCTCAAGGCAGCAGTCCTACCTTCAGCCTCGGCCCGGATCAACTCCAGCCTCTCCTCGAACTCGTGCTCGAGGTTCAAGCGCGCCATCGCCACCCGACGTCCGACCTCCTCCAGGACACAGGCTTCCCGTGCAGCGATATCATCCTCCGCCTGCATCACCAAGCGCTCCCTCATCTCCAGACGCTCATACTCGCGGGTACGTTCGGCAGCTTCCAGCGTCAGCGCCTCCTCACGCTTCTGGATCTCTGCTGGGTCGCCAGAGGCCACCTTCATCGACGCGAGGGCTGCCTCGTGCAGCTCCACTTGCTCCTCCAGTGAGTGGCACCAGGCCAGGAGCTCCCGAGCCCGCTCCTCCACCGCATCTCGCCGCCGATCAGCTTCCCGGGCCTTCTCAGCGACCCAAGATCGGGCCTCCCGAGAGGCCACCAGCGACGCCTTGGCCTCTGCATCGTCAAGGTCGCGCTGACGGCGCGCAAGGGCGATGGCACCCTCTAGCTCGCGCCTCTTTGCAACCAGGCGCAGGCCCTCGGCCTCAAGGCGCGCGTCTTCATCAGCAAGCTCCTCACCAAGCAGGCTCACCGCGTCAGCCGCCCTTCGAAGGAATCCTTGGCGAAGAGCGCGACGCTCCTGGGCGCGCTTGAGCACATCTTCCACACCATCATCTGCCCCAAGCAAGCGCCGGGGGCCTCGGATCAGCACTCCCCCTCCGGGCAGGGGGCTGGGGGCTGGCACCCTCGCGACGGTCGGGCACGCCATGCCAGAAGCCCGGCCTGGAGCCAGCCCGTCCCCAGATGAAGAGCGCAGGGAGCACCTCAGCCAATCGCAGTCCATGACCAGGCGAGAAGCCCACGGCAGGCTGGCTATGCCACGAGAAGGCCCGCGAAGGAGGATCGCAAGGTGCGCAGGGCCACGATGCGCCTCAGGATGGTTCGCCTCTCCGATCACCCTCACCACTAGGGCTCTATTGCTCGGAGCGCTTGAGGACGGTGGAGGGGGCGAAGCCAAGGGAGATGGCACCTCAGCCATCTCCGCGAGCTCGGCTGGAAGGGGCCTGCGGAGCAAGGATCAGTAAAAGCAACAGAAGGATCGAGAGCTGGGAAAGGAGAAGGCTTACTCATCAGTGGCGAAGTACTTCCTACGCTTCAGCAGGCGACAAGGGTAATCGTCGCCCAGGGCCTCCCTTCTCTTCCGGAGGGCCTCAAAGTCCACGCGGAAGCGGCCCAAGAGTTGAGCGCAAGGATCAACCTGCGACGAAGACGGAGCGTCAAGGCGATCCGTGTCAGGGGCGCCTGCCTGATGTGCATTGCCAATCGCCTCGCCAAGAGAAGTGGCTGGAGCCTCAGGGGCCTCATTCGCAGGCTCTGACGGCAGCTGCTGGCTACCCTCAGCCTCAGTGGCACGGGCCCCAAGAGCTGCTCCCTCATGAGCATCGCCCGGCGCTGTCACCCCGCCGGGAGCCCCCTCGGCCTCTGGCGCCTCATGCCTCCCTGCTCCGCCACTTGAGGAAGAGTCGCCTTGGCCGACTGGAAGGGCAGTCACCATCACTGGGTTCTCGCGAGGCCCCTGGAGGCCGGCGGGGCGCGGCCCCCACTCATCAAAGATAGGCATCTGATTCACAAAATCGCCCCTGTTCTGGCAGAGGTACAACAAGGCCCCTCCCTGCTGGATGCTGCCAGGGTTGGGTCCCCAGTCAGGATCAAGAGCGCTGGCTCAGCACTTCAGGCGTCAGGTCCTCTTCCTGGAGCCTCATACGATCATCACGCCCGCTGAAGGCCCACATCCGGCGGGAGTGGCGTTGGAGAGGAGCAACGCGGCGTAGCAGGAACTCCTTCACCACCTTGGGCGCTGTCAGGCCAAGCGACCTCAAGAACGCGAAGTGGTGCCAGACGAAGACGAGTCGGGGGCTCTCAAGCGTCTCCTGGCCCCAGCCCGAATTGGGGACAGCAGGCGAAGTTGGCTCCGATAGCAGGGGGCTGGGCACCCCTGCATGCACATATAGCCACCGCTCGTGGAACCCAGCCACGGGCAGAGGGAGCCTGAAGTCAATCCCTGAGGCCGCTGTCTCAGGCGCGGCAACAAAGCTCACGCACGCCTAGCATTGGGTAGGGTCGACAAGGCGCAAAGAGAAGAAGTGGCGCAGCAAGGCAACCGAAGGAAGGATGCCCATCATTGCCTCATAAACAAAGAGGAACACCGAAAGGAGGGTGATGGATTCAGGACCCAGATGCATCATGTGGATCTAATAGTGGGAAAGCACTGCGCAGTGTCCTTCTTTCCTCTTTGGTGCAAAGGGAGCAAGCGCAGGCGAGAGCATCAAGCAAAGGCACCCGTTTCGGTGCAACGAGACCAAGACCAGTCCAACGGCAGGGAAGAAGTCATTGTGGAGCCCAAGCCAACGTCACCACCAGAGCCTTTGGCAGGCGAGGACCAACTTTAGTCAGGATAAGTGTACCAGATGTTCCCCTTCAAATTGGCCAATTGTTGGCGCCCTTCCCGCTCAATATTTGGGAAGAGGCCCAGGGCCTTTGCCTATAAATAGGACTAGCCACCCACAGAAGAGGGGGACCGAGATCGGATCGCAATCAAGAAGAGAGAGAGAGAGAGAGAAGGGTGACTGAACTCCTCCTAGAAGTTCATCCCCCCAGCCAAGAACAGACCCTCGCGAGGCTGTTCTTCCTTGTATTACTCATCATCATCAGCCCAAGAGGCAATCCACCACACCACACACTGGAGTAGGGTATTACACCACAACGGTGGCCCGAACCAGTATAAACCCTGTGTCTCTTGTGCTGTTCTTTCCATAGCTTAGATCTTCACGAGGCGGAGGGGTGCAGGTAGGTAGAAGGCAAAATCTCCGCGCGCACCCTAGTGTTCGAACCTCAAGGGTCTGCCGGAACCCGAAATCCGACAGATACTTCTTGTGCTGGCTCTTTTATGATGAAGACTATTGAATTCAAATGGGATTTATTGGAAAGAATTAAACACAACTCTGAAGATTGGGATCTCGACGAAGGTAAGGAGTCAGGTATGACACCTAAGTTTGATTGTGTTAAATATTTTATGGATACCGATATTTTCCGTAAATTTAGCACTAAATATGGACTTGACTCTGAAATAGTAGCTTCTTTCTGTGAATCTTTTGCTACTCATGTTGATCTCCCTAGGGAGAAGTGGTTTAAATATCATACTCCCGTAGAAGTAAAAGTAGCTGCACCTATTAAAGTTAAAGAAAATACTGTCACATATAATGATCATATTGTTCCTACTGCTTATGTTGAGAAACCACATTTTCCTGTTAGGATAAAAGATCATGCTAAAGCTTCAACTATGGTTCGTAAAAGCAATATTAGAACATATACACCTCCTGAGCAAGTTAAAGTTGAACCTAATATTGCCATTGTTAAGGATCTCTTGGCTGATAATATTGATGGGCATGTTATTTATTTCTGTGATGAGACTGCTAGAATTGCCAAACCTTGTGCTAAAGATAAACATAGACCTGGTGTAGGCATGCCTGTTATTTTTGTTAAAATAGGAGATCATTGTTATCATGGCTTATGTGATATGGGTGCCAGTGCTAGTGCTATACCTATTGACTTATACAAAGAAATTATGCATGATATTGCACCTGCTGAGATAGAAGATATTGATGTCACAATTAAACTTGCCAATAGAGATACTATTTCACCAATTGGAATTGTTAGAGATGTCAAAGTCTTGTGTGGGAAAACCAAATATCCTATTGATTTTCTTGTTCTTGGTTCCCCACAAGATAGCTTTTGTCCCATTATATTTGGTAGACCCTTCTTGAACACAGTTAATGCTAGGATAGATTGCGCAAAGGATGTTGTTACTATTGGTTTAGGTGATATGTCTCATGAGTTTAATTTCTCTAAATTTCGTAGACAACACCGTGAAGAGGAATTGCCTAGTAAAGATGAAATTATTGGTCTTGCTTCTATTGAAGTGCCTCCGAGTGATCCTTTAGAACAATATTTGCTAGACCATGAAAATGATATGTTTACGAATGAAAGAAGGGAAATAGATGAAGTATTCTTTAAACAGGAACCCATCCTGAAACACAATTTGCCTGTCGAAATCCTAGGGGATCCTCCTCCACCCAAGGGTGATCCTGTGTTTGAGCTCTAACAGTTACCTGATACTCTTAAATATGCTTATCTTGATGAGAAAAAGATATATCCTATTATTATTATTGCTAACCTTTCAGAGCATGAAGAACAGATATTATTGAAAACTCTGAAGAAGCACTGTGCTGCTATTGGATATACTCTCAATGATATTAAAGGCATTAGTCCCACGCTATGTCAACACAAAATAAATTTGGAGAAAGATACCAAACCAGTTCATGATCACCAACGACGGCTGAATCCTAAGATGAAAGAAGTGGTAAGAAAGGAAATACTAAAGCTCCTTGAGGCAGGTATAATTTATCCCATTGTTGATAGTCAGTGGGTAAGTCATGTCCATTGTGTCCCTAAAAAGGGAGGTATTACTGTCGTTCCTAATGATAAAGATGAATTGATTCCGCAAAGAATTATTATAGGTTATAGGATGCTAATTGATTTCCGCAAATTAAATAAGGCTACTAAAAAAGATCATTACCCCTTACCTTTTTATTGATCAAATGCTAGAAAGATTATCCAAACATACACATTTTTGCTTTCTAGATGGTTATTCTGGTTTCTCTCAAATACCTGTGTCAGCTGATGATCAATCTAAGACCACTTTTACTTGCCCGTTCGGTACTTTAGCTTATAGATGTATGCCTTTTGGTTTATGTAATGCCCCTTCTACCTTCCAAAGATGCATGGTGGTTATATTCTCTGACTTCTGTGAAAAGATTTGTGAGGTTTTCATGGACGATTTCTCCATCTATGGATCCTCTTTTGATGATTGCTTAAGCAACCTTGATCGAGTTCTACAGAGATGTGAAGAAACTAACCTTGTCTTGAATTGGGAGAAGTGCCACTTTATGGTTAATGAAGTTATTGTCTTGGGGCATAAAGTTTCTGAAAGAGGTATTGAAGTTGATAAAGCTAAGGTTGATGCTATTGGAAAGATGCCATGTCCCAAGGACATCAAAGGTATAAGAAGTTTCCTTGGTCACGCCGGTTTTTATAGGAGGTTCATTAAGGACTTCTCAAAAATTTCTCGGCCTCTGACTAATTTATTACAAAAAGATATACCATTCGTCTTTGATGATGATTGTGTAGAAGCCTTTGAAATACTTAAGAAAGCATTAATCTCTACACCTATTGTTCAGCCACCTGATTGGAATTTACCTTTTGAAATTATGTGTGATGCTAGTGATTATGCTGTAGGTGCTGTTCTAGGGCAAAGAGTTGATAAGAAATTAAATGTTATTCAATATGCTAGTAAAACTCTAGACAATGCTCAGAGAAATTATGCTACTACTGAAAAAGAATTCTTAGCAGTTGTATTTGCTTGTGATAAGTTCAGACCTTATATTGTTTATTCTAAAGTAAATATTCACACAGATCATGCTTCTATTAAATATCTTATGGAAAATAAAGATGTTAAACCTAGACTCATTAGATGGGTTCTCTTGCTACAAGAACTTGATTTGCATATTATTGATAGAAAGGGAGCTGAGAACCCCGTTGCAGACAACTTGTCTAGGCTAGAGAATGTTCTTGATGATCCACTACCTATTGATGATAGCTTTCCTGATGAACAATTAAATGTCATAAATGCTTCTCGTGCTGCTCCATGGTATGCTGATTATGCTAATTACATTGTTGCTAAACTTATACCACCTAGTTTCACATACCAGCAAAAGGAAAAAGTTTTTCTATGATTTGAGACATTACTTTTGGGATGACCCACATCTTTATAAAGAAGGAGTAGATGGTGTTATTAGACGTTGTGTACCTGAGCATGAACAGGAACAGATCCTACGCAAGTGTCACTCCGAAGCTTATGGAGGACACCACACTGGAGATAGAACTGCACATATGGTATTGCAATCCGGTTTTTATTGGCCTACGCTCTTCAAGGATGCCCGTAAGTTTGTTGTATCTTGTGATGAATGTCAAAGAATTGGTAATATTAGTAGACGTCGAGAAATGCCTATGAATTATTCACTTGTTATTGAACCATTTGATGTTTGGGGCTTTGATTATATGGGACCTTTCCTGCCTCCAATGGATACACACATATTTTAGTTGCTGTTGATTATGTTACTAAGTGGGTAGAAGCTATTCCAACTAGTAGTGCTGATCATAACACCTCTATTAAGATGCTTAAAGAAGTTATTTTTCCAAGGTTTGGAGTCCCTAGATATTTAATGACTGATGGTGGTTCACATTTTATTCATCGTGCTTTCCGTAAAATGCTTGCTAAGTAGGATGTTAATCATAGAATTGCATCACCTTGTCACCCACAGTCTAGTGGTCAAGTAGAATTGAGCAACATAGAGCTTAAATTAATTTTGCAAAAGACTGTTAATAGATCTAGAAAGAATTGGTCCAAGAAACTTGATGATGCTTTATGGGCCTATAGAACTGCATATAAAAATCCTATGGGTATGTCTCTGTATAAAATGGTTTATGGTAAAGCATGTCATTTACCTCTTGAGCTAGAACATAAGGCATGTTGGGCCATTAAAGACCTCAATTATGATTTCAAACTTGCCGGTGAGAAGAGGTTATTTGACATTAGCTCACTTGATGAATGGAGAACCCAAGCCTATGAGAATGCCAAATTATTTAAAGAAAAGGTTAAAAAATGGCATGACAAAAGGATACAAAAGCGTGAGTTTAATGTAGGTGATTATGTATTGTTATACAACTCTCATTTAAGATTTTTTGCAGGAAAACTTCTCTCTAAATGGGAAGGTCCTTACGTTATCGAGGAGGTCTATCGTTCCGGTGCCATAAAAATCAACAACTTCGAAGGCACAAATCCGAAGGTGGTGAACGGACAAAGAATTAAACATTATATCTCGGGTAATCCTATAAATGTTGAAACCAATGTTATTGAAACCATAACCCCGGAGGAATACATAAGGGACACTTTCCGGAACGTTTCAGACTCCGAAAAGGAATAGGTATGTGGTACGGTAAGTAAACCGACTCCAAAACAGTTCTAATGGCAATTTTCTTCTGTTTTGGAATATTTAGAAAAATAGAAAAATAAGAAGTAGTCCGGGAAGGACACGAGGGCTCCACGAGGGTGGAGGGCGCGCCCTACCCCCTGGGCGCGCCCCTACCTCGTGGGCACCTTGTGCGCTCTCCGGACTCCGTTTTCTTGCATGTTACATATTTTGCTCGGTAAAAATTCATTATATAATCTCCCGATGGTTTTGACCACCATATCACGCAAAAATCTCCTGTTCTTGTTTCGAGCTGTATTCTGCCAGGGTTGTCAAAGCCAAGCATCATGTCGTCTCCCTCCTCCTCCAACAATGTGCGCAACGGTGCTTGGCTAATGAAGATAGAGTTGAAGAGAGAAGAACCCATGGAGATCAGCAAGGATGAAGGGATCAAGAAGGCTTCAGAGGACCAAGTTCCGGCAACAGAAGACATCCTTCAACTTGATCACAATCTTCTTACCCCAACTGAGATCGAAGCTGTCAAGATGACTAAGCTAGCTCGTATACAAAAGAAGTATCTCACACATGAAAATATTTTGTTGAAGGAGCATATCATCGCACTCAAGGGCATTATCCGCAAGTTGGAAGACCTCCAATGCTCGATGTGTGACTATCCATCATCACCACCATCTTCTTCACCAACAAAGGAGACATAATCACAAGGGTATGGGCACTCCCCTTGGCAACTGCCAAGCTTGAGGGAGTGCCCCGGTATCATATCACCATCACTTCTATCTTTACCGTTTTTCTTAGTTCGATCCTTTTGATAATATCTTGATCTAGTAGAATAAAGTTTTAGTATGATCTAGTTGTGAGTCTTGCTTTATGATCCTTCTATGTAATCGAGTCCGTGAGCTATATATACTAAATATTAGTGTTGAGTCAAGGGTTTATTATTTTTCCATGATCTTGAGTGAATAAAATAAAAGAGAAAGAATAAAAAGAAATAAAAGAGATCATATGGATCTTATGAAGAGTAATGAGCTCACATATAAAGAGTATGATGATTAAAAGTTGTTGAGAGTTGACAAACATAGTTTTGGTCATCGTTGCAATTAATAAGAAGTAATAAAGAAAGAGAGGTCTTCACATATAAATACACTATCTTGGACATCTTTTATGATTGTGAGCACTTATTAAAATATGACATGCTAAAGGGTTGACGTTGGACAAGGAAGACAACGTAATGGGTTATGTTTTCCTACATCTGAGATAAATTATATTGTCATGGATCATCCAAGATGACTGAGCTTGCCTTTCCCCCTCATGCTAGCCAAATTCTTTGCACCAAGTAGAGATACTACTTGTGCTTCCAAACACCCTTAAACCAGTTTTGCCATGAGAGTCCACCATACCTACCTATGGATTGAGTAAGATCCCTCAAGTAAGTTGTCATCGGTGCAGGCAATAAAAATTGCCCTCTAAATATGTATGACTTATTAGTGTGGGAGAAAATAACCTTTATACGATTGTGTGATATGGAAGAAATAAAAGTGACATACTGCATAATAAAGGTCCATATCACAAGTGGCAATATAAAGTGACGTTCTTTCGCATTAAGATTTTGTGCATCCAACCATAAAAGAGCATGACAACCTCTGCTTCCCTCTGTGAAGGTCCTATCTTTTACTTTTATCTCCTACCTTACATAAGAGTCATGGTGATCTTCACCCTTCCTTTTTAAATTTTATCTTTTGGCAAGCACAACATGTTGGAAAAATCCTGGTATATATGGCTAATTAGATGTGAGTTTTCATGAACTATTATTGTTGACATTACCCTTGAGGTAGAACATTGGGAGGCAAAACTATAAGCCCCTATCTTTCTCTGTGTCCGATTAAAACTCCATACCCATAAGTATTGCGTGAGTGTTAGCCATTGTGAAAGACTATATGATAGTTGAGTATGTGGACTTGCTGAAAAGCTCTTATATTGACTCTTTCCTATGTTATGATAAATTGCAATTGCTCCAATGACTGAGATTATAGTTTGTTAGTTTTCAATGAAGTTTATGATTCATACTTGAAATTGTGATTTAATTGTTACTCTAGCATAAGAGATCATATGAAAAAAATTATATAAGTTGCTGTTTTAAGAATGATCATGATGCCCTCATGTCCGTATTTTATTTTTAAAGACACCGCTATCTCTAAACATGTGGACATATTTTTCGATTTCGGCTTTCGCTTGAGGACAAGCGAGGTCTAAGCTTGGGGGAGTTGATACGTCCATTTTGCATCATGCTTTTATATTGATATTTATTGCATTATGGGCTGTTATTACACATTATGTCACAATACTTATGCCTATTCTCTCTTATTTTACAAGGTTTACATAAAGAGGGAGAATGCTGGCAGTTGGGATTCTAGGCTGGAAAAGGAGCAAATATTAGAGACCTATTCTGCACAGCTCCAAAAGTCTTGAAACTTCACGGAAGTCATTTTCGGAATATATAAAAAATACTGAGCGCAAGAAGTTCCGGAGGGGTGCCACAGCCTGCCCACGAGGGTGGGGGCGCGCCCTACCCCCCTGGACGCGCCCACCTACCTCGTGGGCCCCCTGGTGGCCCTCCGATGCCCATATTCTGCTACATGGAGTCTTTCGATGAGGAAGAAAATCATAAACCAACTTTCGGGACGAGACTCCGCCGCCATGAGGGGGGACCAATCTAGGGCTCCGGCATAGCTGTTCTGCCAGGGAAACTTCCCTCGGGGAGGGGGAAATCATCGCCATCGTCATCACCAACGATCCTCTCATCGGGAGGGGGTCAATCTCCATCAACATCTTCACCAGCACCATCTCCTCTCAAACCCTAGTTCATCTCTTCTATCCAATTCTTGTCCCCAAGTCTGGGATTGGTACCTGTGGGTTGCTAGTACTATTAATTACTCCTTGTAGTTGATGCTAGTTGGTTTATTTGGTGGAAGATCATATGTTCAGATCCTATATGCATATTAATACCCCTCTGATTATGAACATGAATATGCTTTGTGAGTAGTTACGTTTGTTCCTGAGGACATGGGAGAAGTCTTGCTATTAGTAGTCATGTGAATTTGGTATTCGTTCTATATTTTGATGATAAGTATGTTGCCTCTCCTCTAGTGGTGTTATGTGAACGTCGACTGCATGACACTTCACCATTATTTGGGCCTAGAGGAAGGCATTGGGAAGTAATAAGTAGATGATGGGTTGCTAGAGTGACAGAAGCTTAAACCCTAGTTTATGTGTTGCTTCGTAAGGGGCTGATTTGGATCCATATGTTTCATGCTATGGTTAGGTTTACCTTAATACTTTTGTTGTAGTTGCGGATGTTTGCAATAGAGGTTAACCATAAGTGGGATGCTTGTCCAAGTAAGGGCAGTACCCAAGCACCGGTCCACCCACATACCAAATTATCAAAGTACCGAACGTGAATCATATGAACGTGATGAAACCTAGCTTGACGATAATTCCCATGTGTCCTCGGGAGCGCTTTTCTCTATATAAGAATTTGTCCAGGCTTGTCCTTTGCTACAAAAAGGATTGGGCCACCTTGTTGCACCTTATTTACTTTTGTTACTTGTTGCTCGTTACAAATTATCTTATCATAAAACTATCTATCACCTACAATTTCAGTGCTTGCAGAGAATACCTTGATGAAAACCGCTTATCATTTCCTTCTGCTCCTCGTTGGGTTTGACACTCTTACTTATCGAAAGGACTACGATAGATCCCCTATACTTGTGGGTCATCACAAGGGTGTGCTTGCTTCTTGGCAAGTCCTGGAGCTTGTGGGTTATGGCCCATCTCATCACTTGTAAACCTTGAACTCATCCTCGGGGCAACTGATCGTTATTCCAACATCCAACTTCCAGCTTCCTAGCATACTTAAAATTCATACAATTGTATTGTCTCCCTTCCTTCTGTTTGTACAAGACTAAGACGTGATTACTCAAACTCATCATGGGGATGCAATTTCTCCATATTTCCAACATAATACCTCCTTTATCCAATAGCACTTCATCTCTTCATACTCTTGGGGATACCCCACATATGGAGACAAGACTCCTTATTTTGTCCAAAATCCACTTCGTGGTATATCATTCTCCTTTCCATGGGTCAAGTGTCTTCACAGAGTACTACCACCCTTAAAATGCACAAACTCATCCATAGACCATACTTCTCATATCCTTGAAAATGGTCAAACTCTTTCTTCATAGCGTAACAACTCATAAAGATTCAGCGTATGAAATCATGACACAAGAACTTTATTGCTTTCATGAATTCATTACAATATCTCAAACTTCCATTCCATAACTCACTCCATATCCCCCCAAAAAATGCTTCCGACTACGCTTATTACCAATATTAAATTCTCAACTACTTAGCTCCAGCTTTCATCTTGTCGGGACATTTATTTGCATAGTGTCATGTTTCCTTGCAGCATAAACACATAACTTCCAATAAGTCTTTAGGCTTCTTGGGGATGGTGTCCGCCCTTTGGGCTCTTGGCTTATTCTTTCGACATTTATAGGCGTAGTGACCTAAACCCTGGCACCTGTAACAGGTGATATGACTCAGATCCTTCCTGGAATCCAATCTACTTCTCTTCCTGGACTTTTTCATTCCAATCAGGGCTTCTATTTCTTGTGGGTCATACTCTACTTCCTCTATCGGGAATTCTACTAGATCCCCATTCAGACAATTTTGGGAGTTGTGTCCTTCTTCTCCACATGAATAGCATGACTTGGTGTAGGGTTTATTTGGGTCTGCTTTGGGTGTGTTCTCCACTTCTTCCTTCATCATAGGTTCTTCTAAAATTTCCATGAGGGATCCTTTCCTTGCTTCTTTCTTCTGCTGGATGGTTCTTTGTACCATGGGGTAAATGTGAAACTAAGCAGGGTAGTGGGTAGTCCCTTCACACAAGATACAAGTGATCTGCCTAGTTGGGCATTCTTCAGTTGGGTGACTTCCTTCACAATTAGGGCATTCATCCTTGTGTTCTTTATGGGTGTGTCCCATTTCTCCACAAATCTTACATGCACAAGGCTTCTTATCTTTAGGTTCACATGGCTCTCGGGTAAGACAGGACCTTAGTAGAATCATATTGAATTCATCCCAAGCATTGGTTCCATTCCATCCTTGTATGGCTTGATGTATCTCTCGCCATTTTGCAGCACCTTGTGTGATCTTTCGTAGGGTGTATGGAACCATATACTCTTCTTCAATACCGTGCTGCTTCATGCGATCTTCCATGTTCAGTATCCAGTGTGCTACCTCTTGATAACCCACAAGTATAGGGGATCGCAACCGTTTTCGATAAGTAAGAGTGTCAAACCCAACGAGGAGCTAAAGGTAGAACAAATATTCCCTCAAGTTCTATCGACCACCGATACAACTCTTCGCACGCTTGATGTTCGCTTTACCTAGAACAAAGTATGAAACTAGATGCCCATCAATAGATATCAATGTGAGTGAGTAGGGATTGCCATGCAACGGATGCACTAGAGCTATAAGTGTATGAAAGCTCCAACTGAAACTAATTGGGGGTGCATCCAACTTGCTTGCTCATGAAGACCTCAGGCATTTGAGGAAGCCCATCATCGGAATGTACAAGCCAAGTTCTATAATGAAAATTCCCACTAGTATATGAAACTGATAACTCAAGAGACTCTCTATATGAAGAACATGATGCTACTTTGAAGCACAAGTGTGGAAAAAGGATAGTAGCACTGCCCCTTCTCTCTTTTTCTCTCATTTTTTTGGTGGGCTTCTTTGGCCTCTTTTATTTTTTTGTAAAGTCCAGAGTCTCATCCCGACTTATGGGGGAATCATAGTCTCCATCATCCTTTCCTCACTGGGGCAATGCTCTAATAATGATGATCACACTTTTATTTACTTACAACTCAATATTACAACTCAATGTCTAGAACAAAGTATGACTCTATATGGATGCCTCCGGCGGTGTACCGGGATGTGCAATGATCTAGCGTAGCAATGACATCAAAAAATGGACAAGCCATGAAAACATCATGCTAGCTATCTTACAATCATGCAAAGCAAAATGACAATGAATGCTCAAGTCATGTATATGATGATGATGGAAGTTGCATGGCAATATATCTCAGAATGGCTATGGAAATGCCATGATAGGTAGGTATGGTGGCTGTTTTGAGGAAGATATATGGTGGGTTTAAGGTACCGGCGAAAGTTGCACGATACTAGAGAGGCTAGCAATAGTGGAAGGGTGAGAGTGTGTATAATCCATGGACTCAACATTAGTCATAAAGAACTCACATACTTATTGCAAAAATCTATTAGTCATCGAAACAAAGTACTACGCGCATGCTCCTAGGGGCATAGATTGGTAGGAAAAGACCATCGCTCATCCCCGACCGCCACTCATAAGGAAGACAATCAATAAATAAATCATGTTCCGACTTCGTTACATAACGGTTCACCATACGTGCATGCTACGGGAATCAAACCTCAACACAAGTATTTCTACAATCCACAACTACCCACTAGCATGACTCTAATATCACCATCTTTATATCGCAAAACTATTGCAAGGAATCAAACATATCATATTCAGTGATCTACAAGTTTTATGTAGGATTTTATGACTAACCATGTGAATGACCAGTTCCTGTCATCTCTCTAAATAGATATAAGTGAAGCGAGAGAGTTTAATTCTTTCTACAAAAGATATGCCCGTGCTCTAACAAATCTAAGTGAAGCAAAAGAGCATTCTACAAATGGCGGTTTTCTATGTAAAGAGAAATAGGCAATCCAAACATCAAATGATATAAGCGAAGCACATGAAGCATTCTATAAAGCCATACTCAAAAGATATAAGTGAAGTGCAATGAGAATTCTATAAATCAACCAAGGACTATCTTATACCAGCATGGTGCATAAAGATGAAAACTAAATGCAAAAGACGCTCCAAGTTTTCACATATTGCATGAACGAAACGAATCTGAAAACATACTGATACTTGTTGAAGAAAGAGGGGATGCCTTCCGGGGCATCCCCAATCTTAGATGCTTGAGTCTCCTTGAATATTTACTTGGGGTGCCTCGGGCATCCCCAAGATTGAGCTCTTGCCTCTCTTCATTCTTCTCACATCAAGACCTTCTCGATCATCGAACACTTCATCCACACAAAACTTCAACAGAAAACTCGGTAAGATCCGTTAGTATAATGAAGCAAATCACTACTCTAAGTACTATTGCAAACCAATTCATATTTTGTTTTTGCATTGTGTCTACTGTAATATAACTTTTTCATGGCTTAATCCACTGATATGAATCGATAGTTTCATCAAAACAAGCAAACTATGCATCAAAAACAGAATCTATCTAAAACAGAACAGTCTGTGATAATCTGAACATTCATCATACTACTGATACTTGAAAAATTCTACCAAAATTATGAAAAATAAACAATTTTTATAGGAAGACATTGCAAAAAGAATCAGAACCATTTGACGTTCCAGCTAAAAATGTAATATCGCGCACTACAGCCAAAGTTTCTGTCCTGCACCGTACAAACCATCAAGCAAATGTAAACATCCTAAAGGCAAACCTTGGCACATTATTTTTATAATACAATGGAATTGTACAAGGGGATAATTATTTTTATTGAAAAGTTTATGTAATCAAGATTCACAAAGTTTCCGTGAGCATGAACAAAGTTCAAGGCTAGCTCCTACTTCAACAATGCTTGTCTTTCTCACTTTCGCTTTCCTTTTTGAAAAAGTTTTGGGTTCCCCTCTTTAATTTTGTTGTTTTTAAACTATATAAAAGCACTCAACAGAAATAAATGACTCTCTACAACTTCTGGGTTGTCTCCCTGGCAGCGCTTTCTTTAAAGCCATTAAGCTAGGCATATAGTGCTCAAGTAATGGATCCACCCGGATTCAAAGGTATATCAAAGCCAATTTTAATTAACAATGATTTGTAATTTAGTAGTGAGCACAAGGTAACATATATCATGTAATGACGAAGTCTAACTCTCTTCCTATGCATTGTCATGTCATAAAAGAACAATTCATGCACACATAGTAAAGGCCAATGCATAGTATAAACAGTTTCTTGCAATTTTGTTGTATTGGAAACATAAAGAGGCAGAGATGTAGTTCCTCTCTCATAATAATTGCAAGTAGGAGCAGCAAGCACATGCATATTATATCTATCAAAATCATCATGTGCAACGGTAGAAGGCAACCCATCAATATATTCCTTAATAAGAGCAAACATCTCCGATATAGTGTAGTTTGGAGAATTCAAAAAGATAATAGGACTATCATGTGTGGGTGCAATAGCAACAATTTCATGTTTAACATAAGGAACTATAGCAAGTTCATATCCATAAGCATAATTTATATTGGCATCTTGGCCACAAGCATAGCAAGCATCATCAAAAAGGGATATTTCAAAAGAATCAACGGGATCATAACAATCATCATAGCAATCATCCTCTGGTAAGCACAAAGGGGAATTAAACAATGTATGAGTTGAAGAGTTACTCTCATTAGAAGGTGGGCATGGGTAGCTAATCCGCTCTTCCTCCTTTTGTTCTTCGCTCTCCTCCTCATCTTTTTCATCCAATGAGCTCACACTTTCATCAATTTCTTCTTCCATAGACTCCTGCAAAATATTAGTCTCTTCTTGGACAACGGAGACTTTCTCAATAAGCGCATTAATATAGGAATTATATTCATAATTATCATAGAAATATTTTAAGATAGCTAAATTTTCAGGCCTATAAACATCATCATCATCATAAGCTTCATGCTTTTCAAACAAAGATTCAATTTCATAAGCACCCTTAAAAGCAACAAATTCTTCTATTTGTTCCACATCATAGTAATCATATATACCATTAGCATAAGAAGCTAAGGTTTCATTATTATTAAATTCACACTAAAAGGGAAGGTGTGGAGCCTTCACCTTAGAGCAACAGGTATAATCATATCTCAAGCATAGTTGCCTAGCATACCAATTCAATATATGAATTTGATCCCATAATAGTTTCCCATTTTGTGTCAAGCGGTAATCCCTAAAGTATTCACGTTGATCCAATGTTACTCCCATTAGATAATTGAATGGGGTTTTCTCAGGATTATTAAAGTAGTACATAATATTTTTCACATAACCAGCATCGAGGGTTTTAGGAGGTTCCCCATCTCCATGAGTAGCAAGTACACCTAATTTTTTTAGTATTTCGTGTTCCATATCCATAACTAAAGATAGAGAACAACTAAGAACAGCAAATAAAAATTACTTAGTGATAAAGAAAACAAGCACACACGAGAATATTCACCCCACGCTATTGCTCCCCGGCAACGGCGCCAGAAAAAGGTCTTGATAACCCACAAGTATAGGGGATCACAACAGTTTTCGATAAGTAAGAGTGTCGAACCCAACGAGGAGCTAAAGGTAGAACAAATATTCCCTCAAGTTCTATCGACCACCGATACAACTCTTCGCACACTTGATGTTCGCTTTACCTAGAACAAGTATGAAACTATAAGTACTATTTAGGTGTTTTGGATAGGTTTGCAAGATAATAAAGAGTACGTAAATAAAAAGTAGGGGCTGCTTAGATAAAGAAACAATAAAGTAAATATAGAGAGTGCGGAAAAGTGGTGGTAGGAGTTGCGAAATTGCCCCTAAGCAATTGACTACTTTACTAGACCGATAGCAAGTATTATGTGGGAGAGGCCACTGCTAGCATGTCATCCCTGACTTGGAATTCTACGCACTTATGATTGGAACTATTAGCAAGCATCCGCAATTACTAATGTTCATTAAGTTAAAACCCAACCATAGCATTAAGAAATATTGGTCCCCCTTCAATCCCGTATGCATCAATTTCTATGCTATAGGTTGAAGCTTCTGTCACTCTTGCCCTCCAATACATAGTCCTATCAACATACAACTAACCCTAGGGTGTGATCCACGTGCGCAATCATATGATGGGCACCAAAGGACAGCAAAGTAACCACAAGCAAATTAAATTAATCATAGCAATTCATCAACCACGGATAGGACAACGAAAATCTACTCAGACATCATAGGATGGCAACACATCATTGGATAATAATATGAAGCATAAAGCACCATGTTCAAGTAGAGGGTACAGCGGGTTGCGGGAGAGTGGACCATTGTAGATAGAGGGAGGAAGGTGATGGAGATGTTGGTGATGATGGCAGAGGTGTTGGTGTAGATCGCGGTGATGATGATGGCCCCCGGTGTCACTCCGGTGCCACCAAAAGCGAGGGGCAGAGAGAGCCCCTCCTTCTTCTTCTTACTTGACCTCCACCCTAGATGGGACAAGGGTTTTCCCTCTGGTCCATGGCCTCCATGGCACGGGAGGGGTGAGAGCCCCTCCGAGATTGGATATGTCTCTCTGCCTCTCTCTGTTTCCGCGTTCCCAGATTCTTCCCTTTCACCGTTTCTTATATTCCCGGAGATCCATAACTCCGATTGGGCTGAAATTTTAACACAATCTCTATCCGGATATTAGCTTTCTTGCGGCGAAAGAAGGGAACCAACTGCCTTACGGATGGCCCACGAGGGTCAGGGGCGCGCCCCCCTGCCTCGTGGCCACCTCGGGCACCGTCTCGCGTGGATTTTTCTTCCCAAAAATCATATATATTCCAAAAAAATCTCCGTCAGTTTTTATCCCGTTTGGACTCCATTTTATATGAATATTCTGCGAAACAAAAAACATGCAACAAACAGGAACTGGCACTGGGAACTGGATCAATATGTTAGTCCCAAAAATAGTATAAAAAGTTGCCAAAAGTATATGAAAGTTGTAGAATATTGGCACGTATCACTACCTCCGGTTGTGTCATGAATCTCGGAAATACTCATCCATCTCCATTCGTCATCTTTTGGGATCCAAGGGTTTTGGGGTGTGATAAGAGAGATCGAGAGGGATGCACACAATACAAACAATAGTCTTCAAAAGACAGATTTTATTTGTGGCTGTCGGAAAAACATCAAACAAATGACAGCTCACAAACGTTGCATCTAACATAGGTATATAATAGGGGTTTGGTCTTCTAAAGATCAATAAATTTTCAAAGTCACCAGACTCTTCAAGTCTTGCTCATGTCTCCGACGGCTTCTTCCGATGGTGCTTGTCCTTCTCAAGTTCTTTTGCCAGATCATCTCTGTTGTCGCAAAGTCTATCATGACGTCCTTTAATATTTCTGGAGTTGCGTTCAAACTTCTGGGTTTCATCAACCTCGACATGAACCATGATCCTACCGTCCTTCAGTTCCTAACGAACCTTTGATGTCTCAAGGTTTTGCTCCTCTAGCTTGGCTACTTTCAGCTTCTCGGTCCTGAGCTCTTCACGAAACGCTTCCTTATCTAATACTGCTTCCTGCAGGTCCATCTTAACTTCTTGATGTAACACTCCAGATCCTGGCGATACACCAGCGAAGGTTAAAACTTCGTCTTGCTGATAGGTGCTCCATCAGCCTTCTTGTCATCCAATTCTTCCAAAGAAATGCATGCTTAACTTAGCACGGCGGCAATATCATAAGTGGGCGTTAAAATCATGGATAGCCGTGTTTCTGCTCTTGCCATTTCCATGAGCTATCATTCCATAGTTGATATCTCCTGCCTTAGGGTTTCTTGACAAAAACTTTGAGTTCTAATGCTCCATGCTCCGGTCTTTCTCCGATACACCTTGATCTCGGGTAGTGACAACTTCCATAGTCTGCCAAGTTCCATAAGGGGTGCCTTCCTAGGTCATACAAATCTGGAAAATTCTACAGGGCCTTCAAATTCCCCTAGTCTTCGGAGTCTTCAACCGTTGTAGTTTCCATTATCATAATGTATGGTAAAATCCTCTTCATTCCAAAGTGGTCTTAGTTTTCTGATATCTTGTACTTCTTGGAGCGATCCCATCAGCTGAATCTTCGTGTGGTCAAAAGGGAAAAAGGGGTATGGTCTCACTAAAAGGGAATATTTGAATAAGCTCAAAAGAGAAGAGAGGTAAAAGATCTTTTTGAAAAAGAATGTTTTAGAGAAAATCCTTCCCATGGGCTTGCCAGTTTCTAAGGGTCACGTCCTACAGTCAACATGTGCTCTGATACCATCTTGTAGCGACCCGACCTCAGACGGTCCAGTCTCTGGGCTTAAGTGTCATCCCTGGATCGGTATGCTGACACACACAGTACTCCAGGATTTATAACAGGGGTAAATCACATGTATAAAGTAACGTAAAATATTATTACCTAAATCCAAATAGCGGAAGCAACAAGGTTGTGGATTCCCATCAACACTAACGGCAAAGTTGAGTGTATAAATCATAACCCTAACGTATCACTTACTTGTCGTAAGAAAAATCCTGCAACATGAGACGTTGCATCCACAAAAGGGTCTGTACATTGAATGTACTGGCAAATTCACACCATAGGATAATGATGAATAATAGCTATCATTACATGCATATATGGCTGGTGGAAAAGCTCTATGGTTATAATGTTTTTGCGAAAAGGCAATTTTCCCTACTGCAAAGGAATACATTTTATTTAACTAAAAGTTGGTTGAAAACATTGAGAATGGTAAACACCATCTCAATCACAATTAAAAGGTAATTAATAACCCAACAAAATTAATTTAGAGTGATGAGATCAACATGATAATCCAAGAACCACATACTCAAGATGTCCATAACCGGGGACACGGCTAATCATGATTAGTTTGTACACTCCGTGGAGTTTTGCGCACTTTTCCCCACAAGAATCGATCTCCTCCGTTGGATTTATCGCACTACATAATGTTTGAGGAATGGATGACCGAGACACAGTCTTTCTGAAGAGGTCCCCCTAACCGACAGATAGGCCTGTACACCTACAATCCCCTACATATGCTAGCGAATCATCGAAAGGTTTCCCACAAATTACTCAAGTATGCCAGAGCCCATAATGGCATGTGGCTGCACACGGAAGTTTCTAGCATGAATAATCTTATGATCCCTTTGAGCCTGGGTGGCAGTCCATAGGAAAATCACACGGTACCCCGGGATTTCCAAAAATACAGGCAACACTGGTTCCCCAGGTGCCTCAATCCACCCAGATATGTATTAAAGTTGCCACCTTAAGTTAACCATTACTTAACAATACTCACATCTGTCATGAATAGACTCAAACCCAAACCACGTCTACGAGCATAGCATAGCAATATAAGCAATGTAGAAGTAACTCCCATAGGTTTGATAATAAACAGGTGAATAGGTACTACCTCATCTACTTCCCAAACCCACAATTTAATCAGATCCTAACCATGCAATTGTTTGAGGATAGATCTAATGCAATAAAACTGGGTGGTAAAGAGGTATGATCAAAGTGTGAACTTGCATGTACTGTTGATGAAGATGATTCACACAAAACTCTTGACAATTCTACTCGTCACACTCCGGTCAATCTGTCGTAGCCAAGCAATAGTAACTACACATAAGCAATCACTCAAAAGGTCGGAAAGAATGAAGAACAATTCGAAAAACATCAAAACCAAGCAAATAACTCTTGCAACATAGAACAATTTCTAACAGTACCAAAATTATGTGAATTTGGCCTTATCAGAAAGTTTAGGCCAAGAGCTTCGATTTGCAAAAAGAATCAACGGAATCGGAGTTATAAAACTCAAGTTATCATCAAACGAAGTTTGATTCTAAATCTGTTTGAACCCAAATTTTTAAATTTTCAAAAACATGTTTAAGTTGATTATCTGGATAGAGGGGATCATAATGAAGAAGTGGGCGTTGGTTTCGTCGGATTTGGATAAACGGGTAAAAAGATGTGATAGATTGAAGATCAGAGATTAATCTGTCAATATAATATTCACGGATGGGTCCCTGGCCGAAATTAAAAAGAAAAAGAAAAAACTATCGAGCGAACGCTCGCTACAGAACACTAACGAACGAAAACCGTTCGCTATGTAATACTAACGGACGAACGTCCACTAATTAACCTAATTAAAAATTATAAAACCAGCTTTAAAAGAAAAACCAAAGGAAACCCCAAAAATAAATAATAAACCGGATCGGGGAGGGTTATACTGGTTCGGCTGGGAAAAACCGGCAGCGGCTCCGGCGCGGCTGCGGCAGTAACTTTCTTGTTTAGGTAGTGTATGAATAGGCCTGACTAAATCCTTGTATGGCTTCCTCTATTTCTCTATAAAAAGAAATATGACCAAGAGTGGTTCGAATGTATATCGAATGAATTTCTTTTTGTCTATTTCCCATTATTAGATAGTGGGCATAAGTCTCATGATAAGTCCCCAAAGACGGGGGGCGACGCACGCGGCGGCAGCGAGCGGCACGGGCGGCGGCGCTAGCAGGCGGCGACGCGAAGTGGCGGCACGGCGGCGGCTCCCGATCTCGTCGGCGGAGGCAGCGGTTGGCGAAGTGCGGCGAGGCGAGGAGAGGCGCGGCGGCGGGATGAGGAGGAGCGGAGTTGCGGCTTATAAAGAGGGGCCGGTGAGGAGCTTCTTGGGGATGGGGCGGGCGCGAGGCGGCAGCAGCTCGGACTCCGGTGAGTCCGAGTTGAGCATGGGAGGAGGAAGGCGGTGCGACTTGGGCCGGCTGCTGGGCTTCGGCCCAATTGGCCCGGGGAAAACTTAAAAAAAACAGCGCAAAGAAAATAAAGAAAACCTTAAATAAATAAAAATACTATACGCATATAATATATCAAAATTTTCAGAAAAAGATTTCCTACAAGCTGAACATTTTTCTAGAGTCAAATAAAATCTACACAAATTAAAAATAAAGCAAAGAGTGCTACTGCTCTAGTAAAATTCAGTAAAAATCATTTTAAAGAAACCAAAATTAATTCAAATTTATTTCTCTCCAATTTTCTGATGTAGGGAACCATGTTGCCCTAGTTTCCATATATTTTTATTTTGGAGAAAAATAATTTGAATAAAATCCAAATAACTCCAAATTGAAATTAATTTCAAAAGGACTTTGAATTTAATTATTTTAAAACTTCCAACTCATATTTCATATATTTTGAAGAAGTCATATTATCTTCTCTCGTGAAAATAATTGAGTTGCTTAAATTTTCTGAATTTGAAATATTTTCAAATGAAATTCAAATGTTTTCAGAAACCTTGTCATTTAAATAAATGGAAGAAGTCATGTCATCTTCTCTCCAGGGTTTTGCGATGAAAAGAATTTGAATTCATGGAGATCAAAATGCAAAATGAAAGTTTGGGAAAGTCCTTTTATTCCCTCTCATTTAACTTTCAAACAGTTTCGAATTTCACTCAATTTCACTCAAGCAATCATACAACCAAGCAAAACTATCTATTTAATATAACATTCCAAAATTTAGAATTTTGGGATGTTACAGATAGACAAAGGCATCTCATTAGGATCAGTAGGAGCACTCTTATTAGCAAACAATTTCATAAGTTCATCCATCTTTCCACTCAAAACATTAATCTCTTCAATTGCATGCACTTTATTATTAGTAGATCTTTCGGTGTGCCATTGAGAATAATTAACCATAATATTATCTAGGAGTTTAGTAGCTTCTCCTAAAGTGATTTCCATAAAAGTGCCTCCCGCGGACGAATCTAAAAGATTTCTAGAAGCAAAATTCAACCCGGCATAAAAGTTTTGTATAATCATCCAAAGATTCAAACCATGTGTAGGGCAATTACGTATCATTAATTTCATCCTCTCCCAAGATTGTGCAACATGTTCATGATCAAGTTGCTTAAAATTCATAATATCGTTTCTAAGAGAGATGATTTTAGCGGGAGGAAAATAATTAGAGATAAAAGCATCTTTGCACTTATTCCATGAATCAATACTATTTTTAGGCAAAGACGAAAACCAAGCATGAGCACGGACTCCAAGCGAAAACGGAAATAGCTTAAAATTATCAATATCATTGTCCACATCTTTCTTCTTTTGCATATCACACAAATCAACAAAGTTGTTTAGATGGGTAGTGGCATCTTCACTAGGAAGGCCGGCGAATTGATTTTTCTTGACAAGATTCAAGAAGGCAGCATTAATTTCACAAGATTCAACATCGGTAAGAGGAGCAATCGGAGTGCTAAGAAAATCATTGTTGTTGGTATTGGCAAAGTCACACAATTTAGTATTATCTTGAGCCATCGTGACAAGCAAGCAATCCAACACATAAGCAAACAAGAAATGGGCAAAAGAGGCAAATAGAAAAAGAGAAGGGGAACGGAAGGAGAGGGAGAGAGGAAAAGAGGGCGAATAAAACGGCAAGGGTGAAGTGGGGGAGAGGAAAACGAGAGGCAAATGGCAAATAATGTAATGCGAGGGATAAGACTTTGTGATGGGTACTTGGTAATGGCTCCAGAAATGACTCGTTGTTGGGAGTCAAATCTTGACTTGACTTGGCGTGAATCTCCCCGGCAACGGCTCCAGAAATCCTTCTTGCTACCTCTTGAGCACTGCGTTGGTTTTCCCTTGAAGAGGAAAGGGTGATGCAGCAAAGTAGCATAAGTATTTCTCTCAGTTTTTGAGAACCAAGGTATCAATCCAGTAGGAGATCACACTCAAGTCCCATGCACCTACACAAACAAATAAGAACCTCGCAACCAACACGATAAAGGGGTTGTCAAGCCCTTCATGGTCACTTACGAGAGTGAGATCTGATAGATATGATAAGATAATATTTTTGGTATTTTTATGATAAAGAGAAATAAAGATGCAAAGTAAAATAAACGGCAAAGGAAATAACTAAGTGTTGGTAGATTAATATGATGGAAGATAGACCCGGGGGCCATAGGTTACACTAGTGGCTTCTCTCAAGAGCATAAGTATTACGATGGGTAAACGAATTACTGTCGAGCAATTGGTAGAATTGAACATAGTTATGAGAATATCTAGGTATGATCATGTATATAGGCATCACGTACGAGACAAGTAGACCGAAACGATTCTGCATCTACTACTATTACTCCACACATCGACTGCTATCCAGCATGCATCTAGAGTATTAAGTTCATAAGAACAGAGTAATGCTTTAAGGAAGATGACATGATGTAGAGGGATAAACTCATGCAATATGATATAAACCCCATCTTTTTATCCTCGATGGCAACAATACAATACGTGCCGGTTCCCTTTCTGTCACTAGGATCGAGCACCGCAAGATTGAACCCAAAGCTAAGCACTTCTCCCATTGCAAGAAAGATCAATCTAGTAGGCCAAACCAAACTGATAATTCAAAGAGACTTGCAAATATAAACCAATCATACATAAAAGAATTCAGAGGAGAATCAAATATTGTTCATAGATAATCTAGATCATAAACCCACAAATCATCGGATCTCGCAAACACACTGCAAAAGAAGATTACATCGAATAGATCTCCAAGAAGATCGAGGAGAACTTTGTATTGAGATCCAAAGAGAGAGAAGAAGCCATCTAGCTAATAACTATGGACCCGTAGGTCTGAAGTAAACTACTCACACATCACCAGAGAGGCCATGGAGTTGATGTAGAATCCCTTCATGATCAATGCCCCCTCCGGCGGAGCTCCGGAAAAGGCCCCAAGATGGGATCTCTTGGGTTCAGAAGGTTGCGGCGGTGGAATTAGGTTTTCATGGTGCTCCTGGATGTTTTGGGGGTACGTGGATATATATATATATATATAGGAGGAAGTACGTCGGTGGAGCAACGGAGGGCCCACGAGGGTGGAGGGCGCGCCTAGGGAGGTAGGCGCGCCCCCCTGCCTCGTGCCTTCCTCCCTTGTTTCTTGACGGCCACTCCAAGTCTCCTGGATCACGTTTGTTGAGAAAATCACGATCCCGAAGGTTTCATTCCGTTTGGACTCTGTTTGATATTCCTTTTCTTCCAAACCCTAAAATAGGCACAGAAACAGCAATTTGGGTCGGGCCTCCGGTTAGTAGGTTAGTCCCAAAAATGATATAAAAGTGTAAAATAAAACCATCAACATCCAAAGTAGATAATATAATAGCATGGAGCAATCAAAAATTATAGATACGTTGGAGACGTATCACCACTCGTGCTGCTGTGCAGGCCTGAGGCCACGGTACTACCGCGTCCAAGAAGCGGTACTACCGTGAGTGCCTGCGGTACTACCGCTCTGAGGAGCAATTACTACCGCATGCCCCAGTTCAGCAACACTAGGAGTCCTTCCTTTTGCAGAGATACAGAGAAACGGACATGAAGAAGGAACAGACGTGTACGTGATGATTCCACCCAAACCTTTCCAACGTGGACCCCCTCTTAATAGTACGGCTATCCTACGACTCAAATCCACCAAAAAGAAACATAGAGAAAAGCCATCTTCAATAATCTTCGAGGAGCACCAAATCGTCTTGTTCTTAGGCATGATATATCTGAAATGCTCAATGCACATGATTAGTCCGCAAAAGCATTGTCATCAATCACCAAAACTACCAAGGGATAAATATGCCCTTACAGTTACCTTTCTCCTAGCCTGCACAGAGCGGTACTACCGCTCCACAGAGCGGTATTACCGCTCGGGTGGTAGTAACCCAAAAGCAGTGCAATGGCCCGAAGCCACGAGGCGGTAGTGCACCCGGAGCAGAACTACCACTGGGGTTGCAGCTCGGGGTTACTCAGAAGCAGAGCAGGAACATGGGAGAAGTAGTAGAATTGCTACATCGATACTACCGCCCACCTGAGCAGTACTACCGCTTATAGGTAGTAGTGCTGCTATCCACTGCCACTTCACTTTCGCTGAGAGTGCATCGGGACCTAGAGGGAGCGGTAGTAGCGGGTGGTACTATTGTCATACTTCTGCACAAACCCGACACGAAAGTTGAGTTCCCAGAAGCAGCGCTAGTAGCCGCGGTACTGGACAGCGGTACGATCGCTTATAAGCGGTACTACCGGAGGAGTCCTAGACTAAGGGGTCCTCGGGCTGCCGGCCTAACTCTCATGGGGTGGACAGTCCGGCCGCACTGCAGCTGCTGGAAGGTCAGACTATTGGATAGCGTCGTGTCCGGACAGGAGACCTTTTGGTGCCTTGGTGTGTCCTCCATGTCAAGACGAAAAGATAGATCAATATGTCTGATTGAGCTTAAAAGTTTGTATATTTTGAAAAAGGTTTAAAGTGTTTAAATATAGAATTTTTTTCTCTCAGTGTCATATAACTAGATGCTTATAAGCATGAGTAGATGAAAGTAATTCATCTTGATAGTTATAATATATATGAAAAAGGGCCAAGCGTTTTACTAAGTGTTAGTAACAAATGTCAAGGATCTAAAAAGAATAAATGTATTTTTTGAGCATATGAAGTTAAAAATTCATTATTAAGAATATATGAATATCAAACTTCATAATTGATATAATTAGGGCTATGATAATATTACTTTATAAACAATATTGATTCTATAACAATAGTTTACGTTTTGAAAACATTAGATGTCCCAATGTTGTCTGAATCAAGAAGAGTCTTGATATAAAAGGGTAGATCCAATAATCAAGAAATGTCTTGATATAATTGGATATTACAAAAGTTGTAAAGAACCCTATTTAACAATATATTGATAATATGGCCAATCAAGAAGAGTCCTGATATAAATGGGTAAAATCCAATAATCAAGAAATGTCTTGATATAATTGAATATTACAAAAGTTGTAAGAAACCCAAAAACATTAGGAATAATGGACAATCAAGAAGAGTCTTGATATGAAAGGGCAGATCCAATAATCAAGAATGTCTTGATATAATTGGGTATTATAAAAGTTGTAATAAGCCCATAAACATTATATTATGAATATGGCTAGTCAAGAAGAATCTTGATATAAATGGATGAATCTGAAATATGATTCTAAGTGCAATGAGTCTAAATGATATTTTATTTTGAATAAAATATTATAGCTCAAAGCAAGATGGATTGGATCCTGTAAACAGACAAAACTAACACAAATATTTCTGAGTTTTGAATATGTCAAAACAAATGACAAAGGCTCTACCACAAGCAAAGCATGAGCTAGACCAGGATACCCATAGGTTTTTGTAAAACCACGCAGCTAGATTATTGACTATAGTGCAAGTGGGAGACTGTTGGAAATATGCCCTACAGACAATAATATTGTATAATTATATTTCCGTTATTCATAATTAAGAGTTTGTATTTCATGCTATAACTGCTATGATCATGGAATATGTGATTCAATGGAAAACTCATATGCACATGTGAAATGATAAATGGTAAACAATAGGTTCCATGTCTCGCCTCTAAGACCGGTTCAAGTGTTGTTGGTGATCATATTTTCCGGATCTTAGGACATCGTTAAGTGCAATGATAGTCCTAAAACAACATTGAGGGTATGATGTTAGAAGAACGATCATACTGAATCGACCCAATACTTGCTGTTATACTATGTGATCATATCGTCTGAAATCATGTGTTATAACACGGAGTGTTAGCATGTGTTTTAGTTCCTCAGACCATGAGAGTGTCTCGGTCACTTCCTACCATACGGTGGGCTTTGGGGTTTCTCAAACGTCATATGTAACAAGGTGATCATAACAACAACTTTCAGGCTCATCAAAAAGTTTGACAAGTGACCGGACAGCTTGAGAGTGGGATTTGCTCCTCCGATGATGGAGAGATATTCTTAGGGCCCTTTCGGTGTGAAGGCATCCATCATCGTATGGCCAGACACAGGTTAAAGGATCGATATAGTTGACTAGAGGGGGGTGAATTGGCAACTACAATTTTTAGCTTTTCTTTACCAATTTAAACTTTGCATCAAAGTAGGTTGTCTAGATATGCAACTAGGTGAGCAACCTATATGATGCAACAACAACAAGCACACAAGCAAGCAAGGGATGCAACACAATATAAGCTTGCAGAAGTAAAGGTACGAGATAACCAAGAGTGGAGCCGGTGAAGACGAGGATGTGTTACATAAGTTCATTCCCTTTGAGGGGAAGTACGTCTCCATTGGAGCGGTGTGGAGGTACAATGCTCCCCAAGAAGCCACTAGGGCCACCGTATTCTCCTCACACCCTCACACAATGCGAGATGTCGTGATTCCACTATTGGTGCCCTTGGAGGTGGCGACCGGACCTTTACAAACAAGGTTGGGGCAATCTCCACAACTTAATTGGAGGCTCCCAATGACACCACGAAGCTTCGCCACAATGGAATTTGGCTCCGCGGTGACCTCAACCGTCTAGGGTGCTCAAACACCCAAGAGCAACAAGATCCACAAGGGATTAGTGGGGGAATCAAATTTCTCTTGGTGGATGTGCAGCTCGAGGCCTTCTCAACCAATCCCTAGAAAATCAACAAGTTTGACTGGCTAGGGAGAGAGATCGGGCGAAAATGGAGCTCAGAGCAATAATGGAGCTTAGGGATGGAAGAGGTAGTCAACTCGGAGAAGAAGACTCTCCTTTTATAGTGAAAAGACAAATCCAACCATTATCCACTTACTTAGCCCGCGACGTGCGGTACTATCGCACCAGACATGAGGTACTGCTGCAAGGGCTTTTGGTACTACCGCGGGGCACTACGGTACTACCGCATGTGTGGCAGGAGCTAGACCAGTCATGATGCATTGACACAAAGAGTGGTAGAACCGCCAGAGCGGTACTACCGCTCCCCCTTGCGGTAGTACCGCAAGGCAGCGTTTGTGTGGGCTGGGAAGGCACGGATGAATAAAAATACATCCGTGACTACTTCCCTTGAGACACGATCTATGCAAAACTCTGACACGATTCTTGATAACCCACAAATATAGGGGACCGCAATAGTTTTCGAGGGTAAAGTCTTCTACCCAAATTTATTGATTCGACATAAGGGGAGCCAAACAATATTCTCAAGTATTAGCAGCTGAGTTGTCAATTCAACCACACTTGGAAACTTAGTATCTGCAGCAAAGTATTTAGTAGCAAAGTAATATGATAGTAGTGGTAACAGTAGCAAAAGGTAACAGTAGTAAAAGTAATGTTTTTGGTATTTTGTAATGATGATAGCAATAGCAATGGAAAAGTAAATAAGCGAAGAACAATATATGGAAAGCTCGTAGGCAATGGATCGGCGATGGAGAATTATGCCGGATGCGGTTCATCATGTAACAGTCATAACCTAGGGTGACACAGAACTAGCTCCAGTTCATCAATGTAATGTAGGCATGTATTCTGAATATAGTCATACGTGCTTATGGAAAAGAACTTGCATGACATCTTTTGTCCTACCCTCCCGTGGCAGTGGGGTCCTTACGGAAACTAAGGGATATTAAGGCCTCCTTTTAATAGAATGCCGGAACAAAGCATTAACACATAGTGAATACATGAACTCCTCAAACTACGTTCATCACCGGTAAGTATCCTGATTATTGTCACTTCGGGGTTAACGGATCATAACACATAATAGGTGACTATAGACTTGCAAGATAGGATCAAGAACTCTCATATATTGATGAAAACATAATAGGTTCAGATCTGAAATCATGGCACTCAGGCCCTAGTGACAAGCATTAAGCATAGCAAAGTCATAGCAACATCAATCTCAGAACATAGTGGATAGTAGGGATCAAACCCTAACAAAACTAACTCAATTACATGATAGATCCCATCCAACCCATCACCGTCCAGCAAGCCTACGATGGAATTACTCACGCACGGCAGTGAGCATCATGAAATTGGTGATGGAGGATGGTTGATGATGACGATGGCGATGGATTCCCCTCTCCGGAGCCCCGAACGATTCCAGATCAGCCCTCCCGAGAGGTTTTAGGGCTTGGCGGTGGCTCCGTATCGTAAAACGCGATGAATTCTTCTCTCTGATTTTTTTCTCCCCGAAACACAATATATAGAGTTGGAGTTGGAGTCGGAGGAGCTCCAGGGGGCCCATGAGGTAGGGGGGCGTGCCCCCACCCTTGTGGACAAGTGGTGAGCCCCCTGGCCTTCATCTTTCGCAGGTAATTTTTATATTTTCCAAAAAGTTGCTCCGTGAAGTTTCAGGTCATTCTGAGAACTTTTGTTTCTGCACATAAATAACACCATGGTAATTCTGCTAAAAACAACGTCTGTCTGGGTTAGTTCCATTCAAATCATGCAAGTTACAGTCCAAAACAAGGGCAAAAGTGTTTGGAAAAGTAGATACGACGGAGACATATCAACTCCACCAAGCTTAAACCTTTGCTTGTCCTCAAGCATTTCAGTTGATAAAATGAAAGTGATAAAGAAAAACTTTTACAAACTCTGTTTGCTCTTGTTGTTGTAAATATGTAAAGACAGCATTCAAGTTTTCAGCCAAGATTATAACTAACCACATTCACAATAATGCTTAGGTCTCAAGTTTACTCATATCAATAGCATAATCAACTAGCGAGCAATAATAATAAATCTCGGATGACAACACTTTCTCAAAACAATCATAATATGATATAACAAGATGGTATCTCGCTAGCCCTTTCTCAGATCGCAAAACATAAATGCAGAGCACCTTTAAAGACCAAGGACTGACTAGACATTGGAATTCATGGTAAAAGAGATCCAGTCAAGTCATACTCAATGTAAACTAACAGTAATGAATGCAAATGACAGCGGTGCTCTCCAACTGGTGCTTTTTAATAAGAGGATGATGACTCGGCATAAAAGTAAATAGATAGGCCCTTCGCAGAGGGAAGCGGGGATTTGTAGAGGTGCCAGAGCTCGGTTTTGAAATAGAGGTGAATAATATTTTGAGCGGTATACTTTCATTGTCAACATAACAACCAAGAGATGGCAATATCTTCCATGCTACACACATTATAGGCGGTTCCCAAACAGAATGGTAAGGTTTATACTCCCCCTTCCACCAACAAGCATCAATCCATGGCTTGCTCGAAACAACAAGTGCCTCCAACTAACAAGAGTCCCAGGGGGAGTTTTGTTTGCAATTATTTTGATTTAGTTTGCATAAAGCATGGGACTGGGCATCCCGGTGACCAGCCACTTTCTCGTGAGTGAGGAGCGGAGTCCACTCCTCTTGAGAATAACCTGCCTAACATGGAAGATACGGACAGCCCTAGTTGATACATGAGATATTCGAGCATACAAAACAGGATATTTATTTGAAGGTTTAGAGTTTGGCACATACAAATTTACTTGGAACGGCAGGTAGATACCGTATATAGGTAGGTATGGTGGACTCATATGGAACAACCTTGGGGTTTATGGAGTTGGATGCACAAGCAGTATTCCCGCTTAGTACAGGTGAAGGCTAGCAAAAGACTGGGAAGTGACCAGCTAGAGAGCGACAATAGTCATGAACATGCATTAAAATTAATCAACACCAAATGCAAGCATGAGTAGGATATAATCTACCATGAACATAAATATCGTGAAGGCTATGTTGATTTTGTTTCAACTACATGCATGAACATGCGCCAAGTCAAGTCACTTAAATCATTCAGAGGAGGATACCACCCTATCATACCACATCATAAACATTTCAATAGCATGTTGGCACGCAAGGTAAACCATTATAACTCATAGCTAATCAAGCATGGCACAAGAAACTATGATCTCTAGTTGTCATTGCAAACATGTTTATTCATAATAGGCTGAATCAGGAACGATGAACTAATCATATTTACAAAAACAAAAGAGGTTGAGTTCATACCAGCTTTTCTCATCTCAGTCAGTCCATCTTATATCGTCATAATTGCCTTTCACCTGCACGAGCGAACGATGTGAACAATAATAATAGTGCACGTGCATTGGACTAAGCTGGAATCTGCAAGCATTCAATAAACAGGAGAAGACCAGGAAATATGGGCTCTTTTGTCAGATCAACAATTATGCATACAAGAGCCACTTCAACAATTTAATTATGGTCTTCTCCTATCGACCCCCAAAGAAAAGAAATAAAACTATTTACACGGGAGAGCTCCCAACAAGTAAAAGAAGAACAAGAAATCTTTTTGGGTTTTCTTTTTAATTACTACTACAAGCATGGAAAGTAAACTAATTAAAAGCTACAACTATTTGTTTTTTGGTTTTTCTTAAGGTTTATTAAACACACAAGAAGAAAGCATAAAAAGGAAATAAAGTAGCATGGATGATACAATGAAAAAGTATGAGCACCAACATCTAGCAATGAGTGTGTGAACATAAATGTAATGTCGGTGGGAAATACGTACTCCCCCAAGCTTAGGCTTTTGGCCTAAGTTGGTTTATGGCCACGGCTGGCCTGGTGGATATCCATAATAATAGTTGGGGTCGTACTGCGATGAACAAGAAGACTCCGATTGCCACTGGTTGGCAATCATCTCCGGATCCCACTGGTAATTAGATTGTCGTGAAGGATCAACTTGTGGTTCCGGCTCTGGCTCCATGGCTGGTGCAGGGTTCCGGTAGGCATGAATAGCCTCTAACAGAACAAGGTATCGGCCTGCAGATAAATCAAACAAAGAAGGAGTAGGCAGGGTAATAGTCTCAGGATGATGTTTATCAAAGAACAATTTGTATTTAAGCTCTCCTTCCCTATTCTTAACAATAAAATCATGTGCCACCATACTTTTATAGTCTAAATAAACACGAAGCAGCACTTTTTCTTCCTTCTCATAATGCCTAATAGGTATGTTAAAATCTGCAGCTAGGCATGAAGCATAGATGCCTCCAAAGATGGGGCCCTTTGTATGGTTCAGACTTAACCGTTTAGCAATAATGCCGCCCATACTAAAAGAGTTATCACCTTATAAACCATGGAGCAAAATAATAATATTAGGGACACTAAGGTTTCCACAGTTTCCGCGACCAGTTAAACAACGACTAGCAAATAATGCAAAATAGTGTAAAACAGGAAAATGTATGCTAGTGATTCGTGCATCAGAAACCTTCCTTGTTTCCCCTACAGTGATAGTATCAACAAACCCATCCACATCCTCGCGGTGTGGTTCCTCTGTTTTGCCCTCGAAAGGGACTAAACAAACCCGACAAAAATCATAAAGTGACATCTCCTTATGCTCATCATATAAATGAAACTCCACCGTAGGTGGTGAGCTACTAGAATGGAAATGAAAGTTTTGCACAAAGATATTTGTGAGTAAGAGATACTATTCGCGTTGGTCGTGGAGGAAAGCGGTGAGGCATGCATTCTAAGCCAGTTCATAAAAATCTTCATAAATCCCGGCTGCTCTCAAGAAATCATCGGAAGGCCATTCACACGATCGAACCTCCGCGGTGCGAGGCAGATTATACTTAGGCTTATGTGCCTTTTCCTTAGAGCTTCGGCTCGATGAGCCCCTCAAAAGTCTCCATCATTTTCTGAAAAATTCTGAAATTTTTAGTAACTTCAAAATAAAAGTAAACCAAACTCAACAATATTGATAGCAACTACTCCTACAAGTACCTAGAGCCTATATCATGCATCAAAACTACTTGGAACCATATAAATTTGACATGCAAGCTCAAGAACATGGTCACCTAGGCAGCCAAAATTTGCAATGAATAAAGCAATAGAACAAAAAATAATTGGACCAATGGAGGAGTCACATACCAAGGAACAATCTCCCCAAGCAGTTTTGTGAGAGGAGCTTTGAGCAAGGAGATCGAAAATGGTAGAAAAAGGAGCCTGGACTTGGGTTTGAGCTAGTTATTCGTGTTTGTGGGAGGAAGAAGGAGTCTGTGGGTGAAAGGATAAGTGGAGGAGGGCCACCATGGGCCCACGAGGCAGGGGGGCGCGCCCAGGGGGGTAGGGTGCGCCCTCCACCCTCGTGGGCAGGTGGGTGACCCCCCTGCTGTGTTCTCAGTTCCAAATATTCTCAAACATTCCAGAAAAAATCATATTTAAATTTCAGGGCATTTGGAGAACTTTTATTTTCGGGGTATTTTTATATTGCACAGATAATCAGATAACAGACAGAAAAATACTATTTTTATTTTATTTAATATAAATAACAGAAAGTAAAAGAAAGGTACAGAAGGCTGTGCCTTCTAGTTTCATCCATCTCATGATCATCAAAAGGAATCCACTAACAAGGTTGATCAAGTCTTGTTAACGAACTCATTCCAAATAACATGGAACCGGAGAAATTTCGAATAACACTATGTTACCTCAACGGGGATATGCACATCCCCAATAATAAGAATATCATATTTCTTCTTGACAGTAGGAAGAGGAAATTCAAAACCTCCAAATATAATCGATGGATTTTTTCCAATAGAGTTGATACTATGAACTTGAGGTTGTTTCCTTGGAAAGTGTACCATATGCTCATTACCATTAACATGAAAAGTGATATTGCCTTTAGTGCAATCAATAACAGCCCCTGCAATATTCAAAAAGGGTCTTCCAAGAATAATAGACATACTATCGTCCTCGGGAATATCAAGAATAACAAAGTCCGTTAAAATAGTAACGGTTGCAACTACAACAGGCACATCCTCACAAATACCGACAGGTATAGCAGTTGATTTATCAGCCATTTGCAAAGATATTTCAGTATGTGTCAACTTATTCAAATCAAGTCTACGATATAAAGAGAGAGGCATAACACTAACACCGGCTCCAAGATCACATAAAGCAGTTTTAACATAGTTTCTTTTGATGGAGCATGGTATAGTAGGTACTCCTGGATCTCCAAGTTTCTTTGGTATTCCACCCTTAAAAGTATAATTAGCAAGCATGGTGCAAATTTTAGCTTCCGATATCTTTCTCTTATTTGTAACAATATCTTTTAGATACTTAGCATAATGATTCATTTTGAGCATATCAGTTAATAGCATACGCAAAAAGATAGGTCTAATCATTTCAGCAAAGCGCTCAAAATCCTCATCATCCTTTTTCTTGGATGGTTTGGGAGGAAAGGCATAGGTTTCTGAACCCATGGTTCTCTTTCTTTACCGTGTTTCCTAGCAACAAAGTATTTCTTATCATAACGTTGATTCTTTGATTGTGGGTTATCAAGATCAACAGCAGGTTCAATCTCTATGTAATTACCATTACTAGGTTGAGCATCATCATGAACATTATCATTAACATTATTACTAGTTTTAGGTTCATTACCAGATTGTGTTTTAGCATCAGAAATAGAAATATCATTTGGATTCTCAGGTGTTCCAGTAATAGGTTCACTAGAAGCATGCAAAGTCCTATCATTTTTCTTTTTCTTCATTTTAGAAGGACTAGGTGCATCTATATTATTTCTCTGAGAATCTTGCTCAATTCTCTTGGGATGCCCTTCAGGATACAAAGGTTCCTAAGTCATTCTACCAGCTCTAGTCATAACTCTAACAGCATTATCATTATTCTTACTATTTAATTCATTGAGCAAATCATTTTGAGCTTTAAGTACTTGTTCTACTTGAGTGGTAACCATAGAAGCATGTTTACTAATAAGTTTAAGGTCACCTTTGACATTAGCCATATAATCACCCAAGTGTTCAAGCAAATTTGAATTGTATGTCAATTGTCTACCAAAATTAGCATTAAAGTATTCTTGCTTAGCCATAAATTTGTCAAACTCATCTAAGCATGGGCTAGCAAACTTAGTAAATGGGATTTCAGCTTTATCATATCTATAGAGAGAATTTACCTTTACTACCTGTGTCGGGTTATCAAGACCATGAGTTTCTTCAATAGGTAAAGGATTAATATCATATGTTTCTTCAACAGGCGGTAAATTAAGACCAAGTATTTCTTCAATAGGAGGTAAATTCTTAACATCTTCAGCTTTAATACCTTTTTCTTTCATAGATTTCTTTGCCTCTTGCATATCTTCAGGACTGAGAAATAGAATACCCCTCTTCTTCGGAGTTGGTTCAGGAATAGGCTCGGGAATTGGCTCCGGAGGTGTCCAATTATTTTCATTTGTCAACATATTATTCAATAGAATTTCAGCTTCATCCGGTGTTCTTTCCCTGAAAAAAAAACCAGCACAACTATCCAGGTAATCTCTGGAGGCATCGGTTAGTCCATTATAAAAGATATCAAGTATTTCATTTTTCTTAAGAGGATGATCAGGCAAAGCATTAAGTAATTGGAGAAGCCTCCCCCAAGCTTTTGGGAGACTCTCTTCTTCAATTTGCACAAAATTATATATATCCCTTAGGGCAGCTTGTTTCTTATGAGCAGGGAAATATTTAGCAGAGAAGTAATAAATCATGTCATGGGGACTACGCACACAACCAGGATCAAGAGAATAAACCATATCTTAGCATCACCCTTTAATGAGAACGGAAATATTTTAAGGATATAAAAGTAGCGAGTTCCCTCATCAGTAGTTAACAGGGTGGCTATATCATTTAATTTAGTAAGATGTGCGACAACAGTTTCAGATTCATAGCCATGAAAAGGATCAGATTCAACCAAAGTAATTATATCAGGATCAACAGAGAATTCATAATCCTTATCAGTAACACAGATAGGTGAAGTAGCAAAAGCAGGATCAGGTTTCATCCTAGCATTTAGAGATTGCTTATTCCATTTAGCTAATAACCTCTTAAGTTCATATATATCTTTGCAAGCTAAAATAGCTAAAGAAGCTTCTTTATCAAAAACATAACCCTCAAGAATAACACGCAAGTCTTCATCATCAATTTCATCAGTATTATAAGATTCAACATTTTCAATCTCTCTAGCCTAGCAAGTTGTTCGTCAAGAAATTCACTAAGTGGCACAGTAGTATCAAGCATAGAAGTGGTTTCATCATAAGTATCATGTATAGCAGAAGTAGCATCATCAATAACATGCGACATATCAGAACGAATAGCAGAAGCAGGTTTAGGTGTCGCAAGCTTACTCAAAACAGAAGGTGAATCAAGTCCAGAGCTAGATGGCAGTTCCTTACCTCCCCTCGTAGTTGAGGGATAAATCTTGGTTCTTGGATCTTTCAAGTTCTTCATAATGATAAGTAGATATAAATCCCAAGTTACTCAAAGAATATAGCTATGCTCCTCGGCAACGGCGTTAGGAAATAGTCTGGATAACCCACAAGTATAGGGGATCGGAACAGTTTTCGAGGGTAAAGTATTCAACCCAAATTTATTGATTCGACACAAGGGAAGCCAAAGAATATTCTCAAGTATTAGCAGCTAAGTTGTCAATTCAACCACACCTGGAAACTTAGTATCTGCAGCAAAGTATTTAGTAGCAAAGTAATATGATAGTAGTGGTAACGGTAGCAAAAGGTAACAGTAGTAATAGTAATGTTTTTGGTATTTTGTAATGATGATAGCAATAGCGACGCAAAAGTAAATAAGCGAAGAATAATATATGGAAAGCTCATAGGCAATGGATCGGTGATGGAGAATTATGCTGGATGCGGTTCATCATGTAACAGTCATAACCTAGGGTGACACAGAACTAGCTCCAGTTCATCAATGTAATGTAGGCCTGTATTCCGAACATAGCCATACGTGCTTATGGAAAAGAACTTGCATGATATCTTTTGTCCTACCCTCCTGTGGCAGCGGGGTCCTTACGGAAACTAAGGGATATTAAGGCCTCCTTTTAATAGAGTGCCGGAACAAAGCTTTAACACATAGTGAATACATGAACTCCTCAAACTACGGTCATCACCGGTAATTATCCCGATTATTGTCACTTTGGGGTTATCGGATCATAACAGATAATAGGTGACTATAGACTTGCAAGATAGGATCAAGAACTCTCATATATTGATGAAAACATAATAGGTTCAGATCTGAAATCATGGCACTCGGGCCCTAGTGACAAGCATTAAGCATAGCAAAGTCATAGCAACATCAATCTCAGAACATAGTGGATACTAGGGATCAAACCCTAACAAAACTAATTCGATTACATGATAGATCCCATCCAACCCATCACCGTCTAGCAAGCCTATGATGGAATTACTCATGCACGGCGGTGAGCATCATGAAATTGGTGATGGTGGATGGTTGATGATGACGATGGCGATGGATTCCCCTCTCCGGAGCCCCGAACGGACTCCAGCAGCCCTCCTGAGAGGTTTTAGGGCTTGGCGGCGGCTCCGTATCATAAAACGCGATGAATTTTTCTCTCTGGTTTTTTTCTCCCCGAAACACAATACATAGAGTTGGAGTCGGAGGAGCACCAGGGGGCCCACGAGGTAGGGGGCGCGCCCCCCACCCTCATGGACAGGTGGTGGGCCCCCTGGCCTTCATCTTTTGCAGGTATTTTTTATATTTTCCAAAAAGTTGCTCCGTGAAGTTTCAGGTCATTCCGAGGACTTTTGTTTCTGCACATAAATAACACCATGGTAATTCTACTGAAAACAACGTCAGTCCGGGTTAATTCCATTCAAATCATGCAAGTTAGAGTCCAAAACAAGGGCAAAAGTGTTTGGAAAAGAAGATACGATGGAGACGTATCAGTACTACCGCGCCCCTACTTCCGCTCATGTTGTTGTGCCTGGCCAGAGGCCACGGTACTACCGCGCCCGTGGAGTGGTACTACCGCAAGGGCCTGCGGTACTACCGCGACGATAGCCGGTACTACCATGGGCCACTGCGGTACTACTGCTCCCCTGAGCAGTACTACCGCATGCCACAGCACAACAAACACTAGGAGTCCTTCATTTTGCAGAGACACGGATAAACGGTGGTTGCTCCAAAGGTGCAAGGGAAAGGGGGCAAAAGGAACAGACGTGTACGTGATGATTCCACCCAAACCTTTCCAACGCAGATCCCCTCTTAATAGTACGGCTTTCCTACAACTTAAATCCACCGAAAAAAACGTAGGGAAAACTTTGTCTTCACTAGACTCCGAGGGGCAATGAATCATCTTGTGACTAAATCATGAGATATCTAAGAAGCTCAATGCACACGATTAGTCCGCAAATGCATTGTCATCAATCACCAAAACCACTTAGGGATAAATATGCCCTTACAATCTCCCCCTTTTTGATGGATTGATGACTATACGGGATTTGCACATAGGGATATAAAATGAAACATATGCAAACCCAACATGTATAAAATATAGACGGGCTCCCCCTAGATGTGTGCTCTCTAGAGAGATGCTTTGGACTGCACGGCACACATACTAGGATCAACACTCCCCCTATATTTTATAGATGAGGCACAACAATATAACTAACACTAAGCAAAGAGCCAAGGTAATGAATATGAGCATAAAGTAACGGGCACAAGATAGCATAGGCTCACGGGCTATATTAAGCATGAAAGATAATAAGATAAGCTAGAGTGCATATGTCTTACACCATATGATAGGGAACCAGGTTCACGAGCCCAAACCAAACCAAAGCAAATGAGGTTCAACAAAATGAAAGCAAAGCGACAAAGCGAAACAGGACAGGACACAAGACTCGCAAATCCTGCATTCTCTCCCCCTTTGGCATCGAGACACCAAAAAGGCAGAGAGGACACCTACAACACAGGTGGTAGCTGTAGCGAGCAGACCTCAAACAGTCCAATCTCTATGCTCCGGTGTCTTCCCTGGATCGGTAATGCTGACACCACACAGTACTTAAAGGATTTATAACAGAGTAGCAATCACACACTTATTACATCGAGTGTCTCAAAAGAGAACCTATTACAATAAATATGGCTTAAGGCCATCTAATCACGATAACAGCGGAAGGCTTGGAAGATAAGTGAGTCCATCAACTCCAACGGAATCACTGAGTATAGAACCATGACCTAAAGGCACCTTACTCGTCGTTTAAAAAGTCTGCAACATGAACGTTGCATCCCGAAACGGGTCAGCACATGGAATATGCTGGCAAGGTAACACATAGAGAATAATGGAAGAATAAAGCTATACTACATGCATATTTGGCTGGTGGAAAGCTCTATGGTTACAGTTTTGCGTAAAGCCAATTTTTCCCTACTGCAAAGGAATAAACTTTATTTAACTATCATGGTGGTTGTTAAACATTGAGAGTGCAGACACCCTCTCAATCCCAATTAAGCATCATCATTAAGACCCAACAAAATTAATTTAGAGTAACATGATGAGATTCACATGATAATCCAAGTACTAGATACTCAAGATGTCCATAATCGGGGACACGGCTAACCATGATTAGTTTATACACTCTGCAGCGGTTTGCGCACTTTTCCCCACAAGACTCGATCTCCTCCGTTGGGATTCTCGCACTACATGATGTTTGAGAAACGGATGACCGAGACATAGTCTTTCAGAAGCGCTTGCACCTTGCGAACGGGTAGACCGTCCCAACCTACATCCCCTACATCTGCTAGTCTACCACTGTAAGAGTTCGAACAACTTAGTCAACTATGCTAGAACCCATAGAAGCTTGTGGCTACACACGGAAGTTTCTAGTATGAATAATCTCATGATCCCTTTGAGCCTGGGTGGCGGTCCAAAAGAAAAACAGGAAATCGCTGGAATACCCAGGTGCCTCAATCCACCCAGATGTGTGTTTAGGTTGCCACCTTAAGTAAACCATTAATTTAAAAATCTCACATCGGTCATGAATACACTCACCCAATCCATGTCTACTGGCATAGCATGGCATAATAAGCAAACGTAGAAGTAACTCCCAAAGGTTTGATAATAAAACAGGTAATAGGTACTACCTCATCTACTTCCCAAACCCATAATTTAATTAGATCATAATCATGCAATGGTGTGAGGATTGATCTAATGCAATAAAAAAGGGGTAATAGGAGGTATGATCAAAGTGTTACTTGCCTTGCTGATGATCCGCAAAACCTAGTGATCCGAAGTAGCAAGCGGCGCACTCCGGGTACTCTATCGCAAACAAACAAGCATACAATAAGTACTCATCTAATGCACAGGTAAAACTCTAATAAGAGATCTAACCAGATAGTTCAACTTAAGAACTCCGGTTGGCAAAAAGAATCAAATCAAACGAAGCAACGAAAGACAAACGGCAAACGAAACAAGCTCCATTTACTAATCTGAATCTAGGTCAAATTTTACTGAGGCAAAAACTTGTTTGAGTTGGTTAAATGGAAAGAGGGTTTCGAGACGAAACTCCAGGCGCTTGAATCGCCTGATTCCGATAAATGAGCGAAAAGTTAAACTAGAACGAAAATCAAATTAGAAATCGCGATCAGAAATAATCGCGGAATAATCCAAGAAAAAGAAAAACGACGAACATAATAACGAACGAACGTTCGTTTTCTGGAACTAAATGATGATCACGTTCGTTAAAATGAACGAACGAGCGAACGCTCGCTAAATAAATAAACCGGAAAAAAACCGATCTATTTAAAAACGAAAACTAGGGTTTTCTAAAAAAACCAAATCGGTTTTTCTCAAAAAATTGGGTGGCGGGGCGGCTACCTTGGCTCGGTCCGGCGGGGCTCCGGTGGGCAGCAGCGGCAGCAGGGCGGTGGCAGCGCGGCAGCGACAGCAGCGGCGGAGGCGTGCGGCGGCAGCAGCGGCGGGGCGGCGGGACTGCGACAGGTGGCGACTCGGGGCTCCGAGGGGGGCCCTGGGGTGGCTATTTAAGAGAGGGGGGCGGCCTTGCTTGGGGAGGGGGTCAGCGGCGCGTGCATGCCCGGCTCGGTCTCCCCGAGTCCGGCGGCAGCTCGGCGAGGGAGGCGGTGGCCTGGCGGGCCGGCCTGGCTCGGCTGGGCCTTTGGCCTAGTCGGGTGCGGGGGGTTTAAAAAAAACAATTTCGCCGAAACTAAGAAAAATTCTAGAAAAATAAATAAAAATCTAAAATTGCCAAAATAAATTTTCACCATGTAAATAAAATATTTAGAATAGGATGAACATTTTCTTGGCCCTAAATGAAATTTTTGAAAACGTGCAATTTTTCCTAAATTCAAATAAAACCACGAAAAACTCCAGAATAAAACCTTATTTGATTTTTTATTAAATCCTCAATATTTCTTTATTTTGGGAAATTCATTTTATTCCCTCTTTCATATTTTGATAATAGAAATAATTGAAGATAAAATAAATAAAATCAAATGATCCTATTTTCAAAATTTGAGAAAACTCAAATATGAAAATAACGAAATTCCCAACTCTCTCCGAGGGTCCTTGAGTTGCGTAGAATTTCTAGGATCAACCCAAAAGGCAAATAAATATGATATGCAGTGATGATCTATTGTATAACATTCCAAATTGAAATTTTGGGATGTTACAGACCTACCCCCTTAAGATGAATCTCGCCCTCGAGATTCGGGTTGGCTAGAAAATAGGTGAGGGTGGTCCTTCAGCAAATCTTCCTCTCGCTCCCAGGTGGCTTCATCCTCCGTGTGGTGGCTCCACTGAAATTTGCAAAACTTGATAACCTTGCTGCGGGTTACTCGGCTGGCATACTCAAGAATCTTAACTGGTTTCTCCTCATAGGTCAAATCACTCTCCAACTGAATCACTTCCAGCGGCACTGTATCTCTCAGCGGTATATCAGCCATCTCCGTGTGGCACTTCTTTAACCGGGAAACGTGGAACACATCGTGAACTCCTGACAATCCTTCCGGCAATTCCAACTTATAAGCTACTTCTCCCATACGCTCCAAAACCTTGTATGGTCCTACAAAACGTGGCGCTAACTTTCCCTTAACTCCAAAGCGCTTAACTCCTCGAAGTGGAGATACTCGATGATAAACTCGGTCTCCGACTTCGTAAACTGTCTCCTTGCGTTTAGAATCTGCTTAGCTCTTCTGCCTGGACTGGTCTACCTTGAGCCTATCGCGAATCAATTTCACCTTCTGTTCAGACTCCTTAATCAGATCCGGTCTAAACAACTGGCGGTCTCCAACTTCATCCCATGACAGTGGGGTCCTGCACCTCCTTCCGTACAAGGCTTTGAAAGGGGCCATCTTCAAACTGGATTGATAACTGTTGTTGTAAGAGAACTCTGCATATGGCAAATTGTCATCCCAACTAGATCCATAATCTAGCGCACAAGATCTCAGCATATCCTCCAAAATCTGATTGACTCTCTCGGTCTGTCCATCTGTCTGCGGATGGAAAGTTGTACTGAATTCTAGCCTGGTACCCAAAGTTTCGTGTAACTGATTCTAGAACTTTGAGGTAAACTGGGTTCCTCTATCTGATACAATGCTCCTTGGAACTCCAGGCAGACATACGATCCTAGTCATGTATATCTTTGCCAACTTGGCACTAGTATAGGTAGTCTTCACTGGGATGAAATGAGCTACCTTTGTCAAACGATCGACTACTACCCAAATCGAGTCATAGCCTGAACGAGTTCTGGGCAATCCTGTAATAAAATCCATGCCTAGCTTATCCCACTTCCGTTCGGGTATTGGCAATGGCTATAGCAATCAGGCTGGCTTTTGATGCTCTACCTTTACTCTCTGACATACATCACAAACTGCTACATACTCCGCAATATCCTTCTTCATTCCGGTCCACCAGAAAGTATCCTTCAAATCCAAATACATCTTGGTATTTCCTGGGTGAATCGAATATGGTGAATCATGGGCCTCTTGCAGAATCAACTTCCTGATCTCTAGGTCATTGGGCACATAAACACGGTCTTTAAACCATAAGGTATCATGCTCATCCTCACGAAATCCTTTAGCTTTTCCTTTGCTCATTTTCTCCTTAATAGAAGAAATCTCCTTGTCAGTCTTTTGGGCTTCTCTGATCTTATCCATCAAAGTAGACTAAATCTCCAATGCTGCTACATAGCCTCTCGGAACTATCTCCAAACATAGCTCACGAAGATTCTCGGCTAACTCTCTTGGTAAACCTCCCATCATTAAGGTGTTGACATGACTTTTACGGCTCAACGCGTCAGCTACTACGTTAGCCTTTCCAGGGTGATAATGCAATCTTATATCATAATCCTTGATGAGCTCCAACCATCTCCTTTGCCTGAGATTTAACTCCTGCGTGAAGATGTACTTCAAACTCTTGTGATCCGTGTACACCTCACAATGGTTTCCAATGAGAAAATGTCTCCAAGTCTTCAACGCATGCACTACGGCTGCTAACTCCAGATCATGCGTGGCATAATTCCACTCATGAGGCTTAAGCTTTCGTGAGGCATATGAAACAACTCTTCCTTCCTGCATAAGCACTGCTCCAAGTCCTCGATGTGAAGCGTCACAATACACCTCATAATCCTTGGTCTGATCTGGCAAATCAACACAGGTGATGTAACCAAACATTTCTTCAACTCTTGGAAACTAGCCTCACATTCTTCAGTCCATTTGAACTTGGCATCTTTCTTCAACAATTCCATCATAGGCTTCGTAATCTTCGAGAAGTTTCCAATAAATCTCCGGTAGTATCCCGCGAGTCCAAGAAAACTACGGATCTCTCCAACTGTTGTTGGGGCTTCCCAATTTTTCACAGTGTCAACCTTGGTGGGATCTACTGCTATACCTTCTCCAGATATAACGTGTCCGAGGAATCCAACTTCCTTCAATCAAAACTCACATTTGCTAAACTTGGCATATAACCGATGTTCTCTGAGCTTTCCAAGTACCAAACGCAAATGCTCCTTATGCTCCTCTTCATTCTTCGAGTAAACTAGGATATCATCAATGAACACTACGACGAACTTATCGAAAAACTCCATAAACACTTTGTTCATCATGTTCATAAAATATGCGGGTGCGTTAGTCAGACCAAATGACATAACGGTATACTCATACAGCCCATGCCTGGTGGTAAAAGTTGTCTTAGGTATATCCTGTTCTCGAATCTTCAGCTGATGGTATCCTGATCGCAGATCGATCTTGGAAAATACCTTAGCTCCTTGCAATCGATCAAACAGATCATTGATCGTCGGTAGTGGGTACTTGTTCTTGATGGTTACTTCATTCAATCCTCGATAATCAACAACCATCCTTAACGATCCATCCTTCTTCTCCACTAGAAGTACCAGTGATCCCCAAGGTGAAGAACTTGGGCGAATATAACCCTTATCCAATAACTCTTTAATCTACTTCTTAATCTCCTCCAAATCCTTTGCGGGCATCCTGTATGGTCTCTTAGATATTGGCCCTGTGCCTGGCAAAAGCTCAATCAAAAACTCAATATCTCTATCCGGTGGCATGCCTGGCAACTCCTCTGGAAATACGTCAGGGAAATCCTTCACTACTTGTACTTCCTCCTGCACAACTCCTGTTAAGGAATTTACTCGAGTCCTCTTTGGCACATGCCGGGATTCATACTTGATCCTTCTTCCTTCTGGCGTAGTAAGCAAAATTGACTTACTGGCACATTCAATGTTCCCTTCATACTTGGATAACCAATCCATGCCTAATATCACATCCAATCCTTGCGATTCCAATACTATTAGGTCCGAGGGAAATACATATTTACCAATCCTTAATGGTAACCGATCACACCATAGACTAGCCATATACTCTGCTCTAGGCGAGGTTACTAACATGGGTGACCTAAGGGCTTGGGTTGGCAGTTTATACTTATCCACAAATCCCCTTGAGATGTATGAATGTGATGCACCAGTATCAAAAAGAACGAGTGCAGTAAATGACTTAACCAAAAACTTACCGATTATTGCATCCGGCTGCTCTTCAACCTCCTCCACGTTAACGTGGTTCACCTGTCCCCTATTGAAAGGGTTCGGCTTCTTCCCAGAGCTTCCATTGCCATTTCCATTCTGGGATTTAGGACATTCATTGGCGTAATGTCCGGTCTTCTAGCACTTAAAGCAAGTGACTTCGCTCAGGTCTCTCTTGGCTGGGGTTGATGGGTTGGTACGGTTCTGGCCGTTGCTTCCTCCATTCCCATTACCATTCTTGGGGCCACTATGATTGTGCGAGCTACCTCCTCCAGGGGTATGCTAATAGTGTCCTCCTGGTCTAGGGGTAAAACGTGGCTTCTGCTGAGCTCCACAATTGTACTTCCCTTGTCCATACTTCCTTTTGCGGTTCTCGATCTGCTGCTGCTTCCCTTCAATCATAAGAGCATGATCTACCAACTCCTGGTAGTTGTTGAAGGTTGCTACCATCAACTGCATGCTCAACTCATCATTCAGTCCTTCCAGAAACTTCTCCTGTTTAGCCGCATGCGTAGCAACGTCATCTGGGGCATAACGTGCTAGCTTACTAAAGTCCTCCACATACTGGCCAACTGTCCGTCCTCCTTGGCGCAAGTTGCGAAACTCACGCTTCTTCATGGCCATAGCTCTTGCTGAAACATGGGCAGTATGGAAAGCTTGCTGAAACTGGTCCCATGTGATAGTGTCGATAGGGAAAGTGGCTGTGAAATTCTCCCACCATGATGCTGCGGGTCCTTCAAGCTGATGTGCGGCAAACTTCACCTTGTCCGCATCTGTGCATCCTGTCGTGGTCAACTCCCTAGCTGTCTTGCGGAGCCAATCATCTGCTACTATCGGCTCGGTGCTACTAGAGAACATCGGCGGATTGAGCCTAAGAAAACGGGTTAAGTGGTCAATAGGTGGTGGTGGTGGGTTGTTGTTGTTGTTCCCCTGATTCTGATTCTGGACTAGCAACTGCATCAATGTGTTCTGCTGCTGGATCAACTGAGTGAGCTCCGGTGGGAAGGTAAATCCGGGGTCACGTCTCGGAGGCATCTGAGGGTTTAGAAAAGATGAGATTAAGAATAGAGGGGTCTAGAGAGAAAACACTACCCATATGCACATGAGGCAAAACAAACAATTCACTTCATTCAATCAAACAAGGGCATACAATCGATCTAACTATCGCAAAAGTGCTCGGACTACTATATTTACATGGTGGACTACTACTACTGATGAGGTGGTCTACTAGAAATATTCTTCGGTTGCAGACTCCATGATATCTGCTCCAGCTTCATCAACATAGTCATCATCACTATCATATGGATCTGAGTCGGTGTCGTCGATGATGATGTAGTCTTTAGAGGGAATCTCCTTGGGTTCTTCGTCTTCTTCTACTGGTGTAGGGCCTCCCATGAATATTCCGATCTTCTTGATCAGGTCGTCATTCTTCTCCACTAGTACTTCGATTTCCTCTTCATAATCTTCATGCGTAGCCTTGAGTTCTTCCTCCAGTTCCTTGATTCTTGTTCTTGCCTTCTTTAGATCTATCATGTCGGCGCACATCTGGTTCTCTTGACGTTGAATGTGCTGGTTCAACTCCTGGGTAAAATCTGCAATTGATCTATCCTTCTTGGTGCTGATCATCTCCCAGTGCTCATCTCGGCGCCCACAAATCTGGTAGATAGTATCCTTGAGATCATTGCGGTAGACTTCTCCAATACGTCCCATGGCGATGTGAGCTGCCATGCTCCTTCCTAGACTCCATGTCGGTGCATCAAAGGAAAACACTATGGGCTCGGTGACTGGCATGAACGTCCTTCCTGGAACTTGAACTTGAATCATCCAGCGCTCCTCTTCAGGTAAAGTGGCGTTGTAGGTTCCAGTGAAGCTTGGTACTCCGATGTTCAGGTACTTAGTGACTTCCTTCAGGTGACGTCCAAAGGGTGTATCTTCATCCGGCTGTGTGAACTTGTTCATTGCATCCGCCATCCTAAAAGAGTAGAAAAGATGAGGAGCTAGAATGGGAAGAATGAGTAGTGATCTAGGGCTATAGCTTAGTGGTCGTGTCCTACAGTCAGCCTGTGCTCTGATGCCATCTTGTAGCGACCAGACCTTAAACAGTCCAATCTCTGTGCTCCGGTGTCATCCCTGGATCGGTAATGCTGACACCACACAGTACTTGAAGGATTTATAACAGAGTAGCAATCACACACTTATTACATCGAGTGTCTCAAAAGAGAACCTATTACAATAGATATGGCTTAAGGCCATCTAATCACGACAACAGCGGAAGGCTTGGAAGATAAGTGAGTCCATCAACTCCAACGGCATCACTGAGTATAGAACCACGACCTAAAGGCACCTAACTCGTCGTCTAAAAAGCCTGCAACATGAACGTTGCAGCCCGAAACGGGTCAGCACATGGAATATGCTGGCAAGGTAACACATAGAGAATAATGGAAGAATAAAGCTATACTACATGCATATTTGGCTGGTGGAAAGCTCTATGGTTACAGTTTTGCGTAAAGCCAATTTTTCCCTACTGCAAAGGAATAAACTTTATTTAACTATCATGGTGGTTGTTAAACATTGAGAGTGTAGACACCCTCTCAATCCCAATTAAGCACCATCATTAAAACCCAACAAAATTAATTTAGAGTAACATGATGAGATTCACATGATAATCCAAGTACTAGATACTCAAGATGTCCATAACCGGGGACATGGCTAACCATGATTAGTTTATACACTCTGCAGAGGTTTGCGCACTTTTCCACACAAGACTCGATCTCCTCCATTGGGATTCTCGCACTACATGATGTTTGAGAAATGGATGACCGAGACATAGTCTTTCAGAAGCGCTTGCATCTTACGAATGGGTAGACCGTACCAACCTACATCCCCTACATCTGCTAGTCTACCACTGTAAGAGTTTGCACAACTTAGTCAACTATGCTAGAGCCCATAGTAGCTTGTGGCTGCACACGGAAGTTTCTAGTATGAATAATCTCATGATCCCTTTCAGCCTGGGTGGCGGTCCAAAAGAAAAACAGGCAATCGCTGGAATACCCAGGTGCCTCAATCCACCCAGATGTGTGTTTAGGTTGCCACCTTAAGTAAACCATTAATTTAGAAATCTCACATCTGTCATGGATACACTCACCCACTCCACGTCTACTGGCATAGCATGGCATAATAAGGAAACGTAGAAGTAACTCCCAAAGGTTTAATAATAAAATAGGTAATAGGTACTACCTCATCTACTTCCCAAACCCACAATTTAATTAGATCCTAATCATGCAAGGGTGTGAGGATTGATCTAATGCAATAAAAAGTGGGTAGTAGGAGGTATGATCAAAGTGTTACTTGCCTTGCCGATGATCCGCAAAACCTAGCGATTCGAAGTAGCAAGCGGAGCATTCCTAGTACTCTATCGCAAACAAACAAGCATACAATAAGTATTCATCTAATGCACAGGTAAAACTCGAATAAGAGATCTAACCAGATAGTTCAACTTAAGAACTCCGGTTGGGAAAAAGAATCAAATCAAACGAAGCAACGAAAGACAAACGGCAAATGATACAAGCTCCGTTTACTAATCTAAATCTAGGTCAAATTTTACTGAGGCAAAAACTTGTTTGAGTTGGATAAATGGAAAGAGGGTTTCTAGACGAAACTCCAGGCGCTTGAATCGCCTGATTCCGATAAACGAGCGAAAAGTTAAACTAGAACGAAAATCGGATCAGAAATCGCGATCAGAAATAATCGTGGAATAATCCGAGAAAAAGAAAAAAGACGAACAGAATAATGAACGAACGTTCGTTTTCTGGATCTAAACGATGACCGCGTTCATTAAAACGAACGGACGAGCGAACGCTCGCTAAATAAATAAACCGGAAAAAAACGATCTATTAAAAAAACGAAAACTAGGGTTTTCTAAAAAACAAATTGGTTTTTCTCAAAAAACCGGGCGGCGGGGCGGCTACCTCGGCTCGGTCCGGCGGGCAGCAGTGGCAGCGGGGTGGCGGCATCGGGGCGGCGGCGGCGGGGCGGGGGGGCTGCGGCAGGTGGCGACTCGGGGCTCCCAGGGGGGCCCTGGGGTGGCTATTTAAGAGAGGGGGCGGCCTTGCTTGGGGAGGGGGTCGGCGGCGCGTGCGTGCCCGACTCGGTCTCCCCGAGTACGGCGGCAGATCGGCGAGGGAGGCGGTGGCCTGGCGGGCCGGCCTGGCTCGGCTGGGCCTTTGGCCCAGACGGGCGCGGGGTTTTTTTTAAAAACAATTTCACCAAAACTAAGAAAAATTCTAGATAAATAAATAAAAATCTAAAATTGTCAAAACAAATTTTCACCGTCTAGATAAAATATTTAGAACAAGATGAACATTTTCTTGGCCCTAAATGCAATTTTTGAAAACGTGCAATTTTTCCTAAATTCAAATAAAACCACGAAAAACTCCAGAATGAAACCTTATTTGATTTTTATTAAATCCTCAATATTTCTTTATTTTGGGAAAGTCATCTTATTCCCTCTCTCATATTTTGATAATAGAAATAATTGAAGATAAAATAAATAAAATCAAATGATCCTATTTTCAAAATTTGAGAAAACTCAAATATGAAAATAACGAAATCCCCAACTCTCTCCGAGGGTCCTAGAGTTGCGTAGAATTTGTAGGATCGACCCAAAAGGCAAATAAATATGATATGCAGTGATGATCTATTGTATAACATTCCAAATTGAAAATTTGGTATGTTACAGTAGCTCAGCTGCAGCGATCACTCATCACGCTCCTCGTCGGTCTCGGCAGCGGGAATGGGCTCCTCCTCTGACTCGGTCCACTGGTAACCCTACTTCGCCATCCAGGAAGCCTCAGGAGTGATGACCCTCTGGGACCCGCTCGACACGTTCTCGCCGAACGTCCCCAAGATCCTCTTGTCGCACCGGCGACTCTCCTTCTGAGCTACATGGGACTTGTATTGTCCCTTGGCCTGCATGGAAAACAAAGCCTTCATCTTATTGTTCAGCTTCTTAGCCCAAGTGGGCTCAGACAATGGAGGAGTGTATCCATCAGAACTCTCCTCATCAGCCTCCTCCTCCTCGATCTCATCCGCATCCACATCCGTCCTAGCAGCCTCTGCCTCAACCCGGGTAGTGGTGTTAGCCCACTTGTTCTTGATGCGCAGCTTGATAGGCTCATGAAGAATCCAGTTGGGGGCTTCAAACTCTTCATTGGGATAGAGCTGCTCCCAAGTCTTTGAGATCAAGTGATGCAGGTAAGGTCCATAGATGGGCACCTTATGGTTGAGCACGACAAACTGCAGCTCACACCACATGATCTGTGAGACATCAAGTGGTTCCGTCTGATGCAGACGTGCCTTCTCACATATGAGCATCATCACCACAAGATAAGCATGCACCTTATCCTTGTCACCAATGCACGGAAAGAGGGTGTCGTGGAAGATCCGGTGCATGATGTCAAGGAATGGAATCAGCACCCAGGTCTTCTTGTCACTGCCAAGCTTCTTCTCAATAAGGTACGGCTGAAGCTTGTCCTTGCTGGCCGACTCGGGGTTGAAATGAGGGCGGACACCAACGGGCGAATTGAGCCCCTCATCACGAACATGCAATAGCGCCATGAAATCCTTCCACTTAGCAGTCATCCTTTGCCCATTGGTCATCCACGTCATGGTTTGTTCCTCATCAGGATGGAAGTGGACCGACGCAAAGAATTGTGCCACAATCTCTAGGTCATAGTCCATGTGAAACTTGAGCAAGTCCTCAATGCCAAGTTGCTCCACCAGGTCCAAAGCCTCACCAAAATATTCCCGGTGGTTATCCTTCCTCATGTGAACCATGTCAATCTAGTGCACATCAACGTAGATGTTTACTTGGCCTTGATCACATCCAGGAAGATAAGGTTCTGTTGCTTGGTCCAAAACAACTCATTCCCTCTGAAATTCTCACGGGGCTCCACATAGGGGTTGATCCTCCGGTGAGTGATAAACTCAGCTAGAGGAATCTCATCCATGCCCATTGTTGGCTCCTTGGTCTTGGTGGCGGTTGACTTGGTCCTGCGTTGGGGGGCACTGGAGCCCTCTAGAACCTCCTCTAGGATGCGCAGGCGCTTTGAGCCCGTGTCACGGCTGGGATTGGGATTCGAATGACGGACATTGGAACCAGAGCCACCACCTATGACACACAACACAAACACGAGAGAAACCGAGAAGGATTATTGGAAAGACGAGGGCCAAAACCAAATGAAACAAGTAAACACGAGATTCGGAAGGACAAAACGGCAAAGTTTGCAATTCTACGGTAGTACCGGATAGGCTCACGGAACTAAAAAATTACAGCCGCTCCAGCCGCGGTAGTACTGTGCCGGGGTGACATGAAAGTAATTTTTTTACTTCCATGCCCCGGGCGGTAGTACCGCTCCAGGAAGCGGTAGTACCGCGCCGAGGTTAGTTCATGGGTGATGGTGCGGTAGTACCGCACGGAATCGACAACACATGAACAGCGGATCTGAATACAGATCTGGAACAAAAACATCTACACCACTAGATCGGTACTACCGTTGATCAAACTGTACGGTTGTATCACTCCAAAAAGCATGTCTACTGCACTAGCAATCTCCTACAATCCCCTCTTGCGAATATTTAGCCAAAAATCACATGAACTACACATGCGCCCCCCAAGACCAAGAAGCTCAAGAACGAAACAAAAAGGGGAGGACTTGGGGAAAATACAGGGTTCCATGGCAAGAGGGCGAGGTGGGGATCGATCCCGCCGGTCAGAATGCGAGGAGAGTGGCCAGAGACGGAGATCCAATGAGGTCCTCTGGCACCGTTCTTGGGCAGGAGAGAGAGACGGGGTGGGGAAAGGAGATGAATGGGTATAGGGGAGTTGGGACTCCCCCTGCCCCGCTCTTAACCCCCACCCGCTCGTGATGGCGTGGTAGTACAGCGGGTCCTCACGGTAGTACCACACGGGCAAAAGTACCGCTCTTCCAGCGTCAGTAAAAAATTATTGTCGCAATGGAAGCGGTAGTACCATGCCGGATGCATCTGTGCAAACACAGAGCAGCCCACCTCCTATAGTAGTACCGTGGCTTGCCACGGTAGTACCATACCCCCAAGAAAGTGCAAGTTTCGCAAACAAGAGAGGAAAATGGACTTTGCAACGCAACCTTCAAGAAATCGAACACACAAAAGAAGCTAAGTAAGAGGAAAATCAAACACAAACTCGGCTCGAAGAAAATAAAGGCAAGAGACAACAAGAACCAAACACGAGACACAACCTCTCCAAAGAGAGGGCCGTGGCCGGAGCCACCTATGTTTGAGTGAATTGGTATGGCACCGCGAAGAATTATCCTTGGGCCCAAGACCAAAACTCGTCTTTGAAGCACAAGTACTATCAAAAATGGCTAATGTGAAAGAGTTGATCAATTTATGGATAATGGGGGAGGGAGAGTTCATTGAGAGAACAACACTCCCCCTATGTCCATGCCTACACCTAAACAAGATATCAAGATGAGTATGGTGGGGTGTGCAAGGGTTCAAGCCACATTGCTCGAATCAATGATATTCAGCTCATGCCTTAACTCGCAAAATCTTGCTTCATCCAAGGGCTTCGTGAAGATATCTCCAAGGTTATCATGAGTGTTGACATAGTTGAGCTCGATCTCCCCTCGCCTAAAATGATCCTGGATGAAGTGATACCGAATCTCAATATGCTTCGTCTTGAAGTGTTGGACCGGGTTGAGAGAAATCTTGATAGCACTTTCACTGTCACACCAAAGAGGCACTTTGTCACAAATGACACCGTAATCCTTTAAAGTTTGCCTCATCCATAGAAGTTGTGCACAAAAACTACCGGCGACTACATACTCTGCTTTGGTGGACGAGAGAGACACACAACTTTGCTTCTTAGAAGACCAACTCACCCAAGAGCAACCAAGGAATTGGCACCCTCCGGAAGTTGACTTCCTATCCACTTTGTCTCCCACCCAATCAAAGTCCAAATAGCCTACAAGGTCGAAGCTTTCTCCTCTAGGGTACCATAAGCCAAAGTTTGGGGTATGAGCCAAATATCAAAAGATTCGCTTGACCGCCACATAGTGGCTTTCCTTAGGTGAGGCTTGAAACCATGCAAAAATTCCCACACTCAACATGATATCCGGTCTAGATGCACAAAGGTAAATCAAGGAGCCAATCATGGAGCGATATACCTTTTGATCCACCGCTTTACCATTGGGATCTATGTCAATTTGGCATTTGACGGGCATTGGAGTGGAAGCCAGCTTGACATCACTTAGCTTGAATCTCTTGAGCATGTCTTGTGTGTATTTGGCTTGGTTGATGAAGGTTCCTTCTCTTCTTGGCTTGATTTCGAACCCGAGAAAGAACTTCAACTCTCCCATCATGGACATCTTGAACTTTGAGGTCATGAGAGTGGCAAACTCCTCATTGAAAGCTTTGTTAGGGGAACCAAAGATAATATCATCAACATATAGTTGGCATACAAACAACTCCGCTTTGACCTTCTTGGTAAAAAGAGTGGGGTCAATTTTCCCAATTTCAAACCCACGATCTTGTAACAACTCACTAAGGTGCTCATACCACGCACGTGGGGCTTGTTTATGTCCATATAGCGCCTTATCGAGTTGGTACACGTGATCGGGGAAATAGGGATCCTCAAACCCCGGGGGGTTGTTTGACATATACCAACTCATTAATAGGACCATTAAGAAAAGTACTCTTCACATCCGTTTGTTGCAACTTAAAGTTATGATGAGAAGCATAGGCAATCAACAAACGAATGGATTCAAGGCAAGCAACGGTAGCGAAGGTTTCACCATAGTCGATACCCTCGACTTGGGAGTAGCCTTGTGCTACCAACCGAGCCTTGTTGCGAACCATAATCCCATGAGCATCTTGATTGTTCTTGAATATCCACTTGGTTCCAGTGACATTATGATTCCCCGTTGGCCTTGGCACCAATCTCCACACCTTGTTGTGCTTGAAGTTGTTGAGTTCTTCATGCATGGCATTAAGCCAATCCGGATCCTTGAGCGCGGCATAGACATTTTGGGGTTCAACACAAGAAACAAACGCTTGATGTTCACAATAGTTTGCTAATTGTCTATGAGTGCTTACCCCCTTTAGAATGCTTCCAAGCACATTCTTCATGAGATGACCCTTGGTAGAGAGCTTGGATGCAATCTTGGCGGCACGACGCTCCAATTCCTCTTCAGGAGTGAGTTGAGGAGAGGTAACTTGATCATCTTGACCGTTGTCTTGAGCTTGTTCTTGATCTTAAACTTGCTCAGAGGTGAGAACTTGACCTTGGGCATCACTTGGTGGTTCAACACCATCTTGAGGTTGATCTTGCCCTTGATCTTGTTCATGAGGTTCGGGCCTTCACTTTGTTCTTCGGAAGCGTGTGGGTCTTGGGTTCATGATGGTTCCACTTGAGTGGAACATTGTCCTTCTCCTTCGGCCACAAGGGATTCCTCAACGGGTAGGATAAAACCAACACCCATTCCTCTTATGGCTTGGGGAGGAATTTCATCACCTACATCACAAGTCTTCACATGGGAGATGTTATTCTCATCAAACTCCACGCTACACGTCTCCTCAATAAGTCCCGTGGACTTACTGAGGACACGGTAAGCATGAGAGTTTGTAGCACAACCAACAAATATGCCCTCATAAGCTCTAGCCTCAAATTTAGACAAACGAACACCTTTCTTGAGAATGAAACACTTACACTCAACCACCCGAAAGTACTTGAGGTTGGGCTTGTTACCGGTGAGTATCTCATATGGAGTTTTGTTCAAGCCTTTGAGGAGATAGAGTCGATTGGATGCATGCCACGCGGTGTTGATGGCTTCGGCCCAAAAAGTTGTATGGAGACTTGAACTCCGCCATCATGGTCCTTGCCACATCCATCAACGTCCGGTTCTTCCTCTCCGCTACACCATTTTGTTGAGGGGTGTAAGGTGCGGAATATTGATGCTTGATCCCCCATCACTAAGAAATTCATCCAAGGTGTAGTTCTTGAACTCGGTGCCGTTGTCACTTCTTATCGTCAAAATCTTTGCATTGTATTGGTGTTGAGCTTGATTTGCAAAGTCAATGACGGTTTTTTGGGTCTCACTCTTCTTCTTGAAGAAGTATACCCAAGTGTATCTTGAATAATCATCCGCAATCACCAAGCAATACTTTCTACCCCAAGACTATCAAAGGATGGAGGCCCAAAGAGATCCCAGTCAAGGACCTCTAAAGGCCTCTTCGAGTATATGATAGTCGTGAGATAGTGAGCCTTCTCATGTAGCTTTCCTTCGATACAAGCACTGCAAGCACGATCTTTGGCAAAACTAACAATTGTTAGTCCACGGACATGGTCCCCCTTGAGAAGACTTTGCAAAGATCTCATATTGACATGGGCTAAACGTCGATGCCAAAGCCATCCCATGTCAAATTTAGCCATTAGGCATGTCGCGGTCTTAGTGGGTCACTTCAAAAAGTTAATCACATAGAGACCGTTCTCGACATGCCCAACAAAGGCTACTTTAAGAGTCTTGCTCCACAAGAGGTCCACGGTATCAATATCAAAGAAAGTGGCAAAGCCCATGAGTGCAAGTTGACGAACGAAAAGTAAATTATATGCAAGGGACTCAACAAAGCATGACTTTCTCGATCCTGAGATCATGAGAAATGACAACCTTGCCAAGTCCCAATACCTTAGAAGATGAGGCATCACCCCTTTCGACATTGGTGGGCATAGATGGAATCTTGTGCACATCCACCACCAAGTCCTTGCTTCCGGTCATATGATTAGTGGCTCCACTATCGAGCAACCATGATCCCCCACCGGAAGCAAACACGTATAAGAGATCAATGCTTGGTTTTAGGTAGCAATTTTGTAATGGGTCCTTTGATATTAGTAACAAGGATCTTAGGAACCCAAATATACCAATGTACTCATAAGAAGAACCGACAAATTTAGCATAAACATTCCCATCACTAGCACAGCACAACACATAAGAAGGGTTAAAGTCGCCGAATTTGTTGGAAGGGGTGGCATTGCCCTTCTTGACACCACCACCCTTCTCATTGTTCTTCTTATCCTTGGAAGCACCCTCTCCCTCCTTCACAAAAGTTTGCTTGAGAGGAGGAGGCCATTTGGCCTTGTCATTCTTCTTCTTGTTCTCGGGCTTGGAAGAAAACTCAATTCCCTCCTTGCTCACAACTTCCTTTTGATTGCTCAAAAGGTCGTTGAGGTTCTTCTCACCTTGTATGCAAGACACAAGGCCTTTCTCAAGTTGATCCTTCAACTTAGCATTCTCCTCCATAAGATGCACATGCTCACAACAAGGGTTAGTAGCATTTGCATTATCAATCAAGACCATATGAGGAAAGGTGGCCTTTTCCTTAGTTAGCTTCACTTGGAGTTGATCATGAGACTCTTTGAGGCTATCATGAGCACCCTTCATGGCTTTGTGAGCCTTGTCGGGTATATCAAACTCCTCCTTGAGTCTAGCAAGATCAACCCCAAGTTTGGCCTTCTCGGAATTGAGTACACGAGATACAACAAGTGCAAGATCAAGATCTTTCTTTAATTCAGCATGATCATCGTTGTGTGACTCCTAAAGAGCCAAACGATGACCACGCTCTTCCTCAAGAGCATTAGAGAGATCCGATATCTCATCTGCATAGTCACGACTATGTCCCTCCATCTTAGAGATGGTGTCTTTGTGAGACTCGATCATGTCATTGGCTTCACCAAGTTGTTCCAAGAGAGCAACAAAGTGCTTCTTGGATTTACCCTTGAGCTTACTCATAAAAGACTCAAATTCATTTTCTTCCTCATTAGACCCCTCACTTTCATCAATGCAATCCGTCAAAGAGGGATTAGTAGTGATGGTAGTTTTGATGTTAGGGGTTACCTTTGTTGGCATTCTAGGAACGGGGGTCCCCAGACTTGCCTCCCTGTGGCCCATGGCGTGGCGCTGCAAGCGGGCCCGTACGGCCCATCTTCACCAACAAGCATTCAAGACCCTCGCGAGGGGCCAAGCCTCGCGAGGCGGGCGATGCAAGACCTCCTCAGGAGCGGCCTCACCAGGCTGGCTCGCGAGGGGCGAAGAGATCAAGGCTAGGTAAACCTTGTGAGGTTCCAATGACATGAGCCATGACGATCGAGACCAGGCGGGTGTCAGGCGAGCGCCAGCGCTCACAGTGTCCTTGTTTCCTCTTTGGTGTTAAGGAGGCAAGCACAGGAGATGAGTACTGAGGCGTCAAGCAAAGGTTTCCATATCGGTGCAACGAGACCAAGACCAGCAGGACAACAGGATGGAGGTCATCGTGGAGTCCAAGACGGCGTCTAATAAACCACAAGTATAGGGGATCGCAACAGTTTTCGAGGGTAGAGTATTCAACCCAAATTTATTGATCCGACACAAGGGGAGTGTCGTGGGTTTGTCACGACAGATGTCCTCGTGAAAGGACTTAGTCATGGATCCATCGCAACGGGTTAGATTAAAGGGGTTAAACCGGACAAGGGGACACGGGAGTTTATACTAGTTCGGCCCCTTCGATGAAGGTAAAAGCCTACATCTAGTTGTGATTGGTATTGCTAGGGTTTCGAAGGCCAGGGAGCGAATCCGCTTTGTCTGGCTCTTGAGTTGTTGTTGTCTGTCCCTAAACCGCGGCCGGGTCGTCCCTTTATATACATAGGTTGACGCCCGCCGGGCTACAGAGTCCCGAAGCCGGTTTATAAACGTATCCGGTTCGGCCTCTCTCTTTCTATCTTACTATACAAGTTACATGACTAGGCCGGTTTACATTTACAGACTATAACCCGCCTTTGGGCCCTTCGTAAAGCACCATCATCTTTACATCTTCATGGGCTTCTAATCTTCAAAGAGTCAACCCGGCTACATAAGGCCGGTTTACGTCTAGTAGTAATATCCCCAACATTAGGCCCCAGATTGGTTTGAACTTGTTCATGTCAATCTTCCACACTTTAGAAAACATCTTCTCTCTTATCTTCATTTTTGATCTTGTAAACCGCCATGACGTCATACTTCAAAATTATGATAAACCGTCCTGACGTCATCCATACGTTGATGTCGGAGATTTCCTTCATTTAGTATATATCCAGTCATCGTGGCGACACCTTTATTAACTTATCCATTTTTTGGGCTCCTCGTTTACCGTACTTGCCATTTTTCACTTCATCTTATAAATAGGACCGAGGGGTCATTTTCACCGTTCCCCCCCTGTGCCTCTTCGCGTCATCTTCCTCGCGCCACTCAGCTTCTGGAACTCCGCCGCCACCGTCGACCGCCGTCTCTGCTCTGACCTTGGCCGCTGCATCACCCTGAACGCACCAGAAAACTGCGGCGCCCTTCCGCTTCCTCACTAGCTCCGGTAGGTTCTCTGGTTTTTTCACCATAGATCTGTTCTAGGGTTTTGACATTCTTCACAGTTCTTCCGAAGTTCATCAGTGCTATTCTTCCCTGTTCTTCCTTTAATAGATGGACACTTCATGCTTGATGCATCTCTTGTCGTAGCTTACCTACCATGGTCATCACAAATCCTTATGCGCAAAGAACTGATCTAGTCTGTCAAAAATTGCTTCAGTTCTGTACCCCTTCAAGATCCAATTATTTTTGCTTTTCTATCTTATCTTTAGATCTGAAAGTTTTATACATCACCGTGAGATCTGTTTCTATGTTCCTGTGAGATCCGTTTCTCCTCGCACCAATATAAGCGGTTTAACATTGTATAAATAGTCTATGCCATTAGCCCTCTGATAAACCGGAAGAGCATGTTACCTTCACAATTATGATCTGGTTTAACAGTGTCTGATCAACCCTGTGCTAGCATTACCTTTCTCTCTCATTATACTAGTCTCCGGGTTGTACCATTTATCATATCAGCATGTTTCTTACTCCCTTGTCTCTTGTGTATAATCATGTGTAATTTATAAACCGGCCTTTCATTTTCAGTTTGTTCGCTTTGCAATGGCCAAACAATTCACTGCCTGCAACTGGGCTCGTTCCCGGGTTACTGAGGATCAATTGAATGAGATGATTAGCATCGGCTCTCTGCCTAAGAAAACTGAGATCAAATGGCGAGTTCCAGGAACAGAGAATCCTCCAACCCCAAGACAAGGCGAGTTGGTAATCTTTGTTGACCATATAGGCTGTGGTTTCAAACCGCCAGGGTCAAAATTTTATCGAGATGTACTTGCCAACTTCCAATTGCATCCACAAGATATTGGTCCCAACTCAGTCTCCAACTTATGTAATTTCCAAGTCTTGTGTGAAGCCTATTTACAAGAAGAACCAACTGCAGAATTGTTCCGGGATTTCTTTCACTTAAACCGATGCACAGAGTTTGTGAATGGCCCGAACACAGAGCTTGGTGGTGTCTCGATTCAAAAGTGGAAAGAAGTGGAATTTCCTCATGCCAAACACCATAGCCACCCAAAGGAATGGAACCAAACATGGTTCTATTGCAGAGACACTTCGCCTGAGGATGAAAATCCCCTCCCCGGCTTCCGTGATCATAGATTATCCAATACTCACCCAATGCCACAACGCCTGAGCTCTTCAGAAAGGGCAAAATACGCTCCTCAAATCGCCAAGCTCTGGGCCTTTATGGCAAACGGTTTAACAGGTGTGGATTTTGTATGATGTTGGATATCCTGGAGTATCTTGCCGCTAAGCTGGCATCCCGGTTTAATGTGCGAATATACCGGTGAAGTTGACGATCCTCAACGCCACTGCAACATCCAATTATCTGAGGAAGAAGTTACTAAAGGTGTAAAGAAAATTCTGAATGAATCGGAACTGGTCTGTAGTCAAACCGGTCTGAGTCCCTTCTACACCAAGAACAAACCGCCTGCTGTAAGCATTACACTTCCTATTCATCTCTAATATCTTTGACGTATACAAGCTGTAACCCTCCTCCCTTATATATATAGGGTGATGACCATTTCTGGAAACGGAAATCCATAGAGAAAGCGGCAAAGCCAACTGGAGATAAAGTGGTCAAACCAACCCGCCCGAAGACCAAAGCCGTAAAAAGGACGTCAAAGCAGAAAACGGCTGACCGGTTTAATATGGAACTTGATGATGATACTGATGACCCAGAAGTTGAGGTAGAACTTGACTCACTTGGCTCTCTTTTTATGCATCTTGTTAACAATGATCTTCCTCAAGAGGAGGCAGAAGCTAGTCAGGCTGAGGACGTAGAGGTAATTACCCTTTCCTCCGGTTCAGACTCTATGCCAACACAAAAAACTCGCCAAACAATCCGGAAACTAAGTTTTTCTCATCCTCTTGCTCACTTGGATCCAACATTTATTTTGAAGACTCAACATCATGAAGCTCGCCGGACAACCCGGCATAGTGGCCAACAGGTCACCTCTGCCGGTTTACCTGATACTCCGGTTCGGAAGCGCCGGTCTGAGGTCTCTCCTACTTCTGACCATTCTTATCCCAAGGCAGGTTATTTCAGACAGCCTCTTAATCCGTCCGATTCAAATTATCAGGTGACACCTCCTTCCTCTTCTGGTGAATCGATAGCAACTCAACTCCCCTTTGAAAACTGTGGCTAGGTGAGTTATGAAAAACCTTTCCTTTCAATGCGCCCTACATCTTTTGAACAGGATGTTAACCCTTTTTTATTCTGTTTGCAGGGCCAAAGCCAGACCCGGCAAGAAAGCTCGGGTCACCAATCCGCCAGAAGACCCTGTTGCTGAAGAATAAGAAGAAGAACCAAGAGGTGAACCGGAGCAGACTGGTGAACCGGAAGGCCTCCATCTTGAAACAACTTTTGACGATCCGCCCCTTGATGGCCAACACATTGACGAACCAACAGATGATGAGCCTGCCGCCCCTGATACTGAACCGGCAGAACCAAACCGGGCTAATCCAATGAAAGACACTAAAATTCCATCATCATCCACCAAAAATCCTAAAGGCCAAGGTGATGACGTTATTGTTACTGGAACAGGCCATAGCTCCCCTGGTCATCCCGTTATTTTGGCTCATTATAGTGCCAAAGAAGAACAAATTGCCAGGGATAAAGGTAAATGGAGCAGCGACCTATCAAACTATGCTCATCTTAACACTGATGAGCTTCATTCCGGCTTCTTGAACCGTCTGCACTCAAACCGGGATTATGAAGCCGGTTTGGTGAATTTGATGAAAGAACGATATGAGGTAACTGCTTCTCCCTTGTACATTAATTTATAGCTGAAATACTATTCCAAGTAGCCTCCAAGAGCCATTTTATGATTGTTAATCATAAACCGGGTCTTTGTAACACTTCAAGCATCCCATCATTGATCTTTGCAAAGGCGTGTCCTCAATCATAGAGAAGACTCATGTCTGAAAAAATTAGATAACGTTCTGCAGCATAGCCCCCAAAGGCCGGTTTAACTTGTCAAGTTAATCCGGTTTTTAATCCACACTGCCGGTTTAGAACAAACGTACATTAGCCCCCAAGTGTCAAGGATAATGCTTGCATTGTGCTGGAGACTTATATAGAGGGTAGTATTTGAGAGAAAATAGGCATTAGCCCCCAAGTATGAAGTGGATAACTTGTTATATGCTTTATAATTAGTGCATAATATGTTGTTTTGTTGTATATACCTTCAATGTTGCAGGCTGAACTGAGAAGCAAAGATGCCCAAAACTCTGACTTGCAATAAAATGTGAAGTCTCAACAAGCCGAAGTTGCAAAAGCCAAAGAGGAGCTGACACAGGCCCTGGCCGGAATGGAAAATCTGAAAGAATCCTTCAACCAAGATCGTGCTGAATGGGAAACCGAAAAAGTCGGTTTGACCAAAAGAGCTGTAGATGCCGAGGAAGCCCTGAAACCGGTGGTTGAAGAACTAGCCGGTTTGAAGCGCCAAATCAACGCTATGACCTCTACTATCTTTGGTAAGTGTCTGTTTATGTATGTTGCACTAGTCAATGAATCTTAGAACTAACCAAAATGTTGACAAAATCTTTGGCAGGAACTCGGATCACTCATCTTGGTGCAGATATGCGGATGAAGCTCAAAGCGGCATATACCTTGGTTGAGCAGCTATACTCTGGGTCTCAGCGAGCCATTAGTACAGCGGGTTATAACAAACCGGCGCCAACGTTGATTAAGGAGACCCTTGAGAAGCTGGGCATGTTACCGGCGCGCATTGCCGAGTTGAAAAGAGCTGTTGCGGGAGCAGGAGCATTAACCGCCCTTGTTCGAGCCAAGGCCTAGATTCCAGACCTTGAAGCGGAGGATATCATTAAAGGATATCCAGGCGTTAAAGAAGACGGTTCAGACTTTGACAATGATGATCTTCGGCAGCTAACCAAACAGATGCGGCCAGCGGCCAGCAAATTGGCTGAGGACACCGATTTGTCCCATTTTCAACCGTTTTATGATGCAGAAGGGAGAAGACAGCCGGTCGAGATCCATGAAGTGAAAGAACTTGTGCCTCCGATTCGTAAGCACACTTATGCCCCTGATATTAACCCTTCTGATCTTATTCATGAGGAAGCATTGTTCCAAGCTTTAACCGGAATCGATTGGTCAACGGCTGATTTCCAGCGGCTGGGGAGGGATGAAGAAGTACCTACACCAACTGATCCGCAACCGTCAAACCGTCGTGATGAAGAGTCCCGATCCGGTCGCCGGTTTACATGGCTACTATGAAAAACAATGGCACTGTTTGAGCCGCTTTGAAGCTTCATGTAATAGGATAGCCGAAACTTTGTTCATCTGCCATGCCATCGAGCATGTTTCATAACACTTTGTGACAATCTGTGCCGCCCTTCCGGATATATTTTATGCATAGTCTATGATGACTTCCCTTCCTGGGTACAAAAAACTTAAAAGTGTCTAGCGGTTTACCGCTAAACATGTCATAATATCCAAGAAGTATATAGTACTTGAGCTGAATAATCAAGTGTTTGTACAAACAATAATGTACAGAACATTCCTCATTGAGTGAGCAAACGTGTATACAGCAAAGGTGTTTAACACCAACCCGATACATTTGATAATTTCATCTCCATAATGCTGGTCTATCTATTAAACCGGACCGGTATAAATACCGGATTTTCTTTATAATACTGGTGATTTAGTCAAACCAGACCGGGTCAATGACCACCGGTTTATAATTGATCATGTGCCAACAACTGGTGGTTGGAAAGTAAGCCGGGTCAAGGACGCTGGTTTATCAAAAAATACTTATGATTGTCAACAAACAAAATTCAAATAGGCAAATATACGAGGCTTTTTACGAGCTGCCAGGCTCCAAATCGAGGCTTTTTCATGGGCTGCTAGGCCTCTAAGTTAAACCATTTAACAAAGCCTTTTAAGATGAGCCAGAGCACCAAATCACCTTCCTGAAAGGTTCTAGTTCTAACCCGGCGGCTGTGATAACGTCGAAGATCTTGATGATAAATCGCCGAACGTGTTGCTGCAAGATCCCGCTCTTCATCCAACTGGTCCAGAGAATCCTGACGTGCCTTCTCATTATCAGCTTCAACATAAGCTGCCACACGGGGCGAATCATGATGGATGTCACTAGGAAGAACCGCCTCCGCACCATAAACCATGAAGAAAGGCGTGTAACCCGTAGACCTATTGGGTGTGGTGTTGATGCTCCATAACACAGAAGGTAGCTCCTCGACCCAACAACCCGGCGTCCGCTTTAAGGGAACCATAAGCCTTGGTTTGATACCCCGTAAAATTTCTTGATTTGCCCTTTCCGCTTGACCATTAGATTGGGGGTGAGCCACTGATGCTAGATCAAGCCGGATGTGCTCACGTTGACAGAATTCTTCCATCTCTCCTTTTGACAAGTTAGTGCCATTATCTATTATAATGCTGTGTGGAAAGCCAAACCGGAATATCACCTTTTTGATGAATTGAACCGCCGTGGCTGCATCACACTTGCTGACTGGCTCTGCCTCTACCCATTTAGTAAATTTATCAACTGCTACTAATAGATGGGTCTTCTTGTCCTTGGAGCGCTTGAAGGGTCCAACCATATCCAGCCCCCAAGTTGCAAATGGCCACGTAATTGGAATCATCCGCAACTCTTGAGCCGGAACGTGCACACGGCGGGCAAACTTTTGACATCCATCACATCTTTTGACTAAATCCTCCGCATCAGCATGCGCCGTCAACCAGTAAAAACCGTGGCGAAAAGCTTTAGCAACCAACGACTTTGAACCGGCATGGTGAACACAATCCCCTTCATGAATTTCTCGCAAAATCTCACAACCTTCTTGAGGAGAAACGCATCGCTGAATTGCTCCTGAAGCACTGTAATGATGTAACTCCCCGTTGAGTATGGTCATGGACTTGGAACGCCGGATTATCTGTCGAGCCAATGTTTCCTTAGCTGGTAACTCGCCCCGGTTCATGTAATCCAGATATGGGATCGTCCAATCCGGTATGGCATGTAGAGCTGCCACCAACTGAGCCTCCGGATTAGGAATAGCCAAATCTTCTTCGGTTGGTATTTTGACTGACGGATTGTGGAATACATCAAGAAAGACATTGGGCGGAACCGGTTTACGTTGGGAACCAAGACGACTTAAAGCGTCTGCCGCTTCATTCTTCCGCCGGTCTATATGGTCCACCTGATAACCTTTAAAGTGACCAGCCACTGCGTCCACCTCTCGCCGATATGCAGCCATGAGTGGGTCCTTAGAATCCCAAGTGCCAGACACTTGCTGAGCCACTAGATCTGAATCGCCGAAGCACTTAACCCGGCTCAAATTCATCTCTTTAGCCATCCAAAGACCGTGGAGTAAAGCCTCATATTCAACTACATTGTTAGTACAAGGGAACATTAAACGGAGGACATAACAAAACTTATCACCTCGTGGGGAAGTTAATACGACTCCAGCCCCCGAACCCTCTAACTGTCTGGACCCATCAAAATGAATAGTCCAATATGTATTATCTGGTTTCTCCTCAGGTGCCTGTAACTCCGTCCAATCGTTGATGAAATCTACGAGTGCCTGGGACTTGATCGTTGTGCGGGGTATATATTTGAGCCCGTGGGGTCCAAGCTCAATGGCCCACTTGGCAATCCGGCCAGTTGCCTCTCTGTTTTGAATGATGTTGCCCAGAGGAGCTGAACTGACTACTGTGATAGGATGGCCCTGAAAATAGTGTTTGAGCTTCCGGCTTGCCATAAACACCCCATACACTAGTTTCTGCCAATGTGGATACCTCTGCTTTGACTCAATGAGCACCTCACTGATATAATAAACCGGTCATTGAACCGGATACTCTTTGCCAGGCTCCTTGTGCTCTACCACAATGGCTATGCTGACAGCCCGGGCATTAGCAGCCACATATAATAATAATGGCTCTTTATCGATCGGTGCTGCCAGCACGGGCGGTTCCACGAGCTGCCTCTTCAGATCTTCAAATGCCTTATCAGCTGCCTCACTCTAGACAAAGTTATCCGTTTTCTTGAGCATCTGATATAAGGGGATGGCCTTTTCTCCAAGGCGGCTGATAAACCGGCTCAAGGCTGTAATCCGGCCGGCCAGATGTTGCACATCGTTAATACACGCCGGTTTAGCCAAGGACGTAATTGCTGCAATCTTTTCCAGATTAGCCTCAATGCCTCTGTTTGAAACCAGAAATCCTAAGAGCTTGCCTGCCGGGACACCGAAAACACACTTCTCCGGATTGAGCATCATCTTGTAAAACCGAAGATTGTCAAAGGTTTCCCGTAGATCATCTATCAAAGTCTCCTCCTTTCTGGATTTGACCACAATATCATCTACATACGCATGAACATTGCGCCCAATTTTCTTATGAAGGCAATTATGAACACATCGCTGGTAAGTTTCCTGGGCACTCTTGAGTCCAAAGGGCATGGAAACATAGCAGAAGGCTCCAAAGGGAGTTATAAAGGTTGTCTTCTCCTGGTCCTTGACTGCCAATTTGATCTGATGATAACCAGAGTAAGCATCTAAAAAACACAAACGGTCACAACCCACCGTAGCATCAATTATCTGATCAATGCGAGGGAGAGCAAAGGGGTCTGCGTGGCAAGCCTTGTTTAAATATGTGTAGTCCATACACATGCGCCAAGTGCCGTTTTTCTTAAGAACCAGCACCGGATTAGCTAACCACTCTAGATGAAAAACTTCAACAATAAACCCAGCAGCCAACAAACGGGCTACCTCTTCACCTATAGCCTTGCATCTTTCCTCGTTGAAACAGCGGAGGAACTGTCGGACCGGTTTGAACTTAGGATCAATGTTGAGTGTGTGCTCAGCGAGTTCTCTCGGTACACCTGGCATGTCATAAGGTTTCCATGCAAAGATGTCCCGATTCTCACGGATGAACTCGATGAGCGCGCTTTCCTATTTGGGATCCAGGTTAGCGCTGATGCTGAACGGTTTGGATGAATCGCCAGGGACAAAGTCAACCATCTTAGTGTCTGTAGCTGATTTGAACTTCAATGCTGGATCATGTTCCGTAGTTGGCTTTTTTTAAGGAGGTCATGTCTGCCGGATCAACTTGCTCCTTATAGAATTTTAACTCCTCCGTGGCACAAACCGACTCAGCATAAGCCACATCGCCTTCTTCACACTCCAAAGCAATCTTTCTAGTTCCATGTACTGTGATAGTCCCCTTATGACCTGGCATTTTAAGCTATAGGTAAAAATAACATGGCCTTGCCATAAACTTAGCATAAACCAACCGCCCAAACAAGGCATGGTACGGACTTTTGATCTTCACCACCTCGAATGTCAATGTTTCTGACCTTGAATCGTAGTCATCTCCAAAAGCTACCTCCAAAGCTATCTTACCAACAGGATATGCAGACTTACCAGGCACCACACCATGAAATACCGTATTCGACGGTTTAGGATCCTTATCTGTCAACCCCATATGGCGGAATGTATCATAATACAAAATATTGATACTACTTTCCCCATCCATGAGCACCTTAGTGAACTTGTATCCCCCAACTTGAGGGTCTACCACCAAGGCCAAATGACCTGGATTATCAACCCGGGGCGGGTGATCCTCTCTGCTCCACAAAATAGGTTGCTCCGACCAGCGTAAATACTGAGGTACTGCCGGCTCAACAGAGTTTACTACCCTTTTGTGAAGCTTCTGATCATGTTTGCACAAACTAGTAGTGAAGACATGATATTGCCCGTTGTTCAGCTGTTTGGGATTGCTCTGATAACCCGACTATTGCTGCTGCTGCTGACTCCCCTGATGGTTGTAACCTCCCTGGTTGCCTTGGTGTCCTTGATTGACGTATCCAGTTTGATTGCCTGGAAACCCTGAACCAGAACCAGCACCTCTGTAACCCGGCCCGTGGAAACCTCCTCCTGAACCGCCGGGCGGGCCGTTGTCATATTGGAACATATTGGAATTCTTGAAATCCCGCATGATATAACAATCTTTCTAGAGATGTGATGCCGGTTTCTCCTTCGATCCATGCTTTGGACAGGGCTAATTTAACAAACGCTCCAAATTGTTGCCTGGACCTCCACCCCTCTGGGGTTTCTTTCCTTTGCGACGCTGGCCATTCTCCTGCGTGTTCGTATTTGCGACAAAGTCCAAACCACTGTCGGCCTTGCGCTTACCAGCGTTTCCATGGCCTGTCGGATTGTGTTGTTGACCTTTGGCATTGTCGGTCTTCTTACCCTTCTCCGGTTTGTCTTCCTCTGAATCCGGATCCTTGGTATTATCTGAATCGGCGTATTTAACCAAAGCGGCCATGAGTGTTGACATGTCGTTGCAGTGACGTTTGAGCCTTCCCGACTTCTGTTTCAATGGTTTGAAACGGCAATTACCCTCTAACGTTAACACTGCAGTGTCTGCGTTGATACGATCTGATGAATGCAAAATCGCCGAGACCCGTTTGACCCAATGGGTCGTGGACTCCCCTTCCTCTTGGACACAAGCGGCCATATCTACAATTGACATTGGCTGCTTACACGTATCCTTGAAGTTCTAGATAAACCGGTGCTTCAGTTCGGCCCATGATCCAATAGAGTTGGTCGGCAAGCTCTTCAACCAAGTGCGAGCTGTTCCTTCCAACATCATGGTGAAATATTTAGCACACACCGCCTCATCCACATCTAACGTCTCCATTGCCATCTCATAGCTCTCCACCCACGCCTCTGGCTGCAAATCGGCGGTATAATTTGTACCTTACGAGGTCCCTTGAAATCCTTGGGTAGTCGCACATTATGCAAAGCAGGAGTTAAACACGGTACCCCTAAGGAACTGAACAATGCCCCTAGCTCCATGGAGGCGGTGGGGTGAACTGGAGTATGCTGTCGTGCTTCGTGTCGAGCTGTCAACTCGGCCTCTCGACGTGCGCGGCCATGGTCCACAACATCTTGCGCATTAGCACCTCCCCCAGCCGGGTTGTTCCCTCGTGGCGAATTTCGGCGGCGTGCACTACTGGACATGGCCGGTTCGTCTTCCACGTGTCTGCTATAACTCCGGCTTGGATGGGGAGTGGAATGAATCCTCTCATGGCTGTGCGAATATGCTTGCTGTTTATTTAGTGCTGTCTGAAGGAGATCCCTGGCCCGACGTGCTTCCACTGCAACTGGTGACTCGCCGTAGGTTGGGAGGGCCGCCAGGCGTGAAGCGGCGGCCACAGTGTTGTCCAATGGGTTGGAATAATGCCCGGGAGGCGTTGATGGTGCAATATTGTTCTGGCAAGGCAGGTCCGTCGTGTGCGGCTGAACCGGCGCTCCTGCTCCCGGCGCCCCCGCCCGGTTTAGCATGAGTTGGTTACCAGCTCCTACACCTGGCGTGTTAAAAAGATTCTCCGGCTCATAAACCGACGGGAGACGTGATCGGTACCTTCTTCTCATGACTTCCTCTGAAGCATTCTGATCTAGTCTAATCCGGTAAGCCTGTGCTTCCAACTCGGCCCGCTTCGTAGCCATCCTGGTGTTCTCTGCTACCAGGCCCACTTTAGCCTGGGCTATCTGATCTTTCACTTTTGCAATCTCCGCATCGTGCTGATCTCTGGCTGCTGCGTCTACCTCCACGGACATCAATGTTGCCAGAGCATCAAACAAATCAGACAAGACTTGGGCCGGAGGTGGCGCCGAGCTTCCTGCCCTGCTAGTGTGGCCGTCGTTGAACCGGAAAGCATTGCTGCAGCGGTAGATGAATGAGGCACCGATTGTGTGCCGGCCATGAAGATGGCGGCCCGGTTTGGCAGACCGGGGGAATCCGGAATACTGTTGCCCTCGGATCCTCCCTCAATCCGGTTGTCCTGCAACTGGTAAAGCGATTCGGTTTCTCCAGAAGACTCGTCATCAGAGCAGACTACGGTTTCTCCATCGGACACTGGTCCGTCCTCGTACCCTGATCCATGGACAACACCTACGAAAACATGCCTTGCCTCGGGTTGAACCGGCGAAGAACTTGCACGGCGAGCCGTTTCGATGATGTCGGTGCCGATGTCCGGCTCGGGGGCCGGTTCGCCGATCATGCCGATGAAGACGTGAATCCCGCCAAAGGGGACCCGGTACCCGTATTCGATTGAATCGGCCATGGGACCCCATCCTGCATTGTCGATGTAGAGCTTTCCGCGGTGACTCTTCGTCATCCGGCCCACAGCGTATCCCTTGAGTCCATCGAAGCTGCCCTTCAAGAACTCAAAACCATCGTGCGATAGCCCCACGGTGGGCGCCAAGTACCGTGGGTTTGTCACGGCAGATGTCCTCATGAAAGGACTTAGTCGTGGAGCCATCGCAATGGGTTAGCTTAAAGGGGTTAAACCGGACAAGGGGACACGGGAGTTTATACTAGTTCGGCCCCTTCGATGAAGGTGAAAGCCTACGTCTAGTTGTGATTGGTATTGCTAGGGTTTCGAAGGTCAGGGAGCGAATCCGCTTTGTCTGGCTCTTGAGTTGTTGTTGTCTATCCCTAAACCGCGGCCGGGCCGTCCCTTTATATACATAGGTTGACGCCTGCCGGGCTACAGAGTCCCGAAGCCGGTTTATAAACGTATCCGGTTCGGCCTCTCTCTTTCTATCTTACTATACAAGTTACATGACTAGGCCGGTTTACATTTACAGACTGTAACCCGCCTTTGGGCCCTCCGTAAAGCGCCATCATCTTTACATCTTCATGGGCTTCTAATCTTCAAAGAGTCAACCCGGCTACATAAGGCCGGTTTACGTCCAATAGTAATATCCCCAACAGGGAACCAAAGAATATTCTCAAGTATTAGCAGCTGAGTTGTCAATTCAACCACACCTGGAAACTTAATATCTGCGGCAAAGTATTTAGTAGCAAAGTAATATGATAGTAGTGGTAACGGTAGCAAAAGGTAACGGTAGCAAAAGTAATGTTTTTGGTATTTTGTAGTGATGATAGCAATAGCAACGGAAAAGTAAATAAGCGAAGAACAATATATGGAAAGCTCGTAGGCAATGGATCGGTGATAGAGAATTATGCCGGATGCGGTTCATCATGTAACAGTCATAACCTAGGGTGACACAGAACTAGCTCCATTTCATCAATGTGATGTAGGCATGCATTCCGAATATAGTCATACGTGCTTATGGAAAAGAACTTGCATGACATGTTTTGTCCTACCCTCCCGTGGCAGCGGGGTCCTAGCGAAAACTAAGGGATATTAAGGCCTCCTTTTAATAGAGTATTGAACCAAAGCATTAACACATAGTGAATACATGAACTCCTCAAACTACAGTCATCACCGGTAAGTATCCAGATTATTTTCACTTTGGGGTTAACGGATCATAACACATAATAGGTGACTATAGACTTGCAAGATAGTATCAAGAACTCTCATATATTGATGAAAACATAATAGGTTCAGATCTGAAATCATGGCACTCGGGCCCTAGTGACAAGCATTAAGCATAGCAAAGTCATAGCAACATCAATCTCAGAACATAGTGGATACTAGGGATCAAACCCTAACAAAACTAACTTGATTACATGATAGATCTCATCCAACCCATCACCGTCCAGCAAGCCTACGCTGGAATTACTCACGCACGGCGGTGTGCATCATGAAATTGGTGATGGAGGATGGTTGATGATGACGATGGCGATGGATTCCCCTCTCTGGAGCCCCGAACGGACTCCAGATCATCCCTCCCGAGAGGTTTTAGGGCTTGGTGGTGGCTCCATATCTTAAAACACGATGAATCCTTCTTCTTCAATTTTTTCTCCCCGAAAGCAAATATATAGAGTTGGAGTCGAGGTCGGAGGAGCTCCAGGGGACCCATGAGGTAGGGGGAACGCCCTAGGGGGGGCAGGCGCGCCCCCACCCTCGTGGCTAGGGTGTGGGCCCCCTGGTCTTCATCTTTTGCTAGGATTTTTTATTATTTCTGAAAATAAGTTCCGTGAAGTTTCAGGTCATTCCGAGAACTTTTGTTTCTGCACATAAATAACACCATGGCAATTATGCTGAAAACAGCGTCAGTCCGGGTTAGTCCCATTCAAATCATGCAAGTTAGAGTCCAAAACAAGGGCAAAAGTGTATGGAAAAGTAAATACGATGGAGACGTATCAACTCCCCCAAGCTTAAACCTTTGCTTGTCCTCAAGCAATTCAGTTGATAAACTGAAAGTGATAAAGAAAAACTTTTACGAACTCCGTTTGCTCTTGTTGTTGTGAATATGTAAAGCCAGCATTCAAGTTTTCAGCAAAGATTATGAACTAACCATATTCACGATAACGCATAGGTCTCATGTTTACTCATATCAATGGCATAATCAACTAGCGAGCAATAATAATAAATCTCGGATGACAACACTTACTCAAAACAATCATAATATGATATAACAAGATGGTATCTCGCTAGCCCTTTCTGAGACCGCAAAACATAAATGCAGAGCACCTTTAAAGATCAAGGACTGACTAGACATTGTAATTCATGGTAAAAGAGATCCGGTCAAGTCATACTCAATGTAAACTAACAGTAATGAATGCAAATGACAGCGGTGCTCTCCAACTGGTGCTTTTTAATAAGAGGATGATGACTCGGCATAAAAGTAAATAGATAGGCCCTTCGCAGAGGGAAGCAGGGATTTGTAGAGGTGCCAGAGCTCGGTTTTGAAATAGAGGTGAATAATATTTTGAGCGGTATACTTTCATTGTCAACATAACAACCAAGAGATGGCGATATCTTCCATGCTACACACATTATAGGCGGTTCCCAAACAGAATGGTAAAGTTTATACTCCCCCTCCACCAACAAGCATCAATCCATGGCTTGCTCGAAACAACGAGTGCCTCCAACTAACAAGAGTCCCAAGGGGAGTTTTGTTTGCAATTATTTTGATTTAGTTTGCATAAAGCATGGGACTGGGCATCCCGGTGACCAGCCATTTTCTCGTGAGTGAGGAGCGGAGTCCACTCCTCTTGAGAATGACCCGCCTAACATGGAAGATACGGACAGCCCTAGTTGATACATGAGCTATTCGAGCATACAAAACAGGATATTTATTTGAAGGTTTAGAGTTTGGCACATACAAATTTACTTGGAACGGCAGGTAGATACCGTATATAGGTAGGTATGGTGGACTCATATGGAACAACCTTGGGGTTTATGGAGTTGGATGCACAAGCAATATTCCCGCTTAGTACAGGTGAAGGCTAGCAAAAAACTGGGAAGGGACCAGCTAGAGAGCGACAACAGTCATGAACATGCATTAAAGTAAATCAACACCGAATGCAAGCATGAGTAGGATATAATCCACCATGAACATAAATATCGTGAAGGCTATGTTGATTTTGTTTCAACTACATGCGTGAACATGTGCCAAGTCAAGTCACTTAAATCATTAAGAGGGGGATACCACCCTATCATACCACATCACAACCATTTTAATAGCATGTTGGCACGTAAGGTAAACCATTATAAGCTCCTAGCTAATCGAGCATGGCACAAGAAACTATGATCTCTAGTTTTCATTGCAAACATGTTTATTCATAATAGGCTGAATCAGGAATGATGAACTAATCATATTTACAAAAACAAGAGAGGTCGAGTTCATACCGGCTTTTCTCATCTCAGTCAGTCCATCATATATCGTCATAATTGCCTTTCACTTGCACGACCGAATGATGTGAATAATATTAAGAGTGCACGTGCATCGGACTAAGCTAGAATCTGCAAGCATTCAATAAAAAGGAGAAGACAAGGCGATATGGGCTCTTTGTCAGATCAACAATAATGCATATAAGAGCCACTTCAACAATTTAATTATGGTCTTCTCCTATCGACCCCCAAAGAAAAGAAAAGAAATAAAACTATTTACACGGGAAAGCTCCCAACAAGCAAAAGAAGAACAGGAAATCTTTTTGGGTTTTCTTTTTAATGACTACTACAAGCATGGAAAGTAAACTAATTAAAAGCTACAACTATTTTTTTTCTTAAGGTTTATTAAACACACAAGAAGAAAGAATAAAAAGGAAAATAAACTAGCATGGAGGATGCAATTATAAGCACCGACATCTAGCAATGAGTGTGTGAACATGAAAATAATGTCGGTGGGAAATACGTACTCCCACTAGCTTAGGCTTTTGGCCTAAGTTGGTCTATGGCCACGGCTGGCCTGGCGGATATCCATAGTAATAGTTGGGGCCGTACTACAATGCAGCGGCTATCACCTCCTGAGCTGCAGCGTGGCGACGAGCGGCCTCCGCCCTCCTCTCGTACTCATCTGCCTCCTCTCTGGTAATAACATATCTTCCTTTTGCCTCCTCACAAAGGAACTAGTGAGATAGTGATACTGGCAGCACTTTTCTACCTCGAAGCTCACAAGATCAGCGTTACGCAAATATGCGTTAAATTCTTCCTTAATTCCCGCTCGATCCATATGTTTTCCGAAGGCTATTCACAAGGACGCACTGGAGCGTCTCTTGGCGGCTCTTCATGTGCATCACGCATTGCAAGCCTGGGTCCTTGCTTCCTTGAAGAACCACCTTGGTACATTTTCCTAAGCATATTTCTTCCTCTGAAAAAATTCTGAAATTTTTAGTAACTTCAAACAAAAGTGAACCAAGCTCAACAAAATTGATAGCAACAACTCCTACAAGTGCCTAGAGCCTATATCATGCATTAGAACTACTTTTGACCATATAAATTTGACATGCAAGCTCAAAAACATGGTCACCTCGGCAGCACAAATTTGCAATGAATAAAGCACTAGAACAAAAACTAATTGGACCAATGGAGGAGTCACATACCAAGGAACAATCTCCCCAAGCAGTTTTGTGAGAGGTGCTTTGAGCAAGGAGATCGAAAATGGCAGCAAAATGAGCTTGGACTCAGGTTTGAGCTGGATGTTTGTGTTTGTGGGAGGAAGAAGGAGTGTGTGGGTGCAAGAATAAGTGGAGGAGGGCCATAGTGGGCCCACGAGGCAGGGGGCGCGCCCTCCACACTCGTGGCCAGGTGGATGCCCCCCGTGTTGTGTTCTTGGTGCCAAATATTCTCAAATATTCCAGAAAAAATCATATTTAAATTTTAGGGCATTTGGAGAGCTTTTATTTTTGAGGTATTTTTATATTGCACGGATAATTCAGATAACAGACGGAAAATACTTATTTTTATTTTATTTAATATAAATAACAGAAAATAGAAAGAGGGTACAGAAGGTTGTGCCTTCTAGTTTCATCCATCTCATCCTCATCAAAAGGAATCCACTAACAAGGTTGATCAAGTCTTGTTAACGAACTCATTCCGAATAACATGGAACCAGAGAAATTTCGAATAACACTATGTTACCTCAACGGGTATATGCACATCCCCAATAATAAGAATATCATATTTCTTCTTGACGGTAGGAAGAGGAAATTCAAAACCTCCAAATATAATCGATGAAAATTTTCCAATAGAGTTGATACTATGAACTTGAGGTTGTTTCCTCGGAAAGTGTACCGTATGCTTATTACCATTAACATGAAAAGTGACATTGCCTTTAGTGCAATCAATAACAGCCCTGCAATATTCAAAAAGGGTCTTCCAAGAATAATAGACATACTATCATATTGGGGAATATCAAGAATAACAAAGTCCGTTAAAATAGTAACGTTTGCAACTACAACAGGCACATCCTCACAAATACCGACAGGTATAGCTGTTGATTTATCAGCCATTTGCAAAGGTATTTCAGTAGGTGTTAACTTATTCAAGTCAAGTCTACGATATAAAGAGAGAGGCATAACACTAACACCGGCTCCAAGATCACATAAAGCAGTTTTAACATAGTTTCTTTTAATGGAGCATGGTATAGTGGGTACTCCTGGATCTCCAAGTTTCTTTGGTATTCAACCCTTAAAGGTATAATTACCAAGCATGGTGGAAATTTCAACTTCTGGTATCTTTCTCTTATTTGTAACAATTTCTTTCATATACTTAGCATAAGGATTCATTTTAAGCATATTAGTTAATCGCATACGCAAAAAGATAGGTCTAATTATTTCAGCAAAGCGCTCAAAATCCTCATCATCCTTTTTCTTGGATGGTTTGGGAGGAAAAGGCATAGGTTTCTGAACCCATGGTTCTCTTTCTTTACCGTGTTTCCTAGCAACAAAGTATTTGTTATCATAACGTTGATTCTTCGAGTGTGGGTTATCAAGATCAACAGCAGGTTCAATCTCTATGTCATTACCATTACTAGGTTGAGCATCATCATGAACATTATCATTAACATTATGACTAGTTTTAGGTTCATTACCAGATTGTGTTTTAGCATCATACATAGAAATATCATTTGGATTCTCAGGTGCTTGAGCAATAGGTTCACTAGAAGCATGCAAAGTCATATCATTTTTCTTTTTCTTCCTTTTAGAAGGACTAGGTGCATCTATATTATTTCTCTGAGAATCTTGCTCAATTCTCTTAGGATGGCCTTCAGGATACAGAGGTTCCTGAGTCATTCTACCAGTTCTAGTAGCCACTCTAACAGCATAATCATTATTCTTACTATTCAATTCATTGAGCAAATCATTTTGAGCTTTAAGTACTTGTTCTACTTGAGTGGTAAGCATAGAAGCATGTTTACTAATAAGTTTAATTCCCCTTTAACATTAGCCATATAATCACCCAAGTGTTCAAGCATATTTGAATTGTATTTCAATTGTCTACCAAAATAAGCATTGAAGTCTTCTTGCGTAACCATAAATTTATCAAAATCATCTAAGCATGGGCTAGCAAACTTAGTAATGGGATTTCAGCTTTATCATATCTATAGAGAGAATTTACCTTTACTACATGTGTCGGGTTATCAAGACCATGAGTTTCTTCAATAGGTAATGGATTAAGATCATATGTTTCTTCAACAGGCGGTAAATTAAGACCGTGTATTTCTTCAATAGGAGGTAAATTCTTAACATCTTCAGCTTTAATACCTTTTTCTTTCATAGATTTCTTTGCCTCTTGCATATCTTCAGGACTGTGAAATAGAACACCTCTCTTCTTCGGAGTTGGTTTAGGAATAGGCTCAGGAAGTGCCCAATTATTTTCATTTGTCAACATATTATTCAATAGAATTTCAGCTTCATCCAGTGTTCTTTCCCTGAAAACAGAACCAGCACAACTATCCAGGTAATCTCTGGAAGCATCGGTTAGTCCATTATAAAAGATATCAAGTATTTCATTTTTCTTAAGGGGATGATCAGGCAAACCATTAAGTAACTTGAGAAGCCTCCCCCAAGCTTGTGGGAGACTCTCTTCCTCAATTTGCACAAAATTATATATATATCCCTCAAAGCAGCTTGTTTCTTATGAGCAGGGAAATATTTAGCAGAGAAGTAATAGATCATATCCTGGGGACTACGCACACAACCAGGATCAAGAGAATTAAATCATATCTTAGCATCACCCTTTAATGAGAACGGAAATATTGTAAGGATATAAAAGTAGCGAGTTCTCTCATCATTAGTGAACAGGGTGGCTATATCATTTAATTTAGTAAGATGTGCCACAACAGTTTCAGATTCATAGCCATGAAAAGGATCAGATTCAACCAAATTAATTATATCAGGATCAACAGAGAATTCATAATCCTTATCAGTAACATAGATAGGTGAAGTAGCAAAAGCAAGGTCAGGTTTCATTCTAGCATTAAGATATTGCTGCTTCCATTTAGGTAATAACCTCTTGAGTTCATATCTATCTTTGCAAGCTAAAATAGCTAAAGCGGGTTATTTTTCAAAAACATAACCCTCGGGAATAACAGGTGATTCATATTCATTAGAGGGAGAGTCTTCATCATCACTTTCATCAATATTATCAGATTCAATATTTTCACTCTCTCTAACCCTAGCAAGTTGTTCATCAAGAAATTCGCCAAGTGGCACAGTAGTATCAAGCATAGAAGTAGTTTCATCATAAGTATCATGCATAGAAGAAGTGGCATCATCAATAACATGCGACATATCAGAACGAATAGCAGAAGCAGGTTTAGGTGTCGCAAGCTTACTCAAAACAGAAGGTGAATCAAGTGCAGAGCTAGATGGCAGTTCCTTACCTCCCCTCGTAGTTGAGGGATAAACATTGGTTTTTGGATCTCTCAAGTTCTTCATAATGATAAGCAAATATAAATCCCAAGTGACTCAAAGAATAGAGCTACGCTCCCCGGCAACGGCGCCAGAAAATAGTCTTGATAACCCACAAGTATAGGGGATCGCAACAGTTTTCGAGGGTAGAGTATTCAACCCAAATTTATTGATTCGACACAAGGGGAGCCAAAGAATATTCTCAAGTATTAGCAGCTGAGTTGTCAATTCAACCACACCTGGAAACTTAATATCTGCAGCAAAGTATTTAGTAGCAAAGTAATATGATAGTAGTGGTAACAGTAGGAAAAGTAATGTTTTTGGTATTTTGTACTCATGATAGCAATAGCAACGGAAAAGTAAATAAGCGAAGAACAATATATGGAAAGCTCGTAGGCAATGGATCGGTGATAGAGAATTATGTCGGATGCAGTTCATCATGTAACAGTCATAACCTAGGGTGACACAGAACTAGCTCCAATTCATCAATATAATGTAGGCATGTATTCCGAATATAGTCATACGTGCTTATGGAAAAGAACTTGCATGACATATTTTGTCCTACCCTCCCGTGGCAGCGGGGTCCTAGCGGAAACTAAGGGATATTAAGGCCTCCTTTAAATAGAGTACCGGACCAAAGCATTAACACATAGTGAATACATTAACTCCTCAAACTACGGTCATCACCAGTAAGTATCCCGATTATTGTCACTTCGGGGTTAACGAATCATAACACATAATAGGTGACTATAGACTTGCAAGATAGGATCAAGAACTCTCATATATTGATGAAAACATAATAGGTTCAAATCTGAAATCATGGCACTCGGGCCCTAGTGACAAGCATTAAGCATAGCAAAGTCATAGCAACATCAATCTCAGAACATAGTGGATACTAGGGATCAAACCCTAAAAAAACTGCCGTGCAAGCCACGTGTCAGGGCGGGGTTGTACACGCCCCCGGGGCTCTCCACAGTAGGGAGTCCCCTCCCACGTACCAGTGGAAGCACCTGCTCCACGCTGGCATTCGACACTGCCGAGGAGCGGCTATGCCCGTGCAAGTGCGGAAGCGCCATGGTCCGTGCTGGTGATAAACAACTAAGGGCGGCCTCACGGCCGTATCAACCTCAGGGAGCCTTCGTGCTCGGTGTCTAGCCTCAACGCAACGCCTCCCCTCAGGAGAGCCGCGTGAGGGGGCTGGGCACGGGGGCTGCACTCGGGTCACACCCAAGCATATGCCACCCCGCCAGGTCCCTCGGACCTGGTCGTCGCGCGCCCTCCCAAGCAGAGCCAAGGTATGAAGGTCGTTTGAACGTCAAGGGGGACTCCAGAGCATCGTGACTCAGGAGCCTAACTGATCACGTAGCCCCTCACTCCTTGGCCCGTCCTGGTGATCCAGTCGGACCAATGGCGGTTGAGGTATGCACGGGATTGAGCCCTGCCGACATAGAACACAAGACCTACCATCGCATCTCCTTTCCACAAGCTGTTTGCGCGTCAAGGGGGGGCTCCTGAGCATCGCGACTCAGGAGCCTAACTGACCAGGTAGCCCCTCACTCCTTGGACCGTCCTGATGATCCAGTCGGCCCAACGGTGGCTGAGGTATGTGCGGGGTCGAGCTCTGCCGATGTAGAACGTAAAGCAAATGGGAAGGAAATCACAAAATCTCAAAGCAAATATTACAAGACATATTGTTTTCCGAATATCAAACACAAGTTTAAACGCCTCCACGAGGCACGCTACATGCTGCAGGAGCTTCAACGGGAAAGGAGCCGCAAGCCAGTCATCCCTCGATACCGCCAGCACCTGCAAGAGGTGCCCCCTCCTAGGTGGCGTCACCTTCACCTGCACCACCGGTCGAAGGCGTGGGGCAAAGGCGTCAAACTTCTCCAGCAGGGCTTCCAGACCTTTCACGGCTGCAGCCGTGGCTGCGCAGTGTTCATCAGCCACGGGCTCCAGCAGCTCGTCAAGGCGGGCGGCAGGATCACGAAGATGGAGGTGGCTGAAGACGCGCGTCAGCGCGGCTGAAGAAAAGACGCGAGCCTCTGCCTCTGCCATGGGGCTGATGCCGCGCACGACTTCCTCAAGCGCCTCGACCAAGTAGGGAAGAAACTGGGCTGGGCTGTCCTCATTGGTGGCCAACACTTCTCCAAGCCCTTCTCATAGAGTGACTTCATGGCCTCGCAAGACCTCTTCTCCAGAAGCGTGAAGGTCGTGCGGTCCTCTGCCAGAACCTTCTTCTTGGCATCGAGTTCGGCCTTTTCAGCCTGCTCCTTTTGCTCCACCTCCTCTAGCCGGCCGCGCTCAGCGGCCTGCGCCTGCTCCAGCTCGGTGTCACGACCCTTGACGGCGTCCTCATGGGCCTTCATCCTCTCTTCCTCCGCCATACGGCCACGGGCAACTTCAGCACGCTCGTCACGCAGGATCTTCAGCTCAGCCTCCAGCACCTGGCAGCGACCTTGGGCGGCCTCGGCGTCCTTCAGCGCCGCCTCGCGAGCAGCTGATGCCTGAGCTGCGGCTCGCTTCTTCCCCTTAGAGGTCGCTGCTACCTCTTGAGCACTACGTTGGATTTCCTCGAAGAGGAAGGGATGATGCAGCAAAGTAGCGTAAGTATTTCCCTCAGTTTTTGAGAACCAAGGTATCAATCCAGTAGGAGGCTACGCTCGAGTCCCTCCTACCTACACAAAAACAATAGCTCAACGCAACCAACGCGCTTAGGGGTTGTCAATCCCTTCACGGTCACTTACGAAAGTGAGATATGATAGAGATGATAAATAATTTTTTTTTGGTATTTTTGTACAGAGATGCAAAGTAAAAAGTAAAAGCAAAGTAAAAGCAAAACAATAATAAAGTAATGGAGATTGATATGATGAAAAAGAGACCCGGGGGCCATAGGTTTCACTAGTGGCTTCTCTCAAGAGCATAAGTATTCTACGGTGGGTGAACAAATTACTGTTGAGCAATTGACAGAATTGAGCATAGTTATGAGAATATCTAGGTATGATCATGTATATAGGCATCACGTCCGAGACAAGTAGACCGAAATGATTCTGCATCTACTACTATTACTCCACTCATCGACCGCTATCCAGCATGCATCTAGAGTATTAAGTTAAAAACAGAGTAACGCCTTAAGCAAGATGACATGATGTAGAGGGATAGTTTCATGCAATATGATAAAAAAACCATCTTGTTATCCTCGATGGCAACAATACAATACGTGCCTTGCTGCCCCTTCTATCACTGGGAAAGGACACTTCAAGATTGAACCCAAAGCTAAGCATTTCTCCCATGGCAAGAACAACCAATCTAGTAGGCCAAACCAAACTGATAATTCGAAGAGACTTGCAAAGATAACCAATCATACATAAAAGAATTCAGAGAAGATTCAAATATTATTCATAGATAGACTTGATCATAAACCCACAATTCATCGGTCTCAACAAACACACCGCAAAAAGAAGATTACATCGAATAGATCTCCACAAGAGAGGGGGACAACATTGTATTGAGATCCAAAGAGAGAGAAGAAGCCATCTAGCTGCTAGCTATGGACCCGTAGGTCTGAAGTAAACTACTCCCACTTCATCGGAGGGGCTTGGATGATGATGTAGAAGCCCTCCGTGATCGATGCACCCTCCGGCGGAGCTCCGGAACAGGCCCCAAGATGGGATCTCGTGGATACAGAAAGTTGCGGTGGTGGAATTAGGTTTTTTGCTCCCCTTTTGATCGTTTGGGGATACATGGATATATATGGGAGGAACAAGTACGTCGGTGGAGCTTCGAGGGGCCCACAAGGCAGGGGGCGCGCCCTCCACCCTCGTGACCACCTCGTGGCTTTCTTGATGGAGGGTCCAAGTCTCCTGGATCTTATCTGATGAGAAAATCACGTTTTCGAAGGTTTCGTTCCGTTTGGACTCCGTTTGATATTCCTTTTCTTCGAAACCCTAAAACAGGCAAAAAAAACAGCAATTCTGGGCTGGGCCTCCGGTTAATAGGTTAGTCCCAAAAATAATATAAAAGTGGATAATAAATCCCAATGATGTCTAAAACAGTAAATAATATAGCATGGAGCAATCAAAAATTATAGATACGTTGGAGATGTATCAAGCATCCCCAAGCTTAATTCCTGCTCGTCCTCGAGTAGGTAAATGATAAAAATAGAATTTTTGATGTGGAGTGCTACTTGGCATAATTTTAATGTAATTCTTCTTAATTTTGGTATGAATATTCAGATCCGAAAGATTCGAGACAAAAGTTCATATTGACATAAAAATGATAATACTTCAAGCATACTAACTAATCAATTATGTCTTCTCAAAATAACATGGCCAAAGAAAGTTCATCCCTACAAAATCATATAGTTTAGTCATGTTTCATTTTCGTCACACAAGAATGCTCTCATCATGCACAACCCCGATGACAAGCCAAGCAATTGTTTCATACTTTAGTAATCTCAAACCTATAAACTTTCACTCAATATATGAGCGCGAGCCATGGACATAGCACTATGGGTGGAATAGAATATAATGAGGGGGGTTATGTGGAGAAGACAAAAAAGGAGAAAGTCTCACATCAACGAGGCTAATCAATGGGCTATGGAGATGCCCACCGATTGATGTTAATGCAAGGAGTAGGGATTGCCATGCAACGGATGCACTAGAGCTATAAATGTATGAAAGCTCAACAAAAGAAACTAGTGGGTGTGCATCCAACTTGCTTGCTCACGAAGACCTAGGGCACTTGAGGAGGCCCATTGTTAGAATATACAAGCCAAGTTCTATAATGAAAAATTCCCACAAGTATATGAAAGTGATAACATGATAGACTCTCTACTATGAAGATCAGGGTGCTACTTTGAAGCACAAGTGTGGTAAAAGTATAGTAACATTGTCCCTTCTCTCTTTTTTCTCTCATTTTTTTGGGCCTTTTCTCTTTTTTTAATGGCCTTTGTCCCTCTTTTTTGGGCCTTCTCTTTTTTATGGCCTTTCTCTCTTTTTTATATTCCTCACAATGCTCTAATAATGATGACCATCACACTTCTATTTATTTACAACTCAATGATTACAACTCGATACTAGAACAAAGATGACTCTATATGAATGCCTCCGACGGTGTACCGAGATATGCAATGAACCAAGAGTGACATGTATGAAAGAATTATGAATGGTGGCTTTGCCACAAATACTATGTCAACTACATGATCATGCTAAGCAATATGACAATGATGAATGTGTCATGATGAACGGAATGATGGAAAGTTGCATGGCAATATATCTCGGAATGGCTATGGAAATGCCATAATAGGTAGTTATGGTGTCTGTTTTGAGGAAGATATAAGGAGGTTTATGTGTGAAAGAGCGTATCATATCACGGGGTTTGGATGCACCGGCGAAGTTTGCGCCAACTCTCAATGTGAGAAAGGGTAATGCACGGTACCGAAGAGGCTGGCAAGGATGGAAGGGTGAGAATGCGTATAATCCATGGACTCAACATTAGTCATAAAGAACTCACATACTTATTGCAAAAATCTACAAGTCATCAAAAACCTCGGCACTACGCGCATGCTCCTAGGGGGATAGATTGGTAGGAAAAGACCATCGCTCGTCCCCGACCGCCACTCATAAGGAAGACAATCAAATAACACCTCATGTTTCAAATTTGTTGCATAACGTTTACCATACGTGCATGCTTCGGGACTTGCAAACCTCAACACAAGAATTTCTCAATTTCACAACTACTCAACTAGAATGACTTTGATATTATTACCTCCATATCTCAAAACAATCATCAAGCATCAAACTTTTCTTAGTATTCAACACACTCATACGAAAGTTTTATTATTAATCTTGCATACCAAGCATATTAGGATTTTAAGCAAATTACCATGCTATTAAGACTCTAAAAATAATCTAAGTGAAGCATGAGAGAACAATAGATTCTATAAAACAAATCCACCACCGTGCTCTAAAAGATATAAGTGAAGCACTAGAGTTAAACTATAAAGCTCAAAAGATATAAGTGAAGCACATAGAGTATTCTATCAAATTCCAAATCATGTATGCCTCTCTCAAAAGGTGTGTACAACAAGGATGATTGCGGTAAACTAATAAGCAAAGACTCAAATCATAAAAGACGCTCCAAGAAAAACACATATCATGTGGTGAATAAAAATATAGCTCCAAGTAAAGTTACCGATAAAAGTAGACGAAAAAGAGGGGATGCCTTCCAGGGCATCCCCAAGCTTTGGCTTTTAGGTGTCCTTATATTATCTTGGGGGTTCCATGGTCATCCCCAAGCTTTGGCTCTTGCCACTCCTTGTTCCATAATCCATCAAATCTTTACCCAAAACTTGAAAACTTCACAACACAAAACTTAAAGTAGAAAATCTCATGAGCTCCGTTAGCGAAAGAAAAAAAAAAGACCACTTCAAGGTACTGTAATGAACTCATTCTTTATTTATATTTCAAGTAGACGGTACAGCGGGTTGTGGGAGAGTGGACCGCTGTAGATAGAGGGGGGAAGGTGATGGAGATGTTGGTGAAGATGGCGGAGGTGTTGGTGAAGATCGCGGTGATGATGATGATGGCCACGGCGGCGTTCCAGCGCCACCGGAGGAGAGGGGGAGAGGGGGCCCCTTCTTCCTCTTCTTCCTTGACCTCCTCCCTAGATGGGAGAAGGGTTTCCCCTCTAGTCCTTAGCCTCCATGGCATGGGAGGGGCGAGAGCCCCTCTGTTTCTCTCTGGTTCGGCATTCTCGTCTAGCTCTGTTTCACCGTTTCGTATATATATGGAGATCCGTAACTCCGATTGGCCTGAAACCTTCACCGTGATTTTTTTCCGAATATTAGCTTTCTTGCGGCAAAATAAGAGCGTCAACCGCCTTACGGTGGACTCACGAGGGTAGGGGGCGCGCCCTAAGGGGGGGGGCGCCCCCTGCCTCGTGACCACCTCGGGCACTGGTTCGCGTTGATTTTCCTTCCGAATTTTCCATATTTTCCAAAAATAAGATCCGTTCGTTTTTTATCCTGTTTGGACTCCATTTGATATGGATATTCCGCGAAACCAAAAACATGCAACAGACAGGAACTGGCACTGGGCACTGGATCAATATGTTACTCCCAAAAATAATATAAAAAGTTGCCAAAAAGTATACGAAAGTTGAATAATATTGGCATGGAACAATCAAAAATTATAGATACGACGGAGACGTATTAGCCACCTGGCCGGATAGACGTCCTCACGGCCAACATAGAGCGGCAAACAACGCCACACATAAGCCAATACGCGATCCACGCGAGGGCTCGCATCAAAAGTACGGCGCAACCGGATCCATCTTTGGACCACGCAAGCGTGCTCCAGCATACGATGCAACACAACAAACATCCGAACAATGCGGTACACCCAGATACAGGGGTGCCGCACACCCCCTATGTTTCACCGATGAGGTGTTGGACCATGAATTTCCAGAGGGATTCAAACCCGTAAACATAGAGGCATACGACGGAACAACAGATCCTGGGGTCTGGATTGAGGACTATATCCTCCATATCCATATGGCTCGAGGAGATGATCTCCACGCCATCAAGTACTTACCCCTCAAGCTCAAAGGGCCAACTCGGCACTGGCTTAAAAGCCTCCCCGAAAACTCCATTGGAAGCTGGGAAGAGCTCGAAGATGCTTTTCGGGCAAATTTTCAAGGGACTTATGTCCGACCCCCGGATGCGGACGATTTGAGTCATATAACTCAACAGCCCGGAGAGTCAGCCCGAAAGCTTTGGAACAGGTTTCTTACTAAAAAGAACCAAATAGTTGACTGTCCAGACGTCGAAGCTTTGGCAGCTTTTAAGCATAGCGTCTGCGATGAATGGCTTGCCAGACACCTCGGCCAAGAAAAGCCGAGAACAATGGCAGCATTAACAAGCCTCATGACCCGCTTTTGCGCGGGTGAAGACAGCTGGCTAGCCAGATGCAACACCAGCAACCCAAGTACATCCGAAGTTAGAGATGAAAACGGGAAATCACGACGCAGTAAAAATAATAAGCGTCGGAATAAAGAAGACATCCTGAAGAGCACGGCGGTAAACACCGGATTCAGAAGCTCTCGGCCAGGTCAGCAAAAGCCGCCCTCTAAAGGCGCCAGAGATGAAGTGTCCAGCCTCAACAAAATTCTGGACCAAATATGTCAGATCCATAGCACCCCCGGTAAACCCGCTAATCGTACCCACAGAGAATGTTGGGTCTTCAAGCAGTCCGGCAAGCTCAACGCCGTACACAAGGGGGAGGATACACCAAGCAAAGACGAGGATGAGCCTCTCAAGCAAGACACTGGGGAACAAAAGAAATTTCCACCAGAAGTTAAAACAGTAAACGTGTTACAGGTGATCAAGGGAAGAAACAAAGCGGCACTCCCAGATAAATATGCCCAAGGGCCTATCACCACGGATTCCTGCCACTGGTCGTCTCAACCGATCACTTTTGACCATCGGGATTACTCAGCAAGTATTCGGCGTGCAGGACGGGCTGCCTTGGTATTAGACCCAATAATTGACGGATACCACTTCACACGAGTCCTGATGGACGGTGGCAGCAGTCTAAACATGACATATCAGGACACAATCCGCAAAATGGATATAGACCCAACGAAAATTTGCCTCAGCAATACTACCGTTAAAGGAGTAACGCCAGGCCCAGGGGCTCATTGCACGGGCTCCCTGCTACTAGAAGTTATATCCGGCTTCCCCGATAACTTCCGTAGCGAAAATTTAACCTTCCACATTGCTCCGTTCCAAAGTGGCTATCAAGCACTACTTGGACGTGAAGCTTTTGCTCGCTTTAATGCAATACCGCATTATGCTTCCCTCATGCTTAAGATGCCCGGTCCACATGGCATCATTACAGTAAATGGAAATATTGAGCGATCCCTGCGCGCCGAGGAGGGTGTGGCTGCCATGGCAGCCACACACTAAAACGGCCTAACCAACTAAAGTATTCGATAGGTCATCAAGACCACGGACATGGTTAGAAGAGTCCGGCGCAACTATATGAAATTCGTACAGGTTTGATGGCCACACCCCTATCACAAACACAAGGGGCTCAACGCGCAGACAAGTGGCAATTTTTACTCATCTTGAAATTTACATGGTTTCTTTAAAACCTACCTTTTTGCACGACAACTTTTCACCTAAGTTCCTCTCTTTTACAGATGACTACCGTGCTACACCCGTCCAGGATACGGCACAACGGAGACACAGGCGCAGACGTGCAGCAGGGACCCGTCCCAAGGATTCTTTTTAGATTAAGACCCTGCGTCAACCTTTTTTACTGTCTCTTGTTTTTACACATCCCTCGGATTCTCAGTACAATTGAGAAGGATCCTGGCATCTTGGCATGTGGCCACGTCAGAATAATGCACGTACCTAGACACTAGGGGCTTCTCACAAAGGGCGCTATTTAGGCCCGGTTTATACCATAAATACTGAATACCTTAGGGAGTGTTTGGCGTCACGAGTTTGGCCTTATATGCATTAGCTCCGAATCATGTCTTTGGTCAAATGTTGGGTTTGCCCGGCTCCTATGTTTTGGTACCTTAAGTTCCGCTCTATCGGCTAAGGTAGCACTAGGAGAACTACTGGATTGTGCCCCGGGTCATCCGGACGAGCACCTCAGTAGAGAAAGCCGAAAACTGACTATCATGATATATCGTGAGACTGGTCAACCACTCGATGACCTATCGGAATGTTAGAATTTCTCCGCCTTAACGAAGGGCCGTTTCCCGTCCAGGCATGTACGCACCCCGAATTCAGGAGAGTGCGGAGCCACCAAGGGCTATATAGTAGCCCCACCATCAAACTCCTATGGCTAAGTGAAAGTGTTAAAGCATTATAGTCCAGTTGCCTCGTTTGCTGCGCTATCACCTCCTTAATAGGGCCAAGACGTTGGGTTAAGTGTGAACACGCGTCTTCTGTGAACACCTCCGCATTATATGCGTGGGGGCTGAAGCCGATGACTGCAATCTTTTAGGTTATACACATGTATACACAAACGGCCGCACAGGAGGCATCATAATTACTTTCAGGCAAAAGTATAAACACAGACTTAATAAATTTCATAAAAACACTGTGTTTACAATGGGAATACATGTCACTCAAACATAATATTCTTCGAGCACTGGGCCTCTATCAAACGAGCACCCTCGAGAACCTCTTCGAAATAGTGCTCGGCAGCCACTCGGCCTATGGCCGAACCCTGCGCCGCAAAAGTGGTAGCATCCATCTCCGCCTAGTATGCTTTAACACGGGCAAGGGCCATCCGCGAGCCTTCTATGCACGCCGACCTCTTCATCGCATTGATGGGCGTCACCGCACTAAGGAACTGCTGCACTAAGCTGAAATAGCTGTTCGGCTTCGGCTTTTCCGGCCACAACTGATCCACAACAGACCTCATGGTGAGTTCGGACAACCTATTGAGTTCGGCCCATTCGGCTAGTTGATCAGTCAATGGAAGCGGACGCTCTGGAACGTTGAATTGTGACCAGAACAGCTTGTCCACTTCACGATCTGTTTGATTTTGGAAGTATTTGGCCGCATCGGCAGCGCTCGCCGCCAAGTCCATATATGCGTCTGCCGAACTCCACAGCCGATCCAAAGGGACATACCGTGGATCTCCTAACTTCCTCTGCAGCATGAAGGGCTTCCCAGCCGCAATATCCCCGGCTTCACGCAGCTCCTCCTTCTTCGCTCTCATAGCAGAGTGGGTGTCTTTGGCCGTCATCATGGCCTTTTCAAGGTCCGTCTCCTTCACTCGGTTTTCTTCTTCAAGGAACTGACAACGATCGGCAGTGTCTTTTAACTTTATAGCCATCTTGGCCATTTTCTCTTTGCTCTCGCAATGCGCGACCTTCTCGGCCCTCAACTCTTCGGCTCGCGAATAAGATCATTTGCTCTTACCTCAACAAGGGAAGCACCAGCCTTTTCTTTTTCTTCTTGTTCCCAATTCACTACTAAGCAAGTTCTAACAAATTGACCTCACTTTGAGGAATTCATGGAATAATCCATTTTCATGGAATAATGAATTAAGGAAGAAAGGATATGAGTCTACCGCTTACGCATTATATATGAATGAAACATATTCATTAACCTAAGCATGCCCTCAATTTTCTTTAATGAGTTGATATTATATTAATTGAATATCCTTTTTGTTTTATGAGATTTTTGCTAAAGTTTCATTTATGCCTAATTAACATCGAGTAGACCCTGTTCGTGTATATATTTTACAGAAACGTGAAATCAAAGTTGGGGATAAAGTAGCCGGAAGACATGGGAATAAAGGGATAATTTCCAAAATTTTGCCTAGGCAAGATATGCCCTATTTGCATCTCTTCAACAATTTTAGTAATAAGCATAACGGCCCTATTGTTCCGATGGAGAGAAGAACCTATAATTAGCTTTTCGGGAAATTTCCAAACGAACAATTTCAACGAAATCTTTCAACTTCAAAGCAGCCGCATTACTACTCCTTGCTTGTTCTTTGGCTCGGGCAAGTTACGCCCGAAGGGTCTCCACGGTGGCAACTCCATCTGCAGTCACAACATATTAAAGATACTGGCATCATGCTGCTCTTACTATGTGACATTCACCAGAAAGCATTACTTACCCTGTGCCTCGTCAAGCCGCTTGTTAACAAGCTCGATGTCGGCATTTGCCGCATCCACTTGCCGCTTTAGTTCGGCAAACTCATTAGTTCGGCTAGCCACCGGAGCTTCCACCACCTGCACATAAAGGCGGTTTGGTTACTACCTGGGACTACGATCCTCTGTTCGCAGCCGTTCTCAATGACAACCAGAGTCTCAGGGGCTACTATCTACACAGGGCACACTTAAAAATGTGCGGTACTATCAAAAAGTATCACATACCTCAAAGCCTGCCAGTAGACTCATAAAGGCTTCATGCAATCCGCTTTCGGCGGACAAGATTCTTTCCATCACTGTACCCATTAACGAACAGTGTTCTTCTGAGATGGCCGCTCACTCCAACAGCTCCCTCAGTACGCCCGACCGCATACCAAACGATGCCGGACTCTTTTGTTTGCTCTCTTCAAGAGCCGGACGCTGAGGACTTCGGGTGACTATAGGATTATCTTCTGGCCTCACCGGATCCGGAGAGGCCCTCTGTGACAACACTTCAAGGTCGCCCGCTTCTTGAGCGGGGGAGTCCAAGGGAGGCGTTTCGCTCTCCATCATCTCCAGAAGAAGATCCCCCGAAGACGAGCACTGCTGAGAAGGGCTAAGATCCGAACTGCAAGATACATGCTTTGGTTATTTTCCTCAGAAGTGAAGTAGTAATATCTTCACTATTAAAGTACTTTTTGATTACTTACAGCTCGTTAGAGGGCAGATCCCCGCACAGACTTTGTGCGGCAAGAGCACCCTCCAAGGAAGGACCCTCTGGTGGAGACTTCTTCTCCCGTTTGGAAACCGTGGTTTCGGGATCTTCAGGGGTAGTCCTCTTCCTTCCCCGGGGTGAGAGAATGCCAGATTCCTCCCCTGGGTTATCCTCCCTCACGGAGGCGCCCGTTCCCTCGGTCGGAATGGGTAGCGGTGGAGGACCGCTTTCGCCCCCTTTATCTTCCTGTGAGGGCTTCGAGCAAGGTGCTAGCTCGAGCATCTTTCCAGCATCGGATTCTCCAAGCCTTCCAGAAGGGGGGCCGAACACCGAATCATCTTCGCCTTTGTTATCCAGTCCTGGTCAAAGAGCGATTTCTCAGAATGAAGTCATGATAAATGAAAGACGGTGTGTTCGGCTAGAGGATAACTTACTTGGTCGGCGGTGCGGTTGCTACTCAGGCCCACGTCCTCGGCAGTGTCCGGACACTCTATCTGGGGTCCAAAGAATGATTTATACATCTCCTCGAGCATTAGGCCAAGGAAATTCTGAATAGCGCGCGGTCCTTCTGGGTTGAACTCCCACATGCGGAGGGGCCGACGTTTGCATGGCTAGATTCGTCGAACCAGCATGACTTGCATTACCATAATCAAACTAAAATCTCCTTCGAAGAGATCTCGAATGCGGCTCTGCAGTACAGGCACGTCCTTGGCTGGACCCCAGCTTAGCCCTCTGCAATCCATGACATCAGTTGTGTTGGAGGGCCTGAGCGGAAAGCAGGGGCAGCCGCCCACTTGGCACTTCTGGGAGCTGTGATGTAAAACCACTCCAGTTGCCATAATCTGGACACCTCTGGAATGGAACCCTTTGTCCATGGAGCTCCAGCGATCTTGCTTGTTAATGCGCCTCCGCACGCTACATGCTGCCCCTCGACCATCTTCGGCTTCACATCGAAGGTCTTGAGCCACAGGCCGAAGTGAGGGGTAATGCGGAGGAAGGCCTCACATACGACAATAAATGCCGAGATGTGGAGAAAGGAGTCTGGGGCTAGATCGTGCAAATCTAGCCCGTAATAAAACATCAACCCCCTAACGAAGGGATCCAGAGTGAGGCCTAGACCTCGGAGGAAGTGGGGGATGAACACGACGTCTTTGTTGGGTTCAGGAGTAGGGAAGACCTGCCCTTGGGCAGGCAGCCAATGCGAAACCTCGGCGGTCAGGTATCTGGCCTCCCTCAACTTCTTCATGTCTTCTTCTGTAACGGAGGAGGGCATCCATCGGCCTTTAAGGCTAGATCCAGACATGATTGAAGGTCCGGAGCACCTGACCTGGGCTTTGGGTGTTAAAACTCGAGGCGGGGAAGGATTCGATTGAGCACGGGAGGGAAAAAGTAAAAGCCTTGTCCCTTTATAAATAGGGTGAAGATCAAGCGTCCTCTCCGAAGCCGTTTGGGACTTGCCTATAATCTAGGAGTCCTAGACATGGTTGGGTTACCCACGACCGTATTGATGAGACTCCCGTAATTAGGGGAACACGATCTCTGCTTTGACAAGACGTGTCAAAAAACTGCCTCGCATTATGTAAGGGGCTAGTTAAAGGAAATGGTTCGAATAATCACCGGGCCATGGCATAAGGTCGTGTTGCCAAAACAAGTCAGCAAATTAGATCTGTGGGAATATTATTCTCTCTACGGTGGTATGTGGAACTTATTTTGCAGGGTCGGACACTATCCTTGTATTCAAATTCTTCCGTGATGTATTCGGAGGAGGAACCCGCCTTGCAATTACGAAGACAATACTGCGCGCCGGACTCATCGTCATTGAAAGCCTAGTTCAGGGGCTCCAGAGGGAGTCCTGGATTAGGGGGTCTCCGAACAGCCGGACTATATCCTTTGGCCGGACTGTTAGACTATGAAGATACAAGATTGAAGACTTCGTCTCGTGTCCGGATGGGACTCTACTTGGCGTGGAAGGCAAGCTAGGCATTACGGATATGTATATCCCCTCCTTTGTAACCGACGTTGTGTAACCCTAGCCCTCTCCGGTGTCTATATAAACCGGAGGGTTTTAGTCCGTAGGACAACATACAATCATACCATAGGCTAGCTTCTAGGGTTTAGCCTCTCTGATCTCGTGGTAGATCTACTCTTGTAATACCCATATCATCAATATTAATCAAGCAGGACGTAGGGTTTTACCTCCATCAGGAGGGCCCGAACCTGGGTAAAACATCGTGTTCCCTGCCTCCTGTTACCATCCGCCTTAGACGCATAGTTCGGGACCCCCTACCCGAGATCCGCCGGTTTTGACACCGACAGTACTCATCGTGACAGCGTGGCGCATAAGGCAGGGGCTCGAATCCGTCGAAGATCAAGTCTCCGCGGATATCGGCCTTGTAGTTTAATCTTCCAAATCTGACCTGGCGGCCAGGGGCGTGGCTTTCGATTTGCTCCAAATTTGGCCCGCAGTGCGAAGCCGTTGAACACAAAGATCTGTCCGGGGAGAAAAGTCTCACCATGGACTGCATCGCTATCGATGATCGTAGGAGCCATCAAGCCTAACGGCGACGACACAGAGGAACTCTCAACGAAAGCACCAATGTCGGTGTCAAAACCGGCGGATCTCGGGTAGGGGGTCCCGAACTGTGCGTCTAAGGCGGATGGTAACAGGAGGCAGGGGACACGATGTTTTTCCCAGGTTCGGGCCCTCTTGATGGAGGTAAAACCCTACGACCTGCTTGATTTATTCTTGATGATACGAGTATTACAAGATTTGATCTACCACGAGATCGAAGAGGCTAAACCCTAGAAGCTAGCCTATGGTATGATTGTATGTTGTCCTACGGACTAAAGCCCTCCGATTTATATAGACACCGGAGAGGGTTAGGGTTACACAAGGTCGGTTACAAAGGAGGAGATATCCATATCCGTACTGCCTAGCTTGCCTTCCACGCCAAGTAGAGTCCTATCCGGACACGGACGAAGACTTCAATCTTGTATCTTCATAGTCCAACAGTCCGGCCAAAGGATATAGTCCGACTGCCCGGAGACCCCCTAATCCAGGCCTCCCTTAGTCAACATACCAAGTACGCATCACAATCCCTATCTCCCGCATTACATTATTTTCCATTTGCCTCTCGTTTTCCTCTCCCCCACTTCACCCTTATCGTTTTATTCGCCCTCTCTCTCTATCGTCCTTCTCTATTTGCCTCTTTTTGCCCGTTTGCTTTTTGTTTGCTTGTGTGTTAGTTTGCTAGCTTGTCGTTATGTCAAGTCCTTTACCTTCTACCTCTATGTCTAAAACTGGGGAAATTATTGTCGATATGGATAATAATAATATCATGAAAAATTATGATGCTCCTGCTAAAGAACCTACCATCTTTCATACAAAAACATTTCGTGTTGGTAGTGGTAATATTATTGGAAAATGAGTTATTCAAGATTTCTTTACTTGTGCCGGTGCTTTACCTTATATGGGTAGTTCTATCCTTCACAGAACTAGTAGTCTCGCGGACGCTATTGCCATGCTTGTAGTTGAACTTGAAAGACAATTCATGCACATGCATCCTTCCATAAAAAGGATTTTTCTGGAATTTTCTAATATTGAGCATTCTTCTGTTAAGCGTGTCGTTACTATCTTTTTGGCTCATGAGTTTATATTCATAATAAAATAAGCCAAAGAAATCTTTGCGCATTATAGGGTGGACGCTTGCCGTCCTCCCATAGAGGCTATCCTCTTTGATCAAGAAGAAACAATGTGTTTTCAATCTCTAGACTATGTTGCTTTCAATGAAAATCTTAGAAAAAGGGTTCCTACCAATGTTTTAGTTGATAGAATTTCTGAACTTAATGATTATTTGGCTATTCGCAATAATGAATTAGGATATTCTCTTGAATATAGGCTCACAAAGTTCTGTCAAAACAATGCTTATAATGATGAATTGGTTGTGTATTATGAAGGACCAAAGGAGGAACCTATACCTCCCAAGGTTGATCTTGGGGACTTTTGCCCCGTTAAATTTAGCCCTTTTGATTACTTTTACTTGCCTCAAAGAAAACTTGCTGCCGAACGTAGAGAATATGAAATGAGTTTTAATAATCTATCTTATTATTATGGCAATACCTAGATCTATTCTTGCTTGTTATGCCTAGCTAGGGGCGTTAAACGATAGCGCTTGTTGGGAGGCAACCCAATTTTATTTTTATTCCTTGCTTTTTGCTCATGTTTAGTAATAAATAAATTATTTAGCCTCTTTTTTGGTTGTGTTTTTTGTGTTTAATTAGTGTTTGTGCCAAGTAGAACCGTTGGGAAGACTTGGGGAAAGTCTTGTTGAACCTGCTGTAAAAAACAGAAACTTTAGCGCTCACGAGAACTGCTGTCATTTTTACTTGGAAAGTGCTATTTAGTTAATTCTTTTTAAGATGATTAATAGATAAATTCCTCACGTCCAGCAGTTTATTTTAGAGTTTTTGGGGTTCCAGATCTTGCGCTAGCTACAGATTACTACAGACTGTTCTGTTTTTGACAGATTCTGTTTTTCGTGTGTTGTTTGCTTATTTTGATGAATCTATGGGTAGTTTTCAAGTTTTCAAGTTTTCAATATATCTTTAGCTATGGGTAGGAAACGCAAAATACAAAAAAAATTAGTTGTACCTACAGAACCAATGGTTGAAGAACCACTCAAAATCTATCACACTACTGAATCTTTTTACTTGGATCATCTTTGATCCCTTTGTGCTCACGCCGAAACCCCAACTAGCTTAGTTGAGGGCAAATCTTTAGATGAGCATGCTTGTTATGTGCGATACCGTATATCTGAAAAAGGGAAACTATTATGGAGTCAAATTCAACGTTTGCAATGCTATGCTTGGAATTTATGTGAAATATATGATTTTACTTGTTGTTCTGAAAACCCTAAGAAATACCTTCCCTATCAATGTGAGTTTAGTAATAATGGAATCGTATCTTCGTATTCTAAGGGTGTTTATAATTACTATGATGTTAAACAAATTGAAGAATTTGTTGCTTTTAAGGGTACTTCTGAAATTGCTTCTTTGATTGAAAACTATGATGATACTCTTCAAAAATCTGAAAATTTTGCCATACTTGAATATTGTTATGAGAATTATGCTTCTAATGCTTATGTTAAACTATATATTGAGGACTACTCCGCTGTCCAAGAAGAGACTAATATTTTGCAGGAGTCTATGAAAGAAATTGATGAAACTGTGAGTCCATTGGATGAAAAAGATGATGAGGAGAGCGAAGAACAAAAGGAGGAAGAGCGCATTGATCACCCGTACCAACCTTCTATTGAGGGTAACTCTTCAACTCATACATTGTTTAATTCTCCTTCGTGCTTACCGAAGGATGATTGCTATGATGACTGTTATGATCCCTATGATTCTTTCGAAATATCCTTTTTGAAGATGCTTGCTATGCTTATGGCCAAGATGCCAATATGAATTATGCTTATGGAGATGAACTTGCTATAGTTCCTTATGTTAAACATGAAATTGCTGCTATTGCACCCACGCATGATAGTCTTATTATCCTTTTGAATTCTCCCGATTATACTATATCGGAGAAGTTTGCACTTATTAAGGATTATATTGATGGGTTGCCTTTTACCGTTGCACCTGATGATTTTGATGAATATAATATGCATGTGCTTTATGCTCCTACTTGCTATTATTATGAGAGAGGAACTATATCTCCACCTCTCTATGTTTCCCACACGATAGAATTGCAAGAAACTGCTTATACTATGCATTGGCCTTTACTTTGTGTACATGAATTGTTCTTTTATGACATGCCGATGCATAGGAAGAGAGTTAGACTTCGTCATTGCTTGATATATGTTGCTTTGTGCTTACTACTAAATTACAAATCATTGTTAATTAAAATTGGCTTTGATATACCTTGGGATCCGGGTGGATTCACTACTTGAGCACTATATGCCTAGCTTAATGGCTTTAAAGAAAGCGCTGCCAGGGAGACAACCCGGAATTTTTAGAGAGTCATTTATTTCTGTTGAGTGCTTTCATATAGTTTAAAAACAACAAAAATAAAGAGGGGAACCCAAAACTTTTCAAAAAGGAAAGTGAAAGTGAGAAAGACAAGCATTGTTGAAGTGGGAGAGCTCCTTGAACTTTGTTCATGCTCACGGCAACTTTGTGAATCTTGATTACAGAAACTTTTCAATAAAAATAATTATCCCCTTGTACAATTCCATTGTATTATAAAAATAATGTGCCAAGGTTTGCCTTTAGGATGTTTACATTTGCTTGATGGTTTGTAAGGTGCAGGACAGAAACTTTGGCTGTAGTGCGCGATATTACATTTTTAGCTGGAATATCAAATGGTTCTGATTCTTTTTGCACTGTCTTCCTATACAAATTTTTTATTTTTCCTAATTTTGGTAGAATTTTTAAAGTATCATAAGTATGGTGAATGTTCAGATTGCTACAGACTGTTCTGCTTTAGACAGATTCTGTTTTTGATGCATAGTTTGCTTGTTTTGATGAAACTATCAATTCATATCAGTGGATTAAGCCATGAAAAAGTTATATTACAGTAGACACAATGAAAAACCAAAATATGAATTGGTTTTCAACAGTACTTAGAGTAGTGATTTGCTTTATTATACTAACGGATCTTACCGAGTTTTCTGTTGAAGTTTTGTGTGGATGAAGTGTTCGATGATTGAGAAGGTTTCGATGTGAGAAGAAGGAAGAGAGGCAAGATCTCAAGCTTGGGGATGCCCGAGGCACCCCAAGTAAATATTCAAGGAGACTCAAGCGTCTAAGCTTGGGGATGCTGGGGAGGCATCCCCTCTTTCTTCAACAAGTATCAGTATGTTTTCGGATTCGTTTCGTTCATGCGATATGTGCAATCTTGGAGCATCTTTTGCATTTAGTTTTCATTTTTCTTTTTTTGCACCATGCTGGTATGAATAGTCCTTGGTTGATTTATAGAATGCTCTTTGCACTTCACTTATATTCTTTGAGTATGGCTTTATAGAATGCTTCATGTGCTTCACTTATATCATTTGAAGTTTGGATTGCCTGTTTCTCTTCACTTAGACAACCGCCATTTGTAGAATGCTCTTTTGCTTCACTTATATTTGTTAGAGCGTGGGCATATCTTTTTTAGAAAGAATTAAACTCTCTTGCTTCACTTATATCTATTTAGAGAGATGACAGGAATTGGTCATTCACATGGTTAGTCATAAAATCCTACATAGAACTTGTAGATCGCTGAATATGATATGTTTGATTCCTTGCAATAGTTTTGCGATATAAAGGTGGTGATATTAGAATCATGCTAGTGGGTAGTTGTGGATTGTAGAAATACTTGTGTTGAGGTTTGTGATTCCCGTAGCATGCACGTATGGTGAACCGTTATGTAACGAAGTCGGAGCATGATTTATTTATTGATTGTCTTCCTTATGAGTGGCGGTCGGGGACGAGCGATGGTCTTTTCCTACCAATCTATCCCCCTAGGAGCAAGCGCGTAGTACTTTGTTTCGATGACTAATAGATTTTTGCAATAAGTATGTGAGTTCTTTATGACTAATGTTGAGTCCATAGATTATACGCACTCTCACCCTTCCACCATTGCTAGCCTCTCTAGTACTGCGCAACTTTCGCCGGTACCATAAACCCACCAATAACTTCCTCAAAACAGCCACCATACCTACCTATCATGGCATTTCCATAGCCATTCCGAGATATATTGCCATGCAACTTTCATCATCATCATATACATGACTTGAGCATTCATTATCATATTGCTTTGCATGATCGTAAGATAGCTAGCATGATGTTTTCATGGCTTGTCCGTTTTTTAGATGGCATTGCTACGGTAGATCATTGCACATCCCGGTACACCGCCGGAGGCATTCATATAGAGTCGTATCTTTGTTCTAGATATCGAGTTGTAATATTGAGTTGTAAGTAAATAAAAGTGTGATGATCATCATTATTAGAGCATTGCCCCAGTGAGGAAAGGATGATGGAGACTATGATTCCCCCACAAGTTGGGATGAGACTCCGGACGAAAAAAAAAAGAAAGGCCAAAAAAAGAAAAGAAAAAAAATAAAAAATGAGAGAAAAAGAGAGAAGGGGCAGTGTTACTATCCTTTTACCACACTTGTGCTTCAAAGTAGCACCATGTTCTTCATATAGAGAGTGTCTTGAGTTATCACTTACATATACTAGTGGGAATTCTCATTATAGAACTTGGCTTGTATATTCCGACCATGGGCTTCCTCAAATGCCCGAGGTCTTCATGAGCAAGCAAGTTCGATGCACACCCACTTAGTTTTAGTTAGAGCTTTCATACACTTATAGCTCTAGTACATCCGTTGCATGGCAATCCCTACTCACTCACATTGATATCTATTGATGGGCATCTCCATAGCCCGTTGATACGCCTAGTTGATGTGAGACTATCTTCTCCTTTTTGTCTCCTCCACCATCATATTCTATTCCACCTATAGTGCTATGTCCATGGCTCACGCTCATGTATTGCGTGAAAGTTGAAAAGGTTTGAGAACGTCAAAAGTATGAAACAATTGCTTGGCTTGTTATCGGGGTTGTGCATGATTTGAATTTTTTGTGTGGTGAAGATGGATCATAGCCAGACTATATGATTTTTTAGGGATAACTTTCTTTGGCCATGTTATTTTGAAAATACATGATTGCTTTATTAGTATGCCTGAAGTATTATTGTCTTAATGTCAAATGATAGACTATTGCTTTGAATCACTCATGTCTTAATATTCATGCCATGATTAGATATGTGATCAAGATTATGCTAGGTAGCATTCCACATCAAAAATTATCATTTACCTACTCGAGGACGAGCAGGAATTAAGCTTGGGGATGCTGATACATCTCCGTCGTATCTATAATTTTTGATTATTCCATGCCAATATTATTCAACTTTCGTATACTTTTTGGCATCTTTTTATATTATTTTTGGGAGTAACATATTGATCCAGTGCCTAGTGCCAGTTCCTGTCTGTTGCATGTTTTTGGTTTCGCGAAATATCCATATCAAAGGGAGTCCAAACAGGATAAAAATGAATGGATCTTATTTTTGGAAAATATGGAAAATTCGATAGGAAAATCAACGCGAACCAGTGCCCGAGGTGGTCACGAGGCAGGGGGCGCCCCCCCTTAGGGCGCACCCCCAACCCTCGTGAGTCCACCATAAGGCGGTTGACGCTCTTCTTTTGCCGCAAGAAAGCTAATAATCGGAAAAAAAATCACGGTGAAGGTTTCAAGCCAATCGGAGTTACGGATCTCCATATATATACGAAACGGTGAAACAGAGCTAGACGAGAACGCAAAACCAGAGAGAAACAGAGAGATGGATCCAATCTCGGAGGGGCTCTCGCCCCTCCCATGCCAAGGAGGCCAAGGACCAGAGGGGAAACCCTTCTCCCATCTAGGGAGGAGGTCAAGGAAGAAGAGGAAGAAGGGGGCCCCTCTCCCCCTCTCCTCCGATGGCGCCGGAACGCCGTTGTGGCCATCATCATCATCACCGCGATCTTCACCAACACCTCCGCCATCTTCACCAACATCTCCATGACCTTCCCCCCTCTATCGACAGCGGTCCACTCTCCCGCAACCCGTTGTACCCTCTACTTCAACATAGTGCTTTATGCTTCATATTATTATCCAATAATGTGTTGCCATCCTATGATGTCTGAGTAGATTTTCGTTGTCCTATCGGTGGTTGACGAATTGCTATGATTGATTTAATTTGCTTGTGGTTATGTTGCTGTCCTTTGGTGCCCATCATATGATTGCGCGCATGGATCACACCCTAGGGTTAGTTTGTGTGTTGATAGGACTATGTATTGGAGGGCAAGAGTGACAGAAGCTTCAACCTAGCATAGAAATTGATGCATACGGGATTGAAGGGTGGCTAATATATCTTAATGCTATGGTTGGGTTTTTACCTTAATGAACATTAGTAGTTGCGGATGCTTGCTAATAGTTCCAATCATAAGTGCATAGAGTTCCAAGTCAGGGATGACATGCTAGCAGTGGCCTCTCCCACATAATACTTGCTATCGGTCTAGTAAAGTAGTCAATTGCTTAAGGGACAATTTCGCAACTCCTACCACCACTTTTCCACACTCGCTATAATTACTTTAGTTGCTTCTTTACCTTAACAACCCCTAGTTTTATTTTTGTCCTCTGTACTTTCTTGCAAGCCTTTTCGAAAACACCTACAAAGTACTTCTAGTTTCATACTTGTTCTAGGTAAAGCGAACGTCAAGCGTGCGTAGAGTTGTATTGGTGGTCGATAGAACTTGAGGTAATATTTATTCTACCTTTAGCTCCTCGTTGGGTTCGACACTCTTACTTATCGAAAACTGTTGCGATCCCCTATACTTGTGGGTTATCAGTGGCCGTTTTGATTTTTGGTTGCGGGGGATCTAAGGCCTCCTCATCGAATTCGGGTCGCAACTTCCTCTTCGGGTAGCTCTTGGTGGGGCGATTACCGCCGTACTTCGCTACTGCATTGAGTACTTTGCTCCATCTGATTCCGAGTGTGTCTTGTGCAGCCTTGAGTCTTTGCTTCTGCTTTTCTAGACTCCTCGCGGTGGCAACAAGCCTTTGACGGGCATTCTGTTGCTCCGGGTGTCTGTCCGGTGTGAGGTCGTCCGGACTATTATCTTTGACAGAGTCAGGTTGTTCGATTTGATTCTCTATATTGCCGTGATCCGGCGATGGTTCACCCTGCTCTAACGCTGGGTCTACATGTCGAGGCGGGATTTGGAGCGGCGCTTATGCCGCCGCTTTGACTGCTTCTCGAGGGGACAACCCTTCGTTGCGTCCTTCCGTTCCTCGTCGTCGTTTTCTTTTGGTGTGTTCACCATGTATACGTCATGTGATGAAGTGGCCGTCCAGTGCCCTATGGGCAGTGGTTCCTGTTCGTCTCCTGCATCGTCGTCCATACCGTTGATGTCTTCGGAGTCGAGGTCGAGCATGTCGGTTAAGTCATCGATAGTGGCTACTAAGTGGGTGGTGGGTGGGCGGCGAATTTCTTCGTCATCCGCATCCCAATCCTGCCGGACATAGTTCGGCCAGGATCCTCCTGACAAGGAGAGGGACCTTAATGTGTTCAGTATGTCGCCAAGGGGCGAGTGCTGAAAAATATCCGCGGAGGTAAACTCCATGATCGGCGCCAGATTGGATTCAATAGGATCGGGCGCGGGTGGTTCGGAGTCCGTGGCCAGAGAAAGATCCGTCAGTTTAACACGGCTCTCGTGCAAGGTAAGGTCGATGTTCGGCTCGATCGCCGCTGAGGGGAACATAGTAATTTCAAAAAAAATTCCTACGCACACGCAAGATCATGGTGATGCATAGCAACGAGAGGGGAGAGTATGATCTACGTACCTTGTAGATCGACAACGGAAGCATTTGGTTGATGTAGTCGTACGTCTCCACGGTCTGACCGATCAAGCACCGAAACTACGGCACCTCCGAGTTCTAGCACACATTCAGCTCAATGACGATCCCCGGACTCCGATCCAGCAAAGTGTCGGGGAAGAGTTCCGTCAGCACGACGGCGTGGTGACGATCTTGATGTACTACTGCAGCAGGGCTTCGCCTAAACTCCGCTACAATATTATCGAGGACTATGGTGGAAGGGGGGCACCGCACACGCCTAAGAATATGATCACGTGGATCAACTTGTGTGTCTCTGGGGTGCCCCTGCCTCCGTATATAAAGGACTAAAGGGGGGTGCGGCCGGTCTAGGAGAGGCGCGCCAGGAGAGTCCTACTCCCTCTGGGAGTAGGATTCCCCCCCCAAACCTAGTTGGAACAGGATTCGCGGAGGGGGGAATAGAGAGAGAGGGGCCGGCCCCCTCTCCTTGTCCTATTCAGACCAAGGGAAGGGAGGGGCGCGCGTCCCATGTTGGGCTGCCTCTTCTCTTTTCCACTAAGGCCCACTATGGCCCATATAGCTCCCGGGGGGTTCCGGTAACCTCCCGGTACTCCGGTAAAATCCCGATTTCACCCGGAACACTTCCGATATCCAAACATAGGCTTCCAATATATCAATCTTTATGTCTCGACCATTTCTAGACTCCTTGTCATGTCCGTGATCACATCCGGGACTCCGAACAAACTTCGGTACATCAAAATGCATAAACTCATAATAAAACTGTCATCGTAACCTTAAGCGTGCGGACCCTACGGGTTCGAGAACAATGTAGACATGACCGAGACATGTCTCCGGTCAATAACCAATAGCGGAACCTGGATGCTCATATTGGCTCCTACATATTCTACGAAGATCTTTATCGGTCAGACCGCATAACAACATACGTTGTTCCCTTTGTCATCGGTATGTTACTTGCCCGAGATTCGATCGTCGATATTCCAATACCTAGTTCAATCTCGTTACCGGCAAGTCTCTTTACTCGTTCTGTAATACATCATCCCGCAACTAACTCATTAGTTGCAATGCTTGCAAGGCTTAAGTGATGTGCATTACCGAGAGGGCCCAGAGATACCTCTCCGACAATCGGAGTGACAAATCCTAATCTCGAAATACGCCAACCCAAAATTTACCTTTGGAGACACCTGTAGAGCTCCTTTATAATCACCCAGTTACGTTGTGATGTTTGGTAGCACACAAAGTGTTCCTCCGGCAAACGGGAGTTGCATAATCTTATAGTCATAGGAACATGTATAAGTCATGAAGAAAGCAATAGCAACATACTAAACGATCGGGTGCTAAGCTAATGGAATGGGTCATGTCAATCAGATCATTCACTTAATGATGTGATCCCGTTAATCAAATAACAACTTATTGTTCATGGTTAGGAAACATAATCATCTTTGATTAACGAGCTAGTCAAGTAGAGGCATACTAGTGACACTTTGTTTGTCTATGTATTCACACATGTATTATGTTTCCGATTAATACAATTCTAGCATGAATAATAAACATTTATCATGATATAAGGAAATAAATAATAACTTTATTATTGCCTCTAGGGCATATTTCCTTTAGTCTCCCACTTGCACTAGAGTCAATAATCTAGATTACACAGTAATGATTCTAACACCCATGGAGCCTTGGTGCTGATCATGTTTTGCTCGTGGAAGAGGCTTAGTCAACGGGTCTGCAACATTCAGATCCGTATGTATCTTGCAAATCTCTATGTCTCCCACCTGGACTAGATCCCGGATGGAATTGAAGCGTCTCTTGATGTGCTTGGTTCTCTTGTGAAATCTGGATTCCTTTGCCAAGGCAATTGCACCAGTATTGTCACAAAAGATTTTCATTGGACCCGATGCACTAGGTATGACACCTAGATCGGATATGAACTCCTTCATCCAGACTCTTGCATTTGCTGCTTCCGAAGCAGCTATGTACTCCGCTTCACATGTAGATCCCGCTACAACGCTTTGTTTAGAACTGCATCAACTGACAGCTCCACCGTTTAATGTAAACACGTATCCGGTTTGCGATTTAGAATCGTCCGGATCAGTGTCAAAGCTTGCATCAACGTAACCTTTTACGATGAGCTCTTTGTCACCTCCATATATGAGAAACATATCCTTAGTCCTTTTCAGGTATTTCAGGATGTTCTTGACCGCTGTCCAGTGATCCACTCCTGGATTACTTTGGTACCTCCCTGCTAGACTTATAGAAAGGCACACATCAGGTCTGGTACACAGCATTGCATACATGATAGAGCCTATGGCTGAAGCATAGGGAACATCTTTCATATTCTCTCTATCTTCTGCAGTGGTCGGGCATTGAGTCTTACTCAACTTCACACCTTGTAACACAGGCAAGAACCCTTTCTTTGCTTGATCCATTTTGAACTTCTTCAAAACTTTGTCAAGGTATGTGGTTTGTGAAAGTCCAATTAAGCGTCTTGATCTATCTCTATAGATTTTAATGCCTAATATGTAAGCAGCTTCGCCGAGGTCTTTCATTGAAAAACTCTTATTCAAGTATCCCTTTATGCTATCCAGAAATTCTATACTATTTCCAATTAGTAATATATCATCCACATATAATATTAGAAATGCTACAGAGCTCCCACTCACTTTCTTGTAAATACATGCTTCTCCAAAAGTCTGTATAAAACCAAATGCTTTGATCACACTATCAAAACGTTTATTCCAACTCCGAGAGGCTTGCACCAGTCCATAAATGGATCGCTGGAGCTTGCACACCTTGTTAGCTCCCTTTGGATCGACAAAACCTTCTGGTTGCATCATATACAACTCTTCTTCCAGAAATCCATTCAGGAATGCAGTTTTGACATCCATCTGCCAAATTTCATAATCATAAAATGCGGCAATTGCTAACATGATTCGGACAGACTTAAGCATCGCTACGGGTGAGAAGGTCTCATCGTAGTCAATCCCTTGAACTTGCCGAAAACCTTTTGCGACAAGTCGATCTTTGTAGACAGTAATATTACCGTCAGCGTCAGTCTTCTTCTTGAAGATCCATTTATTCTCAATTGCTTGCCGATCATCGGGCAAGTCAACCAAAGTCCATACTTTGTTCTCATACATGGATCCCATCTCAGATTTCATGGCTTCAAGCCACTTTGCGGAATCTGGGCTCACCATCGCTTCTTCATAGTTCGTAGGTTCATCATGATCTAGTAGCATGACTTCCAGAACAGGATTACCGTACCACTCTGGCGCGGATCTTACTCTGGTTGATCTACGAGGTTCAGTAGTATCTTGTTCTGAAGTTTCATGATCATCATCATTAGCTTCCTCACTAACTGGTGTAGGTGTCGTAGAAACAGTTTTCTGTGATGTACTACTTTCCAATAAGGGAGCAGGTACAGTTACCTCGTCAAGTTCTACTTTCCTCCCACTCACTTCTTTCGAGAGAAACTCCTTCTCCAGAAAGTTTCCGAATTTAGCAACAAAAGTCTTGCCTTCGGATCTGTGATAGAAGGTGTATCCAATAGTCTCCTTTGGATATCCTATGAAGACACATTTCTCCGATTTGGGTTCGAGCTTATCAGGTTGAAGCTTTTTCACATAAGCATCGCAGCCCCAAACTTTCAGAAACGACAACTTTGGTTTCTTGCCAAACCACAGTTCATAAGGCGTCGTCTCAACGGATTTTGATGGTTCCCTATTTAACGTGAATGCGGCCGTATCTAGAGCGTATCCCCAAAACGATAGCGGTAAATCAGTAAGAGACATCATAGATCGCACCATATCTAGTAAAGTACGATTACGACGTTCGGACACACCATTACGCTGTGGTGTTCCGGGTGGCGTGAGTTGCGAAACTATTCCACAATTTTTCAAATGTACACCAAACTCGTAACTCAAATATTCTCCTCCATGATCAGATCGTAGAAACTTTATTTTCTTGTTACGATGATTTTCAACTTCACTCTGAAATTCTTTGAACCTTTCAAACGTTTCAGACTTATGTTTCATTAAGTAGATATACCCATATCTGCTTAAGTCATCTGTGAAGGTGAGAAAATAACGATATCCGCCACGAGCCTCAATATTCATCGGACCACATACATCTGTATGTATGATTTCCAACAAATCTGTTTCTCTCTCCATAGTACCGGAGAACGGTGTTTTGGTCATCTTGCCCAAGAGGCACGGTTCGCAAGTACCAAGTGATTCATAATCAAGTGGTTCCAAAAGTCCATCAGTATGGAGTTTCTTCATGCGCTTTACACCGATATGACCTAAACGGTAGTGCCACAAATATGTTGCACTATCATTATCAACTCTGCATCTTTTGGCTTCAACACTATGAATATGTGTGTTACTACTATCGAGATTTAATAAAAATAGACCACTCTTTAAGGGTGCATGACCATAAAAGATATTACTCATATAAATAGAACAACCATTATTCTCAGATTTAAAGGAATAACCGTCTGCATTAAACAAGATCTAGATATAATGTTCATGCTTAACGCTGGCACCAAATAACAATTATTTAGGTCTAATATTAATCCCAAAGGTAGATGTAGAGGTAGCGTGCCGACTGCGATCACATCGACTTTGGAACCGTTTCCCACGCGCATCGTCACCTCGTCCTTAGCCAATCTTCGCTTAATCCGTAGTCCCTGTTTCGAGTTGCAAATATTAGCAACAGAACCAGTATCAAATACCCAGGTGCTACTGCGAGCATTAGTAAGGTACACATCAATAACAAGTATATCACATATACCTTTGTTCACCTTGCCATCCTTCTTATCCGCCAAATACTTGGGGCAGTTCCGCTTCCAGTGACCAGTCTGCTTGTAGTAGAAGCACTCAGTTTCAGGCTTAGGTCCAGGTTTGGGTTTCTTCTCTTGAGTAGCAACTTGCTTGCCGTTCTTTTTGAAGTTCTCCTTCTTCTTCCCTTTGCCCTTTTTCTTGAAACTAGTGGTCTTGTTGACCATCAACACTTGATGCTCCTTCTTGATTTCTACCTCCGCAGCTTTTAGCATTGCGAAGAGCTCGGGAATAGTCTTGTCCATCCCTTGCATATTATAGTTCATCACGAAGCTCTTGTAGCTTGGTGGCAGTGATTGGAGAATTCTGTCGATGACGCAATCATCTGGAAGATTAACTCCCAATTGAATCAAGTGATTATTATACCCAGAAATTTTGAGTATATGCTCACTGACAGAACTGTTCTCCTCCATCTTGCAGCTATAGAACTTATTGGAGACTTCATATCTCTCAATCCGGGCATTTTCTTGAAATATTAACTTCAACTCCTGGAACATCTCATATGCTCCATGATGTTCAAAACATCGTTGAAGTCCCGATTCTAAGCCGTAAAGCATGGCACACTGAACTATTGAGTAGTCATCAGCTTTGCTCTGCCAGACGTTCATAACATCCGCGTTGCTCTAGCAGCAGGCCTGGCACCCAGCGGTGCTTCCAGGACGTAATTCTTCAGTGCAGCAATGAGGATAATCCTCAAGTTACGGACCCAGTCCGTGTAATTGCTACCATCATCTTTCAACTTTGCTTTCTCAAGGAACGCATTAAAATTCAACGGAACAACAGCACGAGCCATCTATCTACAAACAAGCATAAACAAGCAAGATACTTATCAGGTACTAAGTTTCATGATAAATTTAACTTCAGTTAATTTACTTAAAGAACTCCCACTTAGATAGACATCCCTCTAATCCTCTAAGTGATTACGTGACCCAAATCAACTAAACCATGTCCGATCATCACGTGAGATGGAGTAGTTTCATTGGTGAACATCACTATGTTGATCATATCTACTATATGATTCACGCTCGACCTTTCGGTCACCGTGTTCCGAGGCCATATCTGTATATGCTTGGCTTGTCAAGTTTAACCTGAGTATTCCGCGTGTGCAACTGTTTTGCACCCGTTGTATTTGAACGTAGAGCCTATCACACCCGATCATCACGTGGTGTCTCAGCACGAAGAACTTTCGCAACGGTGCGTACTCAGGGAGAACACTTCTTGATAATTAGTGAGAGATCATCTTATAATGCTACCGTCAATCAAAGCAAGATAAGATGCATAAAAGATAAACATCACATCCAATCAATATAAGTGATATGATATGGCCATCATCATCTTGTGCTTGTGATCTCCATCTCCGAAGCACCGTTGTGATCACCATCGTCACCGGCGCGACACCTTGATCTCCATCGTAGCATCGTTGTCGTCTCGCCAAGCTTGTGCTTCCACGACTATCGCTACCGTTTAGTGATAAAGTAAAGCATTACAGCGCGATTGCATTGCATACAATAAAGCGACAACCATATGGCTCCTGCCAGTTGCCGATAACTCGGTTACAAAACATGATCATCTCATACAATAAAATTTAGCATCATGTCTTGACCATATCACATCACAACATGCCCTGCAAAAACAAGTTAGACGTCCTCTACTTTGTTGTTGCAAGTTTTACGTGGCTGCTACGGGCTTAAGCAAGAACCAATCTTACCTACGCATCAAAACCACAACGATAGTTTGTCAAGTTGGTGCTGTTTTAACCTTCGCAAGGACCGGGCGTAGCCACACTCGATTCAACTAAAGTTGGAGAAACTGTCACCCGCAAGCCACCTATGTGCAAAGCACGTCGGGAGAACCGGTCTCGCGTAAGCGTACGCGTAATGTCGGTCCGGGCCGCTTCGTCCAACAATACTGCCGAATCAAAGTATGACATGCTGGTAAGCAGTATGACTTATATCGCCCACAACTCACTTGTGTTCTACTCGTGCATATAACATCAACATATAAAACCTGGCTCTGATACCACTGTTGGGGAACGTAGTAATTTCAAAAAAATCCTACGCACACGCAAGATCATGGTGATGCATAGCAACGAGAGGGGAGAGTATGATCTACGTACCTTGTAGATCGACAACGGAAGCGTTTGGTTGATGTAGTCGTACGTCTCCACGGTCCGACCGATCAAGCACCGGAACTATGGCACCTCCGAGTTCTAGCACACGTTCAGCTCGATGACGATCCCCGGACTCCGATCCAGCAAAGTGTCGGGGAAGAGTTCCGTCAGCACGACGGCGTGGTGACGATCTTGATGTACTACTGCAGCAGGGCTTCGCCTAAACTCCGCTACAATATTATCGAGGACTATGGTGGAAGGGGGGCACCGCACACGGCTAAGAATATGATCACGTGGATCAACTTGTGTGTCTCTGGGGTGCCACTGCCTCCATATATAAAGGACTAAAGGGGGGTGCGGCCGGCCTAGGAGAGGCACGCCAGGAGAGTCCTACTCCAGAATTCCCCCCAATCCTAGTTGGAATAGGATTCGCGGAGGGGGGAATAGAGAGAGAGGGGCCGGCCCCCTCTCCTTGTCCTATTCGGACCAAGGGAGGAGAGGGGCGCGCGGCCCATGTTGGGCTGCCTCTTCTCTTTTCCACTAAGGCCCGCTATGGCCCATATAGCTCTCGGGGGGTTCCGGTAACCTCTCGGTACTCCGGTAAAATCCCGATTTCACCTGGAACACTTCCGATATCCAAACATAGGCTTCCAATATATCAATCTTTATGTCTCGACCATTTCGAGACTCCTCGTCATGTCCGTGATCACATCCGGGACTCCGAACAAACTTCGGTACATCAAAATGCATAAACTCATAATAAAACTGTCATCGTAACCTTAAGCGTGCGGACCCTACGGGTTCGAGAACAATGTAGACATGACCGAGAGATGTCTCCGGTCAATAACCAATAGCGGAACCTGGATGCTCATATTGGCTCCTACATATTCTACGAAGATCTTTAATTAACCATCTTTGATTAACGAGCTAGTCAAGTAGAGGCATACTAGTGACACTTTGTTTGTCTATGTATTCACACATGTATTATGTTTCCGGTTAATACAATTCTAGCATGAATAATAAACATTTATCATGATATAAGGAAATAAATAATAACTTTATTATTCCCTCTAGGGCATATTTCCTTCATAGCTTGCCTTCCACGCCAAGTAGAGTCCCATCCGGACACGAGACGAAGTCTTCAATCTTGTATATGCATAGTTTAACAGTCTGGCCAAAGGATATAGTCCGGATGTCCGGAGACCCCCTAATCCAGGACTCCCTCAAGTACGATTTAGCTCTGCCATCGGACAGTGTTCAAGAAATCGCACCGGCAGCCGCTCCGACCCTTAATTCGGAGCCAGTCGCGCCTCCCATGGACGAGTGGATAGACCCCGCCACAGAGGTCGTATCCCCAATGGCGATCGAGCCGAATATCGACCTTACCCTTCGCGAGAGCCGTGTTGCTAAACTGTCGGATTCTTCTCCGGCCACGGACTCCGAACCGCCTGCGCCCGTTCCTATCGAATCCGGTTGGGCGCCGATCATGGAGTTTACCTCCGCAGATATTTTTCAGCACTCGCCCTTCGGCCATATACTGAACTCATTAAGGTCTCTCTCCTTGTCAGGGGGGTCTGGGCCGAACTATGTCCGGCAGGATTGGGATGCGGATGACGAAGAAATTCGCCGCCCACCCACCACCCACTTAGTAGCCTCTGTCGATGACTTAACCGACATGCTCGACTCCGACTCCGAAAACATCGACGGTATGGACGACGATGCAGGAGACGAACAGGAACCACTGCCCACAGGGCACTGGACGCCCACTTCATCACATGACGTACACATGGTGGACACACCAAAAGAAAACGATGACGAGGAACGGAAGGACGCAATGAAGGGTTGTCCCCTCGAGAAGCAGTCAAAGCGGCGGCGTATGCGCTGCTCCAAATCCCACCTCGGCAGAAAAACAATCACATAGACCCAGCGTTAGAGCAGGGTGGACCACGGCAACATGAAGAATCAAACCGAACAACCCGACTCTGTCAAAAATAATAGTCCGGACGACATCACACCGGACAGGCACCCAGAGCAACAGAATGCCCGTCAAAGGCTTGTTGCCACTGCGAGGAGTCTAAAAAAGCAGAAGCAAAGGCTCAAGGCTGCGCAAGACACACTCAGCATCAGATGGAGTAAAGTACTCAACACAGCAGCGAAGTACGGCGGTAATCGCCCCACCAAGAGCTACCCGAAGCGGAAGTTACTACCTGAATTCGATGAGGAGGCCTTAGATCCCCCACAACCAAAAATTAAAACGGCCATCTAGCCGGATAGACGACCTCATGGCCAACATAGAGCGGCAAACAATGTCGCGCATAAGCCAATACGCGATCCACGCGAGGGCTCACATCAAAAGGACGGCGCAACCAGATCCATCTATGGACCACGCAAGCATGCTCCAGCATTGGATGCAACACAACAAACATCCGAACAATGCGGTACACCCAGATACAGGGGTGCCGCACACCCCCTATGTTTCACCGACGAGGTGCTGGACCATGAATTTCCAAAGGGATTCAAACCCGTAAACATAGAGGCATACGACGGAACAACAGACCCTGGGGTATGGATTGAGGACTATATCCTCCATATCCATATGGCTCGAGGAGATGATCTCCACGCCATTAAGTATTTACCCCTCAAACTCAAAGGGCCAGCTCGGCACTGGCTTAAAAGCCTTCCCTAAAGCTCCATTGGAAGCTGGGAAGAGCTCGAAGATGCTTTTCAGGCAAATTTTCAAGGGACTTATGTCCGACCTCCGGATGCGGACGATTTAAGTCATATAACTCAACAGCCCGGAGAGTCAGCCTAAAATCTTTGGAACAGGTTTCTTACTAAAAAGAACCAAATAGTCGACTGTCCGGACGCCGAAGCCTTGGCAGCCTTTAAGCATAGCGTCCGCGACGAATGGCTTGCCAGACACCTCGGCTAAGAAAAGCCGAGAACAATGGCAGCATTAACAAGCCTCATGACCCGCTTTTGCACAGGTGAGGACAGCTGGCTAGCCAGATGCAGCACCAGCGACCCAAATACATCCGAAGTTAGGGATGGAAACGAGAAATCCCGACGCAGCAAAAATAAGCGCCGGAATAAAGAAGACAGCCCAACGAGCACGGCGGTAAATGCCGGATTCAGAAGCTCTCGGCCAGGTCGGCAAAAGTCGCCGTCTAAAGGAAGCAGAGATGAACTGTCTAGCCTAAACAAAATTCTGGACCAAATATGCCAGATCCATAGCACCCCCGATAAACCCGCCAACCATACCCACAGAGAATGTTGGGTCTTCAAGCAGTCTGGCAAGCTCAATGCCGTACACAAGGGGGAGGATACACCAAGCGAAGACGAGGATGAGACTCTCAAGCAAGACACTGGGGAACAAAAGAAATTTCCACCAGAAGTCGAAACAGTAAATGTGTTACACGTGATCAAGGGGAGAAACAAAGCGGCACTCCTAGAGAAATATGCCCAAGGGCCTATCGCCGCGGAGTCCTGCCACTGGTCGTCTCAACCGATCACTTTCGATCATCAGGATTACTCAGCAAGTATCCGGCGTGCAGGATGGGCTGCCTTGGTATTAGACCCAATAATTGACGGATACCTCTTCACACGAGTCCTGATGGATGGTGGCAGCAGTCTACACCTGATATATCAGGACACAATCCGCAAATTGGGGATAGACCCAACAAAAATTCACCACAGCAATACTACCTTTAGAGGAGTAACACCAGGCTCAGGGGCTCATTGCATGAGCTCCCTGCTACTAGAGGTTATATTTGGCTTCCCCGATAACTTCCGTAGCGAAAATTTAACCTTCCACATTGCTCTGTTCCAAAGTGGTTATCAGGCACTACTCGGACGCGAAGCTTTCGCTCGCTTCAACGCAATACCGCATTACGCTTCCCTCACACTTAAGATGCCCGGTCCACGTGGCATCATTACATTAAGTGGAAATATTGAGCGATCCTCGCGTGCCGAAGAGAATGCGACTGCCTCAGCAGCCGCACACTAAAACAGCCTCACCAACTAAAGCATTTGATAGGTCATCAAGACCACGGACATGGTCAGACAAGTCCGACGCAGCTATATGTAATTCATACAGGTTTGATGGCCACACCCCTATTACAAATACAAGGGGCTCAACGCACGCAGATAAGTGGCAATTTTTACTCATCTTGAATTGTACATGGTTCTTTAAACCTACCTTTTTGCACGACAACTTTTCACCTAAGTTCCTCTCTTTTACAGATGACCATCGTGCTACACCCGTCCAGGATATAGCACAAAGGAGATACAGGCGCAGACATGTAGCAGGGACCCGTTCCAAGGATTCTTTTTAGATTAAGACCCTGCGTAAACCTTTCTTATTGTCTCTTGCTGATACACATCCCTCAGATTCTCAGTACTATTGAGAAGGATGCTGACGTCTTGGCATGTGGCCACGTCAGAATAATGCACATACCTGGACACTAGGGGCTTCTTACAAAGGGCACTGTCTAGGCCCGGTTTATACCATAAAGACCGAATACCTTAGGGAGTGTTCGGCGTCGCGAGTTTGGCCTTATATGCATCAGCTCCGAATCATGTCTTTGGTCAAATGTTGGGTTTGCCCGGCTCCTGTGTTTTGCTGCCTTACATTCCGCTCTATCGGCTAAGGCGGTACCAGGAGAACTACTACGATTGTGCCCCGTTTCATCCGGACAAGCACCTCAGTAGAGAAAGCCGAAAACTGACTGTCATGATATAGCGTGAGACTGGTCAACCACTCGATGACCTATCGGAATGTTAGAATTCCTCCGCCTTAACGAAGGGCCGTTTCCCATCCAGGCATGTACGCACCCCGAATTCGGGAGAGTGCGGAGCCACCAGGGGCTATATAGTAGCCCCACCGTCAAACTCCTATGGCTAAGTGAAAGTGTTAAAGCATTATAGTCCGGTTGCCTCGTTCGCTGCGCTATCACCTCCTTAATAGGACCAAGACGTTGGATTAAGTGTGAACACGCGTCTTCTGTGACCACCTCCACATTATATGCGTGGGGGTTGAAGTTGACGACTGCAATCTTTCAGGTTATATACATATATACATAAACGGCCGCACAGGAGGCATCATATTACTTTCAGGCAAAAGAATGAATACAGCCTTAATAAATTTCATAAACATTGTTTTTACAATGGGAATACATGTCATTCAAAAATAATATACTTTGAGCACTGGGCCTCTATCAAACGAGCACCCTCAAGAACTTCTTCAAAATAGTGCTCGGCAGCCACTCGGCCTATGGCCGAACCCTGCGCCGCAACGGTGGTAGCATCCATCTCCGCCCAGTATGCTTTGACATGGGCAAGGGCCATCCGCGAGACTTCTATGCACGCCGACCTTTTCATCGCATTGATGCACGGCACCGCACCAAGGAACTGCTGCACTAAGCTGAAATAGTTGTTCGGCTCCGGCTTTTCCGGCCACAAATGATCTACGACGGACCTCATGGCAAGTCCGGACAATCTATCGAGTTCGGCCCATTCAGCTAGCTGACTAGTCAATGGAAGCGGACGCTCTGGAACGTTAAACTGCGACCAGAACAGCTTGTCCACTTCACGATCTGTTTGATCTTGGAAGTATTCGGCCGCATCGACAGCGCTCGCCACCAAGTCCATATATGTGTCTGTCGAACTCCACAGTCGATCCAGAGGGGCATACCGCGGATCTCCAAACTTCCTCCGCAGCAAAAAGGGCTTCCCAGCCACAATATCACAGGCTTCACGCAGTTCCTCCTTCTTCGCTCTCCTGGCAGAATGGGTGTCTTTGGTCGCCATCGTGGCCTTTTCAAGGTCCGTCGCCTTGGCTCGGTTTTCTTTTTCAAGGAACTGGCAACGGTTGGCAGTGTCTTTTAACTTTGCAGCCATCTTGGCCATTTTCTCTTTGCTCTCGCAATGGGCGGCCTTCTCGGCTTTTAACTCGCCGGCCGCCTTCAAAGCAGCCGCATTACTACTCCTTGCTTGTTCTTTGGCTCGGGCAAGTTCCGCCCGAAGGGTTTCCACGGTGGCAGCTCCATCTGCAGTCACAAAATATTAAAGATACTGGCATCACGCTGCTCTTACTCTGTGACATTCACCAGAAAATATCACTTACCCTGTGCCTCATCAAGCCGCTTGTTAACAAGCTCGATGTCGGCATCTGCCGCATCCAGTTGCCGCTTTAGTTCGGCAAACTCATTACTCCGGCTAGCCACCCGAGCTTCCACCACTTGCACATAAATGATGTATGGTTATTACCTGGGACTACGATCCTCTGTTTGATGCCGTTCTCGGCGACAACCAGAGTCTCAGGGGCTACTATCTACACAGGGCACACCTAAAAATGTGTGGTACTATCACAAATGTATATCATTTCACGTACCTCAAAACCCGTCAGTAGACTCATAAAGGCTTCATGCAACCCGCTTTCGGCAGACGAAATCCTTTCAATCACCGTACTCATCAATGTACGGTGTTCTTCTGAGATAGTTTCTCGCTCTAGCAGATCCCTCAGTGCGTCCGACCGCATATCAGATGGTGCCGGATTCTTTCGGTTGCTCTCTTCAAGAGCCGGATACCGGGGACTTCGGGTGAACATAGGAATATCTTCTAGCCTCACCTGATCCGGCGAGGCCCTCCGTGACGACACTTCAAGGTCGCCCGCTTCTTGAGCGGAGGAGTCCGGGGGAGGCGTTTCGCTCTCCATCATCTCCGGAAGAAGATCCCCCGATGACGAGCTCTGCTGAGAAGAGCTAAGATCCGAACTGCAAGATAAATGCTTCGGTTATTTTCCTCAGAGGTAAGGTAGTATATCTTCACTATTAAAGTACCTTTTTATTACTTACAGCTCGTTAGAGGGCTGATCCCCACGCGGACTTTGTGCGGCAAGAGCACCCTCCAAGGCAGGACCCTTTGGTGGAGATTTTTTCTCCCGTTTGGAAACCTTGGTTTCCGGATCTTCAGAGGTAGTCCTCTTCCTTCCCCGGTGTGACAGAATGTCAGATTCCTCCCCTTGGTTATCCTCCTTCACGGAGGCGCTCATTCCCTCGGTTGGAATTGGTAGCGATGGGGGCCCGCTTTCGCCCTCATTATTCCCCCCCCCCTTTATCTTCCTTTGAGGGCTCCGGGCAAGGTGCTAGCTCGAGCATCTTTTCTAGTACCGGATTGTTCAAACCCTCGGGAAGGGGGGCCGACCACCGAATCATCTTCTCCTTTGTTAGCCAGTCCTGGTCAAAGAGCGATTTCTCAGAATGACGTCATGATAAATGAAAGACGGTGTGTTCGGCTAGAGGATTACTTACTTGGTCGGCGGTGCGGTTGCTGCTCAGGCCCACGTCCTCGGTAGTATCCGGACACTCTATTTGGGGTTCGAAGAATGATTTATACATATCCTTGTGCGTCAGGCCGAGGAAATTATGAATAGTGCGCAGTCCTTCTGGGTTGAACTCCCACATGCGGAGGGGCCGGCGTTTGCAAGGCTGGACTCGATGAACCAGCATGACTTGCACCACCGTAACCAGACTAAAATCTCCTTCGAAGAGATCTTGAATGCGGCTTTGCAGTATAGGCACATCCTTGGCTGGACCCCAGCTCAGCCCTCTGCTAAACCATGACATCAGTTGTGGTTGAGGGCCCAAGCGGAAAGCAGGGGCAGCCACCCACTTGGCACTTCTGGGAGCTGTGATGTAAAACCACTCCCGTTGCCATAATCCGGACACCTCTGGAAAGGAACCCTTTGGCCATGGAGCTCCAGCAATTTTGCTTATTAATGCGCCTCTACACGCTACATGCTGCCCCTCGACCATCTTCGGCTTCACGTCAAAGGTCTTGAGCCACAGGCCGAAGTGAGGGGTAATGCGGAGGAAGGCCTCACATATGACAATAAATGCCGAGATGTGGAGAAAGGAGTCCGGGGCTAGACCGTGGAAATCTAGCCCGTAATAGAACATCAAATCCCTAATGAAGGGATCCAAAGTGAGGCCTAGATCTCGGAGGAGGTGGGAGATGAACACAATGTTCTCGTTGGGTTCGGGAGTAGGGACGACCTGCCCTCGGGCAGGCAGCCGATGCGAAACCTCGGCGGTCAGGTATCTGGCCTCCCTCAACTTCTTGATGTCCTCTTCCATAACGGAGGAGGGCATCCACCGGCCTTGAAGGCTAGATCCGGACATGATTGAAGGTCTGAAGCACCTCACCTGGGCTTTGGGTGTTAGAACTCGAGGCGGGGGGATTCGATTGAGCACAGGAGGGAAAAAAGTAAAAGCCTTGTCCCTTTATAAAGAGGGTGAATATCAAGCGTCCTCCTAGTGGCCGTTTGGGACTTGCCTAAAATCTAGGAGTCCTAGGCACGGTTGGGTTACCCACGACCGTATTGATGAGAATCCCATAATTAGGGGAACACGATCTCTGCCTTGACAAGACGTGTCAAGAAATCGCCTCGCGTTATGTGTGGAGCTAGTTGAAGAAAAACGGTTCGAATAATCACCGAGCCATGGCCTGATGTCATGTTGCCAAAGCATGTCAGCAGATTAAGATTTGTGGAAATATTATTCTCTCTACGGTGGTATGTGGAATTTATTTTGCAGGGTCGGACAGTATCCTGGTATTCAAACTCTTCTGTGATGTGTTCAGAGGAGGAACCCGCCTTGCAATACCGAAGACAACACTGCGTCTCGGACTCATCGTCATTGAAGCATGGCTCAGGGGCTACTGAGGGAGGCCTGGATTAGGGGGTCTCCGGACAGCCGGACTATATCCTTTGGCCGGACTGTTGGACTATTAAGATACAAGATTGAAGAATTCGTCTCGTGTCCGGATAGGACTCTACTTGGCGTGGAAGGCAAGCTAGGCAGTACGGATATGGATATCTCCTCCTTTGTAACCGACCTTGTGTAACCCTAACCCTCTCCGGTGTCTATATTGTCGGCGTTCTGGGAACGGGGGTCCCCAGACTTGCCTGCCTGCGGCCTGCAGCGTGGCTCAAAAAGGGGCCCAGCGCGGCCCATCTTCACCAACACAAACCCAAGACCCTCGCGAGGGGCCAAGCCTCGCGGGGCAGACGACGCGGAGCTTCCTCAGGCACGGCCTTGTCAGGCTGGCTCACGAGGAGGCGGAGAGATCAAGGCGGGGTACCTCACGAGGTGCCCGTGACGCAAGCCATGACGACCGAGGGCGCCAAGCGGGTGCCAGCCCGCGCAGCGTCCTCCCTTCCTCTTTGGTGCAAAGGGGGCAAGCGCAGCCACGGAGTACCGAGGCATCAGGCAAAGGTTGCCATTTCGGTGCAACGAGACCAAGTCCAGGAGGACTGCGAGACGGAGGTCACCGTGGATCCCAAGACGGCATCATCACCAGAGCTTTGCGCAGGCGAAGACTACTTTTGTCAGGATAGTTGATACTAGCTGCCCCCCTTCAAATTAGCCCGCCATTGTTGGCTCCCTTCCTGCTCGATATTTGGGAAGAGGACCAGGGCCCCTATAAATAGGATCAGCCACCCGCTAGACAGGGGGGAGAGGGCAGACGGAGAAAGAGAGAGAGAGAAAGGTGACTGAGCTCCTCCCAGCAGTTCATCGCCCCAGCCAAGAACAGACCCTCGCGAGGCTGTTCTTCCTTGTATTGTTCATCATCATCACCCCGAGAGGCAATCCACCACACCACACACTGGAGTAGGGTATTACACCACAACGGTGGCCCGAACCAGTATAACCCTGTGTCTCTTGTGTCGCTCTTTCCATAGTTTAGATCCTAGCAAGGCGGATGGGTGCAGGTAGGTAGGAGGCGAAATCTCCGCGCGCACCCTAGTGTTCGAACCTCAAGGGTCTGCCGGAACCCGAAATCCGACATTTGGCGCGCCAGGTAGGGGTACGCCGGGATTCGTCTTCCACCACCCCGTTCTCCTCCGACCATCACGCCCATGCCTGACGCTCGACAGGCCCGCGCCGAGCGCCGGGCCGCGCTCACTTCCCGCGTCGCCCAGACGGCCCCTGTCGGCGGGCGTCCTCACCATTCCCCGTCACCTGCCGTCAACGCCGCCACCGGCCCGGTAGGGGACGAGCGGCAAGCATCGTCCCAGCATCTGTCCGTGCGGCGAGGCGGCCGCACCGCAACTCCCTCGCTCACCCCAGCTGGTTCTTCATCCCGCGCGCTCCGCGCACCCATAGAGCCTCGCAACCTCTCCCCCGCCCATCGCGCTGCACCAACACCCCCGGTCATCGCGGCCCTCTTGGGCGGCTCGCAGGCGCCGCCTACAAGTCACCACGTCAAGCCGTTCATCCGTCGGGTCAGCGCCGCTTCCACGCGGCAGGGGGCTCCCCTGGGCCGGCCGGCGCCCGAGACCAGCCTGACCTTCAGCTCGGAGGACCACCCCTCCAACTCGGCCTACTCGGGTGCGCTCCCCATGCTGTGCACCCCCACCATCTGCCAGGTAGCCGTCACCAGGACCCTCATTGATGGCGGCGCGGGCCTCAGCATGCTCTCGGTTGAGGCCTTCAACCTCCTCTGCATACCCCTGGAACGGCTGCAACCCAGCCGGCCCTTCTCAGGCGTTGGGGGCAAGTCCTCCAGCTCCTTGGGAAAGATGCGGCTCCCAGTAACCTTCGGCACCTACGACAACTTCCGCACGGAGCTGGTCGACTTCGACATCGCCCCCATCGGCCTCCCCTACAACGCCATCCTCGGCTACCCAGCGTTGGCCCAGTTCATGGTCGTGACGCACCCGGCGTACAACCTCATAAAGATGCCCGGGAGCAGCGGTGTCCTCACTGTGCATGGGGACACCGGAGACGCGCTGCGGGCGCTCAAGCTCGCCTTCAAGACGGCTGCGTCGGCACGGCCCGCCGACTTGGAGACCCCCGGGCCCAAGGGGGCTGCACCGGCCAAGAAGAAACAGTTGTTCACCCAAGACAAGGCAGAAACCAAGCAGATACCCGTCGATGAGGACGGGTCCACCAACGCCACCTTCACCATAGGCGCCCACCTCGAACCCGAGCAGGAGAAGGCCCTGGTCGGGTTCCTACGCGCAAACAAGAAGGTATTCGCTTGGGAGCCTGACCAGTTGGCAGGGATCCCTAGGGGTGTAATCGAGCATCACCTCAACGTATGCCCCAATGTGCGCCCTGTGAAGAAGAAGGCCAGGCGGCAGTCCACAGAAAAGCAGGCCTTCATCGTCCAAGAGACCCGCAAATTAGAAGCCGCTGGGGTCATTCACGAGGTCCGATACCCGGATTGGTTGGCCAACCCTGTCGTTGTGCCAAAGAAGGGAGGGAAGGAGCGCATGTGTGTCGACTTCACCAACCTCAACAAAGCATGCCCGCAAGATCCGTTCCCGCTCCCCCGCATCGACCAAATCGTCGATTCCACTGCGGAATGTGACCTGTTATGCTTCTTGGATGCATTCTCTGGGTATCACCGGATCAAGATGGCGGTAGAAGACGTCGAGAAGACAGCCTTCCTAAACCCGTGTGGGGTGTACTGCTACATATGCATGCCATTCGGGCTGCGTAACGCAGGGGTGACCTTCCAGCGGCTGATGCACATCACCTTGGGCCCGCGGCTCGAGAAGAATGTTGAAGCTTACGTCGATGACATTGTGGTAAAGTCTTGGGAGGCCAGGACCTTGATACAAGACTTGGAGGAAACCTTCGTGAGCCTCAACGCAGTGAACCTACGGCTCAACCCAGAGAAGTGTGTGTTCGGAGTCCCCTCGGGCAAGCTGCTGGGTTTCCTCGTGTCCCACCGAGGCATCGAGGCTAACCCGGAGAAGGTCAAGGCGGTGGAAGACATGAGCCCGCCAAAGACCCTCAGATAAATGCAGAGGCTCATGGGGCGCGTGACCGTGCTAGGGCGCTTCATCTCAAAGTTGGGGGAACGAGCACTGCCCTTCTTCCAGCTAATGAAGAAAAAGAGGCCCTTCGAGTGGACTGAAGAGGCCGACAAGGCGTTCCAGGATCTCAAGAGATACCTAACCAGCCCACCGGTCATGGTGGCTCCGCGCCCTCAAGAGCCCCTGGTGCTTTACCTCGCCGCCACTCCCTACTCTGCCAGTGCAGCCTTAGTGGCAGTCAGAGAGGAGCGCCGAATCAAAACCGCGGCAGCAGAACAGGGACAAGGAAGGCCTACAGAAACCGCCATCGCGGCTGAGGAGGATCAGCCGCCGCAGAGGGGCGCACCGGAGGCGGAAGAGGCCCCTCTTCCAGATGGCCAGCCTCAGGAGGCCTCATTGCCTCAAGAGGCGCCACGGTCTCCGAAGGGAGCCACCAGCACTGACGCACTCCACCTCGTTGAGCACCCAGTGTACTTTGTCAGCACGGTGTTGCGGGATGCAAGGGCACCATACCCCATGCCTCAGAAACTCCTCCTCGCGCTACTGATGGCCTTGCGCAAGCTGCGGCACTATTTTCAGCTGGAAGGGTCGCTGAGTGGAACATAGAACTGCAAGCGTTTCAGCTCGAATTCAGCACGACCAGAGTCATCAAGGGAGCAGCGTTGGCGGATTTTGTGGCAGAATGGACGGAGGTGCCAGGCCTCAAGGCCGACGAGGATCGGTCCCTATCCCCGGGAAGCGAGGCGCCAAAAGGCTGGGTCATGTACTTCGATGGGGCGTTCTCCAGGCATGGCGCTGGGGCTGGAGCGGTGCTTATATCGCCTGCTCAGGACAAGCTCTACTACGCCGTGCAGCTCTGTTTCCAGCAAGGTGAAAAGGTGTAACACCCTGGATGTAACATTCCCAATTTGTACTCCAACTCTTGCCGTTTCCGGCGTTAACTTAGTTTATTTTCTCGGGTTCGGGTCTTTGTCTCCGTGTGTTGTTGTCGTTGTCATGCATCTCATATCATGTCATCATGTGCATTGCATTTGCATACGTGTTCATCTCATGCGTTCGAGCATTTTCCCCGTTGTCCGTTTTGCATTCCGGTGCTTCGTTCTCCTCCGGTGGTCATTTCTACCTTTCTTTCGTGTGTGGGGATTAAACATTTCTGGATTGGACCAAGACTTGCCAAGCGGCCTTGGTTTACTACCGGTAGACCGCCTGTCAAGTTTCGTATCATTTGGACTTCGTTTGATACTCCAACGGTTAACCGAGGGACCGAAAAGGCCTCGTGTGTGTTGCAGCCCAACACCCCTCCAATTTGGCCCAAAACCCACCAAAACCCTCTCCATCATCTAGATCGTTCGATCACGATCGCGTGGCCTAAAACCGCACCCCGTTTGGACTCTCCTAGCTCCCTCTATGCCTATATATACACCCCTCCCGAAAATCCGGATCCCCCTCGTCTGAAACCCTAAAAATCCCCTCGTCGCCGCCGCCGGACAAAAATCCCACCGACGGACGTGTCCGCCCCGCTCCCCCGGCCTATCTCTGCCCGCCACGTGGCACCCGGCAACCGCCGCCGCCCGGTCCGCACGGGCCCGAGGCCGGCCCTCCCGCGCCGCCTCCTGGGTCGTCGCTCCTGTGCCCGCCGCCGCCTTCTCCTCCCGAGCCGGCGACCCGGTCCGCCGCCTCCGCCGCGGTCCCGCCCGGCCTGACCTCGCCGCCGTTCCTCGTCGGCGTCGACGGCCGCCACCGCCGCCCTTGCCTCCGCCGCCCTGCGCGCCACCACCCGGCGCCGCGCCCGACCCTCACCGGCCGCCGCCTCTCCGGCGACCCCGCCGCCCTCCGCCGTCCTCCTCGTCGCCTCCGGCCACCGCGGCCATCTCTGGCGAGCTTCAGATCCGCCGCCGCTACAGTAGATCGCGCCGGGTGAACAGTAAACCCTAGATCCGCGCGGGGTAAATTTCTTCTAAGTCCCGAAATCTCCGATCCAAGTGCCCATGTTCATAGCTCCGTAACTTTGCATCCATAGCTCCGATTCATGCATATAGCATATCAAAATGTTCATCTCAGAGAGTACATCATTTCATTACATTGCATCATTTTCATTTGAGTTCATCTTGATGCCCGAAATGCTGTTAGAAGAGGGCTACTTGAGTTAATTGTCAGATCTGCTACTCCATTTAGGTTTTTGTCATTTTTGCCATGATTAATGTGTGCATGATATGCCCTGATGTTCTACATATGTTTTGTTAAGGGTTTTGTCATCTTTCCAGAGGTGCAACCCATGTATTTTTGTGATGAGTGTGGTGACTATTGCAAGCTTGCAAAGTGAGGCACTCGGTAAATCTGATTTCAGGGACTTGGCATTTCCACTAAGTCCTTGAGCGGTTTATCTCATGATGCAATATGTTCATGCTGTTTCCTAGTGATCCGTGCCTATTTTGAGGATGATCAGTAAGGATGTTTTGTTAATCTTGTAGTTCTCTATCCATCCATGTCTTTGTTTGCAATTATGGAGCACCCTAGCTTGAGTCAATCGAGCTCTACTTTTGCTATTTTGTGAATCTGGGCAGATTGTCAACTTGTTTGCAATTTTGCCGATGTTGTTGTAGTTGATCCGTGCATGCTATGTTATTGTTTTTGCCATGTATAGCTTGCATTTTTTGTGTTCTTAATGGGTGTATGCTTAGCTTGTTATGACTTGCACCGTAGTGAGTGCATCGAGCTCGTAAACATGCCTACTTGAGTTATGTTTCAGCATGTGCCAGTTTTCACTCTCTGAAAACTAATTATGTTTTTGCTATGTTCACATGCTTGCAATTGTATTTTCTGATCCCTTTTGGCTCAAGGTCACTAAGGGACTGTTGTTAAGCTCTTTGAGTATCTCCATTACATGCTTTACTTTGCCATGTTCAGGTCCTGTAGCATGTAGTTTTGTTGCTCCGAAGAGTGCTACCTGATCTGAAATTCCAGACAAGTGTTAATTTCACTAAGTCTGAGATCTGTTTGTCATATGCATTTTTGCCATGCTTGTTTGAACCTGTTAATGGATGAATTGGCCGTAGCTCAGTGCTAGACTTTTGTCAAGAATCTTGAATTCATCCCTGCCATGTATTTCGTTGTCATGTTTGGGTGCTGTAGCATGTTCATCTCGTTGCATTTAGAAGGCTACTTGCTATAAATCGTAGACCGGTGTCATTTTTGAATCGCTTGCCATTTCCAAACCGTAACTCCGATTCCAGCATTCTTTATATCGTTTTCAAGCGATTTCATCTCATCTTTTCAGTGGCACACTTGGATTTCCAAGTTGAGGCCAGGTTCTTGCATTTCTTGTCATATCTTGCATATGCATCCCGCATCGCATCCCGTATAGCATATCATCATCGCATCATATTGTTTGAGTCTTGCACGTGGTTGATTGTGTCCTTGTTGCTTGTTTGTCTTGTTTGGGTAGAGCCAGGATACGAGTTCGCTAACGAGGAGCCCGTTGAGTTTGCTTTCGAGGATCCAGTCAACTCTGACAACTGTGCAGGCAAGATGATCATACCCTCGAAATCACTACTATCTTTGCTATGCTAGATTGCTCGCTCTTTTGCTATGCCAATGCTACGATGCCTACCACTTGCTTTCAAGCCTCCCAAATTGCCATGTCAAACCTCTAACCCACCTTGTCCTAGCAAACCATTGATTGGCTATGTTACCGCTTTGCTCAGCCCCTCTTATAGCGTTGCTAGTTGCAGGTGAAGATTTGGAGGCCGTTCCTTGTTGGAACATTTATTTACTTGTTGGGATATCATTATATTATCTTGTTATCTTAATGCATCTATATACTTGGTAAAGGGTGGAAGGCTCGGCCTCTCTCCTAGTGTTTGGTTCCACTCTTGCCGCCCTAGTTTCCGTCATATCAGTGTTATGTTCCCGGATTTTGCGTTCCTTATGCGGTTGGGTTATAATGGGAACCCCTTGATAGTTCGCCTTGATTAAAGCTTTTCCAGCAATGCCCAACCTTGGTTTTACCATTTTCCACCTAGCCTCTTTTTCCCTTGGGTTTCCGGAGCCCGAGGGTCATCTTATTTAACCCCCCCCCCCCCCGGGGCCAGTGCTCCTCTGAGTGTTGGTCCAAACTGTCAGCCGCCGGTGGCTACCAGGGGCAACTCTGGGCTGGCCTACCGGAAGTTTAGACAATCTGAGTGTGCCCTGAGAAAGAGATATGTGCAGCTCCTATCGGGATTTGTCGGCACATTCGGGCGGTGTTGCTGGTCTTGTTTTAACCTGTCGAAGTGTCTTGAAGAACCGAGATATCGAGTCTGATCGGAACGTCTTGGGAGGAGGTCTTTTCCTTCATTGACCATGAGAGCTTGTCATGGGCTAAGTTGGGACTCCCCTGCAGGGTTTTGAACTTTCGAAAGCCGTGCCCGCGGTTATGGGCAGATGGGAATTTGTTAATGTCCGGTTGTAGATAACTTGAACCTTAACTTAATTAAAATGAATCAACTAAGTGTGTTACCGTGATGGCCTCTTCTCGGCGGAGTCCGGGAAGCGGACACGGTGTTGGAGTAATGTTTGCGCAGGTTGCTCTCTAGTTTCTCGCTCGTGCTTTGCCTCCTCTTCTCGCTCTCTTTTGCGAATAAGTTAGGCACCATATTTGCTAGTCGCTTGCTGCAGCTCCACATATTTTACCTTGCCTTACCTATAAGCTTAAATAGTCTTGATCGCGAGGGTGGGACATTGCTGAGTCCCTGTGGCTCACAGATTACTATTACACCAGATGCAGGGCCTGATGATTCCGCTCCAGGAGATGCGCTTGAGCTCAAGTGGGAGTTCGACGAGGACTCTCAACGTTACTATGTTTCCTTTCCTGATGATCAGTAGTGGTGCCCAGTTGGGGGTGATCGGGGCCGTGTCGCATGTTGGGTTATCTTTTATTTTGGCGCCGTAGTCGGGCCATGAGTGTTTGGATGATGTAATGTTATATATGTACTTGTTTGACGTGGCGAGTGTAAGCCAACTATGTTATCTCCCCTTTATGATTTATATTACATGGGATGTTGTGAAGATTGCCTAACTTGCGACATATGCCTTCAATGCGATTATGCCTCTAAGTCGTGCCTCGACACGTGGGAGATATAGTCGCATCGAGGGTGTTACAAGTTGGTAATCAGAGCCTTCCCCGACCTTAGGAGCCCCATTTCTTGATTGTTTTAGCAGCCGAGTTGTGTCTAGAAAAAAAATGTTTTGAGTCATTTAGGAATTATATATCGGAGAATTTAGGAATTCTTTTTACTTCCCAGTCTCCTCATCGCTCTGGTAAGGCATCCTGACATAGAGTTTTGACTCTTCTCTTCTCAAATTTCACTAAAAAAAATTAGGATCACGCGGGTATCTTGGAATCATTCCGATGGTTTTATGATGAGAACATTGTCTTGGTGCCTCCTGTCAGGGGTTTAGTGGAAGTGTCCCGGGGAGTTGAGCTCTGAGGTGTTGTCATCATAATTTTATCGTTGCAATTCTGGAATACCTGAGTTTAGTACGCCGACATCGAAAATCTCTTTTATACAGTTCGTTGGTGCGATAACCTCGACGCCACCCAGTACTGGGGCGGGAGTTCGGGAGTATGGCCATAACTTGTATAACGGATGCTTTTCGAAGGTTGAGGTAGATGGTTTCCGAAGTTTTCTTGGTTATGTGTTCAAGGATGGATACAGCTCGATGTAGGATTTGCTAGATTTGGGTGAGATATTATGCTTCCCCTGTATCCCCAACACCTGATTGCATAACCGGAAAGGTTCGTGAGTTTCATAGGTGGGAATTCTAGTAGCTCTAGTTCTTCTTCCACGGATATTGGTTTGAGATTGGGATTTCTTACCGATTATTCGTTCTTGATCCGTACCTTGTTGATTTATTTCTCTACCTTAATTCTACGTGGCTTCTCAATTTATGGATATGTCACCATTTCAAGAGGAATGCATTCGTTCATTTTGTTCGGATGTGAAGACTATATGTTGCAATTTTCATTCCGTTGGATTCAGCTTCAATATTTGTCTATCAATGTGCTAATGGATGTCAACCTCTTCAGGATGGCTCCTCCAACGCGCACGACTCTGAATCCTAATCCGACACCACCTCCACCTCCTCCGGAGGCATGGCAAGCTGTGATGGCCGCAACCAATGCAAACACATAGTTGATCATGCAAATTCTCCAAGAGCGCAATCAAGGCAACCAAGGGAACCAAGGCAACAATCAGAATCACTTTGCTACACTCAACCAGTTCCTTGCTAACGGGCCAAAGACTTTCAGCAATTGTGTTGAGGCAAGCGATGCTGACGATTGGGTAGTGGATCTGTGCAAGCATTTCTAGTGCAGTAACGTCAGGCCTGAGGACTTTGTCAAGTTCGCTTCCTTCCAACTCAAAGATCAAGCTGCAGAATGGTTCCAGCAGTACAAGGATTCCAGAGGTGGACGTGTTATCACATGGGATGAATTCCGTCAAGATTTTCGAGCTCATCATATTCCCCAGAGCGTGGTTGAAAGCAAGCGTGAGGAATTCCACAATCTAAAGCAAGGCTCTTTGTCTGTCTATGACTACAACAAGTTGTTTCAGAAGCTCGCCCGCTTTGCCAAGCAGGATGTCCCTGATGAGAAGAGCATGATATACCAGTTCAGGGGCGGTCTCAGAGAAGAAATTCAGCTAGCTCTTGTTCTCTTCGAGCCCTTGAGGTACGATGAGTTCTACAACATGGCACTGAAGCAAGAGGCTGCTCAGTTGAGGTGTGATGCTTCCAAGAAGCGAGTCAGAGATGTTACTCCTTCTTCCTCTACTCACGTGGTCAAGCAGCAGAAGTATTGGCTTCCTCCTCCTCTGTTTCGTCAGCCGTATCAGCAGAAGAGCAAAGATGGCAGTGGATCTTCCCACCCACCCAACCCTGGCTTTCAGAACAAGACTTCATCTCAAGCTCCAAGATCGAGTGCTCCGTATCACCGTCCGCTTTCAGAGGTCACGTGCAACAAGTGCCAATAGAAGGGTCACTATGCCAACAAGTGTTTCAACCAGAGGCGTCTTCCTCCTCCTCCTCCTGTGATATCGGCAAGTACAGCTGTGGTCAAGCATAACCCCAAGTACGCCAAGGTCAATATGGTGAATGCAGCTCAGGCAGAGGATTCATCAGATGTTATCATGGGTAACCTTCCTGTTAACGATGTTCCTGCAAAAGTTCTTTTTGACACTGGTGCATCACATTGCTTTATATCGAGACCTTTTGCATCTAAGCATGGGTGGTTTTCTCAAGTAATGCATAAGCCATTAGCAGTTGTCTCTCCGGGTAAATGTTTGCTCGCTAACTACGAGGTTCCGAATATTTCTATCTCGATGGGTGATTTCAAGTTTCTGGCTTCTCCAATGATCCTTGGTAACTCGGATATTGATCTTATTCTCGGAATGGATTGGCTTTCTAAGCACAGGGCACATCTTGATTGTGCTGCCAGGAAGATTCAATTGACTCATTCGTCTGAGGATGTAATTGTCTTTGCCGCTCGTGATAATACTATCCGTCTGTTTTCTCTCAATGAGAAGGGTGAATTGGATGCCATCTCGCAAATTCCAGTCGTTTGCGAATATCAAGACGTCTTTCCAGAAGAGCTTCCAGGAATGCCTCCGCACCGTCCAGTTGAATTCGTTATTGATCTTGAGCCTGGCATGGAACCTATGTGCAAGCGTCCTTACAAGCTCGGACCTGAAGAGTTGAAGGAGCTGAAGAAGCAACTCGATATTCAAGAGAAAATGGGTCTCATCCGGCCTAGTTCTTCTCCATGGGGTTGTGGTGTTCTTTTTGTGAAGAAGAATGATGGAACGGACCACTTTGTGTTGATTACCGTCCAGTGAACAAGAAGACCATCAAGAACAAATACCCACTTCCCACCATCAACGAGCTGTTCGAACAACTCAAAGGTGCCCAAGTATTCTCCAAGCTTGATCTCCGTATGGGTTATCATCAGATTCGAATCCGTGAGCAAGATATTCCCAAGACGGCTTTCAGGACAAGCTTTGGTTCATATGAATACACTGTCATGTCTTTTGGCCTCGTCAACGCTCCTCCAACTTTCTCTCGCATGATGAACTTCATCTTCAACGCCTACACCAATGACTTCGTTTTGGTCTATCTCGACGACATTTTGGTTTTCTCCAAGAACAAGGAAGATCATGCCAAGCACTTGCGTTTGGTTCTTGATAAGCTCAGAGAACACAAGTTCTACGCCAAGTTCTCCAAGTGTGAATTTTGGCTCGATGAGGTCCTTTATCTTGGTCATATCATCTCTGCCAAGGGCATTGCCGTGAATCCTGAGAAGGTGTCTACAATTGTGAATTGGGAACCTCCTTAGAACGTGAAGCAACTCCCTAGCTTCCTCGGTCTCGCAAGCTATTGCCGAAGATTCGTTGAAAACTTTTCTAAGATCGCGAAGCCTCTCTCAAATCTTCTTCAAAAGCACGTCAAGTACGTTTGGTCTCCGGAGTGTGACATTGCTTTCAACACTTTGCAAGAGAAATTGATCACCGCTCCAGTTCTGACTCCTCCTGGTGAATCCAAGCCGTACGAGGTCTTTTGTGATGCCTCTCTCCAAGGTCTTGGCGCAGTATTGATGCAAGAGAAGAAAGTTCTTGCTTATACCTCTCGCCAGTTGAAGCCTAATGAGAAGAACTACCCCACTCATGATCTCGAGTTGGCGGCAGTTGTGCATGCTCTTTTGACTTGGAGACATCTTCTATTGGGAAGAAAAGTGGACATTTTCACTGATCACAAGAGTCTCAAGTACATCTTCACTCAGCCTAATCTCAACCTCAGGCAAACTCGATGGGTCGAAATGATTCAAGAGTATAATCCGAGTATCGAGTATACTCTAGGCAAGGCCAATGTGATTGCTGACGCATTGAGCAGGAAAGCTTACTGCAACAGTCTGATTCTCAAGCCTTATCAACCCGAGCTTTGTGAAGCTTTCCGCAAACTTAATCTGCAAGTTGTTCCTCAAGGTTTCCTCGCCAACCTTCAAGTCTCTCCTACCTTGGAAGATCATATTCGCCAAGCCCAGCTTCTTGATGCTATGGTGAAAAAGGTGAAGATTGGGATTGCCAAGAGTCAACCCAAGTACAAGTGCTACCGCCTTGATGACAAGGACACTATCTTCTTCGAGGATCGTATTGTTGTACCCAAAGGTGACCTCCGTAAAGTGATCATGAACGAGGCTCACAATTCTCTCCTCTCCATCCACCCTGGGAGCACAAAGATGTATCAGGACCTCAAGCAAGCTTATTGGTGGACTCGAATGAAGCATGAGATTGATCAATTCGTGAATGAATGTGATGTATGCAGAAGAGTGAAGGCAGAACACCAAAGGCCAGCAGGACTCCTCCAACCTCTTGCCATTCCAGAATGGAAGTTTGACCACATTGAAATGGACTTCGTGACTGGGTTTCCAAAGTCCAAGCGTGGCAATGATGCTATATTCGTTGTCATCGACAAACTCACCAAAGTGGCTCATTTTCTGCCTATCAAAGAGTCGATCACTGCAGCTCAATTGGCGGAACTCTATACCTCTCGTATTGTCTCTCTGCACGGTATTCCTCAAGTGATCTCTTCAGACCGTGGCAGCATCTTTACATCCAAGTTTTGGGATTCTTTTCAGAAGGCCATGGGCACCAACATCCGCTTCAGCACAGCTTTCCATCCTCAAACTAGCGGTCAAGTCGAGCGTGTCAACCAGATTCTTGAAGATATGCTTAGGGCTTGTGTGATCTCCTTCGGCATGAAGTGGGAGGATTGTCTTCCTTATGCTGAATTCTCCTACAACAACAGTTTTCAAGCAAGTTCGGGCAAGGCCCCATTTGAAATTCTGTATGGCAGGAAGTGCCGTACCCCTCTCAACTGGTCTGAAACTGGTGAACGTCAGCTTTTGGGTAATGACTTAATCACAGAGGCAGAGGAAATGTGCAAAGTCATTCGTGATAACCTCAAAGCAGCCCAATCCCATCAGAAGAGCTACTATGATAGTAAGCACTGTGATTTGGCTTTCGAGATCGGAGATCATGTTTACCTCCGCGTCTCTCCTATGAAAGGTACTCGTCGCTTCGGTATCAAAGGGAAGCTTGCCCCTAGATACGTGGGACCTTTCAAGATTGTCAGCAAGAGAGGCAACCTCGCCTATCAACTCGAGCTTCCTTCAAACTTTGCAAATGCTCATGACGTGTTCCATGTCTCTCAGCTCCAAAAGTGCTTCAAGACTCCTGACCGCACCATCAACTTCGAGGACATTGAGCTCCAAGAAGATCTCTCCTATCGTGAGCACCCAGTTGCTATTCTTGAAGAGACTGAACGCAAGACTCGCAACAAGTCAATCAAATTTCTCAAAGTCAAGTGGTCACACCATTCCGACCGGGAAGCTACCTGGGAATGCGAGGATCACCTCCGTTTTGAGTACCCGGCGTTCTTTCAGTCCTAGATCTCGGGACGAGATCCTTTTGTAGTGGTGGAGTGTTGTAACACCCCGGATGTAACTTTCCCAATTTGTACTCCAACTCTTACCGTTTCCGGCGTTAAGTTATTTTATTTTCTTGGGTTCGGGTCTTTGTCTCCGTGTGTTGTTGTCGTTTTCATGCATCTCATATCATGTCATCATGTGCATTGCATTTGCATACGTGTTCATCTCATGCGTTCGAGCATTTTCCCCGTTGTCCGTTTTGCATTCCGGCGCTTCGTTCTCCTCCGGTGGTCATTTCTACCTTTCTTTCGTGTGTGGGGATTAAACATTTCCGGATTGGACCGAGACTTGCCAAGCGGCCTTGGTTTACTACCGGTAGACCGCCTGTTAAGTTTCGTATCATTTGGACTTCGTTTGATACTCCAACGGATAACCGAGGGACCGAAAAGGCCTCGTGTGTGTTGCAGCCCAACACCCCTCCAATTTGGCCCAAAACCCACCAAAACCCTCTCCATCATCTAGATCGTTCGATCACGATCGCGTGGCCGAAAACCGCACCTCGTTTGGACTCTCCTAGCTCCCTCTATGCCTATATACACACCCCCTCCCAAAAATCCGGATCCCCCTCGTCTCAAACCCTAAAAATCCCCTCGCCGCCACCGCCGGACAAAAATACCACCAATGGACGTGTCCGCCCCGCTCCCCCCGGCCTGTCTCCGCCAGCCACGTGGCACCCGGCCACCGCCGCCGCCGCGCCCGCACGGGCCCGAGGCCGGCCCTCCCGCGCCGCCTCCCGGGCCGCCGCACCCGCGCGCGCCGCCGCCTTCTCATCCCGAGCCGGCGACCCGGTCCGCCGCCTCCGCCGCGGTCCCGCCCGACCGAACCTCGCCGCCGTTCCTCGTCGGCGTCGACGGCCGCCACCGCCGCCCTTGCCTTCGCCGCCCTGCGCGCCACCACCCGGCGCCGCGCCCGACCCTCACCGGCCGCCTCTCCGACGACCCCGCCGTCCTCCTCGTCGCCTCTGGCCACCGCGGCCATCTCCAGCGAGCTTCGGATCTGCCGCCGCTATAGTAGATCGCGCCGGGTGAACAGTAAACCCTAGATCCGCGCGGGGTAAATTTCTTCTAAGTCCCGAAATCTCTGATCCAAGTGCTCATGTTCATAGCTCCGTAACTTTGCGTCCGTAGCTCCGATTCATGCATATAGCATATCAAAATGTTCATCTCGGAGAGTACATCATTTCATTCAATTGCATCATTTTCATTTGAGTTCATCTTGATGCCAGAAATGCTGTTAGAAGAGGGCTACGTGAGTTAATTGTCAGACCTGCTACTCCATTTAGGTTTTTGTCATTTTTGCCATGATTAATGTGTGCATGATATGTCCTGATGTTCTACATATGTTTTGTTAAGGGTTTTGTCATCTTTCCAGATGTGCAACCCATGTATTTTTGTGATGAGTGTGGTGACTAGTGCAAGCTTGCAAAGTGAGGCACTCGGTAAATCTGATTTCAGGGACTTGGCATTTCCACTAAGTCCTTGAGCGGTTTATCTCATGATGCCATATGTTCATGTTGTTTCCTAGTGATCCGTGCCTATTTTGAGGATGATCAGTACGGATGTTTTGTTAATCTTGTAGTGCTCTATCCATCCATATCTTTGTTTGCAATTATGGAGCATCCTAGCTTGAGTCAATCGAGCTCTACTTTTGCTACTTTGTGAATCTGGGCAGATTGTCAACTTGTTTGCAATTTTGCCGATGTTGTTGTAGTTGATCCGTGCATGCTATGTTATTGTTCTTGCCATGTCTAGCTTTGATTTTGTGTGTTCTTAATGGGTGTATGCTTAGCTTGTTACGACTTGCACCGTAGTGAGTGCATCGAGCTCGTAAACATGCCTACTTGAGTTACGTTTCAGCATGTGCCAGTTCTCACTAAGTCTGAAAACTGATTATGTTTTTGCTATGTTCACATGCTTGCAATTGTATTTTATGATCCCTTTTGTCTCAAGGTCACTAAGGGACTTTTGTTAAGCTCTTTGAGTAGCTCCATGCCATGCTTTACTTTGCCATGTTCAGGTCCAGACAAGTGTTAATTTCACTAAGTCTGAGATCTGTTTGTCATATGCATTTTTGCCATGCTTGTTTGAACCTGTTAATGGATGAATTGGCCGTAGCTCAGTGCTAGACTTTTGTCAAGCATCTTGAATTCATCCCTGCCATGTATTTTTTTTGTCATGTTTGGGTGCTGTAGCATGTTCATCTCGTTGCATTTAGAAGGCTACTTGCTGTAAATCGTAGACCGGTGTCATTTTTGAATCGCTTGCCATTTCCAAACCGTAACTCCGATTCCAGCGTTCTTTATATCGTTTTCAAGCGATTTCATCTCATATTTTCAGTGGCACACTTGGATTTCCATTTTGAGGCCAGGTTCTTGCATTTCTTGTCATATCTTGCATATGCATCCCGCATCGCATCCCGTATAGCATATCATCATCGCATCATATTGTTTGAGTCTTGCACGTGGTTGATTGTGTCCTTGTTGCTTGTTTGTCTTGTTTGGGTAGAGCCGGGAGACGAGTTCGCTAATGAGGAGCCCGTTGAGTTTGCTTTCGAGAATCCAGTCAACTCTGACAACTGTGCAGGCAAGATGATCATACCCTCGAAATCACTACTATCTTTGCTATGCTAGATTGTTCGCTCTTCTGCTATGCCAATGCTACGATGCCTACCACTTGCTTTCAAGCCTCCCAAATTGCCATGTCAAACCTCTAACCCACCTTGTCCTAGCAAACCATTGATTGGCTATGTTACCGCTTTGCTCAGCCCCTCTTATAGCGTTGCTAGTTGCAGGTGAAGATTTGGAGGCCGTTCCTTGTTGGAACATTTATTTACTTGTTGGGATATCATTATATTATCTTGTTATCTTAATGCATCTATATACTTGGTAAAGGGTGGAAGGCTCGGCCTCTCGCCTAGTGTTTTGTTCCACTCTTGCCGCCCTAGTTTCCGTCATATCAGTGTTATGTTCCCGGATTTTGCGTTCCTTACGCGGTTGGGTTATAATGGGAACCCCTTGATAGTTCGCCTTGATTAAAGCTTTTCCAGCAATGCCCAACCTTGGTTTTACCATTTGCCACCTAGCCTCTTTTTCCCTTGGGTTTCCGGAGCCCGAGGGTCATCTTATTTAACCCCCCCCCCCCCGGGGCCAGTGCTCCTCTAAGTGTTGGTCCAAACTGTCAGCCGCCGGTGGCTACCAGGGGCAACTCTGGGCTGGCCTACCGGAAGTTTAGACAATCTGAGTGTGCCCTGAGAAAGAGATATGTGCAGCTCCTATCGGGATTTGTCGGCACATTCGGGCGGTGTTGCTGGTCTTGTTTTAACCTGTCGAAGTGTCTTGAAGAACCAAGATACCGAGTCTGATCGGAACGTCTTGGGAGGAGGTCTATTCCTTCATTGACCATGAGAGCTTGTCATGGGCTAAGTTGGGACTCTCCTGCAGGGATTTGAACTTTCGAAAGCCGTGCCCGCGGTTATGGGCAGATGGGAATTTGTTATGTCCGGTTGTAGATAACTTGAACCTTAACTTAATTAAAATGAATCAACTAAGTGTGTTACCGTGATGGCCTCTTCTCGGCGGAGTCCGGGAAGCGGACACGGTGTTGGAGTAATGTTTGCGCAGGTTGCTCTCTAGTTTCTCGCTCGCGCTTTGCCTCCTCTTCTCGCTCTCTTTTGCGAATAAGTTAGGCACCATATTTGCTAGTCGCTTGCTGCAGCTCCACATATTTTACCTTGCCTTACCTATAAGCTTAAATAGTCTTGATCGCGAGGGTGGGAGATTGCTGAGTCCCTGTGGCTCACAGATTACTATTACACCAGATGCAGGGCCTGATGATTCCGCTCCAGGAGATGCGCTTGAGCTCAAGTGGGAGTTCGACGAGGACTCTCAACGTTACTATGTTTCCTTTCCTGATGATCAGTAGTGGTGCCCAGTTGGGGGTGATCGGGGCCGTGTCGCATGTTGGGTTATCTTTTATTTTGGCGCCGTAGTCGGGCCATGAGTGTTTGGATGATGTAATGTTATATATGTACTTGTTTGACGTGGCGAGTGTAAGCCAACTATGTTATCTCCCCTTTATGATTTATATTACATGGGATGTTGTGAAGATTGCCTAACTTGCGACATATGCCTTCAATGCGATTATGCCTCTAAGTCGTGCCTCGACACGTGGGAGATATAGTCGCATCGAGGGTGTTACAAGTTGGTAATCAGAGCCTTCCCCGACCTTAGGAGCCCCATTTCTTGATCGTTTTAGCAGCCGAGTTGTGTCTAGAAAAAAAATGTTTTGAGTCATTTAGGAATTATATATCGGAGAATTTAGGAATTCTTTTTACTTCCCAGTCTCCTCATCGCTCTGGTAAGGCATCCTGACATAGAGTTTTGACTCTTCTCTTCTCAAATTTCACTAAAAAAAATTTAGGATCACGCGGGTATCTTGGAATCGTTCCGATGGTTTTATGGTGAGAACATTGTCTTGGTGCCTCCTGTCAGGGGTTTAGTGGAAGTGTCCCGGGGAGTTGAGCTCTGAGGTGTTGTCATCATAATTTTATCATTGCAATTCTGGAATACCTGAGTTTAGTACGCCGACATCGAAAATCTCTTTTATACAGTTCGTTGGTGCGATAACCTCGACGCCACCCAGTACTGGGGCGGGAGTTCGGGAGTATGGCCATAACTTGTATAACGGATGCTTTTCGAAGGTTGAGGTAGATGGTTTCCGAAGTTTTCTTGGTTATGTGTTGAAGGATGGATACAGCTCGATGTAGGATTTTGCTAGATTTGGGTGAGATATTATGCTTCCCCTGTATCCCCAACACCTGATTGCATAACCGGAAAGGTTCGGGAGTTTCATAGGTGGGAATTCTAGTAGCTCTAGTTCTTCTTCCACGGATATTGGTTTGAGATTGGGATTTCTTACCGATTATTCGTTCTTGATCCGTACCTTGTTGATTTATTTCTCTACCTTAATTCTACGTGGCTTCTCAATTTATGGATATGTGACCATTTCAAGAGGAATGCATTCGTTCATTTTGTTCGGATGTGAAGACTATATGTTGCAATTTTCATTCCGTTGGATTCAGCTTCAATATTTGTCTATCAATGTGCTAATGGATGTCAACCTCTTCAGGATGGCTCCTCCAACGCGCACGACTCCGAATCCTAATCCGACACCACCTCCACCTCCTCCGGAGGCATGGCAAGCTGTGATGGCCGCAACCAATGCAAACACATAGTTGATCATGCAAATTCTCCAAGAGCGCAATCAAGGCAACCAAGGGAACCAAGGCAACAATCAGAATCACTTTGCTACACTCAACCAGTTCCTTGCTAACGGGCCAAAGACTTTCAGCAATTGTGTTGAGGCAAATGATGCTGACGATTGGGTAGTGGGTCTGTGCAAGCATTTCGAGTGCAGTAACGTCAGGCATGAGGACTTTGTCTAGTTCGCTTCCTTCCAACTCAAAGATCAAGCTGCAGAATGGTTCCAGCAGTACAAGGATTCCAGAGGTGGACGTGTTATTACCTGGGATGAATTCCGTCAAGATTTTCGAGCTCATCATATTCCCAGAGCATGGTTGAAAGCAAGCGTGAGGAATTCCACAATCTGAAGCAAGGCTCTTTGTCTGTCTATGACTACAACAAGTTGTTTCAGAAGCTCGCTCGCTTTGCCAAGCAGGACGTCCCTGATGAGAAGAGCATGATATACCAGTTCAGGGGTGGTCTCAGAGAAGAAATTCAGCTAGCTCTTGTTCTCTTCGAGCCCTTGAGGTACGATGAGTTCTACAACATGGCACTGAAGCAAGAGGCTGCTCAGTTGAGGTGTGATGCTTCCAAGAAGCGAGTCAGAGATGTTACTCCTTCTTCCTCTACTCAAGTGGTCAAGCAGCAGAAGTATTGGCTTCCTCCTCCTCCGTTTCGTCAGCCGTATCAGCAGAAGAGCAAAGGTGGCAGTGGATCTTCCCACCCACCCAACCCTGGCTTTCAGAACAAGACTTCGTCTCAAGCTCCAAGATCGAGTGCTCCGTATCACCGTCCGCTTTCAGAGGTCACGTGCAACAAGTGCCAACAGAAGGGTCACTATGCTAACAAGTGTTTCAACCAGAGGCGTCTTCCTCCTCCTCCTGTGATATCAGCAAGTACAGCTGTGGTCAAGCATAACCCCAAGTACGCCAAGGTCAATATGGTGAATGCAGCTCAGGCAGAGGATTCATCAGATGTCATCATGGGTAACCTTCCTGTTAATGATGTTCCTGCAAAAGTTCTTTTTGACACTGGTGCATCACATTGCTTTATATCGAGACCTTTTGCATCTAAGCATGGGTGGTTTTCTCAAGTAATGCATAAGCCATTAGCAGTTGTCTCTCCGGGTAAATGTTTGCTCGCTAACTACGAGGTTCCGGATATTTCTATCTCGATGGGTGATTTCAAGTTTCTGGCTTCTCCAATGATCCTTGGTAACTCGGATATTGATCTTATTCTCGGAATGGATTGGCTTTCTAAGCACAAGGCACATCTTGATTGTGCTGCCAGGAAGACTCAATTGACTCATTCGTTTGAGGATGTAATTGTCTTTGCCGCTCGTGATAATACTATCCGTCTGTTTTCTCTCAATGAGAAGGGTGAATTGGATGCCATCTCGCAAATTCCAGTCGTTTGCGAATATCAAGATGTCTTTCCAGAAGAGCTTCCAGGAATGCCTCCGCACCGGCCAGTTGAATTCGTTATTGATCTTGATCCTGGCATGGAACCTATGTGCAAGCGTCCTTACAAGCTCGGACCTGAAGAGTTGAAGGAGCTGAAAAAGCAACTCGATATTCAAGAGAAAATGGGTCTCATCCGGCCTAGTTCTTCTCCATGGGGTTGTGGTGTTCTTTTTGTGAAGAAGAATGATGGAACGGACCACTTTGTGTTGATTACCGTCCAGTGAACAAGAAGACCATCAAGAACAAATACCCACTTCCCACCATCAACGAGCTGTTCGAACAACTCAAAGGTGCCCAAGTATTCTCCAAGCTTGATCTCCATATGGGTTATCATCAGATTCGAATCCGTGAGCAAGATATTCCCAAGACGGCTTTCAGGACAAGCTTTGGTTCATATGAATACACTGTCATGTCTTTTGGCCTCGTCAACGCTCCTCCAACTTTCTCTCGCATGATGAACTTCATCTTCAACGCCTACACCAATGACTTCGTTTTGGTCTATCTCGACGACATTCTGGTTTTCTCCAAGAACAAGGAAGATCATGCCAAGCACTTGCGTTTGGTTCTTGATAAGCTCAGAGAACACAAGTTCTACGCCAAGTTCTCCAAGTGTGAATTTTGGCTCGATGAGGTCCTTTATCTTGGTCATATCATCTCTGCCAAGGGCATTGCCGTGAATCCTGAGAAGGTTTCTACAATTGTGAATTGGGAACCTCCTCAGAACGTGAAGCAACTCCCTAGCTTCCTCGGTCTCGCAAGCTATTGCTGAAGATTCGTTGAAAACTTTTCTTAGATCGCGAAGCCTCTCTCAAATCTTCTTCAGAAGCACGTCAAGTACGTTTGGTCTCCGGAGTGTGACATTGCTTTCAACACTTTGAAAGAGAAATTGATCACCGCTCCAGTTCTGACTCCGCCTGATGAATCCAAGTCGTACGAGGTCTTTTGTGATGCCTCTCTCCAAGGTCTTGGCGCAGTATTGATGCAAGAGAAGAAAGTTGTTGCTTATATCTCTCGCCAGTTGAAGCCTAATGAGAAGAACTACCCCACTCATGATCTCGAGTTGGCGGCAGTTGTGCATGCTCTTTTGACTTGGAGACATCTTCTATTGGGAAGAAAAGTGGACATTTTCACTGATCACAAGAGTCTCAAGTACATCTTCACTCAGCCTAATCTCAACCTCAGGCAAACTCGATGGGTCGAAATGATTCAAGAGTATAATCCGAGTATCGAGTATACTCCAGGGAAGGCCAATGTGATTGCTGACGCATTGAGCAGGAAAGCTTACTGCAACAGTCTGATTCTCAAGCCTTATCAACCCGAGCTTTGTGAAGCTTTCCGCAAACTTAATCTGCAAGTTGTTCCTCAAGGTTTCCTCGCCAACCTTCAAGTCTCTCCAACCTTGGAAGATCATATTCGCCAATCCCAGCTTCTTGATGCTATGGTGAAAAAGGTGAAGATTGGGATTGCCAAGAGTCAACCCAAGTACAAGTGCTACCGCCTTGATGACAAGGACACTATCTTCTTCGAGGATCGTATTGTTGTACCCAAAGGTGACCTCCGTAAAGTGATCATGAACGAGGCTCACAATTCTCTCCTCTCCATCCACCCTGGGAGCACGAAGATGTATCAGGACCTCAAGCAAGCTTATTGGTGGACTCGAATGAAACGAGATTGGTCAATTCGTGAATGAATGTGATGTCTGCAGAAGGGTGAAGGCAGAACACCAAAGGCCAGCAGGTATCCTCCAACCTCTTGCCATTCCAGAATGGAAGTTTGACCACATTGAAATGGACTTCGTGACTGGGTTTCCAAAGTCCAAGCGTGGCAATGATGCTATATTCTTTGTCATCGACAAACTCACCAAAGTGGCTCATTTTCTGCCTATCAAAGAGTCGATCACTGCAGCTCAATTGGCGGAACTCTATACCTCTCGTATTGTCTCTCTGCACGGTATTCCTCAAGTGATCTCTTCAGACCGTGGCAGCATCTTTACATCCAAGTTTTGGGATTCTTTTCAGAAGGCCATGGGCACCAACATCCGCTTCAGCACAGCTTTCCATCCTCAAACTAGCGGTCAAGTCGAGCGTGTCAACCAGATTCTTGAAGATATGCTTAGGGCTTGTGTGATCTCCTTCGGCATGAAGTGGGAGGATTGTCTTCCTTATGCTGAATTCTCCTACAACAACAGTTTTCAAGCAAGTTCGGGCAAGGCCCCATTTGAAATTCTGTATGGCAGGAAGTGTCGTACCCCTCTCAACTGGTCTGAAACTGGTGAACGTCAGCTTTTGGGTAATGACTTAATCACAGAGGCAGCGGAAATGTGCAAAGTCATTCGTGATAACCTCAAAGCAACCCAATCCCGTCAGAAGAGCTACTATGATAGTAAGCACCGTGATTTGGCTTTCGAGATCGGAGATCATGTTTACCTCCGCGTCTCTCCTATGAAAGGTACTCGTCGCTTCGGTATCAAAGGGAAGCTTGCCCCTAGATACGTGGGACCTTTCAAGATTGTCAGCAAGAGAGGCGACCTCGCCTATCAACTCGAGCTTCCTTCAAACTTTGCAAATGCTCATGACGTGTTCCATGTCTCTCAGCTCCGAAAGTGCTTCAAGACTCCTGGCCGCACCGTCAACTTGGAGGACATTGAGCTCTAAGAAGATCTCTCCTATCGTGAGCACCCAGTTGCTATTCTTGAAGAGACTGAACGCAAGACTCGCAACAAGTCAATCAAATTTCTCAAAGTCAAGTGGTCACACCATTCCGACCGGGAAGCTACCTGGGAACGCGAGGATCACCTCCGTTCTGAGTACCCGGCGTTCTTTCAGTCCTAGATCTTGGGACGAGATCCTTTTGTAGTGGTGGAGTGTTATAACACCCCGGATGTAACTTTCCCAATTTGTACTCCAACTCTTGCCGTTTCCGGTGTTAAGTTATTTTATTTTCTTGGGTTCGGGTCTTTGTCTCCGTGTGTTGTTGTCGTTTTCATGCATCTCATATCATGTCATCATGTGCATTGCATTTGCATACGTGTTCATCTCATGCGTTCGAGCATTTTCCCCGTTGTCCGTTTTGCATTCTGGCGCTTCGTTCTCCTCCGGTGGTCATTTCTACCTTTCTTTCGTGTGTGGGGATTAAACATTTCCGGATTGGACCGAGACTTGCCAAGCGGCCTTGGTTTACTACCGGTAGACCGCCTGTCAAGTTTCGTATCATTTGGACTTCGTTTGATACTCCAACGGTTAACCGAGGGACCGAAAAGGCCTCGTGTGTGTTGCAGCCCAACACCCCCCCAATTTGGCCCAAAACCCACCAAAACCCTCTCCGTCATCTAGATCGTTCGATCACGATCGCGTGGCCAAAAACCGCACCTCGTTTGGACTCTCCTAGCTCCCTCTATGCCTATATACACACCCCCTCCCAAAAATCCGGATCCCCCTCGTCTCAAACCCTAAAAATCCCCACGCCGCCGCCGCCGGACAAAAATCCCACCAATGGACGTGTCCGCCCCGCTCCCCCCGGCCTGTCTCCGCCCGCCACGTGGCACCCGGCCACAGCCGCCGCCGCGGCCCGCACGGGCCCGAGGCCGGCCCTCCCGCGCCGCCTCCCAGGCCGCCGCTCCCGCGCGCGCCGCCGCCTTCTCATCCCGAGCCGGCGACCCGGTCCGCCGCCTCCGCCGCGGTCCCGCCCGGCCGGACCTCGCCGCCGTTCCTCGTCGGCGTCGACAGCCGCCACCGCCGCCCTTGCCTCCGCCGCCCTGCGCGCCACCACCCGGCGCCGCGCCCGACCCTCACCGGCCACCGCCTCTCCGACGACCCCGCCGTCCTCCTCGTTGCCTCCAGCCACCGCGGCCATCTCCGGCGAGCTTCGGATCCGCCGCCGCTATAGTAGATCGCGCCGGGTGAACAGTAAACCCTAGATCCGCGCGGGGTAAATTTCTTCTAAGTCCCGAAATCTCCGATCCAAGTGCTCATGTTCATAGCTCCGTAACTTTGCGTTCGTAGCTCCGATTCATGCATATAGCATATCAAAATGTTCATCTCAGAGATTACATCATTTCATTCCATTGCATCATTTTCATTTGAGTTCATCTTGATGCCCGAAATGCTGTTAGAAGAGGGCTACGTGAGTTAATTGTCAGATCTGCTACTCCATTTAGGTTTTTGTCATTTTTGCCATGATTAATGTGTGCATGATATGTCCTGATGTTCTACATATGTTTTGTTAAGGGTTTTGTCATCTTTCCAGATGTGCAACCCATGTATTTTTGTGATGAGTGTGGTGACTAGTGCAAGCTTGCAAAGTGAGGCACTCGGTAAATCTGATTTCAGGGACTTGGCATTTCCACTAAGTCCTTGAGCGGTTTATCTCATGATGCCATATGTTCATGCTGTTTCCTAGTGATCCGTGCCTATTTTGAGGATGATCAGTAAGAATGTTTTGTTAATCTTGTAGTGCTATATCCATCCATGTCTTTGTTTGCAATTATGGAGCATCCTAGCTTGAGTCAATCGAGCTCTACTTTTGCTACTTTGTGAATCTGGGCAGATTGTCAACTTGTTTGCAATTTTGCCGATGTTGTTGTAGTTGATCCGTGCATGCTATGTTATTGTTCTTGCCATCTATAGCTTTGATTTTGTGTGTTCTTAATGGGTGTATGCTTAGCTTGTTACGACTTGCACCGTAGTGAGTGCATCGAGCTCGTAAACATGCCTACTTGAGTTATGTTTCAGCATGTGCCAGTTTTCACTAAGTCTGAAAACTGATTATGTTTTTGCTATGTTCACATGCTTGCAATTGTATTTTATGATCCCTTTTGTCTCAAGGTCACTAAGGGACTTTTGTTAAGCTCTTTGAGTAGCTCCATGCCATGCTTTACTTTGCCATGTTCAGGTCCTGTAGCATGTAGTTTTGTTGCTCCAAAGAGTGCTACCTGATCTGAAATTCCAGACAAGTGTTAATTTCACTAAGTCTGAGATCTGTTTGTCATATGCATTTTTGCCATGCTTGTTTGAACCTGTTAATGGATGAATTGGCCGTAGCTCAGTGCTAGACTTTTGTCAAGCATCTTGAATTCATCCCTGCCATGTATTTTTTTTGTCATGTTTGGGTGCTGTAGCATGTTCATCTCGTTGCATTTAGAAGGCTACTTGCTGTAAATCGTAGACCGGTGTCATTTTTGAATCGCTTGCCATTTCCAAACCGTAACTCCGATTCCAGCGTTCTTTATATCATTTTCAAGCGAGTTCATCTCATCTTTCCAGTGGAACACTTGGATTTCCAAGTTGAGGCCAGGTTTTTGCATTTCCTGTCATATCTTGCATATGCATCCCGCATCGCATCCCGTATAGCATATCATCATCGCATCATATTGTTTGAGTCTTGCACGTGGTTGATTGTGTCCTTGTTGCTTGTTTGTCTTGTTTGGGTAGAGCCGGGAGACGAGTTCGCTAACGAGAAGCCCGTTGAGTTTGCTTTCGAGGATCCAGTCAACTCTGACAACTGTGCAGGCAAGATGATCATACCCTCGAAATCACTACTATCTTTGTTATGCTAGATTGCTTGTTCTTTTGCTATGCCAATGCTACGATGCCTACCACTTGCTTTCAAGCCTCCCAAATTTCCATGTCAAACCTCTAACCCACCTTGTCCTAGCAAACCGTTGATTGGCTATGTTACCGCTTTGCTCAGCCCCTCTTATAGCGTTGCTAGTTGCAGGTGAAGATTTGGAGGCCGTTCCTTGTTGGAACATTTATTTACTTGTTGGGATATCATTATATTATCTTGTTATCTTAATGCATCTATATACTTGGTAAAGGGTGGAAGGCTCGGCCTCTCGCCTAGTGTTTTGTTCCACTCTTGCCGCCCTAGTTTCTGTCATATCAGTGTTATGTTCCCGGATTTTGCGTTCCTTACGCGGTTGGGTTATAATGGGAACCCCTTGATAGTTCGCCTTGATTAAAGGTTTTCCAGCAATGCCCAACCTTGGTTTTACCATTTGCCACCTAGCCTCTTTTTCCCTTGGGTTTCCGGAGCCCGAGGGTCATCGTATTTAACCCCCCCCCCCCACGGGCCAGTGCTCCTCTGAGTGTTGGTCCAAACTGTCAGCCGCCAGTGGATACCAGGGGCAACTCTGGGCTAGCCTACCGGAAGTTTAGACAATCTGAGTGTGCCCTGAGAAAGAGATATGTGCAGCTCCTATCGGGATTTGTCGGCACATTCAGGCGGTGTTGCTGGTCTTGTTTTAACCTATCGAAGTGTCTTGAAGAACCGAGATACCGAGTCTGATCGGAACGTCTTGGGAGGAGGTCTATTCCTTCGTTGACCATGAGAGCTTGTCATGGGCTAAGTTGGGACTCCCCTGCAGGGATTTGAACTTTCGAAAGCCGTGCCCGCAGTTATGGGCAGATGGGAATTTGTTAATGTCCGGTTGTAGATAACTTGAACCTTAACTTAATTAAAATGAATCAACTGAGTGTGTTACCATGATGGCCTCTTCTCGGCGGAGTCCGGGAAGCGGACACGGTGTTGGAGTAATGTTTGCGCAGGTTGCTCTCTAGTTTCTCGCTCGCCCTTTGCCTCCTCTTCTCGCTCTCTTTTGCGAATAAGTTAGCCACCATATTTGCTAGTCGCTTGCTGCAGCTCCACATATTTTACCTTTCCTTACCTATAAGCTTAAATAGTCTTGATCGCGAGGGTGCGAGATTGCTGAGTCCCTGTGGCTCACAGATTACTATTACACCAGATGCAGGGCCTGATGATTCCGCTCCAGGAGATATGCTTGAGCTCAAGTGGGAGTTCGACGAGGACTCTCAACGTTACTATGTTTCCTTTCCTGATGATCAGTAGTGGTGCCCAGTTGGGGGTGATCGGGGCCGTGTCGCATGTTGGCTTATCTTTTATTTTGGCGCCGTAGTCGGGCCATGAGTGTTTGGATGATGTAATGTTATATATGTACTTGTTTGACGTGGCGAGTGTAAGCCAACTATGTTATCTCCCCTTTATGATTTATATTACATGGGATGTTGTGAAGATTGCCTAACTTGCGAAAAATGCCTTCAATGCGTTTATGCCTCTAAGTCATGCCTCGACACGTGGGAGATATAGTCGCATCGAGGGTGTTACAAGTTGGTAATCAGAGCCTTCCCCGACCTTAGGAGCCCCATTTCTTGATCGTTTTAGCAGCCGAGTTGTGTCTAGAAAAAAAATGTTTTGAGTCATTTAGGAATTATATATCGGAGAATTTAGGAATTATTTTTACTTCCCAGTCTCCTCATCACTCTGGTAAGGCATCCTGACATAGAGTTTTGACTCTTCTCTTCTCAAATTTCACTAAAAAAAATTTAGGATCACGCGGGTATCTTGGAATCGTTCCGATGGTTTTATGATGAGAACATTGTCTTGGTGCCTCCTGTCAGGGGTTTAGTGGAAGTGTCCCGGGGAGTTGAGCTCTGAGGTGTTGTCATCATAATTTTATCGTTGCAATTCTGGAATACCTGAGTTTAGTACGCCGACATCGAAAATCTCTTTTATACAGTTCATTGGTGCGATAACCTCGACGCCACCCAGTACTGGGGCGGGAGTTCGGGAGTACGGCCGTAACTTGTATAACGGATGCTTTTCGAAGGTTGAGGTAGATGGTTGACACAAGTGAAGTCAAATATGTCATAGGAGTTGGTTGACACAAGTGCTAGACCGGCAACACCTTCATCTTGAGTATCTTCGGAGTCGGAGTGATAACTTCTCTCGGAGTGGCTGTCGGAGTCGGAGTCGGATACCCATTCACCAACATGAGCTTGATGTCTTTGTTTTGTGTAGCTCCTTGATGATTTTTCCTCCGAATCCTTGCTTCTCCGTGAGTATCTTCGTTCATAACGATCATCTCTACTCCTTCTCTCTCTTGGTGGTGATTCTTTGCTTCTTCTTTTTGGAGAATCTTCTCTTCTCTTGTAGGGAGCCGTACACTCATTGGAATAGTGTCCGGGTCTTCCACAACTGTAGCAGTTTCGCTCTCGACTAGAAGATCTTTTGTCATTGTAGGACCTTGACTTGAAGCTTCTATCTTTGCTTCTACTCTTGTAGAACTTGTTGAAGTTCTTCACCATTAAGCTCAATTCTTCATTGAAGTTTTGTTTCTCACTTGATGATGTAGGGGCTTCACATGAGGCTTTGTAGGCACCACTTGATTTGTTGTGAAGTTCCTCTTTATCCTTAAGTGACATCTCATGAGCAACAATTCTTCCAATCACCTCCGTTGGCTTGAGATCTTTGTAATTGGGCATCATTTGGATCAATGTGCACATGGTATCATATTTTCCATCCAAGGCTCTTAGAATCTTCTTGATGATGAATCTATCGGTCATCTCTTCACTTCCTAAGCTGGCAATCTCATTTGTTATGAGAGCAAGCCTAGAGTACATTTCAGCGACACCTTCACCATCCTTCATTTTGAACTTGTCAAGTTGACTTTGAAGCACATCCAACTTGGATTCCTTGACGGAGTCGGTACCTTCGTGCATATCAATCAAAGTGTCCCAAATTTCCTTTGCATTCTCAAGACGGCTGATTTTGTTGAATTCTTTGGGGCACAATCCGTTGAAGAGAATATCACAAGCTTGAGCATTGTATTGCAACATCTTCAACTCATCCGCGGTAGCTTCACGGTTTGGTTCTTTCCCATCAAAGAAGTCACCTTGCAAACCAACACACACAATATCCCAAACGGCGGGGTTATGTCCAAGAATATGCATTTTCATTTTATGCTTCCAACTAGCAAAATTAGTACCATCAAAGTAAGGACCTCTACGGTGATAATTTCCCTCGCTAGACGCCATACTCTCCTAGGTTGTGAAACCAAGGCTATGACCACCAAAAGCTATGGAGATCAAAGCAAATGGAGAACAAAGCTCTGATACCACTTGTAGGATCGAAAGTATGTCTAGAGGGGGGTGATTAGACTACTTGACCAAATAAAAACTTAACCTTTTCCTAATTTTAGTTCTTGGCAGATTTTAGCTATTGTAGGACAAGTCAAGCAATCATCACACAATTCAAGCAAGCATGCAAAGAGTATATTGGCAGCGGAAAGTAAAGCATGCAACTTGCAAGAATGTAAAGGGAAGGGTTTGGAGAATTCAAACGCAATTGGAGACACGGATGTTTTTCCCGTGGTTTGGATAGGTGGTGCTATCCTACATCCACGTTGATGGAGACTTCAACCCACGAAGGGTAACGGTCGCGCGAGTCCACGGAGAGCTCCACCCACGAAGGGTAATGGTTGCGCGAGTCCACGGAGGGCTCCACCCATGAAGGGTCCACGAAGAAGCAACCACCCACGAAGGGTCCACGAAGAAGCAACCTTGTCTATCCCACCATGGCCATCGCCCACGAAGGACTTGCCTCACTAGCGGTAGATCTTCACGAAGTAGGCAATCTCCTTGCCCTTACAAACTCCTTGGTTCAACTCCACAATCTTGTCGGAGGCTCCCAAGTGACACCTAGCCAATCTAGGAGACACCACTCTCCAAGAAGTGTTGATGATGAACTCCTTGCTCTTGTGCTTCAAATGATAGTCTCCCCAACACTCAACTCTCTCTCATAGGATTTGGATTTTGTGGAAAGAAGATTTGAGTGGAAAGCAACTTGGGGAAGGCTAGAGATCAAGATTCATATGGTAGGAATGGAATATCTTGGTCTCAACACATGAGTAGGTGGTTCTCTCTCAGAACATATGAGTTGGAATTGTGTATGTGTTCTGATGGCTCTCTCCACGAATGAAGAGGAGGTGGAGGGGTATATATAGCCTCCACACAAAATCCAACCGTTACACACAGTTTTCCAATCTCGGTGGGACCGAATCAACAAACTCGGTCGGACCGAAAAGGTAAACCTAGTGACCGTTAGAGATTTTCGGTGGGACTAACATGCAACTCGGTAGGACCGATATGGTTAGGGTTTGGGCATAACGTAATCTCGGTGAGACCGATTACACAAACTCGGTGAGACCGAGTTTGGTAATAAGCTAACCAGAGAGTTGGTCAGGTAAACTCGGTGGGACCGATTTGCTCTTTCAGTGATACCGAAAAGTTACAAAAGGGAAACGGAGAGTTTACATTGCAATCTCGGTGGGACCGATTCGCTCTTTCGGTGAGACCAAAAAGTTACGAAAGGGAAACAGAGAGTTTGCAATCCCATCTCAGTGAGACCGAGATCCCTATCGGTAGAACCAAATTGCTAGGGTTTGGCAGTGGCTGATGACAAGTGAAACTCGGTGGCGCCGGATAGAAAGAATCGGTAGGACCGAGTTTGGCTTAGGGTTTAGGTCATATGTGGATATGGGAAAGTAGTTGAGGGTTTTGGAGCATATCACTAAGCACATGAAGCAAGAGGCTCATTAAGCAACACCTCATCCCTCCTTGATAGTATTGGCTTTTCCTAAAGACTCAATGTGATCTTGGATCACTAAAATATAAAATGAAGAGTCTTGAGCTTTTGAGCTTGAGCCAATCCTTTGTCCTTAGCATTTTGAGGGTTCCACTTTCACATCCATGCCATGCCAATCATTGAGCTTTCCTGAAATAGTCATCTTGGAATAGCATTAGCTCAATGAGCTAGATGTTGTTATGAATTACCAAAACCACCTAGGGATAGTTGCACTTTCAATCTCCCCCTTTTTGGTAATTGATGACAACATATAGATCAAAGCTTCGACAAATGATAATAAGCATGAAATATATCGTCACTTTGAGAAGTCTGTGACAATTAAGAGCTCCCCCTAAATTTGTGCATATTTAAAATTTGCTTTGGACTGCAAATGCACAAAGAGTTAGAGTCATGGGTTACTCTTCCATGTCACATACATCTTGGTGGATCGCTTAAAATGATAAGAATGAAATACATGCACTCATCACCAAGAATAGTGAATGATCACATAAGATAGATAAGACGATAATATTATGCAAACATTAAGTGTAGCTTATGATCAAACATATGATCATCAATGTCTCACGAGCAATGACACAGTATCTCACACAAAAGCAAACAAAGTTCGAAAAACCACCAAATAAAACAAGAGAGAATAAAAGCAACACTCTCTCTTGAAGCCTATGATCTATACATTTTCTCCCCCTTTGGCAACAAGTTACCAAAAAGTTCCTAGAAAATGCATAGTGCTAAGTCGACACTCAGGCTTGATCTTCAGGTGGTGGTGGAGTCCGGAGCACTCCAGGGTAGTACTCTTCGTTGTCCTTGATGTATTGCCAATCAACCCATCTCATATCACAGACAATTGGCTTCTTGTCTAGCAGCACTGTCTCATAAAAGTCTTGCTGCTCCTTGGTGTGAAACCTGTAGTCAACTGCAGTCCTTCTCCTTGAAGCATACGGGTCTGCTTCTCTCCATTTCCGGAGCCCTGAATCTCTCCTGAGTTTCATATCCTCAGCCACAGGATGAGCATCGTTGTGGTATGGGATCTTGGGCTTGAGCTTTCTAAGAACATTCTCTTCTTCTTCTTCTACAGCTTCAGGCACTGGGGCCTTGTTCTTCTCAGTAGCTGGGATGCTTCTTGTGTTCCTCTTTGGCTTTGGATTTGGAGCTGGCTTGGCCTTGGAAGCAGCTGCCCCTGTTCTTATGGCATCACCCATCAGCTTGGGTGCCTTAGGTGCTGGTGCAGCTACCTCTTCTTATTCCTCCTCATCTTCCATGATGGAAGCCTTGCCAAGCACTCTGGCTACAGTTTTCTTCACCCTTTCTTTCCTCTTCTTGCCTTCAGCAGCAACTGGCTCAATGGGAGTGGGCTTCTCAGTTGAAGCTCTGGCCTTTGACATAGGTTGCCTGCCTGCTGGCCTTTTGATCTTCATCCCTGGTTTTATGCCCTGTGCTGGCTCAACTCTCTTGGAAGTTGCTTCCTCTTCTGCCACATAATCCTCATCTTCTGAGTCTGAGGTTCTCTTCTTTCTCTGTCTTGTGGCAGCTTTAGGCAGATTGCTAGGGGTGCTCCTGCTGCCATCATCTGAGGAACTTGAGGGACTAGTGCCCTCACTCATCTGCACTTGCTGCTCTGACAAGTTCTGGCTATCACTTTGGTCTGACATGATGCAAACTCTGACTGCTGACCCTGTGAATAGGTTATAGATGAGATAGAGTGGATAAGCATCACAAAATGCAGAGATTTTTGCAAAATAATAATTCAAAAACTTAGTTTTAGTTTCCCACTGAAAGCATCTCGGATCTACCGATTTCTAAACTCGGTGATACCGAAGCAGTTTTGGCACCTAAACTAGTGAACTCGGTCAGACCGAGTCATAGTTCGGTGGCACCGAGACTGCTAGGGTTTCACAGAGTTCCAAAATCGGTCACACCGATAAGTAATTCTCGGTCAGACCGAGTCTCACTTGTGAAATGGCATAAGCCAAATCGGTGGGACCGAGTTTTTCAACTCGGTGGGTCCGAGATGGTTTCAGCGGAAACCTAACCCTAAAATTTTGAAATTAAACCTAATCTACGAGTTCATTGACTGGATAGAAGTTTAACAAACGTGGCAAGAATCATGATGATCACAATGTGCTAAGAATCGGATTGGGGAATAGCACAAAGATCGAGTCCATACCCTAGTTCGGCGGAGACTCGCTACGGCGGCAACGGCGGGGTTGAATTTCTGTTGACGGCGACGGAGACCAGCGACTGGAGGCGGCTGGCGGTGAGGAGACGATCCGGAGACCAAGTTGGCAGAGCAGGCTATCGCGCGGGCGAAGGGGTTCGGAGAAATTTCCAAATTTTTGCCCGTGACTATATATAGCCTGACCCTGTCGGTGTGACCGAGTGGAACAACTCGGTGGCACCGAGATGCAAAACTGTATACAGTTGATGCAACTCGGTGTGACCGAATGGTTCAAATCGGTTGCACCGAGATCGAAAACCTAGATCAACTTAATGATCTCGGTAGGACCGAAAGTGGGGTATCGGTCAGACCGAGAATCATAAAGAGGTTTTGGAAGTTTAAGTCTATCACGAATTGGGGACTCCGAGCGCTCCTCACACAGAGTGGTTCGAATCTGACTTGATCAATTTTGTGATGTAGCATGAATAGAGTTTGAGACGAGAAAAGCATAGATAGCTAGAGGAGGTTCTTAGGCATTCTTGTCCATCCACTTGGCAAAAGGAAATAAAACCAAACAATCAAAACAACAAGTGGATGTCCTCGAATGAGTAAAATATGCAACCAGCATGCTCACACAATAAGATGGCAAATGAAATATGTGACAAGGCATGCACAACCAATTCTAGCATCTATCAAGCAATTTGCGATGACAAGGTCATCTATATATGAGTATATTGACTTAGGAGTCAAGTGAGAACACTTGATCATAGGTCATACTCATCGTTTAAGCTCAAGTGGGGTTACCACTTTTACATAAAGCATTGTTGTCTTCACATCTTTAGAGTTGCTTTAGCTCAAGTCTTAGAGTAAAGCTCCCCCTAGATGTGATATCCCCCTTAGAGGGATGAACTAACCTCGGGTTTTTTCGATGATGACTTCATGTATATGTTGAAGATGTGGATGCTCAATGTTGATGTAGATCACTTGGAGCTATCCATTTGAGTGAATTGCACTTTCAATACCTACATGGGTTAGTCCCACAAGGAACAAACAAGGATATCCATAGACATAGAGTGATGCACACACAAGATGATGTCCATGAAAACTTTTAGGTTACCTTGTCCCTTGTCTTACCAACAAGAGGGTTTGTGACTCCTTGAACTAGTGCAAGATGTGGAAGTTGATTGCACTTGTTCTTGCCAAAATGACAAGAGTGAAGTATGTTGGCGGAGTCACCCTCAAGAACTCTCTAGTTCTTCTTCTTTTGGATCCACACCATCTTGATGGGAATCCTTGGAGTTGTAGTCGTACTTGATGAAGTGGAACTTGAAGTAGTCTTGGGAATCCACTTGACTAAGGTCTTAGGAGCTTCTTCAAATACATCAATTTCCTCTTGAAGCTTGTCCTTGCCTTTTTGCTTGTAGTCTTCTGGTGGAAGATCATCTTGAGCTTGTGTCCCCTTGAAAGAAGTATCATACTTCTCTTGTTGAGGAACAAACTTTGTCTTGGGGTATTGATCTTCTTCCCACTCAACTCCGTTGGCATTGAACTTTCGTTCAAAACCAACACCTTGATTCTTCCGGTGCATTCCTTGCTTGCGCACAATTTCCTCGAATTGCTTACTCCCGGCAAGGCTTTTGTACACTCCTTTCTCTATAATTCCCTTCAATAAACTATTTTCTTGCTCAAGTGTAACTTGGCTAAGAGAATCATTAGTGAAATCAAGAGAACTACTAGAAGCAACAATATTGGATTTAGCATGATCATTGTTACTACTAGAGGAAGAATCTTTCTTCTTCTTGTTACTAGACTTGACTTGAGGCATGTAAGTGGATAAGAGTAAACGCTTGGCAATGTAAGAAGAACTTTTCTTGCGGAGATCATCATTGATTGCTTTTAAGAACTCATGCTCTTGCTCAAGATTGAGCTTTTCAAAGCGTAATTTCTCATCATCTCTTAAAAGTTCTCGATGATCTTCAAAGATAGTTTCATGAGCTAACTTAAGAGTGTTTAGTTCTTTAGTTAGAGCCTCAATCTTCTCCTTATCATTGTCATTCATTTTATCTTGATTAGCATGATTAATTGACGTTTCATCATAGTATTCATCACTAGAGTTGTCAACAAGAAAATCATCACCTAACAAGTCATCTTCATCACTATTGAAATCAACATACTCGGGGTGTGTTACCTTAGGACCTTTGGCCATGAAGCATCTTCCAATTCCTTCATTTGGTGAGTCAAATATGTCATAGGAGTTGGTTGACACAAGTGCTAGACCGGCAACACCTTCATCTTGAGTATCTTCGGAGTCGGAGTGATAACTTCTCTCGGAGTGGCTGTCGGAGTCGGAGCCGGATACCCATTCACCAACATGAGCTTGATGTCTTTGTTTTGTGTAGCTCCTTGATGATTTTTCCTCCGAATCCTTGCTTCTCCGTGAGTATCTTCGTTCATAACGATCATCTCTACTCCTTCTCTCTCTTGGTGGTGATTCTTTGCTTCTTCTTTTTGGAGAATCTTCTCTTCTCTTGTAGGGAGCCGTACACTCATTGGAATAGTGTCCGGGTCTTCCACAACTGTAGCAGTTTCGCTCTCGACTAGAAGATCTTTTGTCATTGTAGGACCTTGACTTGAAGCTTCTATCTTTGCTTCTACTCTTGTAGAACTTGTTGAAGTTCTTCACCATTAAGCTCAATTCTTCATTGAAGTTTTGTTTCTCACTTGATGATGTAGGGGCTTCACATGAGGCTTTGTAGGCACCACTTGATTTGTTGTGAAGTTCCTCTTTATCCTTAAGTGACATCTCATGAGCAACAATTCTTCCAATCACCTCCGTTGGCTTGAGATCTTTGTAATTGGGCATCATTTGGATCAATGTGCACATGGTATCATATTTTCCATCCAAGGCTCTTAGAATCTTCTTGATGATGAATCTATCGGTCATCTCTTCACTTCCTAAGCTGGCAATCTCATTTGTGATGAGAGCAAGCCTAGAGTACATTTCAGCGACACCTTCACCATCCTTCATTTTGAACTTGTCAAGTTGACTTTGAAGCACATCCAACTTGGATTCCTTGACGGAGTCGGTACCTTCGTGCATATCAATCAAAGTGTCCCAAATTTCCTTTGCATTCTCAAGACGGCTGATTTTGTTGAATTCTTTGGGGCACAATCCGTTGAAGAGAATATCACAAGATTGAGCATTGTATTGCAACATCTTCAACTCATCCGCGGTAGCTTCACGGTTTGGTTCTTTCCCATCAAAGAAGTCACCTTGCAAACCAACACACACAATAGCCCAAACGGCGGGGTTATGTCCAAGAATATGCATTTTCATTTTATGCTTCCAACTAGCAAAATTAGTACCATCAAAGTAAGGACCTCTACGGTGATAATTTCCCTCGCTAGACGCCATACTCTCCTAGGTTGTGAAACCAAGGCTATGACCACCAAAAGCTATGGAGATCAAAGCAAATGGAGACCAAAGCTCTGATACCACTTGTAGGATCGAAAGTATGTCTAGAGGGGGGTGATTAGACTACTTGACCAAATAAAAACTTAACCTTTTCCTAATTTTAGTTCTTGGCAGATTTTAGCTACTGTAGGACAAGTCAAGCAATCATCACACAATTCAAGCAAGCATGCAAAGAGTATATTGGCAGCGGAAAGTAAAGCATGCAACTTGCAAGAATCTAAAGGGAAGGGTTTGGAGAATTCAAACGCAATTGGAGACACGGATGTTTTTCCCGTGGTTCGGATAGGTGGTGCTATCCTACATCCACGTTGATGGAGACTTCAACCCACGAAGGGTAACGGTCGCGCGAGTCCACGGAGGGCTCCACCCACGAAGGGTAATGGTTGCGCGAGTCCACGGAGGGCTCCACCCACGAAGGGTCCACGAAGAAGCAACCACCCACGAAGGGTCCACGAAGAAGCAACCTTGTCTATCCCACCATGGCCATCGCCCACGAAGGACTTGCCTCACTAGCGGTAGATCTTCACGAAGTAGGCAATCTCCTTGCCCTTACAAACTCCTTGGTTCAACTCCACAATCTTGTCGGAGGCTCCCAAGTGACACCTAGCCAATCTAGGAGACACCACTCTCCAAGAAGTGTTGATGATGAACTCCTTGCTCTTGTGCTTCAAATGATAGTCTCCCCAACACTCAACTCTCTCTCATAGGATTTGGATTTTGTGGAAAGAAGATTTGAGTGGAAAGCAACTTGGGGAAGGCTAGAGATCAAGATTCATATGGTAGGAATGGAATATCTTGGTCTCAACACATGAGTAGGTGGTTCTCTCTCAGAACATATGAGTTGGAATTGTGTATGTGTTCTGATGGCTCTCTCCACGAATGAAGAGGAGGTGGAGGGGTATATATAGCCTCCACACAAAATCCAACCGTTACACACAGTTTTCCAATCTCGGTGGGACCGAATCAACAAACTCGGTCGGACCGAAAAGGTAAACCTAGTGACCGTTAGAGATTTTCGGTGGGACTGACATGCAACTCAGTAGGACCGATATGGTTAGGGTTTGGGCATAATGTAATCTCAGTGAGACCGATTACACAAACTCGGTGAGACCGAGTTTGGTAATAAGCTAACCAGAGAGTTGGTCAGGTAAACTCGGTGGGACCGGTTTGCTCTTTCGATGAGACCGAAAAGTTACAAAAGGGAAACGGAGAGTTTACATTGCAATCTCGGTGGGACCGATTCGCTCTTTCGGTGAGACCGAAAAGTTACGGAAGGGAAACAGAGAGTTTGCAATCCCATCTCGGTGAGACCGAGATCCCTATTGGTAGAACCGAATTTCTAGGGTTTGGCAGTGGCTTATGACAAGTGAAACTCGGTGGCGCCGGATAGAAAGAATCGGTAGGACCGAGTTTGGCTTAGGGTTTAGGTCATATGTGGATATGGGAAAGTAGTTGAGGGTTTTGGAGCATATCACTAAGCACATGAAGCAAGAGGCTCATTAAGCAACACCTCATCCCTCCTTGATAGTATTGGCTTTTCCTAAAGACTCAATGTGATCTTGGATCACTAAAATATAAAATGAAGAGTCTTGAGCTTTTGAGCTTGAGCCAATCCTTTGTCCTTAGCATTTTGAGGGTTCCACTTTCACATCCATGCCATGCCAATCATTGAGCTTTCCTGAAATAGTCATCTTGGAATAGCATTATCTCAATGAGCTATATGTTGTTATGAATTACCAAAACCACCTAGGGATAGTTGCACTTTCACATGTGCCCCGTGGCACCAATCAGGAGGCCGACGACATCGCCAAATGGGCGTCCAGGCGGTTACCTCAGGAGCCTGGCGTTTTTGAGGAGCGGCTCTTCAAGCCATTAGCCCTGCCGTCATTATCGAACACGGCTCAGCCCCTGGAGGAGCTCCCCCAGCCACCTGCCTCAGGGGCTCCGACCTGTGGCCCGGCCTCAGGAGCGCGTCTGCTCCTGACGATGGAACCTCAGGAGGGATGTTGGATCGCGGAGCTCCAGAGTTACCTAACGCAAGGGACCCTGCCGGAGAAGGAGGAGGAAGCGGAGCGAGTGGCACGCCTGGCCACGACATACTGCATCAAGGATGGAGAGCTCTACCGGAAGCAGCCAAACGATGTATCCCTGCGCTGCATCTCCAGGGAGCAAGGGAAGGAACTGCTGGAAGATATACACGGCAGAGATTGTGGACATCATTCATCATCACGGCCCTCGTCGGCAAGGCGTTCCGCAGTGGGTTTTATTGGCCCACCGTGCTCAATGACGCCGTTGAACTAGTGAAAGCTTGTGAGGCCTGCCAGTTCCACGCCAAGCAGATCTATCAGCCAGCAGGAGGCTTGCAGACTATACCCCTTTCGTGGCCCTTCGCAGTCTGGGGGCTAGATATCTTGGGCCCGTTTCCTCGGGCGCCTGGGGGCTACCGCTACCTCTACGTCGTCGTAGACAAGTTCACCAAGTGGGCTGAATTAGAGGCTGTCCGCACCATTCCCGCGGGTTCCGCGGTCAAGTTCATCAAGGGCATCGTGAGCCAGTTCGGGGTGCCGAATCGCATCATCACGGACAATGGTTCGCAGTTCACCAGTAACCTCTTCAAAACATACTGTGCTAACCTTGGAACGCAGATATGCAACACTTCGGTCGCGCACCCCCGAAGCAACGGCCAGGCCGAGCGAGCCAACGCGGAGGTCCTGAGGGGCCTCAAGACCAGGACGTTCAAGAAGAAGCTGGAGGCCTGCGGCAGAGGTTGGTACGACGATCTTCAGTCCTTGTTGTGGTCCATCCGCACAACCGCGACCAAGCCGACTGGGGAGACCCCGTTCTTCCTGGTCTACGGAGCCGAAGCGGTCCTCCCTCATGAGGTTAGATGTCGCTCCGCGCGGGTCTTGGCGTTTGACGAGGCGCAGCAGGACGCCATGCGGAGGATGGACCTCGTGCTGGGGGAGGAACCTCGCCGAGAAGCCGCGCTACGAGCGGCGAGGTACCAACAAGCACTGCGGCGATATCACTGCCGCAACATCCGCCCCAGAACTCTCGAGGTAGGAGACCTCGTGCTCAGACGGGTTCTCTCCAGGGAGGGGTTGCACAAGCTCTCTCCCATGTGGGAGGGCCCGTTCAAAGTTGTTCATGTTTCCAGGCCCGGCTCCGCGCGCTTGGAGACCCAGGAGGGGGTGCCAGTCCAGAATGCATGGAACATCCAGCACCTCCGGAGGTTCTACCCTTAAAAAGGCCCAGAGCCTGTGAACAAGGTGAATGCCTGTGAAGCTATCGCGTTTTGGAAAAGGCCCAGAGCCTGTGAAGAAGGCGAATGCATGTGAAGCTATCGCGTTTTGGAAAAGGCCCAGAGCCTGTGAAGAAGGCGAATGCCTGTGAAGCTATCGCGTTTTGGAAAAGGCCCAGAGCCTGTGAAGAAGGCGAATGCCTGTGAAGCTATCGTGTTTTGGAAAAGGCCCGGAGCCTGTGAAGAAGGCGAATGCCTGTGAAGCTATCGGGTTTTGGAAAAGGCCCGGAGCCTGTGAAGAAGGCGAATGCCTGTGAAGCTATCACGTTTTGGAAAAGGCCCGGAGCCTGTGAAGAAGGCCAACGCCTGTGAAGCTCGCCGCCCGTGACACTCTCACGTAATAATGAGTTGGGGCTGTACACGCCCCGGAGTCTCACGAGCGCCAGCCTCAGGCCCTGGGGCTCCCTCCCACGCCCAGTGGCAGCACTTAGCTCCGCGCTGGTGAGAAGACGTCGAAGACTAGATTAGGTGCCGGACGCGGCTTTTCATTTGCTTTCCGCAGTTGGCTTGTTCCTTCTCGTTCGAAATTTTATTGAAGTTGTTGCCGTCTTTGGCTTGTGGTTCTTCGACTTTTCGCTCTCCTACCTCGATTTCTCTTGTGCAAGACCTCGCGAGGGGGGGCAGCCGAGCGCCCTCGCGAGTGTTCCTACCCTGGTCATTCAAAGGGTTCGTGACCTGGGCCCATCACAGGAGCACCCCTCCAGTCCGTGCCCCACAGGCACCGCGACACAAACAAAGGGCCTGGGTCGGTCGCCCCCCACGGCCGGGGCCGGGAATTATCCACGCGCGGGCACGTAGCTGGAAGGTACAATAACGAAAGCAAAACGATGATTAATAGCAATAACCCAAACACGCCCCCGCGGGGCTCCACGCTACTGTCTTTGCTATGCAGGAAAAAGGAAAAGAAAGGACAAATCTGGTGCAGCTCGCCTCACACCGGCCCGCAGGGAAGGTCCGAGCTGCCTCCGGAGCTCAGGTGGACTCCCTCTCGCGCTTCACCAGGGCGCGACGGCGGGCGGACACGTTGCCACCTCCCAAGCAGATACGACGGCATGGAGGCTGACCGTGGCCACCGCTAGAAGAGTCGCCGCCTGAAGAAGGGCCGGAGAAGCTTGAGGAACCCCGAGCGCCGCCAGCCGCGTGAGCGCTGCCCTCTCCATCATCGTCGGAGCTGGGTTCCCAGCCGCGGTCGTCACCCTCGGGGCAACACCCTGCGCGGCGACCATCTTCCCCAAACACCCTCACGTAGAGGGTGGCATCGCCGTCGAACTTGAAGTGTAGGGTGCACCAACGGCTCAGGCTCCCGGACGCGGAGACCTCCTGTGAGACCCATGAGGCCCGGCTGCAGCATCCGTCGACCTGGAGCCAGAGGCCGCACGGGGCGCCGGCCGGGAGCTCGCCAAGGAGGAAGCGAGGAAGTGAAAGCCGGGTGCTAGTCGGCTCCGCCGACCACACGACGAACTCCGGCAGCACTTCAGCAGTGCGAGAGCGCGGCCTAGGGGAGTGCGCAGCCGGAGCGCGCCCCCCGGCCGCAGCAATCCGCCCGTCGCTGTACTGAAGATCGCCTCCGCGGCCGCGGGGAGCCACCGTGGTGGCCATGGGATGTTTGCGAGGGCGCCCTCGGCCGCGCTTGGGCGGGGAAGAGGCAGACTCAACCTGGTGAGCCTTCCCCTTCTCTGCGGCCGAGAACCTCCTTGACGGGGCCATGAAGAAAGGGAGAAGCAAGGAGGGATGAACTGGAAGGGCGCGCGCGGGTCCATACTTATAACTGGCGATGGCCAACCAACGGCCCCCACGATCGCAGGTAATTATGACCCGCTTTGCATGCAGGGACTTGTCCAATCCGTGTAGTTGCCGAGGCGCCATGGGGAAGTGGAGACGCCCACGTCCAATCAACTGCCACGCGGCGCCCAAGGCCGCAGGCTGTTAGGGCCCGCGGCCCTTCGCTCTTGCCCTTCAGCCTCCCTGCACGGCCAAGTCCGGGCGCGCCTTGGGCCCGGGGGCTACTGTTGGTGTTCTGGGAACGGGGGTCCCCAGACTTGCCTGCCTACGGCCTGCGGCGTGGCTCAAAAAGGGGCCCAGCGCGGCCCATCTTCACCAACACAAACCCAAGACCCTCGCGAGGGGCCAAGCCTCGCGGGGCGGATGACGCGGAGCTTCCTCAGGCACGGCCTCGTCAGGCTGGCTCACGAGGAGGCGGAGAGATCAAGGCGGGGTACCTCACGAGGTGCCCGTGACGCAAGCCGTGACGACCGAGGGCGCCAGGCGGGTGCCAGCCCGCGCAGCGTCCTCCCTTCCTCTTTGGTGCAAAGGGGGCAAGCGCAGCCGCGGAGTACCGAGGCATCAGGCAAAGGTTGCCATTTCGGTGCAACGAGACCAAGTCCAGGAGGACTACGAGATGGAGGTCACCGTGGAGCCCAAGACGGCATCATCACCAGAGCTTTGCGCAGGCGAAGACTACTTTTGTCAGGATAGTTGATACTAGCTGTCCCCCTTCAAATTAGCCCGCCGTTGTTGGCTCCCTTCCCGCTCGATATTTGGGAAGAGGACCAGGGCCCCTATAAATAGGATCAGCCACCCGCTAGACAGGGGGAGAGGGCAGACGGAGAAAGAGAGAGAGAGAAAGGTGACTGAGCTCCTCCCAGCAGTTCATCGCCCCAGCCAAGAACAGACCCTCGCGAGGCTGTTCTTCCTTGTATTGTTCATCATCATCAGCCCGAGAGGCAATCCACCACACCACACACTGGAGTAGGGTATTACACCACAACGGTGGCCTGAACCAGTATAAACCCTGTGTCTCTTGTGTTGCTCTTTCCATAGTTTAGATCCTAGCAAGGCGGAGGGGTGCAGGTAGGTAGGAGGCGAAATCTCCGCGCGCACCCCAGTGTTCGAACCTCAAGGGTCTTCCAGAACCCGAAATCCGACATATATAAACCGGAGGGTTTTAGTCCATAGAACAACATACAATCATACCATAGGCTAGCTTCTAGGGTTTAGCCTCTCCGTTCTCGTGGTAGATCAACTCTTGTAATAGTGATATCATCAAGAATAAATCAAGCAGGACGTAGGGTTTTACCTCCATCAAGAGGGCCCGAACCTGGGTAAAACATCGTGTCCCCTGCCTCTTGTTACCATCCGCCTTAGACGCACAGTTCGGGACCCCCTACCCGAGATCCACCGGTTTTGACACCGACATTGACTTTTGCGCAGACTCCCCGGCAACGGCGCCAGAAATTCTTCTTGCTACCTCTTGAGCATTGCGTTGGATTTCCCTGAAGAGGAACGGATGATGCAGCAAAGTAGCGTAAGTATTTCCCTCAGTTTTTGAGAACCAAGGTATCAATCCAGTAGGAGGCTACGCTCAAGTCCCTCATACCTACACAAAAACAATAGCTCAACGCAACCAACGCGCTTAGGGGTTGTCAATCCATTCATGATCACTTACGAAAGTGAGATCTGATAGAGATGAGAAATAATATTTTTTGGGTATCTTCGGTATAGAGATGCAAAGTAAAAAGTAAAAGCAAAGTAAAAGCAAAACGATAATAAAGTAACGGAGATTGATATGATGAGAAAGAGACCCGGGGTCCATAGGTTTCACTAGTGGCTTCTCTCAAGAGCATAAGTATTCTATGGTGGGTGAACAAATTACTGTTGAGCAATTGATAGAATTGAGCATAGTTATGAGAATATCTAGGTATGTATATAGGCATCACGTCCGAGACAAGTAGACCGAAACGATTCTGCATCTACTACTATTACTCCACTCATCAACCGCTATCCAACATGCATCTAGAGTATTAAGTTAAAAACAGAGTAACGCCTTAAGCAAGATGACATGATGTAGAGGGATAGTTTCATGCAATATGATAAAAAACCAACTTGTTATCCTCGATGGCAACAATACAATACGTGCCTTGCTGCCCCTTCTGTCACTAGGAAAGGACACCGCAAGATTGAACCCAAAGCTAAGCACTTCTCCCATGGCAAGAACAACCAATCTAGTAGGCCAAACCAAACTGATAATTCAAAGAGACTTGCAAAGATAACCAATGATACATAAAAGTATTCAGAGAAGATTCAAATATTATTCATAGATAGACTGGATCATAAACCCACAATTCATCGTCTCAACAAACACACCGCAAAAAGAAGATTACATCGAATAGATCTCCACAAGAGAGGGGGAGAACATTGTATTGAGATCCAAAAAGAGAGAAGAAGCCATCTAGCTACTAGCTATGGACCCGTAGGTCTGAAGTAAACTACTCACACTTCATCGGAGGGGCTTGGATGATGATGTAGAAGCCCTCCGTGATCGATGCCCCCTCCAGCGGAGCTCCGGAACAGGCCCCAAGATGGGATCTCGTGGATACAGAAAGTTGCGGCGGTAGAATTAGGTTTTTTGCTCCCCTTCTGATCGTTTGGGGATACGTGGATATATATGGGAGGAAGAAGTACGTCGGTGGAGCTTCGAGGGGCCCATGAGGCAGGGGGCGCGCCCTAGGGGGGCACCCTCCACCCTCGTGACCACCTCGTGGCTTTCTTGACGGAGGGTCCAAGTCTCCTGGATCTTATCTGATGAGAAAATCATGTTTCCGAAGGTTTCATTCCATTTGGACTCCGTTTGATATTCCTTTTCTTCAAAACCCTAAAACGGGCAAAAAAATAGCAATTCTGGGTTGGGCCTCGGTTAATAGGTTAGTCCCAAAAATAATATAAAAGTGGATAATAAATCCCAATAATGTCTAAAATGGTAAATAATATAGCATGGAGCAATCAAAAATTATAGATACGTTGGAGACGTATCAGTCGCCGTGACCTAGCTCAGCGCCGCCTGAACAAACACGTCAGAATGGAGCCAACCAGAGACCAGCTCCAAGCGACCAGCTGCCAGGAGGGGTTCGGCGCTCTAGAGATCTCGCAGCCGGGCCATCTCAAAAAGGGCCCGCTCCAGGACGTCAGGAGAAGCGGAGGAACCTGGGGTCAGCAACATGGCAGAAGGAGGAAGAGGCTTCGTTGTCACCATGGCCTGGGAGGCAGGAAGCTCCTGAGCCTCTTGGACCTCAGGACCCGAGCCGGACACTGGCACCTCCTGAGTCAGAGGCGCATCGGGGGCCGACTCCTCCCGAGGATGCTCCACCGAGCCTCGCGAGGATTATCGGGCTGGAGAAGCACGAGCACCATCCCCACCTTTGCTCATGGAGAGGGGCGCGGTCGCAGGAGGCCGCCCGGACTCAAGCAGCACCACCTCGCTCTCCCTTCTCCTCTTCGCCGTAGGCGTCAGCCTGGTTACACAACAAGGGAAAAGAGTCGGGAACAAGCATCAACAGCAAGAACAAAGCAAGACGGGGACACTTACTGATCCGCCGCGACATAGTCCCTTCGCTTCGGGAGCTTGAAGCCGGAGAGCTTCGCAACCCGAGGCGCGGGCGCACTAGATCCGGTAGCAGAAGCAGGAGCGGTAACTTGGCCGGAAGCGGCTCCAGGCGGCGTCGGAGCAGAAGCAGCGTCCCGGGAGATCAACGTTGATCAGTCCCTCATTAGGATGACGGGCGGCTCTTCCCTCTCCAGGCGGGCGTCAGCCTCGTCGTCGTCAGGAAGGGTAGGAGGATGTCAGCTTTGCTCAAGGGGGAGGTTTCCCCCATCCCTTCAGGGGTCACCTCCGAGTCTTCCTCCTCCTCCTCCTCTTCCTCCCCGCGAGACTCACCAGAAGACAGCTCCGCCGGCGTCGACGCTGTAGGGGCCCCAGTGGGCGCCGGCAGCACTAGTCCGCGCCTGTCAAAGGTCGGCCTGGAGGCCGCGACCAGTGCCCCGTCCTTGCGGCGGAACAACGGAGTGAAGACATTCGGCGAGTACTCCTGGTCGTCCCCGACCAGAATGCGGAGAGCCATAGCCAGCTCATCATCAGACAAGGCTCTCGGGCTCAGGCAAAACTTGTCCTCTTCGTTCCCAAGCTCCCACAAGGGGCACGTACGCGCCTGGAGTGGGGCTATGCGCAGCATCAGGAATTCCCTTAGGAGCATGGCCCCTGTCACCTTTGCCGCCTTCGTTTTGCCCGGCTTTAGGTCGGTGTTCATCCGCTCCAGCACCAACATCGCCCGCTCGTCAGTGAGCTTCACGCGAGACCACCCCTTGTTGGACTGGGGCATCACCGTCTGCAGCATCAAGCGTGGGTGGGAGCACTTGGCGTCCATCATAGCCCACTTGCTCCTAAAGCCATCGGCCTTCTTCCCCGTCTTCAAGATGGAGTTGTCCTTGCCGGCCACGATGAAATTGGCACACCCAGAGGTACGGCCATCGTTGATGTGGAGGAAGAAGAAGTGGCGCAGCAGAGCCACGGATGACATCACGCCGAGGTACGCCTCGCAGTAGTAGGCGAAGATCGACAAGAGAAGGATAGAGTTGGGATGAACATGCAGCACCTGCAGTCCGTAGTGGTCAAGGACCTCGAAGAAGAGTCAGAAAAGGGGGGAACCAGCCCCGCGACGATGCTGCTCGTAAAGAAGGGGAAGAATGTGCTTCCCTCGGGCTCCGGCACGTCGGAGCTGGCCCGGAGCCCGTTCTTCCCCTTCTGGTTGCTTTCCCCCACCGTCAGCAAGCACGTGGCGGCGAGGTTCTTCTCCAAGACGTTGGGCGCGTCGAGGGTTGGCTCATACCAAGCCGGCGACGAGGTAGGCTTGACCCTCCAGGGCGCCATTGGTCGCTGGTGCGGGAAAGGATGGGAGTAGATCTGGAGATTTCGGAAGCAGGGAGCAAGAAGGGGATCTGGAGCAAGGCGAAAGGAAGCAGTGAAGGCAAGCGTTGTCTACGCCAGCCTTTTGACAGTCGGGCAGTTGCCGAGGCAACGTGGGGAAGTGGAGATGCCCACGTCCAATCAACCGCCACGCGTCGACCAAGGCTGTAGGCTATTGGGGCCCACGGCGCTCCGCACTTGCCTCTTGGCTTCGCCTCAAAGCCAAGCCCGAGCGCGCCTTGGGCCTCGGGGCTACTATCGGCATTCTAGGAACGGGGGTCCCTAGACTTGCCTGCTTAAGGCCCATGGCGTGGCGCTGCAAGCGGGCCCGTACGACGCATCTTCACGAACAAGCATTCAAGACCCTCGCGAGGGGCCAAGCCTCGCGAGGCAGGCAACGCAAGACCTCCTCAGGAGTAGCCTCATCAGGCTGGCTCGCGAGGGGCGGAGAGATCAAGTCCAGGCAAACCTCGTGAGGTTCCAATGATGTGAGCCATGATGATCGAGACCAGGTGGGCGTCAGGTGGGCGCCATCGCTCATAGTGTCCTTGTTTCCTGTTTGGTGCTAAGGAGGCAAGCGTAGGCGAAGAATACCGAGGCGTCAAACAAAGGTTTACATATCGGTGCAATGAGACCAAGACCAGTGGGACAGCAGGACGGAGGTCACCGTGGAGCCCAAGACGGCGTGGCAGGCGAAGACTGCTTTTGTTAGGATAACTTATACTGGTTGTCCCCTTTCAAATTGGCCGTTGTTGGCTCCCTTCCCGCTCAATATTTGGGGAGAGGACCGGGGCCTCTATAAATAGGATTAGCCACCACAGTAGTGAGGGGACCGGGTCGACCTCATCTTAGATCTGAGCCATCCCATCCTTAGCCACACACCAACCAAGCACAAGAACACCTCACCTCAGGAGGCTGTTCTTCCCCTTGTACTGTTCATCATCAGCCCAAGAGGCAATCCACCACACCACACTGGAGTAGGGTATTACACCAAAACGGTGGCGCGAACCAGTATAAATCTTGTGCCTCTTGTGTTACGAGTTCGCCGAGCTAGCCTTTGAGATCGTGAAGTTCTTGAGGGCGTGATCGGTGAGGGAGAGATCTTCATGCGCACCCCAGTGTTCGAACCTTAAGGGTTTTTCCGGAACCCTAAATCCGACAACCTTGTTGGTGGCTTTGGCCATGAGGCACTCGGCGCTGATGTTCTCATTGGGTGAGTCGAAGAGAGACACCCGTGGAGTAGTTGCAATGGCAATGGAGGCCATGGCAACCGTCTCACCGTATTCATCATCATCATCATCCTCATTGTACTCTTCTTGTGCCACCAACCCCTTGGGAGGAGTCTTCTTGATGAAGTTGCTCTTGTTGGGGAAGGACTTGGCCTTGTCCTTTCGGATGAGCTTGCCACCATTGTCTTCCCTCTTCTCATATGGGCACTCTGCAACAAAATGGCTCACATTCCCACAATTATAGCAAGTCCTCACACGTTGCTTTCCGTTCAAGCCACTTGAGTTGTTCTTGTTGAAGTTGGGCCTTGTGTTTTCTTGCTCCAAAATTTCCTTGAAGCGAGAGCCATGTGCTCATGATAACCATACTTCGTATCTTCGGGGTTGCTCTCCTCTTCTTCCTCTTCGTCCTCTTCTTCCACACTAGCCTTGGCCTTCAATGCAAGGTTTGGCTTCTTTGCTCTTTAAGAATACAACACTGCATTGTCGGTGGTCTTGTCCAAGATCCTCATAGCCACAAACTCATCCAACACTTCACTTGAGGACAAGGTGTGGAAGTCCGGCCTTTGACGGATGATGGAGGACATGGCCTTGTGGTAAGGCATCATGGCCTTGAGGAACTTGCACTTGATCCAATTGTCATCCGTATCCTTGCTCCCATGATCTCGGAGTGAGACCGCGAGAGTGGTTAATCTCCGGTAAAGCTCTCGAGGTTTTTCAACTTCATTCATTGCAAACTCATCGGCTTCATCTTGCACCACTTCATAGTTGGAGCATTGAATGCTTGCGCTTCCCTTGTAAAGGGAAACAACATGGTGACATGCTTCCTTGGACACGGTGAAAGGTCGAAGATGTGCAATATCTTCGGATGGAATTGCATCTTGGATGATGAAGAGAGCATTCTCGTTGAATTAATGATCCGCGACTTCTCTAGGGGTGAAGTTGCTTGGGTCATGCGGATAGAAAGCTTGCTCAATGATTCTCCAAAGATTAGTATTGACATGATTTAAATGACATTTAAAGCGATAGACCCAAGAGTCAAAATCCACATTTTTCACAATCTTAGGAGGAGAACCCGCATAATTTAAATGAGTGGAGGGAACCGGTCCTCCATAAGTAAGAGGAGGTTCAACATGGGCATAGATGTCGTTTCCATTTTTACCACTAGACAAAGGAACTTTATCACTAGTAGCTTCCCCCTTGTCGGAGTTAGCATCCGTCACCTTGTTAGTGGGATCGACCACTTCCAACGGTGCGGTGGACAATTTAAGACCATGAAGAAAGTTCTTAAGCATGCCTTTGACCTCGGCCGTCATGGAGGTTTTCAATGTGTCCAAGGCCACATTGAACTCCTCACATGAGACCGAGTTTCCCCCATCGGCCATAGACGAGGACGGAATCACATCGGGGTGCTCCTCCTCACCGTCTACAGTGTCAACCATACTCTTCGGACGGCAAAGTCCTTAATAAAGAGACGAGGCTCTGATACCAATTGAAAAGATCGATATAGTTGACTAGAGGGGGTGAATAGGCAACTAACAATTTTTAGCTTTTCTTTACCAATTTAAACTTTGCATCAAAGTAGGTTGTCTAGATATGCAACTAGGTGAGCAACCTATATGATGCAACAACAACAAGCACACAAGCAAGCAAGGGATGCAACACAATATAAGCTTGTACAAGTAAAGGTACGAGATAACCAAGAGTGGAGCCGGTGAAGACGAAGATGTGTTATAGAAGTTCCTTCCCTTTGAGAGGAAGTACGTCTCCGTTGGAGCGGTGTGGAGGCACAATGCTCCCCAAGAAGCCACTAGGGCCACCGTATTCTCCTCATGCCCTCACACAATGCGAGATGTCGTGATTCCACTATTGGTGCCCTTGGAGGCGGCGACCAGACCTTTACAAACAAGGTTGGGGCAATCTCCACAACTTAATTGGAGGCTTCCAACGACACCATGAAGCTTCACCACAATGGAATTTGGCTCCGCCGTGACCTCAACCGTCTAGGGTGCTCAAACACCCAAGAGTAACAAGATCCACAAGGGATTAGTGGGGGGATCAAATTTCCCTTGGTGGAAGTGTAGATCGAGGCCTTCTCAACCAATCCCTAGAAAATCAACAAGTTTGATTGGCTAGGGAGAGAGATCGGGCGAAAATGGAGCTTAGAGCAACAATGGAGCTTAGGGATGGAAGAGGTAGTCAAGTCGAAGAAGAAGACTCTACTTTTATAGTGAAAGGACAAATCCAACTGTTATCCACTTACTCAGCCCGCGACGTGCGGTACTACCGCACCAGACATGCGGTACTACCGCAAGGGCCTGTGGTACTACCGCGGGGCACTGCGGTACTACCGCATGCGTGGCAGGAGCTAGACCAACCCTGATGCGTTGACGCAAAGAGCGGTAGAATCGCCGGAGCAGTACTACCGCTCCCCCTTGCGGTACTACCGCAAGGCAGGGTTTGTCTGGGCTAGGAAGGCATGGATGAATAAAAATACATCTGTGACTACTTCCCCTGAGAAACGATCTATGCAAAACTCCGACATGGTACTACCGCAAGCAGGGAGTGGTACTACCTCGTAGGGCGCGGATGTAAAAAATTACATTCGGCCCTACTTCCGCTCATGCTACTATGCCTGGCCAAAGGCCACGGTACTACCGCGCCCGTGGAGCGGTACTACCGCAAGGGCCTGCGGTACTCCCGCGACCATGGCCGGTACTACCATGGGCCACTGCGGTACTACTGCTCCCCTGAGCAGTACTACAGCATGCCACAGCACAACAAACACTAGGAGTCCTTCATTTTGAAGAGACATGGATAAACGGTGGTTGCTCCAAAGGTGCAAGGGAAAGGGGCAAAAGGAACAGACGTGTACGTGATGATTCCACCCAAACCTTTCCAACGCGGATCCCCTCTTAATAGTACGGCTTTCCTACGACTCAAATCCATCAAAAAGAAACGTAGGGAAAACTCCGTCTTCACTAGACTCCGAGGGGCAACGAATCATCTTGTGCCTAAATCTTGAGATATCTAAAAAAGCTCAATGCACACGATTAGTTCGCAAATGCATTGTCATCAATCACCAAAACCACTTAGGGATAAATATGCCCTTACAACAGGTGACTAAGTCACGGGGATGCCAAAACACGTCAACTAGAAATAAGAACAAAACCGGTAACGGCAGCAACGGTATAGTGAGAATTCTGATGACTCAAGAGGGTACCGATGCACACCGGGTTTTGTAAAGTATCACGAAGAAAAGGGAACATCACATGATAACCAAAGGTTCACTCGAATAGCATTCGTGTAATCATAGATACCAACATGAATGTCCACGATTCCGCTATCAGTCATTGAATGAAGGGATTTCGTTCAGTCTATGGTTACCGAACCTACGCGGTCACAAGCTTAAAGTAATCAAGATCTGCTAAGTGTTAATAGGGCGAGAGTGATGAGAATATATTTGTGGAATTGTTTCATTAATATCCAGAATAGTTTCGAGAGGTTCCGGAAGCGTTTCGGGGACACCGAAAGGGTTTCGGTGAATATCGGGTAATACCGGGTATTACTGGTTAATATGTATAGGTGGAAAATGTTTCCGGAGAAGTTAAATTATATATATTATGCTTTGAAAATGTTTAGAACAAAAATATATTTAATTTAATATCAACGGGCCAAATAAGGCCAAGAGGTGGACGAGTTGGGCCACAAGGGCCCAACAAGCGAGGCGCCCCCTTTTCCTAAAGGGGGGGCGAATCCTACTTGGAGGAGGAGTCCTACTCCCCCCCACCTTGGCCGGTGGCCCAAGGGGGATCTTTCCCCCTTGGTGGCAACCCCCTCTTCTCCCCCAATCCTATATATACGAGAGGATTTTCACCCTATGATAACATAAGTTTGGAGCCTCTTCTAGTTGATCTAGTGCACGTTCTAGTTGGTCCTAATTGACTAATTAGGGTGATCCCTAACCACCTCTAATCCTTATAATTAGAAGCCCCATGTGGTTCTAACCTCCTCCCACTAATTCTATAGCGACCATTAGCTCTGAACGACGAAGTGTTGCTGGATCGTGAAGATCGTACGCTTGCAACAAAGTAGAGAGATCGTACTTTCGGTCTTCCGTTCGAGGTATCGTTCATGGGCAGTTTGCAGGATCATCATCAACGTTCGAGGGACTTCAAGTATGATCTACACCGACTCGTCTACTTCCGCTGCACTCTCGGAGTCGGTAACGATCATCGATCACAACTCGTTATGCATCTTCGTATTGTTTTTGGGTGTTCGTAGGGCGATTTTTTGTTTTCTAGCTACTACATTTCCCAACAGCTCCGCCACCTGCCAGCATGCACCACCAAGCCATGGCACGCCAGCCACTGAGTTCGCCGTCAGATGGAAGGAGAGCCCCCCTCCCCTCCTCGCGGTCCCGCTCCAGGAGGGGGCGATGGAGATCCCGCCGCCACCGGCACCGCACGGGCTTTACCCGGCGGTAGGTAGGGGGGAGGTGGGTCGAGGGCCGGCTTCTCGGGCTTGTGCACCCGGGATCAAATTTCTAGTTATTAAATCAATTTGCTGGGCGGTTTTCACAAATGGAAGCAACACATTTGCAGGTCGATACAAAATACTTCCAATTGATCGCCAATGGGTGGCATAGGAAAAAATGTATTTACAGTCTCCAACAAGATGAGGGGAGCACAGGAGGACAGGAGGAGCGCAAGAAGTATATCACCAAATACTACAAATCTCTATTTGGAGTGTCACTTGAAGGGAACTTCACCCTTGATGAGACCCGAACGGATGATATTCCACAAGTCACGGTAGAAGAAAATGATATCCTAACGGCACCATTCTCGGAAGAGGAGGTGAGAGCATCGGTGTTCCAAATGGAACATAACAAAGCTCCAGGGCCAGATGGTTTCCCCACAGAATTCTATCAGAATTTCTGGGATATCATCAAGACCGACCTTTTGGATTTGTTCAATTGTCTTCATGCCGACCGACTAGACCTATTTAGACTTAATTTTGGCGAGATTGTCTTGTTGCCCAAGATTAAGGAGGCCGAACGGATCCAACAGTTCAGACCCATATGCCTCCTTAATGTTAGTTTCAAGATTTTCATCAAAGTGGCCACAAATAGGTTAAACCCGGTAGCTGACAATGTTGTTCGGCCATCTCAAACGGCGTTCATGCAAGGGAGGAATATACTTGATGGCGTAGTAATTTTGCATGAGACCGTTCACGAGATGCACCGGAAAAACATGAGTGTAGTAGTATTGAAAATTGACTTTGAAAAAGCCTATGACAAGGTCAAATGGTCTTTTCTCCAACAAGCCCTAAGAATGAAAGGTTTCTCCAATAAATGGCGTTAGTGGATCCAAAATTTTGTAACTGGAGGTAGTGTGGCCATCAAAGTCAATGATGATGTAGGCCACTACTTTCAGATAAAAAAAGGACTACGACAGGGTGACTCCATGTCTCCAATGTTATTTAACATTGTTGCTGACATGTTGGCTATTCTGATTGAGCGCGCTAAGCAGGACGGCCAGATACAAGGAGTAGTGCCACATCTTGTGGATGGTGGCCTCTCTATTCTGCAATATGCCGATGACAGAATTATTTTTATGGAACACGACCTAGACAAGGCTCGAAACCTGAAACTCTTGCTCTCAGCGTTTGAGCAAATGTCGGGTCTCAAAATTAACTTTCATAAAAGTGAACTTTTTTGCTTTGGAGAAGCCGTTGAGGCGGCTGCCGATTCTGCTGACCTCTTTGGTTGTGCCCATGTGTGACGCCCCCGATTTGACCGTACACTAATCATACACGCAAATGTGTACGATCAAGATCAGGGACTCACGGGAAGATATCACAACACAACTCTACAAATAAAATAAGTCATACAAGCATCATATTACAAGCCAAGGGCCTCGAGGGCTCGAATACAAGAACTCGATCATAGACGAGTCAGCGGAAGCAACAATATCTGAGTACACACATAAGTTAAACAAGTTGCCATAAGATGGCTAGCACAAACTGGGATACAGATCGAAAGAGGTGCAGGCCTCCTGCCTGGGATCCTCCTAACTACTCCTGGTCGTCGTCAGCGGGCAGCGCGTAGTAGTAGGCACCTCCGGTGTAGTAGGAGTCATCGTTGACGGTGGCGTCTGGATCCTGGGCTCCAACATCTGGTTGCGACAACCAGGTAGAAGGGAAAGGGGAAAAGAGGGAGAAAGCAACCGTGAGTACTCATCCAAAGTACTCGCAAGCAAGGAGCTACACTACATATGTATGCATTGGTATCAAATGGAATAAGGCTATCATATGTGGGCTGAACTGCAGAATGCCGGAATAAGAGGGGGATAGCTAGTCCTTTCGAAGACTACGCTTCTGGCAGCCTCCGTCTTGCACCATGTGGAAGAGAATAGACTGAAGTCCTCCAAGTAGCATCGCATAGCATAATCCTACCTGGCGATCCTCTCCTCGTCGCCCTGTAAGAGAGCGATCACCGGTTGTATCTGGCACTTGGAAGAGTGTGTTTTATTAAGTATCCGGTTCTAGTTGTCATAAGGTCAAGGTACAACTCCAAGTCGTCCTGTTACCGAAGATCACGGCTATTCGAATAGATTAACTTCCCTGCAGGGATGCACCACATAACCCAACACGCTCGATCCCATTTGGCCGGACACACTTTCCTGGGTCATGCCTGGCCTCGGAAGATCAACACGTCGCAGCCCTACCTAGGCACAACAGAGAGGTCAGCACGCCGGTCTAAATCCTATGGCGCAGGGGTCTGGGCCCATTGCCCTTTGCACACCTGCACGTTACGAACACGGCCGGTGAGCAGACCTAGCAACCTCCATTACAAAGGAAGTTGCGTTACGCGGTCCAACCCGGCGCGCGCCGCTCAGTCGCTGACGTCAAGAAGGCTTCGGCTGATACCACGACGTCGAGTGCCCATAACTGTCCCCGCGTAGATGGTTAGTGCGTATAGGCCAGTAGCCAGACTCAGATCAAATACCAAGATCTCGTTAAGCATGTTAAGTATCCACGAACGCCGACCAGGGTTAGGCCCACCTCTCTCCTAGGTGGTCTCAACCTGCCCTGTCGCTCCGCCTCAAAGTAACAGTCGGGGGCCGTCAGGAACTCAGGCCCATCACTACCTGGATGGAGCCACCTGCCCCTTCAGCCCCCATCTCCGAACAGTATCATAAGTGATGTAACAGTATAAGTATATATCATATGCCCGTGATCACCTCCCGAAGTGATCACGGCCCAGTAGTATAGCATGGCAGACGGACAAGAGTGTAGGGCCACTGATGGAACACTAGCATCCTATACTAAGCATTTAGGATTGCAGGTAAAGGTAACAACAGTAGTAGCAAGGACAGGCTATCCATTAGGATAGGATAATGAAAAGCAGTAACATGCTACACTACTCTAATGCAAGCAGTAGAGAGAAGAATAGGCGATATCTGGTGATCAAAGGGGGGGCTTGCCTGGTTGCTCTGGCAAGAGAGACGGGTTATCAACACCGTAGTCGTACTGGGTAGCAGCAGCGTCGGTCTCGGTGTCTAGCAAGAGTAAAGGGGGAAGAAACAATAAATATAATGCAAACAAATGCATGACGATGCATGACATGACAAAGCATGATGCTAGGTGTGCCCTAACGCGGTACGAGGTGGTACCGGTGAAGGGGGGAAACGTCCGGGAAAGTATCCCCGGTGTTTCGCGTTTTCGGGCAGAGGAACCGGAGGAGGAAAGGTGCGTGTTCGCCATGCTAGGGATGCGTGGCGGATGAACGGGCTGCGTATCCGGGTTCGTCTCGACGTTCTGAGCAACTTTCATGTTGAAAATATTTTAATCCGAGTTATGGATTAAAAGATATGATTTTTTAAATATTTTATTAATTTTCTAGAATTTAATTAATTATTCAATTTAATTTCGAAAATGGGTTTATGACATCAGCATGATGTCATGCTGACGTCACCAGTCAACAGGGTTGACTGGTCAACCTGACAGGTGGGTCACGCATGTCATACACTGCTCAGTTTAATTAGGGTTTAGCTAATTAATTACTGTTTAATTAAATTAACTTATTAATTAGATTAATTAAACATGATTAATTAACTTAATTAATTAACTAATTAATTAATTATTAATTTAATTAATTTTATTAATTCATTTTTATTTTATTTATTATTATTATTATTTTGAAAAACGTTCAGGGGGCTCGGCCCCACATGTCTGTGGCTAAGGGGGAGATTAATGGGCGCACGGGCGACGGGTTACGGGCGCGGGCGCTGGGTCGGCTGGACCTGGCAGCGTGCGGGCTTGCCGGCGTCCACGACAAGGCAGCCGCAGCCGGCTGGAGCGGGTCAGTGGGGTGAGGGGCCGGCGGCCAAGTGCGACGCGGAAGGGGGGGCGTGCGGGCGCGCATAGCAGGCATCAGACGTGGCGCGGGGGGGAGCAGGGGCAGCGACGCGCGTCGATGGGGTTCGGCACGGGGAGCCAGGACGGCGGCTAGACGACGTTGGGACGAAGGGCACGGCCCCATGCAGCGGCCCTGTGGGCGTCGACGGCCGTGGCCGCAGCCGGAGTAGGGCGACCGCGATGGAGGTGATGGCGGGGGCGCGCGGGTTCGGTGGCGGCTGGCGACGCAGGGGAAAGAGGGAGGCCGTGCGCGGGGTGCCAGAGGCCCAAACAGAGGAGGCGATGCGCGTGGGGGCTTGCGGCGAGCAGGGTTGCGGCACGGGAGCAGCGCAGGCGCGGCCCGGCACGGTTGGCGAAGTAGACCACAGCCAGGGCGAGGCGGGGCGCGCGCGTAGGTGCGAGTGGTGCAGGGGCGTGCGCGCCGAGCGCGGCGTGGTGGCGCGGGTAGAGTCGCGCCGAAGCTGCGGCGAGCATGGGAAGGGGTCCGCGGGCGCGGAGCTGCGGCGCTAGGCGACGGCGGGACTGGCAGAGCAGCGGGGGAGAGGGCGCGCGACACGACAGAGAGAGAAGGGAGGGGGAAGGCTCATGGGGCCGGTAGGGAAATGGCAGCGGTGCGCGAGGAGGGTGATGGGGACGACGACGTAGAGGAGAAGCAGGCCGGCGGAGAAGTCCGGCGAGGCAAGCTCCGGGTGCGGCGGGGCACGGCGTCGGTGGCCTCCTCCTCGATCCCGATCCAATCGGGGGAGAGGGGGAGGAGATATTTTCGGGAGTGGGGGGAGTGTCGGTTGTTGTGGTGGGGTGGGGGGAGTGGATAAGGGGAGGGGTGGCCGGTTGGGCCTGGTGGGCTGAGGCCCAAGGAGGGGGGGCTTGCGGCCTGCCGGGCCGAAGCCTAGGGGCAGGGGGTTTTCTCTTTTTTTTTCTTTTGTTGTTTTGTCTTTCTTTTATTTTTTCTTTTAGTTCCTACTTATTTTAGTTTTAATAAAATACCAAAGTTGTACCTAATTTAGTATAGGTAAATATGCCACAACCACATTTAACTTGGCACATGAAGTAAAATAGTTTGTGATGGTTTATTATTATAAAAGCTTTTAAATAATTGTTTTTGCTACTGTTTTGTTCACTTTAGGGTATTTAGTATTTTATAAAAATTTTGTTCCTGCACCAATAATATCCATGATTTACTTGTCACATTAAGAACATTTTAGTTTTCACTTTTGAAAACTTCAATTGTTTGACTTGATTTTCAATTTGAATTTGAACGGGATTTGAATCATCACAAGATTAACAACAGTAATCATGGTGACATCGCATCATTAGCGGAGGGTTACTGTAGCGTAACTATCCGGGCGTCACAATTCTCCTCTACTACAAGAAATCTCGTCCCGAGATTTAAGAGGTGAAGTAACGGGGAAAGATCTGGTTACGAAATTCTAACGAATCTTCTCGGTCTTGGTTGCTCTTCTCGCAGAGGTCGATCCATTACATTGGCGTCTTCCTTCCTCTATTTCAGGCCATCATGATGAAGTCGTTACCCTTTCTTCGAGAACTTCATCGTACTTACGAAAAAAATAAGGGGGGTTTTTCGGGAGAACGGGCTTCTACAAGGTTGATTATCTGGTCGATAACAACCGGGAAGGTGGAGGAAAGTAACTCTCGAATTGAAACTTAAGAAAATATTGAGAGCAAAGTAAGGAGGTGTCATGGGAAGTTTCGAGCGGGCAGGAAATCGTTCGATGCCTGAAATGGAGTGTGAAAGGGGTTCAAAGCAACGAGAATAAGTATTGCATCTGATACTAGAATAGGTCACTAGGAAGGTGGCTCGTGAATTACATACGAGGCCACGCGCGAGGAACAACCTTGCGAACCAGTGGTGTACAGGAGAGTCAGGTTACGATCTTGTGGAACTATGGGTTATGGGCCCACCATGTGGGATAAAAGTAGGAGTGGTGACATCTTGCATGGTCACGATAGCAAGGCATGTCAGATGCTAGCCTGTTAGTTATGTCGGCAACAACATCGATACCAAGGGCGAGGGACGACGAGAATCATTTTCCTGCTCGTTGAACGAGGCGGACCAATAGGCAAAGTTCTCGTCCATCGGTGGTTACCGGGATGCTATCAACAATGGTAACAGGGTCTTACTGACAGACTTGTACAACGAGGTGCTTACTAAGCAGGGAATTATCACTTCTTAGTTAAGTCAGATTACAAGGAGGCTTAACAAGACAATGGAAAGGAAAATGTGATTATCAGGTTTAACAGAAGAATGGAAAGGAAAATGTGTTTTAAACACATAATCCAGGGATATATCCTTCCCAAGGACAAGCAGAGCATGATATCCGTGGCAGGATATCATGTAGAAAACCCTTTAAGTAAGGGGAGAGAAATTTCATGACATTACCCATACAACGGTGTTTGGATAATGGTTAAAGAAAACTTAGCATTGCACGTTCAATGCTCTTATTGAAAATCGGAGTACCACAGACATGCTTCGAGATAGCATGGACATGGTCAACAGGTGAACATCAGACTTTGGAAACACAAAGGATCCATCAGTAATAACTTATAGAATAAGTCTTACAATTTCCTCATGGAAGAATGGATAACCTTACTGAAAAGGAATCTATAACCATAGGGCCTCCAGCCGGGTGTGCTAAGCACGACATCCTGGGTATAAAAGATGGTAATACTCCAAGGTAAAGAGGAACAAATGCTGGATAGCAAGGAACTCAAGGTATAACACAGAACAAGAACAAGTTTGTGTTGGAGGGAAGGCAATAAGGTTGTCGATGATAACACAATTCATCGAGGGGCAAGGATGGTATTTCTCATTATGACTTTGATTGATATCCTAGAAGAGCTCATAAGATTGATGATGATCACGACACAATTGTTGAGAGATTTCATGAAGATGTAATCGGTTGGTGATGACATCAAGTCAAATGATGATGCAGCGAAAGTCAAATAATACTTGAAGAAGAACTCATAAGAAGTTATGCAGTTCCGTGCTAATCTCGAGATACTAGAGGGGGTAATACTCGATGACGGATCAAAGTAGAGGTTGGACTGGGGTATTGCTCTACAGAAAACAAGAGCTTAAACTTGCACGCGAAATGGTATTTAAAGGAGAACATGGTCGGAACCACGATTGCAAAAGGTCAGATCCCAGATATAAGATGAACTTATACCAAGGGAATAATTTAATTTAAGAGAAGCTTTAACGATAAGATCTACATCGTGTCCATGGGCATGAACACAAGGGCTCAAGGTCGACTCCCACTTCTTCAATGCATAACCTTTCATTTTACTTCTCGCTTTTGATGAGGCTGTAGTGTAGAAATTTTATGTGGCGGAGCAACATAAGAGTATGACTCGCGAAAACTTTCGGGTTCATACCGTTTGGGGAAGGCATAGGTTCAACCCATCAGGGCATCTTAGGAGTATATACCACAAATTTCAAGAATAAATAACACAAGCTCGATAGTAGAGCATGCTTGAGAAAGCAGAGGATACAATTTACCAAAGGCATTATGTATCCGAGGAAAGGCTCACAGACTTATTGAATATGATGGACGCTGTCGGATAAAATCCAACAAAGGATCTGGTGGTCCTCAAGGGATCTGGTGTGAGCATCGGTACTCAACCAGAGGGAGAAACAATGCAAGGAGATCAGACTTTAGAAACAACTGACTAATTCAAGGCTCAAATGCAAAGGAATTATCAATTCCAAGACAGGGGATCAGAAGCAATGCTCTGATCAGGGATGGATAAGTTGAATAGCCTTAGGGGTACGATCGATGGTCAATTGATTGGTCGGGATCTAGCTCATGTTTAAACTGGCGTCTGAGCTGGAAGGATGAATTCTAGGATCCGACTGATGATTGCGTGCATTCGCACTCATGTTGAATCAATAGGATCAAAATGACGATGGCAAAGAATGCCAATAAGATTACTATACTTATGGGATTAACCATAACGCAAGCAGGCAAAGAATTTCAAGAGCAATAAGCTGCTGAGGATTTTCGGAAGATCGAATAGTATTTCGAAGACCATTGTGAAACACATGAACAATTGGGGGGTGAGCGGATACTCGATAAGTGCAAGAATTATCCATAGGGGTATTCAAGTGACAAGGAACAGCAAGGCAGTAAGCTCAAAGGATTATCGAAACAACGACAAGTATTACGGGGTATCTTGTAATAACAAGACCAACTGGGGATGAATGTAAGAACAACAACTGCAAGTAGTTATCCATAAGGGTTAACGGTGGAAGGGGAATTGCAAACGCGATGAACACAAGTTCTCGGGTTAACAGCGGAGAGTATCTTCAGGGTCTTCACGTACAGCAGACGATCATCAGTAATAAGGGGCTCTCCGGGTGAAAGTGATAGCGAGATCCTAATGTTAGATTTAGCAAAATTCATTTAACCCGAATAGAAGAGAGTTCAGAGTCCTAGAGTAAAGATCGAGGAGTAAAAGATCCTAATACCACCCAGATGGCGACGTGGGCCCGTAAGACACACAGCCATGTTAGTAAAAGTTTTTGTAATGTCTAGACCCAACTTAGGCCAAGGAGTGTGTAAGGGGGATTCCTACAGGCATTCGGCTCTGATACCAACTTGTGACGCCCCCGATTTGACCGTACACTAATCATACACGCAAATGTGTACGATCAAGATCAGGGACTCACGGGAATATATCACAACACAACTCTACAAATAAAATAAGTCATACAAGCATCATATTACAAGCCAAGGGCCTCGAGGGCTCGAATACAAGAACTCGATCATAGACGAGTCAGCGGAAGCAACAATATCTGAGTACACACATAAGTTAAACAAGTTGCCATAAGATGGCTAGCACAAACTGGATACGGATCGAAAGAGGCGCGGGCCTCCTCCCTGGGATCCTCCTAACTACTCCTGGTCGTCGTCAGCGGGCAGCCCGTAGTAGTAGGCACCTCCGGTGTATTAGGAGTCGTCGTCGACGGTGGCGTCTGGATCCTGGGCTCCAACATCTGGTTGCGACAACCAGGTAGAAGGGAAAGGGGAAAAGAGGGAGAAAGCAACCGTGAGTACTCATCCAAAGTACTCGCAAGCAAGGAGCTACACTACATATGTATGCATTGGTATCAAATGGAATAAGGCTATCATATGTGGGCTGAACTGCAGAATGCCGGAATAAGAGGGGGATAGCTAGTCCTTTCGAAGACTACGCTTCTGGTAGCCTCCGTCTTGCACCATGTGGAAGAGAATAGACTGAAGTCCTCCAAGTAGCATCACATAGCATAATCCTACCCAGCGATCCTCTCCTCGTCGCCCTGTAAGAGAGCGATCACCGGTTGTATCTGGCACTTGGAAGAGTGTGTTTTATTAAGTATCCGGTTCTAGTTGTCATAAGGTTAAGGTACAACTCCAAGTCGTCCTGTTACCGAAGATCACGGCTATTCGAATAGATTAACTTCCCTGCAGGGATGCACCACATAACCCAACACGCTCGATCCCATTTGGCCGGACACACTTTCCTGGGTCATGCCCGGCCTCGGAAGATCAACATGTCGCAGCCCTACCTAGGCACAACAGAGAGGTCAGCACGCCGGTCTAAATCCTATGGCGTAGGGGTCTGGGCCCATCGCCCTTTGCACACCTGCACGTTGCGAACGCGGCCGGTGAGCAGACCTAGCAACCTCCATTACAAAGGTAGTTGCGTTACGCGGTCCAACCCGGCGCGCGCCGCTCAGTCGCTGACGTCAAGAAGGCTTCGGCTGATACCACGACGTCGAGTGCCCATCACTGTCCCCATGTAGATGGTTAGTGCGTATAGGCCAGTAGCCAGACTCAGATCAAATACCAAGATCTCGTTAAGCGTGTTAAGTATCCGCGAACGCCGACCAGGGCCAAGCCCACCTCTCTCCTAGGTGGTCTCAACCTGCCATGTCACTCCGCCTCAAAGTAACAGTCGGGGGCCGTCGGGAACTCGGGCCCATCACTACCTGGATGGAGCCACCTGCCCCTTCAGCCCCCATCTCCGAACAGTATCATAAGTAATGTAACAGTATAAGTATATATCATATGCCCGTGATCACCTCCCAAAGTGATCATGGCCCAGTAGTATAGCATGGCAGACGGACAAGAGTGTAGGGCCACTGATGGAACACTAGCATCCTATACTAAGCATTTAGGATTGCAGGTAAAGGTAAAGGTAACAACAGTAGTAGCAAGGACAGGCTATGCATCAGGATAGGATAACGAAAAGCAGTAACATGCTACACTACTCTAATGCAAGTAGTAGAGAGAAGAATAGGCGATATCTGGTGATCAAAGGGGGGCTTGCCTGGTTGCTCTGGCAAGAGAGAGGGGTCATCAACACCGTAGTCGTACTGGGTAGCAGCAGCGTCGGTCTCGGTGTCTAGCGAGAGTAAAGGGGGAAGAAATAATAAATATAATGCAAACAAATGCATGACGATGCATGACATGACAAAGCGTGATGCTAGGTGTGCCCTAACGCGGTACGAGGTGGTACCGGTGAAGGGGGGAAACGTCCGGGAAAGTATCCCCGGTGTTTCGCGTTTTCGGGCAGAGGAGCCGGAGGGGGAAAGGTGCGTGTTCGCTATGCTAGGGATGTGTGGCAGACGAACGGGCTGCGTATCTGGGTTCGTCTCGACGTTCTGAGCAACTTTCATGTTGAACATATTTTAATCCGAGTTACGGATTAAAAGATATGATTTTTTAAAGATTTTATTAATTTTCTAGAATTTAATTAATTGTTCAATTTAATTTCGAAAATGGATTTATGACATCAGCATGATGTCATGCTGACGTCACCAGTCAACATGGTTGACTGGTCAACCTGACAGGTGGGTCCCGCATGTCATACACTGCTCAATTTAATTAGGGCTTAGTTAATTAATTATTGTTTAATTAAATTAACTTATTAATTAGATTAATTAAACATGATTAATTAACTTAATTAATTAACTAATTAATTAATTATTAATTATTAATTTAATTAATTTTATTAATTCATTTTTATTTTATTTTTTATTATTATTATTTTGAAAAACGTTCAGGGGGCTCGGCCCCACATGTCTGTGGCTAAGGGGGAGATTAACGGGCGCACGGGCGACGGGTTACGGGCGCGGGCGCCGGGTCGCCTGGACCTGGCCGCGCGCGGGCTTGCCGGCGGCCACGACAAGGCAGCCGCAGCCGGCTGGAGTGGGTCAGCGGGGTGAGGGGCCGGCGGCCAAGTGCGACGCGGGAGGGGGGCGTGCGGGCGCGCATAGCAGGCGTCAGACGTGGCGCGGGGGGGAAGCAGGGGCAGCGACGCGCGTCGACAGGGTTCGGCATGGGGAGCCAGGACGGTGGCTAGACGACGTTGGGACGAAGGGCACGGCCCCAGGCAGCGGCCCTGTGGGCGTCGACGGCCGTGGCCGCGGCCGGAGCAGGGCGACCGCGGCGGAGGTGATGGCGGGGGCGCATGGGTCCGGTGGCGGCTGGCGACGCGGGGGAAAGAGGGAGGCCATGCGCGGTGTGCCAGAGGCCCAAACAGAGGAGACGACGCGCGTGGGGGCTTGCGGCGAGCAGGGTTGCGGCGCGGGAGCAGCGCGGGCGCGGCCCGGCGCGGTTGGCGAAGTAGACCGCAGCCGGGGCGAGGCGGGGCGCGCGCGTAGGTGCGAGCGGTGCAGGGGCGTGCGCACCGAGCGCGGCGTGGTGGCACGGGTAGAGTCGCGCCGGAGCTGCGGCGAGCATGGGAAGGGGGAAGGGGTCCGCGGGCGCGGAGCTGCGGCGCTAGGCGACGGCGGGACTGGCAGAGCAGCGGGGGAGAGGGCGCGCGACACGACAGAGAGAGAAGGGAGGGGGAAGGCTCACGGGGCCGGTAAGGAAATGGCAGCGGTGCGCGAGGAGGGTGATGGGGACGACGACGTAGAGGATAAGCAGGCCGGCAGAGAAGTCCGGCGAGGCGAGCTCCGGGCACGGCGGGGCGCGGCGTCGGTGGCCTCCTCCTCGATCCCGATCCAATCGGGGGAGAGGGGGAGGAGATATTTTCGGGAGTGGGGGGGAGTGTCGGTGGTTGTGGGGGGAGTGAGGGGAGTGGATAAGGGGAGGGGGTGGCCGGTTGGGCCTGGTGGGCTGAGGCCCAAGGAGGGGGGGCTTGCGGCCTGCCGGGCCGAAGCCCAGGGGCAGGGGGTTTCTCTTTTTTTTTCTTTTGTTGTTTTGTCTTTCTTTTATTTTTTCTTTTAGTTCCTACATATTTTAGTTTTAATAAAATACCAAAGTTGTACCTAATTTAGTATATGTAAATATGCCACAACCACATTTAACTTGGCACATAAAGTAAAATAGTTGTGATGGTTTATTATTATAAAAGCTTTTAAATAATTGTTTTTGCTACTGTTTTGTTCACTTTAGGGTATTTAGTATTTTATAAAAATTTTGTTCCTGCACCAATAATATCCATGATTTACTTGTCACATTAAGAACATTTCCGTTTTCACTTTTGAAAACTTTAATTGTTTGACTTGATTTTCAATTTGAATTTGAACGGGATTTGAATCATCACAAGATTAACAACAATAATCGTGGTGACGTGGCATCATTAGCGGAGGGTTACTGTAGCGTAACTATCCGGGCGTCACAACATGGCCAATTCCTGATTAAACATTTGAGAATATCGATCCACTATCGGTGTCTCACCATTGTGGAGTGGAAACATGTAGAGGAGCGTCTAGAGAAACGATTGAGCAGTTGGAAAGGCAAACTGCTCTCAGTTGGAGGACGGCTGGTGTTGATTAACTCCGTACTCACAAATATGGTTCTCTATATGCTTTCTTTTTTCCAACTCCCAAAAGGGGTCCTGCAAAGATTGGATTATTTTAGATCCAGATTTTTTGGCAAGGAGATGGAGAAAAGAAAAATATCGGTTGGCCAAATAGAGCATGGTTTGTAGGCCAAAAAATCAAGGCGGCCTTGGAATTCATGACCTACAGGTCAAGAATGAGGCCTTGCTCAGTAAATGATTGTTCAAACTTCTTACTGAGGATGGTGTTTGGCAAACCATGTTGCACAACAAGTATCTAGATCAAAAGGCGGTGTCCCAGGCATATTGGAAACCTGGTGACTCACACTTCTGGGCTGGCCTAATGGCGGCAAAGAAACATCTCTTTCGCTTTGGTCTTTCACGATAAAAGACGGGTCGGAGATTCGATTCTAGAAAGACATCTGGCTAGGCAATGCCAGTCTCAGATAACAATATCCAGCCTTATATAGCATTGCTCGCGATAAGAACAACACTATTGCGCGCGTGCTCAATTCATCCCCGCCGAACATTTCGTTTAGGCGGGACTTGATTGGCCCCAGACTTCTGTCATGGCATAATCTTTTGTCCCGGTTGGATTTGATTAACCTGACACAAGGTCGGGATGTGTTTCGCTGGAATCTTACTACATCGGGGTCTTTCACAGTACTCTATATATCGTGCGCTCACACATTCTGAGGTACCAGTGAGTAATAACAAAAAAATTTGGAAGTTCAAGATTCCACTAAAAGTGAAAATTTTCATATGGTATCTTCGTAAGGGAGTTTTGTTAACCAAAAACAACCTCGCACGACGCAACTGGCCAGGGAGTAAGAAGTGTCGTTTTTGTACTCATGACGAGACAATCAAACACCTCTTTTTCCAATTCAAGTTTGCACGTTCTACGTGGTCAATCATCCAAATAGTATCAAATATATATCCGCCCATAAGTGTTGCCAATATATTTGGTCACTCGTTGGACGATATTCCAAATAGATTTAAAGCGTTTATAAGGGTGGGAGCGTACGCCTTAATTTGGTCGCTCTGGCTATGTAGAAACGATTTGGTTTTTAATGAAAAAGGATGCTTCTTCTCTGTAGGTTATTTTTTGTCGTACGCACTCGCTTTATATGTGGTTTATGCTACAACGATCGGAGCATCAATCGTTGTTCAAGGCGGTGTGTACGCGGTTGGAGCAGCTGGCTACGGAGGTTTTTTCCCAACATGGGTGGCAGCATAACCTCCGGATCGACCTACCACCACCTTCGACATAGGCATAGTGTCGGTCTATAGGACTGTTGCCGATATGTCGGTTTATATTTCATGTTTTTTGTCAGACTTTTGAATTTGGCTGTATGCATATTAGTTATGCGGCCGGATGTTACTCATAATGTTTTGTATTCCCTTGATGCTACATTCTGAGATAATAAAATCGCTCTTTATCGAAAAATGTCGACCGCGTGTATGTTGATCAGTCCATTGACTGAAACTAACAAAACCACTGCGAAAGGCATCTAAAATAAGCGCAGTAGCACACCACCAATTCAGAAGAGAACAAGAGGTAGCCATCCACTCCACTACGCGTCCAAATTAGGGTCGCATGTACAGGCAATACTGCGAGTATCTCGACATTTTTCCAAACAAAAATGCTATCTTGCCTACTTTGACTTGGTTTCTTGCGTCTCCACTCTGAATTTCTCCTTGTTATTTCAGTTTGCACAGCGATTTCACCAATGGAAGCAAACACAATTTGCACAGCGGGTTAGCTCGACAAATTTACTTGCTGCTAGTACGGCATGACATGGATGGTGCGGCTGTCGTAGGAGGAGGAGACCATGCCCTTCCTCTCCTGCTCCATCCTCACGGCTCTCAGCAGCTCGCCGGCCATCCTCGACGTCGCCGGCGAGCAGTCCCCTTGCATCACCACCAGCAGCTTCCCCACCGCTTCCGGCGCGGCTGCCAGCGCCTCCCTCATCTTCCGCTCCCCGCCCCCCGCGCAGCACGACAGCCAGAGCAGCGCCACCGCGGCCTCGCGCCCCATTTGCCCCACCCGTATCATCCTGCCCATCACGGCCGCCGCCACCTCCGCCGCGTCCTCGGCGATGGCTGCTTTACCGTCGCTGCAGCGGGCCGCCTCTACTAACAGCATCAGCGCGGACTCCGCCGCGGCCGTGGGCGCTGCCGCCACGGCCAGCGCGAGCGCGGGCACTGCGCCGGCTCGGACCATCGACGCTCGTGCGGGCCGCCCGCGTACCTGCACGGCCGCGGCCATGCACAGGATGGCTGCCGGCGACGCGGCCTCCTTGAGGATCCTCACCAGATCGGGGAACAGCTCCGACCTGTCGGCGATTGCGGTCTTGACGTCGGCGTCCGGCACGGGCGACGTCAGGATCGCCTCGAGAACCACGACGCCGGTCGGACCTGCTGCGAGCAGCGTCGCCACGACGCGCCCCAGATCGCCGGCCACGAGCGCGGTGATGAGGGCTTTCTTGGCATCTTCGCTGACTCCGCCCGCGGACAAGACGGCAGCCATGGCCTCCACGGCCATCTTGACCCGCCCACGCTTCTCGGTGCCGTCCCGGGTCAGGTAGGGCACCATCTCCGGCGCCACAGTGGCCAGGATCCTCACCGCGTCGACGCGCGCGTCGGTGCCGGCGCCCCCCTTGGCGAAGGAGAGGAGCGCCGGCACGGTGGAATCAAGATCAGCGGCGACGGCGGACGCGACGGAGGCCTGCTTCCCTTTCTCCGGCGCGATCTTGGCGGCCAGCGAGCGCACGGCCTTCTCCGCGGCGGCGGGCTCACCGTGCGAGGCGGCGAGCTGCGAGAGCGCCTCCTCGGGCGAGGGCGAGGGGGGCAGCGTGGCGGCGTGCAGGTGGATGAGGCGGCGAAGGAGCAGGTTGGGCACCAGGTCGGTGGACGCGAGCGGCAGCCGCGTGGCCGGGCAGGTGCGGTGGCCGGAGTCGAGCCAGCGCTGTATGGACGCCCGGTCGTAGGTGGCGCCGGTGGGGAGGCTCACCGGCGAGCGCATCACCTCGAGCGAGATCGGGCACTTGAACGCGGCGGGCGTGGTCGGGGAGGCGGCCATCACGAGGGGCTCCGGCGGCCGGATCCGCCGCCTGGCCTGCTGTCCGGCGACGAGCGCGTCCATGGCGATTGGCGGGGATTGCTGAGCTGAGCTGCTGGGGACGGACAGTGGGGGGAGGAAGTGCGGGCGGCCGAGGCCTTAAGAACGAGTGGGGGGTGATGTCAGCGGGTCAACGGTCAAAGTCAAGTGGGTGGGGATGGTGGTGTTGACGTTTTCGCTCTCGATAAGGACGGCCATTGCCCATTGGTAGAGCAGCCCCGTGCCATCGCCAATGGAACCAGCGGAGCGTGGAGGATGGATGGGGACGAAGATGCCAATATAATTCAGACTTTTTTGCGGGGCCTGCTTCGGGCTTTGTTCGTTTAAAATGTGAGAACATTGAGACTTTGTTTCGTTTGAATGATAGCCATGCTCCTTCATCCAATTTCTTTTGTGCTAGAAATCAGCAGAAAATTTGGCCTTTTTTTCACCAGCTACAGTAAACACGTGACAGTCAAATATTATGATTTCAACAAAACAGAGAACTTTTGCAAAAATTACTCTAGAAATGTACAATTAATTTTTTTTCCCGTCATATCGTTGATGAGAGCTGAACTGCAAATTGTATCTTAACTTCTGCATTCATGCCTCAAGTTGTCGTCAAAAAAATAGTTGCCGTCAGAATATAGCTATTGCAATATATTTGTCACTTTAATATAAATCATACTGCACTTCAGCAAATTTATCATAAAGTTATTTGCTATAGATGGCAACAGAGTTGATCTCCATCTAGGAGTGCCTTCTCATCCTTAGAGCATCTCCAGCCGTTGGCCCCCCAGGGGCGCCTAAAATCGCTCCCTGGGGGTGAGCCGGTGCAAAAAATCGTCCTGGGGGCGAATTGGTCCCTAGCCGCCAGCCCCAGGGCCGTCCCCAGTCGCGTTCAAAAAATTTAAAAAATATAGAAAAGTTCAAAATTCGGCGAAATTCGGCATATATTACATTAAAAAATCGGGTTTTTATTACATAATATATATATAATTAAAAAACTGGCTAAAAGCGGAGTAGTCGTCGTCATCGTCGTCCGGCTTCTCCTCCTTGACGCGCCCGTCCCTGGTGGACCCCTGACCGGCGTCGCCTATGCGGGCTGGTGGGGGCGGCGCGTCGTCGTCGTCGCTGTCCTCGATGACGACGATTCCTCCTTCGTCGCGGCCCCGACGGCGCTGCGCGAATTGCCGCAGGGCGGCGCACTGGCGCTCCCTCGCCATCTTCAGGGAATCTGCGTGCGCCCATTCTAGGGCCGCGTCGTCATCGAGCTCGACGTCACCGCCGTGCTCCGTCTTCACCGCGGGGAGGCCCGGCTCCGTATTCACCGGCGCCAGGCCCGGCTCCGTCTTGGGCTTGACGAAGCGCGGAGGAGCCGGCGAGGAGGCGCGCCGGCCGCCCTCATTGATGACGATGTCGGCGCTGCGAGTGCGTCGGCCGAGCGGCGTCTCCGCTGCGGGCTCGGCCTTGACGCCGAGTAGCGCCGGACGAGTGTGAGGAAGAGCGGGAGGAGGAGGAAGAAGAGGAGGCGCCGAACCTCCTGGGCAACCATTGCTCGTCGCATCGGCGGTGAGCCGTGGCCGTGGCGGCCGCCCTCGCCGGGGGGTATGCCAACGGCGGGTCGTTGCCGCCCTCGAGGTACGTCAAAACGCCCTCGAGGGTGCGGCCGGGGACACACCCCACCACAGGTGGCGTCCCTCGCTATTCTTCGGTCCGGCCACCACCGGCGCGCTGTTGGTGGACGCCATCCTTTGTTGCTGCCGGCGCTGGAAGTACGCCGTCCACGCCGCTATGTTGTCGACGGCGTACTCGGGAAGGGCGAGCTGGGCGTCGGTGAGGGAGGCGCGCACGACGTCGACCTCGCCGACGAAGTAGCCCGGTTTCGCCACGGCGTCAGGCAACGGGGGAATGGGCACTCCCCCGTTGCTGAGCCTCAACCCCGTTGGCCCGGCGCGCATGTCCGGCAGCGTCGGGATGTTCGTCTGGAACAGGAGCCAAGACTCCTGTTCGCGGAGCGAGCGGCGGCCGAAGCCGTTGGCCGTGGCCTCATCTCTGGGGAATCGCTCGGCCGTCAGGAGAGGGATGGAGGGCTCGACGGCGGCGCTCGGGAGAGGGAGGGCTCGGCGGCGACTCTCGGGAGAGGTAGAGGGCGGGCTAGGGCTGGTGTGGCTGGTGTGGCCAGAGGTGAGGGAGGCCACCGGCTTATATGGCGGCGCCGCCCCGTGTGTATGCGTGCGAAGGAGGGGTGCGTCGGCGCGCCGCCCCGTGACGCGCTGCCCGTGAGGAATCAATGGTAAGGCTGACTGGCGGCAGCCTTGCCATTGATTCCCCACGGAAAACCGAGGCGTTCGGGGAAGAAGGTGCGCGGTGTCACTGACGCGGCGGGCCTGCGGCTCTTTCGCGTCAAAACCGCTCGCCCCGGCGCCCCCGAGCGCCCCTCAGCGCGCCGGGTTCGGCCTGGGTCTGCCGGAGCTAAATTGGACCCAGGTCGGCGAAATCGGGCTCCTGGGGACGCGATTGGACCGATTTTTCTACGCCGACGTGGAAAAAACACCTGGAAAAGCCTTTCTAAGGGCGTGGTTGAAGATGTTCTTATCCCCCATTTAGCAGTCATGGCATTTTTCTTCCCGTCACAATCTCATTAGATTCGGGGCGGGCATCGGGTTCCCAATTAGAAACCAAATTCAAGTAATATTACGATGTTCTTGTAGCATTGCCTTTTGGACATTGTAAAAAAACTTAGTTTTGTAGTAACATATACATACTATAATGATAATACGTAACTTTCATACGGGAAATATTACTAAAACACACCCGCAAAAAAATATAAGAGTCTTTCGTCTCTTAATTAGTGTACACAATATATCAGGGCGTAGCAGGAAACATGGATGGGCTAGACCTTTCCATCCGCTAATAATTATCAGGTTTGCTAAAACATATCTAAATATGTCATAAGTATTACACATTTAAGTTCCACATTATTTATTTTACACATAGATTCGTGTGGGTATTTTTTCCCCTTTTCTTTTATGTTAACAGAGTCACTTAGACGTGCAATAATTAGGGCATATCTAGATGTGCCCTAGACTGACCCATCATAATGGACATAGCATGTTTTAGTGGATATAAAAAATTTAGCTCCCAAATAAATCTTTGTTTACAAAAAAGTGTATACATATAAGTAAAAAAACAGAGTGCTTGATAAATGTACTAGATTTCATGATTAAAAATTCAAACATGGCCTGCGCAAACAAGACAATATGATGATACATATAAAATGCCGAAGAGTGATATAGTAGTGACCGTAATGACATGGATCTGTCTAGGGCACATCTTATATGTAAGTATTATACATATCACTCTTCGCCATAGCATGGTAGTGATCGTAAATATATGGGTCTATTTAGGGCATATCTCATCTCCTTTTGTTTTTCCCATGCCACTGGCTATCCATTTTCTGTTTCCTTTCTGCACAACCATATTATATCTTCACACATAAACTTGTGTTTCTTAAATTTGTAAAACATGTAAATATATTTATAATAAAACAAAATGAAATAAAGAGCTCACTAGAGTTTGAAACTCAAAAAGAACTGCCACGTGTTAGCAGTTGTTTTCTTTCTATCACATGTATCTTAGCCAATGGTATGCTAAACTCCACACTCTCGTTTTAATAATCAAAGATGGCTATATTCCTTCAATTCCATAATGAGAAAAATATCTTTTTTTTTCATAATATCAAATACATATCACTAGAGACTCATGAGACATATTTTCATATTGTATATAGTTGTCATTATGCCTAAAGAGATAGTGGTTACAATATCAAATAACATATCATTACATACTCACGAGATTTTTTTTTCATATTTAATATGTTTGGTAGTGTAATTGTAGATAATTGTCTATATAAACATAGTCAAAGTTGCAAAAACCTGACTTATAAAAAAATGAGTAAAATACACTGGAGGTACTAAAAGTATTTCAAGTATGTCAAGTAGGTCCTAAAAGTTTGAAATCATTCACCATGGGTTCTAAATGTGTGTAAGTCGTTCACTACGGGTCCTAAAAGTATTTCAAGTGTGTCAAGTAGGTTCTAAAAGTCGCGGGTAAATTACACATATAGGTCTCGTGGTGAACGATTTTGAACTTTTAATATCTACTTGACACATTTGAAATACTTTTAGGACCTCCAGTGTATTTTACTTAAAAAGAATCTATATGAACTAGATCATGAAACGGAGGAAGTACATATTAAAATCATTATGCCTAAAGAGATAGAAGTCATCACCTTAACTAAAAATTTCTTGGCTAGCAGACGTCATTCTTGTTCATTAATTATTAACGAATTTAAATCGACATACTTTACCACGCATGTCGTGTGGCAAATTTATATTTTTATTTTGCTTCATCATTATTGCTAAAAGTTATGCTTTGCAACGTACCCTGAGCTGAATTTAAATGAAAAGCGGGTTAACAAGTGGGTTCGGTGCATAGTACAACATTTAGGCCTTAATCAGCCAACTAATTCCACCAAAGTTATAAAAGACCTGCCCGTACATGTGTAGTGACCCTGAAAATCTTTCGAACCAGCAAATAAAAGGTTGGTCAAGCTTTTAGAAAGATGGGAATCAACTTTACCGATTTTTTTTTCTTTCCGGAAAGGCCGAGAGAGAGACATCGGGTCTTGGAACTGCTGACCAAATGCCTGGAGGAAACTCAATACAACATCTAAGCATTGTTCCTCTAGTGATACATAGTTAGCCATCCAAACTCCAAAGAATGCATGCATGCAAAAGCCATGGAGCATCGCTAAGCACGCTTTGCGCCGTCAAATCTCCAGCCCAAACTGAGTTTTCAGCCGAGTTCCATCCGGACCGAACGCAGCGCACATCGGTCGTGGAATCCGGGGAGGGGGGTCAGTCGGGGCGCTTTGCCGCTGGCCACAGGGAGCGCGACCACTTCTTTTCCCGAAAGCGCGACACGCCGCGCGGGATGAGAGTGGAATCGCACAAAGCCGGCATGATTGGCGAGGAAGACGACGACACAAGGCACGGCATGAAAGCGAGACCAAAGGCGGCGAGCTGACCGGCGGGGAGATACTTCCCTTGCCCCGTTTTGTGTCAAACAGCCTGCAGATCTGTCACGGGGCTAAGTGGCATCCCGGCGACGTAATGGCGCCGGATACCTTGTTTAGGAGGCAAAACTGGATGAAGGGGATGGAATAATCCTTGGCCCTTTTTTTGACGAAACTTCGCGTCCGGATGGGAAAGGTGGAGTCAAGGGGAATATAGGGAGGAAAACGAAATATGCTTTGGATGATGTGCCGGACGTCGCGGACGCCCCTTTTCTTTGTCCCCGAAGAACCGAGATGAGAGATGTGATCTCCTTTTTGGACCGGCTAATTGCCGGCTTTGCTCGTCAGGTACGCTATTTGCACGTCCTAATTTTAGGTGTCCCTTTCTGCCGTCAGATCATGTTGCAATTTGCAGACTCGGAGCTAATTTTAAGTGTCGACGTTGACGCTGGGCACTGCGAGAAGCCACGTCGAGAAAAGGAAAATCGTGGCATAAGTGCTTGCTTAGTGAGAAGCAATATAGGTCTGCTTGGGAGTAAAGTTGAACGCTTGGAGCTGACTTCCCAATACCCGCTGCTAAGCCTGGTCACAATGGGCAAGAACATAAGCTAGTAACTTACACACTTCTCTAGACTATGTTACTACTTCCATAGTGAGTAGGAACATCTATGTAGTGTCATGCAACAATGTATTTATATTAGGTTATAGACTCATTGTTTCTTGGAGTGTGTGATGTTCCGGTAACTTAGCTAGTTACCACAAGCACCTCTCTCTTCATTAAATATGTGCCACATAAGCAAAATTGTATTAGAGTGTGTGATGTTACTCCTAAGTTCCTCCCCATTGTGACCAGCCTAAGAGCAACTCTTATAGAGTTGTTGGACCGCAAAAAAAATGAAGGTTAAAATAAGCACGGTAAGGGCATCTCCAATGCCGATCCGCAAATTTCGTCCCGCATGCATCAGCAAGCATTGGGGAGCAGTCTGCGGACACGGATGCGGGAGACCGTCATCCAATGTTGCCTGCATACATCCACTTTTTTTAAAGCCCGCACGTTCAATTAGCCGCATATATAGAGCCCAGATGTTCAAATAGCTGCATACAACACTAATTCAAATTTTTAAAAGTTCAAATATTACATTTCAACACTGTTGTCCCCTTTAACTGTCCACTGATGCTCAATCAGATCTTCCTTCAGCTGCTCGTGAGTTGGTCGATGCCAAATTTGTTGATGCATTTGAATAAACTCTTCAAATATGGGCGAATTCTGGTCTGAAAGTTCGATAGGATCACACATGTGGCCTGAGACATAGAGTTCTGGTATGGGTGTGCATGGCGGCCGGGGTGGTAGAGCGGCGGCGAAGCCAAGAGAGAAAGAAGAAATGAGAGAAAATGACAAGGAGGGAGCCGCGGGGCCTCGGAAGGGTTTGGGTGGGCCGGCGTGTCAGAATCCTACGTGTCTAATGTACGGACTCCCGAAAAGCCCCTCGTGTATGTCTTGGATTTGCCGAAAAAAGTACGTCCCGACCGCTTGGTGGGTCGATACTGACCTGGCGTTGGATGGTAAATCGTGTCCAGGCCGCGCGGTCCGGACAGTTGCGTGCGGTTTGATGGTCCGCCTTGAAGATGCCCTAAAGTCAGAGTCGGCAAAAATCAACCTGCATAAAATTCCCTTCAAGTAAGATCCATCTGTAATTTGGCCATAGCTTCTTCCCCAATAATCCTTGATTCGGAGCAACACTTTCTTCCAGACAAGCAAACATTTTATTCAAAATAGGGGTGAAAAATTAATGGCATTGTAACTGTACATTCATATAACAAGTAAACTACTTGTGGCTACTGCTTAGAACTAATAAACAATAGTACTTGTGGCCACATGGGCCGCTAACTAGCCTACTTGTGGCTACGAGGGCGGCGGCGGGAGTTGCTGGTGTTGAACGTGCCGACATTGGAGGCTTGGAATGCGGCATTCGACGTCGCAATTTGGTGGAAATGGGCCTATCCTCACGCCGGCCATGCATGGTGATGACACTGTGCACCGTGATGGTGCGGAAATGGACCTAAGCGGCCTCGTCCTATGGTTCCATTCACCATTGTCGACGTCGACGAAGGGCACAAGTCCCAAATTCGTAGCTCCCGCTCAATCCATTCTCCCTTTCAAAAATATTTATCCACCAGTAGATTTTTTAGATTCAACCTCAACTATGTTACAACAACAAACATTATGAAACTGCGCAGAGAGTTAAGAAAACTTTACCACATTAGATGTGTAAGCTAAACATGTGGATCCTTAAGCAGATCCCACGATAGCTCAAAAACGTTGCTCTCTAACTAGAAAAGTAAATGATGCCAGCATTTGCATTGAATGATGCACACATCATTTTATTGATTATTGCAAAGTTCATTGTGAGAGTACAATAAATTTCAGAAAATATACTGCCACACATGGATGCCCCAAGGGCAAATTAAAACAAAAATTAAGAAATAAGCCTCATGCATCACAAATCCTACTAGTAGGCCACCAACCATATCAACTGAACAAATGTTGAGAGACCATCTTCCACTGGTTGCACCCAGAGACTGTCGACACTCACTCTTCCTCCTGGCAAAGTGATGACCACATATGGATCCAGCTGATAGCTTTGAAGATAACCTGCAATAAAATCACAAATTCTATTCTGTTAAAAATACAAAAAATACAATTGTTTCAAGTGGCCTAAAGTAAAGAGCAAATCCCCAGAAAGATATGAGACTCCCAAAGTAAAGCGCAAATTCCCACATAGATCCGAGGCTTCAACTGAGGATGCACCCCAACTAACCAGTTTTCGAACATATTTATACTACTAGTGGGTGGAGATAGATTAACAATTATTGGATAGATGGACACAACAGTTTGGCAAGGGGACAGTGAAGGAAAGCAACACTTAATGCATCCTTGCCAATATGACCTTACGATTTGAATAATACATGCATATTTTTATTTTCAACGGGACTTTTGTCATTTTCCAAATATATTTGTGGTGGAAAGGTTACACATCATTGATGAGGTACAAATAAATGGATTTGACTGGGAAGGCACCTGAATTAGTCAACTTCCAAAGAAATGTGTTTGATTCACGTCAAAGGTTGACGTCAACCTTTCAAAAAGATTTAGCCAGTTGTTCATTTGTCCCCGATTAGTGGTCTTCAAAAGACAACATTAAACGTTTTTTCTCGCGTAACTGAGGTAACATAGACATCTTTCGTTGTATAGTATGATAGAGGCGCCGGTATTGCATCCCTAGCCATTTATCTTACGAGGAGCCTAATAGTTAGGCCATTAACTACCACATATGTCCCTTTATGGAAAAGGTAATTTTTGACCCATGAGGCCTTTTAAAAAAGGCGAGTCTGTTGGTTTCGCATGAACCTCAGAGAGGGTTCTAGAATGAATGTACTTATTCCTAAGTAATTTTACTCCAACCACGTCATCAGTAAGTATCTTGTATAGCCATGTGCTCCACGTATACTTATTTTTTATCTCAAGGTCTTTCACCCCCTAGATCTCTTTGGTATTTAGAAATAAAAATTGCATCCACCTCATTAGATGATATCTATGCTTAAGTTCATTAAACTGGTAGAAAAACTTGAATGTGTAGTAATTCATTGTTTTCTTTGCCACCTTAAGTATTTAGAAGAAAGATGACATGAGCATAGTTAATTTGTGAGAACAACATTGATTAGAGTGAACATTGCCCCATAAGACATAAGCTTACCAATGCAACAACCCAACTTTTTGTCAAAGCGGTCCTCAATTATAGAAATGCATTGGGTTGCCAAGGTATCTTAAAGGGAAAGGGCTAGACTCATAACCAAATATTTGTTTGTACTGATTCTCTTCTTCTTTGGCTTTTCCAAAGCATAAGAGATCACTCTTATAGAAGTTAATCTTGTGAGCAGATAGTTGCTCAAATAAACAAAGAATAAGTTTCATTTTTCCTTTCCGGTGTCATGTTCCATGGAGATAATGGCCTCATCGACATACTGAAGTATCGAAACCCCACCATCAAATAGATAAGAAATTAATCCCGTAACATGACCCGCTTCCTTGGTTCGGCTAATGAAAACTGCTAGAAGATCTGTAACAATGTTGAAAAGAATAGGCGACAGAGGATCTCCCTGTCTCAACCCCTTTCGTGCTTGGAAATTGTGACCAATGTCATTGTTTACCTTGTTACCCACGTTGCTCCCGTGAAAATGAGTCAAACCATTGACACTATTTTGTCGAGAAGCCTTTCATGCACATGCATTGATGCAATAATGGCTAGTTAACTTTGGCCTAGGCCTTCTAAAAATCCACCTTCAAGATAACTTCATCTTGTTTTTTTGAGTGCAACTCATGAATCGTTCCATGTAAGACAACAACCTCCTCAATGATGTGTCCCCTGGTTTAAACACTGCATGCGTCGATCTCATGATCACCGTTACACAAGTAGTTGTCACTTTGGTGAATACTTTAAAACCGACAGTTAGAAGATAAATTGGACATAATTGTTGAATCCAAATAGCCCATTCCTTCGTAGGAAGAAGGGTAATGATGCCAAATTTTAACTTAGACAAAGCCAAATCCTCATTATATAACTCAACAAAAATAGACATAAAGTCTCCTTTTACAACCGGCCCAAACTGCTGATAGAACACGCTGAAATCCCACTAGCCTCGTCGCCTTACTTTCTTCAATCTGTGAGATAGCATCCCATAATTTTTTGTCAATAAAAGGGGCGGTTAGGATGGCATTCTCCTCTATAGATAGTTGCGGGATGTCACCTTTGACATCCTCATCTAATTTAACATAATCAGAGACATGGGAACTAAAAAGAAGCTTATACAAATTAATAATGTAGGTCTTCAGTTGGTCTTCACCATCAATAGCTCCATCACCTTGCTCAAGCTGAATTTTTTTTTATGTTTTTTTAGAAAAGGAGGTGTGCCCCGGCCTCTGCATCAAGCGATGCATGCAATCATTTTTTATTATATTATTCAACGAGATTCGACAATACAAATACATAGATTAACCCAAAGCCACCTGCCTGGCAACCACTGTCGCTGCCCCTACAAACTTGATGATGTGCCCTGACCGTGCATCAACACACACCATCTAATCCGGTGGCCTCACCAAGCTGCCCGCTGACAAGCTGAGAATACCAACCGTTCTAGCAGATCATGTGCGTGCATTGCATGTGCACGCTCTAGAATCAGCCTCCATCATCTTTCACCCTCCCACCTTCAGGAGCAATCAACACATTCACCTTGCCAGGGCTTACTGCCGTCGTCGCTACCACGACGCCAAACAATGCCATCGCCCTACGCGCGTCCATCAAGTCACATCTTGGCAAGTTGGATCTTTTCTATGTTTATCATTGGCGATGAGATAGAAGTATTTGGTGTGTTGTCATGTCGCACCTTGACAAGTTGAAGCCATTTGGTTTCCTCATCTCGGATAAGCTTTGTAGGAAGATCATCCGCTTCTTTTTTAACATCACATTCTGCTTGATTAAGGGGAGCGCTCTCCGTGTTCACATCTAAGACGTCAATTAGAGCGATTAGCCTTTTTTTTTCTTTTGCTTATACACTTAAAATTGTATCATCATTTTCATTGACCATTTGTCAGTCCATGGGTTTATTTTACCATTTTTCTACAACTTCGTAGTGCAAAAACCAACCTAAACAATTAGATGAAAGCCTGGATACAAATGTCGGTATCAGCATGCATAAGCATACCTGGCGGCCCAAATCGTTACTCCTAGGTTATGTGGTACAAGTAGATTATCCTAGAGTAGTCAAACATGGCTGCTAGACACAGCGGGTGGTGTTGCCCAAAGTAAAAACTATGTTATCCTACGACTACGATTACGACCAAGCTTACTAGAGGAACTCGCTTAGATCCGCCAAACTTCCTTTCATTTGAGCTAAATCCTAAATCCCTGGGCGATGCCAAAAACAAATCAAATCTGCTTCCTCCCGCTTGAAACAAAAGAGAGCGAATAGCCGTCGGTTGCTCACCCGTCACCAACACAGTCCTCTGCCGCCAATTCGTCGAACACCCTGTCTGCCAGAGCCATGGCCGCGGCTCGGCAGGTGGAGGACGCCGTCATGGCGAGGCTCCGGGCCTGCGCCACCTTCCGCGACCTCCTCCGCGTCCACGCCCACGTCGTGCAGCTGTCCCTCTCGCAGAGCAGCTACATCGCCACCCAGATCGTCCAGCTCTGCAACGCCCACGGCCGCACCGCGCACGCCGCGCGGGTGTTCGCCCAGGTGCACGAGCCCAACCTACACCTGCACAACGCCATGATCAAGGCCTACGCCCAGAACCACCTGCACCGGGAGGCGGTCGCGGTGTACGTTCGCATGCTGAGGTGCCGCCCATTTCCGTCGACTGGTTGCCCCGGCGGCGACCGGTTCACGTACCCGTTCCTGCTCAAGGCTTGCGGCGGCCTGGCGGCCCTCGAACTGGGCAAGCAGGTGCACGCGCACGTGGTGAGGTCCGGGTGCGAGTGCAACGCCGTCGTGGAGAACTCCATGATCGAGATGTACACGCGCGCCGGCGATCTGTCGCTCGCGCGCAAGGTGTTCGACGGAATGCAGGAGAGGGATGCGGTCACTTGGAACACGGTTATATCGGCGCACGCGAGGCTGGGTCAGATGAGGAAAGCGAGGGCGTTATTCAACTCCATGCCTGAGAAGACCATCGTTTCCTGGACTGCAATAGTGTCCGGGTACACGGCAGCGGGGGACTTCTCGGGCGCCGTCGAGGCGTTCCGGTTGATGCAAATGGAAGGCTTTGAGCCGGACGACGTGAGCATCGTCGCGGTGTTGCCGGCGTGCGCCCAGCTCGGAGCCCTGGAGCTAGGCAGGTGGATATACGCCTACTGTAACAGGCACCGAATGCTGCGCAAGACATACGTATGCAATGCGCTGATGGAGATGTACGCGAAGTGCGGATGCATCGACCAAGCACTCCAGCTGTTCGACGGTATGGACGAGAAGGATGTCATCTCGTGGAGCACGATGATCAGCGGCCTTGCGGCGCATGGGAGAGCAAAGGAGGCGGTCCTGTTGTTCGTGGATATGGAGAGGGAGGGGAAGGTGAGGCCCAACGGCATCACATTTGTCGGGCTCCTGTCAGCCTGCTCCCACGCCGGGCTCCTGGACGAAGGGCTGGACTACTTCGACCGCATGAAGGACGCTTATGGCATCGAACCTGGCGTCAAGCACTATGGCTGCATCGTCGACCTCCTCGGTCGGTCAGGACAAATCGTGCGTGCTCTCAATCTCATACTGGACATGCCATTTCCTGCCGATGCGAAGATATGGGGCTCAATGCTCAGCGCATGCCGAAGCCACGGCGATGTCGACACGGCCGTGGTGGCTGCCGAGCGGCTCGTCGCGCTGGAACCAGACGACGTCGGCAACCTAGTCATGCTGGCCAACGTGTACGCCGCGGCGAGGCGGTGGAGCGAGGTCGCGAGCACGAGGAAGTCAATAAGGAGCAGGAGCATGAAGAAGACCCCGGGGTGCAGCCTGATCGAGGTGGACAACGTGGTGCAGGAGTTCGTCGCTGGAGAGGACCTGAAACCTGAATTTGGAGGCATTGTTGGCGTTCTGAACATCCTGGCCTCGCAGCTTGCAGAAGAGGGTGTAGATTCCATCGATTCAGATTGTTTTGTTGATGCAAATATGTCTGCTATTGTGTTCTGACCATTGCACATGTGTTGTTGTGAATGTGATTAGCAAAGTGAAGCAGATTAAGGGCTCCTTTGATTCCAAGTATTTTCATAGGCATTTTGGAGGATTAGAAATTTTAGGAATTTGCTCTCAAAAAAAAATTCGGATTTTTTTCAATGTTGGTTGTTTGATTCACAGGATTGAACCCTATAGAATTTTTTTCTAAGGATTTCTTTGTACTTTTTTTCATGGGATTTATAGCATCCACTCAAAACCTCTTCGAAAGAATTCTTTGTTTTTCCTATGATGCAACCAAACAATCAAAAATTCTGTAAGATTGAGATGAGCATGACATTCCCAGCCTATGTTTTCCTATTCCCGCGCTTTTAAAATCCCGTGAATAAAAGAAGCCCTAATTCAGATGAGCAATTTGGGAACTGTGATTTACTGCTTCTTTCGTAGGAAACACTCTGAAAATCTGTCGTTCAGATGTTAGAACTCCGCAAATCCTAAAGAAAAAAAAGGATAGAACACTGGAAGAATTTCTCCTATTGGGAGAAACAACTCAAAAATTGACGGAGGCGTGTAATGGCGGCCCTTAAGAAAAGGAAGCCCAAATGCTTGTGGTCCAGATAGATTGTGGTTCGCTTTCTTCATCACCTAGGTACTCATGGTATTGCATCAAACTTATATCCACCTCACAATGTTGTCAACATATATGGTCACCGGTTAGATGAAATTTTACATAAGTTTAGTACATTTATAAGGATGTGATCGTCTACTTTATTATGCTCGCCATGACTGTAGAGTTGACATGGTGTTTAACGGTTAAAATTCATCTCCTTTGCAGGCTATATACCACACTGTCTCCAGAAGTGGTCTTATGTACAATGATTGGAACATCGGCTGATGTTTGTTGCGGTGTGTATGCATTTGGAGCAGACGGTTAGGATGTTTTCACCCAACATAGATGACGACATTGTCTACGGATAAGCTCCACACCCTTTACCCTAGCCTAGTTTCGGTCTAACATGACTTTATTGTGAGTATGTTACCGGTGCTTTTATGTTTCTTGTGTGTGTTTCAGTGTTAGTGGTATGCATCCTAATCATACAGAAGCCAGGTATATGCTTATGACATTGTATTTCCTAATGCTACATTTTGAATTAATAAAGTGTCCTTTGTTGAAAAGAAAAAGTATGCGTGACAATAGTACGAAACAAGCTAATGTGGCCTATTGTCCTCCTCTTTTGCACTTATTTTTTGAGATGTCCTCTTTTGCACTTGCATGTTTATGTCAACTTCTTTCCCCGCTTAATCATCGAGCACAAACTACATGTCAAATGAGAGATATATCAACTTCTTTCCCCACTATCGATACCCATATAGCAAAGCAATTGTGATGAAACATGGCATGATCTTAGCCAATAGTTTGGGATTTCATGCGGTACAAATTCAAGCAGACTCGATGGAGGTGATTAATGCATGTGCTGGCGAAGGCACAACTTGGAGTGAAACAACAACAATCTACTTTGAGTGTTTTAGCACAAAAGTGATGATTGGATCGGTGGACTTTCTGCATTGCATTAGGAAAGCCAATGAGGTAGCTCATGTTTTAGCTAAATTTGCATATGATAATAAACTTTCCTGTGATTGGGTCGATGAAACTCCTCACTCCTGATTGCTACTCTCACAAACAATGTAACTATTCTACCAAATCAATAAAGTTGCCATGATGGTGTTCCATTAAAAGAATACTATGCAACAGAGCATATTTTTATCAATATGGTTCGATTCTAGTTTCTGTTACCCCAACCCCGCCCCCTCATATTTCTCGTACCTCACCTACTCACTGGGATTCCCTAACAAACTCCGTTTTTGAAAAAAAAATAGTTCATTAGGAAATCCTCAATTGCTTCAATTTAACACTAAGATAACCTTCCAGAACAAGTATAATAATTAACTCTACAATATGGAAACATCTTGCTCTCCAGCTTGCTTTTTTCTGGACATTCAACCTCCCCTCTGTGAATACCATTTTGTCTGTGCAAATAAATCCCTTACACAATTTTCGATGATGGTTTTGTCACATTTTCTTTCAAAAATAGGGGCATTCCCTAGGCCTCTGCTTCAATTGATGCACAACATGGTATTGTATGTGGTTTTGCCACATGGATGGTAAGGTGGAGTAGACTAGGAATTAATCCACAAACAAACCAATTTTGTTTTGCAATTCTGAGGGTAGAATTTTAGAAAAAAATGTAGCAAAAAAGTTGTGTCAATCAATTTTTATTTTTTGCAGAAAGATCTCGATCAACTATAAAAGTTCACCAGAAGTACAAAGCACCCCAAATATAATGAAAATTATCTCAAGGCTTTGTGACCACTGAACGGCATTGTGCCACCAGAACGGGGCATGTTACAAGTCTTTCTTACAATAAAATAGACTTTATTAGCAAACGCCAAAATGAGTCTTAATAACATCCTACTTACTTAAGACTCAATATTGTTTTTTCCTTCTCCATTTTGTGTGTGTTCTGGAAACTACATGTTTACTAGTGACAGTTTCATTTGACTCAAAAGTTACTTAGGGATGATGTGCAATCACACAAATAAGCTTTTATCTTAAGCATGTTCATTGAGAAAGTAGCAACATGACAGCAAGGAAACAATGATGCACATATATAAGTTTGCTTGCGGGGAATGTGGCGGACATTGCTATAGGGTATACATGTGTTCATTGGCAGCCAAGACCAGTCCAGAAATATGTATTTTAGTAGAGAATGTGCCAAAGTTCTACACGTCCTTCCGTTGAGCAGGAACCAAGAAGAATTAACTAAAAAATCCCATGAAGGTTTTTTTCATCCGATGAAATAAACCCAACCAAATAAGCTAACAAATGCACACACACACACACACACACACACACACACACACACACACAATGAATAACTGTGTTCGCGCCATGTATACATTTATGCAGAAATTTAATCTAACATCATTTTTATTTTTAAAACAAAAATGGTATTAAAATCCTTCTTTCTTAGGCTTCCTTGATTGAACACCTCTAGTCCGGTTCTGATGATCAATGGCGGAGGTTGACTGGGACGTTTTTTTTTGGGGGGGGGGGGGGGGGGGGGAAGGAAAAGTGTGCATGTTTGGAAGGGGGGATAATGAGATTTTTTTTTTCTAACTATGTCCCTCCAAGAAAATTCTTCAGGAATTTGTCATGGGCTTGGGGGAGGGGGGGGGGGGGGGCACAGCCCCCTCAAGAATGCACACAACTCTGCCCTTGCTGATGATTTTGATCGGAAATATGCTAAATTGTAGATTTGATTATATTACTTTCTCCTCCTGCTATATTTGATTAGGTGGTAGTCAGGGTTTAGTGCTTACACACCACTGTTCTCCCAATAAAAATCACATCTTTTCAAGTTACTCCTAAAATCTGTAATAATTCCAGTGATAAGCCCTTCAATCAGTTTTTTTAGAGCACGCAAAAAATGTATCATATTTCTTATAGAAGGCAGAATATAGATTACAAGATACTTGGTGAAAGATGAGGGCATCTAACACACAAGTAGGACAGCCACACCCTATCCTGAGACTAACTTCTCACAAAACTATCGAATCCACCAACAACCGCCCTTCTCTAATCCTCCCAATCATTGAAAATGAGCTCCACCAAGTCTGGCACCGGTAGATGCGGCCACACAAAGACCTGAGAATTTCTTGGTTTCCTCCAATAATCGGGATAACTAGCGAATCAAAATCTCCCTTGTCCTCCTTCACAAAGCTCTTCTTAGTTGAGAACCACCATTCTGCCAAAGTATCCTGGTGAACGACACCCGACAGAGACATGGGACTCAGTAAGACATCTCTGCCACATCTTTCTCGGGACAACACACTCCATGATGATGTGTTTTGTATTATCCTCGTCCCCTTGACATACAAAACATGGAGAAGTTTCATTCTCCAACCCATGCCTATCTCTTCTGTCTAAGGTCCAAAGTCTATGTTGTAAGGCTAGCCAAACAAAAATCTTGCATTTGAGGGGTGCCCAACATCTCTAGATGCATTGTGTAGCTGGAAACCTCTCCCTCCTTTGGCAAAAAAATACATCGAGATTGCCGAGTAGCACCAGTTTGCATTCCATGGCCAAGAGAAACTGACCGGCAAAGACGTGTACTGATGCATGTTATGAAATAGCATGCCAAAGAGCGTTGTGCTTCCCTTCTTCGGGCTGGAGGACAAGCGGAGCAATGTTTGTGACCCATCTATAGTCTTGTAGACCTTATTGCACATTTATGGATTTCTAGACAGTCAGGAGAACTTTAGACAACATGAGAAGTGCAATGTCTACCACAGAACAGCCCTTGATCCACAAATCCTTCCAAAACAAAATGGAGGATCCAGAGCCAACCTCAATCTTCACCGTACTATTAAACACCTCTGATGGCTGATCATCAAGCCCCATGGTCAGCTCCCACCAAGGTCTTCCCGACTGTGTTCTTTTCAACCATTCCCATCTAACTGAGCGTCGTCGATTAGAGATACAAGTCTCACACCCTAGGCCTCCAAAGCACATCAGCTTACAGATTTCTTCCAAGCCACTAGAAACCGCTCCCCATGAATGTCATCAGTCCCCACACAGAAATAAGCCCTCATCCACTTGTTAATTTCCTCCAAAACCCACACTAGTGCACGGAGATCACCGATTTAACAAGAATAATCATGTAGGTGCTCCAAAAAGCTCTTTTGCCAACTCGGGGTGATCTTTCCAACCGAATCAATCCATGATTCCCATTGAGCTTTCGTAAGTGGCTGAATAGCTAGTTGCAATCCCAGGTATTTGATGGGGAAGTCCTCCATGTTGCAATTGAGCACCTGCTGAATACATGCATTGTGCTCCTTCCAAGCCCTTGATCAATAGGAGGGAAGTTTTACCATAGTTCTCCTACAAACTCGGAAGCATATGCAAATGCCTTTAGCAACACACATTATGGCTTGATGAATATCACTACATCATCTTCATAAATCGATAAGCACTCAAGTCTGGGATCCGCGGGACTCTACTGACCAAACCTGCCTCCGCTTAGTCCAGAAGCATGACAGATCTTCTCACCTGGGACACCACTTCAGTGATCGACATTAGTACCAGAATAGCTATCCACCTGATCACCATTACTAAAACCTTTCTACCTCAACACTTTAAACATGAAAGACCAATGAATTTCTGCCAAAGAAGAGCACGAAGGTCCACAACTGAATGTCCGGTCACAAACATACCACCATGCTTCTACTTCTACATGTGATGTCCTCGCTCAGCAAGAACACCATCCGTTTAATATTAGGAAGCGAACAACACGCAAACATGAACCCTCAACAACAAAACAAAACAAAAAATGATCCAATAAAAAAGAAAGTATGAATCACTCCCATAGATGCCACTGATGTCTACACCGCAACTTTATTCTTATAGACTCGTGTTGGGCCTCCAAGTGCAGAGTTTTGTAGGACAGTAGCAATTTTCCCTCAAGTGGATGACCTAAGGTTTATCAATCCATGGGAGGTGTAGGATGAAGATGGTCTCTCTCAAATGACCCTGCAACCAAATACAAGAAATCTCTTGTGTCCCCAACACACCCAATACAATGGTAAATTGTATAGGTGCACTAGTTCGGTGAAGAGATGGTGATAAAAGTGTAACATTGATGGTAGAAATATATTTTTATAATCTGAATAAATAAAAACAGCAAGGTAGCGAATAGTAAATGGGCACAAAAACGATATTGCAATGCTTGAAAATGAGGCCTAGGGTTCGTACTTCACTAGTGCAACCTCTCAACAATGCTAATATAATTGAATCATGTAACCGTCCCTCAACATGCTACGAAGAATCACTCGAAAGTTCCTATCTAGCGGAGAACATACGATGGAATTGTTTGTAGGGTACGAAACCACCTCATAGCTATTCTTTCCGATCAATCTATCCTAGAGTTCGTACTAAAATAACACGAAGCTATTCTTTCCGATAGATCTAATTAACGAAGAGTTCGTACTAAAATAACACCAAAGCAAATTCAGATTCATGATATTCAATCCAACACAAAGAACTTCAAAGAGTGCCCCAAGATTTCTACCGGAGAAACAAAGACAAGAACTGCATAGATTACCCCAATGTCATCTCGGGAATCCGTGAGTTGAGTGCCAAAACATATATCAAGTGAATCAATACGATACCGCATTGTCACCATGAGTATTCAATTGCAAGACATATATCAAGTGTTCTCAAATCCATAAAAGTATTCAATCCGATAACAACGAAATCTCAAAGGGAAAAACTCAATTCATCACAACAGGATAGAGAGGGGGAAACACCATATGATCCTACTATATTAACAAAGCACGCGATACATCAAGATCGTGACATCTCAAGAACACAAGAGAGAGAGAGAGAGATTAAACACATAGCTACTGGTACAAACCCTCAACCCCGAGGGTGGACTACTCCCTCCTCATCATGGTGGCCGCCGGGATGATGAAGATGGCCACCGGAGATGATTCCCCCCTCCGGCAGGGTGCCGGAAAGGGTCTAGATTGGTCTTCGGTGGCTACAAAGCCTTGCGGCGGCGGAACTTCTGATCTAGGTTAACCCCGAGGGTTTCTGGAAATTTTGGGAATTTATAGGGTAAAGAGGGGGTGCGGGAGGCCACCGAGATGGGAACAACCCACCTGGGCGCGCCTGGGCCCCCAGGCGCGCCCTGGTGGGTTGTGCCCCCCTCGGGGCACCCCCCGGGTGCTGCTCTGGCCCATCCTAGGTGTTCCGGTCCATAAAAAATCTCCAAAAAGTTTCGCGGTGTTTGGACTCCGTTTGATATTGATTTCCTGCGATGTAAAAAACAAGCAAAAAACAGCAACCGGCACTGGGCACTGGGTCAATAGGTTAGTCCCAAAAAATGATATAAAGTTGCTATAAAATAATTGTAAAACATCCAAGAATGATAATAAAAGAACATGAATACTTCATAAATTATGGATACGTTGGAAACGTATCAGCATGCCCGAGCTTAATTCCTACTCGTCTTCGAGTAGGCAAATGATAAAAGAAATAATTTATGAAGTGTGAATGCTAGCAAAGTGCATAAGTTCGATCAATGATAATTTCAATCACTTTTCCTAGCATCATGGCAACAATTCTTTCTCATAAAATTTCTCATGTTAAAGTAGCAACCAATTCACATGTTAAGGTTCAAACAATGAATTCTCTCGAAACTCAACAACCTATGTTCTCAGTCACCAAGCAATTGTAATTCAACTTATTCAACAAGGTCTAAGTAAGAGCTCGACATACTCAACCATCATATAGTCTTCTATGATTGCTAACACTCATCGCATACACAAGAGCAAAACATTTCAATCGGACACATAGAAAGATAGGGGCTTATAATTTCACCTCCAAACGTATTCACCTCAAGGGTGATGTCAACAATAATAACTCATGCTACCCATATTCAACTGGACATATGTTCCTAGATCTTTCCTCACCACATGATGCTTGCCAAAGGAGAAAAATAAAAAGGAATAGAGAGAAAAACTTTGACTCCTTGCATAAAAGTAAAATATAGGCCCTTCGCAGAGGGAAGCAGAGGTTGCCATGCGCTTATTTGTTTATGCTCAACCCCTTAGAGCAAAAGAACATTGCATTGTATTGCCCCTTATGATAGCAACCTTTATTATGTAGTCTATCACTTTTATTCTTTGCCATCACAAGTTCGTACAAAGCTCAATTTTCTCTTACACTAAATGATCTAACACTTTTAGAAGCAATTTTTATTGCCTTATTGCACCAATGACAACTTATTTGAAGGATCTTGCTCAATCCTTAGGTAGGTATGGTGGACTCTTGAAAATAAGATTTGGGTTTAAGGGTTTTTGGATGCACAAGTAGTATCTCTACTTGGTGCGGATTTTTTGGCTAGCAAAGATGGGGAGCAAGCACCACATGTTGAAGGATCTATGACAATATAACTTCTATGTGAATATGAACAAACATAAACCATTACGTTGTCCTCCTTGTCCAACGTCAACAATTTTGGCATATAATATTTTGATGGGGGCTCACAATCACAAAAGATTTCCATGATAGTGTATTTGCATGTGAAAGTTCTCTTCCTTATACTAATTATTCGTGAATTGCTTGCATGACCAATATTGTGATTGTCAAGCCTCAAAAGATTTCACTTTCTAAACCCAATGTGAGGCTACCACTAGGCATGATATGATTTCAACTTCATGACATCCAATTTATTCAACAATTTACTCATAGGATTTAAGTGAAGCACAAGAGTAAATGACAAGCTACTCCAAAAAGTTATAAATGTAGATCATGAGCATAATATTTCTTTCTCTCAAATTAATTTAAGTGAAGCAAGCGAGAAAATACTAAAGCACGCTGTGCTCAAAAAGATATAAATGAAGCACTAGGGCAATTCCATAGAAAAGAGCTTCGTTGACGGGATGTGAATGCCGCTTACTGATACGTCTCCAATGTATCTGTAATTTTTGATTGTTCCATGCTATTATATTATCTGTTTTGGATGTTTAATGGGCTTTAATATTCTATTTTATATTATTTTTTGGGACTACCCTATTAACCGGAGGCCCAGTGCCAGTTGATGTTTTTTGCCTATTTCAGTGTTTCACAGAAAAGGAATATTAGACGGAATCCAAACAGAACGAAACCTTCGTGAGGATCTTTCTTGGAACAAACGCAATCCAGGAGACTTGGAGTGAAAGTCAGAGATGCAACGAGGCGGCCACGAGGCAGGAGGGACCGCCTAGGGGGGTAGGCGCGCCCCCACCCTCGTGGGCCCCTCGTAGCTCCACTGACCTACTTCTTTCACCTATATATACTCTTATACCCTGAAAACATCCAGGGGAGCCACGAAACCACTTTTCCACCACCACAACCTTCTGTACCCGTGAGATCCCATCTTGGGGCCTTTTCCGGCGATCCGCCGGAGGGGGAATCAATCACGGAGGGCTTCTACATCAACACCATAGCCTCTCCGATGATGTGTGAGTAGTTTACCACAGACCTTCGGGTCCATAGTTATTAGCTAGATGTCTTCTTCTCTCTCTTTGGTTCTAAATACAAAGTTCTCCTCAATGTTCTTGGAGATCTATTCGATGTAATACTTTTTGCGGTGTGTTTGCCGAGATCCGATGGATTGTGGGTTTATGATCAGAATTATCTATGAACAATATTTGATTCTTCTTTGAATTCTTATATGCATGATTTGATATCTTTGCGAGTCTCTTCGAATTATCGGTTTAGTTTGGCCTACTAGATTGATCTTTCTTGCAATGGGAGAAGTGCTTAGCTTTGGGTTCAATCTTGCGGTGCTCGATCCCAGTGACAGAAAGGGAACCGACACGTATTGTATTGTTGTCATCGAGGATAAAAAGATGGGGTTTATATCATATTGCTTGAGTTTATCCCTCTACATCATGTCATCTTGCCTAATGTGTTACTCTGTTTTTGTGAACTTAATACTCTAGATGCATGCTGGATAGCGGTCAATGTGTGGAGTAATAGTAGTAGATGCAGAATAGTTTTGGTCTACTTGACACGGACGTAATGCCTATGTTCATGATCATGCCTAGATATTCTCATAACTATGCACTTTTCTATCAATTGCTCGACAGTAATTTGTTCACCCACTGTAATATATGCTATCATGAGAGAAGCCACTAGCGAAACCTATGGCCCCCAGGTCTACTTTACATCATATAAGTTTCCGATCTATAATTCTAGTTTACTATTTATTTTTCAATCTATACAACAAAAATACCAAAAATATTTTATCTTATTATCTTTATCAGATCTCACTTTTGCAAGTGGCCATGAAGGGATTGACAACCCCTTTATCCCGTTGGTTGCAAGGTTCTTGATTGTTTGTACAGGTACTAGGCGATTTGCATGTAGTCTCCTACTGGATTGATACCTTGGTTCTCAAAAACTAAGGGAAATGCTTACGCTACTTTGCTACATCACCCTTTATCTTCAAGGGACAACCAACACATGCTCAAGAGGTAGCAAGAAGGATTTCTGGCGCTGTTGCCGGGAGATCTATGCTCAAGTCAAGACATACCAAGTACCCATCACAAACTCTTCTCCCTCGCGTTACATTATTTGCCATTCACCCCTCGTTTTCCTCTCCCCCACTTCTAAAACTATTTTTTAAAACCTTTGCCTTTTCTTCGCCTTCTTCCCGTATGTATCTTCGTTTGTGTTTCCATGTGCCTTCCATTTGCTTGCATATTTGCTTGCTAAAAATCTATTGATATGGATCCACTTAAAGTGTTCTACTTGGATCATCTTCGATCCTTATGCGCTCGTGCTGAAACCCCAACTAGCCTAGTTAATGGGAAATCTTTAGATGATCATGCTCATTTTGTGCATCACCATTTGTCTGAAAAAGGGATACTCTTATGGGATCAAATAAACAGATTGATGTTCTATGATTGGAACCTTTGTGAAATTTATGATTTCACTTATTGCTCGAAGTACCCTAAAAAACACCTCCCCTACCTATGTGAGTTTAATGATAATGAAATCTTATCTTCTTATGCAAAGGGTGTTTATAGTTACTACAATATCGAACAAATTGAAGAATTTGTTGGTTTTAAGGGTGCTTATGAAGTTGCTTCTTTGATTTAAAAGTATGATATTACTCTCTACGAATCTGAAAATCTTGACATACTTAAATATTGCTATGAAAACTATGCTCATAATGTCTATGTCAAAGAGTTTATTGAAAGAATGACCGCTGCTTTGGAAGAAAATAATGATATGCATGAATCTATAGGTAATTATGATTCCAATGATTTGATTGAAATATCCCTTGATGAACATGATGCTTGCTATTCTTGTAGCGATGATGCCAATATTTATGAAGATGAATTTGCTATAGTTCCTTATGTTAAACATGAGATCGTTGCTATTGCACCCATACTTGATAGTTCCTTCGATGAAAAGCATGATTGCAATGATGTTATTAAATAATATCAAAACCCTAAGCTTGGGGATGCTAGTTTTGCTATAACTACTATTTGTTGCAATGATCATGATTGGGGTGATTCTTCTTTTGATCTTGAAAATTTATTTAAGCCCCATGATGAATATGAGATTGATAATAGTGTTTGCAATATTATTGAAAGTGGGTTTGGAAGAGTGTCAACTTTAGATCCCACATATTTGGAGAATGTTCAATCTTATGAAATTTTTGATAAAAGTGGGTTTGGAGAGGTCATGACTTTAGTTAATGTTAGTCCCACTATTTTGGAAGAGTGTCAACTTTGCATGCATGTGGATCGTGTTGAAAATATTTTATGTGATCGCTATTTTGTTGAGTTTGCTTATGATCACACATGTAATTATTATGATAGAGGAAAATATGATTGTAGAAATTTTCATGGTACTAAATTACCTCTCGTTATGTTGGGATTGCTATTGTTTCTTTCCGCTTCCTTGCATATGCTAGTTTTTGCTTGCTATGATAATTTGTTTGCCTATAAGATGCCTATGCATATGAAGTATGTTAGACTTAGATGTGTTTGTCATGTGTTTTATGATGCTCTCTTTTGTTCCTTAATTCTTGTCTTTCATGTGAGCATCATTGAAATTATTAATGCTTAGCTAGGGGCATTAAACGATAGCGCTTGTTGGGAGGCAACCCAATTTTATTTTTGTTCTTTACTTTTTGTTCCTGTTTAGTAATAAATAATTTATCTATCCTCTATTTTGATTGTGTTTTTATGTTTCATTTAGTGTTTGTGCCAAGTAAAGCCTTTAGGATCTTCTTGGGTGATTGTTGTTTGATTTTGCTGAAAAAACAGAAAGTATGCGCTCACGAGAATAATTTTCATTTTTACCAGAGAGCGATAAAATACCAATTACAACTGCAGTAGATCAATATACAAATTATTTAGGTCTTCCTAATATCAGAATTTTTGGAGTTACAGAAGTATTCGAAACCTACAGATTACTATAGACTGTTCTGTTTTTGACAGATTCTGTTTTTCGTGTGTTGTTTGCTTATTTTGATGAATCTATGGCTAGTATCGAGGGGTATGAACCATAGAGAAGTTGGAATACAGTATGTTTAACACCAATATAAATAAAGAATGAGTTCATTACAGTACTTTAAAGTGGTGATTTATTTTCTTATACTAACGGAGCTCATGAGATTTTCTATTGAGGTTTGTGTTGTGAAGTTTTCAAGTTTTTGGGTAAAGATTTGATGCATTTTGGAACAAGGAGTGCCAAGAGCCTAAGCTTGGGGATGCCCAAGGCACCCCAAGGTAAAATTCAAGAACAAACAAAAGCCTAAGGTTGGGGATGCCCCGGAAGGAATCCCCTCTTTCGTCTTCGTCTATCGGTAACTTTACTTGAGGCTATATTTTTATCCACCACATGATATGTGTTTTGCTTGGAGCGTCTTGTATGATTTGAGTCTTTTCCTTTTAGTTTACCACAATCATCCTTTCTGTACACACCTTTTGGGAGAGACACACATGAATCGGAATTTATTAGAATACTCTATGTGCTTCACTTATATCTTTTGAGCTAGATAATTTTGCTCTAGTGCTCCACTTATATCTTTTAGAGCACAGTGGTGGTTTTATTTTATAGAAAATATTGATCTCTCATGCTTCACTTATATTATTTTTAGAGTCTTTTAGAACAGCATGGTAATTGGCTTTGGCTATAAAATTAGTCCTAATATGATAGGCATCCAAGATGGGTATAATAAAAACTTTCATATAGAGTGCATTGAATACTATGAGAATTTGGATACTTGATGATCGTTTTGAGATATGAAGATGGTGATATTAGAGTCGTGCTAGTTGAGTAATTGTGAATTTGAGAAATACTTGTGTTGAAGTTTGCAAGTCCCATAGCATGCACGTATGGTAATCGTTGTGTGACAAATTTGAAGCATGAGGTGTTCTTTGATTATCTTCCTTATGAGTGGCGGTCGGGGATGAGCGATGGTCTTTTCCTACCAATCTATCCCGCTAGGAGCATGCGCGTAGTGCTTGGTTTTGATGACCTGTAGATTTTTGCAATAAGTATGTGAGTTCATTATGACTAATGTTGAGTCCATGGATTATACACACTCTCACTCTTCCATCATTGCTAGCCTCTTCGGTACCGTGCATTGCCCTTTCTCACCTCGAGAGTTGGTGCAAACTTTGCCGGTGCATCCAAACCCCGTGATATGATACGCTCTATCACACATAAGCCTCCTTATATCTTCCTCAAAACAGCCACCATACCTACCTATTATGGCATTTCCATAGCCATTCCGAGATATATTGCCATGCAATTTTCCATCGTTCCATTTATTATGACACGCTTCATCATTGTCATATTGCCTTGCATGATCATGCAGTTGACATCGTATTTGTGGAAAGGACACCATGCATAATTTTTCATACATGTCACTCTTGATTCATTGCCCATCCCGGTACACCGCCGGAGGCACTCATATAGAATCATATTTTGTTCTAGTATCGAGTTGTAATCCTTGAGATGTAAATAAATAGAAGTGTGATGATCATCATTATTAGAGCATTGTCCCATGTGAGGAAAAAAAAGAGAAAGGCGAAAAAAGGGAAGGCCCAAAAAAATGAGAGAAAAAGAGAGAAGGGACAATGCTACTATACTTTTTCCACACTTGTGCTTGAAGGTAGCACCATGATCTTCATGTTAGAGAGTCTCTTATTTTGTTACTTTCATATACTAGTGGGAATTTTTCATTATAGAACTTGGCTTGTATATTCCAACAATGGGCTTCCTCAAATGCCCTAGGTCTTCGTGAGCAAGCAAGTTGGATGCACACCCACTTAGTTTCTTTTGTTGAGCTTTCATACATTTATAGCTCTAGTGCATCTGTTGCATGGCAATCCCTACTCCTCGCATTGACATCAATTGATGGGCATCTCCATAGCCCGTTGATTAGCCGCGTTAATGTGAGACTTTCTCTCTTTTTGTCTTCTCCACACAACCTCCATCATCATATTCTATTCCACCCATAGTGCTATGTCCATGGCTCGCGCTCATGTATTGCGTGAAAGTTGAAAAAGTTTGATAATACTAAAGTATGAAACAATTGCTTGGCTTGTCATCGGGTTTGTGCATGATGAGAGCATTTTGTGTGACAAAGATGGAGCATGGCCAAACTATATGATTTTGTAGGGATGAGCTTTCTTTGGCTATGTTATTTTGAGAAGACATAATTGCTTGATTAGTATGCTTGAAGTATTATTATTTTGATGTCAATATTAAACTTTTGTCTTGAATCTTTCGGATCTGAAAATTCATGCCACAATAAAGAAGATTACATTGAAAATTATGTTATGTAGCATTCCACATCAAAAATTCTATTTTTATCATTTACCTACTCGAGGACGAGCAGGAATTAAGCTTGGGGATGCTGATACGTCTCCAACGTATCTATAGTTTCTGATTGTTCCATGCTATTATATTATCTGTTTTGGATGTTTAATGGGCCTTAATATGCTATTTTATATTATTTTGGGGGACCAACCTATTAACCGGAGGCCCAGTGCCAGTTACTGTTTTTTTTGCCTATTTCAGTGTTTCGCAGAAAAGGAATATCAAATGGAATCCAAATAGAACAAAACCTTCGCGAGGATCTTTCTTGAAACAAATGTGATCCAGGAGACTTGGAGTGGAAGTCAGAGACGCAACGAGGCGGCCACGAGGCAGGAGGGCGCGCCCCCACCCTCGTGGGCCCCTCATAGCTCCACCGACCTACTTCTTTCGCCTATATATACTCTTATACCCTGAAAACATCCAGGGGAGCCACGAAACCACTTTTCCACCGCCGCAACCTTCTGTACCCATGAGATCCCATCTTTGGGGCCTTTTTTGGCGATCTGCCGGAGGGGGAATCAATCACATAGGGCTTCTACATCAACACCATAGCCTCTCCGATGATGTCTGAGTAGTTTACCACAGACCTTCGGGTCCATAGTTATTAGCTAGATGGCTTCTTCTCTCTCTTTGGTTCTCAATACAAAGTTCTCCTCGATGTTCTTGGAGATCTATTCGATGTAATACTTTTTGCGGTGTGTTTGCCGAGATCCGATGAATTGTGGGTTTATGATCAAGATTATCTATGAACAATATTTGATTCTTCTCAGAATTCTTATATGCATGATTTGATATCTTTGCAAGTATCTTCAAATTATTGGTTTATTTTGGCCTACTAGATTGATCTTTCTTGCAATGGGAGAAGTGCTTAGCTTTAGGTTCAATCTTGCGGTGCTCGATCCCAGTGACAGAAAGGGATCCGACATGTATTGTATTGTTGCCATCGAGGATAAAAAGATGGGGTTTATATAATATTGCTTGAGTTTATCCTTCTACATCATATCATCTTGCCTAATGCGTTACTCTGTTCTTATGAACTTAATACTCTAGATGCATGCTGGATAGCAGTCGATGTGTGGAGTAATAGTAGTACATGTAGAATTGTTTCGGTCTACTTGACACGGACGTGATGCCTATGTTCATGATCATGCCTAGATATTCTCATAACTATGCACTTTTCTATCAATTGCTCGGCAGTAATTTGTTTACCTACCGTAATATATGCTATCATGAGAGAAGCCACTAGTGAAACTATGGCCCCCGGGTCTAGTTTACATCATATAAGTTTCCGATCTATAATTCTAGTTTTCTATTTATTTTGCGATCTTTATTTTCCAATCTATACAACAAAAATACCAAAAATATTTATCTTTCTTTACCAGATCTCACTTTTGCAAGTGGCCGTGAATGGATTGATAACCCCTTTATCCCATTGGTTGCAAGGTTCTTGATTGTTTGTGCAGGTACAAGGCGATTTGCGTGTAGTCTCCTACTGGATTGATACCTTGGTTCTTAAAAACTGAGGGAAATACTTATGCTACTTTGCTGCATCACCCTTTCCTCTTCAAGGGAAAACCAACGCATGCTCAAGAGGTAGCACTTACCTTGCCTCCCTGGCAACTATTCGAGGACTCTATTTTATTTAAAAACTTTCAGATCTAAGTATTTTATTAAAACAGCAAGCAAAACAAACCAAATTACATTCCAAGAATAGCACACATCATCTGAAGAAGCAAAAACTTAGGCTCAACCGATACTAACCGGTAATTGTTGAAGAATAAAGGCGGGGTGCCTACCGGGGCATCCCCAAGCTTAGATGCTTGAGACTTCTTGCAATATTATCTTGGGATCCCTTGGGCATCCCCAAGATTGAGCTTTTGTGTCTCCTTAATTCTTCTCATATCACGGTTTTCCTAAATCTCAAAAGCTTCATCCACACAAAACTCAACAAGAACTCGTGAGATAAGTTAGTATAAACCAATGCAAAAACCTTATCATTCTCTACTATAGCAAATCACTAAAATTATTATTCGACATTTAATACTAGATGCCTCTGCATATTTAATACTCCTATCCTCAAATAGAATCATTAAACAAGCAAACAATGCAAACATAACAGCAATCTGCCGAAACAGTACAATCCGTAAAGAATGCAAGAGAATCAATACTTATTTAACTCCAAAGATTCTGAAAATCTACGACACTGTAGAAACTTTATAAGATCTTATTTTGAAAAAAGTTTCAACATTTTATCATATTCTGACTTTTCTAGGGATTTTTTGCAACAACGGTAAACTTTTTGTTTCCAAACAGCAACATGCAGACTTGTAAAATAAGCATAGTAAAGGCTATCAATGCCACGTTTATTGAAATAAAAGATGCAAAAAATTATTCTAAATAATAGAAAGCAAATATTAACAAAATAAATTGACGCTCCAAGCAAAACACATATCATGTGACAAATAAAAATATAGCTCCAAGTGAGGTTACCGATAATGTTGAAGACGAAAGAGGGGATGCCTTCCGGGGCAACCCCAAGCTTAGTTGCTTAGATCTTCCTTGAATATTACCTTGGGTTGTCTTAGGGTCTTGTCACTCTTTATTCTCCTCATATTGAGATCTCACCCAAAACTCGAAAACTTCAATCACACAAAACTTAATGAAACTTTGTGAGATAGGTTAGTATGATAAAGAGCAAACCATTTCACTTTTGGTACTTGAAAGCACAAGTGCTCCCTGGGTGATTTTGGTAATTAATGTCAACATATCTCTTGTTGGACTAATGTTCTCATCAAGTTGTTTCAGATAAGTTCAACAATGGAGTGGCATGGACTAGAGGATGTGGAACCCCTTCAAGATGATGAAGACAAATGATTGGCTCAAGCTCAAAGCTCAGGACTCTACATTTTCTATTTTAGTGATCCAAGATCACATTGAGTCCATAGGAAAGCTGACACGTCTCTGTCATATCTATAATTTTTGATTGTTCCATGCCAATATTATACAACTTTCATATACTTTGGCAACTTTTTATACTATTTTTGGGACTAACATATTGATCCAGTGCCCAGTGCCACTTCCTGTTTGTTGCATGTTTTTGTTTCGCAGTAAATCCATATCAAACGGAGTACAAACGGAATAAAAACATATGGAGAATATTTTTGGAACATTTGTGAAATATGGGAAGAAGAATCAACGCGAGAAGGTGCCCGAGGGGGCCATGAGGTAGGGGGCGCGCTCCTGACCCTCGTGGGGCCCCCATAAGTGGTTGTTGCTCTTCTTTGGCCGCAAGAAAGCTAATTTTTGGAGAAAAATCTGGGCAAAGGTTTCAATCCAATCGGAGTTACGGATCTCCAGATATATAAGAAACGGTGAAAGGGCAGAATCCAAGAGCGCAGAAACAGAGAGAGACAGAGAGACAGATCCAATCTCGAAGGGGCTCTCGCCCCTCCCTCGCCATGGAGACCATGGACCAGAGGGGAAACCCTTCTCCCATCTAGGGAGAAGGTCAAGGAAGAAGAAGGAAAAGGGGGGCTCTCCCCCCTCGCTTCCGGTGGCGCCGGAACGCCGCCGGGGCCATCATCATCACCGCAATCTACACCAACACCTCCGCCATCTTCACCAACATCTCCATCACTTTCCCCCCTCTATCTACTGCGGTCCACTCTCCCGCAACCCGCTGTACCCTCTACTTGAACATGGTGCTTTATGCTTCATATTATTATCCAATGATGTGTTGCCATCCTATGATGTCTGAGTAGATTTTTGTTGTCCTATCGGTGGTTGATGAATTGCTATGATTGGTTTAATTTGCTTGTGGTTATGTTGTTGTCCTTTGGTGCCCATCATATGAGCGCGCGCGTGGATCACACCATAGGGTTAGTTGTATGTTGACAGGACTACGTATTGGAGGGCAAGAGTGACATAAGCTTCAACCTAGCATAGAAATTGATGCATACGGGATTGAAGGGGGACCAATATATCTTAATGATATGGTTGGGTTTTACCTTAATGAACGTTAGTAGTTGTGGATGCTTGCTAATAGTTCCAATCATAAGTGCATAGAATTGCAAGTCAGGGATGACATGCTAGCAGTGGCCTCTCCCACATAAAACTTGCTATCGGTCTAGTAAAGTAGTCAATTGCTTAGGGACAATTTCGCAACGCCTACCACCACTTTTCCACACTCGCTATATTTACTTTATTGCTTCTTCATCTAAACAACCCCTACTTTTTATTTACGCGCTCTTTATTATCTTGCAAACCTATCCAAAAACACCTACAAAGTACTTCTAGTTTCATACTTGTTCTAGGTAAAGCGAACGTTAAGCATGCGTAGAGTTCTATCGGTGGTCGATAGAACTTGAGGGAATATTTGTTCTACCTTTAGCTCCTCGTTGGGTTCGACACTCTTACTTATCGAAAGAGGCTACAATTGATCCCCTATAATTGTGGGTCATCAAGACCTTTTTCTGGCGCCGTTGCCGGGGAGCAATAGCGTGGGGTGAATATTCTCATGTGTGCTTGTTTGCTTTATCACTAAGTAATTTTTATTTGCTGTTGTAAGTTGTTCTCTATATTTAGTTATTGATATGGAACACGAAACACCAAAAAAATTAGTGGTACTTGCTACTCATGGAGATGGGGAACCTCCTAAAACCATCGTTGCTTATTATGTGAAAGATATTATGTACTACTTTGATAATCCTGAGAGAACCCCATTCAATTATATAATGGGAGACACGTTGGATCAATGTGAATACTTTAGGGATTATCGCTTGACTCAAAAAGGGAAACTATTATGGGATCAAATTCATATGTTGCATTGGTATGCTCGGCAACTTTGCTTGAGATATGATTATACTTGTTGCTCTAGGATGAAAGCTCCACGCCTTCCCTTTTCATGCAAATTTAATGATGATAAAACCTTGGCTTCTTATGCTAATTGTATATATGATTACTATGATGTGGAACAAATAGAAGAGTTCGTTGCTTTTATGGGTGCTTATGAAATTGAATCTTTGTTTAAAGAGTTTGAAGATTTTGATGATTCAGTTTATAGACCTGAAAATTTTGCTATACTTAAATATTGCTATGAGAATTATGAATTCAATTCCGATATTGATGATTTTATTAAGAGAGTCTTCGCTGTCCAAGAAGAGACTAATATTTTGCAGGAGTCTATGGAAGAAGAAATTAATGACATTGTGAGCTCATCAGATGAAAAAGATGAGGAGGAGAGCGAAGAACAAAAGGAGGAAGAGCGGATTGATCACCCGTGCCCACCTTCTAATGAGAGTAACTCTTCAACTCATACATTGTTTAATTTCCATTCGTGCTTACCGAAGGATGTATGCTATGATGATTGTTATGATCCCGTTGATTCTTTAGAAATATCCCTTTTTGATGATGCTTGCTATGCTTGTGGCCAAGATGCCAATATGAATTATGCTTATGGAGATGAACTTGCTATAGTTCCTTATGTTAAACATGAAATTGTTGCCATTGCACCCACGCATGATAGTCCTATTATCTATTTGAATTCTCCCGACTACACTATATCAGAGAAGTTTGCCCTTATTAAGGATTATATTGATGGGTTGTGTTTCACTACTACACATGATGATTTTGATAGATATAATATCCATGTGCTTGCTGCTCCTACTTACAATTATTATGAGAGAGGAACTACATCTCTGCATCTCCATGTTTCCAATATGATAAAATTGCAAGAAACTGTTTATACTATGCATTGGCCTTTACTATGTGTGCATGAATTGTTCTTTTATGACATGCCGATGCATAGGAAGAGAGTTATACTTCGTTGTTGCATGATATATGTTGCTTTGTGCTCACTACTAAATGCCAAATCATTGCTAATTCAAATTGGCTTTGATATACCTTGGGATCCGGGTGGATCCATTACTTGAGCACTATATGCCTAGCTTAATGGCTTTAAAGAAAGCGCTGCCAGGGAGACAACCTGGAAGTTTTAGAGAGTCATTTGTTTCTGTTGAGTGCTTTTATAAAGTTTAAAAAAAATAGGGGAACCCAAAACTTTTCAAAAAGGAAAGTGAAAATGAGAAAGGCAAGCATTGTTGAAGTGGGGGAGCTCCTTGAACTTTGTTCATGCTCACTCAAACTTTGTGAATCTTAATTACAGTAACTTTTCAACAAAAATAATTATCCCCTTGTACAATTCCATTGTATTATAAAAATATTGTGCCAAGATTTGCCTTTAGGATGTTTACATTGCTTGTTGGTTTGTGCGGTGCAGAACAGAAACTTTGGCTGTAGTGCGCGATTTTACATCTTTTTCTGGAATGTCAAACGGTTCTGAAACTTTTTGCACTGTATTTCTATACAAATTTTTTATTTTTACTAATTTTTTCAGAATTTATGGAGTACCAGAGCTATGGTGAATGTTCAGATTACTACAGACTGTCCTGTTTAAGACAGATTCTGTTTTTGATGCATAGTTTGCTTGTTTTGATGAAACTATCAATTTCTATCAGTGGATTAAGCCATGGAAACGTTATATTACAGTATCTACAAGGCAAAAAAATATGAATTGGTTTGCAACAGTACTTAGAGCAGTGATTTGCTTTATTATACTAACGGATCTTACCGAACTTCCTGTTAAGTTTTGTGTGATTGAAGTTTTCAAGTTTTGGGAGAGATCACGATGGATGAAGGAATAAGGAGTGGAAAGAGCCTAAGCTTGGGGATGCCCGAGGCACCACAAGGTAATATTCAAGGACTCCCAAGCAACCAAGCTTGGGGATGCCCCGGAAGGGATCCCCTCTTTCTTCTAACGATCATCGGCAATTTCACTTGGAGCTATATTTTTATTCGTCACATGATATTCGTAAATCTTGGAGCGTCTTTTGCATTTAGTTTTCACTTTTCTTTTATGCACCATGCTGGTATGAGATAGTTATTGGTTGATTTATAGAATGCTCATTGCACTTCACTTATATTTTTTGACTATGGCTGTAGGATCTAGAAGTAGATGTGTCTAGAGGGGGGTGATTAGACACTTCATGCTAAAGTTGCAATTTTTAAGCTTTTTCGGTTTAAGTGGAGTTTAGGCACAATTACAATCACACACAATACATATCAAGCAAGCATGCAAAGAGTATATGAGCAGCGGAATGTAAAGCATGCAACTTGCAAGAATGTAAAGGGAAGGGTTTGGAGAAATCAAACGCAATTGGAGACACGGATGTTTTTCCCGTGGTTCGGATAGGTGGTGCTATCCTACATCCACGTTGATGGAGACTTCAACCCACGAAGGGTAACGGTTGCGCGAGTCCACACAGGGCTCCACCCAAGGGTAACGGTTGCGCGAGTCCACACAGGGCTCCACCCACGAAGGGTCCACGAAGAAGCAACCTTGTCTATCCCACCATGGCCATCGCCCACACAGGACTTGCCTCACTAGCGGTAGATCTTCATGAAGTAGGCGATCTCCTTGCCCTTACAAACTCCTTGGTTCAACTCCACAATCTTGTCGGAGGCTCCCAAGTGACACCTAGCCAATCTAGGAGACACCACTCTCCAAGAAGTAACAAATGGTGTGTAGGTAATGAACTCCTTGCTCTTGTGCTTCAAATGATAGTCTCCCCAACACTCAACTCTCTCTCATAGGATTTGGATTTGGTGGAAAGAAGATTTGAGTGGAAAGCAACTTGGGAAGGCTAGAGATCAAGATTCATATGATAGGAATGGAATGTCTTGGTCTCAACACATGAGTAGGTGGTTCTCTCTCAGAACATATGAGTTGGAATGGTGTGTGTGTTCTGATGGCTCTCTCCTCGAATGAGAAGGAGGTGGAGGGGTATATATAGCCTCCACACAAAATCCAACCGTTACACAGTTTTCCCATCTCGGTGGGACCGAATCAATAAACTCGGTCGGACCGAAAATGTAAACCTAGTGACCGTTAGAGATTTTCGGTGGGACTGACATGCAACTCGGTAGGACCGATATGGTTAGGGTTTGGGCATAACGTAATCTCGGTGAGACCGATTACACAAACTCGGTGAGACCGAATTTGGTAATTAGCTAACCAGAGAGTTGGTCAGGCAAACTCGGTGGGACCGATTTGCTCTTTCGGTGAGACCGAGTGGAACTCGGTGAGACCGAAAAGTTACAAAGGGGAAACACTGAGTTTACATTGCAATCTTGGTGAGACCGATTGCATATCTCGGTGGGACCGAGAATATTGCAATAGGTAACAGAGAGTTTGCAATCCCATCTCGGTGAGACCGAGATCCCTATCGGTAGAACCGAATTGCTAGGGTTTGGCAGTGGCTTATGACAAGTGAAACTCGGTGGCGCCGGATAGGAAGAATCGGTAGGACCGAGTTTGGCTTAGGGTTTAGGTCATATGTGGAAGTGGGAAAGTAGCTGAGGATTTTGGAGCATATCATTAAGCACATGAAGCAAGAGGCTCATTAAGCAACACCTCGTCCCTCCTTGATAGTATTGGCTTTTCCTATGGGCTCAATGTGATCTTGGATCACTAAAATGTAAAATGAAGAGTCTTGAGCTTGAAGCTTTAGCCAATCCTTTGTCCTTAGCATCTTGAAGGAATTCCCACAACCTTTAGTCCATGCCACTCCATTGTTGAACTTATCTGAAACATGCTAGATAGAAATGTTAGTCCAACAAGAGATATGTTGTCATCAATTATCAAAACCACCTAGGGAGTACTTGTGCTTTCAATGGCTTTATAGAATGCTTCATGTGCTTCACTTATATAATTTCAAGTTTGGATTGCCTGTTTCTCTTCACATAGAAAACTGCCATTTGTAGAATGCTCTTTTGCTTCACTTATATTTGTTAGAGCGTGGGCATATATTTTGTTGAAAGAATTAAACTCTCTTGCTTCACTTATATCTATTTAGAGAGATGACAGGAATTGGTCATTCACATGGTTAGTCATAAAATCCTACATAAAACTTGTAGATCACTGAATATGATATGTTTGATTCCTTGCAATAGTTTTGCGATATAAAGATGGTGATATTAGAGTCATGCTAGTGGGTAGTTGTGGATTGTAGAAATACTTGTGTTGAAGTTTGTGATTCCCGTAGCATGCACGTATGGTGAACCGTTATGTGATGAAGTCGGAGCATGATTTATTTATTGATTGTCTTCCTTATGAGTGGCGGTTGGGGACGAGCGATGGCCTTTTCCTACCAATCTATCCCCCTAGGAGCATGCGCGTAGTACTTTGTTTCAATGACTAATAGATTTTTGCAATAAGTATGTGAGTTCTTTATGACTAATGTTGAGTCCATGGATTATACGCACTCTCACCCTTCCATCATTGCTAGCCTCTTCGGTACCGTGCATTGCCCTTTCTCACCTTGGGAGTTGGTGCAAACTTCGCCGGTGCATCCAAACCCCGTAATACGATACGCTCTATCACACATAAGCCTCCTTATATCTTCCTCAAAACAGCCACCATACCTACCTATTATGGCATTTCCATAGCCATTCCGAGATATTATTGCCATGCAACTTCCATCATCTTCATATACATGACTTGAGCATCATTGTCATATTGCTTTGCATGATCGTAAGATAGCTAGCATGATGTTTTCATGGCTTGTCCATTTTTTGATATCATTGCTACGCTAGATCATTGCACATCCCAGTACACCGCCGTGGGCATTCATATAGAGTCATATTTTGTTCTAGTATCGAGTTGTAATATTGAGTTGTAAGTAAATAAAAGTGTGATGATCATCATTACTAGAACATTGTCCCATGTGAGGTTATCAAAAGAAAAGATGCCAAAGAAGCCTAAATAAAAAAACAGGCCAAAGAAGCCCACCAAAAAAGGAAAAGAAAAAGAAGAAAAATGAGATAAAAAGAGAGAAGGGGCAATGTTACTATCCTTTTACCACACTTGTGCTTCAGAGTAGCACCATGTTCTTCATATAGAGAGTCTCTTGAGTTATCACTTTCATATACTAGTGGGAATTTTCATTATAGAACTTGGCTTGTATATTCCAATGATGGGCTTCCTCAAATGCCCTAGGTCTTCATGAGCAAGCAAGTTGGATGCACACCCACTTAGTTTCAGTTTGAGCTTTCATACACTTATAGCTCTAGTGCACCCGTTGCATGGCAATCCCTACTCCTCACATTGACATTAATTGATGGGAATCTCCATAGCACGTCGATTAGCCGCGTCGATGTGATACTTTCTTCCTTTTTGTATTCTACACACAACCTCCACCATCATATTCTATTCCACCTATAGTGCTATATCCATGGCTCACGCTCATGTATTGCGTGAAAGTTGAAAATGTTTGAGAACGTCAAAAGTATGAAACAATTGCTTGGCTTGTCATCGGGGTTGTGCATGATTTGAATATTTTATGTGGTGAAGATGGAGTATAGCCAGACCATATGATTTTGTAGGGATAACTTTCTTCGGCCATGTTATTTTGAAAAGACATGATTGCTTTATTCGTATGCTTGAAGTATTATTGTCTTAATGTCAAATGATAGACTATTGCTTTGAATCACTCGTGTCTTAATATTTATGCCATGATTAGATTACATGATGAAGATTATGCTAGGTAGCATTCCACATCAAAAATTATCCTTTTTATCATTTACCTACTCGAGGACGGGCAGGAATTAAGCTTGGGGATGCTGATACGTCTCCATCGTATCTATAATTTTTGATTGTTCCATGCCAATATTATACAACTTTCATATACTTTTGGCAACTTTTTATAGTATTTTTGGGACTAACATATTGATCCAGTGCCCAGTGCCAGTTCTTGTTTGTTGCATGTTTTTTGTTTCACAGTAAATCCATATCAATCGGGGTCCAAACGGAATAAAAACGGATAAAGAATATTTTTGAAATATTTGTGAAATATGGGAAGAAGAATCAACGCGAGAAGGTGCCCGAGGGGGCCATGAGGCAGGGGGCGCGCTCCTGACCCTCGTGGGCCCCCATAAGGCGGTTGCTGCTCTTCTTTCGCCGCAATAAAGCTAATTTTTGGAGAAAAATCTGGGCGAAGGTTTCAATCCAATCGGAGTTACGGATCTCCGGATATATAAGAAACGGTGAAAGGGCAGAATCCAAGAGCGCAGAAACAGAGAGAGACAGAGAGACAAATCCAATCTCGGTGGGGCTCTCGCCCCTCCCTCCCCATGGATACCATGGACCAGAGGGGAAACCCTTCTCCCATCTAGGGAGAAGGTCAAGGAAGAAGAAGAAGAAGAAGGGGGGCTCTCTCCCCCTCGCTTCCGGTGGCGCCGGAACGCCGCCGGGGGCCATCATCATCACCGCAATCTACACCAACACCTCCGCCATCTTCACCAACATCTCCATCACTTTCCCCCTCTATCTACAGTGGTCCACTCTCCCGCAAGCCATTGTACCCTCTACTTGAACATTGTGCTTTATGCTTCATATCATTATCCAATGATGTGTTGCCATCCTATGATGTCTGAGTAGATTTTCGTTGTCCTATCGGTGGTTGATGAATTGCTATGATTGGTTTAATTTGCTTGTGGTTATGTTGCTGTCCTTTGGTGCCCATCATATGAGCGCGTGCGTGGATCACACCAGAGGGTTAGTTGTATGTTGATAGGACTATGTATTGGAGGGCAAGAGTGACAGAAGCTTCAACCTAGCATAGAAATTGATGCATACGGGATTGAAGGGGGACCAATATATCTTAATCCTATGGTTGGATTTTACCTTAATGAACGTTAGTAGTTGCGGACGCTTGCTAATAGTTCTAATCACAAGTGCATAGAATTGCAAGTCAGGGATGTCATGCTAGCAGTGGCCTCTCCCACATAAAACTTGCTATCAGTCTAGTAAAGTAGTCAATTGCTTAGGGACAATTTCGCAACGCCTACCACCACTTTTCCACACTCACTATATTTACTTTATTCTTATTCATCTAAACAGCCCCTACTTTTTATTTACGCTCTCTTTATTATCTTGCAAACCTATCCAAAAACACCTACAAAGTACTTCTAGTTTCATACTTGTTCTAGGTAAAGCGAACGTTAAGTGTGCGTAGAGTTGTATCGGTGGTCGATAGAACTTGAGGGAATATTTGTTCTACCTTTAGCTCCTCGTTGGGTTCGACACTCTTACTTATCGAAAGAGGCTACAATTGATCCCCTATACTTGTGGGTTATCAAAAGCCAATACTATTAAAAGGGGATGAGGTGTTGCTTAATGGCTTGCTTGCTCAAGGTGCTTAGTGATATTCTCCAAAGCCCTCAACCACTTTCTCACATCCACATATGTCCCAAACCAAAAGTCAAACTTGGCCCCACCAAAATTTCCTATCTGGCGCCACCGAGTTCACTTGACATAGCCACTGCCACAAACCCTAGTCATTTCGGTCTCACCGAGATGGGATTGCAACCTCTCTGTTTCCCTTCGTAACATTTCGGTCCAACCGAGATGAGCAATCGGTCCCACCGAGATTGCAATGCAAACTCTCTGCTTCCCTTCGTAACATTTCGGTCTAACCGAGATGAGCAAATCGGTCCCACCGAGTTTGCCTGACCAACTCTCTGTTTGCCTATTACCAAAATCAGTCCCACCGAGTTTGTGTAATCGGTCTCACCGAGATTACGTTATGCCCTAACCCTAATGGAACCGGTCCCACCGAGTTGACATGTCGGTCCCATCGAAAATCCTAACATTCACATTTTGAACTAAATCGGTCTGACCGAGTTTCTTGATTTGGTCCCATCGATTTCGGCGATTTGTGTGTAACAGTTAGATTTTGTGTGGAGGCTATATATACCCCTCCACCCACTCTTCATTCATTGAGAGAGCCATCAGAACATGCCTACACTTCCAACATACATTTTCTGAGAGAGAACCACCTACACTTGTGTTGAGGTCAAGATATTCCATTCCAACCACATAAATCTTGATCTCTAGCCTTCCTCAAGTTGCTTTCCACTCAAACCCTCTTTCCACCAAATCCAATCCTATGAGAGAGAGCTGAGTGTTGGGGCTTCTATCATTTGAAGCACAAGAGCAAGGAGTTCATCATGAACACACCATCTATTACCTTTTGGAGAGTGGTGTCTCCTAGATTGGTTAGGTGTCACTTGGGAGCCTCCGTCAAGATTGTGGAGTTGAACCAAGGAGTTTGTACGGGCAAGGAGATCGCCTACTTCGTGAAGATCTACCCTAGTGAGGCAAGTCCTTCGTGGGCGATGGCCATGGTGGGATAGACAAGGTTGCTTCTTTGTGGACCCTTCATGGGTGGAGCCCTCCGTGGACTCGCGCAACCGTTACCCTTCGTGGTTTGAAGTCTCCATCAACGTGGATGTACGATAGCACCACCTATCGGAACCACGCCAAAAATACCCGTGTCTCCAATTGTGTTTGCACATTCAAATCCCATCCCTTTACATTCTTGCAACTTGCATGATTGACTTTCCGCTGCTCATATACTCTTATCATGCTTGCTTGATATGTATTGTGAATGTTTAAACTTGTGCCAAAACTCCGCTTCAACTTAAAGAAATTAAAAACTGCAACTTTTCTTACTAAGAGTCTATTCACCCCCCTCTAGACACCTCTTCTCGATCCTTTCAATTGGTATCAGAGCATTGATCTCCATTGCTTTGGTTTAAATACCTTTGGAGGAAGATGGATGAGTCTACGTTAGGGAGTCTTAGACATTGAGTGCTTATACTTGATGGAGAGTACTTTCATGAGTGGAAAAATGAGATGCTTGAGATTTTTAATGAATATCATTTGAACAAGTACATTACTAGCCCTTGTGCACCTCATGTTGACCCTTTGCATCCTACCCTTGATGAGTCTATTGACATGATCCGTAATCTTAGAACTGTCAATTTAATCACTAGAGGTTTGCCTAGAAATTTGCTTGCTAGCTTGCCTGCTCTTGATTGTGCCTACATCATATGGAGATTCCTTGAGGAACGATTTCCAAACCATTCCTTGAAAAACTTAGATGAGATTCTTCATAAGTCTATTGCCTTGAGTAAGATGAGTTCCAATGATCCCAAATTTGGTGATTGCTTATTTGAGCTTACTAATCTTATGAGTGCCAAAGGAGATGTTGGAATTATTAGCAATATCATTTCCGAAGTCATTAGAATTCATAGAGATGAACATTGTTCGGTCATACTTCTAATGAATCACTCTCTCTAGGAATTTATCCACCACATGATGATGTTGAACATGGATACTATGATGAGGAGGATGATCGTGACTATGATCTTGATGATGCAATGAGACACTTTGGTCTTATGGCTAATCTTCGCGGCTACATGGCTGGAGGAAAGGAATGAGTTCTGGATAGTGGGTGTACCGACCATATGACCGGAGACAAAGATATGTTTCATGAGCTTGCTGAAAACGACGACCGTCGAAAGTATGCCACTTTTGGTGATAACTCAAAGGGTAAGGTGGTTGGCCTGGGTAAGGTGGCCATCTCACATGATAGCTCCATACAAAATGTTATGCTCGCTGAATCTCTTGGCTATAATTTAGTTTCCATATCTAGACTTGCTGACTTTGGTTCCAATGTCTTATTTACTGAAATAGATTGCCAAGTGTTTCGTAGAGATAATCATAAAAGGGTATTTACCGGTACACGTAGAGGTGATATTTACATTGTTAATTTCACTAAAAAGGCTCAACCTAGAACTTGCCTAATTGCTAAATCCTCAAAAGGTTGGTTGTGGCATAGAAGGTTAGGTCATGTGGGCATGCGAAATCTTGATAAGCTTATTAAAGGTGATCATATCCTCGGAGTAAAGATGTTATATTTGACAAGGATAGACTTTGTAGTGCTTGTCAAGCAGGAAAACAAGTTGGAGGAAGTTACCCCGTGAAGAACATTGTGACCACGAGAAGACCGCTCGAGCTACTTCATATGGATCTCTTTGGTCCCAATGCCTACAAGAGTCTCGGTGGTAACTCATTTGGTCTAGTCATAGTTGATGATTTTTCAAGATTTACGTGGGTGTTCTTTCTTGATGATAAATCGCAGGTCCAAAAGATCTTCAAGAGCTTTGCTATGAAGGCGCAAAATCAATTTGAAGTGAAGATCAAGAAGGTTCGCAGTGACAATGGAACAGAGTTCAACAACGCAAATTTGGACACCTTTCTTGACGAAGAAGGGATTTCACACGAGTTCTCAGCTACGTACACACCTCAACAAAATGGAGTTGTTGAGAGGAAGAACCAAACTCTTATTGAGATGGCAAGAACGATGCTTGATGAGTACAAGACTCCGAAACACTTTTGGCCGGAAGCGATTGAGACAACTTATCATGCAACAAATCACTTGTATCTTCACAAGCTACTCGGCAAGACGGCATACGAGCTTCTCACCGGTAACAAACCCCAAGTTGGATACTTTTGAGTATTCGGCTCAAAGTGCTACATTCTTGATAAGCATCATCGTTCTAAATTTGCTCCTAAATCTCATGAAGGTTTCCTACTTGGTTATGTATCAAACTCACACTTCCCGTGTCTACAACAATTTCACCCAAAAGGTTGAAGAGACGGTAGATGTGAAGTTTGATGAATCTAACGGCTTGCAAGTAGAGCAATTGCCAATTGATGTAGGAGATAAGGATCCTTCGAAGCAATCCAAGACTTGTCTATTGGCAAGATTTGTCCAACAAAGGTAAAGGAGAGTACCTCGTCAGTCCAAGTGGAAGCTTCTACCTCACGACAAGGTGAACTAAGAGTTGATAAAGAAGCATCCACAAGTGGGACACATCAAGATGAAGAAAACAAGGAAGTACACCAAGATGAACCTCATCAACCTCCTTCTCCACCAAGACAAGAAACAACAACGCCAATAATGAAGAAGGCCAAGAAGAAGGACAAGATGATGAAGAATATGTTCCACCCCGACCCAAGCAAAAGCTTTCACGAGTTCGAGCAAGAGTCTCAAGAGATCATCCCGTCAAACAAATCTTCAATGATATTCAAACTGGGAGAATCACTCGCTCTAAAACTCGTTTGGCTAATTTTTGTGAACATTATTCATTCATCTCGAGCATTGAACCTATGAAGGTTGAAGAAGCATTGGAAGATCCGGATTGGATAAATGACATGCATGAAGAGCTACACAACTTTGAGATAAATCAAGTGTGGACATTGGTCGAGAAGCCCGACAACAACCAAAACATCATTGGTACCAAATGGGTGTTTCGCAATAAGCAAGACGAAGATGGTAAAGTCGTCCACAACAAAGCTCGTCTCGTCGCCCAAGGCTACACTCAAGTCGAAGGTATGGACTACGGTGAGACATATGCCCCCGTTGCTAGACTTGAGTCCATACGCATCTTGCTTGCCTATGCTAATCACCATGATATCACTTTATACCAAATGGACATTAAAAGTGCTTTTCTATATGGTGAAATTGAGGAAGAAGTTTATGTTAAACAACCTCCCGGCTTTGTCAATCCTAAGAAACCCGATCACGTTTACAAACTTCACAAAGCTCTTTATGGTATTAAACAAGCTCCTAGAGCGTGGTATAAATGCTTGACCAAGTTTCTTATTGAAAAAGGCTTTGAGATTGGAAAATAGATTCTACTCTTTTTACTAAAAGGGTTAACAGTGAATTATTTGTCTGCCAAATTTATGTCGATGATATAATATTTGGTTCAACTAACCCTCATTATAGTGAAAAGTTTGGGAAGCCAATGTCGAAGAAGTTTCAGATGTCTATGATGAGTGAATTCAAGTTCTTTCTTGGTTTGCAAATCAAGCAAACTAAGGAAGGCACCTTTGTTTCTCAAACAAAGTACACCAAGGACTTATTCAAGAAGTTCAATATGCAAGAATGCAAAGGTATGAAAACTCCCATGCCTACCAGTGGACATCTTGACTTGACCAAGGATGGCAAACCGGTTGACCAAAAGGTTTATCGCTCTATGATTGGTTCGTTATTCTATCTATGTGCCTCCTATCCCGATATTATGCTAAGTGTGTGCATGTGTGCATGATATCAAGCGCCCCCCAAAGAATGTCATCTTAAGGCTGTGAAAAGGATAGTGAGATACTTAATACATACACCAAATTTTGGCATTTGGTATCCTAAGAGATCCTCTTTTGATCTTGTTGGCTATTCCGATTCGGACTATGCCGGAGACAAGGTTGATAGAAAGTCCACTTCGGGTACTTGTCAATTTCTTGGTAGATCTCTTGTGTCTTGGTCCTCGAAGAAACAAAACTCGGTATCCTTATCCACCGCCGAAGCAGAATACATTGCCGCCGGTTCATGTTGTGCTCAATTACTTTGGATGACCCAAACTCTTAAAGATTATGGGATAAATGTGAAACATGTTCCATTGCTTTGTGACAATGATAGTGCTATTAAGATTGCTCACAATCCTGTGGAACATTCTTGAACTAAGCATATTGAAGTTCGTCATCATTTCATTCGAGATCATGTTGCTAAAGGGGACATTGATCTTAAACATGTTCGTACCGATAAGCAATTGCCGGATATATTCACCAAACCACTTGATGAGAAAGTTTGTTGCCGTTTGAGAGATGAATTGAACATCATTGATGCTTCAAACTTGGAGTAGGAACTCCATTTGGATACATGCAATGCATGAGCCTATGACTAATCCTTGATACTTCTCTTATGATGATGATCATATGTCTTGGATATTCTTGCACCCTTGCATGCTATCTAACCCTTGTAGGTACTTGGATGAATCTAAACCTATGAGATTGCAACTCCCTTACAACCTGAGCAATTTCTACATCACCAAGTCTCTACACAATGGTGGTTGAAGACAAGGAAGCTTGGAACCCTTCAACATATCCTTTGACAAATTCTATATATCAAATTTCATTTGGTATCAAATTTCATGATTGTCATTTTGGATACACAAGTGTTCTTCCTTGCAAAACTAACCCACGTAGGTAGATGAACTCACTTCCAAGTGGTGCTCCCAACTCTTGATGAGCTACATCAACCTCGAGCAAACCACACAAGTTCAACTACATGACTAATATCAACACCACCACCCAAGGTATGTCATTCCATCTTAGAGAAGCTTTACCCCAAGTCATAGGTCAAATCAACTCAACAAGATGTGAATACATCAAATGCTTAAACGAAAAATGGTAACCCCATTTTGAGCTTAAACGATGAGTTCTCACTTGACTCCTTAGTCAATATACTCTAACATAGGTGACTTTGTCACCGCCCAATTCTAGATGAAGTTCTCTAGTGTTTCCTTGAGTTTTTGCATTTGTCATTTGCATATTTATTCCCTCTCCTTTTTCAAAAAAAAACTTCATCTAGATTTTCTTTTATCTATTTAGTTCTGCATTTTCTGCATCAAATTCCTTGCAAATCTTTGTGAGATCTTATTTTCCTAGTGAGCTGAGGTGACTAGTGTCCTCTCTGTTGAACTCGGTCACACCGGTCTGTCCTTTTCGGTCAAACCGAACCAATTAGGTGCCACCAAAGTAGATAACTCGGCATTACCGATTTTAATGCAGAAAAGACCATTTTCCACTTGTCCATGTTTTCTTGTTCTAGCTCCACTCGATGATTCTTATCCTCTACCAGCATCACACTCTATATGCTGCTTTGTCCTGTGACTCAAGGACAAAACCTATTTTGACTCACACTCCAGAAGAACCCTTCTTGGAAATTGATGTAAAATAGGGAGAGAGAGATCACATCAAAGCTTAATTCTTCAAAGGGGGAGAGAGAGAGAAAAAGGAAGAGAGAAATCACATCAAAGGCCCTAGATGCTTGGTGTTCAAGAGGAGAGAAGTCACATGTCTTTAAGAGGGGAAAGACATGTCTATGTCATGTTTATGTTTATGATCTATTTTACTCTGATTTTGCTTCCCTATGTTCTCCCATTATCCAATACAAGATTCAGGGGGAGAAAGACTGCTAGGGAAGGAAATCATTGAATTCATTGCATATATTTTTTCCTTTGGGGACATGTCTACATCCGATAGAGTACTCAGTACTCACTCTCTACATGTCATCCCAGTCTTGGTACTCTTGTGGTTTATTTTGGTTGCTCTAGCTTGTAGATGTATCTGTGTTATCTAACCTTGTTTACTCAGGTTCATTCCTTCCTAAGCCAACTCAAGACCACAAGGTAAGTATATGCACCACAATCATGTGCATGAGGATTTCTTGCTGATGTACATACTGTTTGCAAGAAGGACTCATGAGCATGTAGGTACATTTCCTATATTCACATCTTTTGCTCTAATGCATATAGCCAAGATATATACATGTAACACATTGCTTAATCTGTCATGCTTATGCATTCACATGCTCCTATATTCCATATTTTCATGATTGCATACATATAGGGGGAGCCTATGCATGTTACATGTCTTTCCAAAGCTTTACTGGTTATTCTCTATATCTTTATCTAAAGCTTTGATGTATGTTGTTATCAATTACCAAAAAGGGGGATATTGAAAGCACAAGTGCTCCCTGGGTGATTTTGGTAATTAATGTCAACATATCTCTTGTTGGACTAATGTTCTCATCCAGTATGTTTCAGATAAGTTCAACAATGGACTGGCATGGACTAGAGGATGTGGAACCCCTTCAAGATGATGAAGACAAATGATTGGCTCAAGCTCAAAGCTCAGGACTCTACATTTTCTATTTTAGTGATCCAAGATCACATTGAGTCCATAGGAAAGCCAATACTATTAAAATGGGATGAGGTGTTTCTTAATGGCTTGCTTGCTCAAGGTGCTTAGTGATATGCTCCAAAGCCCTCAACAATAGTCAAACTTGGCCCCACTGAAATTTCCTATCCGGCGCCACCGAGTTCACTTAACATAGCCATTGCCATAGACCCTAGTCATTTCGGTCTCACCGATAGGGATCTTGGCCTCATCGAGATGGGATTGCAACCTCTCTGTTTCCCTTCGTAACATTTCGGTCCAACCGAGATGAGCGACCGGTCTCACCGAGATTGCAATGCAAACTCTCTGTTTCCCTTCGTAACGTTTTAGTCTAACCGAGATGAGCTAATCGGTCCCACCTAGTTTGCCTGACCAACTCTCTGTTTGCCTATTACCAAAATCGGTCCCATCGAGTTTGTGTAATCGGTCTCACCGAGATTACGTTATGCCCTAACCCTAATGGAATTGGTCCCACCGAGTTAACATGTCGGTCCCACCGAAAATCCTAACGTTCACATTTTGAAATAAATCGGTCTAACCAAGTTTCTTGATTCGGTCCCACCGAGTTCGGTGATTTGTGTGTAACAGTTAGATTTTGTGTGGAGGCTATATATATCCCTCCACCCACTCTTCATTCATGGAGAGAGCCATCAGAACATGCCTACACTTCCAACATACATTTTCTAAGAGAGAACCACCTACACTTGTGTCGAGGTCAAGATATCCCATTCCAACCACATAAATCTTGATCTCTAGCCTTCCCCAAGTTGCTTTCCACTCAAACCCTCTTTCTACCAAACCCAATCCTATGAGAGAGAGCTGAGTGTTGGGGAGACTATCATTTGAAGCACAAGAGCAAGGAGTTCATCATGAACACACCATCTATTACCTTTTGGAGAGTGGTGTCTCCTAGATTGGTTAGGTGTCACTTGGGAGCCTCCGTCAAGATTGTGGAGTTGAACCAAGGAGTTTGTACGGGCAAGGAGATCGCCTACTTCGTGAAGATCTACCATAGTGAGGCAAGTCCTTCGTGGGCGATGGCCATGGTGGGATAGACAAGGTTTCTTCTTCGTGGACCCTTCGTGGGTGGAGCCCTCCGTGGACTCACGCAACCGTTACCATCGTGGGTTGAAGTCTCCATCAATGTGGATGTATGATAGCACCACCTATCGGAACCACGCCAAAAATCTCCGTGTCTCCAATTGTGTTTGCACACTCAAATCCCATCCCTTTACATTCTTGCAACTTGCATGATTTACTTTCTGCTGCTCATATACTCTTATCATGCTTGCTTGATATGTATTGTGAATGTTGAAACTTGTGGCAAAACTCCACTTCAACTTAAAGAAATTAAAAACTGTAACTTTTCTTACTAAGAGTCTATTCACCCCCCTCTAGACACCTCTTCTTGATCCTTTCAGTACTGTCAAAGACAAGATTCACAATTGTCCTCACACAATGCCTATTGTGGCATATCATTTCCACAATTTATATTGAGCTATATAAGCCAATTAGAAAACAAGCAAACTATGCATTGAAAACATAATCTGTCAAAAACAGAACAGTCTGTACTAATCCGTACTCCAACCATACTTCTGCTACTCCAAAAATTCTGAAAAATTAGGAAAACCTAGGAAATTTGTCTATTAATCTTCTGCAAAAAGAATCAGCATTTTATCACGCTTATGTTAAAAATGTGAATTGTTTTCCTGAGCGCAAAAGTTTGTGTTTTTCAGCAAGATCAAATCAACTATCACCGTAAGCCATCCCAAAGGTCTTACTTGGCACTTTATTGAAACAAAAGCAATAAAACATGATTACTACAATATCCTAATCATGTGAACACACAAAAACAGTAGGTAAAAGTGTTGGGTTGTCTCCCAACAAGCGCTTTTCTTTAGCGCCTTTTAGCTAGGCATGATGATTTCAATGATGCTCGCATAAAAGATAAGAATTGAAACACAAAGAGAGCATCGTGAAGCATATTACTAGCACATTTAAGTCTAACCCACTTCCTTGTTGGGGAACGTATTAATTTCAAAAAATTTCCTACGCACACGCAAAATCATGGTGATGCATAGCAACGAGAGGGGAGAGTGTTGTCCACATACCCTCGTAGACCGAAAGCGGAAGCGTTAGCACAACACGGTTGATGTAGTCGTATGTCTTCACGATCCGACCGATCAAGTACCGAACGCACGGCACCTCCGAGTTCAGCACACGTTCAGCCCGATGACGTCCCTCTAACTCCGATCCAGCCGAGTGTTGAGGGAGAGTTTCGTCAGCACGACGGCGTGGTGACGATGTTGATGTTCTACCGACGCAGGGCTTCGCCTAAGCACCGCTACAGTATTATCGAGGTGGACTATGGTGGAGGGGGGCACCGCACACGGCTAAGAGATGATCAACTTGATCAAATTGTGTGTCTAGAGGTGCCCCCTGCCCCTGTATATAAAGGAGCAACGGGGGGGTGCGGCCGGTCAAGGGGAGAGGCGCGCCGGAGGAGTCCTACTCCCACCGGGAGTAGGACTCCCCCCTTTTCCTAGTTGGATTAGGACTTGGGAGGGGGAAGAAGGAAAGAGGGGGGCCGGCCCCCTTTGCCCTAAACCAATTCAGTTTGCGCCTTGGGGGGCACGCCCCACACTTCCCTTGCTTCCCTCCTTTTCCACTAAGGCCCATGTAGGCCCATTAAGCCCCCGGTGGGTTCCGGTAACCTCCCGGTACTCCGGTAAAATCCTGATTTCACCTGGAACACTTCCGATATCCTAACATAGGCTTCCAATATATCAATCTTCATGTCTCGACCATTTAGAGACTCCTCGTCATGTCCGTGATCACATTCGGGACTCCGAACAACCTTCGGTACATCAAAACATAAAACTCATAATATAACTGTCATCGTAGCATTAAGCGTGCGGACCCTACGGGTTCGAGAACTATGTAGACATGACCGAGACACATCTCCGCTCAATAACCAATAGCGGAACCTGGATGCTCATATTGGCTCCTACATATTCTACTAAGATCTTTATCGGTCAGACCGCATAACAACATACGTTGTTCCCTTTGTCATCGGTATGTTACTTGCCCGAGATTCGATCGTCGGTATCTCAATACCTAGTTCAATCTCGTTACTGATAAGTCTCTTTACTCGTTCCGTAATACATCATCCCGCAATTAACTCATTAGTTGCAATGCTTGCAAGGCTTAAGTGATGTGCATTACCGAGAGGTCCAGAGATACCTCTCCGACAATCGGAGTGACAAATCCTAATCTCGAAACACGCCAACCCAACAAGTACCTTCGGAGACACCTGTAGAGCACCTTTATAATCACCAGTTACGTTGTGACGTTTGGTAGCACACAAAGTGTTCCTCCGGTAAACGGGAGTTGCATAATCTCATAGTCATAGGAACATGTATAAGTCATGAAGAAAGCAATAGCAACATACTTAAACGATCAAGTGCTAAGCTAACGGAATGGGTCAAGTCAATCACATCATTCTCCTAATGATGTGATCCTGTTAATCAAATGACAACTCATGTCTATGGTTAGGAAACATAACCATCTTTGATCAACGAGCTAGTCAAGTAGAGGCATACTAGTGACACTCTGTTTGTCTATGTATTCACACATGTATTATGTTTCCGGTTAATACAATTCTAGCATGAATAATAAACTTTTATCATGATATAAGGAAATAAATAATAACTTTATTATTGCCTCTAGGGCATATTTCCTTCATTCCTATGCATAGGTATTTTGTTAGCAAACAACTTATGGGAACAATAATCAACTAGCATAGGAAGGCAAAACAAGCATAGCTTCAAAACTTTCAACACAAAGAGAGGAAACTTGATATTATTGCAATTCCTACAAGCATAAGTTCCTCCCTCATAATAATTTTAGTAGCATCATGAAGAAAATCAAGAATATAACTATCACATAAAGCATTCTTTTCATGACACAAAAGCATAGAAAACTTATTACTCTCCACATAAGCAAATTTCTTCTCATCAATAGTACTGGGAGCAAACTGAACAAAATAACTATCATGAGAGTGAAAATTAAAATCATGATGACAAGTTTCATGGTTATCATTATTCTTTATAGCATACATTGCATCGCCATAATCATCATATATAGCAACTTTGTTCTCATAATCAATTGGAACCTCTTCCAAAAAAGTGGATTCATCACTAAATAAATCATGACCTCTCCAAATCCACTTCCATAATTATCACAATAAGATTCAACACCCTCCAAAATATTGGGATCATTACTTCCTAAAGTTGACACTCTTCCAAACCCACTTTCATCAATATAATCATCATAAATAGGAGGCGTGCTTTCATCATAATAAATTTGCACAACAAAACTTGGGGGACAAAAAATTTCATCTTCATCAAACATAGCATCCCAAACTTGTAGCTTTGCATATCATTAGCATCCTGGATATTCAAAGAATTCATACTAACAACATTGCAGTCATGATCAACATTCAAATATTTTGTGCCAAACATTTTATTGACTTCTTCTCCTATCAATTGAGCACAATTTTCCGAATCATCATTTTCAAGAAAGATATTATAAAGATGATCAATAATATGATGCAACCTCAATTCCATTTTTATGTAGTTTTCTTTTATAACCCAAACTAGTGATAAAACAAGAAACTAAAAGATTTGATTGCAAGATCTAAAGATATACCTTCAAGCACTCAGCTCCCCGGCAACGGCGCCAGAAAAGAGCTTGATGTCTACTACGCAACTTTATTCTTGTAGACTCGTGTTGGGCCTCCAAGTGCAGAGTTTTGTAGGACAGTAGCAATTTTCCCTCAAGTGGATGACCTAAAGTTTATCAATCCGTGGGAGGTGTAGGATGAAGATGGTCTCTCTCAAACAACCCTGCAACCAAATACAAGAAATCTCTTGTGTCCCCAACACACCCAATACAATGGCAAATTGTATAGGTGCACTAGTTCGGTGAAGAGATGGTGATAGAAGTGTACTGTTGATGGTAGAAATATATTTTTATAATCTGAATAAATAAAAACATAAAGGTAGCAAATAGTAAACAGGCAGAAAAACGATATTGCAATGCTTGAAAATGAGGCTTAGGGTCTGTACTTTCACTAGTGCAACCTCTCAACAATGCTAATATAATTGGATCATATAACCATCCCTCAACATGCAATGAAGAATCACTCGAAAGTTCCTATTTAGCGGAGAACATAAGACAAAATTGTTTGCAGGGTATGAAACCACCTCAAAGCTATTCTTTCCGATCAATCTATCCTAGAGTTCGTACTAAAATAACACGAAGCTATTCTTTCCAATCGATCTAACCAAGAGTTCATACTAAAATAACACCAAAGCAAATTCAGATTCATAATATTCAATCCAACACAAAGAACTTCAAAGAGTGTAACATCCCAAATTTTCAATTTGGAATGTTATACATAGGTCATTCATGCATATCATATTTTACTGCATTTTCTTCTCGCGATCCTCGAAATTATAAGCAACTCAAGGACCCAAGGAGAGAGTTGGGAATTTCGTTATTTTCATATTTGAGTTTTCTCAAATTTTGAAAAGAGGATCATTTGGTTTTGATTATTTTTCCTCTCTAAAAATATTTCATATTAAAATATATGAGAGGAGATAATATGACTTCTCCAAAATAAAATGAATATTGGAGGAAAAGTATTAAAATCAATTTAGAATTTTCTTCGGAGTTTTACTCCTATTTTATTTGAATTAGGAAAAATATGCATTTTTCAAAATTGCATTAGAGGCCTAAATAAATGTTCACTTTGTCCGCAATATTATTAGAGGACCGTGAAAATTTATTTCAGGATTTTTGGACTCAGTTTAGTCTTTCTTTTATTTGTTTTTCCGTGTCAGGATTTATTAAAAAAAGTAACCGACTTAACAGGGTCGTGTCCGGCTAGGACTCCTGGCCCGACCGACTTTACAAGCCGCAGCCCGCGACCCCCGAGGCCCAGCTCGCCCGCGTCCGAAACCCTAGCCCCGCGCCCGATCCGCGCCGTCCGCCCGATCCGTCGCCGCCGCCGTCCGCCGCCACCGACCCCTCCGCTGAAGTAGTCGCCGCCGCCGCCCGGTTTTCTCGGGAAATACTGCCGGTTTTTTTTCGAAACCCTAGATCGGTTTTTTTCTAGATCGGTTTTGTTCGGGTTCTTTTCGGTTTAGTTAAATAGCGGACGTTCGTCCGTACATTCGTTTTAACGAACGTTGTTCGTCAGTTAGCCGCAGACAACGAACGTTCGTTCATTAGCCTGTTCGTCTCGTTTTATTTTCCAGGGTTTTTCCGCGATTATTTTCGATCGCGATTTCTGCCCTAAACTTCGTTCTAGTATATCTTTTCGCTCGTTTATCCGAATCAGGTGAAACAAGCGCCTAGATCTTGGTCTCGAAGCCCTCTTTCTGTTTAACCAACTTGAACAAGATTTTGATACTGTAAAATTTGACTTTAGTCTAGATTAGTAATCGGATCTTATTTCTTTCGTAGTTTGAGTTCCGTTGCTCCATTTGATTTGATTCTTTTTGCAAACCGGAGTTCTTCAGTTGAACTACCTGGTTAGATCTTTTATTCGAAGTTTTCCCCATGCATCTTTGCTTGATTACTTATGTATGCTATTGTTTGTTTGTGATAGAATACCCGGAGTGCGAGGGTTTGTAGATCATCAGCAAGGCAAGTAACACTTTGATCATACCCCTTTATTACCAAGTTTTTATGCATTAGTTTCAACCCTCACACATTGCATGTGTAGGATCTCTTAACTTGTGGGTCTAGGAAGTAGAAGATGAGGTAGAACCTATTACCTGTTTTATTATCAAACCCTTGGGAGTTACTTCTACGTTATGCTTAATTGCCATGCTATGCTCGTAGACGTGGATTGGGTTTGAGTGTAACCATGACAGATGTGAGTTGTTAATTAGTGGTTGAACTTAAGGTGGAAACGTTAATACACATCTGGGTGGATTGCTCGTGGGCACCTAGAGAATCCAGTGTTGTCCAAGGATATCCTGGAGTACCTGTGTGATCATCCTACGGTGTGCCACCCAGGCTCAAAGGGATCATAAGATTATTCATGCTGGAAACTTCCATGTGCAGCCACAAGCCATTATGGGATCTGGCATAGTTGAGAATTTTATGTGACCTCTTCCAGTGGTGGGCTAGCAGATGTAGGGGAAAGTAGGTGTAACGGTCCACCCAGAGTAAAGAGTTAATGCTTCTAAAAGACTGTGGCTCGGTCATCCGTTTCTCAAACACCATGTAGTGCGAGAAATCCAACGGAGGAGATCGAGTCTTGTGGGGAAAAGTGTGCAAACCTCTACAGAGTGTATAAACTAATCATGGTTAGCCGTGTCCCCGGTTATGGACATCTTGAGTATCTGGTACTTGAATTATTGATTTGATCTCATCACTATAAAATTAATTTGTTGGGATGTTAATGACTACTTTAATTGGGATTGAGTTGGAAGAACCTTCTCAATGATGTTTCAACTACCATGATAGTTAAATAAAACATATTCCTTTGTGGTTGGGAAAAATTGGCTTTTCACAAAACAATATAACCAAAGAGCCTCCACCAGCCATATATGCATGTAGTGATAGCATTTATCTGTTCATTGCTCTCTTGTGTTATTGCCAGCATATTCCATGTGCTGACCCATTTCGGGCTGCAACATATCATGTTGCAGACTTTTCAGGCGAAGAGTAAGGTGCGCTAGGTCGTTTGTCGTGCACTCAGCTATGTCGTTGGATTTGATAGACTCGCTTTATCTACCAAGCCTTCCGCTATTATCTTAATTAGATGGCCTTAAGCCATATTTATTGTATTAAGTTCTCTTTTGAGACATTCGATGTAATAAGTGTGTGATTGCTACTCTGTTATAAATCCTTCGAGTACTGTGTGTGTCAGCATTACCAATCCAGGGATGACACTGAAGCACAGAGACTTGACCATCTGAGGGCGGGTCGCTACAAAGAGTGCCCCAAGATTTTGTCGGATCATGGGTTCTGGCAAAACCCATAAGGTTTGAACACTGGGGTGCACGTGAAGGTTTTCTCCCTATCAATCCGCGCCCTAGCTCGCTAAGATCTCACGGGTGAACTCGACGAACTTGCAACACAAAGACACAATATTTATACTCGTTCGGGCCACCATTGTGGTGTAATACCCTACTCCAGTGTGGTGGTGGTGGATTGCCTCTTGGGCTGATGATCAACAGTACAAGGGGAAGAACAGCCTCCTGCGGTTGAGGTGTTCTTGTGCTTGGTGAACTTGTGTGGTTGAGGGTTGGAATCTCTCTCCCTATGGTGGCTCTAAACTGAGGTGAGGTCGATCTCTCCTCTCTCTCTGTCTCTCGGATCCGTTCTTTGTCCCCTAGCTATGGTGGTGGCTAGCTCTATTTATAGAGGCCCCGGTCCTCTCCCCAAATATTGAGCGGGAAGGGAGCCAAAAATTGCCAACTTGAAAGGCGACAGCTAGTACAGCTTATCCTGACAAAAGTAGTCTTCGCCTGCAAAAGGCTCTGGTGATGACGCTGTCTTGGGCCCCATGGTGACCTCCAACTTGTCGTCCTGCTAGTCTTGGTCTCGTTGCACCAATAGGGAAACCTTTCCTTGATGCCTCGGTACTCCGCGTCTGCGCTTTCCCCCTTGGCACCAAGGAGGAAGCAAGGACATTGCGCGCGCTGGCGCCCGCCTGGTCTCGATTGTCATGGCTTACGTCACGAGGACCTCGCGAGGTTTGCCTTGCCTTGATCTCTCCGCCCCTCGTGATCCTGCCTAGTGAGGCCGCTCCTGAGGAGGTGTTGTGTCGTCCGCCTCGCGAGGCTTGGCCCCTCGCGAGGGTCTTGAATACCTTGTCGATGAAGATGGACCATACAGACCTGCCAGCCCAGCCACGCGCCTCCGACAAGATTGTGGAGTTGAACCAAGGAGTTTGTAAGGGCAAGGAGATCGCCTACTTCATGAAGATCTACCGCTAGTGAGGCAAGTTCTTCGTGGGCGACGGCCGTGATGGAATAGACAAGGTTGCTTCTTCGTGGACCCTTCGTGGGTGGAGCCCTCCGTGGACTCGCGGAACCGTTACCCTCCGTGGACCCTACCGCTAGTGAGGTAGGCAAGTCTGGGGACCCCCATTCCCAGAACACCGACAGTAGCCCCCGGGCCCAAGGCCCGCTCGGGCTTGGCTTCGAGGCGAAGCCAAAGGTCAAGCGCGGAGCGCCGTGGGCCCTAAAAGCCTGCGGCCTTGGTTGACGCATGGCGGTTGATTGGACGTGGGCGTCTCCGCTTCCCCATGCTGCCTCGACAACTGCCCGACTTGACTAGTCCCTGCGACATGCAAGGAAAAACATCATTACCTGTGATCGTGGGGGTGCCGATTGGCCTTCTCCTGGTATAAATGGGAGGGGGCGGAGCCCCCGTCGCCCTTCTTTCCTCTGTCTCTCCTGTTTCTTCTCCTTCCTCGCTCCTCTCCTTGCTTGTGCAGGCAATGCACCGATCCGGAGGTTCTTGGCTGCAGAGAAGGGCAAGGCTCCCCTCATCGAGCCCGAGCGGCTTCCGCCGAAGAAGAGGAGGTCCCATCGCCGTGAGATGGTCGTGAGGCCGGTGGTGTCGCGGCCTTGGTACGAAAGGCCACCTCCTGGGTACCCACTGCCCTTGTACGCTCAGGCCGACGATTCTGGTAGGAGGAGCGGTGAGCGGCGCCACCTGCGCCAGGGCCGTGGTCGCCGTGCCGCGGAGGCGCACGTCATCGCCCTAGGGGTCCATACTGCGGATTCTTCACGTGAGTTTGTGCTGTGGGCGGCGATGCCCCCGAGCACTTGGATACGCCTCCCGCCGTTCTTCGCTGCCAAGGTGCCGCCGAGGGGCGTTCGCAAACTCTGGTTGCACCACGACGACTGTGACGCCCCAGCGACTGGGGCGGAGCTTGGAACCGTTGCCTCCGAGAAGATCTTCACGACCCGAGGCTGGGGCGAAATTGCCCGAGTCTGCCGTACGGAGGGCGCCCTCGTGATCCATTTCGAGTACGATGGCGCCTCCGTGCTGTTCTTCAAGGTCTTCAACATGGAAGGTCGCCGCCTGGAGTACTGCCCCGGAGGAGGTCGCTAGGATGATGTCGCGGTGGGCCCGGGGCCCTCCACCAGCCTTGCTTGCAGCTCCTCCAGCGGCAGCGGCGACTCGTGGTGGTCCTGTGACTCTCGTGAGCTCTTGGAGTCTCCGGAGACGAGCGAGGATAGCTACGTGCCCCGAGCTCCTGCCGAGCCCGGAGCAGGGCTGCGCGTCCAGCCGCCATCGCTGCTGATCTGGATGGGGTTGTGCTACCTCTTTTAGCACTGCGTTGGTTTTCCCCAAAGAGGAAGGGATGATGCAGCAAAGTAGCGTAAGTATTTCTCTCAGTTTTTGAGAACCAATGTATCAATCCAGTAGGAGGCTACGCGCGAGTCCCTCGTACCTGCACAAAACAAATAAATCCTCGCAACCAACGCAAATAGGATTTGTCAATCCCTATAGGGCCACTTACGAGAGTGGGATCTGATAGATATGATAAGATAATACTTTTGGTATTTTTATGATAAAGATGCAAAGTAAAATAAAAGCAAAGTAAATAGCAAAGTAAATAACTAAGTAGTAGGAGATTAACATGATAAAGATAGACCCGGGGCCCATAGGTTTCACTAGTTGCTTCTCTCGAGAGCATAAGTATTTTACGGTGGGTGAACAAATTACTGTTGAGCAATTGACAGAATTGAGCATACTTATGAGAATATCTAGGTATGATCATGTATATAGGCATCACGTCCGAGACAAGTAGACCGACTCCTGCCTGCATCTACTACTATTACTCCACTCATCGACTGCTATCCAGCATGCATCTAGAGTATTAAGTTAAAAACAGAGTAATGCCTTAAGCAAGATGACATTATGTAGAGGGATAGACTCATGCAATATGAAGAAAACCCCATCTTGTTATCCTCGATGGCAACAATACAATACATGCCTTGCTTCCCTTACTGTCACCAGGAAAGGACACCACAAGATTGAACCCAAAGCTAAGCACTTCTCCCATTGCAAGAAAGATCAATCTAGTAGGCCAAACCAAACTTATAATTCGAAGAGACTTGCAAAGATAACCAATCATACATAAAAGAATTCAGAGAATATTCAAATATTATTCATAGATAGACTTGATCATAAACCCACAATTCATCGGTCTCAACAAACACACCGCAAAAGAAGATTACATCGAATAGATCTCCACAAGAGAGGGGGATAACATTGTATTGAGATCCAAAAAGAGAGAAGAAGCCATCTAGCTACTAACTATGGACCCGTAGGTCTGAAGTAAACTACTCACACTTCATCAGAGAGGCTATGGTGTTGATGTAGAAGCCCTCCGTGATCGATGCCCCCTTCGGCGGAGCTCCGGAACAGGACCCAAGATGGGATCTCGTGGATACAGAAAGTTACGACGGTGGAATTAGGGTTTTGGCTCTATATCTGATTGTTTGGGGGTACGTGGGTATATATAGGAGGAAGAAGTACGTCGGTGGAGCAACAGGGGGCCCACGAGGGTGGAGGGCGCGCCTGGGGGGGCAGGCGCGCCCCCCTACCTCGTGGCCTCCTGTTAGTTGGCTTGACGTAGGGTCCAAGTCTCCTGAGTTGTATTCGCTGAGAAAATCACGTTCCCGAAGGTTTCATTCCATTTGGACTCCGTTTGATATTCCTTTTCTTCGAAACCCTAAAAAAAGGCAAAAAACGGCAATTCTGGGCTGGGCCTCCGGTTAATAGGTTAGTCCCAAAAATAATATAAAAGTGGATAATAAAGCCCAATAATGTCCAAAACAGTAGATAATATAGCATGGAGCAATCAAAAATTATAGATATGTTGGAGACGTATCAAGCATCCCCAAGCTTAATTCCTCCTCGTCCTCGAGTAGGTAAATGATAGAAACAGAATTTTTGATGCGGAGTGCTATTTGGCATAATTTTAATGTAATTCTTCTTAATTGTGGTATGAATATTCAGATCCGAACGATTCAAAACAAAAGTTTATATTGACAGAGAAAATAATAATACTTCAAGAATACTAACAAAGCAATTATGTCTTCTCAAAATAACATAGCTAAAGAAAGTTATCCCTACAAAATCATATAGTCTGGCTATGCTCTATCTTCACCACACAAAATATTTAAATCATGCACAACCCCGATGACAAGCCAAGCAATTGTTTCATACTTTTGACATTCTCAAAACTTTTTCAATCTTCACGCAATACATGAGTGTGAGCCATGGATATAGCACTATAGGTGGAATAGAGTGGTGGTTGTGGAGAAGACAAAAGGGAGAAGACAGTGTCACATCAACTAGGCGCATCAACGGGCTCTAGAGATGCCCATCAATAGATATCAATGTGAGTGAGTAGGTATTGTCATGCAATGGATGCACTAGAGCTATAAGTATATGAAAGCTCAAAAAGAAACTAAGTGGGTGTGCATCCAACTTTCTTGCTCATGAAGACCTAGGGCATTTTGAGGAAGCCCATCATTGGAATATACAAGCCAAGTTCTATAATGTAAGATTCCCACTAGTATATGAAAGTGATAACATGAGAGACTCTCTACTATGAAGATCATGGTGCTACTTTGAAGCACAAGTGTGGTAAAAGGATAGTAACATTGTCCCTTCTCTCTTTTTCTCTCGTTTTTTTATTTGGGCCTTTTCTCTCTCTTTTTATGGCCTCTTTTCTTTTTTTTTCGTCCGGAGTCTCATCCCAACTTGTGGGGGAATCATAGTCTCCATCATCCTTTCCTCACTGGGACAATGCTCTAATAATGATCATCATCACACTTTTATTTTTCTTACAACTCAACAATTACAATTCAATACTTAGAACAAAATATGACTCTATGTGAATGCCTCCGGCGGCGTACCGGGATATGCAATGATTCATGAGTGACAAGTATGAAAGAATTATGAACGATGGCTTTGCCACAAATACTATGTCAACTACATGATCATGCTAAGCAATATGACAATGATGGAGTGTGTCATAAACGGAACGGTGGAAAGTTGCATGGCAATATATCTCGTAATGGCTATGGAAATGCCATAATAGGTAGGTATGGTGGCTGTTTTGAGGAAGGTATATGGTGGGTGTATGATACCGGCGAAAGGTGCGCGGTATTAGAGAGGCTTGCAAGGGTGGAAGGGTGAGAGTGCGTATAATCCATGGAATCAACATTAGTCATAAAGAACTCATATACTTATTGCAAAAATCTACAAGTTATCGAAGCAAAGTATTACGCGCATGCTCCTAGGGGGTAGATTGGTAGCAAAAGACCATTGCTCGTCCCCGACCGCCACTCATAAGGAAGACAATCAATAAATAAATCATGCTCCGACTTCATCACATAACAGTTCACCATACATGCATGCTACGGGAATCACAAGCTTCAATAGAAGTATTTCTCAAATTCACAACTACTCAACTAGCATGACTTTAATATCACCACCTCCATATCTCAAAACAATTATCAAGTATCAAACTTATCATAGTATTCAACACACTCATAAGAAAGTTTTTATTATTAATCTTGTATACCAAGCATATTAGGATTTTAAGCAAATCACCATGCTCTTAAGACTCTCAAAATAATCTAAGTGAAGCATGATAGATCAATAGTTTCTATAAAACAAATCCACCACCGTGCTCTAAAAGATATAAGTGAAGCACTAGAGCAAAATTATATAACTCAAAGATATAAGCGAAGCACATAGAGTATTCTAAAAAATTCCAAATCATGTATGGCTATCTCAAAATATGTGTACATCAAGGATGATTGTGGTAAACTAATAAGCAAAGACTCAAATCATACAAGACGCTCCAAGTAAAACACATAACATGTGGTAAATAAAAATATAGCTCCAAGTAAAGTTACGGATAGAAGTAGACGAAAGAGGGGATGCCTTCCGGGGCATCCCCAAGCTTTGGATTTTAGGTGTCCTTAGATTATCTTGGGGGTGCCATGGGCATCCCCAAGCTTAGGCTCTTGCCACTCCTTGTTCCATAATCCATCAAATCTTTACCCAAAACTTGAAAACTTCACAACACAAAACTTAAAGTAGAAAATCTTGTGAGCTCCGTTAGCGAAAGAGAATAAAAGATCACTTCAAGGTACTGTAATGAACTCATTCTTTATTTATATTGGTCTTATACCTACTGTATTCCAACTTCTCTATGTTTTATAAACTAATTTACTAGCCATAGATTCATCAAAATAAGCAAACAACACACGAAAAACAGAATCTGTCAAAACAGAACAGTCTGTAGTAATATGCAGCTAGCGCAAGATATGGAACCCCAAAAATTCTAAAATAAATTTCTGGACGTGAGAAATTTATCTATTAATCATATTCAAAAAGAATTAACTAAATAGCACTTTCCAAATAAAAATTACAGCAGTTCTCGTGAGCGCTAAAGTTTCTGTTTTTACAGCAAGTTCAACAAGACTTTCCCCAAGTCTTCCCAACGGTTCTACTTGGCACAAATACTAATTAAACATAAAAAACACAACCAAAACAGAGGCTAAATAATTTATTTATTACTAATCAGGAGAAAAAAGAAAGGAATAAAAAATAAAATTGGGTTGCCTCCCAACAAGCGCTATCGTTTAACGCCCCTAGCTAGGCATAACAAGCAAGAATAGATCTAGGTATTGCCATCTTTGGTAGGCAATCCATTAGTGGCTCTCATAATAGATTCATAAGGTAATTTAATTTTATTTCTAGGAAAGTGTTCCATGCCTTTCCATAACGGAAATTGGAATCTAATATTTCCTTCCTTCATATCAATAATTGCACCAATCGTTCTAAGGAAAGGTCTACCAAGAATAATAGGACATGAAGGATTGCAATCTATGTCAAGAACAATAAAATCTACGGGCACATAATTCCTATTTGCAACAATAATAACGTCATTAATTCTTCCCATAGGTTTCTTCATAGTGGAATCCGCAAGGTGCAAGTTTAGAGAGCAATCATCAAAATAACGGAACCTAATAAATCACACAAAGTCTTTGGAATCGTGGAAACACTAGCACCCAAATCACATAAAGCATATAATTCATGATCTTTAATTTTAATTTTAATAGTTGGTTCCCACTCATCATAAAGTTTTCTAGGGATAGAAACTTCCAATTCAAGTTTTTCTTCATAAGATTGCATCAAGGCATCAACGATACGTTTAGTAAACGCTTTATTTTGACTATAAGAGCGAGGAGAATTTAACATGGATTGCAGCAAGGAAATACAATCAATCAAAGAGCAATTTTCATAGTTAAATTCCTTGAAATCCATAATAGTGAGTTTAGAAACATCTAGGGTTTTAATTTCTTCAATCTCACTTTTATCAAATTTAGCATCAAGATCAAAAGATTCAGAATTCTTGGAACGCCTTCTAGGTAAAGGTGGATCATATTCAGTCCCATCATTATTAAGATTCATATTGCAAAACAAAGATTTAATAGGGGACACATCAATAACTTTTAGATCTTCATCATTATTTTCATAAGAACTAGAAGAACACGCTTTTATAAAGGCATCTTTCTTAGCACGCATCCGAGCGGTTCTTTCTTTGCACTCATCAATGGAAATTCTCATGGCTTTGAGAGACTCATTGATATCATCCTTAGGTGGAATAGATCTAAGTTTCAAAGAATCAACATCAAGAGCAATTCTATCAACGTTCCTAGCTAAATCATTAATCTTAAGCAATTTTTGTTCGATCATAGCTTTAAAATTCTTTTGCGAAGTAATAAATTCTTTAATATTATAATCAAAATCAGAGGGCATCTTATTATAATTTCCATAAGAATTGTTGTAGGAATTACCATAATTATTAGAGGGATTAGTAGGATAAGGCCTAGGATTGAAATTTCCTCTATACGCGTTATTACCAAAATTGTTCCTACCAAAAAAATTCACATCCATAGATTCATTATTATTCTCAATCAAAGTAGACAAGGGCATATCATTAGGATCAGAAGAAACACTCTTATTAGCAAATAATTTCATAAGTTCATCCATCTTTCCACTCAAAAAATTAATTTCTTCTATCGCATGCACCTTTTTATTAGTAGATCTTTCAGTATGCCATTGAGAATAATTAACCATAATATTATCTAGGATTTTAGTAGCTTCTCCTAAGGTGATTTCCATAAAAGTTCCTCCCGCGGCCGAATCTAAAAGATTTCTAGAAGCAAAATTCAATCCAACATAATTTTTTTGTATAATCATCCACAAATTTAAACCATGAGTAGGGCAATTACGTACCATTAATTTCATTCTCTCCCAAGCTTGTGCAACATGTTCATGATCAAGTTGCTTAAATTTCATAATATCGTTTCTAAGAGATGATCTTAGCGAGAAGAAAATACTTAGAGATAAAAGCATATTTGCACTTGTTCCATGAATCAATACTATTTTTAGGCAAAGACAAAAACCAAGCTTTAGCATGATCTCTAAGAGAAAAAGGAAATAGCAACAATTTAACAATATCATTATCCACATCTTTGTTCTTTTGCATGTCACACAATTCAACGAAGCTATTTAGATGGGTTTGCAGATCGTCAGCAAGGCAAGTAACACTTTGATCATACACCTTTATTACCCAGTTTTTATGCATTAGTTTCAACCCTCACACATTGCATGAGTAGGATCTCTTAACTTGTGGGTCTAGGAAGTAGAAGATGAGGTAGAACCTATTACCTGTTTTATTATCAAACCCTTGGGAGTTACTTCTACGTTATGCTTAATTGCCATGTTATGATCGTAGACGTGGATTGGGTTTGAGTGTAACCATGACAGATGTGAGTTGTTAATTAATGGTTCAACCTAAGGTGGCAACGTTAATACACATCTGGGTGGATTGCTTGTGGGCACCTGGAGAATCTAGTGTTGTCCAAGGATATCCTGGAGTACCTGTGTGATCATCCTACGGTGTGCCACCCAGGCTCAAAGGGATCATAAGATTATTCATGCTGGAAACTTCCATGTGCAGCCACAAGCCATTATGGGATCTGGCATAGTTGAGAATTTTATGTGACCTCTTCCAGTGGTGGGCTAGCAGATGTAGGGGAAAGTAGGTGTAACGGTCCACCCAAAGTAAAGAGTTAATGCTTCTAAAAGACTGTGTCTCGGTCGTCCGTTTCTCAAACACCATGTAGTGCGAGAAATCCAACGGAGGAGATCGAGTCTTGTGGGGAAAAGTGCGCAAACCTCTGCAGAGTGTATAAACTAATCATGGTTAGTCGTGTCCCAAGTTATGGACATCTTGAGTATCTGGTACTTGAATTATTGATTTGATCTCATCACTATAAAATTAATTTGTTGGGATGTTAATGACTACTTTAATTGGGATTGAGTTGGAAGAACCTTCTCAATGATGTTTCAACTACCATGATAGTTAAATAAAACATATTCCTTTGTTGTTGGGAAAAATTAGCTTTTAGCAAAACAATATAACCATAGAGCCTACACCAGCCATATATGCATGTAGTGATAGCATTTATATGTTCATTGCTCTCTTGTGTTATTGCCAGCATATTCCATGTGTTGACCCATTTCGGGCTGCAACATATCATGTTGCGGACTTTTCAGGCGAAGAGTAAGGTGCGCTAGGTCATTTGTCGTGCACTCAGCTATGTCGTTGGATTTGATGGACTCGCTTTATCTACCAAGTCTTCCGCTGTTATCTTAATTAGATGGCCTTAAGCCCTATTTATTGTATTAAGTTCTCTTTTGAGACATTCAATGTAATAAGTGTGTGATTGCTACTATGTTATAAATCCTTCGAGTACTGTGTGTGTCAGCATTACCGATCCAGGGATGACACTGAAGCACAGAGACTTGACCGTCTGAGGTCGGGTCGCTACAAAGAGTGCCCCAAGATTTTGTCGGATCATGGGTTTCGGCAAAACCCTTAAGGTTCAAACACTGGGTGCATGCGAAGGTTTTCTCCCTATCAATCCGCGCCCTAGCTCGCTAAGATCTCACGGGTGAACTCGACGAACTTGCAACACAAAGACACAAGATTTATACTGGTTCTGGCCACCATTGTGGTGTAATTCCAGTGTGGTGGTGGTGGATTGCCTCTTGGGCTGATGATCAACAGTACAAGGGGAAGAACAGCCTCCTGCGGTTGAGGTGTTCTTGTGCTTGGTGAACTTGTGTGGTTGAGGGTCGGAATCTCTCTTCCTATGGTGGCTCTAAACTGAGGTGAGGTCGATCTCTCCTCTCTCTCTGTCTCTCAGATCTGTTCTTCATCCCCTAGCTATGGTGGTGGCTAGCTCTATTTATAGAGGCCCTGGTCCTCTCCCCAAATATTGAGTGGGAAGGGAGCCAACAATTGCCAATTTGAAACGGTACAGCTAGTACAACTTATCCTGACAAAAGTAGTATTCGCCTGCAAAAGGCTCTGGTGATGACGCCGTCTTGGGCCCCATGGTGACCTCCGTCTTGCCGTCCTGCTGGTCTTGGTCTCGTTGCACCGATATGGAACCTTTCCTTGATGCCTCGGTACTCCGCGTCTACGCTTTCCCCCTTGGCACCAAAGAGGAAGCAAGGACACTGCGCGCGCTGGTGCCCGCCTGGCCTCGATTTTCATGGCTTACGTCATGAGGACCTCGCGAGGTTTGCCTTGCCTTGATCTCTCCGCCCCTCGTGAGCCTGCCTGGTGAGGCCGCTCCTGAGGAGGTCATGTGTCGTCCGCCTCGCGAGGCTTGGCCCCTCGCAAGGGTCTTGAATACCTTGTCGATGAAGATGAGTCGTACAGACCTGCCAGCCCAGCCACGCCGCGGGCACAGGCAGGCAAGTCTGGGGACCCCTGTTCCCAGAACACCGACAGTAGCCCCCGGGCCCAAGGCCCGCTCGGGCTTGGCTTCGTGGCGAAGCCAAAGGTCAAGCGCGGAGCGCCGCGGGACCCAAAAGCCCGCGGCCTCGGTTGACGCGTGGCGGTTGATTGGACGTGGGCGTCTCCGCTTCCCCACGCTGCCTCGACAACTGCCCGACTTGACTAGCCCCTGCGACATGCAAGGAAAAACATCATTACATGTGATCATGGGGGGTGCCAGTTGGCCTTCTCCTGGTATAAATGGGAGGGGGCGGAGCCCCCGTCGCCCATCTTTCCTCTGTCTCTCCTGTTTCTTCTCCTTCCTCGCTCCTCTCCTTGCTTGTGCAGGCATGGCGCCGATCCGGAGGCTCTCGACTACAAAGAAGTGCAAGGCTCCCCTCATCAAGCCCGAGCGGCTTCTGCCGAAGAAGAGGAGGTCCCATCGCCGTGAGATGGTCGTGAGGCTGGTGGTGTCGCGACCTTGGTACGAAAGGCCGCCTCCTGGGTACCCATTGCCCTTGTACACTCAGGCCGACGATTCTGGTGGGAGGAGCGGTGAGCAGCGCCACCTGCGCCAGGGCTGTGGTCGCCGTGCCGCGGAGGCGCACGTCGTCGCCCTAGGGGTCCATACTGCGGATTCTTCTAACGAGTTTGTGCTGTGGGCGGCGATGCCCCCGAGCTCTTGGATACGCCTCCCGCCATTCTTCGCTGCCGAGGTGCCGCCAAGGGGCGTTCGCGGACTCTGGTTGCAGCACGACGACTGCGACGCCCCAGCGACCGGAGCGGAGCTTGGAACCGTTGCCCCCGGGAAGATCTTCTTGACCTGAGGCTGGGGCGAAATTGCCCGAGTCTGCCGTACGGAGGGCGCTCTCGCGATCCACTTCGAGTACGATGGTGCCTGGAGTGCTGCCCCGGAGGAGGTCGCCAGGACGATGTCGCGGCGGGCGTGGAGCCCTCCAGTGGCTTTGCCTGCAGCTCCTCCAGCGACAGCGGCGACTCGTGGTGGTCCAGCGACTCTCCTGAGCTCTTGGAGTCTCCGGAGACGAGCGAGGACAGCTACGTGCCCCCGAGCTCCCGCCGAGCCCGGAGCAGGGTTGCGCGTCCAGTCGTTGCTGATCTGGATGGGGTTGGCGCCGGCCTCACGTGGCCCACTGTTGATGACCGCGTCGGCGATATCTGGTCGTGTAGATAGAACTCCTAGGAATTCTTTTCCTTATGTTCCCTGCGAGGAATTAGGAAATGGACCCCGTGGGGGCGTGTAAAGCGTCTACAATGCCCTTTGTCAATATAACCCTTATTATGAAGATTTGTGTGTGCGCATATCCTGCCGAGGCTCGGCTTCCCCTTTCCAATCCTTCGGTAGCTTGGTGCTCTACGATGACAGGTCCCGGTCCCGAGGTAGGCTGCAGCCATCGCTGGTATGCCAGGTCGCAATGCCGTGGTCAAGGCCAGGAGGTGAGCGGCCCGAGGTCCAGTAAGAGCTCCTAAGGCGCGATGCTCAAGAGGTCCCCTTTAGCGCGCAAGAAGCTACCTTAGGACGGGAAAGGAAGAGAGCATTGCCGCAGCAGGGCAGCGAAGGGAGCGAGGCCCGTTTAGGTTCGGTTTCCCCTTTCTATCCTCGTGACGGCCTGGTGCTCTACGCCGACAGGTCCCGGTCCCCAGGCAGGCTGCAGCCGTCGCTGGTATGCCAGGTCACGATGTCGTGGTCAAGGCCAGGAGGTGAGCGGCCCGGAGACCGGTAAGAGCTCCTGAGGCGCGATGCTCATGAGGTCCCCCTTAGAGCTCAAGCGGCCGTCGAGAGGTAAGAAATGGAGACGACGTTGCAGCACAGGACGAAGTCTTCAATCTTGTATCTTGATAATCCAACAGTCCGGCCAAAGTATATAGTCCGGCTGTCCGAGGACCCCCTAATCTAGGACTCCCTCAGTAGCCCCTGAACCAGGCTTCAATGACGATGAGTCCGACGCACAGATTGTCTTCAGCATTGCAAGGCGGGTTCCTTCTTCGAATACTCCATAGAAGATTTTGAACACATAAGGATCGTGTCCGGCTCTGCAAAACAAATTCCACATCCACAAATCTAATCTGCTGACAACTTTTTATAACGTGACATCACGCTATGGCTCGGTCATTATTTGAGCCGTTTTTCTCAACCAGCTACTGCACATATTGTGAGGTGGTTTTCTTGGCACGTCTTGTCGAAGCACAGATCGTGTCCCCTTATCACGGGATTCTCATCAATACGGGTGCGGGTAACCCAACCATTCCTGCTGGTATGACTCCTCGATTTTAGGCAAGTTTAGAACGACCACGTGGAGGATGCTTGATATTCATCCTCTTTATAAAGGGGCCAAGGCCTGTCCTTTTCTTCTCGCGCTCGATCCTTCCCTTCCCCCACCTTGAGTTCCAACACCCAAGGCTCAGGCTAAGCGCTTCGGACCTTCAACCATGTCCGGATCCAACCTTCAAGACCGGTGGATGGCCTCTTCTGTCATAGAGGAGGACATCAAGAAGCTAAGAGAAGCCAGGTATCTGACCGCTGAAATCTCGCACAGGCTGCCTGCTCAAGGGCAGGTCATCCCCACTCCCGAACCCAACGAGAGTGTGGTATTTGTTTCGCACTTCCTCCGAGGGCTAGGCTTTAGTCTTGATCCCTTTGTTAGAGGGCTTATGTTCTATTACGAGCTCGATTTCCATGATCTAGCCCCAGATTCCATCCTTCACATCTCGTCGTTTATCGTCGTGTGTGAGGCTTTCCTCCGCATCACCCCACACTTCGGCTTATGGCTCAAGACCTTCAATGTGAAGCCGAAGATGATCGATGGGCGACATGCAGAATGCAGAGGTGCCATAATAAGCAAAGGCGCTGATGCCCCATGGCCAAAGGGTTCCTTCCCGGAGGTGTCCAACTTATGGCAATGGGAGTGGTTTTACATCACAGCTCCCCGAAGTACTAAGTGGGTAGCCGCCCCGCCTTCCGTTCGCCCCCCCCCCCCCGCCACAACTGGCGTCATGGGTCAACAAGGGGCTGGACTGGGGGCCAGTTAATGACGTGCTGACATTGCAGAGTCGCATCCGAGATCTCCTCAGGAGGGATGTCAGTCTTGTCAAGGTAATGCAAGTTATGCTAGCTTGCCGGGTCGTGCCATGCCAACATCGATCTCTCCGTATGTGGGAGTTCAACCCGGAAGGACCGCAAACTATTCAGCAATTCTTCGGCATGACGCTCGAAGGGATGTATGGATTGTTCTTTGGATCACGAATAAAGTGTTCGGACACCACCGAGGATGCGGGTCTAAAATGCAATCGTCTAGATACCCATGTAAGTAATTCTGCGGCCAAACACGTCGTCTTTTCATTTGTCATAACATCATTCTGAAAAAATTGCTCTTGGCCAGGACTGGATAAGAAAGGCGAAGATGATCAGGTGTTCGGCCCCCCCTTCCCAAAGGCTCACCGGATCCTGTACTAGCCAGGATGCTTGAGCACGCACTTTATAAAGTCCCCTCCAGCAAGACTTAGAGCAGGAGGATGGAGGCGCCACTCTAAGTCCTGCCAAAGCAAAAGTGGTGATACCGGCACAGGAGATAATAACACTCTGAATAGTGCCGAAGATAACAAAAATCCCCTCCAGCAAGACTTAGAGCAGGAGGATGGAGGAGCCAGCCCTCCTGAGAGAGCGGCAGATGGAGAAGCAGAGGATGATAATTACATGCCCCCTTCCGAAGACGAGGCAAGCCTCGGCGATGACAAATTCGATGTACCAGAGGATCCCGTCGAACAAGAGCGCTTCAAGCACCGGCTTATAGCCACGGCAAATAGCCTTAAGAAAAAGCAGCAGCAACTTCAAGCTGATCAAGATCTGCTAGCTGACAGATGGACTGAAGTCCTCGCGACCGAGGAATATAAACCCGAGCACCCCTCCAAGAGTTACCAAAATGCAGGTTGCTACCCCGACTGGAGGAAGAAGCGTATGACGCGGCTGATCGGCCACCTCGTGGCTGCGATAGAGAGGCATTCCAACCAAAAACTCAGCCTGCACCCCGACGCCATTCAAATAAAAAGGCATGGGGAAATACGCCAAACCTGCGAGACGTATTGGAGGACAAAGAAAAACATGCAAGATCGATCTACGGATCACGAGGGCGCACCACTATGCGAGACGATAAATGTCACACCGGATATAGTAAAAGTCAATCCGGCTAGGCTGAACACAATGGGCAAGACCCATTCGAGCTGCGTTGCGATATAGCCCAATACAGAGGCGCGGCACACCCCCTATGCTTCAAAGACGAAGTAATGGATCATCAAATCCCAGAGGGTTTCAAACCCACAAATATTGAATCATACGACGGCACAACAGATCCTGCGGTATGGATCGAGGATTTCCTCCTCCACATCCACATGGCCCGCGGCAATGACTTACATGCCATCAAATACCTCCCACTAAAGCTCAAAGGACCAGCGCGGCATTGGCTTAACAGCTTGCCAGCAGAGTTCATTAGCTGTTGGGAAGATCTGGAAGCCTCATTTCTCGACAACTTTCAGGGCACTTATGTGCGACCACCAGAAACCGATGACTTGAGCCGCATAATTTAGCAGCCAGAAGAATCGGCCAGGCAATTCTGGACACGGTTCCTAACAAAGAAAAATCAAATCGTCGACTGTCCGGATGCAGAGGCCCTAGCAGCCTTCAAGCATAACATCCGCGACGAGTGGCTTGCCCGGCACCTTGGACAGGAAAAGCCAAAATCTATGGCAGCCCTCACGACACTCATGACCCGCTTTTGTGCGGGAGAAGACAGCTGGCTAGCTCGCAGTAACAACATATCAAAAAACCATGGTACTTCGGATACCAAGGGCGGCAATAGTAGGTCACATCACAACAAACATAAGCGCCGCATTAACAGTGATATTACTGAGGATACGACAGTCAATGCCGGATTCAAAGGCTCTAAACCCGGTCAGCGGAAAAGGCCATTTAAAAGAAGCACTCCGGGCCCGTCCAGTTTGGACCGCATACTCGATCGCTCGTGTCAAATACACGGTACCCCTGACAAGACAGCCAACCACACCAACAGGGAATGCTGGGTGTTCAAGCAGGCCGGCAAGTTAATTGCCGAAGATAAAGATAAGGGGTCACACAACAATGACGAAGAGGAGCCCTGGCAGCCGAACACCAGAGGACAGAAGAGGTTCCCCCCACAAGTGCGGACGGTGAACATGATATACGCAACCCACATCCCCAAGAGGGAGCAGAAGTGTGCGCTCAGGGACGTATATGCGTTGGAGCCAGTCGCCCCAAAGTTCAACCCATGGTCCTCCTGCCCGATCACCTTTGATTGCAGGGACCACGCCACTAGTATCCGTCACGGCGGATTCGCCGCACTGGTCTTAGACCCAATCATTGACGGATTTCACCTCACTCGAGTCCTTATGGATGGCGGCAGCAGCCTGAACCTGCTTTACCAGGACACAGTGCGCAAAATGGGTATAGACCTCTCAAGGATCAAACCCACAAAAACGACCTTTAAAGGCGCCATTCTAGGCATAGAGGCCCATTGCACAGGCTCAATTACACTGGAAGTGGTCTTCGGATCCCCGGATAACTTCCGAAGCAAAGAACTAATCTTCGATATAGTCCCGTTCCACAGTGGCTATCATGCACTGCTCGGGAGAACCGCATTTGCGAGATTCAATGTGGTACCGCATTATGCATACCTCAAGCTCAAGATGCCAGGACCCCGGGGGGTCATCACAGTTAACGGAAACACAGAGCGCTCTCTCCGCATGGAGGAGCACACTGCGGCCCTCGCAGTAGAAGCGCAAAGCAGCCTCTCAAGGCAATCCACCAGTTCGGCGTTTCAAGACCCGGACACCTTCAGACGCACTCGGAGTAATCGGCAACTAGACCGCCTGGCACGGTCTGAGCTCGCGTAGCAATGCGGCCCCCACCCAAGCCAAACGGCGAAATTCGTGCCACGCGTACATAATTACGCATTAAAAATACCATGGGCACAGGTGGAGAGGGGGGCACAACTACGGTACGCTCCAAGACGCGGCCTAAACTGCACTAGGGGCTTCCCGCTTTGTTATTTTTCTCTTTCAGGACTTTAATCTATGGAAACCTTGTCCGGCAGCATGATTGCCGAACACATGATGCAGCAACCAAGAGAGGCAGAAAGCTAAGTCACACCACGGAACTCCCAGGTGGATTACGATAACGAGTGAAATATTTGCTTTAATACTATTCCTCAGCTTGCCCTTGGAAGGGACATAGTCCTACTTTTTACTTATCGCACTATCTGTATCATTCTGCTTTAACGCACCTCTTTGAATAAACAACGCATAATATTACGACTATTATTGCATTCTTGTTATATATATATATATGTGTTCATTAATGACGCCTCGCAACCGTACACTTTGGTACGGCCAACACACCAGGGGCTTAAGTACCCCACAATATGGTGTGAGAAGTCCGAACACTTTCACAAGTGCGGCACCCCGAACTTATAGCATTATATGCATCAGCTCCGAATCATGTCTTTGGTCAAATGTTGGGTTTGCCTGGCTCCTATGTTTTGGTACCTTACGTTCTGCTCTATTGGCTAAGGTAGCGCTAGGAGAACTACTGCGATTGTGCCCCGGTTCTGCTGGGCTAAGCACCTCAGTAGAGAAAGCTAAAACTGACTGTCATGATAAGGCGGGAGACCGGTCGCTGTTCGGCGAGGTTTCGAGTCCCTAAAGACTTATGCTGCTTAGAGCGAGGAGCCGGTCCTGTCCAGCTTAAAGGCGCGTATCGCGCCCCGAATTCGGCCTTTCGAATACCAGGGGCTTCGCCGAAATTTAAAATTATAGAATTCTATGGCTAAGTGAGAGTGATAAAGCATTATTAGTCTGGTTGCCTTGTTCGCTGTGCTGAGCACCTCCCTCGAAGGACCCAACAATGGGAACAAGAGTGCTCAGGTTTATCTTGAACACCCCAGCACTCGCGGCCTGGGGGCAGAAGCCGAGGACTAGCCATCTCTCAGATTGGATAAATATCCAAACATAAGGTAATATTTTAAATTCAAACAAGTGTTGCATAGCGCATATGAAACAAGTTTTCATCATACAGGATCACACGAGCAAGTTTACTCAAATATTACATCCTTTGAACATTCGTCCGCTACAAGACGGGCACCCTTCAGGACACCCTCATAATAAATTTCGGGGGTGCGATGCTCCTTGCCCTACGGCGGTCCCTCCTTGATTAGCTTCACGGCGTCTAGCTTGGCCCATTGCACCTTCACGTGGGGCGAAAGCCCGGCGTGCACCTTCGATGCAGACAGACTGCTTGACGACCTCCAGCGGTGGGCAGGCGTCCACAAGCCACCTCACCAGGCCGAAGTAGCTGTTCGGAAGGGCGTCACCAGGCCACAGCCGAACTATAAAGCCCTTCATGGCCTGTTCGGCCGCTTTGTGTAGCTCGACCAGCTGCTTCAGCTGGTCGCTCATAGGCACCGGATGTTCGGTCCCAGTATACTGAGACCAGAACAACTTCTCTGTTGAGCTTCCCTCCTCGGCCTGGTAAAACTGGGCGGCATCCGCCATGCTGCGGGGCAAATCTGTGAATGCTCCTGGAGAGCTCCGGATTCGGGTAAGTAATAGGTAATTTACTTTCACATGCTTGCTTTGCATATAGAATGCCTTACCCGCCGCTATTTTCTTCATCGCGTCAATCTCCTGGAGGGCCTTTTGGGCTTCGGCCTTGGCACTTTTCGCGCTCTCGAGGGTCGCGACAAGCTTAGACTCTCGCGTCTTTGAGTCAAGCTCCAACGCCTCGTGCTTCGTCACGAGAGCTTGGAGCTCTTGCTGCACCTCGCCCACCCGAGCCTCTTGCCTTTCACACTCGGCGCGCTCCTTGGCCGCTTTGTCTTCGGCCTCGGATAGCGATTTCCTTAAGGTCGCCACTTCGGTCATGGCCCCTGGCAAATTCATGATGTTCCTGTCATTTTGCAATTGCATTCTTTTTATACATATCCATAAACTAGGTATTACTTACCCTTGTTCTCCTCGAGCTGCCTCTTGGCAAGGCCGAGCTCGTCCTTGGACACTTCAAGGTCCTGCTTCAGTGCGGCGACCTCCGCAGTCAGTGCGGCAGATGCCAGCAGCGAAGCCTGCATATGCATATTGACATACTTATATTAGACTCCTGTGATGTTGTTTGATCCTCTGTTCGGCTTTTCTTTGTGAACACCGAACAGAGCATCAGGGGCTACTGTCTATGCGGTAATATTTTTTACCTCAAAGCCTGTTAGAAGGCTGGCACAGGCTTCAGTCAATCCGCTCTTGTCGGACTGAACCTTCTGGACCACCGCACTCATAATAGTATGGTGCTCCTTGTCGATGGAAGTGCTGCGAAGCGCTCCCAGCAGATTGTCCGGCGCCTCTGGATGGACAGAGGTCACCGGCACAGGCGTCTCGCCCCTCTTGGAAGGAGGCCGCCTGCACGAGTCCGGAACCACTGGAGGTTCCGGCGCAGTGTTCGGCTGAGGGCCGAACTCGGAGCCCTCAGGGGCCTTGTCCCCTCTGCTCCCGAAGTCTGAAAGGTCGCCTTGAGGCACCTCCGGGACTGTCTCCTCTCGACTCGGTGCCTCTTGAGACAGCACCTCGGCGTCGTCCGCAGGGCAAGGGGAGGTGGCGGTCGGAAGCGGATCGCTATCCATATCCGACGAGCCCAGGGAGTCGTCCGATGATACATCGATATGGGCTCGTGGCGGCCTGCATAATCATATTCCGCATTAGGGAAACCAGTGCGAAAAAGGAATGCTATGATTTACTCTGGTATCCAAATACTTACGACCTCCCCAGGGGCTTGGCCCTGGGCAACCACTCGTCTTCGCCTTCGACGACGGCGGTTGAACGGTCCGGAAGGAGAGTCCTTCCCTTCTTGGACCCTTCGCCCCCCCCAGTTGGGGCGGCCTTCCTTTTCTTGTCTCCCCCGCCTGGAGGGGGAGCATCTTCTTCTTCCTCCTCGTCTTCGGGGGAGGAGTGTGCCGTAGAGTCATCAGACGGTGAGTCCGATGACGCCTGGCGTCGGGAACTCTTTCGGGTTCCCTTGGCCTTCTTGGTCTTCTCCGGCACCGTATAAGGAGCCGAAGTCAGCATCTTCGCCAGGAGAGCGTCTGCTGGGCCTTCGGGCAAAGGAGCCGGACAGTCGATCTGTCCGGCCGTCTCCTGCTAGTCCTGTCAAAGGTATGGGAGCTTAGATCCCGCATAGAGTCAAACTATGGGAAACAAGTATCCAGTGAGAGGTAAAATAGCTTACCGCGCTGGTTTGGCGCTTCGCGCAGAATCCGCGGCCCTCGGTAGTGGGAGGGGGAACCTCAACGCTCTTGAATAGCACCTTCCAGGCATCTTCGTGAGTTGTGTCGAAGAGCCTGTTTAGAGTTCGGTGTTGGGCCGGGTCGAACTCCCACAAGTTGAAAGCCCGTTGTTGGCACGGGAGGATTCGGCGGATGAGCATGACCTGGACCACATTGACAAGTTTGAGCTTCTTGTACACCATGTTTTGAATACATGTTTGGAGTCCGGTCAGCTCTCCCAAACTACCCTAGGACAGGCCCTTCTCTTGCCAGGAGGTGAGCAGCATGGGGAAGCCAGATCGGAACTCGGGGGTTGCTGCCCAATTAGGGTCGCGCGGCTCGGTGATGTAGAACCACCCCGATTGCCACCCCTTTATGGTCTCCACGAAGGAGCCCTCGAGCCATGTGACGTTTGGCATCTTGCCCACCATGGAGCCTCCACACTCTGCCTGACGGCCGCTCACAACCTTCGGCTTGACGTTGAAGGTCTTCAGCCATAAGCCGAAGTGGGGCTTGATGCGGAGGAAGGCCTCGCAAACGACGATAAACGCCGAGATGTTGAGGATGAAGTTCGGGGCCAGATCATGGAAATCCAGGCCTTAGTAGAACATGAGCCCCCGGACGAATGGGTGGAGAGGGAATCTCAGTCCACAGAGGAAGTGGGTAAGGAACACTACCCTCTCATGGGGCCTGGGGGTGGGGATGAGCTGCCCCTCATCTGGGAGCCGGTGCGCGATGTCGTCGGGCAGGTATACGGCTCTCCTCAGCTTCTTGATGTGTCCCTCCGTGACGGAGGAGACCATCCACCTGCATCCCACTCCGGACATGATCGGAGAAGGTCAAGGTGGGAAATGCGGAATTGGGCGCTGGAGCTCGAGTGTGCGAAAGTGGATGAGCGAAGGAGGAAGAAGGCGTGGATGAAAAGGTGAATCCTTGTCCCTTTATATGGGCGGCCGAAACTATGTGCCCCCACTAGCCTGGTAAAACTCGCTTATCCCCCAAGCGCCGTAATCGATGGCGCGATTGGGTTACCCACGCACGTATTGATGAGAATCCCGTGATAAGGGGACATGATCTCTGCTTTGACAAGATGTGTCAAAAAATTGCCTCGCGTTATGTGCGGGGCTAGTTAAAGGAAACGGTTCGAATAATCATCGGGCCATGACATAATGTCATGTTGCCAAGACGTGTCAGCAGATTAGATTTGTGGAAGTATTATTCTCTCTACGGTGGCATGTGGAACTTATTTTGCAGGGTCGAACACTATCCTTGTATTCAAATTCTTCTGTGATGTATTCGTAGGATGAACCCGCCTTGCAATGCCGAAGACAATACTGCGCCCCGGACTCATCGTCATTGAAAGCCTGGTTCAGGGGCTACTGAGGGAGTCCTGGATTAGGGGGTCTCCGGACAGCCGGATTATATCCTTTGGCCGGACTATTGGACTATGAAGATACAAGATTGAAGACTTCGTCTCGTGTCCGGATGGGACTCTACTTAGCGTGGAAGGCAAGCTAGGCAATACGGATATGTATATATCCTCCTTTGTAACCGACCTTGTGTAACCCTAGCCCTCTCCGGTGTCTATATAAACCGGAGGGTTTTAGTCCGTAGAACAACATACAATCATACCATAGGCTAGCTTCTATGGTTTAGCCTCTCTGATCTCGTGGTAGATCTACTCTTGTACTACCCATATCATCAATATTAATCAAGCAGGACGTAGGGTTTTACCTCCGTCGAGAGGGCCCGAACCTGGGTAAAACTTCGTGTCCCCTGCCTCCTGTTACCATCCGCCTAGACGCACAGTTCGGGACCCCCTACCCGAGATCCGCCAGTTTTGACACCGACAGGGGGGATAAATAAGCCGAAAGCGGGCCTCGCGCATTACTCATCCAAACCGGGGGAATTAGTGTCTCCGCGAAGGAGGATAGTCGGGGTGAAGAATCTAGAATCCCCTCTCCCCAAGGAAGAAAAAGGACTGCCTTTGACGACTCGGAAACGAAAGTTTCCAAACGAGGGAAGAAACCTTCGCCAGGGGGCCCTGCCCTGGAGGGCGTCCTTACCGCACAGTGCCCGCAAGGGGGCCAGCCCTCCACCGAGATGTAAGTGAATCAAGAGTACTTTTGGTAAATATATCCTGCTTTATCTCCGAGGACAATAACCGAGACATATATCTTTCAGTCCGGCTCGTAGCCCTTCTCAACAGAGTTCGTCTTCGGGGGATCTTCTTCCGGAGATGATGGAGAGCGAAACGCCTCCCCCTATCTCCCTGCCTTCTGGGGCGGACGACCCTGAGGTGTCATCACAGAGGATTTCTCCTGATCCACCGAGGCCAGAAGGTAACCCTTCGGCCACCCAAAGTTCGGAGTACTCGGCTTCTAAGGAGAGCAACAGAAAGAGTCTGGGATTGTCCAGTGCACAACCGGACGTGCTGATGGGTCTTTTGGAGCAAGCGGCTATCTCAGAGGAGCGTCGTACTTTAATGGGTACGGTGGTTGAGAGGATCTCATCCGCCAAAAGTGGGTTGCATGAAGCTATTACGAGACTGCTAAGAGGCTTTGAGGTACGCACACGCTAGGTGTGCTCTATACAGATAGTAGCCCCTGAAACTCTGGTTGCTGTCCAGAGGTGGCAAACAGAGGATCGTAGTCCCAGGTGATGATCGTGCTGCTTTCATGTGCAGGCGGCTGACGGTCCGGTGGCTGGCGGGACTGCTGAGTTTGCCGGACTTAGCCAGCAACTTGACGCGGCAGATGCTGACATCGCGCTTGTGAACAAGCGGCTTGACGAGGCACAGGTATGTATTTTTGGGTGGTCAACAAATATTAAGAGGAGCATTATGCTAGTATCTATAATATGTTGTGACTCCAGATGGAGCTGCCGCCGTGGAGACCCTTTGGGCGGAACTTGCCCGAGCCAAGGAACAAGCCAGGAGGAGTGATGCGGCCGCCCTAAAGGCGACCGAAGAGTTAAGAGCCGAACGGGCTGCTTATCGCGAGAGCGAAGATAAAATAGCCAAGATGGCCGTTGAGCTGAAGGATGCCACCAACCGGTATGAGCTTATTGAAAAGGAAAGCCAAGCGAAAGCGGCGGACCTGGAGAAAACCATGGTAGCAGCCAAGGAGACCCGCTCTAAAATCAGAGCGGCGAAAGAGGAGCTTCGTCAAGTCGGAGATATCACGGCTGGGAAGCCCTTTTTGTTGCGGACGAAGTTTGGAGATCTGAAGTATGCCCCTCTGGATCAATTATGGAGTGCCGCAGACGCGTATTCGGACCTGGCAATGAGTGCTGTTGATGCGACTGAGTTTTTCAAAGATCAAAAAGATCACGAAGTGTAAAAGTTGTTATGGTCGCAGTTCAGTGCTCCAACGCGTCCGCTGCAGTTAAATGAGCAAATGGCCGAGTGGGCTGAGCTCCATAGGTTGTCCGGCTTGCCATGAGGTCTGTTGTGGATCATCTTTGGCCGGAAGGACCAAGGCTGAATAGTTATTTTGGTTTAGTGCAACGATTCCTTGGTGATGTGCCGCATATCGATGATGTAAAGAGGTCGGCATGCATAGAGGGTGCGCGGATGGCTCTTGCCCGAGTTAAGACATACTGGGCTGAGATGGATGCCACCGCAATTGCAACCCGGGGTCCGGCCGTAAAGCAGGGCTCGGCCGAGCACTATTTTGTAGAAGTCCTAGAAGGCTCTCGTTTAATAGAGGCTCAGTGCTCGAAGAGTATCATGTTCGAGTGACATGTATCCCAATTGTAAAAACAATGCTATTTGGATTATAAAGGCTGGGTTTATACTTTTGCCTGAAAGTATTATGATGCCTCCTGTGCGGCCGTTTTATGTATGTATATAACCTAAAAGTTTGCAGTCGTCGGCTTCAGCCCCCACGCATATAATGCCGGGGTGTTCGGAAAAGCGCGTATTCACACTTGATCCAACATCTTGGTCCATTAAGGATATGATAGCGCGGCGAACAAGGCAATCGGACTATATTGCTTTAACACTTTCACTTAGCCATAGGAGTTTAACAGTGGGGCTACTATATAGCCCCTGGTGCTTCCGCGCTTATCCGAATACGGTGCGCGTACATACATGACCGAGAAACTGGTTCTTCGTTAATGCGGAGGAATCGCGAAGATTCCGCTGAGTCATCGAGTGGTTGAGCAGTCTCGCGCTTTATCATGATAGTCCATTTTCGGCTTTGTCTACTAAGGTGCTCATCTAGATGAACCAGGGCACAATCGCAGTAGTTCTCCCGGTGCCACCTTAGCCGATAGAGCGGAACGTAAGGTAGCAAAACACGGGAGCCGGGAAAACCCAACTATTGACCACAGACATGATTCGGAGCTGATGCATATAAGGCCAAACTTGTGACGACGAACACTCCCTAAGGTATTCGGTCTTTACAACGTATACTGGGATGAGTAACGCCCTCGATAATAAGCCCTGAATTTCCAGGTACGTGCATTAGTCTGACGTGACGAAATGTCAATAATGCCAGCATCCCTCTTGGTTATGTTCAGTATCCTGAGGGTGTGAAGCAACAAGAGACAGTAAAAAAGGTTTACACAGGGTCTTAATCTAAAAAGAAACCTTTGAACGGGGCCCTGGGGCACGTCTGCGCCTGTGTCTCCGTTGTGCCGTATCCTGGAAGGGTATAGCATGACGATCATATGTAAGAGAGAAAAGCCCAGGTAAAAGTTTTCGTTCAAAAAATTGGTTATTATTAATAAACCATGAAAATTCAATCTAAATAAGATCAAGCTAAACTGTAGTCCTTTTACGTGTGGGAAGCCCCTAGCACCACCTATGGGGGTATATCCATCGACCCAGTCTTAGGTTTATTTGAGCTGTTACAGCTTGTGGTGCGCCGGTTTCGTCTAGCCGTGTCCGCGGTCTTGACGACCGATCATTTATTCTGGTTGGAGAGGGCGTTCAGTGTTCGGCTGCTAAAGCCGCCACATGTTCTTGCGCACGTAAGGAACGTTCTGTGTTTCCGCTAACTATGATGATGCCATGTGGACCGGGCATCTTAAGCTTAAGATAAGTGTAGTGTGTTATTGCATTAAAACAAGCGAAGGTCGTTCTTCCGAGTAGTGCTTGATAGCCACTTCGGAATGGAGCAATGTCGAAGGTTAACTTCTCACTTCGGAAGTTGTCGGGAGAACCGAATACAACCTCTAGTACTAGAGAGCCCGTGCAGCGGGCCTCTGGGCCTGGTATTACTTCTTTAAAGGTAGTATTGCTTTGGCTGATTCTTGTCGGGTATATCCCCATTTTGCGAACTGTGTCCTGATATATCAGATTAAGACTATTGCCGCCGTCCATAAGGACTCGGGTGAGATGGTATCTGTCAATTATTGGGTCTAGTACCAAGGCAGCGGATCCTCCATGCCGGATACTAGTCGGGTGATCCCTGCAATCAAAGGTGATCGGGCAGGCTGACCAAGGGTTGAACGTGGGGGTGACGGGGTCCACGGTGCATACGTCTCGGAGTGCGCGTTTGCTCCTTCTCTTCGTTACGTGAATCATGTTCATTGTTTTGACCTCTGGTGGGAATTTTTTCTATCCCCCAGTGTTCGGCTGGTGAGGCTCATCCTCGTCTTCGCTTGGTGTCTCCCTCCCCTTGTGTTCGGCATTTAGCTTGCCGGCCTGCTTGAAGACCCAACATTCTCTGTTGGTGTGATTTGCGGGTTTGTCGGAGGTGCCATGAATCTGACATAATCTGTCTAGAATCTTGTTTAGGCTGGCGGTCCATCTCTGCTGCCTTTAAATGGCTTTTTCTATTGACCGGGTCGAGAGCTCCTAAATCCGGCGTTTACCGTCGTGTCTGGGCTGTCTTCATTGTTTCGATGCTTGCTTTTATTGCATCGTGGTTTTCCATTGCCATCTCTGACTTCGGATGTGCCTGGGTTGCTGGTGCCGCTACGGGCCAGCCAACTATCTTCGCCCGCGCAAAAGCGGGTCATAAGGCTTGTTACGGCTGCCATTGTCCTTGTTTTTTCCTGGCCGAGGTGTCCGGCGAGCCATTCGTCCCAGACAATGTGTTTGACAGCCGCTAAGGCTTCAGCGTCCGGGCAGTCAACAATTTGATTCTTCTTAGTGAGGAATCTATTCCAAAGCTTTCGGGCTGACTCTCCAGGCTATTGAATTATATGACTTAAATCGTCTGCATCCGGAGGTCGAACATGGGTCCCTTGAAAATTAGCCCTAAAAGCATCTTCAAGCTCCTCCCAACTTCCAATTGAGTTTTCAGGGAGGCTCTTCAGCCAGTGCCGAGCTGGTCCTTTCAACTTGAGGGGAATGTATTTGATGGCGTGGAGATTGACGACCCACGAGTATAGGGGATCTATCATAGTCCTTTCGATAAGTAAGAGTGTCGAACCCAACGAGGAGCAGACGGAAATGATAAGCGGTTTCCAGCAAGGTATTCTCTGCAAGTACTGAAATAAGTGGTAACGAATAGTTTTGTGATAAGATAATTTGTAACGAGCAACAAGTAACAAAAGTAAATAAGGTGCAGCAAGGTGGCCCAATCCTTTTTGTAGCAAAGGACAAGCCTGGACAAACTCTTATATAAGGAAAAGCGCTCCCGAGGACACATGGGAATATCATCAAGCTAGTTTTCATCACGCTCATATGATTCGCGTTCGGTACTTTGATAATTTGGTATGTGGGTGGACCAGTGCTTGGGTGTTGCCCTTACTTCGATGAACATCCCACTCATGATTAACCCTCTATTGCAAGCATCCGCAACTACAACAAAAGTATTAAGGTAAACCTAACAATAGCATGAAACGTATGGATACAAATCAGCCCCTTACGAAGCAACGCATAAACTAGGGTTTAAGCTTCTGTCACTCTAGCAACCCATCATCTACTTATTACTTCCCAATGCCTTCCTCTAGGCCCAAACAATGGTGAAATGTCATGTAGTCGACATTCACATAACACCACTAGAGGAGAGACAACATACATCTGATCAAAATATCGAATGAATACCAAATTCACATGACTACTAATAGCAAGACTTCTCCCATGTCCTCAGGAACAAACGTAACTACTCACAAAGCATAAACATGTTCATAATCAGATGGGTATTAATATGCATATAGGATCTGAACATATGATCTTCCACCAATTAAACCAACTAGCATCAACTACAAGGAGTAATTAACACTACTAAGATAAGAATTGGATACAAGAGATGAACTAGGGTTTTGAGAGGAGATGGTGCTGATGAAGATGTTGATGGAGATTGCCCTCTCCCAATGAGAGGAGCGTTGGTGATGATGATGGCAATGATTTCCCCCTCCGGGAGGGAAGTTTCCCCGGCAGAACAGCTCTGATGGAGCCCTAGATTGGATCCGCCAAGGTTCCGCCTCGTGGCGGCGGAGTTTCATCCGAGAATATGGCTTATGATTTTTTTCCCATCGAAAGACTCCATATAGTAGAAGATGGCCACCGGAGGGGCACCAGGGGGCCCACAAGGTAGGGGGGCGCGCCCAGGGGGTAGGGCGCCCCCCCCCCCCACCCTCGTGGGCAGGGTGTGGCCCCCCTGGTGAATTTCTTCTGCTGGGTATTTTTTATATATTCTGAAAACGTCTTCCGTGAAGTTTCAGGACTTTTGGAGCTGTGCAGAATAGGTCTCTAATATTTTCTCCTTTTCCAGCCCAGAATCTCAGCTGCCGGCATTCTCCCTCTTTATGTAAACCTTGTAAAATAAGAGAGAATAGGCATAAGTATTGCGACATAATGTGTAATAACAGCCCATAATGCAATAAATATTGATATAAAAGCATCATACAAAATGGACGTATCAAATCCCCCAAGCTTAGACCTCGCTTGTCCTCAAGCGAAAGCCGAAATCGAAAAATATGTCCACATGTTTAGAGATAGAGGTGTCGATAAAAATAAAATACGGACATGAGGGCATCATGATCATTCTTAGAACAACAACTTATATAATTCTTATCATATAATCTCTGATGCTAGAGTAATAATTCAATAACAATATCAAGTATGAATCGTAAACTTCATTGAAAACTAACAAACTATAATCTCAGTCATTGAAGAAATTGCAATTTATCATAACATAGGAAAGAGTCAATGTATAAGAGCTTTTCAGCAAGTCCACATACTCAACTATGATATAATCTTTCGCAATTGCTGACACTCACGCAATACTTATGGGTATGGAGTTTCAATTGGACACAGAGAAAGATAGGGGCTTATTGTTTTGCCTCCCAATGTTTTACCTCAAGGGTAAAGTCAACAATAATAGTTCATGAAAACTCACATACAATTAGCCATATATACCAGGATCTGTCCAACATACCATGCTTGCCAAAGGATAAAATATAAAAAGGAGGGTTGAAGATCACCATGACTCTTATGCAAGGTAGGAGATAAAAGTAAAATATAGGCCCTTCGCAGAGGGAAGCAGAGGTTGTCATGCGCTTTTATAGTTGGATGCACAAAATCTTAATGCGAAAGAATGTCACTTTATATTGCCACTTGTGATATGGACCTTTATTATGCAGTCTGTCGCTTTTATTTCTTCCATATCACACGATCGTATAAAGCTTATTTTCTCCCACACTAATAAGTCGTACATATTTAGAGGGCAATTTTTATTGCTTGCACCGATGACAACTTACTTGGAGGATCTTACTCAATCCATAGGTAGGTATGGTGGACTCTTATGGCAAAACTGGTTTAAGGGTATTTGGAAGCACAAGTAGTATCTCTACTTGGTGCAATGAATTTGGCTAGCATGAGGGAGAAAGGCAAGCTCAACATGTTGGAGGATCCAAGACAATATAATTTATCTCAGATGTAAGAAAACATAACCCATTATGTTGTCTTCCTTGTCCAACGTCAACTCTTTAGCATGTCATATTTTAATGAGTGCTCACAATCATAAAAGATGTCCAAGATAGTATATTTATATGTGAAGACCTCTCTTTCTTTATTACTTCCTATTAATTGCAACGATGACCAAAACTATGTTTGTCAACCCTCAACAACTTTTATTCATCATACTTTTTCTATGTGAGCTCATTACTCTCCATAAGATTCACATGATCTCTTTGTTTTTTTATTCTTTCTCTTTTCTTTTATTCACTTAGGATCATGGCAAAATAATCAAGCCTTTGACTCAACACTAATGTTTATTATATAGCTCATGGACTCGATTACATAGAAGGATAATAGAGCAAAACTCACAACTAGATCATACTAAGAACTTTTATTCTACTAGATCAAGATATTACCAAAAGGATCAAACTAAGAAAAACGGTAAAGATAAAAGTGATGGTGATACGATACCGGGGCACTCCCCCAAGCTTGGCAGTTGCCAAGGGGAGTTCCCATATCCATGTGATTATGTCTCCTTTGTTGGTGAAGAAGGTGGAGTTGTTGATAATGGATAGTCGCACATCGAGCGTAGGAGGTCTTCCAACTTGTGGATAATGCCCTTGAGTGCGATGATATGCTCCTTCAACAAAATATTTTCACGTGTGAGATACTTATTTTGTATATGAGCTAACTCGATCATCTTGAAAGCTTTAATCTTAGTTGGGGTAAGAAGATTGTGATCAAGTTGAAGGATGTCTTCTGTTGCCGGAGCTTGGTACTCCATGGCCTTCTTGATCCCTCCATCCTTGTTGGTCTCCATGGGTTCTTCTCTCTTCAGCTCTATCTTCATTAGCCAATCATCGTTGCCCTCATTGTTGGTGGAGGAGAGGGACGACATGATGCTTAGCTTCGACAACCCTGGCAGAAAACAACTCAAAACAAGAACAAGAGATTTTTGCGTCATACGGTGGTCAAAATCTTCGGGAGATTATATAATGAATTTTTACCAACCAAAATACGTGTCGTGTAGGAAAACGGAGTCCGAAGAGCACACGAGGTGCCCACGAGGTAGGGGGCGCGCCCAGTAGGGTAGGGCGCGCCCTCCACCCTTGTGGAGACCTCGTGTCCTTCCCGGAATGCTTCTTATATTTATATTTTTCTAAATATTCCAAAACGGAGAAATATTGCCTTAAAAACTGTTTTGGAGTTGGTTTACTTACCGTATCACATACCTATTCCTTTTCGGAGTCTGAAACGTTCCGGAAAGTGTCCCTTATGTATTCCTCCGGGGTTACGGTTTCAATGACATTGGTTTCAACATTTATGGGATTACCTGAGATATAATGTTTGATTCTTTGACCGTTCACCACCTTCGGATTTGTGCCTTCGAAGTTGTTGATTTTTGTGGCACCGGAACGATAGACCTCCTCGATAACGTAAGGACCTTCCCATTTAGAGAGAAGTTTTCCTGCAAAAAATCTTAAATGAGAGTTGTATAGCAATACATAATCACCTACATTAAACTCACACTTTTGTATCCTTTTATCATGCCATCTTTTAACTTTTTCTTTAAACAACTTGGCATTTTCATAGGCTTGGGTTCTCCATTCATCGAGTGAACTAATATCAAATAACCTCTTCTAACCGGCAAGTTTAAAATCATAGTTGAGCTCTTTAATAGCCCAATATGCCTTGTGTTCTAGTTCGAGAGGTAAGTGACATGCTTTTCCATAGACCATTTTATACGGAGACATACCCATAGGATTTTTATATGCAGTTCTATATGCCCATAATGCATCATCAATTTTCTTGGACCAATTCTTTCTAGATCTATTAATAGCCTTTTGCAAAATTAATTTGAGCTTTCTATTACTCAATTCTACTTGACCACTAGACTGAGGGTGATAAGGAGATGCAATTCTATGATTAACATCATATTTAGCAAGCATTTTACAGAAAGCACCATGAATAAAATGTGAACCACCATCAGTCATTAAATATCTAGGGACTCCAAACCTTGGAAAAATAACTTATTTAAGCATTTTAATAGAAGTGTTATGATCAGCACTACTAGTTGGAATAGCTTCTACCCACTTAGTAACGTAATCAACAGCAACTAAAATATGTGTATATCCATTAGAGGACGGAAAGGGTCCCATATAGTCAAAGCCCCGAACATCAAATGGTTCGATAACGAGTGAATAGTTCATAGGCATTGCTTGATGTCTACTAATTTTACCAATTCTTTGACATTCATCACAAGATAAAACAAACTTACGGGCATCCTTGAAGAGAGTAGGCCAATAAAAACCAGATTGCAATACCTTATGTGCAGTCCTATCTCCGGCATGGTGTCCTCCATAAGCTTCGGAGTGACACTTGCGTAGGATCTGTTCCTGTTCATGCTCAGGTACACAACATCTAATAACACCATCTACTCCTTTATAAAGATGTGGGTCATCCCAAAAGTAATGCCTCAAATCATAGAAGAAATTTTTCTTTTGCTGGTATGTGAAACTAGGTGGTATAAACTTAGCAACAATGTAATTAGCATAATCAGCATACCATGGAGCAGTATGAGAAGCATTTATAACATTTAATTGCTCATCAAGAAAGCTATCATCAATAGGTAGTGGGCCATCAAGCACATTTTCTAACCTAGACAAGTTGTCTGCAACGGGGTTCTCAGCTCCCTTTCTATCAACAATATGTAAGTCAAATTCTTGTAGCAAGAGAACCCATCTAATAAGTCTAGGTTTAGCATCTTTCTTTTCCATAAGATATTTAATAGCAGCATGATCAGTGCGAATAGTTACTTTAGAATCAACAATATAAGGTCTGAACTTATCACAAGCAAATACAACTGCTAAGAATTCCTTTTTAGTAGTAGCATAATTTCTCTGAGCATTGTCTAGAGTTTTACTAGCATATTGAATAACATTTAGTTTCTTATCAACTCTTTGCCCTAGAACAGAACCTCACACATAATTTCAAAGGGTAAATTCCAATCAGGTGGCTGAACAATAGGTGCAGAGATCAATGCTTTTTTAAGTATTTCAAATGCTTCTACACATTCATCATAAAAGACAAATGGTATATCTTTTTGTAATAAATTACTCAGAGGCCGAGAGATTTTTGAGAAGTCCTTAATGAACCTCCTATAAAAACTGGCATGACCAAGGAAGCTTCGTATACCTTTGATGTCCTTGGGACATGGCATCTTTTCAATAGCATCAACCTTGGCTTTATCAACTTCAATACCTCTTTCAAAAACTTTATGCCCCAAGACAATACCTTCATTAACCATAAAGTGGCACTTTTCCAAATTCAAGACAAGATTAGCTTCTTCACTTCTCTGCAAAACTCGATCAAGGTTGCTTAAGCAGTCATAAAAAGAAGATCCATAGACGGAGAAATCGTCCATGAAAACCTCACAAATATTTTCACAAAAGTTAGAGAATATAGCCATGATGCATCTTTGAAAGGTAGCAGGTGCATTACATAAACCAAAAGGCATGCATCTATAAGCAAAAGTACCAAAAGGGCAAGTAAAAGTAGTCTTTGATTGATCCTTAGCTGACACAGGTATTTGAGAGAAACCAGAATAACCATCTAGAAAGCAAAAATGTGTATGTTTAGATAATCTTTCTAGCATTTATTGATAAAAGGTAAGGGGTAATGATCCTTTTTAGTAGCTTTATTTAATTTGCAGAAATCAATTACCATCCTATAACCTGTAATAATTCTTTGAGGTATCAATTCATCTTTATCATTAGGAACGACAGTAATACCTCCCTTCTTAGGGACACAATGGACAGGACTTACCCACTAACTATCAGCAACAGGATAAATTATACATGCCTCAAGGAGCTTTAGTATCTCCTTTCTTGCCACTTCTTTCATTTTAGGATTCAGACATCGTTGATGATCACGAACTGGTTTAGCATCTTCTTCCAAATTAGTTTTATGTTGACATAGAGTGGGACTAATGCCCTTAAGATCATCAAGAGTATACCCAATAGCAGCATGGTCCTTCTTCAGAGTTTTCAATAATCTCTCTTCTTCATGTTCTGAAAGGTTAGCACTAATAATAACAGGATATATCTTTTTCTCATCAAGATAAGCATATTTAAGAGTATCAGGCAACGGTTTAAGCTCAAACACGGGATCACCCTTGGGTGGAGGAAGATCCCCTAGGATTTCAACATGCAAATTGTGTTTCAGAATAGGTTCCTGTTTAAAGAATACTTCATCTATTTCCCTTCTATCATTCATAAACATATCATTTTCATGGTCTAGCAAATATTGTTCTAAAGGATCACTAGGAGGTACGGCAATAGAAGCAAGACCAATAATTTCATCCTTACTAGGTAATTCTTCTTCTCGGTGTTGTCTACTAAATTTAGAGAAATTAAATTCAAGAGTCATATCATCTAAACCGATAGTAACAACATCCCTTTTGCAATCTATGGTAGCATTAACAGTGTTTAAGAAGGGTCTACCAAAAATAATGGGACAAAAGCTATCTGGTGGGGAACCAAGAACAAGAAAATCAGCAGGATATTTAGTTTTCCCACACAAGACTTCAACATTTCTAACAATTCCCATTGGTGAAATAGTATCTCTATTGCCAAGTTTAATTGTGACATCAATATCTTCTAACTCGACAGGTGCAATATCATGCATAATTTCTTTATAAAGGCTAATAGGTATTGCACTAGCACTAGCACCCATATCACATAAGCCATGATAACAATGATCTCCTATTTTAACAGAAATAATAGGCATGCCTACCACAGGTCTAGGTTTATCTTTAGCACAGGGTTTAGCAATTCTAACAGTTTCATCACAGAAATAAATAACATGCCCATCAATATTATCAGCCAAGAGATCTTTAACAATAGCAGTATTAGGTTCAACTTTAATTTGCTCAGAAGGTGTATAAGTTTTAATATTGCTTTTATGAACCACAGTTGAAGCTTTAGCATGGTCCTTTATCCTAACAGGAAAAGGTGGTTTCTCAACATAAGTAGTAGGAACAATAGGATCATTATAAGTGATAGTCTTTTCTTCAACTTTAATAGGTGTAGCTACTTTTACTTCTACGGGAGGATGATATTTAAACCACTTCTCCTTAGGGAGATCAACATAAGTAGCAAAAGATTCACAGAAAGAAGCTACTATTTCAGAGTCCAGTTCATATTTAGTGTTAAATTTACGGAAAACATCGGTATCCATAAAAGATTTAACACAATCAAACCTAGGTGTCATACCTGACTCCTTACCTTTGTCGAGGTCTCAATATTCAGAGTTGCGTTTAATTCTTTCTAATAAATCCCATTTGAATTCAATAGTCTTCATCATAAAAGAGCCAGCGCAAGAAGTATCAAGCATGGTGCGATTGTTATGAGAAAGCCGAGCATGAAAATTTTGAATAATCATTTCTCTTGAGAGCTCATGATTGGGGCATGAATATAACATTGATTTAAGCCTCCCCCAAGCTTGAGCGATGCTTTCTCCTTCATGAGGCCAAAAATTATATAATTGCAATCACGATGAACAAGATGCATAGGATAAAACTTCTGATGAAATTCCAATTTCAATCGTTTGTAATTCCAAGACCCCATATCATCACATAGCCTATACCATGTCGATGCATCTCCCTTCAAAGATAAAGGGAAGACCTTCTTCTTAACAACATCTCTGGGTACACCTGCAAGCTTAAATAATCCACAAACTTCATCCACATATATCAGATGCTCATCATGATGTTTTGTTCCATCTCCTAAAAAAGGATTAGCTAGCAGTTTTTTATCATACCCGAAGAAATTTCAAAGCAGACATTTTCATGTTCATATTCATTTTCAGTAGGTTGAGTAGGTTGAGGAGCAACTCTTTGCTCTACTGGTCGGGGTGAAGATACCCCAAACAAGCCCCTCAAAGGATTACTTTCGATAGTAACAAGTGACAGTAAATTTCAGCACACTATATAAATTTTTCCTTACCAAATTCCACCTACCAAAGGCGCTTCACTCCCCGGCAACGGTGCCAGAAAAGAGTCTTGATGACCCACAAGTATAGGGGATCTGTCGTAGTCCTTTCGATAAGTAAGAGTGTCGAACCCAACGAGGAGCAGAAGGAAATGATAAGCGGTTTCCAGCAAGGTATTCTCTGCAAGTACTGAAATAAGTGGTAACAGATAGTTTTGTGATGGGATAATTTGTAACGAGCAACAAGTAACAAAAGTAAATAAGGTGCAGCAAGGTGGCCCAATCCTTTTTGTAGCAAAGGACAAGCCTGGACAGACTCTTATATGATGTAAAGCGCTCCCGAGGGCACATGGGAATATCATCAAGCTAGTTTTCATCACGCTCATATGATTCACGTTCGGTACTTTGATAATTTGGTATGTGGGTGGACCAGTGGTTGGGTGCTGCCCTTACTTGGATGAACATCCCACTTATGTTTAACCTCTATTGCAAGCATCCGCAACTACAACAAAATTATTAAGGTAAACCTAACCATAGCATGAAACGTATGGATCCAAATCAGCCCCATACGAAGCAACGCATAAACTAGGGTTTAAGCTTCTGTCACTCTAGCAACCCATCATCTACTTATTACTTCCCAATGCCTTCCTCTAGGCCCAAACAATGGTGAAGTGTCATGTAGTCGACGTTCACATAACACCACTAGAGGAGAGACAACATACATGTCATCAAAATATGAACGAATACCAAATTCATATGACTACTAATAGCAAGACTTCTCCCATGTCCTCAGGAACAAACGTAACTACTCACAAAGCATAAACATGTTCATAATAAGAGGGGTATTAATATTCATATAGGATCTGAACATATGATCTTCCACCAATTAAACCAACTAGGATCAACTACAAGGAGTAATTAGCACTACTAGCAACCTACTAGCACCAATCCCGGACTTGAAGACAAGAATTGGATACAAGAGATGAACTAGGGTTTTGAGAGGAGATGGTGCTGATGAAGATGTTGATGGAGATTGCCCTCTCCCGATGAGAGGAGCATTGGTCATGACGATGGCGATGATTTCCCCCTCCAGGAGGGAAGTTTCCCCGGCAGAACAGCTCTGCGGGAGCCCTTGATTGGATCCGCCAAGGTTCCGCCTCGTGGTGGCGGAGTTTCGTCCGAGAAGATGGCTTATGATTTTTTTCCATCAAAAGACTCCATATAGCAGAAGATGGCCATCGGAGGGCCACCAGGGGGCCCACGAGGTAGGGGGCACCCAGGGGGGTAGGGTGCTCCCCCCACCCTCGTGGGCAGGGTGTGGCCCCCTTGGTGAATTTCTTCTGCTGAGTATTTTTTATATATTCTGAAAACGTTTTCCGTGAAGTTTCGGGACTTTTGGAGCTGTGTAGAATAGGTCTCCAATATTTGCTCCTTTTCCAGCCCAGAATCCCAGCTGCCGGCATTCTCCCTCTTTATGTAAACCTTGTAAAATAAGAGAGAATAGGCATAAGTATTGTGACATAATGTGTAATAACAGCCCATAATGCAATAAATATTGATATAAAAGCATGACGCAAAATGACGTATCAGAGATCATCTGCGCGAGCCATGTGGATATGAAGGATAAAGTCCTCAATCCAGATCCCATGGTCTGTTGTTCCGTCGTATGCCTCTATGTTCAAGGGTTTGAGTCCTTCTGGAAATTCGTGATCCAGAACCTCATCGGTGAAGCATAGGGGGTGTGCGACACCCCATTATTTGGATGTGTCATGGCATTCTGACGGTTGTAGTGTTCGGTTTTGATTTTGTGTCGGAGCGCGCTTCCTAGATCCGTAGATGGACCTGGTCATACCGGCTTTTTGGCGTAAGTCCTCACGTAAATCGTGTGCTAACTTATGTGCGACACCGTTAGCCGCCCTATCGCGGCCACGGGGTGGTCGGTCCGGCTGATCGGCCGTTTTATTTTTCGGCTGTATAGGCTCTAAAGCCTCATCGTCGAATTTGAGCAGCAGCTTGCGCTTTGGATAGCTCTTTGTGTGGCGGCTGCCACCGTACTTTTCTTCAGTGTCGAGCACTTTGTTCCATCTACTGTTGAGTGTATTTTGCGCGGCCTTAAGCCTTTGCTTCTGCTTCTTCAGACTCCTCGCGGTGGCAATAAGCCTTCTATGGAGGTCCTCTTGCTCCAAGTGCCCTTCTGGGATGATGTGTGCATCGTCGTCCGGACTATTCTCCTCTTCGGAGACAGGTTGATGAGCTTTACCCTCGGCGTCGTCGTGATCGGACAGCGGCTCCGTTCTATGTTCGCCGTACGCTGGTTCATCCTGCTCTGTCACTGGGTCCATGTGGTCGTCGTTTGCTTTGGAGTCGACCGTGATATTATTCTTTCTTGCGTTGTTATCGCTGTTTTTGGCGAGTCGGGATTTGGAGCGGCGCCTACGTCGTCGCTTTGGGTGTTTCTCGAGGGGATTATCCTCTGCTGCATCCTTCCGTTCCTCGTCATTGTTTTCTTTGGGTATATCCACCATGTATATATCGTGTGATGAAGTGGTTGTCCAGCGCCCTGTGGGCGGTGGTTCCTGTTCCTCTCCTGCATCGTCGTCCATACCGTCGATGTCTTCGGAGTCGAAATCAAGCATGTCGGTTAAGTCATCGACAGTGGCTATTAAGTGGGTGGTGGGTGGGAAACGAATTTCTTTGTTGTACGCTTCCCACTCAAGCCGGACATAGTTCAGCCAAGGGCCTTCCGACAAGGAGAGAGACCTCAATGAATTCAGCACGTCACCCAGGGGCGAGTGCCGAAAGATATCCGCGGAGAAAAACTCCATAATCGGCACCCAATCAGATTCGATGGGCACGGACGCAGTCGGTTCGGAGCCCATGGCCGGGGACGAATCCAAGGGTCCGGCAACACAGGTCTCGTAGGAGGTGAAGTCAGTATTCGGCTCTATCGCCGCTGAGTGTGTGGCCTCCGTGGCGGGGTCCATCCACCCATCCTCGGACGGCGTGATCTGTTCTGGGTCAAGGGCCGGAGTTGCCATAGGTGTGATTTCCCGAACACTGTCCGGCGGCAGAGCTAAGTCATGCTTGTCGTGGTTGTGCGGCGCACCTGACACGGGCTCGAATCCGTCGAAGATCAAGTCTCTGCGGATGTCAGCAGTATAGTTTAAGTTTCCAAACCCGACCTGACGGCCAGAGGTGTAGCTCTCGATCTGCTCCAGATGGCCAAGCGAGTTGGCCCGCAGTGCGAAGCCGCCGAATACGAAGATATGTCCAGGGAGAAAAACCTCACCCTGGATCGCATCGTTGCCGATGATCGAAGGAGCCATCAAGCCTTATGGTGACGACATAGTGGAACTCTCAATGAAAGCACCAATGTCGGTGTCAAAACCGGCGGATCTCGGGTAGGGGGTCCCGAACTGTGCGTCTAAGGCGGATGGTAACAGGAGGCGGGGGACACAATGTTTACCCAGGTTCGGGCCATCGCGATGGAGGTAATACCCTACTTCATGCTTGATTGATCTTGATGATATGAGTATTACGAGAGTTGATCTACCACGAGATCGTAGAGGTTAAACCCTAAAAGCTAGCCTACGATTATGATTGTTCTTGTCCTACGGACTAAACCCTTCGGCTTATATAGACACCGGAGGGGCTAGGGTTACACAGAGTCGGTTACAAGGGAGGAGATCTACATATCCGAATTGCCAAGCTTGCCTTCCATGCAAAGGAGAGTCCCACCCAGACACGGGACGAAGTCTTCAATCTTGTATCTTCATAATCCAACAGTCCGGCCAAAGTATATAGTCCGGCTGTCCGAGGACCCCCTAATCCAGGACTCCCTCACCCACTGTGGCCCTCAGGAAGTTCTTGCGAGTTAGCGCGAGGAAGGGCGCCGATCGCCGTGGTGATTGCTGGTTCGCTCCCGGTGCGTGAGAGGGGACTCCCTACTGCGGAGAGCCCCCGGGGCGTGTACAGCCCCGCCCTGACACGTGGCTTGCATGGCAGTGCTGGACGAGGTGTATCTCGGCACTCGTGAGCCAGCACGGGACTCACGATGCCCTACCTCAAGGAGGGTTGCACCTGGTCTTGATTCTTGCTCGCTGATTTGGTCCTGCAAGATGGTCAGACAACCTACGCCAAACGAATCTCCTGAGGTTATCGCATGAGAAAGCCAAGCACCAACGGCCCCAGGTGGTGACGTAAACGGGGCCGGCCCGCCAGACAGAGCTCAGCCGTTGGATTTATCGACGCTGCAGGGACGGGCCCGAGCACAGACTCTGTGCTCAACTTACTCACACGAAGGGTCCTGAAGAAAGACGGCTGGTGCGCGGCTCCCATGATGGGTGGCGATTGAACAAATAGTAATCATAGGCAGATTAAACATGAGAGTAGCAAGCTTAAGTAAGTGCATGGGAGATACGTGCCACAGGGTCAGGCCCGAGCGGCTTGGGGATGATGCAACCCGAGGGGCGCTCCCAACAAGGTAAGCTAAAGACATAAAAAGGGATACATGCCACAGGGACGGACCCATGCGGCCTGGGAATGATGCAGCCCGAGGGGCGCTCCCGGCTAAATGAACTTGGAAGATGTCACCTGGTTATTTTGATGAAGGAGAGTTGGGGCAGCCGAAGGTGCACAGCGAAGGGGTTGCTCCTCACGAGCCACCGGGACCCTGAGCCTCCGGAGGCTCTGGGGGCTCAGGTGGTTCCTTGAGGGCCGTCTCCATCTCCATCAGGACGGCGTGGTGCCTGGCCTCCCGAGCCGCTAGGATGATCCGCAAGTTGTGCTGGTAGGCGGACGACACGCTCAGCAGGCCAAAGGGCATGCGAACACAGCTGTGCGGTGGGCCCTCGCAGCGTCCCACCCGCGAAGGCCAGAAGCGCTCCTGAGAAGCGGCTCGGTTGAGCCCTGGTATGTCGATGCAGACGCACAGCTCACCACCCTCGCCTGGGTGGGGAGCAGCGCCAGGTGGGCGGCGGTCGCCGCGTATTGCTCGTGCTTCCTGAAGCTCCTGAGATACCTTGGTGATGAACTCTTGAGCGCCGGGCGCTCCTTGCCCTGTGTCCTCCTGAGGGAAACGTGTCGCGAAGCACGCCTCCAAGTGGTGCCCAAGCGCCTCCCTCGTGAAGTTGGCAAGGTCTGAGGCCCTCCAGAAGAGAGCCCCCGAGCCCTACCCGAGAAGGGCGCCGGGCGTGCCTTCCTATGCGATGGAGGGAGGCACCCCGGGAGCGGGCGCTAATCCTGACGAGGCTCCGTCTGTGACGCCACCCTCCTGAGGGCCTGCACGGCGCAGCTGCTTCTTCTTCTTGGGGACGGCCTCAGGAGGGCCCTCGCCCTTGCTGTTCGGGTCGTCGATTGCTGCAGCTTGGAAGGCACGCTCGAGGGAGCACACCGCATCTCTTTCTTCACATGGGACCGTGGTGATCCCGCCGCTTCCCAACATCTTGAGGACATTGTAGCCGTGATGGGTCACCACCATGAACTTGGCTAGGGCTGGATACCTGAGGATGGCATTGTACGGCAGGCGAATGTGCGCGACATCGAAGTCGATGAGCTCGGTGCGGTAGTTCTTGCGTTCCCCGAAGGTGACAGGGAGGTAGACCTACCCTATCGGTGTGGTGGAACCGTCGGTCACTCCTGAGAAAGGCTTGGTAGGCTGAAGCTGGTCATATGGCACTTGGAGGTTGTCGAACGTGTCGACGGACAGGACGTTGAGCCCTGCGCCGCCGTCGATGAGAGTCTTGGTAACTTGCACGTTGCTGATGACTGGGGAGCAAAGCATCGGGAGGGCGCCAACAGTAGCTGCGCACTTGAGATGATCTGCCGAGTTGAACGTGATGGGGCACTGGGACCACCTGAGCGGGCGTGTGGCTTCGATCTTGGGGAGGACTGCATTTTCTTCATGAACAAACTGCTTGAAGATACGCTGCGAGGCTGGGGCCTAGGCTCCGCCCAAGATGCAGGCGATAGCACGCGGTTCCTGGAAGTCCCCAGCCCCCTCGTCTTTGATGGTGCTCGTCATTCCTTCTTGGCGGTGGCGGCAACGGAGGGAGTCCGGGTTGCCTTGAGGGTGATCCTCACGAGGCTGATCCCTCCAGACGCCCTCGCGAGGCTGATCCTGCCAGCGGTCCTCACGAGGCCGGTCGCGCCACTCCTGGAGCGGGCCGTGGTCGTCCCAGCGTCCGCCACCACGTCCTCCTCCTCGGCCGTAGCCCCGGTCGCCGCGCTCGGGGCGTCGCCCGAAGCGTCCTTCGCGAATGGCTCTGAGCTCTTGACAGTCGCTGGTGTTGTGGGTATTCGGGTTGTGGAAGGCGCAGAACGGCCGGCTGCTCTTGGACAACTCTGGTTGGTCTCTGCCAGGCTTGGTGTCTGGTTCCCCTGCGAGAATGGATGCTCCCTTGTGCTTCACGTCCTTGGCCTTGGGTTTCTTCTCCTTCGGGTCTGCAGCTGGGAGCTCGAGGAGGGAGAGGCGCCCCTCCTCAGCTCTTGCGCACTTGGTTGCCAGGTTGAACAACTCCTGGGATGTGCACAATTCTTCATGGATAGCGAGCTCTTCCTTCATCTTGACGTCGCAGACGCCATCAGAGAACGCAGACATGATGGCCTTGTCCATCACCTTGGGGATCTTGAGGCGTTGGATGTACTTCTGGAGGGTCTCTCCCGGTTGCTGCCTGACGCGATGCAGGTCACCCGCGACCAGCGGGCGGTCGCGAGTGCCCTGGAAGTTGGCGACGAAGCGGTTGCGCATCCCGTCCCAGGAGGAGATCGTGCCCGGTGGCAGGTTCAGGAGCCAGGAGCGGGCGCCATCCTTGAGAGCCATGGGAAACCAGTTCGCCATGATTTTTGCGTCGCCATTGGCCGCTTCGATGGTCATCTCGTAGAGCTGCAAGAACTCCGCGGGGTCGGGGGTGCCGTCGTAGCGAGGAGGCAGATCCGGCTTGAACTTTCCGGGCCAGGCGACGCTACGCAGCTCGGGGGTGAAAGCGCGGCAGCCGGCTATGGTCACCGGGGCCCGCCTTGGGGGTGGAGGTTGGTCTTGATGGGGTCTGCGTCCTGCCACTACAGGTGGCACGCGGTCTTGCCGCAGCAGCCGGTCCTGGCGCGGTGGCGCGAGGAGCGGCAGAGCGTTTTCTTGCGGTCGAGGGACTTCTTGACAGCTTCTTTCTTCACGCGCGGGTGCGGGACGCGGCGGGTCGCGTCGTGGAGCCGCGCACCTTGGCGCCAGGGCGCCGTCTTGGGGCTGAGGTGGTGGAGGCGCTCCATGAGCTACGCCGCCCGTAGCTGGCGGAGGGCAAGGCAGAGAGAGGGACGGCGCAGGGGAGCCCCCTGCGGCGCGGACAAGCTCGGCAATGCGGTCGAGCCAGTCCTCGTAGAGGTCATCGACCAGTCAATAGCGCAAGAGCTCGTGCGCCATGAGGAGCGCGGCCTGTGCGTCCATGGGAGGGCGACATGGGTGGGAAGAAGAACCGGCCGGGATCAGCGATGGGGTGGTGGTGCGGCCGTCCCGCCGCACCGAGGGGTGCAGCGAGGATGCTTGCTGCTCATTCCCCGCCGGGCCGGTGGCGGCGTTGGCTGCAGGCGACGGGGAACGACGAGGTGGCCTGCCGATGGGAGCCGTCCGAGCGACGCGGGTGGCGAGGGCAGCCCGGCGCTCGGCACGAGCGCGGCACGCGTCTACCATGGAGACGACGGAGCAACGGGGCGTGGAGCGACGGAAGGAAGCTTCGGTGCACCCCTACCTGGCGCGCCAAATGTCGGATCACGGGTTCTGGCAAAACCCTTAAGGTTCGAACATTGGGGTGCGCGTGAAGGTTTTCTCCCTATCGATCCGCGCCCTAGCTCGCTAAGATCTCGCGGGTGAACTCGACGAACTTGCAACACAAAGACACAAGATTTATACTCCAGTGTGATGGTGGTGGATTGCCTCTTGGGCTGATGATCAACAGTACAAGGGGAAGAACAACCTCCTGAGGTTGACATGTTCTTGTGCTTGGTGAACTTGTGTGGTTGAGGGTCGGAATCTCTCTCCCTATGGTGGCTCTAAACTGAGGTGAGGTCGATCTCTCCTCTCTCTCTGTCTCTCGGATCCGCTCTTCGTCCCCTAGCTATGGTGGTGGCTAGCTCTATTTATAGAGACCCTGGTCCTCTCCCCAAATATTGAGCGGGAAGGGAGCCAACAACGGTCAATTTGAAAGGGGACAGCTAGTACAGCCTATCCTGACCAAAGTAGTCTTCGCCTGCAAAAGGCTCTGGTGATGACGCCGTCTTGGGCCCCATGGTGACCTCCATCTTGCCGTCCTGCTGGTCTTGGTCTCGTTGCACCGATATGGAAACCTTTCCTTGATGCCTCGGTACTCCGCGTCTGCGCTTGCCCCCTTGGCACCAAAGAGTAAGTAAGGACACTGCGCGCTGGCGCCCGCCTGGCGCCCGCCTGGTCTCGATCGTCATGGCTTACGTCACGAGGACCTCACGAGGTTTGCCTTGCCTTGATCTCTCCGCTCCTCGCGAGCCTGCCTGGCGAGGCCGCTCCTGAGGAGATCTTGTGTCGTCCACCTCGCGAGGCTTGGCCCCTCGCGAGGGTCTTGAATACCTTGTCGATGAAGATGGGCCGTACAGACCTGCCAGCCCAGCCACGCTGTGGGCCGGAGGCAGGCAAGTCTGGGGACCCCCGTTCCCAAAACGCTGACAGATTTCTATCAGAGAAACTAAGACAAGAACGTGCATCAACCCCAATGCATAGATTACCCCAATGCCACCTCGGGAATCCGTGAGTTGAGTGCCAAAACATATATCAAGTGAATCAATACGATACCCCATTGTCACCACGAGCATTCAATTGCAAGACATATATCAAGTGTTCTCAAATCCATAAAAGTATTCAATCTGATAACAACGAAATCTCAAAGGAAAAACTCAATTCATCACAACAAGATAGAGAGGGGAAAACACCATATGATCCGACTATATTAACAAAGACCGCGATACATCAAGATCACGACATCTCAAGAACACGAGAGAGGGAGAGAGATTAAACACATAGCTACTGGTACAAACCCTCAGCCCTGAGGGTGGACTAATCTCTCCTCATCGTGGGGGCCGCCGGGATGATGAAGATGGCCACCGGAGACGATTCCCTCTCCGTCAGGGTGCCGGAAAGGGTCTAGATTGGTTTTCGGTGGCTACAGAGCCTTGCGGCGGCGGAACTTCTGATCTAGGTTAACCCCGAGGGTTTCTGGAATTTTGGGGAATTTATAGGGTAAAGAGGGGTGTGGGAGGCCACTGAGGTGGGCACAATCCACCTGGGCACGCCTGGGCCCCCAGGCGCCCTGGTGGGTTGTGCCCCCCTCGGGGCACCCCCCAAGTGCTGCTCTGCCCCATCCTAGGTGTTCTGGTCCATAAATAATCTCCAAAAAAATCGCGATGTTTGGACTCCGTTTGATATTGATTTCCTGCAATGTAAAAAACAAGCAAAAACAACAATTGGCACTGGGCACTGGGTCAATAGGTTAGTCCCAAAAAATGATATAAAGTTGCTATAAAATGATTGTAAAACATCCAAGAATGATAATAAAACAGCATGAATACTTCACAAACTAGATGATACCCCGCGCGTTGCTGCGGAAAATGAAGCTAATAAAAGATTATACAAAGACAATAAATAAATGTTTACTGAAAAAGGTCTATAGAAATAGTTTAACTATGAATGCTATGTTAGTGCAGTAAAAAAATCAACTACAATTGATATGTTCGTTACAACATCCTTAATGTGAGATTACATTATATTGGGCACGAAAATAGAAGGTCACGGTTCGCAGAGGCAATTGTATAAAGAAGTCAAAGCTGCTAGTTTGCTTCCGATCAGCTGAGCTATACTTTAAAACATGTTTTTGCATTTTCCGTTGTAAGTTGTAGCTGTAAAAATTCATGTAATATCTCAAAAGACTTATGTAACTAAATTCTTTATTTAAATATATACTTAATGGATCTCTACTGAAACACATAGTACGAAGTAGCATGTTAGCATTACTATAATTTTGTTGGCTATTCATCTTTCAATTGAACAGTCAGACAAATGAGCAAAGCAATAGTACATGATAGATAAAAAATCTAATTAAATTCCAATTTATCTAGAATATCCAAACTTCACAGCTTATAGTATGGAAAATAGAAATATACTCCCTCTGTAAACTTTTATAAGATCTTTTGGATAACTTTTCTAGCGAGTACCAACTATGGCCGGAAATATTTTCTTACCAGTCCTTCATGTAGAATTTGGTCTTAATCCCATGAAAACCTAGAGACTCAGCAATTGAATATTATACTTATAGTTGTCAACTGAAACTGTCGGAAAAACAATGATTAATATGTGCATCCGCTTATATGACATCTGTGTACACTGTACTTGCGATATTTTCCTAGTGTAGATAAAGAAATCATTAAGCAAGAAACAGTATATAGCATAGGGGCCAACAAATCTGAAGAAAAAAGTAAAATAATCTTACCTCAAGTCTGTAATTATCTGATGTGATAAAAAATCACTTGCATTCATAAGCAGAACTTTGATATTTGTCGCAACTCTATCAGTGCCTCAAATACCAGGTACATGATTAATCATATGATGGACACTTTGTTATCTTCTAGAGACCAATAAATTGTTAGTTGGGAATGGTACATAATAAAGGGAATACAATGTTACTATACCATAGTGCATTTACCACCGTGGCTTGAGAAAAAAAGTGCTACCTCTAGCCAAAGAGATGCAAATAAAGCAATAGGTAGAAACATGTTTCTTCAAATAAGTAAAAAATTATTTACCTACAGCGCTCCTCATGATCTTCATGAACAAATAAAGCAATATCAAGAATTGTACTCGATCATGAAAGGCTTTGATGTTCACGAATGAAGTTCATCACCATGGGGAGCCCCAGTTTCCCTTTATTAGATCGCCTCCATCTATTCTCAGTGCGGTTCGTTTCTGGTGGGCTTAATGTGAGCCGGAGTAAATGGGCTGCATGTTGCAAGTTTTGCCAGCGATAAAAACTGAAAGTACACAGGAAGGAATCGGACGGGCTACGCTAAAAGTAAAAATGGAACGGACTATTATTCGTCTCGTGGGATAGTGGGAATTAAATGGAAGTGCATAGTGGATGGTGGCTTGAAGAACAAAGGAAGTGACGCACTGGTAAAAAACCTCCGATGCTATGTGAGCGTGGAACAGAAAAAATAACAAAGAGATGAAGTGACGTGGGTGGAAATTGCTGAGGTGGCAAGTTGATGATGTGGATGGGCTGCATGTTGAGAGAATTGATGTGAGTGGGGATCAACTTCTTAAGAATGTAAGATTATAGATACGTTGAAGATGTATCAGCCACAACCCAGGAAAAAAGACCACCAATCAGTCTACCAAATGAAGTAAAAAGCCGGCAGAGAAGGTGACACCAGTGACTCACGACAAATCAAACTAGCTGCATCCAAAACCTTTGAAATACAGAGTCACCCATCATAGTGAAGCATCAACCCGTCGCCTAGAGGCAAACGATGTAAGCACATAAACCAAAAAATCAAGCAGCCTCAAGCAATTATAATCCAACATTCAGTTGTACTGGAACACAGTCGGATGAAGACACACCCTTTGGACGACACTTGAAGGAAGTCACTAGGTACTTGAACATCGGAATACCAAGCTTCACTAGGACCTACTACGCCACTTTACCAGAAGAGGAACGTTGGATGATTCATGTCAGATTTCGGGTTCCGGCAGACCCTTGAGGTTCGAACACTGGGGTGCGCGCGGAGATTTTGCCTCCTACCTACCTGCACCCCTCCGCCTCGCTAAGATCTAAGCTATGGAAAGAACAACACGAGAGACACAGGGTTTATACTGGTTCGGGCCACCATTGTGGTGTAATACCCTACTCCAGTGTGTGGTGTGGTGGATTGCCTCTTGGGCTGATGATGATGAACAATACAAGGAAGAACAGCCTCGCGAGGGTGTATTCTTGGCTGGGGTGATGAACTGCTAGGAGGAGTTCAGTCACCCTTCTCTCTCTCTCTCTCTCCGACTGTTGATGCTGATTCTCCTCTTTGATTGTTGATGCCCCTCTCTCACCGATTGTTGATGCCCCTCTCCCCTGGGAGTGGCTAGTCCTATTTATAGAGGCCCTGGTCCTCTTCCCAAATATCGAGCGGGAAGGGAGCCAACAATGGCGGGCTAATTTGAAGGGGGACAACTAGTACTAGCTATCCTGACAAAAGTAGTCTTCGCTTTCACAAAGCTCTGGTGGTGACGCCGTCTTGGGCTCCACGATGACCTCCGTCTTGCAGTCCTCCCGGTCTTGGTCTTGTTGCACCGAAATGGCAACATTTGCCTGACGCCTCGGTACTCTGCGGCTGCGCTTGCTCCCTTGCACCAAAGAGGAAAGGAGGACACTGCGCGGGCTGGCACCCGCCTGGCGCCTTTGGTCGTCATGGCTTGCGTCACAGGCACCTCATGAGGTACCCCGCCTTGATCTCTCCGCCTCCTCGCGAGCCAGCCTGGTGAGGCCGTGCCTGAGGAAGCTCCGCGTCGTCCCCCCGCGAGGCTTGGCCCCTCGCGAGGGTCTTGGGTCTGTGTTGGTGCAGATGGGCCGTGCTGGGCCCCCCTTTGAGCCACGCCGCAGGCCGTAGGCAGGCAAGTCTGGGGACCCCCGTTCCTAGAACGCCGACAGTAGCCCCCGGGCCCAAGGCACGCCCGGACTTGGTCGTGCAGGGAGGCGGAAGGGCGAGGGCGAAGCGCCGCGGGCCCTAACAGCCTGCGGCCTTGGGCACCGCGTGGCGGTTGATTGGACGTGGGCGTCTCCACTTCCCCATGGTGCCTCGGCAACTGCACGGATTGGACAAGTCCCTGCATGCAAAGCGGGTCATGATTACCTGCGATCGTGGAGGTTGGCGGTTGGCCTTCGCCGGCTATAAGTACGGAACGGTGCACGCCCTTCCAGTCCATCCCTTCTTGCTTCTCCTTCTTCCCGATCCTTGCTCCGTCTTGCTGCGATGGCCCCGATCCGCCGGTTCTCGACGGCAGAGAAGGGAAAGGCTCCCCGAGAGGAACCAGACCCGCTCCCGCCGAAGAAACGGCTCGTCCTCCGTGGCCCGGACGAGGGGGCTCATCAGGTGGTGTCGAGGCCTTGGTGCGAGCGGGCACCGCCGGGGTTCCCGCTTCCCTTGTATGCCCACATCAAGGGCCCTGAAGGAGCTGATGCTGATCGCCACGAGCGGCGCCGCCGTCGGCGCCGACGGGTCATGAAGGTGTGGGTCGTCCCCCCTGGGGTCCACACCGAGGGCTCCTCCCGAGAGCTCGTGCTCCACGTCGCCATGCCTCCTCAGTCTTGGATTCGCCTTCCTCCCTTCTTCGCCTCCATCGTCCTGCAGGGAGAGCCCCTGGAGCTTTGGCTGCAGCACGCCGGCTGTAGCACCCTCGCGACCGAGGCAGAGGTCGCGGTCGTTGCCCCGGACAAGGTCTTCATGACTCGAGGCTGGAGCGAAATCGCTCGGGTGTGCAGGACAAGAGGCGCCTTCGCGATCCACTTGGAGTACGATGGTGCTTCGGTGATGTTCTTCAAGGTCTTCGATGCGAACGGGCGCCGGCTGGAGTGTTGCCCCGGGAGAGGTGGCCGCGACCCTACTGCGGCAAGGACTGGGCCCGCCGATCGCTCCCTTGGCGGCTCCTCAGGCGGTGGAGGCGTCGGAGGTTCCAGCGACTCCGGCGAGCTCTTCGCGACTCCGGAGACAAGCGACAACAGCTACGAGCCCCCGAGCCGGCGTCGCTCCTGGAGCAGGGCGGGCTCGTCAGGCCGCCGCCGACTCTGATCTGGATGGGGTTGGCGCTGGTGCTTGACGGCCCACTGTTGATGATGGTGTATTCTGCAGGGGCGCGCGTAGTTAGTGTCCCTTTAGAACCTGTTCCCTGCGAGGAATCAAAGACGCATCCCGTGGGGGCTTGTAAGGTGCCTGTGATCCTCTTTTATTAATACAACCCTTGTCGTAGAATTGTGCGAGTTGCTCATTCCGTCTTAGCTCAGTCCTCCCTTTCGAACCTCATGAGGGCTTGGTGCTCTGCGCCGACAGGTCCCAGTCCCAAGGCGGCTTCAGCCATTGCTGGTATGCCAGGTCGCGATGCCGTGGTCAAGGCCAGGAGGTGAGCGACCCAGAGTCCGGTAAGAGCCCCTGAGTCGCGATGCTCAGGAGGTCCCCTTTGGCGCTCAAGCAGCCGTCGTTCGGTGAGAAAGGAGAGCGGCGTCGCTAACATGGGATTGCATTAGGTGCGGGGGTGGTGCCACGGTAGCTGGCGCTTCCGGGTGGTGACTTATCTCGAGAATCAGGGACCGCTCTCTGGTGTATCACCGGGTCCATGCATCGGCAGGCGCGAGGTTGCTCGGCGAGGTCCTCGCGTGTCCCTCCCCTCTCGCCTTTGCTCCGCTTTCTGCTCTACGTCCTCGGGTCCCGGCCCTCGAGCGAGTCTCAGTCGTCGCTGGTATGCCAGGTCGCGATGCCGTGGACAAGGCCAGAGGGTGAGGGCTGGAGAGCCAGTAGGAGCCCTGAGTCGCGATGCTCAGGCACCCCCCCCCTTTAATGTGCAAGCGGTTCGCGCGGATGAGAGTGAAGGAGACACCGCAAAGGCCTCGCCTGACGCAGCTCCTTCAGGAGATCCTGTAGACCCATCATAGAAAAAATGAGGGGTTGCCATGACAATTGACAGTCAGTCGTTGGTTGCTTCCGAGGGGTACGAGGCACTGAAGGCTTGACGAGGTGGCGCCATGCAGGGCTGCCGTGGCCAGAGCTCAGCCATTCAGGTTTGTCGGCGTTGCAGGGACGGACCCATGCGCAAGCGTCGTGCCGTTTGAGAGCAGTTCCGTCAGTTGGCGTCAGTTGAGCGGGCAGCTAGGTCAAACACATTAGCCGCGAAGGAGTGGATTCATTCAAATAGATGTTGGGAAGGCGGACATCACTGGGTCAGGCCCGAGCGACTTGGGGATCATGCGGCCCGAGGGGCGCCCCCAACAAGGTAAGCTAACAACATGAAATAAAAGGGATACATGCCGCAGGGACGGACCCACGCGGCCTGGGAATAATGCAGCCCTGGGGGGCGCTCCCAGCTGGAAGTGAAACTTGAAAGATGTCACCTGATGACGTTGAGGATGAAGGGGTGTTGGTGTAGCAGACTCGGTGGGCTCTGGAAGCCGATCCTCACGAGCCCCCAGGCCCGGGGGCCTCGGGAGGCTCCGGAGGTGCTGGCGGCTCCCCACGGACCATCTCCATCTCCGCCAGGGCTGCGGAACACCTGGCCTCTTGTGCCTCCATGATGCCCCTCATGAGGCGCTGGTACGTGGCAGCCATGTTCGGCAAGCCGTAAGGCATGCGAACGTAGCTGTGGGGTGGACCTCCGCAGCGCCCCACTCGCGAGGGCCAGAGGTGCTCCAGAGAGGCGACTTGGTTGAGCCCTGGTATGTCGATGCAGACGCGCAACCCACCATCCTCGCCTGGATGGGGAGCCACTGCTGGTAGACGGCGGCCGCCTTTCATGATCCTTGACTCCTGTAGCTCCTGAATGGCCTTGCTGACGAACTCCTGAGGGTCTGGCTCTCCTTGCCTTACTCCTTCTTAAAGGAAACGTGCTTCGAAACATGCCTCATGTGGTGCCCAAGCGCCTCCCTCGTGACCCTAGCCAGGTCGGTGGCCCTCCAGGGGAGAGCCCCCGAGCCCTGCCTGAGGAGGGCACCGGGCGCGCTTTCCTATATGATGGAAGGAGGTTCCCCCTGGGCAGGCACGGACCCAGAGGGGCCTGCCTCCTGAGGGGCCGGGCCGGACAATGTCTTCTTCTTCTTGGGGGCGGTCTCGGGAAGCCTCCTGCTTCCACGATCTGGGTCTTCTAGTGACGCGGCCTGAAAGGCTCGTTCTAGGGAACACACCGCATCCTTCTCTTCACAGGGCACCGTGATGACTCCGCCACTTCCTGGCATCTTGAGGACGTTGTAGCCGTGGTGAGTTACGGCCATGAACTTGGCCAGCGCTGGGTACCCAAGGATGGCGTTGTACGGCAGGCGAATGTGAGCGACGTCGAAGTCGATGAGCTCGGTGCGGTAGTTGTCGCGTGCCCCGAAGGTGACAGGGAGGCGGACCTGCCCAATCGGGACCGTGGAGCCGTCGGTGATTCCGGAGAAGGGCTTGGTTGGCTGAAGCTGGTTGTAGGGCACTTGGAGATTGTTGAATGTTTCCGTGGACAGGACGTTGAGCCTTGCCCCGCCATCGATGAGGGTCCTGGTGACCACCACGTTGCTGATGATTGGGGAACAAAGCATTGGGAGGACTCCGGCTATAGCCGCACACTTGAGCTGATTTGCTGAGCTGAACGTGATGGCGCACGCCGACCACCTGAGAGGGCGCGTGGCCTCAAGCCTGGGGAGGACTGCATTCACTTCGCGGGTGAACTGCTTGAAGATGCGTTGAGAGGCTGGGGCCTGAGCCCCGCCCAGGATGCAGGCGATCACGCGTGGCCCCTGGAAGCCCCCAGCCCCCTCGTCTTGGTGGCGGTCCTCGTTTCTCCTTGGCAGCGGCGGCAGCGGAGGGAGGCCTGCGTTGCCTTGCGGGCGATCCTCGCGAGGCTGATCCCTCCAGTCTCCCTCGCGAGGCGGGTCTTGCCAGCGATCCTCGCGAGGTTGATCGCACCACCCTTGGCGTGGGCCACGGTCTTCCCAGCATCCTGCGTTCCTTCCTCCTCCTCGACCGTAGCCCCGGTCACCGCGGTCGGGGCAACGGCCGATCCTTCCTTCTCGCACGGCTTGGAGCTCTTGACATTCGTTGGTGTTGTGGGTGTGGAGGTCGTGGTACACACAGTACCGGCTGCCCTTGGAAGGTTCGGGCTGATCTCTGCCCCGCTTGGTCTTTGGTTCTGCCGCGAGCACGGCAGCCCCCTTGCGCTTCACATCCTGGGCCTTGGGCTTCTTCTCTTCCGGGTCTGCGGCAGGAAGCTCGAGGAGGGAGAGACGCCCTTCCTCAGCCCTGGCGCACTTGGTTGCCAGGTTGAACAGCTCCAAGGAAGTGCACAGGTCTTCATGCATCGCCAGCTCCTCCTTTATCTTGACATCGCGCACGCCGTCGGAGAAGGCTGAGATGATGGCCTCCTCAGTCACCTTGGGAATCTTGAGGCGTGCGTTGTTGAAGCGCTGGATGTACTTCTGCAGGGTCTCCCTGGGTTGTTGCTTGATGCGGCGCATGTCGCTCACGGCGGGCGGCTGGTCGCGAGTACCTTGGAAGTTGGCGATGAAGCGGGTGCGCGTCTCGTCCCAGGAGGAGATCGTGCCTGGAGCCAGGTTCAGGAGCCAGGTGCGGGCACCGTCCTTGAGTGCCATGGGAAACCAGTTCGCCATGACCTTCTCGTCTCTGTTGGCAGCTTCGATGCCCAGCTCGTAGAGCTGGAGGAACTCCGCAGGGTCAGCCGTGCCATCGTAACGGGGAGGCAAGTCTGGCTTGAACTTGCCGGGCCACGCGACGCTGCGTAGCTCGGTGGTGAAGGCACGGCAGCCTGCTGTGGCCACGGGAGGCCTTGGGTGACGGAGAGCTTGGTCTTGCATGTCCCCACGCGCTGCAGCTGGGAGCAGCGTGGGGTCTTGACGTGCTGGAGCAGGAGCATGGTCGCGACGTGCTGGAGCAGGGAGCGCCCGGGCAGCTTCTTGCGGGCGAGGGACTTCTTGGCAGCTCTGCTCTTGCCGCGCTGGCACCTGACGGAGTGGGTTCCGCCCAGGGGCCACGCGCCTTGGAGCCATTGCGCCTTCTTGAGGAGGAGGCGGCCGGGGCGCCGCCGGAGCCTCGTCGCCCGCGCGGGGCGAGGTGCGGTGCAGCGGAACGGAGGGCGCAGGAGAGCCCCCTGCGGCGCGGACGAGCTCGGCGACGCGGTCGAGCCATTCTTCGTAGACGTCGTCAACGGGACGGTAGCGCAGGAGCTCGTTTGCCGCGATGAGCGCAGCTCGAGCCTCCATGGGTGCGCGGAGCGCGCGGGACGAAGAACCAGCTGGGGTGAGCGAGGGAGTAGCGGTGCGGCCGTCTTGCCGCATGGACGGATGCTGAGACGATGCTTGCTGCTCGTCCCCCGCCGGGCCGGTGGCGGCGTTGACGGTAGGTGACGGGGAACGGCGAGGACGCCCGCCGACAGGAGCCGTCTGGGCGACGCGGGAAGCGAGAGCGGCCCGGTGCTCGGCGCGGGCCCGACGAGCGTCAGACATGGGCGATATGGTCGGAGGAGAACGGGGTGGTGGAAGATGAATTCCGGCGCTCCCCTACCTGGCGCGCCAAATGTCGGATTTCGGGTTCTGGCAGACCCTTGAGGTTCGAACACTGGGGTGCGCACGGAGATTTTTCCTCCTACCTACCTGCACCCCTCCGCCTCGCTAAGATCTAAGCTATGGAAAGAACAACACGAGAGACACAGGGTTTATACTGGTTCGGGCCACCGTTGTGGTGTAATACCCTACTCCAGTGTGTGGTGTGGTGGATTGCCTCTTGGGCTGATGATGATGAACAATACAAGGAAGAACAGCCTCGCGAGGGTCTGTTCTTGGCTGGGGCGATGAACTGCTGGGAGGAGTTCAGTCACCCTTCTCTCTCTCTCCGATTGTTGATGTTGATTCTCCTCTTTGATTGTTGATGCCCCTCTCTCTCCGATTGTTGATGCCCCTCTCCCCTGGGAGTGGCTAGTCCTATTTATAGAGGCCCTGGTCCTCTTCCCAAATATCGAGCGGGAAGGGAGCCAACAATGGCGGGCTAATTTGAAGGGGGACAGCTAGTACTAGCTATCCTGACAAAAGTAGTCTTCGCTTTCACAAAGCTCTGGTGGTGACGCCGTCTTGGGCTCCACGATGACCTCCGTCTTGCAATCCTCCCGGTCTTGGTCTTGTTGCACCGAAATGGCAACATTTGCCTGACGCCTCGGTACTCCGCGGCTGCGCTTGCTCCCTTGCACCAAAGAGGAAAGGAGGACACTGCGCGGGCTGGCACCCGCCTGGCGCCTTTGGTCGTCATGGCTTGCGTCACAGGCACCTCATGAGGTACCCCGCCTTGATCTCTCCGCCTCCTTGCGAGCCAGCCTGGTGAGGCCGTGCCTGAGGAAGCTCCGCGTCGTCCCCCCGCGAGGCTTGGCCCCTCGCGAGGGTCTTGGGTCTGTGTTGGTGCAGATGGGCCGTGCTGGGCCCCCCTTTGAGCCACGCCGCAGGCCGTAGGCAGGCAAGTCTGGGGACCCCCATTCCCAGAACGCCGACAATTCGAGTTCAAGTTCCAGGAAGGACATTCACGCCAGTCACTGAACCCATAGAGTTTTCCTTTGATGCACCCACCTGGAGTCTAGGCAAGAGCATGGCAGCCCATATTGCTATGGGACGCATCGGCAAAGTTTACCACAAGGAGATTAAGGACACTATCTACCAGATATGTGGGCGCCGAGATGAGCAATGGGAGATGATCAGCACCAGGAAGGACAGGTCCATTGCAGCATTCATCCAGGAGTTAAATCATCACATATGTCGCCAGGAGAATCAGATGTGCGCAAGCATGATAGATTTGAAGAAGGCGATGACCAGGATCACAGAGCTAGAAGAGGAACTCAAGTCTACACGCGATGGTTATGAGGAGGAAATGACCGAGACCAGGTGGGCGCCAGCACACATAGTGTCCTTACTTCCTCTTTGGTGCTAAGGAGGCAAGCGCAGGCGAGGAGTACCAAGGCGCCAAGCAAAGGTTTCCATATCAGCGCAACAAGACCAAGACCAGCAGGACTGCAAGACGGAGGTCACCGTGGAGCCCAAGACGGCGTCGTCACTAGAGCCTTTGGCAGGCAAAGACTACTTTTGTCAGGATAGCTTGTACTAGCTGTCCCCTTTCAAATCGGCCGTTGTCGGCTCCCTTCCCGCTCAATATTTGGGAAGAGGACCAGGGCCTCTATAAATAGGACTAGCCACCGCGCTAGGAGGGAGGGAGGCCAGGAGAAACCCTAGATCCACACACCCACAAGCTCGCCAAGCATAACAACACCTCTCCCCAGGAGGCTGTTCTTCCCCTTGTACTATTCATCCTCAGCCCAAGAGGCAATCCACCACCACCACCACACTGGAGTAGGGTATTACACCGCAACGGTGGTCCGAAGCAGTATAAATCTTGTGTCCCTTGTGTTGCGAGTTCGTTGAGCTAGCCTCTGAGATCGTAGCGAGGTTAGGGCATGGATCGGTAGGGGGAGATCTTCGTGCGCACCCAGTGTTCGAACCTTGAGGGTTTTGCCGGAACCCGAGATCTGACATTTGGAGCGCCAGGTAGGGGTGCGCCGAAGCTTCCTTCCGTCGATCTGCGCTCCACCATCTTCGCGCCCGCTCCCATGGCTCGCGCTGCTCTCCCGGCCGGATCCGCAGGCGCACCAGTGGCGCCCGGGGGCTCTGAGCCCTTACTCCCGCCCTGCGGCGGGTGCAGTGGCTGCCCAAGTTCAAGCCGGAGATGCCGCCCCGCTACGATGGTGCAGCGGACCCGGCGACCTTCCTGCTGGCGTACGAGGAGGCCGTTCTGGAAGCCGGTGGCGACGGCAAGATCATGGCCAACTGGTTCCCAATGGCCCTCGCAGGCGCGCCGCACGCCTGGCTCCTCCATCTGCCAGAATCTTCTGTCGCCACCTGGGAGGAGCTGCGCAACGTCCTCATCACGCGCTTCGGGGAACCGGCGGCCCCCATCGTCACAGCTCTTCTCGGCAGCTCGCAGGCACCACCCTTGGACCGTCACGTCAAGCCATTCTTCCGCCAGATCGGCGCTGCCTCCACGCGGCAGGGGGCTCCCCCGGGATGGACGGCGCCAAAGGCCGACCTGATCTTTGACTTAGGAGATCATCCGGCCAACACTGGCGGTTCGGGCGTGCTCCTGATGCTCTGCACGCCGACCATCTGCGGTGTAGCCGTCACCAAGACCCTCATCGACGGTGGCGCCGGCCTCAATGTGCTCTCTGTGGAGGCCTTCAGTCTCCTTCATGTACTGCTTGAGCGGCTCCGCCCCATCCGGTCCTTTTCCGGAGTCGGCGGCGGCTCCTCCAACCCCCTGGGGCAGATCCGTCTTCCAGTGACCTTCAACACGCGCGACAACTACCGCACCGAGCTAATCAACTTCGACATCGCCTGCATCAGTCTGCCGTACAACGCCATCCTCAGGTACCCGGCGCTGGCCCAGTTCATGGCGGCAACTCATCCTGCCTACAACCTCATGAAGATGCCAGGAAGCGAGGGCGTCCTCACTGTGGCCAGAGACACCAAGGAAGCTGTAACAACCCTTAGGCTGGCCTTCAGAGCCACGACGGCAGCTTGCACGGCAGACAAGGCCGAGCCCAAGGACAAGGGGGCTGCACCAACCAAGAAGAAGCAGTTGTTCACTCAAGGACAAGCCAAGATGAAGTAGATACCGGTCGACGCGGACGGGGCCTCTAGCGCTACCTTTGTCATAGGCGCTGACCTTGCCCCAAACCAAGAAAGGAGTTGGTGGACTTCCTGCAGGCGAACAAGGAAGTATTCACCTGGGAGCCCAAGCAGCTAGTTGGGGTCCCAAGAGAAGTAATTGAACATCATCTGAGGGTGTGCCCCAATGTGCGCCCAGTAAAGCAGAAGGCAAGAAGACAATCCACGGAGAATCAGTCTTTCATCGTTCAGGAAACCCGCAAGCTGGAGGCAGCAGGTGTCATCCGCGAGGTCCGATACCCGGAGTGGTTGGCAAACCTAGTCGTTGTGCCAACGAAAGGAGGAAAGGAACACATGTGTGTCGACTTCACCAACCTTAACAAGGCCTGCCCACAAGACCCGTTCCCGCTACCGCGCATCGACCAGATTGTTGACTCCACTATGGAGTGTGACCTGCTATGCTTCCTGGATGTGTTTTCAGGATACCACCAGATCAAGATGGCAGTGGAAGACGTGGAGAAGACAGTTTTCTTAACCCCATGCGAGGTATACTGCTACACTTGCATGCCATTCGGACTGCACAACACGTGAGCAACCTTCCAGCGGTTGATGCACATTGCCTTAGGGCGGCAGCTCAGAAGTAACGCTGAGGCCTACGTCGACGACATTGTGGTGAAATCTCAGGAGGCGAGGACCTTGGTTCAAGACCTGGAGGAGACCTTCGCGAGCCTGTGCCAGGTGAAGCTGTGGCTCAATCCAGAGAAGTGTGTGTTTGGTGTCCCTTCGGGCAAGCTTCTGGGCTTCCTCGTGTCTCACAAGGGGATCGAGGCCAACCTAGAGAAGGTCAAAGTGATCGAAGACATGAGCCCACCACAAACCCTCAAGGAGATGCAAAAGCTTGCAGGCTGCGTGACTTCGCTGGGGCACTTCATCTCCAAATTGGGGAAGCGCGCCTTGCCGTTCTTCAAACTGATGAAGAAGAAGGGCCCGTTCGAGTGGACTTCGGAGGCTGACCAAGCGTTTCAAAATCTCAAGAGATATCTGACCAGCCCACCGGTGATGGTGGCGCCTCGACCCCTCGAGCCCTCGGTGCTCTACCTATCTGCCACGCCCCATTCCATCATCGCAGAGCTGGTGGCTCTCAGAGAAGAGCGACAGGCCAAGGGCCCGTCAAGAGAAGCCCCCAGGCCGGACGAGGCAGCGCAGCACCAAGGTGATGCCTCTGATGCAGCGGCAACTTCGGTAGGCCGCCCAGCTCCTGAAGCCAAAGACCCCAAAGAGACACCTCAACCCGCGGAAGCCAAGGACTCTGACAGCTCGCCCGCCCTCGTCGAGCATCCAGTATACCTCGTCAGCACAGTGCTGCGGGACGCGAGGGCGCGATACCCCATGCCCCAGAAGATCTTACTCGCGCTCCTGGTGGCCTCACACAAGCTGCGCCACTACTTCCAGGGTCACGCCATCAAGGTCGTCTCGGCCTACCCGTTGGAGAGAGTGCTCAGGAGCCCCAATGCTTCCGGGCGAGTCGCTGAATGGAACATCGAGCTCCAAGCATTTGACCTGGAGTTCAGCACGACCAGGGTCATCAAGGGGGCTGCGTGGCAGAATGGACCGACGCCCTGGAGCTCGAAGCAGGCGAGGATCAATCTCTATCCCCGGGGAGCGAAGCGCCGGACGGCCGGGTCATGTACTTCGACGGCGCGTTCTCGCGCCAGGGCGTGGGGGATGGAGCAGTGCTTATCTCACCCACCTAGGACAAGCTCTACTACGCCGTGCAGCTCTGCTTCCAGCAAGTCGAGAAGGCCTCCAACAACATCGCAGAGTACGAGGGCCTCATAGCTGGCCTCAGGGCTGCGGCAGCCCTGCGAGTGGGGCGTCTCACCATCAAGGGTGACTCACAGCTCCTTGTCAGCTTCTCCAACAAAGTATATGAGCCCAAGGATGAGCACATGGAGGCATACCTTGCGAAGGTGCGCAAGATGGAGAAACAATTCTCGGGTCTGGAATTGCAGCATGTGCCCCGTGGCACCAATAAGGAAGCTGACGACATCGCCAGGAGGGCCTCCAAGCGGCTGCTCCAAGAGCCTGGCGTCTTTGAGGAGCGGCTCTTCAGGCCTTTAGCAACACCACAACTCTCGAGAACGGCGCTGCCTCGGGAGGAGCTCTCTCAACCACCTGCCTCAGGAGCTCCGACCTGCGGCATGACTTCGGGGGCACGCTTGCTCTTAGCACTCGAACCTCGGGAGGGGTGCTGGACCAAGGAATTCAAGGAATACCTGACGCAAGGGACGCTGCCGGAAAAGGAGGAGGACATGGAGCGTGTGGCTCGAGAAGCCACGGTGTACTGCATCCGGGACGGTGAGTTATACAGGAAGCGGCCAAATGACATTTCCTTGTGTTGCATCTCCAGGGAGCAAGGAAGAGAGATGCTGGCCGACATACACGGCGGGGACTGCGGGCACCACTCATCGTCACGGACCCTCGTCGGCAAGGTGTTCTGCAGTCGATTCTACTGGTCCACGGCGCTCAACGACGTGACTGAGTTGGTGAGGTCTTGCGAGGCCTGCCAGTTTCACGCCAAGCAGATTCATCAGCCGGCTCAGGGCCTCCAGACCATCCCACTCTCATGACCGTTCACGGTCTAGGGGCAGGATATCTTGGGCCCGTTCCCTCGAGCGCTCGGGGGCTATCGCTACCTCTACGTCGCCATCGACAAGTTCACCAAGTGGGCGGAGGTAGAAGCCGTCCGCACCATCCCAGCTGGCTCCGCGGTCAAGTTCATCAAGGGTCTCGTGGGCCGTTTCGGGGTCCCCAACCGCACCATCACAGATAATGCCTCGCAGTTCACTAGTAATCTCTTCAAGACATATTGTGCTAACCTTGGAACGCAGATCTGCTACACTTCGGTGGCGCACCCCAGGAGCAATGGCCAGGCCGAACGTGCCAACGCAGAGGTCCTGAGGGGCCTCAAGACCAGAACCTTCAAGAAGAAGCTCGAGGCCTGCGACAGGGGTTGGCACGACGAGCTCCAATCAGTGTTGTGGCCCATCCGCACCACCGCCACCAAGCCGACGGGCGAGATCTCGTTCTTCCTCGTCTACGGAGCAGAAGCAGTTCTCCCTTACGAGGTCAGATATCGCTCCGCATGGGTCCTAGCATTCAATGAAACACAGCAGGACGCCAAGCGGGGGATGGACCTCGTGCTAGGGGAGGAATGTCGTTGCGAGGCCGCACTACGGGCGGCAAGATACCAGCAGGCGCTGTGGCGGTACCACTGTTGCAGCGTCCGCTCCAGGACGCTCGTGGTGGGTGACCTCGTCCTGAGGCGGGTGCTCTCCAGGGAAGGGCTGCATAAGCTCTCGCCCATGTGGGAGGGCCCGTTCAAGGTCGTCCATGTCTCCAGGCCTGGCTCCGCGCGCCTGGAGACGCAGGATGGGGTGCCCATCCATAACGCCTATAACATACAACACCTCCGGAAGTTCTACCCATGAAGAAAGGCCTAGCGCCTGTGAAGAAGGCCCGGTGCCTGTGAAGAAATGCCCAGCACCTGTGAAGAAGGCCCGGTGCGTGTGAAGAAAGGCCCAGTGCCTGTGAAGCAAGGCCCAGTGCCTGTGAAGGTCTCTGCTCATGACACTCTCACATAATAATGAGTGGGGTTGTACATGCCTCGGAGTCTCAGGAGTGCCGCCCTTGGGCCTTGGGGGCTCCCTCCAACGCCTTAGTGACAGCACTTAGCTCCGCGCTGGTGAGAAGACGTCGAAGACTAGACTAGGTGCCAGACGCGGCTTTTCATTTGCTTTCCGAAGTTGGCTCACCCCTCTTTAATTGAAATTTGCTTTCTGGTGTCTCTTGCTGGTCTCATCCTATCGCTTTCTACCTTTGTTTCTGCCTTCATTTCTTTGGTCGGCTTGTACTCTCTCGCGCGTTCCTCGCGAGGGGGCTGAACAGGTACCTTCGTGAGCTTCCTTCTTCTGTTTTTCGCGAGGTACCCTCGTTCGAGCCCGCAAGCTGGCGCACCTCTCTCTCTCTCAATCCATGCCCCACGCGTATAAGTCATGATACGAAGCGCTGGGCCATGGCCAGCGGCGCCGGTGACCAGGGCTTGGATCTCCTAACAGATTTTGCAGTTCCTCCTTACCAGGTACTGAGAAACGTGCGCCTCGCAAGGCGGAAACCACTCCAAGCGCGCCAAGCTATGTTTTTCTTACGCGCCTATAGAAAGCATGAATGTTGCGACGCGGCGCGGGAGTGGTAAGCACGGCATAGCAATTTGGAAATTATAGTTGTTGCATGCCCCCACGGGGCCTCATACTTGTCTCTCTCAATACAGGAAAGAAAAGAAGAATAAAACAAAAGTGGTGTGTGCCCCTACAACAACCCGCGAGGGCGGGCTCCCGGCGCCGTCCCGAGCTCAGCCAGACCCCTCCTCGCGCTTCACGGACGTGCGGCGATAAGACGACCCACCGCCGCCTTCGAAGCGGGCGCGGCGGCTGGTCGTAACCATCGCTGCTGGAGCTGTCGCCGGAGGAAGAGCCGCTGTAGCTGGACGAGACGTGGTCGGCCCCAAGGGCGGGTTCTCCCTCGTCCTCATCACGGCTGTCGCCAAGGCCGAGCACCTCCTCGCCGTCGTTGACCTCGGGGTAGCAGCCGGCGCGGCGACCATCTTCCCCAAACACCCTCACGAAGAGGGTCGCATCACCGTCGTACTTGAAATGAAGGGTGCACCGCCTGACCAGGCCGCGCGCGCGGGCAAACGTCTGCCAGCCGCGGGTTAGGGCTATGTTGCCTGCAACGGAGACCTCGACCGCGACCCAGGAAGCCTTGCTGCAGCAGCCGTCCGCCTGTAGCCAGAGCCCGCCTGGACCTGAGGTCGGCAGCTCGTCGGCGAAGAAGCGCGGGAGCTAAAGCCAGTTGCCGGCCGGATTCTCCGACCAGACGACGAACTCTGGCAGCACCTCCGCTGAGTGGAAGCGTGGCCGGGGGGGCACGACCACGGCATGTCTCCCTTCGTCAACAGGACTGCCACGACCAGAGCGACCCCTGCCACGCGAAGCGGCACCACCGCGGCTGCGGGGGGCCACGGCGGGGGTCGCGGTGTGCTTACGGGGACGGCCGCGTCCACACTTGGGCACCGGAGAGTCGGGCCCCTCGCGGGGGGCCTTCCCCTTCTCCGCGGTGGAAAACCTCCTCGACGGCACCATTGGTGTCGCTGCCGGCTATGGAGCAAAGGAGGAGAAGCGAGCGGAATGGGAAGAGATGGGCGACGGGGGCTCCGCCCCCTCCCCATTTATAGCAGGAGATGGCCAACCAGCGCCCCCATGATCACAGGTAATGATGGTTTTTCCTTGCATGCAGCAGGGACTCGTCAAGTCAGGCAGTTGCCGAGGCAGCGTGGGAAAGCGGAGACACCCATGTCCAATCAACCACCACACGTCGACCGAGGCCGCAGGCTAATGGGGCCCGCAACGCTTCGTACTTGTCCTTTGGCTTCGCCTCAAAGCCAAGCCCGAGCGCGCCTTGGGCCCGGGGGCTACTATCGGCGTTCTGGGAACATGGGTCCCCAGACTTGCCCGCCTGCGGCCCACGACGTGGCCCTACGAGCGGGCCTGTACGACCCATCTTCCCCGGCAAGGACTCAAGACCCTCGCGAGGCGGATGACGCAAGACCTCCTCAGGAGCGGCCTCATCAGGCTGGCTCGCGAGGGGCGGAGAGATCAAGGCGAGGCAAACCTCGCGAGGTTCCCATGACGTGAGCCATGACGACCGAGACTAGGCGGGCACCAACGCGCATGGTGTCCTTGCTTCCTCTTTGGTGCTAAGGAGGCAAGCGCAGGCGAGGAGTACCAAGGCGTCAAGCAAATGTTTCCATATCAGTGCAACGAGACCAAGACCAGCAGGACTGCAAGAAGGAGGTCACCGTGGAGCCCAAGACGGCGTCATCACCAGAACCTTTGGCAGGCGAAGACTACTTTTGTCAGGATAGCTTGTACTAGTTGTCCCTTTTCAAATCGGCCGTTGTTGGCTCCCTTCCCGCTCAATATTTGGGAAGAGGACCATGGCCTCTATAAATAAGACTAGCCACCGTGCTAGGAGGGAGGGAGACCAGGAGAAACCTTAGATCCACACACCCACAAGCTCGCCAAGCATAAGAACACCTCTCCCCATGAGGCTGTTCTTCCCCTTGTACTGTTCATCCTCGGCCCAAGAGGCAATCAACCACCACCACACTGGAGTAGAGTATTACACCACAACGGTGGCCCGAACCAGTATAAATCTTGTGTCCCTTGTGTTGCGAGTTCGTCGAGCTGGCCTCTGAGATCGTAGCGAGGTTAGGGCGTGGATCGGTAGAGAGAGATCTTCGTGCGCACCCCAGTGTTCGAACCTTGAGGGTTTTGCCGGAACCCGAGATCCGACAACTACCGACGGCAGGAAGGCGCACGCTGAGGTCTAGAAGAAATACATATCAACCGTACAATCACAAAAGGAGCCATAGCATAGTTCGGAGTTGCATGTAAGGTCATCGGTGCATAGCATAGTTGCGAGTTCTTTTTTTACGGGGGCATAATTGGGAGTTCCAAGTAAAGTCATCGGTACCTATTAGACGCCCAGAGCACGAATAGTCATTTGGACATCGCCGGCTAGCGATGCCTCGCTTGATTTTTTTTTTTAGACAAAAAAATCAAGCGAGGCATGGCTAGCTTGATGCAAGGACGTCTTTTGCTCCTTACAACATGAAATATCCATGCATCTGTTTCTTGGTATAATTAGAATTTTCATCCACATAGAGGCCCAGTGAAACAACGGGAGGAACCCGTCAGGCGAAGGCCTAACCCAGCAACGTGGAAACTCAATCTTGCATGGGCTTCGACTTTGCTTGGGCTCTTTAATCAACGTCACGGATAACAAAATCTATAGAGAAAATAACTTCACTTAAAAACGCATCATGTTGTATGGCTGGGTGGCAACCCCTGGATTGTCTCCCGTATAGGTCGTGTGTTTAACTCTTGGTTTTGGCGATTATTTTTTAGTCTTCAGGAGACTCGCGGTTTCGTTCGTGTGTTCCCTTTCCTTAGTTTGCACAAATATATGTTTCCTCCGACGAATGTATCAAACTAAAGGATAGCGAATGTAAAAATCATAAAAATCCTCAAGACGGGACGAAACAAAGCGGAGCCAAACCAAGAATACCTATTCCCTTTAATAGTAAAAAGAAGAAGAAGAAGAAGAAGATATAGATATAGATATAGATATCGAGGGCATCATCTTTTTTAGAGCTTTGCAAAAAAAAAGGAAATTGGGACATCTGCTCAACAACACACACACACACGAGCCCATGGTAGCCCGCGAGATGAGAATTGCGTGGCCGCTGGGCCAGGAAGGCCGGGACTCCTGGTAGAGACACATGGGATGCTGATGTGGGCTCATGTGGTCTCGAGGACCATTCATGAGTTGACAAGTCACCGCCATTCTGGCCGCTCCGCGGCCACGTGCGGCGCTCCTGTCCGTCTACGGGTCGTAGTTAGTGGAGGCTCCGGAGAACCCCAATTTGCTCGCTCCTGATGGGTTCTTTTGGTTGCAAATCCATGCGAGCCGATTAAGTGCGGCTCGTGATCCAGATTGATTGACCTTTGCGACCAGTTTTTTTGTTGTAAAAGCCATTCGGTCGAACGTTTCACACTTAGGGCGGTAATCACCCGCTCTTAGAATCTGTGAAGCGGGGAAACCATAACTCCTATTTATACAACAGCTCCGCCAACTCCGCTTCTGGAGCTATGGAGCGGAGGGATACCAAACAGGGTGTTATTGTTAACTTACATTTTGCTAATGGAAAGGCCATCATCACAAGTGAAAAAACTTCAATACTTTGGGTGTAGAGGGAGTAGAGACCATGTGAAAAATCCAACATCTACTCTCCAAATTACGAGTTTCCAGTTTGTGTGCCAGTTGTGTCAATTCGTTCTCCGACACACAACCACAAATGATAAGTGCCACACGCGTGGCACGAAATAACACTGCCCAACTGAAATTGTCATCTGAAAAAAAAACTCAAAAAAATTGAAACTTATCATTCAAATCAAACAGAAAATTGTCATTCTCGGATAACTAAACTTATCATAAAAAAAATGTTAGGACGGAGTTGCTTCGTGCCATACATGTGATATCTATCAGGGTCCGGTGGCTTACGAAACAATCCAAGAGGCATATCTCATCTCATGGATCCTCGCATGCTGGCATACGTCTCCCTGCATGGTGCATCTCATCTTGGCTGCACTTGTCGTGCATCCACGCAGAACGTAGCACTACCTTCATTTTGCCGACTAATTAAACACGTAGTCTTCGACAGATTGCGACTCCAAATATCTCTGATTAGTCTATCCCGGCTGATATCACATCCCACATCCCAGATCGCCTACTCATGTTCCTGTCACGCCGTCGGCTTCTATATATGGGAGGCGGTTCCGCGCACCGCTGCCGGCACACTCCCACTCACGCACGCGACACGACCGCTCTCCTCCTGCGCATGCAGAACACCTCTCGGCATCTCGGAGCGCGTCCACGCTACGCCATGGCGCCAGCGGCTAGCCAGTCACCTGCCCCGGCGGCGCCCGGCATTGCTACCCCCGAGGCTTGGCCGGCGGCCTCTGCCGACGCCGACCGCGCGTTCACCTGGCTCAGCGCCAACGCCGTACTCGTTCTCGCGATCCTCGTCTGCGGCCTCTTCGCCACGATCGCGCTCCACGTCGTCCTCCAGTCCTTGCTACGCGTCACCGGCCGCGCGTGGTTCGGCGCCGGCAGCGGCCTGCATGAGCCGGCTCCGCGCGCGAGTGGAGGGCGCGGCGGCAGGAACCGGGGGGCCCAGGCGCTCCCGTGCCTGGCGTACTCCGCCGGGCTCGAGCTGGCCGGGTCGTCGCGGTCGGAGTGCGCCATCTGCCTCGCCGAGTTCGAGCGCGGGGAGCAGGTGCGCGTGCTGCCGCGCTGCAACCACGGGTTCCACGCCCTCTGCATCGACCGGTGGCTGGCGGCGCGGCCGACGTGCCCCACGTGCAGACAGGCGCCGTTCGCCGAGCCCGACGAGAGCGTCCTGGCCGCGGACTGTGCACGACCGGCGCCCGCTATCGCGGTGGTGCGGGTGATTGTAGACGGTGGCGGGAGGCGGCGTCTCGAGATTTAGCTCGCAATCGCATGACGAAACTAGCGAGCTTGTTAGCGATCAGGCACGCAGATGGGCGTTGCACGGTGGGATGCTGTGTAGTAATGCGTTTCACATTTGGGGCCGGTGGAGTATATTGGCGCGTTTGGTTGCTCGGCTTCATTTTTTTCCCATTTGCATATCTGCATGTTGATTGGTTGCTTGCATCCCCTCTCCCTGCATCATAGCAACGTCTCTACGCACTGTATTTGTTTGTTCGCATTGGTTGTGCTCATACTAATGCATGTTGTTTGATTGCATACGCCGGACATGGTTAAAAGTTAACAGCTCCACATAACACACAGTGTTACAGCAGAGTGCCTCGGCGACAGCGGTGGACGGTGCTCGCCGCGCCGCGTCCGACACGACAAGCACGGATTCACGGGCGAGCGATTCCATCGGCGGCACGACGAACTTGAGCGACCTGCTCACGCACTCTCTGCCACTCACCCGGCGGCCGGCTTGAAAACGTGGTGGACCATGGTGGCAGCGATGTAAGCAAAATACTTCGCCGCACTGCCGTCCAACGGGCGTCGTGGCGAACTAGTTGCTTATGTCGTCGCCACAGGGAAAGTCCAGCGCGAAGGGAGGAATAGAAGGGCGCTGAGGAAGATGACAGGAGAAAAAATGCAGTGCGCGTGCCATGGCAATGTTAGTGTAATAGGACGAGGGAGAGGAGGCTGAAATGAATGACACGGGGACGGCACCAGTGTAGTAGGACACCACGAGGAGGCCGAGAGGAACAATGCCGACGATGGCTTCAGTGTAGTATGATGCGGGCGAGGAGGCCGAGAGGAACCAGGCCGACGGTGCTGACAATGCAGCAAGACGCAGGAGAGGAGGTCGAGAGGAACAACGCCGGCAGTGGTGCCAATGTAGTAGGACGTATGAGAGAAGACCGAGAGGAGGATTACAAGGGGTGAAGGAGATTAAGGAGTGTCATTAAACATATCACACATATGCATATGTATAATTCATGAGAAAGATGTAGATCTACTTGTCTACGATCGCCGAAACATAAAATATGCAACACAAAAGTCGTGAGAAACTGTGAGTGAAATTACTGGTCAAAGAACATTCGAACGGACGACCGTGCATAACGAATTTGACAAAATTCGTTTAAAATAGATCCAAACATGAACATAAAATTCAACATTTATGGTCGACGAAACTACGAACTGATCGTCTGAATGAAATCATAACATTGATGTGCATCTTTTTCATGTAAAACTTATCTCGAATCGATGCACCATTGTGTGGATTAGAAGAGACAAGCGAGAAAGGAGATTAGAGAGGAGCTTACTCCATGTAGGAGAAGATAGCACATGCTAGGTGTATAGTAGCTAGCATCGCTCTGGCAGGCCTAGGTAAGAGTTGCTTTAAGTTCCGTGCAATGCAGACCCAACAATGAAACATTGGCGGCCGAGCATCCCATTTTCTTTCCCGCGTGAGCCTGGTTAACCTATATACAAGCAACCAAACGCGCCCTATATGCATGTTATACTTTTGTTGACCACTTTAGGTATATGTTTGTCAATTTTATATTGAATTTGGTTCGGTCATTTTTTTGCTGTTGATTTTTGCTCTAATTTTTTATTTTATTTCTTCTTAAATGGTAAAATACTTATGTCACTAATTCATTTTACTTAGAAAAACTCATTATTTTGAATTTAATTTAGTTTTTATTTTATTTATTTCTTCTTAAAAGATAATACATATGCCACTAATTCATCTTTCCCTATAAAACCTCATTATTCTGATTTTTTAGTCATTTTTTATTTTCTTTCTTCTTAATATTGTAGTTATTTTCTTCTTTAATGATAATATCAATGCCATAAATTCATTTCTTCTTATGAAACTTCCCTTTTTAATGAAAATTTCACTATTATATTTTTATTCTTGCATATTATAAATTTTGCAATTTGTATGCAAATTTGTTTCATTTTATTTCTTCATAAAGGATAAACCAATGACACTAATTCATTATTTCTTAGAAAACTTCAGTATTTAAAAAAATAAGTTTTTTTCATTCATTTTCATCTTTAAGGGTAATAGCATTGATATTAATTCATTCCTTAGGAAATTCATTGTTTTTTGTTCGCAAAATTTCACCGTTATATTCTTATTCTTGCATATTATAAAAAAGTGTAATTTTTTGTGCAAACTGTATGCATGTTTTGTCATTATTTGTTTTATTTTTTCCTTTTCTTTCTTCTTAAAGGGTAATACCGATGCCACTAATTCACGTTTCCTTACAAAATTGTATTATTTTAATTTTGTTCTTGCTTTTATTTAATTGAATTGATACCAATGCCGCTAATTAATTCCTTCTTAGTAAAACTTCTGTTTTTGAGGATTCCACTATTATATGCCTATTAATTCATATTATAAAAAGCGCAATTTATACGTAAATTATAAATATATTTTGTCATTATTTTCTTTCTTAAAGGGTAATTCCAATGGCAGTAATTTATTGTTTCTTAGAAAACTTCATTATTTTGGATTTGAGAAGTAGAGACACCATGTGTCGGTGTATTAAGAATGGGGTCCTTATACACCAAACTTATGCACAGGCAGTGGCAGCCTTCCCGAGGGTAAGGCTTGCTAGAGGATAACCAAAGCCAAACTCAAATCAGATTATAAGAAGCAAAGAAGATCTCAGAAGACAGAGATCATAAATGCTGAAGTTACAGCTCGAAGGCCCGGCAAGATCCTTGCCGGGGAGAACATCCCAAGATTCAATCCCGGCAAGCTCCGAGCCCAGTGGGAACCTGATGACCCACAAGTATAGGGGATCTATCATAGTCCTTTCGATAAGTAAGAGTGTCGAACCCAACGAGTAGCAGAAGGAAATGATAAGCGGTTTTCAACAAGGTATTCTCTGCAAGTACTGAAATAAGTGGTAACAGATAGTTTTGTGATAAGATAATTTGTAACGAGCAACAAGTAACAAAAGTAAATAAAGTGCAGCAAGGTGGCCCAATCCTTTTTGTAGCAAAGGACAAGCCTGGACAAACTCTTATATAAGGAAAAGCGCTCCCGAGGACACATGGGAATATCGTCAAGCTAGTTTTCATCACGTTCAATAAAATGATTCGTGTTCGGTACTTTGATAATTTGACATGTGGGTGGACCGGTGCTTGCGTGCTGTTCTTACTTGAACAAGCATCCCACTTATGATTAACCTCTATTGCAAGCATCCGCAACTACAACAAAAGTATTAAGGTAAACCTAACCATAGCATGAAACATATGGATCCAAATCAGCCCCTTACGAAGCAACGCATAAACTAGGGTTTAAGCTTCTGTCACTCTAGCAACCCATCATCTACTTATTACTTCCCAATGCCTTCCTCTAAGCCCAAATAATGGTGAAGTGTTATGTAGTCGACGTTCACATAACACCACTAGAGGCTAGACAACATACATCTCACCAAAATATCGAACGAATACCAAATTCACATGACTACTAATAGCAAGACTTCTCCCTTGTCCTCAGAAACAAATGTAACTACTCATAAAGCATATTCATGTTCATAATCAGAGGGGTAATAATATGCATAAAGGATCTGAACATATGATCTTCCACCAATTAAACCAACTAGCATCAACTACAAGGGGTAATTAACACTACTAGCAACCTACTAGCACCAATCCCGGACTTGGAGACAAGAATTGGATACAAGAGATGTAACTAGGGTTTTGAGATGAGATGGTGCTGATGAAGATGTTGATGGATATTGCCCTCTCCCGATGAGAGGAGCGTTGGTGATGACGATGGCGATGATTTCCCCCTCCGGGAGGGAAGTTTCCTTAGCAGAACAGCTCTACCGGAGCCCTAGATTGGTTCCGCCAAGGTTCCGCCTCGTGGCGGCGGAGTTTCGTCCCGAAAGGTTGCTTCTAGTTTTTTTTCTCGACGAAAGACTTCATATAGCAGAAGATGGTCATCAGAGAGCCGCCCGGGGGGCCACGAGGTAGGGGGGCGCGCCCTAGGGGGGCGCGCCCCCCACCCTCGTGGAAAGGGTGTGGGCCCCCTGGTCTTCATCTTTGGCGAGGATTTTTCATTATTTATTATAAGGTATTCCGTGGAGTTTCAGGACTTTTGGAGTTGTGCAGAATAGGTCTCTAATATTTGCTCCTTTTCTAGCCAGAATTCTAGCTGCCGGCATTCTCCCTCCTTATGTAAACCTTGTAAAATAAGAGAGAATAGCCATAAGTATTGTGACATAATGTGAAATAACAGCCCATAATGCAAATAAATATCGATATAAAAGCATGATGCAAAATGGACGTATCAACTCCCCCAAGCTTAGACCTCGCTTGTCCTCAAGCGAAAGCCGATAACAATAAATATGTCCCCATGTTTACAGGTAGAGGTATCGATAAAAATAAAATACGGACATGAAGGCATCATGATTATTCTCATAATAGCAACATATATAGATATTGTCATATGATTACTTATGTTCAAGTGATGATCTATTCACAATGCAAAAGTATGAATCAGTAACCTTATTGAGAACCAACAAACTATAACCTCAGTCATTGAAGCAATTGCAATTTATCATAACATCAGAAAGAGTCTATGTCAGAGCTAAAATGCAAGTCCACATACTGAATTATCATCTAGTCCTTCATAGTTGCTAACACTCACGCAATACTTGTGGTTACGGAGTTTTAATCGGACACAGAGAAAGATAGGGGCTTATAGGTTCGTCCCACAACCTTTTACCTCGAGGGTAATGTCAACAATAATAACTCATGCCCCCCTACATCCAATTATATATATATATATATATCAGGTTCTTTCCAACATGCTGGGCTTGCCAAAGGATAAAATGAAAAAGGGAGAGGTGAAGATCACCATGACACTTTCATAAGGTAGAAGATAATAATAAAAGATAGGCCCTTCGCAAAGGGAAGCAGAGGTTGCCATGCGCTTTTATGGTTGGATGCACAAAATCTTAATGCGAAAGAACATCACTTTATATTGTCCCTTGTGATATGAACCTTTATGATGCAGTCCGTCGCTTTTATTACCTCCACATCACAAGATCGTATAAAGTTTATTTCTCCCACACTAATCATACATATTTAGAGCAATTATTATTGCTTTGCACCGATGACAACTTACTTGAAGGATCTTACTCAATCCATAGGTAGATATGATGGACTCTCATGTCAAAACTGGTTTAAGGGTATTCGGAAGCACAAGTAGTATCTCTACTTGGTGCTGAGAATTTGGCTAGCATGAGGGGGAAAGGCAAGCTCAACATGTTGGATGATCCATGACAACATACTTTATCTCAGATATAAGAAAACATAACCCATTACGTTGTCTTCCTTATCCAACATCAACTCTTTAGCATGTCATATTTTGATGAGTGCTCCCAATCATAAAAGATGTCAATAATAGTATATTTATATGTGAAACCTCTCTTTCCTTATTACTTCCTATTAATTGCAACAATGACCAAAGCTATGTCTGCCAACTCCCAACAACTTTTAATCATCACACTCTTTCTATGTGAAGTCATTACTATCAATAAGATCAATATGAACTTTTGTTTCTTCTTATTCTTTTTCTCTTTTCTTTTATTTACCCAAGATCATAGCAAGAAAATCAAGCCCTTGACTCAACACTAATCTTTATTATATAGCTCACGGACTCGATTACATAGAGAGATCATAAGGCAAAACTCAAAACTAGATCATGCCATAAAATTTATTCTACTAGATCAAAATACTACTAATAGGATCGAACTAAGGAAAACGGTAAAGATAGGAGTTGTGATTGTGATACGATATCGGGGCACCTCCCCCAAGCTTGGCGGTTTCCAAGGGGAGTGCCCATACCCATGTTATTATATCTCCTTGGTTGGTGAAGATGGAGGTGATGGATAGTCGCACATCGAGCGTAAGAGGTCCTCTAGCTTGCGAATAATGCCCTTGAGTGCAAAGATATGCTCCTTCAACAAAAAAATTTCACTTGTGAGATACTTGTTTTGAATACGAGTTAACTCAATCATCTGGAAAGCTTCGATCTCAGTTGGGGTAAGAAGGTTGTGATCAAGTTGAAGGATGTCTTCTGTTGTCGGAGCTTGGTTCTCCGTGGCCTTCTTGATCCCTTCATCCTTGTTGATCTCCATGGGTTCTTTCCTCTTCAGCTCTATCTTCATTAGTCAGGCATCTTTGTCACCGTTGTTGGAGGAGGGGGACGACGTGATGCCTGGCCTTGACAACCCTGACAGAGAACAGCCCAAAACAAGAACAGAGGATATTTGCGTGATATGGGAATCAAAACCTTCGGGAGAATATATAGTGAATTTTTATCGACCAAAATACGTATCGTGCAAGAAAACGGAGTCCGGAAGGCACACGAGGTGCTCACGAGGTAGGGGCACGCCCAGGGGGTAGGGCGCGCCCTCCACCCTCGTGGGGCCCTCGTGTCCTTCCCGGACTGCTACTTAATTTTCTATTTTTCTAAATATTCCAAAACGGAGAAATATTGCCTTAAAATTTGTTTTGGAGTCGGTTTACTTATCGTACCACATACCTATTCCTTTTCGGAGTCTGAAACGTTCTGGAAAGTGTCCCTTATGTATTCCTCCGGGGTTACGGTTTCAATAATATTGCTTTCAATATTTATGGGATTACCTGAGATATAATGTTTAATTCTCTAACCGTTTACCACCTTCAGATTTGTGCCTTCGAAGTTGTTGATTTTTATGGCACCGGAACGATAGACCTCCTCGATAACATAGGGGCCTTCCCATTTAGAGAGAAGTTTTCCTGCAAAAAGTCTTAAACGAGAGTTGTATAGCAATACATAATCACCTACATTAAACTCACGCTTTTGTATCCTTTTGTCATGCCATCTTTTAACCTTTTCTTTAAACAACTTGGCATTTTCATAAGCTTGGGTTCTCCATTCATCAAGTGAGCTAATATCAAATAACCTCTTTTCACCGGCAAGTTTGAAATCATAGTTGAGCTCTTTAATAGCCCAATATGCCTTATGTTCTAGTTCGAGAGGTAAGTGACATGCTTTTCCATATACCATTTTATACGGAGACATACCCATAAGATTTTTATATGCAGTTCTATAGGCCCATAATGCATCATCAAGTTTCTTGGACCAATTCTTTCTAGACCTATTGACAGTCTTTTGCAAAGTTAATTTGAGTTCTCTATTACTCAATTCTACTTGACCACTAGACTGTGGGTGATACGGAGATGCAATTCTATGATTGTCGTCATATTTAGCAAGCATTTTACGGAAAGCACCATGAATAAAATGTGAACCACCATCAGTCATTAAATATCTAGGGACTCCAAACCTCAGAAAAATAACTTCTTTAAGCATTTTAATAGAAGTGTTATGATCAGCACTACTAGTTGGAATAGTTTCTACCCACTTAGTAACGTAATCAACAGCAACTAAAATATGTGTATATCCATTAGAGGCAGGAAAAGGTCCCATATAATCAAAGCCTCAAAAATTAAATGGTTCAATAACAAGTGAATAATTCATAGGCATTTCTTGACGTCTACTAATATTACCAATTCTTTGACATTCATCACAAGATAGGATAAACTTACGGGCATCCTTGAAGAGAGTAGGCCAATAAAAACCGGATTGCAATACCTTATGTGCAGTTCTATCTCCCGTGTGGTGTCCTCCATAAGTTTCGGAGTGGCACTTGCGTAGGATTTGTTCCTGTTCATGCTCAGGTACACAATGTCTAATAACAGCATCTACTCCTTCTTTATAAAGATGTGGGTCATCCCAAAAGTAATGTCTCAAATCATAGAAGAACTTTTTCTTTTGTTGGTATGTGAAGCTAGGTGGTATGAATTTAGCAACAATGTAATTAGCATAATCAGCATACCAAGGAGTACTACGAGAAGTACTTATGACATTTAGTTGTTCATCAGGAAAGCTATCATCAATAGGTAGTGGGTCATCAAGAACATTCTCTAACCTAGATAAGTTGTCTGCAACGGGGTTCTCAGCTCCTCTTCTATCAACAATATGCAAATCAAATTCTTGTAGCAAGAGAACCCATCTAATAAGTCTAGGTTTAGCATCAGCATGATCGGTGTGGATAGTTACTTTAGAATCAACAATATAAGGTCTGAACTTATCACAAGCAAATACAACTGCTAAAAGTTCTTTTTCAGTAGTGGCATAATTTCTTTGAGCATTGTCTAGAGTCTTACTAGCATAATGGATAACATTTAATTTCTTATCAACTCTTTACCCTAGAACAGCACCTACAGCATAATCGCTGGCATCACACATAATTTCAAAGGGTAAATTCCAATCAGGTGGCTGAACAATAGGTGCAGAGACTAATGCTTTCTTAAGTATTTCAAATGCTTCTACACAATCATCATCAAAGACAAATGGTATATCTTTTTGTAATAAATTAGTCAGAGGCCGAGAAATTTTTGAGAAGTCCTTAATGAACCTCCTATAAAATCTGGCGTGACCAAGGAAACTTCTTATACCTTTGATGTCCTTGGGACATGGCATCTTTTCAATAGCATCAACCTTGGCTTTATCAACTTCAATACCTCTTTCAGAAACTTTATGCCCCAAGACAATACCCTCATTAACCATAAAGTGGCACTTTTCCCAATTCAAGACAAGATTAGTTTCTTCACATCTCTGTAAAACTCGATCAAGATTGCTCAAGCAATCATCAAAAGAAGATCCATAGACGGAAAAGTCGTCCATGAAAACCTCACAACTCTTTCCACAAAAGTCAGAGAATATAGCCATCATGCATCTTTGAAAGGTAGCAAGTGCATTACATAAACCAAAAGGCATACGTCTATAAGCAAAAGTACCAAAAGGGCATGTAAAAGTAGTCTTTGATTGATCTTTAGCCGACACATGTATTTGAGAGAAACCAGAATAATCATCTAGAAAGCAGTAATGTGTATGTTTGCATAATCTTTCTAGCATTTGATCGATAAAAGGTAAGGGGTAATGATCTTTCTTAGTAGCCTTATTTAATTTGCGGAAATCAATTACCATCCTATAACCTGTAATAATTCTTTATGGAATCAATTCATCTTTATCATTAGGAACAACAGTAATACCTCCCTTCTTAGGGACACAATGAACAGAACTTACCCACTGGCTATCAGCAACGGGGTAAATTATACCTGCCTCCAGAAGCTTTAGTATTTCTTTTCTTACCACTTCTTTCATTTTAGGATTCAGACGTCGTTGAGGATCATGAACTGGTTTGGCATCCGCTTCCAAATTTATTTTATGTTGACATAGAGTGGGACTAATGCCCTTAAGATCATCAAGAGTATATCCAATAGCAGCACAGTGCCTCTTTAGAGTTTTCAATAATCTTTCTTCTTCATGCTCTGAATAGCACTAATAATAACAGGATATATCTTCTTTTCATCAAGATAAGCATATTTAAGATTATCAGGCAACGGTTTAAGCTCAAACATGGGATCACCCTTAGGTGGAGGGGGATCCCCTAGGATTTCAACAAGCAAATTGTGTTTCAGAATAGGTTCCTGTTTAAAGAATAGTTCATCTATTTCCCTTCTTTCATTCATAAACATATCATTCTCATGGTCTAGCAAATATTGTTCTAAAGGATCGCTAGGAGGTACGGCAATAGAAGCAAGACCAATAATTTCATCCTTACTAGGCAATTCTTCTTCACGGTGTTGTTTACTAAATTTAGAGAAATTAAACTCATGAGTCATATCATCTAAGCCGACAGTAACAACATCCCTTGTGCAATCTATGGTAGCATTAACAGTATTTAAGAAGGGTCTACCAAATATAATGGGACAAAAGCTATCTTGTGGGGAACCAAGAACAAGAAAATCAGCAGGATATTTAGTTTTCCCACACAAGACTTCAACATCTCTAACAATTCCCATTGGTGAAATAGTATCTCTATTAGCAAGTTTAATAGTAACATCAATTTCTTATAACTCAATAGGTGCAATGTCATGCATAATTTCTTTGTATAAGTCAATAGGTATTTCACTAGCACTAGCACCCATATCACATAAGCCATGATAACAATGTTCTCCTATTTTAACAGAAATAACAGGCACGCCTACCACAGGTCTATTTTTATCTTTAGCACAAGGTTTAGCAATTCTAGTAGTTTCACCGCAGAACTGAATAACATGCCCATCAATATTATCAGACAATCTTTAACAATAGCAATATTAGGTTCTACTTTAACTTGCTCAGGAGGTGTATATGTTTTAATATTGCTTTTACGAACCACGGTTGAAGCTTTAGCATGATCCTTTATCCTAACAGGGAAAGGTGGTTTCTCAACATAACAAGTAGGAACAATAGGATCATTATAAGTGACAGTCTTTTCTTCAACTTGAATAGATGCAGCTACTTTTACTTCTATGGGAGGATGATATTTAAACCACTTCTCCTTAGGGAGATCAACATAAGTAGCAAAAGATTCACAGAAAGAAGCTACTATCTCATAATCAAGTCCATATTTAGTGCTAAACTTACAGAAAATATCGGTATCCATAAAAGATTTGACACAATCAAACTTAGGTGTCATACCTGACATCTTACCTTTGTCGAGATCCCAATCTTCAGAGTTGCGTTTAATTATATCCATTAAATCCCATCTAAATCCAATAGTCTTCATCATAAAAGAGCCAGCACAAGAAGTATCGAGCATGGTGCGATTATTTTCAGAAAGCCGAGCATAAAAATTTTAAAGAATTGTTTCTCCTGGGAGCTCATGATTGGGGCATGAATATAACATTGATTTAAGCCTCCCCCAAGCTTGAGCGATGCTTTCTCCTTCGCGAGGCCAAAAATTGCAGTCACGATGAACAAGATGCATAGGGTAATACTTTTGATGAAATTCTAATTTTAATCTTCTATAGTTCCATGATCTCGTATCATCACATAGCCTATACCATGTCAATGCGTCTCCCTTCAAAGATAAAGGGAAGACCTTCTTCTTACCAACATCATCGGGTATACCTGCAAGCTTAAATAATCCGCAAACTTCATCCACATATATTAGGTGTTCATCAGGATGCTTTGTTCCATCTCTTGTAAAAGGATTAGCTAGCAGTTTTTCTATCATACCCGAAGGATACTCATAAGGAACTTCATTTTCAATAGGTTCTGTAGGTTGAGGAGCAACACTTTTCTCTACTGGTCGGGGTGAAGATACCCCGAACAAGCCCCTCAGAGGATTACTTTCCAGAGTAACAAGTGACAGTAAATTTCAGCATACTATATAAATATTCCTTACCAAATTCCACCTACCAAAGGCGCTTCACTCCCCGGCAACGGTGCCAGAAAAGAGTCTTGATGACCCACAAGTATAGGGGATCTATCGTAGTCCTTTCGATAAGTAAGAGTGTCGAACCCAACGAGGAGCAGAAGGAAATGATAAGCGGTTTTCAACAAGGTATTCTCTGCAAGTACTGAAATAAGTGGTAACAGATAGTTTTGTGATAAGATAATTTGTAACGAGCAACAAGTAACAAAAGTAAATAAAGTGCAGCAAGGTGGCCCAATCCTTTTTGTAGCAAAGGACAAGTCTGGACAAACTCTTATATAAGGAAAAGCGCTCCCGAGGACACATGGGAATATCGTCAAGCTAGTTTTCATCACGTTCATATGATTCGCGTTCGGTACTTTGATAATTTGACATGTGGGTGGACTGGTGCTTGGGTGTTGTTCTTACTTGAACAAGCATCCCACTTATGATTAACCTCTATTGCAAGCATCCGCAACTACAACAAAAGTATTAAGGTAAACCTAATCATAGCATGAAACATATGGATCCAAATCAGCCCCTTACGAAGCAACGCATAAACTAGGGTTTAAGCTTCTGTCACTCTAGCAACCCATCATCTACTTATTACTTCCCAATGCCTTCATCTAGGCCCAAATAATGGTGAAGTGTTATGTAGTCGACGTTCACATAACACCACTAGAGGCTAGACAACATACATCTCATCAAAATATCGAACAAATACCAAATTCACATGACTACTAATAGAAAGACTTCTCCCTTGTCCTCAGGAACAAACGTAACTACTCACAAAGCATATTCATGTTCATAATTAGAGGGGTAATAATATGCATAAAGGATCTGAACATATGATCTTCCACCAATTAAACCAACTAGCATCAACTACAAGGAGTAATTAACACTACTAGCAACCTACTAGCACCAATCCCGGACTTGGAGACAAGAATTGGATAGAAGATATGAACTAGGGTTTTTAGATGAGATGGTACTGATGAAGATGTTGATGGAGATTGCCCTCTCCCGATGAGAGGAGCGTTGGTGATGACGATGGCGATGATTTCCCCCTCCGGGAGGGAAGTTTCCCCGGCAGAACAGCTCTGCCGGAGCCCTAGATTGGTTCCGCCAAGGTTCCGCCTCGTGGCGGCGGAGTTTTGTCCCGAAAGGTTGCTTCTAGTTTTTTTTCTCGACGAAAGACTTCATATAGCAGAAGATGGTCATCGGAGAGCCACCAGGGGGCCCACGATGTAGGGGGGCGCGCCCCCCACCCTCGTGGAAAGGGTGTGGGCCCCCTGGTCTTCATCTTTGGCGAGGATTTTTCATTATTTATTATAAGGTATTCCGTGGAGTTTCAGGACTTTTGGAGTTGTGCAGAATAGGTCTCTAATATTTGCTCCTTTTCCAACCCAGAATTCGAGCTGTCGGCATTCTCCCTCCTTATGTAAACCTTGTAAAATAAGAGAGAATAGCTATAAGTATTGTGACATAATGTGAAATAACAGCCCATAATGCAATAAATATCGATATAAAAGCATGATGCAAAATGGACGTATCAGAACCCCACTATCTTGCCACCGCTCCACCTCATTGATCAGGTTGTCACTTGTTGATTAGGTGTTGCGCGGGCAGGTAGTTAGGTGAGGCTTGACTGGGCACGTGGCAGCTCACCGCCAAGACATCACTTTAATGACACCCGTCCAAATGATGTGTCAAAGGAATAGAAGGTAGATGGACGAACGGCACTGAAGGAGAGAACAACCTTGCCGGGGAGCTCCATCCACAAGACACCTCACGGTGCATTTAATGCATTTGTCCTAACCCGTCAGAGTTAGGTATTTGCACTGTACCCACTATTTACAGTGTAGATTTACCATTTTGCCACTATATGATGACCCCTTAGTCTATAAAAGAAGGCCCATGACTACCTCAACAAAGGTAGAAACCCTATCCATTTACGCGCATAGCAGCACTCTCTGAGCACCTTGCCAGATGTGCGCTCCTTGTAACTTGGACACAGACACATCCAATACACAAAGCAGGACTAGGGTTTTACGCTTCACAACGGCTCGAACCTGGGTAAACACCATGCGCTCTCTGCTGGTTCTGCTCTTTGTGCTTGCCGGTCCCTCCAGTCAAACTACAAAGGGATGGCCATGATCTCATAGATGGTCGTACGCATGACACCATGGATCAAATACCAATGCCACTAAGTCATTCTTTTTTAGAAAGCTACTTTTTTCCCAAAAACATCACTATTATATGTTTATTTTTGCATATTATAGCAAAATTCAATTCATGTGTAAATTATGTGCAAATTTTGTCATTATTTTTACTTTTTATTTCATTTTCTTTCTTCTTTATGGGCAATAACTATGCCACTAATTCGGCCTTCCTTAAAAAACTTCATTTGTTTTTTTTCTTTCTTACTAAAGGGTGGTGTCAAAGCCACTAATTTATTCTTTCTTGGAAATCTTTATTATTTTGATTTTGTTTTCATTTTCTTCTGCTGAAAGCGTATTTGTTGGGAAACGTAGCATGCAATTTCAAAAAAATTCTACGCTCACGCAAGATCTATATAGGAGATGCATAGCAACGAGAGGAGGAGAGTGTGTCCACGTGCCCTCGTAGACCGAAAGCGGATGCGTTTGACAACACGGTTGATGTAGTCGAACTTCTTCTTGTTCTGACCAATTAAGCACCGAACGTACGGCACCTCCGAGTTATGCACACGTTCAGCTCGATGACGTCCCTCGAACTCGTGATCCAGCAAAGTGTTGAGGGAGAGTTCCGTCGGCACGACGGCGTGGTGATGGTGATGGTGAAGTAATCCGCGCAGGGCTTCGCCTAAGTACTACGACAATATGACCGGAGTAGTAAAATGTGGAGAGGGGCGCCGCACACGGCTAACAGTTGTTTCTATGTCTTCTAGGCGCCCCCTGCCCACATATATATAGGTTGGAGGGGGGAAGAGGCAGCCAGGGGGCGCCCAAGTAGGCCGAATCCTACTTGGGCTCCCACCCCAATTCGCCCCCTCCATGTTTTTCGGAGGGAGAAGGAAAGAGGAGGGGGAGGCTAAATCCCTCCCCTTCCTTTCTCTCTTCCCCCTTTCCTTCCTCTTCCTATTTGGCCTACATGGGGGCACAGCAACCCATGCTGGCTGCTGCGTTTCCCCTCTTGGCCCAATAGGCCCAAATCTTTGTCGGGGGGTGCCTGTAACCCCTTCCGGTGATCCGATATGTACCCGGTACCCCCGGAACACTTTCAATGTCCGAATATCATTGTATTATATATGAATATTTACCTCTCGACCATTTCAAGACTCCTCGTCATGCCTGTGATCTCATCCGGGACTCCGAACAACATTCGGTCACCAAATCACATAACTCATATAATACAAAATCGTCATCGAACGTTAAGCGTGCGGACCCTACAGGTTTGAGAACTATGTAGACATGACCGAGACACCTCTCCAGTCAATAACCAAGAGCGGAACCTGGATGCTCATATTGGTTCCTACATATTCTACGAAGATCTTTATCGGTCGTACCGTAATGACAACATACGTTATTCCCTTTGTCATCGGTATGTTACTTGCCCGAGATTTGATCGTCGGTATCTTCATACCTAGTTTAATCTCGTTACCGGCAAGTCTCTTTACTCATTCTGTAATGCATCATCCCGCAACTAACTCATTATTCACATTGCTTGCAAGGCTTATCATGATGTGCATTACCGAGAGGGCCCAGAGATACCTCTTCAATACTCGGAGTGACAAATCATAATATCGATCTATGCCAACCCAACAAACACCTTCGAAGATACCTGTAGAGCATCTGTATAATCACCCAGTTACGTTGTGACGTTTGATAGCACACAAGGTATTCCTCTAGTATCCGGGAATTGCATAATCTCATAGTCAAAGGAGTATACGACATGAAGAAAGCAATAGCAATAAACTGAATGGTCAATATGCTAAGCTAACGGATGGGTCTTGTCCATCACATCATTCTCCTAATGATGTGATCCCATTCATCAAATGACAACACATGTCTATGATTAGGAAACTTAACCATCTTTGATTAACGAGCTAGTCTAGTAGAGGCTTACTAGGGACACTGTGTTTTGTCTATGTATCCACACATGTATCAAGTCTTCGGTTAATACAATTCTAGTATGAATAATAAACATTTATCATGATATAAGGAAATATAAAATAACAACTTCATTATTGCCTCTAGGGCATATTTCCTTCAGTATTACCAATGCCTCTAATTCATTATTCCTTAGAAAACTTCATATTTTGATTTTGTTTTAGTTTCTACTTCATTTTCTTTCTTCTGAAAGGGCAATACCAATGTCAATAATTCATTGTTTCTTAGAAAACTTCATTACTTTGATTTTGTTTTAGTTTTTTTCATTTCTTTAGTTTGAGAGGATAATATCAATGCCACTGATTCATTCTTTCTTACATAACTTCATTATTTTTATTTTGTTGTAGCTTTTATTTCACTTTCTGTGTTTTTTAGGGTAATATCAACGTCACTAATTCATTTCTTCTTAGGAAACTTCTTTTTGCCAAATTCTACTATTATATCACTTTCTTGCATACTAAAAAAAGCTTAAGCAACATGAGTCTGAAACCAGGCGGCTTGAGGTTGGGGGAATTGATATCGATTGCCCTTTTAAATTGGTGGCAAAATTTGACATGCTCAAATTTGCATGGAGCTTAACCAAACACCTAAGTTCAAGGAAACAAGGAGCACTTTGTTTTTCAGATGTTCTGTTTAGGAGATTGGAAAAATGTAGTTCACAAAGGCCCATTAGCGATGCCACTCAAGCAAGCGGGGTCAATGTAGTGGGCCGAAGTACGTAGCAAACTATCACTATAGGGCACTGTTGCAGTAGTGACCACATAAAAACATTGAGAACAATTTTTTAAAACGCAAACCAAAAATTTGATTTTAATGGAAAATAATTAAATTTCCAAACTTTTTTGAAATTGGTAAAAAGTATGTCCTCGATCATTTTTTCAAAATTCTGGAAAAAATAAGACATATTTTCAACTTGTAAATAAATTTTTTAAGTGGGAACATCTTTTGAAATTAAAAATAATATTTTAAAACCCAAACATTCTTTTTAGTAAGGGAAATTTTTGAAAAAGTAAAAAAGAAGAAAACCGAAAAAATGAGCTGGAACCTATCGAAAGGTTCCCAAAAACAGGAAAGCTTGAAAAATAAAGGCTCCAGCCCACTCGCTTTGTGCAATACGGCAGTCAAAATCACTAATTAAGGGGTATCCCTTGCAAAGTTTACGCCTTCCTTCCCACAAGTGGTGCCACTTGTCGCAACTCGGGAGTTTTTCCTTTTTCGTATATTCGTTTATTGAAAACGTTCTATCTATTAAACAGTGCATTTAAATCATGAAATGTTTTCACCGTTGGATTTCTCACATCGAGATCTTTAAAAACTAGATCTCACGTTAATAGCTTTGAACAATTTTTTCATGAAAAACCCAAAAAAATAGGGAGAAAAAATCCGAGCAAGAAGCACGTTTTTTTACTTGTTTCTCTTTCTAGATGCACAACCGTGCCTCTCGCGGAAGCAAATTTGTGCCTCCACGAGAAGCAAATCTATGCCTCTTATGGAAGAAACAAAACGGCTTTTTGTCCCTTTCCAAGAGGCACAGTGCCTCTAGTGGAAGCAAACTTGTGCCTCCATGAAAAATAAATATGTGTCTCTGGCAAAAGAAAAAACCACTTTTTTTATTTCTTTCTGAGTGTCACGCTCGCAGAAGCAAATCTATGTCTCTTTGAGAAGCAAATCCACGCTTCTAGCGAAAGCAAAAAAAAAACTTTCTGAGAGGCACTCGCAGAAGCAAATATGTGCCTCCACGAGAAGCAAATCTCTGTTTCTCACGGAATAAAAAACATATTTTTCGTGCATTTAAAAAAATCCTCCAAATTTTGGAGAAAACTGTGCTAATCCCGAAAAGCTGAAAAAAGGGGGAAACCCCATTTAAAACCCGAAAACTCGTACAGAAAAAATAAAAAATAAATCCCGAGGGAGTGCCTAATACGCGATATGTGATGGCGGCCGAGGGTGCGCCAAGTGGTGCCGCGCTCTCAACCCACTGAAAGTTACCCTTGAGGAGCTCCCGCAAGGGCTTCCCCTTGATTAGTTGCTCCCTACGGCGGTAGTTTGACGTAGTAAGCGACAAATAGGAAAATGTGAGAGATGAAACATGTGCTCGCCTTAGGCGCCATTAAATGGGCCAGCGTAGCCCGGTGAGAGCGCTGCTCCTCAGACCACTTTATTGTAATAAGTTTACTTATATGTCAAATGGAAAGTACTTTCTTTAAATTTTAAAAAGTTTACCGTGTGTGGGAAAAAATTATACAATGTAAAAAATACGTAGTTCAAAATGTAAATGATGAAAACACAGGTAAAAAAATGTAAATGACATTCTCAAAATGTCCACACATTTCGTAAAAATGTTCGCGTAATTAAAAGAATGTTTTGCACTGGACATGATATTTAAGAAAATGTTCTCACCTTTTGAGAAAATTTTCATGACATTTCAGAAAACACAATGTAAAAGTTCCATAATTAAAAAATGTACATGATTTTTTTTAAATATGTTCATGACATTGTTTATAAATGTTTATACAATTAAAAAAAATTGATGTCGTTAAACAAAATGCTAGACATGTATTTGCAAAATGTTTAAAATATATTCAAAAACATGTTGGAAAAAATGTACATTATGTATTTGAAAAAGTTCGACGTGTACCATAAAAAGATATGCGTTTATGAGAAAAATGTACAATATGTATTGAGAAAAATAGACATGTGTTGAAAAATAAGTAGAAAAAGAAAAGAAAAAATGAAAACCTTTGAAAACCGAAGAAATAAACAAAAAACAAAGAAAAAGAAAGGGAGAAAAAGGGAAAATCAAAGAAAATGATGGAAATAGAGAAAACCAATTAAAAACATATAAAAACAAAAGGAGAAAAGAGAAAATCAAAGAAAACTGGAGAAAGAAACATAGAAAAGAGAGAAAAGAAAAACTGCATGGAAGGTTCCGAACCGGATGGGTCTATAGAAGCTTCCCAAAACCGCTTAGGTGGGCCAGCCCACTAAGGCGAGCGTGTCTCCAGTAGAGGCGATACCGAGTTATGTCCCGGTATTGGTGAGAAATAGCTCTCGCGTGCAGTTCAGCCTTAAAAATTAGAAAGAATTCCTTATTTAACACCATTTTAAATTTTGTTTCCTTATTTGACACCGACAAACTTTTTCTTCCTTATCTATCTTTGAGTCTAAATTTTACTCCCTCTATAACACTTTCATCCATTTTCCCGTCTAACACTGTTAAATTGCATGTAAAAAGACACTTTTGCCCTCATGTAATACTATGAACCAACCGCCTAGCCCGGTCATTTCTAAAAGTGCAATTTATACGAATATTCGGGTATGTACATTCGCTTGCCGGCCTCATGAGTGCGTCTCGTGAGGCGTCTGCTAATCATCTGGCAAATCACGTTTTAGCACGCACCCGGGATACAAAACAGTCGCTCCTAGTCCGTAGGCACATGCAGTGGCGGCAGAGGCCTGTGGCGTGGCATATAAACCAGTCTTTCCTGATCCTTACTCACATCCAGTGTGGGGGATGCCTGTGTTGCATGTATTCGAATTTTCAAAGGAAAAAATCTCAGTGACTGGCAGCATATGCTTGCATTGCATGCAAAGCCTCACAAAGAAACACACACACAGTGGCAGCGCTAGCAGTAGAGAAAGGCAGCCGTCATTCGCAGCATGCCGCACTAGTTAAATGCACGGTTGCCAAATTTACAAGTACTTACTTGTAGAATTCAAGTGATTATTGCTAAATTACAGAAACACATCACGTCAATTTTTTTTTACAGAAACACATGTCGGTCAGCCCTGTAGCCTAGCCTGCAAGAAATAGGTTGCAGTGCAGCGCACTATACCGTCATATTGTACTACAAAGTACTCCCTCCGTTTTTATTTACTCTGCATATTAGAGTTGACTGAAGTCAAACTTCGTAAAGTTTGACCAAATTTATAGAAAACAATATAGACATTTATCATAATAAATCTATACGATGTGAAAGTACATTTAATAATAAATCTAATATTGTTGATTTATTATTGTATATCTTAATATTTTTGTATATAAACTTGGTCAAAGTTTGTAAAGGTTGACTTTGACCAAAGCTAATATGCGAACTAAATAAAAACGGAGGGAGTATATTTTCCCACTAATCAATTGATCAGCCATTGAATGCGGTACATGCATTCCGTGAGTAAACTTTTAACCTGCACTTAGAAAAATTGTTCGTGTCTATAAATAAAATTTCTGGTTAAATCAAATAAGCAGGAAAAACACAAAAATCAATATCATCATCTATTAAAATTTTGGTCACAGTCCACCTGAGGGGCAAAAGGGTCTTTTCAAGTGTCATTTAACACCGTTAAGACTTAAAATGGACGGAAGTGCTATAAAGGGCATAAAATTTAGACGCGGTGTTACATAAGGAAGAAAAGTATTTCCAGTGTCAAAAAGGGAAAGAAAATTTAAGACAGTGTTAAATAAGGAATTCTCTCTAAAATTTATCCAAATACACTGAATATTCAAAATGGAACCACATGGCCTGGGAATACCCTCTCAGTTAGGGCTTAGGTATACTCCGGTAGCAATTTGATCTTCATCATGGGTTCCACTGTTCCTCTACCTCCTTCCCGTCTTTGCAGTCGAGTCGAGGTTGCTTGGTGTGATTGTGAAGGCAAGGAAGAAGGTTATGCTCTAGATGGCGAGCATCCCTAGTTCCTCGGCTGCAATAGGAGCATGGTTGGGGACAACCTGGATGAATCGTTAGAGCATCTAGATTTGAAGGTCGAAGAACTAGATGATTGGTATTGGCCTGTTGTGGAAGGAAGAGCTTAAGCAACATGAGTCTGAAACCAAGTGGCTTGCGATCAGGGGACTCAGTATCGATCGCCCTTTCAAATCGGCGGTGATATTTAAGATGCTCAATTTGCATGGAGCTTAACCAAACACCGCAGTTCATGGGAAAAGGGAGCAACTTTTTATTTTTAAGTTGTTTTGTTTAGGAGATTGGAAGAAAGTAGTTCACGGTTGGCCAATGGTTATTCCGAGGTTATGGCCAGATTGTCAAAGATTATGATGGGAGAGCAGACCTGACGTCGATCACCTTAGACAGGTTGTATGTTTGGGGTGCAAATACATAGGTTTCAGGCCTATATCACAGATCTGAGGTGGTTGATCAGTTGCTCACCGCATTGGAAGGGTGAAGGAAGTCCAATTAGCACAGACTCTATACTATGAAGGAGATCATGTGAGAGTCTATGCAAGGGTGTTGACGGCTAATTTTTTGTCTCATTTCATTCCGCTCATGGTTGGAGGAGAGGGTCGCCGCATATGCTTCGGGTGAAATATGGAAAGATTCCATTTTGGTGTGAAGTTTGTGCTCTAATGGGTCGCAGGTAGGAGAACTGCCTGGCGGATTTTGGGAAGCATGGGACAGACAATGTGGTCGCTGGATGTCCCGCAAACTCACGATCCAGTAGAGCTCGAGGGAGAGTTTCGTTAGCACGACGGCGTGGTGACGATGTTGATGAAGATACCGTCGCAGGGCTTCGCCTAAGCACCGCTATAGTATGACCGAGGTGGATTATGGTGGAGGGGGGCACCGCACACGGCTGGGAGAGATCAATGATCAACTTGTGTGTTCTAGGGTGCCCCCCTGCCCCCGTATATAAAGAAGCAAGGGGGAGGCCGGCCGGCCCTGTAGGGCGCGCCAGGAGGAGGAGTCCTCCTCCTAGTAGGAGTAGGACTCCCCTCTTTCCTACTCCTACTAGGAGGGGGAAAGGAAGGGGGAGAAGGAGAAGGAAAGGGGGCGCCCCCCTTCCTAGTCCAATTTGGACTAGAGGGGGAGGGGCGCGCGGCCTGCCCTGGTCGGCCCCTCTCTCTCCACTAGGGCCCAACAAGGCCTATTAACCCCCGGGGGGTTCCGATAACCCCTCCAGCACTCCGGTAAAATTCTGATTTCACCCGGAACTCTTCCGATGTCCAAATGTAGGCTTCCAATATATCAATCTTTATGTCTCAACTATTTCGAGACTCCTCGTCATGTCCGTGATCATATCCGGGACTCCGAACTACCTTCGGTACATCAAAACATATAAACTCATAATACCGATCGTCATAGAACTTTAAGCATGCGGACCCTACGGGTTCGAGAACTATGTAGACATGACCGAGACACGTCTCCGGTCAATAACCAATAGCGGAACCTGGATGCTCATATTGGTTCCTACATATTCTACGGAGATCTTTATTGGTCAAACCGCATAACAACATACGTTGTTCCCTTTGTCATCGGTATGTTAGTTGCTCGAGATTCGATCGTCGGTATCTCAATACCTAGCTCAATCTCGTTACCGGCAAGTCTCTATACTCGTTCTGTAATGCATCATCTCGCAACTAGCTCATTAGTTGCATTGCTTGCAAGGCTTATAGTGATGTGCATTACCGAGAGGGCCCAAAAATACCTCTCCGACAATCAGAGTGACAAATCCTATTCTTGATCTATGCCAACTCAACAAGTACCATCGGAGACACCTGTAGAGCACCTTTATAATCACCCAGTTACGTTGTGATGTTTGGTAGCACACAAAGTGTTCCTCCGATAATCGGGAGTGAAAGGACATGTGGTGCCCCCATGTGTGGTTTTGGTAATTGATGACATTCTCTATGGACTAATGGTTGCATTGAGTTGTATTTGAAGGATTTGTCCATAGGCATTTCTTGAAGTCCATGTGTTGGTTTCAAGGAGTTTATGTGTTGACCAAGGTGCTATTAAGGAATTATCCAAAGATTGGTCATGTGAGTGTTGAGCTTATTGCAAGCATGTCTTGAAGAAGAATATTGTGTGATCATTCATGTTTACCTTCATGACATCATCCAAACGAAGAGAGTTGGAAATATTCAAGGTTGATCAAGACTATGTCAAGAGTGAATCAAGTTGATCAACTCACAAAGCGTAAAAGATGTACCGAGAGGGATCAAGTGATCCCATGGTATGGTAAGCATTGTCCATTGCACTTTGTGTACTAACCCATGGTCTATGTGAGAGTTCTATGTGGGGTTAGGTACGTGTCCATGGGCTTGCGTCAAGAGGAAGATATCATACAACCCATGGAAAGGATGACATCAAGTGGTGATCGTCATCAAGATTGCCGTGTGCAAGTTCAGGTGGAGCACCACGAAGAGATCAAGTTCTTGAAGCTTGCCATCCATTGTGGTGTCAATGGACTTGTGAAGATGTGCCGAAGAGTGGCTCACCCATAGTGGAGTATGGGGGAGCAATCATCTAGTCTTCATCGAGCCAACTCAATCAAGAAAGGTGGTCCAACTTGAGGGATTTAAGATCGTCATCATCTAGCTCAAGTGGACCATGTGCAAGGAAAAGGTTTGCCCTTGATAGGCTTTCTATTTTACCGGTCTCGTGGTGGTAGTTGGGAGACCGGCTTATAGGATCGTTTGCCGTACTATCAAGGGGGGCTCTCAAGCTGGTGGCTTGATCGTATCGTTAGTAGAGAGCTCAAACCATTGCATCCTTGCATCATGTTTCTTGGTTCTTGTTTGGTTCTCTTTGTGAGTCTTAGAGCTTATGGTCATCTTGATGAAAAGCTTGAGTTTATCGAAAACGGAGTTCGCATGCGTCTTCTATGATGTTTTCGGTGTTGGAGGCTTTACCGGTCTTATCCGAGGAAGGGTTCTCACCTTTTTCTTATGGGCCTTTTCTAATTTGCTTCTTATTGATATTTATTTCAAGATTGTGCTATCCCTTGTCGCTAGCTTTCCAACAAACTTGGTTTCATAGAATTCGGAGTCCATTTGCAGAAGTTGTGTCAGTTTTGGTGTTCTGAAAAGGCTGCAGCGGTACTACCGCGGACAGGAGCGGATGTAATTTTTTACTACCGCTTGGAGCAGTACTACCATGGCTACTTCCGTGGCTACTTCCGCTCGGGACCAAAAACTCGTCACAAGTCCAACGGTGGTAGGCACGGATGTAATTTTTTAGTACCGCTCGCAAGCAGTAGTACCGCTACCCTTAGCAGTAGTACCGCTACCCCTAGCGGTAGTACCGTGAGGTCAAGCGATACTACCGCTCCGACGGTTCTTCTGGCTTTTTTGCCTCCTCGCTGTTGTGTTTCAAAGGGCTACTACCGCCCTAGCGGTAGTACCGCTCGGTGCGGGCTGTGAGCGTAACGGTTGGATTTTCCCCCACCTATAAAAGGGGGTCTTCTTCCCCAATGAACCTTATCCTTGGAGCTCGTGTTCTTCCCCCATTGTTGACCTTCTTCAAGCTTGCTAACTATCAATCCCTCCAATGATTCTTGCTAGTTCTTGAGGGAAAAGAGAGAGGAGATCTAGATCCACATTTCCACCAATCACTTTCTCCTCTATGTGAGGGGAACCCCTTGGATCTAGATCTTGGAGTTCTTCGTGTTCTCTTCTTCGTTCTTCCTCTCATTTTCCTCCCTAGCATATGTTGCTTCAGTGGGATTTGGGAGATAAGGACTTGGGCACTCCGTGTGCCCTTGCCATTGCATTTGGTGCATCGGTTTGAGTTATCCATGGTGATACGTGGAAGTTACAAGTTGAGAAGCTTATTACTCTTGGGTGCTTGGTACCCTTGAGCTTGTTCCTCTTGGGTGCTTGGGCGCCCTAGACGGTTGAGATCACCTCGAAGCCATATTCCATTGTGGTGAAGTTTCGTGGTGTCATTGGGGAGTTAACCCCAACCTTTGTGGTGTTCGGAGCTCAATCATTGTGGTGTAAAGCTCCGGGCAAGCGTCGGGGTCTCCAATTAGGTTTTGGAGATCGCCCCAAGCAATTTGACGAGTTCCGATGACCACCCCCAAGGGTTGCCAAAGTGTATGGGTTCGGTAACCGCCCCCAAGGGTTGCCATTTGTACGGGTTCGGTGACCGTCCTCAAGGGTCCCTTAGTGGAATCACGGCATCTTGTATTGTGCGAGGGCGTGAGGAGATTACGGTGGCCCTAGTGGCTTCTTGGGGAGCATTGTGCCTCCACACCGCTCCAAACGGAGATTAGCATCTGCAAGGGTGTGAACTTCGGGATACATCATCGTCTCCGTGTGCCTCGGTTATCTCTTACCCGAGCCCCTTTACTTATGCACTTTACTTTGTGATAGCCGTATTGTTTCTTGTCATATATCTTGCTATCACATAGTTGCTTATCTTGCTTAGCATAAGTTGTTGGTGCACATAGGCGAGCCTAGTTGTTTTAGGTTTTGTGCTTGACAAATTAACCACTAGTTTTATTCCGCATTTGTTCAAGCCTAAACCATAATTATTTTAAAACGCCTATTCACCCCCCCTCTAGGCGACATCCACGATCTTTCAGGGAGTTGCATAATCATATAGTCATAGGAACATGTATAAGTCATGAAGAAAGCAATAGCAGTAAACTAAAACGATCAAGTGCTAAGTGATAACCCACAAGTATAGGGGATCGCAACAGCTTTCGAGGGTAGAGTATTCAACCCAAATTTATTGATTCGACATAAGGGGAGCCAAAGAATATTCTCAAGTATTAGCAGCTGAGTTGTCAATTCAACCACACCTGGAAACTTAGTATCTGCAGCAGAGTGTTTAGTAGCAAAGTAATATGATAGTGGTGGTAGCGGCAACAAAAGTAAATACAGCAAAAGTAATGTTTTTGGTATTTTGTAGTGATTGTAACAGTAGCAGCGGAAAAGTAAATAAGCGTAAACCAGTATATGGAAAACTCGTAGGCACCGGATCAGTGATGGATAATTATGCCGGATGCGGTTCATCATGTAACAGTCATAACATAGGGTGACACAAAACTAGCTCCAATTCATCAATGTAATGTCGGCATGTATTCCGTATATAGTCATACTGCTTATGGAAAAGAACTTGCATGACATCTTTTGTCCTACCCTCCCGTGGCAGCGGGGTCCTATTGGAAACTAAGGGATATTAAGGCCTCCTTTTAATAGAGAACCGGAACAAAGCATTAGCACATAGTGAATACATGAACTCCTCAAACTATGGTCATCACCGGGAGTGGTCCCGATTATTGTCACTTCGGGGTTGCCGAATCATAACACATAGTAGGTGACTATAGACTTGCAAGGTAGGATCAAGAACTCACATATATTCATGAAAACATAATAGGTTCATATCTGAAATCATGGCACTCGGGCCCTAGTGACAAGCATTAAGCATAGCAAAGTCATAGCAACATCAATCTCAGAACATAAATGATACTAGGGATCAAACCCTAACAAAACTAACTCGATTACATGATAAATCTCATCCAACCCATCACCTTCTAGCAAGCCTACGATGGAATTACTCACGCACGGCGGTGAGCATCATGAAATTGGTGATGGAGAATGGTTGATGATAACGACGGCGACGAATCCCCTTCTCCGGAGCCCCGAACGGACTCCAGATCAGCCCTCCCGAGAGGTTTTAGGGCTTGGCGGCGGCTCTGTATCGTAAAACACGATAATTTCTTGTCTCTGATTTTTCTCTCTCCGAAAGCAAATATATAGAGTTGGAGTTGGCGTCGGAGGGTTTCTAGGGGGCCCACGAGGTAGGGGGCGCGCCCTAGGGGGGGCGCGCCCCCCACCCTCGTGAGAAGGGTGTGGGCCCCTTGGTCTTCATCTTTGGCGAGGATTTTTTATTATTTTTTGCCATGTTCAAGAATTCATCCGATTAACCATTTAACTTGCCGATTAATCCCTACTCGTAGGGTCACGGAGTAGCCGATAAACTGAAAAATCGCCCGATTAATTGATGAAATGGCCGATTAACTTGCCGATTCACCGATTAATCCCCTACTCGCCAGCCAACCGAGCAGCTACCAGTTAACGATTTCCTCAACAATGGTTTTTTCTAAGATGTTCCGTGGAGTTTTAGGTCATTCTGAGAATATTTGTTTTCTGCACATAAAATAACACCATGGCAATTCTGCTGAAAACAGCGTCAGTCCGGGTTAGTTCCATTCAAATCATACAAGTTAGAGTCCAAAATAAGGGCAAAAGTGTTTGGAAAAGTAGATACGACGGAGACATATCAACTCCCCCAAGCTTAAACCCTTGCTTGTCCTCAAGCAATTCAGTTGACGAACTGAAAGAAAGAAAGAAAAACTTTTAGAAACTCTGTTTGCTCTTGTTGTTGTAACTATGTCAAGCCAGCATTCAAGTTTTCAGCATAGATCATAACTAACCACATTTGCAATAATTCTCAGGTCTCACAATTACTCATATCAATAGCATAATCAACTAGCAAGTCATAATAATAAATCTCGGTAGACAACACTTTCTCAAAACAATCATAATATGATATAACAAGATGGTATCTTGCTAGCCCTTTTTGAGACCGCAAAATATAAATGCAGAGCACCTTTAAAGATCAAGGACTGACTAGACATTGTAATTCATGGTAAAAGAGATCCAATCATAGTCATACCCAATATAAATTAACAGTGATGAATGCAAATGACGGATGCGCTCTCCAGCTAGTGCTTTTTGATAAGAGGGTGATGACTCAACATAAAAGTAAATGGATAGGCCCTTCGCAGAGGGAAGCAGGGATTTGTAGAGGTGCCAGAGCTCGGTTTTGCAATAGAGATAAATTGTATTTTGAGCGGTATACTTTCATTGTCAACGTAACAACTAATAGATGGCGATATCTTCCATGCTAAACACATTATAGGCGGTTCCCAAACAGAATGGTAAAGTTTATACTCCCCCTCCACCAACAAGCATCAATCCATGGCTTGCTCGAAACAACGAGTGCCTCCAACATACATCAGGTCCCAGGGGGAGTTTTGTTTGCAATTAATTTTGATTTAGTTTGCATAAAGCATGGGACTGGGCATCCCAGTGACCAGCCATTTTCTTGTGAGTGAGGAGTGGAGGCCACTCCTCTTGAGAATAACCCGCCTAACATGGAAGATAAGGACAGCCTTGGTTGATACATGAGCTATTCGAGCATACAAAACAGAATGATTATTTGAAGGTTTAGAGTTTGGCACATACAAATTTACTTGGAACGGCAGGTAGATACCGCATATAGGAAGGTATGGTGGACTCATCTGGAATAACTTTGGGGTTTAAGGGTTTGGATGCACAAGCAGTATTCCCGCTTAGTACAAGTGAAGGCTAGCAAAAGACTGGGAAGCGACCAACTAGAGAGCGACAACAGCCATGTACATGCACTAAAATTAATAAACATTGGATGCATGCATGAGTAGGATATAATCCACCATGAACATAAATATCGTGAAGGCTATGTTGATTTTGTTTAAACTACATGCGTGAACATGTGCCAAGTCAAGTCACTTAAATCATTCAAAGGAGGATACCACCCCATCATACCACATCATAATCATCTCAATAGCATGTTGGCACACAAGGTAAATCATTATAACTCATAGCTAATCAAGCATGGCACAAGCAACTATGATCTCTAATTGTCATTGCAAACATGTTTATTCATAATAAGCTGAATCAAGAACGAGGGACTCATCATATTTACAAAAACAAAAGAGGTCGAGTTCATACCAGCTTTTCTCATCTCAGTCAGTCCATCATATATCATCATAATTGCCTTTCACTTGCACGACCAAACGGTGTGAATAATAATAAGAGTGTACGTGCATTGGAATAAGCTGGAATCTGCGAGCATTCAATAAACAGGAGAAGACAAGTCAATATGGGCTCTTGGTTAAATCAACAATAATGCATATAAGAGCCACTTCAACAATTTAATTATGGTCTTCTCCTACTGACCCCCAAAGAAAAGAAAAGAAATAAAACTATTTACACGGGAAAGTTCCCAACAAGCAAAAGAAGAACGGGAAATATTTTTGGGTTTTCTTTTTAATTATTACTACTACAGCAGAAAAATAAACTACTACTAATTTTTTGGGGGGGTTTCTTAAGGTTTAACAGACACACAAGAAGAAAACAGGAAAAAGAAAATAAACTAGCATGGATATTAAAGTGAAAAAGTATGAGCACCGACATCTAGTAATGAGTGTGTGTGAACATAAATGTAATGTCGGTGAGAAATACGTACTCCCCCAAGCTTAGGCTTTTGGCCTAAGTTGGTCTATGGCCACGGCTAGCCTGGCGGATATCCATAATAATAGTTGTTGGGGTCGTACTGTGATGAGGAGGAATAGTTGGGATCATACTGTGATGAAGAAGAAGACTCTGACTGCCACTGGCTGACAGTCATCTCTGGATCCCAAGAATAAACAGATTGTCGTGGAGGTTCATCTTGTGGTTCCTGTTCCGGGGCTAGTGCAGGATTCTTGTAAGCTTGGACGACATCCCACGTAATGAGGTAGGGTCCTACAAAATTAAACAAAGAAGGAGCTGGCAGGATAATAGTCTCAGGATGATGTTTGTTAAAGAACAATTGATATTTAAGCTCTCCTGCCCTATTCTTAAAAATAAAATCATGTGCCACCATACTTTTATGATCTTGATAAACACGGGGCAGCACCTTTTCTTCCTTCTCAGCATGCCTAATAGGTATGTTAAAATGTGCAGCTAGGCGTGTGGCATAGACGCCTCCAAAGATGGGACCCTTAGTACGGTTCATACTTAACCGTCTAGCAATAATACCGCCCATACTAAAAGTGTTATCACTGTATAAACCATGGTGCAGAATAATTATATCAGGGATACTAAGGTTTCCACTGTTTCCGCGTCCAATTAAACAACGACTAGCAAATAATGCAAAGTAATGTAAAACAGGAAAATGTATGCTAGTGATTCGTGCATCGGAAACCTTCCTTGTTTCCCCTATAGTGATAGTATCAATAAACCCAGCCACATCATCATGATGTGGTTCTTCTGTCTTGCCCTCAAAAGGGATTAAACAAATCCGACAAAAATCATAAAGTGACATCTCCTTATGCTCATCATATAAATGAAACTCCACCGTAGGTGGTGAGTTTCTAGAATGAAAATGAAAGTTTTGCACAAAAGTATTTGTGAGTAAGAGATACTGATCGCATTGGTCGTGGAGGAAAGCAGTGAGGCCTGCATTGTGAGCCAATTCATGAAAATCTTCATAGATACCGGCTGCTCTCAAGAAATCTTCAGAAGGCCATTCACACGCCCGAATCTCCGCGGTGCGCGGCAAATTATACTTAGGCTTTGGTGCCTTTTCCTTCGAACTTTGGCTCGATGAGCCCCTCAAAAATCTCCTCATTATTTTTCTGAAACAATCTGAAATTTTTAGTAACTTCAAACAAAAGTGAACCAACTTCAATAAAACTGATAGCAACTACTCCTACAAGTGCCTAGAGCCTATATCAATCATTAGAACTACTTGGAACCATATAAATTTGATATGCAAGCTCAAGAACATGGTCACCTATGCAGCACAAATTTGCAAAGAATAAAGCACTAGAACAAAAACTAATTGGACCAATGGAGGAGTCACATACCAAGGAACAATCTCCCCAAGCAGTTTTGCGAGAGATGCTTTGAGCAAGGAGATCAAAAATCGCAGCAAAAGTGGCTGGAACTCGTGCTTGAGTTGGTTTTTCGGGTTTGTGTGAGATAGAGGAAGAAGATGGGTGCTGGGATAAGTGGAGGAGGGCCACCGTGGGCCCACGAGGCAGGGGGCACACCCTAGGGGGGCGCCCACCACCCTCGTGGCCAGGTGGCAGCTCCTCCCGCGGTAATTTTTGCACAGTAAATCCTCAAATATTCCCGAAAAAATCATACTAAATTGGCATGGCATTCTGAGGACTTTTATTTTTGGGATATTTTTATATTGCACGGATAAGTCAGGAAATAGACAGAAAAATACTATTTTTACTTTATTTAATATAAATAACAGAAAGTAAAAGTGGGGTACAGAAGTTTGTGCTTCTAGTTTCATCCATCTCATGCTCATCAAAAAGAATCCACTAACAAGGTTGATCAAGTCTTGTTAACAAACTCATTCCGATAATCATGAAACCGGAGAAATTTCGAATAACACTAAGTTACCTCAACGGGGATATGCACATCCCCAATAATAAGTATATCATATTTCTTCTTGACAATAGGAAGAGGAAATTCAAAACCTCCAAATATAATCGATGGAATTTTTCCAATAGAATTGATACTATGAACTTGAGGTTGTTTCCTCGGAAAGTGTATCGTATGCTCATTACCATTAACATGAAAAGTGACATTGCCTTTGTTGCAATCAATAACAGCCCTTGCAGTATTAAGAAAAGGTCTTCCAAGAATAATAGACATACTATCATCCTCGGGAATATCAAGAATAACAAAGTCCGTTAAAATAGTAACGTTTGCAACCACAACAGGCACATCCTCACAAATACCGACAGATATAGCAGTTGATTTATCAGCCATTTGCAAAGATATTTCAGTAGGTGTCAACTTATTCAAGTAAAGTCTACGATATAAAGAGAGAGGCATAACACTAACACCGGCTCCAAGATCACATAAAGCAATTTTAATATAATTTCTTTTAATGGAGCAAGGTATAGTAGGTACTCCGGGGTCTCCAAGTTTCTTTGGTATTCCACCCTTAAAAGTATAATTAGCAAGCATGGTGGAAATTTCAGCTTCCGGTATCTTTCTTTTATTAGTAATGATATCCTTCATATATTTAGCATAAGGATTTGTTTTGAGCAAATCAGTTAATCTCATACGCAAAAAGATAGGCCTAATCATTTCAGCAAAGCGCTCAAAATCCTCGTCATCCTTTTTCTTGGATGGTTTCGGAGGAAAGGGCATGGGTTTCTGAACCCAAGGTTCCCTTTCTTTACCATGTTTCCTAGCAACAAAGTCTCTTTTATCATAACGTTGATTCTTTGATTGTGGGTTATCAAGATCAACAGCAGGTTCAATTTCTACATCATTGCCATTACTAGGTTGAGCATCATCATGAACATCATCATTAATATTTTCATTAGGTTCATGTTCATTACCAGATTGTTTTTCAGCATCAGACATAGAGATATCATTTGGATTATCAGGTGGTTCAGCAATAGGTTCACTAGAACTTTGCACAGTTCTATCATTTTTCTTCTTCTTCTTTTTAGAAGAACTAGGAACATCAATATTATTTCTTTGAGAATCTTGTTCGATTCTCTTAGGGTGGCCTTCAGGATACAAAGGTTCCTGAGTCATTCTACCAGTTCTAGTAGCCACTCTAACAGCATAATCATTTTTCTTACTATTCATTTCATCAAGCACTTCTTTTTAATCCTTAAGTACTTGTTCTACTTGAGTGGTAACCATAGAAGCATGTTTGCTAACAAGTTTAAGTTCACCTTTAATATTAGCCATATAATCACCCAAGCGTCTAATCATATAAGCATTTTCTTTTAATTGTCTACCAAAATAAGCATTGAAGTCGTCTTGCTTAAACATAAAGTTATCAAACTCATCCAAGCACTGACTAGCAATTTTAGTAGGAGGAACTTCAGTTTTATCATATCTATAGAGAGAATTTACCTTTACTACCTGTGTCGGGATATCGGGATCAGGAGGTTCTTCAGTAAATAAAGAATTGAGATCATATGTTTCTTCAACAGGCGGTATATTAAGACCATGTATTTCTTCAACAGGAGGTAAATTCTTAACGTCTTCAGCTTTTATACCTTTTTCTTTCATAGATTTCTTTGCCTCTTGCATATCTTCGGGACTGAGAAATAGAACACCTCTCTTCTTCGGAGTTGGTTTAGGAATAGGCTCAGTAATTGGAGCAGGAGATGGCTCGGGAGCTGGCTCAGGAGGTGCCAATTATTTTCATTTCTCAACATATTATTCAATAGAATTTCGGCTTCATCCGGTGTTCTTTCCCTGAAAAGAGAACCAACACAACTATCCAGGTAATCTCTGGAAGCATCGGTTAGTCCATTATAAAAGATATCAAGTATTTCAGGTTTCTAAAGAGGATGATCAGGCAAAGCATTAAGTAACTTGAGAAGACTCCCCCAAGCTTGTGGGAGACTCTCTTCTTTAATTTGCACGAAGTTGTATATTTCCCTCAAAGCAGCTTGTTTCTTATGAGCAGGGAAATATTTAGCAAAGAAGTAATAAATCATATCCTGGGGACTACGCACACAACCAAGATCAAGAGAATTAAACCATATCTTAGCATCACCCTTTAATGAGAACGGAAATATTTTGAGTATATAGAAGTAAAGCGATCTCTCATCATTAGTGAACAGGGCAACTATATCATTTAACTTAGTAAGATGTGCCACAACAGTTTCAGATTCATAGCCATAAAACGGATCAGATTCAAGCAAAGTAATTAACAGAGAATTCATAATCCTTATCAACAGAGAATTCATAATCCTTATCAACAGAGAATTCATAATCCTTATCAACAGAGAATTCATAGCCATAAAACGGATCAGGATCAACAGAGAATTCATAATCCTTATCAGGAACACAAATAGGTGAAGTAGCAAAAGCAGGGTTGGGTTTCATTTTATCTCTAAGTGATTCTTTGTTCCATTTAATTAATAACCTCTTAAGCTCATATCTATCTTTGCAAGCTAAAATAGCGGCAGAAGATTCCATATCAAAAAGATAACCCTCAGGAATAACAGGCATATTTTCATCATCACTATCATCATCGTATTCAGATTCAATAATTTCTTTTTCTCTAGCCCTAGCAATTTGTTCATCAAGAAATTCACCAAGGGGCACAGTAGTATCAGGCATAGAAGCAGTTTCATCATAAGTATCATGCATAGCAGAAGTGGCATCATCAATAACATGCGACATATCAGAACGAATAGCAGAAGCAGATGTAGGTGTCGCAAACTTACTCATAACAGAAGGTGAATCAAGTGCAGAGTTAGATGGCAGTTCCTTACCTCCCCTCGTAGTTGAGGGATAGATCTTGGTTTTTGGATCTCTCAAGTTCTTCATAGTGTCCAGTAGATATAAATCCCAGAGCTATGCTCCCCGGCAACGGCGCCAGAAATTAGTCTTGATAACCCACAAGTATAGGGGATCGCAACAGCTTTTGAGGGTAGAGTATTCAACCCAAATTTATTGATTCGACACAAGGGGAGCCAAAGAATATTCTCAAGTATTAGCAGCTGAGTTGTCAATTCAACCACACCTGGAAACTTAGTATCTGCAGCAGAGTGTTTAGTAGCAAAGTAATATGATAGTGGTGGTAGCGGCAACAAAAGTAAAGACAGCAAAAGTAATGTTTTTGGTATTTTGTAGTGATTGTAACAGTAGCAGCGGAAAAGTGTATATGGAAAACTTGTAGGCACCGGATCAGTGATGGATAATTATGTCGGATGCGGTTCATCATGTAACAGTCATAACATAGGGTGACACAGAACTAGCTCCAATTCATCAATGTAATGTAGGCATGTATTCCGTATATAGTCATACATGCTTATGGAAAAGAACTTGCATGACATCTTTTGTCCTACCCTCCCGTGGTAGCGGGGTCCTATTGGAAACTAAGGGATATTAAGGCCTCCTTTTAATAGAGAACCGGAACAAAGCATTAGCACATAGTGAATACATGAACTCATCAAACTATGGTCATCACCGGGAGTGGTCCTGATTATTGTCACTTCGGGGTTGCCGGATCATAACACATAGTAGGTGACTATAGACTTGCAAGGTAGGATCAAGAACTCACATATATTCATGAAAACATAATAGGTTCAGATCTGAAATCATGGCACTCGGGCCCTAGTGACAAGCATTAAGCATAGCAAAGTCATAGCAACATCAATCTTAGAACATAAATGATACTGGGGATCAAACCCTAACAAAACTAACTCGATTACATGATAAATCTCATCCAACCCATCACCGTCCAGCAAGCCTACGATGGAATTACTCACGCACGGCGGTGAGCATCATGAAATTGGTGATGGAGGATGGTTGATGATGACGATGACGATGAATCCCCCTCTCCGGAGCCCCGAACGGACTCCAGATCAGCCCTCCCGAGAGGTTTTAGGGCTTGGCGGCGGCTCCGTATCGTAAAACGCGATGATTTATTCTCTCTGATTTTTCTCTCTGAAAGCAAATATATAGAGTTGGAGTTGGCGTCGGAGGGTTTCCAGGGGGCCCACGAGGTAGGGGGCGCGCCCTAGGGGGGCGCCCCCACCCTCGTGAGAAGGGTGTGGGCCCCCTGGTCTTCATCTTTGGCGAGGATTTTTTATTGTTTTTTCTAAGATGTTCCGTGGAGTTTCAGGTCATTCTGAGAATATTTGTTTTCTGCACATAAAACAACATCATGGCAATTCTGCTGAAAACAACGTTAGTCCGGGTTAGTTTCATTCAAATCATACAAGTTAGAGTCCAAAACAAGGGCAAAAGTGTTTGGAAAAGTAGATACGATGGAGACGTATCACTAAGCTAACAAAATGGGTCAAGTCAATCACATCATTCTACTAATGATGTGATCCCGTTAATCAAATGACAACTCATGTCTATGGCTAGGAAACTCAACCATCTTTGATCAACGAGCTAGTCAAGTAGAGGCATACTAGTGACATTATGTTTGTCTATGTATTCACACATGTATTATGTTTCCGGTTAATACAATTCTAGCATGAATAATAAACATTTATCATGATATGAGGAAATAAATAATAACTCTATTATTGCCTCTAGGGCATATTTCCTTCAGTCTCCCACTTGCACCAGAGTCAATAATCTAGATTACACAGTAATGATTCTAACACCCATGGAGTCTTGGTGTTGATCATGTTTTGCTCGTGGAAGAGGCTTAGTCAACGGGTCTACAACATTCAGATCTGTATGTATCTTGCATATCTCTATGTCTCCCACCTGGACTTGATCCCGGATGGAATTGAAGCGTCTCTTGATGTGCTTGGTTCTCTTGTGAAATCTGGATTCCTTTGCCAAGGCAATTGCACCAGTATTGTCACAAAAGATTTTCATTGTACCCGATGCACTAGGTATGACACCTAGATCGGATATGAACTCCTTCATCCAGACTCCTTCATTTGCTGCTTCCGAAGCAGCTATGTACTCCGCTTCACACGTAGATCCCTCCACGACACTTTGTTTAGAACCGCACCAACTGACAGCTCCACCGTTCAATATAAACACGTATCCGGTTTGCGATTTAGAATCATCCGGATCAGTGTCAAAGCTTGCATCGGCGTAACCATTTATGACGAGCTCTTTGTCACCTCCATAAATGAGAAACATATCCTTAGTCCTTTTCAGGTATTTCAGGATGTTCTTGACCGATGTCCAGTGATCCACTCCTGGATTACTTTGGTACCTCCCTGCTAAACTAATAGCAAGGCACACATTAGGTCTGGTACACAGCATTGCATACATGATAGAGCCTATGGCTGAAGCATAGGGAACATTTTTCATTTTCTCTCTATCTTCTGCAGTGGTCGGGCATTGAGTCTTACTCAACTTCACACCTTGTAACACAGGCAAGAACCCTTTCTTTGCTTGATCCATTTTGAACTTTTTCAAAACTTTATCAAGGTATGTGCTTTGTGAAAGTCCAATTAAGCGTCTTGATCTATCTCTATAGATCTTGATGCCCAATATATAAGCAGCTTCTCCGAGGTCTTTCATTCAAAAAATCTTATTCAAGTATCATTTTATGCTATCGAGAAATTCTATGTCATTTCTAATCAGCAATATGTCATCCACATATAATATTCTACAGAGCTCCCACTCACTTTCTTGTAAATATAGGCTTCTCCAAAAGTCTGTATAAAACCATATGCTTTGATCACACTATCAAAACGTTTATTCCAACTCCGAGAGGCTTGCAACAGTCCATAAATGGATCATTGGAGCTTGCACACTTTGTTAGCTCCCTTCGGATCGACAAAACCTTCTGGTTGCATCATATACAACTCTTCTTCCAGAAATCCATTTAGGAATGCATTTTTGACATCCATTTGCCAAATTTCATAATCATAAAATGCATCAATTGCTAACATGATTCAGACAGACTTAAGCATCGCTACGGGTGAGAAAGTCTCATCGTAGTCAACTCCTTGAACTTGTAGAAAACCTTTCGCAACAAGTCAAGCTTTGTAGACAGTTGATAACCCACAAGTATAGGGGATCGCAACAGTTTTCAAGGGTAAAGTATTCAACCCAAATTTATTGAGTCGACACAAGGGGAGCCAAAGAATACTCTCAAGTATTAGCTGCTGAGTTGTCAATTCAACCACACATGGAAACTTAATATCTGCAGCAAAGTGTTTAGTAGGAAGGTAATATGATAGTAGTGGTAACGATAGCAAAAGGTAACCATAGTAAAAGTAATGTTTTTGGTATTTTGTAGTGATGATAGCAATAGCAACGGGAAAGTAAATAAGCGAAGAACAATATATGGAAAGCTCGTAGGCAATGGATCAGTGATGGAGAATTATGCCGGATGCGGTTCATCATGTAACAGTCATAACCTAGGGTGACACAGAACTAGCTCCAGTTCATTGATATAATGTAGGCATGTATTCCGAATATAGTCATACGTGCTTATGGAAAAGAACTTGCATGGCATCTTTTGTCCTACCCTCCCGTGGCAGCGGGGTCCTTACGGAAACTAAGGGATATTAAGGCCTCCTTTTAATAGAGAACCGGAACAAAGCATTAACACATAGTGAATACATGAACTCCTCAAACTACGGTCATCACTGGTAAGTATCCCGATTATTGTCACTTCGGGGTTAACGGATCATAACACATAATAGGTGACTATAGACTTGCAAGATAGGATCAAGAACACTCATATATTGATGAAAACATAATAGATTCAGATCTGAAATCATGGCACTCGGGCCCTAGTGACAAGCATTAAGCATAGCAAAGTCATAGCAACATCAATCTCAGCACATAGTGGACACTAGGGATCAAACCCTAACAAAACTAACTCGATTACATGATAGATCCCATCCAACCCATCACCGTCTAGCAAGCCTACGATGGAATTACTCACGCACGGCGGTGAGCATCATGAAATTAGTGATGGAGGATGGTTGATGATGACACTGGCGACGGATTCCTCTCTCCGGAGCCCCGAACGGACTCCGGATCAGCCCTCCCGAGAGGTTTTAGGGCTTGGTGGCGGCTCCGTATCGTAAAACGTGATGATTTCTTCTCCCTGATTTTTTTCTCCCCGAAACTCAATATATGGAGGTGAAGTTGGAGTCAGAGAGGCAACAGGGGGCCCACGAGGTAGGGGTCGCGCCCCCCACCCTCATGGCAAGGTGGTGGGCCCCCTGGCCTTCATCTTTTGCAAGTATTTTTCTTATTTGCTGGAAAGTGGCTCCGTGAAGTTTCAGGTCATTCCAAGAACGTTTGCTCCTGCACATAAATAATACCATGGTAATTCTGCTGAAAACAGCGTCAGTCCGGGTTAGTTCCATTCAAATCATGCAAGTTAGAGTCCAAAACAAGGGCAAAAGTGTTTGGAAAAGTAGATACGTTGGAGACGTATCAACTCCCCCAAGCTTAAACCTTTGCTTGTCCTCAAGCAATTCAGTTGATAAACTAAAAGTGATAAAGAAAAACTTTTACAAACTCTGTTTGCTCTTGTTGTTGTAAATATGTAAAGCCAGCATTCAAGTTTTCAGCAAAGTTATAACTAACCACATTCGCAATAACGCACAGATCTCAAGTTTACTCATATCAATAGCATAATCAACTAGCGAGCCATAATAATAAATCTCGGATGAAAACACTTTCTCAAAACAATCCTAATATGATATAACAAGGTGGTATCTCGCTAGCCCTTTCTGAGACCGCAAAACATAAATGCAGAGCACCTTTAAAGACCAAGGACTGACTAGACATTGTAACTAATGGTAAAAGAGATCCAGTCAAGTCATACTCAATGTAAACTAATAGTAATGAATGCAAATGACAGCAGTGCTCTCCAACTGGTGCTTTTTAATAAGAGGATGATGACTCAACATAAAAGTAAATAGATAGGCCCTTCGCAGAGGGAAGCAGTGATTTGTAGAGGTGCCAGAGCTCGGTTTTGAAACAGAGGTGAATAATATTTTGAGCGGTATACTTTCATTGTCAACATAACAACCAAGAGATGGCGATATCTTACATGCTACACACATTATAGGCGGTTCCCAAACAGAATGGTAAAGTTTATACTCCCCCTTCCACCAACAAGCATCAATCCATGGCTTGCTCAAAACAACGAGTGCCTCCAACTAACAAGAGTCCCAGGGGGAGTTTTGTTTGCATTTATTTTGATTTAGTTTGCATAAAGCATGGGACTGGGCATCCCGGTGACCAGCCATTTATCTCGTGAGTGAGGAGCGGAGTCCACTCCTCTTGAGAATAACCCGCCTAACATGGAAGATACAGACAGCCCTAGTTGATACATGAGCTATTCGAGCATACAAAACGGGACATTTATTTGAAGGTTTAGAGTTTGGCACATACAAATTTACTTGGAACGGCAGGTAGATACCGTATATAGGTAGGTGTAGTGGACTCATGTGGAATAACTTTGGGGTTTAAGGGATTGGATGCACGAGCAGTATTCCCTCTTAGTACAGGTGAAGGCTAGCAAAAAACTGGGAAGCGACCAGCTAGAGAGCGACAATAGTCATGAACATGCATTAAAATTAATCAACACCGAATGCAAGCATGAGTAGGATATAATCCACCATGAACATAAATATCGTGAAGGCTATGTTGATTTTGTTTCAACTACATGCGTGAACATGTGCCAAGTCAAGTCACTTAAATCATTCAGAGGAGGATACCATCCTATCATACCACATCATAACCATTTTAGTAGCATGTTGGCACGCAAGGTAAACCATTATAACTCATAGCTAATCAAGCATGGCAAAAGAAACTATGATCTCTAATTGTCATTGCAAACATGTTTATTCATAATAGGCTGAATCAGGAACGATGAACTAATCATATTTACAAAAACAAAAGAGGTCGAGTTTATACCAGCTTTTCTCATCTCAGCCAATTCATCATATAACATCATAATTGCCTTTCACTTGCACGACCGAACGATGTGAATAATAAATAGTGCGCGTGCATTGGACTAAGCTGGAATCTGCAGGCATTCAATAAATAGGAGAAGACAAGGCAATATGGGCTCTTTTGTCAGATAAACAATAATGCATATAAGAGCCACTTCAACAATTTAATTATGGTCTTCTCCTATCGACCCCCAAAGAAAAGAAATAAAACTATTTACACGGGAAAGCTCCCAACAAGCAAAAGAAGAACATGAAATATTTTTGGGTTTTCTTTTTAATTACTACTACAAGCATGGAAAGTAAACTGATTAAAAGCTACAACTAATTTTTTGGTTTTTTTCTTAAGGTTTATCAAACACACAAGAAGAAAGCATAAAAAGGAAAATAAACTAGCATGGATGATACAATGAAAAAGTATGAGCACCGACATCTAGCAATGAGTGTGTGAACATAAATGTAATGTCGGTGGGAAATACGTACTCCCCCAAGCTTAGGCTTTTGGCCTAAGTTGGTCTATGGCCACGGTTGGCCTGGCGGATATCCATAATAGTAGTTGGGGTCGTACTGCAAGGAAGAAGAGGAAGACTCAGCTTGCCACTGGCTGACAATCATCTCCGGATCCCACTGGTAATTAGACTGTCGTGAAGGATCAATTTGTGGTTCCGGCTCTGGCTCCTCAGCTGGTGCAGGGTTACGGTAGGCGTGAATATCCTTGAACGGAACAAGGTACGTGCCTACAGACAAATCAAACGAAGAAGGAGCGGGCAGGGTAATAGTCTTAGGATGATGTTTGTTAAAGAACAATTGATATTTAAGCTCTCCTTCCCTATTCTTAACAATAAAATCATGTGCCACCATACTTTTATAATCTAAATAAACACGAGGCAGCACTTTTTCTTCCTTCTCAGAATGCCTAATAGGTATGTTAAAATGTGCAGCTAGGCGTGAGGCATAGATGCCTCCAAAGATGGGGCCCTTGGTACGGTTCAGACTTAACCGTTTAGCAATAATGCCGCCCATACTAAAAGTGTTATCACCGTATAAACCTTGGAGCAAAATAATAATATCAGGGTTACTAAGGTTTCCACAGTTTCCGCGACCATTAAGCAATGACTAGCAAATAATACAAAGTAGCGTAAAACAGGAAAATGTATGCTAGTGATTCGTGCATCGGAAACCTTCCTTGTTTCCCCTATAGTGATAGTATTAGTAAACCCCTCCACATCATCACGATGTGGTTCTTCTGTCTTGCCCTCAAAAGGGACTAAACAAATCTGACAAAAATCATAAAGTGACATCTCCTTATGCTCATCATATAAATGAAACTCCACCATAGGTGGTGAGCTCCTAGAATGGAAATGAAAGTTTTGCACAAAGGTATTTGTGAGTAAGAGATACTGATCGCATTGGTCATGGAGGAAAGCGGTGAGGCCTGCATTTTTAGCCAATTCATGAAAATCTTCATAAATCCCGTCTGCTCTCAAGAAATCATCGGAAGGCCATTCACACGTCCGAATCTCCGTGGTGCGAGGTAGATTATACTTAGGCTTTGGTGCCTTTTCCTTCGAGCTTTGGCTCGATGAGCCCATCAAAAGTCTCCTCATCATTTTCTGAAAAATTCTGAAATTTTTAGTAACTTCAAAATAAAAGTAAACCAAACTCAATAATATTGATAGCAACTACTCCTACAAGTGCCTAGGGCCTATATCATGCATCAAAACTACTTTTGACCATATAAATTTGACATGCAAGCTCAAGAACAGGGTCACCTCAGCAAAAATTTGCAATGAATAAAGCACTAGAACAAAAACTAATTGGACCAATGGAGGAGTCACATACCAAGGAACAATCTCCCCAAGCAGTTTTGTGAGAGGTGCTTTGAGCAAGGACATCGTAAATGGCAACAAAACGAGCTTGGACTCGGGTTTGAGCTGGATATTCGTGTTTGTGGGAGGAAGATGAAGTGTGTGGGTGCAGGAATAAGTGGAGGAGGGCCACAGTGGGCCCACGAGGCAGGGGGCGTGCCCTAGAGGGGTGGGCGCGCTCTCCACCCTCGTGGGCAGGTGGTTGACCCCCTGGTGTGTTCTCAGTTCCATAAATCCTCAAATATTCTAGAAAAATCATATTTAAATTTCAGGGCATTTGGAGAACTTCTATTCTTGAGGTATTTTTATATTGCACGGATAATCAGATAACCGACAGAAAAATATTTATTTTTATTTTATTTAATGTAAATAACAGAAAGCAAAAGTGGGGTACAGAAGGTTGTGCCTTCTAGTTTCATCCATCTCATGATCATCAAAAGGAATCCACTAACAAGGTTGATCAAGTCTTGTTAACGAACTCATTCCGAATAACATGGAACCGGAGAAATTTCGAATAACACTATGTTACCTCAACGGGGATATGCACATCCCCAATAATAAGAATATCATATTTCTTCTTGACAGTAGGAAGAGGAAATTCAAAACCTCCAAATATAATCGATGGAATTTTTCCAATAGAGTTGATACTATGAACTTGAGGTTGTTTCCTCGGAAAGTGTATCGTATGCTCATTACCATTAACATGAAAAGTAACATTGCCTTTAGTGCAATCAATAACAGCCCCTGCAGTATTCAAAAAGGGTCTTCCAAGAATAATAGACATACTATCGTCCTCGGGAATATCAAGAATAACAAAGTTCGTTAAAATAGTAACGTTTGCAACTACAATAGGCACATCCTCACAAATACCGACAGGTATAGCAGTTGATTTATCAGCCATTTGCAAAGATATTTCAGTAGGTGTCAACTTATTCAAATCAAGTCTATGATATAAACAGAGAGGCATAACACTAACACCGGCTCCAAGATCACATAAAGCAGTTGTAACATAGTTTCTTTTAATGGAGCATGGTATAGTGGGTACTCCTGGATCTTCAAGTTTCTTTGGTATTCCACCCTTAAAAGTATAATTAGCAAGTGATACGTCTCCAACGTATCTATAATTTTTGATTGCTCCATGCTATATTATCTATTGTTTTGGACATTATTGGGCTTTATTATCCACTTTTATATTATTTTTGGGACTAACCTATTAACCGGAGGCCCAGCCCAGAATTGCTGTGTTTTGCCTATTTCAGTGTTTTGGAGAAACAGAATATCAAACGGAGTCCAAACGGAATGAAACCTTCGAAAACGTGATTTTCTCATCAGATAAGATCCAGTAGACTTGGACTCTCCGTCAAGAAAGCCATGAGGCGGTCACGAGGGTGGAGGGCGCCCTCCCTAGGGCGCGCCCCTGCCTCGTGGGCCCCTCAAAGCTCCACCGACGTACTCCTTCCTCCTATATATACCTACGTACCCCCAAACGATCGGGGACAGAGCCAAAAACCTAGTTCCACCGCCGCAACTTTCTGTATCCACGAGATCCCATCTTGGGGCCTGTTCCGGAGCTCCGCCGGAGGGGGCATCGATCACGGAGGGCTTCTACATCATCATCCAAGCCCCTCCGATGAAGTGTGAGTAGTTTACTTCAGACCTACGGGTCCACAGTTAGTAGCTAGATGGCTTCTTCTCTCTTTTTGGATCTCAATACAATGTTCTCCCCCTCTCTTGTGGAGATCTATTCGATGTAATCTTATTTTTGCAGTGTGTTTGTTGAGACCGATGAATTGTGGGTTTATGATCTAGTCTATCTATGAATAATATTTGAATCTTCTCTGAATTCTTTTATGTATGATTGGTTATCTTTGCAAGTCTCTTCGAATTATCAGTTTGGTTTGGCCTACTAGATTGGTTGTTCTTGCCATGGGAGAAGTGCTTAGCTTTGGGTTCGATCTTGCGGTGTCCTTTCCCAATGACAGAAGGGGCAGCAAGGCACGTATTGTATTGTTGCCATCGAGGATAACAAGATGGGGTTTTTATCATATTGCATGAAACTATCCCTCTAAATCACGTCATCTTGCTTAAGGCGTTACTCTGTTTTTAACTTAATACTCTAGATGCATGCTGGATAGCGGTCGACGAGTGGAGTAATAGTAGTAGATGCAGGCAGGAGTCGGTCTACTTGTCTCGGACGTGATGCCTATATACATGATCATACCTAGATATTCTCATAACTATGCTCAATTTTGTCAATTGCTCAATAGTAATTTGTTCACCCGCCGTAGAATACTTATGCTCTTGAGAGAAGCCACTAGTGAAACCTATGGCCCCCGGGTCTCTTTCTCATCATATCAATCTCCATCACTTTATTATTGCTTTGCTTTTTACCTTGCCTTTTACTTTTTACTTTGCATCTATATACCAAAAATACCAAAAATATTATTTATCATCTCTATCAGATCTCACTTTCGTAAGTGACCGTGAAGGGATTGACAACCCCTAAGCGTGTTGGTTGCGTTGAGCTATTGTTTTTATGTAGGTACGAGGGACTCGTGCGTAGCCTCCTACTGGATTGATACCTTGGTTCTCAAAAACTGAGGGAAATACTTACGCTACTTTGTTGCATCATCCTCTCCTCTTCGGAGAAATCCAACACAGTGCTCAAGAGGTAGCAAGAAGAATTTCGGGCGCCGTTGCCGGGGAGTCTGCGCAAAAGTCAACATACCAAGTACCCATCACAATCCATATCTCCCGCATTACATTATTTGCCATTTGCCTCTCATTTTCCTCTCCCCCACTTCACCCTTGCCGTTTTATTCGCCCTCTCTCTCTATCCTCCCTCTCTATTTGCCTCTTTTGCCCGTTTGCTTTTCGTTTGCTCGTGTGTTGGATTGCTTGTTTGTCGCGATGGCTCAAGATAATACCAAATTGTGTGACTTCACCAATACCAACAATAATGATTTCCTTAGCACTCCGATTTCTCCTCTTACCGATGCTGAATCTTGTGAAATTAATGTTGCTTTGCTGAATCTTGTCATGAAAGATCCATTTTTTGGCCTTCCTAGCAAAGATGTCGCTACCCATCTTAATAGCTTTGTTGATTTGTGTGACATGCAAAATAAGAAAGATGTCGATAATGATATTGTTAAATTGAAGGTATTTCCTTTTTTGCTTAGAGATCGTGCTAAAGCTTGGTTTTCATCTTTGCCTAAAAATAGTATTGATTCATGGAACAAGTGCAAAGATCCTTTTATCTCTAAGTATTTTCCTCCCGCTAAGATCATCTCTCTTAGAAACGATATTATGAATTTTAAGCAACTTGATCATGAACATGTTGCACAAGCTTGGGAGAGAATGAAATTAATGATACTTAATTGCCCTACTCATGGTTTGAATTTATGGATGATTATACAAAAATTTTATGCCGGATTGAATTTTGCTTCTAGAAATCTTTTAGATTCGGCTGCGGGAGGCACTTTTATGGAAATCACTTTAGGAGATGCTACTAAACTCCTAGATAATATTATGGTTAATTATTCTCAATGGCACACTGAAAGATCTACTAATAAAAAAGTGCATGTGATAGAAGAAATTAATGTTTTGAGTGGAAAGATGGATGAACTTATGAAATTATTTGCTACTAAGAGTGTTTCATCTGATCCTAATGATATGCCTTTGTCTACTTTGATTGAGAATAATAATGAATCTATGGATGTGAATTTTTTTGGTAGGAATAATTTTGGTAACAACGCGTATAGAGGGAATTTTAATCCTAGGCCTTATCCTAGTAATCCTTCTAATAATTATGGAAATTCCTACAACAACTCTTATGGAATTTTTAATAATATGCCCTCTAAATTTGAGAGTAGTGTTAAAGAGTTTATGAATCCACAAAAGAATTTTAATACTTTGCTTGAAGAGAAATTGCTTAAAGTTGATGATTTGGCTAGGAACGTTGATAGGATTTCTCTTGAGGTTGATTCTTTAAAGCTTAGATCTATTCCTACTAAGCATGATATCAATGAGTCTCTCAAAGCCATAATAATTTCCATTGATGAGTGCAAGGAAAGAACCACTAGGACGCGTGCTATGAAAGATGCCTTTATTAAAGCGTGTTCTTCCAATTCCTATGAAAATAAAGATGAAGATCTAAAAGTTATTGATGTGTCCCCTATTAAATCTTTGTTTTGCAATATTAATCTTCATAATGATGGGACTGAATATGATCCACCTTTACCTAGAAGGCGTTCTAAAAATTTGGAGTATTTAGATCTTGATGATGAAATTGATAAAAGTGGGATTAAAAGAAATAAAACCCTAGATGATGCTAAACCCACTATATTGGATTTCAAGGAATTTAATTATGAAAATTTCTCTTTAATTGATTGTATTTCCTTGTTGCAATCCGTGCTAAAATCTCCTCATGCTTATAGTCAAAATAAAGCCTTTACTGAACATATCGTTGACGCCTTGATGCAATCTTATGAAGAAAAACTTGAGTTGAAAGTTTCTATCCCTAGAAAACTTTATGATGAGGTGGAACCTACTATTAAAATTAAAGATTATGAGTTTTATGCTTTGTGTGATTTGGGTGCTAGTGTCTCTACTATTCCCAAAACTTTGTGTGATTTGCTAGATTTCCGTGATTTTGATGATTGGTCTCTAAACTTGCATCTTGCGGATTCCACTATTAAGAAACCTATGGGAAGAATTAATGATGTTCTTATTGTTGCAAATAGGAATTATGTGTCCGTAGATTTTATCATTCTTGATATAGATTGCAATCCTTCTTGCCCTATTATTCTCGGTAGACCTTTCCTTAGAACGGTTGGTGCAATTATTGATATGAAGGAAGGGAATATTAGATTTCAATTTCCATTAAAAAAGGGCATGGAACACTTACCTAGAAAGAAAATAAAATTACCATATGAATCAATCATTAGAGCCACTTATGGATTGCCTACCAAAGATGGCAATACCTAGATCTATTCTTGCTTGTTATGCCTAGCTAGGGGCGTTAAACGATAGCGCTTGTTGGGAGGCAACCCAATTTTATTTTTATTCCTTGCTTTCTGCTCCTGTTTAGTAATAAATAATTTATTTGGCCTCTGTTTTGGTTGTGTTTTTTGTGTTTAATTAGTGTTTGTGCCAAGTAGAACCGTTGGGAAGAATTGGGGAAAGTCTTGTTGAACTTGCTGTAAAAAACAGAAACTTTAGCGCTCACGAGAACTGCTGTAATTTTTATTTAGAAAGTGATATTTAGTTAATTATTTTTGCAGATGATTAATAGATAAATTCCTCACGTCCAGAAATTTATTTTAGAATTTTTGGGGTTCCAGATCTTGCGCTAGCTACAGATTACTACAGACTGTTCTGTTTTTGACAGATTCTGTTTTTCGTGTGTTGTTTGCTTATTTTGATGAATCTATGGCTAGTAAAATAGTTTATAATCCATAGAGAAGTTGTAATACAGTATTTTTAACACCAATATAAATAAAGAATGAGTTCATTACAGTACCTTGAAGTGGTCTCTTGTTTTCTTTCGCTAACGGAGCTCACGAGATTTTCTACTTTAAGTTTTGTGTTGTGAAGTTTTCAAGTTTTGGATAAAGATTTGATGGATTATGGAACAAGGAGTGGCAAGAGCTTAAGCTTGTGGATGCCCATGGCACCCCCAAGATAATCTAAGGACACTTAAAAGCCAAAGCTTGGGGATGCCCCGGAAGGCATCCCCTCTTTCGTCTACTTCTATCGGTAACTTTACTTGGAGCTATATTTTTATTCACCACATGATATGTGTTTTGCTTGGAGCGTCTTTTATGATTTGAGTCTTTGCTTGTTAGTCTACCATAATCATCCTTGTTGTACACACCTTTTGAGAGAGCCATACATAATTTGGAATTTGATAGAATACTCTATGTGCTTCACTTATATCTTTTGAGCTTTATAGTTTTGCTCTAGTGCTTCACTTATATCTTTTAGAGCATGTTGGTGGATTTGTTTTATAGAAACTATTGATCTCTCATGCTTCACTTAGATTATTTTGAGAGTCTTAATAGCATGGTAATTTGCTTAAAATCCTAATATGCTTGGTATGCAAGATTAATAATAAAACTTTCTTATGAGTGTGTTGAATATTAAGAAAAGTTTGATGTTTGATGATTGTTTTGATATATGGAGGTAATAATATCAAAGTCATGCTAGTTGAGTAGTTGTGAAATTGAGAAATACTTGTGTTGAGGTTTGCAAGTCCCATAGCATGCACATATGGTAAACGTTATGCAACAAATTTGAAACATGAGGTGTTATTTGATTGTCTTCCTTATGAGTGGCGGTCAAGGACGAGCGATGGTCTTTTCCTACCAATCTATCCCCCTAGGAGCATGCGCGTAGTGCCGAGGTTTTTGATGACTTGTAGATTTTTGCAATAAGTATGTGAGTTCTTTATGACTAATGTTGAGTCCATGGATTATACGCACTCTCACCCTTCCATCCTTGCTAGCCTCTTCGGTATCGTGCATTGCCCTTTCTCACATTGAGAGTTGGCGCAAACTTCCCCGGCGCATCCAAACCCCATGATATGATACGCTCTTTCACACATAAACCTCCTTATATCTTCCTCAAAACAGCCACGATACCTACCTATTATGGCATTTCCATAGCCATTCCGAGATATATTGCCATGCAACTTTCCATCATTCCGTTCATCATGACACATTCATCATTGTCATATTGCTTAGCATGATCATGTAGTTGACATAGTATTTGTGGCAAAGCCACCGTTCATAATTCTTTCATACATGTCACTCTTGGTTCATTGCATATCCCGGTACACCGCCGGAGGCATTCATATAGAGTCATCTTTGTTCTAGTATCGAGTTGTAACCATTGAGTTGTAAATAAATAGAAGTGTGATGATCATCATTATTAGAGCATTGTCCCAAGTGAGGAATAAAAAAAGGCCATAAAAAAGAGAAGGCCCCCAAAAAAGAGAAGGCCCAATAAAAAGGAGAAGACCCAAAAAAATGAGAGAAAAAGAGAGAAGGGACAATGTTACTATCCTTTTACCACACTTGTGCTTCAAAGTAGCACCATGATCTTCATAGTAGAGAGTCTCTCATGTTATCACTTTCATATACTAGTGGGAATTTTTCATTATAGAACTTGGCTTGTATATTCCAACAATGGGCCTCCTCAAGTACCCTAGGTCTTTGTGAGCAAGCAAGTTGGATGCACACCCACTAGTTTCTTTTGTTGAGCTTTCATACATTTATAGCTCTAGTGCATCCGTTGCATGTCAATCCCTACTACTTGCATTAACATCAATCGGTGGGCATCTCCATAGCCCATTGATTAGCCTCGTTGATGTGAGACTTTCTCCTTTTTTGTCTTCTCCACATAACCCCCTCATTATATTCTATTCCACCCATAGTGCTATGTCCATGGCTCGCGCTCATATATTGTGTGAAAGTTTATAGGGTTGAGATTACTAAAGTATGAAACAATTGCTTGGCTTGTCATCGGGGTTGTGCATGATGAGAGCATTCTTGTGTGACGAAAATGAAACATGACTAAACTATATGATTTTGTAGGGATGAACTTTCTTTGGCCATGTTATTTTGAGAAGACATAATTGCTTAGTTAGTATGCTTGAAGTATTATCATTTTTATGTCAATATGAAGTTTTGTCTAGAATCTTTCGGATCTGAATATTCATACCACAATTAAGAAGAATTACATTAAAATTATGCCAAGTAGCACTCCGCATCAAAAATTCTGTTTTTATCATTTACCTACTCGAGGACGAGCAGGAATTAAGCTTGGGGATGCTTGATACGTCTCCAACGTATCTATAATTTTTGATTTCTCCATGCTATATTATCTATTGTTTTGGACATTATTGGGCTTTATTATCCACTTTTATATTATTTTTGGGACTAACCTATTAACCGGAGGCCCAGCCCAAAATTGTTGTTTTTTGCCTATTTCAGTGTTTCGGAGAAACAGAATATCAAACGGAGTCCAAACGGAATGAAACCTTCGGAAACGTGATTTTCTCATCAGATAAGATCCAGGAGACTTGGACCCTCTGTCAAGAAAGCCACGAGGCGGTCACGAGGGTGGAGGGCACCCTCCCTAGGGCGCGCCCCCTGCCTCGTGGGCCCCTCGAAGCTCCACCGACGTACTCCTTCCTCCTATATATACCTATGTACCCCCAAACGATCGGGCACCACCGATGGTTTCTTCTCTCTTTTTGGATCTCAATACAATGTTCTCCCCCTCTCTTGTGGAGATCTATTCGATGTAATCTTATTTTTGCAGTGTGTTTGTTGAGACCGATGAATTGTGGGTTTATGATCCAGTCTATCTATGAATAATATTTGAATCTTCTCTGAATTCTTTTATGTATGATTGGTTATCTTTGCAAGTCTCTTCGAATTATCAGTTTGGTTTGGCCTACTAGATTGGTTGTTCTTGCCATGGGAGAAGTGCTTAGCTTTGGGTTCGATCTTGCGGTGTCCTTTCCTAGTGACAGAAGGGGCAGCAAGGCACGTATTGTATTGTTACCATCGAGGATAGCAAGATGGGGTTTTATCATATTGCATGAAACTATCCCTCTACATCATGTCATCTTGCTTAAGGCATTACTCTGTTTTTAACTTAATACTCTAGATGCATGCTGGATAGCGGTCAACGAGTGGAGTAATAGTAGTAGATGCAGGCAGGAGTCGGTCTACTTGTCTCGGACGTGATGCCTATATACATGATCATACCTAGATATTCTCATAACTATGCTCAATTCTGTCAATTGCTCAACAGTAATTTGTTCACCCGCCGTAGAATACTTATGCTCTTGAGAGAAGCCACTAGTGAAACCTATGGCCCCCGGGTCTCTTTCTCATCATATCAATCTCCATCACTTTATTATTGCTTTGCTTTTTACCTTGCCTTTTACTTTTTACTTTGCATCTATATACCAAAAATACCAAAAATATTATTTATCATCTCTATCAGATCTCACTTTCGTAAGTGACCGTGAAGGGATTGACAACCCCTAAGCGCGCTGGTTGCGTTGAGCTATTGTTTTTGTGTAGGTACGAGGGACTCGCGCGTAGCCTCCCACTGGATTGATACCTTGGTTCTCAAAAACTGAGGGAAATACTTACGCTACTTTGCTGCATCATCCTCTCCTCTTCGGGGAAATCCAACGCAGTGCTCAAGAGGTAGCAGCAAGCATGGTGGAAATTTCAGCTTCCGATATCTTTCTTTTATTTGTAATAATATCTTTCATGTACTTAGCATAAGGATTGGTTTTAAGCATATCAGTTAATCACATACGCAAAAAGATAGGTCTAATCATTTCAGCAAAGTGCTCAAAATCCTCATCATCCTTTTTCTTGGATGGTTTGGGAGGAAAATGCATGGGTTTCTGAACCCAAGGCTCTCTTTCTTTACCATGTTTCCTAGCAACAAAGTCTTTTTTATCATAACGTTGATTCTTTGATTGTGGGTTATCAAGATCAACAGCAGGTTCAATTTCTATATCATTATCATTACTAGGTTGGGCATCATCATGAACATTATCATTAGTTTTAGGTTCATTACCAGATTGAGTTTCAGCATCAGAAATAGAAATATCATTTGGATTCTCAGGTGTTTCAACAATAGGATCACTAGAAGCATGCAAAGTCTTATCATTTTTCTTTTTCTTCTTTTTAGAAGAACTAGGTGCATCTATATTATTTCTTTGAGAATCTTGCTCAATTCTCTTAGGGTGGCCTTCAGGATACAAAGGTTCCTGAGTCATTCTACCAGTTCTAGTAGCCACTCTAACAGCATAATCATTATCTTTACTATTCAATTCATTGAGCAAATCATTTTGAGCTTTAAGTACTTGTTCTACTTGAGTGGTAACCATATAAGCATGTTTACTAATAAGTTTAAGTTCACCTTTAACATTGGCTATATAATCTCGTAAGTGTTCAAGCATATTTGAATTGTATTTCAATTGTCTACCAAAATAAGCATTAAAGTCTTCTTGCTTAGCCATAAATTTATCAAACTCATCTAAGCATGGGCTAGCAAACTTAGTAAATGGGATTACAACTTTATCATATCTATAGAGAGAATTTACCTTCACTACCTGTGTCGGGTTATCAAGACCATGTGTTTCTTCAATAGGTAAGGAATTAAGATTATATGTTTCTTCAACAGGTGGTAAATTAAGACCATGTATTTCTTCAATAGGAGGTAAATTCTTAACATCTTCAACTTTAATACATTTCTCTTTCATAGATTTCTTTGCCTCTTGCATATCTTCAGGACTGAGAAATAGAATACCCCTCTTCTTCGGAGTTGGTTTAGGAATAGGCTCAGGAATTGGCTCCGGAGGTGTCCATTTATTTTCATTTGTCAACATATTATTCAACAGAATTTCAGCTTCATCCGGTGTTCTTTCCCTGAAAACAGAACCAGCACAACTATACATGTAATCTCTGGAGGCATCGGTTAGTCCATTATAAAAGATATCAAGTATTTCATTTTTCTTAAGAGGATGATCAGTTAAAGCATTAAGTAATTGGAGAAGCCTCCCCCAAGCTTGTGGGAGACTCTCTTCTTCAATTTGCACAAAATTATACATATCCCTTAAAGCAGCTTGTTTCTTATGAGCAAGGAAATATTTAGCAGAGAAGTAATAAATCATATCCTAGGGACTACGCACACAACCAGGATCAAGAGAATTAAACCATATCTTAGCATCACCCTTTAATGAGAACGGAAATATTTTAAGGATGTAAAAGTAACGAGTTCTCTCATCTTTAGTGAACAGGGGGGGCTATATCATTCAACTTAGTAAGATGTGCCACAATAGTTTCAGATTCATAACCATGAAAAGGATCAGATTCAACCAAAGTAATTATATCAGGATCAACAGAGAATTCATAATCCTTATCAGTAACAAAGATAGGTGAAGTAGCAAAAGCAGGGTTCAGTTCTAGCATTTAGAGATTGCTTACTCCATTTAGCTAATAATCTTTTGAGTTCAGTTCTATTTTGGCACGCTAAAATAGCTAAAGAAGCTTCTTGATCAAAGACATAACCCTTAGGAATAACAAGTGATTCTTCATCATCACTTTCATCAGTATCATCAGATTCAATATTTTCAATCTCTCTAGCCCTAGCAAGTTGTCCATCAAGAAAATCACTAAGTGGCATAGTAGTATCAGGCATAGAGGTAGTTTCATCATAAGTATCATGCATAGCAGAAGTGGCATCATCAATAACATGCAACATATCAGAATGAATAGCAGAAGCAGATGTAGGTGTCACAAACTTACTCATAACAGAAGGTGAATCAAGTGCAGAGCTAGATGGCAGTTCCTTACCTCCCCTCGTAGTTGAGGGATAGATCTTGGTTTTTGGATCTCTCAAGTTCTTCATAATGATAAGCAGATATATATCCCAAGTGACTCAAAGAATAGAGCTATGCTCCCCGGCAACGGCGCCAGAAAATAGTCTTGATAACCCACAAGTATAGGGGATCGCAACAGTTTTCGAGGGTAAAGTATTCAACCCAAATTTATTGATTCGACACAAGGGGAGCCAAAGAATACTCTCAAGTATTAACAGCTGAGTTGTCAATTCAACCACACCTGGAAACTTAATATCTGCAGCAAAGTGTTTAGTAGCAAGGTAATATGATAGTAGTGGTAACGATAGCAAAAGGTAACCATAGTAAAAGTAATGTTTTTGGTATTTTGTAGTGATGATAGCAATAGCAACGGGAAAGTAAATAAGCGAAGAACAATATATGGAAAGCTCATAGGCAATGGATTAGTGATGGAGAATTATGTCGGATGCGGTTTATCATGTAACAGTCATAACCTAGGGTGACACAGAACTAGCTCCAGTTCATTGATATAGTGTAGGCATGTATTCCGAATATAGTCATACGTGCTTATGGAAAAGAACTTGCATGACATCTTTTGTCCTACCCTCCCGTGGCAGCGGGGTGCTTACGGAAACTAAGGGATATTAAGGCCTCCTTAGAGAACCGGAACAAAACATTAACACATAGTGAATACATGAACTCCTCAAACTATAGTCATCACTGGTAAGTATCCCGATTGTTGTCACTTCGGGGTTAACGGATCATAACACATAATAGGTGACTATAGACTTGCAAGATAGGATTAAGAACACTCATATATTGATGAAAACATAATAGGTTCAGATCTGAAATCATGGCACTCTGGCCCTAGTGACAAGCATTAAGCATAGCAAAGTCATAGCAACATCAATCTCAGAACATAGTGGACAGTAGGGATCAAACCCTAACAAAACTAACTCGATTACATGATAGATCCCATCCAACCCATCATCGTCCAGCAAGCCTACGATGGAATTACTCACGCACGGCGGTGAGCATCATGAAATTGGTGATGGAGGATGGTTGATGATGACGATGGCGACGGATTCCCCTCTCCGGAGCCCCGAACGGACTCCATATCAGCCCTCCCGAGAGGTTTTAGGGCTTGGCGGCGGCTCCGTATCGTAAAACGCGATGATTTCTTCTCCCTGATTTTTTTCTCCCCGAAACTCAATATATGGAGGTGGAGTTGGAGTCGAAGAGGCAACTTGGGGGCCATGAGGTAGGGGGCGCGCCCTAGGGGGGCAGGCGCGCCCCCCACCCTCGTGGCAAGGTGGTGGGCCCCCTGGCCTTCATCTTTTGCAGGTATTTTTCTTATTTTCTGAAAAGTGGCTCCGTGAAGTTTCAGGTCATTCCGAGAACGTTTGCTCCTGCACATAAATAACACCATGGTAATTCTACTAAAAACAGCGTCAGTCCGGGTTAGTTCCATTCAAATCATGCAGGTTAGAGTCCAAAACAAGGGCAAAAGTGTTTGGAAAAGTAGATACGTTGGAGACATATCAACAATAACATTACCATCAGCGTCAGTCTTCTTGAAGATCCATTTATTCTCTATGGCTTGCCGATCATCAGGCAAGTCAACCAAAGTCCACACTTTGTTCTCATACATGGATCCCATCTCAGATTTCATGGCTTCAAGCCATTTTGCGGAATCTGGGCTCATCATCGCTTCCTCATAGTTCGTAGGCTCGTCATGGTCAAGTAACATGACCTCCAGAACAGGATTACTGTACCACTCTGGCGCGGATCTTATTCTGGTTGACCTACGAGGTTCAGTAGTAACTTGATCTAAAGTTTCATGATCATCATCATTAGCTTCCTCACTAATTGGTGTAGGTGTCACAGGAACCGGTTTCTGTGATGAACTACTCTCCAATAAGGGAGCAGGTACAATTACCTCATCAAGTTCTACTTTCCTCCCACTCACTTCTTTCGTGAGAAACTCCTTCTCTAGAAAGGATCCATTCTTAGCAACAAATGTCTTGCCTTCGGATCTGTGATAGAAGGTGTATCCAACAGTCTCCTTTGGGTATCCTATAAAGACACATTTCTCCGATTTGGGTTCGAACTTATCAGGTTGAAGCTTTTTCACATAAGCATCGCAGCACCAAATTTTAAGAAACAACAACTTTGGTTTCTTACCAAACCACAGTTCATAAGGCGTCGTCTCAACGGATTTCGATGGTGCCCTATTTAACGTGAATGCAGCTGTCTCTAAAGCATAACCCCAAAATGATAGCGGTAAATCAGTAAGAGAGTAAAGTACGATTACGATGTTCAGACACACCATTACGTTGTGGTGTTCCGGGTGGCGTGAGTTGCGAAACTATTCCACATTGTTTCAAATGTAGACCAAACTCATAACTCAAATATTCTCCTCCACGATCAGATCGTAGAAACTTCATTTTCTTGTTACGATGATTTTCCACTTCACTCTGAAATTCTTTAAACTTTTCAAATGTTTCGACTTATGTTTCATTAAGTAGATATACTCATATCTGCTCAAATCATCTATGAAGGTGAGAAAATAACGATACCCGCCACGAGCCTCAACATTCATCGGACCACATACATCAGTATGTATGATTTCCAACAAGTCTGTTGCTCGCTCCATTGTTTCGGAGAACGGCGTTTTAGTCATCTTACTCATGAGGCATGGTTCGCAAGTACCAAGTGATTCATAATCAAGTGATTCCAGAAGTCCGTCAGTATGGAGTTTCTTCATGCGCTTTACACCAATATGACCCAAACGGTAGTGCCACAAATAAGTTGCACTATCATTATCAACTCTGCATCTTTTGGCTTCAACATTATGAATATGTGTATCACTACTATCGAGATTCAACACAAATAGACCACTCTTCAAGGGTGCATGACCATAAAACATATTACTCATATAAATAGAACAACCATTATTCTCAGATTTAAATGAATAACCGTCTCGCATCAAACAAGATCTAGATATAATGTCCATGCTTAACGCTGGCACCAAATAACGATTATTCATGTCTAAAACTAATCCCGAAGGTAGATGTAGAGGTAGCGTGCCGACGGCGATCACATCGACTTTGGATCTATTTCCCACGCGCATCGTCACCTCGTCCTTAGCCAGTCTTCGCTTAATCCGTAGTCCCCGTTTCGAGTTGCAAATATTAGCAACAGAACCAGTATCAAATACCCAGGTGCTACTGCGAGTTCTAGTAAGGTACACATCAATAACATGTATATCACATATACCTTTGTTCACCTTGCCATCCTTCTTATCCGCCAAATACTTGGGGAAGTTCCGCTTCCAGTGACCAGTCCCTTTGCAGTAGAAGCACTAGGTCTCAGGCTTAGGTCCAGACTTGGGTTTCTTCTCTTGAGCAACAACTTGTTTGTCATTCTTTTTGAAGTTCCCCTTCTTCTTCCCTTTATCCTTTTTCTTGAAACTGGTGGTCTTGTTGACCATCAACACTTGATGCTCCTTTTTGATTTCTACCTCCGGCGCCTTTAGCATTGCGAAGAGCTCGGGAATTGTCTTATTCATCCCTTGCATATTATAGTTCATCACGAAGCTCTTGTAACTTGGTGGTAGTGATTGAAGAACTCTGTCAATGACACTATCAACAGGAAGATTAACTCCCAGTTGAGTCAAGTGGTTATGATACCCAGACATTCTGAGTATATGTTCACTGACAGAACTATTCTCCTCCATCTTGCAGCTGTAGAACTTATTGGAGACTTCATATCTCTCAATCCGGGCATTTGCTTGAAATATTAACTTCAACTCCTGGAACATCTCATATGCTCCATGACGTTCAAAACGTCGTTGAAGTCCCGGTTCTAAGCCGTAAAGCATGGCACACTGAACTATCGAGTAGTCATCAGCTTTACACTGCCAGACGTTCTTAACATCATCAGCAGCATCTGCAGCAGGCCTGGCACCTCGTGGTGCTTTCAGGACGTAATTCTTCTGTGCAACAATGAGGATAAGCCTCAAGTTACGGACCCAGTCCATGTAATTGCTACCATCATCTTTCAATTTTGCTTTCTCAAGGAACGCGTTAAAATTCAACGAAACAACAGCACGGGCCATCTATCTACAATAACATAGACAAGCAAAATACTATCACGTACTAAGTTCATGATAAATTTAAGTCCAATTAATCATATCACTTAAGAACTCCCACTTAGATAGACATCCCTCTAATCATCTAAGTGATCACGTGATCCATATCAACTAAACCATAACCGATCATCACGTGAGATGGAGTAGTTTTCAATGGTGAACATCTCTATGTTGATCATATCTACTATATGATTCACGCTCGACCTTTCGGTCTCAGTGTTCCGAGGCCATATATGTATATGCTAGGCTCGCCAAGTTTAACCTGAGTATTCTGCATGTGCAAAACTGTCTTACACCCGTTGTAGATGAACGTTGAGCTTATCACACCCGATCATCACGTGGTGTCTCGGCACGATGAACTTTGGCAACGGTGCATACTCAGGGAGAACACTCTTACCTTGAAATTTAGTGAGAGATCATCTTATAATGCTACCGTCAAACAAAGCAAAATAAGATGCATAAAGGATACACATCACATGCAATCAATATAAGTGATATGATATGGCCATCATCATCTTGTGCCTTTGATCTCCATCTCCAAAGCACCATCATGATCACCATCGTCACCGGCGCGACACCTTGATCTCCATCGTAGCATCGTTGTCATCTCGCCATCTATTGCTTCTACGACTATCGCTACCGTTTAGTGATAAAGTAAAGCAATTACAGGGCGATTGCATTGCATACAATAAAGCGACAACCATATGGCTCCTGCCAGTTGCCGATAACTCCGTTACAAGACATGATCATCTCATACAATAAATATAGCATCATGTCTTGACCATATCACATCACAACATGCCCTACAAAAACAAGTTAGACGTCCTCTACTTTGTTGTTGCAAGTTTTACGTGGCTGCTACAGGCTGAGCAAGAACTGTTCTTACCTACGCATCAAAACCACAACGATAGTTCATCAAGTTAGTGTTGTTTTAACCTTCACAAGGACCGGGCGTAGCCACACTCGGTTCAACTAAAGTTGGAGAAACTGACACCCGCCAGCCACCTGTGTGCAAATCACGTCGGTAGAACCAGTCTTGTGTAAGCGTACGCGTAATGTCGATCCGGGCTGCTTCATCCAACAATACCGCCGAACCAAAGTATGACATGTTGGTAAGAAGTATGACTTGTATCGCCCACAACTCACTTGTGTTCTTCTCGTGCATATAACATCTACGCATAAACCTGGCTCGGATGCCACTGTTGGGGAACGTAGTAATTTCAAAATTTTCCTATGCACACGCAAGATCATGGTGATGCATAGCAACGAGAGGGGAGAGTGTCGTCCATGTACCCTCGTAGACCGTTAAGCGGAAGCATTATGACAACGTGTTTGATGTAATCGTACGTCTTCACGATCGACCGATCCTCGGTACCGAACATACGACACCTCCGCGTTCAGCACACGCTCAGCTCGGTGACGTCCCGCAAACTCGTGATCCAGTAGAGCTCGAGGGAGAGTTTCATCAGCACGACGGCGTGGTGACGATGTTGATGAAGCTACCGTCGCAGGGCTTCGCCTAAGCACCACTACAGTATGACCGAGGTGGATTATGGTGGAGGGGGGCACCGCACACGGCTGGGAGAGATCAATGATCAACTTGTGTGTTCTAGGGTGCCCCTACCCCCGTATATAAAGGAGCAAGGGGGAGGCCGGGGCCCTTTAGGGCGCGCCAGGAGGAGGAGTCCTCCTCCTAGTAGGAGTAGGTTCCTACTCCTACTAGGAAGGGGGAGAAGGAGAAGGAAAGGGGGGCGCCTCCCCCCTTCCTAGTCCAATTCAGACCAGAGGGGGAGGGGGCGCGCGGCCTGCCCTGGCCGGCCCCTCTCTCTCTCTCCACTAGGGCCCAACAAGGCCCATTAACCCTCGGGGGGTTCCGGTAACCCCTCCGGCACTCCGGTAAAATCCTGATTTCACCCGGAACTCTTCCGATGTCCAAATGTAGGCTTCCAATATATCAATCTTTATGTCTCAACCATTTTGAGACTCCTCGTCGTGTCCGTGATCATATCTGGGACTCCGAACTACCTTCGGTATATCAAAACATATAAACTCATAATATCGATCATCACAGAACTTTAAACGTGCGGACCCTACGGGTTCGGGAACTATGTAGACATGACCGAGACACATCTCCGGTCAATAACCAATAGTGGAACCTGGATGCTCATATTGGTTCCTACATATTCTACGAAGATCTTTATCGGTCAAACCGCATAACAACATACATTATTCCCTTTGTCATCGGTATGTTACTTGCCCGAGATTCGATCGTCGGTATCTCAATACCTAGCTCAATCTCGTTACCGGCAAGTCTCTTTACTCGTTATGTAATGCATCATCCCGCAACTAGCTCATTAGTTGCATTGCTTGCAAGGCTTATAGTGATGTGCATTACCGAGAGGGCCCAGAAATACCTCTCCGACAATCAGAGTGACAAATCATATTCTTGATCTATGCCAACTCAACAAGTATCATCGGAGACACCTGTAGAGCACCTTTATAATCACCCGGTTACGTTATGACGTTTGGTAGCACACAAAGTGTTCCTCCGGTAATCGGGAGTTGCATAATCTCATAGTCATAGGAACATGTATAAGTCATGAAGAAAGCAATAGCAGTAAACTAAAACGATCAAGTGCTAAGCTAACAAAATGGGTCAAGTCAATCACATCATTCTACTAATGATGTGATCTCGTTAATCAAATGACAACTCATGTCTATGGCTAGGAAACTCAACCATCTTTGATCAACGAGCTAGTCAAGTAGAGGCATACTAGTGACACTATGTTTCTCTATGTATTCACACATGTATTATGTTTCCTGTTAATACAATTCTAGCATGAATAATAAACATTTATCATGATATGAGGAAATAAATAATAACTTTATTATTGCCTCTAGGGCATATTTCCTTCAGATCGGCCACCTGCAGGCCGTTCTCCGAGGGTGGTGTTTTTCGAAAGGGGCGAATCAGGAGGGCGCAAATCCCACCCACAATTCCCAATATGTGGATCTGGGAGAGGAATTGAATGATACTGCCACTAATCCCCTGAAGCCGGCTGAAAACTTTGAGGTGGAGGAGTGTCCTGAAGATAGTATGGTTAGAAAAAAGTCGGATCTCTTGGGTGGTGAAACAGAAGATAAGGGGAAAAGCGTCGCCAATGAGAAGACCGCGCCGCTACGGCCGGCCTACATCTCACCACTGGAAGTGAAGAAACCAAGGAGGTTAGCATCACCGAATAAAAAAGAAAACTTGGCAACATCATCGGCCTCATGAGGGGATGACCGCCTGGCTTAATGGCTATCTTATGTTGGAGCTGCGAGATAATACGAGGGACTATGCGCCGACGATGCCCTGTCTGTGGAGATTCAGGTCGCAAAGCACTGTGCTGGCAGAAAAAATGTGCTTTGATGGTGCTTATGGAGTTGCAAGAAGTGGCAGGAGTGGAGATTTATGTATCTACTGAAATAACCCAATCCAGGCGAGCCTATGGAATTTTTCCAAGTATGATATTGATATGTTACGGGGGAACAGGGGAAGGAACCGTGGCATGTCACCCATTGCAATGGTATAGAGAGGCTAACAAGTACTCCCTCCGTCCGGAAATACTTGTCGGAGGAATGAATGTATCTAGATGTATTTTAGTTTTAGATACATCCATTTTTATCTATTTCTCCGACGAGTAATTCTGGACGGAGGGAGTATGATTGTGGTCTTTCGATGGTTCAGAGACCTCGATCTAACTTTATCATGTTTTGGATGATTTCTACTCACGTGAACTTTTATGATATATCTGAGTTATTTTTGCAGAAAGAAATATATTTATTCATCCAATTGAGCAATTATTTTGTTGAGTAAAATCCCATCGACATAGCTGTGACTCGAAAAAAAAAGAAGCATAGCTGCGTATCAGAAACGGAAATGGCTTTGTGCCTGCCGAAGCTCTCCGTGTGCGTTGAGCAGAAAATGTATGCGGGCGACGGCTGGGATGTGCAGTCCGCCGGGCGAAGGCCGAAGGCGCCGTCCAGAACCTACATGTCGATCTCGCATTTCGCTGGCGCCGACGTGGACGTGCCTACTTTAGGCACCGAAAGTTTTCTTGGGCTACTTGGACAGGCCAAGGTCGGAGCCCTTTCAAAACTCCAGATTTTGGTTTTCTCTCGTTCCGGGTACTACCAGCCGAAACCGCGCATCATCATCCACCGTCAAGTGCGACTTTTTGTGACTCCATGTCCCATCAGGCTCCACGCAGGACGGCAGGAGCACACGTGCAATGTGCGCATTGTTTTCTTCTCCGAGAAAAACAAGTCGACGCTCATCCGGCCACCCCTATATCTCGGTGCATTGCCGCTGTTTTTCCGCAACACACCTTCTCTTTGCAGGTAAATTACTCACACCTGAGGATGCTATTCTTTCTAAGACCCCAAATACTCCTCAGAAGAAGAACAAAAACTCACACTTGAGAAACCACTGACAGGAGCACATTTTTTGCAATCCATGGATGACGGTGAATAACATGCTGCCTCTTTTTATCTTTCAAGCAGATGCTAAATGTGTTGCCACTGCTTGAAAGAAAATGACGAACATGCGTGGAAAAGAGAAGAAAGTCGTTGACAAGCAAAATAAAGCGTGCAATTCAAGAAGAAGGGACACAAGGTGAGGTGCAATATAGAAAGCTGGTGCACGTCTGACTCGGATTTTCCCATGGTATGGAGGTAGGTGGCACACCTCCTAACGCGTATCTTTTGATGTAAATCTTGTGACTATTTACTTCCTCCGTTTTTAAATATAAGTTTTTGTAGAGATTTCACTAGGAACCACATACGAATGTATATAAATGCATTTTAAGTATATATTCATTCATTTTGTTCCGTATGTAGTTCATCTAGTGGAATCTCTACAAAAACTTATATTTAAGAACGAAGAGAGTATACACTAAATGTTTTTTTAGATAATCCGGCATCCGCTTGCATTAAAAAATAACATCAAAATTAGAGCTAATGCAAGTTTGGGTACTCATTTCGTACCGAAAAAGGTAAGAAATCGTGTTTGTTTATTCTTTGTTGAACCATATCTCAGTCCAACATACTTTCAAAAAACCCATATCCGGAATGTGCTTCTCACTGCCACACCAGTCGCATGGTTTTCACTCATGTTTTGAACATGGCAATCTAGATGAATACTGCTAGATCTGAAGATTTCTCATGAAAAGAAGACTCAAAAGAATATGTAGCAATTCTTGGCAAACATTTACCATTCCATTTAATTTCCACTAGTTTTTATAGCAAACACAAAAGGGGAAAGATGCGAAATCTCTGGCACAGCTCCACATTATTACGCACACTACGAGGGACCCGGGCGCAAAACCCACAGAGCAGAGCGGAGCCCCAAAACTCGGCCACGGCACCGGGGCCGCTTCCTACGGGCGGCGTGCCTTTTCTAGCATGGACGCGTATAAAGCACCACCCAGGCTCACCCAACGCCTTTACGCCATCCGCCCGCCCGCCGTATTCCTTCCTTCGTCTCGCCGCAGTCCACCTCGCTTCATCCGCCGAGCCCGAGCAGAGCCCTCCAGACGCGCCATCCACGCCCCGCGAACAGGTGACGCCCCCCGTCCGCCCCCTGCTCCTCCCCTCAACCCGTTTGATCTGCGACACAAATCCGTCGAGTTCCACTTCCCCCCAGGTAGATCGCCCCGCTAGCCTCTGCTTCGATCGGTGAACCTTTCGTGGTTTACTCCTGAGTTCCCGAATTTTTCTGTTTCCTGCGCTGTCGGCGAATTTCGCTGCTCGGCGGGTGGGCGATCCCTCACGGAGCATGGGAATTTTCCGGGGCGAGCGGATGATCTGAGGATGCGTTTGTCGCGCGGGCTCCCTGGTGGTGTTGCTGGAGATAATTGCGAACTGTTCATTTTGCTTTTGTGGGGGTTTTCCTTGCCCCCAGATGCTTTTCGTCTTCTAGACGATGTGCGGGTTCTGGTACCGTGCCGTGACAAATTCTTCAGTTAGCACTAGCAAGACACCAAGGCGAATTATACTGTTTTTTAGTGCTTCCATACTTACTTAAACTATGTGTGACCCGTGATGTCACGATAAGTGCGATTCGCTTTAGAAATTGGGATCGGGAAAGACTAAGAGCCCAAGTTTGTCTTACTCTGCGTTATCGATTGGTAATTTGGCCGCGGCACGCCGGCTTCGACTAGCTGCATGTTTGGTGTTTTGCTTGGCTATGCGCCTCCTTAGGAATTAGGCCAGCTAGTGTTGTTATAAATTCTTAATAAAATGGTGTATCGAAGAAAAAATTTCAACCGACCAAAATATTTCTTTAACACGTTATGCTTAAAAAGTTAATGTCATGTTTCTAAATTGATGCTTCGATTGTTGAAAATGTAGTTGCATGTAATCAGATGGTGTTCCTCAATTGCTCTATCCCACCACATGGCAGATACATGTGTGCCTTTGTCACTTTCAGGCGCTCTGAACCGCTGATATTATGGGTTTATTTGCTTTTGTATGGGAGCATTTCTGACGGTTTAGGTGTTTATACAGAAACTTGCTCTTATACCAACGTACCATTGCAGATTTCTGTTACAGGGAACTTGACAAATGGCTGATGAGGATGTTCAACCTATCGTGTGCGACAACGGCACTGGAATGGTCAAGGTTGTTATTCAGCACAAAATCCTTTGAACATAAAAAAAAAACACATGCTCTCCCAAACTAATTGATCACATTCCTAATGTTTGGCAGGCTGGTTTTGCCGGTGATGATGCACCCAGGGCTGTCTTTCCTAGCATTGTAGGAAGGCCACGCCATACCGGTGTCATGGTTGGTATGGGCCAAAAGGATGCCTATGTGGGCGATGAAGCTCAAGCGAAGAGAGGTATCCTGACTTTGAAATACCCCATTGAACATGGCATTGTCAACAACTGGGATGACATGGAGAAAATATGGCATCACACGTTCTACAACGAGCTCCGTGTCGCACCAGAGGATCATCCTGTGTTGCTGACTGAGGCCCCTCTCAACCCCAAGGCCAACAGAGAGAAAATGACCCAGATCATGTTCGAAACCTTCAGTTGCCCAGCAATGTATGTTGCAATCCAGGCCGTTCTGTCCTTGTATGCCAGCGGTCGAACAACTGGTATGTCTGCCGCCTTGTTTGAAACAGTTGCCGCTGAAGTTCACTGCATAGGGTGGTTGACAACGTTTTTCCTGCAGGTATTGTGCTCGACTCTGGTGATGGTGTGAGCCACACTGTTCCAATCTACGAGGGATACACGCTTCCTCATGCTATCCTTCGTTTGGACCTTGCTGGCCGGGACCTCACGGATAATCTAATGAAGATCCTCACAGAAAGAGGGTACTCCCTCACAACAACCGCTGAGCGGGAAATTGTCAGAGACATAAAGGAGAAGCTCGCTTACGTGGCCCTTGATTATGAGCAGGAGCTGGAAACGGCTAGGAGCAGCTCCTCTGTGGAGAAGAGCTATGAGATGCCTGATGGTCAGGTTATAACAATTGGTTCAGAAAGGTTCAGGTGCCCTGAGGTGCTGTTCCAGCCATCTCATGTTGGTATGGAAGTTCCTGGTATACACGAAGCGACATACAATTCCATCATGAAGTGTGATGTTGATATCAGAAAGGATCTGTATGGTAATGTTGTTCTCAGTGGAGGTTCTACCATGTTTCCTGGAATTGCTGATCGCATGAGCAAAGAGATCACGGCCCTTGCTCCTAGCAGTATGAAGGTTAAAGTTATTGCACCACCTGAAAGGAAATACAGTGTCTGGATCGGTGGCTCTATTTTGGCCTCTCTTAGCACTTTCCAGCAGGTTAGTATATTCCCCCCTCTCAAGTGTGGAAGTTGCATATACATTACTCCTATCTTTGCTCAACAATTTTTTATAGCGCTCTTCGGGATAGTTTTTTCTCAGCATGTTTTTCTGACGATTGAGTTAGTATCGCTATTCATGATCCACTTTCAGTTTGGGTTGGCAGGGTATGCATTAACTATTTTAGAGAATTCAATCTGAATATACATTTAATTCATATTTTTAGGAAATTGGCCTATAATATTCTAATTAACATAGATGGTCATATCCTCTGCTTGAACTTTTAGATATTTCTAGTATGCCATTTTACCAGAATATGAAAAAATAGTACTTCCTCTGTTCACAAATATAGTATGTTCTAACTTTTCTCTTAATCGGATGTATATAGACACATTTTAGTGTGTTTGTTCACACATTTTAGTCTGCATATAGTACATATTGAAATATCCAATACATTTTCTTTTCTTCGCCTACGTATAGCGTTGGTCTTATATGACTTTGCTATTTGTCGAAGTGTTTTTTGTGTGCGTGTGTTGGTGTTGGTTGTGTGCGTCCTAGCTATGAACAGGCCGGGTGTGCATGCTCATCTGTTTGTATCGTCTTGATGCTTCATTTTGAGCAAATAAAATTCATCCTTTGTCCAAAGATCTTATATTTGTGAATGGAGGGAGTATCTTCCAAGACATTCTAAAATCTGTAATGTGCTATGATTGCTTTTGCAACCAAAGGATAGGCCAGTAGCTTGGTAGAGGGGAGGCTGTTTAAGAAGTTATTTCTCGGGCTGAATGAGATGCGTTGTTCCGAATCGATTCTTAACATGAATTTGTTTCTAATGGCAGATGTGGATCTCCAAGGCGGAGTACGATGAGTCTGGTCCCGGCATTGTCCACATGAAGTGCTTTTGAAGAGTCGGTGAAGGGGACTTACAAAGGGGACTTGCTGCCAAGAATATATAGTAGTACATGGTACATGGTTAGTGTTCTGTAGAAGATGTGTACCCTCAGGGGAATAAGGGGTACAGGAAAAAAATCAGTATCGGTTCATCTTTTCCGTTTGGCACAATTGCATGGTGCTTGCCTGCTGTATGAAATAATGAAATGGAACGTATGTGTATGCCTAAGCGACATTGTGTGGTACGCCATACTCGTGCCTCTTCGAAGGAGAGTAGTCAAAACCCGGACGCCCTGGTCGAAATCGTAGTGACACTGAAACTCTGCTGCCGGAGAAGGCCTGCTGCCCCCTCGCAGCCAGACTAGACGACTGCCGAGTGCCACAGGGCTACCGGCGGTGGGCGCAGAAGCGGCGGAGGAGTTTCTCGTCGACCGTAGGAGATGCCTTTGGCGAGACGATGCCGGGGTTCATCTCCTCTCTCATGTCGATGCGGCGTACATACTTTGATTTCCTTTTTCCTTTTGAAAAAAGATTTCGGAAACACTAAGGCCTACATATATGCAACTTGCCCACACGCCTGGATCATAGTCCAGTTCAGTTTGCACGAATCTTAACATTTTAAGGCAGTTTTCGTGTGCCACGTAGGACAAGGCCGGTGTGTGGGTGTTGGAGAGGTCGCCCACACGCCCCATAGCACGCGGTTGCCAGCTGCGCTGTGTGGGCGAACTAGTTTCTGCCACACAGCAACCACCTAGTTCACGCGCGTGTGAGCGAACTGCTTTTCGTCCACACGACAGTCGCACGTTATTGGATGACAAATGCAGTTGCGTGTACATGGCAACGAGGTAAACACGCACATGGCAACTATAATTTGTTTGCTAGACGGCAACTGCAGTTGCGCGTACGTGGCAATCAGGTAAACACACATGGCAGCTATGATTAACCACACGTGGCAACTAGGTAAACACACATGGCAATTATTGTTTGACTATATGTGGCAAGTAGTTAATCACACACGACAACTATGATTTGATTGCCCGCGCAACTATCATAAATTAGACATGGCAACTATAGTTAACCAAAACAGAGAGAGTTGACATGCTTTTACAACCATATTTGCCATCCCGGATAACAACATCTGCCATCCTGGATGGCAACTAAATCGTTATCCTGCGGGTATCTATTGTAGCTGCGCCAGGACGTCTGGGCAATTCTACTGTTCGCCCACACACAACCGTGTAGGCTATCCTCTGTCTATGCCACAGTGCCACACAGTGTGTGGGTGAATATCTATTATGCCACACGTATAATGGATATCGACGTCCAAAGATTTTCCTTTTACATCGATCGTCTTCATGTCCTGTTCATTTTCATTGCTCGAATGCGAACACAGTCAGGACGGACTCAGCGACTCGAATGCAAACACAATGAGGACCTCAATGTGTTACATGTATGTATATGTACATGAATGTAGAGGCTGGGGATAATCATCCTTTTTTTAACATAAATGTAATTTGAAGCGTAAACAAGTGATTTTTTACTCTCAAATGCTAACGGGCGTACATGCGTTCACCTCCTAAAGCCAAGGCGCGTAATGCCCTATCCCCACAACAAAAATATGTTGTTTGGGCCTATCAAAAGTTCAGTAGTTTTGTGTTTGTTTCTTTATTTGGTTTCTGACTTCTCCATGCTCAGCCTCCGCTTCCCACTCCACGTTATTCTCCTCGTCATACGTCATGCCTACCCAGAGAAGATCTCGTAGAACTTACTATGGCCCGCATGGTGTTATATTGATAGATGACAAGAGAAGATCTCGTAGGTTACATGATTCAGTGGTCATAGCTAACCGAGAGGGAGAGAAGATTACATGGTTGTTGGGATAAAAGATAGAAAGAGGTTTAAGCTTAAATATCTCCTAACAACTCTAACGTGAGGCTCAAGGCGCACGCTACCGGACTAGGCTGGACTAATATAATGTTGTTTAGCATACTCCTTTAATCTAAACTCCTCAAGTTAAAGATTACGCCTAAATTCCCCGAATGATCTTGTGGGCAAGGCTTTTGTAAAGTCGTCTGCAACTTGATCCTTTGAGTGAACAAATCGAATCTTCAACTCCTTACTAGCAACTCTTTCTCTCACAAAATAATAATCAATTTTAATATACTTAGTTTTACATTAAAAAAAGAGGATTAGCAGAAAGATATGTAGCACCATGGTTGTCACAACAAAGACAAGGGATTTGTGTGTAACATATTCTAAGTTCCTTAAGCATAGATTGAACCCATATATTCTCTGCTATTACATTTGCCAGAGCCTTATATTCAGCCTGAGTACTTGATCTTGACACTTTTGCCTTTTTTTTTTGCACACCATGAAATTAAGATGGGTCCAAAAAAAACTGCAAAACCACCTATTAACCTTCTATCATTCAAGAAACCTGCCCAACCAAAATCAGAGAAAGCACCAACAAGGGTAGATGATGACTCACTGAAGGTTAGTTCAACACTTAGAGTATTCTTCACATATCTTCATACGCGTTTAGCAACAGTCCAATGAGCTGAAGTGGGTGCATGAGGAAACTAACACATTTTATTTATTGCAAAGAAAATTTCAGGTCTGGTGAGTGTCAAGCATTGGAAATCTAGAATGCACCTACCAAACTTATGTTCTTGGTGCCATCTAAGGCTGCAAGAAAAGCTTCAGGCTCCTGAGCTGCTCGAGATCGACCTGTATTTTGACTCAACTCGAGTCTGACTCGAATATAATGAGCTAAGTATGGCCATTTTATGTAGCTTGACTGAGAAACTAGTTGATCTCGAGCCAACATTGACTCACTTCATTTTAGCTCGATAGCCCGATATCACATAATTTTGATATACATTGAAATAAATGGGACAATTTATTACCAAACATGGAAGGAGAAAATTTAGCATGGAGAAAATATATGTTGTGTACGATTTTTCTTTATTTTACCTATTACCAAACATGTAATCTTAACTAAGTGCCAAAAAAGTTTAGCTCCAATATGATATGTGGCCAGCCATGTGTTAAATATCATGCTATTTTGGCCAAAGTTGGAGAGCAGACACACCTTCTTTTTCTTCTCTTGCTAGTTCATCCATGATCTCTTGCTATTAAGTATAGGTCTTTAGTTGAGAGAGCATAAGTTGAATTATATAATGGTTTCTTATGTTGTGTTGTGGTCTACCTTGTTTGAAAATTTGTTTTAAATTATTAAAAAATATCTTATTTAGCTCGGAACTAGCTTGAGATCGACTGGAGATCGTTACAAACTGAGCACAAGCCACTTTCAATAGCCCGGCCTTGAGATTCGATCAATTTGAGCTCACTCAAATTTTAGTATAAGTTGAGCTGAGACTAACCCAGCTCGCCCGAACTCGACTCATTTGCAACACCAGTGCCATCCTCTTGATTCAAGGGTAGACCCTCTACAAGAGACAATTTTTTTGAACTGAATAGTAGTGTTGGTGATGGTTTACAGCCCCGCAATCCAGCCTTGCTCAAAGATCTGTTGCTTTTTTTTGAGAAAGATGAAGACCACCTTCTTTGTTTCTCTTTATCTCAATACAAGGAAGAAGTGCAAGTCTCCTAGATCTTTGAGAGCAAATTATGAGTAAATTTCTTTCAAAAGAGTTGTTACTGCCTCATTTGATGAACTTGTGACAACAACGTCATCAACATAAATAAGCACAAAGATAATGGAGTTTGACTTATTGTAAATGAACAATGATGTATTCGATTTGAAGGGAATAAAATCAAGTGTTTGCAACTTTTAGCTCGAACGAGAGTACCATGCTATTGGAGCTTTGCTTTGGTGCATATAGAGACTTATCAAGCATGCATATGTGAAATGGTTTATTTTTATCCTCAAACCCATGGGTTGCTGCATATACGCTTCCTCTTCTAGAACACCATGAAGAAATGCATTCTGCACATCTGCCTGTTTGAGACTCCATATCTTCTGGACACAACAATAGATAGAACAAGATGAATGGTGGCAACTTTAACAACAGGACCAAAAGTATCCTCATAATCTAATCCATACCTCTGCTTAAACCCCTTTGCAAGAAGTTTAGCTTTATAATGATCTATTGTATCATTTGACCTTCACTTTATTCTAAACACCCACTTGCAAACAATCACATTTTTACCTAGGTGTGAAGGAACTACATGCCACGTGTGTTTTTTCTAAAGAGCATGAAACTCTTCATCCATAGCCTTCTTCCGCTTCGGATCAGCAAGAGCCTCATGAATAGAGTGTGGTTCTCCCATGGACCAATGGAAACAACTAAACCACATTTAGTTTTATAGTTTACTGGTTGAATATTCCAGCTTGGAGGCGTGTACGGGGCGGTGTAGGCGCGTGCACAGAAGATTCAGGGGCTGCTGCATCGTGTTGTGCAGAAGATACAACCCGTCCTGAGGAACAATCCCACCCGAGTCTGCTAGATCGTTTATGGCTGGAGAAACCAATGGAGACGACATAAAATGCCATAGAAGATCTGGGCAAATTGGCGGGATCGGCTCAGATCCCACGTCGGGCCTGCGTGGCACGGTTGTAGTGGAGCGCGTGGCCTGCCTGGTGTTAACCCGTGGGACCGGCGCGTATCGCGTGGTCAATTGGTCCCCTGGCGCTGATCGACATGCGTCGCCCACGGAGGCCTGCTTTATTTGCAAAAATTATTACCCTTGAAAAAAATTTGCAAAAAATATTGGGCATGCACCGCATACCCTTGCATTATCCTAGCTCCACCACTGCCGTTGTGACACCTAACGCTGCAATCGCCCACGCGATCTCGGGTGTGGGCCAACCCATCAAGGGTTATAAAGCGTTCCCCTCGTGTGGTTTTGCTAAGTTTCTAGGAGCTTCCCACTCAGTTTTGGGAAGCTTGGGAAAGTATCTAGTGCTCCCAGGCTTGGGGTGCTCCCGTTGCTCCAAATGTCCGAAAAACATTTAAAAAATGTTCAAAAAATTCTGAAAAAATGTAGCACATTGACGGAACATCGATGTCTCTTGTCACAAAATTTCAAATCAAAATTCGAAACATATCTCGAGATACAAAAATGACAAATTTTTGTACATAACATAAGTTGGGCTTTAGTTTTGGCCCATTATCACATTGATGTCAAATTTGTCATTTTTGTATCTCGAGCAATATTTCCAATTTTGATTTGAAATTTTGTGACAAGAGACATCGATGTTCCGTCGATGTTCTACATTTTTTTCAGAATTTTTTGAACATTTTAAAAAATGTTTTTCGCATCGGAGCACCGGGAGCACCCTAGGCCTGGGAGCGCTAGATACTTTCCCTGGGAAGCTTCTATGCCGCTTTATTTTTCATGCTCTTTTTCTATTGTTTTGTTTGCCTTTTTTGTCTTTTTTATTTCTAATTCACATATTTTTGAAGTCCGTGAATATATTTGTAATTTTATGTTTTTAAAAATAAATGTACACTTTTAATTTCGTGATTAAAAAAATTGTATCCATTTTTTAAAATTTGTGAACATTCCTCAAATTTGCAAAACTTTTTTTAAATAGCGATCATTTTTGAACTCACAAACATTTTAAAATTTCATGATTTTTTGATTTTGAACATTTTTTTGAATCCATAAGCATTGTTCAAATTCGCAATTTTTTGAATTTGTGGTTGTTTTTGTATTCATGAATATTATTCAAATCCACAAACATTTTCAAGATCGTGTACATTTATCGAATTCATGAACATTTTTCAAAGTCACGATCATTTTTTTTATTTCATGAAAAATTTCAAATACCTAAACATTTTTTGCATTTCACGAACATTTTTTGAATTCAAGAACGTGTTCAATTTCATGAACTTTTAAAATTCACATTTTTCGTATATTTGTTAATATCCGTTGATTTTGTGATTGGTTTCTCAGAATACAGTTTAAAAAAAACAAAAAAAATCTCTCAATCCTAACAGACTCGAGCGATGCTCGCTACTGGCCGGTCGGCCTATGTAGAGTTGTGTGTTCGCCTACCCGAGCAACACAAAAGTTGGTATCGCTTGAAGCGGAGCATATCACCTCCCCTCATGTGATGGCACACGACATCATCAATCCTCCATGGCAACTCAACCCTGCAGTTCTTGCCGCTGCTACAATTGAAACGCTAGCCGTATTGTGTGGGGAAGAGAAGGAATGCCTTTTTTTTACCACGTGACACATGTGGTAATCAATTCAAACTATTCAAAAAAAGGGTTCATTTTGTAAAAAAGGAAACACATCAACGCCCTGCAGTGATAAGCTTAAAATTGCTCAAGGAGAAGAACGCATGTCTCGATCCCTGGCACGCCAAGGCCCAAGCAGAGGGCCAGACGGTCACAGCCCACTCGCAACCGCAACCAATCAGGGCGCAGGAACCACCACGCCGCGGATCGCCCCCCACGATCCGCGTGCCTCGCCCGAGGCCACATCCCCACCGTCCACTCGTACCAAATCCAACGCTCCAAACCCACCTCGCTTCCCAAAACCAGCACCCACCCGCCCCCGAAACCCAAAATTTCCGCAGCCTCGCGCCCACCCGCCGCCTATTAAAATCCACCCGACTCCCCGTCGTCCTCCTCACTCCAATCCCATCCTCCATTCCCAGATCCCCCAAGAGCTCCCTCTCCCCCACCCACGAAGCGCCTCCCGTCCCGATGGCCCGCACGAAGCAGACGGCGAGGAAGTCCACCGGCGGCAAGGCGCCGCGGAAGCAGCTGGCGACCAAGGCGGCGCGCAAGTCCGCCCCGGCCACCGGCGGCGTGAAGAAGCCCCACCGCTTCCGCCCCGGCACCGTCGCGCTCCGCGAGATCCGCAAGTACCAGAAGAGCACCGAGCTGCTCATCCGCAAGCTGCCCTTCCAGCGCCTGGTGCGGGAGATCGCGCAGGACTTCAAGACCGACCTCCGCTTCCAGAGCTCCGCCGTCTCCGCGCTGCAGGAGGCCGCCGAGGCCTACCTCGTCGGGCTCTTCGAGGACACCAACCTCTGCGCCATCCACGCCAAGCGCGTCACCATCATGCCCAAGGACATCCAGCTCGCCCGCCGCATCCGTGGCGAGAGGGCCTAGAGCGCCTCGAGCTTCGTCGGAGGTGTAGAGGGTGTTAGGTTCTGAACCTGTGTTGCGTGGTGGAAATCTGGCGTTGTGGTAGTAGGATTCTCTCTGTTCGTGCCATGGTGGCCGTGTTATGTTCTTGTGCTGTGCCTGATGTAACCATCTTGTTACCATCAGCAATGAAAGTTGGCTATCTGTTCTTAATTGTTTGCTCTGTGCAACTGATTGTTTGCCGACGTGATCTTGCCTCAAATTTGGATTACTGTTACTATTTTGGATTGTCAACTGAAAGCAGTAAACCAATTGCAGCTTTCTGAATCTTAACATTTTGTTACTCCTGAAAAGCAAGGCCTGAAACTCTGAATATGCTTTTGCCATTCAATCTGAGTAGACCATAACTTCCTTTTTCCCGATCGGAAACTGGAGTGTAATTGAATGTTCTGATCAATGGTTAAGCTAGTCTGTGATGATAATCCTCAAGCCTGGCCAACCTGTCAAACATTTTTCCTGAATGTCTTGCCAGCAGTGGGTATGTCATTCTCTGAACTCTGAGATGTCTGATGGATTGCTGCTACTCGTCACTGGTTCACTGTACTCGTCATTCTGAGCAGGACTACGGGAGTAATGGCTCGATAATACAGAGACACTAAGTCGAATTAGGTACCATGTGTATGAGTGGGAAAACTAACAGCCATTCTAAGCACTCCACCGGAAAGAATCCATCCAAACCTATATATGTGTATCATCATTTTCTTAAAATAAATAAACGGCATGCAGTACAAGCCTACATACACAAACTAATTGTAACTATTTCTTTTCTAACATACACATATATCTGTGTCATTTTGTTTTCCAGGCAGTCATGTATTCGGTGTGAAATCCCCTCAATCTTTTGTTATCCAGGCAGTCAAAACTAGTTCAGTCTGCACACTTGTACATGCATTTCTTTTAACTGAACTTGTAAAAGCATCAGATCTATTTTATTCCGAGTCTCTTCTCAAACAAATATTACATGGTAATAGTTTGATGCCGCCGCTGTAGGAACCTGAGCATGCGGTGATGTTTGCGGCTAGTTTAAAGTTTACATTGATTCAAAGAAGTTTCTTTCATACTTTATGCAGTATTTACTTGCATTGTTATTTTTATGGTTTTCTTGAAGGTGTAAACCGCACCGGGGGTGGGGGGTGGGGTGAGGCTCCCCATCTGAATATATCACAAAAAGTATTTATTTTTTATGTTTGTATGCAGTTGAGGAAAATAACTCCGCCTATGTTGTCTCAACATAGCCGGTCCCAACGTAAAAACTCAGCCACTCTTATAGAGATGAAACCCAAAAGATTTTCGTTGGGGCGTAACCCTCTCAGCGACGCGCTACATCGGAACCCGGGTGTGGTGGAAAATGGGTAAGGGCCGGGCCGTCACCCCCAAGGTGGCGCGCTGTATCTTGATCCGGATACAGTGGCAAGTGAGTGAGGATCGGGTCGTCGCATCCTTAGTGGCGCGCTACATCGGCGCCCGGATGTAGTGGAAAATGGGCAAGGGTCTTCACATTTGACTCGACGAGTGCGAAGGGTAAGGAAGCTAGCCGAGCCTAGGAGGATTCGCTTAGGTAGCTGGAACGTAGGGTCTCTGACAGGGAAGCTTCGGGAGCTAGTTGATGCAACGGTGAGGAGAGGTGTTGATATCCTTTGCGTCCAAGAAACCAAATGGAGAGGACAGAAGGCGAAGGAGGTGGAGGATACCGGCTTCAAACTGTGGTACACAGGGACGGCTGCAAACAGAAATGGCGTAGGCATCTTTATCAATAAGAGCCTCAAGTATGGAGTGGTAGACGTCAAGGGACGTGGGGACCGGTTATCCTGGTCAAGCTGGTAGTTGAGGACTTGGTTCTCAATGTTATCAGCGCGTATGCCCCGCAAGTAGGCCACATTGAGAACACCAAGAGGGAGTTCTGGGAAGGCCTGGAAGACATGGTTAGGAGTGTACCGATTGGTGAGCTCTTCATAGGAGGAGACCTCAATGGCCACGTGGGTACATCTAACACAGGTTTTGAAGGGGCGCACGGGGGCTTTGGCTATGGCATCAGGAATCAAGAAGGAGAAGATGTCTTAAGCTTTGCTCTAGCCTACAACATGATTGTAACTAACACCCTCTTTAGAAAGAGAGAATCACATCTGGTGACTTTTAGTAGTGGCCAACACTCTAGCCAGATTGATTTCATCCTCTCGAGAAGAGAAGATAGGCGTGCGTGCCTAGACTGTAAGGTGATACCTGGAGAGAGTGTTGTACCCCAGCATAAGCTGGTGGTTGCTGACTTCCGCTTTCGGATTCGTGTCCAGCGGGATAAGCGTGCCAAAGTCGCTAGAACGAAGTGGTGGAAGCTCAAGGGGGAGGTATCTCTAGCGTTCAAGGAGAGGGTCATTAAGGAGGGCCCTTGGGAGGAAGGAGGAGATGCGAACAATGTGTGGACGAAGATGGCGACTTGCATTCGTAAGGTGGCCTCGGAGGAGCTTGGAGTGTCCAGGGGAAGGAGAAGCGAAGATAAGGATACCTGGTGGTGGAATGATGATGTCCAGAAGGCGATTAAAGAGAATAAAGATTGCTTCAAACGCCTATACCTGGATAGGAATGCAGACAACATAGAGAAGTACAAGATGGTGAAGAAGGCCGCAAAGCGAGCTGTTGGTGAAGCAAGGGGTAGGGCATATGAGGACCTCTACCAACGGTTAGGCACGAAGGAAGGTGAAAGGGACATCTATAAGATGGCCAAGATCCGAGAGAGGAAGACGAGGGATATTGGCCAAGTCAAATGCATCAAGGACGGAGCAGGCCAACTCTTGGTGAAGGACGAGGAGATTAAGCATAGATGGCGGGAGTACTTCGACAAGCTGTTCAATGGGGAGAATGAGAGTTCTACCATTGAACTGGACGACTCCTTTGATGAGACCAGCATGCGTTTTGTGCGGCGAATCCAGGAGTCTGAGGTCAAGGAGGCTTTAAAAAGGATGAAAGGAGGCAAGGCGATGGGCCCTGATTGTATCCCCATTGAGGTGTGGAAAGGTCTCGGGGACATAGCGATAGTATGGCTAACCAAGCTTTTCAACCTCATTTTTCGGGCAAACAAGATGCCAGAAGAATGGAGACGGAGTATATTAGTACCAATCTTCAAGAACAAGGGGGATGTTCAGAGTTGTACTAATTACCGTGGAATTAAGCTGATGAGCCATACAATGAAGCTATGGAAGAGAGTCATTGAGCACCGCTTAAGAAGAATGACAAGCGTGACCAAAAATTAGTTTGGTTTCATGCCTGGGAGGTCGACCATGAAAGCCATTTTCTTGGTACGACAACTTATGGAGAGATATAGGGAGCAAAAGAAGGACTTGTATATGGTGTTCATTGACTTGGAGAAGGCCTATGATAAGATACCGCGGAATGTCATGTGGTGGGCCTTGGAGAAACACAAAGTCCCAGCAAAGTACATTACCCTCATCAAGGACATGTACGATAATGTTGTGACAAGTGTTCGAACAAGTGATGTCAACACTGATGACTTCCCGATTAAGATAGGACTGCATCAGGGGTCAGCTTTGAGCCCTTATCTTTTTGCATTGGTGATGGATGAGGTCACAAGGGATATACAAGGAGATATCCCATGGTGTATGCTCTTTGCGGATGATGTGGTGCTAGTTGACGATAGTCGGACGGGGGTAAATAGGAAGTTAGAGTTATGGAGACAAACCTTGGAATCGAAAGGGTTTAGGATTAGTAGAACTAAAACCGAGTACATGATGTGCGGTTTCAGTACTACTAGGTGTGAGGAGGAGGTTAGCCTTGATGGCCAGGTGGTACCTCATAAGGACACCTTTCGGTATTTGGGGTCAATGCTGCAGGAGGATGGGGGTATTGATGAAGATGTGAACCATCGAATCAAAGCCGAATGGATGAAGTGGCGCCAAGCTTCTGGCATTCTCTGTGACAAGAGAGTGCCACAAAAGTTAAAAGGCAAGTTCTACAGGACGGCGGTTCGACCCGCAATGTTGTATGATGCTGAGTGTTGGCCGACTAAAAGGCGACATGTTCAACAGTTAGGTGTGGCGGAGATGCGTATGTTGAGATGGATGTGTGGCCACACGAGGAAGGATCGAGTCCGGAATGATGATATACGAGATAGAGTTGGGGTAGCACCAATTGAAGAGAAGCTTGTCCAACATCGTCTGAGATGGTTTGGGCATATTCAGCGCAGGCCTCCAGAAGCTCCAGTGCATAGTGGACGTCTAAAGCGTGCGGAGAATGTCAAGAGAGGGCGGGGTAGACCAAATTTGACATGGGAGAAGTCCGTTAAGAGAGACCTGAAGGATTGGAGTATCACCAAAGAGCTAGCTATGGACAGGGGTGCGTGGAAGCTTGCTATCTATGTGCTAGAGCCATGAGTTGGTTGCGAGATCTTATGGGTTTCACCTCTAGCCTACCCCAACTTATTTGGGACTAAAGGCTTTGTTGTTGTTGTTGTATGCAGTTGAGGAAAATGAAAGGAGGAAGAGGATAAGGACTATGTTGGCAGAACCTTTTAATGCAGTTCTTGTTGTGGCGACAACATATATCATTAGGGAGAGGAGACCAAGGAAGATAAGTCGTTTTAGTGATGACAAGGACAGGCATAAGATTAGGAGCTATGTGCTGAAAAATATATGTGATGGGTCTTGAAGTAACATGCTATGACGAGCCGCGTTTAACTGAATGAACATTCTGTATGTGGGAGGTGTGGGCTGCATGACAGTGTGCATATTACATTTGAAGAAAACTTATTCTGTATGTGCATTGTGTGAACCATGGATATCTTATTTATGCATGAGCACATGATGAATGGCGGACCTTGTTAACACTCTAACAATGTTCATGCACTTGCTGAAGACCATTTATATATGAGGGTTCTTATTAGCACATCAAAAGGGTCCACTGGCTTTTGCAATAGTTTGTCACATTATTTAGGATTTTTATGTGTTCCAAACATGTAAAATATGCATATATTCTAGTAAATGAAATTAGATAGATCATAAACAAGGAGAAGATTTCTGCTAAGTAGTACAGAAACTATGTATTAAGTGGGATGAAGAATCACGTGTAAGTAGAAGAAAGAGGCGACATGACATTGGAACTGTATCTGTGTGTTCAAATCTGAAAAGAAAGGGATCATGTGCATCCAAACAGGTCGTGGTTGGCAATCTTCAGTTATTTGATATTTCTTGCAAGCAATTGCAACAGTCGGCCAAACAACAACATTGGAACCGTACCAAGTTCAAAATTTCAACCCCGGAGATGAACTGGAATTTGGCACTCGAGTTCTGCAGCCCAATTCAATTCCTGCAACCAAATAGAGCCTCAGATTTTCTGCAAACATTTGTTGCTGAAAGTTGATCATGATATGGTTGATGATGTCCGTTTCAAAAAAAAGATATGGTTGATGATGGCCACCCCTACATAGCCGCTGTTGCATCATGTATGGTTTTTTTTTGAAATCTGCATCATGTATGGTTGAGGCTGACGAGCGATGGCTACTGGACCTGGAGCGCCTAGGAAAACAGCCTGTGACATCAGCTCAAGTTGTGCCGTTCGCTTGTTCTTGCCCCCAAGGCTTATCTGTTATCTACTTTAATGCCACTTCTTTGTGAAGCTGCATTAGTCAACTGAATGCAACATGCTTGACAGGGATGCTTGAGCCTTTTTCTTCTTCTTCTTCTTCTTTATTATTACTGTCTACATGTAAACAGATTTGGAGCACATGATCAGGTCGAGTCGAACATAGGATAGGAGTAGTACGAACGATGTCTGGGAGGAAATTATATTACTCCCTCCATTCCCTTATACAAGGCCACTATCAAAAATACATTTTGCATCAATACAAGGCCACTAACAGAATCGAGGCAAAATGACATGATGTAGATGGATAAACTCAAGCAATATGATATAAACCCCATCTTTTTATCCTCGATGGCAACAATACAATACGTGCCTTGCTGCCGGTGCTGTCACTGGGAAAGGACACCGCAAGATTGAACCCAAAGCTAAGCACTTCTCCCATTGCAAGAAAGATCAATCTAGTAGGCCAAACCAAACTGATAATTCGAAGAGACTTGCAAAGATAACCAATCATACATAAAAGATTTCAGAGAAGAATGAAATATTGTTCATAGATAAACTTGATCATAAACCCACAATTCATCGGATCTTGACAAACAAACCGCAAAAAGAGTTACATCGAATAGATCTCCAAGAAGATCGAGGAGAACATTATATTGAGATCCAAAGAGAGAGAAGAAGCCATCTAGCTAATAACTATGGACCCGAAGGTCTGTGTTAAACTACTCACACATCATCGGAGAGGCTATGGTGTTGATGTAGAAGCCCTCCGTGATCGATTCCCCCTCCGGCGGAGCTCCGGAAAAGGACCCAAGATGGAATCTCTTGGGTACAGAAGGTTGCGGCGGTGGAAATAGGGTTTCGTGGCACTCCTCGATGTTTTCGGGGTATATGGATATATATATAGGAGGAAGAAGTAGGTCGGTGGAGCTGCGAGGGGCCCACGAGGGTGGGGGAGCACCCAGGGGGGGGGGGGTAGGCGTGCCCTCCTGCCTCGTGGCCGCCTCGCTTCTTTCTTGGCGTCTACTCTAAGTCCCCTGAATCACGTTTGTTCCAAAAATAACTCTCCTAAAGGTTTCATTCCGTTTGGATTCCGTTTGATATTCCTTTTCTGCGAAACACTGAAATAGGCAAAAAAAACAACAACAATTTGCACTGGGCCTTGGGTTAGTAGGTTAGTCCCAAAAATAATATAAAAGTGTATAATAAAGCCCATTAAACATCCAAAACAGATAATATAATATCATGGAACAATAAAAAATTATAGATACGTTGGAGACGTATCACTAATCTAGTCAAGCAAGTTAGGGAATAGCAGTAGGTGAGGGAGTCCTGGACTAAGGGGTCCTCGGGCGTCCGGCCTGTTGGACATGGGCCGAACTATTGGGCCATGAAGATACACGATAGAAGACTTTCTCCCGTGTCTGGATAGGACTCTCCTTTGCGTGGATGGCAAGCTAGACGGCCGGATGTACTATTTCCTTTCTATGTAACCGACTTTGTACAACCCCAGTCCCCTCTGGTGTCTATATAAACCGGAGGGTTTATTTCATAGGGACAATCATAATCAGATAGGCTAGACTTCTAGGGTTTTAGCCATTACGATCTCGTGGTAGATCAACTCTTGTAACCCCCATACTCATCAATATTAATCTAGCAGGACGTAGGGTTTTACCTCCATCGAGAGGGCCCGAACCTGGGTAAACATTGTGTTCCCTGTCTCCTGTTACCATTAACCTCAGACGCACAGTTCGAGACCCCCTACCCGAGATCCGCCGGTTTTGACACCGACATTGGTGCTTTCATTGAGAGTTCTGCTGTGTCGTCATCAGGAGGTTCGATGGCCCCGGTTTATATCCGGTTTGAACTGGGGGCTGACGACGGAGAATTCCGCTTCCCACCCCACCCACTTAATAGCCACTGTCGAAGACTTAACCGACATGCTCGATTATGGCTTCGAAGACATCGACGGTATGGACGATGATGCTAGAGAGGATCAGGCCGAAAACCCACTGTTCACCGGACGATGGATGACCACCTCCTCATACGATGTATACATGGTAGATGCACCAAAAGAGAATAGTGGCGATGACAAGGAAGATCCAGTTGAGGATAAATCTCCTGAGATACAACCAAAACGCCGGCGTCAGCAGCGCCGCTCTAAATCACGCCGCAGCAAAGACAGCAACACCAGCACAGGAGAAGATAACACTCTGGACGGTGGCAAAGACAATGAAGACCCCGTTGAGGCAACTTTCGAACAAGATGAACGGGAAGATGGGCAAGTCAGCCCTGATGAACTGGCCGCGCACGAAGACTCATAGGACATCAATTATCTTCCACTCTCCGAGGATGAGGTGAGCCTCGGCAACGAGGATTTTATCGTTCCTGAGGAACCTCTTGAGCAGGAGCGCTTCAAGCGCCAGCTAATAGTCACTGCAAGGAGCCTGAAAAGAAGCAGCAACAACTTCAAACTGATCAAGATCTGCTCAATGACAGATGGACTAGCGTCCTGGAAGCCGAGGAGTACGGCCTCAAGCGACCACTCAAAAGTTACCTGAAGCACAAATTACTACCTCAATTCGATAACGAGGCATTGGAGCCCGCGCCATCAGTGCACAATGCGGCCGACCGACCACCACGTGGTCAGGACAAAGCGGCAACCCAAGCCGAACACCAGCCCGTACCACCTCGCCATAAAGACAGAGACAAAACTGCTCAGGGATAAACATATGATCTCCGGCAGGGCCTAAAGAATAAAGCAGGTCCGGCCAGATCAATCTATGGATCACGGGGGCATGCCCCGACACGCGACGACGGCTATCGAGCTGAGCATGGCAAGCATAATTACGCCCGAGCCAAATATCACAGACGGACTCCATCCGAAATATGTCGTTACCTAGCCCGATATAGAGGCGCCGCACACCCCCTCTGCTTCACTGATTAAGTAATGGAACATGAATTCCCAGAAGGGTTCAAACCCATGAATATTGAATCATATGATGGAACCACAGATCCCGCAGTATGGATTGAAGACTTTATCCTCCATATTCACATGGCGCGCGGCGATGATCTTCATGCCATCAAATACCTCCCCTTAAAACTCAAGGGGCCAACCCGACACTAGCTGAACAACCTGCCTGAAAACTCCATTGGCAGCTGGGAGGACTTGGAAGAAGCCTTCCTTGACAACTTCCAAGGTACATATGTTCGACCTCTAGATGCCGACGACTTAAGTCACATAATCCAACAGCCCGGAGAGTCAGCCAGGAAATTCTGGACTAGATTCTTAACCAAAAAGAACTAGATCGTCGACTATCCGGACGCCGAAGCCCTAGCGGCATTTAAACATAGCATCCGGGACAAACGGCTCGCCCGACACCTCGGCCAAGAAAAGCCGAAGTCCATGGCAGCCCCCACGGCACCCATGACCCGCTTTTGCGCGGGCGAAGATAGCTGGCTAGCCCGTAGTAATAACAATACAAGCGAACCTGGCACTTCGAAAGCCAGAAATAGCAACGACAAGCCCCGACGCAACATACATAATCGTTGAAGCAACGGTGATAATACCGATGACACGTCGGTCAACGCCGGATTCAGTGGCTCCAAGTCCGGTCAACGGAAGAAGCCATGTATAAGAAGTAATCAGGGCCCTTCCAACCTAGACTGCATACTCGATCGCCCATGTCAGATCCATGGCACCCCTGATAAACCAGCCAATCATACCCACAGGAGTTGTTGGGTCTTCAAACAGGCCGACAAGTTAAATGCCGAAGACAAGGAGAAGGGGTCGTAAAGCGAGAACAACGATGAAGAGCCCCGTCCACCGAACACAGGGGGACAGAAGAAGTTTCCCCCTCAAATCAAAACGGTGAACATGATATATGCCACCCATATCCCCAAGAGGGAGCGCAAACGCGCACTCAGGGACGTCTATGCGATAGAGCCAGTCGCCCCAAAATTCAACCCATGGTCGTCATGCCCGATCACTTTCGATCGTAGGGATCATCCGACCAGTATCCGTCATGGCGGGTCAGCCGCACCGGTCCTCGACCCAATAATTGATGGATTTCACCTCACACGACTCCTCATGGACAGTGGCAGCAGCCTCAACCTGCTTTACCAGGATACAGTGCGCAAAATGGGCATCGATCCATCAAGGATCAAGCCCACCAACACTACCTTTAAAGGAGTTATACCAGGTGTAGAGGCCCACTGCTCGGGCTCAATCACATTGGAGGTCGTCTTCGGATCTCCGGACAAGCGAGGAGTTAATCTTTGATATCGTCCCCTTCTGCAGTGGCTATCACGCACTGCTCGGACGAACTGCGTTTGCCCGATTCAATGCGGTGCAGCACTATGCTTATCTCAAGCTCAAGATGCCCAGACCACACAGTGTCATAACAATCAATGGAAATACGGAGCGCTCCCTCCGTACCGAGGAGCACACCGCTGCCCTGGCAGCAGAAGTACATAGCGGCCTCTGCAAGAAGAACCTTAATTCGGCAGCCATACTCCCGGACACTGTCAAACGAGTCCGGACTACCATGCGCCAGGACAACCCAGCTCGTCAAGAGCTCGACTAGCAATTCGGCCTCCGTCCCAGACCACACCAAGTGGCAGCGTTCACGCCGCGCGTACATAACTACGCACTCAAAATACCATGGGCATAGACGGAGGCATAACTAGATTGTGATCCATAATAAGGCTCGACCTCCCCTGGACACACATACTTTCACTTTTTCTTTTTTCCTCTTCAGGTTTCCTTTCCGTAGGCCCCTCTCGCCGGCCTCATAATCGGTCCTTTCGAAGGACGGACACACCAAGGTGGCAAGTAGCACAGACGTGCGGGGGAATCTCTAGATGTCCTTCTTGGCGATCACTCTACCTATTTTCAGGACCCGTACGCAGCTCCTCCTTGGTCTCGGCATGTTAAATGGACACTGTTTCTTCTCGCACTTTTTGTTCAAGTATGCTCTGACGTATTAATTAAAATTATAATGGAAAAAGTTTGCGGCCCAACATATGTGGCACTAGCTTCTTCTTTATTTTTATTTTCGCTATTTTAATTTGCATCAGTACACCTTGGTATGCCATAATCTGCCAGGGGCCTTATTGCGCCCCACACTATGGCAACAAGTCCGAACACTTTTACAGTATAGTTCGGTACCGCGAATTTAGCATTATATGCATTGGCTCCGAATCATGTCTTTGGTCAATAGTTCGGTTGCCCAGCTCCTGTGCTTACTACCTTACGTTCCGCTATATCGGCTAGGCTAGTAAAGGGAGAACTACTGTGATTGTGTCCTGGTTTATCCGGATGAGCACCTCAGTAGAGAAAGCCGAAAACTGACTGTCATGATGCGGCGTGAGCCGGTCAGCTCTTCGGAGGTTTCAAATCTTTAGCAATTTTACCCGCATCATGCGACGAATCGGTTCTTATCCGATCAGGTGTTTACAACACCCTAGTCTGGATACTAGTGGCTGCGCCTATATTTTCATTGTCAAACTCCTATGGCTAAGTGAGGGTAATAAAGCCACATAGTCTGATTGCTTGGTTCGTTGCGCTAAACATCTCCTTTACGGACCAAACTCTTGGATAAAGAGTGTTTAGATTCATCCTGAACACCCCCGTACTACCTACGTGGGGGCCGAAGCCGACGACTGGCCAACTCTCAGATTTGATGAAACAGCCGCACAAGAGGTAAAATTTTAAATAAACAAAACAGCAAAGCATTATATCACATATCAAGCCTTGTTTTAATCATACATGACATGATTAGATGAATGTATTCATTCAAAAATAATGTCCTTAGCACATAGCTCCGCCACAATGCGGGATCCCTTCAGAACATCTTGAAAATAACGCTCGGGCGTGCGGTGCTCCTTGCCCGTGGGCGGTCCTTCGGTCGCGAGCTTGATGGCATCCATCTTCACCCATTGTATCTTGACACGGGCGAAGGCCATCCGTGCACCTTCTATGCAGACCGACCGCTTGATGGCATCAATCCGAGGGTAGGCATTGACCAGCCGCTTCACGAGGCCGAAGTAGCTGCCGGGTATAGCTTCTACAGACCAGAGCCGGATTATTAAATCCTTCATGGCTAGTTCGGCCATCCTATGCAGCTCGACCAACTGTTTTAGCTGGTCGCTAAAGGGCACCGAATGTTCTGGTGCAAGGTATTGCGGCCAGAACAACTTCTCCATTGAGCTCCCCTCTTCGGCCCGGAAGAATTCCACAGCGTCAGAAACACTACGCGGCAAATCCGCAAACGCCCCTGGAGAACTCCAAATCCGGGTCAGTAAGAGATACCTCTGGCTCACATACTTGCTTTGCATTATAAAAGCCTTACCCAGCGTGATCTTCTTGGCCTCTTGGATCTCCTGGAGGGCGCGTTGGGCTTCGGCCCGGGCCTCTTGTGCGTTTTGGCAGGCCTTAGCAAGTTCGGACTCTTGGTCCGCATTCTGGCGCTCCAAGGACTCGCATTTCTTCACTGCATCCTGGAGCTCCTGCTGGACCTCACCAACCTTGGCCTCATGCTTTTCTCAGGCAGCTTTTTCCTTTACCGCTCTCTCCTCGGCCTCGGCCAGTGCCTTCTTGAGGGCCTCTACCTCGGTTGCCGCCCCTAATAAATGTCATGGCACTATGATCAGCTTACATCATTCACCCCTTTCGGACATACACAAGATCATTGCATACCTTGGGCATCCTCCAGCTGCTTTTTTGCACGGCTGAGCTCTTCCTCCGTTCGTTCCAGCCTCTGCTTCAGTCCGGGGACTTCGACATCATGAGAAGTCGCGGCCAGCAGCGACGCCTGCTTATTCACAAAGACATATATGATTAGTCTCCTGCAAAAAATTATTTGATCCTCTGTTCGGCTTTTCTTTCTGTACACCAGACAGAGTCTCAGGGGCTACTATCTATACTATAAATTTCTTTTCACATAAATGTAGCGCTTACCTCAAAGCCTGTTAGAAGGCTCGCGCGGGCTTCGGTCAGTCCGCTCTTCACAGACTGAATCTTCTCAATCACCGCACCCATGAGGGTACGGTGTTCCTCAACGATGGAAGCGCTTGGCACCGCCTCCAGTAGGGTATCCGGCGCCTCTGGTTGGACAGAGGTCACCGGTGGAATGGGCACACCTCCTTCCGATGAAGGAGACTGCTTGCCGGATTCTGGAGCCGTATAGGTCTCCAGGACCGTATTCGGCCGGGGGCCGAATTGGACATGGCCCCCATCACCAGTCTCCATGGGGATCTGCTCCCCCATGTGTCCGGTGGCCGAGGTCTCGCCCTCTGGCGCCGTCCTGACGACCTCCTGCATCTCTCCCTGGCCGAGGGTCCTTCGGGACAACACCTCGGCATCGTCCATGGCCTTGGGAGAGGAGGCCGTGGAAGGGACCCGCTGTCCATCACTTTCGGATCCAGCGAGTTCCCCGAAGACGAGGATCGCTCGAGGGCGGAACGAGCCGTACTGCAAATGCATGATTCAACATGATATAATTATAAAGTGAAAGAGGAGGATATATGAATGCATCAGGGTCTTTGGATACTCACGATTCGGCCAGGGGCTTGTTTCGAGGGCGCCGCTCTAGGCTTCTATCGACATCCGACGCGGAGCTATCTGCGAAGGAAGCCTTTCCCTTCTTGGATGCCTCCGCTTCCATATCTGTGGAGCCCGCCCTCTTCTTTCCCCACTCGGGGAGGGGGAAGTTGCTTTCTTCCTACTCTTCCTCCTCCTCGTCGTCTTCGGGGGCGGAGTGAGTTTCGGCATCTTTGGATGCCACGTCCGAAGTACCCTTGGGACGGAGGCCTCCTCTGGTCCCCTTGGCCTTCTTCTTGGCCTTCTTCTCCGGCGCCACGTAGGGCACCAGAACCAGCATCTTCGTAGCGGGATGGCTGGTTCCTCGGGCAGCGGAGCCAAACACCGAATCCGCTCCGCCTTCTTTGTCCAACCCTGAAAAGGCAAAATAGGGAAGTTGGGACATCCTCCTTGAGCAAGCCAGAAAGGGATACTCCTTGAAGCACGGAAAACTTACGAACTGGCGGGATGGGACAGATCCTGCCCGCAGTCCTCGGTTGTCTCCGACCACGCCTCGTTGGCCTTGAAGAGCACCTTCCAGATGTTTTCATGCGTAGTTTCGAAGAATTGTCGCAGGGTCTTGTGCTTGGCCGGATTGAACTCCCATAGATGGCAAGCCCGGTTCTGGCATGGAAGGATCCAGCGAATTACCATCACCTGAATCACATTGACGAGCTTGACATTCTTGTCCATCATGCTCCTGATGCGCGTCTGAAGCGCAGTCAACTCGTCCGACGAAGACCAATCCAGTCCCTTCTCCTGCCAGGAGGTAAGCCGCATTGGGGGCCTGGACTTAAATTCAGGAGCCACAACCTAGGTAGCATCGCGGGGCTCAGTGACGTAGAACCACCTTCTGCCACCCCTTGACGGTCTCCACGAAGGTGCCTTTGGGCCACGGGACGTTGGACATTTTGCTCACCATGGCGCCTCCGCATTCTGCGTGTTCGCCGCCCACCACCTTCGGCTTCACATTGAAGGTCTTCAGCCATAGTCCGAAGTGGGGGGGGGATGCGGAGGAAGGCCTCACACACGACGATAAACGCCGAGATGGCGAGGAAGGAATTGGGGGTCAGATCATGGAAATCCAGCCCATAGTAGAACATGAGTCCGCGGACGAATGGGTGGAGAGGAAATCCCAGCCCGCGGACAAAGTGAGGGATGAACACGACCCTCTCATGGGGCTCCGGAGTGGGGACGATCTATCCCTTAGCAGGAAGCCGATGGGCGATCTCCCTGGCCAAATATCCAGCCTCCCGAAGTTGAGTGATGTCCTTCTCCTTGACGGTGGAGGCCATCCACTTTCCCTGCGCTCCGGACATGGTTGGAGTGCTTTCTTGGGTCAGGAAAGATGAGAACTTGGGCGCTGGAGCTCGAGAGTGGGTAGGCAGAAAGAGAGAAGGCGTGGGTGGAAGAGATGAATCCTTATCTCCTTATAAAGGCAGTGAATATCAAACGCCTCCCCACTCGCCATGAAACTCGCCTATTCCCCAGGGGTTGTGCGGGCGGCACGGTTGGATTACCCATACCCGTATTGATGATAATCCCGCAATAAGGGGACATGATCTCTGCTTTGACGAGACGTGCCAATAAAGCCACATCACGAAATATGGAGCGGTAGGCCAAGAAACGGTTCGAAATAATAACCGGGCAGGGATGTGATGTCACGTTACAAAAAGTTGTTAGCAGATGGGACTCGTGAAATATTATACTCTCTACGGTGGTGTGTGGTACTTGTTTTGCAGATCCGAACACGTTCGTTGTTTGAAGACTGTGTTGGAGTATTCAGAGAAGGAACCCGCCTTGCAATGCCGAAGACAATCCGCGCGCCAGAAACCTTGTCATTGAAGCCAGGTTTAGGGGCTACTGAGGGAGTCCTGGACTAAGGGGTCCTCGGGCGTCCGGCCTGTTGGACATGGGCCGGACTATTGGGCCATGAAGATACACGATAGAAGACTTTCTCCCGTGTCCAGATAGGACTCTCCTTTGCGTGGATGGCAAGCTAGGCAGCCGGATGTACTATTTCCTTTCTATGTAACCGACTTTGTACAACCCCAGTCCCCTCTGGTGTCTATATAAACCGGAGGGTTTATTTCATAGGGACAATCATAATCAGATAGGCTAGACTTCTAGGGTTTTAGCCATTATGATATCATGGTAGATCAACTCTTGTAACCCCCATACTCATCAATATTAATCTAGCAGGACGTAGGGTTTTACCTCCATCGAGAGGGCCCAAACCTGGGTAAACATTGTGTTCCCTGTCTCTTGTTACCATCAACCTCAGACGCACAGTTCGGGACCCCCTACCCGAGATCCACCAGTTTTGACACCGATAGTAGGTACTGTACGGAGTACTAGTACTGTGATCACTCAAACAAGTTGTCTGGCATCGATATGACCTTACACTGTTGGTATGTGTCTCGTATGTCAAGCGGCATGCTATAGTCACCATCACCTGTCCACTTCCCGCAACACATATTCGCTTCTCCATCCTTGTCCGCACATAATCGTCCAATCTTCCATCCCTGCTAAGGCGCCTCCCCCTCTTCCAAAAACCAAGCACTAACAATGGCAGAACCGAGCAGTGTCTGCCGAAAGAGTGGCTGGAATTCGCTCCCCACAGAGGTAATCAAGCTCATTGTTTCGCGTGTGGACAATCTCAGTACCATACTGCTCGCCGCGTGCTCGTCGGGGTTGTACCGTTTACTCAAAGCCCTCAGGCCGAAGCTTTTTAAGCCAGCTCCTTGCTTGCTGATGCCGCCTGATCTTCAGAAATGGCGTGTCACATAGCATAACGATCATAGGGTGGCGAGCATCAACCCTCTTGACTGCGATCCGATCCCCTTCACCCTCAACTACATTAACGGTATGTACTGCGTCGGCATGAACACGTCTTGGATGGTGCTCGTCAACGGTGGCGGCAGCTGGATGCTCGTGGAGGTCTACACCTGACGATTGATCCCCCTTCCTTCGATTAACACTGCACTACTTTGGCACCGCGACCCAGAATACTCGAAATCTTACAGTATCCAACATGATACCAAGTTTGATTTGCTCAAGGTTGTAATCTGCCAAGTGCCCACAAGATCTGTGAATTATAAAGACTTTAGGCTAATTGCGTTCTTCAACAGCGGTCTCGCCTATCTGACAGGTCACTGCGGTAAGTGGATAAATCTGCACATCCATCGCAGGATCATACATCATCCATGGTTCTCCGATGCCATTGAACACAAGGGCTTCATTTACGCTGTCGACTTCTTCTATGTCTGGACGTATTGCTGGCCTACTCCAGTCATCGCTGCAAATGGCTGTTACAGTAGTATGCTACTTTCCATGATATCATGATGGCTTGCTTATATTACTGTCAACATTTACTAAAAAAATATTCATGCTCATAACATGTTGTTCTTAAGATTGACTACATTAAGAGCCCTTTTTATTTGACTCCAACTTGATATGATGTTGCAGGTCGCCTGGTGTCCCTACTCTTCCTAATCCCAGAACCTTTCAAAGAAAAGCGGCATGGTAGTTGCAGGTGGTTCCTGGCTCGATCAGACGATGGCGAACGATTGATGATCGTTCGCACGTACCAGACGTGTTGTTTCGTGGAATACAATCACAATCACTGCAAGGTATTTGAGCAGGATCCCAGCTTCTCTGGGCCTTCAGGAATTTTTGACTGGAGGCTGGTAAGTAGCCTTGGTACATGCTCTCTGTTTCTCGGACTGAATTATCCGATTAATCAGGAGATAACCGACGACAAGGATCATGATGGTAGTGCGGTTTCGTTCATCAGGCAAAACCGTGTGTACACAGCGTACCATGAGTCTCTGCATGCACCATACCCTAATATGTGCCGCCACGCTCTGTAGCCCAAAGTAGGAGAGAGGGTCGCAAGTATCAGACTTCGACCTACTGGCTAGAGTTTCCCCCGTTAGGCACCCATCTGGTTCAAGCCGTTAGCCAATCTCCGCAGCTTAATAAATAGTAACGTCTAACTGAGCCAGTTAGTTAGATGTGTACTCTTGGTATAGTAGGATCTTTATTTAGTTTGATGCATACACTTGTTCTTTTTTGGTAGCCCTTTTGTAATAATGGCTGATGTTTGGTTTGGAAGAGAGAGCTATGTCTTTACTCTTCTGGCCTGGTTACTGCTTCTGTTGCACCCCAACCCTGGTTGCTATTGCTGTTGTTTTCAATGTATAATCAATAGTATATTTGGTCCGTTGGTTGAATAAATGTGTTGTTAGAACGACAAACACAATGTTTTGGAATTCATTGCATGGTCCGATCCTTTAGTGCCCCGTACCATACGTAACACATACTATTTTTCGTACGGAACACATTTTCCACTTGTTGATAACATGCAACCCACTGATGAAGGACCAATAGAGGAGCCCATAATTAACTGGAAGGGAGGCTCTCACTTGAATCTGGCCCAGGTACATGCTCATGGTCCCCTAAACATAAATAAGTAAATAAATAAATAAATAAAGCTAAATGCTCATGCACCAGTTCTTTAAATTCATGATTTAACAGGAGGATATTATTTCCTATGATAGTGTCGTTACATTCCGTCGATATACTTCTTCGGCAAAGATAGCGACCAGTCTTTTTTCTCCCACCATTTTTTCCTGCAACCAGCGGACCCATGCAAATCGTAGTCAACGTCGTAAATAGTTCCGGTCCATTTTTATTTTTCAATAAGAATGTCCAAACTCGTCCAGCACATTGGCGACAACACTTTATCCTCCGCCTTGGTGCACTCGCCGTGGCGCCGCCTTCCGACCGTGTCAACATGGTGAATCGGGACATCACTGTAGATGTGAGTATGACAGTACGAACCTGTTGGTAAACGTAGTAATTTCAAAAAAAATTCCTACGCACACGCAAGATCATGGTGATGCATAGCAACGAGAGGGGAGAGCGTCGTCCATGTACCCTCGTAGACCGTTAAGCGGAAGCGTTATAACAACATGGTTGATGTAGTCATACGTCTTCATGATCGACCGATCCTCAGCACCGAATGTACGGCACCTCCGTGTTTAGCACACGTTCATCTTGGTGACGTCCCGCGAACTCACGATCCAGTAGAGCTCGAGGGAGAGTTTCGTCAGCACAACGGCGTGGTGATGATGTTGATGAAGCTACCATCGCAGGGTTTCGCCTAAGCAGTGCTATGATATAACCAAGGTGGATTATGGTGCAGGGGGCACCGCACACGGCTAAGAGATCAACAGATCAATTGTTGTGTCTATGGGGTGCCCCCTGCCCCCGTATATAAAGGAGCTAGGGGGGAGGTGGCTGACCAAGGAGGAGGGCGCCCCAAGGGGGGAGTCCTACTCCCACCGGGAGTAGGACTCCCTCTTTTCCTAGTTGGAGTAGGAGAGGAGAAGGAAGGGAGAGAGGAAGAGAAGGAAAGGGGGGCGCCGCCCCCCCTCCTTGTCCAATTCGGACTAGAGCGGGAGGGGGTGCGCGGCTGCCCTTGGCCGCCCCTCCTCTTCTCCCACTAAGGCCCATTAGGCCCAATATACTCCCCGGGGGGTTCCGGTAACCCCCCAGTACTCCGGTAAATGTGCAAAACCTCCCGGAACCCTTCCGGTGTCCGAACATAGTCATCCAATATATCGATCTTTACGTCTCGACCATTTCGAGACTCCTCGTCATGTACGTGATCATGTCCGGGACTCTGAACTACCTTCGGTACATCAAAATACAAAAAACTCATAATACCGATCGTCACAGAACTTTAAGCGTGCGCACCCTACGGGGCCGAGAACTATGTAGACATGACCGAGACATGTCTCCGGTCAATAACCAATAGCGGAACCTGGATGCTCATATTGGTTCCTACATATTCTACGAAGATCTTTATCAGTCAAACCGCATAACAACATACGTTGTTCCCTTTGTCATCGGTATGTTACTTGCCCGAGATTCGATCATTGGTATCTGAATACCTAGTTCAATCTCGTTACCGGCAAGTCTCTTTACTCGTTCCATAATGCAACATACCGCAACTAACTCATTAGTCACATTGCTTGCAAGGCTTATAGTGATGTGCATTACCGAGAGGGCCCAGAGATACCTCTCCGACAATCGGAGTGACAAATCCTATTCTTGATCTATGCCAACTCTGCAAATACCACCGGAGACACATGTAGAGCACCTTTATAATCACCCAGTTGCGTTGTGAAGTTTGGTAGCACACAAAGTGTTCCTCCAGTATTCGGGAGTTGCACAATCTCATAGTCATAGGAACATGTATAAGTCATGAAGAAAACAATAGCAGTAAACTTAAACGATCAAGTGCTAAGCTAATGAAATGGGTCAAGTCAATCATATCATTCTCCTAATGATTTGATCCCGTTGATCAAATAACAACTCATGTCTATGGCTAGGAAACTCAACCATCTTTGATCAACGAGCTAGTCAAGTAGAGGCATACCAATGACACTATGTTTGTCTATGTATTCACACATGTATTATGTTTCCGGTTAATACAATTCTAGCATGAATAATAAGCATTTATCATGATATAAGGAAATAAATAATAACTTTATTATTGCCTCTAGGGCATATTTCCTTCAGTCTCCCGCTTGCACTAGAGTCAATAATCTAGATTACATAGTAATGATTCTAACACCCATGGAGTCTTGGTGCTGATCATGTTTTGCTCGTGGAAGAGGCTTAGTCAACGGGTCTACAACATTTAGATCCGTATGTATCTTGCAAATCTCTATGTCTCCCACCTGGACTTGATCCCGGATGGAATTGAAGTGTCTCTTGATGTGCTTGGTTCTCTTGTGAAATCTGGATTCCTTTGCCAAGGCAATAGCACCAGTATTGTCACAAAAGATTTTCATTGGACCCGATGCACTAGGTATAACACCTAGATCGGATATGAACTCCTTCATCCAGACTCCTTCATTTGCTGCTTCCGAAGCAGCTATGTACTCCGCTTCACATGTGGATCCCGCCATGATGCTTTGTTTAGAACTGCTCCAACTGACAGCTCCCCCGTTCAATATAAACACGTATCTGGTTTGTGATTTAGAATCGTCCGGATCAGTGTCAAACCTTGCATCGACGTAACCATTTACGACAAGCTCTTTGTCACCTCCATAAATGAGAAACATATCCTTAGTCCTTTTCAGGTATTTCAGGATGTTCTTGACCGTTGTCCAGTGATCCACTCCTGGATTACTTTGGTACCTCCCTACTAAACTAATAGCAAGGCACACATCAGGTCTGGTACACAACATTGCATACATGATAGAGCCTATGGCTGAAGCATAGGGAACACTTTTCATTTTCTCTCTATCTTCTGGAGTGGTCGGGCATTGAGTCTTACTCAACTTCATACCTTGTAACACATGCAATAACCCTTTCTTTGCTTGATCCATTTTGAACTTCTTCAAAACTTTATCGAGGTATGTGCTTTGTGAAAGTCCAATTAAGCGTCTTGATCTATCTCTATAGATCTTGATGCCCAATATATAAGCACCTTCTCCGAGGTCTTTCATTGAAAAACTCTTATTCAAGTATCCTTTTATGCTATCCAGAAATTCTATATCATTTCCAATCAACAATATGTCATCCACATATAATATTAGAAATGCTGCAGAGCTCCCACTCACTTTCTTGTAAATACAGGCTTCTCCAAAAGTCTGTATAAAACCATATGCTTTGATCACACTATCAAAACGTTTATTCCAACTCCGAGAGGCTTGCACCAGTCCATAAATGGATCGCTGGAGCTTGCACACTTTGTTAGTACCCTTTGGATTGATGAAACCTTCTGGTTGCATCATATACAACTCTTCTTCCAGAAATCCATTCAGGAATGCAGTCTTTACATCCATTTGCCAAATTTCATAACCATAAAATGCGGCAATTGCTAACATGATTCGGACGGTCTTAAGCATCGCTACGGGTGAGAAGGTCTCATCGTAGTCAACTCCTTGAACTTGTCAAAAACCTTTCACAACAAGTCGAGCTTTGTAGACAGTAATGTTACCGTCAGCGTCAGTCTTCTTCTTGAAGATCCATTTATTCTCGATGGTTGCCGATCATCAGGCAAGTCAACCAAAGTCCACACTTTGTTCTCATACATGGATCCCATCTCAGATTTCATGGCTTCAAGCCATTTTGCGGAATCTGGGCTCATCATCGCTTCCTCATGGTTCGTAGGTTCATCATGGTCAAGTAACATGACCTCCAGAACAGGATTACCGTACCACTCTGGTGCGGATCTTACTCTGGTTGACCTATGAGGTTCAGTAGTAACTTGATCTGAAGTTTCATGATCATCATCATTAGCTTCCTCACTAATTGGTGTAGGTGTCACAGGAACCGGTTTCTGTGATGAACTACTCTCCAATAAGGGAGTAGGTATAGTTACCTCATCAAGTTCTACTTTCCTACCACTCACTTCTTCCGAGAGAAACTCCTCTAGAAAGGATCCATTCTTAGCAACAAATGTCTTGCCTTCGGATCTTTCAGATCTGTGATAGAAGGTGTACCCAATAGTCTCCTTTGGGTATCCTATGAAGACACATTTCTCCGATTTGGGTTCAAGCTTATCAGGTTGAAGCTTTTTCACATAAGCATCGTAGCCCCAAACTTTAAGAAACGACAACTTTGGTTTCTTGCCAAACCACAGTTCATAAGGCGTCGTCTCAACAGATTTCGATGGTGCCCTATTTAATGTGAATGCAGCTGTCTCTAAAGCATAACCCCAAAACGATAGCGGTAAATCAGTAAGAGACATCATAGATCGCACCATATCTAGTAAAGTACGATTACGATGTTCGGACACACCATTACGCTGTGGTGTTCCGGGTGGCGTGAGTTGCGAAACTATTCCACATTGTTTCAAATGTAGACCAAACTCGTAACTCAAATATTCTCCTCCACGATCAGATCGTAGAAACCTTATTTTCTTGTTATGCTGATTTTCCACTTCACTCTGAAATTCTTTGAACTTTTCACATGTTTGAGACTTATGTTTCATTAAGTAGATATACCCATATCTGCTCAAATCATCTGTGAAGGTGAGAAAACAACGATACCCGCCGCGAGCCTCAATATTCATCGGACCACATACATCGGTATGTATGATTTCCAATAAGTCTGTTGCTCGCTCCATTGTTTCGGAGAACGGCGTTTTAGTCATCTTGCCCATGAGGCATGGTTCGCAAGCACCAAGTGATTCATAATCAAGTGATTCCAGAAGTCCATCAATATGGAGTTTCTTCATGCGCTTTACACCAATATGACCCAAACGGCAGTGCCAGAGATAAGTTGCACTATCATTATCATCTCTGCATCTTTTGGCTTCAACATTATGAATATGTGTATCACTACTATCGAGATTCAACACAAATAGACCACTTTTTAAGGGTGCATGACCATAAAAGACATTAATCATATAAATAGAACAACCATTATTCTCAGATTTAAATGAATAACCGTCTCGCATGAAACAAGATCCAAATATAATGTTCATGCTTAACGTTGGCACCAAATAACAATTATTTAGGTCTAAAACTAATCTGAAGGTAGATGTAGAGGTAGCGTGCCAACGGCTATCACATCGACTTTGGAACCATTTCCCACGCGCATCGCCACCTCGTCCTTAGCCAGTCTTCGCTTAATCTGTAGTCCCTGTTTCGAGTTGCAAATATTAGCAACAGAACCAGTATCAAATACCTAGGTGCTACCGCGAGCTCTAGTAAGGTACACATCAATAACATGTATATCACATATACCTTTTTTCACCTTGCCATCCTTCTTATCCGCCAAATACTTGGGGCAGTTCCGCTTCTAGTGACCAGTCCCTTTGCAGTAGAAGCACTCAGTCTCAGGCTTAGGTCCAGACTTGGGTTTCTTCTCTTGAGCAGCAACTTGTTTGCCGTTCTTCTTGAAGTTCCATTTCTTCTTACCTTTACCCTTTTTCTTGAAACTGGAGGTCTTGTTGACCATCAACACTTAATGCTCCTTCTTGATTTCTACCTCACAACCTTTAGCATTGCGAAGAGCTCGGGAATCGTCTTATCCATCCCTTGCATATTATAGTTCATCACAAAGCTATTGTAGCTTGGTGGTAGTGATTGAAGAACTCTGTCAATGACACTATCAAATGGAAGATTAACCCCCACCTGAGTCAAGTGGTTATGATACCCAAACATTCTGAGTATATGTTCACTCACAGAACTATTCTCCTCCATCTTGCAGCTGTAGAACTTATTGGAGACTTCATATCTCTCAATCCAGGCATTTGCTTGAAATATTAATTTCAACTCCTGGAACATCTCATATGCTCCATGACGTTCAAAACGTCGTTGAAGTCCCGGTTCTAAGCTGTAAAGCATGGCATACTGAACTATTGAGTATTCATCAGCTTTGCTCTGCCAGGCGTTCATAACATCTGGCGTTGCTCCTGCAGCGGGTTTGGCACCCAGCGGTGCTTCCAAGACGTAATTCTACCGTGCAGCAATGAGGATAATCCTCAAGTTACGAACCCAGTCCATGTAATTGCTACCATCATCTTTCAACTTTGCTTTCTCAAGGAATGCATTAAAATTCAACGGAACAATAGCACGTGCCATCTATCTACAATAACATAGACAAGCAAAATAATATCAGGTACTAAGTTCATGATAAATTTAAGTTCAATTAATCATATTACTTAAGAATTCCCACTTAGATAGACATCCCTCTAATCATCTAAGTGATCATGTGATCCATATCAACTAAACCATAACCGATCATCACGTGAAATGGAGTAGTTTTCAATGGTGAACATCACTATGTTGATCATATCTACTGTATGATTCACGCTCGACCTTTCGGTCTCAGTGTTCCGAGGCCATATCTGCATATGCTAGGCTCGTCAAGTTTAACCTGAGTATTCTGCGTGTGCAAAACTGTCTTACACCCGTTGTAGATGAACGTTGAGCTTATCACACCCGATCATCATGTGGTGTCTTAGCACGACGAACTTTGGCAACGGTGCATACTCAGGGAGAACACTTTTTACCTTGAAATTTAGTGAGAGATCATCTTATAATGCTACCATCAAACAAAGAAAAATAAGATGCATAAAGGATAAACATCACATGCAATCAATATAAGTGATATGATATGGCCATCATCATCTTGTGGCTTTGATCTCCATCTCCAAAGCACCGTCATGATCACCATCGTCACCGGCGCGACACCTTGATCTCCACCGTAGCATCGTTGTCGTCTCGCCAACTATTGCTTCTACAACTATCACTACCGCTTAGTGATAAAGTAAAGCAATTACATGGCGATTGCATTGCTTACAATAAAGCGACAACCATATGGATCCTGCCAGTTGCCGATAAATCCATTACAAAACATGATCATATCATAAAATAAATATAGCATCATGTCTTGACCATATCAGATCACAACATGCCCTGCAAAAACAAGTTAGACGTCCTCTACTTTGTTGTTGCAAGTTTTACGTGGCTGCTACGGGCTGAGCAAGAACCGTTCTTACCTACGCATCAAAACCACAACGATAGTTCGTCAAGTTAGTGTTGTTTTAACCTTCTCAAGGACCGGGCGTACCTACACTCGGTTCAACTAAAGTTGGAGAAACTGACACCCGCCAGCCACTTGTGTGCAAAGCACGTCGGTAGAACCGGTCTCGTGTATGCGTACGTGTAATGTCGGTCTGGGCCGCTTCATCCAACAATACCACCGAACCAAAGTATGACATGATGGTAAGCAGTATGACTTGTATCGCCCACAACTCACTTGTGTTCTACTCGTGCATATAACATCTACGCATAAACCTGGCTCTGATGCCATTGTTGGTAGACGTAGTAATTTCAAAAAAATTCCTACGCACATGCAAGATCATGGTGATGCATAGCAACGAGAGGGGAGAGTGTCGTCCATGTACCCTTGTAGACCGTTAAGTGGAAGCGTTATAACAACACGGTTGATGTAGTCATACGTCTTCATGATCGACCGATCCTCAGCACCGAATGTACGGCACCTCCGTGTTTAGCACACGTTCATCTTGGTGACGTCCCGCGAACTCACGATCCAGTAGAGCTCAAGGGAGAGTTTCGTCAGCATGATGGTGTGGTGAAAATGTTGATGAAGCTACCGTCGCAGGGCTTCGCCTAATCACCGCTACGATATAACCGAGGTGGATTATGGTGGAGGGGGGCACCGCACACGGCTAAGAGATCAACAGATCAATTGTTGTGTCTATGGGGCGCCCCCGCCCCCGTATATAAAGGAGCTAGGGGGGAGGCGGACGGCTAAGGAGGAGGGCGTGCTAAGGGGGGAGTCCTCCTCCCATCGGGAGCAGGACTCCCTCTTTTCCTAGTTGGAGTAGGAGAGGAGAAGGAAGGGAGAGAGGAAGAGAAGGAAAGGGGGGGGGGCGCCACACCCTCCTTGTCCAATTCAGACTAGAGGGGGAGGGGCATGCGGCTACCCTTGGTCGCCCCTCCTCTTCTCCCACTAAGGCCCATTAGGCCCAATATACTCCCCGGGGGGTTCCGATAACCCCCCGGTACTCCGGTAAATGTCCGAAACCTCCCGGAACCCTTCCAGTGTCCGAACATAGTCATCCAATATATCAATCTTTACGTCTCGACCATTTCGAGACTCCTCGTCATGTGCGTGATCATATCTGGGACTCCAAACTACCTTCGGTACATCAAAATACAAAAAACTCATAATATTGAGCGTCACAGAACATTAAGCGTGCGGACCCTACGGGTTCGAGAACTATATAGACATGACCGAGACATGTCTCCGGTCAATAGCCAATAGCGGAACCTGGATGCTCATATTGGTTCCTACATATTCTATGAAGATCTTTATCAGTCAAACCGCATAACAACATACGTTGTTCCTTTTGTCATCGGTATGTTACTTGCCCGAGATTCGATCGTCGGTATCTCAATACCTAGTTCAATCTCATTACCGGCAAGTATCTTTACTCATTCCTTAATGCAACATCCCGCAACTAACTCATTAGTCACATTGCTTGCAAGGCTTATAGTGATGTGCATTACCGAGAGGGCCCAGAGATACTTCTCCGACAATCGGAGTGACAAATCCTATTCTTGATCTATGCCAACTCCACGAATACCATCGGAGACACATGTAGAGCACCTTTATAATCACCCAGTTATGTTGTGACATTTGGTAGCACACAAAGTGTTCCTCCGGTATTCGGGAGTTGCACAATCTCATAGTCATAGGAACATGTATAAGTCATGAAGAAAGCAATAGCAGTAAACTTAAACGATCAAGTGCTAAGCTAATGAAATGGGTCAAGTCAATCACATCATTCTCCTAATGATGTGATCCCTTTGATCAAATAACAACTCATGTCTATGGCTAGGAAACTTAACCATCTTTGATCAACGAGCTAGTCAAGTAGAGGCATACTAGTGACACTATGTTTGTCTATGTATTCACACATGTATTATGTTTCCGGTTAATACAATTCTAGCATGAATGATAAACATTTATCATGATATAAGGAAGTAAATAATAACTTTATTATTGCCTCTAGGGCATAATCCTTCAGGACCCACCAGGTCCACTCCCGAACACAAGCAAATCACCTCTTTTACTACTCAGATGCACCCATCGTTTTTTACTCTAATCCACCCTGCTGATATCTGGCACCCACATCATTTTGAACGTATAGTCAATTAACGACAGAATTGCACAATTTTTTTGAGGATTTGTTCGGAGGAGCAGGCTATAAACTGGGTTGTGCGGTTTTTGTGGCCCGTATAACAACATGACCAGCCCAACAATTTTTTCTTCAAGAACACTCAAGCTAGGCCTATTTGTTTTCTCCGACTTACTGGGTTGCAAATCTTTCAAGACGAGGAGGGATGCATTCCAGCCTGGCCAAAGAGTTTGGTCAGTATCTGTTAAAAGTAAATGGGAAAATTAGTTTCTTTTATTTTCATTTTTGTTCTTCACTCATATTTTATATTTCATTAGATTTTAACATGACACAATACTAATTTATTTTAAATTTGATTTAGTATGGCTAATAGTTTTTGGATTAAGAATATTTTGTTCCTAGAAAAAATTGTGAATTTTCAAAATTTCGCACATTTTTAGTTCAATTTTTAACCCTGGTACTGACCAGAAAATGGGCAGCAATTCTAAAAATGGAAAATGGGCTGCAATAAATTCCATATGAATTAGAAAATGAGTAAAAATTATAAAAACAATAGCAAATGGGCTATACACACCACAAATTTCGAGGCTGACTTGTTTACGCAAGGCATTGTTAGTCAACACACGATTCTAGCAGCAGTGACTGTTGGATGTCCATCCAACGGCTTACATGCTTCTTCAATCTCTGATCTTCCTGCTCCAGCCGCCTAAACTAGCACCGTCGGGACTGCCTGCTCCCTCCTCTTGTGGCCCGCTGTCATGCTGCGCAGGCTTCACCGGCCCACCCTACTCCCTCCGCTCGCCTGGCCGCACACAATCAACTGCCTCCTTATTACGCGAAAAAATGATTCATCCCACTGACATCTAGGGCGCACCGGTTCGGAGGCTGACCTATGGGCCTACTAAGTTGACGCGTACATAGGGCTTTGTCAACTTAGTCAACAAACTATGCTAGCAGCAGTGACCGTTGGATTTGAATCGAACGGTCCTGCTGTTTCTTCAATCGCTGCTCTTCTTGCACCAGCCGCCTGCTACCTCTTGAGCATGCGTTGGTTTTCCCTTAAAGAGGAAAGGGTGGTGCAGCAAAGGAGCGTAAGTATTTCCCTCAGTTTTTGAGAACCAAGGTATCAATCCAGTAGGAGACTACATGCAAGTCACCTAGTACCTGCACAAACAATCAAGAACCTTGCAACCAATGCGATAAAGGGGTTGCCAATCCCTTCACGGCCACTTGCAAAAGTGAGATATGATAAAGATAATAAGATAAATATTTTTGGTATTTTTGTTGTATAGATTGAAAAGTAAAGATTGCAAAATAAATAGTATACTAGAATTATAGATCAGAAACTTATATGATGTAAAGTAGACCCCGGGGCCATAGTTTAACTAGTGGCTTCTCTCAAGATAGCATATATTACGGTGGATGAACAAATTACTGCCGAGCAATTGATAGAAAAGCGCATAGTTATGAGAATATCTAGGCATGATCATGAACATAGGCATCACGTCTGTGTCAAGTAGACCGAAACGATTCTGCATCTACTACTATTACTCCACACATCGACCGCTATCCAGCATGCATCTAGAGTATTAAGTTCATAAGAACAGAGTAACACATTAGGCAAGATGACATGATGTAGAGAGATAAACTCAAGCAATATGATATAACCCCCATCTTTTTATCCTCGCTGGCAACAATACAATACATGTCGGTTCCCTTTTTGTCACTAGGATCGAGCATCGCAAGATTGAACCCAAAGCTGCACTTCTCCCATTGCAAGAAAGATCAATCTAGTAGGCCAAACCAAACTGATAATTCGAAGAGACTTGCAAAGATATCAAATCATCCATATAAGAATTTAGAGAAGAATCAAATATTGTTCACAGATAATCTTGATCATAAATCCACAATTCATCGGATCTCGACAAACACACCGCAAAAAGTATTACATCAAATAGATCTCCAAGAACATCAAGGAGAACTTTGTATTGAGAACCAAAGAGAGAGAAAAAGCCATCTAGCTAATAACTATGGACCCGAAGGTCTGTGGTAAAATACTCACACATCATTGGAGAGGCTATGGTGTTGATGTAGAAGCCCTCCGTGATCGAATCCCCCTCCGGTAGATCGCCAAAAAAGGCCCCAAGATGGGATCTCACGGGTACAGAAGGTTGCGGCGGTGGAAAAGTGGTTTCGTGGCTCCCCTGGATGTTTTCAGGGTATAAGAGTATATATAGGTGAAAGAAGTAGGTCGGTGGAGCTCCATGGGGCCCACGAGGGTGGGGGCGCGCCTACCCCCCTAGGCACGCCTCCCTACCTCGTGGCCGCCTCATTGCTTCCTTAACCTCCACTCCAAGTCTCGTGGATTGCGTTTGTTCCAAAAAAGATCCTCGCGAAGGTTTCGTTCCGTTTGGATTCTGTTTGATATTCCTTTTCTGGGAAACACTAAAATAGGCAAAAAAACAACAACTGGCACTGGGCCTCTGGTTAATAGGTTAGTCCCAAAATAATATAAAAGTGCACAATAAAGCCCATTAAACATCCAAAACAGATAATATAATAGCATGGAACAATAAAAAATTATAGATATGTTGGAGACGTATCAGCATCCCCAAGCTTAATTCCTGCTCGTCCTCGAGTAGGTAAATGATAAAAACAGAATTTTTGATGTGGAATGCTACCTAACATAATTCTTAATGTAATTCTCTTTATTGCAGCATGAATGTTTAGATCCAAAAGATTCTATACAGAAGTTTAATATTGACATAAAAATAATAATACTTCAAGCATGCTAACCAAGCAATTATGTCTTATCAAAATAACATAGCCAAATAAAGCTTATCCCTACAAAATCATATAGTTTGGCCATGCTTCATTTTCGTCACACAAAATGCTCCCATCATGCACAACCCCGATGACAAGTGAAGCAATTGTTTCATACTTAGCCTTTTCAAACTCTTTCAACTTTCACACAATATATGAGCGCGAGCCATGGACATAGCACTATGGGTGGAATAGAATATGATGATGGAGGTTGTGTGAGAAGACAAAAAATAAGAAAATCTCACATTGACGCGGCTAATCAACGGGCTATGGAGATGCCCATCAATTGCTGTCAATGCAAGGAGTAGGGATTGCCATGCAACAGATGCACTAGAGCTATAAATATATGAAAGCTCAACAAAAGAAACTAAGTGGGTGTGCATCCAACTTGCTTGCTCACGAAGACCTAGGGCATTTTGAGGAAGCCCATCATTGGAATATACAAGCCAAGTTCTATAATGAAAAATTCCCACTAGTATATGAAAGTGACAAAATAAGAGACTCTCTATCATGAAGATCATGGTGCTACTTTGAAGCACAAGTGTGGAAAAAGGATAGTAACATTGCCCCTTCTCTCTTTTTCTCTCATTTTTTATTTGGGCCTTTTTTAATGGCCTCTTCTTTTTTTGTCCGGAATCTCATCCCTACTTGTGGGGGAATCATAGTCTCCATCATCCTTTCCTCACATGCGACAATGCTCTAATAATGAAAATTGTCACACTTCTATTAACTTACAACTCAAGATTACAACTCGATACTTTGAACAAAATATGACTCTATGTGAATGCTTCTGGCGGTGTACCGACATGTGCAATGAATTAGGAGTGACATGTATGAAAGAATTATGAAGGTGGCTTTGCCACAAATACGATGTCAACTTCATGATCATGCAATGCAATATGACAATGATGGAGAGTGTCATAATAAACGGAATGGTGGAAAGTTGCATGGCAATATATCTCGAAATGGCTATGGAAACGCCATAATAGGTAGGTATGGTGGCTGTTTTGAGGAAGATATATGGAGGCTTATGTGTGATAGAGCGTATCATATCATGGGGTTTGGATGTACCGGCGAAGTTTGCACCAACTCTCGAGGTGAGAAAGGGCAATGCACGGTACCGAAGAGGCTAGCAATGATGGAAGGGTGAGAGTGCATATAATCCATGGACTCAACATTAGTCATAAAGAACTCACATACTTATTGCAAAAATCTACAAGTCATCAAAACCAAGCACTACGCACATGCTCCTAGGGGGATAGATTGGTAGGAAAACACCATCGCTCGTCCCCGACCGGCACTCATAAGGAAAGCAATCAAAGAACACCTCATGCTTCAAATTTGTCACACAACGTTTACCATACGTGCATGCCACGGGACTTGCCAACTTCAACCCAAGTATTTACCAATTTCACAATTACTCAACTAGCACAACTCTAATATTACCATCTTTATATCTCAAAACAACTATCAAGTATCAAACTTCTCATAGTATTTAATGCACTCTATATGAAAGTTTTTATCATACCCATCTTGGATGCCTATCATATTAGGACTAATTTTTATAGCCAAAGAAAATTACCATGCTGTTCTAAAATACTCCCAAAATAATATAATTGAAGCATGAGAGATCAATAATTTCTATAAAATAAAACCACCACCATGCTCTAAAAAGGTATAAGTGAAGCACTAGAGCAACATTATCTAGCTCAAAAGATATATGTGAAGCACATAGAGTATTCTAATAAATTCCGATTCATGTGTGTCTCTCCTAAAAGGTGTGTACAACAAGGATGATTGTGGTAAACTAAAAAGCAAAGAATCAAATCATACAAGACACTCCAAGCAAAACACATATCACGTGGTGAATAAAAATATAACCTCAAGTAAAGTTACCGATAGACGAAGACGAAAGAGGGGATGCCTTCCGGGGCATCCCCAAGCTTAGGCTTTTGGTTGTCCTTGAATTTTACCTTGGGGTGCCTTGGGCATCCCCAAGCTTAGGCTCTTGCCACTCCTTATTCCAAAATCCATCAAATCTTTACCCAAAAACTTGAAAACTTCACAACACAAAACTCAACAGAAAATCTCATGAGCTCCGTTAGTATAAGAAAGCAAACCACCACTTTAAGGTACTATAATGAACTCATTCTTTATTTATATTGGTGTTAAACCTACTGTATTCCAACTTCTCTATGGTTCATACCCCCCCGATACTAGCCATAGATTCATCAAAATAAGCAAACAACACACGAAAAACAGAATCCGTCAAAAACAGAACAATCTGTAGTAATCTGTAGGTTTCGAATACTTCTATAACTCCAAAAATCCTATAAAATTAGGACTTCCTAAATAATTTGTATATTGATCTACTGCAGTTGGAATTGGTAATTTGTCTCTCTTTGGTAAAAATGAAAATTATTCTCGTGAACACTTATTGATTTGAGATCTTCATTCTTCTTACTAGAAGATTCACCCTTATTTTTAGGAACATAGATAAGTTTGGCAACTTTGGTAGGAGGAGGATTTGAGGTTTTTTTAACGGCAGAAAAAGTGGACCCCAAGTTGATAATATTTTCTTCGAGTTTATCAATCCTAGTGGAATCTTGATCTATTTTTTCATTGACTATGGGTTACATTTCCTTAAGATTTTTCAGAGTAACTCCTACCTTAGATCCATATTGAGTAATTTGGTTGTGGATCTTTTTATCCAAATTTTCAATTAACTCTACAGTGGCAATTTTATTTTCAATAATATCAAGCCTTTGCATCACATGTTCCAAAGTTAAAATAGTTCCATTTACCAAAAGAGGTGGTGGGCCTAACAAATCTATCATAGCATTATAAGAATCAAAAGTATAGCTTCCCAAGAAATTCCCTCCGGTGATGGTGTCAAGAACATATCTATACCAAGGAGTGATGCCTACGTAAAAATTTCGAAGAAGAATGGATGTAGATTGCTTTTTAATAGATCTATTTTGAGCATTGCAAATCCTATACCAAGCATCTTTTAGGTTTTCTCCCTCCCTTTGTTTAAAATTAAGAACTTCATTATCGGGAGTGTTAACAATGATAGGAGAACTAGCCATGATGGCAAAACAAACGATCTAACACATGGACACACAAGAAGCAAGTGAAAAAAGAGGCAAACAAAAAAGGGGAGAATAAAACGGCAAAGGTGAAGTGGGGGAGAGGAAAACGAGAGGCGAATGGAAAATAATGTAATGCGAGGGATAAGAGTTTGTCATGGGTACTTGGTATGTCTTGACTTGAGCATAGATCTCCCCGGCAACGGCGCCAGAAATCCTTCTTGCTACCTCTTGAGCATGCGTTGGTTTTCCCTTGAAGAGGAAAGGGTGATGCAGTAAAGTAGCATAAGTATTTCCCTCAGTTTTTGAGAACCAAGGTATCAATCTAGTAGGAGACTACACCTAAGTCACCTAGTACCTGCACAAACAATCAAGAACCTTGCAACCAACGCGATAAAGGGGTTGTCAATCCCTTCACGGCCACTTGAAAAAGTGAGATCTAATAAAGATAATAGATAAATATTTTTGGTATTTTTGTTGTATAGATTGAAAAGTAAAGATTGCAAAATAAATAGTAAACTAGAATTATAGATCGGAAACTTATATGATGTAAAGTAGACCCGAGGGCCATAGGTTTCACTAGTGGCTTCTCTCAAGATAGCATATATTACGGTGGATGAACAAATTACCGTCGAGCAATTGATAGAAAAGCGCATAGTTATGAGAATATCTAGTCATGATCATGAACATAGGCATCACGTCCGTGTCAAGTACACCGAAACGATTATGCATCTACTACTATTACTCCACACATCGACCGCTATCCAGCATGCATCTAGAGTATTAAGTTCATAAGAACAGAGTAACACATTATGCAAGATGACATGATGTAGAGGGATAAACTCAAGCAATATGATATAAACCCCATCTTTTTATCCTCGATAGCAACAATACAATACGTGTAGGTTCCCTTTCTGTCACTGGGATCGAGCACCGCAAGATTGAACCCAAAGTTGCACTTCTCCCATTGCAAGAAAGATCAATCTAGTAAGCCAAACCAAACTAATAATTCGAATAGACTTGCAAAGATATCAAATCATGCATATAAGAATTCAGAGAAGAATCAAGTATCGTTCATAGATAATTTTGATCATAAACCCACAATTCATCGGATCTCAACAAACACACCGCAAAAAGTATTACATCGAATAGATCTCCAAGAACATCGAGGAGAACTTTGTATTGAGAACCAAAGAGAGAGAAAAAGCCATCTAGCTAATAACTATGGACCCGAAGGTCTATGGTAAACAACTCACACATCATCAGAGAGGCTATGGTGTTGATGTAGAAGCCCTCCGTGATCGAATCTCCCTCCGGCAGATCACCGGGAAAGGCCCCAAGATGGGATCTCACGGGTACAGAAGGTTACGGTGGTGGAAAAGTGGTTTCGTGGCTCCCCTGGATGTTTTCAGGGTATAAGAGTATATATAGGCGAAAGAAGTAGGTCGGTGGAGCTCCATGGGGCCCACGAGGGTGGGGGGTGCGCCTACCTCCTGGGCGTGCCTCCCTACCTCGTGGCCGCCTCTTTGCTTCCTTGACCTCCACTCCAAGTCTCCTGGATTGCGTTTGTTCCAAAAAAGATCCTCGCAAAGGTTTCGTTCCGTTTGGATTCCATTTGATGTTCCTTTTCTGCGAAACACTGAAATAGGCAAAAAACAAGAACTGGCACTGGGTCTCCGGTTAATAGGTTAGTCCCAAAAATAATATAAAAGTTCATAATAAAGCCCATTAAACCTCCAAAACATATAATATAATAGCATGGAACAATAAAAAATTATAGATACATTGGAGACATATCACCGCTTAAACCAACGCCGACGAGACCGCCTGCTCCTGCCTCCAGTGGCCGGCTGTGCTGCCGTTGAGGCCTCACCGCCCCCTACTACTCCCACCGCTGGCCAGGCCCTGCGGCAACGGCGGGCTCACATCAAAGACGAACCAGTGAACCCTCGTACTCCTCTCCGCGTGGGCTTCCACTGCCACGTCTTCCCCGGCTCCGCGTCGTCCACCGCCCTGGTGCTCTCGCCGTGGCGTGGTCAACGTGGTCAAGGAACGACTTCCATCGGAAGAGTACTGTACATGGAGAGGCTGACAACTGGGTCCACGACCATAGCAAGGAAGTGCCTCCTTATTACGCGGAAAATAATGATTCCTCCACCTGACAGCAGGGACCCACCGGACGGGCCATCGTATTTCGCAAAAAAACGTTTCCCCCTGACTGCTAGGACCCACCAGGTACTTCTTCGCACGGAAGGAAGTGCTTGACAGTTGGGACCCACCCGGTCGAAGCGTACGTAGCGTTGTCATTCTGGTCGCGAACGTGTACGTACATACTGGTCGATGTAGAGGAGCGCACGTAGCATGTACATGTATGTACAGCAGGCAGGGTGCAAGAAAGAAAATACGGCCACGTACGTACATACGGGCGGGGTCTCGAATGTCTACTCGCGCATAAGTACGGCCAGGGCTTGTGTACATGGCTGGGTCAGAACGGAGAAGCTGCGCCGTCGTCATGTTCATGGGGTGGCGACCGGCTGGGTCGAAATGGAATGCGTCGTCGTGTTCATCGGGAGCCAACGGCTTGGACGGAATAGCCGATAGAAACAAGGCCTGGCGTACCGCAGAACGGAGGAAACTGACTTGTGTTCGACCGGCCACGGTGGAAATGGGATCCTGTTCATCGGGAGGGGTCTGGTGATACTTCTCCGTCGTATCTACTTTTCCAAACACTTTTGCCCTTGTTTTGGACTCTAACTTGTATGATTTGAATGGAACTAACCCGGACTGATGCTGTTTTCAGCACAATTACCATCGTGTTATTTATGTGCAGAAACAAAAGTTCTCGGAATGACCTGAAACTTCACTGAACATCTTTTTGGAAATAATAAAAAATCCTTGCAAAAGATGAAGACCGGGGGGCCCACCACCTGTCCACGAGGGTGGGGGGCGCGCCCCCTACCTCGTGGGCCCCCTGGAGCTCCTCCGACCTCAACTCCAACTCTATATATTTGGTTTCGGGGAGAAAAAAAATAGAGGAGAAGGAATCATCGCGTTTTACGATACTGAGCCGCCGCCAAGTGATAACCCACAAGTATAGGGGATCGCAACAGTTTTCAAGGGTAGAGTATTCAAACCAAATTTATTGATTCGACACAAGGGGAGCCAAAGAATATTCTCAAGTATTAGCAGTTGAGTTGTCAATTCAACCACACCTGGAAACTTAATATCTGCAGCAAAGTATTTAGTAGCAAAGTAATATGATAGTAGTGGTAATGGTAGCAAAAGGTAACAGTAGCAAAAGTAATGTTTTTGGTATTTTGTAGTGATGATAGCAATAGCAACGGAAATGTAAATAAGCGAAGAACAATATATGGAAAGCTCGTAGGCAATGGATCAGTGATGGAGAATTATGCTGGATGCGGTTCATCATGTAACAATCATAACATAGGGTGACACAGAACTAGCTCCAATTCATCAATGTAATGTAGGCATGTATTCTGAATATAGTCATACGTGCTTATGGAAAAGAACTTGCATGACATCTTTTGTCCTACCCTCCCGTGGCAGCGGGGTCCTAATGGAAACTAAGGGATATGAAGGCCTCCTTTTAATAGAGTACCGGAACAAAGCATTAGCACATAGTGAATACATGAACTCCTCAAACTATGGCCATCACTGGTAAGTATCCCGATTATTGTCACTTCGGGGTTAACGGATCATAGCACATAATAGGTGACTATAGACTTGCAAGATAGGATCAAGAACTCTCATATATTGATGAAAACATAATAGGTTCAGATCTGAAATCATGGCACTCGGGCCCTAGTGACAAGCATTAAGCATAGCAAAGTCATAGCAACATCAATCTCAGAACATAGTGGATACTAGGGATCAAACCCTAACAAAACTAACTCGATTACATGATAAATCTCATCCAACCCATCACCGTCCAGCAAGCCTACGATGGAATTACTCATGCACGGCGGTGAGCATCATGAAATTGGTGATGGAGGATGGTTGATGATGACGATGGCGACGGATTCCCCTCTCCTGAGCCCCGAACGGACTCCAAATCAGCCCTCCCAAGAAATTTTCTCGTGAGTGAGGAGCGGAGTCCACTCCTCTTGAGAATAACCCGCATAACATGGAAGATACAGACAACCCGCCTAACATGGAGTCCACTCCTCTTGGGAGGGCTGATCTGGAGTCCGTTCGGGGCTCCGGAGAGGGTAATCCGTCGCCATCGTCATCGTCAACCATCCTCCATCACCAATTTCATGATGCTCACCACCGTGCATGAGTAATTCCATCGTAGGCTTGCTGGACGGTGATGGGTTGGATGGGATCTATCATGTAATCGAGTTAGTTTTGTTAGGGTTTGATCCCTAGTGTCCACTATGTTCTGAGATTGATGTTGCTATGACTTTGCTATGCTTAATGCTTGTCACTAGGGCCCGAGTGCCATGATTTCAGATCTGAACCTATTATGTTTTCATCAATATATGAGAGTTCTTGATCCTATCTTGCAAGTCTATAGTCACCTATTATGTGTTATGATCCGTTAACCCCGAAGTGACAATAATCGGGATACTTACCGGTGATGACCGTAGTTTGAGGAGTTCATGTATTCACTATGTGTTAATGCTTTGGTTCGGTACTCTATTAAAAGGAGGCCTTAATATCCCTTAGTTTCCGCTAGGACCCCGCTGCCACGGGAGGGTAGGACAAAAGATTCCATGCAAGTTCTTTTCCATAAGCACGTATGACTATATTCGGAATACATGCCTAAATTACATTGATGAATTGGAGCTAGTTCTGTGTCACCCTAGGTTATGACTGTTACATGATGAACCGCATCCGGCATAATTCTCCATCACTGATCCATTGCCTACGAGCTTTCCATATATTGTTCTTCGCTTATCGTTGCTATTGTTACAATCACTACCAAATACCAAAAACATGACTTTTGCTATCATTACCTTTTTGCTACCGTTACCACTACTATCATATTACTTTGCTACTAAATACTTCGCTGCAGATATTAAGTTTCCAGGTGTGGTTGAATTGACAAGTCAACTGCTAATACTTGAGAATATTCTTTGGCTCCCCTTGTGTCGAATCAATAAATTTGGGTTGAATACTCTACCCTCGAAAACTGTTGCGATCCCCTATACTTGTGGGTTATCAAGACTATTTTCTGGCGCCGTTGTCGGGGAGCATAGCTCTATTCTTTGAGTCACTTGGGATTTATATTTGCTTATCATTATGAAGAACTTGAGAGATCCAAAAACTAAGATTTATCCCTCAACTACGAGGGGAGGTAAGGAACTGCCATCTAGCTCTACACTTGATTCACCTTCTGCTTTGAGTAAGCTTGCGACACCTAAACCTGCTTCTGCTATTCCTTCTGATATGTCGCATGTTATTGATGATGCCACTTCTGCTATGCATGATACTTATGATGAAACTACTTCTACACTTGATACTACTGTGCCACTTGGTGAATTTCTTGATGAACAACTTGCTAGGGTTAGAGAGAATGAAATTATTGAAACTGATTATATTGAAGATAGTGATGATGAAGACTCTCCCCTAATACTTATGAATTGCCTGTTGTTCCTGAGGGTTATTGAGGGAGTCCTGGATTAGGGGGTCTCCGGACAGCCGGACTATATCCTTTGTCCGGACTGTTGGACTATGAAGATACAAGATTGAAGACTTCATCTCATGTCCGGATGGGACTCTACTTGGCATTGAAGGCAAGCTAGGCAGTACGGATATATGCATCTCCTCCTTTGTAACCGACCTTGTGTAACCCTAACCCTCTCCGGTGTCTATATAAACCAGAGGATTTTAGTCCATAGGACAACATACAATCATACCATAGGCTAGCTTCTAGGGTTTAGCCTCTCTGATCTCGTGGTAGATCTACTCTTGTACTACTCATATCATCAATATTAATCAAGCAGGACGTAGGGTTTTACCTCCATCAAGAGGGCCCGAACCTGGGTAAAACATTGTGTCCCCTGCCTCCTGTTACCATCCGCCTTAGACGCACAGTTCGGGACCCCCTACCCGAGATCCGCTGGTTTTGACACCGACATTGGTGCTTTCATTGAGAGTTCCTCTGTGTCGTCGCCATTAGGCTTGATGGCTCCTACTATCATCGATGGCGATGTAGTCCACGGTGAGACTTTTCTCCCCGGACAGATCTTTGTGTTCGGCGGCTTTGCACTGTGGGCCAATTCGCTTGGCCATCTGGAGCAGATTGAAAGTTACGCCCCTGGCCACCAGGTCAGGTTTGGAAGCTTAAACTACACGGCCGATATCCGCGGAGACTTGATCTTCGACCGATTCGAGCCTCTGCCTTGTGCGTCACACGGTCACGATGAGTACGATTTAGCTCTACCATCAGACAGTGTTAAGGAGATCGCACCGGCAGCCGCTCCGACCCTCAATCCGGAGTCAGTTGCGACTTCCGCGGGCGGGTGGATGGACCCCGCCACGGAGGCCTTACCCTCAGCGGCGATCGAGCCGAATATCGACCTTATCCTTCACAAGAGCCATGTTGTTAAACTGCCGGATACTTCTCCGGCCACGGACTCCGAGCCGCCTGTGCCCGTTCCGAGCGAATCCGGTTGGGCGCCGATCATGGAGTTTACCTCCGCGGATATCTTTCAGCACTCGCCCTTTGGCGATATACTGAATTCATTAAAGTCTCTCTCCTTGTCAGGAGAATCCTGGCCGAACTATGCCCGGCAGGACTGGGATGCAGATGACAAAGAAATTTTCCGCCCACCCACCACCCACTTAATAGCCACTGTCGATGACTTAACCGACATGCTCGACTCCGACTCCGAAGACATCGACGGTATGGACGATGACGCAGGAGACGAACAGGAACCACTGCCCACAGGGCACTGGACGCCCACTTCACCACATGACGTATACATGGTGGACACACCAAAAGAAAACGACAACGAGGAACGGAAGGATGCAACGAAGGGTTGTTCCCTCGAGAAGCAGTCAAAACGGTGGCGTAAGCGCCGCCCCAAATCCCGCCTCGGTAGAAACAACGATCATACAGACCCAGCGTTAGAGTAGGGTGAACCATTGCTGGACCACGGCAACACGGAGAATCAAACCGAACAACCCGACTCTGTAAAAGATAACAGTCCAGATGATGCCACACCGGAAAGACACCTGGAGCAACAGAATGCCCATCAAAGGCTCGTTGCTACCGCGAGGAGTCTAAAAAAGCAGAAGCAAAGGCTCAAGGCCGCGCAAGACACACTCCAAATCAGATGGAGTAAAGTACTCAACACAGCAGCGAAGTACGGCGGTAATCGCCCAACCAAGAGCTACCCGAAGCGGAATTTGCTACCTGAATTCGATGAGGAGGCCTTAGATCCCCCACAACCAAAAATCAAAACAGCCATCTGGCCGGATAGGCGACCTCACGGCCAACATAGAGCGGCAAACAACGCCGCACATAAGCCAATACGCGATCCACGCGAGGACTCGCATCAAAAGGATGACGCAACTAGATCCATCTACGGAGCACGTAAGCGTGCTCCAACATACAATGCAACACAACAAACAATCGAACAACGCGGTACACCCAGATATAGGGGTGCCGCACACCCCCTATGTTTCACCGATGAGGTACTGGACCATGAATTTCCAGAGGGATTCAAACCCATAAACATAGAGGCATTCAACGGAACAACAGACCCTGGGGTCTGGATTGAGGACTATATCCTCCATATCCATATGGCTCGAGGAGATGATCTCCACGCCATTAAGTATTTACCCCTCAAACTCAAAGGGCCAGCTCGGCACTGGCTTAAGAGCCTCCCCGAAAGCTCCATTGGAAGCTGAGAAGAGCTCGAAGACGCTTTTCGGGCAAATTTTTAAGGGACTTATGTCCGACCTCCGGACGCGGAGGATTTGAGTCGCATAACTCAATAGCCCGGAGAGTCAGCCCGAAAGCTTTGGAACATGTTTCTTACTAAAAAGAACCAAATAGTCGACTATCCGGACGCCGAAGCCTTGGCAACTTTTAAGAATAGCGTCCGTGACGAATGGCTTGCCAGACACCTCAGCCAAGAAAAGCCGAGAACAATGGCAGCATTAACAAGCCTCATGACCTGCTTTTGCGCGGGTGAGGATAGCTGGCTAGCCAGATGCAGCACCAGCGACCCCAGTACATCTGAAGCTCGATATGGAAACCGGAAATCATGGCGCAACAACAATAACAAACGCCAAAATAAAGAAGACAACACGAAGAGCACGACAGTAAATGCCAGATTCAGAAGCTCTCGGCCAGGTCAGCAAAAGCCGCCCTCTAAAGGCGCCAGAGACGAACTGTCCAGCCTAAACAAAATTCTGGACCAAATATGTCAGATCCATAGCACCCCTAGTAAACCCGCTAATCATACCCACAGAGAATGTTGGGTCTTCAAGCAGTCCGGCAAGCTCAACGCCGTACACAAGGGGGGAAGATACACCAAGCGAAGACGAGGATGAGCCTCTCAAGCAAGACACTAGGGAACAAAAGAAGTTTCCACCAGAAGTCAAAACAGTCAACGTGTTACACGTGATCAAGGGGAGAAACAAAGCGGCACTCCCAGAAAAATATGCCCAAGGGCCTATCACCGCGGAGTCCTGCCACTGGTCGTCTCAACCGATCACTTTTGACCATCGGGATTACTCAGCAAGTATCCGGCGTGCAGGATGGGCTGCCATGGTATTAGACCCAATAATTGACGGATACCACTTCACACGAGTCCTGATGGACGGTGGCAGCAGTCTAAACCTGATATACCAGGATACAATCCGTGAAATGGGGATAGACCCAACGAAAATTTGCCATAGCAACACTACCTTTAAAGGAGTAACGCCAGGCCCAGGGGCTCATTGCACGGGCTCCCTGCTACTAAAGGTTATATTCGGCTTCCCCGATAACTTCCCTAGCGAACATTTAACCTTCCACATTGCTCCGTTCCAAAGTGGCTATCAAGCACTACTTGGACGCGAAGCTTTCACTCGCTTTAATGCAATACCGCATTACGCTTCCCTCACGCTCAAGATGCCCGGTCCATGTGGCATCATTATAGTGAATGGAAATATTGAGCGATCTTTGCGCGCCGAAGAGAGTGCGACTGCCTTGACAGCCGCACACTAAAAACAGCCTCACCAACTAAAGCATTTGATAGGTCGTCAAGACCACGGACACGGTTAGACGAGTCCGACGCAGCTATATGTAATTCACACCGGATTGATGGCCACACCCCTATTACAAATACAAGGGGCTCAACGCGCGCAGACAAGTGGCAATTTTTACTCATCTTTAATTATACATGGTTTGTTTAAAAACTACCTTTTTGCACAACAACTTTTCACCTAAGTTCCTCTCTTTTACAGATGACCATCGTGCTACACCCGTCCAGGATACGGCACAACGGAGACACAGGCGCAGACGTGCAGCAGGGACCCGCTCCAAGGATTCTTTTTAGATTAAGACCCTGCGTAAACCTTTTTTACTGTCTCTTTTTGATACACATCCCTCGGATTCTCAGTACTATTGAGAAGGATGCTGACGTCTTGGCATGTGGCCACGTCAGAATAACGCACGTACCTGGACACAAGGGGCTTCTTACAAAGGGCACTATTTAGGCCTGGTTTATACCATAAAGACCGAATACCTTAGGGAGTATTCAGCGTCGCGAGTTTGGCCTTATATGCATCAGTTCCGAATCGTGTCTTTGGTCAAATGTTGTGTTTGCCCGGCTCCTGTGTTTTGGTGCCTTACGTTCCATTCTATCGGCTAAGGCAGCACCAGGAGAACTACTGCGATTGTGCGTTGGTTCATTCGGACGAGCACCTCAGTAGAGAAAGCCGAAAACTGACTGTCATGATATAGCACGAGATTGGTCAACCACTCGATGACCTGTCGGAATGTTAGAATTCCTCCGCTTAAACGAAGGGCCGTTTCCCGGCCAGGCATATACGCACCCCGAGTTCAGGAGAGTGCGGAGCCACCAGGGGCTATATAGTAGCCCCACCATCAAACTCCTATGGCTAAGTGAAAGTGTTAAAGCATCATAGTCCGGTTGCCTCGTTCGCTGCGCTATCACCTCCTTAATAGGACCAAGACATTGGCTTAAGTGTGAACACGCGTTTTCTGCGAGCACCTCTGCATTATATGTGTGGGGGTTGAAGCCGACGACTGCAATCTTTCAGGTTATATACATATATACATAAACGGCCGCACATGAGGCATCATATTACTTTCCGGCAAAAGTATAAACACAGCCTTACTACATTTCATAAAAACATTGTGTTTACAATGGGAATACATGTCACTCAAACATAATATTCTTAGAGCACCGGGCCTCTATTAAATGAGCACCCTCAAGAACTTCTTCAAAATAGTGCTCGGCAGCCACTCGGCCTATGGCCGAACCCTGCGCCGCAACAGTGGTAGCATCCATCTCCGCCCAGTATGCTTTGACACGGGCAAAGGCCATCCGCGAGCCTTCTATGCACGCCGACCTCTTCATCGCATTGATGCGCGGCACCGCACCAAGGAACTGCTGCACTAAGCTGAAATAGCTATTCGGCTTCGGCTTCTCTGGCCATAGATGATCTACGACAGACCTCATGGCAACTCCAGACAATCTATTAAGTTCGGCCCATTTGGCTAGCTGATCAGTCAAGGGAAGCGGACGCTCTGGAACGTTAAACTACGACCAGAATAGCTTGTCCACTTCACGATCTGTCTGATCTCGGAAGTATTCGACCGCATCGACAGCGCTCGCTGCCAAGTCCATATATGCGTCTACCGAACTCCACAGCCGATCCAGAGGGGCATACCGCGGATCTCCGAACTTCCTCTGCAGCAGAAAGGGCTTCCCAGCCACAATATCCCCGGCTTCACGCAGCTCCTCCTTCTTCGCCCTCATAGCAGAGCGGGTGTCTTTGGTCGCCATCGTGGCCTTTTCAAGGTCCGCTGCCTTCACTCGGTTCTCTTCTTCAAGGAACTGGCAATGGTCGGCAGTGTCTTTTAATTTTACGGCCATCCTGGCCATCTTCTCTGTGCTTTCGCAATGCGCAGCCTTCTCGGCTCTTAACTCTTTGGCCGCCTTCAAAGCAGCCGCATTACTAACTCTTGCTTGTTCCTTGGCTCGGGCAAGTTCCGCCCGAAGGGTCTCCACGGTGGCAGCTCCCTCTGCAGTCACAACATATTAAAGATACTGGCATCATGTTGCTCTTATTATGTGACATTCACCAGAAAACATTACTTACCCTGTGACTCGTCAAGCCGTTTGTTAACAAGCTCGATGTCGGCGTCTGTTCCATCCAGTTGCCGCTTTAGTTCGGCAAACTCATTAGTCCAGCTAGCCACCGGAGCTTCCACCACCTGCACATAAAGGCAGTCTGGTTATTACCTGGACTATGATCCTCTGTTCGCTGCCGTTCTCGACGACAACCAGAGTCTCAGGGGCTACTATCTACACATGGCACACCTAACATGTGCGGTACTATCAAAAAGTATATCATTTCATGTACCTCAAAGCCCGTCAGTAGACTCATAAAGGCTTCATGTAATCCACTTTCGGTGGACGAAATTCTTTCCATCACCGTACCCATCAACGTACGATGTTCTTCTGAGATGGCCGCTCGCTCCAGCAGCTCCCTCAGAACGTCCGACCGCATACCAGACGGTGCCGGACTCTTTTGTTTGCTCTCTTTGAGAGCCGGACGCTGGGGACTTCGGGTGACTATGGGATTATCTTCTGGCCTCACCAGATCCGGAGAGGCCCTCCGTGACGACACTTCAAGGTCGCCCGCTTCTTGAGCGGGGGAGTCCGGGGGAGGCGTTTCGCTCTCCATCATCTCCGGAAGAAGATCCCCCGAAGACGAGCTCAGCTGAGAAGGGCTAAGATCCGAACTGCAAGATATATGCTTCGGTTATTTTCCTCAGAGGAAAGGTGGCAAGAGCACCCCCCGAGGCATGACCCTCTGTTGGAGACTTCTTCTCCCGTTTGGAAGCCTCGGTTTCTGGATCCTCAGAGGCAGTCCTCTTCCTTCCCCGTAGTGAGAGAAGGTCAGAGTCTTCTCCTTGGTTATCCTCCCTTATGGAGGCGCTCATTCCCTCGGTTGGAATTGCCAGCGATGGGGGCCCGCTTTCGCCCACATTATTCCCCCCTGTATCTTCCTTCGAGGGCTCCGGGCAAGGTGCGAGCTCAAGCATCTTTTCCAGCACCGGAATTTCCAAACCCTCAGGGAGGGGGGCTGAACACCGAATCATCTTCGCCTTTGTTAGCCAGTCCTGGTCAAAGGGCGATTTCTTAGAAACAACGTCATGTTAAATAAAAGATGGTGTGTTCGGCTAGAGGATTACTTACTTGGTCGGTGGCGCGGTTGCTACTCAGGCCCACGTCCTCGGTAGTATCCGGACACTCTGCTTGAGGTCCGAAGAATGACTTGTACATCTCCTCATGCGTCAGGCCGAGGAAACTTTGAATAGCGTGCGGTCCTTCTAGGTTGAATTCCCACAAGCGAAGGGGCCGGCGTTTGCAAGGCTGGACTCGACGAACCAGCATGACTTGCATTACCATAACCAAATTAAAATCTCCCTCAAAGAGATCTTGAATACGGCTTTGCAGTATAGGCACGTCCTTGGCTGGACCCCAGCTCAGCCCTCTGCTAATCCATGTCATCAGTTGTGGTGGGGGGCCCGAGCGGAAAGCGGGGGCGGCCACCCACTTGGCACTTCTGGGGGCTGTGTTGTAAAACCACTCCCGTTGCCATAATCCAGACAGCTTTGGAAAGGAACCTTTTGGCCACGAAGCTCCTGCAATCTTGCTTATTAATGCTCCTCCGCACACTGCGTGCTGTCCCTCGATTGTCTTCGGCTTCACATCAAAGGTCTTGAGCCACAAGCCAAAGTGAGGGGTAATGCGGAGGAAGGCCTCACACACGACAATAAATGCCGAGATAAGGAGAAAGGAGTCCGGGGCTAGATTGTGGAAGTCTAACCCGTAATAAAATATCAAACCCCTTACGAAGGGATCCAGAGCGAGGCCTAGACCTCGGAGGAAGTGGGAGATGAACACGACGTCTTCGTTGGGTTCAGGAGTAGGGACGACCTGCCCTCGGGCAGGCAGCCGATGCGAAACCTCGGCGGTCAGGTATCTGGCCTCCCTCAACTTCTTGATGTCTTCTTCTGTAACGGAGGAGGGCATCCATCGTCCTTGAAGGCTGGATCCGGACATGATTGAAGGTCCGGAGCACCTGACCTGGGCTTTGGGTGTTAGAACTCGAGGCGGGGGAAGGATTCGATTGAGCACGGGAGGGAAAAAAAGTAAAAGCCTTGGCCCTTTATAAAGAGGGTGAATATCAAGCGTCCTCTCCATGGCCGTTTGGGACTTGCCTATAATCTAGGAGTCCTAGACACGGTTGGGTTACCCACGCCCGTATTGATGAGAATCCCGTGATAAGGGGACACGATCTTTGCTTTGACGAGACATGTCAAAAAACTGCCTTGCGTTATGTGCGGGGCTAGTTAAGGAAACGGTTCGAATAATCGCCGGGCCATGGCATAATGTCGTGTTGCCAAAACAAGTCAGCAAATTGGATTTATGGAAATATTATTCTCTCTATGGTGGTATGTGGAACTTATTTTGCAGGTTCGGACACTATCCTTGTATTCAAATTCTTCCGTGGTGTATTCGGAGGAGGAACCCGCCTTGCAATGCCAAAGACAATACTGCGCGCCGGACTCATCGTCATTGAAAGCCTGGTTCAGGGGCTACTGAGGGAGTCCTGGATTAGGGAGTCTCCGGACAGCCGGACTATATCCTTTGGCCGGACTGTTGGACTATGAAGATACAAGATTGAAGACTTCGTCTCGTGTCCGGATGGGACTCTACTTGGCGTGGAAGGCAAGCTAGGCAGTACGGATATATGCATCTCCTCCTTTGTAACCGACCTTGTGTAACCCTAACCCTCTCCGGTGTCTATATAAACCGGAGGGTTTTAGTCCGTAGGACAACATACAATCATACCATAGGCTAGCTTCTAGGGTTTAGCCTCTCCGATCTCATGGTAGATCTACTCTTGTACTACCCATATCATCAATATTACTCAAGCAGGACGTAGGGTTTAACCTCCATCAAGAGGGCCCGAACCTGGGTAAAACATCGTGTCCCCTGCCTCCTGTTACCATCCGCCTTAGATGCACAGTTCGAGACCCCCTACCCGAGATCCGCCGGTTTTGACACCGACAGTTATGTTCTGGATGAAGAATCTGCTAGAGCTATTCTTGCTTGTAATAATAGAAGTGATCTTAAGAAATTATTAGCTAAATGGAAGCAGCAATCTCTTAATGCTAGAATGAAACCTGACCCTGCTTTTTCTACTTCACCTATCTGTGTTACTGATAAGGATTATGAATTCTCTGTTGATCCTGATATAATTACTTTGGTTGAATCTGATCCTTTTCATGGCTATGAATCTGAAACTGTTGTGGCACATCTTACTAAATTAAATGATATAGCCACCTTGTTCACTAATGATGAGAGGACTTGCTACTTTTATATCCTTAAAATATTTCCGTTCTCATTAAAGGGTGATGCTAAGATATGGTTTAATTCTCTTGATCCTAGTTGTGTGCGTAGTCCCCAGGATATGCTTTATTACTTCTCTGCTAAATATTTCCCTGCTCATAAGAAACAAGCTGCTTTAAGGGATATATATAATTTTGTGCAACTTGAAGAAGAGAGTCTCCCACAAGCTTGGGGGAGGCTTCTCCAATTACTTAATGCTTTGCCTGATCATCCTCTTAAGAAAAATTAAATACTTGATATCTTTTATAATGGACTAACCGATGCTTCCAGAGATTGCCCGGATAGTTGTGCTGGTTCTGTTTTCAGGGAAAGAACACCGGATGAAGCTGAAATTCTATTGAATAATATGTTGACAAATGAAAATAATTGGACACTTCCCGAGCCTATTCCTAAACCAACTCCGAAGAAGAGAGGTGTTCTATTTCTCAGTCCTGAAGATATGCAAGAGGCAAAGAAATCTATGAAGGAAAAAGGTATTAAAGCTGAAGATGTTAAGAATTTACCTCCTATTGAAGAAATACACGGTCTTAATTTACCGCCTGTTGAAGAAACATATGATCTTAATACATTACCTATTTAAGAAATTCATGGTCTTGATAACCCGACATAGGTAGTAAAGGTAAATTCTCTCTATAGATATTATAAAGCTGAAATCCCATTTACTAAGTTTGCTAGCCCATGCTTAGATGAGTTTGATAAATTTATGGTTAAGCAAGAAGACTTCAATGCTTATTTTGGTAGACAATTGAGATACAATTCAAATATGCTTGAACACTTGGGTGATTATATGGATAATGTTAAAGGTGAACTTAAACTTATTAGTAAACATGCTTCTATGGTTACTGAGGGAGTCCTGGATTAGGGGGTCTCCGGACAGCTGGACTATATCCTTTGGCCGGACTGTTGGACTATGAAGATACAAGATTGAAGACTTCGTCCCGTGTCCGGATGGGACTCTCCTTGGCGTGGAAGACAAGCTTGGCAATATGGATATGTAGATCTCCTCCCTTGTAACCGACTCTGTGTAACCCTAGCCCCCTCCGGTGTCTATATAAACCGGAGGGCTTAGTCCGTAGGACAACATACAATCATACCATAGGCTAGCTTCTAGGGTTTAGCCTCTACGATCTCGTGGTAGATCAACTCTTGTAATACTCATATCATCAAGATCAATCAAGCAGGAAGTAGGGTATTACCTCCTTCGAGAGGGCCCGAACCTGGGTAAACATCGTGTCCCCCGCCTCCTGTTACCATCCGCCTTAGACACACAGTTCGGGACCCCCTACCCGAGATCCGCCGGTTTTGACACTGACATTGGTGCTTTCATTGAGAGTTCCACTTTGTCGTCATCATAAGGAGGGATGGCTCGTCTCGTTGTCAAGAACAACATCACCTCTGGGGAAGCCCTGGCTGTAGGCCAAACTCTCCGACTAGGCGGCTTCGTCATGACTGCCCGCTCAGCCGCTGCGCCGACGATGACTTCTCGGGTCATCGAAAATAGCCTCTACATCGGCTCGTAATTCACCGAGCAGATGGATCCAATGGAGCTCTCCTCTTTGAACGAGCTCTTGGATCGCATCGCCGCTCTGGGAGTCGCTACGAACTACGATCGGATTGGGCTTAAACCCGACCACAGGGAGATTAACTCTCCGCCGGTCACCCATCAGATAGCGGTGGTGGAGGAGCAATGCGGAGATTCTTCCTCTATCCCAAGGACGAACTATGTCCGGATTCCCGAGCTCTCCGAGCCGGATACCCGTCCATGGGAGGACATCGCCGTTACCCTAAACCTAGAATCAGGCAGCATGCCGAACCTGCGGGGCAACATCCTGGAGCCCGAACTTCCAAGATCGGAAACTCCCCCACCCCTGGGTCTCAGATTGGGTCAAGGTGTGGACTTAAATCCACCCACCCACCCAGATATAAACGATCTTTCCCACATTAGGCAAGAGCCCCAAGAGACAATACATCACTATTGGTCCAGATTCCTCCTTGTAATGAACAAGGTCAAGGACTGTCGCGAGGAAGACGCAATTTCGTTCTTTTTCAACAATTGCATGAACAAGGGAATCCTCAACGCCATAAGTCACCGTGACATAGCACACTTCGCTGACTTGGCGGCCATAGTACGGAAGTACTGTGCGATGGAAAGCGCCTGGAAAACCCAAACAAAATTTTGGGTAATCCGGCTCTGACAAAACCCCCAGTCCGAACTAAAAGGGTGCACTCTCATAAGTCGCCCGACTCAATTACAAAGAAGCAAAAGCCCACTATTGGGAGTGGAACCGTATTGGAGGGATGGCTTAACGGGCCCTGCAAAATTCATAGTACAGCGGATACCATACCAACACACAACCTTAGAGCATGTTGGGTACTCCGGCAGGTGGCCAAGAGCGGTGAGGATCTCCTCATTCAAAACACCGCAGAGCACCATCCCGTGGATAACAATATAGTATTGACAGTCTTCAAGACCTTCGCCTCAAATAATAGGCGTAAGCGAGAACTCCGTAGCCTTGTCGAAGTCTGCCACGTGGCAACAATAAATCCATGGAGCGACACGACTATCACCTTCAATGCCAATGACGAACCTAAATTCCGAACAGCCCGAGCACTAGCCGCCTTGGTCCTCAGTCCAATTGTGGACGGCTTTCGGCTTACTAAAGTGCTCATGGATGGCGGCATCGGATTAAACCTCATTTATGAGGAGACTCTTCAAAAAATGGAAATAGACAGAAACCGTATTGAGCAAAGCAGCACGACCTTCTGAGGAATCATCCCCAGTCGAGAGGCACATTGCACTGGGAAAATCACACTAGATGTGGTATTCAGCACTCAGGAAAATTACAGGTCCGAAGAAATTACATTCCAAGTGGCCCCGTTCAGTAGCGGATATCGCGCCCTTCTAGGGCGGGAGGCATTCACGATCTTCCAAGCCATACCCCATTACGGGTACATGAAGCTCAAAATGCCCGGGCCCAATGGAATCATCACTCTAGCTAGTGATCCGGACATAGCACTCCGCGCCGAGAACAAAACAGCCGCACTGGCCCTCGAGGCATTATCCGAAGCCCTTGCGACGGAGGAATTAACTGCGCTGCGCTCCACAGTGGACAGGGACGACGTGATACTTGACAAAAGATCCAAGTCCACCTCCTTCAAACCAGCGGATGAAATAGTCAAATACCAAGTCCATCCAACAGACCCCACAAAAACAGCATCCATCGGGGCACAGTTAAACCCCGCTGTAGACGCTGCACTACGGGGGTTCCTGTGCGAGAATTGGGACATATTCGCCTGGCATCCTTTAGACATGCCAGGAATCCCACGCAGGCTAGCCGAGCATAGCCTTAACATTCTAAAGGGATTCAAGCCGGTCAAGCAGACTCTTCGGCGTTTCTCCGAACCTAAGCAACAAGCCATGGGAGAGGAGCTAGCCAAGTTACTGGAGGCCGGATTCATTAGAGAAATAAAACATACGGACTGGCTAGCAAACCTGGTAATGGTACCAAAGAAGGACAAATCCTGGCGCCTATGCATCGACTTCAAGGACCTTAATAAGGTTTGCCCAAAGGATCCCTTCCCCACTCCCTCGCATCGATCAAATCATCGATGCCACCGTAGGACACGACTCATTGTGCTTCCTCGACGCATACTCCGGTTACCACCAAATTAAGATGGCGGAGTCCGATCAAGCCGCAACGACCCCTTCTGTTAAGGCACGACCCCTTCTGTTTTAACACAATGCCCTTCGGGCTCAAAAGCACCGGCGCAACGTATCAACGCATGATTCAGACATGTCTGGAAAAGCAGATCGGCAAAATAGTGGAGGCATACGTAGACGATGTGGTCGTTAAAACCAGACACATCGACTCCTTAATAGATGACTTGAGGCTCACATTCGACAATCTCCGAACATACGACATTAAGCTCAATCCGGAAAAATGCGTTTTCGGCGTACCCACCGGAAAGCTCCTGGGCTTCATCGTCTCCAGTAGAGGAATTGAAGCAAATCCGGCTAAAATCCGAGCTCTGTCGCAGTTGGCTATCCCAACTGACCTCAAGCAAATCCAGAAGTTAACTGGATGTGTGGCGGCCTTAAGCCACTTTATCTCCCGATTAGGAGAAAAGGCACCCCCCTTTATCGCCTTCTTCGGCGCACCGAACACTTCGAGTGGACGGACGCAACCACAACCGGATTGGAAGAAATAAAAGCCATCCTGGCCACCAACCCAATCTTGGCCGCACTAAATGTCGGCGAGCCAATGCTGTTATATATAGCGGCAACTCACCAAGTTGTAAGCGCAGTGCTCCTCGTCAAATGAGAGACGGACGGACATAAATTCCCACTTCAAAAGCTGGTATATTATGTATCCACTGTCCTCACTCCATGCAAATCACGGTACCCACATTATCAAAAGATAGCATACACGGTATTCATGGCATCCCAGAAATTACGACACTACTTTCAAGAGTGTTCAATTACGGTGGCCTTAGAAGTACCACTCAACGACATAATAAACAACCGCGATGCCACGGGCCGGATTGTCAAATGGGCTATCGAGCTCCTCCCTTTCGACATAACATATAGACCACGGCGAGCCATTAAGTCGCAAGTAGTGGCCGATTTCGTCGCCGAGTGGACAGAAGCCGAACTCCCTAAAGAGTACGACGCGTACTCCAATTGGATCATGCACTTTGACGGCTCTAAAATGCTGGCTGGTCTGGGGGCTGGCGTCGTCCTGACGTCCCCCATCGGAGATATAGTCCAATACGTACTCCAAATACTATACACAGACTCCAACAACGCAGCCGAATATGAGGCCCTATTACATGGTCTCCGGATGGCAGTTTCCATGGGCATTCAACACCTGGAGGTGCGTGGGGACTCGAACCTCGCAATATCTCAAATAAATGGAGACTTCGATGCCAAGGATCCGAAAATGGCGGCATATCGCAACGGCATCCTCAAAATCTCAGCTCGGTTCGAGGGGCTTGAATTCCACCATGTGGCTCGGGAAAACAATCAGGCGACGGATATCCTCACCCGTATCGGCGCTAAGCGCAATCCTGTCCCACCTAACATCTTCTTGGAAAGGTTGTTTAAGCCATCCATAGTATGGGAAGGGAACACCGATAAACATAGTCCGGACCCGGCCACAACACCAGATACCGAACACTCTGACACAATCGGAGGCTCTGCCATCGAAATAACACCTTCAGCCCACGTGATAATGGCCGTCATCGCCCCGTGGATAGAACCATTCCTGGCCTACCTAACCAGGCAAGATCTACCCAAGGACCAAAACGAGGCACGCTGCATAGTGCGGCGATCTAAATCCTACAAGGTCCACGAGGGAGAGCTTTATAAGAAAAGCACTACCGGAGTCCTTCAAAGGTGCATCTCTGAAGAGGAAGGGCGGAAGCTTTTGGAAGAAATCCATGCTGGACTCGGCGGCCACCACGCCGCAGCCCGGGCCCTTGTAATCAAGGCCTTCTGTATAGGTTTCTATTGGCCGACGGCCCGAGCAGATGCACATGATCTGGTCCAACGTTGCGTCGGTTGCCAGCTTTTTGCAAACCAAAGCCATATGCCGCCTACCGCTCTCCAAACAATCCCCATTACTTGGCCCTTTGCGGTCTGGGGGCTTGATATGGTCGGACCCCTCAAAGGGGGAACCCATAAGAAAAAAAAATACTTACTGGTCATGGTGGATAAATTCACCAAATGGATAGAAGCCAAACCCGTTAAAACGGCTGAATCCGGACCGGTGATAGACTTCATATATGGGGTTGTACACCGTTATGGCATCCCCCACAGCATCATCACTGACAACGACACGAACTTTACAGCCGACGAGGTAAAACTTTGGTGCAGCAACATGGGCATCAAGCTCGATTATGCTTCTGCCTATCACCCGCAAACTAACGGTCAAGTCGAGCGAGCAAATGGTCTTATCATGAGTGGCATCAAACCCAGATTAGTGCGGTCCTTAAAGAAATCAAACACACACTGGGTAGAGGAGCTTGACTCCGTACTATGGGGGCTGCAGACCACGCCGAATCGCACTACCGGATACACACTGTTTTTTATGGTGTACGGCGCAGAGGCGGTTCTGCTTTGCGACATAATTCATGACTCACCTCGAGTGCGCATGTACGAAGAAAAAGAGGCCGAGCTCGATCGGTAGGATAGTTTGGACGCCCTGGAGGAGGAGCGCGACGTGGCAAAAGCCCGTTCCGCATTCTATCAGCAATAGGCGCGAAAGTATCAAAGCAGAGAAGTACGGGCCAAAACCTATAATGTTGGCGAACTAGTTCTACGCCTGCCGGAGAAGAAAAAGAACAAGCTCAAGCCCAAATGGGAAGGTCCCTTCATTATTAACCAGGTTCTGACCGGTGGAGCGTACCGTCTGCGGGATGCATCGGACAATCGACTCGAGCCAAACTCATGGAACGCAGCCAGACTCCGAAGATTCTACGCCTAGTGCCGGACTCTATGTTCGTCTCCTTACCCCCGTCAATTTTTTGCATATCCGTTATCTGTCTTTTCTCTCTTTCTCTTCTTTTTTCTTCTCCCCAAGGTCTTAAAAGGCTAACTTGTGTCTTGACTACACAATCTTGACGCGCTAACCGCGCTCATTATACCTGGGGGCTTCTTATACAGAAGCTTAATATAACTATTTTTCTGGGCTTTGTGCCCCACACATGTGTTATTCTTCCACATGTACCTTTTTTCGCCATTATATGCATCGATATGACTTAAGTTTTGGCCAAGCTAGGTTGCCTGGATCTTGTATTTATGCCCTACGTTCCGGTTAATTCGACTAGGGCATAAGGGGAGCACCTCTGCGATTGTTATTGCCGGGTCAGCCGGATGTGTACCTCAGACTAGGTGAAGCCGAAAGCTAGCGTTCTTAAGGGAATATTCGGTCGGCGAACAAAAGATGACTTTTATTTATTTTGATACATGCCCCCAGATGTTTATAGTTTGCGTCTCTTTTCGCAGTTCGGACATGCACATTAGGGCATGCGTACCCAGGTAAAGGAACCCTTAACGGAACTATTCTCCCTGGAAGATGTTTCTTACTATCCATGTAATATAACATAGCTAGTTGGGTACTTGTCTGTTCAAGCACTTATGACCCCTACGCCTGGTTTCCACGCATACCCCGGTTTTTACATAACCAAGCGGGTATTCGGATACACTCCGGACTATCGGGTCCAGAGGCCGAAGCGAAAAGGTCCACCATGACAAATGATTTACAATCCGGCTAGGGACATTATATATGTCACTTAAAGTACACAGTCACTAAGACTGACTAAATTCTTCTTCTATACCATCCAACAGGCTGTCTAGTCTACAATCCTGTTGGGAATACTTTGCTGCTAATTCTACTTGGTCATACACCAAACTGACAGGGAACTCTTTCCCATCGGGCCCCACAGGTCCGACCTCGGCCATGTGGTTTGGGTCAGCTTTGGTATATCGCGTCTTCACCATGGCCCAGGCTTCCCTTGCACCTTTTCAGCAGGATGATATCTTCCATAATCGGAAGCACCGCCGCGCTCCCTTGAGCTTCTCTATAAGCTCCCCCATGCCTCCTGGCGGGGAGGCGGATGGCCATAAGGCTTGGGCAATACCCTGCATCACCTGCCGAACTTGTTCGTGCAGTTGTGAGAGCTCTGGTAGTAGATCACCCGCAGACCCGGGCATCTCCTCTGCGGGACGACCCGTCAACATACCTGCAGACATAACTCTGTTAGCCAGCTTCTTCGCCGAACTCTCTCAAAAGTTTGTTCAAGCACTTACTGAAAATGCCGCGTCGAAGCCGCTTATTCTCCTGCACGGAGTCCGCAAGCTGGGCTCAGACATCTTTCAGTTCCACGCCCAGCTAGATATTGGCGTCCTGGAGATTATTTTTCTCCTGCCTGACCCGCATAAGCACACGCTCGCTAGCATTTAGCCCTCGATTACCACGTTGCGCATTCTCCGGCACGGCCTCCGGATTCACTCCGGAGTCATCTGCAACATCTATTATTAGATTTGCATGCATGCCACATACTATCTGGTGCCTGTAATTCTTTGCAATGGAAACAAGTGTTACCAGAGGGGGCCTTCTCGAACTCCTTGAACGCGGCAATCGCGGCCCGTAGCTGGGCTTTGCACTCTTTCAGCTCTTGAGACAATTCGGTATTCTTCTCTGTAAGAACCTACACAAATAATGATCCTTAAATCAGTTGTGTCAACTGTTTCAAGTCTCAGGGGCTACTGATATATATATAATCATGAGATTTTCTTACCCGTATATCCTTTACATACTGGTCCATGGCTCTGGCAAGACCGTTTTGAGCAGCACAGATGTACGCGTCTCCTGAGTTGAAAGCATCGAACGCCTCTTGGGAGAAACAAGCGTCACAGAGTACGGCCCGGTGACGCCTGTGATTCATGGCGCTCTCCACTTTGGAATTTGTCGCAGATAGTCTATCCGCATCCTCTGTAGGAGGAGCATCCGATGTTCGCCCCGTGTTAGCTTCCGCCTCTATGTTCGGCCCTCGAGCCCGACTGGTGGAGGCATGATCGGCAACCTCTCCGGATATAGTCCGGCGAGCGTTTTTCCTACTAGGAAACATGGATGTCATTACCTCTGCGCCAGCGTTTTTCCACGGAGCGAGGTTCTATATCATACCTCTGCGCCGGCATTTTTCCACGGAGCGAGGTTCTGTATCATACCTCTGCGGCGGCGTCTCAGTCCTGACCGCCTTCCTTTTTAGCCTACCCGGCTTGGGTGTCCCTTATTGGCGAGTCACTGCGGGTTCGGCATGGCGTCCCGAGGGCCTTACCTATAAAACACCATACATGTACCGTAGGTGAAGTGCATAAAAGGGGATCCTTCTCGGAAGTTCGGACTCCGATTTTTCTTACATGCGATGCGGGGAGTACCCCAGGATAGTTGGCTATGATGGACACCATGGCATCATCGCAGCTCAATTGATAGAATGTCCTGTCGATCAGCTCCACAAATATGTCTGGATCCTCTTCGAGTCTGGGATCAAGGGCCCGGTCAGGGTCCTCCGGTTGTGGAGGTGGGCTTTTGACCTCCCTTACAGCTTTTCACAGTTCCTGCCATGAAATGACAAGGTGAGTATTTATGACGAAGAATGTGGGAAGGTTGGGAGTAAAAAGTGACAGCTCACCCAGCTTGGAGGGTTGTACATGGAGAGTCCATCCCGTGGCTTAATACGGATGAACTCCTCTTCCTCTCCCTTGAACAAATCAGACATAATTTTTGCTAGAGCAGCAGCTGAGTCCGGTCCCTTACGCCTGCAGCGGGTGGCATCATCTTCCCCATTAAAGCGCCACATGGGGTGCCCTCGATATTGAAGTGGCTGCACCCCCCGCATTATACATATTGACATAACCTCGATTATTGTCAGCCCTGATTGAGCCAGCACTTTTATCCGGCCCATCAGGTAAAGGACTTCTCCGTTATCTTCTTCCTGAGGGCTCCGTGGGCTCCAGCTTTGGCGTTTCTTCAAAGGGGCATTGTCGAACTCGGGAAGACCCATCCGAATAGGATCTGGAAGGGGGACGTCCTCCATGTAAAACCACTCCGAAGGCCAGTCTTCGAACGTCTTCTTCGGGGTATCGGACATGTATCCGGTCCCGGCGATGCGCCATATTTCGGCTCCGCCCACTTGATATATTAACCCCTTCTATGTACGGGGCACCAGGCAGAATAGCCTCTTCCACAGCTTGAAATGAGCTTCACAGCCCAGAAACAGCTCACAAAGGGCAACATAACCAGCGATGTGTAATATGGAAGCGAGGGTGAAATTATGCAACTGGAGGCCAAAAAACTCCAGGAGCCCGCGGAGGAACGGATGGATTGGAAATCCAAGTCCCCTTAGTAAATAAGGGACAAGGCATACCCGCTCCCCCTTGGAGGGATTGGGGAAGCTCTCCGCTTGCTCCCCGCCATTATAGGGGGCGAGCCCGGCTCGAACGGGGACCATATACGCTGGAGGGAGAAATCCCTGGGTCTGTAACTCTACTAATTGGCTGTGCGGGACGAAACACTTCTCCCAATCACCGGGCTTAGGGCTACGGGAGCGGGAGGAGGAGCTGCGATGGCCGGCCATGTTGGAATGGATTTTTCCGAGCGCGCTCCGATGGATACTCGCCATGGGAGGATGGTGTGGTCTGGATCTAAGAATCCCCGTCTCTTTAATAGACGGTTTACTTACATGGCTAGGGTGGCGAATGTAAAAATTCCCTGGCTCCTTGCATTCGCTCGACACGTGGAAGATAGCCCTTATTGGGCGCGGAAGCCAAGAAGTGCAACATTTATGGGGAGCCGAACACTACTCAGCAGATATTCAGAATTTGGAGAAGAACTCGCCTTGGAATGCCGAAGACAATCTGCGCGCCGGACTCATCATCATTGAAGCCCGGTTCGGGGGCTACTGAGGGAGTCCTGGATTAGGGGGTCTTCGGACAACCGGACTATATCCTTTGGCCGGACTGTTGGACTATGAAGATACAAGATTGAAGACTTCGTCCCGTGTCCGGATGGGACTCTCCTTGGCGTGGAAGGCAAGCTTGGCAATACAGATATGTAGATGTCCTCCCTTGTAACCGACTCTGTGTAACCCTAGCCCCCTCCGGTGTCTATATAAACCGAAGGGTTTAGTCCGTAGGATAACATACAATCATACCATAGGCTAGCATCTAGGGTTTAGCCTCTACGATCTCGTGGTAGATCAACTCTTGTAATACTCATATCATCAAGATCAATCAAGCAGGAAGTAGGGTATTACCTCCATCGAGAGGGCCCGGACCTGGGTAAACATCGTGTCCCCCGCCTCCTGTTACCATCCGCCTTAGACGCACAGTTCGGGACCCCCTACCCGTGATCCGCCGGTTTGGACGCCGACAGTTACCACTCAAGTAGAACAAGTACTTAAAGCTCAAAATGATTTGCTCACTGAATTGAATTGTAAGAATAATGATTATGCTGTTAGAGTGGGTACTAGAACTGGTAGAATGACTCAGGAACCTTTGTATCCTGAAGGCCACCCTAAGAGAATCGAGCAAGATTCTCAGAGAAATAATATAGATGCACCTAGTCCTTCTAAAAGGAAGAAAAAGAAAAATGATAGGACTTTGCATGCTTCTAGTGAACCTATTACTGAAACACCTGAGAATCCAAATGATATTTCTATTTTTGATGTTGAAACACAATCTGGCAATGAACCTGAAACTAGTGATAATGTTAATAAAAATGTTCATGATGATGCTCAACCTAGTAATGATAATGATGTAGAAATTGAACCTGCTATTGATCTTGATAACCCACAATCAAAGAATCAACATTATGATAAGAAAGACTTTGTTGCTAGGAAACACGCAAAGGAAAGAGAGCCTTGGGTTCAGAAACCCATGCCTTTTCCTCCAAAACCATCCAAGAAAAAAGGATGATGAGGATTTTGAGCGCTTTGCTGAAATGATTAGACCTATCTTTTTGCGCATGCGATTAACTGATATGCTCAAAATGAATCCTTATGCTAAGTACATGAAAGAAATTGTCACTAATAAAAGAAAGATACCGGAAGCTGAAATTTCCACCATGCTTGCTAATTATACTTTTAAGGGTGGAATACCAAAGAAACTTGGAGATCCAGGAGTACCCACTATACCATGCTCCATTAAAAGAAACTATGTTAAAACTGCTTTATGTGATCTTGGAGCCGGTGTTAGTGTTATGCCTCTCTCTTTATATCGTAGACTTGATTTGAATAAGTTGACACCTACTGAAATATCTTTGCAAATGGCTGATAAATCAACTGCTATACTTGTCGGTATTTGTGAGGATGTGTCCATTGTGGTTGCAAACGTCACTATTTTAACGGACTTTGTTATTCTTGATATCCCCGAGGACGATAGTATGTCTATTATTCTTGGAAGACCCTTTTTGAATACTGCAGGGGCTGTTATTGATTGCACCAAAGGCAATGTCACTTTTCATGTTAGTGGTAATGAGCATACGGTACACTTTCCGAGGAAACAACCTCAAGCTCATAGTATCAACTCTATTGGAAAAATTCCATCGATTATATTTGGAGGTTTTGAATTTCCTCTTCCTACTGTCAAGAAGAAATATGATATTCTTATTATTGGGGATGTGCATATCCCCGTTGAGGTAACATAGTGTTATTCGAAATTTCTCCGGCTCCATGTTATTCGGAATGAGTTCGTTAACAAGACTTGATCAACCTTGTTAGTGGATTCCTTTTGATGAGCATGAGATGGATGAAACTAGAAGGCACAACCTTCTGTACCCTACTTTTACTTTCTGTTATTTATTTTAAATAAAATAAAAATAGTATTTTCTGTCTGTTATCTGAATTATCCGTGCAATATAAAAATACACTAAAAATAAAAGTTCTCCAAATGCCCTGAAATTTAAATATGATTTTTATGGAATATTTGAGAATATTTGGCACTGAGAATACAACAGGAGGAGCTGGCACCTGGCCACGAGGGTCAGGGGCATGCCCTATCCCCCTAGGCGCGCCCCCTGCCTCGTGGGCCCATGGTGGCCCTCCTCCACTTATCCTAGCACCCACATACTCCTTCTTCCTCCCACAAACACGAATATCCAGCTCAAACCCGAGTACAAGCTAATTTTGCTGCCATTTTCGATCTCCTTGCTCAAAGCACCTCTCACAAAACTGCTTGGGGAGATTGTTCCTTGGTATGCGACTCCTCCATTGGTACAATTAGTTTTTGTTCTAGTGCTTTATTCATTGCAAATTTGTGCTGCCTAGGTGACCATGTTCTTGAGCTTGCATGTCAAATTTATATGGTTCCAAGTAGTTTTGATGCCTGATATAGGCTCTAGGCACTTGTAGGAGTAGTTGCTATCAATATTACTGAGTTTGGTTCACTTTTGTTTTGAAGTTACTAAAAATTTCAGAATTTTTCGGAGGAAGAAATATGCTTAGGAAAATGTGCCAAGGTGGTTCTTCAAGGAAGCAAGGGCCCAGGCTTGCAATGCGTGATGCTGATGAAGAGCCACCAAGAGACGCTACAGTGCGTCCTTGTGAATGGCCTTCGGAAAACTTTATGGATCGAGCGGGAATTAAGGAAGAATTTAACCATATTTGCGTAACGCTGATCTTGTGAGCTTCGAGGAAGAAAAGTGCCGCCAGTATCACTATCTCACCAGTACCTTTGTGAGGAGGTTTGAATTTTCATCTTCATGTAATTCTCCAACTGTCCTATTTGATCTCTATGAAAAATCTTATACTATGGACTTGGAGGATTTTACCACTACATGCAAACTTCCACAATGGGGTAGTGCTAGTGAACCCCGCAAATCTGAATTTGAAGATTTTCTTGCTAGCATAACTGTGGGGGAATCTAGAGATATAACACAAGCTACCATAGGGAGCATTCACTTTCCTGCTATACATTATTTTGCTCTCTTCATAGGTAGGTGCATAAATGGTAAAGATGAAGCATGTCACATGTGTGCCCCTAACCTTAGTATCTTAGGAGTGCTGTGTTAGGAGATAAATCTTATAATTTGGGAGCCATTGTTGCACGTAGGTTGCATAATAATAGATTTAATGGAGATTTCTTCGGTGGAATTTATGCAACCCGCTTAGCTGATTTTCTCGGTGTAACCATACGTGAGGATGATATTGAATTTCCTCCTGCTTACCCAGATTTTAATGCTATGGTTCACCACCAGTTTGTTGAGAGGAGTGAATCACCTCTCCAGTATCGACTAATCTTTGACAGACGGCGTGCTGTCCGTATTACTCTCCCTGCTCCTGCCATATTTGATTATCTGGCAAAAGGAAGATATGTTATTACCAGAGAGGAGGCAGATGAGTACGAGAGGAGGGCGGAGGCCGCTCGTCGCCATGCTGCAGCTCAGGAGGCGATAGCCGCTGCATCTCGGTACGACCCCAACTATTATTATGGATATCCGCCAGGCCAGCCATGGCCATAAACCAACTTAGGCCAAAAGCCTAAGCTTGGGGGAGTACGTATTTCTCACCGACATTACATTTATGTTCACACACTCATTGCTAGATGTCGGTGCTCATACTTTTTCATTGTATCATCCATGGTAGTTTATTTTCTTTTTATGCTTTCTTCTTGTGTGTTTAATAAACCTTAAGAAAAACCAAAAAAATAGTTGTAGCTTTTAGCTAGTTTTAATTTCCATGCTTGTAGTAGTAATTAAAAAGAAAACCCAAAAAGATTTCCTGTTCTTCTTTTGCTTGTTGGGAGCTTTCCCGTGTAAATAGTTCTATTTATTTTCTTTTCTTTGGGGGTCGGTAGGATAAGACCATGATTAAATTGTTGAAGTGACTCTTATATGCATTATTGTTGATCTGACAAAAGAGCCCATATTGCCTTGTCTTCTCCTGTTTATTGAATGCTTGCAGATTCCAGCTTAGTCCAATGCACGCGCACGATTATTATTATTCACATCATTCGGTCATGCAAGTGAAAGGCAATTATGACGATATATGATGGACTGACTGAGATGAGAAAAGCTGGTATGAACTCGACCTCTCTTGTTTTTGTAAATATGATTAGTTCATCGCTCCTGATTCAGCCTATTATGAATAAACATGTTTGCAATGACAACTAGAGATCATAGTTTCTTGTGCCAAGCTTGATTAGCTAGGAGCTTATAATGGTTTACCTTGCATGCCAACATGCTATTAAAATGGTTGTGATGTGGTATGATAGGGTGGTATCCTCCTCTGAATGATTTAAGTGACTTGACTTGGCGCATGTTCATGCATGTAGTTGAAACAAAATCAACATAGCCTTCACGATATTTATGTTCATGGTGGATTATATCCTACTCATGCTTGCATTCGGTGTTGATTAATTTTAATGCATGTTCATGACTATTGTCGCTCTCTAGCTGGTCGCTTCCCAGTCTTTTTCTAGCCTTCACCTGTACTAAGCGGGAATACTGCTTGTGCATCCAACTCCATAAACCCCAAAGTTATTCCATATGAGTCCACCATACCTACCTATATACGGTATCTACCTACCGTTCCAAGTAAATTTGCATGTGCCAAACTCTAAACCTTGAAATAAATATCCTGTTTTGTATGCTCTAATAACTCATGTATCAACTAGGGCTGTCCGTATCTTCCATGTTAGGTAGGTTATTCTCAAGAGAAGTGGACTCTGCTCCTCACTCACGAGAAAAGGGCTGGTTACTGGGATGCCCAGTTCCATGCTTTATGCAAATCAAATCAAAATAATTGCAAACAAAACTCACCTGAGACTCTTGTTAGTTGGAGGCACTCGTTGTTTCGAGCAAGCCATGGATTGATGCTTGTTGGTGGAGGGGGAGTATAAACTTTACCATTCTGTTTGGGAACCGCCTATAATGTGTGTAGCATGGAAGATATCGCCATCTCTTGGTTGTTATGTTGACAATGAAAGTATACCGCTCAAAATACAATTCACCTCTATTTCAAAACTGAGCTCTGGCACCTCTACAAATCCTTGCTTCCCTCTACGAAGGGCCTATCTATTTACTTTCATGTTGAGCCATCATCCTCTTATTAAAAAGCACTAGTTGGAGAGCACCGCTGTCATTTGCATTCATTACTGTTAGTCTACATTGAGTATGACTTGACTGGATCTCTTTTACCATGAATTACAATGTCTAGTCAGTCCTTGATCTTTAAAGGTGCTCTGCATTTATATTTTGCGGTCTCAGAAAGGGCTAGCGAGATACCATCTTGTTATATCATATTATGATTGTTTTGAGAAAGTGTTGTCATCCGAGATTTATTATTATTGCTCGCTAGTTGATTATGCCATTGATATGAGTAAACATGAGACCTATGGGTTATTGTGAATATGGTTAGTTCATAATCTTTCCTGAAAACTTGAATGCTGGCTTTACATATTTACAACAACAAGAGCAAACAGAGTTTGTAAAAGTTTTTCTTTATCATTTTCAGTTTGTCAACTGAATTGCTTGAGGACAAGCAAAGGTTTAAGCTTGGGGGAGTTGATACGTCTCCGTCGTATCTACTTTCCCAAACACTTTTGCCCTTGTTTGGACTCTAACTTGCATGATTTGTATGGAACTAACCCGGACTGACGCTGTTTTCAGCAGAATTACCGTGGTGTTATTTATGTGCAGAAACAAAAGTTCTCGGAATGACCTGAAAATTCACGGAACATCTTTTCGGAAATAAAAAAATCCCTGCAAAAGATGAAGACCAGGAGGCCCACCACCTATCCACGAGGGTGGTGGGCGCGCCCCTACCTCGTGGGCCCCCTGGAGCTCCTCTGACCTCAACTCCAACTCTATATATTTGGTTTCGGGGAGAAAAAAATAGAGGAGAAGGAATCATCGCTTTTTACGATACGGAGCCGCCGCCAAGCCCTAAAATCTCTCGGGAGGGCTGATCTGGAGTCCGTTCGGGGCTCCGGAGAGGGGAATCCGTCGCCATCGTCATCATCAACCATCCTCCATCACCAATTTCATGATGCTCACCGCCGTGCGTGAGTAATTCCATCATAGGCTTGCTGGACGGTGATGGGTTGGATGGGATCTATCATGTAATCGAGTTAGTTTTGTTAGGGTTTGATCCCTAGTGTCCACTATGTTCTGAGATTGATGTTGCTATGACTTTGCTATGCTTAATGCTTGTCACTAGGGCCCGAGTGCCATGATTTCAGATCTGAACCTATTATGTTTTCATCAATATATGAGAGTTCTTGATCTTATCTTGCAAGTCTATATTCACCTATTATGTGTTATGATCCGTTAACCCCGAAGTGACAATAATCGGGATACTTACCGGTGATGACCGTAGTTTGAGGAGTTCATGTATTCTCTATGTGTTAATGCTTTGGTCCGGTACTCTATTAAAAGGAGGCCTTAATATCCCTTAGTTTCCGCTAGGACCCCGCTGCCATGGGAGGGTAGGACAAAAGATGCCATGCAAGTTCTTTTCCATAAGCACGTATGACTATATTCGGAATACATACCTACATTACATTGATGAATTGGAGCTAGTTCTGTGTCACCCTAGGTTATGACTGCTACATGATGAACCGCATCCGGCATAATTCTCCATCACTGATCCATTGCCTACGAGCTTTCCATATATTGTTCTTCACTTATTTACTTTTCCGTTGCTATTGTTACAATCACTACCAAATACCAAAAACATTACTTTTGCTATCATTACCTTTTTAATATCGTGAACACTACTATCATATTACTTTGCTACTAAATACTTTGTTGCAGATATTAAGTTTCCAGGTGTGGTTGAATTGACAACTTAGCTGCTAATACTTGAGAATATTCTTTGGCTCCCCTTGTGTCGAATCAATAAATTTTGGTTGAATACTCTACCCTCGAAAACTGTTGCGATCCCCTATACTTGTGGGTTATCATCTGGCGTACCAGAAAACAGAGGAAACAGACCTCCTACGGTCGAAACAGGGCCCCGTTGATTGGGTGGGGTGTGGCGTACTGCAAAATGGAGGAAACGGACTTGTGTTGGAGCGCTACGGTCGAAATGGGGGTCCTGTTCATCGGGAGAGGTGTGGCGTACCGCAAAACGGGACTCCACGGGATACTGTTCATTTCCACCGTCAACTGCCTCCATGGGCTACTGTTCATCCACCGTCGAATGCCTCCACGGGCTCCTATTCATCCACCGTTGACCTCCTCCAGCCTCCACCTGCGACTGTTCATCCACGGGCTCCTGTTCATCCAGCCTCCACTGCTCCTCCACCGGCTACTGTTCAGCCAGCCCTCTCCACGGGGTCCTGTTCAACCAGCCCTCCACGGGCTACTGTTCAACCAGCCCTCCACCGGCTACTGTTCAACCAGCCCTCCACCGGCTACTGTTCAACCAGCCCTCCACGGGGTCCTGTTCATCCACCAGCTCGATCGATCGAGGTACTGTTCATCCAGCGGCAACGTCCTCTACTACCATGGAGGCCTGTTCATCCAACCCCCCACCGGGAACTGTTCATCCAAACCTCCTCAACAACGCTCACTGTTCATCCAGGGAAGGAGGCAGCAGTGTTCGATCAGCTTTAGTTAGCAGCAGTAGCGAAGGAATCACTCGGGTTCAGTTAACAGCAAGGGATCGATCGATCACTCGGGTTCAGTAATGCATAGCCTGCAGTGCAATTGCTCGGTTCAGTTAGAGCCCAGCACCTCGGTCGGGTTCAGTTAGAGCCCAACGCCTCGCACACACGCGCGTACATATGAGAGAAACGGGCATCGCTCGGCCCCCGACCACCCACCGTAACCGGGAACTCCCCGATATTTTCCTCTCCCTCGCTTCTACCAAGGTTTTTTCCGTCATGGACAGCCCAAAGAATGTCATGCAGCTGCGTCTTCAGCCCGCCCATGACGAAAAGCCCATTTTCTGCCATGATTTTTTGTCATAGAAGTAGGACCCCACCACATCTATGATACTAGGTTTTGTCACAATTATTGTCATAGAAGTGTCATAAGTATGACATAATTTTTTTTCGTTCGGCCCAAAATGTCACGGATGTGTCTTTTTTTGTAGTGCAAGTAGGCAACGTAACATCAAGCTAGTTGGAATGACCTATCATCTTGTAAAATATGCATCAATGAATTCTAGTAACCATGGGAACAGGTTACAAATATCAATGGAATAGAGTTTGGGTCAATGCTAGCTCATTCCACATGTCAAGTCAATTGCCTTGACTCCAATGGTTCTCAATCACACACACACACACATGTACCAAGTTCGTAAAATTTCTGGACATAGTTTAAGTACCACCACCCAACTTTCCATCACCATGGACACGGCTATTTGAATAGTTTGACACTCTGCAGAGGTTGCGCACTTTACCCACAAGATCCGGGAAGCTTTCGTGCCATCCACGATCCCGCAGTACCTCAAGTACTCGGGAGAAGCACCCGATCATTATCTTTCCCTAGACGACACTAGCATAGGGTCCACTCATTGGCACACGACCCTCGTGTATAAGCAAAAGATCATGGGACTCTGCCCTTTCACATTATCACCCATACACGAAGGGACCAACGGTGTGTCCGGTGCCCTGTGAAAACAGTCATGGCCGCCTATCCGAGCACGACCCCGTCCCGAGAGTGACCTCATGTCACCCCCATCAATAGTAATGTGGGCACCATGCTAGTATCGACCTAGGTAATAAATAACGCCCCGTCCCATAAGGGGTAGAGTGGTTGCGATGTTTGGTTGGGACGGTAATCACACCTAAATCTAATCCATCATTTTACTCTCACACAAAAAATGCTTTCTCGGGTACACCACTTCTTCCTCAAGTGGTGACCTTAGTTCATCATCACCCACGGGCATTAGGGGCACCCAATGGGGTTTTCAAAAGAATGCAACCACGAGGTGATCATGGCATACATGCAACATTATGCATCAACGATTAATCTTTTGACATAGTTCCTCCATGCACAAGGTAGAGCTATGAGTATAGGCATGCATCATTTAGTGGTTCGTAACAAGTTCATCACCATCACTTTTTATTATAATGCAATCGAAAAGAGGGTACCGATGAATAAGAGGGGTGTCATGGTCAAAGGGCTGCTTGCCTGGCCCAGCAAAGTCTTCAATCCTTCTGGTTCATCTCCGAGTATCGTCTACTTCGTCAACTAATGTCGGAAACAATCACAATAAGCAACACAACAAGACAAAAATAAAAGTGCTCTAAAAATATGAAGTTGACTTTTCTAGGACTTCTCTAGTTATATGAAAAATAACCAGCGTGGTTTCATTGGAATTGGATTAGTGGATATTTTTGAACATTTCAATCTGATGGAATCAAGGGATTAATGGATTTGCAAGAAGTGTACAGAAACATTATTTTCAAAAATGATAAAAGGCACTCATTGCACTAGGCATAATTTTGGAAACATCTAGGATTTTGTTTCACTGGATTTAGAGTTCAAATGATTATCCTATGAATTTGCAAGGTTGACAAATATGAAGAAATGGCTCATTATTTTGTATGGCATAGAGAGTATTAAGAAAAATGTTCATAATCTAAGTTATGAACTCATATGTACCTTCAAATTTGGATCTTGGCATTTGTATCAAATTTGAGCCCTATGGGATTTTCCAAAGTTTGGCTTAGAAATGAAAAGTAGGGCTTAATTAGTTATGTGTGAAGGAAACTTTTCTTGAAAAATGTGCAGGATGCACCATGAGCTAGATCAGGATTTATGGATTCACTAGGAATTTGAATCACCAAATTTTGTGTTCATTTGAATATTCTATGGATTTTACAAGTCTACGAAAAAAAGAAAAATATAAAGGATTTACCGAAATGGGCCGGATCTGGGTGGCGGCAGCGCGCACTAGGCGAGGTTTAGTGGCAGGCCGCCACTGGGCCGGCCCGGCGGCTCGGCCGCACGCGCGTAGGAGGCCACGTCGGAGGCGGCTTCCCAGAAATACGCCTTCGGGCGGGGGAGGCAGTTACAGCCGAAGCCGTCTCCACTTAAACGGGCGGGCCCGCCCACTGGGTCACTAACGCACAGGGCCCAGCGGCAGGTTGCCTTCAACCTCCCGCGTGGCGTGACGGGAGACAGAGGTGGCAGGGCCGAGCGGCGCCGATGCTCTCCCCGGCGGCACCGACCAACTCCGTTGGCGCGCAACACACCAGCGTGCTCAGGAGAGCATGCCGCACCTTCCGAGGTGCGCCACGATCGCAAGGGCGGTCGGACGCGAACGCTCCATCGGCCGTGGCGGCGAGGCTGGCGGTGGTGATGGAGCTCGATGGCGCGGCCACAGGGAGGAGAGAAAGAAGTGCGGGAGGGGCTTGCGGTGATGGTGGAGGTGCTCTGGTGCAGTCTAGAGGGGAGGAGGAGGAGTGGTGGGTGCGAATTTAGGCGGAGGCCGACGGCATGGCTCCGACCATGCTGGTGGATGGAGGGCACAAGAGGAATAATGGGTTGGCCTAGGTGGTGTACGGGAGAGAGAGGGAGCAAATGGAGCAGGGAGAAGGGCCTGGAATGGTCTTAAGTAGCCGACCCATGGCTCACCGTGGACGCGGCGCACGGTGGCCGTGGCAACGGCTCAGGCGGCTAGGAGAGAGAGCGAGGGGCTATCTATGGCGTTCGTGGGAGTTTAGTGGGGCGCCAGGAAGAGAGAGGAGGAGCGGGGCGAGCTGCACGCGGCCATAGGAGCTGTGCGAGCATTGGCCGAGCCGGGCGGCTCTGGGCACGTGCCGCAGGAGGTGAGAGAGAGGAAGAGACGAGGGGGACAACACGGTGGTGTGTTGCGGCCGTCGAGGCACCTCGACTGGCGTGAGGGGGAGGCCCGAGGCAGTCGGGGGACGCGACATCAATGGTCGAACGCCCTGCCAGGCGCTCCAGAGCGCCTTTTTGGCCGGCACCCGTGGCTTTTCGCGCGCGCTCACGCGTCCACTTGCGTCTAGTGGCTATAGGGGGTGTGGGTAAAGGCAGTGGGGAGCCTCGGATGCCTTGAAAAGCTGAGAGGAGAGAGAGGGGCTGAGAAAGAGAGAGAGAGAGGGAGAATCTCTCTGTCCAGGGAAGAAAAATGGGGTTCTGGCCCCCTTCATCATTGCCCCTCTGGCAGGGAAAGATGCATGTGGTAGAGGGTGACTATAACATGCTGTGTGAAAAATTTGGGCTCAAGGAGATTAGTGGAAATGGCCAAAACATGCATTTTAAGTTTCTACCAGAAGGTGTTTGATGTAGGTTTGGGAAAGTAAATGGACTTCCCTTGTCATGATACTTAACAGGAGTGACTGTCACCACAAAATAGCAATGTCCACAAAATTTGAGACCAAAAAGATAAAGTGGACAATGCAACTTTTGTAAACCCTAGAAATGGGCAGAAATAGTTTTGGCTAGGTTTGATCATGCTGTATTGTTCTCCTTGATGCACCACTTGGTGTAGTGTCATCATTTGGGGATTACAACATTCTCACAAAATTGGGGTCAAAAGGAGATAGTTGACAATGTAGAGTTGTTCGAATTTGGTTCTGGACAAAAAGGGTTTTGAGGCACTTTGATCAAGTTATCCTATTCTCCAACTTATGCCACTTGGCCTAGGTGAATGATTAGGCCATCTAAGCATGTGTACAAAATTTTAGATCATTTGTACATGTTTGGTAGTGCAAAGTTGTTCAAACTTGGAAAAGGACAGGAATGGTTTTGAGAGGGTTTCATGGGTTTATCTTGTTCTCCAAGACATGAGACTTGTCAAGGTCATCAAATATTTCATTGGTAACATGGTAGAAATTTCTGGCATTTAATGGATAATATTTTATTTGCAAACATGTCAAAATCTTGAAATTTCCAAAAAGGGGTTTTGAGGGATTTAACCAATAATTTGAACATGACCATGTGTTGAAACTCTTATATATGGATAATATATGTCCACTGACCTTCCGTAAATTTTCTAAAATATTTTTGAAACACCAAAATAATTTTAACCTATTAAAGACCATTTCTGGCCTGAAGGAAAAGCCTTTAAATAAAATAGTAAGACAACTTTTAAAATAATACTTTGTGGTTTATGGGAGTCCTATATCTAATAGGAATAAAATATATTTTTTCAAATATTTGTCATACCCTAAATTAAGTACTTGTAGTTCAAGTCTTAATTCAGGAGTTTTTGGAAAATCTAATTTAGAAAATACTTTTTGTCCAAATTATTTTTGTAATAAAATCCCATTATGTCCTATACAGATGGCATGATCATTGGGCAAAGTTTTGGATCAAGGAGGTGGAGTATAGGAGTTAGAGGATTTATTTGATTTTCCTAGAGCACTCGAAAACAACAAAAATAGAAATCCAAATCAAAGGCAAATCAACACAAAAGTTTTTGTTGGCCCAAATTTTCATGACTAATTAACTAAAATGGTGTGGTATGAAAATCAGGTGTGACAGCAAGATAAGTCATACACTCATCTCAAACCACTTTATTTAGGCATCAATTATCTACATTTTTCTTGTGGCCCAATCGATTCCCAATGGGAAGTAGCACCCCTCGAGGCGGCGGAGCTTCTAGGCTGCCAGTTGGCTGGTGTCTAATGCAAGGGTGTGGGGGTGCAAGTTTGCCGCGGAAGCAGCGCTTAGATGGCTATCTTAGAGTTGCATGGGTTGAAGGTACTGCCGCCGCCGGATCTGGATGATGGCGAGTCTTTCTGGATTGGCCGGGGGCGGCGCAACCACGACAATGCGGTGGGGCGGGGAGCGGGGTTTTGGTCGGAGCTCTCGCGGCCACGGACGGCGGAGGCACGCTGCTCTTCCAGTGGTCGCTGGCTCTTGGGGGAAGATTTTGAACAATGTCACCCGGGAGGCACAAGACGACCATCAAGCCATCCGGCGTAGATCGGACAGTACCAAAATAAAATAAAATCGTGTGACCCCAATTTAGTCTTCAGTCAACAGACATGTGAACACTCTCGTACCTTACTGTTGATCTCTTAGGGCATTTCTTCAGATCAGAGATATGTGCCATTCTTAACATTATGCGTTTTCTTCATCTTCAGCCACACCGTCTTACTTTTCACCACAACTGCTCCAACGAGGGAAGCATACACCAGAAGGGAGCTATAGTCCCCACTCAACAGTTCCCTACATCGATTGCATGTGCCCGACACATGGACAGCCACAACAACTGCAGGGCCATCGACAAGTCAGCACATGATGATCACTCCTATGGATGGCGGCCAGATAGGTTGTACCCTCATATTACTTGTGTGCAACATTTATGGCTTTGTTACTCATCTAAGCATGGAAATAGATTATCACATTTCACTGTATATTCATGCTGATCTCTTATGGGTCTTGTTTAGGAGTTAACGTTGTTCCATAGTTCAGCTAAGAGACTTGTTCTTTAGGTAACCTTGTTCGATAGTTATCATCCATCAGCCAATGGTATCCCACAGGCTGGTGATTATAGTATCATACCACTTCTAGTAATACCTATGTTGTTCTTTAATACTTTTGTGTGTCATCTAGTTAATCTCGAGTACAAACGATACATATTCTATAGCTTTCATCTGTGTTCTCCCTTTAGTTTTTGTAACATCCCAAAATTTCAATTTGGAATGTTATACATTAGATCATCATGCATATCATATTTTATTTTGCTTTTGGTTTTGATCCTAGAAAATCCTAAGCAACTCAAGGACCCACGGAGAGAGTTGGGGATTTCGTTATTTACATATTTGAGTTTTCTCAAATTATGTAAACAGGATCATTTGATTTTATTTATTTTATCATCAATTATTTCTATTACAAAAATATGAGAGAGGGAATAAAATGACTTTCCCAAAATATAGAAATATTGAGGATTTAATAAAAAATCAAATAAGATTTATTTCAGAGTTTTTCGGTATTTTTATTTGAATTTAGGAAAAATGCGTGTTTTTCAAAGTTGTAGTTTGGGCCCAGATAAATGTTCACTTTATCGGGCTTGATTTTAGAAACCCGGGAAAATTTATTTCGTGATTTTTGGAGTCCGTTTAGTATTTCTTTTATTTTTCTTCTGAGCGGAATTATTAAAAAAAAACGCGGAACCGACTTTGGGCCGTACTCGGCCAGGACTCCGCCTGGCCGGGGCCTATATAAGGCGCGCCCGAGGCCCGAGCCGAGCCAGCCCACCGCCGCCCTAACCCTAGCCCCAGCCCCAGCCCCAGCCGCCGCCGCCCGCCGCCGGAGTTGCGCACCGCCCGAGGTTCGCCGCCGCCTCGTTTTCCATGCTGTTTTTTTAAATTTTTTTTTGTTCGTCGTTTTTCTTTTTCATCGGATTTTTCCGCGGTTATTTTCTGATCGCGATTTCTGATCCGATTTTCGTTTTAGTATAACTTTTTGCTCGTTTATCGGAATCAGGCAATTCAAGCGCCTGGAGTTTCGTCTCGAAACCCTCTTTCCGAATAATCAACTTAAACATGTTTTTGCTATTGTAAAATTTGCGCTAGATCCAGATTACTAGAACGAAGTTGTTTTCTTTCACCGTTTGATTTCTTTTGCTTCGTTCGATTTGATTCTTTTTGCAAACCAGGGTTATTAAGTTGAACTTTCTGGTTAGATATTCTATTTGAGTTTTACCTGTACATTAGATGAGTACTTATTGTATGCTTGTTGTTTGTCTGCGATAGAATACCCGGAGTGCGCCGCCTGTTACTTCGAATCTCTAGGTTTCGCGGATCATCAGCAAGGCAAGTAACACTTCGATCATACCTTTTCTACAACCCAGTTTTATTGCATTAGATCAATCCTCACACGTTGCATGATTAGGATCTAATTAAATTGTGGGATGGGAAGTAAATGAGGTAGTACCTATTACCTGTTTATTATCAAACCTTTGGGAGTTACTTCTACCTTTGCTTATTATGCCATGCTATGCTAGTAGACGTGGATTGGGTGAGTGAAATCCATGACAGATGTGAGATTGTTAATTAATGGTTTATCTAAGGTGGCAACCTAACACACATCTGGGTGGATTGAGGCACCTGGGGTTTCCAGGACTTGCCTGTTTTTCTTTTGGACCGCCACCCAGGCTCAAAGGGATCATGAGATTATTCATACTAGAAACTTCCGTGTGCAGCCACAAGCCATTATGGGCTCTGGCATAGTTGACTAAGTTGTGCGAACTCTTACAGTGGTAGACTAGCAGATGTAGGGGATGTAGGTGGTACGGTCTACCCGATCGTAAGGTGCTAGCGCTTCTGAAAGACTATGTCTCGGTCATCCGTTTCTCAAACACCCTGTAGTGCGAGAAACCAAACGGAGGCGATCGAGTCTTGTGGGGAAAAGTGCGCAAACCTCTGCAGAGTGTAACAAACTAATCATGGTTAGCCGTGCCCCCGGTTATGGACATCTTGAGTATCTAGTACCTGGATTATCATGTGAATCTCAACATGTTACTCTAAATTAATTTTGTTGGGTTTTAATGATGTTACTTAATTGGGATTGAGAATGCTGTCAACCATTCTCAATGTTTAACAACCACCATGATAGTAATTAATTTATTCCTTTGAAGTAGGGAAAAATTGGCTTTACGCAAAAACTGTAACCATAGAGCTTTCCACCAGCCAAATATGCATATAGTATAGCTGTTGCATTTCATTACTCTCTATGTGTTACCTTGCCGGCATATTCCATGTGCTGACCCGTTTTCGGGCTGCAACATTAATGTTGCAGACTTTTCAGACGACGATTAAGGAGTTTTAGGTCGTGGTTCTATACTCAGTGATGCCGTTGGAGTTGATGGACTCACTTATCTTCCAAGCCTTCCGCTGTTATCGTTATTAGATGGCCTTAAGCCATATTTATTGTAATAAGTTCTCTTTTGAGACACCCGATGTAATAAGTGTGTGATTGCTACTCTGATATAAATCCTTCGAGTACTGTGTGGTGTCAGCATTACTGATCCAGGGATGACACCGGAGCACAGAGATCAGACTGTTTGAGGTCTGGTCGCTACAATTTTTAGACCTGTTGCTGCTAGTTAACCCCAGTCCTACTATTTATGTTGTCTCCTACAGGCACTCATTACAAAAATATAACTACTAGTTGTCTTCCATGCATGTCAGATATAATTGCACACACTAATATATCCACAAGAACCTCACGGAGCAATGTAACAGCCAGCAAACTTGACATCAATGATACCCAATATGATGGAACATGTAAAGGAAGTTCTTAAGAACACTTGCAGAAAGATGATGTATCCTATTCATCCCACAAGGTCCTTGCTCTAACTTGAACGGTGATATGGGTACATCATGCATATAATGTCCTGGAGTGCATCTACTCGGTTGCAATGTCATGTGCTTAGAGCATCTCCAGCCGTTGGCCCCCCAGGGGGAGTCTAAAAGCGCCACCTGGGGGTGAGCCGACGCAAAAAATGTCCCTGGGGGCGAGTCGCTCCCCAGCCGTCGGCCCCCAGGGCCGCTCTAGGCGCGTATTAAAATAAAAAAAAAGAAGGACTGTTCGGCAAAGTTATGATAAAAGCGAGTTAAATTTCAGCCAAACATGGCAAATTTCGGTGAAATTCGCGCATTTTCATTTCATTAACCTAATCTAAAAAAGAAAGGGGCTGAAGTTGTCGCCGCCATCGCCGCCATCGTCGTCGTCGGCCTTCTCCTCCTTGACGCGGGCGCCCCTGCTGGACCCCTGCTCGGCGTCGCCATGGCGGACTGGCGGCGGCGCATCGTCGTCGTCGTCGCTGTCGCATAAGACGACGACCCCGTCTTCATCGCAGCCGCGTCAGCGCTCCTCAAAGCGGCGTAGGGCGGCGCGCTGGCGCTCCTTCTCCTTCTCCCGGCACGCCTTCTCCATCGCAATGGAGTCCTGGCGCGCCCATTCTAGGGCCGCGTCGTCGTCGTCGAACTCCGCCTTCACCGGCGCCAGCCCCGGCTCCGTCTTCACCGGCCCCAGCCCCGGCTCCATCTTTGGCTTGATGAAGCGCGGAGGAGCCGACGAGGAGGAGGCACGCCGGCCACCCTCGTTTATGACGATGCCAACGCTGTGAGTGCGCCGACCGATTGGCGTCTCCGCCGCGGGCTCGGCCTTGACGCCGAGAAGCGCCGGAGAACCGGAGGAGTGGGAATATGAGCAAGAGGAGGAAGACGAGGAGGAGGCGAACCTCCTTGGAGCTCATGCGCGTCGGTGTTGCGACGGGGCGGCCCCCGTCGCAGGATAGGTCAACGGCGGGTTGTTGCCGCCATCGAGGTACGCCAGCACGCCATCCAGCGTGCGTCCGGGGACGCCCCACCACAGGTGGCGCCCCTCGCTGTTCTTCACGCTGCCGACCACCAGCGTGCCGTTGGTGGAGGCCAGGCACTGCTGCTGGCGGCATTGGAAGTACGCCGCCCAAGCCGCGTGATTGCCGGCGGCGTACTGGGGGAGGGAGCGCTCGTCGTCGGTCAGGGAGGCGCGCACGACCTCGACCTCCTCAGCGAAGTACCTGGGCTTCGCCACGGCGTCGGGTAACGGGGGAACGGGCACTCCCCCGTCGCTGAGCCACCACCCCATCGGCCCGGCGTGCATGTCCGGCGGCGCTGGGATGTTCGCCTGGAACAGGAGCCAGGACTCCTGTTCGCGGAGCGAATGGCGGCCGAAGCCGTTCGCTGCCGCCTCGTCTCCGGGGAAGCGCTCTGCCATGGCGACGGGCTCGGCGGTGGTAGAGAGGGAGAGAGAGGGGCTGCCGGTGGCGCTCGGGAGAGGAAGACGAAGACGGAGAGAGAGGGGCTGGGTGGCGGCGAGGGGCGAGTCTGGTGTGGGCATAGGAGACTGAGAGACCGCCGGCTTTTATAGCCGCTCCGCGCCCGTGTGTACGCGTGCGAGGGAGGGGAGGCGTCGGCGCGCCGTCCCGTGACGCGCCGCCCGTGAGGAATCAATGGAAAGGCTGACCGGCGGCAGCCTTGCCGTTATTTCCCCGCGGGAACCGAGGCAGTTGGGGGAAGACGAGCCGCCGTGTCCCTGACGTGGCTGGCCCGCGGCTTTTTCGCGCCAAAACAGTTTGCCCCGGCGCCCCCGGGCGCCCCCCAGTGTGCCGGGTTCGGCCTGGGTCCGCCGACGCTGTTTTCGGCCCATGCCGGCGAAAATCGGGCTCCTGGGGGCGCGACTGGGCCGCTTTTTCGGTGCCGGCGCAAAAAAAATGCCTGGGGAGGCCTTCCTGGGGGCGCGGCTGGAGATGCCCTTAGCCTGCTGATCATGCATGTAAATATGTCATGCCTTCCTGTTTTTCAGTACCTATTCCATTCATGATAACATGTTTTCAAATTCAAGTACTGTCATTCTACTCTATCGCAATGCCATCTGTTTAGTTTGGACATCATGCTTCTGAATATCTTATGCATTGTTATGCATTGGTATGTACTTCATATGTCCACCATACCATCTTTTTTTACACTGAAGTGTTGTTCTAGTGGTCTATTGCAATGCCATCTTAGTTTCCCAATCATACACGCATATGTTGCCTTAGTGTTTTTCTGTATGTATTCTGCTAGGATACAATTTTACATTCAACTAGTGTTCTTTTACTCTGTTGTCCTGTCGTATCCCTAGCTCTTACATCAAACTCCCTCTGTCGAGATTACATGTCGCAGAAATGGAAACAAATGGATGTATCTAGAACTGAAATACGCCTATACCCATCGATTTATTTTTGGATGGAGGGAATACATGTCAATATGTCATGCCTTTCTATTCTTTAGTACCTATTCCATCTCTCTGTTGTAGCATGTTTTATAATTGAAGCACCATTCTTCTATATAAGGCATGCAAGGGGAAGACGGCTATGTTAGAATCTAAAGGGTTACAAACAAGGTCTTTGCAAAAGATCCAAACGCTAGGAGATAGTAAACCAACTCTAGTTTTCATAGATACTGGTCCAGCACAGAGAAACCCAACTCCTACTGATAAGAAGCAGATTCCAGTGGCCAAAGAACTAGTCCGCTCCAGTCCAGCAAAAAAATGTCAACTCCATTCTAAGAAGCGTGTGCGTATCCTCGCATTCTGATATTTTATAGCATTCTGATCATATTTACGACATTTTTCTTACCCATCTCTCTTTTAGAAAATAAGCTTAAAGGATAGAAGACTTTCTGCACTGCAATCGTATTCTAGGAAAGTATCTTGCGGGAGTTCTCTGTGCTCTAATGTTGATGTAAGTACCTGTTGTATATCACTATATTTTTACATCAGCGCGTATTTTGTTAATCGCATGAATCCAAACTTTATCTAATCAAAATTTAGTTGTAGAAAAATGTATAATTAAAGGCGACAATGTTAATTTTTGTAAGGAAAACTGTCTAGTAGTTTTGCATACTGAGATGCATGAGTGTACTATCTCATATCATGCACATTACTGAATTGTAGTGCTGCTCTAGTTGCCCATTCATTCATTGTATCAATGTTGCTTTCGTATTACCTTACCTGGCTGATGATAGCTGTGCCATATTGTGTTAATTTGGTGTAGGCTGGTGTGGTCTGGTTTCCAAACGTTCATTGTGTCAATGTTGCTTTCCTATTATCTGACCTGGCCAATGATACCAATGCTAGTGTGTTAATTAGGTGCAGGTTGCTCAAGATAAGAAGACAAACTCTGAAAACAGCAATGCAACCCCATTGTTTCTTTCCAATAAATCTAGGCCAGGTAATATGGCAATAACTCTTGATTAATCTGTTCAGTTCCCCTCCTAATTTATGTTATGATGCAGTGGTCGAGACACTCTCCACTATCAATAATACAAGCCTACCAAAATCTCCATCTGAATCTGTTCAGTTTCCTCTCTCTTGAATGCAACGGAATTTTTTTATGTTTGTGAACCAATTACTGGTTGAAGCAATGGCAGAAATTGTGGAGGAATCAGAGGTGCACATTCTTGCGCAACAACAACTGATCAATGTTTTCAGAGACAATGTAGCAAAGAAGGAAGAACTTGCTCACATGCTTATGGGCGTCATCCGCGCTGAGGTTGCAGATTGTGATGTTGTAGATCGTTAGGTTTTGTTCATTTATTTGCACTGGCATCAATATTTGATTGCCCAGTGGATGTAATTTCCTGTAATATATGTTGGATGTGCAACATTTTTCCTTGTATGTCGTACCTTTGCTTAGCGTGCCTTGCATTCCAGCTAACTGGTCGCTAGGAAGCTAAAAAAGCTATGAAATTATTAGTTAGCATGAACAGTCATGGGCCCTATATGAAGGAAGCAGCCCACTGCCCTTAATGGGCTTCCCTAATGGGCTCGCAGGGGCCAAAATTCTCATAGGCCTTTGATTGACCGGTTTTGGTCTTATGCATAATTGCTCATCATAATGGGCTCAAATTATCTATTTGGGCCTACAGACATGTTCGAACTTTAGTGGGCCCATGAAGTTAATGGGCCGTAACCAGGCTGAAAGCTCTACTGGGTCGCTATAATTGAAACGAGCCGATAGTTAATGCTCGGCCCTGTTACCTCTCGGGTCGTTAACAGGCCGACATCAAAGCGGTCAACAGGTGGGCCCATTTGATTTCACGGGCCGTTAACACGCCGATACTAATGTCGGGCTACATATGGACCAACTATACTGTGGGCCTTTAGCAGGCCGAAAGAGAAAGCAGGCTCGTACTGGACCATGAAGAGCATGGGCCGCTAAGAGGTCGAATGTCAGGTCGTACTGTATATGGCCCAACTGTGTTGTGGGCCTTTAGCATGCCAAAAGAGAAACCAGGCTCGTATTGGACCATGAAGAGCATGGGCCATTAAAAGGCCAAAACCCATGTCCGACTGCAAATGGCCCAACTCATTTTATGGGCCGTTAACAGGCTGAAAGACACAACGGGCCGGAAATTGGCCCAACACTTAAAATGGTGCGCTAAAAGGCCGAAAGATGTACATCCTGAAAATTGGCCCATCCCTTGAATGGGTCGTTAGCAGGCCAAAATCACATCAGGCCGATATTGAGCCCAAATATATAGCGGGTTGTTAACGGGCTCGAACTGACGATGGGTTGCAATGGTGTCAAATCATTAATGGGCCGTTGACAGGCCGAATTGGCACATCTCGTATGGGCCATGGGCTTAAATGGACCTGACACAAGTAGGCCTTATGTGGGCCGACCTGCTGATTTTTACTAGGCCGACCTTTTTCACCGGAATGGGCTACTATTGGGCCTTGCCACGTGCCGACGTATCATAGGCGCCCCTCGTACTATGAGTGGATGTCATATGTCCCAACACTGAGCCGACACGTGGATCCTTCGGCAAATGAGAATTTTACACGTGGAAAATTCTCGGAACCCGATAGCTTAACGACAAGTAGACCGACAAGCTTAAATTGAGCATAGTTATGAGAATATCTAGGTATGATCATGTATATAGGCATCACGTCGAAGACAAGTAGACTGACTCCTGCCTGCATCTACTACTATTACTCCACACATCGACCGCTATCCAGGATGCCTCTAGAGTATTAAGTTCATAAGAACAGAGTAACGCTTTAAGCAAGATGACATGATGTAGAGGGATAAACTCATGCAATATGATGAAAACCCCATCTTTTTATCCTCGATGGCAACAATACAATACGTGCCTTGTGCTACCTCTTGAGCACTGCGTTGGATTTCCCCGAAGAGGAAGGGATGATGCAGCAAAGTAGCGTAAGTATTTCCCTCAGTTTTTGAGAACCAAGGTATCAATCTAGTAGGAGGCTACACTCGAGTCCCTCATACCTACACAAAAACAATAGCTCAACGCAACCAACGCGCTTAGGGGTTGTCAATCCCTTCACGGTCACTTACGAAATTGAGATCTGATAGAGATGATAAATAATATTCTTTTTTTGGTATTTTTGGTATAAAGATGCAAAGTAAATAAATTAAAAGCAAACTAATAGCAAAGCAATAATAAAGTGATGGAAATTGATATGATGAGAAAGAGACCCGGGGCCATAGGTTTCACTAGTGGATTCTCTCAAGAGCATAAGTATTCTACGGTGGGTGAACAAATTACTGTTGAGCAATTGACAGAATTGAGCATAGTTATGAGAATATCTAGGTATGATCATGTATATAGGCATCACGTCCGAGACAAGTAGACCGAAATGATTCTGCATCTACTACTATTACTCCACTCATCGACCGCTATCCAGCATGCATCTAGAGTATTAAGTTAAAAACAGAGTAACGCCTTAAGCAAGATGACATGATGTAGAGAGATAGTTTCATGCAATATGATAAAAACCCCATCTTGTTATCCTCGATGGCAATGATACAATACGTGCCTTGCTGCCCCTTCTATCACTGGGAAATGACACCGCAAGATCGAACCCAAAGCTAAGCACTTCTCCCATGGCAAGAACAACCAATCTAGTAGGCCAAACCAAACTGATTATTTGAAGAGACTTGGAAAGATAACCAATCATACATAAAAGAGTTCAGAGAAGATTCAAATATTATTCATAGATAGACTTGATCATAAACCCACAATTCATCGGTCCCAACAAACACACCGCAAAAAGAAGATTACATCAAATAGATCTCCACGAGAGAGGGGGAGAACATTGTATTGAGATCCAAAAAGAGAGAAGAAGCCATCTAGCTACTAGCTATGGACCCATAGGTCTGAAGTAAACTACTCACACTTCATCGGAGGGGCTTGGATGATGATGTAGAAGCCCTCCGTGATCGATGCCTCCTCCAGCGGAGCTCCGGAACAGGCCCCAAGATGGGATCTCGTGGATACAGAAAGTTGCGGCGGTGGAATTAGGTTTTTGGCTCCGTGCCCGATCGTTTGGGGGTACGTGGATATATATAGGAGGAAGAAGTACGTCGGTGGAGCTTCGAGGGGCCCATGAGGCAGGGGGCGCGCCCTAGGGGGGGCGCCCCTACCCTCGTGACCACCTCGTGGCTTTCTTGACGGAGGGTCCAAGTCTCCTGGATCTTATCTGATGAGAAAATCATGTTTCCGTAGGTTTCATTCCGTTTGGCCTCCGTTTGATATTCCTTTTCTTCAAAACCCTAAAACAGGCAAAAAACAACAATTCCGGGCCCAAAAAATAATATAAAAGTGTATAATAAAGCCCAATAATGTCTAAAACAGTAGATAATATAGCATGGAGCAATCAAAAATTATAGATACGTTGGAGACGTATCAAGCATCCCCAAGCTTAATTCCTGCTCGTCCTCGAGTAGGTAAATGATAAAAACAGAATTTTTGATGCGGAGTGCTACTTGGCATAATTTCAATGTAAATCTTCTTAATTGTGGTATGAATATTCATATTCAAAAGATTCAAGACAAAAGTTCATATTGATATAAAAATAATAATACTTCAAGCATACTAACAAAGCAATCATGTCTTCTCAAAATATCATGGCCAAAGAAAGCTATCCCTACAAAATCATATAGTCTGGCTATGCTCTATCTTCATCACACAAAGTATTTAAATCATGCACAACCCTGATGACAAGCCAAGCAATTGTTTAATACTTTTGACATTTTTCAAAACTTTTTCGATCTTTATGCAATACATGAGCGTGAGCCATGGATATAGCACTATACGTGGAATAGAATGGTGGTTGTGGAGAAGACAAAAAGGGAGAAGATAGTCTCACATCAACTGGGCGTATTAACGGGCTATGGAGATGCCCATCAATAGATATCAATGCGAGTGAGTAGGGATTGCCATGCAATGGATGCACTAGAGCTATAAGTATATGAAAGCTCAAAAGAAACTAAGTGGGTGTGCATCCTACTCGCTTGCTCATGAAGACCTAGGGCATTTTGAGGAAGCCCATCATTGGAATATACAAGTCAAGTTCTATAATGAAAAATTCCCACTAGTATATGAAAGTGACATAATGAGAGACTCTCTATCATGAACATCATGGTGCTACTTTGAAGCACAAGTCTGGTAAAAGGATAGTAACATTGTCCCTTCTCTCTTTTTCTCTCATTTTTTTATTTGGGCCTTTCTCTTTTTTTATGGCCTCTTTTTTTTTGTCTGGAGTCTCATCCCGACTTGTGGGGGAATCATAGTCTCCATCATACTTTCCTCACTAGGACAATGCTCTAATAATGATGATCATCACACTTTTATTTACTTACAACTCATGAATTACAACTCGATTCTTAGAACAAAATATGACTCTATATGAATGCCTCCGGTGGTGTACCGGGATGTGCAATGACTCATGAGTGACATGTATGAAATAATTATGAACGGTGGATTGTGACACCCCAAAATTTTAACCTTGTTTTACTAATTAAAATTTTGCCAGGAAAATTAAACTTTTCATTTTTCTGGGTTTTCTTTGATTTCAGTGCCATCCTTTCTTGGATTTTTATGGAGTTTTATCCCAAATGAAAGTTTCCAAATATATTACTGGACTTGTTTTCTCCCTCGAGAAAAACATTTCTCTTAAAAGTGGATTTAATTGCATAACTAATTTTCCCTGAGATTTATTCCTTGAAATGATTTTTTAAAAAAGTTTCAGGACCCAATTTGCACTGCAACCTCTTGATATATTTATCTAAAATTCCAACCAAAATTTGGAGATGTCATGTGATATTTTTGAATCACTTTTATGGAAAAATATAATTCATTCACTTAATATTTTGAGCTCTACACCAAGTTTTAAAATCTGGTCCAGTGAGCATTTTTACACTACAGCCTAATTAAATATAGCTTTAAAGCCTCCACCAAAATTTTGGGATGTTAATGGAAGTATATTATTATACTTTATGCAGAAACCCTTTTATGTTCTTTGAAAAATTTGAGTGAATCAACCTCTTTTGCTTTCTGGTCCAGTTTGGCTTTTCCTACTCCAACCCTAGTTAAATTTGCTCTATTACTCTTGAGCTTTCTCCTGCTTATAGCCCTTGCTACAAAACCCTTAAGTCCAGGAGAGTGGACCCATTGGAGAATTTTTAGTGCATGCAACCATGCCTTTTTGTTTCTGTCCAAAACTGATGTTTTGCAAAACTTGCACTAACAAGTTTCTGATTTTGTCAAACTAACCTCACCACCCTCTCTTTCAACTAAAGAGACCCTGATCTGGAGAATTTGGCCACCCCAAGAATTGCCTAGATGCCTTTGGCATTTTGTCAAACACCCTGTGTGCATGGCCAGATTTGGCATGATTTCAAATTTACATTGTGAACTTGAGCCCCTGACCAAACCGCCATGTCCTTTGATCCCCTTGCTAACCCTAAACTAGCCCTGTTATTTGCCAACCCCTCTCAAGCACTCTAGGCTACCCTGGCATATTGTCGAGCACGTAGCGAGCGTGCTCTGGGCGCGCCCAGAGCACGCGTTTTGCACGTGCGTGCGCTCAGGTCGCCGCGTCGTGCCCCGGCCCTTGCTCGCCTGCAGAGCCGCACCCCCCGACCTCATCTGCTCGCAGGAACCAGCCAAGCCCCCCTGGCGCCCAACAGCGCCGCCGTCAGGTCGGCAACGACGGCTAGCGGGCGGCCACAGCAGCCTCTACCGTGGACGGCGCCGCCCGAGCCACCAGTGCTCGCCAGCTGCCCCCTTGAATAGCTCAAGCTCATCCGCAGCCTTGTTCGCAAGCCCTCGTCGCCGCCACGTCGCCCTGCAGCACAGTACGGCGGTCGCCGGCGTTCTCATCCACGGCCGCAGCGAACCGACCTCGTTGCGCTATAAAAGGAGGCCCCCGAGCTCCTCCGAGCACCCAGGCAACCTCAGGCCACTCCCACAACACACCCGCCGCCTGAAATCAATGGGGGAAAGCCATCTTTTCCGTCTCCGGCCAGTTCGGTCGCCGCCACGCCCCAACACCGTCCGTCGCAGCCAGGGCCTCCCCCGCCTTTCCAACACCGCCGCTCGACTCCCCTTGACCCTGTGGAGCTGCCCAGCACCTCAAACACGGTCGGGAGCCATGGTATCCCAGAGCCCCAAACTTGCCCGAAGCTCTCTCCGCCGCGGAGCTCGCCGCCGGTGATTCCCTCCATCCCCGCTAGCCAGTCGACCACCGGGAGGACCGCCTAGGAGTGGCGGATCCATCCCTGGCCTCGGATGCCCTCGAGGAGCCCCCGTTCTCCGGCGACAATCGCCGGAGTCCCGCCCCCGCTCAGGCAGAGGAAAAGAGAGGGAGTGGAGACCAGTCAAACCTGACCAGTGGGCCCCGTGGACCCACTGTCAGTGACCCACGCGCCCGTCCATGCTGGATAAGTGAAGGCGTAAAACCCCCAAGTGCGTATCCCCTGCTTCGAAAGCGTATTCTTATCTGAAACGTTTTCTTTTCTGTTTTATTTTAAAAACAGAATTTGACCAAAACTTTGACTGGCTATAACTTTTTAAATATAAGTCCAAATGAATTGATTCTTTTTCCTACCTCTCTCAAATTTCACCTAGTTTATTTTAAGATTTATTTCAAAAATAATTAGGAAAACTTTTTGTACTGTTTTTAAAGTACGTGTTATTTGCCTATTTTTGAAATAGGATTTTTGGAGAGAGAGAAGAGAGCTTTCAAAAAGTATTGGAGTGCACCTCACCTCTCCACACATTGAAGGCAAGCATTTCTGAACTCAAGCATAATATTATCGTGTGTTGTTTAATACAGTTACAACACCACCGTGACATAGAGTATCCGTTATGTGTTTGTGACGATATTATCATACGCTTTGAGTGCAAAGATGAATTTTTTTGCTGTTGGCAATGGACATACTTGTGATAGCAATCACCCTCATATGCCTCTCATGCCTACCGGGAAAGATCCGGGAAAGTCTCTGTCTTGGGTAGACACGAGCTTGTCCCTCGTCGAGATGGTTATGACCGGCGGGGCAGGGGGAGGTATGATGAGTGGTGGTTGTGTCTGATGGATGTGAAATATTATCCTCGAGCTAATCATGCAGGAAATACTTAAGCCTCTTGAGTCGGCCGTAGATCGAGTCTTGTACCAGTAACCCCCATACTTGTTTCGTGCTGCCACTTGTCCCTGCCGTAGGTAGGGTACGGTTCAGTAAGTTGTCAACCCCTGTCTAGCACACACCGTACAGAGAGACCGCGATGAGGGTTCCATGGCCCTGGATTAAAGCCAGTCATCCGGTCCGGGGGCATGGGTGTTTTCGGTTGTAGCCGAAGGGGGTAGCTCCCCCAGTTTGCGCGCGGTATAAATTTTGTGATCCCATGCTAGTCGAGGTTGTAGCCTCCCCACTTAGAGTTTTGCTTAACAGGTGTCAAGGGTGATTCCAGACACTGGTGAGTTAGGCTGGTGTGTGTGGTCAGGTGTGTTTTCAATCAAAATACCGTGGACAGAATTAGTCCCGATGGACTAAAGGAATCCGTTGCTAGTGGGTAAAGAGTACACCCTCTGCAGAGATATTATACCTATTCGAATAGCCGTGTCCATGGTTAAGGACTACAGTCTGGGATGGGTCAAGTGTTGGTCTTAGTGTCGGTCTTCGGAGGAGAAACTATTAAACCAGAATATTGATCATGACTTGTGATGTATGATGATTATGATTATTATTATTATGGACTAACCATTTATGTTATTTGAATTATTGGGTATCTCTGGGACGGTTCTACCTCCTGGATATTCACCGTGATTATGTGTATATATAAGCCCTTTATGTGGTGTCGCTTAGATGCCCGACTGTGGCATGCTTGTCATTTCATTTACTTATAAGCCCTTTATGTGGTGTCGCACAGACGCCCGACTGTGGCATGCTTATTATTTTATTTACTTATAAGCCCTTTATGCGGTGTCGCACAGACGCCCGACTGTGGCATGCTTGATATTTTATCTACTTATAAGCCCTTTATGTGGTGTCGCTTAGACGCCCGACTGAGGCAAACTTTATATTGTTATCCTTTCGTGGCATCGCTTCGGAAACCCGATCGGTGCATTCTAATTCTACTCGCTGATTGCATATTCATATATGACATGATTAACCTACTTGCATGCATCATGAGCTTCATTTATGACTGACGAAGTAATCATGGAATCTTTCAAAGCATGATTATCAGTGGATATATTATACCTGTGTTCTTAATGTTTGCAAGTACATTCAAAGTACTCATTGGCTTGTCCCTGGCTATTGTCTTGGCCAGATTTCTTGCGTGGAAAGGAACGTTGCGATGATAGCCCCGGAACCTACGCAATGGAGATAGCAGCCTCGCGAAGATAGGAGTTATCCTGGTCAGCTGTTCCTGTGGGAAATGGAGTCCCATAGACGCTGATGATCCGCAAACCGCTTCCGCCATCAACCACTAGAAACCAATTGTTGTACCCATAGGCCAGAATGGTCTTGTACTACATATTTTGTAGTTTGCTTGGAGTTTCTGTAACAAGTTGGTGTCTCATCAGCTAACAGTAATCCTGGGGCTGGTGAGCACAAGGGCCGCTTTTGGGAAATTAATATCCCGAAAAAACCGGTCCTGACAAACTTGGTATCAGAGCCAGGCTGACAATTGGCTAATCCTATCTTAGCCAGGTCGAAAAACCTAGGTAAACCAACCCACCAGATCTTAACCAAGCCCCGGCCAAGCTTCTCGTGTAAGATAGCCTCACAGTGACCCGACACCTTTTGGAAGTCGGTGCCCAACCTATCAGCCTAACCTGTCAGTCACACGCCAGTGACCGGCCCCTGAATAGTCTTTTTCGCAAGCGTGCGAAGGAAGACTCCGTCCCCTTTTTCTATAAAAGGGCACGCTAGCCTCAACCCAGCACAGGACAGCCTCTAACCCCAAACCAAGCTAAAATGCCAGGACCCATTGTTCACAATGAGACCACAGCAACCAACCTTGGAGGTTTGGTGACCATGCTAGCAAACCTCACCCGCCGTGCCTTCGCGTTAGAAGAGCCCCCAGAATATGTTGTGTACCAAGGGTCCATGAGCGGTGAGAGCCGTCAATTTTGGGTCACTATGCACGTCTATGGTAGGGGTCTATCACCAGAACGCCCCTACAGGTTCACCGGAAGGACAACCTCCTTTGAGCCACAAGCCATCCAACTAACTGCTCGAGAAGCTATAGTTCAACTCTGGCACTTGTCGCCCAAAGTTAATTGTCGCTCCTTCTACTACTACCCTAGCCGTGACGGGTATGGTAGACCACCCCAAGTTGCCAATGGAGACCACGAGGCGGACCCTGCATTATTGCATCTGGTGCGCTATGTAAGTGCACTAGAGGGACTGTTCGATCAAATCACCCTTGATCTGATCGTAGCTCGTGGAGAACTGATCCGCAGAGCCCCAGCGAGAAGAGAAGATGAGCCCGACGCCGACAACCCAGTCGTGCTGTTCGGACAACCGATCGAGACCCTAAGGTCAGCCCCAGCCATCAACCAAGGTGCCTTGATGACCCCAGAAGTGCTTCGTCGCCTTTTGGGAACACACTCCAACGGGATTGTGGCCAACAATCCCCGCGATGGTCATCATCGCTACCCCGACCCCGCAGTTCCTCAACCCCCTCCAGCCAATCCCGACGGTGAGGCCAATGGAGAAGCCTCGACATCCGCAAGGCACGCCTGCTTAGATATAAACAAGGTGGACTAAGCCACTCGAGTAGTACCAAGTCTTAGTATACCCCCACGCCCTGTAATTATGTGATCATGTATCGCCATATTGCAGGGCTACCTACTTGTGCATCCCCATTTTGAATAGTGGCCATGCATGAGTGCGTTGGTGCACGACTGCATTTTAATTCCGGGTGTAGCTGCCAAAACCAACCCCGACGGCACCCACAGTGACATGTCACTTTTGGGAGATGTGTGTATCTATGGCTTTGACCCCGACCCCCATGAGAGCAGAACCGACAAAACAGTTGCCCCTCACCGTGGTAAATAACCCAGCCTGGAGGCTATATAAATAACCACCTTGTGACCTTGCCGAGTACCCCTCATCTTGTGCGCAACCCTCACAACAATTTCTTGCCATGCCGAGCCCTAGCATTTATCTGAGAACCCCGGATGCAACCCCGGGTAGTTTTGTTAAAATATTGTGGGACTTTACCTGCAGTACCATGGGTTCTACCCAGCCACCCTAGTACAAGCTGCTCAAATCGAGGATCACCTCTTCCACCTTGAAATATTGGGCAGTAGTACACATCCCTCCCGTAAACTCAAATCAGGACCCAACGGAAGTCTCCTTCCTAGGGAAATCTATGCCGACTCCGCAGATGGCCATAGAAGCGGCTGCACACGAAGCGATTGTTCACCTTCGATTCGCGGTACCCTATGCCAGCGAACGAGGGTATTATTACTTTCCGAGCCGTGCAACACCCGGGGAAGTGACATCTTTTCCCGGTGGACGAATTGAGAGAGACCCAGTACTGGCCAACCTTGTCCAGTACGTCATCGCCCAAGAGCGTTTGACCCAGCGAGTAATGGGTTATCTCCAGAGCCTCGCTGATTTAAATCCTCAGATTGCCATCGGCAGACCACTGAGGCCTGACCAGGAAAGACGCGTTCATCGACTGATCAATCCGCTTCCCCCGATAGAAGAAGAGTGTGCCCCAATACCAGAGACATTTTCTCGGAACCCCGTCCAGTTGCCGTTTTCATTCTAGATGTCACCACTATGTTCTTTTATCCCTGCATTTAGTTAAGTGTTGTAACTCATGCATGTTATTTTTTTTCTTATGCGTTGAGATAAATATTTGGTTTCAATTGTGGTGAGTAGCTTTTGTTGCTATAAATTTTGATTAACTAATTTTCTCTCGCGAAAAATCCTGGAGTGAGATTTCTTTTCCCTGAGTTACTACGGCATATATCTCCTCACGACAAGGATCTTTATTCACGCAGCACCATGGCAACAGACTCACAACCACACCCACTCGAACACATACACTACTTGCAACACCACGTAACCGTGTTGCATCTGGCTAATCATCCCCCTAACCCACCACAGTCTCTGAAGGAGAGATTAGTGGATATTCATCCGGGTACAAGTTACCTCTCGCACACCGACGACCGTTAGCACCCGACACCACACCTACTCCTCGTGATCACCGCCACCGCAGAGAGCTAGCACTCGAGCGGCAGCATCACGACGATCATCGAGGATCATCGCACCCCAACAATGCCGCCAGCCCTCCGCACACCAGGATCACGTACCAGTCCGGCATCGCCTCCGCCATTAGAGCCTCAACCGAGCTTCCGTAAACGGAAATGGAGGAGGAAGAAGGAGAAGCGAGGCCAGGTGTGAGGAAGAAGAGAGAAGCACCTCGGCCATTTTATAGCTCGAGCTCGGTGTACGGTGGGCGAAGTCCACCAGCGCCGCTCGTCACCCGATCGCCGGTGTTCGGAGGCGAATCCGCGAGCAGTGCCGACAGCACGCTGGACCGCGAGGTGAGTGCACGCTGCACCGGCAGCTAGCACGCCGCGCACTACCGCAGGTACGACCTAGATGCCCTACGCTCTAAACGTCGCCGGTGGAGAAAGCACAGGAAAGCGCGCGAGAGAGAGAGGAAGAAGAGAGAGCCAGAGGAAGAAGAAGAGGCTGACAGCGGCCCCGGGTCCACCTATCAGCCGGAGAGAGCACTGTGCTCTCGGGTACGACTAGCGTATTTTAAATTTAGGATTTATTCTAAATTTACTGTATCCAACATAGAAATCTCTCGTTTTCCCCCTAACCGTAGATTTTTCCACGCAGTGCCAGTGTTCCACACTGTGGTTTTACACCACTTATTGCCCTCTCACTGTAGCCACATTTTATTGCATATATTTTCTTAAAACAGCTTTTAACAAATCTCAAGGATGAGATTTTTCTTAAGGGGGGTAGTGTTGTGACACCCCAAAATTTTAACCTTGTTTTACTAATTAAAATTTTGCCAGGAAAATTAAACTTTTCATTTTTCTGGGTTTTCTTTGATTTCAGAGCCATCCTTTCTTGGATTTTTATGGAGTTTTATCCCAAATGAAAGTTTCCAAATATATTACTGGACTTGTTTTCTCCCTAGAGAAAAACATTTCTCTTAAAAGTGGATTTAATTGCATAACTAATTCTCCCTGAGATTTATTCCTTGAAATGATTTTTTTTAAAAGTTTCAGGACCCAATTTGCACTGCAACCTCTTGATATATTTATCTAAAATTCCAACCAAAATTTGGAGATGTCATGTGATGTTTTTGAATCACTTTTATGGAAAAATATAATTCATTCACTTAATATTTTGAGCTCTACACCAAGTTTTAAAATCTGGTCCACTGAGCATTTTTACACTGCAACCTAATTAAATATTGCTTTAAAGCCTCCACCAAAATTTTGGGATGTTAATGGAAGTATATTATTATACTTTATGCAGAAACCCTTTTATGTTCTTTGAAAAATTTGAGTGAATCAACCTCTTTTGCTTTCTGGTCCAGTTTGGCTTTTCCTACTGCAACCCTAGTTAAATTTGCTCTATTACTCTTGAGCTTTCTCCTGCTTATAGCCCTTGCTACAAAACCCTTAAGTCCAGGAGAGTGGACCCATTGGAGAATTTTTAGTGCATGCAACCATGCCTTTTTGTTTCTGTCCAAAACTGATGTTTTGCAAAACTTGCACTAACAAGTTTCTGATTTTGTCAAACTAACCTCACCACCCTCTCTTTCAACTAAAGAGACCCTGATCTGGAGAATTTGGCCATCCCAAGAATTTCCTAGATGCCTTTGGCATTTTGTCAAACACCCTGTGTGCATGGCCAGATTTGGCATGATTTCAAGTTTACATTGTGAACTTGAGCCCCTGATCAAACCGCCATGTCCTTTGATCCCCTTGCTAACCCTAAACTAGCCCTGTTATTTGCCAACCCCTCTCAAGCACTCTAGGCTACCCTGACATATTGTCGAGCACGTAGCGAGCGTGCTCTGGGCGCGCCCAGAGCGTGCGTTTTGCACGTGCGTGCGCTCGGGTCACCGCGTCGCGCCCCGGCCCTTGCTCGCCTGCAGAGCCGCACCCCCCGACCTCATCCGCTCGCAGGAACCAGCCAAGCCCCCTGGCGCCCAACAGCGCCGCCGGCAGGTCAGCAACGGCGGCTAGCGGGTGGCCATAGCAGCCTCTGCCGTGGACGGCACTGCCCGAGCCACCAGTGCTCGCCAGTTGCCCCCTTGAACAGCTCAAGCTCATCCGCAGCCTTGTCCGCAAGCCCTCGTCGCCGCCACGTCGCCCGGCAGCACAGTATGGTGGTCGCCGGCGTTCTCATCCATGGCCGCAGCGAACCGACCTCGTTGCGCTATAAAAGGAGGCCCCCGAGCTCCTCCGAGCACCCAGGCAACCTCAGGCCACTCCCACAACACACCCGCCGCCCGAAATCAATGGTGGAAAGCCATCTTTTCCGTCTCCGGCCAGTTCGGTCGCCGCCACGCCCCAACACCGTCCGTCGCAGCCAGGGCCTCCCCCGCCTTTCCAACACCGCCGCTCGACTCCCCTTGACCCTGTGGAGCTGCCCAGCACCTCAAACACGGTCGGGAGCCATGGTATCCTAGAGCCCCAAACTTGCCCGAAGCTCTCTCCGCCGCGGAGCTCGCCGCCGGCGATGCCCTCCGTCCCTGCTAGCCAGTCGACCACTGGGAGGACCGCCTAGGAGTGGCGGATCCATCCCTGGCCTCGGACGCCGTCGAGGAGCCCCCGTTCGCTGGCGACGATCACCGGAGTCTCGCCCCCGCTCAGGCAGAGGAAAGGAGAGGGAGTGGAGACCAGTCAAACCTGACCAGTGGGCCCCGTGGACCCACTGTCAGTGACCCACGCGCCCGTCCATGCTGGATAAGTGAAGGCGTAAAACCCCCAAGTGCGTATCCCCTGCTTCGAAAGCGTATTCTTATCTGAAACGTTTTCTTTTCTGTTTTATTTTAAAAACAGAATTTGACCAAAACTTTGACTGGCTATAACTTTTTAAATATAAGTCCAAATGAATTGATTCTTTTTCCTACCTCTCTCAAATTTCACCTAGTTTATTTTAAGATTTATTTCAAAAATAATTAGGAAAACCTTTTGTACTGTTTTTAAAGTATGTGTTATTTGCCTATTTTTGAAATAGGATTTTTGGAGAGAGAGAAGAGAGCTTTCAAAAAGTATTGGAGTGCACCTCACCTCTCCACACCTTGAAGGCAAGCATTTCTGAACTCAGGCATAATATTATCATGTGTTGTTTAATACAGTTACAACACCACCGTGACACGGAGTATCCGTTATGTGTTTGTGACTATATGATCATACGCTTTGAGTGCAAAGATGAAATTTTTTGCTGTTGGCAATGGACATACTTGTCATAGCAATCACCCTCATATGCCTCTCATGCCTACCGGGAAAGATCCGGGAAAGTCTCTGTCTTGGGTAGACACGAGCTTGTCCCTCGTCGAGACGATTATGACCGGCGGGGCAGGGGGAGGTATGATGAGTGGTGGTTGTGTCTGATGGATGTGAAATATTATCCTCGAGCTAATCATGCAGGAAATACTTAAGCCTCCTGAGTCGGCCGTAGATCGAGTCTTGTTCCAGTAACCCCCATACTTGTTTCGTGCTGCCACTTGTCCCTGCCGTAGGTAGGGTACTGTTCAGTAAGTTGTCAACCCCTGTCTAGCACACACCGTACAGAGAGACCGCGATGAGGGTTCCATGGCCCTGGATTAAAGCCAGTCATCCGGTCCGGGGGCATGGGTGTTTTCGGTTGTAGCCGAAGGGGGTAGCTCCCCCAGTTTGCGCGCGGTATAAATTTTGTGATCCCATGCTAGTCGAGGTTGTAGCCTCCCCACTTAGAGTTTTGCTTAATAGGTTTCAAGGGTGATTCCAGACACTGGTGAGTTAGGCTGGTGTGTGTGGTCAGGTGTGTTTTCAATCAAAAGACCGTGGACGGAATTAGTCCCGATGGACTAAAGGAATCCGTTGCTAGTGGGTAAAGAGTACACCCTCTGCAGAGATATTATACCTATTCGAATAGCCGTGTCCATGGTTAAGGACTACAGTCTGGGATGGGTCAAGTGTTGGTCTTAGTGTCGGTCTTCGGAGGAGAAACTATTAAACCAGAATATTGATCATGACTTGTGATGTATGATGATTATGATTATTATTATTATGGACTAACCATTTATGTTATTTGAATTATTGGGTATCTCTGGGACGGTTCTACCTCCTGGATATTCACCATGATTATGTGTATATATAAGACCTTTATGTGGTGTCGCTTAGACGCCCGACTGTGGCATGCTTGTCATTTCATTTACTTATAAGCCCTTTATGTGGTGTCGCACAGACGCCCGATTGTGGCATGCTTGTTATTTTATTTACTTATAAGCCCTTTATGCGGCGTCGCACAGACGCCCGACTGTGGCATGGTTGATATTTTATCTACTTATAAGCCCTTTATGTGGTGTCGCTTAGACGCCCGACTGAGGCAAACTTTATATTGTTATCCTTTCGAGGCATCGCTTCGGACACCCGATCGGTGCATTCTAATTCTACTCACTGATTGTATATTCATATATGACATGATTAACCTACTTGCATGCATCATGAGCTTCATTTATGACTGACGAAGTAATCATGGAATCTTTCAAAGCATGATTATCAGTGGCTATATTATACCTGTGTTCTTAATGTTTGCGAGTACATTCAAAGTACTCACTGGCTTGTCCCTGGCTATTGTCTTGGCCAGATTTCTTGCGTGGAAAGGAACGTTGCGATGACAGCCTCGGAACCTATGCAATGGAGATAGCAGCCTCGCGAAGATAGGAGTTATCCTGGTCAGCTGTTCCTGTGGGAAATGGAGTCCCATAGATGCTGATGATCCGCAAACCGCTTCCGCCATCAACCACTAGAAACCAATTGTTGTACCCATAGGCCAGAATGGTCTTGTACTATATATTTTGTAGTTTGCTTGGAGTTTCTGTAACAAGTTGGTGTCTCATCAGCTAACAGTAATCCTGGGGCTGGTGAGCACAAGGGCCTCTTTTGGGAAATTAATATCCCGAAAAAAACTGGGCCTGACATGGATTTGCCACAAATACGATGTCAACTATATGATCATGCTAGCAATATGACAATGATGGAGCGTGTCATAATGAACGGAACGGTGGAAAGTTGCATGGCAATATATCTCGGAATGGCTATGGAAATACCATGATAGGTAGGTATGGTGGCTATTTTGAGGAAGGTATTTGGTGGGTGTATGATACCGGCGAAAAGTGCGCGGTATTAGAGAGGTTAGCAATGGTGGAAGGAAGGAAAGTGCGTATAATCCATGGACTCAACATTAGTCGTAAAGAACTCATATAGTTGTTGCAAAAATCTAGAAGTTAACAAAGCAAAGTATTACGCGCATGCTCCTAGGGGGATAGATTGGTAGGAAAAGACCATCACTCGTCCCCGACCGCCACTCATAAGGAAGACAATCAATAAATAAATCATGCTCCGACTTCATCACATAACGGTTCACCATACATGCATGCTATGGGAATCACAAACTTTAACACAAGCATTTCTTAAATTCACAACTACTCAACTAGCATGACTCTAATATCACCATCCTCATATCTCAAAACAATTATCAAGCATCAATTTCTTCTTAGTATTCAACACACTCATATGAAGGTTTTATTATTAATCTTGCATACCAAGCATATTAGGATTTAAAGCAAATTACCATGCTATTAAGACTCTCAAAATAATCTAAGTGAAGCATGAGAGATTAATAGTTTCTATAAAACAAATCCACCACCGTGCTCTAAAAGATATAAGTGAAGCAGTAGAGCAAAATTATAAAGCTCAAAAGATATAAGTGGAGTACATAGAGTATTCTATCAAATTCCAAATCATGTATGGGTCTCTAAAAAGGTCTGTACAGCAAGGATGATTGTGGTAAGCTAATAAGCACAGACTGAAATCATAAAAGACGCTCCAAGCAAAACACATATCATGTGGTGAATAAAAATATAGCTCCAAGTAAAGTTACTTATAGAAGTAGACGAAAGAGGGGATGCCTTCCGGGGCATCCCCAAGATTTGGCTTTTCGGTGTCCTTAGATTATCTTGGGGGTGCCATAGGCATCCCCAAGCTTAGGCTCTTGCCACTTCTTTTTCCATAATCCATCAAATCTTTACCCAAAACTTGAAAACTTCACAACACAAAACTTAAAGTAGAAAACTCGTGAGCTCCGTTAGCGAAAGAAAACAAAAGATCACTTCAAGGTACTGTAATGAACTCATTATTTATTTATATGGGTGTTAAACCTACTGTATTCCAACTTCTCTATGGATTATAAACTATTTTACTAGCCATAGATTCATCAAAATAAGCAAACAACACATGAAAAACAGAATCTGTCAAAAACAGAACAGTCTGTAGTAATATGTAGCTAGCGCAAGATCTGGAACCCCGAAAATTATAAAATAAATTTCTGGACGTGAGGATTTATCTATTAATCATCTGCAAAAATAATTAACTAAATATAACTTTCCAAATAAAAATGACAGCAGTTCTCGTGAGCGCTAAAGTTTCTGTTTTTTACAGCAAGTTCAACAAGACTTTCCCCAAGTCTTCCCAACGGTTATACTTGGCACAAACACTAATTAAACACAAAAAACACAACAAAAAAGAGGCTAAATAATTTATTTATTACTAAAAAGGATCAAAAATCAATGAATAAAAATAAAATTGGGTTGCCTCCCAACAAGCGCTATCGTTTAATGCCCCTAGCTAGGCATAACAAGCAAGAATAGATCTAGGTATTGCCATCTTTGGTAGGCAATCCATAAGTGGCTCTCATGATAGATTCATATGGTAATTTTATTTCATTTCTAGGGAAGTTTTTCATGCCCTTTTTTAATGGAAATTGAGATCTAATATTCCCTTCCTTCATATCAATAATTGCACCAACCGTTCTAAGGAAAGGTCTACCGAGAATAATAGGGCAAGAAGGATTGCAATCTATATCAAGGACGATAAAATCTACGGGCACATAATTCCTATTAGAAACAATAAGAACATCATTAATTCTTCCCATAGGTTTCTTAATAGTGGAATCTGCAAGATGCAAGTTTAGAGAGCAATCATCAAAATCATGGAAATCTTGTAAATCACACAAAGTTTTGGGAATAGTAGAGACACTAGCACCCAAATCACACAAAGAATAAAACTCATAATTTTTAATTTTAATTTTATTAGTAGGTTCCCACTCATCATAAAGTTTTCTAGGGATAGAAACTTCCAATTCAAGTTTTTCTTCATAAGATTGCATCAAGGCATCAACGATATGTTTAGTAAACGCTTTATTTTGACTATAAGTGTGAGGAGATTTTAGCACGGATTGCAACAAGGAAATACAATTAATAAAATAGCAATTTTCATAGTTAAATTCCTTGAAATCCATAATAGTGGGTTTAGCAACATCTAGGGTTTTAATTTCTTCAATCCCACTTTTATCAAATTTAGCATCAAGATCAACAAATTCCGAATTCTTAGAACGCCTTCTAGGTAAAGGTGGATCATATTCAGTCCCATCATTATCAAGATTCATATTGCAAAACAAAGATTTAATAGGGGACACATCAATAACTTTTAGATCTTCATCATTATTTTCATAGGAACTAGAAGAACACGCCTTTATAAAGGCATCTTTCTTAGCACGCATCCTAGGGGTTCTTTCTTTGCACTCGCCAATTGAAATTCTCATGGCTTTGATAGACTCATTGATATCATGCTTAGGTGGAATAGATCTAAGTTTCAAATAATCAACATCAAGAGAAATTCTATCAACGTTCCTAACCAAATCATCAATCTTAAGCAATTTTTCTTCAATCATAGCATTAAAATTCTTTTGCAAAGAAATAAATTCTTTAATATTAGATTCAAAATCAGAGGGCATCTTATTATAATTTCCATAATAATTGTTGTAGGAATTACCATAATTATTAGAGGGATCACTAGGATAAGGCCTAGGATTGAAATTTCCTCTATATGCGTTGTTACCAAAATTGTTCCTACCAACAAAATTCACATCCATAGATTCATTATTATTCTCAATCAAAGTAGACAAGGGCACATCATTAGGATCAGAAGAAACACTCTTATTAGCAAATAATTTCATAAGTTCATCCATCTTTCCACTCAAAACATTAATTTCTTATATCGCATGCAACTTTTTAGTAGATCTTTCAGTATGCCATTGAGAATAATTAACCATAATATTATCTAGGAGTTTAGTAGCTTCTCCTAAAGTGATTTCCGTAAAAGTGCCTCCCGCGGCCGAATCTAAAAGATTTCTAGAAGCAAAATTCGATTCGGCATAATTTTTTTTGTAGAATCATCCACAAATTCAAACCATGAGTAGGGCAATTACGTATCATTAATTTCATTCTCTCCCAAGCTTGTGCAACATGTTCATGATCAAGTTGTTTAAAATTCATAATATCATTTCTAAGAGAGATGATCTTAGCGGGAGGAAAATACTTAGAGATAAAAGCACCTTTGCACTTGTTCCATGAATCAATACTATTTTTAGGCAAAGACGAAACCAAGTTTTAGAACGATCTCTAAGCGAAAAAGGAAATAGCTTCAATTTAACAATATCATTATTGACATCATTTTTCTTTTGCATGTCACACAAATCAACGAAGCTATTAAGATGTGTGGCGGCATCTTCACTAGGAAGGCCGGAGAACAGATCTTTCATGACAAGATTCAACAAAGCAGTATTAATTTCACAAGATTTAGCATCGGTAAGAGGAGCAGTCGGAGTGCTAAGGAAATCATTATTATTGGTATTGGTGAAGTCACACAATTTAGTATTATCTTGAGCCATCGCGTCAAACAAGCAAACTAACACATGAGCCAACAAAGAGCAAACGGGCAAAAGAGGCAAATAGAGAGGGAGGATAGAGAGAGAGGGCGAATAAAACGACAAGGGTGAAGTGGGGGAGAGGAAAACGAGAGGCAAATGGCAAATAATGTAATGCGGGAGATAGGGATTGTGATGGGTACTTCGTATGTTGACTTTTGCGCAGACTCCCCAGCAACGGCGCCAGAAATTCTTCTTGCTACCTCTTGAGCACTGCGTTGGATTTCCCCAAAGAGGAAGGGATGATGCAGCAAAGTAGCGTAAGTATTTCCCTCAGTTTTTGAGAACCAAGGTATCAATCCAGTAGGAGGCTACACTCGAGTCTCTCGTACCTACACAAAAACAATAGCTCAACGCAACCAACGCGCTTAGGGGTTGTCAATCCCTTCACGGTCACTTACGAAAGTGAGATCTGATAGAGATGATAAATAATATTCTTTTTTGGTATTTTTGGTATAGAGATGCAAAGTAAATAAAGTAAAAGCAAAGTAATAGCAAAGCAATAATAAAGTGATGGAAATTGATATGATGAGAAAGAGACCCGGGGGCCATAGGTTTCATTAGTGGCTTCTCTCAAGAGCATAAGTATTCTACGGTGGGTGAACAAATTACTGTTGGGCAATTGACAGAATTGAGCATAGTTATGAGAATATCTAGGTATGATCATGTATATAGGCATCACGTCCGAGACAAGTAGACCGAAATGATTCTACAACTACTACTATTACTCCACTCATCGACCGCTATCCAGCATGCATCTAGAGTATTAAGTTAAAAACAGAGTAACGCCTTAAGCAAGATGACATGATGTAGATGGATAGTTTCATGCAATATGATAAAAACCCCATCTTGTTATCCTCGATGGCAACGATACAATACGTGCCTTGCTGCCCCTTCTGTCACTGGGAAAGGACACCGCAAGATCGAACCCAAAGCTAAGCACTTCTCCCATGGCAAGAACAACCAATCTAGTAGGCCAAACCAAACTGATAATTAGAAGAGACTTGCAAAGATAACCAATCATACATAAAAGAATTCAGAGAAGATTCAAATATTATTCATAGATAGACTTGATCATAAACCCACAATTCATCGGCCTCAACAAACACACCGTAAAAAGAAGATTACATCGAATAGATCTCCACGAGAGAGGGGGAGAACATTGTATTGAGATCCAAAAAGAGAGAAGAATACATCTAGCTACTAGCTATGGACCCGTAGGTCTGAAGTAAACTACTCACACTTCATCGGAGGGGCTTGGATGATGATGTAGAAGCCCTCCGTGATTGATGCCTCCTCTGGCGGATCTCCAGAATAGGCCCCAAGATGGGATCTCGTGGATACAGAAAGTTGCGGTGGTGGAATTAGGTTTTTGGCTCCGTCCCCGATTGTTTGGGGGTACGTGGATATATATAGGAGGAAGAAGTACGTCGGTGGAGCTTCGAGGGGCCCACGAGGCAGGGGGCGCACCCTAGGGGGCACCCCTACCCTCGTGACCACCTCGTGGCTTTCTTGACGGAGGGTCCAAGTCTCCTGGATCTTATCTGATGAGAAAATCACGTCTCCGAAGGTTTCATTCCGTTTGGACTCCGTTTGATATTCCTTTTCTTCGAAACCCTAAAACATGCAAAAAACATCAATTCTGGGCTGGGCCTCCGGTTAATAGGTTAGTCCCAAAAAATAATATAAAAGTGGATAATAAAGCCCAATAATGTCTAAAACAGTAGATAATATAGCATGGAGCAATCAAAATTATAGATACGTTGTAGACGTATCACCTTGCTGCCCCTACTGTCATTGGGAAAGGACACCGCAAGATTGAACCCAAAGCTAAGCACTTCTCCCATTGCAAGAAAGATCAATCTAGTAGGCCAAACCAAACTGATAATTCGAAGAGACTTGCAAAGATAGCCAATCATACATAAAAGAATTCAGAGAAGATTCAAATATTGTTCATAGATAAACTTGATCATAAACCCACAATTCATCGATCTCAACAAACACACTGCAAAAAGAAGATTACATCGAATAGATCTCCACAAGAGAGGGGGAGAACTTTGTATTGAGATCCAAAAAGAGAGAAGAAGCCATCTAGCTAATAACTATGGACCCGAAGGTCTGAGGTAAACTACTCACACTTCATCGGAGAGGCTATGGTGTTGATGTAGAAGCCCTCCGTGATCGATGCCCCCTCCGGCGGAGCTCCGACATAGGCCCCAAGATGGTATCTCGTGGATACAGAAAGTTACGGCGGTGGAATTAGGGTTTTGGCTCCGTATTTGATCGTTTGGGGGTACGTATGTATATATAGGAGGAAGAAGTATGCCGGTGGAGCAACAAGGGGCCCACGAGGGTGGAGGGCGCGCCTGGAAGGGGGGGGGGGTAGGCGCGCCCCCTACCTCGTGGCCTCCCTGTTGGTTGCTTGACGCAGGGTCCAAGTCTCATGGATCTTGTTCATTCCAAAAATCACATTCCCGAAGGTTTCATTCCGTTTGGACTCCGTTTGATATTCCTTTTCTTCGAAACCCTAAAAAAGGCAAAAAACAACAATTCTGGGCTGGGCCTCTGGTTAATAGGTTAGTCCCAAAAAATAATATAGAAGTGTATAATAAAGCCCAATAATGTCCAAAACAGAAGATAATATAGCATGGAGCAATCAAAAATTAAAGATACGTCGGAGACGTATCAAGCATCCCCAAGCTTAATTCCTGCTCGTCCTCGAGGAGGTAAATGATAAAAACAGAATTTTTGATGTGGAATGCTACTTGGCATAATTTCAATGTAATTCTTCTTAATTGTGGTATGAATATTCAGATCCGAAAGATTCAAGACAAAAGTTTAATATTGACATAAAAATAATAATACTTCAAGCATACTAACTAAGCAATTATGTCTTCTCAAAATAACATGGCCAAAGAAAGTTATCCCTACAAAATCATATAGTCTGGCTATGCTCTATCATCACCACACAAAGTATTTAAATCATTCACAACCCCGATGACAAGCGAAGCAATTATTTCATACTTTTGACATTCTCAAAACTTTTTCAATCTTCACGCAATACATGAGCATGAACCATGGACATAGCACTTTAGGTGGAATAGAGTGGTGGTTGTGGAGAAGACAAAAAGGGAGAAGATAGTCTCACATCAACTAAGCGTATCAATGGGCTATGGAGATGCCCATTAATAGATATCAATGTGAGTGAGTAGGGATTGCCATGCAACGGATGCACTAGAGCTATAAGTATATGAAAGCTCAAAAAGAAACTAAGTAGGTGTGCATCCAACTTGCTTGCTCACGAAGACCTAGGGCATTTTGAGGAAGCCCATCATTGGAATATGCTAGCCAAGTGTGGTAAAAGGATAGTAACATTGTCCCTTCTCTCTTTTTCTCTCATTTTTTTATTTGGGCCTTCCTCTTTTTTCATGGCCTCTTTTTTTCCATCCGGGGTTTCATCCTGATTTGTGGGGGAGTCATAGTCTCCATCATCCTTTCCTCGCTGGGACAATGCTCTAATATGATGATCATCACACTTTTATTTACTTACAACTCAAGAATTACAACTCAATACTTAGAACAAGATATGACTCTATATGAATGCCTCCGACGGTGTACCGGGATATGCAATGACTCATGAGTGACATGTATGAAAAAATTATGAACGGTGGATTTGCCACAAATACAATGTCAACTACATGATCATGCAAAGCAATATGACAATGATGGAGCGTGTCATAATAAATGGAACGGTGGAAAGTTGCATGGCAATATATCTCGGAATGGCTATGGAAATGCCATGATAGGTAGGTATGGTAGCTGTTTTAAGGAAGGTATATGGTGGGTGTATGATACCGGCGAAAGGTGCGTGGTATTAGAGAGGCTAGCAATGGTGGAAGGGTGAGAGTGCGTATAATCCATGGACTCAACATTAGTCATAAAGAACTCATATACTTATTGCAAAAATCTACAAGTTATCAAAGCAAAGTATTACGCGCATGCTCCTAGGGGGATAGATTGGTAGGAAAAGACCATCGCTCGTCCCCGACCGCCACTCATAAGGAAGACAATAAATAAATAAATCATGCTCTGACTTCATCACAGAACGGTTCACCATACGTGCATGCTACGGGAATCACAAACTTTAACACAAGTATTTCTCAAATTCACAACTACTCAACTAGCATGACTCTAATATCACCATCTCCATATCTCAAAACAACTATCAAGTATCAAACTTCTCATAGTATTCAACACACTCAAAAGAGAATTTTATTATTAATCTTGTATACCTAGCATATTAGGATTATTTAAGCAAATTACCATGCTATTTAAGACTCTCAAAATAATCTAAGTGAAGCATGAGAGATCAATAGTTTCTATAAAATAAATCCACCACCGTGCTCTAAAAGATATAAGTGAAGTACTAGAGCAAAACTATATAACTCAAAAGATATAAGTGAAGCACATAGAGTATTCTAATGATTGCCGAATCATGTGTCTCTCTCTCAAAAGGTGTGTACATCAAGGATTATTGTGGTAAACTAACAAATAAAGACTCAAATCATACAAGACGCTCCAAGCAAAACACATATCATGTGGTGAATAAAAATATAGCTCCAAGTAAAGTTACCAATAGAAGTAGACGAAAGAGGGGATGCCATCCGGGGCATCCCCAAGCTTTGGATTTTAGGTGTCCTTATATTATATTTGGGGTTACATGGGCATACCCAATCTTAGGCTCTTTCCACACCTTGTTCCATAATCCATCAAATCTTTACCCAAAACTTGAAAACTTCACAACACAAAACTTAAAGTAGAAAATCTCGTGAGCTCCATTAGCGAAAGAAAACAAAAGACCACTTCAAGGTACTGTAATGAAATTATTCTTTATTTATATTGGTGTTAAACCTACTGTATTCCAACTTCTTTATGGTTTATAAACTATTTTACTTGCCACAGATTCATCAAAATAAGCAAACAACACACGAAAAACAGAATCTGTCAAAAGCAGAACATTTTGTAGTAATCTGTAGCTAGCGCAAGATCTGGAACCCCAAAAATTCTAAAATAAATTTCTGGACGTCAAGAATTTATCTATTAATCATATGCAAAAATAATTAACTAAATAGCACTTTCCAAATAAAAATGGCAGCAGTTCTCGTGAGTGCTAAAGTTTCTGTTTTTTACAGCAAGATTAAAAAGACTTTCCCCAAGTCTTCCCAACGGTTCTACTTGGCACAAACACTAATTAAACACAAAAAAACAACCAAAACAGAGGCCATATAAATTATTTATTACTAAATAGGAGCAAAAATCAAGGAATAAAAATAAAATTGGGTTGCCTCCCAACAAGCGCTATCGTTTAACGCCCCTAGCTAGGCATAAAAAGCAAGGATAGATCTAGGTATTGCCATCTTTGGTGGGTAATTCTTCAATGTGGCATCTACCGTCCTTAGGAATTTCTTTCTTTTTATTGATTATCAAACTTTTAAGCACAAGATTGAAAAATATTATTAGTAGCAAATGGTTCCTTAATGATAGCAAAAAGATTCAGATGAACACTTATAGATTTGAGATCCGCGGTTTCTTTGCTAGAGGATTCACCTTTATTTTTAGGAACATACATAAGCTTGGCAATTTTAGTTGGAGGACTTGGAGTATTCTTTACAGAAGAAAAAGAGGTTCCCAAGTTGGTAATGATACCCTCAAGTTTATAGATTCTAGTGGAGTCGTGATTTATTCTTTCATTAACTATAGGTTCCTTCTCTTTAATATTTTTCAAAGTTACTCCTACTTTAGATCCATATTGGGTAATTTGGTTGTGGATCTTTTTATCGAAATTTTCAATTAACTCAACGGTAGCAACTTTATTTTCGATAATTTCAATTTTTTGCATTACATGCTCCAAAGTTAACATATTTCCATTAACCAAAAGAGGTGGTGAGCCAAACAAATCTATCATAGCATTATAAGAATCAAAAGTATGGCTACCCAAGAAGTTCCCTCTGGTAATGGTATCAAGGTTATATCTGTGCCAAGGAGTAGTGCCTACATAAAAATTGTGAAGAAGAACGGAATTAGATTGCTTCCTGGCAGATCTATTTTGAGCATTGCAAATTCTATACCAAGTGTCTTTTAGATTTTCTCCCTCCCTTTGCTTAAAATTTAGAACTTCATTCTCGGGAGACAACGGAGAAGAGAGAGGACTCGCCATAACGACAAGCAAACAGGGAACAACAAAAAGAGGCAAATAGAGAAAGAGAGGGAGGATAGAGAGAGAGGGGGCGAATAAAACGGCAAGGGTGAAGTGGGGGAGAGGAAAACGAGAGGCAAATGGCAAATAATGTAATGCGGGAGATAAGGGTTTGAGATGGGTACTTGGTATGTTGACTTTTGCGTAGACCTCCCCGGCAATGGCGCCAGAAATCCTTCTTGCTACCTCTTGAGCACTTGCATTGGTTTTCCCTTGAAGAGGAAAGGGTGGTGCAGCAAAGTAGCGTAAGTATTTCCCTCAGTTTTCGAGAACCAAGGTATCAATCCAGTAGGAGGCTACGCGCAAGTCCCTCACACCTACACAAAACAAATAAATCCTCGCAACCAACGTGATAAGAGGTTGTCAATCCCTACACGGTCACTTACGAGAGTGAGATCTGATAGATATGATAAGATAATATTTTTGGTATTTTTATAATAAAGATGCAAAGTAAAATAAAAGCAAAGTATTGGAAGATTAATATGATGAAGATAGACCCGGGGGCCATAGATTTCACTAGTGGCTTCTCTCAAGAGCATAGGTATTTTACGGTGGGTGAACAAATTACTATTGAGCAATTGACAGAATTGAGCATAGTTATGAGAATATCTAAGTATGATCATGTATATAGGCATTATGTTCGAGACAAGTAGACCGACTCTTGCCTGCATCTACTACTATTACTCCACACATCGACCGCTATCCAGCATGCATTTAGAGTATTAAGTTCATAAGAATAGAGTAACGCCTTAAGCAAGATGACATGATGTAGAGGGATAAACTCATGCAATATGATGAAAACCTCATCTTGTTATCCTCGATGGCAAAAATACAATACGTGCCTTGCTGCCCCTACTGTCACTGGGAAAGGACACCTCAAGATTGAACCCAAAGCTAAGCACTTCTCCCATTGCAAGAAAGATCAATCTAGTAGGCCAAACCAAACTGATAATTCGAAGAGACTTGCAAAGATAACCAATCATACATAAAAGAATTAAGAGAAGATTCAAATATTGTTCATAGATAAACTTGATCATAAACCCACAATTCATCGGTCTCAACAAACACACCGCAGAAAGAAGATTACATCGAATAGATCTCCACAAGAGAGGGGGAGAACTTTGTATTGAGATCCAAAAAGAGAGAAGAAACCATCTAGCTAATAACTATGGACCCGAAGATCTGAGGTAAACTACTCACACTTCATCGGAGAGGCTATGGTGTTGATGTAGAAGCCCTCCGTGATCGATGCCCCCTCCGGCGGAGCTCCGGAACAGGCCCCAAGATGGGATCTCGTGGATACAGAAAGTTACGGCGGTGGAATTAGGGTTTTGGCTCCGTATCTGATCATTTCGGGGTACGTAGGTATATATAGGAGGAAGAAGTATGTCGGTGGAGCAACAGGGGGTCCACGAGGGTGGAGGGCGCGCCTGGGGGGGTAGGCGCGCCCCCTACCTAGTGGCCTCCCTGTTGGTTGCTTGACGTAGGGTCCAAGTCTCATGGATCTTGTTCGTTCCAAAAATCACGTTCCCGAAGGTTTCATTCCGTTTGGACTCCGTTTGATATTCCTTTTCTTTGAAGCCCTAAAAAAGGAAAAAAAAACAATTCTGGGAGCATGACATAACTCCGCCGTCGGACAGTATTCGGGAGATCGCATCTGCAACTACTTCGGCCTTCAATTCAGAGCAAATCGCGCCATCCGAGAACGGAGGGATAGACCCCGCCACGGAGGCCGCGTTCTCAGCCGCGATAGAGCCAGACGCTGAATTCGCGGAGTTCACCTCCGCGGATATCTTTCAGCACTCGCCTTTCGGCGATGTGCTAAATTCATTAAGGTCTCTCTCCCTGTCAGGAGAACCTTGGCTGAACTATGTTCGGCTAGAATGGGATGCGGATGACGAAGAAATTCGCTGCCCACCCACCACCCACTTGGTAGCCACTATCGACGACTTAACCGACATGCTTAACTTCGACTCCGAAGACATCGACGGCATGAACGAAGATGCATGAGACGAGCAGGAACCACCGCCCACAGGGCACTGGACCGCTACCTCATCATACAACATATATATGGTGGACACCCCTAAAGAAGGCAATGTCGACGAGACAGTGGAGGATGACCCCTCCAAGAAGCAACCCAAGCACCGACGTCAGCGGCGCCGTTCTAAGTCCCGTCACAGAAAAAGTAGTGATACCGGCACAGGAGATAATAACACTCCGGATAGTGCCGAGGACAACCACAATCCCCTCCAACACGATGTAGAGCCGGAGGATGAACAAGCAGCCCTCCAGAGCAGGCAGCAGATGGAGAACCGGAGGAGGACAATTACATGCCTCTCTCCGAAGACGAAGTGAGCCTCGGCGACGAAGAACTTATTGTGCCTAAGGATCCCGTCAAGCTGGAGCACTTCAAGCGCCAGCTTATGGCCACAGCAAATAGCCTGAAGAAACAGCAACAACAGCTTCAAGCTGATCAAGACTTGCTAGCAGACAGATGGACCGAAGTCCTTGCGGCCGAGGAATACGAACTCGAGCGCCCCTCCAAGAGTTACCCAAAACACAGGTTGCTACATCACTTCGAGAAGAAAGCATTGAAACCTCCATCACCAGTGTACGATGCGGCTGACCGGCCACCGCGTGGCCGAGCCAAAGAGGCATTTCAGCCTGAAGTTCAGCCCGCACCCCGCCGCCACTCAATCAAAAATACCAAGGCCTGGGGCAACACACGGGACCTGCAAGATGTATTGGACAGTAGGGCAAAACTCACAAGGTCAATATATGGGTCACGGGCGCGTGCGCCAACGCATGACGATGATTGTCGCGCTGGATACACCAAAGGTAAATCCAGCCGGGCCGCATACAGCAGACAAGACTCATATGAACTGCGTCGTGATATAGCTCGGCATAGAGGCACCGCACACCCCCTATGCTTCACTGATGAAGTTATGGATCACGAATTCTTGGAGGGTTTTAAACCCGTAAATATCGAATCGTATGATTGTACAACAGATCCCGCTGTATGGATTGAGGATTTCCTCCTCCACATCCACATGGCTCGCGGTGATGATCTACATGCTATCAAGTACCTCCCACTAAAACTCAAAGGACCAGCTTGGCATTGGCTGAATAGCTTGCCAGCAGACTCCGTCGGCAGTTGGGAGGATCTGGAAGACGCATTCCTTGACAACTTCCAGGGCACTTATGTGTGACCACCGAATGCTGATGACTTGAGCCATATAACTCAGCAGCCAGGAGAATCGTCCAGACAATTCTGGACACGGTTCCTGACTAAGAAAAACCAAATTGTCGACTATTCGGATGCAGAGGCCTTAGCGGCATTCAAGCATAACATCCGCGATGAGTGGCTCACCCGGCACCTCGGCCAGGAGAAGCCGAAGTCTATGGCAGCCCTCACGATACTCATGACCCGCTTTTGCGCGAGCGAGGATAGCTGGCTGGCTTGCAGCAACAACACATCCAGGAATCCGGGCACTCCGGATAACAAAGATGCCAACGGCAAACCACGACGCAACAAACACAAGCGCTGCAAATATGGTGATAAAACCACTAATATGGTAGTTAATGCCGGGTTCGGGGTCTCAAAGCCCGGTCAGCGGAAAGGGCCGCCCAAAAATACAAATCTGGGTCCATCCAGTCTGGACCGCATACTCGCTCGCCAATGCCAAATTGATGGCACCCCAGAAACGCCAGCCACCCATACCAACAGAGAATGTCAGGTCTTCAAACAAGCCGGCAAGGCAGGCGCCAAACACGAAGAGGGGTCTCAAAGCGGCGATAGCAACGAAGAGCCCAGATTTCCTAACACAGGAGGACAAATACATCACTGCCTTAGCAGCAGGAACACCGAGCAGCACCTTGCAGCCGAACCTCGAGTCGACACCTAGGCTCCCGGGCGCCGTCAAGGGGCTCCGAACTACTTCGTGGAAGGATACTTCGGCTCGTCCAGGGTTCAATTAAACACTCCGGCGAAGGCCACGACAGGCCGAACTCAGCGGCTCAACCGCCCTCCGGCACACAAACATTTCTTATATTTCCCTCGCAGGTTCACCTCTGCACCGACCAGGACGGACTCCACAGAGGCAGCTCGAACGCGTCTGGGGATCCTTAGACATTCCCCGTAGCGAACGTCTGGCTACAATACGAACCCGCACTCAACCTCTTCCCCCTGGTCGCAGCAGGTTCTGCTATCACAACTCCTTTTTTTATCACATTACTTGTACCATATGCATGTACGTATTATTTATACAACATGTGGATTCATATGATGTTTACCTGCCGGTTATTTCTTATCGAAATCATTTCGTCAAATGGCATCCGTACACAGCGGTATGCCCTAAATATGCCAGGGGCTTCGTCTTCCCCGTAACACGGCAATAAAAGTCCGAACACCTTCACGGAAGTTCGGCACCCCGAACTTATAGCATTATATGCATCAGCTCCGAATCATGTCTTGGGTCAAATAGTTGGGTTTCCCCGGCTCCTATGTTTTGGTACCTTACGTTCCGCTATATCGGCTAAGGTAGCACTGGGAGAACTACTGCGATTGTGTCCCGGTTCTTCTGGATGAGCACCTTAGTAGAGAAAGCCGAAAACTGACTGTCATGATACGGCGAGAGCTGGTCAGCTGTTCGAGCGGTCACAAAATCTTTAAGGATTTCTCCCGCATAATGCCATAACCAATGCAGCATGCAATGGATCGGTTTTTTCGATCATGCGCTTATAGAGCCCCTAGTACGGTCTTCCGAACACACGGGGCTGCACCGACCATACTAAACTCCTCTGGCTAAGTGAGAGTGATAAAGCCCTATAGTCCGATTGCTTGGTTCGTTGTGCTGAGCACCTCCCTCGGAGGACCAAAAACTGGGATAAAGAGTGCTCAGGTTTATCCCGAACACCCCCGTACTCCTTACGTGGGGGTAGAAGCAGACGACTGGCCAACTCTCAGCCTTAATATACAAACGTCTGCACAGGAGGGTAAACTTTTATATAATAGGCGACATATCAACGACCTTGTTTAAACATTACAACGGAGAACATGATCCACATTCAGGGAAATATAATGTCCTTAGTACATAGCTCTGCCGCAAGGTAGGATCCTTTCAGGACACTCTTATAATATGATTCGGGCTTGCGGTGCTCCTTCCCCTCCGGCGGTCCTTCGGTCACCAGCTTTTCGGCATCCATCTTCCCCCAGTGCAGCTTTGCAAGGGCGAAGGCCATTCGCGCTCCTTCTATACAGACTGACCGCTTGATGACGTCAAGTCGAGGGCAAGGGCTTATAAGCCGCCTTATGAGCCCGAAGTAGCTGCTTGGAATCGGTTCTGTAGGCCATAGCCGGATAACCACATCTTTCATGGCTAGTTCCGCCGCCTTATGCAGATCGATCAGCTGTTTCAAATACTAAGACACCGGATAATTCGGTGCCAAATACTAAGACCAAAAAAGCTTATCGGCGGTGTTCCTCCCTTCGGCTCGGTAAGAAGTGTGTGACATCTGATATACTGTGCGGTAGCTCGGCAAATACACCTGAGAAGTCCGGATTCACAATCAGAAACATAGTTTTCCCTTCAAATATTTTCTTTGCATGGGAAAAGCTTACCCGCCGCGGTCTTCCTCGCCTCTTGGATCCCCTGCAGCACGCTTTGGGTTTCCCCCTGGGCGTCGCTCGTGGCTTGGCGTGCCTTGGTGAGTTCGGACTCTTTCTCCGTTAAACTCTGCTCCAAGGCCTCGCATTTACTTACGGCCTCTCGCAGCTCCTGCTCAGCTTTAATAACTCTGGCTTCGTGTTTCTCACGAAGAGCCCGCTCAGTGGCCGCCTTTTCTCGGCCTCAGCAATGACCCTTTTGAGGGCCTCGACTTCGGTCACAACTCCTAGCACAAATTATGCGGCTTACTTCATACTGAACATTTATCTCACAATAAATGCACATAATACTGGGGCATACCTTGTTTATCCCTCAACTGCATTTGCAATCGGCCAATTTCTTCTCTGGCCCGCTCCAGACTTTGATTAAGTCCGGCGATCTCCGAAGTGTGAGAGGCAGCAGCCGCTACAGGTATCTGCTTGAAACAGGAGAGAAATCAATGTCATTTAGTGAGTCTTCCTGAGATCATGAATTCGATCCCCTGTCCGGTTCTTTCTTTCACCGAACAGTGTATCAGGGGCTACTATCTATACTATGACACTCTTCGATAACTCATAAAACATACCTCAAAGCCTTTTATAAGACTGATACAGGCTTCGTTCAGTCCACTCTCGGTCGACTGAATTTTCTCAATCACTCCGCCCATCAGGGCACGGTGTTCATCAACGATGGAGGCATCTCGTAGCGCCACCAACAAAGCATCCGACACTTCTGGATGGACAGAGGTTGCCGGCAGAATCTTTTTCCCCACGTCTCCAGCCCCTGCGGTTAGACCTCCAGGCACTGCCTTCACGGTTTTTTCCTTTTCTCCTTGGCCGGGGTTCTTTTGGGACGAGGCCTTGGTGTTTGGCACCTGCTTGGGGGAAGGGTCCTTCGGGGGCGTCCCGCTCTCCACAGCGTTTGAGCTCAGCAGGTCCTCCGATGAGGATTGTTCGGTATGGGACCTCGCCGGACTATAAGAAATATATGACTTAGGTTAAAATACTAAGCCACGATGAGTCCGGATGCTTAAACGTATTCGGATTTTATATACTCACGAGTTCACCAGGGGCTGGGCCCTGGGATCCCATGCCGGGCCGCTGTCGGCGGCGGCAGGAGACTCCTCTTGACGAGGAATTTTTCCTCTTTCGGGTAGTTCGGCCTCCAAGGATGCGGAGGCCGTCCTCTTCCTTCTTCCCTCCGCAGGGGATTCATCTCCCTCCTCCTTTTCGTCCTCTTTGAAGGCGGAATGGGCATCAGAGCCTTCGGGTATTGTGCCTGAAGTGCCGCGACGACGAAGGCCGCCCTGGATCTTTTTAGCCTCCTTCTCAACCATCTTCTTCGGCACCTTGTAAGGCGCCGGGACCAGCATCTTCGTCAGAAGTGGGATGGCCGGGTCTTCGAGCAGCGGGGCCGGACAATAGATCCGCTCCGCCTTCTTCGTCCAGCTCTGGGAAAGTTGAATGAACACGCGGCAACTGCTTCCTTTGGGTCATGTGGATGGAAAAGTTTGATAAACTCACCGAACTTGCAGGGCGGGACAGTTGGTACCCGCGGTCTTCGGCGGAGTCCGGCCATGATTTGCTGGACTTAAAAAGCACCTTCCAAATGTCCTCATGCGACGAGCCGAAGAGCCTTCGCAAGGTTTGGTCCCTGGCCGGATCAAACTCCCATAGATTGCAAGTCCGGTGTTGACAAGGCAGTATCCGGCGGACTAACATCACCTGGACTACGTCGACGAGTTCAGTGTTCTTATCTCCCATATCTTTAACGCGCGTCTGGAGCACCGACAGTTCGTCGGACAAGGACCAATCCAGTCCTTTCTTGACCCAGGACGTAAGCCGCAGAGGGGCGCCGGATCGAAACACGGGAGAAGCGGCCCGTTCCTTACCGCTTGGCTCAGTGATGTATATAAAACCACTGTTGTTGCCACTCCTTGACATAATCATTAAAGGTTCACGTTGGCCATATGACGTTGGGCATCTTGCTCACCATAGCACCCCCGCACTCGGCGTGCTCGCCGCTCACCACCTTGGGCTTCACATTAAAGACCTTCAACCATAAACCGAAGTGTGGCGAAACACGGAGAAAAGCCTCACACACGACAATGAATGTCGAGATGTTGAGGAAGGAATTAGGGGACAGATCATGAAGATTGATCCCATAATAGTACATGATACCGTGCACGAATGGGTGAAGGGGAAATCCTAGCCCGCGGACAAAGTGAGGGAGGAATACAACCCTCTTGTGGGGTTCCGGAGTGGGGATGATCTGTCCCGCCGTCGGGAGACTATGGCCGATTTTCTTGGCCAGATACCTGGCCTCCCGAAGCTTTTTGATATCCTTCTCTCGGACGGTGGAGGCCATCCATTTGCCTCCTGCTCCGGATCCAGCCATCTTTGGAAGACCTTTTGTGGGTGGAGGAGGTGAATGCTCGCACGTTGGAGCCTGAGCAGAATGTAATGAGTGGGGAAGAAGGTATGGGTGAAGAGTGTGAATTCTTGTCCCTTTATAAGGGCGGAAGAGGCGATGCGCCTCCCCCTCGCCTGGTAAAACCTCTTATTCTCCAAGCGCCGTAAGTAATGGCGCGGTTGGGTTACCCGTGTTCGTATTGATGAGAATCCCGTAATAAGGGGGACATGATCTCTGCTTTGACAAGACGTGACAGAAAAACCGCCTCGCAATATGCGCAGTGCTAGTTGAGAAAAACAGTTCAGATAAGGACCGGGCCGTGACGTGATGTTGTGCTGCCAAAACGTGTCAGCATATTAGATTTATGGAAATATTATTCTCTCTACGGTGGGGTGTGGAACTTGTTTTGCAGAACCGGACACTATCCTTGTGTTCAAAAATCTTCCATGAAGTATTTGGAGAAGAACCCGCCTTGCAATGCCGAAGACAATACTGCGCGCCGGACTCATCATCATTGAAGCCTGGTTCAGGGGCTATTGAGGGAGTCCTGGATTAGGGGGTCTCCGAACAGCTGGACTATATCCTTTGGCCGGACTGTTGGACTATGAAGATACAAGATTGAAGACTTCGTCCCGTGTCCAGATGGGACTCTCCTTGGCGTGGAAGGCAAACTAGGCAATACGGATATGTAGATCTCCTCCCTTGTAACCAACCTTGTGTAACCCTAGCCCCCTCTAGTGTCTATATGAACCGGAGGGTTTAGTCTATAGGACAACATACAATCATACCATAGGCTAGCTTCTAGGGTTTAGCCTCAACGATCTCGTGGTAGATCAACTCTTCTAATACTCATATAATCAAGAACAATCAAGCAGGATGTAGGGTATTACCTCCATCAAGAGGGCCCGAACCTGGGTAAAGCATCGTGTCCCCTGCTTCCTATTACCATCCGCCTTAGACGCATAGTTCGGGACCCCCTACCCGAGATCCGCCGGTTTTGACACCGACATAGGTATATATAGGAGGAAGAAGTACGTTGGTGGAGAAACAGGGGGCCCATGAGGGTGGAGGGCGCGCCTGGGGGGGGGGGGGTAGGAGCGCCCCCTACCTCGTGGCCTCCCTGTTGGTTGCTTGACGTAGGGTCCAAGTCTCATGGATCTTGTTCGTTCCAAAAATCACGTTCCCGAAGGTTTCATTCCGTTTGGACTCCGTTTGATATTCCTTTTCTTGAAAACCCTAAAATAGGCAAAAACAACAATTCTGGGCTGGGCCTCCGGTTAATAGATTAGTCCCAAATATAATATAAAAGTGGATAATAAAGCCCAATAATGTCCAAAACAGAAGATAATATAGCATGGAGCAATCAAAAATTATAGATACGTTGGAGACGTATCACCGATGAATTGTGGGTTTATGATCAAGTTTATCTATGAACACTATTTGAATCTTCTCTGAATTCTTTTATGCATGATTGGTTATCTTTGCAAGTCTCTTCGAATTATCAGTTTGGTTTGGCCTACTAGATTGATCTTTCTTGCAGTGGGAGAAGTGCTTAGCTTTGGGTTCAATCTTGCGGTGTCCTTTCCCAGTGACAGTAGGGGCAGCAAGGCACGTATTGTATTGTTGCCATCGAGGATAACAAGATGGGGTTTTCATCATATTGCATGAGTTTATCCCTCTACATCATGTCATCTTGCTTAAAGCGTTACTCTGTTCTTATGAACTTAATACTCTAGATGCATGCTGGATAGCAGTCGATGTGTGGATTAATAGTAGTAGATGCAGGCAGGAGTCGGTCTACTTGTCTTGGACCTGATGCCTATATACATGATCATACCTAGATATTCTCATAACTATACCCAATTCTGTCAATTGCTCAACGGTAATTTGTTCACCCATCGTAAAATACTTATGCTCTTGAGAGAAGCCACTAGTGAAACCTATGGCCCCCGGGTCTATCTTCATCATATTAATCTTCCAATAGTTATTTATTGCTTTTATTTTACTTTGCATCTTTATCAGAAAAATACCAAAAATATTATCTTATCATATCTACTAGATATCACTCTCGTAAGTGACCGTGTAGGGATTGACAACCCCTTATCGCGTTGGTTGAGAGGATTTATTTGTTTTGTGTAGGTGCGAGGGACTCGCGCGTAGCCTCCTACTGGATTGATACCTTGGTTCTAAAAACTGAGCGAAATACTTACGCTACTTTGCTGCACCACCCTTTCCTCTTCAAGGGAAAACCAACGCAAGTGCTCAAGAGGTAGCAGGCGACGCCTCCAGTTCCAGCAATGTCCAGACCTCTCGCCCATCTAGGCGCGTCATCACAATCTGTAGAACGAAGCCCATCCCAAGCACCAGTCATATGATGAAGGGATTGTTCAAGGAATCGATCGGGTTGCACTACAGAGGATTGTTCATCTTCCTTCAGTGGAGGAACTTATATTTGGTTAGAGTTTGAGCCGGTTAGTTTAATTTTATTTCATTTTCGAATTCAATCTTCTTTGTGTCCTTTGTACTAGGGACGTCACCTTGCTATTGAAGGATACCGAGCAGAATTTTTTTCTTTAGGGAGAAGGATACTGAGGAGATATTTGATTCCAATTGGTGTTAAACATTGTTGCCAGTGTTCCCCCTCATGATAACTCCTGCATTCTTGACGAGTTAAGCCTTGGCCATACATCTTGAGGTTTTATCCTGCATGCAATAAACTTGCTGATTTCGAGTTCATGGCGAGATAGCATCACTCTCATTCATATATCTACTTAGTTAGTGAATAGTGTGCAGGGAGGAAAAATCTCAAAGCACATATTTTTATTTTTTGTGTTTTATGGACAGAGGAAAGATGATATGCCAAACTGATCTTAGAGATTATTTAACCAGCCACTGTGTCTTTTGGTATCACTGAAACTTGGTGGAGAGATGATACGTCTCCAACGTATCTATAATTTTTGATTGTTCCATGCTATTATATTATCCATCTTGGATGTTTTATATGCATTTATATGCTATTTTATATGATTTTTGGGACTAACCTATTAACCTAGAGCCCAGTGCCAGTTTCTGTTTTTTCCTTGTTTTTGAGTTTTACAGAAAAGGAATACCAAACGGAGTCCAATTGACGTGCCAATTTTTGATGATTTTTTATGGACCAAAAGAAGCCCCCGGAGTAAAAGAGTTGGGCCAGAAGAGTCCCAGGTAATCCACGAGGGTGGGGGCGCGCCCTACCCCCCGGGCACGCCGCCCTATCTCGTGGACGATTCGGGGACCCCCCTGACTTGTTCCCGATGCCAAAAATTCCTATAAATATTGAAACCTCCAGAAAATAACCTAGATCGGGAGTTCCACCGCCGCAAGCCTCTATAGCTACCGAAAACCAATCTAGACCCATTTCGGCACCCTGCCGGAGGGGGGAATCCCTCTCCGGTGGCCATCTTCATCATCACGGCGCTCTCCATGACGAGGAGGGAGTAGTTCACCCTCGGGGCTGAGGGTATGTACCAGTAGCTATGTGTTTGATCTCTCTCTCTCTCGTGTTCTTGATTCGGCACGATCTTGATGTATCGCGAGCTTTCCTATTATAGTTGGATCTTATGATGTTTCTTCCCCTCTACTCTCTTGTAATGGATTGAGTTTTCCCTTTGAAGTTATCTTATCGAATTGAGTCTTTAAGGATTTGAGAACACTTGATGTATGTCTTGCATGTGCTTATCTGTGGTGACAATGGGATATTCACGTGATCCACTTGATGTATGTTTTGGTGATCAACTTGTGAGTTCCGTGACCTCGTGAACTTATGCATAGGGGTTGGCACACGTTTTCGTCTTGACTCTCCAGTATAAACTTTGGGGCACTCTTTGAAGTTCTTTGTGTTGGTTGAATAGATGAATCTGAGATTGTGTGATGCATATCGTATAATCATACCCACGGATACTTGAGGTGACATTGGATTATCTAGGTGACATTAGGGTTTTGGTTGATTTGTGTCTTAAGGTGTTATTCTAGTACGAACTCTAGGATAGATCGAACGAAAATAATAGCTTCGTGTTATTTTACTACGGACTCTTGAATAGATCGATCAGAAAGAATAACTTTGAGGTGGTTTCATACCCTACAATAATCTCTTCGTTTGTTCCCCGCTATTAGTGACTTTGGAGTGACTCTTTGTTGCATGTTGAGGGATTGTTATATGATCCAACTATGTTATTATTGTTGAGAGAATTTTCACTAGTGAAAGTATGAACCCTAGGCCTTGTTTCAACGCATTGCAATACCGTTTGTGCTCACTTTTATCATTACTTACCTTGCTAATTTTATATTTTTCAGATTACAAAAACCTATATCTACCATCCATATTGCACTTGCATCACCATCTCTTCGCCGAACTAGTGCACCAATACAATTTACCATTGTATTCGGTGTGTTGGGGACACAAGAAACTCTTTGCTATTTGCTTGCAGGGTTGTTTGAGAGAGACCATCTTCATCCTATGCCTCCCACGGATTGATAAACCTTAGGCAATCCACTTGAGAGAAATTTGCTACTGTCCTACAAACCTCTGCACTTGGAGGCCCAACAACGTCTACAAGAAGAAGGTTGTGTAGTAGACATCAAGAGGGAATATGCTTTAATTGGAAACCAAAAGTTTACCTTCAGGCCGAGACGTGTTTTATGTAACTCAGCTAATCTACCCACACCATGTACAATGGACTAAATCAGCTCAAAAAATTACTAATACACTATATACATATGAGTTCATGCTAATTTTAAAATACACTAAATCTAAAGACATATTACTACCAATCCATAACATTGAAGTGCACAAATAGATGGGTGCAACAACACGCACCATCAATGATATATTTTATATCTAAAAGCAACACTTAAACATACTAGCAAGAACCAGACTAACCAGCTGTGTGGTTACGATTCAGTTAATTTCGGTTTGGTTTCTCGGTTCGGTAACCAAACTCCCAGGGCTAGCCACAACAACCACTTGTATGATGGCATTGCAATAGCCATGGTTTTCACTAAAATGATTGAATAATTGTTTGCTCATGGAATTATTTCAATGCTAAGTAATAGATGCCTATGTGTGTCTTTCCAAAATGTAGTTCCGCCAAAGGGGGAAAAAGAGGGAAAAGAGTTGAAAGAAGAAAGAAAAAGAGAGTAGGGTGTTTCATGTTTATTGTGCGTTAGAAAATTTGATGCGTGAGTCCCGCTCCAAATTTCAACTCATTTAGACATATGAGCAGCTATCAGAAAAAGACAAATCAGGCCAAAACAATACATGAACAATAAACTTTTTCACAGACCCTCAATTTGTGTTTTATGCTGAGAGCTCCTCAGATGTCCAAATGATTTGAAAATTGGAGCAGATCTCACGCATCAAATTGTATACCTCACCATTTTTTGGTTTTTTATTCTTTCTAGTATTTGTTTTGATTTTTTTCCGTCCACACGCAGATTTTTTTTGAGACAAACTCCGAAGCTTTTTATTCCGACGTCACAATGTTTACAAGGACGAAAGAGAGACCGTCCGACTGTCCCAACCAAACATGTCGGCCAGCCGGAAGGGATAATGCATGCTTCGCGAGCTTGTGAGCCTCGATATTCGAGCTCCTAAATTCGTGAGAAATATTACAGACTTGGAAAGATAGTGTATGCTCTATTATTTCATGTATGATCGCACCATACTCTGTTGGATTCTTCTCCTGGATATCTTGTACCACCACCTTCGCATCGTAGGCCACCTAGATGTTTGCCACGTTCAAATCATCAGCTAGAGCTAGAGCCTCCCTGATCGCCATGCATTCAAGAGTCGCAGGTTCTGATATACCTCTGAAGACCACTGCCGAGGCTCCCAAGAAGTGTCTGCTTGGATCTCTAGAAATCGCTGCTACAGCTCCATGTCCTCTTCCTCTCCCCACTGCAGCATCAACATTAAACTCTGCTAGCCCTCCAGGTGGAGCGATCCAACCTGATCATCGTGGCGCAGGTCTTGCACTCTGCGTCAATTTGATGGACTGCAGTGTGTTGAGTTCATTCACGTATGAGTGTACAAATGCTTGAACAGAAGACGGGCTTTGATAGATATGCTCATAAATAGCCTTGCGGCATGCTCCCCACAGTGCCTACAGAGTGACCACAAAGTTTGTAAACTCATTATGAGATAGCGCCTCTCGCATGAAGAAAAGCCACCTCTTCGGATCTAGTTCCTCATTTCTGTTCAGCACATCAATTATATGTTCAGAAGACAGCGCCCATGTGCTTCAAGAAACAGTGTAGTTTAACAGCGCGTGTCTCCAAGTTTCTTCGGCTCCGCATAGGCAACACGCGGCCGAATCCACCATGTTTTGGTGATGCAAAAGTGCAGTCGTCGGAGTGGTACGCCTAGCAAATCTCCACAGGAAGACCTTGAGCTTCGATGGTACCTTGATTCCCCAATGTTTTGTCCAACCATCGCCATCTGCGTGTGTGTGAGAAGACCCATCTTGTTCATATAACCAAGCTTCACGACTTAATTTCCTCTGCTGAATCATCCTATAGGCGGTTCTCACCAAGAATATCCCCCGCCTATCTTCGCTCCATGCCCAAAAGTCGCCAATCTGTCTGGTGCAAAGAGGGATCTGCAAAATTGCCTCCGCATCAATTGGTATAAAGGTTGACCGAACTAGCTGTTCGTTCCACGAGGATGTAGTGTGGTTAATTAGTTCTGAAACTCTCTGTGGAGGATGTTGGATAAGAGATGTGATCGGTCTCTTTATAAGTGAGCGAGGTAGCCAATTGTCAAACCATATGTCGGTAGTTTCACCGTTGCCAATTCTCCTTACTAGTCCTTGCACCATAATGTCTCTCCCGTCCAGAATATCCCGCCAGATCTGTGATGGATGGTGGCCCAACTCTGCTTCAAACAAAGATACATCCGGGAAATAAACACTCTTGAGAATGCGTGCGCTCAAGGATGTAGGGTGTTGGCGGAGAAGCCATGCCTGTTTGGACAGTAGTGCCAAGTTAAAAATTTCCAAGTCCCTAAAGCCAAGGCCACCAAGATGTTTAGGCTTCATCATCTCGTCCCAGGATACCCAGCTTGGCTTACACTTCCCTTGCTTAGTCCCCCACCAAAACTGCCTGATTAAGGAAGTGACACTCTCACATAAACCCCTTGGCAGGCGGAAACACGACATAGAAAACACCGGTATCGACTACGCAACTGACTTGATAAGCACTTCCTTTCTCGCAGCTGACAATATTTTTTCCATCCAGCCTGTGATCTTTTCCCATACTCGGTCTCTCAAGTATCTGAAAGTGCCATTCTTTGAGTGCCCAACATCCGTAGGCATCCCCAAATACCTGTCGCTGAGGGATTCATTCTGGACATCCAAAGTGGTTTTGATGCTTTCTCTCATACCCCGCGGACAGCCTCTACTTAAGAAGATAGATGATTTCTCGTGATTTATGCGTTGTCCTAAAGCCAAACAGTAGCGGTCCAACAGGTTTGATACTGCAACAACTGAAGGAAATATGCCCTAGAGGCAATAATAAATTTATTATTTATTTCCTTATATCATGATAAATGTTTATTATTCATGCTAGAATTGTATTAACCGGAAACATAATACATGTGTGAATACATAGACAAACAGAGTGTCACTAGTATGCCTCTACTTGACTAGCTCGTTAATCAAAGATGGTTATGTTTCCTAACCATAGACAAAGGAATTGTTATTTGATTAATGGGATCACATCATTAGTTGAATGATCTAATTGACATGACCCATTCCGTTAGCTTAGCACCCGATCGTTTAGTATGTTGCTATTGCTTTCTTCATGACTTATACATGTTCCTATGACTATGAGATTGTGCAACTCCTGTTTACCGGAGGAACACTTTGGGTGCTACCAAACGTCACAACGTAACTGGGTGATTATAAAGGAGCATTACAGGTGTCTCCAAAGGTACATGTTGGGTTGGCGTATTTTGAGATTAGGATTTGTCACTCCGATTGTCGGAGAGGTATCTCTGGGCCCTCTCGGTAATGCACATCACATAAGCCTTGCAAGCATTACAACTAATGTGTTAGTTGTGAGATGATGTATTACGGAACGAGTAAAGAGACTTGCTGGTAATGAGATTGAACTAGGTATTGGATACCGACAATCGGATCTCGGGAAAGTAACATACCGATGACAAAGGGAACAACGTATGTTGTTATGTGGTCTGACTGATAAAGATCTTCGTAGAATATGTAGGAGCCAATATGGGCATCCAGGTCCCGCTATTGGTTATTGACCGGAGACGTGTCTCGGTCATGTCTACATTGTTCTCGAACCGTAGGGTCCGCACGCTTAAAGTTACGATGACAGTTGTTATGAGTTTTATGCATGTTGATGTACCGAAGTTAGTTCGGAGTCCCGGATGTGATCACGGACATGACGAGGAGTCTCGAAATGGTCGAGACATAAAGATTGATATATTGGATGACTATATTCGGACATCGGAAGGGTTCCGGAGAAGTTTCGGATAAAATCGGAGCACCGGGGGGTTACGGAACCTCCCGGGGGGTTAATGGGCCTTATGGGCCTAATGTGGAGAAGAGGAAGGGGCTGCCAGGGCAGGCTGCATGCCCCCTCTCCCCCTAGTCCGAATTGGACAAGGAGGGAGGGGCGGCGCCCCCCTTTCCTTCTCTCCCCCCCTCTCTCCTACTTGGACAAGGAAAAGGGGGAGGAGTCCTACTCCCGGTAGGAGTAGGACTCCTCCTGCGCCCACCTCCTGGCCGGCCGCACCCCTCCCCTTGGCTCCTTTATATACGGAGGCAGGGGGCACCCTAGAACACACAAGTTGATCCACGTGATCGTTCCTTAGCCGTGTGCGGTGCCCCCTGCCACCATATTCCACCTCGATCATATCGTTGTAGTGCTTAGGCGAAGCCCTGCGTCGGTAGAACATCATCATCGTCATCACGCCGTCGTGCTGACGAAACTCATCCCCGAAGCTTTGCTGGATCGGAGCCCGGGGAGCGTCATCGAGCTGTACGTGTGCTAAGAACTCGGAGGTGCCGGAGTAACGGTGCTTGGATTGGTTGGATTGGGAAGAAGACGTACGACTACTTCCTCTACGTTGTGTCAACGCTTCCATTGCGATCTATAAGGGTACGTAGATCATACTCTCCCCTCTCGTTGCTATGCATCACCATGATCTTGCGTGTGCGTAGGAAATTTTGTGAAATTACTACGTTCCCCAACAGTGGCATCCGAGCCTAGGTTTTATGGTTTGATCTTATTTGCACGAGTATAACACAAGTGAGTTGTGGGCGATATAAGTCATACTGCCTACCAGCATGTCATACTTTGGTTCGGCGGTATTGTTGGACGAGACGACCCGGACCAACATTACGCGTACGCTTACACGAGACCGGTTCTCCCGACGTGCTTTGCACATAGGTGGCTTGCGGGCGACTGTCTCTCCATCTTTAGTTGAACCAAGTGTGGCTACGCCCGGTCCTTGCGAAGGTTAAAACGGCATCAACTTGACAAACTATCGTTGTGGTTTTGATGCGTAGGTGAGATTGGTTCTTACTTAAGCCCATAGCAGGCACATAAAACTTGCAACAACAAAGTAGAGGACATCTAACTTGTTTTTGCAGGGCATGTTGTGATGTGATATGGCCAAGACATGATGCTAAATTTTATTGTAGGAGATGATCATGTTTTGTAACCGAGTTATCGGCAACTGGCAGGAGCCATATGGTTGTCGCTTTATTATATGCAATGCATCGCGATGTAATGCTTTACTTTATCACTAAGCGGTAGCGATAGTCGTGGAAGCATAAGATTGGCGAGACGACAACGATGCTACGATGGAGATCAAGGTGTTGCGCCGGTGATGATGGTGATCATGACGGTGCTTCGGAGATGGAGATCACAGGCACAAGATGATGATGGCCATATCATATCACTTATATTGATTGCATGTGATGTTTATCTTTTATGCATCTTATCTTGCTTTGATTGACGTTAGCATTATAAGATGATCTCTCACTAAATTATCAAGAAGCGTTCTCCCTGAGTATGCACCGTTGCCAAAGTTCGTCGTGCCCAGACACCACGTGATGATCGGGTGTGATAAGCTCTACGTCCATCTACAACGGGTGCAAGCCAGTTTTGCACACGCAGAATACTCGGGTTATACTTGACGAACCTAGCATATGCAGATATGGCCTCGGAACACGGAGACCGAAAGGTCGAGCGTGAATCATATAGTAGATATGATGAACATAATGATGTTCACCATTGAAGACTAATCCATTTCACGTGATGATCGGTTATGGTTTAGTTGATTTGGATCACGTGATCACTTAGAAGATTAGAGGGATGTCTATCTAAGTGGGAGTTCTTAAGTAATATGATTAATTGAACTTAAATTTATCATGAACTTAGTCCCTGATAGTATCTTGCTTGTTTATCTTGATTGTAGATAGATGGCTCGTGCTGTTGTTCCGTTGAATTTTAATGCGTTCCTTGAGAAAGCAAAGTTGAAAGATGATGGTAGCAATTACACGGACTGGGTCCGTAACTTGAGGATTATCGTCATTGCTGCACAGAAGAATTACGTCCTGGAAGCACCGCTGGGTGCCAGGCCTACTGCTGGAGCAACACCAGATGTTATGAACGTCTGGCAGAGCAAAGCTGATGACTACTCGATAGTTCAGTGTGCCATGCTTTACGGCTTAGAATCGGGACTTCAACGACGTTTTGAACGTCATGGAGCATATGAGATGTTTCAGGAGTTGAAGTTAATATTTCAAGCAAATGCCCGGATTGAGAGATATGAAGTCTCCAATAAGTTCTATAGCTGCAAGATGGAGGAGAACAGTTCTGTCAGTGAGCACATACTCAACATGTCTGGGTATAATAATCACTTGATTCAATTGGGAGTTAATCTTCCAGATGATTGCGTCATTGACAAAATTCTCCAATCACTGCCACCAAGCTACAAGAGCTTCGTGATGAACTATAATATGCAAGGGATGAATAAGACTATTCCCGAGCTCTTCGCAATGCTGAAAGCCGCGGAGGTAGAAATCAAAAAGGAGCATCAAGTGTTGATGGTCAACAAGACCACTAGTTTCAAGAAGGCAAAGGGAAGAAGAAGGGGAACTTCAAGAAGAACAGCAAGCAAGTTGCTGCTCAAGAGAAGAAACCCAAGTCTGGACCTAAGCCTGAAACTGAGTGCTTCTACTGCAAGCAGACTGGTCACTGGAAGCGGAACTGCCCCAAGTATTTGGCGGATAAGAAGGATGGCAAGGTGAACAAAGGTATATGTGATATACATGTTATTGATGTGTACCTTACTAGAGCTCGCAGTAGCACCTAGGTATTTGATATTGGTTCTGTTGCTAATATTTGCAACTCAAAACAGGGACTACGGATTAAGCGAACACTGGCAAAGGATGAGGTGACGATGCGCGTGGGAAATGGTTCCAAAGTCGATGTGATCGCGGTCGGCACCCTACCTCTATATCTACCTTCGGGATTAGTATTAGACCTAAATAATTGTTATTTGGTGCTAGCGTTGAGCATGAACATTATATCTGGATCTTGTTTGATGCGAGACGGTTATTCATTTAAATCAGAGAATAATGGTTGTTCTATTTATATGAGTAATATCTTTTATGGTCATGCACCTTTGAAGAGTGGTCTATTTTTGATGAATCTCGATAGTAGTGATACACATATTCATAATGTTGAAGCCAAAAGATGCAGAGTTGATAATGATAGTGCAACTTATTTGTGGCACTGCCGTTTAGGTCATATCGGTGTAAAGCGCATGAAGAAACTCCATACTGATGGGCTTTTGGAACCACTTGATTATGAACCACTTGGTACTTGCGAACCGTGCCTCATGGGCAAGATGACTAAAACACCATTCTCCGGTACTATGGAGAGAGCAGCAGATTTGTTGGAAATCATACATACAGATGTATGTGGTCCGATGAATATTGAGGCTCGTGGCGGATATCGTTATTTTCTCACCTTCACAGATGATTTAAGCAGATATGGGTATATCTACTTAATGAAACATAAGTCTGAAACATTTGAAAAGTTCAAAGAATTTCAGAGTGAAGTGGAAAATCATCGTAACAAGAAAATAAAGTTTCTACGATCTGATCGTGGAGGAGAATATTTGAGTTACGAGTTTGGTGTACATTTGAAAAATTGTGGAATAGTTTTGCAACTCACGCCACCCGGAACACCACATCGTAATGGTGTGTCCGAACGTCGTAATCGTACTTTATTAGATATGGTGCGATCTATGATGTCCCTTACAGATTTACCGCTATCATTTTGGGGTTATGCTCTAGAGACGGCCGCATTCACGTTAAATAGGGCACCATCAAAATCCGTTGAGACGACGCCTTATGAACTATGGTTTGGCAAGAAACCAAAGTTGTCGTTTCTTAAAGTTTGGGGCTGCGATGCTTATGTGAAAAAGCTTCAACCTGATAAGCTCGAATCCAAATCGGAGAAATGTGTCTTCATAGGATACCCAAAGGAGACTGTTGGGTACACCTTCTATCACAGATCCGAAGGCAATACATTCGTTGCTAAGAATGGATCCTTTCTAGAGAAGGAGTTTCTCTCGAAAGAAGTGAGTGGGAGGAAAGTAGAACTTGACGAGATAACTATACCTGGTCCCTTATTGAAAAGTAGTACATCACAGAAAACTATTTCAGTGACACCTACACCAGTTAGTGAGGAAGCTAATGATGATGATCATGAAACTTTAGTTCAAGATACTACTGAACCTCGTAGATCAACCAGAGTGAGATCCGCACCAAAGTGGTACGGTAATCCTGTTCTGGAAATCATGCTACTAGATCATGATGAACCTACGAACTATGAAGAAGCGATGGTGAGCCCAGATTCCGCAAAATGGCTTGAAGCCATGAAATCTGAGATGGGATCCATGTATGAGAACAAAGTATGGACTTTGGTTGACTTGCCCGCTGATTGGCAAGCAATTGAGAATAAATGGATCTTCAAGAAGAAGACTGACGCTGATGGTAATATTACTGTCTACAAAGCTTGACTTGTTGCAAAAGGTTTTCGACAAGTTCAAGGGGTTGACTACGATGAGACCTTCTCACTCGTAGCGATGCTTAAGTCTGTCTGAATCATGTTAGCAATTGCCGCATTTTATGATTATGAAATTTGGCAGATGGATGTCAAAACTGCATTCCTGAATGGATTTCTGGAAGAAGAGTTGTATATGATGCAACTGGAAGGTTTTGTCGATCCAAAGGGAGCTAACAAAGTGTGCAAGCTCCAGCGATCCATTCATGGACTGGTGCAGCTTCTCGGAGTTGGAATAAACGCTTTGATAGTGTGATCAAAGCATTTGGTTTTATACAGACTTTTGGAGAAGCCTGTATTTACAAGAAAGTGAGTGGGAGCTCTGTAGCATTTCTGATATTATATGTAGATGACATATTACTGATTGGAAATGATATAGAATTTCTGGATAGCATAAAGGGATACTTGAATAAGAGTTTTTCAATGAAAGACCTCGGTGAAGCTGCTTAAATATTAGGCATTAAGATCTATAGAGATAGATCAAGACGCCTAATTGGACTTTCACAAAGCACATACCTTGACAAAGTTTTGAAAAAGTTCAAAATGAATCAAGCAAAGAAAGGGTTCTTGCCTGTGTTACAAGGTGTGAAATTGAGTAAGACTCAAAGCCCGACCACTGTAGAAGATAGAGAGAAAATGAAAGATGTTCCCTATGCTTCAGCCATAGGCTCTATCATGTATGCAATGCTGTGTACCAGACCTGATGTGTGCCTTGCTATAAGTTTAGCAGGGAGGTACCAAAGTAATCCAGGAGTGGATCACTGGACAGCGGTCAAGAACATCCTGAAGTACCTGAAAAGGACCAAGGATATGTTTCTCGTATATGGAGGTGACAAAGAGCTCATCGTAAACGGTTACGTTGATGCAAGCTTTGACACTGATCCGGACGATTCTAAATCGCAAACCGGATACGTGTTTACATTAAACGGTGGAGCTGTCAGTTGGTGCAGTTCTAAACAAAGCGTCGTAGCGGGATCTACATGTGAAGTGGAGTACATAGCTGCTTCGGAAGCAGCAAATGAAGGAGTCTGGATGAAGCAGTTCATATCCGATCTAGGTGTCATACCTAGTGCATCGGGTCCAATGAAAATCTTTTGTGACAATACTGGTCCAATTGCCTTGGCAAAGGAATCCAGATTTCACAAGAGAACCAAGCACATCAAGAGGCGCTTCAATTCCATCCGGGATCTAGTCCAGGTGGGAGACATAGAGATTTGCAAGATACATACGGATCTGAATGTTGCAGACCCGTTGACTAAGCCTCTTCCACGAGCAAAACATGATCAGCACCAAGACTCCATGGGTGTTAGAATCATTACTGTGTAATCTAGATTATTGACTCTAGTGCAAGTGGGAGACTGAAGGAAATATGCCCTAGAGGCAATAATAAAGTTATTATTTATTTCCTTATATCATGATAAATGTTTATTATTCATGCTAGAATTGTATTAACCGGAAACATAATACATGTGTGAATACATAGACAAACAGAGTGTCACTAGTATGCCTCTACTTGACTAGCTCGTTAATCAAAGATGGTTATGTTTCCTAACCATAGACAAAGGAGTTGTTATTTGATTAACGGGATCACATCATTAGTTGAATGATCTGATTGACATGACCCATTCCATTAGCTTAGCACCCGATTGTTTAGTATGTTGCTATTGCTTTCTTCATGACTTATACATGTTCCTATGACTATGAGATTATGCAACTCCCGTTTACCGGAGGAACACTTTGGGTGCTACCAAACGTAACAACGTAACTGGGTGATTATAAAGGAGCATTACAGGTGTCTCCAAAGGTACATGCTGGGTTGGCGTATTTCGAGATTAGGATTTGTCACTCCGATTGTCGGAGAGGTATCTCTGGGCCCTCTCGGTAATGCACATCACATAAGCCTTGCAAGCATTACAACTAATGTGTTAGTTGTGAGATGATGTATTACAGAACGAGTAAAGAGACTTGCCGGTAACGAGATTGAACTAGGTATTGGATACCGACGATCGAATCTCGGGAAAGTAACATACCGATGACAAAGGGAACAACGTATGTTGTTATGCGGTCTGACCGATAAAGATCTTCGTAGAATATGTAGGAGCCAATATGGGCATCCAGGTCCCGCTATTTGTTATTGACCGGAGACGTGTCTCGGTCATGTCTACATTGTTCTCGAACCATAGGGTCTGCACGCTTAAAGTTACGATGACAGTTGTTATGAGTTTTATGCATGTTGATGTACCAAAGTTAGTTCGGAGTCCCGGATGTGATCACAGACATGACGAGGAGTCTCGAAATGGTCGTGACATAAATATTGATATATTGGATGACTATATTCGGACACCGGAAGGGTTCCGGAGAAGTTTCGGATAAAATCGGAGCACCGGGGGGTTACCGGAACCTCCCGGGGGGGTTAATGGGCCTTATGGGCCTAATGTGGAGAAGAGGAAGGGGCTGCCAGGGCAGGCCGCGCGCCCCCTCTCCCCCTAGTCCGAATTGGAGAAGGAGGGAGGGGCGGCGCCCTCCTTTCCTTCTCTCCACCCTCTCTCCTACTTGGACAAGGAAAAGGGGGAGGAGTCCTACTCCCGGTAGGAGTAGGACTCCTCCTGCGCCCACCTCCTGGCCGGCCGCACCCCTCCCCTTGGCTCCTTTATATACGGAGGCAGGGGGCACCCTAGAACACACAAGTTGATCCACGTGATCGTTCCTTAGCCGTGTGCGGTGCCCCCTGCCACCATATTCCACCTCGATCATATCGTTGTAGTGCTTAGGCGAAGCCCTGCGTCGGTAGAACATCATCATCGTCATCAAGCCGCCGTGCTGACGAAACTCATCCCCGAAGCTTTGCTGGATCGGAGCCCGGGGAGCGTCATCGAGCTGTACGTGTGCTAAGAACTCGGAGGTGCCGGAGTAACGGTGCTTGGATTGGTTGGATTGGGAAGAAGACGTACGACTACTTCCTCTACGTTGTGTCAACGCTTCCATTGCGATCTACAAGGGTACGTAGATCATACTCTCCCCTCTCGTTGCTATGCATCACCATGATCTTGCGTGTGCGTAGGAATTTTTTTGAAATTACTACGTTCCCCAACAACAACTCCTTCAACACTCGATTTAAACATCAGCAGACTATCATCAGCGAAAAGGAGATGGTTCACGATGGGCGCCGTGGGAGCCACCTTGATCCCTTCTAGCTGAGACGACGAAGAACTGGATTTCAGTAGGCACGAAAGGCCCTCTGGTGCGATTAAAAAGAGGTATGGGGATATCAGATCTCCCTGCCGAATTCCTCTGGACGGATAAAAGGTGTCAAGTCTCTCACCATTAAAAAGTACTGAGAACGATACTGACCGCACCATGTTCATAATGATTTGTACCCATGCTGGAGCGAAACCCAGCTTGATCATTATCGCCTGCAAGTAGTCCCACTCTAGTCTGTTGTATGCTTTCATCATATCGAGCTTTAGGGCACAAAAACTATTAACCTTGGCTTTGCTGCGCTTCATAAAGTGGAGACACTCATAAGCACTGATGATGTTATCTGTAATATGTCTTCCAGGCACAAAGGCCGACTGCTCCTCTGAAATAATCTCTGGGAGAACCAGCTTCAACCTGTTTGCAATCACCTTGGACGCGATCTTGTATAACACATTGCATAAGCTAATCGGCTGGAATTGAGTTAGCACAGATGGATTCATTACCTTAGGGATGAGAACCAAAACAGTATCATTAATACTTTCTGCACTCTCCTCTCCCCGAATTATCCTTAGCACAACCTCCGTCACCTCAGCGCCACATAACTCCCAATGATGTTGATAGAAATGAGCTGGAAAACCATCGGGGCCGGGCGCTTTGGTTGGAAACATCTGAAAGAGGGCTGTCTTAACTTCATCCTCCCTGTATGGTGCAACGAGAAGATCGTTCATCTCTGCTGAGACCTTAGTTGGTACACAATTGAGAACCGTTTCCATGTTGCTAACTCCCTCCGAAGTATAAAGAGATTTATAAAAATCATGTACCATTGCTTTGAGTTCCTCCGGGTCATCAGTCAGAGTCCCCAGAGAGTTTTGCAGGGCCTTAATCATATTTTTCTTCCTCCTAATGCTTGCTCTCAAGTGAAAGAACTTTGTGTTCCTGTCACCCGCCGTGAGCCACTCAACCCTGGACCGCTGCCTCCATAAGATTTCCTCCCGATGATAAAGCTCTACTAGATTTTCATTAATCTTCAGCTCAGCATGAGAAGGTGCAGTTCTGCATGGGTCCGCCCGAAGTTTCTCCAACTCCCCTTTTAACCTTTTAATTTCTTTCCGCACATTACCAAAGGTCTCATTATTCCAGCACCCCAAATCAAGTGATATCGCCTGTAGCTTAGCTCATAAGCCTTCTGCTCCATTACTAACTCTGCCTCCCGTCCATGCAGATGTAATAGTATTTCTCAAGGTTTCATGCCCTTCCCACATGACTTCATACCTGAAGGGTTTCTGCTGCCGACTGCTTTGCTGATATCTATTCAGGCGCATTAAAATTGGACAGTGATCATAAATCGCCGTCGTCAAGTGTGTCAAATCTGCTAATGGAAATCTTACTCGCCAATCACCACTGACCAGCGCGCGATCCAGTCGGACCCTAGTGTAGGATCCTCCCCTTACCTTCTTTTCAAAAGTCCAAAAACGTCCATTATAGCCTATGTCCAGGAACACGCACACGTCTACTACCTCCCGAAAACTCTGTATCTGTGCGTTGCTCCGTTGTCCCACTCCCTCATGCTCCTCGGGACGCAAAACTTCATTGAAATCACCAAGGCAAAGCTAGGGGAGGTTGCATGAAGAGCTAATGTTTTTCAGGGTGTCCCACGTTTTGTAATTTAAGTGGGTTTGTGCTTCGCCATACACTACCGTGGCTCTCCAAGGATCAAGCCCCTCCTCCACAATAGAGCAATCTATATGGTAATCCGAATAACCAAGAATTTCAACTTTTATTTCATTGTTCCATAAAATACCAATACCTCCACTTCTACCTCGACTGTCAATTGCAAAACTATTGTCATAACCAAAAGTGCCAGCTAGTGATTCTACCCTCGAGCCTTCTATCTGAGTTTCGACGATACATAAGAGGGTAGGGGTAAATTTGTTCACAAACTCGCGAACCTCTCGAACTGTCGCGGCTTTACCCACGCCCCGACGGTTCCAACATAGAACACTCATTGGACCCGGCGGTGCTCCTCGAAGGAGCCCGCCAAATTCTTCACAGTTGATGCTGACACGTCTGAGTCTTCTCCCGCCTTCTTGGTTCTCTTCAGGTCCCTATGTGGTGGGGGGCTGGCTGCTGTTATACCCGCAGGCACAATCGCAAGTGAGTTAGCATCTGCATGTGCCGTTTCTGAATTCTGGCGAGGCATGGGGTGTTTGGTTCCCAGCTCGGCTCCCGCGTTCCTCTTCCTGCTCCAGTCCTCCATCTCTACGTCGCTAGCCGCCTTGCTTGGGTCATAATCCTGGGCTGTTCCGTGCACCTGTCTCTCTATCATAACATCTCTGCCCTCCTCACATCGGCCACTTGAGCGCCCCCCAACACGGCCACCTCTGCGGCCACCTCGCTGGCTACGGCCTTCTCCCGGGCCCCTTCCATTGCGCATGACCCAGTTAGCTCGGAGATCCTTGAACACAAGGGCTGACGGAGGGTGAACGCCACTGCCGTGTTCCTTAAACTGGTGACCAAGCATACCACATACAGCACACCAGTCGGGAAGCCTCTCGTACTTGACTCTGTATATCTGTCTCTTCTCCTCCCTAATCATAGAGACCGCATTCTTTAGAGGGTTGTTGACGTTGATTCTAACCCACACTCGCTGGAAGTTGCCGACAAAGTCATGTGAGTTAGGTTCAGAGAAGAGAACCTCTCCCACTTTTGCTGCCAAAGGAGCCACTAGATGGGCATACAACTCTGGTACATCATGGATTTGGATCCATATGTTGATTGTCTCAAGTTTCATAGTGGACGGCTTCGTTATCCCATCATATGGCAGCAGAATCACCGCATCTCCCCTGAAATTCCATGGGCCGTCATTCATAACTCTCTCCCAATCACCTAAGCAAGTGAATGTGACCGTATACAAGTTGTCCTCCAGAGGCTTGAACCCGGCCTCCTGCGCAATATCCCATGCCGATCTCATGTTTCTGAAAAACCAAGTCTGGCTGTAGGTTTTGAAGGTGTTAAACCTAGCTAGGGCTACCCATCTTGGCCCCTCCGGCGGCATAGGTTGCTCATCGAAGACCACGTCGTCCAAGTCCTCCTCCTTCAATCCCAACTCCTTCATCAACTGCTCGACATCACTGATCCCGGAGGAACTAACTCCGGAATTCTCCATGAATACTCTCACCCGAAGAACAAATCGGGTAACTTGATGGGGAACCCTAGTTTCCGCCGCCCCCTTCCTTGCCACTGGCGAGACGACAACCCTGGGAGGCCGCCCCCTCCTTGCCGCGTCGAGAACGGGGTTTGATCGGTGGTAGGGAAAAAAGCTCGACGGCGGCGAAGATCGCCCCGGGAGAACTCGGCGAAACCCTAACTAGAGGGAAGTATTCAGTATCAGGTCCGCATGCAGATGAGCTCGCGTGCAGAGATGGATTTTCGGAAAAAAGGAACCTACCGAAATCTCCACAGTTGGGCCGAAAAAGTCCAAGATCAAGAGCTGCACTGGGCCGGGCCTGCTCGCAAGATTATATGTTGGCGCACCGCACCGCACCGCACCTCCCGGACAGCGCTAAAAACCGCTCTCCCCACCCAATTTCCCCTTCTTCTCGGTGGAGGCGAACGACGAACCCTAACCGCGCGAGGAATAAGGAGTGCCCAGACCCGCAAGGTACGCTCACCAAATCCCAGCGAAATTTCCAGTCTGCAATCCAATCGATGGTTTGTGTGTGGGGTGGGGGTGGGGGTAGCGGCCGGCGGTGGTGATTCGTGACGGACTTTTTATCCTAATGCATAACCAATTGTTCGCAGGACGGCGACGATGGCGGCGGTTCGGTGCGCGGCGAGGAGCCTCGGTGGCTCACTGCTCCAGCGAACGCAGGCGGCGGTCGCGGAGGAGGGACGCCGGCTCGTGCCAAGCAGGTTCATGCGCTCCCGCCAGCTCTCCACCAAGGTATCTGAACCAAAATTTGCATATTTTTTCACATGATCTATCTCACGTCATCCACGATGTAGCCAGCCATAATCGAATTCTTTGCAATCGAAACAGCAGCATGCGTGTGTCTCTTGTATTGGCTACTACTAGAAACAAGAGCAAAGTTACTTACTTAGCGTCATCATGTATACCAGTACTTGTTTTAACCTGACCTGAACCTATACATCCTGACCTAGTGCTGCTTGTAGCAACAGGAGGTACTGCATGCTAATCATATCATTAGGCAACCTTATCGGTTGATCTGATCATGAATTTTTATGCATAAGATCGATTGATGTTGTGTTGCTGATGTTTTGATATCTTGAACCATCTCCTCTTCTTCTTGCTTCACTTACTAGTTAGTACTCCCTCTGTAAAGAAATACAGAGTATAAGATCGTTTAGATCACTATATTAGTGATATAAACGGTCTTATATTTCCGTACTAGTCAATAGTTTGTTTCCAAAGCACACACGCACACACTGCCAATTGATCCACTAGCCCAACATGATTTATGTTTCTCACGACATCAAGGATCGATGTAGCCTGTGATAATTGAATTATGTGCAATTGAAACAGCAACACACATGTGTCTCTTGTATTACCTACCATAAAAAATGAGCAAAATTACTTGCTTATCATGGTCATACTAGTCTAACCTGACGCCTGACGAACTAGCAACAGGACTACATTGGAATCATATCACTAAGCAACCTTATTTTCCTGGTTGATCGGAGCATGACTTTTTACTCACCCCTTTAGCAAATACTCCGTTATTACTTGTCGCTCAAATGGATGTATCTAACATTTAAATACATCTAGATACATTCATTTGAGCGACAAATAGTTTCGGACGGAGGTAGTAATTAATTGCATCACATAAAGATGGATGTTGCTGTGGTTTCGCATCTTCTTCTGCTTCATGCACATCCTAGCTAGTATGATTCTGTGACATCATTTGTCCAAATCGGGCAAGTGTGATTCTGTGACTAGTAGCTACACGTGCACCATGCTTTCTTAACTGACAGACAAGACATTATCCTTCTTAATTATTTACCAGCCACAGTCAGCGCTTGTACTTAATGATTGATGATGCAAAGTGTGTATAAATCCAGCATGCTGGCAAGATCCTGAAGGAACTGGAGCCGTCTGAAGTGGACGCTCAGTATAAGCTGGCGAGGGCGAAGCTGGGTGCAACGTTAGATAAGTTGGAGAAGGAACAGGCAGATAAGACTATGTTGTACGTAGAGGATCAAACTTGATATATGTTGTACGACAGGAGTTGGTACATATATTCTCATTTGACCTACCTCGTTCTACCTGCAGGCGCTTGAAATCCATCGGACGTGCGGTTGACGGCGTGATCAATGGAGTTGTCAAGTTGGCAGCTTTCTGTATGGTTACTGCTGTTGCTTTTGGTGGCGAAGGGGTAGAAGCACAGGCTGTTACCAAGGGAAGCCAGTGAAGACAAGATGGAACAATGAGAACCAAAGATGGCCCAGCTTGTTTTAAGTTCAATTATGACCTCTGCAGTTTGGCTATCATGTTATTATATCTCTTATCTGTCTATCTAGTGAGTACTGTAGATTGATCCGAACATACTTGCGTAACTGGTATGGTCACTGGCATGCATGGTTGGTGTTATTGGCTTCTGTCTTGAAGTGATTGTAATCAACTTAGAAGTGTTCACTTTCTGAAACTAATTGTGTGACGTCTTGTACAGATCCTTTCACTTCATGACTGCCCTGTTTTTTTTTTCTCCTGTCGTCAAACTGTGGGTTTGTCTTGACCTAGTCATCTCCAAGTGCTTTTTATCTATGAAGCACGATACGGGATACGGCAATTTCTAGAAACATCAATACGGCGATATGGCAAGTATATATAAATAATTAATAAAATGACATGTAATAAAGGCAAAACATAATACAATGTGTGAGATGAGATAAAAATACTAGCCCATTGGTTGCAGCCAAGCGCATAGGATACAGGACACGACAAGCAGCTAAGCACGGACGCGACGCAATCATACCTTGTTGTTGCTGGCGACATGCGGCGGCGACAGAGAAGACTCAAGTCACTCCATGCGGCGGCAAGGCGAGCCGGCAGGGTGGAGAGGCGATTCAAGGCGGCGGCGGCAACGAGCTACTGCAGGCGGCGGCGGCGGCCGCGCACTGCCTGCTGTCGCCAGATCCAATCCTTCATGGTCGAACAGAAAGGAGAGAGCTGATGTTAGGTTAGGCTTGTGGGCTTCTATTGGGCTCAAGGCTGCCGGCGACGTGCTTGCCGTATCCCGGCCATGTCCACAGCGTGTCGCCACCGTATCGTGTTTATTTTCTTTTCTTTTTAAATCAAAAATCGGGATACTTCAGCGATACCTGTATCGAAGCCGTATCAGGCGTATCAAAGTATCGGCCACGTACAGTACGCCGATACAGCTAATCTTGACGTATCGGTGCTTCGTAGCCTTTTATGCACATGAGGTTATTCATTTAGCACTCACTTACAAAACTGTTCAAAAACAAATGGAGCAACCTTTCCCTTTAAATGAATAAATAAATAGAGACGCCTAACAAAGAAATGAAATTTGAGACCACCAGCGTCTCTGCAGGTTTGCTCCAGATTTTTGTGATTTGTTCTAGATTTTTGTTATCTGTATTTTTTTTGGGGAAATTTGAGGATTTGCCACGCCTTTAATTACACTTTGAGGATTTGCCCCCGTTTACCCTATAAAAGGATTTGCCATGCATTTGCTGTAATCTTGAGGATTTGCCCTTGACGAGACGGGCCACGGCAAAATGACCAACAAACCCTTGTGTTGATCTATGTGAGAGGCAGCCAAAACCCCGATCGTTCTGTCCCAGATATCACACTCGTCTGGTACGATTTAGGCGGCAGCGGCGAAGGTGACCTCGATCTCCACAACGATAGCAGCGGCGCCGGCGGCTGCAACCTGGTAAGATGTGGCACTATATGCCCTTCCTTCGACCATCACCTGCTCCCCCAAGGTCGTTGTTCCTCTAGTGCAACATGTCAATACGTCCATCTTTTGCCTTAGTATGAGTCTGAACCAACTCCTAGATTTATTCCCAAAACATAGTTAATCAACAAACTCGAAAAAAAGCATCTCTAGATTTTCTGCAAAATCAGAGTCCTGCCATTATCTCCCACTTGATTGTTAACTAGTAAATGCACACGTACGTGTAATCTTAGGATTTGTTTTTGTTTCTTCTAGTTAGAAGTCATATATTTATCATCATGTTGAGGGTCTAATGATGTAACAAAGTCCCACTAACCGAAATTCATGCAAACATAATGTAGTATACTACTTGACCTACAATTCTCAGTGTAAATTTACAAATACAATATACGTCGTCTACTATAGTAAACCTTGATAAGCTTAAACTACTGATCTTTATACAAGACATAAGAAACATCTGACACTAAGTAATGAATACACATGAATTTAAAACATCAAGCAAGAAAATTACCCATTATTGTTAGATTAACTCTACCTTTTTATTAATCAACAACTGATTCCTCTTAAACCTAAAAAATCATCAAAATCTTCAGTGTCTGCATCCCCTATTCCTATTTGCCGCTGCGGTCAAGCTGTGATGTTTGCGTCCTCTTCATGGGCCAATGTTGCCAAAAACCTCCCATGTTTTCGTTTACTGAGTTGTGGTGTTTGCAGACCAAAATTATGGCAGCAGCTGCGCTTGCATTATGGGTGCAACAACAATGGCAGCATGAGGACAAACCTGAATCTTCTTTAGAAAACTAGCACCAAAAGGCATTGTCTATCTCACACCACCAGCGTCAACTCCATCTCTTCATACAAATGGGTTAAAAATTATACAGAATCCTATGTGGTTAATTGTACAGGCAAGTAACCAGATGGGGGGGGGGGCACATACCTCATCCTTAAGCTGTGAGAGGGCAAAAGTTCCAACTGATCCACTACCCGGCTGCTATCAAAAGTTCCAATTAAGTGCTGAAAGTTCTTGTTTTATGGAGCATCATCTATATGAGAATGTAGTGACCCGGCCTGAAATCGGCCAAGTCTCCGTGTATCGGTACCATCCCAAGATCATGCCGGCACACACAGTGCATTGATGAAAATTTCAAAGTTCAATCACACCTGATTTATTACATGATTCTCATATAGTCTTTATTACAATAGAATAAATTCGGTCGAAGGCCGACTCATGAGGAAAAATTAAATGCTGCGGAAATGTAGACGATAAGCGAGTCCATCCGACTCCATAGGGCAATCACCGGGCGTGGATCGTAGCCTCACTCCTGATCGGAAAACTCCTCTGCAACATGAGACGTTGTAGCCGTGTAGGTCAGCATTTTGAATATGCCGGCAAGTCATAGAGAAAGACAATAATAACAACGCTAATACTATATACAATTTGGCTGTGGGGCTCTAAGGTTAAGTTTTTGTGAAAAAGCCAATTTTCCCTACAACAAAAGGACTTGTTTGCAGTTACTACAAAATGTTGGTTGTTAATGAGATGGTTCCGCCAACCAGTGTCTCATACCCGAAATCATCATAACCCATCAATTTATTATGTTTGGTGTTGAGATTTCAGAAATACTCCAATTCCAGAGGCTCAGTTGTCTGTAACCGGTGACATGGCTAATCGATTAGATTTCACTCTGCAGATCTTGTGCACTTTACCCGCAAGAATCGTTCCCTCCTTTATGTCCTCGCACTGCCTGCTGTTTGAAGACGGGACGAACGAAACAAGGTCTTTCATAGAGATCCTCTGGGCCACTGCCGGTGCCCATCCATGTCCTACCGCTCTTCTACATCTGTTGGCACCGTCCGTCCAGATTCACGCCTAGGGTCGACCAAGCCAGAGCCCATAATGGCTTGCACCTCCACATGTAACACTACAAAAAAATACACTTCCGTGATGATACGTGTTTGTCATAGTAGGTCACGTTTTCTGTCATGCATGTACATCCATGACGATTTTATGACAGAATCAAGATAGTCATACCTGTGCTGTCATAGAAGTGTTCCATGACATTACCAAAATTATCATCACGGAAGTGTCCACTTCCATGATGATAAATCGCGCGTCACAGAAGTGCTTTTGTCAAGGGTGACTGACACGTGGCATCCATTGTAACGGGTCGCTGCTAAGCTATCGGTTCCGGTTTTGGATTCGATAACCCGTTAACAGCCCGGACCAATGGGAAATTTCCACGTGTAAAATTCTAATTGGCCGGAGGAAACACGTGTCAGCTCGTTAGTGGGTCAGATAGGCGCCTATGATATGTCGACACGTGCGACGGCCCACCACTGGCCCATTTAGCTTACAAAGGCCGGCCGGTTTGACTTGGTCAAAAGTTAGCGGGCTGGCCCATGAAAAGCTTGTTAACGTCTCTTCGCAAATAGCCCATTTTACGGCCCGGTAACTCACGACCTGTTATGGCCTACCCGAAATCGGCCCAATAACGTCATGTGGACCGTCGAATATAACACTAGCTCGTTTCACTTTCGACCCATGTATGGCCCACAACGTCTTTCGGCCCATATGAGGCCTTCGTATCTTTAGGCCCTTTAGAGGCCCACGGTGACTCTATCCCATAATGAACAGTAAATTTCTTTGTACCCGTTAATGGCCCATGATTCACATGGGCCATTTCCAGCCCGTGTTAGCTTTCAGCCTACTGACGGCCCATACGTTCTTGGGCTCCTTTCCGGCCCTCGATTACTTCCAGCCCATTACTGGCATGTTCCCCCAATGGGCCAAATTCGGCCCATGGCAAGAGTCGACCCATTTCTGGCCCATTAACCCATTGCGCCGTTTCTAGCCCATCCTATATTCTGGCCCATTAATGACCCGTTATGCCTGTGACAGAATTAAGCCTTTGTTGTCCTTCGGCCTGCTAACGGCCCATTACCGTGCTGGGCCGATACCAATTACGCCCGTTTACGGCCCATGTAGACCCATTTATCCGACGGCCCGAGGCCCACCGATTCTACGACCCTGTTGGAGGCCCAATTATCGGCGGTCCATAGGAGGCCCATGGATTCTACGGCCCATAGCAGGGTCAAGGTTACCACGGTCCGTATATGGCCCATGGTTGTTGCGGCCACTAGAAAAACCAGGGAAAAAGAAGACTAGGAAATAAATAAGCCCGAAACTAATGCTAGGCTATTAAGGCGGTTGCACAGATTACATCCAGTGGGCATCAAAGATCGCCACCAGTGCAAATATAGGAAACACCCTACACTATACAAAAATGGCTTGCTGTTTTCTTCAGCCGATGGCTGCACGTTAAGAACAAATTTTGTATCTCAACAAAACAAATTACAACTATAAAATAAAAGGAAGGTTGACATAAAAGTTAACATCCTGGCAGATAAATGCACCACCAGAAGTTTAGAAGCTTAGTTCATTTGATCTGACTGTTACGTTTTCATGCTGTATTGTCCGATGGAGCACCATAACCTTCGCCTTCATTTCTCCTAGGCTCATGAACAACATAGCAAATGTCTGATAGTCTGGTTTCAAAACCATGCATATCTTGACGACATCGAACAATGTCCGTCCTTGTTTCACAAAGGGTCTCTGTTAGGGAATTGACTTGTGTCTGGAGCGCAGATATAACATTATTTTGAGCTTGCATATCTTTATCATGAGGCAGTTTGGACGAGATTGCCTTAACAACCAACCCAGTATTACGCAGGAACGTGCTTTTGGCACTGTTAGTGGACAGGTACTGACCCACTGCAGCAAGAGCTGACATTGCGGTTATAGTTGCCTCGCCACCTTTGATACATCTCCAATGTATCTATAATTTTTGATCGTTCCATGCTATTATATTATCTGTTTTGGATGTTAATGGGCTTATTTATACATTTTTATATTATTTTTGGGACTAACCTACTAACCCAAGGCCCAGTGCAAATTGCTGTTTTTTTGCCTATTTCAGTGTTTCGCAGAAAAGGAATATCAAACGGAATCCAAACGGAATAAAACCTTCGGGAGAGTTATTTTTGGAACAAACGTGATCTAGGGAACTTGGAGTGGACGTCAAGCAACCAACGAGGAGGCCACAAGGTAGGGGGCGCGCCCTCCCCCCTCGTGGGCCCCTCGTGGCTCCACCGACCTACTTCTTCCTCCTATATATATTCATATACCCCGAAAACATCCAGGAGCACCACGAAACCCTATTTCCACCGCAGCAACCTTCTGTACCCAAGAGATCCCATCTTGGGGCCTTTTCCGGAGCTCCACTGGAGGGGGAATCGATCACGGAGGGGCTCTACATCAACTCCATGGCCCCTCCGATGATGTGTGAGTAGTTTACCTCAGACCTTTGGGTCCATAGTTATTAGCTAGATGGCTTCTTCTCTCTCTTTGGATCTCAATACAATGTTCTCCTTGATCTTCTTGGAGATCTATTTGATGTAACTCTTTTTGCGATGTGTTTATCAAGATCCGATGAATTGTGGTTTATGATCCAGTTTATCTATGAACAATATTTGATTCTTCTCTGAAATCTTTTATGTATGATTGGTTATCTTTGCAAGTCTCTTCGAATTATCAGTTTGGTTTGGCCTACTAGATTGATCTTTCTTGCAATGGGAGAAGTGCTTAGCTTTGGGTTCAATCTTGCGGTGTCCTTTCCCAGTGACAGCAAGGGCAGCAAGGCACATATTGTATTGTTGCCATCGAGGATAAAAAGATGGGGTTTATATCATATTGCTTGAGTTTATCCCTCTACATCATGTCATCTTGCCTAATGCATTACTCTGTTCTTATGAACTTAATACTCTAGATGCATGCTGGATAGCGGTCGATGTGTGGAGTAATAGTAGTAGATGCAGAATCGTTTCGGTCTACTTGACGCGGACATGATGCCTATATACATGATCATGTCTAGATATTCTCATAATTATGCACTTTTCTATCAATTGCTCGACAGTAATTTGTTCACCCACCGTAATACTTATGCTATCTTGAGAGAAGCCACTAGTGAAACCTATGGCCCCCGGGTCTATTCTCCATTATATTAATCTCCCGTCAACAAGCTATTTCTATTACCATTTATTTTGCAATATTTACTTTCAATCTATATCATAAAAATACCAAAAATATTTATCTTATTGTTATTATCTCTATGAGATCTCACTCTCGTAAGTGACCGTGAAGGGATTGACAACCCCTTTATCGCGTTGGTTGCGAGGTTCTTATTTGTCTGTGTAGGTACGAGGGACTTGCGTGTAGTCTCCTACTGGATTGATACCTTGGTTCTCAAAAACTGAGGGAAATACTTATGCTACTTTGCTTCATCACCCTTTCTTCTTCAAGGGAAAACCAACGCGGTGCTCAAGAGGTAGCAAGAAGGATTTCTGGCACCGTTGCCGGGGAGATCTACGCACAAGTCAAGACATACCAAGTACCCATCACAAACTCTTATCCGTCGCATTACATTATTTGCCATTTTCCTCTCGTTTTCCTCTCCCCCACTTCACCCTTGCCGTTTTATTCGCCCTCCTTTTCCGTTCCCCTTCTATTTTCTAGTTCATCTCTTTTTCGCTTGCTTCTTGTGTGCTTGTGTGTTGGATTGTTTGTCACGATGGCTCAAGATAATACTAAATTGTGTGACTTTTCTAATACTAACAATAATAATTTTATTAGCACTCCGATTTCTCCTCTTACCAATGCTGAATCTTGTGAAATTAATGCCGCTTTGCTGAATCTTGTCATGAAAGATCCGTTTTCCGGCCTTCCTAGTGAAGATGCCGCTACCCATCTAAACAACTTTGTTGATTTGTGTGATATGCAAAAGAAGAAAGATGTGGATAATGATATTGTTAAATTGAAGCTATTCCCGTTTTCACTTAGAGATCGTGCTAAAACTTGGTTTTCTTCTTTGCCTAAAAACAGTATCGATTCATGGAATAAGTGCAAAGATGGTTTTATCTCTAAGTATTTTCCCCCCGCTAAGATCATCTCTCTTAGAAACAATATTATGAATTTTAAGCAACTTGATCATGAACATGTTGCACAAGCATGGGATAGGATGAAATTAATGATACGTAATTGCCCCACACATGGTTTGAATCTTTGGATCATTATAAATTTTTTTATGGCGGATTGAATTTTGCTTCTAGAAATATTTTAGATTCGGCCGCGGGAGGCACTTTAATGGAAATCACTTTAGGAGAAGCTACTAAACTCCTAGATAATGTTATGGTTAATTATTCTCAATGGCACACTGAAAGATCCACTAGTAAAAAGGTGCATGCTATAGAAGAAATTAATGTTTTGAGTGGAAAGATGGATGAACTTATGAAATTGTTTGCTAATAAGAGTGTTTCTTCTGATCCTAATGATATGCCTTTGTCTACTTTGATTGAGAATAATAATGAATCTATGGATGTGAATTTTGTTGGTAGGAACAATTTTGGTAATAATACATATAGAGGTAATTTTAATCCTAGTGCATTTCCTAGTAATTCCTCTAATAATTATGGTAATTCCTACAACAATTCTTATGGAAATTATAATAAGATGCCCTCTGATTTTGAATCTAATATTAAAGAATTTATTAGTTTGCAAAAGAGTTTCAATATCTTGATTGAAGAAATATTGTCTAAGATTGATGAGTTGGCTAGGAACGTGGATAGAATTTCTCTTGATGTTGATTCTTTGAAGCTTAGATCTATTCCACCTAAGCATGATATCAATGAGTCTCTCAAAGCTATGACAATTTCCATTTATGAGTGCAAGGAAAGAACCTCTAGGATGCGTGCTAAAAAAGATTGCTTTATGAAAGCGTGTTCTTCTAGTTTTGATGATAATAAGGATGAAGATCTAAAAGTGATTGATGTGTCCCCTATTAAATCTTTGTTTTGCAATATGAATCTTGATAATGATGGGACTGGACATGTGTCAAATTTAGTTAAAAGATGCCCCAATGATTCGGAGTTTTTAGATCTTGATGCAAAAATTGGTCAAAGTGGGATTGATGAGGTTAAAACTTTCATATCAATGAACCCACTATTTTGGATTTCAAGGAATTTAATTATTATAATTGTTCTTTAATAGATTGTATTTACTTGTTGCAATCCGTGCTAAATTCTCCGCATGCTTATAGTCAAAATAAAGCTTTTACTAACCATATCGTTGATGCTATAATGCAATCTTATGAAGAAAAGCTTGAATTGGAAGTTTCTATCCCTAGAAAACTTCATGATGAGTGGGAACCTACTATTAAAATTAATATTAAAGATCATGAATGCTATGATTTATGTGATTGGGTGCTAGCGTTTCCACGATTCCAAAAACTTTGTGTGATGTGTTTGGTTTTCGTGAATTTGATGATTGTTCTTTAAATTTGCACCTCGAGGATTCCACTATTAAGAAACCTATGGGAAGGATTAATGATGTTCTTATTGTTTCAAATAGGAATTATGTGCCCAAAGATTTCATTGTTCTTGATATTGATTGCAATCCTACATGTCCTATTATTCTTGGTAGGCCTTTCCTTAGAACGATTGGTGCAGTTATTGATATGAAGGATGGGAATATTAGATTCCAATTTCCGTTAAGGAAAGGCATGAAACACTTTCCTAGAGAGAAAATTAAATTACCTTATGAATCTATTATGAGAGCCACTTATGGGTCGCATACCAAAGATGATAATACCTAGATCTATTCTCGCTTTTATGCCTAGCTAGGGGCGTTAAACGATAGCGCTTGTTGGGAGGCAACCCAATTTTATTTTTGTTCCTTGCTTTTTGGTTATGTTTAGTAATAAATAATTCATATAGCCTCTGTTTAGATGTGGTTTTATTCTTTTAATTAGTGGTTGTGCCAAGTAGAACCTTTGGGAAGACTTGGGGAAAGTCTTTGCGATCTTGCTATAAAAAACAGAAACTTTAGCGCTCACGAGATTTGCTGCCATTTTTTTACTGGAGAGTGAGATTAAGTTGATTATTTTTGAAGATGATTAATAGATAAATTCCTAACGTCCAGAAATTTATTTTAGAATTCTTGGGGTTACAGAAGTATTTGAAACCTACAGATTACTACAGACTGTTCTGTTTTTGACAGATTCTGTTTTTCGTGTGTTGTTTGTTTATTTTGATGAATCTATGGCTAGTATCGGAGGTTATGAACCATAGAGAAGTTGGAATACAGTAGGTTTAACACCAATATAAATAAAGAATGAGTTCATTACAGTACCTTAAGTGGTGGTTTATTTTCTTTTACTAACGGAGCTCATGAGATTTTCTGTTTAAGTTTTGTGTTGTGAAGTTTTCAAGTTTTGGGTAAAGATTTGATGGATTATGGAACAAGGAGTGGCAAGATCCTAAGCTTGGGGATGCCCATGGAACCCCAAGGTAAAATTCAAGGACAACCAAAATCCTAAGCTTGGGGATGCCACGGAAGGCATCCCCTCTTTCGTCTTCTTCTATCGGTAACTTTACTTAAGACCATATTTTTATTCACCACATGATATGTGTTTTGCTTGGAGCGTCTTGTATGATTTGAGTCTTTGCTTTTTAGTTTAACACAATCATCCTTTCTGTACACACCTTTTGGGAGACACACAGATGAATTGAAATTTATTAGAATACTTTATGAGCTTCACTTATATATTTTGAGCTAGATAATTTTGCTCTAGTGCTTCACTTATATCTTTTAGAGCACGGTGGTGGTTTTATTTTATAGAAATTATTGATCTCTCATGCTTCAGTTATATTATTTTGAGAGTCCTTTAGAACAGCTTGGTAATTTGCTTTGGTTATGAAGCTAGTCCTAATATGATAGGCATCCAAGATGGGTATAATAAAAACTATCATAGAAAGTGCATTGAATACTATGAGAAGTTTGATACTTGATAATTGTTTTGAGATATAAAGGTGGTGATATTAGAGTGTGCTAGTTGAGTAATTGTGAATTTGAGAAATACTTGTGTTGAAGTTTGCAAGTCACGTAGCATGCACTATGGTAACCGTTGTGTAACAAATTTGAAACATGAGGTGTTCTTAGATTGTCTTCCTTATGAGTGGCGGTCGGGGACGAGCGATGGCCTTTTCCTACCAATATATCCCCCTAGGAGCATGCACGTAGTGCTTGGTTTTTGATGACTTGTAGATTTTTGCAATAAGTATGTGAGTTCTTTATGACTAATGTTGAGTCCATGGATTATACGCACTCTCACCCTTCCATCATTAATAGCCTCTTCGGTACCGTGCATTGCCCTTTCTCACCTTGAGAGTTGGTGCAAACTTCGCCGGTGCATCCAAATCCCGTGATATGATACGCTCTATCACACATAAACCTCCTTATATCTTCCTCAAAACAGCTTACCTACCTATTATGGCATTTCCATAGCCATTCCGAGATATATTGCCATGCAACTTTCCATCGTTTCATTTATGACACGCTTCATCATTGTCATATTGCTTTGCATGATCATGTAGTTGACATCGTATTTGTGGAAAAGCCACCATGCATAAATTTTCATACATGTCACTCTTGATTCATTGCCCTTCTCGGTACACCGCCGGAGGCATTCATATAGAGTCATATTTTGTTCTAGTATCGAGTTGTAATCATTGAGTTGTAAATAGATAGAAGTGTGATGATCATCATTAATAGAGCATTGTCCCAAATAAAAAAAGAGAAAGGCCAAAAAAAGGGAAGGCCCAAAAAAAGAAAAAAAGAAAAAGGGACAATGCTACTATCCTTTTTTCCACACTTGTGCTTCAAAGTAGCACCATGATCTTTATGATAGAGAGTCTCTTGTTTTGTCACTTTCATATACTAGTGGGAATTTTTCATTATAGAACTTGGCTTGTATATTCGAACAATGGGCTTCCTCAAATGCCCTAGGTCTTCGTGAGCAAGCAAGTTGGATGCACACCCACTTAGTTCTCTTGTTGAGCTTTCATACATTTATAGCTCTAGTGCATCCGTTGCATGGCAATCCCTATTCCTTGCATTGACATCAATTTATGGGCATCTCCCTAGCCCGTTGATTAGCCTCGTCGATGTGAGACTTTCTCCTTTTTTGTCTTCTCCAAATAACCCCCTATCATTATTCTATTCCACCCATAGTGCTATATCCATGGCTCACTCTCATGTATTGCATGAAAGTTGAAAAAAGTTTGAGATTACTAAACTATGAAACAATTGCTTGGCTTGTCATCGGGGTTGTGCAAGATGAGAGCATTCTTGTGTGACGAAAATGGAGCATGACCAGACTATATGATTTTGTAGGGATGAACTTTCTTTTGCCATGTTATTTTGAGAAGACATGATTGCTTAGTTAGTATGCTTGAAGTATTATTATTTTTATGTCAATATTAAACTTTTGTCTTGAATCTTTCGGATCTGAATATTCAAGGCACAATAAATAAAATTACATTGAGAATTATGCTAGGTACCATTCCACATCAAAAATTCTGTTTTTATCATTTACCTACTCGAGGACGAGCAGGAATTAAGCTTGGGGATGCTTGATACGTCTCCAACGTATCTATAATTTTTGGTTGTTCCATGCTATTATATTATCAATTTTGGATGTTAATGGGCTTATTTATACACTTTTATATTATTTTGGGACTAACCTACTAACCCAAGGCCCAGTGCAAATTGCTGTTTTTGCCTATTTCAGTGTTTGTAGAAAAGGAATATCAAACGGAATAAAACCTTCGGGAGAGTTATTTTTGGAATAAACGTGATCCAGGGAACTTGGAGTGGACGTCAAGCAACCAACGAGGAGGCCACGAGGCAGGGGGGCGCGCCTACCACCTGGGCGTGCCCTCCCCCCTCGTAGCTCCACCGACCTACGTCTTCCTCCTATATATATATATTCATATACCCCGAAAACATCCAGGAGCACCACGAAACCCTATTTCCACAACCGCAACCTTCTGTACCCAAGAGATCCCATCTTGGGGCCTTTTCCGGAGCTCCGCTGGAGGGGGAATCGATCACGGAGGGGCTCTACATCAACTCCGTGGCCCCTCCGATCATGTGTGAGTAGTTTACCTCAGACCTCCGGGTCCATAGTTATTAGCTAGATGGCTTCTTCTCTCTCTTTGGATCTCAATACAATGTTCTCCTTGATCTTCTTGGAGATCTATTTGATGTAACTCTTTTTGCGGTGTGTTTGTCGAGATCCGATGAATTGTGGGTTTATGATCAAGTTTATCTATGAACAATATTTGATTCTTCTCTAAAATCTTTTATGTATGATTAGTTATCTTTGCAAGTCTTATCAGTTTGGTTTGTCCTACTAGACTGATCTTTCTTGCAATGGGAGAAGTGCTTAGCTTTGGGTTCAATCTTGCGGTGTCCTTTCCCAGTGACAGCAGGGGCAGCAAGGCATGTATTGTATTGTTGCCATCGAGGATAAAAAGATGGGGTTTATATCATATTGCTTGAGTTTATCCCTCTACATCATGTCATCTTGCCTAATGCATTACTCTATTCTTATGAACTTAATACTCTAGATGCATGCTGGATAGCAGTCGATGTGTGGAGTAATAGTAGTAGATGCAGAATCGTTTTGGTCTACTTGTCGCGGACATGATGCCTATATACATGATCATGCCTAGATATTCTCATAATTATGCCCTTTACTATCAATTTCTCGACAGTAATTTGTTCACCCATCGTAATACTTATGCTATCTTGAGAGAAGCCACTAGTGAAACCTATGGCCCCCGGGTCTATTCTCCATTATATTAATCTCCCGTCAACAAGCTATTTCTATTACCATTTATTTTGCAATCTTTAATTTCAATCTATATCATAAAAATACCAAAAATATTTATCTTATTGTTATTATCTCTATGAGATCTCACTCTCGTAAGTGATCGTGAAGGGATTGACAACCCCTTTATCGCGTTGGTTGCGAGGTTCTTATTTTTTTGTGTAGGTACGAGGGACTTGCGTGTAGTCTCCTACTGGATTGATACCTTGGTTCTCAAAAACTGAGGGAAATACTTACGCTACTTTGTTGCATCACCCTTTCCTCTTCAAGGGAAAACCAACACAGTGCTCAAGAGGTAGCAACCTTCAGAAGGTGGAAGGTGGCGGTTCCGCCACTTTTTTCATAGCTTGCTGAAAAGTTGAGTTTTTTACATTAGTAGTACCAGAACAGAAGATATTAAGGAGGCAGCAAATCCAAACAAAATAGCTTTGGTCTATATACAATACTTATTCTGATGAACCCATGTAAAATAATAGTTGTATTTTACTGCAAAGTACATAATAAAACCAGGTTCCAAACATATGACCATGTACCATGGCTAATGTATTGTCTATTTCTTCACATTGTATTGACAGCTAAGGATAAAGAGACAAAGTTTATAATATAGTAAGCATAGTATGACATCATTCATATCACAAAACAACTAAGAACATACAAATAGGCAATTGTAACGTTGTGTGGGCAAGTCCAGCACGGAACTAGATTGCAGGTCAAGATCAAAGGAACATCACTCCTCTCTTTTAAACCTTGTAAGGCGCAATGATACGCTAAGAAAATTGTGTATAAAATTGAAAAGAGTAATAGACATTGGCTGCAAACCATGCAGTTCAAGGCACAAGTCAGAGTAAGTAGTAGTTAAAAGGCATGAGGATCAAGGACTTACAACAGCGGCTTTGACTCGTGTAGTCATGCCCTTCGTCTTGCTGGTGTGACAGTCCTTGAAGATTTCCATAGCATTTGGTTCAGGTACTTTTTGGTCCTTGCGGGTGAGGGAGTCCTGGATTAGGGGGTGTTCGGATGGCCGGACTATACCTTCAGCCGGACTCCTGGATTATGAAGATACAAGATTGAAGACTTCGTCCCGTGTCCGGGAGGGACTTTCCTTGGCGTGGAAGGCAAGCTTGGCGATACGGATATGCAGATCTCCTACCATTGTAACCGACTCTATGTAACCCTAACCCTACCCGGTGTCTATATAAGCCGGAGGGTTTTAGTTCGCAGGATAACATACACATCAACAATCATACCATAGGCTAGCTTCTAGGGTTTAGCCTCCTCGATCTCGTGGTAGATATACTCTTGTACTACCCATACCATCAATATTAATCAAGCAGGACGTAGGGTTTTACCTCCATCAAGAGGGCCTGAACCTGGGTAAAACTTCGTGTCTCTTGTCTCCTGTTACCATCCGGCCTAGACGCACAGTTTGGGACCCCCTACCCAAGATCCGCCGGTTTTGACACCGACATTGGTGCTTTCATTGAGAGTTCCTCTGTGTCGTCGCCATCAGGCTCGATGGCTCCTACGATCATCGATAGCGATGCAGTCCAGGGTGAGACCTTCCTCCCCGAACAGATCTTCGTCTTCGGCAGCTTCGCACTGCGGGCCAATTCTTTTGGCCATCTAGAGCAGATCGAAAGCTACGCCCCTGGCCGTTAGGTCAGATTTGGAAGTTTAAACTACACGGCTGACATCCGCGGGGACTTGATCTTCGACGGATTCGAGCCACTGTCGAGCGCGCCGCACTGTCACGACGAGCATGATCTAGCTCTGCCGCCGAACAGTGCCCTAGAGGCCGCACCCGCATCGGCTCCGACCCTTAATTCGGAGCCAACTACGCCGATCGAGGATGGGTGGTTGGACGCCACCACGGGGGCTGCGACCCCAACGGCAATTGAGCCGAACACCAGCCCCGTACTCTGCGAGACTCGTGACTCCGAGGAGCCGGACTCCTCTCCGGGCTCCGAACCCTCCACGCCCCTGCTAATCGAATCCGATTGGGCGCCGATTATGGAGTTCACTGTCGCAGATATCTTTCAGCGCTCGCCTTTGGGCGATATCCTGAAGTCATTAAAATCTCTCTCTTTATCAGGACAGCCCTGGCCGGACTATTGTCAGCGAGATTGGGATGCGGACGATGAAGAAATTCAAAGCCCACCCACCACCCACTTTGTAGCCACTGTCGACGATTTAACCGACATGCTCAACTTCGACTCCGGAGACATCGACGGTATGGACGCCGATGAAGGAGACGATGAAGAACCAGCGCCTATTGGGCCCTGGAACGCCACCTCGTCATATGACGTACACATGGTGGACGCACCAAAAGATGACGACGAGGAACGGAAGGACGCACCGAAGGCTTGTTCCCTCGAAAAGCAGTCAAAGCGGCGACGCAAGCGCCGCCCCAAATCCCGCCTCGACAGAAATAGCGATCACACAGACCCAGCGCTGGAGCAGGGCGAACTGCTGCCAGACAACGGCAATCCGGATAATCAAACCGAACAAACAAATCCTATCAAGGATAATGTTTCGGACGACATAACGCCGGACAGACACCCGGAGCAACAGACTGCCCGTAAAAGGCTTGTTGCCACCGCGAGGATCCTGATAAAGCAGAAGCAAAGGCTCAAGGCCGCGCAATACACACTCCAATTCAGATGGAGTAAAATACTCAGCACTGCAGCAAGGTACGGCGACAATCGCCCCTTCAAGAGCTACCCGAAGCAGAAGCTGCTACCTGAATTCGATGAGGAGGCCTCAGAACCCCCACAACCAAATATCGAAGCAGCCACCTGGTCGGATAGACGACCCCTCTACCAATATAGAGCGGCATACAACGCCTCTCACCATACAACACGCAACCAATGCGAGGGCTCGCACCCAAAGGACGGTGTAACAAGATCCATCTATGGACCACGCAAGCGCGCCCCAGCATACAATGCAATACAACAAACATCCGAACAATGTAGTACACCCAGCTACAGGGGTGCCGCACACCCCCTATGTTTCACCGATGAGGTGCTGGACCATGAATTTCCAGAAGGATTCAAGCCCGTAAACATAGAGGCATACGACGGAACAACAGACCCTGGGGTCTGGATTGAGGACTACATCCTTCATATCCATATGGCTCGAGGAGATGATCTCGACGCCATCAAGTACCTACCCCTCAAGCTCAAAGGGCCAGCTCATCACTGGCTCAAAGGACTCCTCGAAAGCTCCATCGGAAGTTGGGAAGAGCTCGAAGACGCCTTTCGGGCAAATTTTCAAGGGACTTATGTCCGACCTCCGGATGTGGACGATTTGAGTCATATAACTCAACAGCCCGGAGAGTCAGCCCGAAAGCTTTGGAACAGGTTTCTTACTAAAAAGAACCAGATTGTCGACTACCCGGACGCCGAAGCTTTAGCAGCTTTCAAGCATAGCGTCCGTGACGAATGGCTCGCCAGACACCTCGGCCAAAATAAGCCGAGAACGATGGCCGCATTAACAAACCTCATGACCCGCTTTTGCGCAGGGGAGGACAGCTGGCTAGCCAGATGCAGCACCAGCGACCCAGTACATTTGAAGATAGAGATGGAAACGGGAAATCACGGCGCAACAGCAATAACAAACGCCGGAATAAAGAAGACAACACGAAGGGCACGGCAGTAAACGCCAGATTCAAAAGCTCTCGGCTAGGTCAAAAGCCGCCTAAAGGCACCAGGGATGAACTGTCCAGCCTCAACAAAATTCTGCACCAAGAATGTCAGATCCATAGTACTCCTGGTAAACCTGCTAATCATACCCACAGAGAATGTTGGGTCTTCAAGCAGTCCGGCAAGCTCAACGCCGTACATAAGAGGGAGGATACACCAAGTGAAGACGAGGACGAGCCTCCCAAGCAAGACACGGCGGAACAAAAGAAATTTCCACCAGAAGTCAAAACAGTAAACGTGTTACACATAATCAAGGGAAAAAACAATACGGCACTCCCAAGAAAGTATACCCAAGTGCCTATCACTACGAAGTCCTGCCGCTGGTCATCTCAACCGATCACTTTCGATCATCGCGATTACTCAGCAAGTATCCGACACGCAGGATGGGCTGCCCTGGTATTAGACCCAGTAATTGGCGGATATCACTTCACAAGGGTCTTGATGGACAGCGGCAGTAGCCTAAACCTAGAATATCAGGATACAGTCTGCAGGATGGGGTTAGACCCAACACAAATTCGCCATAGCAATACTACCTTTAAAGGAGTAACGCCAGGCCCAGGGGCTCGTTGTATGGGCTCCCTCTTACTACAAGTTATATTCGGCTCCCCCGATAACTTCCGTCGCGAGCATTTAACTTTCCACATCGCTCCATTTCAAAGTGGCTATCAAGCACTGCTCAGACGCGAAGCTTTCGCTCGCTTTAATGCAATACCGCACTACGCCTCCCTCACACTCAAGATGCCCGGTCCATGTGGCATCATTACAGTGCACGGAAATAACAAGCGATCTCTGTGCGCGGAAGAGAGTGAGGCTGCCTTGGCCGCCGCACACTAAAAGCGCCCGGACAAACGAAAGCATCCAATAGGTCGTCAAGACCTCAGATACAACTAATCAAGTCCGGCGCCGCTATTTATATAGAAATAAGTGGTCACACCCCTATTTGTCAATACAAGGGGCTCAACGCGCGCAGACAAGTGGCAATTTCTTATCATCTTGAATTACACATGGTTTCTTTAAAAACTATCTTTTTGCACGACAAATTTTTCACTTGACTTCCTCTTTTTTACAGACGATCGTTGTGCTACACCCATCCAGGATACGGCACAACAGAGACACAGGCGCAGACGTGCAGCAGGGACCCGTTCCAAGGATTCTTTTTAGATTAAGACCCTGCGTAAACCTTTTTTACTGTCTCTTGTTGATACATATCCACCGTTGAGAAGGATGCTGACGTCTTGGCATGTGGCCACGCCAGAATAATGCACGTACCTGGACACAAGGGGCTTCTTACAAAGGCCATTATTTAGGCCCGGTTTATACCACAAAGACCGAATACCTTAGGGAGTGTTCGACGTCGTGAGTTTGGCCCTATATGCATCAGCTCCGAATCATTGTCTTTGGTCAAATGTTGGGTTTGCCTGGCTCCTGTGTTTTGGTGCCTTACGTTCCACTTTACCGGCTAAGGTAGCACCAGGAGAACTACTGCGATTGTGCCCTGGTTCATCCGGACGAGCACCTCAGTAGAGAAAGCCGAAAACTAACTGTCATGATATAGCGTGAGACTGGTCAACCACTCGATGACCCGTGGGAATGTTAGAATTCCTCCGCCTTAACGAAGGGCCGTTTTCCGGCCAGACATGTACGCACCCCGGAACCGGGAGAGTGCGGAGCCACCAGGGGCTATCTAGTAGCCCCACTGTCAAACTCCTATGGCTAAGTGAAAGTGCTAAAGCATTATAGTCCGGTTGCCTCGCTCGCTCCGCTATCACCTCCTTAATAGGACCAAGACGTTGGGTTAAGTGTGAACGCATGTTTTTGCGAGCACCTCCGCATTATATGCGTGGGGGCTGAAGCCAACGACTGCAATCTTTCAGGTTATACACATGTATACATAAACGACCGCCCAGGAGGCATCATATTACTTTCAGGCAAAAGTATAAAAATAGCCTTATAAAATTTATAAAAGCATTTTGCTTACAATAAGATTACATATCACTCAAACATAATATTTTTTAAGCACTAGGTCTCTATCAGGCGAGCACCCTCAAGAACTTCTTCAAAATAGTGCTCAACAGCCTTTCGACCTATAGCCGAATCCCGCGCTGCAACATTGGTAGCATCCATCTTCGCCCTGTATGCCTTAACACGGGCAAAGGCCATCCGTGCGCCCTCTATGCATGCCGACCTCTTCATCGCATTAATGCGCGGCACCACGTCAAGGAACTGCTGCACCAAGCTAAAATAGCTGTTCGGTTTTGACCTTCCCGGCCACAGCTGATCCACAACAGACCTCATGGAGAGTCCGGACAACCTGTTTAGTTCGGCCCATTCGGCTAATTGGTCAGTCAATGTAAGTGGACGCTCGGGAGAATGGAATTGTCTCCAAAACAGCTGGTCTACTCCACGGTCTGTCTGACCCTGGAAGTACTTGGCCGCATCGGCAGCACTCGCCCCCAAATCCATATACACATCCTTCGAACTCCACAGCCGATCCAGAGGGGCATACCGTGGATCTCTGAATTTCCTCCGCAACATAAAGGATTTCCCAGCTACAATATCCCCGGCTTCCCGTAGCTCCTCCTTCTTTGCCCTCATAGCAGAGCGGAGATCCTTTTTCGTCGCAGCAGCCTTCTCAAGGTCCGATGCCTTTGCTTGGTTTTCCTTTTCGAGAATCCGGCAACAGTCGGCGGCGGCTTTTAATTCCACAGCCATCTTGGCCATCTTGTCTCGGGTCTCGCCATGCGCGGACTTCTCGGCTTGCAACTCTTCGGCCGCCTTCACAGCAGCCGCATTACCTAACCTCGCTTGTTCCTTGGCTCGGGCAAGTTCTGCCCGCAAGGCTTCAACAGTGGCAGCTCCATCTGCAGTCACAACATATTTAAGATACTGGCATCATGCTGCTCTTCCTATGTGGCGTTTACCAGATATTGACACTTACCTTGTGCCTCGTCAAGCCTTTTGTTAACAAGCTCGATGTCGGCATCTGCCGCATCCAACTGCCGTTCTAAATGGGCAAACTTGCTAGTTCAGCTAGCCACCGGAGCTTCCATCACCAGCACATAGAGGCAGTATGGTTATTACCTGGGAATATGATCCTCTGTTCATCATCATTTCCGACGACAACCAGAGTCTCAGGGGCTACTATCTACACAGGGCACACCTAGCATGTGCAGGACCATCATACATTCTTTTAACGTACCTCAAAGCCTGTCAATAGACTCATAAAAGGTTCATGCAATCCGCTTTCGGCCGACGATATTCTCTCCATCACCGTATTCATCAGCACACGGTGTTCATCTGAGATGGCTGCTTGCCCCACCAACTCCCTCAGAACATCCGATCGCACACTAGACGGTGCCAGACTCTTTTGTCTACTCTCTTCGGGAGCCGGACATTGGGAGCTTCGGGGGCCAACGGGATTATCTTCTGGCCACGCCGGACTCGGAGAGGCCCTCCGTGACGACACTTCAGGGTCGCCCGCTCCCGGAGCGGAGGAGTCCGGAGGAGGCGTTTCGCTCTCCATCATCTCTGGAAGAAGATCCCCCGAAGATGAGCTCATTTGAGAGGGGCTAAGGACCAAACTGCAAAAATATATGCGGTGGTTATCTTCTCAGAAGAAAAAGATAGCATATCTATACTATCAAAGGTATTTTGGGTCACTTACGACTCGTGGGAGGATTGATCCCCCCCGCGGACTTTGTGCGGCAACAACGCCCCCCAGGGTGGGACCCTCTGTGGGAGACTTCTTCTCCCGTTTGGAAGCTTCGGCTTCCGAATCCTCGGGCGCGGTCCTTTTTCTCTTCTGGTCGCCTTCCCTCATAGAGACGCTCGCTCCCTCGGCTAGAATGGGCAGTGTTGGGGGCCCGCGTCTGCCCGCATTATCCTCCACAGTATCTTCCTTCAAGGGCTCCGGGCAAGGTGCGGTCTGGAGCATCTTTTCCAATACCGGATTTTCCAAACCCTCAAGGTGGGGGGCCGAACACCGAATCAACTTCACCTTTGTGATCCAGTCCTGGTCAAAAAGCAAACTCTCAGAGATAACTTTGTAACAAAGTAGAGAAAGTATGTTCGGCTAGAAGATGCCTTACCTGTTCGGCGGTACGGTTGCTACTCAGGCCCACGTCCTCGGTGATTTCCGGACACTCCGTCTGAGGTCCGAAGAATGATTTGTACATCTCCTCGTGCGTCAGGCCAAGAAAATTTTGAATGGCACGCGGTCCCTCGGGATTGAACTCCCATAGATGAAGAGGCCGACGTTTGCAAGGCTGGACTTGACGAACTAGCATAACCTGTATCACCACAACCAAACTGAAATCTCCATTGAAGAGATCTCGAATGCGGCCTTGCATTATAGGCACGTCCTTGGCTGTCCCCCAGCTTAGACCTCTGCTGATCCACGACATCAGTTGTGGTGGGGGGCCCGAGCGGAAAACAGGGGGGCCGCCCACTTGGCACTTCTAGGAGTCGTGATGTAGAACCACTCCTGTTGCCACAATTCAGACACCTCTGGAATGGAACCTTTGGGCCACGGAGCTCCCACCATCTTGCGTATTGAGGCACCTCCACATGCCGCCTGTTGCCCCTCGATCATCTTCGGCTTTACTTCAAAGGTCTTGAGCCATAGGCCAAAGTGAGGGGTGACCCGGAGGAAGGCCTCGCACACGATGATAAATGTCGTGATATGAAGAAAGGAGTCCGGAGCTAGATCATGGAAATCTATCCTGTAGTAAAACATCAAGCCCCCGACGAATGGATCCAGAGCAAGGCCTAGACCTCGGAGGAAGCGGGAGACGAACACGACGCTCTCGTTGGGTTCGGGGGAAGGGACGGCCTGCCCCCGGGGGAGGCAGCCGATGCAAGATCTCGACGGTCAGATATCTGGCTTCCCTCAACTTTTTGATGTCTTCTTTCGTGACGGAGGAGGGCACCCATCAGCCTTGAAGGCTAGATCCGGACATGATTGAAGGTTCGGAGCACCTGACCTAAACTTTGGGCGTTGGAGCTCGAGGCGGGGGAAGGATTCGATTGAGCATGGGAGGGAAAAATAAAAGCCTTGTCCCTTTATATAGAGGGTGGATATCAAGCGTCCTCTCCGTGTCCGTTTGGACTTGCCTATGATCTAGGAGTCCTAGAAGCGGTTGGGTTACCCACGCCCGTATTGATGAGAATCCCGGAATAAGGGGGACACGATCTCTAGTTTAACAAGACGTGCCAAGGAAACCACCTCGCATAACGCGCTGAGATGGGACAGTAAAATGGTTTGAATAAAAGCTTGGCCGTGGTGTGATGTCACACTACGGAATACGTCAGCAGATTAGATTTGTGTAAATGTTATTCTCTCTATGGCAATATGTGGAAACTTATTTTTCAGAGCCGGACACTATCTTTGTGTTCAAAATCTTCTATGCAGTACTTGGAGGAGGAACCCGCCTTGCAATGCCGAAGACAATATGCGCGCCGGACTCGTCGTCATTGAAGCCTGGTTCAGGGGCTACTGAGGGAGTCCTGGATTAGGGGGTGTCCAGATGGCCGGACTATACCTTCAGCCGGACTCCTGGATTATGAAGATACAAGATTGAAGACTTCGTCCCGTGTCCGGGAGGGACTTTCCTTGGCATGGAAGGCAAGCTTGGCGATACGGATATGCAGATCTCCTACCATTGTAACCGACTCTATGTAACCCTAACCCTACCCGGTGTCTATATAAGCCGGAGGGTTTTAGTCTGTAGGACAACATACACATCAACAATCATACCATAGGCTAGCTTCTAGGGTTTAGCCTCCTCGATCTCGTGGTAGATCTACTCTTGTACTACCCATACCATCAATATTAATCAAGCAGGACGTAGGGTTTCACCTCCATCAAGAGGGCCCGAACCTGGGTAAAACTTCGTGTCCCTTGTCTCCTGTTACCATCCGGCCTAGACGCACAGTTCGGGACCCCCTACCCGAGATCCGCCGGTTTTGACACCGACAGCGGGCTTTCCTCTGCATTTGGAACAAGTCAATATAGATCTGATAATATGGTACAACAAAAAGAGTGAAACAACAGCTAATTACAAGAGCCTCGCAGTGTGCAATATAGCTACAAGATCCCGTCGTCTGTTGGAATTTCACTTTCGTACGGTTGGCCTTGTTCTTTGAACAGTTCACCTACAATAAGATAGATTTGTGTGGCACATGCATAAATAGGACTTCAACATGTGATCTGACCACATGCATATATATATATATAATGTACATGATACTTTGGATCAGACCAGTGTTTAACGAGGCCTCTCCAGTCCTCATCCGATATATTTTCCACTTGAGATGTTTGGGCAAGTTCACCGTTAGCCTTGCCTTCAAAGTGAGTTTTTCTCAAGTTATACCGATACTATCGGAGAGCAGACTTGAAAACATGGGTGCAAGCTTGTCTGGTTGCATCATCTTGGCTATCCAACTTGAACCTCATCTGTTGAAAATTATGGGAGTCTCATTATCAGCAACCTAGAAAGTATGGGACAAAGCAAGACGATATTACTAGTTTCCATACATAACCATACTTACAGATAAATGCTCAAGGAAGGTGTTGAACTGGGTTTCTTCTTTGTCATTACTATACTGAATCCATGTTGGGAGGATACGTACATGACACCTAATGGCAACCACTGATTTTGATACAAACTTGGCTGACTTTGTAGCATCACATGGCCTTTTTAAACCTACCTCAAAACGGATCTCCATTCTTCCTCCTCTAGATTTAGTTAACCTATCGAGCATTATCCCTGATGTTTGTTTCCTCTTGCGCCTAGGTGCTAGTCCAACAACAAACATATGAAGTGTTAGTGTACACCAAACTGTGAGACTACATATAAAGAAACATGCAACTGTAACTTGACTCCAGCAACTACCTTCTTGCTGCAGAAGCTCAGAAAGTTCATCTGATCTTGCCAACTCGTCTTATGTCAAGAGTGCTTCGGAAGTAGTGTCAGGTGGCAAGGGAGCTTGGGAACGTGCTGCTAGCTGAGTTGACCAACGAGTAAATCGTGCAGCTGGTGGTACTGTGGAAGGTGTTGCAACAACTAGGGCTGTCTCTGCTTGTTTCGTGATAGCTATTTGTTTCTGTTTGGCTTGTTCTGCAGCTCTTGTAGCACGGGATACCCTGTTTGTACAATTTTCCGCTGGACTTTGACCTTCTATTGCACCATCAGTACTAGCAGAATCTGTAGGATTCTTCCGCTTCCCTTTCCCTCTCATTTTGTGTTGCTTCCTATTTCTCTGTGCCATGTTAAGTCAAGCCGACAAGAAAAACGAATAACAATTTAGTTCTTTAGAACAAATTGATGTGTGATACAGATGAACTGAACTTTTATGGTAGACAACCACATGATAGGAGGATGTAATATGTATGAAAAACAGGACGGCATGAGATAACCAGAACTATGATGTGTAAACTAAGCAGAAGACATTTCACTAAATTAGAAGCAATGCAATGGCAGGTAGATACCATATGAAAGATGCTACAAATATCGCTCTGCCAAGTTAACATTGTCTCATCATAAATGGCGTTTAAACAAATGTGAAGCTGTACAAGAAATAAATCGTATGCAAGATGCAAACAACATCACACTACCAAGTTAAAGGTCTCTCTCCATTAGTGCCATTGCATATTCACAGCTTATGATGTGTAAACTAAGGAGAAGGCATTTCAACAAATTAGAAACAATGAAAGCTAGACACCCATATGAAAGATGCAACTAATTTCACTCTACCAAGTTAAAATTGTCTCGTCATAAGTGCCATTTCAACAAATTAGAAGTAGTACAAGCTAGAAAAGAATGCGAGATGTAACCTATATTACACTCCCAAGTCAAACGTGTCTTATGATAAGTGATTGTTGCAGGTTACACAACAGTAGTACTTTGATGTAAGAACATGGTGTGATAGACATATATTGTATGTTCTAGAAACATGAACACGTGTCTTATTCACAAGTATAATGTGTAAAGTAAGCAGATGGAATTCAACAAAATTAGAAGTAGTACAAGCTAGACATCATACATAACATGCAATCACATATAACAGTGCCAAGTTAGAGGGAGCACCTATGATGGTGCACTAGGGGAGACGTGCTCATCATCAACACAGCTATGTTGAGTGTATATGCATGTGTTGTCTTGGAAATCATCTTGGGGGGATGGAGGAGTAGAATCTGTAGAGGCCCTCAGTTTGGAAGGAGCACCTTTATCCGCTGCCTTGCTAACTTCCTTCTGCCTTATTATTTTGAATTGTCAAGTAAAATCGACAAGAAAAAGCAATAAAATTCACTCTTGAGAACTCATTCGTGCATGATACTGAGAATCACTACTTTGATGTAAGGCAAACACATGATAGAAGGATAGAATAATATGAAAAATAGGACGACATGGCATATTCACAACTGTTTGTGTAAACTAAGAAGAAACCATTTCAACAAATAAGAAGCAATGCAAGCTAGACACGACATGAAAGATGCAACAAATATGGCTCTGCCAAGTTAAAAGCGCCCCATCATAAATGACATTTCAACAAATTAGAAGCAGCGCATGCTATATATCATATGAAAGATGCTACTAATATCACACTGTATATACTAAAGGTGTCTCGTCATATTGATTGATGCAGGATACAAAAAAACAATAGTTTTATGTAAGGACATGCTTAATAGACAGATGTACTATGTATTAAAAATAGGAAGGCATGTCACATTAATAGGTATAATGTATAAACTAAGCAAAATAGCACATGGAATTTATCCAGATTGGAAGAATTACAATCTAGACACCATATGCAACATGCAAGCACATATCAAGCTCCCAAGTTAGAGCAAGCACCCGCGATGCTAGTGTAGGGGAAATGCAGTAATCAACTATAGAGTTACAATCACTATCTTCATCTAGCCTTGCTGTTTCTTAAGAATCATGTGGGGAGGCTGACGCTGCATTCTTTAAATGAGGATCTTTTCTCACAGTAGTCCACTGACCTGACTGCCTCATCATAAGTGATTGATGAGGGATACACAAGAACATTAGTTTGATATAAGAACATGGTTAATAGACAGATGTACTAGTATGTACCAAAAGCAGGAAGGCATGTCATATTCAAAGGTATAGTGTGTAAGCTAAGCAGATGCAATTTAACCAAATTGGAAGCAATACAAGCTAGACATCCGGCTGGAGTGGTGAGCATGATCATCTAGGACCTGAGAGCCTGGTGGGAGGCGGGCTGCTGTAACATCCCAAATTTTCAATTTGGAATGTTATACATAGTCATCCATGCATACCATATTTTATTCAGATTTCGTCTCGCGATCCTCAAAATCCTAAGCAATTCAAGGACCCTCTGAGAGAGTTGGGGATTTCTGTTGGGGAACGTAGCAGAATTTTAAAATTTTCTATGCATCACCAAGATCAATCTATGGAGTCATCTAGCAACGAGGGAGAGGGGAGTGCATCTACATACCCTTGTAGATCGCGCGCGGAAGCGTTCAAGAGAACGGGGTTGATGGAGTCGTACTCGTCGTGATCCAAATCACCGATGACCTAGCGCCGAACGGACGACACCTCCGCATTCAACACATGTATGGTTGGGAAGACGTCTCCTCCAACTTGATCCAGCAAGGGGGAAGGAGAGGTTGATGAAGATCCAGCAGCACGACGGTGTGGTGGTGGAAGCAACGGTGATCTCGGTAGGGCTTCGCCAAGCTTAGGGAGAGGGAGGAGTGTCACGAGAGGGAGAGGGAGGCGCCAGGGGCTAGGGTGCGGCTTCCCTCCCCCCCACTATTTATAGGACCCCTAGGGGGCGCCGGCCCTAGGAGATTGAATCTCCAAGGGGGGCGGCGGCCAAGGGGGGTGGAGTGCCCCCCAAACCAAGTGGGGAGCCCCCACCCCTAGGGTTTCCAACCCTAGGCGCAGGGGAGGCCCATGGGGGCGCACCAGCCCATCTGGGGCTGGTTCCCCTCCCACTTCAGCCCATGGGGCCCTCCGGGATAGGTGGCCCCACCCGGTGGACCCCCGGGACCCTTTCGGTGGTCCCGGTACAATACCGATTACCCCGAAAACCTTCCCGATGGCCGAAACTTGACTTCCTATATATAAATCTACACCTCCGGACCAATCCGGAACTCCTCGTGACATCCGAGATCTCATCCGGGGCTCCGAACAACTTTCGGGTTACGGTATAGTAATATCTCAACAACCCTAGCGTCACCGAACCTTAAGTGTGTAGACCCTACGGGTTCAGGAGACACGCAGACATGACCGAGACGACTCTCTGGCAATAACCAACAACGGGATCTGGATACCCATGCTGGCTCCCACATGTTCCTCGATGATCTCATCGGATGAACCACGATGTCGAGGATTCGATCAATCCCGTATGCAATTCCCTTTGTCAATCGGTACGTTACTTGCCCGAGACTCGATCATCGGTATCCCAATACCTCGTTCAATCTCGTTACCGGCAAGTCACTTTACTCGTACCGTAATGGATGATCCCGTGATCAACCACTTGGTCACATTGAGCTCATTATGATCATGCATTACCGAGTGGGCCCAGAGATACCTCTCCGTCATACGAACTAACAAATCCTAGTCTCGATTCGTGCCAACCCAACAGACACTTTCGGAGATACCCATAGTGTACCTTTATAGTCACCCAGTTACGTTGTGACGTCTGGCACACCCAAAGCACTCCTACGGTTTCCGGGAGTTGCACAATCTCATGGTCTAAGGAAATGATACTTGACATTCGGAAAAGCTATAGCAAACGAACTACACGATCTTTGAGCTATGCTTAGGATTGGGTCTTGTCCATCACATCATTCTCCTAATGATGTGATCCCATTATCAATGACATCCAATGCCCATAGTCAGGAAACCATGACTATCTTTTGATCAATGAGCTAGTCAACTAGAGGCTCACTAGGGACGTGTTGTGGTCTATGTATTCACACATGTATTACGATTTCCGGATAACACAATTATAGCATGAACAATAGACAATTATCACGAACAAAGAAATATAATAATAACCATTTTATTATTGCCTCTAGGGCAAATTTCCAACAGTCTCTCACTTGCACTAGAGTCAATAGTCTGGTTACATTGTGATGAATCGAACACCCATGCTGTTCTGGTGTTGATCATGTTTTGCTCTAGGGAGAGGTTTAGTCAACGGATCTGCCACATTCAGGTCCGTATGTACTTTACAAATATCTATGTCTCCATTTTGAACACTTTCACGAATGGAGTTGAAGCGAAGCTTGATATGCCTGGTCTTCCTGTGAAACCTGGGCTCCTTGGCAAGGGCAATAGCTCCAGTGTTGTCACGGAAGAGAGTCATCGGGCCCGACGCATTGGGTATGACTCCTAGGTTGGTAATGAACTCCTTCACCCAGATTGCCTCTTGTGCTGCCTCCGAGGCTGCCATATACTCCGCTTCACATGTAGATCCCGCCACAACGCTTTTGCTTGCAACTGCACCAGCTTACTGCCCCACCATTCAAAATATACACGTATCTGGTTTGTGACTTAGAGTCATCCAGATCTGTGTCGAAGCTAGCATAGACGTAACCCTTTACGACGAGCTCTTCGTCACCTCCATAAACGAGAAACATATCCTAAGTCCTCTTCAGGTACTTCAGGATATTCTTGACCGCTGTCCAGTGTTCCATGCCGGGATTACTTTGGTACCTTCCTACCAAACTTACGGCAAGGTTTACATCAGGTCTGGTACACAGCATAGCATACATGATAGACCCTATGGCCGAGGCATAGGGGACGACACTCATCTTTTCTCTATCTTCTGCCGTGGTCGGGCATTGAGCCGTGCTCAATCTCGTACCTTGCAATACAGGCAAGAACCCCTTCTTTGACTGATCCATATTGAACTTCTTCAATATCTTGTCAAGGTACGTACTCTGTGAAAGACCAATGAGGCGTCTCGATCTATCTCTATAGATCTTGATGCCTAATATGTAAGCAACTTCTCCAAGATCCTTCATTGAAAAACACTTGTTCAAGTAGGCCTTTATGCTTTCCAAGAATTCTATATCATTTCCCATCAATAGTATGTCATCCACATACAGTATGAGAAATGCTACAGAGCTCCCACTCACTTTCTTGTAAATGCAGGCTTCTCCATAAGTCTGCGTAAACCCAAACGCTTTGATCATCTCATCAAAACGAATGTTCCAACTCCGAGATGCTTGCACCAGCCCATAAATCGAGCGTTGGAGCTTGCACACCTTGTCAGCATTCTTAGGATCGACAAAACCTTCCAGCTGCATCATATACAATTCTTCCTTAAGGAAACCATTAAGGAATGCCGTTTTGACGTCCATTTGCCATATCTCATAATCATAGAACGCGGAAATTGCTAACATGATTCGGACGGACTTCAGCTTCGCTACGGGTGAGAAAGTCTCATCGTAGTCAACCCCTTGAACTTGTCGATAACCCTTAGCGACAAGACGAGCTTTATAGATGGTCACATTACCATCCACATCTGTCTTCTTCTTAAAGATCCATTTATTTTCTATGGCTCGCCGATCATTGGGCAAGTCAGTCAAAGTCCATACTTCGTTTTCATACATGGATCCTATCTCGGATTTCATGGATTCCAGCCATTTGTCGGAATTTGGGCCCGCCATCGCTTCTTCATAGTTCGAAGGTTCACCGTTGTCTAACAACATGATTTCCAAGACAGGGTTGCCGTACCACTCTGGTGCGGAACGTGTCCTCGTGGACCTACGAAGTTCAGTAGCAACTTGATCTGAAGTTTCATGATCATCATCATTAACTTCCCCTCTAGTCGGTGCAGGCACCTCAGGAACATTTTCTTGAGCTGCGCCACTTACCGGTTCAAGAGGTAATACTTCATCAAGTTCTACTTTCCTCCCACTTATTTCTTTCGAGAGAAACTCTTTCTCTAGAAAGGATCCATTCTTGGCAACAAAGATCTTGCCTTCGGATCTAAGGTAGAAGGTATACCCAATAGTTTCTTTAGGGTATCCTATGAAGACGCATTTTTTCGATTTGGGTTCGTGCTTTTTAGGTTGAAGTTTCTTGACATAAGCATCGCATCCCTAAACTTTTAGAAACGACGGCTTAGGTTTCTTCCCAAACGATAATTCATACGGCGTCATCTCAACGGATTTCGATGGAGCCCTATTTAAAGTGAATGCGGCAGTCTCTAAAGCATAGCCCCAAAATGACAGCGGTAGATCGGTAAGAGACATCATAGATCGCACCATATCCAATAGAGTGCGATTACGACGTTCGGACACACCATTACGCTGAGGTGTTCCAGGCGGCGTGAGTTGTGAAACTATTCCACATTTCCTTAAGTGTGTGCCAAATTCGTGACTCAAGTAATCTCCCCCACGATCTGATCGCAAGAACTTGATTTTCCTGTCACGTTGATTCTTGACCTCACTCTGAAATTCCTTGAACTTTTCAAAGGTCTCAGACTTGTGTTTCATTAAGTAGACATATCCATATCTACTCAAGTCATCAGTGAGGGTGAGAACATAATGATAGCCACCGCGAGCCTCAACACTCATTGAACCGCACACATCAGTATGTATGATTTCCAATAAGTTGGTTGCTCGCTCCATTGTTCATGAGAATGAGTCTTGGTCATTTTACCCATGAGGCATGGTTCGCACGTGCCAAATGGTTCGTAATCAAGAGACTCCAAAAGTACATCTGCATGGAGCTTCTTCATGCGTTTGACACCTATGTGACCAAGGCGCCAGTGCCACAAGTCTGTGGGACTATCATTATCAACCTTACATCTTTTGGTATTCACACTATGAATATGTGTAACATTACGCTCGAGATTCATTAAGAATAAACCATTCACCAGCGGAGCATGACCATAAAACATATCTCTCATATAAATAGAACAACCATTATTCTCGGATTTAAATGAGTAGCCATCTCGAATTAAACAAGATCCTGATACAATGTTCATGCTTAAAGCTGGCACTAAATAACAATTATTGAGGTTTAAAACTAATCCCGTAGGTAAATGTAGAGGCAGCGTGCCGACGACGATCACATCGACCTTGGAACCATTCCCGACGCGCATCGTCACCTCGTCCTTCGCCAGTCTCCGCTTATTCCGCAGCTCCTGCTTTGAGTTACAAATGTGAGCAACCGCACCGGAATCAAATACCCAGGAGCTACTACGAGTACTGGTAAGGTACACATCAATTACATGTATATCACATATACCTTTAGTGTTGCCGGCCTTCTTGTCCGCTAAGTATTTGGGGCAGTTCTGCTTCCAGTGACCACTTCCCTTGGAATAAAAACACTCAGTCTTAGGCTTGGGTCCATTCTTTGACTTCTTCCCGGCAACTTGCTTACCGGGCGCGGCAACTCCCTTGCCGTCCTTCTTGAAGTTCCTTTTACCCTTGCCTTTCTTGAACTTAGTGGTTTTATTCACCATCAACACTTGATGTTCCTTTTTGATTTCCACCTCCGCTGATTTCAGCATACAATATACCTCAGGAATGGTCTTTTCCATCCCCTGCATATTGAAGTTCATCACAAAGCTCTTGTAGCTCGGTGGAAGCGACTGAAGGATTCTGTCAATGACCGCGTCATCCGGGAGATTAACTCCCAGCTGAGTCAAGCGGTTATGCAACCCAGACATTTTGAGTATGTGCTCACTGACAGAACTGTTTTCCTCCATCTTACAACTGAAGAACTTGTCGGAGACTTCATATCTCTCGACCCGGGCATGAGCTTGGAAAACCATTTTCAGCTCTTCGAACATCTCATATGCTCCGTGTCGCTCAAAATGCTTTTGGAGCCCCGGTTCTAAGCTGTAAAGCATGCCGCACTGAACGAGGGAGTAATCATCAGCACGTGACTGCCAAGCGTTCATAACGTCTTGGTTCTCTGGGATGGGTGTGTCACCTAGCGGTGCTTCTAGGACATAATCTTTCTTGGCAGCTATGAGGATGATCCTCAGGTTCCGGACCCAGTCCGTATAGTTGCTGCCATCATCTTTCAGCTTGGTTTTCTCTAGGAACGCATTGAAGTTGAGGACAACGTGGGCCATTTGATCTACAAGACATATTGTAAAGATTTTAGACTAAGTTCATGATAATTAAGTTCATCTAATCAAATTATTCAATGAAGTCCCACTCAGATAGACATCCCTCTAGTCATCTAAGTGAAACATGATCTGAGTCAACTAGGCTGTGTCCGATAATCACGTGAGACGGACTAGTCAACATCGGTGAACATCTTCATGTTGATCGTATCTTCTATACGACTCATGCTCGACCTTTCGGTCTTCCGTGTTCCGAGGCCATGTCTGTACATGCTAGGCTCGTCAAGTTAACCTAAGTGTATTGCGTGTGTAAATCTGGCTTACACCCGTTGTATTCGAACGTTAGAATCTATCACACCCGATCATCACGTGGTGCTTCGGAACAACGAACCTTCGCAATGGTGCACAGTTAGGGGGAACACTTTCTTGAAATTATTACGAGGGATCATCTTATTTAAGCTACCATCGTTCTAAGCAAATAAGATGTAAAACATGATAAACATCACATGCAATCAAATAGTGACATGATATGGCCAATATCATTTGCTCCTTTTGATCTCCATCTTCGGGGCTTCATGATCATCGTTGTCACCGGCATGACACCATGATCTCCATCATCGTGTCTTCTTGAGGTTGTCTCGTCATCTATTACTTCTACTACTATGGCTAACGCTTTAGCAATAAAGTAAAGTAATTACATGACGTTTATGTTGACACGCAGGTCATAAATAAATAAAGACAACTCCTATGGCTCCTACCGGTTGTCATACTCATCGACATGCAAGTCGTGATTCCTGTTACAAGAACATGATCAATCTCATACATCACATACATCATTCATCACATCCTTTTGGCCATATCACATCACAAGGCACACGCTGCAAAAACAAGTTAGACGTCCTCTAATTGTTGTTGCAAGTTGTTACGTGGCTGCTATAGGTTTCTAGCAAGAACGTTTCTTACCTACGCCAAAACCACAACGTGATATGCCAATTTCTATTTACCCTTCATAAGGACCCTTTTCATCGAATCCGATCCGACTAAAGTGGGAGAGACAGACACCCGCCAGCCACCTTATGCAACTAGTGCATGTCAATCGGTGGAACCAGTCTCATGTAAGCGTACGTGTAAGGTCGGTCCGGGCCGCTTCATCCCACGATGCCGCCAAATCAAGATAAGACTAGTAACGGCAAGCAAATTGACAATATCCACGCCACAACTGTTTAGTGTTCTACTCGTGCATAGAAACTACGCATAGACCTAGCTCATGATGCCACTTTGGGGAACGTAGCAGAATTTTAAAATTTTCTACACATCACCAAGATCAATCTATGGAGTCATCTAGCAACGTGGGAGAGGGGAGTGCATCTACATACCCTTGTAGATCGCGCGCGGAAGCATTCAAGAGAACGGGGTTGATGGAGTCGTACTCGTCGTGATCCAAATCACCGATGACCTAGCGTCGAACGGACGGCACCTCCGCGTTCAACACACGTACGGTTGGGAAGACGTCTCCTCCAAATTGATCCAGCAAGGGGGAAAGAGAGGCTGATGAAAATCCAGCAGCATGACGGCGTGGTGGTGGAAGCAACGGTGATCTCGGCAGGGCTTCACCAAGCTCAGGGAGAGGGAGGTGTGTCACGGGAGGGAGAGGGAGGCGCCAGGGGCTAGGGTGCGGCTGCCCTCCCTCCCCCCACTATTTATAGGACCCCTATGGGGGCGCCGGCCCTAGGAGATTGAATCTCCAAGGGGGGGCGGCGGCCAAGGGGGGTGGAGTGCCCCCCAAGCCAAGTGGGGAGCCCCCACCCCTAGGGTTTCCAACCCTAGGCGCAGGGGAGGCCCATGGGGGGGGTGCACCAGCCCATTTGTGGCTGGTTCCCCTCCCACTTCAGCCCATGGGGCCCTTCGGGATAGGTGGCCCCACCCGGTGAACCCTCGGGACCCTTCCGGTGGTCCCGGTACAATACCGATTACCCCAAAAACCTTCCCGGTGGTCGAAACTTGACTTCCTATATATAAATATTCACCTCCGGATCAATCCGGAACTCTTCGTGACGTCCGGGATCTCATCCGGGACTCCAAAAAACTTTCAGGTTACCGTATACTAATATCTCAACAACCCTAGCGTCACCGAACCTTAAGTGTGTAGACCCTACGGGTTCGGGAGACACGCAGACATGACCGAGACGACTCTCCGGTCAATAACCAACAGCGGGATCTGGATACCCATGTTGGCTCCCACATCTTCCTCGATGATCTCATTGGATGAACCACGATGTCGAGGATTCAATCAATCCCGTATGCAATTCCCTTTGTCAATCGGTACGTTACTTGCTCGAGACACGATTGTCGGTATCCCAATACCTCGTTAAATCTCGTTACCGGCAAGTCACTTTACTCGTACTGTAATGCATGATCCCGTGATCAACCACTTGGTCACATTGAGCTCATTATGATGATGCATTACCGAGTGGGCCCAGAGATACCTCTCCGTCATACGGAGTGACAAATCCCAGTCTCGATTCATGCCAACCCAACAGACACTTTCGGAGATACCCATAGTGTACCTTTATAGTCACCCAGTTACGTTGTGACGTTTGGCACACCCAAAGCACTCCTACGGTATCCGGGAGTTGCACAATCTCATGGTCTAAGGAAATGATACTTGACATTCGGAAAAGCTATAGCAAACAAACTACACGCTCTTTGATCTATGCTTAGGATTGGGTCTTGTCCATCACATCATTCTCCTAATGATGTGATCCCGTTATCAATGACATCCAATGCCCATAGTCAGGAAACCATGACTATCTTTTGATCAACGAGCTAGTCAACTAGAGGCTCACTAGGGACGTGTTGTGGTCTATGTATTCACACATGTATTACGATTTCTGGATAACACAATTATAGCATGAACAATATACAATTATCACGAACAAAGAAATATAATAATAACCATTTTATTATTGCCTCTAGGGAATATTTCCAACAATTTCCCGGTTTTCAAATTTGATTTTATCAAATTTTGAAACGAGGATTTTTGGTTTTAATTATTTTTCTCTCCAGAAATATTTCATACTAAAATATATGAGAGGAGATAATATGACTTCTCCAAGATAATTGAAATATTGGAGGAAAAATATTAAAATCAAATATTTGTTTTATTTGGACTTTTATTGCAATTTTGTTTGCATTAGCAAAATTGCACGTTTTCAAAATTGAATTTTAGGGCCAAGAAAATGTTCATCTCGTTCTAAATATTTTATTTAGACGGTGAAAATTTATTTTGGCATTTTTAGATTTTTATTTATTTTTCTAGGATTTTATTTCTGTCGGCGGAATTGTCTTTTTTTAAGTTCCCGCGCCCGACTGGGCCTAAGGCCCAGCCGAGCCAGGCCGGCCCAGCCGCCGCCGCCGCCTCCTGCGCGCGCGCGTCGCCGCCGCCGCCGCCACTCGCACCGGAGTCCGAGTTGGACTCCGCCTCCGCCGTGCCTTGCCCCCTCCTCCAAGTCACCGCCCCCGCCCCCTTTATATACGCCGCCGCCCCGAGCCCCAACACCACCACCACCGCCGCCAACCCCGCCGCCCGCAGCCGCGGCCGCCCGCGCTCGCCGCCGCAACCGCCGCCGCCTAGCGCCGCAGCCGCTGCTTGCCGCCAAGCCCCGCCGCCCCGAAAGCCGCCCCGCACCCCGCCTCGCCGGACCTCTCGCCAGAGGTATCCGCCGGATCCGAGCCATCGGTTTCTTTAAAACCGTTTGATTTAATTTTTTTCGAAACCCTAGTATTCGTTTTTTAATAAATCGGTTTTTCTCCGGTTTATTTATTTAGCGAGCGTTCGCTCGTTCGTTCCTTTTAACGAACGCGTTCTTCGTTTAGATCCAGATAACGGACGTCCGTTCGTTAATCTGTTCATCGTTTTTTCTTCTATCGGATTTATTCCTTGATTTTTCCGATCACGATTTCTGATCCGATCTTAGTTTATGTTTATCTTTTCGCTTGTTAGTCAGAATCAGGCAATTCAAGTGCCTAGAGTTTCGTCCCGAAACCCTCTTTCCGTTTAACCAACTCAAACAAGTTTTTCCTACTGTAAAATTTGACGTAGTTTCAGATTAGTAAACGAAGCTTCTTTCTTTCGCCGTTTGAGTTCCGTTGCTCTGTTTGATTTGATTCCTCTTGTGAACCGGAGTTCTTAAGTTGAAACTTCTGGCCAACCCTCTTTTATTTGAGTTTTGCTTGTGCATCGTTGCTTGTTACTTATGTATGCTATTGTTTGCTTGCGATAGAACACCCGGAGTGCGAAGCGTGCTACTACGAGTCCCTAGGTTTCGCAGACCGTCAGCAAGGCAAGTAACACTTTGATCATACCCTTTTATCACCCAGTTTTTATGCATTAGTTCCAATCCTCAAACATTGCATGATTAGGATGTCATTAACTTGTGGGTTGGGAAGTAGTTGATGAGGTAGAACCTATTGCCCTGTTACATTCAAACCCTTGGGAGTTACTCTATCGTTGCTTATATTACTATGCTATGCTCGTAGACGTGGTTTGGGTTTGAGTGAAATCCATGACAGATGTGAGTTTGTTAAATTAACGGTTCAACTTAAGGTCGCAACTTAATCAAACAACTGGGTGGATTGAGGCACCTGGAGTACCCAGTATTGCCTGTATTTTTTGGAAATCCCGGAGTACCCGTGTGATCTTCCTATGGACCGCCACCCAGGCTCAATGGGAACTGAGATGATTCATGCTAGAAACTTCCGTGTGCAGCCACAAGCTATTATGGGCTCTAGCATAGTTGAGTAAGTTACGTGAAGCTCTTGAAGAAGCAGATCAGCAGGTAGTGGGATGTAGGTTTGGTATGGTCTATCCGGAGTAGAGAGTTAATGTTTCTGAAAGACTGTTTCTCGGTCATCCGTTTCTCAAACACCCTCTAGTGCGAGAAATCCAACGGAGACGATCGAGTCTTGTGGGGAAAAGTGCGCAAACCTCTAGAGAGTGTACAATCTAATCATGGTTAGCCGTGTCCCCGATTATGGACAATTCTTGAGTATCTAGTACTAGGGTTATCACAAGTATCTCATCATGTTTAATTAATATTGTTGGGTTTTAATAACTTTAATTGGGATTGAGTTGGAGGAACCTTCTCAATGTTGTTCAACCACCATGATAGTTAAATTAAAATCTATTCCTTTGTTGTAGGGAAAAATTGGCTTTTCGCAAAACTGTAACCATAGAGCTTTCCACCAGCCAAATATGCATGTAGTGATAGCATTATTCTGTTCTTGCTCTACTGTGTTACCTTGCCAGCATATTGCATGTGCTGACCCGTTTTCGGGCTGCAAAGTATTATGTTGCAAACTTTTCAGACGAGGAGTAAGTTTCGTTAGGTCGTTGCCGTGCAGCTCAGCTATGCCGTTGGAGTTGATGGACTGACTTTATCTTCCAAGCCTTCCACTGTTATCATATTAGATGGCCTTAAGCCATATTATTGTAATAAGTTCTCTCTTGAGACATTCGATGTAATAAGTGTGTGATTGCTACTCTGTTATAAATCCTTCGAGTACTGTGTGTGTCAGCATTACCGATCCAGGGATGACACTGAAGCACAGAGACTTGAGCATCTGAGGTCGGGTCACTGCAAGATGGTATCAGAGCACACGCTGAGTGTAGGACACGACCACTAAGATAAACCCTAGGTCACCCTTCTCTTCTCATTTCTGACTCCTCTCCATTTTCTACTCCTTAGGATGACGGAGATGAAGAACAAGTTTGCACAACCAGATGAAGACACACCTTTTGGACGCCACTTGAAGGAAGTCACTAGGTACTTGAACATTGGAATACCAAGCTTCACCGGGACGTACAACGCCACTTTACCTGAAGAGGAGCGTTGGATGATTCAAGTACAAGTTCCAGGAAGGACGTTCTCGCCAACGTCTAAACCCATAGAGTTTTCTTTCAAAGCACCCACCTGGAGTCTAGGCAAGAGCATGGCAGCCCACATTACCATGGGACGCATTGGAGAAGTTTACAACAGGGAGCTTAAGGACACTATTTACCAAATATGTGGGCGCCGAGATGAGCAATGGGAAGTAATCAGCACCAGGAAGGATAAACCCACTGCAGCTTTCATCCAGAATTTAAACCAGCACATCCAACGTCAGGAAAACCAGATGTGCACGGACATGATGGACTTGAAGAAGGCGAAGACTAGGATCATTGAGCTGGAGGAAGAACTCAAGTTTACACGCGATGCATATGAGGGGGAAATCAAGACACTACTGGAGAAGAATGACGACTTAGTCAAGAAGATCGGAGTATTCATGGGAGGACCAGCACCAATAGAAGAAGAAGAAGAACCCAAGCAGATACGCCCCGAGGACTACATCATCATCGACGACACCGATTCTGATCCTAGTGATGATGACTTTGAAGACGAAGCTGGAGACATCATGGAGTCTTCCACCGATCAAAATTTCTAGATGACTACCATATATTACTAGTATTCCCCCATGTATTTAGTAGTAGTTGAGCACTTGTGCGATAGTCCTAGATCGTTTGTATGCCCTTGCTTGCTTGATTGAGTGAAATGATTGTGTTTGTCTCATGTGCATATGGGTAGTGTTTCCTCATTAGACCTCTTTTCTATTCTAAATCTCTTCCATCTAAACCCCTCAGATGCCTCCGAGACGTGACACCGGTTTTGCTTTCCCACCGGAGCTCACCCAGTTGATCCAGCAGCAGAATACTTTGATGCAATTGCTAGTTCAGAACCAGGGAAACAACAACAACAACAAACAACCCGCCGCCCGTGGACAACCTAGCCCGTTTTCTAAGGTTACAACCGCCGGTGTTTTCCAGTAGCACCGAGCCCATAGTTGCGGACGATTGGCTACGCCGTATTGGAAGGGAGTTGAGCACCGCAGGTTGCACAGATCCTGAGAGAGTGCGCTTTGCCGCACATCAATTGGATGGACCAGCAGCCTCATGGTGGGAGAATTACACAACCACTTTTCCTATAGCCAATGTCACTTGGGACCAGTTTTAGCAAGCTTTCCGCAAAACCCATGTCTCCTTAGACGCATAGTTCGGGACCCCCTACCCGAGATCCGCCGCTTTTGACACCGACATAGGTATATATAGGAGGAATAAGTACGTTGGTGGAGAAATAGGGGGCCCATGAGGGTGGAGGGCGCGCCTGGGGGGGGGTAGGAGCGCCCCCTACCTCGTGGTCTCCCTGTTGGTTGCTTGACGTAGGGTCCAAGTCTCCTGGATCTTGTTCGTTCCAAAAATCACGTTCCCAAAGGTTTCATTCCGTTTGGACTCCGTTTGATATTCCTTTTCTTCAAAACCCTAAAATAGGCAAAAACAGCAATTCTGGGCTGGGCCTCCGGTTAATAGATTAGTCCCAAAAATAATATAAAAGTGGATAATAAAGCCCAATAATGTCCAAAACAGAAGATAATATAGCATGGAGCAATCAAAAATTATAGATACGTTGGAGACGTATCACCGATGAATTGTGGGTTTATGATCAAGTTTATCTATGAACAATATTTGAATCTTCTCTGAATTCTTTTATGCATGATTGGTTATCTTTGCAAGTCTCTTCGAATTATCAGTTTGGTTTGGCCTACTAGATTGATCTTTCTTGCAGTGGGAGAAGTGCTTAGCTTTGGGTTCAATCTTGCGGTGTCCTTTCCCAGTGACAGTAGGGGCAGCAAGGCACGTATTGTATTGTTGCCATCGAGGATAACAAGATGGGGTTTTCATCATATTGCATGAGTTTATCCCTCTACATCATGTCATCTTGCTTAAAGCGTTACTCTGTTCTTATGAACTTAATACTCTAGATGCATGCTGGATAGCAGTCGATGTGTGGATTAATAGTAGTAGATGCAGGCAGGAGTCGGTCTACTTGTCTTGGACGTGATGCCTATATACATGATCATACCTAGATATTCTCATAACTATACTCAATTCTGTCAATTGCTCAACAGTAATTTGTTCACCCACCATAAAATACTTATGCTCTTGAGAGAAGCCACTAGTGAAACCTATGGCCCCCGGGTCTATCTTCATCATATTAATCTTCCAATAGTTATTTATTGCTTTTATTTTACTTTGCATCTTTATCAGAAAAATACCAAAAATATTATCTTATCATATCTACTAGATATCACTCTCGTAAGTGACCGTGTAGGGATTGACAACCCCTTATCACGTTGGTTTGAGGATTTATTTGTTTTGTGTAGGTGCGAGGGACTCGCGCGTAGCCTCCTACTGGATTGATACCTTGGTTCTAAAAACTGAGGGAAATACTTACGCTACTTTGCTGCACCACCCTTTCCTCTTCAAGGGAAAACCAACGCAAGTGCTCAAGAGGTAGCAGGCGACGCCTCCAGTTCCAGCAATGTCCAGACCTCTCGCCCATCTAGGCGCGTTATCACAATCTGTAGAACGAAGCCCATCCCAAGCACCAGTCATATGATGAAGGGATTGCTCAAGGAATCAATCGTGTTGCACTACAGAGGATTGTTCATCTTCCTTCAGTGGAGGAACTTATATCTGGTTAGAGTTTGAGCCGGTTAGTTTAATTTTATTTTATTTTCGAATTCAATCTTCTTTGTGTCCTTTGTGCTAGGGAGGTCACCTTGCTATTGAAGGATACCGAGAAGAATTTTTTTCTTTAGGGAGAAGGATACTGAGGAGATATTTGATTCCAATTGGTGTTAAACATTGTTGCCAGTGTTCCCCCTCATGATAACTCCTGCATTCTTGACGAGTTAAGCCTTGGCCATACATCTTGAGGTTTTATCCTGCATGTAATAAACTTGCTGATTTCGAGTTCATGGCGAGATAGCATCACTCTCATTCATATATCTACTTAGTTAGTGAATAGTGTGCAGGGAGGAAAAATCTCAAAGAACATATTTTTATTTTTTGTGTTTTATGGACAGAGGAAAGATGATATGCCAAACTGATCTTAGAGATTATTTAACCAGCCACTGTGTCTTTTGGTATCACTGAAACTTGGTGGAGAGATGATACGTCTCCAACGTATCTATAATTTTTGATTGTTCCGTGCTATTATATTATCCATCTTGAATGTTTTATATGCATTTATATGCTATTTTATATGATTTTTGGGACTAACCTATTAACCTAGAGCCCAGTGCCAGTGCCAGTTTCTGTTTTTTCCTTGTTTTTGAGTTTTACAGAAAAGGAATACCAAACGGAGTCCAATTGACGTGCCAATTTTTGATGATTTTTTATGGACCAAAAGAAGCCCCCGGAGTAAAAGAGTTGGGCCAGAAGAGTCCCAGGTAATCCACGAGGGTGGGGGCGCGCCCTACTCCCCGGGCACGCCGCCCTATCTCGTGGACGATTCGGGGACCCCCCTGACTTGTTCCCGATGCCAAAAATTCCTATAAATATAGAAACCTCCATAAAATAACCTAGATCCGGAGTTCCACCGCCGCAAGACTCTATAGCTACCGAAAACCAATCTAGACCCGTTTCGGCACCCTGCCGGAGGGGGGAATCCCTCTCCGGTGGCCATCTTCATCATCACGGCGCTCTCCATGACGAGGAGGGAGTAGTTCACCCTCGGGGCTGAGGGTATGTACGAGTAGCTATGTGTTTGATCTCTCTCTCTCTCTCTCTCGTGTTCTTGATTCGGCATGATCTTGATGTATCGCGAGCTTTCCTATTATAGTTGGATCTTATGATGTTTCTCCCCCTCTACTCTCTTGTAATGGATTGATTTTTCCCTTTGAAGTTATCTTATCGAATTGAGTCTTTAAGGATTTGAGAACACTTGATGTATGTCTTGCATGTGCTTATCTGTGGTGACAATGGGATATTCACGTGATCCACTTGATGTATGTTTTGGTGATCAACTTGTGAGTTCCGTGACCTCGTGAACTTATGCATAGGGGTTGGCACACGTTTTTGTCTTGACTCTCCAGTATAAACTTTGGGGCACTCTTTGAAGTTCTTTGTGTTGGTTGAATAGATGAATCTGAGATTGTGTGATGCATATCGTGTAATCATACCCACGGATACTTGAGGTGACATTGGATTATCTAGGTGACATTAGGGTTTTGGTTGATTTGTGTCTTAAGGTGTTATTCTAGTACGAACTCTAGGATAGATCGAACGAAAAGAATAGCTTCGTGTTATTTTACTACGGACTCTTGAATAGATCGATCAGAAAGAATAACTTTGAGGTGGTTTCATACCCTACAATAATCTCTTCGTTTGTTCCCCGCTATTAGTGACTTTGGAGTGACTCTTTGTTGCATGTTGAGGGATTGTTATATGATCCAACTATGTTATTATTGTTGAGAAAATTTTCACTAGTGAAAGTATGAACCCTAGGCCTTGTTTCAACGCATTGCAATACCGTTTGTGCTCACTTCTATCATTAGTTACCTTGCTAATTTTATATTTTTCAGATTACAAAAACCTATATCTACCATCCATATTGCACTTGTATCACCATCTCTTCGCCGAACTAGTGCACCAATACAATTTACCATTGTATTCGGTGTGTTGGGGACACAAGAAACTCTTTGCTATTTGCTTGTAGGGTTGTTTGAGAGAGACCATCTTCATCCTATGCCTCCCACGGATTGATAAACCTTAGGCCATCCACTTGAGAGAAATTTGCTACTGTCCTACAAACCTCTGCATTTGGAGGCCCAACAACGTCTACAAGAAGAAGGTTGTGTAGTAGACATCAAGAGGGAATATGCTTTAATTGGAAACCAAAAGTTTACCTTCAGGCCGAGACGTGTTTTATGTAACTCAGCTAATCTACCCACACCATGTACAATGGACTAAATCAGCTCAAAAAATTACTAATACACTATATACATATGAGTTCATGCTAATTTTAAAATACACTCAATCTAAAGACATATTACTACCAATCCATAACATTGAAGTGCACAAATAGATGGGTGCAACAACACGCACCATCAATGATATATTTTATATCTAAAAGCAACACTTAAACATACTAGCAGAGAAGACGAGATTCGGATTTAGAACACACCTCATCGGCCATGGATCTGTATTGGTGCTTTCAGTCTGGAAGATCACCGAAGCGAGCAGCTCGTCGTGTCTCACCTCACCGGTCGTCGGCTGCACCTCACTTGTCAGCCGAGGCGTGCAGCCTACAGGGGAGGCTCGACCACTTGGGGGCGGGAGTCGAGCTGTCGAGGGGCGGTCAGACGGGAGAGTCGGGAGGAGCGGCCGGACGGGAGGGGCCGTCAGGGCGGAGTGTCGGGAGGAGCAGCCAGACAGGAGCAGCCAGCTACTGCAACTAGGGTTGCTACCGCGTGCACTGTGGCTTGTGGGTGTGGGGAACAAGATCCATCTGCGGCTGCGGGAGAAGTGAATGGCTGATAGCCTAATTGCTAATTGGGCTGGGCCAGCATCCCAGTCAACTGAACCAAGGCAAGGGGCCAAGCGGGGCCCGTCTACTTTTCGGTTAGTTGGTTAATACCGATCGCCGTCACTTTCCAACCGATGCAACCGGCTTCAGCGGTTCCTGATTTGTGAATCGTACCGCTAACCAAGAACCAGACTAACCAGCTGTGTGGTTACGATTCAGTTAATTTCGGTTTGGTTTCTCGGTTCGGTAACCAAACTCCCAGGGCTAGCCACAACAACCACTTGTATGATGGCATTGCAATATTCATGGTTTTCACTAACATGATTGAATAATTGTGTGCTCATGGAATTATTTCAATGCTAAGTAATAGATGCCTATGTGTGTCTTTCCAAAATGTAGTTCCTCCAAAGGGGGAAAAAGAGGGAAAAGAGTTGAAAGAAGAAAGAAAAAGAGAGTAGGGTGTTTCATGTTTATTGTGCGTTAGAAAATTTGATGCGTGAGTCCCGCTCCAAATTTCAACTCATTTAGACATATGAGCAGCTATCAGAAAAAGACAAATCAGGCCAAAACAATACATGAACAATAAACTTTTTCACAGACCCTCAATTTGTCTTTTATGCTGAGAGCTCCTCAGATGTCCAAATGATTTGAAAATTGGAGCAGATCTCATGCATCAAATTGTATACCTCACCATTTTTTGGTTTTTTATTCTTTCTAGTATTTTTTTTTGATTTTTTTCCGTCCACACGCAGATTTTTTTTGAGACAAACTCCGAAGCTTTTTATTCCGACGTCACAATGTTTACAAGGATGAAAGAGAGACCGTCCGACTGTCCCAACCAAACATGTCGGCCAGCCGGAAGGGATAATGCATGCTTCGCGAGCTTGTGAGCCTCGATATTCGAGCTCCTAAATTCGTGAGAAATATTACAGACTTGGAAAGATAGTGTATGCTCTATTATTTCATGTATGATCGCACCATACTCTGTTGGATTCTTCTCCTGGATATCTTGTACCACCACCTTCGCATCATAGGCCACCTGGATGTTTGCCACGTTCAAATCATCAGCTAGAGCTAGAGCCTCCCTGATCGCCATGCATTCAAGAGTCGCAGGTTCTGATATACCTCTGAAGACCACTGCCGAGGCTCCCAAGAAGTGTCCGCTTGGATCTCTAGAAATCGCTGCTACAGCTCCTTGTCCTCTTCCTCTCCCCACTGCAGCATCAACATTAAACTCTGCTAGCCCTCCAGGTGGAGCGATCCAACCTGATCGTCGTGGCGCAGGTCTTGCACTCTGCGTCGATTTGATGGACTGTAGTGCGTTGAGTTCATTCACGTATGAGTGTACAAATGCTTGAACAGAAGATGGGCTTTGATAGATATGCTCATAAATAGCCTTGCGGCATGCTCCCCACAGTGCCCACAGAGTGACCACAAAGTTTGTAAACTCATCATGAGATAGCGCCTCTCGCATGAAGAAAAGCCACCTCTTCGGATCTAGTTCCTCGTTTCTGTTCAGCACATCAATTATATGTTCAGAAGACAGCGCCCATGTGCTTCGAGAAACAGTGCAGTTTAACAGCGCGTGTCTCCAAGTTTCTTCGGCTCCGCATAGGCAACACGCGGCCGAATCCACCATGTTTCGGTGATGCAAAAGTGCAGCCGTCGGAGTGGTACGCCTAGCAAATCTCCACATGAAGACCTTGAGCTTCGATGGTACCTTGATTCCCCAATGTTTGTCCAACCATCGCCATCTGCGTGTGTGTGAGAAGACCCATCTTGTTCATATAACCAAGCTTCATGACTTAATTTCCTCTGCTGAATCATCCTATAGGCGGTTCTCACCGAGAATATCCCCCGCCTATCTTCGCTCCATGCCCAAAAGTCGTCAATCTGTCTGGTGCAAAGAGGGATCTGCAAAATTGCCTTCGCATCAATTGGTATAAAGGTTGACTGAACTAGCTGTTCGTTCCACGAGGATGTAGCGTGGTTGATTAGTTCTGAAACTCTCTGTGGAGGATGTTGGATAAGAGATGTGATCGATCTCTTTATAAGTGAGCGAGGTAGCCAATTGTCAAACCATATGTCGGTAATTTCACCGTTGCCAATTCTCCTTACTAGTCCTTGCACCATAATGTCTCTCCCGTCCAGAATAGCCCGCCAGATCTGTGATGGATGGTGGCCCAACTCTGCTTCAAACAAAGATACATCCGGGAAATAAACACTCTTGAGAATGCGTGCGCTCAAGGATGTAGGGTGTTGGAGCAGAAGCCATGCCTGTTTGGACAGTAGTGCCAAGTTAAAAATTTCCAAGTCCCTAAAGCCAAGACCACCAAGATGGTTAGGCTTCATCATCTCGTCCCAGGATACCCAGCTTGGCTTACGCTTCCCTTGCTTACTCCCCCACCAAAACTGCCTGATTAAGGAAGTGACACTCTCACATAAACCCCTTGGCAGGCGGAAACACGACATAGAAAACACCGGTATCGACTGCGCAACTGACTTGATAAGCACTTCCTTTCCCACAGCTGACAATATTTTTTCCATCCAGTCTCTGATCTTTTCCCATACTCGGTCTCTCAAGTATCTGAAAGTTCCATTCTTTGAGTGCCCAATATCCGTAGGCATCCCCAAATACCTGTCGCTGAGGGATTCATTCTGGACATCCAAAGTGGTTTTGATGCTTTCTCTCATACCCCGCGGACAGCCTCTACTGAAGAAGATAGATGATTTCTCGTGATTTATGCGCTGTCCTAAAGCCAAACAGTAGCGGTCCAACAGGTTTGATACTGCAACAACCCCTTCAACACTCGATTTAAACATCAGCAGACTATCATCAGCGAAAAGGAGATGGTTCACGACGGGCGCCGTGGGAGCCACCTTGATCCCTTCTAGCTGAGACGACGAAGAACTGGATTTCAGTAGGCACGAAAGGCCCTCTGGTGCGATTAAAAAGAGGTATGGGGATATCAGATCTCCCTGCCGAATTCCTCTGGACGGATAAAAGGTGTCAAGTCTCTCACCATTAAAAAGTACTGAGAACGATACTGACCGCACCATGTTCATAATGATTTGTACCCATGCTGGAGCGAAACCCAGCTTGATCATTATCGCCTGCAAGTAGTCCCACTCTAGTCTGTCGTATGCTTTCATCATATCGAGCTTTAGGGCACAGAAACTATTAACCTTGGCTTTGCTGCGCTTCATAAAGTGGAGACACTCATAAGCACTGATGATGTTATCTGTAATATGTCTTCCAGGCACAAAGGCCGACTGCTCCTCTGAAATAATCTCTGGGAGAACCAGCTTCAACCTGTTTGCAATCACCTTGGACGCGATCTTGTATAACACATTGCATAAGCTAATCGGCCGGAATTGAGTTAGCACAGATGGATTCATTACCTTAGGGATGAGAACCAAAACAGTATCATTAATACTTTCTGCACTCTCCTCTCCCCGAATTATCCTTAGCACAACCTCCGTCACCTCAGCGCCACATAACTCCCAATGATGTTGATAGAAATGAGCTGGAAAACCATCGGGGTCGGGCGCTTTGGTTGGAAACATCTGAAAGAGGGCTGTCTTAACTTCATCCTCCCTATATGGTGCAACGAGAAGATCGTTCATCTCTGCTGAGACCTTAGTTGGTACACAATTGAGAACGGTTTCCATGTTGCTAACTCCCTCCGAAGTATAAAGAGATTTATAAAAATCATGTACCATTGCTTTGAGTTCCTCCGGGTCATCAGTCAGAGTCCCCAGAGAGTTTTGCAGGGCCTTAATCATATTTTTCTTCCTCCTAATGCTTGCTCTCAAGTGAAAGAACTTCGTGTTCCTGTCACCCGCCGTGAGCCACTCAACCCTGGACCGCTGCCTCCATAAGATTTCCTCCCGATGATAAAGCTCTACTAGATTTTCATTAATCTTCAGCTCAGCATGAGAAGGTGCAGTTCTGCATGGGTCCGCCCGAAGTTTCTCCAACTCCCCTTTTAACCTTTTAATTTCTTTCCGCACATTACCAAAGGTCTCATTATTCCAGCGCCCCAAATCAAGTGATATCGCCTGTAGCTTAGCTCGTAAGCCTTCTGCTCCATTACTAACTCCGCCTCCCGTCCATGCAGATGTAATAGTATTGCTCAAGGTTTCATGCCCTTCCCACATGACTTCATACCTGAAGGGTTTCTGCTGCCAACTGCTTTGCTGATATCTATTCAGGCGCATTAAAATTGGACAGTGATCAGAAGTCGCCGTCGTCAAGTGTGTCAAATCTGCTAATGGAAATCTTGCTCGCCAATCACCACTGACCAGCGCGCGATCCAGTCGGACCCTAGTGTAGGATCCTCCCCTTACCTTCTTTTCAAAAGTCCAAAAACGGCCATTATAGCCTATGTCCAGGAACACGCACACGTCTACTACCTCCCGAAAACTCTGTATCTGTGCGTTGCTCCGTTGTCCCACTCCCTCATGCTCCTCGGGACGCAAAACTTCATTGAAATCACCAAGGCAAAGCTAGGGGAGGTTGCATGAAGAGCTAATGTTTTTCAGGGTGTCCCACGTTTTGTAACGTAAGTGGGTTTGTGCTTCGCCATACACTACTGTGGATCTCCAAGGATCAGGCCCCTCCTCCACAATAGAGCAATCTATATGGTAATCCGAATAACCAAGAATTTCAACTTTTATTTCATTGTTCCAAAAAATACCAATACCTCCACTTCTACCTCGACTGTCAATTGCAAAACTATTGTCATAACCAAAAGTGCCAGCTAGTGATTCTACCCTCGAGCCTTCTATCTGAGTTTCGACGATACATAAGAGGGTAGGGGTAAATTTGTTCACAAACTCGCGAACCTCTCGAACTGTCGCAGCTTTACCCACGCCCCGACAGTTCCAACATAGAACACTCATTGGACCCGGCGGTGCTCCTCGAAGGAGCCCGCCAAATTCTTCACAGTTGATGCTGACACGTCTGAGTCTTCTCCCGCCTTCTTGGTTCTCTTCAGGTCCCTATGTGGTGGGGGGCTGACTGCTGTTATACCCGCAGGCACAATCGCAAGTGAGTTAGCATCTGCATGTGCCGTTTCTGAATTCTGGCGAGGCATGGGGTGTTTGGTTCCCAGCTCGGCTCCCGCGTTCCTCTTCCTACTCCAGTCCTCCATCTCTGCGTCGCTAGCCGCCTTGCTTGGGTCATAATCCTGGGCTGTTCCGTGCACCTGTCTCTCTATCATAACATCTCTGCCCTCCTCACATCGGCCACTTGAGCGCCCCCCAACACGGCCACCTCTGCGGCCACCTCGCTGGCTACGGCCTTCTCCCGGGCCCCTTCCATTGCGCATGACCCAGTTAGCTCGGAGATCCTTGAACACAAGGGCTGACGGAGGGTGAACGCCACTGCCGTGTTCCCTAAACTGGTGACCGAGCATACCACATACAACACACCAGTCGGGAAGCCTCTCGTACTTGACTCTGTATATCTGTCTCTTCCCCTCCCTAATCATAGAGACCGCATTCTTTAGAGGGTTGTTGATGTTGATTCTAACCCACACTCGCTGGAAGTTGCCGACAAAGTCATGTGAGTTAGGTTCAGAGAAGAGAACCTCTCCCACTTTTGCTGCCAAAGGAGCCACTAGATGGGCATACAACTCTGGTACATCATGGATTTGGATCCATATGTTGATTGTCTCAAGTTTCATAGTGGACGGCTTCGTTATCCCATCATATGGCAGCAGAATCACCGCATCTCCCCTGAAATTCCATGGGCCGTCGTTCATAACTCTCTCCCAATCACCTAAGCAAGTGAATGTGACCGTATACAAGTTGTCCTCCAGAGGCTTGAACCCGGCCTCCTGCGCAATATCCCATGCCGATCTCATGTTTCTGAAAAACCAAGTCTGGCTGTAGGTTTTGAAGGTGTTAAACCTAGCTAGGGCTACCCATCTTGGCCCCTCCGGCGGCATAGGTTGCTCATCGAAGACCACGTCGTCCAAGTCCTCCTCCTTCAATCCCAACTCCTTCATCAACTGCTCGACATCACTGATCCCGGAGGAACTAACTCCGGAATTCTCCATGAATACTCTCACCCGAAGAACAAATCGGGTAACTTGATGGGGAACCCTAGTTTCCGCCGCCCCCTTCCTTGCCACTGGCGAGACGACAACCCTGGGAGGCCGCCCCCTCCTTGCCGCGTCGAGAACGGGGTTTGATCGGTGGTAGGGAAAAAAGCTCGACGGCGGCGAAGATCGCCCCGGGAGAACTCGGCGAAACCCTAACTAGAGGGAAGTATTCAGTATCAGGTCCGCATGCAGATGAGCTCGCGTGCAGAGATGGATTTTCGGAAAAAAGGAACCTACCGAAATCTCCACAGTTGGGCCGAAAAAGTCCAAGATCAAGAGCTGCACTGGGCCGGGCCTGCTCGCAAGATTATATGTTGGCGCACCGCACCGCACCGCACCTCCCGGACAGCGCTAAAAACCGCTCTCCCCACCCAATTTCCCCTTCTTCTCGGTGGAGGCGAACGACGAACCCTAACCGCGCGAGGAATAAGGAGTGCCCAGACCCGCAAGGTACGCTCACCAAATCCCAGCGAAATTTCCAGTCTGCAATCCAATCGATGGTTTGTGTGTGGGGTGGGGGTGGGGGTAGCGGCCGGCGGTGGTGATTCGTGACGGACTTTTTATCCTAATGCATAACCAATTGTTCGCAGGACGGCGACGATGGCGGCGGTTCGGTGCGCGGCGAGGAGCCTCGGTGGCTCACTGCTCCAGCGAACGCAGGCGGCGGTCGCGGAGGAGGGACGCCGGCTCGTGCCAAGCAGGTTCATGCGCTCCCGCCAGCTCTCCACCAAGGTATCTGAACCAAAATTTGCATATTTTTTCACATGATCTATCTCACGTCATCCACGATGTAGCCAGCCATAATCGAATTCTTTGCAATCGAAACAGCAGCATGCGTGTGTCTCTTGTATTGGCTACTACTAGAAACAAGAGCAAAGTTACTTACTTAGCGTCATCATGTATACCAGTACTTGTTTTAACCTGACCTGAACCTATACATCCTGACCTAGTGCTGCTTGTAGCAACAGGAGGTACTGCATGCTAATCATATCATTAGGCAACCTTATCGGTTGATCTGATCATGAATTTTTATGCATAAGATCGATTGATGTTGTGTTGCTGATGTTTTGATATCTTGAACCATCTCCTCTTCTTCTTGCTTCACTTACTAGTTAGTACTCCCTCTGTAAAGAAATACAGAGTATAAGATCGTTTAGATCACTATATTAGTGATATAAACGGTCTTATATTTCCGTACTAGTCAATAGTTTGTTTCCAAAGCACACACGCACACACTGCCAATTGATCCACTAGCCCAACATGATTTATGTTTCTCACGACATCAAGGATCGATGTAGCCTGTGATAATTGAATTATGTGCAATTGAAACAGCAACACACATGTGTCTCTTGTATTACCTACCATAAAAAATGAGCAAAATTACTTGCTTATCATGGTCATACTAGTCTAACCTGACGCCTGACGAACTAGCAACAGGACTACATTGGAATCATATCACTAAGCAACCTTATTTTCCTGGTTGATCGGAGCATGACTTTTTACTCACCCCTTTAGCAAATACTCCGTTATTACTTGTCGCTCAAATGGATGTATCTAACATTTAAATACATCTAGATACATTCATTTGAGCGACAAATAGTTTCGGACGGAGGTAGTAATTAATTGCATCACATAAAGATGGATGTTGCTGTGGTTTCGCATCTTCTTCTGCTTCATGCACATCCTAGCTAGTATGATTCTGTGACATCATTTGTCCAAATCGGGCAAGTGTGATTCTGTGACTAGTAGCTACACGTGCACCATGCTTTCTTAACTGACAGACAAGACATTATCCTTCTTAATTATTTACCAGCCACAGTCAGCGCTTGTACTTAATGATTGATGATGCAAAGTGTGTATAAATCCAGCATGCTGGCAAGATCCTGAAGGAACTGGAGCCGTCTGAAGTGGACGCTCAGTATAAGCTGGCGAGGGCGAAGCTGGGTGCAACGTTAGATAAGTTGGAGAAGGAACAGGCAGATAAGACTATGTTGTACGTAGAGGATCAAACTTGATATATGTTGTACGACAGGAGTTGGTACATATATTCTCATTTGACCTACCTCGTTCTACCTGCAGGCGCTTGAAATCCATCGGACGTGCGGTTGACGGCGTGATCAATGGAGTTGTCAAGTTGGCAGCTTTCTGTATGGTTACTGCTGTTGCTTTTGGTGGCGAAGGGGTAGAAGCACAGGCTGTTACCAAGGGAAGCCAGTGAAGACAAGATGGAACAATGAGAACCAAAGATGGCCCAGCTTGTTTTAAGTTCAATTATGACCTCTGCAGTTTGGCTATCATGTTATTATATCTCTTATCTGTCTATCTAGTGAGTACTGTAGATTGATCCGAACATACTTGCGTAACTGGTATGGTCACTGGCATGCATGGTTGGTGTTATTGGCTTCTGTCTTGAAGTGATTGTAATCAACTTAGAAGTGTTCACTTTCTGAAACTAATTGTGTGACGTCTTGTACAGATCCTTTCACTTCATGACTGCCCTGTTTTTTTTTTTCTCCTGTCGTCAAACTGTGGGCTTGTCTTGACCTAGTCATCTCCAAGTGCCTTTTATCTATGAAGCACCGATACGGCGACACCGATACGGCGATACGGGATACGGCAATTTCTAGAAACATCAATATGGCGATACGGCAAGTATATATAAATAATTAATAAAATGACATGTAATAAAGGCAAAACATAATACAATGTGTGAGATGAGATCAAAATACTAGCCCATTGGTTGCAGCCAAGCGCATAGGATACAGGACACGACAAGCAGCCAAGCACGGACGCGACGCAATCATACCTTGTTGTTGCTGGCGACATGCGGCGGCGACAGAGAAGACTCAAGTCACTCCATGCGGCGGCAAGGCGAGCCGGCAGGGTGGAGAGGCGATTCAAGGCGGCGGCGGCGGCGGCAGCGCACTGCCTGCTGTCGCCAGATCCAATCCTTCGTGGTCGAACAGAGAGGAGAGAGCTGATGTTAGGTTAGGCTTGTAGGCTTCTATTGGGCTCAAGGCTGCCGGCGACGTGCTTGCCGTATCCCGGCCGTGTCCACAGCGTGTCGCCACCGTATCGTGTTTATTTTCTTTTCTTTTTAAATCAAAAATCGGGATACTTCAGCGATACCTGTATCGGAGCCGTATCAGGCGTATCGAAGTATCGGCCACGTACAATACGCCGATACAGCTAATCTTGACGTATCGGTGCTTCGTAGCCTTTTATGCACATGAGGTTATTCATTTAGCACTCACTTACAAAACTGTTCAAAAACAAATGGAGCAACCTTTTCCTTTAAATGAATAAATAAATAGAGACGCCTAACAAAGAAATGAAATTTGAGACCACCAGCGTCTCTGCAGGTTTGCTCCAGATTTTTGTGATTTGTTCTAGATTTTTGTTATCTGTATTTTTTTTAGGGAAATTTGAGGATTTGCCACGCCTTTAATTACACTTTGAGGATTTGCCCCCGTTTACCCTATAAAAGGATTTGCCATGCATTTGCTGTAATCTCGAGGATTTGCCCTTGACGAGACGGGCCACAGCAAAATGACCAACAAACCCTTGTGTTGATCTATGTGAGAGGCAGCCAAAACCCCGATCGTTCTGTCCCAGATATCACACTCGTCTGGTACAATTTAGGCGGCAGCGGCGAAGGTGACCTCGATCTCCACGACGACAGCGCCGGCGCCGGCGGCTGCAACCTGATAAGATGTGGCACTATATGCCCTTCCTTCGACCATCACCTGCTCCCCCAAGGTCGTTGTTCCTCTAGTGCAACATGTCAATACGTCCATCTTTTGCCTTAGTATGAGTCTGAACCAACTCCTAGATTTATTCCCAAAACATAGTTAATCAACAAACTCGAAAAAAAAGCATCTCTAGATTTTCTGCAAAATCAGAGTCCTGCCATTATCTCCCACTTGATTGTTAACTAGTAAATGCACACGTACGTGTAATCTTAGGATTTGTTTTTGTTTCTTCTAGTTAGAAGTCATATATTTATCATCATGTTGAGGGTCTAATGATGTAACGAAGTCCCACTAACCGAAATTCATGCAAACATAATGTAGTATACTACTTGACCTACAATTCTCAGTGTAAATTTACAAATACAATATACGTCGTCTACTATAGTAAACCTTGATAAGCTTAAACTACTGATCTTTATACAAGACATAAGAAACATCTGACACTAAGTAATGAATACACATGAATTTAAAACATCAAGCAAGAAAATTACCCATTATTGTTAGATTAACTCTACCTTTTTATTAATCCACAACTGATTCCTCTTAAACCTAAAAAATCATCAAAATCTTCAGTGTCTGCATCCCCTATTCCTATTTGCCGCTGCGGTCAAGCTGTGATGTTTGCGTCCTCTTCATGGGCCAATGTTGCCAAAAACCTCCCATGTTTTCGTTTACTGAGTTGTGGTGTTTGCAGACCAAAATTATGGCAGCAGCTGCGCTTGCATTATGGGTGCAACAACAATGGCAGCGTGAGGACAAACCTGAATCTTCTTTAGAAAACTGGCACCTAAAGGCATTGTCTATCTCACACCACCAGCGTCAACTCCATCTCTTCATACAAATGGGTTAAACATTATACAGAATCCTATGTGGTTAATTGTACAGGCAAGTAACCAGATGGGGGGGGGGGCACATACCTCATCCTTAAGCTGTGAGAGGGCAAAAGTTCCAACTGATCCACTACCCGACTGCTATCAAAAGTTCCAATTAAGTGCTGAAAGTTCTTGTTTTATGGAGCATCATCTATATGAGAATGTAGTGACCCGGCCTAAAATCGGCCAAGTCTCCGTGTATCGGTACCATCCCAAGATCATGCCGGCACACACAGTGCATTGATGAAAATTTCAAAGTTCAATCACACCTGATTTATTACATGATTCTCATATAGTCTTTATTACAATAGAATAAATTCGGTCGAAGGCCGACTCATGAGGAAAAATTAAATGCTGCGGAAACGTAGACGATAAGCGAGTCCATCCGACTCCATAGGGCAATCACCGGGCGTGGATCGTAGCCTCACTCCTGATCGGAAAACTCCTCTGCAACATGAGACGTTGTAGCCGTGTAGGTCAGCATTTTGAATATGCCGGCAAGTCATAGAGAAAGACAATAATAACAACACTAATACTATATACAATTTGGCTATGGGGCTCTAAGGTTAAGTTTTTGCGAAAACGCCAATTTTCCCTACAACAAAAGGACTTGTTTGCAGTTACTACAAAATGTTGGTTGTTAATGAGATGGTTCCGCCAACCAGTGTCTCATACCCGAAATCATCATAACCCATCAATTTATTATGTTTGGTGTTGAGATTTCAGAAATACTCCAATTCCAGAGGCTCAGTTGTCTGTAACCGGTGACATGGCTAATCGATTAGATTTCACTCTGCAGAGTCTTGTGCATTTTACCCACAAGAATCGTTCCCTCCTTTATGTCCTCGCACTGCCTGCTGTTTGAAGACGGGACGAACGAAACAAGGTCTTTCGTAGAGATCCTCTGGGCCACTGCCGGTGCCCATCCATGTCCTACCGCTCTTCTACATCTGTTGGCACCGTCCGTCCAGATTCACGCCTAGGGTCGACCAAGCCAGAGCCCATAATGGCTTGCAGCTCCACATGTAACACTACAAAAAAATACACTTCCGTGATGATACGTGTTTGTCATAGTAGGTCACGTTTTCTGTCATGCATGTACATCCATGACGATTTTATGACAGAATCAAGATAGTCATACCTGTGCTGTCGTAGAAGTGTTCCATGACATTACCAAAATTATCATCACGGAAGTGTCCACTTCCATGACGATAAATCGCGCGTCACAGAAGTGCTTTTGTCAAGGGTGACCGACACGTGGCATCCATTGTAACGGGTCGCTGTTAAGCTATCGGTTCCGGTTTTCGATCCGATAACCCATTAACAGCCCGGACCAATGGGAAATTTCCACGTGTAAAATTCTAATTGGCCGGAGGAAACACGTGTCAGCTCGTTAGTGGGTCAGATAGGCGCCTATGATATGTCTACACGTGCGACGGCCCACCACTGGCCCATTTAGCTTACAAAGGCCGGCCGGTTTGACTTGGTCAAAAGTTAGCGGGCTGGCCCATGAAAAGCCTGTTAACGGTCTCTTCGCAAATAGCCCATTTTACGGCCCGGTAACTCACGGCCTGTTAGGGCCTACCCGAAATCGGCCCAATAAGGTCATGTGGACCGTCGAATATAACACTAGCTCGTTTCACTTTCGACCCATGTATGTCCCACAACGTCTTTCGGCCCATATGAGGCCTTCGTCTCTTTAGGCTTTTGGCACTGTTAGTGGACAGGTACTAACCCACTGCAGCAAGAGCTGACATTGCGGTTATAGTTGCCTCGCCACCTTTGATACATCTCCAACGTATCTATAATTTTTGATCGTTCCATGCTATTATATTATCTGTTTTGGATGTTAATGGGCTTATTTATACATTTTTATATTATTTTTGGGACTAACCTACTAACCCAAGGCCCAGTGCAAATTGCTGTTTTTTTGCCTATTTCAGTGTTTCGCAGAAAAGGAATATCAAACGGAATCCAAACGGAATAAAAACTTTGGGAGAGTTATTTTTGGAACAAATGTGATCTAGGGAACTTGGAGTGGACGTCAAGCAACCAACGAGGAGGCCACAAAGTAGGGGGCGCGCCTACCCCCCTGGGCGCGCCCTCCCCCTCGTGGGGCCCTCGTGGCTCCACCGACCTACTTCTTCCTCCTATATATATTCATATACCCCGAAAACATCCAGGAGCACCACGAAACCCTATTTCCACCACAGCAACCTTCTGTACCCAAGAGATCCCATCTTGGGGCCTTTTCCGGAGCTCCACCGGAGGGGAATCGATCACGGAGGGGCTCTACATCAACTCCATGGCCCCTCCGATGATGTGTGAGTAGTTTACCTCAGACCTTTGGGTCCATAGTTATTAGCTAGATGGCTTCTTCTCTCTCTTTGGATCTCAATACAATGTTCTCCTTGATCTTCTTGGAGATCTATTTGATGTAACTCTTTTTGCGATGTGTTTATCAAGATCCGATGAATTGTGGGTTTATGATCCAATTTATCTATGAACAATATTTGATTCTTCTCTGAAATCTTTTATGTATGATTGGTTATCTTTGCAAGTCTCTTCGAATTATCAGTTTGGTTTGGCCTACTAGATTGATCTTTCTTGCAATGGAAGAAGTGCTTAGCTTTGGGTTCAATCTTGCGGTGTCCTTTCCCAGTGACAGCAAGGGCAGCAAGGCACGTATTGTATTGTTGCCATCGAGGATAAAAAGATGGGGTTTATATCATATTGCTTGAGTTTATCCCTCTACATCATGTCATCTTGCCTAATGCATTACTCTGTTCTTATGAACTTAATACTCTAGATGCATGCTGGATAGCGGTCGATGTGTGGAGTAATAGTAGTAGATGCAGAATCGTTTCGGTCTACTTATCGCGGACATGATGCCTATATACATTATCATGCCTAGATATTCTCATAATTATGCACTTTTCTATCAATTGTTCGACAGTAATTTGTTCACCCACCATAATACTTATGCTATCTTGAGAGAAGCCACTAGTGAAACCTATGGCCCCCGGGTCTATTCTCCATTATATTAATCTCCCGTCAACAAGCTATTTCTATTACCATTTATTTTGCAATCTTTACTTTCAATCTATATCATAAAAATACCAAAAATATTTATCTTATTGTTATTATCTCTATGAGATCTCACTCTCGTAAGTGACCGTGAAGGGATTGACAACCCCTTTATCGCGTTGGTTGTGAGGTTCTTATTTGTCTGTGTAGGTACGAGGGACTTGCGTGTAGTCTCCTACTGGATTGATACCTTGGTTCTCAAAAACTGAGGGAAATACTTATGCTACTTTGCTTCATCACCCTTTCCTCTTCAAGGGAAAACCAACGCAGTGCTCAAGAGGTAGCAAGAAGGATTTCTGGCACCGTTGCCGGGGAGATCTACGCACAAGTCAAGACATACCAAGTACCCATCACAAACTCTTATCCATCGCATTACATTATTTGCCATTTTCCTCTTGTTTTCCTCTCCCCCACTTCACCCTTGCCGTTTTATTCGCCCTCCTTTTCCGTTCCCCTTCTATTTTCTAGTTCATCTCTTTTTCGCTTGCTTCTTGTGTGCTTGTGTGTTGGATTGTTTGTCACGATGGCTCAAGATAATACTAAATTGTGTGACTTTTCTAATACCAACAATAATAATTTTATTAGCACTCCGATTTCTCCTCTTACCAATGCTGAATCTTGTGAAATTAATGCCGCTTTGCTGAATCTTGTCATGAAAGATCCGTTTTCCGGCCTTCCTAGTGAAGATGCCGCTACCGATCTAAACAACTTTGTTGATTTATGTGATATGCAAAAGAAGAAAGATGTGGATAATGATATTGTTAAATTGAAGCTATTCCTGTTTTCACTTAGAGATCGTGCTAAAACTTGGTTTTCTTCTTTGCCTAAAAACAGTATCGATTCATGGAATAAGTGCAAAGATGCTTTTATCTCTAAGTATTTTCCTCCCGCTAAGATCATCTCTCTTAGAAACAATATTATGAATTTTATGCAACTTGATCATGAACATGTTGCACAAGCATGGGATAGGATGAAATTAATGATATGTAATTGCCCCACACATGGTTTGAATCTTTGGATCATTATACAAATTTTTTATGCCGGATTGAATTTTGCTTCTAGAAATATTTTAGATTCGGCCGCGGGAGGCACTTTAATGGAAATCACTTTAGGAGAAGCTACTAAACTCCTAGATAATGTTATGGTTAATTATTCTCAATGGCACACTGAAAGATCCACTAGTAAAAAGGTGCATGCTATAGAAGAAATTAATGTTTTGAGTGGAAAGATGGATGAACTTATGAAATTGTGTGCTAATAAGAGTGTTTCTTCTGATCCTAATGATATGCCTTTGTCTACTTTGATTGAGAATAATAATGAATCTATGGATGTGAATTTTGTTGGTAGGAACAATTTTGGTAATAATACATATAGAGGTAATTTTAATCCTAGTCCATTTCCTAGTAATTCCTCTAATAATTATGGTAATTCCTACAACAATTCTTATGGAAATTATAATAAGATGCCCTCTGATTTTGAATCTAATATTAAAGAATTTATTAGTTCGCAAAAGAGTTTCAATATCTTGATTGAAGAAAAATTGTCTAAGATTGATGAGTTGGCTAGGAACGTGGATAGAATTTCTCTTGATGTTGATTCTTTGAAGCTTAGATCTATTCCACCTAAGCATGATATCAATGAGTCTCTCAAAGCTATGACAATTTCCATTGATGAGTGCAAGGAAAGAACCTCTAGGATGCGTGCTAAAAATGATTGCTTTATGAAAGCGTGTTCTTCTAGTTTTGATGATAATAAGGATGAAGATCTAAAAGTGACTGATGTGTCCCCTATTAAATCTTTGTTTTGCAATATGAATCTTGATAATGATGGGACTGGACATGAGTCAAATTTAGTTAAAAGACGCCCCAATGATTCGGAGTTTTTAGATCTTGATGCAAAAATTGGTCAAAGTGGGATTGATGAGGTTAAAACTTTCATAGCAATGAACCCACTATTTTGGATTTCAAGGAATTTAATTATAATAATTGTTCTTTAATAGATTGTATTTACTTGTTGCAATCCGTGCTAAATTCTCCGCATGCTTATAGTCAAAATAAAGCTTTTACTAAGCATATCGTTGATGCTTTAATGCAATCTTATGAAGAAAAGCTTGAATTGGAAGTTTCTATCCCTAGAAAACTTCATGATGAGTGGGAACCTAATATTAAAATTAATATTAAAGATCATGAATGCTATGATTTATGTGATTGGGTGCTAGCATTTCCACGATTCCAAAAACTTTGTGTGATGTGTTTGGTTTTCGTGAATTTGATGATTGTTCTTTAAATTTGCACCTCGCGGATTCCACTATTAAGAAACCTATGGGAAGGATTAATGATGTTCTTATTGTTTCAAATAGGAATTATGTGCCCAAAGATTTCATTGTTCTTGATATTGATTGCAATCCTACATGTCCTATTATTCTTGGTAGGCCTTTCCTTAGAACGATTGGTGCAATTATTGATATGAAGGATGGGAATATTAGATTCCAATTTCCGTTAAGGAAAGGCATGGAACACTTTCCTAGAGAGAAAATTAAATTACCTTATGAATCTATTATGAGAGACACTTATGGGTCGCATACCAAAGATGATAATACCTAGATCTATTCTCGCTTTTATGCCTAGCTAGGGGCGTTAAACGATAGCGCTTGTTGGGAGGCAACCCAATTTTATTTTTGTTCCTTGCCTTTTGGTTATGTTTAGTAATAAATAATTCATATAGCCTCTGTTTAGATGTGGTTTTATTCTTTTAATTAGTGGTTGTGCCAAGTAGAACCTTTGGGAAGACTTGGGGAAAGTCTTTGCGATCTTGCTGTAAAAAACAGAAACTTTAGCGCTCACGAGATTTGCTGCCATTTTTTTTACTGGAGAGTGAGATTAAGTTGATTATTTTTGAAGATGATTAATAGATAAATTCCTAACGTCAAGAAATTTATTTTAGAATTCTTGGGTTACAGAAGTATTTGAAACCTACCGATTACTACAGACTGTTCTGTTTTTGACAGATTCTGTTTTTCGTGTGTTGTTTGTTTATTTTGATGAATCTATGGCTAGTATCGGAGGTTATGAACCATAGAGAAGTTGGAATACAGTAGGTTTAACACCAATATAAATAAAGAATGAGTTCATTACAGTACCTTAAGTGGTGGTTTATTTTCTTTTACTAACGGAGCTCATGAGATTTTCTGTTTAAGTTTTGTGTTGTGAAGTTTTCAAGTTTTGGGTAAAGATTTGATGGATTATGGAACAAGGAGTGGAAAGATCCTAAGCTTGGGGATGCCCATGGAACCCCAAGGTAAAATTCAAGGACAACCAAAATCCTAAGCTTGGGGATGCCACGGAAGGCATCCCCTCTTTCGTCTTTTTCTATCGGTAACTTTACTTAAGACCATATTTTTATTCACCACATGATATGTGTTTTGCTTGGAGCGTCTTGTATGATTTGAGTCTTTGCTTTTTAGTTTAACACAATCATACTTTCTGTACACACCTTTTGGGAGACACACACATGAATTGAAATTTATTAGAATACTTTATGAGCTTCACTTATATCTTTTGAGCTAGATAATTTTGCTCTAGTGCTTCACTTATATCTTTTAGAGCACGGTGGTGGTTTTATTTTATAGAAATTATTGATCTCTCATGCTTAACTTATATTATTTTGAGAGTCCTTTAGAACAGCTTGGTAATTTGCTTTGGTTATGAATCTAGTCCTAATATGATAGGCATCCAAGATGGGTATAATAAAAACTATCATAGAAAGTGCATTCAATACTATGAGAAGTTTGATACTTGATAATTGTTTTGAGATATAAAGGTGGTGATATTAGAGTGTGCTAGTTGAGTAATTGTAAATTTGAGAAATACTTGTGTTGAAGTTTGCAAGTCACGTAGCATGCACTATGGTAACCGTTGTGTAACAAATTTGAGACATGAGGTGTTCTTAGATTGTCTTCCTTATGAGTGGCGGTCGGGGACGAGCGATGGCCTTTTCCTACCAATATATCCCCCTAGGAGCATGCACGTAGTGCTTGGTTTTTGATGACTTGTAGATTTTTGCAATAAGTATGTGAGTTCTTTATGACAAATGTTGAGTCCATGGATTATACGCACTCTCACCCTTCCATCATTAATAGCCTTTTCGGTACCGTGCATTGCCCTTTCTCACCTTGAGAGTTGGTGCAAACTTCGCCGGTGCATCCAAATCCCGTGATATGATACGCTCTATCACACATAAATCTCCTTATATCTTCCTCAAAACAGCTTACCTACCTATTATGGCATTTCCGTAGCCATTCCGAGATATATTGCCATGCAACTTTCCATCGTTTCATTTATGACACGCTTCATCATTGTCATATTGCTTTGCATGATCATGTAGTTGACATCGTATTTGTGGAAAAGCCACCATGCATAAATTTTCATACATGTCACTCTTGATTCATTGCCCTTCCTGGTACACCGCCGGAGGCATTCATATAGAGTCATATTTTGTTCTAGTATCGAGTTGTAATCATTGAGTTGTAAATAGATAGAAGTGTGATGATCATCATTAATAGAGCATTGTCCCAAATAAAAAAAGAGAAAGGCCAAAAAAAGGGAAGGCCCAAAAAAATAAAAAAATTAAAAAGGGACAATGCTACTATCCTTTTTTCCACACTTGTGCTTCAAAGTAGCACCATGATCTTTATGATAGAGAGTCTCTTGTTTTGTCACTTTCATATACTTGTGGGAATTTTTCATTATAGAACTTGGCTTGTATATTCGAACAATGGGCTTCCTCAAATGCCATAGGTCTTCGTGAGCAAGCAAGTTGGATGCACACCCACTTAGTTTCTCTTGTTGAGCTTTCATACATTTATAGCTCTAGTGCATCTGTTGCATGGCAATCCCTATTCCTTGCATTGCCATCAATTTATGGGCATCTCCCTAGCCCGTTGATTAGCCTCGTCGATGTGAGACTTTCTCCTTTTTTGTCTTCTCCACATAACCCCCTATCATTATTCTATTCCACCCATAGTGCTATATCCGTGGGTCACGCTCATGTATTGCGTGAAAGTTGAAAAAAGTTTGAGATTACTAAAGTATGAAACAATTGCTTGGCTTGTCATCGGGGTTGTGCAAGATGAGAGCATTCTTGTGTGACGAAAATGGAGCATGACCAAACTATATGATTTTCTAGGGATGAACTTTCTTTTGCCATGTTATTTTGAGAAGACATGATTGCTTAGTTAGTATGCTTGAAGTATTATTATTTTTATGTCAATATTAAACTTTTGTCTTGAATCTTTCGGATCTGAATATTCAAGGCACAATAAATAAAATTACATTGAGAATTATGCTAGGTACCATTCCACATCAAAAATTCTGTTTTTATCAATTTTGGATGTTAATGGGCTTGATACGTCTCCAACGTATCTATAATTTTTGGTTGTTCCATGCTATTATATTATCAATTTTGGATGTTAATGGGCTTATTTATACACTTTTATATTATTTTGGGACTAACCTACTAACCCAAGCAGGAATTAAGCTTGGGGATGCTTGATACGTCTCCAACGTATCTATAATTTTTGGTTGTTCCATGCTATTATATTATCAATTTTGGATGTTAATGGGCTTATTTATACACTTCTATATTATTTTGGGACTAACCTACTAACCCAAGGCCCAGTGCAAATTGCTGTTTTTTGCCTATTTCAGTGTTTGTAGAAAAGGAATATCAAACGGAATAAAACCTTCGGGAGAGTTATTTTTGGAATAAACGTGATCCAGGGAACTTGGAGTGGACGTCAAGCAACCAACGAGGAGGCCACGAGGCAGGGGGGCGCGCCTACCACCTGGGCGTGCCCTCCCCCCTCGTGGCTCCACCGACCTACGTATGATTACATGGCAATATATCTATGAACAAGTTTATCTATGAACAATATTTGATTCTTCTCTAAAATCTTTTATGTATGATTAGTTATCTTTGCAAGTCTTATCAGTTTGGTTTGTCCTACTAGACTGATCTTTCTTGCAATGGGAGAAGTGCTTAGCTTTGGGTTCAATCTTGCGGTGTCCTTTCCCAGTGACAGCAGGGGCAGCAAGGCATGTATTGTATTGTTACCATCGAGGATAAAAAGATGGGGTTTATATCATATTGCTTGAGTTTATCCCTCTACATCATGTCATCTTGCCTAATGCATTACTCTATTCTTATGAACTTAATACTCTAGATGCATGCTGGATAGCAGTCGATGTGTGGAGTAATAGTAGTAGATGCAGAATCGTTTTGGTCTACTTGTCGCGGACATGATGCCTATATACATGATCATGCCTAGATATTCTCATAATTATGCCCTTTACTATCAATTTCTCGACAGTAATTTGTTCACCCATCGTAATACTTATGCTATCTTGAGAGAAGCCACTAGTGAAACCTATGGCCCCCGGGTCTATTCTCCATTATATTAATCTCCCGTCAACAAGCTATTTCTATTACCATTTATTTTGCAATCTTTAATTTCAATCTATATCATAAAAATACCAAAAATATTTATCTTATTGTTATTATCTCTATGAGATCTCACTCTCGTAAGTGATCGTGAAGGGATTGACAACCCCTTTATCGCGTTGGTTGCGAGGTTCTTATTTTTTTGTGTAGGTACGAGGGACTTGCGTGTAGTCTCCTACTGGATTGATACCTTGGTTCTCAAAAACTGAGGGAAATACTTACGCTACTTTGTTGCATCACCCTTTCCTCTTCAAGGGAAAACCAACACAGTGCTCAAGAGGTAGCAACCTTCAGAAGGTGGAAGGTGGCGGTTCCGCCACTTTTTTCATAGCTTGCTGAAAAGTTGAGTTTTTTACATTAGTAGTACCAGAACAGAAGATATTAAGGAGGCAGCAAATCCAAACAAAATAGCTTTGGTCTATATACAATACTTATTCTGATGAACCCATGTAAAATAATAGTTGTATTTTACTGCAAAGTACATAATAAAACCAGGTTCCAAACATATGACCATGTACCATGGCTAATGTATTGTCTATTTCTTCACATTGTATTGACAGCTAAGGATAAAGAGACAAAGTTTATAATACAGTAAGCATAGTATGACATCATTCATATCACAAAACAACTAAGAACATACAAATAGGCAATTGTAATGTTGTGTGGGCAAGTCCAGCACGGAACTAGATTGCAGGTCAAGATCAAAGGAACATCACTCCTCTCTTTTAAACCTTGTAAGGTGCAATGATACGCTAAGAAAATTGTGTATAAAATTGAAAAGAGTAATAGACATTGGCTGCAAACCATGCAGTTCAAGGCACAAGTCAGAGTAAGTAGTAGTTAAAATGCATGAGGATCAAGGACTTACAACAGCGGCTTTGACTCGTGTAGTCATGCCCTTCGTCTTGCTGGTGTGACAGTCCTTGAAGATTTCCATAGCATTTGGTTCAGGTACTTTTTGGTCCTTGCGGGTGAGGGAGTCCTGGATTAGGGGGTGTTCGGATGGCCGGACTATACCTTCAGCCGGACTCCTGGATTATGAAGATACAAGATTGAAGACTTCGTCCCGTGTCCGGGAGGGACTTTCCTTGGCGTGGAAGGCAAGCTTGGCGATACGGATATGCAGATCTCCTACCATTGTAACCGACTCTATGTAACCCTAACCCTACCCGGTGTCTATATAAGCCGGAGGGTTTTAGTTCGTAGGACAACATACACATCAACAATCATACCATAGGCTAGCTTCTAGGGTTTAGCCTCCTCGATCTCGTGGTAGATCTACTCTTGTACTACCCATACCATCAATATTAATCAAGCAGGACGTAGGGTTTTACCTCCATCGAGAGGGCCCGAACCTGGGTAAAACTTCGTGTCCCTTGTCTCCTGTTACCATCCGGCCTAGACGCACAGTTCGGGACCCCCTACCCGAGATCCGCCGGTTTTGACACCGACAGCGGGCTTTCCTCTGCATTTGGAACAAGTCAATATAGATCTGATAATATGGTACAACAAAAAGAGTGAAACAACAGCTAATTACAAGAGCCTCGCAGTGTGCAATATAGCTACAAGATCCCGTCGTCTGTTGGAATTTCACTTTCGTACGGTTGGCCTTGTTCTTTGAACAGTTCACCTACAAGAAGATAGATTTGTGTGGCACATGCATAAATAGGACTTCAACATGTGATCTGACCACATGCATATATATATATATAATGTACATGATACTTTGGATCAGACCAGTGTTTAACGAGGCCTCTCCAGTCCTCATCCGATATATTTTCCACTTGAGATGTTTGGGCAAGTTCACCATTAGCCTTGCCTTCAAAGTGAGTTTTTCTCAAGTTATACCGATACTGTCGGAGAGCAGACTTGAAAACATGGGTGCAAGCTTGTCTGGTTGCATCATCTTGGCTATCCAACTTGAACCTCATCTATTGAAAATTATGGGAGTCTCATTATCAGCAACCTAGAAAGTATGGGACAAAGCAAGACGATATTACTAGTTTCCATACATAACCATACTTACAGATAAATGCTCAAGGAAGGTGTTGAACTGGGTTTCTTCTTTGTCATTACTATACTGAATCCATGTTGGGAGGATACGTACATGACACCTAATGGCAACCACTGATTTTGATACTAACTTGGCTGACTCTGTAGCATCACATGGCCTTTTTAAACCTGCCTCAAAACGGATCTCCATTCTTCCTCCTCTAGATTTAGTTAACCTATCGAGCATTATCCCTGATGTTTGTTTCCTCTTGCACCTAGGTGCTAGTCCAACAACAAACATATGAAGTGTTAGTGTACACCAAACTGTGAGACTACATATAAAGAAACATGCAACTGTAACTTGACTCCAGCAACTACCTTCTTGCTGCAGAAGCTCACAAAGTTCATCTGATCTTGCCAACTCGTCTTATGTCAAGAGTGCTTCGGAAGTAGTGTCAGGTGGCAAGGGAGCTTGGGAACGTGCTGCTAGCTGAGTTGACCAACGAGTAAATCGTGCAGCTGGTGGTACTGTGGAAGGTGTTGCAACAACTAGGGCTGTCTCTGCTTGTTTTGTGATAGCTATTTGTTTCTGTTTGGCTTGTTCTGCAGCTCTTGTAGCACGGGATACCCTGTTTGTACAATTTTCCACTGGACTTTGACCTTCTATTACACCATCAGTACTAGCAGAATCTGTAGGATTCTTCCGCTTCCCTTTCCCTCTCATTTTGTGTTGCTTCCTATTTCTCTGTGCCATGTTAAGTCAAGCCGACAAGAAAAACGAATAACAATTTAGTTCTTTAGAACAAATTGATGCATGATACAGACGAACTGAACTTTTATGGTAGACAACCACATGATAGGAGGATGTAATATGTATGAAAAACAGGACGTCATGAGATAACCAGAACTATGATGTGTAAACTAAGCAGAAGACATTTCACTAAATTAGAAGCAATGCAATGGCAGGTAGATACCATATGAAAGATGCTACAAATATCGCTCTGCCAAGTTAACATTGTCTCATCATAAATGGCGTTTAAACAAATGTGAAGCTGTACAAGAAATAAATCGTATGCAAGATGCAAACAACATCACACTACCAAGTTAAAGGTCTCTCTCCATTAGTGCCATTGCATATTCACAGCTTATGATGTGTAAACTAAGGAGAAGGCATTTCAACAAATTAGAAACAATGAAAGCTAGACACCCATATGAAAGATGCAACTAATTTCACTCTACCAAGTTAAAATTGTCTCATCATAAGTGCCATTTCAACAAATTAGAAGTAGTACAAGCTAGAAAAGAATGCGAGATGTAACCTATATTACACTCCCAATTCAAACGTGTCTTATGATAAGTGATTGTTGCAGGTTACACAACAGTAGTACTTTGATGTAAGAACATGGTGTGATAGACATATATTGTATGTTCTAGAAACATGAACACGTGTCTTATTCACAAGTATAATGTGTAAAGTAAGCAGATGGAATTCAACAAAATTAGAAGCAGTACAAGCTAGACATCATACATAACATGCAACCACATATAACAGTGCCAAGTTAGAGGGAGCACCTATGATGGTGCACTAGGGGAGACGTGCTCATCATCAACACAACTATGTTGAGTGTCTATGCATGTGTTGTCTTGGAAATCATCTTGGGGGGATGGAGGAGTAGAATCTGTAGAGGCCCTCAGTTTGGAAGGAGCACCTTTATCCGCTGCCTTGCTAACTTCCTTCCGCCTTATTATTTTGAATTGTCAAGTAAAATCGACAAGAAAAAGCAATAAAATTCACTCTTGAGAACTCATTCGTGCATGATACCGACAATCACTACTTTGATGTAAGGCAAACACATGATAAAAGGATAGAATAATATGAAAAATAGGACGACATGGCATATTCACAACTGTTTGTGTAAACTAAGAAGAAACCATTTCAACAAATAAGAAGCAATGCAAGCTAGACACGACATGAAAGATGCAACAAATATGGCTCTGCCAAGTTAAAAGCGCCCCATCGTAAATGACATTTCAACAAATTAGAAGCAGCGCATGCTATATATCATATGAAAGATGCTACTAATATCACACTGTATATACTAAAGGTGTCTCGTCATATTGATTGATGCAGGATACAAAAAACAATAGTTTTATGTAAGGACATGCTTAATAGACAGATGTACTATGTATTAAAAATAGGAAGGCATGTCACATTAATAGGTATAATGTATAAACTAAGAAGAATAGCACATGGAATTTATCCAGATTGGAAGAATTACAATCTAGACACCATATGCAACATGCAAGCACATATCACGCTCCCAAGTTAGAGCAAGCACCCGCGATGCTAGTGTAGGGGAAATGCAGTAATCAACTATAGAGTTACATTCACTATCTTCATCTAGCCTTGCTGTTTCTTAAGAATCATGTGGGGAGGCTGACACTGCATTCTTTAAATGAGGATCTTTTCTCACAGTAGTCCACTGGCCTGACTGCCTCATCATAAGTGATTGATGAGGGATACACAAGAACATTAGTTTGATATAAGAACATGGTTAATAGACAGATGTACTAGTATGTACCAAAAGCAGGAAGGCATGTCATATTCAAAGGTATAGTGTGTAAGCTAAGCAGATGCAATTTAACCAAATTGGAAGCAATACAAGCTAGACATCCGGCTGGAGTGGTGAGCATGATCATCTAGGACCTGAGAGCCTGGTGGGAGGTGGGCTGCTGTAACATCCCAAATTTTCAATTTGGAATGTTATACATAGTCATCCATGCATACCATATTTTATTCAGATTTCGTCTCACAATCCTCAAAATCCTAAGCAATTCAAGGACCCTCTGAGAGAGTTGGGGATTTCTGTTGGGGAACGTAGCAGAATTTTAAAATTTTCTATGCATCACCAAGATCAATCTATGGAGTCATCTAGAAATGAGGGAGAGGGGAGTGCATCTACATACCCTTGTAGATCGCGCGCGGAAGCGTTCAAGAGAACGGGGTTGATGGAGTCGTACTCGTCGTGATCCAAATCACCGATGACCTAGCGCCGAACGGACGACACCTCCGCATTCAACACATGTATGGTTGGGAAGACATCTCCTCCAACTTGATCCAGCAAGGGGGAAGGAGAGGTTGATGAAGATCCAGCAGCACGACGGTGTGGTGGTGGAAGCAACGGTGATCTCGGTAGGGCTTCGCCAAGCTTAGGGAGAGGGAGGAGTGTCACGAGAGGGAGAGGGAGGCGCCAGGGGCTAGGGTGTGGCTTCCCTCCCCCCACTATTTATAGGACCCCTAGGGGGCGCCGGCCCTAGGAGATTGAATCTCCAAGGGGGGCGGCGGCCAAGGGGGGTGGAGTGCCCCCTAAACCAAGTGGGGCGCCCCCACCCCTAGGGTTTCCAACCCTAGGCGCAGGGGAGGCCCATGGGGGCGCACCAGCCCATCTAGGGCTGGTTCCCCTCCCACTTCAGCCCATGGGGCCCTCCGGGATAGGTGGCCCCACCCGGTGGACCCCCGGGACCCTTCCGGTGGTCCCGGTACAATACCGATTACCCCGAAAACCTTCCCGATGGCCGAAACTTGACTTCCTATATATAAATCTACACCTCCGGACCAATCCGGAACTCCTCGCGACGTCCGAGATCTCATCCGGGACTCCGAACAACTTTCGGGTTACCGTATACTAATATCTCAACAACCCTAGCGTCACCGAACCTTAAGTGTGTAGACCCTACAGGTTCGGGAGACACGCAGACATGACCGAGACGACTCTCCGGCAATAACAAACAGCGGGATCTGGATACCCATGCTGGCTCCCACATGTTCCTCGATGATCTCATCGGATGAACCACGATGTCAAGGATTCGATCAATCCGTATGCAATTCCCTTTGTCAATCGGTACGTTACTTGCCCAAGACTCGATCATCGGTATCCCAATACCTCGTTCAATCTCGTTACCGGCAAGTCACTTTACTCGTACCGTAATGGATGATCCCGTGATCAACCACTTGGTCACATTGAGCTCATTATGATGATGCATTACCGAGTGGGCCCAGAGATACCTCTCCGTCATACGAACTAACAAATCCCAGTCTCGATTCGTGCCAACCCAACAGACACTTTCAGAGATACCCATAGTGTACCTTTATAGTCACCCAGTTATGTTGTGACATCTGGCACACCCAAAGCACTCCTACGGTTTCCGGGAGTTGCACAATCTCATGGTCTAAGGAAATGATACTTGACATTCGGAAAAGCTATAGCAAACGAACTACACGATCTTTGAGCTATGCTTAGGATTGGGTCTTGTCCATCACATGATTCTCCTAATGATGTGATCCCATTATCAATGACATCCAATGCCCATAGTCAGGAAACCATGACTATCTTTTGATCAATGAGCTAGTCAACTAGAGGCTCACTAGGGACGTGTTGTGGTCTATGTATTCACACATGTATTACAATTTCCGGATAACACAATTATAGCATGAACAATAGAAAATTATCACGAACAAAGAAATATAATAATAACCATTTTATTATTGCCTCTAGGGCATATTTCCAACAGTCTCCCACTTGCACTAGAGTCAATAGTCTGGTTACATTGTGATGAATCGAACACCCATGCAGTTCTGGTGTTGATCATGTTTTGCTCTAGGGAGAGGTTTAGTCAACGGATCTGCCACATTCAGGTCCGTATGTACTTTACAAATATCTATGTCTCCATTTTGAACACTTTCACGAATGGAGTTGAAGCGAAGCTTGATATGCCTGGTCTTCCTGTGAAACCTGGGCTCCTTGGCAAGGGCAATAGCTCCAGTGTTGTCACAGAAGAGAGTCATCGGGCCCGACGCATTGGGTATGACTCCTAGGATGGTAATGAACTCCTTCACCCAGATTGCCTCTTGTGCTGCCTCTGAGGCTGCCATATACTCCGCTTCACATGTAGATCCCGCCACAACGCTTTTGCTTGCAACTGCACCAGCTTACTGCCCCACCATTCAAAATATACACGTATCCGGTTTGTGACTTAGAGTCATCCAGATCTGTGTCGAAGCTAGCATAGACGTAACCCTTTACGACGAGCTCTTCATCACCTCCATAAACGAGAAACATATCCTTAGTCCTCTTCAGGTACTTCAGGATATTCTTGACCGCTGTCCAGTGTTCCATGCCGGGATTACTTTGGTACCTTCCTACCAAACTTACGGCAAGGTTTACATCAGGTCTGGTACATAGCATAGCATACATGATAGACCCTATGGCCGAGGCATAGGGGACGACACTCATCTTTTCTCTATCTTCTGCCGTGGTCGGGCATTGAGCCGTGCTCAATCTCGTACCTTGCAATACAGGCAAGAACCCCTTCTTTGACTGATCCATATTGAACTTCTTCAATATCTTGTCAAGGTACGTACTCTGTGAAAGACCAATGAGGCGTCTCGATCTATCTCTATAGATCTTGATGCCTAATATGTAAGCAACTTCTCCAAGATCCTTCATTGAAAAACACTTGTTCAAGTAGGCCTTTATGCTTTCCAAGAATTCTATATCATTTCCCATCAATAGTATGTCATCCACATACAGTATGAGAAATGCTACAGAGCTCCCACTCACTTTCTTGTAAATGCAGGCTTCTCCATAAGTCTGCGTAAACCCAAACGCTTTGATCATCTCATCAAAACGAATGTTCCAACTCCGAGATGCTTGCACCAGCCCATAAATCGAGCGTTGGAGCTTGCACACCTTGTCAGCATTCTTAGGATCGACAAAACCTTCCAGCTGCATCATATACAATTCTTCCTTAAGGAAACCATTAAGGAATGCCGTTTTGACGTCCATTTGCCATATCTCATAATCATAGAATGCGGAAATTGCTAACATGATTCGGACGGACTTCAGCTTCGCTACGGGTGAGAAAGTCTCATCGTAGTCAACCCCTTGAAGTTGTCGATAACCCTTAGCGACAAGCCGAGCTTTATAGATGGTCACATTACCATCCGCGTCTGTCTTCTTCTTAAAGATCCATTTATTTTCTATGGCTCGCCGATCATTGGGCAAGTCAGTCAAAGTCCATACTTCGTTTTCATACATGGATCCTATCTCGGATTTCATGAATTCCAGCCATTTGTCAGAATTTGGGCCCGCCATCGCTTCTTCATAGTTCGAAGGTTCACCGTTGTCTAACAACATGATTTCCAAGACAGGGTTGCCGTACCACTCTGGTGCGGAATGTGTCCTCGTGGACCTACGAAGTTCAGTAGCAACTTGATCTGAAGTTTCATGATCATCATCATTAACTTCCTCTCTAGTCGGTGCAGGCACCTCAGGAACATTTTCTTGAGCTGCGCCACTTACTGGTTCTAGAGGTAATACTTCATCAAGTTCTACTTTCCTCCCACTTATTTATTTGGAGAGAAACTCTTTCTCTAGAAAGGATCCATTCTTGGCAACAAAGATCTTGCCTTCGGATCTAAGGTAGAAGGTATACCCAATAGTTTCTTTAGGGTATCCTATGAAGACGCATTTTTTCGATTTGGGTTCGAGCTTTTTAGGTTGAAGTTTCTTGACATAAGCATCGCATCCCCAAACTTTTAGAAACGACGGCTTAGGTTTCTTCCCAATCCATAATTCATACGGCGTCGTCTCAACGGATTTCGATGGAGCCCTATTTAAAGTGAATGCGGCAGTCTCTAAAGCATAGCCCCAAAATGACAGCGGTAGATCGGTAAGAGACATCATAGATCGCACCATATCCAATAGAGTGCGATTACGATGTTCGGACACATCATTACACTGAGGTGTTCCAGGCGGCGTGAGTTGTGGAACTATTCCACATTTCCTTAAGTGTGTGCCAAATTCGTGACTCAAGTAATCTCCCCCACGATCTGATCGCAAGAACTTGATTTTCCTGTCACGTTGATTCTCGACCTCACTCTGAAATTCCTTGAACTTTTCAAAGGTCTCAGACTTGTGTTTCATTAATTAGACATATCCATATCTACTCAAGTCATCAGTGAGGGTGAGAACATAATGATAGCCACCGCGAGCCTCAACACTCATTGGACCGCACACATCAGTATGTATGATTTCCAATAAGTTGGTTGCTCGCTCCATTGTTCATGAGAATGGAGTCTTGGTCATTTTACCCATGAGGCATGGTTCGCACGTGCCAAATGGTTCGTAATCAAGAGACTCCAAAAGTACATCTGCATGGAGCTTCTTCATGCGTTTGACACCTATGTGACCAAGGTGCCAGTGCCACAAGTCTGTGGGACTATTATTATCAACCTTACATCTTTTGGTATTCACACTATGAATATGTGTAACATTACGCTCGAGATTCATTAAGAATAAACCATTCACCAGCGGAGCATGACCATAAAACATATCTCTCATATAAATAGAACAACCATTATTCTCGGATTTAAATGAGTAGTCATCTCGAATTAAACAAGATCCTGATACAATGTTCATGCTTAAAGCTGGCACTAAATAACAATTATTGAGGTTTAAAACTAATCCCATAGGTAAATGTAGAGGCAGCGTGCCGACAGCGATCACATCGACCTTGGAACCATTCCCGACGCGCATCGTCACCTCGTCCTTCGCCAGTCTCCGCTTATTCCGCAGCTCCTGCTTTGAGTTACAAATGTGAGCAACCGCACCGGTATCAAATACCCAGGAGCTACTACGAGTACCAGTAAGGTACACATCAATTACATGTATATCACATATACCTTTAGTGTTGTCGGCCTTCTTGTCCGCTAAGTATTTGGGGCAGTTCCGCTTCCAGTGACCACTTCCCTTGGAATAAAAACACTCAGTCTTAGGCTTGGGTCCATTCTTTGACTTCTTCCCGGCAACTTGCTTACCGGGCGTGGCAACTCCCTTGCCGTCCTTCTTGAAGTTCCTTTTATCCTTGCCTTTCTTGAACTTAGTGGTTTTATTCACCATCAACACTTGATGTTCCTTTTTGATTTCCACCTCCGCTGATTTCAGCATAGAATATACCTCAGGAATTGTCTTTTCCATCCCCTGCATATTGAATTTCATCACAAAGCTCTTGTAGCTCGGTGGAAGCGACTGAAGGATTCTGTCAATGACCGCGTCATCCGGGAGATTAACTCCCAGCTGAGTCAAGCGGTTATGCAACCCAGACATTTTGAGTATGTGCTCACTGACAGAACTGTTTTCCTCCATCTTACAACTGAAGAACTTGTCGGAGACTTCATATCTCTCGACCCGGGCATGAGCTTGGAAAACCATTTTCAGCTCTTCGAACATCTCATATGCTCCGTGTCGCTCAAAACACTTTTGGAGCCCTGGTTCTAAGCTGTAAAGCATGCCGCACTGAACGAGGGAGTAATCATCAGCACGTGACTGCCAAGCGTTCATAACGTCTTGGTTCTCTGGGATGGGTGTGTCACCTACCGGTGCTTCTAGGACATAATATTTCTTGGCAGCTATGAGGATGATCCTCAGGTTCCGGACCCAGTCCGTATAGTTGCTGCCATCATCTTTCAGCTCGGTTTGCTCTAGGAACGCATTGAAGTTGAGGACAACGTGGGCCATTTGATCTACAAGACATATTGTAAAGATTTTAGACAAAGTTCATGATAATTAAGTTCATCTAATCAAATTATTCAATGAACTCGCACTCAGATAGACATCCCTCTAGTCATCTAAGTGAAACATGATCCGAGTAAACTAGGCTGTGTCCGATAATCACGTGAGACGGACTAGTCAACATCGGTGAACATCTTCATGTTGATCGTATCTTCTATACGACTCATGCTCGACCTTTCGGTCTTCCGTGTTCCGAGGCCATGTCTGTACATGCTAGGCTCGTCAAGTTAACCTAAGTGTATTGCGTGTGTAAATCTGGCTTACACCCGTTGTATTCGAACGTTAGAATCTATCACACCCGATCATCACGTGGTGCTTTGAAACAACGAACCTTCGCAATGGTGCACAGTTAGGGGGAACACTTTCTTGAAATTATTACGAGGGATCATCTTATTTAAGCTACCATCGTTCTAAGCAAATAAGATGTAAAACATGATAAACATCACATGCAATCAAATAGTGACATGATATGGCCAATATCATTTGCTCCTTTTGATCTCCATCTTCGGGGCTTCATGATCATCGTTGTCACCGGCATGACACCATGATCTCCATCATCGTGTCTTCTTGAGGTTGTCTCGTCATCTATTACTTCTACTACTATGGCTAACGCTTTAGCAATAAAGTAAAGTAATTACATGATGTTTATGTTGACACGCAGGTCATAAATAAATAAAGACAACTCCTATGGCTCCTGCCGGTTGTCATACTCATCGACATGCAAGTCGTGATTCCTATTACAAGAACATGATCAATCTCATACATCACATACATCATTCATCACATCCTTTTGGCCATATCACATCACAAGGCACACGCTGCAAAAACAAGTTAGACGTCCTCTAATTGTTGTTGCAAGTTTTTACATGGCTGCTATAGGTTTCTAGCAAGAACGTTTCTTACCTACGCCAAAACCACAACGTGATATGCCAATTTCTATTTACCCTTCATAAGGACCCTTTTCATCGAATCTGATCCGACTAAAGTGGGAGAGACAGACACCCGCCAGCCACCTTATGCAACTAGTGCATGTCAATCGGTGGAACCAGTCTCACGTAAGCGTACGTGTAAGGTCGGTCCGGGCCGCTTCATCCCACGATGCCGCCAAATCAAGATAAGACTAGTAACGGCAAGAAAATTGACAATATCCACGCCACAAATGCTTAGTGTTCTACTCATGCATAGAAACTACGCATAAACCTAGCTCATGATGCCACTTTGGGGAACGTAGCAGAATTTTAAAATTTTCTACGCATCACCAAGATCAATCTATGGAGTCATCTAGCAACGAGGGAGAGGGGAGTGCATCTACATACCCTTGTAGATCGCGTGCGGAAGCGTTCAAGAGAACGGGGTTGATGGAGTCGTACTCGTCGTGATCCAAATCACCGATGACCTAGCGTCGAACGGACGGCACCTCCGCGTTCAACACACGTACGGTTGGGAAGACCTCTCCTCCAACTTGATCCAGCAAGGGGGAAGGAGAGGCTGATGAAGATCCAGCAGCACGACGGCGTGGTGGTGGAAGCAACGGTGATCTCGGCAGGGCTTCGCCAAGCTCAGGGAGAGGGAGGTGTGTCACGGGAGGGAGAGGGAGGTGCCAGGGGCTAGGGTGCGGCTGCCCTCCCTCCCCCCACTATTTATAGGACCCCTAGGGGGGCGCCGGCCCTAGGAGATTGAATCTCCAAGGGGGGGCGGCGGCCAAGGGGGGTGGAGTGCCCCCCAAGCCAAGTGGGGAGCCCCCACCCCTAGGGTTTCCAACCCTAGGCGCAGGGGATGCCCATGGGGGGGTGCACCAGCCCATCTGGGGCTGGTTCCCCTCCCACTTCAGCCCATGGGGCCCTCCGGGATAGGTGGCCCCACCCGGTGAACCCCCGGGACCCTTCCGGTGGTCCCGGTACAATACCGATTACCCCAAAAACCTTCCCGGTGGCCGAAACTTGACTTCCTATATATAAATATTCACCTCCGGACCAATCCGGAACTCCTCGTGACGTCCGGGATCTCATCCAGGACTCCGAACAATTTTCAGGTTACCGTATACTAATATCTCAACAACCCTAGCGTCACCGAACCTTAAGTGTGTAGACCCTACGGGTTCGGGAGACACGCAGACATGACCGAGACAACTCTCCGGTCAATAACCAACAGCCGGATCTGGATACCCATGTTGGCTCCCACATCTTCCTCGATGATCTCATTGGATGAACCATGATGTCGAGGATTCGATCAATCCCGTATGCAATTCCCTTTGTCAATCCGTACGTTACTTGCTCGAGACACGATTGTCGGTATCCCAATACCTCGTTAAATCTCGTTACCGGCAAGTCACTTTACTCGTACTGTAATGCATGATCCCGTGATCAACCACTTGGTCACATTGAGCTCATTATGATGATGCATTACCGAGTGGGCCCAGAGATACCTCTCCGTCATACGGAGTGACAAATCCCAGTCTCGATTCGTGCCAACCCAACAGACACTTTCGGAGATATCCGTAGTGTACCTTTATAGTCACCCAGTTACGTTGTGACGTTTGGCACACCCAAAGCACTCCTACGGTATCTGGGAGTTGCACAATCTCATGGTCTAAGGAAATGATACTTGACATTCGGAAAAGCTATAGCAAACAAACTACACGCTCTTTGTGCTATGCTTAGGATTGGGTCTTGTCCATCACATCATTCTCCTAATGATGTGATCCCGTTATCAATGACATCCAATGCCCATAGTCAGGAAACCATGACTATCTTTTGATCAACGAGCTAGTCAACTAGAGGCTCACTAGGGACGTGTTGTGGTCTATGTATTCACACATGTATTACGATTTCTGGATAACACAATTATAGCATGAACAATAGACAATTATCACGAACAAAGAAATATAATAATAACCATTTTATTATTGCCTCTAGGGCATATTTCCAACAATTTCCCGGTTTTCAAATTTGATTTTATCAAATTTTGAAACGAGGATTTTTGGTTTTAATTATTTTTCTCTCCAAAAATATTTCATACTAAAATATATGAGAGGAGATAATATGACTTCTCCAAGATAATTGAAATATTGGAGGAAAAATATTAAAATCAAATATTTGTTTTATTTGGATTTTTATTGCAATTTTGTTTGCATTAGCAAAATTGCACGTTTTTCAAAATTGAATTTTAGGGCCAAGAAAATGTTCATCTCGTTCTAAATATTTTATTTAGACGGTGAAAATTTATTTTGGCATTTTTAGATTTTTATTTATTTTTCTAGGATTTTATTTCTGTCGGCGGAATTGTTTTTTTTAAGTTCCCGCGCCCGACTGGGCCTAAGGCCCAGCCGAGCCAGGCCGGCCCAGCCGCCGCCGCCGCCTCCTGTGCGAACGCGTCGCCGCCGCGGCCGCCACTCGGACCGGAGTCCGAGTTGGACTCCGCCTCCGCCGCGCCTTGCCCCCTCCTCCAAGTCACCACCCCCGCCCCCTTTATATACGCCGCCGCCCCGAGCCCCAACACCGCCACCACCGCCGCCAACCCCGCCGCCCGCAGCCGCCGCCGCCCGCGCTCGCCGCCGCCGCCGCCGCCCGCGCTCGCCGCCGCCGCCGCCGCCTAGCGCCGCCGCCGCCGCTTGCCGCCAAGCCCCGCCGCCCCGCGAGCCGCCGTCCCGCACCCCGCCTCGCCGGACCTCTCGCCGGAGGTATCCGCCGGATCCGAGCCATCGGTTTTTTTAAAACCGTTCGATTTAATTTTTTTCGAAACCCTAGTATTCGTTTTTTAATAAATCGGTTTTTCTTCGGTTTATTTATTTAGCGAGCGTTCGCTCGTTCGTTCGTTTTAACGAACGCGTTCTTCGTTTAGATCCAGATAACGAACGTCCGTTCGTTAATCTATTCATCGTTTTTTCTTTTATCGGATTTATTCCTCGATTTTTCTGATCGTGATTTCTGATCCGATCTTAGTTTATGTTTATCTTTTCGCTTGTTAGTCAGAATCAGGCAATTCAAGCGCCTAGAGTTTCGTCCCGAAACCCTCTTTCCGTTTAACCAACTCAAACAACTTTTTCCTACTGTAAAATTTGACCTGGTTTCAGATTAGTAAACGAAGCTTCTTTCTTTCGCCGTTTGAGTTTCGTTGCTCCGTTTGATTTGATTCCTTTTGCGAACCGGAGTTCTTAAGTTGAAACTTCTGGCCAACCCTCTTTTATTTGAGTTTTGCTTGTGCATCATTGCTTATTACTTATGTATGCTATTGTTTGCTTGCGATAGAACACCCGGAGTGCGAAGCGTGCTACTACGAGTCCCTAGGTTTCGCAGACCGTCAGCAAGGCAAGTAACACTTTGATCATACCCTTTTATCACCCAGTTTTTATGCATTAGTTCCAATCCTCAAACATTGCATGATTAGGATGTCATTAACTTGTGGGTTGGGAAGTAGTTGATGAGGTAGAACCTATTGCCCTGTTACATTCAAACCCTTGGGAGTTACTCTACCGTTGCTTATATTACTATGCTATGCTCGTAGACGTGGTTTGGGTTTGAGTGAAATCCATGACAGATGTGAGTTTGTTAAATTAACGGTTCAACTTAAGGTCGCAACTTAATCAAACAACTGGGTGGATTGAGGCACCTGGAGTACCCAGTATTGCCTGTATTTTTTGGAAATCCCGGAGTACCCGTGTGATCTTCCTATGGACCGCCACCCAGGCTCAATGGGAACTGAGATGATTCATGCTAGAAACTTCCGTGTGCAGCCACAAGCTATTATGGGCTCTAGCATAGTTGAGTAAGTTACGTGAAGCTCTTGAAGAGGCAGATCAGCAGGTAGTGGGATGTAGGTTTGGTATGGTCTATCCGGAGTAGAGAGTTAATGTTTCTGAAAGACTGTTTCTCGGTCATCCGTTTCTCAAACACCCTCTAGTGCGAGAAATCCAACGGAGACGATCGAGTCTTGTGGGGAAAAGTGCGCAAACCTCTAGAGAGTGTACAATCTAATCATGGTTAGCCGTGTCCCCGATTATGGACAATTCTTGAGTATCTAGTACTTGGGTTATCACAAGTATCTCATCATGTTTAATTAATATTGTTGGGTTGTTAATCACTTTAATTGGGATTGAGTTGGAGGAACCTTCTCAATGTTGTTCAACCACCATGATAGTTAAATTAAAATCTATTCCTTTGTTGTAGGGAAAAATTGGCTTTTCGCAAAACTGTAACCATAGAGCTTTCCACCAGCCAAATATGCATGTAGTGATAGCATTATTCTGTTCTTGCTCTACTGTGATACCTTGCCAGCATATTCCATGTGCTGACCCATTTTCGGGCTGCAACGTGCTGAGTGTAGGACACGACCACTAAGATAAACCCTAGGTCACCCTTCTCTTCTCATTTCTGACTCCTCTCCATTTTCTACTCCTTGGGATGACGGAGATGAAGAACAAGTTTGCACAACCAGATGAAGACACACCTTTTGGACGCCACTTGAAGGAAGTCACTAGGTACTTGAACATTGGAATACCAAGCTTCACCGGGACGTACAACGCCACTTTACCTGAAGAGGAGCGTTGGATGATTCAAGTACAAGTTCCAGGAAGGACGTTGTCGCCAACTTTTAAACCCATAGAGTTTTCTTTCGAAGCACCCACCTGGAGTCTAGGCAAGAGCATGGCAGCCGACATTACCATGGGACGCATTGGAGAAGTTTACAACAGGGAGCTTCAGGACACTATTTTCCAAATATGTGGGTGCCGAGACGAGCAATGGGAAGTAATCAGCACCAGGAAGGATAAATCCAGTGCAGCTTTCATCCAGGATTTAAACCAGCACATCCGACGTCAGGAAAACCAGATGTGCGCGGACATGATGGACTTGAAGAAGGCGAAGACTAGGATCATTGAGCTGGAGGAAGAACTCAAGTTTACACGCGATGGATGTGAGGGGGAAATCAAGACACTACTGGAGAAGAATGACGACTTAGTCAAGAAGATTGGAGTATTCATGGGAGGACCAGCACCAATAGAAGAAGAACCCAAGCAGATACGCCCCGAGGACTACATCATCATCGACGACACCGATTCCGATCCTAGTGATGATGACTTTGAAGACGAAGCTGGAGACATCATGGAGTCTTCCACCGATCAAAATTTCTAGATGACTACCATATATTACTAGTATTCCCCCATGTATTTAGTAGTAGTTGAGCACTTGTGCGATAGTTCTAGATCGTTTGTATGCCCTTGCTTGATTGATTGAGTGAAATGATTGTGTTTGTCTCATGTGCATATGGGTAGTGTTTCCTCATTAGACCTGTTTTCTATTCTAAATCTCTTCCATCTAAACCCCTCAGATGCCTCCGAGACGTGACACCGGTTTTGCTTTCCCACAGGAGCTCACCCAGTTGATCCAGCAGCAGAATACTTTGATGCAATTGCTAGTTCAGAACCAGGGCAACAACAACAACAACAACAAACAACCCGCCGCCCGTGGACAACCTAGCCCGTTTTCTAAGGTTACAACCGCCGGTGTTTTCCAGTAGCACTGAGCCCATAGTTGCGGACGATTGGCTACGCCGTATTGGAAGGGAGTTGAGCACCGCAGGTTGCACAGATGCTGAGAGAGTGCGCTTTGCCGCACATCAATTGGATGGACTAGCAGCCTCATGGTGGGAGAATTACACAACCACTTTTCCTATAGCCAATGTCACTTGGGACCAGTTTTAGCAAGCTTTCCGCACAGCCCATGTCTCCACTGGAGCTATGCAAATGAAGAAGCGGGAGTTCCGCAACTTACGCCAGGGGAACCGTACTGTGGCTCAGTACGTGGACGAGTTTAGCAAGTTATCTCGCTATGCCCCTGATGATGTGGCCATAGATGCCGCGAAGCAGGAGAAGTTTATGGAAGGGCTGAATGATGAGATGAGCATGCAGTTGATGGTAGCAACCTTCAACAACTACCAGGAGTTGGTAGATAAGGCTCTTATGATTGAAGGGAAGCAGCAGCAGATTGAGAGCCGCAAGAGGAAGTATGGACAGGGGAAGTATAACTCAGGAGCTCAGCAAAAGCCTCCCCTAACCCCGAACCCGGGAGGACTTGTTCATAACCATGGAGGTCACAACCACACTGGAGGAGGATCGCATAACCACAATGGTTCTAAGAATGGGAATGGGAACGGAACCAACAATAATCAAAACTGCCCCAACCCAGCCACACCCGCCAAAAGGGACTTAAGTCATGTTACATGTTTCAAGTGCTGGAAGACTGGACACTATGCCACAGAGTGCCCTGAAGGAAAGAATGGGAATGGAAATGGGAGCGTTGGGAAGAACCCAAATCCATTCAACAAAGGCCAAGTGAACCACGTTAACATGGAGGAGGTTGAAGAGCAGCAGGACGCGGTAATAGGTAAGTTTTTGGTTAAGTCATTTACCGCTCTTGTTCTTTTCGATACTGGTGCATCGCATTCATACATATCAAGGGGATTCGTGGATAAGTTTAAACTACCAACCCAAACCCTTAGGACCCCTCTTTTAGTGAGTTCACCCGGAGCAGAGTATATGGCTAGCCGATGGTGTGACCAAATACCATTAACCATTGGTACACATATTTTTCCGTCCGACCTAATTATCTTGGAGTCACAAGGATTGGATGTGATATTGGGTATGGACTGGATGTCAAAATTTGGAGGAATCATTGATTGTTCTAGTAAGTCGATTTATCTCACCACCTTGGAAGGAAAAAGGATTAAGTATGTATCTAGGCACGTGCCTAGGAGGAGTCAAGTGAATGCCCTTACGGGAGTTGTTCAGGAGGAAGTGCATGTAGTGAAGGATTACCCGGATGTTTTTCCAGAGGAGTTACCAGGCATGCCACCGGATAGAGACATTGAGTTTTTGATAGAGCTATTGCCAGGTACAGGACCAATATCCAAGAGACCCTATCGGATGCCCGCAAATGATCTAGAAGAAATTAAGAAACAGATCAAGGAGTTATTGGGAGAAAGGATACATCCAAAGAAGTTCATCACCTTGGGGAGCCCCAGTACTTTGGTTGAGAAGAAGGATAAATCCCTGAGGATGGTAGTTGATTATCGAGCATTAAATGAAGTGACTATTAAGAACAAGTACCCACTGCCGATGATCAATGATCTGTTTGATCAGTTGCAAGGAGCTAAAGTGCTTTCGAAGATCGATTTGCGATCGGGGTATCATCAGTTGAAGATACGAGAGAAGGATATACCAAAGACAGCGTACACAACACAATATGGATTATACGAGTACACGGTCATGTCATTTGGACTGACTAACGCCCCTGCCTATTTCATGAGCATGATGAACAAGGTGCTCATGGAGTATTTGGACAAGTTTGTTGTGGTGTTTATTGATGATATTATGGTATACTCGAAGAACGAGGAGGAGCACAAGGAGCATTTGCGCTTAGTTCTCGAGAAACTCAGGGGACACTAGTTGTATGCTAAGTTTAGCAAATGCGAGTTTTGGTTGAAGGAAGTCGGGTTCCTTGGACATGTTATATCGGGAGAAGGTATAGCAGTAGACCCCAGCAAAATCCAGTCAATCACTGAATGGTTGGCACCCACCTCAGTTAGCGAGATCCGCAGTTTCTTGGACTCGCAGGTTACTATCAGAGATTCATTGAGAACTTTTCCAAGATTGCAAAGCCAATGACTGAACTGTTAAAGAGGGATACTAAGTTGAAATGGACAGAAGATTGCGAGGCAAGTTTCCAGGAGTTGAAGAAATGTTTGACTACAGCGCCAGTGCTAACACTGCCAGATATACATAAGGAGTTCCAAGTGTACTGCGATGCCTCACGCTTAGGACTTGGATGTGTGCTTATGCAGGATGGGAGAGTTGTTTCGTATGCCTCAAGACAACTAAAACCTCATGAGTTGAACTATGCCACGCATGATTTGGAGTTAGCAGCCGTAGTGCATGCATTGAAGACCTGGAGACATTACCTTATTGGAAACCGTTGTGATGTGTACACGGACCATAAGAGTTTGAAGTACATTTTCACCCAGAAGGAACTGAACCTTCGACAGAGGAGATGGTTGGAGCTTATAAAGGATTATGACATGAAGCTACACTATCATTGTAACGCCCCAGATATACTTTCCATATTTGTATCCAACTCTTGCCGTCTCCGGCGCTAAGTTATATTTATTTCTCGGGTTCGGGTCTTTGTCTCCGTGTGTTGTTTTTCTTTTTCGTGCATCTCTTATCATGTCATCTCGTGCATTGCATTTGCATACATGTTCATCTCATGCATTCGAACATTTTCCCCGTTGTCCGTTTTGCATTCCGGCGCTTCGTTCTCCTCCGGTGGCCATTTCTAGCTTTCTTTCGCGTGTGGGGTGCAAACATTTCCGGATTGGACCGAGACTTGTCATGCGGCCTTGGTTTACTACCGGTAGACCGCCCGTCAAGTTTTGGGTCATTTGGACTTCGTTTGATACTCCAACGGTTAACCGAGGGACCGAAAAGGCCTCGTGTGTGTTGCAGCCCAACACCCCCCAAATTTGCCCCAAAACCCACCAAACTCTGCTCCATGTCCTAGATCGTTCGACCACGATCGCGTGGGCGAAAACCGCACCTCATTTGGACTCTCCTAGCTCCACTTATGCCTATATATACACCCCCCCATTTTGGATCTCGTCTTCCTCCCCGTCCTCCTCCTAAAAAAAACAGATCTCCTTCCTCCGCCGCTGACGGACGTGTCCGGCCCACGCCGGACAGCATCCGCTCCACCCCGCCGCCACTCAGCCGCCGCCACGTGGCTCGGGGGACCGTTTCGCCGCCGCCGGCCCGCCAGGCCCGCGGGAAGCCCCCGCGGCCCAGCCGCCTCGCCCCGCCGCCTTGTGCCTCCCGCCGCCAGCGCCGCCTCCCTCCTCGTCTCAGGCGCCTGGCGCCGCCGTAGGCCGCCGCCCCGCCACCGCTCGCCGCCCTCCGCCGGCCTCCTCGCCGCCCGCGGCCGCCACCACCGACGCCCGGCCGGCGCCGCGCCCCTCCGCCGCCTCCTCGCCGCCTCCTCGTCGCCGGCAGCCGCCACGGCCACGGCCCCCTCGCCGGCGAGCTACAGGAGCTCCGGCGTGAACAGTACTCCGGCGCCGCCTTGGGATCCGTGCGCTGGATCTAGATCTGGGGTTGACCCCCTCTCCCCCGAAACCCTAACTCCCAGATTTTTATGCATTCTTTGACTGCTCGTATCTCCGCAACTGTAGCTCCGTTTTGGGCATATGATATATCAAAATCTTCGTCTCGACATGTACATCATTTCATTCCATTGCATCATTTGCATTTGAGTTCATATTGTTGCCCAAAATGCTGTTAGAAGGAAGCTTCGTGAGTTAAATTGGAGATCCGTTAGTTCATCATGCACTTTTGTCATTTTTTTCATGTTTAATTCGTGCATGATATGCCTGTGCCCCTTTGGGATGAATTGTTAAGCATTTTGTCTTCTTTCCAGAGGTGTCACCCATGCATTTTTAGGATGTGTGTGTTTTCTTGTGCAAGCTTGCGAAGAGAGGTACCTGAGATTGCTGATTTCAGAGACTTAGTGATTTTCACTAAGTCTGGGATATTTTAGTTCATGATGCTATATGTCCAGCTTGTTTCCTAGTGATCCGTGCCTCTTTTGAGGATGATCAGTAAGGGAGTTTTGATATTTATGTTATGCTCTATCCATCCATGTCTTTGTTTGCATATGTGGAGTGCTCTAGGTTGACTCAATCGAGCTCAACTTTTGCTTCGTTGTTAATCTGGGCAGATCGTCAACTTGTTTGCGATTTTGCCGATGCTACCGTTAGTGTTCCATGCATGCTATGCCTTTGTTCTTGCCATGTGTAGATAGCATATTGTGCCTTCTTGCTGGTTATATGCTTTCCTTTCCATGACTTGCACCGTAGTGAGTGCATCAAGCTCGTTTACATGCCTTCGTGAGTTAAATTTCTGCATGTCTCAGTTTTCACTAAGTCTGAAAACTGATTGTGTTCGAGCTATGTTCGTGAGCTCGGTAGAGTATTTTGTGAACCCTTTTGGCCCCAGGTCACTTTGGGTGTTTTGTTAAGCTTGTTGTGTAGCTCCATGCCATGTTCTTACTTGTCATGTTCAGGTTTTGTATCATGTTGTTTTGCTGCTCCGAAGAGGGCTTCGTGATCTGAAATTTCAGGCTAGTGTTAATTTCACTGTCTGGAATCTGTTTTGCATATTCATTTTTGCCATGCTTGTTTGAACCTCTTAATGGATGAATTTGCCTATGGCTCAGTGCTAGTGTTTTGTTAAGCATCTTGTGTACATCACTGCCATGTATTTTGTTTTCATGTTTGGTGGCTGTAGCATGTTCATTTCATTGCATTTAGGAGCCTACTTGCTGTATATCGCAGATCGGTTCGTTTCGTAAAACGCTCGCCATTTCCAAACCGTAGCTCTGATTCCTATGATCTTTATATTGTTTTCAGGTGATTTCTTCCCCTCTATCCAGTGGCACACTTGGTTTTCCAAGTTGAGGCCAAGTTCATGCATTTTCTGTAACGTCTTGCATTTTGCATCCCGCATCGCATCCCACATAGCATACCGTCTTTACATATTATTGTTGCCCTTGCACGTGGTTGATTGTATCCTTGTTGCTTGTTTGTGTTGTTGGGTAGAGCCGGGAGACGAGTTCGCTAACGAGGAGCCCGTTGAGTGTGCTTTTGAGGATCCAGTCAACTCTGACAGCTTTGCAGGCAAGATGATCATACCCTCGAAATCACTACTATCTTTGCTATGCTAGTTTGCTCGCTCTTTTGCTTTGCCACTGCTACGATGCCTACCACTTGCTTGGCAGCCTCCCAATTGCATGATTGAACCTCTAACCTGCCATTGTCCTAGCAAACCGTTGATTGGCTATGTTACCGCTTTGCTCAGCCCTTCTTATAGCGTTGTTAGTTGCAGGTGAAGATTGGAGCCGTTCCTTGTTGGAACATTTATTTACTTGTTGGGATATCATTATATTGCTATGTTATCTTAATGCATCTATATACTTGGTAAAGGGTGGAAGACTCGGCCTCTCGCCTAGTGTTTTCTTCCACTCTTGCCGCCCTAGTTTCTGTCATATCGGTGTTATGTTCCCGGATTGTTGCGTCCCTTACGCGGTTGGGCTATAATGGGAACCACTTGATAGTTCTCCTTGATTAAAGCTTTTCCAGCAATGCCCAACATTGGTTTTATCATTTGCCGCCTACCCCCTTTTCCCTTGGGTTTCCGGAGCCCGAGGGTCATCTTTATTTTAGCCCCCACGGGCCAGTGCTCCTCTGAGTGTTGGTCCAAACTAGAGCCCTGTGCAGCGCCACCTCGGGGAAACTCAAGGGCTGGTTTTAGTTGTACGGATTGCTCATCTGAGTGTGTCCTGAGAAAGAGATATGTGCAGCTCCTATCGGGATTTGTCGGCACATTCAGGCGGTGTTGCTGGACTTGTTTTAACCTGTCGAATCATCTTGTTGTACCGAGATACCGAGTCTGATCGGTGTGTCTTGGGTGGAGGTCTATTCCTTCGTTGACCGTGAGAGCTTGTTATGGGCTAAGTTGGGACTCCCCTGCAGGGATTGATCTTTCGAAAGCCGTGCCCGCGGTTATGGGCAGATGGGAATTTGTTAATGTCCGGTTGTAGATAACTTGAACTAAAACTTAATTAAAATGAATCAACCGTGTGTGTTACCGTGATGGTCCCTTCTCGGCGGAGTCCGGGAAGTGGACACGGTGTTGGAGTTATGCTTGCGCAGGATGTTCCTTTAGCTTCTCGCTCGTGCTTCGCCTTCTCTTCTCGCTCTCATTTGCGTATAAGTTACCCACCATATATGCTAGTCGCTTGCTGCAGCTCCACTTATATTGCCGTACCTGTCCTATAAGCTTAAATTGTCTTGATCGCGTGGGTGTGAGATTGCTGACTCCCTGTGGCTCACAGATACTACAACTCCAGATGCAGGTCCAGGTGTTTCTGCTCCAGTTGACGATTACGAGCTCAAGTGGGAGTTCGACGAGGACTCTCAGCGATACTACGTGTCTTTTCCGGATGATCAGTAGTGGTGCCTAGTTGGGGTTATCGATTCAGGGCCTTGTCGCATGTTGGGTGTCTTTTCTATTTTGGCACCGTAGTCGGGCCATGAGTGATTTGTTTGATGGATGTTATTCATGTACTTGGATGTGACGTGGCGAGTGTAAGCCAACTACGTTTCTCCCCTTTATATTATTTATGTACATGGGATGTGTAATGATTTCCCGACTTGCGACATTGCTTTCAATGCGGTTATGCCTCTAAGTCGTGCCTCGACACGTGGGAGATATAGCCGCATCGAGGGCGTTACAAGTTGGTAATCAGAGCCTTCCCCGACCTTAGGAGCCCCCATTGCTTGATCGTTTTTAGCAGCCGAGTTGTGTCTAGAAAAATGTTTTGAGTCCTTAGGAATTATATATCGGAGAGCTTAGGAATTCTTTTTACTTCCCAGCCTCCTCATCTCTCTGGTAAGGCATCCTGACGTAGAGTTTTGACTCTTCTCTTCTCAAATTTCACAAAAAAAAAATTAGGATCACGCGAGTATCTTGGTTTTGTTCTGATGGTTTTGTGACGAGAACATTGTTCTTGGTGCCTCCTGTCTTTAGGGGTTGTGGCAGTGTCCCGGGGAGTTGAGCTCCGAGGTGTTGTCGTCACAATTTTATCGTTGCAATTCTGGTGTACTTGAGATTTGTGCGCGACATCGAAAATCTCCTTTATGCAGTTCGTTGGTGAGATAACCTCGACGCCACCCAGTACTGGGGCGAGAGTTCGAGAGTATCGCCATAACTTGTATAACGGATGCTTTTCGAAGGTTGAGATAGATGGTTTCCGAAGGTTTCTTGGTTATGTGTTGAAGGATGGATACAGCTGGATGTAAGATTGCTAGCTTGAGTGAGATATTATGCTCCCCTGTATCCCCAACACCTGATTGCATAACCGGGAAAATTTCGGGAGTTTCATAGGTGGGAATTCAAGTAGCTCTTAGGATATCTTTCCCACAGATGTATGATATGAAATTGGGGTTCGACGTCTAATGGTTCGCCTATTCACGGTCGATTTTACAGTGGTCTCGTTGTGTCTTAAAGAGTCCTTGGCTATGCTGACTCGGGGACGCTTCGTATGTCATGTGCACTGCCTTGTACATGATGGTGCTGTACGATCGAGCCCGTGTAGGTCCCACCATGAAAACTTTGGACGAAATTTCTATCATGTATTTGTTCCGGCTTATTCCGCAAGCCAACTCTTGGTTTTATTTCGAGTTGTGGCATTCGTTTTGCTTCGACGTCATATGTTGATTCCATCCCTCGTTGTTGTACCCCTTCTACCTGATTCTTCGTGGCTTTGCAATTTAGGAAATGTGACCACTTCAAGAGAAGTGCATTCATTCATTTTGTTCGGATGTGAAGACTTTATGTTGCAATTTTCATTCCGTTGGATTCAGCTTCAATATTTGTCTATTTGTGTGCTAATGGTGGTCAACCTGTTCAGGATGGCTCCTCCAACGCGCACGACTCCGAATCCTGACCCGCCTCCACCTCCGCCTCCTCCGGAAGCATGGCAAGCTGTGATGGCCGCTACTAATGCAAACACACAGTTGATCATGCAAATCCTCCAAGAGCGCAATCAAGGCAGTCAAGGGAATCAAGGCAGCAATCAGTACCACTTTGCTACTCTGAACCAGTTCCTCGCAAATAGTCCAAAGACGTTCAGCAATTGTGATGAGGCTACCGATGCTGACGATTGGCTAGTGGATCTGGGCAAGCATTTTGAATGCAGCAACATCAGGCCTGAAGATTTCGTCAAGTTCGCTTCTTTCCAGCTCAAAGATCAGGCTGCAGAGTGGTTCCAGCAGTACAAGGATTCCAGAGGTGGACGTGTGATCACTTGGGATGATTTCCGTCAAGATTTCCGCGCTCATCACATTCCTCAAAGTGTGGTTGAAAGTAAGCGTCAGGAATTCCGCAATCTGAAGCAAGGCTCTTTGTCTGTCTATGACTACAACAAGTTGTTCCAGAAGCTCGCCCGTTTTGCCAAGCAGGATGTTCCTGATGAGAAGAGCATGATCTATCAGTTCAGGGGTGGTCTTCGTGAGGAAATTCAGCTCGCTCTTGTCCTCTTCGAGCCGTTGAGATACGATGAGTTCTACAACATGGCACTGAAACAAGAGGCTGCTCAGTTGAGGTGTGATGCTTCCAGGAAGTGTGCCAGAGATGTTACTCCGTCTTCCTCTACTCAAGTGGTCAAGCAGCAGAAGTATTGGCTTCCTCCTCCTCCGTTCCATCAGCTGTATCAGTAGAAGAGCAAAGGTGGCAGTGGTTTCTCCCACCCACCCAACCCAGGCTTTCAGAACAAGTCTTCGTCTCAAGCTCCAAGACCGAGTGCTCCGTATCACCGTCCGCTTTCAGAGGTCACGTGCAACAAGTGCCAACAGAAGGGTCACTATGCCAACAAGTGTACCAACCAGAGGCGTCTTCCTCCTCCTCCTCCTGTCAGACCGGCAAGTACAGCTATGGTCAAGCACAATCCCAAGCATGCCAAGGTCAATATGGTGAATGCAGCTCAGGCAGAGGATTCTTCAGATGTGATCATGGGTAACCTTCCTGTTAATGATATTCCTGCAAAAGTTCTTTTTGACACTGGTGCATCGCATTGTTTCATCTCGAGACCTTTTGCTTCCAAGCATGATTTTGTTACTCAAATGTTGCCGAGACCATTGTCTATTGACTCTCCGGCCAGCCTCTTGACATCTCGAGTGTGTGTTCCGGATGTTACTATCACTTTGGGCGACTGCAAGTTTCTCTCTTCTCCGGTGGTTCTTGGCAATTCTGACATTGATCTTATTCTTGGGATGGACTGGCTCTCTAAGCATAAAGCTCAGCTAGATTGTGCAGCCAGGCAGATTCAACTGACTCATTCGTCTGAGGATGTCATTGTCTTTGCTGCTCGGGATAATACCATCCGGTTGTTTTCTCTCAATGAGAAGGGTGAATTGGATGCTATTTCGCAGATTCCGGTTGTTTGTGAGTATCAAGACGTCTTCCCAGAAGAACTCCCAAGGATGCCTCCAAACCGGCCCGTTGAATTTGTTATTGAACTTGAGCCCGGTACGGAACCTGTGTGCAAACGTCCCTACAAGCTCGGCCCCGAAGAGTTGAAGGAGTTGAAGAAACAACTCGATGATCAAGAAAGATTGGGTCTCATCCGGCCTAGTACTTCTCCATGGGGTTGTGGTGTTCTTTTTGTGAAGAAGAAGGATGGATCGAGTCGACTTTGTGTTGATTACCGTCCAGTGAACAAGAAGACCATCAAGAACAAATACCCACTTCCCAACATCAATGAGTTGTTCGAACAACTCAAGGGTGCCCAAGTATTCTCCAAGCTTGATCTCCGTATGGGTTATCATCAGATTCGTATTCGTGAGCAAGATATTCCCAAGACGGCGTTCAGAACAAGCTTTGGTTCATATGAATACACCGTCATGTCTTTTGGCCTCGCCAACGCTCCTCCGACGTTCTCTCGCATGATGAACTTCATCTTCAGCCCCTACACCAATGACTTCGTTTTGGTCTATCTCGATGACATTCTGGTTTTCTCGAAGAACAAGCAAGATCATGCCAAGCACTTGCGTTTGGTTCTTGACAAGCTCAGGGAACATCAGTTCTACGCCAAGTTCTCCAAGTGTGAATTTTGGCTCGATGAAGTTCTTTATCTTGGTCATGTCATCTCTGCCAAGGGCATTTCCGTGAATCCTGAGAAGGTGTCTGCAATTGTGAATTGGGAACCTCCTCAGAACGTGAAGCAACTCCGCAGTTTCCTCGGTCTCGCAAGCTATTGCAGAAGATTCGTTGAAAACTTTTCTAAGATCGCCAAGCCTCTCTCAAATCTTCTTCAAAAGCACGTCAAGTACGTTTGGTCTCCGGAGTGTGATATTGCTTTCAACACTTTGAAAGAGAAGTTGATCACTGCTCCAGTTCTGACTCCGCCTGATGAAACCAAGCCGTCCGAGGTCTTTTGTGATGCCTCTCTCCAAGGTCTCGGTGTTGTACTGATGCAAGAGAAGAAAGTTGTTGCTTATACCTCTCGCCAGTTGAAGCCTAATGAGAAGAACTACCCCACTCATGATCTCGAGTTGGCGGCAGTTGTGCACGCTTTGTTGACTTGGAGACATCTTCTATTGGGAAGAAAAGTGGACATTTTCACTGATCACAAGAGTCTCAAATACATCTTCACCCAGCCTAATCTCAACCTCAGGCAAACTCGATGGGTCGAAATGATTCAAGAGTACAATCCGAGTATTGAGTATACTCTAGGCAAGGCTAATGTGATTGCTGACGCTTTGAGCAGAAAAGCATATTGCAACAGTCTGATTCTCAAGCCCTATCAACCCGAGCTTTGTGAAGCTTTCCGCAAGATGAATCTTCAAATTGTTCCTCAAGGTTTCCTCGCCAACCTTCAAGTTTCTCCTACCTTGGAAGACCAGATTCGCCAAGCCCAGCTTCTTGATGCTATGGTGAAAAAGGTGAAGATTGGTATTGCAAAGAGTCAGTCCAAGTACAAGTGTTACCGACTTGATGACAAGGACACTCTCTTCTTCGAGGATCGAATTGTTGTGCCCAAAGGTGAACTTCGTAAAGTGATCATGAACGAGGCTCACAACTCTCTCCTCTCCATCCACCCTTGTAGTATGAAGATGTATCAGGATCTCAAGCAAGCTTATTGGTGGACTCGAATGAAGCGCGAGATCGCTCAATTTGTGAATGAGTGTGATGTCTGCAGAAGAGTGAAGGCAAAACACCAAAGGCCAGCAGGTCTCCTCCAACCTCTTGCCATTCCAGAATGGAAGTTTGACCACATCAAAATGGACTTCGTGACTGGGTTTCCAAAGTCCAAGCGTGGCAATGATGCTATATTCGTCGTCATCGACAAGCTCACCAAAGTGGCTCACTTTCTGCCTATCAAAGAGTCGATCACTGCATCTCAATTGGCGGAACTCTATACCTCTCGCATTGTCTCTATGCACGGTATTCCTCAAGTGATATCTTCAGACCGTGGCAGCATCTTTAGCTCCAAGTTTTGGGATTCTTTCCAGAAGGCCATGGGCACCAGCATCCGCTTAAGCACTGCTTTCCATCCTCAAACGAGCGGTCAAGTCGAGCGTGTCAACCAGATTCTCGAAGACATGCTCAGGGCTTGTGTGATTTCTTTCGGCATGAAGTGGGAGGACTGTCTTCCTTATGCTGAATTCTCATACAACAACAGCTTTCAAGCAAGTTCGGGCAAGGCCCCCTTTGAAATTCTATATGGCAGGAAGTGCCGTACCCCTCTCAACTGGTCTGAAACCGGTGAACGTCAGCTGCTGGGTAATGACCTGATCACAGAGGCAGAAGATATGTGCAAGGTCATTCGTGATAACCTCAAAGCAGCCCAATCCCGCCAGAAGAGCTAATATGACAGTAAGCACCGTGATCTGGCTTTTGAGATTAGAGATCACGTTTACCTCCGCGTATCTCCTATGAAAGGTACTCATCGCTTCGGTATCAAAGGGAAGCTTGCCCCCAGATATGTCAGGCCTTTCAAGATTGCTAGCAAGAGAGGCGACCTCGCCTATCAGCTCGAGCTTCCTTCAAACTTTGCCAATGTTCATGATGTGTTCCATGTCTCCCAACTCCGAAAGTGCTTCAAGACGCCTGAACGCACCGTCAACTTCGAGGACATTGAGCTCCAAGAAGATCTCTCCTATCGTGAGCACCCAGTTGCCATTCTTGAAGAAACTGAACACAGAACTCGCAACAAGTCAATTAAATTTCTCAAAGTCAAGTGGTCACACCATTCCGATCGTGAAGCTACCTGGGAACGCGAGGATCACCTCCGTTCTGAGTACCCGGAGTTCTTTCAGTCCTAGATCTCGGGACGAGATCTTTTCGTACTGGTGGAGTGTTGTAACGCCCCAGATATACTTTCCATATTTGTATCCAACTCTTGCCATCTCCGGCGCTAAGTTATATTTATTTCTCGGGTTCGGGTCTTTGTCTCCGTGTGTTGTTTTTCTTTTTCGTGCATCTCTTATCATGTCATCTCGTGCATTGCATTTGCATACATGTTCATCTCATGCATTCGAGCATTTTCCCCGTTGTCCGTTTTGCATTCCGGCGCTTCATTCTCCTCCGGTGGCCATTTCTAGCTTTGTTTCGTGTGTGGGGTTCAAACATTTCCGGATTGGACCGAGACTTGTCATGCGGCCTTGGTTTACTACCGGTAGACCGCCCGTCAAGTTTCGGGTCATTTGTACTTCGTTTGATACTCCAACGGTTAACCGAGGGACCGAAAAGGCCTCGTGTGTGTTGCAGCCCAACACCCCCCAAATTTGCCCCAAAACCCACCAAACTCTGCTCCATGTCCTAGATCGTTCGACCACGATCGCGTGGGCGAAAACCGCACCTCATTTGGACTCTCCTAGCTCCACTTATGCCTATATATACACCCCCCCATTTCGGATCTCGTCTTCCTCCCCATCCTCCTCCTAAAAAAAACAGATCTCCTTCCTCCGTTGCCGACGGACGTGTCCGGCCCGCGCCGGACAGCATCCGCTCCACCCCGCCGCCACTCAGCCGCCGCCACGTGGCCCGTGGGACCGTTTCGCCGCCGCCGGCCCGCCAGGCCCGCGGGAAGCCCCCGCGGCCCAGCCGCCTCGCCCCGCCGCCTGGTGCCTCCCGCCGCCAGCGCCGCCTCCCTCCTTGTCTCCGGCGCCCGGCGCCGCCGTGGGCCGCCGCCCCGCCACCGCTCGCCGCCCTCCGCCGGCCTCCTCGCCGCCCGCGGCCGCCACCACCGACGCCCGGCCGGCGCCGCGCCCCTCCGCCGCCTCCTCGCCGCCGGCAGCCGCCACGGCCACGGCCCCCTCGCCGGCGAGCTACAGGAGCTCCGGCGTGAGCAGTACTCCGGCTCCGCCTCGGGATCCGTGCGCTGGATCTAGATCTGGGGTTGACCCCCTCTCCCCCGAAACCCTAACTCCCAGATTTTTATGCATTCTTTGACTGCTCGTATCTCCGCAACTGTAGCTCCGTTTTGGGCATATGATATATCAAAATCTTCGCCTCGACATGTACATCATTTCATTCCATTGCATCATTTGCATTTGAGTTCATCTTGTTGCCCAAAATGCTGTTAGAAGGAGGCTTCGTGAGTTAAATTGCAGATCCGTTAGTTCATCATGCACTTTTGTCATTTCTGCCATGTTTAATTCGTGCATGATATGCCTGTGCCTCTTTGGGATGAGTTGTTAAGCATTTTGTCTTCTTTCCAGAGGTGTCACCCATGCATTTTTAGGATGTGTGTGTTGTCTTGTGCAAGCTTGCGAAGAGAGGTACCTGAGATTGCTGATTTCAGAGACTTAGTGATTTTCACTAAGTCTGGGATATTTTAGTTCATGATGCTATATGTCCAGCTTGTTTCCTAGTGATCCGTGCCTCTTTTGAGGATGATCAGTAAGGGAGTTTTGATATTTATGTTATGCTCTATCCATCCATGTCTTTGTTTGCATATGTGGAGTGCTCTAGGTTGACCCAATCGAGCTCAACTTTTGCTTCGTTGTTAATCTGGGCAGATCGTCAACTTGTTTGCGATTTTGCCGATGCTACCGTTAGTGTTCCATGCATGCTATGCCTTTGTTCTTGCCATGTGTAGCTAGAATATTGTGCCTTCTTGCTGGTTATATGCTTTCCTTGCCATGACTTGCAGTGTAGTGAGTGCATCGAGCTCGTTTACATGCCTTCATGAGTTAAATTTCTGCATGTCTCAGTTTTCACTAAGTCTGAAAACTGATTGTGTTCGAGCTATGTTCGTGAGCTCGGTAGAGTATTTTGTGAACCCTTTTGGCCCCAGGTCACTTTGGGTGTTTTGTTAAGCTTGTTGAGTAGCTCCATGCCATGTTCTTACTTGTCATGTTCAGGTTTTGTATCATGTTGTTTTGCTGCTCCGAAAAGGGCTTCATGATCTGAAATTTCAGGCTAGTGTTAATTTCACTAAGTCTGGAATCTGTTTTGCATATTCATTTTTGCCATGCTTGTTTGAACCTCTTAATGGATGAATTTGCCTATGGCTCAGTGCTAGTGTTTTGTTAAGCATCTTGTGTACATCACTGCCATGTATTTTGTTTTCATGTTTGGTGGCTGTAGCATGTTCATTTCGTTGCATTTAGGAGCCTACTTGCTGTATATCGCAGATCAGTTCGTTTCGTAAAACGCTCGCCATTTCCAAACCATAGCTCCGATTCCTATGATCTTTATATTGTTTTCAGGTGATTTCTTCCCCTCTATCCAGTGGAACACTTGGTTTTCCAAGTTGAGGCCAAGTTCATGCATTTTCTGTAACGTCTTGCATTTTGCATCCCGCATCGCATCCCGCATAGCATACCGTCTTTACATATTATTGTTGCCCTTGCACGTGGTTGATTGTATCCTTGTTGCTTGTTTGTGTTGTTGGGTAGAGCCGGGAGACGAGTTCGCTAACGAGGAGCCCGTTGAGTGTGCTTTTGAGGATCCAGTCAACTCTGACAGCTTTGCAGGCAAGATGATCATACCCTCGAAATCACTACTATCTTCGCTATGCTAGTTTGCTCGCTCTTTTGCTTTGCCACTGCTACGATGCCTACCACTTTCTTGGCAGCCTCCCAATTGCATGATTGAACCTCTAACCTAGCATTGTCCTAGCAAACCGTTGATTGGCTATGTTACCGCTTTGCTCAGCCCTTCTTATAGCGTTGTTAGTTGCAGGTGAAGATTGGAGCCGTTCCTTGTTGGAACATTTATTTACTTGTTGGGATATCATTATATTGCTATGTTATCTTAATGCATCTATATACTTGGTAAAGGGTGGAAGGCTTGGCCTCTCACCTAGTGTTTTGTTCCACTCTTGCCGCCCTAGTTTCCGTCATATCGGTGTTATGTTCCCGGATTGTTGCGTCCCTTACGCGGTTGGGCTATAATGGGAACCCCTTGATAGTTCGCCTTGATTAAAGCTTTTCCAGCAATGCCCAACATTGGTTTTATCATTTGCCGCCTACCCCCTTTTCCCTTGGGTTTCCGGAGCCCGAGGGTTATCTTTATTTTAGCCCCCCATGGGCCAGTGCTCCTCTGAGTGTTGGTCCGAACTAGAGCCCTGTGCAGCGCCACCTCGGGGAAACTCAAGGGCTGGTTTTAGTTGTACGGATTGCTCATCTGAGTGTGCCCTGAGAAAGAGATATGTGCAGCTCCTATCGGGATTTGTCGGCACATTCGGGCGGTGTTGCTGGACTTGTTTTAACCTGTCGAATCATCTTGTTGTACCGAGATACCGAGTCTGATCGGTGTGTCTTGGGTGGAGGTCTATTCCTTCGTTGACCGTGAGAGCTTGTTATGGGCTAAGTTGGGACTCCCCTACAGGGATTGATCTTTCGAAAGCCGTGCCCACGGTTATGGGCAGATGGGAATTTGTTAATGTCCGGTTGTAGATAACTTGAACTAAAACTTAATTAAAATGAATCAACCGTGTGTGTTACCATGATGGCCCCTTCTCGGCGGAGTCCGGGAAGTGGACACGGTGTTGGAGTTATGCTTGCGCAGGATGTTCCTTTAGCTTCTCGCTCATGCTTCGCCTTCTCTTCTCGCTCTCATTTGCGTATAAGTTAGCCACCATATATGCTAGTCGCTTGCTGCAGCTCCACTTATATTGCCGTACCTGTCCTATAAGCTTAAATAGTCTTGATCGCGTGGGTGTGAGATTGCTGAGTCCCTGTGGCTCACAGATACTACAACTCCAGATGCAGGTCCAGGTGTTTCTGCTCCAGTTGACGATTACGAGCTCAAGTGGGAGTTCGACGAGGACTCTCAGCGATACTACGTGTCTTTTCCGGATGATCAGTAGTGGTGCCTAGTTGGGGTTATCGATTCAGGGCCTTGTCGCATGTTGGGTGTCTTTTCTATTTTGGCACCGTAGTCGGGCCATGAGTGATTTGTATGATGGATGTTATTCATGTACTTTGATGTGACGTGGCGAGTGTAAGCCAACTACGTTTCTCCCCTTTATATTATTTATGTACATGGGATGTGTAATGATTTCCTGACTTGCGACATTGCTTTCAATGCGGTTATGCCTCTAAGTCGTGCCTCGACACGTGGGAGATATAGCCGCACCGAGGGCGTTACAATCATCCAGGAAAGGCCAATGTCGTAGCAGACGCTTTGAGCCGGAAGAGTTATGCTAATATCCTTGAAAGCAAGGGACTACCGAAGGAATTAGGAGAGGACATCATGGAACTTCGATTGGAGATTGTTCCTAGAGGATTCATTGCAACAATGGAGGTCCGGTCGACATTGCTGGACAAAATTCGGGAAGCTTAGAAGGATGACAAAGAGATTGCTGAGATAAAGGAGAAGATGGGTAAAGGAAAGGCCAAAGGTTTTCATGAGGATGAGAATGATACCTTATGGTTTGAGGACCGAGTTTATGTGCCCAATAACCAGGAGATCAGGAAGTTAATTCTTCAAGAGGCCCATGACTCACCATACTCGATACACCCCGGAAACACTAAGATGTATTTGGATTTGAAGGAACGTTTCTGGTGGACCGGTATGAAGAAGGATATTGCCGAGTATGTAGCCGTATGTGATGTATGTCAGCGTGTGAAGGCAAAGCATCAGAAGCCAGCAGGACTGTTACAGTCTATGCCGATACCCGAATAGAAGTGGGATAAACTGGGCACGGACTTTATCACCGGATTGCCCAGGACCAAAGCGGGATATGATTCCATATGGGTAGTAGTTGATCGCTTGACCAAAGTAGCTCACTTCATCCCAGTGAAAACCACCTATACAAGTGCAAAGTTGGCCAAGATATATATGTCCAGGATCGTATGTCTGCATGGAGTTCCGAGGACCATCATATCAGATCGAGGAACACAGTTTACCTCAAAGTTTTGGCACCAGTTGCACCAGACTTTGGGAACGAGATTGGAGGTTAGTACAACATTTCACCCGCAGACGGATGGACAAACAGAGAGAGTCAACCAAATTCTGGAGGACATGTTGAGAGCCTGTGCGCTAGATTATGGATCTAGTTGGGATGACAATTTGCCATACGCAAAGTTTTCATACAATAATTGCTATCAAGCCAGTTTGAAGATGGCACCGTTTGAATTCCTGTATGGACGAAGGTGCAGAACACCGTTAATGTGGGATGAGGTAGGAGACCGACAGTTGTTTGGACCAGACTTGATCAAGGAGTCTGAGGAGAAGGTTAAATTGATTCGTGATAGACTAAAGATTGCTCAGTCTAGGCAGAAGAGTTATGCTGACTCAAAACGCAAGGAGGTAACCTATGAAATTGGAGATCGAGCATATCTGTGAGTATCACCCTTGCGAGGAGTGAAACGTTTTGGAGTTAAGGGAAAGTTAGCCCCGAGATTTGTAGGACAGTATCGTATTTTGGAACGGATGGGAGAAGTTGCCTAGAAGTTGGAGTTACCCGAGGGATTGTCAGGAGTTCATGACGTGTTTCACGTTTCACAGCTAAAGAAATGTCATGTTGAGATGGCAGATATACCGCTAAGAGATACAGTACCCTTGGAGGCAATTCAGTTGGACAGTGATTTGAGCTACGAGGAAAAACCAGTTAAGATTCTTGAGTTTGCTAGCAGGGTCACCCGCAGTAAGTTTATCAAGTTTTATAAAGTTCAGTGAAGCCACCATACCGAGGATGAAGCCACCTGGGAATGAGAGGATGATCTCCGCAAAGACCACCCACACCTATTTTCTAGCCAACCCGAATCTCGAGGGCGAGATTCATCTTAAGGGGGGTAGGTTTGTAACATCCCAAATTTTCAATTTGGAATGTTATACATAGTCATCCATGCATACCGTATTTTATTCGCATTTCGTCTCGCGATCCTCAAAATCCTAAGCAACTCAAGGACCCTCGGAGAGAGTTGGGGATTTCCCAGTTTTCAAATTTGATTTTATCAAATTTTGAAACGAGGATTTTTGGTTTTAATTATTTTCTCTCCAAAAATATTTCATACTAAAATATATGAGAGGAGATAATATGACTTCTCCAAGATAATTGAAATATTGGAGGAAAAATATTGAAATCAAATATTTGTTTTATTTGGATTTTTATTGCAATTTTGTTTGCATTAGAAAAATTGCACAGCCGCCACCGCCCGCGCTCACCGCCGCAGCCGCCGCTTGTTTGCATTTTAGGGCCAAGAAAATGTTCATCTCGTTCTAAATATTTTATTTAGACGGTGAAAATTTATTTTGGCATTTTTACATTTTTATTTATTTTTCTAGGATTTTATTTCTGTCGGCGGAATTGTTTCTTTTAAGTTCCCGCGCCCAACTGGGCCTAAGGCCCAGCCGAGCCAGGCCGGCCCAGCCGCCGCTGCCGCCTCCAGCGCGCGCGCCGCCGCCGCCACTCGGACCGGAGTCCGAGTTGGACTCCGCCTCCGCCGCGCCTTGCCCCCTCCTCCAAGTCGCCGCCCCCGCCCCCTTTATATACGCCGCCACCCCGAGCCCCAACACCACCACCACCGCCGCCAACCCCGCCGCCCGCAGCCGCCGCCGCCTCGCGCAGCCGCCACCGCCCGCGCTCACCGCCGCAGCCGCCGCTTGCCGCCGCCGCCGCCGCCGCCAAGACCCGCCACCCCGTGAGCCGCCGCCCCGCACCTCGCCTCGCCAGACCTCTCGCCGGAGGTATCCGCCGGATCCGAGCCATCGGTTTTTTTAAAACCGTTCGGTTTATTTTTTTTTATTTTTTTCGAAACCCTAGTATTTGTTTTTTTAATAAATCGGTTTTTCTCCGGTTTATTTATTTAGAGAGCGTTCACTCGTTCGTTCATTTTAACGAACACGTTCTTCGTTTAGATCCAGATAACGAACGTCCGTTCGTTAATCTGTTCATCGTTTTTCTTTTATCGGATTTATTCCGCGATTTTTCTGATCGTGATTTCTGATCCGATCTTAGTTTCTGTTTATCTTTTCGCTCGTTAGTCGGAAACAGGCGATTCAAGCACCTAGAGTTTCGTCCCGAAACCCTCTTTCCGTTTAACCAACTCAAACGAGTTTTTGCTAGTTTAAAATTTGACCTAGTTTCAGATTAGTAAACGAAGCTTCTTTCTTTCGCCGTTTGAGTTTCGTTGCTCCATTTGATTTGATTCTTTTTGCGAACCGGAGTTCTTAAGTTGAAACTTCTGGTCAACCCTCTTTTATTTGAGTTTGGCTTGTGCATCATTGTTTGTTACTTATATATGCTATTGTTTTCTTGCGATAGAACACCCGGAGTGCGAAGCGTGCTACTACGAGTCCCTAGGTTTCGCAGACCGTCAGCATGGCAAGTAACACTTTTGATGTAGACCGAACCTCATAGTGAGATCCGATCGGTTGTTGCGGCCCGACCTTTCACGACACTCCACCTTCAGCAGTAGTAGCCTCTCGCCCGCGCACACGATATGCACGAAATAGAGGGTCTGAACCTTACGGCCCAGCACGAGAAAATCAATCTCGACGATGATACTCACGTGCAAAAACAATTTCTACAAAGAAATCGCGACACATAGGTTTTCTAAAGATCCCTCTAAAACTTGATACAGGTGTCTACCCTTGAAAACTCATCGTGTCTATTTTATCTAAAAATAACCTCCCTTTCACATGAACGCACCTGGCTTTATATAATTGCCGATCAAACCTAGACTTAGAAAACAAGAAAACACACTATGCGTAAACAAACTAGACAACTCTATATTTGCCTTTTACATCTCGGCAGAATTTTATTATATAAACTAAAATCTGGTACGCCATGTTCATCTGATTTGATGGAGGTGGGCCCCAGCCCAAGTCGCACAAAGAGAATCTATCACGTAACAATTTACATGTCTTCCCTCATGCAAACTCTTTACATGGCAGAAATAGAAATAGTATACAACGACTGCTGCTCCTTTTCCGTTTGAACCAACATGTTGATATCTTCTTGTAATACTCAAATTGAAATCCTTCCAAATTATCTCCATCGACGTGTCTGGCCATGTTAGCTCCACCATCGTAACTTAAGGCTTCAAGTTTCTTATGCATGCATGGCTGTACGCACATGTACCTCTCCCCACGTAATGCATGCACGACCAACATCTCATTTCCCTCTTTCTTAAACGAGTGTGTCTCTGTCAATACCATAGTATGCATGCATGTAACTTCAACAAATTCTGCAATCTTTTTTTTGTACTGTTTATCAACGGCAATATAGTTTGGCACATAAACATCCCTAACAGTAACTAATGGAACAACGATAACTTGATCCTGGTGGGTAGCTTGTACGTCGTCGTTGTCATTGGTACGACTACAATTGAAATTGGTTGTATCATCTTTGATCATACCCTTTTATCACCCAGTTTTATGCATTAGTTTCAATCCTCAAACATTGCATGATTAGGATGTCATTAACTTGTGGGTTGGGAAGTGGTTGATGAGGTAGAACCTATTGCCCTGTTACATTCAAACCCTTGGGAGTTACTCTACGCGTTGCTTATATTACTATGCTATGCTCGTAGACGTGGTTTGGGTTTGAGTGAAATCCATGACAGATGTGATTTTGTTAAATTACGGTTCAACTTAAGGTGGCAACTTAATCAAACAACTGGGTGGATTGAGGCACCTGGAGTACCTAGTGTGGCCTGTATTTTTTGGAAATCCCGGAGTACCCGTGTGATCTTCCTATGGACCGCCACCCAGGCTCAAAGGGAACTGAGATGATTCATGCTAGAAACTTCCGTGTGCAGCCACAAGCTATTATGGGCTCTAGCATAGTTGAGTAAGTTACGTGAAGCTCTTGAGGAGGCAGATCAGCAGGTAGTGGGATGTATGTTTGGTATGGTCTGTCCGGAGTAGAGAGTTAATGTTTTTGAAAGACTGTGTCTCGGTCATCCGTTTCTCAAACACCCTATAGTGCGAGAAATCCAACGGAGGCGATCGAGTTTTCTGGGGAAAAGTGCGCAAACCTCTGAAGAGTGTACAATCTAATCATGATTAGCCGTGTCCCCGGTTATGGACAATTCTTGAGTATCTAGTACTTGGGTTATCACAAGTATCTCATCATGTTCAATTAATATTGTTGGGATGTTAATCACTTTAATTGGGATTGAGTTGGATGAACCTTCTCAATGTTGTTCAACCACCATGATAGTTAAATTAAAATCTATTCCTTTTTTGTAGGGAAAAATTGGCTTTTCACAAAACTGTAACCATAGAGCTTTCCACCAGCCAAATATGCATGTTGTGATAGCATTATTCTGTTCTTGCTCTACTGTGTTACCTTGCCAGCATATTCCATGTGCTGACCCATTTTCGGGCTGCAACGTATTATGTTGCAGACTTTTCAAACGAGAAGTAAGGTTCGTTAGGTCGTTGTCGTGTAGCTCAGCTATGCCATTGGAGTTGATGGACTCACTTTATCTTCCAAGCCTTCCGCTGTTATCGTATTAGATGGCCTTAAGACATATTATTGTAATAAGTTCTCTCTTGAGACATTCGATGTAATAAGTGTGTGATTGCTACTCTGTTATAAATCCTTCGAGTACTATGTGTGTCAGCATTACCGATCCAGGGATGGCACTGAAGCACAGAGACTTGACCATCTGAGGTCAGGTCGCTACAGCTGCTTCGCCACCATCGTGGCTGTTAATTGGCTTCCAGGTGATGCATGTCTGTGCTGGGCTTGTCACTGGCTCGGCTAGTGCCCTAACAAGCTATTTTACTTCTGGTGCTCCCGGGATGGTGGTTCATGTAAAAAATATCTTTCCTTACCTTAATAAAGACCGACTTCGGCCTTTCGAATACAAGCTAGACACCATATGCAACATGCAACCACATATGACACCACGAAGTTAAAGCAAGCACCTGGGATGGTTGTATGTGGCAATTGAGATCATAAACTGCAGAGCTATGTTTACCGTCTCCATCTGCTGACACTGCACCCTTTATAACGCTGAAACGTGTCTCGCATAGCCGCGTACCACGCTGGAGCGACTTCTCTCTTTTCTTTTCTGCTTCTGTGAAGGCAGAGTCTGAAATACCCTTGCATAAAAACACAATAGTGAGAGTATGGGTGAAGTGTGTGCAGAACTAGTGCACTGTAAAAGTAGCAGATAGCAGACGGCTGGAAAATAAATGATTGGAGTCATATGATAGCTCTACAACATTGCATGGCAAACAAAATTAGATTCTAGTCCATATGATTTTGTAATATATGAGCACAGGAAATGCAGGTACTCCTCCAGCACACAACCACATGCGTTCCTACCAAGATAACAATCAACTGAAAATAAATAGGTCAGTCGATTTTTTATGAACCGTCCGATCTATAAGGAATGGGCAGATGGCCTTCGTCTACCTCCCGCTAGTCACTGTTGACGATCTTTCTTGAACCGCTAGTGACCACCGGCCCAGACCCCTGCCTCCGCTGCCCCACCCTCCCGTCGACCTCACACCACCGCCGTGCTTGGCAGCGCCCCCAGGCCATCCCTTTAATCCCGGCCAACCTCCAGATCGGGCGCCAGCAGCTCTAGGCCCCACACACCCTAAGGTAAACAACGAGGCGCTGCTTCCCAGGCGTAATAGGCGGACTAGCGCCTGTTACACCAAGGAATTGTTGGGGAACGTAGTAATTTCAAAAAAATTCCTACGCTCACGCAAGATCATGGTGATGCATAGCAACGAGAGGGTAGAGTGTTGTCCATGTACCCTCGTAGACCGAAAGCGGAAGCGTTAGCACAACACGGTTGATGTAGTCATACGTCTTCACGATCCGACCGATCAAGTGCCGAACGCACGGCACCTCCGAGTTTAGCACACGTTCAGCCCGATGACGTCCCTCGAACTCCGATCCAGCCGAGTCTTGAGGGAGAGTTTCGTCAGCACGACGGCGTTGTGACGATGATGATGTTCTACCGACGCAGGGCTTCGCCTAAGCACCGCTACAGTATTATCGAGGTGGACTATGGTGGAGGGGGCACCGCACACGGCTAAAACATCAACTAATCAAATTGTTGTGTCTCTAGGGTGCCCCCTGCCCCCGTATATAAAGGAGCAAGGGGGGTACGGCCGGCCAGGAGAGAGGGCGCGCCAGGAGGAGTCCTACTCCCACCGGGAGTAGGACTTCCCCCTTTCCTAGTTGGATTAGGACTTGGGAGGGGGAAAGAGGAGGGAGAGAGGAAGGAAGGGGGGCGCCGCCCCCCTCTCCTTGTCCTATTCGGACTAGGGGGGAGGGGCGCACGGCCCAGCCCTGGCCGCCTCTCCTCTTCTCCTTAAAGGCCCACTAAGGCCCATTAACCTCCCGGGGGGTTCCGGTAACCTCCCGGTACTCCGGTAAAATCCTGATTTCACCCGGAACACTTCCGATATCCAAACATAGGCTTCCAATATATCAATATTCATGTCTCGACCATTTAGAGACTCCTCGTCATGTCCGATATCACATCCGGGACTCCGAACAACCTTCGGTACATCAAAACATATAAATCCATAATATAACTGTCATCGAAACGTTAAGCCTGCGGACCCTACGGGTTCGAGAACTATGTAGACATGACCAAGACACGTCTCCGGTCAATAAACAATAGCGGAACCTAGATGCTCATATTGGCTCCCACATATTCTACGAAGATCTTTATCGGTCAGAACGCATAACAAAATACGTTGTTCCCTTTGTCATCGGTATGTTACTTGCCCGAGATTCGATCGTCGGTATCTCAATACCTAGTTCAATCTCTTTACCAGCAAATCTCTTTACTCATTCCGTAATACATCAGCCCGCAACTAACTCATTAGTTGCAATGCTTCCAAGGCTTAAGTGATGTGCATTACCGAGAGGGCCCAGAGATACCTCTCCGACAATCGGAGTGACAAATCCTAATCTCGAAATACGCCAACCCAACAAGTACCTTAGGAGACACCTGTAGAGCACCTTTATAATCACCCAGTTACGTTGTCACGTTTGGTAGCACACAAAGTGTTCCTCCGGTAAATGGGAGTTGCATAATCTCATAGTCATAGGAACATATATAAGTCATGAAGAAAGCAATAGCAACATACTAAACGATTGGGTGCTAAGCTAACAGAATGGGTCAAGTCAATCACATCATTCTCCTAATGATGTGATCCCGTTAATCAAATGACAACTCATGTCCCTGGCTAGGAAACATAACCAATTTTGATTAACGAGCTAGTCAAGTAGAGGCATACTAGTGACACTCTGTTTGTCTATGTATTCACACAAGTATTATGTTTCCGGTTAATACAACTCTATCATGAATAATAAACATTTATCATGATATAAGGAAATAAATAATAACTCTATTATTGCCTCTAGGGCATATTTCCTTCAGCCTCCCACTTGCACTAGAGTCAATAATCTAGTTCACGTTGCCATGTGATTTAATACCAATAGTTCACGTCACCATGTGATTAACACCCATAGTTCACATCGACATGTGAGCAACACCCAAAGGGTTTACTAGAGTCAATAATCTAGTTCACATCGCTATGTGATTAACACCCAAAGAGTACTAAGGTGTGATCATGTTTTGCTTGTGAGAGAAGTTTAGTCAACGGGTCTGCCACATTCAGATCCGTAAGTATTTTGCAAATTTCTATGTCAACAATGCTCTGCACGGAGCTACTCTAGCTAATTGCTCCCACTTTCAATATGTATCCAGATTGAGATTTAGAGTCATCTGGATCAGTTTCAAAATTTGCATCGACATAACCCTTTACGACGAACCTTTTTTTGTCACCTCCATAATCGAGAAACATATCCTTATTCCACTAAGGATAATTTTGACTGCTGTCTAGTGATCTACTCCTAGATCACTATTGTACTCCCTTGCCAAAAACAATGTAGGGTATACAATAGATCTGGTACACAACATGGCATATTTTATCGAACCTATGGCCAAGGCATAGGGAATGACTTTCATTCTCTTTCTATCTTCTGACGTGGTCGGGCATTGAGTCTTACTCAGTTTAACACCTTATAACACAGGCAAGAACTCTTTCTTTGATTGTTCCATTTTGAACTACTTCAAAATCTTGTCAAGGTATGTACTCATTGAAAAACTTATCAAGCGTCTTGATCTATCTCTATAGATCTTGATGCTCAATATGTAAGCAGCTTCACCGAGGTCTTTCTTTGAAAAACTCCTTTCAAACACTCCTTTATGCTTTTCAGAATAATTCTACATTATCTTCGATCAACAATATGTCATTCACATATACTTATCAGAAATGTTGTAGTGCTCCCACTCACTTTCTTGTAAATGCAGGCTTCACCACAAGTCTGTATAAAACTATATGCTTTGATCAACTTATCAAAGCGTATATTCCAACTCTGAGATGCTTGCACCAGTCCATAGATGGATCGCTGGAGTTTGCATATTTTGTTAGCACCTTTAGGATTGACAAAACTTTCTTGTTGCATCATATACAACTCTTCTTTAATAAATCCATTAAGGAAGGTAGTTTTGTTTATCCATTTGGCAGATTTCATAAAATGTGGCAATTGCTAACATGATTCAGACAGACTTAAGCATAGATACGAGTGAGAAACTCTCATCATAGTCAACACCTTGAACTTGTCGAAAACCTTTTGCGACAATTCTAGCTTTGTAGATAGTAACACTACTAGCAGCGTCCGTCTTCCTCTTGAAGATCCATTTAATCTCTATGGCTCACCGATCTTTGGGCAAGTCAATCAAAGTCCATACTTTGTTCTTATACATGGATCTCATCTCAGATTTCATGACCTCAAGCCATTTCGCAGAATCTGGGCTCATCATCGCTTCCCCGTAGTTCGTAGGTTCGTCATGGTCAAGTAACATGACCTCCAGAACAGGATTACCGTACCACTCTGGTGCGGATCTCACTCTGATTTACCTATGAGGTTCGGTAGTAACTTGATCTGAAGTTACATGATCATCATCATTAGCTTCCTCACTAATTGGTGTAGTAGTCACATGAACAGATTTCTGTGAACTACTTTCCAATAAGGGAGCAGGTACAGTTACCTCATCAAGTTCTACTTTTCTCCCACTCACTTCTTTCGAGAGAAACTCCTTCTCTAGAAAGGATCCATTCTCAGCAATGAATATCTTGCCTTCGGATCTGTGTTAGAAGGTGTACCCAACATTTTCTTTTGGGTATCCTATGAAGACGCACTTCTCCAATTTGGGTTTGAGCTTATCAGGTTGAAACTTTTTCACATAAGCATTGCAACCTCAAACTTTAAGAAACGACAGCTTAGGTTTCTTGCCAAACCATAGTTCATACGGTGTCGTCTCAACTGATTTAGATGGTTCCCTATTTAACGTGAATGTAGCTATCTCTAATGCATAACCCCAAAACGATAGTGGTAAATTGGTAAGAGACATCATAGATCACACCATATCTAATAAAGTACGGTTACGACGTTCGGACACACCATTACACTGTGGTGTTCTAGGTGGCGTGAGTAGTGAAACTATTTCACTTTGTTTTAACTGAAGGCCAAACTCGTAACTCAATTATTTTACTTCTGCGATCATATCGTAGAAACTTTTATTTTTGTTACGATCATTCTCCACTTCACTCTCAAATTCTTTGAACTTTCCAAATGTTTCAGACTTGTGTTTCATCAAGTAGATATACTCATATCTGCTCAAATCATCTGTGAAGATCAGAAAATAATGATACCTGCCGCGAGCCTCAATATTCATCAGACCACATACATCAGTATGTATGATTTCCAACAAATCTGTTGCTCGCTCCATTGTTCCGGAGAACGGAGTCTTAGTCATCTTGCCCATGAGGCATGGTTCGCAAGCATCAACTGATTCATAATCAAGTGATTCCAAAAGCCCATCAACATGGATTTTCTTCATGCGCTTTACACCAATATAACCTAAACGGTAGTGCCACAAATAAGTTGCACTATCATTATTAACTTTGCATCTTTTGGCTTCAATATTATGAAAATGTGTATCACCATGATCGAGATCCAACAAACCATTTTCATTGGGTGTATGACCATAGAAGGTTTTATTCATGTAAACAGAACAACAATTATTCTCTAACTTACATGAATAACCGTATTGCAATAAACATGATCCAATCATATTCATGCTCAACACAAACACTAAATAACATTTATTTTAGGTTTAACACTAATCCCGAAAGTATAGGGAGTGTGCGATGATGATCATATCAATCTTGGAACCATTTCCAATGCACATCATCACTTCACCCTTAACTAGTCTATGTTCATTCTGCAACTCCCGTTTCGAGTTACTATTCTTAGCAACTGAACTAGTATCAAATACTGAGGGGTTGCTATAAACACTAGTAAAGTACACATCAATAACATGTATATCAAACATACATATGTTCACTTTGTCGTCCTTCTTATCCGCCAATTACTTGGGGTAGTTCCGCTTCCAGTGACCAGTCCCTTTGCAGTAGAAGCACTCAGTTTCAGGCTTAGGTCCAGACTTGGGTTTTTTCACTTGAGCAGCAACTTGCTTGCCATTCTTCTTGAAGTTCCCCTTTCTTCCCTTTGTCCCTTTACTTGAAACTAGTGGTTTTGTTTACCATCAACACTTGATGCTTTTCTTGATTTCTACCTTTGTCGATTTCAGCTTCACGATGAGCTTGGGAATCGTTTCTGTTATCCCTTGCATATTATAGTTCATCATGAAGTTCTACTAACTTGGTGATTGTGACTAGAGAATTCGGTCAATCACTATTTTATCTGGAAGATTAACTCCCACTTGATTCAAGCGATTGTATTACCCAGACAATCTGAGCACATGCTCACTTCTTGAGCTATTCTCCTCCATCATTTAGCTATAGAACTTGTTGGAGACTTCATATCTCTCAACTTGGGTATTTGATTGAAATATTAACTTCAACTCCTAGAACATCTCATATGGTCCATGACGTTCAAAACGTCTTTGAAGTCCCGATTCTAAGCCGTTTAAGCATGGTGCACTAAACTATCAAGTAGTCATCATATTGAGCTAGCCAAGCGTTCATAACATCTGCTCCTGCAATAGGTTTGTCACCTAGCGGTGCATCAAGGACATAATTCTTCTGTGCAGCAATGAGGATAAACCTCAGATCACGGATCCAATCCGCATCATTGCTACTAACATCTTTCAACTTAGTTTTCTCTAGGAACATATCAAAAATAAAACAGGGGAGCTAAACGCGAGCTATTGATCTACAACATAGATATGCTAATACTACCAGGACTAAGTTCATGATAAATTTAAGTTCAAATAATCATATTACTTAAGAACGCCCACTTAGATAGACACCCCTCTAATCCTCTAAGTGATCACGTGATCCATATCAACTAAACCATGTCCGATCATCACGTGAGATGGAGTAGTTTCAATTGTGAACATCACTATGTTGATCATATCTACTATATGATTCACGCTCGACCTTTCGGTCTCTGTGTTTCGAGGCCATATCTGTTATATGCTAGGCTTGTCAAGTTTAACCTGAGTATTCCGCGTATGCAACTGTTTTGCACCCATTGTATTTGAACGTAGAGCCTATCACACCCGATCATCACGTGGTGTCTCACCACGAAGAACTTTCGCAATGGTGCATACTCAGGGAGAACACTTATACTTTGATAATTTAGTGAGGGATCATCTTATAATTCTACCGTCAATCAAAGCCAGATAAGATGCACAAAAAGATAAACATCACATGCAATCAATATGGGTGATATGATATGGCCATCATCATCTTGTGCTTGTGATCTCCATCTTCGAAGCACCGTCATGATCACCATCGTCACCGGTGCGACACCTTGATCTCCATCGTAGCATCATTGTCGTCTCACCAATCTTATGCTTCTACGACTATCGCTACCGCTTAGTGATAAAGTAAAGCATTACAGGGCGATTGCATTGCATACAATAAAGCGACAACCATATGGCTCCTGCCAGTTGCCGATAACTCGGTAACAAAACATGATCATCTCATACAATAAAATTTAGCATCATGTCTTTACCATATCACATCACAACATGCCCTACAAAAACAAGTTAGACGTCCTCTACTTTGTTGTTGCAAATTTTACGTGGCTGCTACGGGCTTAGCAAGAACCGTTCTTATCTACGCATCAAAAGCACAACGATAGTTTGCCAAGTTGGTGCTGTTTTAACCTTCGCAAGGACCGGGCGTAGCCACACTCGGTTCAACTAAAGTTGGAGAAACTGAAACCCGCGAGCCACCTGTGTGCAAAGCACGTCGATAGAACCAGTCTCGCGTAAGCGTACGCGTAATGTCAGTCCGGGCCGCTTCACCCAACAATACCGCTGAACCAAAGTATGACATGCTGGTAAGCAGTATGACTTATATCGCCCACAACTCACTTGTGTTCTACTCGTGCATATGACATCTACACATAAAACCTGGCTCAGATGCCACTGTTGGGGAATGTAGTAATTTCAAAAAAAATCCTACGCACACGCAAGATCATGGTAATGCATAGAAACAAGAGGGGAGAGTGTTGTCCACGTACCCTCATAGACCGAAAGCAGAAGCGTTAGCACAACGCGATTGATGTAGTCATACGTCTTCAAGATCCGACCGATCAAGTGCCGAACGCACGACACCCCCGAGTTCAGCACACGTTCAGCCCGATGGCGTCCCTCGAACTCTGATCCAGCCGAGTGTTGACGGAGAGTTTCGTCAGCACGACGGCGTGGTGACGATGATGATGTTCTACCGACGCTGGGTTTCGCCTAAGCACCGCTACAGTATTATCGAGGTGGACTATGGTGGAGGGGGGCATTGCACACGGCTAAAAGATCAACTGATCAAATTGTGGTGTCTCTAGGGTGCCCCCTGCCCCCGTATATAAAGGAGCAAGGGGGGTGCAGCCGGCCAGGAGGGAGGGCGCGCCAGGAGGAGTCCTACTCCCACCGGGAGTAGGACTCCCCCCTTTCCTAGTTGGATAGGACTTGGGAGGGGGAAAGAGGAGGGAGAGAGGAAGGAAGGGGGGGCGCTGGCCCCCTCTCCTTGTCCTATTCGGACTAGGGGGAGGGGCGCGCGGCCCAGCCCTGGCCGCCTCTCCTCTTATCCTTAAAGGCCCACTAGCTAAGGCTCATTAACCTCCCGGGGGGTTCCGGTAACCTCCCGGTACTCCGGTAAAATCCTGATTTCACCCGGAACACTTCCGATATCCAAACATAGGCTTCCAATATATCAATCTTCATGTCTCGACCATTTCAAGACTCCTCATCATGTTTGTGATCACATCCGGGACTCCGAACAACCTTCGGTACATCAAAAGATATACACTCATAATATAACTGTCATCGAAACATTAAGCCTGTGGACCCTACGGGTTCGAGAACTATGTAGACATGACCAAGACACGTCTCCGGTCAATAACCAATAGCAGAACCTGGATGCTCATATTGGCTCCCACATATTCTACGAAGATCTTTATCGGTCAGACCACATAACAACATACGTTGTTCCCTTTGTCATCGATATGTTACTTGCCCGAGATTCGATCGTCGGCATCTCAATACCTAGTTCAATCTCATTACCGGCAAGTCTCTTTACTCGTTCCGTAATACATCATCCCGCAACTAACTCATTAGTTGCAATGCTTCCAAGGCTTAAGTGATGTGCATTACCGAGAGGGCCCAGAGATACCTCTACGACAATCGGAGTGACAAATCCTAATCTCGAAATACGCCAACCCAACAAGTACCTTTGGAGACACCTGTAGAGCACCTTTATAATCACCCAGTTACATTGTGACGTTTGGTAGCACATAAAGTGTTCCTCCAGTAAACGGGAGTTGCATAATCTCATAGTCATAGGAACATGTATAAGTCATGAAGAAAGCAATAACAACATACTAAACGATCGGGTGCTAAGCTAACGGAATGGGTCAAGTCAATCACATCATTCTCCTAATGATGTGATCCCGTTAATCAAATGACAACTCATGTCTATGGCTAGGAACCATAACCATCTTTGATTAACGAGCTAGTCAAGTAGAGGCATACTAGTGACACTCTGTTTTTCTATGTATTCACACAAGTATTATGTTTCTGGTTAATACAATTCTAGCTTGAATAATAAACATTTATCATGATATAAGGAAATAAATAATAACTCTATTATTGCCTCTAGGTCATATTTCCTTCAGGAATGCTTCCGTTAATTGGGAATCAACCGGCCAGGAATTGAAATCCAGGGGGCGACGGACCTCTAGCTAAGGTGAAATAGTATATGAGGAGAAACCTTGTGCATCGCGAGTTAGTAGGAACATCCAGTATCAAGAAGAAGCGGTGAACTAGTGTCTTTTGTGGGATGAATACCGTGCAAGCAGACACATAAGATTTGCACGAATAAGGGAAGAGGAGTACCATTTCCGGTTGCCAGTGTGGTGTCCTCTATATGTTGCGGCGATCTTCTTCTTTTTGCCGGGGGAACCGATGTTTTGGAGGAGGGTGCAGCCTTGGACGAACCCATGGCCAAATTGTTGACTGTGTTGCCATGGCCGTATGTCGACGGAGGGGAAGCAGATTCGAGGCGGCGAAGGATGACGTGGCAGGAACAACTCTGGTGCGGTGGACAGTGGCAAAGTTGGAGTGGCAGCGGTGAGGCGCAGGACGGCGTGGTTGAACTGGCCCGAGTACAGACAGCTCGGCCTCGGCTTCAACTACTAGACATGAAGGGTGTTGTGGTTGAGGTTGCGGTGGACAGCGACGTCACGGTATCAGCTCTAGCGTGATGGGGGAGGGTGGCGGTTGATGGGTGGTGGCGGTTGATGGGTGGGATGGGGTGGCAGACGGAGGACGCCGGGGTTTCGCGACTGGTGGAGAGGTAGTTTTGGTGCCAACTGAGTACGAATGGGGAATCAGACGGGGTGTGGGAGCTAAGGGAGAACCATGTTTCGGTCTGGGACGTGCTTGTTGATGTCTACTACACAACCTTCTTCTTGTAGACATTGTTGGGCCTCCAAGTGCAGAGGTTTGTAGGACAGTAGCAAATTTCCCTCAAGTGGATGACGTAAGGTTTATCAATCCGTGGGAGGCGTAGGATGAAGATGGTCTCTCTCAAGCAACCCTGCAGCCAAATAAGAAAGAGTCTCTTGTGTCACCAACACACCCAATACAATGGTAAATTGTATAGGTGCACTAGTTCGGCGAAGAGATGGTGATACAAGTGCAATATGGATGGTAGATATAGGTTTTTGTAATCTGAAAATATAAAACAGCAAGGTAGCAAGTGGTAAAAGTGAGCGTAAACGGTATTGCAATGCTAGGAAACAAGGCCTAGGGTTCATACTTTCACTAGTGCAAGTTCTCTCAACAATAATAACATAATTGGATCATATAACAATCCCTCAACATGCAACAAAGAGTCACTCCAAAGTCACTAATAGCGTATAATAAACGAAGAGATTATTGTAGGGTACGAAACCACCTCAAAGTTATTCTTTCCAATCTATCCATTGGGCTATTCCTATAAGTATCACAAACAGCCCTAGAGTTCGTAGTAAAATAACACCTTAAGACACACATCAACCAAAACCCTAATGTCACCTAGATACTTCAATGTCACCTCAAGTATCCATGGGTATGCTTATACGATATGCATCACACAATCTCAGATTCATCTATTCAAACCAACACAAAGAACTTCAGAGAGTGACCCAAAGTTTTTGCCGGAGAGTCAAGACAAAAACGTGTGCCAACCCCTATGCATAGGTTCCCAAGGTCACGGAACCCGCAAGTTGATCACCAAAACATACATCAAGTGAATCAATAGAATAGCCCATTGCCACCACAAGTATCCCACACAAGACATACATCAAGTGTTCTCAAATCCTTAAAGACTCAATCCGATAAGATAACTTCAAAGGGAAAACTCAATTCATCACAAGGAGATAGAGGGGGAGAAACATCATAAGATCCAACTATAGTAGCAAAGCTCGCGTTACATCAAGATCGTGCCACATCAAGAACACGACAGAGAGAGAGAGAGAGATCAAATACATAGCTACTGGTACATACCCTCAGCCCCGAGGGTGAACTACTCCCTCCTCATCATGGAGAGCGCCGGGATGATGAAGATGGCCATTGGTGATGGATCCCCCCTCCGGCAGGGTGCCGAAATAGGGTCCCGATTGGTTTTTGGTGGCTACAGAGGCTTGTGGCGGCATTACTCCTGATCTAGGTTTCTTTTCGGGGGTTTCTATTTTTATAGGAATTTTTGGCGTCAATCTCACGTCAGGGGGATCTCCGAGTCATCCACGAGGTAGGGGGCGCGCCCAGGGGGGTAGGGCGTGCCCTCCACCCTCATGGATGGCTTAGGACTCTTCTGGCCCAACTCTTTTACTTCGGGGGCTTCTTTTGGTCCATAAAAAATCCAGAAAAATTGGCAGGTCAATTGGACTCCGTTTGGTATTCCTTTTCTGTAAAACTCAAAAACAAGGAAAAAACAGAAACTGGCATTGGGCACTAGGTTAATAGGTTAGTCCCAAAAATCATATAAAATAGCATATAAATGCATATAAAACATCATAGATGGATAATATAATAGCATGTAACAATAAAAAATTATAGATACGTTGGAGACGTATCAAGCATCCCCAAGCTTAAATCCTGCTCGTCCTCGAGTAGGAAAATGATAAAAACAGAATTTTTGATGTGGAATTCTACCTAACATATTTATCCATATAATTATCTTTATTGTGGCAAGAATATTTACATCCATAAGATTCAAAATAAGTTTAATATTAACATAAAAATAATAAAACTTCAAGCATACTAACAAAGAAATCATGTCTTCTCAAAATAACATGGCCAAAGAAGGCTATCCCTACAAAATCATATAGTCTAGCTATGCTCTATCTTCATCACACAAAATATTTAAATCATGCACAACCCCGATGACAAGCCAAGCAATTGTTTCATACTTTTGATGTTCTCAAACTTTTTCAATCTTCACGCAATACATGAGCGTGAGCCATGGACATAGCACTATAGGTGGAATAGAATGGTGATTGTGGAGAAGACAAAAAGGAGAAGATAGTCTCACATCAACTAGGCCTATCAATGGGCTATGGAGATGCCTAATATGTCTCCAACGTATCTATAATTTTTGATTGTTCCATGCTATTATATTATCAACCTTGGATGTTTTATATGCATTTATATGCAATTTTATATGATTTTTGAGACTAACCTATTAACCTAGAGCCCAGTGCCAGTTTTTGTTTTTTCCTTGTTTTAGAGTATTGCAGAAAAAGAAAATCAAATGGAGTCCAATTGACCTGAAACTTCACGGAACTTATTTTTGGAACGGAAGCAACCCAGAAGACTTGGAGTGTACGTAAGGGAATCAACGAGGAAGCCACGAGGCAGGGGGCGCGCCCACCCCCTGGGCGCGCCCTCCACCCTCATGGGCCCCTCGTGGCTCCCCTGACGTATTTCTTCCGCCTATATATATCCATATACCCTAAAACTATCGGGGAACATAATACATTGGGAGTTCCGCCGCCAGAAGCCTCCGTAGCCACCGAAAGCCAATCTAGACCCATTCTGGCACCCTGCCGGAGGGGGAATCCCTCTCTGGTGGCCATCTTCATCATCCCGGTGCTCTCCATGACGAGGAGGGAGTAGTTCTCCCTCGAGGCTGAGGGTATGTATCAGTGGCTATGTGTTTGATCTCTCTCTCTCGTGTTCTTGATTTGGCACGATCTTGATGTATCGTGAGCTTCGCTATTATAGTTAGATCCTATGTTTCTTCTCCCCCTCTACTCTCTTGTAACGGATTGAGTTTCCCCTTTGAAGTTATCTTATCGGATTGAGTATTTAAAGATTTGAGAACACTTGATGTATGTCTTGCCGTGCGTATCTGTGGTGACAATGGGATATCACGTGATTCACTTGATGTATGTTTTGGTGATCAACTTGTGGGTTCCGCCCATGAACCTATGCATAGGGGTTGGCACACGTTTTCGTCGTGATTCTCCGGTAGAAACTTTGGGGCACTCTTTGAGGTTCTATGTGTTGGTTGAATAGATGAATCTGAGATTGTGTGATGCATATCATATAATCATACCCACAGATACTTGAGGTGACATTGGAGTATCTAGGTGACTTTAGGGTTTTGGTTGATTTGTGTCTTAAGGTGTTATTCTAGTACGAACTCTAGGGATATTTGTGACACTTATAGGAATAGCCCAACGGATTGATTGGAAAGAATAACTTTGAGGTGGTTTCGTACCCTACCATAATCTCTTCGTTTGTTCTCCGCTATTAGTGACTTTGGAGTGACTCTTTGTTGCATGTTGAGGGAGTCCTGGATTAGGGGGTGTTCGGGTAGCCGGACTATACCTTCAGCCGGACTCCTGGACTATGAAGATACAAGATTGAAGACTTCGTCCCGTGTCCGGATGGGACTTTCCTTGGCGTGGAAGGAAAGCTTGGCGATGCGGATATTCAAGATCTCCTACCATTGTAACCGACTTTATGTAACCCTAACCGTATCCGGTGTCTATATAAACCGGAGGGTTGCAGTCCGTAGGCAATCAACTCCATACACAACAATCATACCATAGGCTAGCTTCTAGGGTTTAGCCTCCTTGATCTCGTGGTAGATCTACTCTTGTACTACCCATATCATCAATATTAATCAAGCTGGAGTAGGGTATTACCTCCATCGAGAGGGCCCGAACCTGGGTAAAAAACATCGTGTCCCTTGTCTCCTGTTACCATCCGGCCTTGACGCACAGTTCGGGACCCCCTGCCCGAGATCCGCCGGTTTTGACACCGACATTGGTGCTTTCATTGAGAGTTCCTCTGTGTCGTCGCATTTAGGCCCGATGGCTCCTTTGATCATCAAGGACGATATGGTCCAGGGTGAAACTTTTCTCCCCGGGCAGATCTTCGTCTTCGGTGGCTTCGCTCTGCGGGCCAATTCACTCGGCCACCGGGAGCAGATCGAAAGCTACGCCCCTGGCCATCAGGTCAGGTTTGGAAGCCTAAACTACACGGCTGACATCCATGGGGACTTGATCTTCGACGGATTCGAGCCACAGCCAAGCGCGCCACACTGTCTCGATGGGCATGATATAGCTCTGCCGCCGAACAGCGCCTTGGAGGCCGCATACGCATCGGTTTCGACCATTGATTCGGAGCATACTGCGCCGATCGAGGATCAGCGGTTAGACGCTGCCTCAGGGGCTGCGATCTCAAAGGCGATCGAGCCAAACTCCAGCACCGCACTCCGCATGGCCCGTGACTCCGAGGATCCAGACTCCTCCCCGGACTCCGAACCCCCCACGCCCCTGCCAATCGAATCCGATTGGGCGCCGATAATGGAGTTCACCGCCGCAGACATCTTTCAGCATTCGCCTTGTGGCGACATCCTGAACTCTCTTAAGTCTCTCTCTTTATCAGGAGAGCCCTGGCCGGACTACGGTCAGCGAGGGTGGGATACGGACGATAAGGAAAGTCAAAGCCCACCCACCACACACTTTGTAGCCACTGTCGACAATCTAACCGACATGCTTGACTTCAGCTCTGAAGATATCGACGGCATGGACGACGATCTAGGAGACGAACAGGAACTAGCACCTGTAGGGCGCTGGAAGGCCACCTCGTCATCTGACATATATATGGTGGATACTCCAAAAGATGGAGATGGCGATGGAACAGTGGGGGATGACGCCCCCAAGAAACAGCCAAAGCGCCGGCGTCAATAGCGCCGCTCTAAATCCCGCCAAAGCAAAAACGGTGATTCCGGCACGGGAGATAATACTACCCCGGATAACGCCGAAGAACACCCACCTCAGCAAGATTCGGCACAGGAAGATGGAGAAGCCAGCCCTCATGAGAGAGCGGCAGACCGAGAGGTCGAGGATGATAACTATACGCCTCCCTCCAAAGACGAGGCAAGCCTCGATGACAACGAATTCGTCATACCATCAGACCCCGCCGAACAAGAGCGTTTTAAACGCAGGCTTTTAGCCATGGCAAGCAGCCTCAAGAAAAAGCAGCAACAGCTTAAAGCTACCCAAGATTTGCTAGCTGACAGATGGACTGAAGTCCTTACGGCCGAAGAGTATGAACTTGAACGCCCCTCCAAGAGTTACCCGAAGCACAGGCCGTTACCCCGATCAGAGGAGGAAGCACCTACATCACCAGCGCATGACATGGCAGACCGGCCACCTTGCGGCTGCGACAGAGAGGCCCCTCGGCCCTCCACCCAAGCCATGCCCCGATGCCGCTCAACTAAGGCACGGGAAAATGCGCCCGACCTGCGAGACATACTGGAGGATAAGGCAAGACAAACAAGATCGATCTACGGATCGCGCAGGCGCCCTACGGTAGGTGACAATGACCTTCACTCCAGATACAACAAATCCGGCTGGGCCGAACACAACAGACATAGCGCTTCCGAGCTACGTCGTGATATAGCCCAGTACAGAGGCGCCGCACACCCGCTATGCTTCACGAATGAAGTAATGGATCATAAAATCCCAGAGGGTTTGAAACCCGTAATCATCGAATCATACGATGGCACAACAGACCCGGCGGTATGGATCGAGGATTATCTCCTTCACATCCACATGGCACGCGGTGATGATCTACACGCCATCAAATACCTCCCGCTCAAACTTAAAGGACCGGCCCGGCATTGGCTTAACAGCTTGCCAGCAGACTCAATCGGTTCTTGGGAGGACCTGGAAGCCGCATTCCTCGACAACTTCCAGGGCACTTACGTGCGACCGCCGGATGCCGACGACTTAAGCCACATAATTCAGCAGCTAGAGGAATCGGCCTGACAATTCTGGACACGGTTCCTAACAAAGAAAAACCAAATAGTCGACTGTCCGGACGCAGAGGCCCTAGCAGCCTTCAAGCATAACATCCACGACGAGTGGCTTGCCCGGCACCTGGGGCAGGAAAAGCCGAAATCCATGGCAGCCCTCACGCCACTCATGACCCGCTTTTGCGCGGGAGAAGACAGCTGGCTAGCTCGCAGTAACAACTTATCAAAGAACCCTGGTAATTCGGATACCAAGGACAAAAGTGGCAGGACACGTCGGAATAAGCAAAAATGCCGCGTTAATAGCGACAGCAATGAAGACACGGCAGTCAATGCCGGATTCAAAGTCTATAAATCCGGTTAGCGGAAAAAGCCATTCAAAAAGAATACTCAGGGCCCGTCCAGTTTGGACCGAATACTCGATCGCTTGTGCCAGATACATGGCACCCCCGAAAGGCCAGCCAATCACACTAACAGGGATTGTTGGGTGTTCAAGCAGGCAGGCAAGTTAAGGGCCGAAAACAGAGACAAGGGGCTGCACAACGACGACGAGGAGCCCAAGCCGCCGAACAACAATGGACAGAAGGGCTTTCCCCCACAAGTGCGGACGGTGAACATGATATACGCAACCCACATTCCCAAGCGGGAGCGGAAGCGTGCGCTATGGGACGTATACGCGATAGAGCCAGTCGCCCCAAAGTTCAACCCATGGTCCTCCTGCCCAATCACTTTTGATCGAAGGGACCATCCCACTAGCATCCGTCATGGTGGCTTCGCCGCATTGGTTCTCGACCCAATCATCGACGAATTTCATCTCACAAGGGTCCTCATGGACGGCGGCAGTAGCCTGAACCTGCTTTATCAGGATACAGTGCGGAAAATGGGCATAGATCCCTCAAGGATTAAGCCCACAAGAACGACCTTTAAAGGCGTTATACCAGGTGTAGAAGCCAACTGTACAGGCTCAGTAACACTTGACGTGGTCTTTGGATCCCCGGACAATTTCTGAAGCGATGAGTTAATCTTCGATATAGTCCCGTTTCGCAGTGGCTATCACGCCCTGCTCGGACGAACCGCATTTGCAAAGTTCAATGCGGTGCCGCACTACGCATATCTCAAGCTCAAGATGCCAGGCCCTCGAGGAGTAATTACGGTCAATGGAAACACCGAACGCTCCCTCCGTACGGAGGAGCATACGGCGGCTCTCACAGCGGAGTACGAAGTAGCCTTCTCAGGCAATTCTCCAGTCCGGCCATTAAAAACCCAGACACTGCCAAGCGCGCCAGGAGTAACCCACAGCAGGACCGCCTGGCACACTCTGAGCAAGCGTAGCAATGCGGCCCCAACCCCAGCTATCGCGACATAGCGAAACCAGTACCTCGCGTACATAACTACGCCCTTGAAATACCATGGGCATAGGGGAAGGGGCACAATAACGGCACGCCCAGAATACGGCTTAAAACGTACTAGGGGCTGCCGGACTCTCTTTTTAATTTTTTCTTACCTTCAGGACTCCATACTTCGGACGACCTGTTCGGCAATTCGACTGTCGCACAAAGGATGCAAGATCCAAAGAGGCAGACAAGCCATGCCGCACTGTGGAACTCCCAGGTTGTCTCTGTTACGAGCGGTGTACCTGTTTTAAATACAATTCCGCGGCCTGCCCTCGGTCAGGACATACTGAATAGTCCAATATCTTTTGCTTACCGCACTATTTGTATCGTTTGGCTTTGATAAATAGCCTTTATATAAACAATGCATAGCTTGTGCCTATTTTCTGCCTTACTCTCTTTTATATATGTTCATTAATGACATGTTGCACCCGTACACTGTGGTATGGCAAGTACACCAGGGGCTTCAGTACCCTTTAATATGGTGTGAGAAGTCCGTACACTTTCACAAGTGCGGCACCCTGAACTTATAGCACTATATGCATCGGCTCCGAATCATGATTTGGGTCAATAGTTGGGTTTGCCCGACTCCTATGTTTTGGTGTCTTACGTTCCGCTATATCGGCTAAGGTAGCACTAGGAGAACCACTGCGATTGTGCCCCGGTTGAGCTGGGTTAAGCACCTCAGTGGAGAAAGCTAAAACTGACTGTCATGATGAGGCGAGAGACCGGTCGCTATTCGAGAGGTTTTTTCGAGTCCCTAAAGACTTATGCCACTTCGAGCGAGGAGCCGGATTTTGTCCGGCCAAGGCGTGGATAGCGCCCCGAACTCGGTCTTCCGAACTAGGGGCTTCGCCGAAATTTAAAATTATAAAGTTTTATGGCTAAGTGAGAGTTTTCAAGCATTATAGTCCGATTGCCTGGTTCGTTGTGCTGAGCGCCTCCCTCGAAGGACCCAACTATGGGAAAAAGAGCGCTCAGGTTTATCCCGAACACCCTAGCACTAGTGGCATGGGGGCAGAAGCCGACGACTAGCCATCTCTCAATTTTTTGATAAACGGCCGCACAGAAATAATATTTTAAATTCAACAAGCATTGCTTAAGCGCCTATGAACAAGTTTTCAGCGCACAGGATAAAAACGAGCGAGTTTATTCAAAAATTACATCCTTGGTACATTCATCCGCCACAACGCGGGCACCCGCAAGAACATCCTTGTAATAGTTCTCGGGCTTGCGATGCTCCTTCCCCGGCGGCGGCCCGTCCTTCACAAGCTTCTCACCGTCCAGCTTACCCCAGTGCACCTTTGCACGGGCAAGGGCCCGACGGGCACCTTCGATGCAGACGGAGCGCTTGATGACCTCGAGCCTTGGACAGGCCTCCACCAGCCGCCGCACCAGCCTGAAGTAGCTCCCAGGCAGGGCCTCTCCGGGCCACAGCCAAACTATGAAGCCCTTCATGGCCTGTTCGGCCGCCTTGTGCAGCTCGACCAGCTGTTTTAGCTGGTCGCTCAAGGGCACAGGGTGTCCGGCCTCAGCATACTGAGACCAGAACACCTTCTCCGTCGAGCTGCCCTCTTCAACTCGGTAGAATGCGGCGGCGTCGGATACACTGCGGGGAAGATCTGCGAATGCCCCTGGAGAACTCCGGATTCGGGTAAGTAACAAGTAGTTTACTTTTATATTTCTGCTTTGCATAAAGAATGCCTTACCCGCTGCTATCTTCTTAATCTCCTCCAACTCTTGGAGGGCCTTTTGGGCTTCGGCCTTGGCAGACTTGGCAGTCTCACGGGCCGCCGCGAGATCGGACGCTTGGGTCTTTGACTCAAGCTCCAAACTCTCATGTTTTTTCATGACAGCCTGAAGCTCTTGATGCACCTCGCCGACCTGAGCCCCAAGTTTCTCTCACTCGGTGCGCTCCGCGGCCGTTTTCTTTTTGTCCTCGGACAGCGCCTGCTTGAGGGTCGCCACCTCAGTCGTGGCCCCTATAATAAGCAGTGCAATCTTGTTATTTTTCGCAATCACGCCTCTCTATAGGCACTTTTTCTGTAAGGTATTTCCTACCTTCTTTTTCCTCGAGCTGCCGCTTGGCAAGGCCGAGCTCTTGCTCGGTCCGCTTGAGGTCCTGTTTCAGGACACCCACCTCCGCAGTCAGTGCGGTGGTGGATAGCAGCGAAGCCTGCACACGCATATTGACTCTTTATTGTTAGATTCCTGCGAAATTTACTAGATCCTCTATTCGGATTTTCTTTCCGAACGCCAAAAAGAGCCTCAGGGGCTACTGTCTACGCGGTTATATTTTTACATATTTTTACTTACCTCGAAGCCCGTTAGGAGGCTAGAGCAAGCTTCACTCAGTCCGCTCTTGGCGGAATGAACCTTCTAGATCACCGTACTCATAATAGTACGGTGCTCCTCGTCGATGGAGGCGCCATCAAGCACCTCGAGCAGATTGTCCGGCACCTTCGGTTGGACGGAGGCCGCCGGCTCAGAAGGCTTGCTCCTCTTGGAAGGAGTTCGCCTACCACGGTCCGGAACTGTTGAAGATTCCGGTGCGGTGTCCGGCACAAAGCTGGACTAGGAGCCCTGGGGGGTCTTGTCCCCTTTACTCCTGGGGTCCGGGAGGTCGCCCTGCGGCTCCTCCAGGACCACCTCCTCCTGCCCCGGAGCTCGTTGCGACGCCACTTCGGCGTCGTCCGCAGTGCGGGCGGAGACAGCGGGTGGAACTGAGTTAACGTCCGATGAATCCAGGGAGCCGCTCGTCGACTCGTTGAGTTCGGCCCGGTGCGGGCTGCATAATTATGTTCGACATTAGGGAAAGCTGTGCAACAAAGGAACATCATGAGTTATTCTGATATCCGAACTTACAATTTCGCCAGACGCTTGGCCCTGTTTGGCCACTCCTCTTTGCCCTCTTCAGCGTTGGGGGCGTAGTCCGGCGGAGGGGTCTTCCTTTTCCCAGACCCCTCGGCCTCCCTCGTTGGGGCGGCCTTCCTCTTCTCTCCTCCCCCCGCTGGGGGGGAGAGGTTTCTTCTTCCTCCTCCTCGTATTCACGGGGGGAGTGCGTCTTGGACTCGTCGGACGACGAGTCCGACACCACCGTATGCCGGGAACTCTTTCGAGTCCCCATGGCCTTCTTCTTCTTGGCCTTCTTCTCCTGCACCACATAAGGTGCCGGAACCAGCAGCTTCGCTAGTAGAGCGGGGGCTGGGTCTTCGGGCAAGGGAGCCGGACAGTTAATCGATCCGGACTTCGCCCGCCAAGCCTGTCAAAGGTAAGGGAGCTTAGATCCCGCATAGTCAAACTATGAAAAAACTTAACATCCTGTAAAAGGTGAAAATAGCTTACCTCGCTAGCATGACGCTGCGAGCTGTATCCGCGGTCCTCGGAAGCGGATGTGGGAGCCTCGGCGCCTTTGGTTAGCACCTTCCAGACATCTTCATACGTCGTGTCGAAGAGCCTGTTAAGGGTTTGGTGCTGCGCCGGGTTGAACTCCCACAGATTAAAGCCCCGTTGTTGACACGGGAGGATCTGGCGGACGAGCATAACTGGTCACCTCTTTTTCGTCGCCCCATGACAGGCCCGTCTCTTTCCAGGACATAAGCCGCGTGGGGGGTCCGGATCGGAACTCGGGGGTTGCGATCCATTTTGGATCGCGCGGCTCGGTGATGTAAAACCACCACGATTGCCACCCCTTCAGGGTCTCCACAAAGGAGCCCTCGAGCCATAGGACATTGGCCATCTTGCCCGCCATGGTGCCTCCGCATTCCGCCTGGCTGCCGCGCACCACCTTGGGCTTGACGTTGAAGGTCTTGAGCTAGAGGCCGAAATGGGGGCGGATGCGGAGGAAGGCCTCGCACACGACGATGAACGCCGAGATGTTGAGGACGGAGTTCGGGGCCAGATCATGGAAATCCAGGCCATAGTAAAACATGAGCCCCCAGACAAATGGGTGGAGTGGAAAACCCACTCCACGGAGGAAGTGGGGAAGGAATACTACTCTCTCATGGGGCCTTGGGGTGGGGAGAAGCTGCCCCTCCTCGGGAAGCCGGTGCGCGATGTCTTTGGAGAAGTATCCGGCCTTCCTTAGCTTTTTAACATGGCCCTCCGTGACGGAGGAGACCATCCACTTGCCTCCCGCTCTGGACATTGCTGGAGAAGGTTGAGGTGGGAAGTGCGGGCTTGGGCGTTGGAGCTCGAGTGTGCGGGAGATGGATAGGCAAAAGAGGAAGAAGGCGTAGGTAAAAGGGTGGATCCTTATCCCCTTATATGGGTGGATGCGGTTGTGCGTCCCCACCACCCTAGTAAAACTCGCTTGCCTCCCAAGCGCCATGATAAATGGCGCGGTTGGGTTACCCACGTCCGTATTGATGAGAATCCCGTAAAGGGGGTACACGATCTCTGCTTTGACAAGACGTGCCAAGGAAACCGCCTCACAAAACATGCTGAGGTGGAAAAGTAAAAACAATTCAAGTAAAGGACTTGGCCGCAGTGTGATGACGCACTGCGGAATACGTCGGCAGATTTTATTTGTGTCAATATTATTCTCTCTATGGCAATATGTGGAAAATTATTTTGCAGAGCCGGACACTACTCTTGGTGTTTACAATCTTCTACGAAGGACTTGGAGGAGGAACCCTCCTTGCAATGCCGAAGACAATTTGTGCGCGGACTCGTCGTCATTGAAGCCTGGTTCAGGGGCTACTGAGGAAGTCCTGGATTAGGGGGTGTTCGGGTAGCCGGACTATACCTTCAGCCGGACTCCTGGACTATGAAGATACAAGATTGAAGACTTCGTCCCGTGTCCGGATGGGACTTTCCTTGGCATGGAAGGCAAGCTTGGCGATGCGGATATTCAAGATCTCCTACCATTGTAACCGACTTTATGTAACCCTAACCCTATCTGGTGTCTATATAAACCAGAGGGTTGTAGTCCGTAGGCAATCAACTCCATACACAACAATCATACCATAGGCTAGCTTCTAGGGTTTAGCCTCCTTGATCTCGTGGTAGATCTACTCTTGTACTACCCATATCATCAATATTAATCAAGCAGGAGTAGGGTATTACCTCCATCGAGAGGGCCCGAACCTGGGTAAAAAAACATCATGTCCCTTGTCTCCTGTTACCATCCGGCCTTGACGCACAGTTCAGGACCCCCTACCCGAGATCCGCCGGTTTTGACACCGACACATGTTGAGGGATAGTTATGTGATCCAATTATGTTATTATTGTTGAGGGAACTTGCACTAGCGAAAGTACGAACCCTAGGCCTTGTTTCAACGCATTGCAATACCATTTACGCTCACTTTTATCATTAGTTACCTTGCTGTTTTTATAATTTGAGATTACAAATACCTTTATCTACTATCCATATTGCACTTGTATCACCATCTCTTATCCTAACTAGTGCACCTATACAATTTACCATTGTATTGGGTGTGTTGGGGACACAAGAGACTCTTTGTTATTTGGTTGCAGGGTTGCTTGAGAGAGACCATCTTCATCCTACGCCTCCTACGGATTGATAAACCTTAGGTCATCCACTTGAGGGACATTTGTCACTGTCCTACAAACCTCTGCACTTGGAGGCCCAACAACGTCTACAAGAAGAAGGTTGTGTAGTAGACATCAAGCTCGTTTCTAGCACCGTTGCCGGGGAGGTTAGCGCTTGAAGGTATATCTTTAGATCTTGCAATCGAATCTTTTTGTTTCTTGTTTTAGCACTAGTTTAGTTTATAAAAGAAAACTACAACAAAAATATGGAATTGAGTTTGCCTCGTACGCTTCATCTTTTTAATATCTTTCATGAGTATGATGGAAAGGAAAATTGTGCCAAAGTGTTAGAAGAAGAATGCATTAAAATGTTTGGCACTAAATATTTGAATGATGAGCATGGTTGCAATGTTGTTAGTATGAATTCCTTGAATATCCATGATGCTAATGATATGCAAAGCCACAAGCTTGGGGAAGCTATGTTTGATGAAGATGATATTTTTTGTCCCCCAAGTTTTGATGAGCAAATTTATTATGATGAAAGCATGCCTCCTATTTATGATGATTATATTGATGAAATTGGATTTGGAGAGGTCGTGACTTTATTTTGTGATGAATCCACTATTCCGGAAGAGGTTCCAATTGATTATGAGAACAAAGTTGCTATCTATGATGATTATTGTCATGACTTGTATGCTATAAAGAATAATTATATCCATGAAACTTGTCATCATGATTTTAGTTTTCAATTGGATTATGCCTCACATGATAATTATTTTGTTGAGTTTTCTCCCACTATTATTCATGAGAAGAATTTTGTTTGTGTGGAGAGTAATGAAATTTCTATGCTTGTAGATCATGAAAAGAATACTTTAGGTGCTGGTTATATTGTTTAATTCATTCATGATGCTACTGAAAATTATTATGAGGGAGGAATATATGCTTGTAGGAATTGCAATAGTATCAAGTTTCCTCTCTATGTGCTTAAAGTTTTGAAGTTATGCTTGTTTTGCCTTCCTATGCTAGTTGATTATTGTTCCCATAAGTTGCTTGCTCACAAAATCCCTATGCATAGGAAGTGGGTTATACTTAAATGTGCTAGTCATATTCTTCATGATGCTCTCTTTATGTTTCAATTCTTATCTTTTATATGAGCATCATTGAAATCATCATGCCTAGCTAGGGGCGTTAAATGATAGCGCTTGTTGGGAGGCAACCCAATTTTATTTTCGTTCCTTGCTTTTTGTTCTTGTTTAGTAATAAATAATTCATCTAGACTCTGTTTAGATGTGGTTTTATGCTTTTAATTAGTGTTTGTGCCAAGTAGAACCTTTGGGAAGACTTGGGGAAAGTCTTTGCGATCATGCTGTAAAAAACAGAAACTTTAGCGCTCACGAGAATTGCTGCCGTTTTTTATTGGAGAGTGCTATTTAGTTAATTCTTTTGGCATATGATTAATAGATAAATTCCTCACTTCCAGCAAATTATTTTAGAATTTTTGGGGTTCCATAAGTTTGCGTTAGTTACAGATTACTACAGACTGTTCTGTTTTTGACAGATTCTGTTTTTCATGTGTTGTTTACTTATTTTGATGAATCTATGGCTAGTAAAAGAGTTTATAAACCATAGATAAGTTGGAATACAGTAGGTTTAACACCAATATAAATAAAAATTATTTAATTACAGTATCTTGAATTGGTGTTTTGTTTTCTTTCGCTAACGGAGCTCACGAGTTTTCTACTTTAAGTTTTGTGTTGTGAAGTTTTCAAGTTTTGGGTAAAGATTCGATGGATTATGGAATAAGGAGTGGAAAAAGCCTAAGCTTGAGGATTCCCAAGTCACCCCAAGGAAATATTCAAGGAAAACCAAAAGCCTAAGCTTCGGGTTGCCCTGGAAGGCATCCCCTCTTTCATCTTCGTTCATCGGTAACTTTACTTGGAGCTATATTTTTATTCGCCACATGATATGTGTTTTGCTTGGAGCGTCAATGTTATTTTATTTAGTTTTGCTTGATGTTTGAATAAAATACCAAGATCTGAAATTCTTAAATGTTAGAGAGTCTTCACATAGTTGCATAATTATTCGACTACTCATTGATCTTCACTTATATCTTTCGGAGTAGTTTGTTGTTGCTCTAGTGCTTCACTTATATCTTTTAGAGCACGGTGGTGGATTTGTTTTATAGAAACTATTGATCTCTCATGCTTCACTTAGATTATTTTGAGAGTCTTAAATAGCATGGTAGTTTTCTTAAATAATCCTAATATGCTAGGTATTCAAGATTAGTAAAAAATTTCCTATGAATGTTTTGAATACTAAGAGAAGTTTGATGCTTGATGATTGTTCTGAGATATGGAGGTAATAATATCAAAGTCGTGCTAGTTGAGTAGTTGTGAATTTGAGAAGTGCTTGTGTTGAAGTTTGCAAGTACCGTAGCATGCACGTATGGTAAACGTTATGTAACAAATTTGAAACATGAGGTGTTATTTGATTGTCTTCCTTATGAGTGGCGGTCGGGGACGAGCGATGGTATTTTCCTACCAATCTATCCCCCTAGGAGCATGCGCGTAGTGCCGTGGTTTTTGATGACTTGTAGATTTTTGCAATAAGTATGTGACTTCTTTATGACTAATGTTGAGTCCATAGATTATACGCACTCTCACCCTTCCATCATTGCTAGCCTCTTCGGTACCGTGCATTGCCCTTTCTCACATTGAGAGTTGGTGCAAACTTCGCCGGTGCATCCAAACCCCGTGATATGATACTCTCTTTCACACATAAACATCCTTATATCTTCCTCAAAACAGCCACCATACCTACCTATTATGGCATTTCCATAGCCATTCCGAGATATATTGTCATGCAACTTTCCACCATTCTGTTTATCATGACACATTCATCATTGTCATATTGCTTAGCATGATCATGTAGTTGACATAGTATTTGTGGCAAAGCCACCGTTCATAATTCTTTCATACATGTCACTCTTGGTCCATTGCATATCCCGGTACACCGCCGGAGGCAATCATATAGAGTCATATCTTGTTCTAAGTATCGAGTTGTAATTCTTGAGTTGTAAATAAATAGAAGTGTGATGATCATCATTTTCTAGAGCATTGTCCCAAGTGAGGAATAAAAAAATAGAAAGGCCATAAAAAAGAGAAGGCCCAAAAAAAGAAAGGCCATAAAAAAAGAAAGGGAGAAGGCCCAAAAAATGAGAGAAAAAGAGAGAAGGGACAATGCTACTATCCTTTGCCACACTTGTGCTTCGAACTAGCACCATAATCTTCATGATAGAGAGTCTCTTGTTTTGTCACTTTCATATACTAGTGGGAAATTTTCATTACAAAACTTGGCTTGTATATTCCAACAATGGGCCTCCTCAAGTGCCCTAGGTCTTCGTGAGCAAGCAAGTTGGATGCACACCCACTTAGTTTCTTTTGTTGAGCTTTCATACATTTATAGCTCTAATGCATCCGTTGTGTGGCAATCCCTACTCCTTGCATTGACATCAATTGATGGGAATCTCCCTAGCCCATTGATTAGCCATGTCGATGTGAGACTTTCTCCTTTTTGTCTTCTCCACATAACCCCCATCATCATATTCTATTCCACCCATAGTGCTATGTCCATGGCTCGCGCTCATGTATTGCGTGAAAGTTTATAGGTTTGAGATTACCAAAGTGTGAAACAATTGCTTGGCTTGTCATCGAGGTTGTGCATGATGAGAGAATTCTTGTGTGATGAGAATGGAGCATGACCAAACTATATGATTTTGTAGGGATGAACTTTCTTTGGCCATGTTATTTTGAGAAGACATGATTGCTTAGTTAGTATGCTTGAAGTATTATTGTTTTTATGTCAATATTAAACTTTTGTCTTGAATCTTATGGATCTGAATATTCTTGCCACAATAAAGACAAATACATGATGAATATGTTAGGTAGCACTCCACATAAAAAATTCTGTTTTTATCATTTACCTACTCGAGGACGAGCAGGAATTAAGCTTGAGGATGCTGATACGTCTCCAACGTAACTATAATTTTTGATTTTTTCCATGCTATTATATTATCATCCTTGGATGTTTTATATGCATTTATATGCTATTTTATATGATTTTTGGGACTAACCTATTAACCTAGAGCCCAGTGCCAGTTTCTATTTTTTCCTTGTTTTAGAGTATCACAGAAAAGGAAAATCAAACAGAGTCCAATTGACCTGAAACTTCACGAAACTTATTTTTGGAATGGAAGCAACTCGGAAGACTAGGAGTGTACATAAGGGAAGCAACGAGGAAGCCATGAGGCAGGGGGGCGCCCACCCCCTGGGCGCACCCACCACCCTCGTGGGCCCCTCGTGGCTCCCCTGACGTATTTCTTCCGCCTATATATATCCATATACCCTAAAACGATCGGGGAACATAATGGATTGGGAGTTCCGCTGCCAGAAGCCCCCGTAGCCACCAAAAGCCAATCTAGACCCGTTCGGCACCCTACCGGAGGGGGAATCCCTCTTCGATGGTCATCTTCATCATCTCGGTGCTCTCCATGACGAGGAGGGAGTAGTTATGCCTCTGGGCTGAGGGTATGTACTAGTAGTGTCGTGGAATTGTCACGGCAGATGTCCTTAGTGTCAGGACTTAGTCGCGAGGCCATCGCATCTATGTGGTAGCTTGAAGGGGTTGAGCGGAATCGAGAGACGCAACACACAAGACGAGGATTTAGACAGCTTCGGGCCCCGGGAAACATCATCCGGTAACAACCCTACATGCTGTTTGTGGCTAGGTCTCATTATGCTCATGAAAGAGTCGCCGGTAAGCCAACTCTTTGTGTCTAGACCTAGAGGTTGTTTCTTCTTTTCCTGTTCCTCTTTGGGGAGCCCTGCCCCTCCTTATATAAGTTGAAGGGGCGGCTTACATGTAGAGTCCTATTAGGATTAGAACTAACTTATTCTCTATTACAAGTCGGATACAAGTACGGGTCTTGCTTCCTCGTCAAGGAAATATTCCTCATGCCTTCTGTCTTAAGCCGGCCCACCATAATATGAGCCGGCCTACTGGGCCTTGGGCCTAGTCTTCTATGTGACCCGCCGTCGGGGTCATCCGTGAGTCGTATGACCAGTGAGCCGCCGGACCCGTGAATCGCCAGTCCTCTGGCGGGTCATCGGTGAAGCGCCAAGTCCGGCCGGGTCATACTTCCGGCCGGGTCATACCACGGGGTATATCCCCGACATTAGCCCCCAGTTTAATTTGGATTTATCCATGTTAAATTGATCCTGTAAAACAAACACAAGAACAACTTTGACAGATTGTGTTCCGGGTTACAAATTCTTGTACGCCAGCACCTGATAATCCTTAATTCCTTGTGCTCTGGGTTAAATATTCTCCTGAGACGGGACCTGATTATCCTTAAGTCCAATTATCATTTCCTTCAACTAGAAAATCCGGGTCAAATAAGCTAGCTTCATACTCAATTTGCTGATGTTGGTTTCTCATAGAAAAATATTATGAAGAATAATCCACTTGAGTCGGCTTCCAAGGCGCCGGGGTAAATAATTTTGGTCTTCAAATACTCATCTGATATTCAGCCGGCTTGAAGATGTAAAACTTGCCGGTTTATCATTACCAAAAACTGCCGGATTATAAAACAGACGATGCCGGGTCATAATTGTTATTGACACCGGTTTATGTAATTAATCCTCCTGATTTGCTCAAAACTGATAATTTGAAGATTTTTCTCCCTTATATCCATATTACCTGTAGCCCCCAAGTCTTGAGCAGAACAAAAGTGATGGTTTAAGACTTGCTCCAATAAATGTTGCAACCTTGAAGAAATCCGGTTTATTCATCTCAATCATATAAACTGAATATTCCACACATGTAGCCTCCAAGTGTCGGGTTGTCATGCTTGCAGCAACCTGGGACTTGTAATTGCTTTATGCTCATGAAAACTTGAACCAGTGTTAGCCCCCAAGGGCCGGGTCATTATGCAATAATTAGTAGGGACTTTGTAGATATAACCATGTAAATTTAAACAGCAATGTGTAGCCCCCAAGGGCCGGCTTAGTAAGATAATACTGAGCTGGGACTTTGTATATAATTGATAATAACATCATATAATATAGTCTCCACCATGGGGCTTGAACCCACGTCCACAAGGTTAAGAGCTTTGTACTCCACCAACTGAATAGTGGACCGTTCAATATAATGGATTAATGCTTGTATATCTTGAATTTTTGACAGGAGCAATCGGTAGCCCCCAAGGGCCAACACATTTAGAATGTGATGAGTCGGATCTTCAATAAGTTGAGCAAAAAATGACTTTGCATTAGCCCCCAAGTGCCATGGTGCATGCTGGCAGTGACATGGGACTTGCATATTTGATATAATCTTAATTTGAATAATGTAGCCCCCAAGTGCCGGGTCGTAAGACTGCAGCAACTCGGGACTATTCCTTCCATTGTAGAATAAATCATATCCATTGATAAAAATAATAGCCGTTGCGCTAAAGCAACTTTGAAAACCTCAATCATAACACTGGTTATTGATAATCACAATAGAAATCCAACCGTGTTGGCTATTAAAGATTTGAATAACCCAATTTGAAAACCTCAATCATTCAATATCATAATGAAAATCCAGCCAAGTTTGGCTATTTAAAGATTCAAATACCTTATCTGTTGACAAGTAAATCCGGAGTTTTAAATACTCAGTGGCTCTTGGCCGATGGCGACTGAATGCGCATTCATTATAAGTCGGAATTTCTGTAACCTGGCGGCTTATAGCCTTTGAGAAAATCCAGAATGGATAACCCTTTTGAAGCATCAATTTTGATGATGAGCTTGAACTTAAGCATTTATATAAGTCATAGTTCCGCAAATCCTGCACAGAGTTTAAACAACATATGCCCTGGCGACTTAACGTCAAAAGCCAGGGCGGGTAAACACCCAAATGTAGTCTTATCCTGCACACGAGTAGATCACAAGACCCCTTGGCGGTTTACCGCAAGGCGGGTCATAATAACTCACATATAACCACTGTGATATTGAATTTGTACTGCCGGTTTACATGACCTGTGCAGTGAGGGTGAGAACCCAATTCTGTTAAAGCCAGCACATAAGATGTTTGTTATGTGCTGACAACTTTATTGACCAAGGTTAAGCCGGTGGAATCAAAGCCACTCCCTAGATGCTTTCAAATATGACCAAAAAAGTCTCAAGACAAAGTCAAATAACTGCGATTGCAAAAAACTGTACAAGAAACAAACAAAATTTTGAGGCTTCTGATTCGAATACGATCAGTAAACCGTTCCAAAGGGGTTAAACTAAGATTCGAATGCGATCATATAGCTCCCAGTGGCTTTGGCGTTGCCGATCAAGAGGGTACCGGCAGCTATGTTCTCTTTGGTTCGAATACGACCTATGTTTGAACAGGAATCCCCCAAATGACCTTAAGAGTTGTTTAGCGACGATGATTCGAATACGATCCACATCGATTCCCAAAGGGGTTGAGCTATGATTCGGATACTATCAAGAAGCCCCCAAGTGGGTTCGGCAGTTTTCCAATCAAAAGGGTATCGACACCTATGTTCTCTTTGGTTCGAATACGACCTATGTTTGAACAGGAAGCCCCCAAGTGACCATATAAGTTTTGGCATTGCGTCGATCAAGAGGGTACTGATAGCTATGCCCGATGAGCAGGAAGCCCCCAAGTGACAATAATAAAATAAGCCGTAAGGTAGGATACCTATGTTTTGAACCGTGCATCATGGTAGTAAGTTCTCTTTGGTAGCCATTAATTTGTCCGAGAATTCAAACTTGCAAGAGATTAATTCTTTTTGAACCGGAAATTCTTAAACCGGATATTGAGAACCTCAAAGCTTTGTAAGGGACCAATTTACCTTGAGCCGGATGTTGAACCGGTTTTGAGAGTTTCAAAGCTTTGCGGGAGAGAGATGTCTCTCGAGCTGTATTTTAAACCAGAATCTTCATTCTGAGCCGGAAATTTTCTGACGACCTTTAAATATTCGCCAATAAAACAGTAGCCTCCAGGGCCGGGTTATCTTCCCTTCAATGACCCAGAGTTCTTGAATTCATTGAAACCGGCTAATTTTGCCGAGCCATACTATTGTAGCCCTCGAGTCTCAAGATGACTTGAAGAGTTGGCTTGAGATTCTCCATATTTGACCATAGTAGAAGGTGTATATCATTGGCGTTGATAATGCGATGTGAATCCACAGAAGGTTGAGGTGACTGCGGCGGGTTATAAATGATCTTGTATGAGCCGTGTAGCAACTCGGCCAATGGTTCCTTCCAACTGGTTGTTTGAAGTTTAACCAAACAGTAGTGGTGGCGACTTGTGCGCCTGCCCATTGAACCATCTAGTGCAGACGGCGGCTGATAATATATGATAATTTGCCTCCAATTTGTTGGAAGAAAACCGGGCTTCCCAAGTAGTGACTTGCTCATACTCAATAAACAGCTCATCCAGACAAGTGCAGCTCAGTGCGCTGATGTAGACCAGGCCGCGAGAGACGGACGGTAAAAAACGACCGTCACATCAGAGGTTGCTCAAAACAGATGAGTCGGCCGCAGTGCTATAAACCGGCGCGGGCGAGTCAACCACATTGTCCTACATCAACAATAGTGCAGACCAAGGCAAAGATAAACTGCTCTTTAACAACAATAATATATGCCAATAAAATATATATTAGATGGATATCACCTAATGTGTCAGGCCGGAAATGATCCGCCATGAAATTGATGATCGCTTGGTGAAATTGAAGTCGCACACGGATGAACAGGTGCGGACGGGTGAGTCGGTCGCGACGTTTGTAAGCCGGCGCGGACAGCGAGTCGACCGCGGCCTTATAAACCGGTGCGGGCGGGAGAATCGGCCACAGGGGCGAACAATAAGTCAATCGCGTGTGCTGATGTAGCGGGGGTAGCAACCTGCGCAGGATGAGCGCTAGTGCAAAAAATAATATCTGCTCACGCCCCTTTTGCAAGACTTTTTTGTGAGGAATAATGGTCCTGCGAAAAAATAGCATAGACCAAGTAATTGTTCTTTGATAAAAACAATGTGTTAAGAAAAATAAACTTAGATGGATATCACCTGAGTTGTCCAGACGACAAATGATTTATGCATGACGTCTGTAGATAATCTCCAGTAATTTCAATGGCAATTTAAGCCCTTTCTGGTCAGCTTGTCCATACTGGAATATTTGCATTTGATCCTTCCAGTGTAACAGTAGCTCCACCTTTTCTTTTTTCTTTGTTTCCTCCTTCTTTGCCGACAGGCTCCGCTCGTATCCATTGGACAGTGCCAAAATCAGTGTTGCGTTGTAGCTTTATCATGCCAGAGAAATAATAACCAACAACAGCAAAACAGTAATCTGATGTGATTCCTGATCACTTATTATGTGACCCCTTGTCACGCTTTGGCTTTAATCTTCTTCATGGTGCATGATGGCCCCCTTTGGAAATCGTGCCAAAGCCTGATGATAATTGTACCAATACATTTAGTTTATTCATGGGACCATGTCTGATCATGGAGAACTCACGGGACTGCAGCCTCTTTCTTTTCTTTCTCAACTTCCCAGTCCGTTCCCTACTTTCCTTTCTTCAAAAAATAGCCCGCAGCTTTCAGGTGAGCCAGCAGAAGCGGAGCCAGCGGGCTGGAGCACTATGAAGGGGATAATTCATGCAGCTCAAAGCGGAAACAACAGTAGGTGTAGGCACGGCATCGTCATCCGCCCGAGTGGCTTTGTGCGACGCTCGGGCAACAGGCACGCGAGTGAAGACATAAGGCCAAGGCGGCGACTCAGATGCGAGCAACACGGCAGCGAGGGCGGCTCGGAGTGGAGTTGACCCGGAGGAGAGGAACGAATCCCGGTTTGAGCAGCAAAGGGCGGCGACTTTAGCGCAGGGCCGTAGAGGCCATGGTGAGGCCAGGCGGACGAGCACTTTCGGAGACGGCTCACACGAGGCCGTAGACGTGACGGCGGCAATTTGATGCACGTGCAGAGCGGGGCCCAAGGCAACTTGATCGGGGCGGGTCATGGGGAATCACAGCGGGTCACGGTGGAAGCTAGTTCCAGCAGCGAAGGCCTCAGCAACAGGGTTCAACTTCTTACCACAGTCCAATCCCTTTTTCAGGTCGTACACGGAGAAGCAGAAACATGGTCGTGAGGAACGGCAGCATGCCGGTGAGCCCGCAGCGGCGGCTCGTTGAATGGTGGCAGTTCGCTGCAGGCAAGGCGGGTCACAACAGGGCCGGGTCAGTGAGGGCCAGCTCAGAGGTAGGGCGAGGAGAGGCTCGACGGTTGAAGGTGCGCCGGTGAGGCCCGACCATAGAGGTCACGGCAGAGGCAGAAACAACCACGCCGGTGAGACAAAGGCCACGACGTGTCAGCGCTGGTCCGGTACAGCCGTGATAGTTGCAGTCATATTTTTTAGAAGCGCGCAAGGACAACCCGGAGTCCATATCCTCCTTGGTCGTAGATAACTTTCCACTTTTTTTTCTTTGCAACTTGTACTGGTTTGACTCGGATAAGGGCATGACTTGATACGCCTGCTACAATCGACGAAATCGATCTGTTCTTCATCTGGCGGATTGTAAGTCGCCATAGTTGACGTTAAGCTCCACAGATTGTAAATCTAAATTGATGAACTTGAAGCTTGAAGCTGATGCTGGGCGCCAACTGTCGTGGAATTTTGACAGCAGATGTCCTTAGTGTTAGGACTTAGTCGCGAGGCCAACGCATCTATGTGGTAGCTTGAAGGGGTCGAGCGGAATCGAGAGATGCAACACACAAGACGAGGATTTAGACAGCTTTGGGCCCCGGGAAACATCATCCGGTAACAACCCTACATGCTGTTTGTGGCTAGGTCTTATTATGCTTATGAAAGAGTCATCGGTAAGCCGGCTCTTCTTCATCCGAAAAATTGTGAACTCTCAATCCCTAGAAGAGATCCCTCCAAGAACTCAGCACCACCGTGCGCAGGCCCCACGGTGGGCGCCAACTGTCGTGGAATTGTCACGGCAGATGTCCCTAGTGTCAGGACTTAGTCGCGAGTCCAACGCATCTATGTGTTAGCTTGAAGGGGTTGAGCGGAATCGGGAGACGCAACACACAAGACGAGGATTTAAACAGCTTCGGGCCCCGGGAAACATCATCCGGTAACAACCCTACATGCTGTTTGTGGCTAGGTCTCATTATGCTCATGAAAGAGACGCCGGTAAGCCGGATCTTTGTGTCTAGCCCTAGAGATTGTTTCTTCTTTTCCTGTTCCTCTTTGGGGAGCCCTGCCCCTCCTTATATAAGTTGAAGGGGCGGCTTACATGTAGAGTCCTATTAGGATTAGAACTAACTTATTCTCTATTACAAGTCGGATACAAGTACGGGTCTTGCTTCCTCGTCAAGGAAATATTCCTCATGCCTTCTGTCTTAAGCCGGCCCACCATAATATGAGCCGGCCAACTGGGCCTTGGGCCTAGTCTTCTATGTGACCCGCCGTCGGGGTCATCCGTGAGTCGTCTGACCAGTGAGCCGCCAGACCCGTGAATCGCCAGTCCTCTGGAGGTTCATCGGTGAAGCACCAAGTCCGGTCGGGTCATACGTCCGGCCGGGTCATACCACGGGGTATATCCCCGACAAGTAGCTATGTGTCTGATCTCTCTCTCTCTCTCTCTCTCTCTCTCTCGTGTTCTTGATTTGGCACGATCTTGATGTATCGCAAGCTTTGCTATTATAGTTGGATCTTATGTTTCTTCTCCCCCTCTACTCTCTTGTAATGGATTGAGTTTCCCCTTTGAAGTTATCTTATCGGATTGAGTCTTTAAAGATTTGAGAACACTTGATGTATGTCTTGCCGTGCGTATCTGTGGTGACAATGGGATATCACGTGATTCACTTGATGTATGTTTTGGTGATTAACTTGCGGGTTCCGCCCATGAACCTATGCATAGGGGTTGGCACACGTTTTCGTCGTGATTCTCTGGTAGAAACTTTGGGGCACTCTTTCAGGTTCTATGTGTTGGTTGAATAGATGAATCTGAGATTGTGTGATGCATATCGTATAATCATACCCATGGATACTTGAGGTGACATTGGAGTATCTAGGTGACATTAGGGTTTTGGTTGATTTGTGTCTTAACGTGTTATTCTAGTACGAACTCTAGGGCTATTTGTGACACTTATAGGAATAGCCCAACGGATTGATTGGAAAGAATAACTTTGAGGTGGTTTCATACCCTACCATAATCTCTTCATTTGTTCTCCGCTATTAGTGACTTTGGAGTGACTCTTTGTTGCATGTTTAGGGATACTTATGTGATCCAATTATGTTATTATTGTTGAGGGAATTTGCACTAGCGAAAGTATGAACCCTAGGCCTTGTTTCAACGCATTGCAATACCGTTTACGCCCACTTTTATCATTAGTTACCTTTCTGTTTTTATTATTTCAGATTACAAATACCTTTATCTACTATCCATATTGCACTTGCATCACCATATCTTCGCCAACTAGTGCACCTATACAATTTACCATTGTATTGGGTGTGTTGGGGACACAAGAGACTCTTTGTTATTTGGTTGTAGGGTTGCTTGAGAGAGACCATCTTCATCCTACGCCTCCTACGGATTGATAAACCTTAGGTCATCCACTTGAGGGAAATTTGTTACTGTCATACAAACCTCTGCACTTGGAGGCGCAACAATGTCTACAAGAAGAAGGTTGTGTAGTAGACATCAATGCCCATCAATAGATATCAATGTGAGTGAGTAGGGATTGCCATGCAACGGATGCACTAGAGCTATAAGTGTATGAAAGCTCAAAAAGAAACTAAGCGGGTGTGCATCCAACTTGCTTGCTCATGAAGACCTAGGGCATTTGAGGAATCCCATCATTGGAATATACAAGCCAAGTTCTATAATGAAAAATTCCCACTAGTATATGAAAGTGACAACACAGGAGACTCTCTATTATGAAGATCATGGTGCTACTTTGAAGCACAAATGTGGTAAAAGGATAGTAGCATTGCCCCTTCTCTCTTTTTCTCTCATTTTTTGGCCTCTTTTTATTTTTTTATTTTTTTCGTCCAGAGTCTCATCCCGACTTGTGGGCGAATCATAGTATCCATCATCCTTTCCTCACTGGGACAATGCTCTAATAATGAAGATCATCACACTTTTATTTACTTACAACTCAAGAATTACAACTCGATACTTAGAACAAAGTATGACTCTATATGAATGCCTCCGGCAGTGTACCGGGATGTGCAATGAATCAAGAGTGACATGTATGAAAGAATTATGAACGGTGGCTTTGCCACAAATACGATGTCAACTACATGATCATGCAATCAATATGACAATGATGAAGTGTGTCATAATAAACAGAACGGTGGAAAGTTGCATGGCAATATATCTCAGAATGGCTATGGAAATGCCATAATAGGTAGGTATGGTGGCTGTTTTGAGGAAGGTAATGGTGGGTGTTATGGTACCTGCGCATGTTGCGCGGCACAAGAGAGGCTAGGAATGGTGGAAGGGTGAGAGTGTGTATAATCCATAGACTCAACATTAGTCATAAAGAACTCACATACTTATTGCAAAAATCTATTAGTTATCGAAATGAAGTACTAAGTGCATGCTCGTAGGGGGATAGATTGGTAGGAAAAGACCATCGCTTGACCCCGACCGCCAGTGATAAATATGTGCATGCTACGAGAATCACAAACTTTAACACAAATATCTCTCAAATTCACAACTACTCACTAGCATGACTCTAATATTGCCATCCTCATATCTCAAAACAATCATAAGGAATCAAACTTAACATAGTATTCAATGCACTTTATATGAAAGTTTTTATTATATCCCTCTTGGATGCCCATGATATTAGGACTAAATTCATAACCAAAGAAAATTACCATGATGTTCTAAAGACTCAAAATAATACAAGTGAAGCATGAGATTTCATCTGTTTCTTCAAAATAAAACTATCGTCGTTCTCTAAAAGATATAAGTGAAGCACTAGAGCAAACGACAAACTACTCCAAAAGATATAAGTGAAGATCAATGAGTAGTTGAATAATTATGTAACTATGTGAAGACTCTCTAACATTTAAGAATTTCAGATCTTGGGATATTATTCAAATAACAAGCAAAACAAAATAAAATGACGCTCCAAGCAAAACACATGTCATGTGGTGAATAAAAATATAGCTCCAAGTAAAGTTACCGATGAACGAAGACGAAAGAGGGGAAGCCATCCGGGGCATCCCCAAGCTTAGGCTCTTGGTTGTCCTTGAATATTACCCTGGGGCGCCTTGGGAATCCCCAAGCTTAGGCTCTTGCCACTCCTTATTGAAAGTGCAACTATCCCTGGGTGGTTTTGGTAATTATTAACAACATATAGCTAATTGAGCTAATGCTATTTCAAGGTAAATATTTTAGGAAAAATTTCATTAATTGGCATGGCATGGATTAGAATTGTGGACCCCTCAAAATGCTAAGGACACATATTGGCTCAAGCTCAAGACTCTACTTTTTCATTTTAGTGATCCAAGATCACATTGAGTCTATAGAAAAAGCCAATACTATTAAAAGGGGATGAGGTGTTGCTTAAAGGCTTGCTTGCTCAAAATGCTTAGTGATATGCTCCAAAAACCCTCAACCACTTTCTCATATCCACATATGTCCCAAACCAAAAGTCAAACTCGGCCCCACCGAAATATTCTATCCGGCGCCACCGAGTTCACTTACATAGCCACTGCCAGAAACCCTAGTCATATCGGTCTCACCGTTAGGGATTTCGGTCTCACCGAGATGGGATTGCAAACTCTCTGTTTCCCTTTTGTAACGTTTCGGTCTCACCGAAATGGGTGATTCGGTCCCACCAAGTTTGCCTGACCAACTCTCTAGTTAGCTTATTACCAAAATCGGTCCCACCGAGTTTGTGTAACCGGTCTCACCGAGATTACGTTATGCCCTGACCCTAATGAAATCGGTCCCACCGAGTTGACATGTCGGTACCACCGAAAAGCCTAACATTCACATTTTGAACTGAATCGGTCTGACCGAGTTTTCTAGTTAGGTCTCACCGAGTTTGGTGAATTGTGTGTAACAGTTAGATTTTGTGTGGAGGCTATATATACCCCTCCACCCACTCTTCATTCATGGAGAGAGCCATCAGAACATGCCTACACTTCCAACATACATTTTCTGAGAGAGAACCACCTACTCATGTGTTGAGACCAAGATATTCCATTCCAACCATATGAATCTTGATCTCTAGCCTTCCGCAAGTTGCTTTCCACTCAAATCATCTTTCCACCAAATCCAAATCAGTGTGGGAGAGTTGAGTGTTGGGGAGACTATCATTTGAAGCACAAGAGCAAGGAGTTCATCATCAACACACCATTTATTACCTTTTGGAGAGTGGTGTCTCCTAGATTGGTTAGGTGTCACTTGGGAGCCTCCGACAAGATTGTGGAGTTAAACCAAGGGGTTTGTACGGGCAAGGAGATCGGCTACTTCGTGAAGATCTACCCTTGTGAGGCAAGTCCTTCATGGGCGATGGCCATGGTGGGATAGACAAGGTTGCTTCTTCATGGACCCATCGTGGGTGGAGCCCTCCGTGGACTCGCGCAACCGTTACCCTTCATGGGTTGAAGTCTCCATTAATGTGGATGTACGATAGCACCACCTATCGGAACCACGCCAAAAATCTCCGTGTCTACATTGTGTTTGCTCCCTCCAAACTCCTCCCTTTACCTTCATGTACAATGTTTTACATTCCGCTGCTATACTCGTAGACTTGCATGTGTAGGTTGATTGCTTGACTTGTGCTAAGTTGTTAAAATCTACCAACACTTAAAATTGGGAAAATGCTAGATTTTTATTTGGTCAAGTAGTCTAATCACCCCCCTCTAGACATACTTTCGATCCTACAAATGGTATCAGAGCTTTGGTCTCCATTTGCCTTGATTTCCAATTCTTTTGGTGATCATAGCCTTGGTTTCACAACCTACAAGAGTATGGCGTCTAGCGAGGGAAATTACCACCACAGATGTCCTTACTTTGATGGTACTTATTTTGCTAGTTGGAAGCATAATATGAAAATGCATATTCTTGGACATAGCCCCACTGTTTGAGCTATTGTGTTTATTGACTTGCAAGGTGAATTCTTTGATGGGAGATAACCAAACCATGAAGCTACCGCAGAAGAGTTGAAGATGCCGCAATACAATGCTCAAGCTTGTGATATCCTCTTCAACGGATTGTGCCCCGAAGAATTCAACAAAATCAGACGTCTTGAGAATGCAAAAGAAATTTGGGATACTTTGATTGATATGCACGAGGGTACCGACTCCGTCAAGGAATCCAAATTGGATGTGCTTCAAAGTTAGCTTGACAAGTTCAAAATGAAGGATGGTTGACGGTGTCCTGGACTAGGGGGTACTCACCACGTCGTCTGCTGATCTATTAGATTGGGCCGAGGACCCCCGTGGTCGTATACTCATGGACCAGTTCAGACGGCTGCCGCATACAAGGAAGATTCCACAAGACTTGGCGATCAAGACAAGGACTTCTCCCCACCGGCGTATTCGGCTAGGACTCTTGTTATCCTAGGCCTCCGGTGCATTATATAAACCGAGGCCAGGCTAGTCGATAGATATACAATATATACAATATATACAACAATCATACCATAGGCTAGCTTCTAGGGTTTAGCCTCCTTGATCTCGTGGTAGATCTACTCTTGTACTACTCATATCATCAATATTAATCGAGAAGGACGTAGGGTTTTACCTCCATCAAGAGGGCCCGAACCTGGGTAAAACATTGTGTCCCTTGTCTCCTGTTACCATCCGCCTAGACGCACAGTTTGGGACCCCCTACCCAAGATCTTCCGGTTTTGACACCGACATTGGTGCTTTCATTGAGAGTTACACTGTGTGATCGACAAAAGGATCGATGGCTCGCCTGCAGATCAACTGCGACTTCGGCATCTTTGTCACCAGCTCGACTGGTCACCTTGGTTCGACCAAGAATTGCGCCCCGTGTTCGGATCACCATGTCCGGACAAGGGACTTCATCAAACATCAACTCCGATCTCTATCAAGATCATGGAGGAATCATCTATGGAGCTCGGGGGCTCAACGTCAACATTGCCCTCAAGCGACCATGCTGTTTTTCTGGACAGCGAACTCGTATCTGCCACCACCACCTCCTCGAGTATTGCTTTGACGATCGCTTTGGTGGAATTGTGCGGAATTGAGTATACAATAACCCTGGAAAATTTCGTCGAGTTCCGATGGAGGAATCTCTGGCAATCCACGATATACCGGAGCCCTGTCAAATCTGGACGGGAATTTGGATGAGTTTAGGGCGTGGTGTCCAGCTTCTAGCTCGGACGTCCTTTGGAAGATCCAACCGTTGATCGGCTGCGTAATTCCTATGTCTACCACCTCTCAAAATTTCGGCTCGATCCGACCGTCCAAACTCTGGGAACCTTCCGATTAGTGCATCACTTTTCGGATCTGTTTTCTGCGCGAAAACGAATCCGACCCGAGTTCATCTTTTTTATGAGAAGGATTTCGGACATCCCTTTTGAAGGAAGTTTTGTATGGGGTATTGTGTTTTGTTCCCGAACACATCCCACTAACTATAAGATCTTTTGAACATGATCTTCAACATCATGCTGGTGTCAAACCAGTCCGGCAATATTACTCCACGGCTGCCGACCTGCGCTAGACACGGCGTCACTTTTTTGAGCCGAGCTCAACTTCTTCGGATCATCATCTCGGCAAGCCGAACAAGAGCCCGGCATCGTGAAGGATAAGTCATCACCAACATCGCCGCCCCACGGATTACACGGAGCGGGCATACCGGCATCGCCGCACGGTCGCTTCATCAAGCCGTCATCGACCACGTCACGACCTGCATCAACAGGGCCGCACTATTGCTTCTTCAAGCTGGTGTCCATCACGCCGACCTACTTCGACTCATCGGCTGACATCGAGGCTTCGACATCTCGGCTGGACCGGGGGCTTCGCCATCTCTTCATCAACCTACTTCGGACATTTCGGCGTCACTAGCCGACCAGCTCCGTCATGTTAGCTGGGCCGAGGGCTTTGCCTCGGCGAGTCAACCTTTACCAGCATTGCCATGCCATCGTTTTATTGCCCATCAGGCAATGGGTGTGCGGAGCGGGTCCCAATTTTAGGAATCACCTTCCTTCGGATTGCTACAACAAATAAACCAGGTGCTATTAATCCCAGTATTTTTTGCTTGTTTGGGTTCATTTTTCCCAAGGAATTATTACTCTGCTTTGTCCGTCATATGTACACAGGTCTATCAAATGGTGGCCGCATTAACGACAGTCGCATGGTGGTTCGGTCAGTTTCCGTACATAGTCCGGTGAACGCCGCACTCGGAGCTCGGACCGACCTGCGAATTCAGGCTTTGCCACGCCTTTACCGCATCACGCCGACGCCCTGCATCGACATTGACTTCGGCGCCAGGCCATATTTATTTTATTACTCACTTTGCATAAATTATTTATTATGCAACGATTTTTTTAATTATCATTATTACTATTATCTCCGGTTTGCACTATTTTTTGTGCACAGGAAAATGATCCGGGGACTTCGGCGTCACTCTGCCGGTCTGCATTGATCGTGCTATGTCACCACTTCAGCATGTCAAGCTCTCCGCTTCGCCACCTCGGGACCGGCTTGAGGGATGGAACCTTGCCCCGCATCAAGCTCGGACCGCGTCATCAATACCGAACACATTAACCAGCTAAGTCGCTTTCATGCTCAAAGCTTTAATTTCTAACTTGCGTTCGGTTCGACCAAGCATTATACTTTTTTGGAAAAAAGTTGCATCTAAAAAATTTCCTTGTCCAAACTTTGTTTGTGACGCATAAATTCAAATACCCCGTTTACTTGGGGGCTTCCTTTATGAAGCTTTTCCTATTGCATATGATTATACTTGTACGGCTTCGTTCCTTGTTCGTGTATTACGCCATAATATGCACCATATTGACTTAAGCGATTTGCAAGCTGGGTTGCCTCGCTCCTGTGTTTACCCCTACGTTCCCGATTGTTTGGCTAGGGAGTAAAGGGAGCACCTCTGCGATTGTCACGATCGGGTCACCCGAGCCGGACCTCAGACTGGGTGAAGCCGAAAGCTAGCACTCTTATAGTTATTCAATGATGGTCGGCACACAATGGAACTCATGAGTACAAAAAATCTATTGCACAAGTCTCATAATAACAATGAGCACCGAAGAAAGGTATCGGTGGGGGTACTATTTTCTTTGAAGATGCTTCTTACTCTTCGCAGTAATATAGCATAAGTTCCCTGAGCGCGCTTTGTCTGTTACAGCCTTATGGCCTGATTGCCTGGTTATTGGAAACACCGTCGATATTCTCGACCGATGGAGTACATAACACTTTTCGGTCCTTAACCGAAGAGGGAGAAGCCGACGGTCGGTTAAGACGCGTTTAAAGTTTGGTTGAACATAGATATGATATAAGTACTTCGGTACATGCAATCATTCTTCTACCCAAGTCACTTGGGGGCTCTTAAGTTTATTTGAGCCGTTTTATAATAAGTGTTCTTCTTCTCAGTCGTTGCAAAGTTCTATTATTATTATTTATCACTCCTTTTTCGACGCGAGTGTGCGGTCACTAGCTGGGGAGCCTAATTTCTCTCTCAAAGCCGCTAGAGTTTAGTTTGCTAAACTGGCCTAATGAGAAGTACTCCGCCCTCGGGATAGGAGGTTGAAGCCGTAGGCTGACCCGCTCGAAGTCTTGAGATAGGATGTGTCATGTTAAAGGACGAAAGAAGCACTTCTTTTTTCTCAGACCAATTTTCAGATTGGTACCGAACACTTGATCTTGTTCAGACGTCATGTTTTTACTGACGTTTCTTGGTTTTCCAAGCTTTTTGGCACTCTTAAACTATTTGTGCTTTTCCAGCATTAGTCTCGCAGTGCAACGCCGGACACCTTTAGGGATTCGGCAAAAACATTCTCAGATATTGCTATATATGCATTGGTTTTGAATTGTGTCTTCGGTCAATAGTTGGGTTGCCCGGCTCCTGCACTTGCTTCCTACGTTCCGTTTTGTTTGGCTAGGCGTGAAAAGGGAGAACCACTGTGATTGTGCTTCCAGCTCACATGGTTAAGCACCTTAGTGGAGAAAGCCGAAAATTGACTGTCACAATAAGCGTAAACTCAGCGATCCGATGACTATGACGGGCCATTCATAACATTGGCCGAAGTGTTTACGGCTTGACCTCGACTGTCGCCGAACACTACCGGGGGCTATTAACTGGCCTCCCAAACTAAATCCTCGATATTTTGCTCTTACATTCGAGCTGAGGTTTCATGATCATGCTTAGCATGACAACCCAAAGAAAGGAACCGATAGCGGGACTATTTTCTTTGGAACATATTTCTTCTGTTAAATAGTAATATAACATATCTCTCTGCGTACCTTTGTTTATAAAACGGTGTGGCCAGATTGCCTTGTTTGTCGTAAATCTTTGCCCTCATAAAGGCTTTATAAAGTAGGACAAACACTCCTCGGCTACTGGCCAAGGAGGTGGAAGCCGATGGTCGGTCAACAAAGTTTTATACAATGCGGATCCGAGCATTAATGATGTAAAGTACTTGGATACATAGAGTCATTACACATAATTTGTGATTTTAATATGGATATTGATCCTTAATTCGGCCACCCATGCCCGCATTAAGGCTCAGGGGCTAATGGGCTTCGGGCTTATTATTTAGAAATATTAAAGGGGCACATCGATCCCCTGATCTGGTGTTGCCACCCAACCAGTGTCTCGGGGGCTACTGCATTGCTTGTCCAATGCAGAAAATTTTATGTGCAATATAGTTTCCGAGGAGATTTTGATCCTCAGGTTGGTCGGCCGCACCCAACCTGAGTCTTGAGGATTGAGCACGCCGCTTTTGTGTCCCGAAGTATTCTGCCGAGCTAGGACTTGATCCTCAGGCCGATTTTGCAAATCAACCTGAGTCTCAGCGGCTACTGGGATCAGTGGTCTTATGTCATCCTTCATGTGCATCTTGGGTTTTAGACCGATACACACCTTGAGGGCTACTGGCTATATATCTCGGCACAGAATAAATTGCACCAATAAAAAATATTGACAAAAAATCGGCCCATAGTCGGGGTGGTGCACCACCTCGGAAGCAGTCCGGCATAAAGCTCGGGCGCTAGTGGCTGGCTCCATAGAGGGCATTTCCGGCATTAAGCTCGGCTAAACTCCTTCAACTTTTTTGAACCAAGGTGATATGACACCTCGGATATAGTCCGACATTGGAGCCTTGACACAGTCCAGCGTTGGAGCTCGGATATATTTCGGCGTTCGAGCTCGGATATACAGTCCGGCGTTGGAGCTCGGATATATTCCGGCGCTAGAGCTGGGAAGCGGTCCAGCGTTGGTGCTCGGCTGCAAAAGATACCTCGAATGTAGTCTGGCATTGGAGCTCGGACGCAAGAGGACCCTGCCTCCCGGGAACAACTTCAAACCCGAGGTGTGTCATAAAAATAAACAAGGCATCGATAAAGGCCGGAAACTTAAAGGGGATCCTCGGATACCCGATGTGTAAACTCGTCGAATGCATTTCGGCGATCCTCAAGATCGAAGATAAAGAAGATTTGTTGAACCAGTTTTCAAGACCGGCAACCAAAGATGAAGAACAGTTTGGAAGAATCGAGGAGCGTCCCTAACTTGAAGACCGATTCAGGGGGCTACTGACGGTGTCCTGGACTAGGGGGTACTCACCACGTCGTCTCCCGATCTATTAGATTGGGCCGAGGACCCCCGTGGCCGTATACTCATGGGCCAGTTCGGACGGCTTCCGCATACAAGGAAGATTCCACAAGACTTGGCGATCAAGAAAAGGACTTCTCCCCACCGGCGTATTCGGCTAGGACTCTTGTTATCCTAGGCCTCCGGTGCATTATATAAACCGAGGCCAGGCTAGTCGATAGATATACAATATATACAATATATACAACAATCATACCATAGGCTAGCTTCTAGGGTTTAGACTCCTTGATCTCGTGGTAGATCTACTCTTGTACTACCCATATCATCAATATTAATCGAACAGGACGTAGGGTTTTACCTCCATCAAGAGGGCCCAAACCTGGGTAAAACATTGTGTCCCTTGTCTCCTGTTACCATCCGCCTAGACGCACAGTTCGGGACCCCCTACCCGAGATCCGCCGGTTTTGACATCGACAATGGTGAAGGTGTCGCTGAAATGTACTCTAGGCTCGCTCTCATCACAAATGAGATTGCCGACTTAGGAAGTGAAGAGATGACTGATAGGTTCATCATCAAGAAGATCCTAAGAGCCTTGGATGGAAAATATGATACCGTGTGCACATTGGTCCAAATGATGCCCAATTACAAAGATCTCAAGCCAACATAAGTCATTGGAAAAATTGTTGCTCATGAGATGTCACTCAAGGATAAGGAAGAGCTTCACAACAAGTCAAGTGGTGCTTACAAAGCCTCATGTGATGCTCCTACATCATCAAGTGAGAAACAAGCCTTCAATGAAGAATTGAGCCTAATGGTGAAGAACTTCAACAAGTTCTACAAGAATAGAAGCGAGGAAAGAAGTTCCAAGTCAAGGTCCTACAATGACAAAAGATCTTCGAGTCGTGAACGTAATTGCTACAATTATGGAAGACCCGGACACTACTCCAATGAGTGTACGGCTCCCTACAAAAGAAGAGAAGATTCACCCAAAAGGATAAGTAGAAGAGAATAATCACCACCAAGAGAGAGAAGGAGTAGAGATGACCGTTATGAACGAAGAACATCATGGAGAAGCAAGGATTCGAAAAGGAAGGACAAATCATCAAGGAGCCACACAAAATGAAGACATCAAGCTCATGTTGGTGTATGGGTATCCGGCTCCGACTCCGACAATCACTCCGAGAGAAGTTATCACTCGGACTTCGAATATACTCAAGATGAAGGTGTTGCCAGTCTAGCACTTGTGTCAACCAACTCCTACGACATATTTGACTCACCAAATGAAGGAATTGGAAGATGCTTCATGGCTAAAGGTCCAAAGGTATCACACCCCGAGTATGTTGACTTCAATAGTGATGAAGATGATTTGCTAGGTGATGATGATTTACTTGTTGGCAACTCTAGTGATCAAAAACTATGATGAACTTGCTATTAATCATGCTAATCAAGATAAAACGAATGACAATGATGAGAAGGAGATTGAGCGTCTAACTAAAGAAGTAAACACTCTTAAGTTAGCTCATGAAACTACCTTGGAAGATCATTGAGAACTTTTAAAGACTCATGAGGAGTTGCGCTTTGAAAAGCTCAACCTTGAGCAAGAGCATGGGTTCTTAAAGGAAATCAATGATGATCTTCGCAAGAAAAGTTCTTCTTACATTGCCAAGCGTTTACTCTTTTCTACGTACATGCCAAAAGTTAAATCTAGCAACAAGAGTAAGAAAGATTCTTCTTCTAGTAGTAGTTAACAACAATCATGTTAAATCCAATATTGTTGCTTCTAGTACTTCTATTGATTCCACTAATGATTCTCTTAGCCAAGTTACATTTGAGCAAGAAAATAGCTTATTGAAGGAAATTATAGAGAAAGGTGTCTACAAGAGTCTTGCCAAAAGTAAGCAATTTGAGGAAATTGTATGCAAGCAAGGAAGGCACCGGAAGACTCTAGGTATTGGTTTTGAACAAAAGTTCAATGCCAATGGAGTTGAGTGGGAAGAAGATCAATACCCCAAGACAAAGTTTGTTCCTCGATAAGAGAAGTATGATCCTACTTCTTTCCAAGGGACACAAGCTCAAGATCATCTTCCACCACAAGACCACAAGCAAAAAGGGAAGGACAAGCTCCAAGAGGAGATTGATGCATTTGAAGAAGCTCCTAAGGCCTTGGTCAAGTGGGTTCCCAAGACTTTTCTACTTCATCAAGTACGACTACAACTCCAAGGATTCCCATCAAGATGGTGTGGATCCGGAAGAAGAGAACAAGATAGTTCTTCAGGGTGACTCCGCCAACATACTTCACTCATATCACTTTGGCTAGAACAAGTGTAAACAACTTCCACATCTTGCACTAGTGCAAGGAGTCACAAACCCTCTTGTTGGTAAGGCAAGGGACAAGGTAACCCAATGCTTTCATGGACATCATCTTGTGTGTACATCACTCTATGTCTATGGATATCCTTGTTTGTTCCTTGTGGGACTGATAACCCACAAGTATAGGGGGTCGCAACAGTATTCGAGGGTAGAGTATTCAACCCAAATTTATTGATTCGACACAAGGGGAGCCAAAGAATATTCTCAAGTATTAGCAGCTGAGTTGTCAATTCAACCACACCTGGAAACTTAATACCTACAACAAAGTATTTAGTAGCAAAGTAATATGATAGTAGCGATAACGGTAGCGAAAGTAATAGTTTTGGTTTTGTAGTGATTGTGGCAGTGGCAACGGAAAACAAGCTAAGCAAAGAACAATATGTGAAAAGCTCGTAGGCAATGGATCAATGATGGATAATTATGTCGGATGCGATTCCTCATGCAATAGTTATAACATAGGGTGACACAGAACTAGCTCCAGTTCATCAATGTAATGTAGGCATGTATTCCGAATATAGTCATACGTGCTTATGGAAAAGAACTTGCATGACATATTTTGTCCTACCCTCCCGTGGCAGCGGGGTTCTATTGGAAACTAAGGGATATTAAGGCCTCCTTTTAATAGAGTACTAGACCAAAGCATTAACACTTAGTGAATACATGAACTCACTACTAGGGAAAACCCTAGCAGTAGCGCGGGTATTTTCCATATCAGTAGCGTGGGACGATGTTCTACTGATAAGGTGCTACAACTAACGTGTAGCAGTAGCGCCTGTCATCCCACACTACTGCTATACATGGCTAGCAGTAGCGCGCTTTAGTGCAGAGCACTGCTGCTAATATCTGCAGCGCTTTTTAGTAGGAAGCGCTACTGGTAAGGGAGCGCTACTGCTAACTTTGTTCCCCTCACTACTGCTAGTTTTATTAGTTTCTGTTTTTTTTTCTGTATATTTTTTTTGTATTTGAATAGGCTTTATACAACAATCTTTAGCATATCATACACATACAAATGTAATCATAGCATATACATACAAATAGTCTCATCAAATCATGTCATCATCATAATCATCATCCAACACAAAGTGGTCTCTCGTCATCATCTCGAAAATAGCGATACAAGTCTCGATTACTTGCAACTACATCGTCATCCATCTAAACAATGATATACGCGAGAAGATCTATCACTTTATGTGAGAGTGGAACTATGCAGTACATGAGTTCGTATCCCTCTCTCGCATTAGCATGAACCTAAACTAACTACTGGCTGTCGCTCAGAAACCAGAAACCGGTACACCTGGGCCTGACATTTCGGCCACTCGTCGTATACTCCTGGCGTAGCACTTCTTCGCCATCGATGATCTATACACCTGCATCGTCACATTCACATGAGTCGGTGATATGCAACATATATAGTTGAGCAACAAAAAGAGACAGACTTGGCAAAAATAGAAGCAACATATCATAATCATAAATAACAAAGTTCATCGTACCCAAAATGCCCTAACTAGAGTGATCTTCGCTAGTCGAGGCGGATGGTTTAATTACATCACAAATAAAGTTTCGTCGTGCATAATTCAAAGTTCCGTCATGCAGATAGTATGGACTAAACGGACACATTGTCATATATCGACAATCACTCCATGTCGTGCCATCCATCTAAGTCACGGAGATAGTCCCCGAGCTTAGTGAAAGGCTTCAGGTCGAGACGCTGAGCGGCTACGCGTGTTCGGACATCTTCCCGCGACATTTGTCCTTCTTCATAGAACATCCCTGTTTTTCCGACGACCTCCTTTATGATGATTTGGGCAAGTTCACGCTGGATGTGATAGAACTCAGCTTGAAGTCAATGATCCTCGATATCTCCTAAGTTCTTTACCCATTGCAGAATATGGGCATCGCTGGATCTAGGTGACATGTGAAGGTTCTGGTGATCCCGTCCGTACTCCAGCATGTGGTGTAGCACATAGAATCCATCATTAAGAGAATCACTCGGTTGCTGGATGCAGCAGAAGTCGATCTTATGGCCGAAGGCGGGCCTGCCGTCCCTTTTCTTCTTGTCCTTGACCTCTCCACCCCGTGCGCCATAGTAAAACATAACACTGTCGAGAACAGACTTGATGTGGGTGTAATCCTTTTTGTTAATGTTCTTCGACGAGTCCAAGTAAAGAGTGTGGGAGTATCAAGGGTAGAGGATGATGAGGACGGCGCGCTCGGCGCTGCGCAAAATAAGTACACCTCAAATTAATTAGCCTCCATCATGCAAATGAATGATTGAAATCAAAGGAAGGATATCCGCGCGGATGACTTACAGGGGATGATAAGGCACAAGAATCGCCTCCTTGTCCTTATTGGCGAGCATGAAATTGGCGATGTATTCCCTCGCGTATTCACAGTGCTCTACACAGACTCCCAAGAAGCCCTCGTGCATGAAGTACGGGTCAGTGACACAGATATGAGGTATCTACTCAACCCCGATGAGGTAGTTCATGTGCAAGGCATAAAGGCAGACAAACGTAAAATCCATCTTCTTCAAGTGAAACATGTCAAAGATGTAATCGAATCGAAGGAAGAACTTCTCTGCAGGGAATGTGTCGACTTAGGACAATTGCCGCGGCATGTTAACCACGTAGAGTGGGTATCCTAGATTTTTTGAGGTGATGAGGCCTTTCTCTATCCGCAACACATCGTCATGAAGTCTCCTTAAATCGCCGAATCTGGCCCCTAACGCTGCTTCAGGTAGGATTGGTTGACCGGGGATATGCCATTTTGCCGCACCGGGGATATCTATACGGTCTTGAACCCGAGGCTGCTGAGGTGGTTGGATCATAGAAGCAGGTTTTTTGCCTTTCCTCGGTCTCTTCCTAGACTTCTTTACTACCGGAAGGTTGTCCATAATACGTTCAGAGTCCGGAGGCGGCAATTCAGGCACCGACTCATGATGCTCAAACCCTAAGTAGGCGCCAGTATTGACATACTCTTGAGTGTCATCGTGTAGCGCCGTCAATGCGGCTATAGCTCCCACGTGTCGAGGCACGACTTAGAGACATAACCGCATTGAAAGCAATGTCGCAAGTTAGGCAATCTTCACAAAATCCCATGTAATATAGATAATAAAAGGGGAGATACATAGTTGGCTTACACTCGCCACGTCAATCAAAGTACATAAATAGCAGTACATCAATCAAACACTCATGGCCCGACTATGGCGCCAAAATAAAAGATAACCCAACATGAGACACGGTCCCGATCGCCCCAACTAGGCACCACTACTGATCATCAGGGAAAGACACGTAGTATCTGCGTGAGTCCTCGCCGAACTCCCACTTGAGCTCAAGCGCGTCATCTGGAACAGAATCATCAGGCCTTGCATCTGGTTTGGAAGTAATCTGTGAGCCAAAGGGACTCAGCAATCTTGCACCCTCGCGATCAAGACTATTTAAGCTTAATAGGTAAGGCAAGGAAAATATGTGGAGCTGCAGCAAGCGACTAGCATATATGGTGGCTATCCTGTTCGCAAAAGAGAGCGAGAAGAGGAGGCAAAGCGTGAGCGAGTAACTAGAGGGCATCCTGCGGCAAGCATTACTCCAACACCGTGTTCACTTCCCGGACTCCGCCGAGAAGAGACCATCACGGTAACTCACACAGTTGATTCATTTTAATTAAGTTAAGGTTCAAGTTATCTACAACCGGACATTAACAAATTCCCATCTGCCCATAACCGTGGGCACGGCTTTCGAAAGTTCAAATCCCTGCAGGGGAGTCCCAACTTAGCCCATGACAAGCTCTCATGGTCAACGAAGGAATAGACCTCCTCCCGAGACATTCCGATCAGACTCTGTATCCCGGTTCTTCAAGACACTTCGACAAGTTAAAACCAATCCAGCAACACCGCCCGAATGTGCCGACAAATCCCGATAGGAGCTGCACATATATCGTTCTCAGGGCACACTCAGATTGTCCAAACTTCCGGTAGGCCAGCCCAGAGTTGCCCCTGGTGGCCACCAGCGGTTGACGAGTTGGACCAACACTCAGAGGAGCACCGGCCCGGGGGGGTTTAAATAAGATGACCCTCGGGCTCCGAAAACCCAAGGGAAAAAGAGGCTAGGTGGCAAATGGTAAAACCAAGGTTGGGCATTGCTGGAAAAGCTTTAATCAAGGCGAACTATCAAGGGGTTCCCATTATAACCCAACCGCGTAAGGAACGCAAAATCTGGGAACATAACACCGATATGACGGAAACTAGGGCGGCAAGAGTGGAACAAAACACTAGGCGAGAGGCCGAGCCTTCCACCCTTTACCAAGTATATAGATGCATTAAGATAACAAGGCAATATAATGATATCCCAACAAGTAAATAATATTCCAACAAGGAACGGTCTCCAATCTTCACCTGCAACTAGCAACGCTATACGAGGGGCTGAGCAAAGCGGTAACATATCCAATCAACGGTTTGCTAGGACATGGTGGGTTAGAGGTTTGACATGGCAATTTTGGGAGGCATGATAAGCAAGTGGTAGGCATCGTAGCATAGGCATATTAAAAGAGCGAGCATCTAGCAAAGCAAAGATAGTAGTGATTTTGAGGGTATGATCATCTTGCCTGCAAAGTTGTGAGAGTTGACTGGATCCTCAAAAGCAAACTCAACGGGCTCCTCGTTAGTGAACTCGTCTCCCAGCTCTACCCAAACAAGACAAACAAGCAACAAGGACACAATCAACCACGTGCAAACTCAAACAACATGATGCAAAGATGGTATGCTATGCGCGATGCAATATGTGATGCATATGCAAGATTTGACAAGGAATGCATGAACCTGGCCTCAAATTGGAAATCCAAGTCTGCCACTGGAAAGGTGAGATGAAATCGCTTAAAAACGATATAAAGAACACCGGAATCGGAGTTACGGTTTGGAAATGGCAAGCAATTCAAATATGACTACGTTCTGCGATTTACAGCAAGTAGCCATCTAAATGCAACAAGATGAACATGCTACAGCACTCAAACATGGCAACAAAATACATTGCAGGGATCCATTCATGATTCTTAACAAAATACTAGCACTGAGCTACGGCCAATTCATCCATTAACAGGTTCAAACAAGCATGGCAAAAATGCATTTGGTAAACAGATTTCAGACTTGGTGAAATTAACACTTGTCTGGAATTTCAGATCAGGTAGCCCAATTTGGAGCATGAAAACTATATGCTACAGTACCTGAACATGGCAAAGTAAAGCATGGCATGGAGCTACTCAAAGAGCTTAACAAAAGTCCCTTAGTGACCTTGAGCCAAAAGGGAAATAAAATACATTTGCAAGCATGTGAACATGGCAAAAACATAATCAGTTCGCAGACTTGGTGAAAACTGGAGCATGCTGAAACAGATATCAATTAGGCATGTTTACGAGCTCGATGCACTCACTACAGAGCAAGTCATGACAAACTAAGCATACACCCATCAATAATACACAAAATGCAAGCTAGACATGGCAAGAACAATAGCATAGCATGCACGGATCAACTACAACATCCTCGGCAAAATTGCTAACAAGTAGACAATCTGCCCAGATTCACGAAATAGCAAAAGTAGAGCTCGATTGACTCAAGCTAGGGTGCTCCATAAATGCAAACAAAACATGGATGTATAGAGCACTACAAGATTAACAAAACATCCTTACTGATCATCCTCAAAAGATGCACGGATCACTAGGAAACGACATGAACATATGGCATATTGAGATAAGCAGTCCAAGGACTTAGTGGAAATGCAAAGTCCCTGAAATCAACATTAACAAATGCTCCACTTTGCAAGCTTATGCTAGTCACCACACACATCAAAAAAATACATGGGTTGCACCTCTGGATAGATGGCAAAACATATAACAAAACTCATGAAGAACTCAGGGGCATATCATGCACACATTAATCATGGCAAAAATGACAAATCTCTAATTGGAGCAGCAGATCTGACAATTAACTGAAATAGCAATCTTCTAACAGCATTTCGGGCATCAAGATGAACTCAAATGAAAATGATGCAATGAGATGAAATGATGTACTCTCTGAGATGAACATTTTGATATGCTATATGCCCAAAATGGAGCTACGGATGCGGAGATACACCATGATGAAAATAGCTAAATAAACTGAAGACTTGGAAGAAAAACAAGGGGTCAACCCTAGGGTTTCCAGATCCAGATCGGATCTCGCCGGAGCACGGACTTCGAGGTTAGCCGGAGCGGCTTGGAGCTCGCCAGAGTATAGAGTAGAAGCGCCGGAGAGGGACTTGCCGGTCTTGGGGCGGCGCGGATGACGAGGGACGGCGGACTACGGTGGGCGGCTCTCGGCGGCCGGGTGGCGGCGAACTTGGCGGCGGGGCGGCGGAACTCTGGTCGCAGCGGCCGGAGATGGCGGGCGGCGGCTCCGGTCACCGGGCGCGAGGAAGAGAAGGCGGGGCGAGCCGGGCGCGGCGGCGGCGAGGCGCGGGCCTCGGGGGCCCTCCCCGGGCCGAGCGGGCCGGCGAAGTGGGGCGGCTCGGCGGGCGAGTGGTGGAGCGCCACATGGTGGCGGCGGGGCGGATCCGGACGTGTCCGTCGGTGGCGGCTCTGTCCGGCGGCGCGCGATGATGATTTGGATCTAGGGTTTTTTTCCGGGGGAAGGAGAAGGAGATTTTCGGGGGTGTCTTTAAATAGGCATAGAGGGAGCTAGGAGTGTCCAAATGAGGTGCGGTTTTCGGTCACGCGATCGTGTTCGAACGCTCTAGATGATGGAGAGGGTTTTGGTAGGTTTTGGGCCAACTTGGAGGGGTGTTGGGCTGCAACACACATGAGGCCTTTTCAGTCCCTCGGCTAACCGTTGGAGTATCAAACGAAGTGCAAATGGTACGAAACTCGACAGGCGGTCTACCGGTAGTAAACCAAGGCCGCTTGGCAAGTCTCGGTCCAATCCGGAAATGTTTAATTCCCACACACGACAGAAAGGTAGAAATGACCACCGGAGGAGAACGAAGCGCTAGAATGTAAAACGGACAACGGGGAAAATGCTCGAATGCATGAGATGAACACATATGCAAAAGCAATGCACATGATGACATGATATGAGATGCATGACAATGACAACAACACACGGAGACAAAAACCCGAACCCGAGAAAATAAAATAACTTAACGCCGGAAACGGCAAGAGTTGGACTACATATTCGGAAAATCATATCCGGGGTGTTACAACACTCCACCACTACGAAAGGATCTCTTCCTGAGATCTAGGACTTAAAAAACGCTGGGTACTCAGAACGGAGGTGATCCTGGCGTTCCCAGGTGGCTTCACAGTCAGAATGGTGTGACCACTTGACTTTGAGGAATTTGATTGACTTGTTGCGAGTCTTGCGTTCAGTCTCTTCAAGAATAGCCACGGGGTGCTCACGATAAGAGATATCTTCTTGGAGCTCAATGTCCTCGAAGTTTACGGTGCGGTCAGGAGTCTTGAAGCACTTTCGGAGCTGAGAGACATGGAACACGTCATGAACATTTGCAAAGTTTGAAGGAAGCTCGAGTTGATAAGCGAGATCGCCTCTCTTGCTAACGATCTTGAAAGGTCCCATGTATCTAGGGGCAAGCTTCCCTTTGATACCGAAGCGGCGAGTACCTTTCATTGGAGAGACGCGGAGGTAAACATGATCTCCGATCTCGAAAGCCAAATCACGGTGCTTACTATCATAGTAGCTCTTCTGGCGGGATTGGGCTGCTTTGAGGTTATCTTGAATGACTTTGCACATTTCCTCTGCCTCTGTGATTAAGTCATTTCCCAAAAGTTGACGTTCACCGGTTTCAGACCAGATGAGAGGGGTACGGCACTTCCTGCCATACAGAATTTCAAATGGGGCCTTGCCTGAACTTGCTTGAAAACTATTGTTGTAGGAGAATTCAGCATAAGGAAGACAATCCTCCCACTTCATGCCGAAGGAGATCACACAAGCCCTGAGCATATCTTCAAGAATCTGGTTGACACGCTCGACTTGACCGCTAGTTTGAGGATGGAAAGTTGTGCTGAAGCAGATGTTGGTGCCCATGGCCTTCTAAAAAGAATCCCAAAACTTGGAGGTAAAGACACTGCCACGGCCTGAAGAGATCACTTGTGGAATACCGTGCAGAGAGACGATTCGAGAGGTATAGAGCTCTGCCAATTGAGCTGCAGTGATTGACTCTTTGATAGGCAGAAAGTGAGCCACTTTAGTGAGTTTGTCGATGACAACGAATATAGCATCATTGCCACTCTTGGACTTTGGAAACCCAGTCACGAAGTCCATCTCAATATGGTCAAACTTCCATTCTGGAATGGCAAGAGGTTGGAGGAGACCCGCTGGCCTTTGGTGTTCTACCTTCACTCTTCTGCAGACATCACATTCATTCACGAATTGAGCAATCTCGCGCTTCATTCGAGTCCACCAATAAGCCTGCTTGAGGTCCTGATACATCTTCGTGCTCCCAGGGTGGATGGAGAGGAGAGAATTGTGAGCCTCGTTCATGATCACCTTACGAAGATCACCTTTGGGCACAACAAGACGATCCTCGAAGAAGAGAGTATCCTTGTCATCAAGGCGGTAGCACTTGTACTTGGGTTGACTCTTGGCAATCCCAATCTTCACCTTCTTCACCATAGCATCAAGAAGCTGGGCTTGGCGAATCTGATCTTCCAAGGTAGGAGAGACTTGAAGGTTGGCGAGGAAACCTTGAGGAACAACTTGCAGATTAAGTTTGCAGAAAGCTTCACAAAGCTCGGGTTGATAAGGCTTGAGAATCAGACTGTTGCAATAAGCCTTCCTGCTCAATGCGTCAGCAATCACATTGGCCTTGCCTGGAGTATACTCGATACTCGGATTATACTCTTGAATCATTTCGACCCATCGAGTTTGCCTAAGGTTGAGATTAGGCTGCGTGAAGATGTACTTGAGACTCTTGTGATCAGTGAAAATGTCCACTTTTCTTCCCAATAAGAGATGTCTCCAAGTCAAAAGAGCACGCACAACTGCCGCCAACTTGAGATCATGAGTGGGGTAGTTCTTCTCGTTGGGCTTCAACTGGCGAGAGGTATAAGCCACAACTTTCTTCTCTTGCATCAACACTGTGCCAAGACCTTGGAGAGAGGCATCGCAAAAGACCTCGTACAGCTTGGATTCATTAGGCGGAGTCAGAACTGGAGCAGTGACCAATTTCTCTTTCAAAGTGTTGAAAGCAATGTCACACTCCGGAGACCAAACATACTGGACGTGCTTCTGGAGAAGATTTGAGAGAGGCTTCGCGATCTTAGAAAAGTTTTCAACGAATCATCGATAGTAGCTTGCGAGACCGAGGAAGCGACGGAGTTGCTTCACGTTCTGAGGTGGTTCCCAATTCACAATTGCAGACACCTTCTCAGGATTCACCGCAATGCCCTTGGCAGAGATGATATGACCAAGGTAAAGAACCTCATCGAGCCAAAATTCGCACTTGGAGAACTTGGCGTAGAACTGGTGTTCCCTCAGCTTATCGAGTACCAAATGCAAGTGCTTGGCATGATCTTCCTTGTTCTTCGAAAAGACCAGAATGTCGTCGAGATAGACCAAAACGAAGTCATTGGTGTAGGCGTTGAAGATGAAGTTCATCATGCAAGAGAAAGTCGGAGGAGTGTTGACGAGGCCAAAAGACATGACAGTGTATTCATATGAACCAAAGCTTGTCCTGAAAGCCGTCTTGGGAATATCTTGCTCACGGATTCGAATCTGATGATAACCCATACGGAGATCAAGCTTGGAGAATACTTTGGCGCCTTTGAGTTGTTCGAACAACTCATTGATGTTGGGAAGTGGGTATTTGTTCTTGATGGTCTTCTTGTTCAATGGACGGTAATCAACACAGAGTCGGTCCGTTCCATCCTTCTTCTTCACAAAAAGAACACCACAACCCCATGGAGAAGAACTAGGCCGGATGAGACCCATTCTCTCTTGAATATCGAGTTGCTTCTTCAGCTCCTTCAACTCTTCAGGTCCGAGCTTGTAAGGACGCTTGCACACTGGTTCCGTGCCAGGCTCAAGATCGATGACGAATTCAACTGGCCGGTGCGAAGGCATTCCTGGAAGCTCTTCTGGAAAGACATCTTGATATTCGCAAACGAATGGAATTTGCGAGATGGCATCCAGTTCACCCTTCTCATTGAGAGAAAACAGACAGATAGTATTATCCCAAGCGGCAAAGAAAATTACATCCTCAGACGAATGAGTCAATTGAATCTGCCTGGCTGCACAATCAAGCTGAGCCTTGTGCTTAGAAAGCCAATCCATCCCGAGAATAAGATCAATATCCGAGTTACCAAGGACCATTGGAGAAGCCAGAAACTTGAAGTCACCCAACATGATAGAAATATCCGGGATCTCGTGGTTAGCGAGCAAACATCTACCTGGAGAGACAACTGCTAACGGTGTATGCATAACTTGGGAAATCAACTCAGGCTTAGATGCAAAAGGTTTCGAGATGAAACAATGCGATGAACCAGTGTCAAAAAGAACTTTTGCAGGAACATCGCTAACAGGAAGGTTACCCATGATGACATCTGACGAATCCTCTGCCTGAGCTGCATTCATCAAGTTGACCTTGGCATGCTTGGGGTTATGTTTGACCACAGATGTACTTGCCGATCTCACAGGAGGAGGAGGAAGACGCCTCTGATTGAAGCATTTGTTGGCATAGTGACCCTTCTGTTGGCACTTGTTGCACGTGACCTCTGAAAGCGGACGGTGATACGGAGCACTCGAACATGGAGCCTGAGACGAAGTCTTGTTCTGAAAGCCAGGGTTGGGTGGGTGGGAAGTTCCACTGCCACCTTTGTTCTTCTACTGATACGGCTGACGGAACGGAGGAGGAGGAAGCCAATACTTCTGCTGCTTGGCCAATTGAGTAGAGGAAGAAGGAGTAGCATCTCTGACTCACTTCTTGGAAGCATCACACCTCAGTTGAGCGGCCTCTTGCTTCAATGCCATGTTGTAGAACTCGTCGTACCTCAAGGGCTCAAAGAGGACAAGAGCTAGCTGGATTTCCTCCCTGAGACCACCCCTGAACTGGTATGTCATGCTCTTCTCATCAGGTACGTCCTGCTTAGCAAAGCGGGCGAGCTTCTGAAACAACTTGTTGTAGTCATAGACGGACAAAGAGCCTTGCTTCAGGTTGCGGAATTCCTCATGCTTGCTTTCAACCACGCTTTGAGGAATATGATGAGCTTTGAAGTCTTGACGGAATTCATCCCAGGTAATCACACGGCCTCCTCTGGAATCCTTGTACTGTTGGAACCACTCTGCGGCTTGGTCTTTGAGTTGGAAGGAAGTGAACTTGACAAAGTCCTCAGGCCTGACGTTACTGCACTCGAAATGCTTGCACAGATCCACGAGCCAATTGTCAGCATCAGTTGCCTCAACACAATTGCTGAAAGTCTTTGGCCCATTGGCAAGGAACTGGTTGAGTGTAGCAAAGTGATTCTGATTGTTGCCTTGGTTGCCTTGGTTCGCTTGATTGCGCTCTTGAAGAATTTGCATGATCAACTGCGTGTTTGCATTGGTTGCGGCCATCACAGCTTGCCATGCCTCCGGAGGAGGTGGAGGTGGTGGAGGATCCTGATTCTAATTCTGATTGGTGCTCTTAGCGGGAGCCATCCTGAAGAGGGTGACAACCGTTAGCACATTGATAGATAAAATGAAGCTGAATCAAACAGGATGAAATTGCAACATATAGTCTTCACATCCAAACAAAATGAACGAATGCATTCCACTTGAAATGGTCACATATCCATAAATTGAGAAGCCACTTAGAATTTAGGTAGAGGAATAAATCAACAAGGTACGGATCAAGAACGAATACTTGGTAAGAAATCCCAATCTCAAACCGAATATCCGTGGAAGAAGGACTAGAGCTACAAGAATTCCCACCTATGAAACTCCTGAACCTTTCTGGTTACGCAATCAGGTGTTGGGGATACAGGGGAAGCATAATATCTCACCCAAATCTAGCAATTCCTACATCCAGCTGTATCCATCCTTCAACACATATCCAAGAAAAACTTCGGAAACCATCTACCTCAACCTTTGAAAAGCATCCATTATACAAGTTATGGCAATACTCCCGAACTCCCGCCCCAGTACTGGGTGGCGTCGAGGTTATCTCACCAACGAACTGCATAAAAGAGATTTTCGATGTCGGCATACTAAACTCAGGTATTCCAGAACTGCAACGATAAAATTGTGACGACAACACCTCGGAGCTCAACTCCCCGGGACACTGCCACAACCCCTAAAGACAGGAGGCACCAAGAACAATGCTCTTGTCACAAAACCATCGGAACGATTCCAAGATACCCGCGTGATCCTAAAATTTTTTTAGTGAAATTTGAGAAGAGAAGAGTCAAAACTCTACGTCAGGATGCCTTACCAGAGCGATGAGGAGACTGGGGAGTAAAAAGAATTCCTAAACTCTCCGATATATAATTCCTAAATGACTCAAAACATTTTTCTCTAGACTCAACAACGGCTGCTAAAAATGATCAAGCAATGGGGGCTCCTATGGTCGGGGAAGGCTCTGATTACCAACTTGTAACGCCCTCAATGCGGCTATAGCTCCCACGTGTCGAGGCACGACTTAGAGACATAACCGCATTGAAAGCAATGTTGCAAGTTAGGAAATCTTCACAACATGCCATGTAATATAGATAATAAAAGGGGAGATACATAGTTGGCTTACACTCGCCACGTCAATCAAAGTACGTAAATAGCAGTACATCAATCAAACACTCATGGCCCGACTACGGCGCCAAAATAAAAGATAACCCAACATGCGACATGGTCCCGATCGCCCCAACTGGGCACCACTACTGATCATCAGGGAAAGACACGTAGTATCGGCATGAGTCCTCGTCGAACTCCCATTTGAGCTCAAGCGCGTCATCTGGAACGGAATCATCAGGCCCTGCATCTGGTTTGGAAGTAATCTGTGAGCCAAAGGGACTCAGCAATCTCGCACCCTCGCGATCAAGACTATTTAAGCTTAATAGGTAAGGCAAGGAAAATATGTGGAGCTGCAGCAAGCGACTAGCATATATGGTGGCTATCCTGTTCGCAAAAGAGAGCGAGAAGAGGAGGCAAAGCACGAGCGAGTAACTAGAGGGCATCCTGCGGCAAGCATTACTCCAACACCGTGTTCACTTCCCGGACTCCGCCGAGAAGAGACCATCACGGTAACTCACACAGTTGATTCATTTTAATTAAGTTAAGGTTCAAGTTATCTACAACCGGACATTAACAAATTCCCATCTGCCCATAACCGCGGGCACGGCTTTCGAAAGTTCAAATCCCTGCAGGGGAGTCCCAACTTAGCCCATGACAAGCTCTCACGGTCAACGAAGGAATAGACCTCCTCCTGAGAAATTTCGATCAGACTCGGTATCCTGGTTCTTCAAGACACTTCGACAAGTTAAAACCAATCCAGCAACACCGCCCGAATGTGCCGACAAATCCCGATAGGAGCTGCACATATCTTGTTCTCAGGGCACACTCAGATTGTCCAAACTTCCGGTAGGCCAGCCCAGAGTTGCCCCTGGTGGCCACCGGCGGCTGACGAGTTGGACCAACACTCAGAGGAGCACTGGCCCGGGGCGGTTTAAATAAGATGACCCTCGGGATCCGGAAACCCAAGGGAAAAAGAGGCTAGGTGGCAAATGGTAAAACCAAGGTTGGGCATTGCTGGAAAAGCTTTAATCAAGGCGAACTATCAAGGGGTTCCCATTATAACCCAACCGCGTAAGGAACGCAAAATCTGGGAACATAACACCGATATGACGGAAACTAGGGCGGCAAGAGTCGAACAAAACACTAGGCGAGAGGCCGAGCCTTCCACCCTTTACCAAGTATATAGATGCATTAAGATAACAAGGCAATATAATGACATCCCAACAAGTAAATAATGTTCCAACAAGGAACGGTCTCCAATCTTCACCTGCAACTAGCAATGCTATACGAGGGGCTGAGCAAAGCGGTAACATGTCCAATCAACGGTTTGCTAGGACATGGTGGGTTAGAGGTTTGACATGGCAATTTTGGGAGGCATGATAAGCAAGTGGTAGGCATCGTAGCATAGGCATAGAAAAAGAGCGAGCATCTAGCAAAGCAAAGATAGTAGTGATTTCGAGGGTATGATCATCTTGCCTGCAAAGTTGTGAGAGTTGACTGGATCCTCAAAAGCAAACTCAACGGGCTCCTCGTTAGCGAACTCGTCTCCCGGCTCTACCCAAACAAGACAAACAAGCAACAAGGACACAATCAACCATGTGCAAACTCAAACAACATGATGCAAAGATGGTATGCTATGCGCGATGCAATATGTGATGCATATGCAAGATTTGACAAGGAATGCATGAACCTGGCCTCAACTTGGAAATCCAAGTGTGCCACTGGAAAGTTGAGATGAAATCTCTTGAAAACGATATAAAGAATGCCAGAATCGGAGTTATGGTTTGGAAATGGCAAGCAATTCAAATATGACTATGTTCTGCGATTTACAGCAAGTAGCCATCTAAATGCAACAAGATGAACATGCTACAGCACTCAAACATGGCAACAAAATACATGGCAGGGATCCATTCATGATGCTTAACAAAAGACTAGCACTGAGCTACGGCCAATTCATCCATTAACAGGTTCAAACAAGCATGGCAAAAATGCATTTGGTAAACAGATTTCAGACTTGGTGAAATTAACACTTGTCTAGAATTTCAGATCAGGTAGCCCAATTTGGAGCATGAAAACTATATGCTACAGGACCTGAACATGGCAAAGTAAAGCATGGCATGGAGCTACTCAAAGAGCTTAACAAAAGTCCCTTAGTGACCTTGAGCCAAAAGGGACAGAAAATACATTTGCAAGCATGTGAACATGGCAAAAACATAATCAGTTCGTAGACTTGGTGAAAACTGGAGCATGCTGAAACAGATATCAATTAGGCATGTTTACGAGCTCGATGCACTCACTACAGAGCAAGTCATGACAAACTAAGCATACAACCATCAATAATACACAAAATGCAAGCTAGACATGGCAAGAACAATAGCATAGCATGCACGGATCAACTACAACATCCTCGGCAAAATTGCTAACAAGTAGACAATCTGCCTAGATTCACGAAATAGCAAAAGTAGAGCTCGATTGACTCAAGCTAGGGTGCTCCATAAATGCAAACAAAGACATGGATGGATAGAGCACTACAAGATTAACAAAACATCCTTACTGATCATCCTCAAAAGAGGCACGGATCACTAGGAAACGACATGAACATATGGCATATTGAGATAAGCAGTCCAAGGACTTAGTAGAAATGCTAAGTCCCTGGAATCAACATTAACGAATGCTCCACTTTGCAAGCTTGTGCTAGTCACCACACACATAAAAAAATACATGGGTTGCACCTCTGGATAGATGGCAAAACATATAACAATACTCATGAAGAACTCAGGGGCATATCATGCACACATTAATCATGGCAAAAATGACAAATCTCTAATTGGAGCAGCAAATCTGACAATTAACTCAAGTAGCAATCTTCTAACAGCATTTCGGGCATCAAGATGAACTCAAATGAAAATGATGCAATGAGATGAAATGATGTACTCTTTGAGATGAACATTTTGATATGCTATATGTCCAAAACGGAGCTAAGGATGCGGAGATACACCATGATGAAAATAGCTAAATAAACTGAAGACTTAGAAGAAAAACAAGGGGTCAACCCTAGGGTTTCCAGATCCAGATCGGATCTCGTCGGAGCACGGACTTCGAGGTTTGCCGAAGCGGCTTGGAGCTCGCCGGAGTAAAGAGGAGAAGCGCCGGAGAGGGACTTGCCGGTCTTGGGGCGGCACGGATGACGAGGGATGGCGGACGACGGCGGGCGGCTCTCGGTGGCCGGGTGGCGGCGAACTTGGCGGCGGGGTGGCGGAACTCCGGTGGCGGCGGCTCCGGTCACCGGGCGCGAGGAAGAGGCGGCGGGGCAAGCCGGGCGCGGCGGCGGCGAGGCGCGGGCCTCGGGGGCCCTCCCCGGGCCGAGCGGGCCGGCGAAGTGGGGCGGCTCGGCGGGCGAGTGGCGGAGCGCCACGTGGCGGCGGCGGGGCGGATCCGAACGTGTCCGTCGGTGGCGGCTCTGTCCGGCGGCGCGCGATGATGATTTGGATCTAGGGTTTTTTTCTGGGGGAAGGAGAATGATATTTTCGGGGGTGTCTTTAAATAGGCATAGAGGGAGCTAGGAGTGTCCAAATGAGGTGCGGTTTTCGGCCACGCGATCGTGATCGAACGATCTAGATGATGGAGAGGGTTTTGGTAGGTTTTGGGCCAACTTGGAGGGGTGTTGGGCTGCAACACACACGAGGCCTTTTCGGTCCCTCGGCTAACCATTGGAGTATCAAACGAAGTCCAAATGGTACGAAACTTGACAGGCGGTCTACCGGTAGTAAACCAAGGCCGGTTGGGAAGTCTCGGTCCAATCCGGAAATGTTTAATCCCCACACACGACAGAAAGGTAGAAATGACCACCGGAGGAGAACGAAGCGCCGGAATGTAAAACGGACAACGGGGAAAATGCTCGAATGCATGAGATGAACACGTATGCAAAAGCAATGCACATGATGACATGATATGAGATGCATGACAACGACAACAACACACGGAGAAAAAAACCCGAACCCGAGAAAATAAAATAACTTAATGCCGGAAACGGCAAGAGTTGGATTACATATTGGGAAAATCATATCCGGGGTGTTACACATCGTCATCCTCATCCTCATCTATGCGACGTCACCAGCGACTAATGGAGCCTCTTCCTCACCCCCTCCGCTATCACCCAGCACGCCAGCCGATGCTAATTGGGTAGGTGAAGTGTTGATGTTCATACCTAACTGCGTGCTCGTGGGTGTGCTCCCGACCGCCTCCAGACGAAGCAGACTCTTTGACCACAACAGGACCCACCCACTGCAACAATCACCAAGCCGCCGCGGGGTCTCGTCGTCATCCCCCACTAGTACCAAAGGAGCCAAATTCTCGTGGCCCGGTTTGACACTGGCCATGGAAACCTTGAAGACGTCCGGGGGATTCGGCCGGCTATGGAACAATGGTTCCTTCGGCTCCATTATCGTCGCCTTCCCCACGTCCACCTTCTGGTCGCCGATGGTGTACAATATGGTGCACGGGGTTTCGTCGGCCTGCAAAGAAAAGTCTACGACGTGAGACATCCGAAAGGAAACGAAAGCGGGAGATTATACATTTATTGAAGGGGGCCGGTGTGACATATACCATGAGGGCGTCGATCTCAGCCAAAGACGAAGCACCACCGAGCACGTCCGGTGCCAGAGCCGGTGCAGGAGCAGGTGCGGGAGCAGGTGCAGGAGCCGGTGCGAGAGCAGGTGCTGGTTCAACGCTGGTTGAGCTGCTCCCGAGGAAGTCAGCAAGGGGAAAGTCCGCTACATTTTTCTGGATTTTGCTTGCTCCAATTGAAAACGGCCGGAACCAAGGTAGTAGACATATCTACAAGCACCAGTTTTGCGGCAGCTACCGCTGTTGCGATTGTCTCAGATGATTTCTTTTCAGCCGCAATCTCAACCTTCATGTCGATGTTTTCTTCAGTTAACCTCCGTCTTTCCTTTCTCTCCTCCGTGGTCTCACAGTAGTACTTCTTCCACGTGGCGCCGTCTTTGACACCGTGCATGCGTCCATATGACGGTCGAGTCTCCACCGGGAGTCTTTTCAATATGTTCAACGCCCGGTTGAATGGAGTGTCCCACTTGGGCCTCGCCAACGCCTCAGATGACGAGTCGCTTTCGGCCGCAATCCTATGGTGCTCTCTTTGCAAAAGGCACAAGGATCGTTTACAAATATGACTAACATGCAGTTGAATTGATCAGAAACTAAAATTACCACCAGTCTCATGAACTCCGTCATGACCGTGTTCTTCTCGGAAACCTTCTTCACTAGGTCACAATGGTGCCGGGCCCTGAGGACGTCATGCTCCTGCGGGACGGTGAACTCTGCCAAGGCGTCTGGGATGCCCAGACTCGCGGCTTCCGCGTCCTCCTTGTCCCATATGGACCTCTTCCTGCCGTAAACACGGCTTCCGAGGTGGTGGCACCCAATGTTCTTCTGTTGAAGCCCCTTCATGTACTTCGACTTTTTTTGGCAGCTTCGGCCTCGCAAGCCACCTTGAATATTTGAAAGTGCTTTGCCGTGATTGTCGGATTATCCTATACAATCTTGGAGTAGGGTTCCTGAAAGCACAAGTGCTCCCTAGGTGGGTTTGGTAATTAATGAGAACATATCTCTTGTTGGACTAACGTTTCTATCTAGTATGTTTCAGATAAGTTCAACAATAGAGTGGCATGGACTAAAGGTTGTGGGAAGTTCTCCAAGATGCTAAGGACAAAGGATTGGCTAAAGCTTAAAGCTCAAGACTCTTCATTTTACATTTTAGTGATCCAAGATCACATTGAGTCCATAGGAAAAGCCAATACTATCAAGGAGGGATGAGGTGTTGCTTAATGAGCCTCTTGCTCAAGTGCTTAATGATATGCTCCAAAATCCTCAGCTACTTTCCCACTTCCACCTTTGGTCTAAACCCAAAGCCAAACTCGGACCTACCGATTATTTCTATCCGGCGCCACCGAGTTTCACTTGTCAGAGCCACTGCCAGAAACCCTAATCAGTTCGGTCTCACCGATGGGATCTCGGTCTCACCGAGATGGGCTTGCAAACTCTTTGTTACCTATTGCAATACCCTCGGTCCCACCGAGATATGCAATCGGCCCCATCGAGTTTGCTTGGCCAACTCTCTGTTTCGCTTATTACCAAAATCGGTCCCACCGAGTTTGAGTAATCGGTCAAACCGAGTTGTGGATTTACCCTAACCCTAGCACATCGGTCCCACCGAGTTGATCCAGTTGGTCCCACCGAAAATCTCTAACGGTCACTAGGTTTACTATTTCGGTCTGACCGAGTTTGTTGATTCGGTCCTACCGAGATTGGTAAATTATGTGTAAGGGTTGGATTTTGTGTGGAGGCTATATATACCCCTCCACCTCCTCTTCATTCGTGGAGAGAGCCATCAGACTAAGCCTACATTTCCAGCATCCTTTTTCTGAGAGAGAACTACCTACTCATGTGTTGAGGCCAAGATATTCCATTCCTACCATATGAATCTTGATCTCTAGCCTTCCCCAAGTTGCTTTCCACTCAAATCTTCTTTCCACCAGATCCAAATCCTATGAGAGAGAGTTGAGTGTTGGGGAGACTATCATTTGAAGCACAAGAGCAAGGAGTTCAGCATCAACACACCATTTGTTACTTCTTGGAGAGTGGTGTCTCCTAGATTGGCTAGGTGTCACTTGGGAGCCTCCGACAAGATTGTGGAGTTGAACCAAGGAGTTTGTAAGGGCAAGGAGATCGCCTACTTCGTGAAGATCTACCGCTAGTGAGGCAAGTCCTTCATGGGCGATGGCCATGGTGGGATAGACAAGGTTGCTTCTTCGTGGACCCTTCGTGGGTGGAGCCCTTCGTGGACTCGCGCAACCGTTACCCTTCGTGGGTTGAAGTCTCCATCAACGTGGATGTAGGATAGCACCACCTATCCGAACCACGGGAAAAACATCCGTGTCTCCAATTGCGTTTGAATTCTCCAAACCCTTCCCTTTACATTCTTGCAAAGTTGCATGCTTTACTTTCCGCTGCCTATTCACTCTTTGCATGCTTGCTTGATATGTATTGTGAATGCTGAAATTATGCCTAAACTACACTTAAACCAAAAAGGCTTAAAAATTGCAACTTTAGCATTAAGTGTCTAATCACCCCCCTCTAGACACATCTAATTCAAGGTCCTACAAGTGGTATCAGAGCTTTGGTCTCCATTGCCTTGGTTTAATCACCATTGGAGGAAGATGGATGTGTCTACTTTAGGGAGTCTTAGACATAGAGTGCCTATTCTTGATGAAGAATATTTTCATGAGTGGAAAAATGAGATGCTTGTAATCTTCAATCAATATCATTTGAACAAGTATATTGCTAGCCCTTGTGCACCTCATATTGATCCTTTGCATCCTACCCTAGATGAAGATATTGACATGATTCGCAATCTTAGAACTATTGAGCTCATCATTAGAGGATTGCCCAAAAATTTGATTGCTAGTTTGCCTACTCTTAATTGTGCCTATACTATATGGAAATTTCTTGAGGAACGATTTCCCGATTATTCCTTAAAAAACTTGGATGAAATTCTCCATAAATCTATTGCCTTGAGTAAGATGAACTCTAGTGATCCTAGTTTTGGTGATTGTCTATTTGAGCTTACCAATCTCAAGCGTGCTAAAGGAGATGTTGGAATCATTATATCCGAAGCTATAAGAATTCATAAAAGTGACCACTTTGATGATCATTTATCTAATGAATTACCCTCTCTAGGAAATGATGAGTCACAAGATCATGGTGAACATGGATACTATGATGATGATGATGATGATGATGATGATGATGATAGTGACTTCGATCTTGATGATGCAATGAGACATTTTGGTCTTACGGCAAATCTTCGGGGATATGTGTCAGGAGGAAAGGAATGGGTTCTTGATAGTGGATGTACTGATCATATGACCGGAGATGAAGAGATGTTCTGTGAGCTTGCTGAAAATGACGGCCCTTGAAAATATGTCACCTTTGGTGATAATTCAAAGGGTAAAGTGGTTGGCCTTGGTAAGGTGGCCATCTCACATGATAGTTCCATTCAAAATGTCATGCTCGTTGAATCTCTCGGCTACAACTTACTTTCAGTATCTAGACTTGCTGATTTCGGTTTAAATGTCCTATTTACTGAGGTAGATTGCCAAGTATTTCGTCGAGACAATCATAAAATGGTCTTTACCGGTATGCATAGAGGTGATCTTTACATTGTCGATTTCTCAAAAAAGGCACAACCTAAAACTTGCTTTATTGCTAAATCCTCAAAAGGTTGGTTGTGGCATAGACGACTAGGTCACGTTGGCATGAGAAATCTTGACAAGCTTATTAAAGGAAATCATATCCTTGGAGTTAACGATGCCATATTTGATAAGGATAGACTTTGCAGTGCTTGTCAAGCAGGTAAACAGGTTGGAGGAAGGCATCCCGTGAAGAACATCATGACCACAAGGAGGCCACTCGAGCTACTTCATATGGATCTTTTTGGTCCCAACGCCTACAAGAGTCTCGGTGGAAATTCTTTTGGTCTAGTTATAGTTGATGATTTTTCAAGATTTACGTGGGTGTTCTTTCTTAATGACAAGTCGCAGGTCCAGAAGATCTTCAAAAACTTTGCTAGGAAGGCCCAAAATCAGTTTGACGTGAAGATCAAGAAGGTTCGGAGTGACAACGGAACGGAGTTCAAGAACGCAAATGTGGACACCTTTCTTGACGAAGAAGGGATTTCACACGAGTTCTCGGCTACGTACACACCTCAACAAAATGGAGTTGTTGAGAGGAAGAACCGGACGCTCATCGAAATGGCAAGAATGATGCTTGATGAATACAAGACGCCGAAGCACTTTTGGGCAGAAGCGGTTGAGACAGCTTGTCATGCAACAAATCGCTTGTATCTTCACAAGCTACTCGGCAAGACGGCATACGAGCTCCTCACCGGTAACAAACCCCAAGTTGGATACTTTCGAGTATTCGGCTCAAAGTGCTACATTCTTGACAAGCATCGTCGTTCAAAGTTTGCTCCTAAATCTCATGAAGGTTTTCTACTTGGTTACGGCTCAAACTCTCACACTTACCGTGTCTACAACAATTTCACCCGAAAGGTTGAAGAGACGGTAGATGTGAAGTTTGATGAATCTAATGGCTCGCAAGTAGAGCAATTGTCAATTGATGTAGGAGACAAAGACCCTTCAGAAGCAATCCAAGACTTGTCTATTGGCAAAATTCGTCCAACGGAGGTGAAGGAGAGTACCTCGTCTGTCCAAGTGGAAGCTTCTACTTCACGACAAGGTGAACCAAGAATTGATACGGAAGCATCCACAAGTGGGACACACCAAGATGAAGAAGACGAGGAAGTACATCAAGACGAACATCAACAACCTCCTTCTCCACCACGACAAGAGAATGACAACGTCAACAATGAAGAAGGCCAAGAAGAAGAACAAGATGAATAAGATGTTCAACAAAGACCCAAGCAAAAGCTCTCATGAGTTCGAGCAAGAATTGCCAAAGATCATCCCGTCGAGCAAATCCTCAATGATATACAAACCGGGAGAATCACTCGCTCAAAGACTCATTTAGCTAACTTTTGTGAAAACTATTCATTCATCTCTAGCATTGAACCTATGAAGGTTGAAGAAGCATTGGAAGATCCGGATTGGATAAACACTATGCATGAAGAGCTACACAACTTTGAGAGAAACCAAGTTTGGACATTGGTTGAGAAGCCCGACAACAACCACAACATCATTGGTACCAAATGGGTGTTTCGCAACAAGCAAGATGAAGATGGACAAGTGGTTCGCAACAAAGCAGGTCTCGTCGCCCAAGGGTACACACAAGTCGAAGGTATGGACTATGGTGAGACATATGCTCCCGTTGCTAGACTTGAGTCCATTCGCATCTTACTTGCCTATGCTAATCACCATAATATCACCTTGTACCAAATGGACATTAAAAGTGCTTTTCTAAATGGTGAAATAGAGGAGGAAGTTTATGTCAAACAACCTCCCGGCTTTATCAATCCTAAGAAACCAAATCATGTTTACAAACTTCACAAAGCTCTTTATGGTCTTAAACAAGCTCCTAGAGCATGGTATAAATGCTTGACCAAGTTCCTTATTGCAAGTGGTTTTGAAATTGGTAAATTGATTCTACTCTTTTTACTAAAAGGGTTAATGGAGAACTATTTGTATGCCAAATTTATGTTGATGATATCATATTTGGTTCAACTAACCCTCTCTTTAGTGAAAAGTTTGGAAAGCTAATGTCAGAGAAGTTTGAGATGTCTATGATGAGTGAACTCAAATTCTTTCTCGGTTTTCAAATCAAGCAAACTAAGGAAGGTACATTTGTCTCTCAAACGAAGTACACCAAGGACTTATTCAAGAAGTTCAATATGCAAGAATGCAAAGGTATGCCTACACCCATGCCTACTAGTGGACATAATGATTTGACCAAAGATGGTGAACCGGTTGATCAAAAAGTTTATCGCTCTATGATTGGTTCATTGCTATACCTATGTGCTTCACGTCCCGATATTATGCTAAGTGTGTGCATGTGTGCACGATATCAAGATGCTCCTAAAGAATGTCATCTTAAGGCCGTGAAAAGGATAGTGAGATACTTGATTCATACACCAAACTTTGGCATTTGGTATCCTAAGAGGTCTTCTTTTGATCTTGTTGGCTATTCCGACTCAGATTATGCCGGGGACAAGGTTGATAGAAAGTCTACTTCGGGTACTTGTCAATTTCTTGGTAGATCTCTTGTGTCTTGGTCTTCCAAGAAACAAAACTCGGTATCCTTATCCACCGCCGAAGCGGAATACATTGCCGCTGGTTCATGTTGTGCTCAATTACTTTGAATGACCCAAACTCTTAAAGATTATGGGATCTATGTGAAACATGTTCCACTACTTTGTGACAATGAAAGTGCTATCAAAATTGGTCATAATCCTGTACAACATTCTCGAACTAAGCATATTGAAGTTCGTCATCATTTCATTCGAGACCATGTTGCTAAGGGTGACATTAATCTTAAGCATGTTCGCACCGATAAGCAATTAGCGGATATATTTACTAAACCTCTTGATGAGAAAGTATTTTGTAGGTTGAAAGGTGAATTGAACATTATTGATGCTTCGAACTTGGAGTAGGAACTCCATTGGATACATGCAAGACATGAGCTTATGCCTAATCCATTATATATCTCTTATGATGACTATCTTATGTCTTGGATATATTTGTACCTTGCATGTTGTCTAACCCATGTAGGTACTTGGTTGAATCTAATTCCATGAGATTGCGACTCACTCACATATTGAGCAATCTCTACATCACCAAGTCTCTACACAATGGTGGTTGAGGACAAGGAAGCACAAAACCATTCAAACATATCCTTTGACAAATTCTATGTTGAGCTTCATGATTGTCATTTTTGGATACACAAGTGCTCTTCCTTGCAAGAACTAACCCGTGTAGGTAGATGAACTCTAACTCCAAGTGGTGCTCCCAACTCTTGATGAGCTACATCAACCTTGAGCACCCACACAAGTTCAACTACATGAGCAAGAACCACACCACCACCCAAGGTATGTTATTCCATCTTAGAGAAGCTTTACTCCAAGACATGAGTCAAAGCAACTCAACAAGATGTGAATACATCAAGATGCTTAAACGAAAAATGGTAACCCCATTTTGAGCTTAAACGATGAGTATGACCTATGATCAAGTGTTCTCACTTGACTCCTAAGTCAATATACTCTAACATAGGTGACTATGTCACCGCCCAACTCTAGATGAAGTTCTCTTGTGTTCTTTTTGTGTTAATGAATTTGTCTCATGCATGTTTATTTTCTTTCTCTTTTTCAACTTCATCTAGATCTTTCAGTTTCTTCTCTTTCTGTTTTTGTTCTGCATTTTCTGCATTCAATTCCTTGCAAATCCTTCAGGTAATTCATTGCAAATCTTTGTGAGATCCTACATGTCTAGTGAGCTGAGGTGACAAGTGTTTTTCTCTGTGTGAACTCGGTTTCACCGACTTGTAATTTTCGGTCCAACCGAATCTTTTCGGTACCACCAAAACATGCCACTCGGTGCCACCGACTTCGCAACAGGAAAAACAGTTTGCCACTTGTTCTATATTTCTTCTGATCCAGCTCTACTCAATGAATCTTGTCCTCTGCAAGCATCACAGTTTTATCCATTGCTTTGTGCTGAGTCTCAAGGACCAAACCTATACGACGGATTCCAGAAAGCCCTTCTTGGAAATTGATGTCAAAGGGGGAGAGAGAGATCACATCAAAGCTCAAGGGGGAGAGAAAGTCTCAAGGACCACACCTACAAGAGAGAAAGTATTAAGGGGGAGAAAGAGATTTCTAGGGGGAGAGAATACTCAAGGATCCCAGATGTCCCAGATGCTTGATGTTTAAGAGGAGAGATGTCACATGTCCTTTTGGGGGAAATAAATGTTCATATGTGCTTATTTGAATTAAGTTCTATCCATTTGTATCTTTCAGCTCTGATTTTCTGTTCCCTATCTTCTCCCAATATCCCATGTAAGATTCAGACACCTAAGGGAAAGAAATCAGTCAAATTCTTTGCATATCTTTACTCTTGGGGACATGTTGAATCCAATGTGGTACCTAGTACTCACTCTCTACATGTCATCCCAGTCTTGGTATTCTTGTGGTTTCTTTTGTTTGCTCTGGCTAGTGGATGTACCTGTGTTATCTAACCTTGTTTGTGCAGGTTCATTCCATCCTAAGCCAACCAAAGACTACAAGGTAAGTGTATGCATCAAAAATCATGAGTATGAGGAATTCTTGCTTATGTACATACTGTTTGCAAGGACTCATGAGCATGAAGGTATTTTCCTTGATAATCTTTTGCTCTGATGCATATGGCCAAGATACATGTAACACATTGCCTACTCTGTCATGGTTATGCTCTCACATGCCTCTATATTTCATATTTACATGAGTGCATACATGTAGGGGAAGCCTATGCTTGTTACATATCCTTCCAAAGCTTTACTTGCTGTTCTTTATATCTTTATCTAAAGCTTTGATGTATGTTGCCATCAATTACCAAAAAGGGGGAGATTAAAAGCACAAGTGCTCCCTAGGTGGTTTTGGTAATTAATGACAACATATCTCTTGTTGGACTAACGTTTCTATCTAGTATGTTTCAGATAAGTTCAACAATGGAGTGGCATGGAATAAAGGTTGTGGGAAGTTCTCCAAGATGCTAAGGACAAAGGATTGGCTAAAGCTTAAAGCTCAAGACTCTTCATTTTACATTTTAGTGATCCAAGATCACATTGAGTCCATAGGAAAAGCCAATACTATCAAGGAGGGATGAGGTGTTGCTTAATGAGCCTCTTGCTCAAGTGCTTAATGATATGCTCCAAAATCCTCAGCTACTTTCCCACTTCCACATTTGATCTAAACCCAAAGCCAAACTCGGACCTACCGATTATTTCTATCCGGCGCCATCGAGTTTCACTTGTCATAGCCACTGCTAGAAACCCTAATCATTTCGGTCTCACCGATGGGATCTCGGTCTCACCGAGATGGGCTTGCAAACTCTCTGTTACCTATTGCAATACCCTCGGTCCCACCGAGATATGCAATCGGCCCCACCGAGTTTGCTTGGCCAACTCTCTGTTTCGCTTATTACCAAAATCGGTCCCACCGAGTTTGAGTAATCGGTCAAACCGAGTTGTGGATTTACCCTAACCCTAGCACATCGGTCCCACTGAGTTGATCCAGTCGGTCCCACCGAAAATCTCTAACGGTCACTAGGTTTACTATTTCGGTCTGGCCGAGTTTGTTGATTCGGTCCCACCGAGATTGGTAAATTATGTGTAACGGTTGGATTTTGTGTGGAGGCTATATATACCCCTCCACCTCCTCTTCATTCATGGAGAGAGCCATCAGACTAAGCCTACATTTCCAGCATCCTATTTCTGAGAGAGAACTACCTACTCATGTGTTGAGGCCAAGATATTCCATTCCTACCATATGAATCTTGATCTCTAGCCTTCCCCAAGTTGCTTTCCACTCAAATCTTCTTTCCACCAGATCCAAATCCTATGAGAGAGAGTTGAGTGTTGGGGAGACTATCATTTGAAGCACAAGAGCAAGGAGTCCATCATCAACACACCATTAGTTACTTCTTGGAGAGTGGTGTCTCCTAGATTGGCTAGGTGTCACTTGGGAGCCTCCGACAAGATTGTGGAGTTGAACCAAGGAGTTTGTAAGGGCAAGGAGATCGCCTACTTCGTGAAGATCTACCGCTAGTGTGGCAAGTCCTTCGTGGGCGATGGCCATGGTGGGATAGACAAGGTTGCTTCTTCGTGGACCCTTCGTGGGTGGAGACCTTCGTGGACTCGCGCAACCGTTACCCTTCGTGGGTTGAAGTCTCCATCAACGTGGATGTAGGATTGCATCACCTATCCGAACCACGGGAAAAACATCCGTGTCTCCAATTGTGTTTGAATTCTCCAAACCCTTCCCTTTACATTCTTGCAAAGTTGCATGCTTTACTTTCCGCTGCCTATTCACTCTTTGCATGCTTGCTTGATATGTATTGTGAATGCTGAAATTATGCCTAAACTACACTTAAACCAAAAAGGCTTAAAAATTGCAACTTTAGCATTAAGTGTCTAATCACCCCCCCCTCTAGACACATCTACTTCAAGGTCCTACAGTTCCTTTTCGTTGATGATCCAATATTTCACCCTTGATTTCCAGGCGGCCAACGCGTCGCTAAACTTGCTCATGGCATGTTTGTTTATCTTCTTCACTGCCGGGTCCTTATCTGGATCTTTATAATCCTTTTCATTCCGGCCCGGGAACAAGAATCCTCATATTATCTATCTTGTTTAGTTTCTCATCATTGATGGTGGCGGTTGTCCGTATGATGCAGCCTATTTGATTGCCGTAGCACGCACGCGCTTCCTCAGGCGCGTTTGGCTCAAAATTGCCGTCGTCCACCTCCATGACCTCCAGTCTAGTAGTCTTGAGCTTGTTAGGAAGCCATCGCCTCTTTGCTTTCAGTTCTATACCGGCTCTGCTAGTCTTGGCGCCGGTCTCAGTCTCAGCGCCGGTCTCGATGCCGGTCTCAGTCCCAGCGTCGATCTCGATGCCGGTATCAGTCTCGGCCCCGGTCTCAGTCTCAGTGCCGGTCTCGATGTCGGTCTCAGTCTCCGATGTGACAGGTGGACCCAACAACATCAACTGTTGATCGTCGGCTTACCTCAAAATTCCTCTGCCACCAGGTACATGTTGTCACAGTCACCAGAACCCTGCCCTTCATCGTTGCTAGCCATGTTTCCTACGATTAAATCTAGTCAATTAGTTCTAGACCTAATAAAATGAATAATGACATAAAAAGGCCTATGCTTTGTAGGAACGTTGACTCCTTCCCGGTGCGGCAAATCCCGGGCACTCGGTATGTCCTAGTTTGTAGCACAAGTCATGCCGAAATTCAAGGAAAATTTTGGCATGACTTTTGCTAAAAAGTGGAAAAATCGAGAACCAGAAATTTGCCGGAATGGAAATGAATCAACATTCCGGCAAAACATAGGCCACTCGGCTTCATTCCCTGGAAACAACAAAGCCACTTCGGCACAATCGAAACATGTGCAGACACAATTGAGGACTTTGCATATATCCTGACCACTTCAAATTTGCATCTCCTAGCGTTTGACACTTCAAGAAAATCTACACAAATCTCATGATCTCTCAAACTAAATTCAAAAACCAAATATAGTTTATATTTAGTTAACTACTGAACTAAACTTTACTCTAAACTAAACCCTACTGCCCTAATTAACATCTAGTTAAACAAACTCAATTCAAAAACTAAACCCTACTGAACTAGTTGACATCTACATTATATACTACTTAACATCTATTATTACCCTATCTAAAAAACATGTACTATTAACCATACTGCCCTAGTTAACTAGTACCATCACTACTACTAATTAACATCTACTACTACTAAAAATCATTATCTATGAATCCTAGTACTAATTAACATCTACTACTACTGCTAATTAACATGGTAGAGGAAGAAAAAGCAGAGAGAGGGGGTGTGAGAGGGGTGGGGTGCTTACAGAGAGGGGAGAGACGGTGGTGGGGAGGTGCTCGGCAACGGAGGTAGGGCGGCGAGGGCGGGCTCGGGATCGGGAGGCGGCGGTCCTGGGCGGGCTTGGGCGGCGGCGGTGAGGTCGAGGGCGGCGACAATGAGGTCGAGAGCGGCAGTGGTGAGGGCAGGCTCGGGCTCGGGCGGCGGCGGTGAGGGCAGGCTCGGGCGGCAGCGATAGAGGAGGTAGGGGAACAGGGGGGAGAGGGGGGAAGGGAGGACTTAGCAAAATTTTGAGCCCGTGGGTGGTTAAGTCGAACTAGCAGTAGCGCTTTTTCGGAAATGCGCTATAGCTAAGTTAGCTATAGCGCGTTTTAGCAAAACCCGCTACTGCTATTGGAAGCAATTATTTCTTTTTTTATCCTTACATTTTCTTTTTTTCATTTCTTTGTTTCCTACTTCTTTCGTTTGCATTTACTTTTCTATTTTTTCATTTTTATTTTCTTTCTTAGCAGTAGCGCTCTACGCTGGAAAAGCGCTGCAACAACGACCATAGTGGTAGCGCGCTTTGCGTGAAACCGCTACTACTATTCCTAGCCTACCGCCAACACGGTGGGATTTATAGTGGTAGCGCTTTTTGCTGCACACACGCTACTGCTATAGTGCGCTTTCCTGGAACGCGCTACTACAAAGTAGCAGTAGCGCCCTATTTTAACCAGCGCTACTGCTATACCTCTGTGTATAGGATTTTCCCTAGTAGTGACTCCTCAAACTACGGTCATCACCGGTAAGTATCATGATTATTGTCACTTCGGGGTTAACAGATCATAACACATAATAGGTGACTATAGACCTGCAAGATAGGATCAAGAACTCACATATATTCATGAAAACATAACAGGTTTAGATCTGAAATCAAGGCACTCGGGCCCTAGTGACAAGCATTAAGCATAGCAAAGTCATAGCAACATCAATCTCAGAACATAATGGATACTACAGATCAAACCCTAACAAAACTAACTCGATTACATGATAAATCTCATCCAAACCATCACCGTCCAGGAAGCCTACGATGGAATTACTCACGTATGGCAGTGAGCATCATGAAATTGGTGATGGAGGAAGGTTGATGATGACGATGGCGACAGATTCCCCTCTCCGGAGCCCCGAATAGACTCCAGATCAGCCCTCCCGAGAGAGATTAGGGCTTGGCGGCGGCTTCGTATCATAAAACGCGATGAATCCTTTTCTTTGATTTTTTTTCTCCCCGAACGTGAATATATGGAGTTGGAGTTGAGGTCGATGGAGCACCAGGGGGCCCATGGGCAGGGGGCGCGCCCAGGGGGGTAGGAGCGCCCCCACCCTCGTGGATTGGGTGTGGGCCCCCTACCCTTGATTCTTTCGCCAGTATATTTCATATATTACAAAAATATTCTCCGTTGATTTTCAGATCATTTCGAGAACTTTTATTTATGCACAAAAATAACACCATGGCAATTCTGCTGGAAACAGCTTCAGTCCGGGTTAGTTCCATTCAAATCATGCAAGTTAGAGTCCAAAACAAGAGCAAAAGTGTTTGGAAAAGTAGATACGTTGGAGATGTATTAGGGACTAACCCGTGTAGGTATTGAAAGTGCAACTCACTCCAATGGATTGCTCCAAATGATCTACATCAACATTGAGCATTCACATCTTCAACATCTACATGAAGTCATCATCGACAAAACCCAAGGTTAGTTCATCTCTTTTAGGGGGGATATCACATCTAGGGGGAGCTTTACTCTAATAATTGAGCTAAAGCAACTCTAATGGTGTGAACACAACAATGCTTTATGTAAAAGTGTTAACCCCACTTGTGCTTAAACAATGAGTATGACCTACGATCAAATGTTCTCATTTGACTCCTCTGTCAATATACTCATATATAGATGACCTAGTCATCACCAATTGCTTGATAGATGCTAGAATGTTTGTGCATGCTTTGCCACATATTTCATTTGCCATTTTATTGTGTGAGCATGTTGATGCATATTTTACTCATTCGATGACATCCACTTGTTGTTTTGATTGTTTGGCGTTTTCTCTTTTTCCAAGTGGATGGACAAGAATTCCTAAGAACCTCCTCTAGCTATATATGCTTTTCATGTCTCAAACTCTATTCATGCTACATCAAAAAGTTTGATCAAGTCAGATTTGAACCACTCTGTGTGAGGAGCACTCAGAGTCCCCGATTCATCATAGGCTTAAACTTCCAAAACCTCTTTGTGCATTTCGGTATGACCAAGTCATCCACTTTGGTCACACCGAGTTCACTAAGTTGATCTAGGTTTTCCATCTCGGTGCAACCAATTTGAAATTTTTGGTCACATCGAGTTGCAGTAACCGCTTGCGATTCTGCATCTCGGTGCCACCGAGTCATTCCATGTAACAACCTGGATTTTTGCCCTTCTCTTTTTCCTTTGATTTTCTTGGATTTTCTGTTTTGTTTTGCTTTTCCGTGGCTATGTGGTTCTGAAACTTGGGAAGATCATGTCTTCCTAGGTTTTATAGTGGCTTGTCACCCTCATCATCATCCCAAGATCATGTCTTTTCCATCCTTGACCTAACCCAATATTCTTTTTATTGGGAATATTCCTTTTTCTCACAAAGGAATAACCTTTAAAACCCTAGGTTGTGAAGCAACCTATATTTCTGTCACTCCTAAAATTCCCAAATAATTCTCATAAATTTTTTGGGTCCTATATTGCTCAAATATGGAAAAATATTTCATTGCCATGTTAAAAAATAATCCTTCAATATTTATTTTCCTATTCTGTCCTAAATGGCACTTTGCAAAGGAACTGCTATTTATCTTTGCCCATTGGAACCCAAACTTCTTGGACATCTTTTACTGTTTAAATAATTATATCATGCCAAAATTCAACTCACTTTGCCTAGTAAATATTCCTGAGCAATTTTTCAAAGTTCCTGTCTGAGGGAAGTGGTTGTGAAGGAAGTACAAGCTAGGAATATCCAAATGAGTTTAAATTTTTCAAGATCCTTTATATGATCAAAGCATAAATATCCACCAAATATGAGCTCATTTAACTCATCTATGTGAGATCAGCTCCAAATCTTAGCTTTTGGTCAGATTTTCAGTTTGTGAAGCAACTATATTTTGTATTGATTCAATTGATCTGCAACTTTACCAGGACATGCTTCTACCTATATCAACTCCTTCCACCAAGTTTTCCTTCAATTGGTTAATCCAATTGTCCTGTGTAATTTTTCCAAATTTCTGTCCAGAATGAAGCTTTGTGAAGCAAGTGCCACTTTGGTACTTCCAAATGGCATGAAACTTTTACAGTGGCTTCATATCATCATATAACCCCTCTCTACCAAATTTCAGCTCACATAGATCAAGTATGTGAGTGCATCATCCAAATCCCCAATTCTGACCAATATTGCACTTTCTACTGCAACCACCATCTGAACTCCTCCTCTTAGTCAGATTTTTGGTGATCAGCATCACCTTAGCATTTGATAATCATCAGACAAACTATTTACCACGTTACCTAGCTGGTTTAACTACAGACAGTTACAAACACCTTCTTACTGATTTACTTTTGGAGCTAAGTGCAAATCTCTTCTTTGCCACTGGACCGATATATTTCCTCATTTTGACTGAGGGCACCAAGGTCCATCCACTGGACATGGCTGGCCACACAAAAGAGCGCCACTTGCACCAGTGCGCATGGTGATCATGCTTGCACCAAGGCTGCAGGCGTGCTCTGGCTTGTTCCGGCCACTATGCTCGTCCCCTCCCTCCTCGTCTCGACCTAAAACATTGTCCAGGAGCTCGCCCGTGCTCGACTGTGTCACCCTGCATCGGTTCTTCATCATGGTTCGCCATCAATGCGTCACAAACGCCATGCCCGTGCCATGCCCTGCCTCTGCCCGCCATTAAAGCTTGGTCGGGAGCTCACTTGTGAGCTCCAGAGCCTTCCCCTTGGATATATAAGCATGCCCCGAGCTCTCCCGCAGCTCACCCATCCCTCCCTCGCCTCATTTGATCACTAGGATCGCCTCATCTGGCCGTTGTTCGCCGTCATCTACCATGGCCGCCTCGGCCTCGGCATGATTCCGGACAAATCAAGCCTTCCCTCGCCATTCCGATCTGTCCACCGCGTTCCCCTTGTCACTGCAGTTTGCCCCAACCCCTTGCCCCTCGCCGGAGAGCCCTGTGGCTGCGTCTCCCAAGTCCGGCCGTCGCCTCCGCCGTTCGGCCACCTCGTCGTCTGGCTGCTCTAGCCTCTTTCAGCCTCTCCCGTCTACACCACGGCACTCCCCACACCTCCGCCAGCCTCCCCGTCTCCTTCGTTCGTCAGAGTGCCCGCATCACCGGAGAACCCCGCCTCCCGAAGCTTCCGGTGCTCCCCATGGTGCCGCCCCTCCCCTCCTCCACGCGCCTCCCCGGTGGCCGTACTCCCTCTGGATGGGCGCGACAGGTCACTGCGGTCAAGCCATTGGCCGCGCCGTGGCCAGAAGCCACCGGAGCTGGCCGCCCCCCGGCGCCCATCTCCTCTGCCTCCGCTCTGTTCCACGAGGGAACAGAGGCACGAGGAGGAAGATGATGCGAGCGCCTGGCCCCTTCCCCTGCCACGTGGGGCCCTCGTCTCCTCGGCCCCACGAGTCAGCCACAGCGGGCGTTAACCCAGGCCTGCTGATGTGGCAAGTGGAAACACAGTTCCCCGGGAACGTCTTCTTCAAATGAAAGCATATTCTTCCTTTTTTATCGGAAATACGTTTACCCTTCTGTGAAGCGTATTCCTCTCTACTACAGCATAAAGTACGCTTTCACTTGTCTAAAAACGTATTCATTACTTATACGCTTTCACAGATTGGTGATAAATTTTTCACAGATTGGTCCCTGTTCTTCCAACCTTCACAACTTTTCAACCGTAACTCCGATTGAGGTGAAACCAACGCTCACTTCTTCGTATCATTGAGCTCTATCTTTTGGTAACATTTTCACTAGGTGTTATCATAGTAAAAATGACCATTTTTCCATTGCCTCTAATCAGCCCCCTCCGAGAAAGAACCGTCCGACGCTTTGTTCCGCGGCTTCACCGCACTTCTTCTTGGAGTCTTTGTCACCCCAGACAAGCCACAATACCCACTTTCATGATAGTCATGCAGTAGCCATGGTTTTCAACTTGAATATTTATTAACTGTTTGCTTGTTTAAGCTATGGTTATCATTGTTTCGGTATTGATTCTTGGTTTAGTGCTTACTTTCTTACTATGTTGTTATGAACCTGCTTGTCATGCCCTGCTAGTTGCTAGTATTCTTTTCATATGCTTATGCTTGCTAGTAGTATATGTTGATGTTGGTAATGGTCTTTGGTGCATGACTGTCGTCTGTCCTGAGTACCGTTTTTATGCATGTTCCATTGCACCCAGTTGGTTAAATGCTTGCATGATGGCATAGTTGATATGTTCTTGCATGATGTTTATTGTTGATGCTAGTGGTCATGTTATGCTATGAGTAGTATTGTACTGGTAATATTCATGCTCTTCATTATGCCATGCTCAATTGGAGATGATTCATTGTTGATATGGTGGCTAGTCAAGTTGCACCCGTGCTTATGTTGACATCATGCTCATGCATTGTAATTGTATCATGTTATTTTTATCATGGCTCAGCTTATTTGCATTCAAGTTTAACCAGATTAAATTGAACTTGAACACCTGTTGGCTGAGTCATGGTGCCACCATATCGAACTGACCAGTGCAACCAGGCTTACCTTTATGGGAATGTCCTAACTGGGTCTATTGTCGTGCCTCTCACCGGTGCCTCCAACTAGGGAAGGTTATGGGCGTGCGGTACCCTGGCCCGGTAAGCAGACATAACCTTGTGTGCCCGTTGTTGTTATTATTATGGATCCGGTCCCCATGAGAGACGTTTGGCCACGACGGTGGTCGTTGTGTCTTTGGTAGACACGGGGCCACCCAGGACTAGCCTAGTTGGGAGTGGGTCAGAGTGGCCGGGAGAGTGTCATGACAATAGATCGGTTGTGTCGGAATGCCATTGGTCCACCCGAATGGGAGTGCGAGGCCATGGGTTCTGTAGTGTGGGTACAATGTACTAACCTCTGAAGAGTGTATATTAAATCTATCGATAGCCGCGCCCGTGGATAAGGGCCCAGTTCGCGTCGGTCACACTGTGAGTCAATAGTAATAATAATAATGTGCTAAAAACAACCCCGGTTCGAGGATGAGATAAGTTGGTTGTGATCGCCGGAAGGATCACTGTTTGAGACCAAGTGTTGGTCATGGTTGTGATCACCGGAATGATCACCGTGTTATCGAGGATACCGAGTTGATTGGATATTCTTGATGTTGTGTGAGAATCATGGGTAAAGATCAAGCTCCTTGTGGTCATTTGATGATTACTACGATATTGTTTATACCAAGCTTGATTTGATCCTGAGATGATCGTGTAATGTCCGAAGTTGGTAAGTGATGCATGTGATGGTTACGAGGTAACCGAGCAGAATAAATGGTGCATGTAGTGTCATCATGTTGCATGCTAGTATCCTCAGATTTATATGTTCATGCCATGATCATATTGTTCTAGCGATATTATGTTCATGTTATGTTATCCTGATGATCTCATGATAATTCCTGCTTAACCTATAATTGCCATGCTGTTGTTTGTCTTGAATGCTTCTGGTTATTGTGAGCTTGCAAGTACATTCAATGTACTGACCTGGCATATCATGCCAGTTTGCAGGTCGTGCCTGGATTACTTTCTTGTTTGGTGTGGTTCCTGTGTGCGCGATCTAGGATAAACGTTCCAGCCAGAGTCCCTGCGGATTGGAGTCCATCATCGACGTTCGTTGTTCCGCTGCCAGTAGTTGTTCCACTACTTCGAGTTGTTATGCTGCTTGTATAGAGCAACCGTGGTTGGCGTAATGTCGTCGTGCCGATGTTATTCATTGTAATATCGGAACCCTTGTATTCATATTCGTGTTGTAATAGAGAGCTGGTTTGTTCTATACTAAGCAGTGTCGTATTCCAGAATACTTCACCTCAATCTCTGGGCTAGAATACGGGGCATTCCGGTTTCCTCTGAGCCGGGGTGCCACAGGCTTGGTATCAGAGCATGTCTGGCTGTAGAGCGTCCTAGTCCATTGGAACGTTAAAAACGGTAGTATAGGTTCTGGTTGTTGCCCTTGCTTGCTGCATTTGGTTGTTGCATTTGTTTGCTGCATATAGTCTTATTTCTGAGTTAGTCCGAGACGCCATTCGAGCCAGGAGATTGCTTGGTGTCGCTTTACCCCAGTCTCTGCTAGCTTCTCCAGATCGTCCGCCTCGTCCATCTGGAGTTTCAGAGTCAGCGGTTCCACTCGCTACTCCCTTAGCTTCCTCGTCAGTTCGCGAGCATTTTCTCAAGCATAGGATGTAGTCCTTCGTGTAGTGTTTGTGGATCTGCTGTAGTATCATGCTTGTGTGTGCCTGTGTGAAGTAGCTTTGTAGCTTGTTTACTGTGTGCTTTGTTGCAATGAATCATTTTCTCATGCTTCTTTGTTTTGAATCCTCGGTGTTACCCCCTTATGGAAATTATTCCTCGACCAACACCAGATCAGAAGAAGCCGTAAGCAGTACAGATATACACCAAGAAATTCAGTTAAAAGCAATGAGGTTTTCAGCCGACAACATTGTATTGCAGACATCCGTCCGGATACAAATTTTATTTTGATCAGACTTTCAGCAACAAGTACCTGTCAGAGATACACTTTATCGCAGCGATGATTAAATCAGCAATAGAACAAAATTGGGTCAACAATGCATTTAAAGTCAAAGGAATGGGCTATGCACAATGATTGAGTCTGCCGCAAGTCACAATTAAAACATTGCGACCCAGAAGTCAGTCCAATTGCACGGGGAATTCAGTAAGGACAGTCAGAAAATTCTTGTCATATAAATAATCAGCTGCCGGACTAACAAAAATATATATGTCATTCCATTCACCAAGAAAATCAGTCACGTCCTTCTCCACAATTTATGGACGAAGTATACAAAGAGAAGGTTCCCTGTCTGCATCGGTAGGTAATGAATGGATTCCCATGCAAGATATTTAGTCTTCCCAACAAAATACTGCAAAAGCTTCTGGCATAATGTACCGAGTCTTCTCTAGTGAGGGAGTCCTGGATTAGGGGGTCCTCGCACAGCCGGACTATATACTTTGGCCGGACTGTTGGACTATGAAGATACAAGATTGAAAACTTCGTCCCGTGTCCGGATGGGACTCTCCTTTGTGTGGAAGGCAATCTTGGCGATTCGAATATGTAGATCTCCTCCCTTGTAACCGACTCTGTGTAACCCTAGCTCCCTCCGGTGTCTATATAAACCGGAGGGTTTTAGTCCGTAGGACAACAACAATCATACCATAGGCTAGCTTCTAGGGTTTAGCCTCTCCGATCTCGTGGTAGATCAACTCTTGTAATACTGATATCATCAAGATCAATCAAGCAGGAAGTAGGGTATTACCTCCATCGAGAGGGCCCGAACCTGGGTAAACACCGTGTCCCCCGCCTCCTGTTACCATCCGCCTTAGACGCACAGTTCAGGACCCCCTACCCAAGATCCGCCGGTTTTGACACCGACATTGGTGCTTTCATTGAGAGCTCCACTGTGTCGTCATCATAAGGCTTGATGGCTCCTTCGATCATCGGCAACGATGCGATCCAGGGTGAGATTTTCCTCCCTGGACAGATCTTCGTATTCGGCGGCTTCGTACTGCGCGCCAACTCGCTCGGCCATCTGGAGCAGATCGAGAGCTATGCCCCTGGCCATCAGGTTAGGTTTGGAAGCTTGAACTATATTGCCGACACCCGCGGAGACTTGATCTTCGACGGATTCGAACCCATGTTAGGTACGCCGCACAGTCATGATGAGCATGATGTAGCTCTGCCATCGGACAGTGTTTGGGAGATCACACCTGTAACTACTCCAGCCCTCAATCCGGAACAGATCGCGCCGTCCGAGGACGGGTGGATGGACCCCGCCACGGAGGCCGCACACTCAACGGCGATAGAGCCGAATACTGACTTCACCTCCTATGAGACATGTGTTGCCAGACACTCGGATTCATCCCCGGCCACAGACTCCGAACCGCTCGCGTTCGTGCCCATCCAATCTGATTGGGCGCCAATCATGGATTTCACCTCCGTGGATATCTTTAAGCACTCGCCCCTAGGCAACATGCTAAACTCATTACGGTCTCTCTCCTTGTCAGGAGACCTTTGGCCGAACTATGTCCGGCTCAAGTGGGAAGCGGATGGCGAAGAAATTCGTTCCCCACCCACCACCCACTTAATAGCCACTGTCGACGACCTAACCGGCATGCTCGACTTCAACTCCGAAGACATCGACGGTATGGGCGACGATGCGGGAGACGAACAGGAACCACCGCCCACCGGGCGCTGGACTGCCACCTCATCATATGATATATACATGGTGGACACCCCCAAAGAAAGCGATGGCAATAAGGCAATGGAGGATAATCCCCCTGAGAAGCAATCCAAGAACCGACGTCATCGGCGCCGCTCTAAACCCCGCCATAGCAAAAACAGCGATACCGGCACAGGAGACAATAACGCCACAAATAGTGCCGAAGACGGAGACAATCCCCTCCAGCCAGGCTTTGAGCAAGAGGATGGGCATGCCAGCCCCAAGGAACAGGCAGCAGACGGATGATGTCTACTACACAACCTTCTTCTTGTAGACGTTGTTGGGCCTCCAAGTGCAGAGGTTTGTTGGACAGTAGCAATTTTCCCTCAAGTGGATGACCTAAGGTTTATTAATCTATAGGAGGCGTAGGATGAAGATGGTCTCTCTCAAGCAACCCTGCAACCAAATAACAAAGAGTCTCTTGTGTCCCCAACACACCCAATACAATGGTAAATCGTACAGGTGCACTAGTTCGGCAAAGAGATGGTGATACAAGTGGTATATGGATAGTAGATAAAGGTATTTATAATCTGAAATTATAAAAACAGCAAGGTAACTAATGATAAAAGTGAGCGTAAATGATATTGCAATGATAGAAAACAAGGCCTAGGGTTCATACTTCCGCTAGTGCAAGTTCCCTCAACAATACTAACATAATTGGATCACATAACTATCCCTCAACATGCAACAAAGAGTCACTCCAAAGTCACTAATAGCGGAGAACGAACGAAGAGATTATGGTTGGGTACGAAACCACCTCAAAGTTATTCTTTCCAATCAATCCGTTGGGCTATTCCTATAAGTGTCACAAACAGCCCTAGAGTTCGTACTAGAATAACACCTTAAGACACAAATCAACCAAAACCCTAATGTCACCTAGATACTCCAATGTCACCTCAAGTATCCGTGGGTATGATTATACGATATGCGTCACACAATCTCAGATTCATCTATTCAACCAACACATAGAACCTCAAAGTGTGCCCCAAAGTTTCTACTGGAGAATCACGACGAAAACGTGTGCTAACCCCTATGCATAGGTTCATGGGCGGAACCTACAAGTTGATCACCAAAACATACATCAAGTGAATCACGTGGTATCCCAATGTCACCACAGATACGCACGGCAAGACATACATCAAGTGTTCTTAAATCTTTAAAGACTCAATACGATAAGATAACTTCAAAGGGGAAACTCAATCCATTACAAGAGAGTAGAGGGGGGAAGAAACATCATAGGATCCAAATATAATAGCAAAGCTCGCGATACATCAAGATCGTATCACCTCAAGAACACGAGAGAGAGAGAGAGAGAGAGATCAAACACATAGCTACTGGTACATACCCTCAGCCCCGAGGGAGAACTACTCCCTCCTCGTCATGGAGAGCACCGGGATGATGAAGATGGCCACCGGAGAAGGATTTCCCCCTCCGGCAGGGTGCCGGAACGGGTCTAGATTGGCTTTCGGTGGCTACGGAGGCTTCTGGCGGCGGAACTCCCGATCTATTGTGCTCCCCGATGTTTTTAGGGTATATGGAGATATATAGGGGGAAGAAGTACGTCAAGGGAGCCACGAGGGGCCCACGAGGGTTGAGGGCGCGCCCAGGGGGTGGGCGCACCCCCTACCTCGTGGCCTCCTCGAAGCTTCCCTTACGTGCACTTCAAGTCTTCTGGGCTTCTTTCCTTCCAAAAATGAGTTCCGTGAAGTTTCAGGTCAATTGGACTCCGTTGGATTTTCCTTTTCTTCGAATCCCTAAAATAAGGTAAAAACAGAAACTGACACTGGGCTCTGGGTTAATAGGTTAGTCCCAAAAATGATATAAAAGTGTATAATAAAGCCCATAAACATTCAAAATAGTAGATAATATAGCATGGAGCAATCAAAAATTATAGATACGTTGGAGACGTATCAGCATCCCCAAGCTTAATTCCTGCTCGTCCTCGAGTAGGTAAATGATAAAAACAGAATATTTGATGCGTAGTGCTACTTGGCATAATTTCAATGTAATTCTTCTTAATTGTGGTATGAATATTCAGATCCATAAGATTCAAGACAAAAGTTCACATTGACATAAAAATAATAATACTTCAAGCATACTAACTAAGCAATTGTGTCTTCTCAAAATAACATGGCTAAAGAAAGTTATCCCTACAAAATCATATAGTCTTGCTATGCTCTATCTTCACCACAAAAAATATTTAAATCATGCACAACCCCGATGACAAGCCAAGCAATTGTTTCGTACTTTTGGTGTTCTCAAACTTTTTCAATCTTCACGCAATACATGAGCATGAGCCATGAACATAGCACTATAGGTGGAATAGAATGGTGGTTGTGGAGAAGACAAAAAGGAGAAGATAGTCTCACATCAACTAGGCGTATCAACGGGCTATGGAGATGCCCATCAATAGATATCAATGTGAGTGAGTAGGGATTGCCATGCAACGGATGCACTAGAGTTATAAATGTATGAAAGCTCAAAATAAACTAAGTGGGTGTGCATCCAACTTGCTTGCTCATGAAGACCTAGGGCATTTTGAGGAAGCCCATCATTGGAATATACAAGTCAAGTTCTATAATGAAAGATTCCCACTAGTATATGAAAGTGACAACATAGGAGACTCTCTATCATGAAAATCATGGTGCTACTTTGAAGCACAAGTGTGGTAAAAGGATAGTAGCATTGTCCCTTCTCTCTTTTTCTCTCATTTTTTTATTTTTTTATTTTGGCCTTTCTATTTTTTATGGCCTCTTTTTTGGGGCTTCTTTGGCCTCTTTTATTTTCGTCCGGAGTCTCATCCCGACTTGTGGGGGAATCATAGTCTCCATCATCCTTTCCTCACTGGGACAGTGCTCTAATAATGATGATCATCACACTTTTATTTACTTACAACTCAAGAATTACAACTCGATACTTAGAACAAGATATGACTCTATATGAATGCCTCCGGTGGTGTACAGGGATGTGCAATGACTCATGAGTGACATGTATGAAAGAATTATGAACGATGGCTTTGCCACAAATACGATGTCAACTACATGATCATGCAAAGCAATATGATAATGATGAGGCATGGTAATATATCTCGGAATGGCTATATATCTCGGAATGGCTATGGAAATGCCATAATAGGTAGGTATGGTGGCTGTTTTGAGGAAGGTATATGGTGGGTTTATGATACCGACGAAAGGTGTGCGGTACTAGAGAGGCTAGCAATGGTGGAAGGGTGAGAGTGCGTATAATCCATGGACTCAACATTAGTCATAAAGAACTCACATACTTATTGCAAAAATCTATTAGTTATCGAAACAAAGTACTACACGCATGCTCCTAGGGGGATAGATTGGTAGGAAAAGACCATCGCTCATCCCCGACCGCCACTCATAAGGAAGACAATGAATAAATAAATCATGCTCCGACTTCATCACATAACGGTTCACCATACGTGCATGCTACGGGAATCACAAGATTTAACACAAGTATTTCTCAAATTCACAACTACTCAACTATCATGACTCTAATATCACCATCTTCGTATCTCAAAACAATTATCAAGTATCAAACTTCTCTTAGTATTCAAAACACTCATAAGAAGATTTTACTAATCTTGAATACCTAGCATATTAGGATTTTAAGCAAATTACCATGCTATTAAGACTCTCAAAATAATATAAATGAAGCATGAGAGTTCATCTATTTCTTGCCACCATGCTCTAAAAGATATAAGTGAAGTACTAGAGCAAACAACAAACTACTCCGAAAGATATAAGTGAAGATCAATGAGTAGTCGAATAATTATGCAACTATGTGAAGACTCTAACATTTAATAATTTCAGATCTTGGTATTTTATTCAAACAGAAATCAAAGCAAAATAAAATGACATTCTAAGAATAGCAAACATCATGTGAAGAAGCAAAAACTTAGGATCAACCGATACTAACCGATAGTTGTTGAAGAAGAAAGGTGGGATGCCAACCGGGGCATCCCCAAGCTTAGATGCTTGAGACTTCTTGAAATATTATCTTGGGATGCCTTGGGAATCCCCAAGCTTGAGCTTTTGTGTCTCCTTAATTCCTCTCATATCACGGTCTCCCTAAATCTCAAAAGCTTCATCCACACAAAACTCAACAAGGACTCGTGAGATAAGTTAGTATAAACCATTGCAAAAACCTTATCATACTCTACTGTATAAAATCACTAAAATTATTATTCAACATTGCATACTAAATGCCTCTGCATATTTAATAGTCCTATCCTCAAATAGAATCATTAAAGAAGCAAACATATGCAAACAACGCAAACATAACAGCAATCTGCCTAAACAGGACAGTCTGTAAAGAATGCAGCAACATCCATACTTCCCTAGCTCCAAAAATCATGAAAGAAAATTCCCACTGTAGTAAATTGATCATAGCTTAATATGCAAAAGGTTTAAACATTTTATCACATTCTGAATTTTCTAAGGAATTATTGCAACAGCGGTAAACTTTCTGTTTTCAAACAGCAACATGTGGACTTCTAAAATAGGCATAGTAAAGGCTATCAATGCCACTTTTATTGAAATAAAACATGAAAAACATTTTTCTAAGTAAAATCAAGAAAATCCTAACAAAATAAACGCTCCAAGCAAAACACATATCATGTGGTGAATAAAATTATAGCTCCAAGTAAAGTTACCAATGAACGAAGACGAAAGAGGGGATGCCTTCCGGGGCATCCCCAAGCTTTGGCTTTTAGGTGTCCTTAGATTATCTTGGGGGTGCGATGGGCATCCCCAAGCTTAGGCTCTTGCCACTCCTTGTTCCATAATTCATCAAATCTTTACCCAAAACTTGAAAACTTCACAACACAAAACTTAAAGTAGAAAATCTCGTGAGCTCCGTTAGTATAAGAAAATAAATCACCACTTAGGTACTGTTATGAACTCATTCTAAATTCATATTGGTGTAATATCTACTGTATTCCAACTTATCTATGGTTCATACCCTCCGATACTACTCATAGATTCATCAAAATAAGCAAACAACACATAGAAAACAGAATCTGTCAAAAACAGAACAGTCTATAGTAATCTGGATCAAACGTATACTTCTGGAACTCATAAAATTCTCAAATAAATTGATGGACCTGAGGAATTTATCTATTAATCATCTTAAAAAAGAATTAACTAAATAGCACTCTCCAAATAAAAATGGCAGCAATTCTCGTGAACGCTAAAGTTTCTGTTTTTTACAGCATGATCAACAAGACTTTCCCTAAGTCTTCCCAAAGGTTCTACTTGGCACAAACACTAATTAAAACATAAAAACTCAATCAAAACAGAGGCTAGATAATTTATTTATTACTAAACAGGAACAAAAATCAAGGAATAAAAATAAAATTGGGTTGCCTCCCAACAAGCGCTATCGTTTAACGCCCCTAGCTAGGCACGATGATTTCAATGATGCTCACATAAAAGATAAGAATTGTAACATAAAGAGAGAATCATGAAGAATATGACTAGCACATTTAAGTATAACCCACTTCCTATGCATAGGTATTTTTGAGCAAACAACTTATGGGAACAAGAATCAACTTTCATAGGAAAGGAAAACATGCATAACTTCAAAACTTTAAGCACATAGAGAGGAAACTTGATATTATTGCAATTCCTACAAGCATATATTCCTCCCTCATAATAATTTTCAGTAGCATCATGAATGAATTCAACAATATAACCAGCACCTAAAGCATTCTTTTCATGATCTACAAGCATAGAAAATTTACTACTCTCCACACAAGCAAAATTCTTCTCATGAATAATAGTGGGAGCAAACTCAACAAAATAACTATCATGTGATTGAAAATTAAGATCAAGATGACAAGTTTAATGGTTATCATTATTCTTTAAAGCATACGTGTCATCACAATAATCGTCATAGATAGGAGGCATGCTTTCATCATAATAAATTTGCTCATCAAAACTTGGGGGACAAAAAAATATCATCTTCATCAAACATAGCTTCCCCAAGCTTGTGGCTTTGCATATCATTAGCATCATGGATATTCAAGGAATTCATACTAACAACATTGCAATCATGCTTATCATTCAAAGATTTAGTGCCAAACATTGTATAGATTTCTTCTTCTACCACTTGAGCACAATTTTCCTTTCCATCATACTTATGAAAGATATTGAAAAGGTGAAGAGTATGAGACAAACTCAATTCCATTTTTTATAGTTTTCTTTTATAAACTAAACTAGTGATAAAACAAGAAACTAAAAGACTCGATTGCAAGATCTAAAGATATACCTTAAAGCGCTAACCTGCCCGGCAACGGCGCCAGAAAAGAGCTTGATGTCTACTACACAACCTTCTTCTTGTAGACGTTGTTGGGCCTCCAAGTGCAGAGGTTTGTAGGACAGTAGCAAATTTCCCTCAAGTCAATGACCTAAGGTTTATCAATCCGTAGGAGGCATAGGATGAAGATGGTCTCTCTCAAGCAACCCTGCAACCAAATAGCAAAGAGTCTCTTGTGTCCCCAACACACCCAATACAATGGTAAATTGTACAGGTGCACTAGTTCGGCAAAGAGATGGTGATACAAGTGGTATATGGATAGTAGATAAAGGTATTTATAATCTGAAATTATAAAAACAGCAAGGTAACTAATGATAAAAGTGAGCGTAAATGATATTGCAATGATAGAAAACAAGGCCTAGGGTTCATACTTCCGCTAGTGCAAGTTCCCTCAACAATACTAACATAATTGGATCACATAACTATCCCTCAACATGCAACAAAGAGTCACTCCAAAGTCACTAATAGCGGAGAACAAACGAAGAGATTATGGTTGGGTACGAAACCACCTCAAAGTTATTCTTTCCAATCAATCCGTTGGGCTATTCCTATAAGTGTCACAAACAGCCCTAGAGTTCGTACTAGAATAACACCTTAAGACACAAATCAACCAAAACCCTAATGTCACCTAGATACTCCAATGTCACCTCAAGTATCCGTGGGTATGATTATACGATATGCGTCACACAATCTCAGATTCATCTATTCAACCAACACATAGAACCTCAAAGTGTGCCCCAAAGTTTCTACTGGAGAATCACGACGAAAACATGTGCTAACCCCTATGCATAGGTTCATGGGCGGAACCTACAAGTTGATCACCAAAACATACATCAAGTGAATCACGTGGTATCCCAATGTCACCACAGATACGCACGGCAAGACATACATCAAGTGTTCTTAAATCTTTAAAGACTCAATACGATAAGATAACTTCAAAGGGGAAACTCAATCCATTACAAGAGACTAGAGGGGGAAGAAACATCATAGGATCCAAATATAATAGCAAAGCTCGCGATACATCAAGATCGTATCACCTCAAGAACACGAGAGAGAGAGAGAGAGAGATCAAACACATAGCTACTGATGCATACCCTCAGCCCTGAGGGAGAACTACTCCCTCCTCGTCATGGAGAGCACCGGGATGATGAAGATGGCCACCGGAGAAGGATTGCCCCCTCCAGCAGCGTGCCGGAATGGGTCTAGATTGGCTTTCGATGTCTACGGAGGCTTCTGGCGGCGGAACTCCCAATCTATTGTGCTCCCCGATGTTTTTAGGGTATATGGAGATATATAGGCGGAAGAAGTACGTCAGGGGATCCACGAGGGGCCCACGAGGGTGGAGGGCACGCCCAGGGGGATGGGCGTGCCCCCTACCTCGTGGCCTCCTTGAAGCTTCCCTTACGTGCACTTCAAGTCTTCTGGGCTTCTTTCCTTCCAAAAATGAGTTCCGTGAAGTTTCAGGTCAATTGGACTCCGTTTGATTTTCCTTTTCTTTGAAACCCTAAAACAAGGTAAAAACAGAAACTGGCACTGGGCTCTGGGTTAATAGGTTAGTCCCAAAAATAATATAAAAGTGTATAATAAAGCCCATAAACATTCAAAATAGTAGATAATATAGCATGGAGCAATCAAAAATTATAGATACGTTGGAGATGTATCAACGGAGAATCAGAGGATGACAATTACATGCCTCTCTCCGAAGACGAGGTGAGCCTCGGCGACGAAGAATTTATCGTGCCTGAGGATCCCGTCGAACAGGAGCGCTTCAAGTGCCGGCTTATTGCCACAACAAAAAGCCTGGAGAAAAAGCAACAACAGCTTCAAGCTGAGCAAGATCTGCTAGCGAATACATGGACTGAGGTCCTAGCAGCCGAGGAACACAAACTCGAGCGCCCAATCAAAAGTTCCCCAAAGCGCAGGTTGCTACCCCAACTTGAATAGGAAGCATTAAAGCCTGCGCTTCCAGCGTACGATGCGGCAGACCGGCCACCTCGTGGCCGCGACAAAGTGGCATATAAGCCCGAAGTCCAGCCCGCACCCCGTCGCCAGTCAAACAAAAACAGAAAGGCCCGGGGTAACACGCAGGACCTGCGAGACGTATTGGAAAACAAAGCAGGACACAAAAGATTGATCTTTGGATCACGAGGGCGCGCCCCAGCACATGACAATGACCGTCATGCCGGATATACCAAAAGCAAATCCGGCTGGGCCGAACATAGCAGACAAGACTCGTACGAACTGTGTCGTGACATAGCCCGGCAAAGAGGCACCACACACCCCCTATGCTTCACTGATGAAGTAATGGATCATGAATTCCCGGAAGGGTTTAAACCCGTGAATATTGAATCATACGATGGTACTACTGACCCCGCGGTATGGATAGAGGATTTCTTCCTCCACATTCACATGGCCGGCGGGGATGATGTACACGCCATCAAGTACCTCCCGTTAAAACTCAAAGGACCAGCTCGGCATTGGCTAAATAGCTTGCCAGCAAACTCCATCGGAAGTTGGGAGAACCTGGCAGACGCATTCCTGGACAACTTCCAGGGCACTTATGTGCAACCACCGAATGCTGCTGATTTAAGGCACATAACACAATAGCCCGGAGAGTCAGCCAGGAAATTTTGGACTCGGTTCCTAACCAAAAAGAACCAAATTGTGGATTGTCCGGATGCCAAAGCCCTAGCGGCCTTTAAACATAACATCCGTGACGAGTGGCTCACCAGAAATCTCGACCAAGAGAAGCCAAAGTCCATGGCAGCCCTCACAACACTCATTACCCGCTTCTACGCGGGCGAGGATAGCTGGTTGGCCCGTAGAAACAACATAGCAAGCAACCCTGGCACATCGGAGGCCAGAGACAGCAACGGCAAGCCACATCGCAACAGATACAAGCGCCGCAACAACGGTGATAACGCCGAAGACACTGCAGTCAATGCCGGATTCAGTGGCTCTAAATCCGGTCAGCGGAAAAAGGCGTTCAAAAGAAACAATCCGGGCCCGTCCAATTTGGACCGCATACTCAACCGCTTGTGTCAAATTCACGGCACCCCCGATAAGCCAGCCAACCACACCAACAGAGAACGCTGGGTGTTCAAACAGGCCGGCAAGTTGAATGCCGAAAGCAAGGAAAAGGGGCTGCATAGCAACGACGAGGAGGAGCCCCGGCCGCCGAACACAGGAGGATAGAAGAAATTTCCTCCCCAAGTGAAAACGGTGAACATGATATACGCAACCCATATCCCCAAGCAGGAACGGAAGTGTGCACTCAGGAACGTCTACGCGATGGAGCCAGTCGCCCCAAAGTTCAACCCATGGTCTTCTTGTCCGATCACTTTTGATTGCAGGGACCACCCCACTAGTATCCGTCATGGCGGTTCTTCCGCATTGGTCCTCGATCCTATCATTGACAGATTCCACCTCACTCGAGTCCTTATGGACGGTGGCATCAACCTGAACCTGCTTTATCAGCATACGGTGCGTAAAATGGGTATCGACCCCTTGAGGATCAAACCCACAAAAACCACCTTCAAAGGTGCCATACCAGGTGTAGAGGCCTGTTGCACGGGCTCAATCACACTAGAAATGGTCTTCGGATCTCCGGATAACTTCCGAAGCGAAGAGTTAATCTTCGACATCGTCCCCTTCTGCAGTGGCTATAACGCACTACTCGGACGAACAGCATTCGCTAGATTCAATGCGGTACCGCATTATGCATACCTCAAGCTCAAAATGCCAGGACCTCGCGGGGTTATAACAGTTAATGGAAACACAGAATGCTTGCTCCGCACGGAGGAGCACACTGTGGCCCTTGCAGCAGAAATGCAAAGCGGTCTTTTGAGGCAAACCGCCAATTCGGCGACAAGGTCCACAGACACATTCAAGCAAGTCCGGAATAACCTGCAACAGAATCGCCAGGTGCGTTCAGAGCTCGCCTAGCAATTCGGCCTCTGTCCTAGTCCCAGTCAAGCGACGAAATTTACGCCGCACATACATAACTACGCACTAAAGATACCATGGGTATAGGCCGAGGCACGGCTATGGCACGTCCCACAATGCGGTTCAACCGCCTCAGGACCAGTATATCTTTATCATTTTCTTCCTTTCAGGACCCTATTCTCTGGAGGCCCTCTCTGATAGCTAGATCATCGGACCCATTACTGTAGGGAAGCACCAAGGGAGCAAGAAGCTTTGACATACAAGGGAATACCCAGGTGGTTTCTCATACCGATCGTTATACCTGTTTTACATACCCGCACGCAGCTCGCCCTTGGATCGGACATGTCAGATAGTCCTATTTTTGCTTATTGTACTACTTATACACATACGCTTTGACGTATCCTATAAATAATAGTGCACAGCGTCAGCTTATTATTACATTTCTTCAACTTCTTTTTTCCTTGTTTGTCTATTCACGACAAGTTGCTCCCGTACATTCTGGTACGTTCAGTACGCCAGGGGCTTTAGTGTACCCCATAACATGGCAAGAAAAGTTCACCCCGAACTTATAGCATTATAAGCATCAGCTCCGAATCATGTCTTGGGTCAATAGTTGGGTTTGCCCGGCTCCCATGTTTCGGTGCCTTACGTTCCGCTATATCGGCAAAGGCAGCACTGGAAGAACTACTGCGATTGTGTCCCGGTTCTTCCGAACGAGCACCTGAGTAGAGAAAGCTGAAAACTAACTGTCATGATGCGGCGAGAGCTGGTCGCTGTTCGAGAGGTCCCAAATCCCTAAAGATTTTTTCCACTTCAGGCAAGGAGTCGGCCTTGTCCGATTTAGGCGTTCCTAGCACCCCAAGTTCGGCCTTCCGAATACTAGGGGCTTCCCCAAAATTTAGAATTATAGACTTCTATGGCTAGGTGAGAGTGATAAAGCCTTATAGTCTGATTGCCTGGTTCGTTGTGCTGAACACTTCCTTCGAAGGACCCAAAACTGGGATAAAGAGTGATCAGATTTATCCCGAACACCTCAGTACTAGCTACATGGGGATAGAAGCCGACGAATGGCCAACTCTCAGATTTTATAAACAGCCACACATAAGGTAATATGTTAAATCAACAAGCGTTATATTGCGTAGACGAACTCGTTTTCATATTACAGGATCACATGATTACATTCACTCAAATATTACATCCTTAGAACATTCCTCCGCCACAAGGCGGACACCCCTCAGGACGTTGTCATAATAATTTTCAGGGCGGCGATGCTCCTTGCCCTCCGGTGGCCCCTCCTTCACCAGCTTCTCGGCATCCATCTTCGCCTAGAGAACTTTCGCTTGGGAAAAAGCCTTGCGTGCACCCTCAATGCAGACGGACCGCTTTATGACTTCAAGCCATGGGAAGGCATTCACAAGACGCCTCACCAGGCCGAAGTAGCTGCCAGGCAGGGGCTCGCCAGGCCACATCCGGACTATGAGGCCCTTCGCAAGCTCGACGGTCCTAGTATACTTGAGACGCAAGGGTCTGCGGCATCGGACACACTGCTGGCAAGATCTGCGAACGCTCCTGGAGAGCTCCGAACTCGGGTAAGTAAGAGGAAAGTTGCCTTCGGATGCTTGCTTTGCATAATGAATTCCTTACCCGCCGCTATCTTCTAGACCGCCTGAAGCTCCTGGAGGGCCTTGTGGGCTTCGGCCTTGGCATTTTTTGCATTCTCAAGGGCCTTCGCAAGCTCAGACCCTTGCGTCTTAGATCATGCTCCAAGGCCTCGTATTTTTTTTACGAAATCCCGGAGCTCTTGCTGCACCTCGCCGACTCGAGCTTCTTGCTTCTCGCGCTCGGTGCGCTCCTTGGCCGCTTTGTCTTTGGCCTCGGACAGCGCCTCCTTTAGGGCCGCCACTTCGGTCGTGGCCCCTAGCAAAATTCATGATGATCCTGTGACTTAACAACCACATTCTTTTTTATTCCTTATCAATATACGGACGGGTATTACTTACCTTTGTTCTCTTTGAGCTGCCTCTTGGTAAGGCCGAGCTCTTTTTCAGACCGCTCAAGGTCCCGCTTCAGTGCGAAGACCTCCGCAGTGCGAGTGGCAGCGGCTGTTGGAAATATGCCCTAGAGGCAATAATAAATTGGTTATTATTATTATATTTCATTGTTCATGATAATCGTTTATTATCCATGCTAGAATTGTATTGATAGGAAACTCAGATACATGTGTGGATACATAGACAACACCATGTCCCTAGTAAGCCTCTAGTTGACTAGCTCGTTGATCAATAGATGGTTACGGTTTCCTGACCATGGACATTGGATGTCGTTGATAACGGGATCACATCATTAGGAGAATGATGTGATGGACAAGACCCAATCCTAAGCCTAGCACAAAGATCGTGTAGTTCATTTGCTAAAGCTTTTCTAATGTCAAGTATCATTTCCTTAGACCATGAGATTGTGCAACTCCCGGATACCGTAGGAGTGCTTTGGGTGTGCCAAACGTCACAACGTAACTGGATGGCTATAAAGGTACACTACAGGTATCTCCGAAAGTGTCTGTTGGGTTGAGACGAATCGAGACTGGGATTTGTCACTCCGTGTAAACAGAGAGGTATCTCTGGGCCCACTCGGTAGGACATCATCATAATGTGCACAATGTGATCAAGGAGTTCATCACGTGATGATGTGTTACGGAACGAGTAAAGAGACTTGCCGGTAACGAGATTGAACAAGGTATCGGGATACCGACGATCGAATCTCGGGCAAGTATCATACCGATGGACAAAGGGAATTGCATACGGGATTGATTGAATCCTTGACATCGTGGTTCATCTGATGAGATCATCGTGGAACATGTGGGAGCCAACATGGGTATCCAGATCCCGCTGTTGGTTATTGGCCGGAGAGTTGTCTCAGTCATGTCTTCATGGTTCCCGAACCAGTAGGGTCTACACACTTAAGGTTCGATGACGCTAGGGTTATAGGGAAAGTATGTACGCGGTTACCGAATGTTGTTCGGAGTCTCGGATGAGATCCCGGACGTCACGAGGAGTTCCGGAATGGTCCGGAGGTAAAGATTGATATATAGGAAGTATGGTTTTGGCCACCGAAAGTGTTCCAGGCATCACCGGCAGTGTACCGGGACCACCGGAGGGGTCCGAGGGTCCACTAGGTGGGGCCACCAGCCCCGGAGGCATACATGGGCCAATAGTGGGAAGGGACCAGCCCACCTAGGCGCCTCCCCACCAAGGCCCATGCGCCTAAGGGGAAGAGGGGGCAAACCCTAAGGGCAGATGGGCCCTAAGGCCCATGCCTGGTGCGCCTCCCTCTCCCCCTCCACTTGGCCGCCACCCCAGATGGGATTGGGGCTGCCGCCACCCCTAGGGTGGGAACCCTAGGTGGGGGCGCAGCCCCTCCCCTTCCCCTATATATACTTGAGCAAAGGGGCAGCCCAAGATACGATTGAATCTACCTGTTGGCGCAGCCCTACCCCTCTTCCTCCTCGTCTCTCGTAGTGCTTGGCAAAGCCCTGCTGGAGTCCCGCGCTCCACCACCACCACGCTGTCGTGCTGCTGCTGGATGGAGTCTTCCCCAACCTCTCCTTCTCCCCTTGCTGGATCAAGGCGTAGGAGACGTCACCGGGTTGTACGTGTGTTGAACACGGAGGTGCCGTCCGTTCGGCACTAGGATCATCGGTGATTTGGATCAAGACGAGTACGACTCCATCAACCCCGTTCACTTGAACGCTTCCGCTTAGCGATCTACAAGGGTATGTAGATGCACTCTCCTTCCCCTCGTTGCTAGATTACTCCATAGATTGATCTTGGTGATGTGTAGAAAATTTTGAATTTCTGCTACGTTCCCCAACAGCGGCCAGCAGCAAAGCCTGCTTATTCACATAAGACACATTCTGATTAGACTCCTGTGATTATTATTTGATCCTCTGTTCGGCCTTTCTTTGCGAACGCCAAATAGAGAATCAGGGGCTACTGTCTATGCTATAGCATTTTCTTATAAATTGACTAGTTACCTCAAAGCATGTTAAGAGGCTGGCACAGGCTTCAGTCAGTCTGCTTTTAGCGGACTGAACCTTCTCTACCACCGCACTCATGACAGTGCGGTGCTCTTCGTCACTTTAAGCACCATGAAGCGCTTCCAGCAAGTTGTCCGGTGCCTCTCGATGGACAGAGGCCATCGGCACAGATGGCTCGCCCCCTTTGTGAGGGGTCGCCCGACATAGTCCAGAACCACGGGAGGTTCCGGCGCAGTATTCGGCCGGGGGCCGGACTTGCTGCCCCCGTCCTTAGGGCCCACGGGAGCCTTGCCTCCCATGCGCCCGGCGTCCGGGAGGTCGCCTGGGGGCACCCCCAGAACTACCTTCCCTTGGCTTGGTGCCCTTTGGGACAACACCTCGGCGTCGTCCGTAGGGCAAGGGGAGGAGGCAGTCGGGAGCGAATCACTATTCATCTCCGACACGCCCAGAGACCCATCCGAAGAGGGTACGTCGATACGATCCTTGGGTGGGCTGCATGATCATGTTCGGCATGATAAGAAACAATAAAAAGAAATATACAAGAACTGTTATGGTATCCGGATACTTACGACTTCACCAGGGGCTTGTCCCTGGGCAACCACTCCTCGTCGTTGAACGCGGCCATGGTGGAACGGTCCGGAAGGAGGGCTCTTCCCTTCTTGGACCCTTCAGCCTCCCCGAATGGGGCGGCCTTCCTTTTCTTATCCCCCGGATGGATGGGGAGAATTTTCCTCTTCCTCGTCCTTGTCTTCATGGGAGGAGGGCGTCTCGGTGTTATCGGACGACGATTCCAATACAACCTTACGCCAGAGACCTTTCCTGGTCCCCGCGGCCTTCTTCTTGGCCTTCTTCTCCGGCGCCTCATAGGGCGCCGGAACCAGCATCTCCATCAGGAGAGTACTTGCTGGATCTTCAGGCAGCGGGGCCGGACAGTCAATCCGCTCTGCTGTAGCGACCCATTCCTGTCAAAAAATGTGGGGGCTCAGATCCCTCACATAATTATACTCGGGAAAGAAACACCTTATGCGATATAAGGAGCTTACCGGATTAGCAGGGCAATTTGCGCTGAGTCCGCGGTCCTCGGTAAGGGGAGGAGATACCTCGGCAGACTTGAACAATACCCTCCAGATGTCCTGGTGCGTCGTGTCGAAGAGCTCTCGTAGCATTTGGTGCTTTGCTAAGTCGAACTCCCACATATTGAATGCACGTCTTTGACACGGGAGGTTCCGGCAGAAGAGCATGACCTGGACCATGTTGACAAGCTTGATTTTCTTACTTATCATGTTTTTAATGCAGTTCTGGAGTCTGGTCAGCTCCACCGATGAACCCCAAGATAAGCCCTTCTCTTTCCAGGAGGTGAGCCTCATGGGGATGCCGGATCGGAATTCGGGGGGCGCCGCCTAGTTGATGTCGCGTGGCTCGGTAATGTAGAACCACCCTGATTGCCACCCCTTTACGGTCTCCACATAGGAGCCTTCGAGCCAGGTGACGTTGGGCATTTTTCCCACCATGGCACCTCCGCACTCTGCTTGCTGGCCGACCACCACCTTTGGTTTAACATTGAAGGTCTTCAGCCACAGGCCAAAGTGGGGCTTGATGCGGAGGAAGGCCTCACACACGACAATAAACGCCAAGATGTTGAGGACGAAATTGGGGGCCAGATCATGGAAGTCCAGCCCGTAGTAGAACATGAGCCCGCAAACAAATGGGTGGAGGGGAAATCCCAGCCCGCGGACGAAATGGGTAAGGAATACAACCCTTTCATGGGGCTCAGGTGTAGGAACGATCTGCCCCATGCCTGGGAGACGGTGTGCAATATCTGCGACCAGGTATCCGACTTGCCGGAGCTTCGTGATGTTCTCCTCTGTGACGGAGGAGGCCATCCACTTGCCTCCTGCTTCGGACATGTTCGGAGTGTTTTTGCGGAGAAGATGCGAACTTGGGCGCTGGAGCTCGAGTACGCGAGAATGGATGGGCAGGGAGGAAGAAGGCGTGGGTAAAAAAGAGGAGTCCTTATCCCTTTATAAGGGCGGTAGAAACTGCGTGCCTCCCCACTTGCCTGGTAAAACTCGCTTATTCCCCAGGCGTCGTGATTGATGGCGCGGTTGGGTTACTGATACGTCTCCAACGTATCTATAATTTTTGATTACTCCATGCTATATTATCTACTGTTTTGGGCAATATTGGGCTTTATTTTCCACTTTTATATTACTTTTGGGACTAACCTATTAACCGGAGGCCCAGCCCAGATTTGCTGTTTTTTTGCCTATTTGAGTGTTTCGAAGAAAAGGAATATCAAACGAAGTCGAAACGGAACAAAATCAACTGGAGAAGTTATTTTTGGAAGGAAACCTACCGGATAGACTTGGACCCTACGTCAGAAGATGAAGGAGGAGCTCATGAGGGTAGGGGGCACGCCCCCTGCCTCATGGCCCCCCCTTCGGTCCACCGACGTACCTCCTGCACTCATATATACCTACGAAACCTAAAACTTCTAGAACGGAGATTAGATCAGGAGTTCTGCCGCCAGAAGCCTCCGTAGCCACCAAAAACCAATCTAGACCCGTTCCGGCACCTTGCCGGAGGGGGCAATCCTTCTCCGGTGGCACTAAATATTTGAATGATGAGCATGATTGCAATGTTGTTAGTATGAATTCCTTGAATATCCATGATGCTAATGATATGCAAAGCCACAAGCTTGGGGAAGCTATGTTTGATGAAGATGATATTTTTTGTCCCCCATGTTTTGATGAGCAAATTTATTGTGATGAAAGCATGCCTCCTATTTATGATGATTATTGTGATGACACGTATGCTTTAAAGAATAATGATAACCATGAAACTTGTCATATTGATCTTAATTTTCAATCACATGATTGTTATTTTGTTGAGTTTGCTCCCACTATTCCGAATGAGAAGAAATTTGCTTATGCGCAGAGTAATAAGAATTATATGCTTGTAGTGATGAAGCTATGTACCTAGGATAGGGGCATGGACCTGTCCTAAGTACCCTACCCAAGGACATCCCTAGAAGAAGTCACCTTTCAATCGACTTGGAGGTATCCCACTCGACAGATTCAAGACACTCGACCACGAAGTAATCACTCGACCAAATTCCAACCACTCGACTGCCAGGAGATCTAAAGTCACCCTGCATGCAAACGGTCGGTCATTAAGTAGCTTTTATGGTCATCATAGCACTTTATTAGGGGCGTTACCGGTAACCCCCAGTCTTAATGTACTTTAAACCTTGCATTACTGAGGGCTGGAGGGGCCTGGCAAACTCTATATAAGCCACCCCCCTCCTCAGTATCAAGGGTTGGCACCCCTGTTATTCATACACACATGATTCAGTCGACCGCCTCCGGGCACCGAGACGTAGGGCTGTTACTTCCTCCGAGAAGGGCCTAAACTCGTAATCCTCGTGCGCTTACAACTCCTCCATAGCTAAGATCTAGCCACTCCATACATAGCCCCCTACATCACTATCAGAGTTAGAACCACGACAGTTGGCGCCCACCGTGGGGCTAGGAGTCTTAGCGCCTAGTTTGAGAAGTTGGCGATTTTTTCCGATCTCCTTGATCATGGTTTTGGGCGGAGATTTGGTGGAGGGCCGCGAGATCCGTCTCGGCACGCTCACGTTCATCGCCGATGACTCCACTTGGCTTCAGGAGGCTCCACTCGACGTCGACGCGCTCCCCGTCCGCGGGGCGACGCACTTTCGCGCATGCGTCCGTGGTGTCCTCCTGCGGCAGCCGTCGACCGAGTATCGGTCGGCTCCCGTGGCATCTCCCCGCCCTGTTTCTCGCCGGCGCAAGTGCTCCGGTCGGTCAAGGCTTCAGAGGTGGGTGAGGCATGCGGTGGCCCGCCAGTCGGCCACCCCACAAGTCGCGGCAATCGAGCCCGACGAATCCCTCTATGGCCTGTTTGACATGTCGACTGGCTCCGCAGAGACCGTATCTGAATGCGACAGCAGTGACACAGTCCTCCCGGTTTCCCCCGCGCTGACAGAGGCGCGGATGGGGGCGACCCGTCGCGTCCTCACGAGGAGTATCTCCCCGAGCCTCTCACGTCATTGCAGCGGGAGGAGCTTCGCCGCCGGAACATGGATGCACTCCACACTCCTATCGTTGGAGAAACCCCCGAGGCCCAAGCCTTGGAGGATGCGCGCTTGGCTAACTTGGCCGAGTGCACTCGACTGGAGAATCTCCAGTGAATACTCGATGAGCGAGCGCGTCAACGGGCTCCAGAATCCAGTCGACGTCAACTCTTTCCGCCCCTGCAGGTATATCGTACTCCGATTCAGAATTTGGCGGCTGCGGCCTGTATAGCAGAGTCGATTCAGCCCTCCCAGTCAGAGGCTGGCAGAGGCTTGTTGCAAATCAGAGCGTTGCTCCTGGCAGCGGGAGACTAGAATTCCGCTGTTTCTCAGTCGCGGAACAGGATCCACAGTTGATCCGATGTAGCAGATACAGTCCAGTCGGCTCACAGCCCAAGATCGCCTCTGAGGCGTGAGGGACGTGGAGACCGGCGTGATCAGTACAGAAGGAATGAGCAGTATGATCACCGATTCGATCGTGATGATCGACGTTGAGTGCCAACCCCTCCCCCGAGGAGCGGATCATATGTGCCTCGACAGCAGGTTGACATATGCCCTCATAGTGTTGGGCGGAGAATTCCAGTCGACCCCAGGGAACCAGGCTTTGATGCGAGATCCATTCTCGTTCAAGGTTTGGTCGACATGAATAGAGCTCACCAAGAAGGCCACGACAGAGATGCGCCTACCAGTAGCAGAGTACATGTTTCAGGGCCGGAGTGTTTCAGTCAAGCCATCAGAGCCGCTGTAATTCCTCCCAACTTCAGGTTGGCGACTGGAGTTAGTAAGTTCACCGGTGAGTCCAAGCCCGATACTTGGCTCGAAGATTACCGAGTGGCTGTCCAGATTGGCGGTGGGAACGATGAGGTAGCCATGAAGCACCTGCCTCTCATGTTAGAAGGCTCGGCCAGAGCGTGGCTAAATCAGTTAGCACCCAGCAGCATTTACACTTGGGAGGATCTCTCCCGAGTGTTTGTCACCACATTTGAAGGAACATGCAAGTGACCTGCAGGCCTTACGGAATTGCGGTCTTGCGTGCAGAAACCGAATGAAACTCTTAGGGATTACATCCAGAGGTGGATCACATTGCATCACACAGTTGAAAATGTACCAGATCATCAAGCAGTTTGTGCCTTTAAAGAAGGCGTTAAGTACAGAGAATTGAATCTGAAGCTCGGTCGAACCGGAGAGATGTCTCTGAATCGGATGATGGAGATTGCCACCAAATACGCTAATGGTGAAGATGAGGATCGACTCCTGAGTGGCAAGCATAAAGCAGTCGCCCAGGAAACCGGAGGAAATTCTAGTCGGAAACAGAAGCGGAAAGCCGAGCCAGCCGCTCCTGGGGAGGCCCTGGCCGTAACCTAGGGAAAATTTAAGGGAAAACCCAAAGGACCTTGGAACCCCAAGAAAGTTAAAGACCAAGATGGAAATGATATTTTGGATCTACCGTGTCACATCCACACCAAGAAAGATGAAGAGGGTAAACTCATTTACCCAAAGCATACCACTCAACAGTGTCGGCTTTTGATCCAGCAGTTTCAGGGCAATCAGTCCAAAGATAAGGAAAAGGAGTCGGACAAAGTTGAGGACAAGGAAGATAGTGACGATGGGTATCCCCAGGTCAATTCCACCTTGATGATTTTTGCTGATGTTGAGAGCAAAAGTCGACTGAAGGTTATTAACCGTGAGGTAAATATGGTTGCTCCGGCAACACCCAATTATCTGAAGGACCCAGACTGCCATCACATTCGACCAGTCTGATCACCCTATGCACATTGCCACCCCTGGGAGGCAAGCTCTGGTGGTCGACCCAGTTGTCGAAGGCACTCGACTGACCAAAGTCCTGATGGATGGAGGCAGCGGTTTGAACATACTGTATGCAGAAACATTGAAAGGGATGGGCATTCCGATGTCCAGGCTCAGCACCAGTAACATGAGTTTCCATGGAGTCATTCCTGGGAAGAAAGCTGAGTCACTCGGCCAAATTGCTCTTGATGTGGTTTTCGGTGATTCCAAGAATTACCACAAGGAAAAGTTCACATTCGAAGTTGTGGATTTCCAAAGTGCTTATCACGCTATTTTGGGCAGGCCAGCTTATGCACGCTTCATGGCTCGACCATGTTATGTGTATCTCAAATTGAAGATGCCTGGTCCCAAAGGTGTGATCACTGTTACAGGCAATCGGAAGAAAGCAGAAGAGTGTTTTCAGAAAGGCTCAAAGATTGCTGACGCTCAGATGGCGGTGGTCGAGCTGCAAGAGTATCAGAAGACTGCAGATCCGAGTGAGTTGCTACGAGCTAAGAAGCCTGCATTAGAATCAGCTTTTCAGTCGTCCGGTGAAATGAAGGCAGTTCACATTCACCCGACCGATCCAAACACTGCTCCGACTCACATCTCAACGACGGTTGACTCCAAATAGGAAGAAGAGCTCATCCAGTTCCTCCGTGAGAACTGGGACATCTTCGCATGGAAGCCTGCTGACATGCCTGGAGTTCCCAGGGGGCTGGCTGAGCACCGTCTACGAGTCGACCCAAAATTTAAACCTGTGAAAGAACATCTTCGACGGTCCGCCGTCCAGAAGAGGAAGGCCATTGGCGAGGAGGTGGCTCGGCTCTTAGCAGCGGAGTTCATCCGAGAAATTTACCACTCCGAGTGGCTCGCCAATGTTGTCATGGTCCCCAAGAAGGACAAGTCACTTCGCATGTGCATTGATTTCAAGCATATCAATCGGGCCTGCCCGAAAGATCATTTTCCTCTCCCCCGCATCGACCAGATAGTCGACTCGACTGCGGGATGTGAGCGTTTGTCTTTCCTAGACGCCTATTTCGGGGACCATAGATCCGTTTGTACGGGCCCGACGAGATCAAAACAACTTTCATCACTCCATTCGGGTGCTTCTGTTATGTCACCAAGTCGTTCGACCTCAAGAATGCCGGAGCCACGTTCATGAGGATGATTCAGAAGTGTTTGCTCACTCAAATCAGTCGGAATGTGGAGGCATACATGGATGATATTTTGGTCAAGTCACAGAAGGGTTCCGACCTGCTGACTGACCTTGCTCAAACCTTTGCCAACCTCAGGAGGTATGATATCAAGCTCAATCCGTCAAAGTGCACGTTCGGAGTTCCAGGTGGGAAGTTACTCGGTTTTCTCGTTTCCGAACGGGGAATCGACGCCAATCCTGAAAAAATTGGTACTATACTCCGGATGAAACGTCCTGTGCGTGTGCATGACGTCCAGAAGCTTACAGGATGCTTGGCCGCTTTAAGTCAATTCATCTCTCGCCTCGGTGAAAAGGCATTGCCTCTTTACCAACTGATGAAGAAGTCCGACAAGTTCGAGTGGACTCCAGAAGCTGATGCAGCGTTTACAGAGCTCAAAGCTCTGCTCTCCACCCAGCCGGTGCTTGCTGCCCCAATCAGCAAGGAGCCTTTGCTGATTTACATTGCAGCCACAGGACAAGTTGTCAGTACAGTACTTACGGTCGAGCGGGAAGAAGAAGGAAAGGCCTTCAAAGTTCAGCGCCCAGTATATTATGTTTCTGAAGTTTTGACTCCTTCAAAGCAAAGATATCCTCATTACCAGAAGCTTGTATATGGGATTTATGTGACCACGAAGAAGGTTGCACATTACTTCTCTGATCATTCCATTATAGTCGTCAACGACGCTCCACTATCAGAGATTTTGCATAACAGAGATGCAACTGGTCGAGTGGCCAAATGGGCGATTGACCTTCTTCCCCTAGATATCAAGTTTGAGGCAAAGAAAGCTATCAAGTCCCAAGCAATTGCAGATTTGTCGCCGAGTGGATCGAACAGCAACTTCCGACTCAAGTTCACTCGGAGCACTAGACCATGTTCTTCGATGGATCTAAGATGCTGAATGGTTCCGATGCTGGGGTAGTATTGGTTTCCCCCCGAGGAGATAAGCTCAGATATGTTCTCCAGATTCACTTCGATTCCTCCAATAACGAAGCAGAATATGAAGCACTTTTGTATGGGTTGCGCATGGCCATTTCACTCGGCGTCCGTCGCCTCATGGTCTATGGCGACTCAAATTTGGTGGTTAATCAGGTGATGAAAGAATGGGACATCAGAAGTCCAGCTATGACTGGTTATTGCAATGCAGCGAGAAAGTTAGAGAAGAAATTCGAGGGGTTAGAGCTTCATCACATCCCCCGACTGAAAAATCAAGCGGCTGATGATTTGGCAAAGATAGGCTCCAAGAGAGAAGCCATCCCCAGCAATGTGTTTTTGGAACACATCCACTCACCACCAGTCCAAGAAGATCCTTTTATAGATGAAGCCCCGCAGCCAAAGAGTGCCACAGATCTGACTGAAGTTGAAATTCCGGCAGTGGTCGACCTAATCATGGAAGTTTTGGCAATCACCCCTGACTGGACGATGCCATACATCACGTATATCCTGAGAAAGGAACTCCCGGAGGACGAAGAAGAGGCTCGACAGATCGTCCGTTGATCCAAGGCCTTTACAGTCATAAAGGGACAGTTGTATAGAGAAAGCGCGACTGGAGTCGGTCAGAAGTGTATAACACCAGAAGAAGGTCAGATAATCCTTGATGATATCCACTCGGGGACCTGTGGTCATCATGCGTCCTCTCGGACCATTGTGGCTAAAGCATACCGAGCGGGATTTTACTGGCCAAGAGCGAATGAAATTGCAAAAAAGATAGTCGAAAAGTGTGAAGGGTGCCAGTTCTACTCCAACATGTCGCACAAGCCTGGATCAGCCCTGAAGACCATTCCACTCGTCTGGCCCTTCGCTGTTTGGGGACTGGACATGGTTGGCCCATTGAGAATAGGCAGGAGTGGTTTCACACATGTGCTTGTGGCGGTCGACAAGTTTACCAAATGGATTGAAGCTAAGCCTATCAAGAATCTTGATGCTTGCACTGCTATCAGTTTCGTCAGAGAGTTAACATTCAGATATGGAGTCCCGCATAGCATCATCACCGACAATGGGTCAAACTTTGATTCAGACAAGTTCAGAGCTTTTTGCGCCTCTCAAGGCACACGAGTCGACTACGCATCAGTCGCCCACCCCCAGTCGAATGGACAAGCAGAAAGGGCAAATGGTCTGATTCTCAAAGGACTAAAGCCCCGGCTGATGCGTGATCTCAAGCACGCAGCAAGCGCTTGGGTCGACGAGCTTCCGTCAGTTCTGTGGGGATTGAGGACCACCCCGAATCAGTCAACTGGAAGAACTCCGTTCTTTCTGGTTTACGGAGCGGAAGCAGTCCTGTCGAGTGATCTACTTCACAATGCACCCCGAGTCGAGCTTTATACCGAAGATGAAGCAGAACAAGCCCGGCAAGACGCAGTCGACCTCCTGGAAGAAGAAAGAGAAATGGCTATGATCCGATCGACCATTTATCAGCAAGACTTGCGTCGATTCCATGCCAGAAATGTTAAGAGTCGAGCCTTCCAAGAAGGAGATTTGGTCCTCTGAGTGGATCAACAGAAACCACACAAGCTCGCTCCTACTTGGGAAGGTCCCTTCATCGTCATCAAAGTCCTCCACAATGGAGCGTATCACCTTTACAATGTCGATCGCCAGATCGATGAGCCACGAGCTTGGAATGCAGAACTGCTCCGCCCCTTTCACACTTGAATTCTCACTCGGATGAGATGTAATAAGAAAAACTTCTGTAGTCTATTTATCAAAGACAAGAGTGTTACAAATTTTCCTATAATTGTTGTTGCTTTTGTTTGCGTGTGAAATCCCCCAGTGGGTGGCTTAGCTGCGAATCCGTTTCGCCTAAGTTTGTAAAAAAAATCCTACCGAGTGGTGAGCCAGACTCCCACTCGGAGGCTTAGCTGCAGCTCAGTGCTCGCCTAAGTGTTCAAAAATCCTACCGAGTGGCGAGCCAGACTCCCACTCGGAGGCTTAGCTGCAGCTTAGTGCTCGCCTAAGTGTTTAAAAATCCTACCGAGTGGCGAGCCAGACTCCCACTCGGAGGCTTAGCTGCAGGCCAGTGCTCTCCTAAGTGTTTAAAAATCCTACCGAGTGGTGAGCCAGACTCCCACTCGGAGGCTTAGCTGCAGCCCAGTGCTCGCCTAAGTGTTTAAAAATCCTACCGAGTGGAGAGCAAACCTCCCACTCGGAGGCTTAGCTGCAGCCCAGTGCTCGCCTAAGTGTTTAAAAATCCTACCGAGTGGAGAGCAAACCTCCCACTCGGAGGCTTAGCTGCAGCCCAGTGCTCGCCTAAGTGTTTAAAAATCCTACCGAGTGGTGAGCCAGACTCCCACTTGGAGGCTTAGCTGCAGCCCAGTGCTCGCCTAAGTGTTCAAAAATCCTACCGAGTGGTGAGCCAGACTCCCACTCGGAGGCTTAGCTGCAGCCCAGTGCTCGCCTAAGTGTTTAAAAATCCTACTGAGTGGTGAGCCAGACTCCCACTCGGAGGCTTAGCTGCAGCCCAGTGCTCGCCTAAGTGTTTAAAAATCCTACCGAGTGGAGAGCAAACCTCTCACTCTGAGGCTTAGTTGCAGCCCAGTGCTTGCCTAAGTATTTAAAAATCCTACTGAGTGGTGAGCAGACCTCCCACTCGGGGGGCTTAGCTGCATTCCAGTACTGGCCTAAGTTTGAAAAAATCCTACCGAGTGGAGAGCAGACCTCCCACTCGGGGGCTTAGCTGCAGTCCAGTACTCGCCTAAGTTTGAAAAAATCCTACCGAGTGGAGAGCAGACCTCCCACTCGGGGGCTTAGCTGCAGTCCAGTACTCGCCTAAGTTTGAAAAAATCCTACCGAGTGGAGAGCAGACCTCCCACTCGGGGGCTTAGCTGTAGTCCAGTACTCGCCTAAGTTTTTAAAATCCTACCGAGTGGAGAGCAGACCTTCCACTCGGAGGCTTAGTTGCAGCCCAGTGCTCGCCTAAGTACGAAACACATCCCAATCCGCAAGGACGACGAGGTGCAAATCGACTGCTACCTTCTCCTTCGGAGTTGCACCACAAATACAAAGTTATTTCGAGTGAATAACAAGTTCCGCTCGACAGATAATTCATGAAGATATTCAATGATAAATCAAGTTCAGATAAGATCCAAAGGTTCTAGACCGCAGATCAAAGTACTCGAGCCTCCAGCTCGACAGAGTTTAACGGTTACAAAATCCACTCGGCATTCCGAGGCAAATTTAAAGTGAAGCATAAAAGTTTTTATTCCTCATGCGGAGGACTGGAAGGGGCGACGAACTCGTCCAAGTCGATCCCGTCTGCAATGCGAGTGGCAGCAGCAATGAAAGTCTCCATGAAGTCTTGAAAGTTGTGCTTCCTGGTATTGGCAACTTGGATGGCGGCCAACTTTTCTTCTCGCGCCTCCTTGCAGTGGACGCGGACCAGAGACAGAGCGACATCAGCGCCACATCTAGCAGAAGATTTCTTCCATTCCGCCACTCGACCTAGGACTTCATTCAGTCGAGTCATCAGGGACTCGAGGTCATTCTGAAGCGTCGTCCCAGGCCAGAGCGACGTGTCGATCCGTGACATCGCAACCTTCAACCGAGCAAGATAGTCAACAACGCCGGCAACACGAGATTCCAGTCGGAGCACGTTCATAGCAGCCTCATCCTTCACTGGAGAATTGATGGGGTCCAAGTCTGTCTCCACTCGACTGGTCTCCTCTTCGAAGTTCTGGCAGAATTCTGTAAACACAATTCAAGGATAAGTCAGTGGCTCTACGCAGATTTGGTAACTGCAAGTCAGTCGGGCCGGAGTAATTACCCTCGAGCATGATGAACAGCTTCTTGGCGAGTCCACCGAGATAAGCCTCCAGATCGTTCCTCTTCCCTGCCAGTTCACCTGCCTTGTCATTCAGAGGTATATTGCCATTCTTCAGACGACTGACCTCTCGATTAGCCGCGTCGAGAGCAGTTTTCAGCCTGGAGTTTTCCTTTTCAAGAGTACCGACTGAAGCCAGTTTTTCTTCAGCAAGCTTCATTTTGTTCAGGGCCTCCTTCTGCGCTTCGGCAAGGTCTTGATCCTTCTTCTTCAGAGCCTCCTCCATTTTGTCTGCGAAACAGCAAGTGAGATCAACACCGAGGATGGCCAGAAAGAAAGGACAGTCAACAAAAGCTCACCAGCCATACCTTTTGCTTCGTCCCTCGCCTTCTGCAAGTTCTCCTGAGCAAGCTTCAAGTCAAGGTTCAGCTGGATGTGTTTGTTCTCCAACTCAATGTAGCGAGCCACAAGTTCGCAGGATTTCTGTAAAAAATCAGTCGACAGACATCCAAGATAAGTTGCTTCCGAGTAACTAAGAGACAATGATGGCGTTTCTAAGACTACAGCCGAATAAAAAACATTCGATGGTAGTCTCGGGGACTACACCTAGTGGGTGCACTCAGCGTGCCCCCACTAGTTCGACCAAAAAAAATCGACTACCCGCAGCCGACCGTGTACAGTTCCATTCGACATGGCCTGACCAGACCGAGTGAAGAAGTTCAGCTAAAGCAACACAATATAAAGACTACAATCGACTGCCAACAGTCCACCGTAGTCTCGGGGACTACACCCAGTGGGTGCACTTAGCGTGCCCCCACTCGTCAAAAATATTAATAGACACACCCAGTGGGCGTACAGATATAAAGATCTTCGAAAAATAGATTCTTCAGATAGCATATCCTAACAGAACAAGCGGTGAATCGACTGACCTGGATGTTGCTCTGAAGAGCTGAGCTCGCGTCATAAGCTGCTTGGCTGGCTTCCCGAACCACCTTCACTTGCTCCATCATGATCCCCGCCTGGCGTATAGCCTCTTTAGCGGCACCCACTTGGTCCTCAGGGACGTGGTGTGTGGCAAAAAGCGAAGGCGGATTTGCAGTCGACGTCGAAGGCCGGACACTCGTCAGAGGTTCAGCGAAGGTCACAGAAACCCGAGTGGTATCACCCCCCCCCCCCGGACTGCGGCCTCAGGCGCCGGAGTAGTTTGTGGGGTCTTGCCAGCCGGCGCCCTCCTGTTCCTTCGTGCCCTCAGTGGCACTTCATCGTCATCATCAGGGAGGTCAATGACATGAGGAGGAGCTACAAGAAAATCCAATCGACCGGAATTATAAGAAATCGTCAGTCGACTAAAAGCAGAGCATCAGTAATCATACCGGGGTTGGAGGTAACAGCGTCTTCCATCTCTTGATCATCGTCCTTGGCGGAGATCTCTGAGGTGGCAGCACTGCAAATTTCAAAAGTCAATCAACTTATTCAATGAGTCGACCAAGAGTCCGTCACGTTCGACAAAGGAAAACAAATTCTACTATTACCCAGAAATGGTGGGGACAGTCATCTTCATCTTGGGCAGAGCCTTGGGCGGCTTGGACGGCGTCGCGCGTGGGTGCTTGGGAGCTTTTTCTGTTGGCGCTGGAGATGAGGTCCGAGGGCGCTTCGACGACTGCCCAACAGGGACAGTCGCCTTACCACGTTCCCATGCAGGGTCGTGTGTAAGCTTGGATCGCCGTTCCGAGCGGGGAGGTTCGACTTCTTCCTCCTCCTCTTCACTGGAGTCATCGTCGGCATCCCCCTCTCCTTCGCCGTTAGATTCCCACTCTTCTCCCTCGTCTCCACTTTCGCCTCCGCTCGCCTTTCCTTCCTCGGCCTGCTCCTGTGCTCCATTGGGTGTCGAGTACATCTCAGTAGTGGCCTAGAGGACAACAAACGAGACAAAATTCAATCGACTGATCCAAAAAGAACAAATAAAGAAAGCAAGATCACAGTCGGAAACGCAAGGTCAGACCTTGTCCACTTCGTATGTTTGGTCGAGTGGAGGAATCCTCCTGGCTCCTCGGGTGTGGTCCTTGTTCCCTGTGATACTTGACAGCCACCCTTCCAAAATCTCGTCAGTGACCTCCTCTGGGTGAATCCGAGTGGTGTCTTCGAGACCCGAGTACAGCCACATCGGGTGGTCACGAGCCTGAAGCGGTTGGATGCGCCTCCGAAGGAAGACTTCCAACAAGTCCATGCCAGTCACACCCTCGCGGACAAGCTGAACCACTCGACCGACCAGCACCTTGACTTGCGCCTTTTCCTCCGGCGTCACTTTCAGAGAGGCAGGTTTTTGTGCTCGATTCAGAGAAAAAGGGGGAAGCCCAGTCGACTGTCCTGGGGTCACCTGGTCTTTACAGTAAAACCAAGTCGACTGCCACCCACGGACTGACTCGGGAAAAGTGATAGACGGAAAGGAACTTTTTCCCCTCATCTGGATCGCCAGGCCCCCGCACAGCTGGATCACTTGTGTCCGTTCGTCACTCGACTTGGCCTTCTTGACCGACTGAGAGCCGCAAGTGAAGATGTGCTTGAAAAGTCCCCAATGGGGGCGGCAACCCAAGAAGTTTTCACACGAGGAAACGAAAGCAGCAAGATACACAATAGAATTGGGAGTAAAGTGATGGAGCTGCGCTCCGAAGAAGTTCAAGAAGCTCCGGAAAAAAGGATGAGGAGGCAGAGAGAATCCACGATCGATATGGGTGGCGAGGAGGACGCACTCACCATCAAGAGGCTGGGGTTCAACTTCTTTCCCCGGGAGGCGCCCAGATTCATGGGGAATGAATCCCCCCTCGACCAGATCATCGAGATCATCCTGCCGAATCACCGACGGCATCCAGTCGCCTTGGATCCAATCCTTGGGCAGAGCAGTCCTCGAGGAAGATCCGCCCCGAGCGGACTTCTTCCCCTTCCCCTGCACTGCCGCCTTCTTCGCGCGCTCCAGAGCCGATGTCTTCTCCTTCACCATCGTCGCCGGCGAAGCTCGAACAGACCTACGGCACCAAGGTGGGAGCGAAGGTGGCAGAGGATCTTGTGAAGGAAGGGGGAAAAGTGAAGGCGCACTGTTCGAGGGTCCCGAGCCGGGAGCTTATAAGAGGTTGCTTCCAAGTGGCTGACTGGTAGGCCCAGGCAATCCCGTCAAATCCCGCAACAGGCGCGCGCGCGGTACGTGCCGAAAAAGGTGGCGTGGGGATCGAGGAGCTTTCGTCCTATCCCATCCGATTACTGCGGCCGCCCCGTCCCGCGCGCTTCCCGAAATTCAAATCCCGCAAAATCCGCAGGCCGCAGAACAACTCGTCAAACAGAAGATCCCTTTCACACCATCACTCGGAACTTCACAAGTAAAGAAATTCACTCGACAAGAGGCCAAGAATGGATCAAGGCGACTGAAAGAAGTTGACGACGTCATCCATGACAATTGATCCAAAACAAGACGTTCATATAACATGAAGAACCAGTCGGAAAGATCCCCAACTCCTTCCCCACTCGAACCTCGATCCATTCGAGGGCTAATGATGAAGCTATGTACCTAGGATAGGGGCATGGACCTGTCCTAAGTACCCTACCCAAGGATATCCCTAGAAGAAGTCACCTTTCAATCGACTTGGAGGTATCCCACTCGACAGATTCAAGACACTCGACCACGAAGCAATCACTCGACCAAATTCCAACCACTCGACTGCCAGGAGATCTAAAGTCACCCTGCATGCAAATGGTCGGTCATTAAGTAGCTTTTATGGTCATCATAGCACTTTATTAGGGGCGTTACCAGTAACCCCCAGTCTTAATGTACTTTAAACCTTGCATTACTGAGGGCTGGAGGGGCCTGGCGAACTCTATATAAGCCACCCCCCTCCTCAGTATCAAGGGTTGGCACCCCTGTTATTCATACACACATAATTCAATCGACCGCCTCCGGGCACCGAGACGTAGGGTTGTTACTTCCTTCGAGAAGGGCCTGAACTCGTAATCCTCGTGCGCTTACAACTCCTCCATAGCTAAGATCTAGCCTCTCCATACATACCCCCCTACATCACTGTCAGAGTTAGAACCACGACATGTAGATCATGAAAAGAATGCTTTAGGATCTGGTTATATTGTTGAATTCATTCATGATGCTACTAAAAATTATTATGAGGGAGGAACATATGCTTGTAGGAATTTCGATAATATCAAGTTTCCACTCTATGTGCTTAAAGTTTTGAAGTTATGCTTGTTTTACCTTCCTATGCAAGTTGATTATTGCTCCCATAAGTTGTTCGTTCACAAAATCCCTATGCATAGGAAGTATGTTAGACTTAAATGCGTTAGTCATATTCTTCAATATGGTCTCTTTATGTTACAATTCTTATCCTTTATGTGAGCATCATTGAAATCATCGTGCCTAGCAAGGGGCGTTAAACGATAGCGCTTGTTGGGAGGCAACCCAACTTTATTTTTGTTCCTTGCCTTTTGTTCCTGTTTAGTAATAAATAATTCATCTAGCCTCTGTTATGATTGAGATTTTATACTTTCAATTAGTGTTTGTGCCAAGTAGAACCTTTGGGAAGACTTGGGGGAATGTCTTGTTGATCATGCTGTAAAAAACCGAAACTTTAGCGCTCACGAGAACTGCTGCCATTTTTATTTGGAGAGTGATATTTAGTTAATTCTTTTTGAATATGATTAATAGATAAATTACTCAGGTCCATAAATTTATTTTAGAATTTTATGAGTTCCATAAGTATACGTTTGATCCATATTACTACAGACTGTTATGTTTTTGATAGATTCTATTTTTCATGTGTTGTTTACTTATTTTGATGAATCTATGGCTAGTAAAATAGTTTATAAACCATAGAGAAGTTTGAATACATTAGTTTTAACACCATTATAAATAAATAATGAGTTCATTACAGTACCTTGAAGTGGTGATTTATTTTCTTATACTAACGGAGCTTACGAGTTTTCTGTTAAGTTTTGTGTTGTGAAGTTTTCAAGTTTTGGGTAAGGATTCGATGGACTATGGAATAAGGAGTGGTAAGAGCCTAAGCTTGGGGATTCCCAAGGCACCCCAAGGTAATATTCAAGGACAACCAAGAGCCTAAGCTTGGGGATGCCCCAGAAGGCATCCCCTCTTTCGTCTTCGTTCGTCGGTAACTTTACTTGGAGCTATATTTTTATTCGCCTCATGATATGTGTTTTGCTTGGAGCGTCAATTTATTTTGTTAGGATTTGCTTGCTGTTTGAATAAAATACCAAGATCTGAAATTATTAAATGTTAGAGAGTCTTCACATAGTTTCATAATTATTCGACTACTCATTGATCTTCACTTATATCTTTTGGAGTAGTTTGTCATTTGCTCTAGTGCTTCACTTATACCTTTTAGAGCATGGTGGTAGTTTTATTTTGAAGAAATAGATGAACTCTCATGCTTCACTTAGATTATTTTGGGAGTCTTAAATAGCATGGTAATTTGCTTAAAATCCTAATATGCTAGGTATTCAAGAATAATAAAATTCTCTTATGAGTGTGTTGAATACTAAGAGAAGTTTGATACTTGATGATTGTTTTGAGATATGGAGGTAATAATATCAAAGTCGTGCTAGTTGAGTAGTTGTGAAATTGAGAAATGCTTGTGTTGAAGTTTGCAAATCCCGTAGCATGCACGTATGGTAAACGTTGTGTAACAAATTTGAAACATGAGGTGTTATTTGATTGTCCTCCTTATGGGTGGCGGTCGGGGACGAGCGATGGTCTTTTCCTACCAATCTATCCCCCTAGGAGCATGCGTGTAGTGCCGAGGTTTTTGATGAATTGTAGATTTTTGCAATAAGTATGTGAGTTCTTTATGACTAATGTTGAGTCCATGGATTATACGCACTCTCACCCTTCCATCCTTGCTAGCCTCTTCGGTACCGTGCATTGCCCTTTCTCACCTTGAGAGTTGGCGCAAACTTCGCCGGTGCATCCAAACCCCGTGATATGATACGCTCTTTCACACATAAACCTCCTTATATCTTCCTCAAAACAGCCACCATACCTACCTATTATGGCATTTCCATAGCCATTCCGAGATATATTGCCATGCAACTTTCCACCGTTCCGTTTATTATGACACGCATCATCATTGTCATATTGCTTTGCATGATCATGTAGTTGACATCGTATTTGTGGCAAAGCCACCGTTCATAATTTTTCATACATGTCACTCTTGATCCCGGAACACCACAGGAGGCATTCATATAGAGTCATACTTTGTTCTAGTATCGAGTTGTAATCATTGAGTTGTAAATAAATAGAAGTGTGATGATCATCATTCATAGAGTATTTTCCCAAAAAAGGCCAAAAAAAGAAAGGCCAAAAACGGAAAGGCCAAATATATATGAAAAGAAAGGCCAAAAAAGGGGGAAATGCTACTATCCTTTTTCCACACTTGTGCTTCAAAGTAGCACCATGATCTTCATAGTAGAGAGTCTCTCATGTTATCACTTTCATATACTAGTGGGAATTTTTCATTATAGAACTTGGCTTCTATATTCCAACAATGGGCCTCCTCAAGTGCCCTAGGTCTTCGTGAGCAAGCAAGTTGGATGCACACCCACTTAGTTTCTTTTGATGAGCTTTCATACATTTATAGCTCTAGTGCATCCGTTGCATGGCAATCCCTACTCCTTGCATTAACATCAATCGGTGGGCATCTCCATAGACCATTGATTAGCCTCATTGATGTGATACTTTCTCCTTTTTTGTCTTCTCCACATAACCCCCTCATTATCCTATTCCACCCATAGTGCTATATCCATGGCTCGCGCTCATGTATTGCGTGAAAGTTTATGAGTTTGAGATTACTAAAGTATGAAACAATTGCTTGGCTTGTCATCGGGGTTGTGCATGATGAGAGCATTCTTGTGTGATGAAAATGGAGCATGACTAAACTATATGATTTTGTAGGGATGAACTTTCTTTGGCTATGTTATTTTGAGAAGACATAATTGCTTAGTTAGTATGCTTGAAGTATTATTATTTTTATGTCAATATGAAGTTTTGTCTTGAATCTTTCGGATCTGAATATTCATATCACAAGTGTGAAGAATTACATTGAAATTATGCCAACTAGCATTCCACATCAAAAATTATCTTTTTTATCATTTACCTACTCGAGGACGAGCAGGAATTAAGCTTGGGGATGCTTGATACGTCTCCAACGTATCTATCATTTTTGATTGCTCCATGCTATATTATCTACTGTTTTGGGCAATATTCGGCTTTATTTTCCACTTTTATATTACTTTTGGGACTAACCTATTAACTGGAGGCCCAGCCCAGATTTGCTGTTTTTTTGCCTATTTCAGTGTTTCAAAGAAAAGGAATATCAAACGAAGTCGAAACGGAACGAAATCAACTAGAGAAGTTATTTTTGGAAGGAAACCTACCGGATAGACTTGGACCCTACGTCAGAAGATGAAGGAGGAGCCCACAAGGGTAGGGGCGCGCCCACCCCCCTGGGGCGCGCCCCCCCTGCCTCGTGGCCCCCCCTTCGGTCCACCGACGTACCTCCAGCACCCATATATACCTACGTAACCTAAAACTTCCAGAACGGAGATTAGATCGGGAGTTCCGCCACCAGAAGCCTCCGTAGCCACCAAAAACCAATCTAGACCCGTTCTGGCACCCTACCGGAGGGGGCAATCCTTCTTCGGTGGCCATCTTCATCATCCCGGTGCTCTCCATGACGAGGAGGGAGTAGTTCTCCCTCGGGGCTGAGGGTATGTACCAGTAGCTATGTGTTTGATCTCTCTCTCCCGTGTTCTTGAGATGATACGATCTTGATGTATCGCGAGCTTTGCTATTATAGTTGGATCCTATGTTTCTCCTCCCCCTCTTCTCTCTTGTAATGAATTGAGTTTCCCCTTTGAAGTAATCTTATCGGATTGAGTCTTTAAAGATTTGAGAATACTTGATGTATGTCTTGCGTGGGATACCCGTGGTGACAATGGGGTATTCTATTGATCCACTTGATGTATGTTTTGGTGATCAACTTGCGGGTTCCGCCCATGAACCTATGCATAGGGGTTGGCACACGTTTTCGTCATGATTCTCCGGTAGAAACTTTGGGGCACTCCTTGAGGTCCTTTGTGTTGGTTGAATAGACGAATCTGAGGTGACATTGGAGTATCTAGGTGACATTAGGGTTTTGGTTGATTTGTGTCTTAAGGTGTTATTCTAGTACGAACTCTAGGGCTGTTTGTGACACATATAGGAATAGCCCAACGGATTGATTGGAAAGAATAACTTTGAGGTGGTTTCGTACCCTACCATAATCTCTTCGTTCATTCTCCGCTATTAGTGACTTTGGAGTGACTCTTTGTTGCATGTTGAGGGATAGTTATGTGATCCAATTATGTTATCATTGTTGAGGGAACTTACACTAGCGAAAGTATGAACCCTAGGCCTTATTTCCACGCATTGCAATACTGTTTACGCTCACTTTTATCATTAGTTACCTTGCTGTTTTTATAATTTCAGATTACAAATACCTTTATCTACTATCCATATACCACTTGTATCACCATCTCTTCGCCGAACTAGTGCACCTATACAATTTACCATTGTATTGGGTGTTTTGGGGACACAAGAGACTCTTTGTTATTTGGTTGCAGGGTTGCTTGAGAGCGACCATCTTCATCCTAGGCCTCCTGCGGATTGATAAACCTTAGGTCATCCACTTGAGGGAAATTTGCTACTATCCTACAAACCTCTGCCTTGGAGGCCCAACAAGTCTACAAGAAGAAGGTTTTGTAGTAGACATCAGTTACCCACACCCGTATTGATGAGAATCCCGTGATAAGGGGACATGATCTCTGCTTCGACAAGACGTGCCAAGAAAACTGCCACGCAATATGTGCAGTAGCTGGTTGAGAGAAACGGTTCGAATAATAACCAGGGCCGCGGCGTGATGTCACGTTATGAAAAGTTGTCAGCAGATTAGATTTGTGGAAATATTATACTCTCTACGGTGGTATGTGGAATTTGTTTTGCAGAGCCGGACACTACCCTTGTGTTCAAAATCTTCTATGGAGTATTCGGAGGAGGAACCCACCTTGCAGTGCCAAAGACAATCTGCGCGCCGGACTTGTCGTCATTGAAGCCTGGTTCAGGGGCTACTGACGGAGTCCTGGATTAGGGGGTCCTCGGACAGCCGGACTATATACTTTGGCCGGACTGTTGGACTATGAATATACAAGATTGAAGACTTCGTCCCATGTCCAAATGGGACTCTCCTTTGCGTGGAAGGCAAGCTTGGCGATTCGGATATGTAGATCTCCTCCCTTGTAACCGACTCTGTGTAACCCTAGCTCCCTCCGGTGTCTATATAAACTGGAGGGTTTTAGTCCATAGGACAACAACAATCATACCATAGGCTAGCTTCTAGGGTTTAGCCTCTCTGATCTCGTGGTAGATCAACTCTTGTAATACTCATATCATCAAGATCAATCAAGCAGGAAGTAGGGTATTACCTCCATCGAGAGGGCCCGAACCTGGGTAAATACTGTGTCCCCCGCCTCCTGTTACCATCCGCCTTAGACGCACATTCGGGACCCCCTACCCGAGATCCGCCGGTTTTGACACCGACACCTAGCAAAGTCTATAAGGGGGGAAGCTTATGAGGTACGATACCCCGTTTTTCCTCAAGAAGATATCCACCAAAGGCTTCGAGCATAAGCCACCCAGTCTTCCTCAGCACGACACCCCGGTGGTTTCCGAACGCAGGCTGCCCAGTATTCTTCAATACGACACTAATACAAGACATTAAATTATGAATTGTCAGAATATGGTAGTGTTTTCCAAGTGGTAGATCTGCAACAGTTGGTCTGAAACAAAAGTCGGTCAGAGGTATGCCTCGAGAATCAGATATTAGTTCATTCAGTATGTTGCCAAGTCCATGCAAGTCTTTCACACAAGGAAGAATTCACGGTACACATCCGCCAACCTCATCGGTTATTCAAGAAACAAAAACCAGTGGGTGATGCCATAATCAACAAGTCTTGGAGGAAAGACAACATTGAGACAATAATCTTGGCAGTGATTATCAAGATCAGTCCCGCACATCCAACAATATGATGTTATTAACCCTGTCACTGTCCGGCATAATCAACAACAGTACTGAGATCTGTATAACCACACATGAGCCGGATAAATATACCGAGGCCCAAAACATGAACCAGACCAAGGTATGGTTGCCAGATATTGTACGTAACAGTATTCAGGGCCGCGAAAATAATCAAGGATATATATAAGGCCCCGCTCTTTTAGTTGAGGATCCAGATGAAGAAAGTAATAATGAAAGAGCAAGCCCAACAATACAGATATGCCAGTTATTATGTGAAAAATGTGGATGCCCAAGTCTGTCTTATTCCACGGCAAACCCAAGCAAAGACCCACCCAAGAGGTATACTCCATTGTGCTAAGGACCTCATAGTGAGGCAATCAGCTCAGTCCACAGTATGCTAAGAACTGTCAGCATTGAATACCCGAGTCTGTCCAGTCAGACTCATGGCAGCTCAATATATTGACCTCAACACCCGTGATGGAGCATCGCACAGACTGTTATTCCTAGGGAGATACTGGCAAGAATGAAGAATCAGTGTGAAAACATATACTTTGAGGATTGTTATCTCTCACATAAGGAGAGCAATTAAAAGAATAGCCTGTGTGGATGGGATTCTTTGCCAAGATCACCGCCAATCAAATATGCAAATCTTATCATCAGGAGATGGTGCATTTTTCTATCAGTCACGACAAGCAACAGTCAAACCTTTGGTACCACTTGGATACTCAAGACTGTGAAGCCAGTCAAGATAAGTTAGAAACTCCTGCAGAATGTCAGAATTCGTAGCAAAACAGGTATGATCCACATCACTATTTTGGAACCAGAAGGCATGTCTATATTCGAGGAATCCGATGCCTGGATAGAATAGATTCTTTGTTCCATGGGAAGATATGTTCCCCAACTCCGTGGAATATTCTCGGTACTCGATACTAGAATAACATTTCCAGCAAGGATCAATATCAGGAAGGACAAGTATGTCCATAAAAAAATAATATTTCGGATGCTAGCTCAGGCGAAGAAAATTTGAGTCAGTATAAACAGGAACATATGAGGTACGTCCTGTCAGAATGTCAGATACGGCAAAGCCAACCACCCCAGATCAAGACAGTCAGTCAAATCCAATTCAGTGGAAATAGTATGAATAAAAGAAACCTGAGTTGGAAACAGTTTCTTCAAGTCAGAAAGATTATTTAACCCTGAGCAACCAAATCTCGAGGAAGAGATTTCTTTAAGGGGGGAAGGTTTGTAACAGCCTGGATTTTTGCCCTTTTCTTTTTTCCTTTGATTTTCTTGGATTTCCTGTTTTGCTTTGCTTTTCCGTGGCTATGTGGTTCTGAAACTTGGGAAGATCATGTCTTCCTAGGTTTTATAGTGGCTTGTCACCCTCATCATCATCCCAAGATCATGTCTTTTCCATCCTTGACCTAACCCAATATTTTTTTATTGGGAATATTCCTTTTTCTGACAAAGGAATAACCTTTAAAACCCTAGGTTGTGAAGGAACCTATATTTATGTCACTCCTAAAATTCCCAAATAATTCTCATAAATTTTTTGGGTCCTATCTTGGTCAAATATGGCAAAATATTTCATTTCCATGTTCAAAAATAATCCTCCAATAATTCTTTTCCTATTCAGTCCTAAATGGCACTTTGCAAAGGAAGTGCTATTTATCTTTGACCATTTGAATCCAAACTTCTTGGACATCTTTTCCTGTCCAAATAATTATATCATGCCAAAATTCAACTCACTTTGCCTAGTAAATATTCCTGAGAAAGTTTTCAAAGTTCCTGTCTGAGGGAAGTGGTTGTGAAGGAAGTACAAGCTAGGAATATCCAAGTGAGTTTAAATTTTTCAAGGTCCTTTATATGATCAAATCATAACTCTCCACCAAATATGAGCTCATGTAACTCATCTATGTGAGGCCAGATCCAAATCTTAGCTTTTGGTCAGATTTTTAGTTTGTGAAGCAACTATATTTTATATTGCTTAAATTGAGCTGAAACTTTACCAGGACATGCTTCTACCTATATCTACTCCTTCCACCAAGTCTTACTTCAATTGGTTAATCCAATTTCACTATGTAATTTTTCCAAATTTCTGCCCAGAATGAAGCTTTGTGAAGCAAGTGTCACTTTGGTATTTCCAAATGGCATGAAACTTTTACAGCAGCTTCATATCATCATATAACCCCTCTATGCCAAATTTCAGCTCACAGAGATCAAGTATGTGAGTGCATCATCCAAATCCCCAATTCTGACCAATATTGCACTTTCTACTCCAACCACCATCTAAACTCCTCCTCTTAGTCAGATTTTTGGTTATAAGCATCATCTTAGCATGTGATCATCATCAGACAAACTAGTTACTACTTTACCTAGCTGGTTTAACCATAGAGAGTTACAAACACCTTCTTACTGATTTACTTTTGGAGCTAAGTGCAAATCTCTTATTTGACCCTGGACCGATTTATTTCCTCATTTTGACTGAGGGCAGCAAGCTCCATCCACTGGACATGGTTGGCCACGCCAAAGAGCTCCTCTTGCGCCAGTGCGCATGGTGATCACGCTTGTGTCATGGCTGCAGGCGTGCTCTGGCTTGTTCCGGCCACTATGATCATCCCCTCCCTCCTCGTATCGACCTCAAACCTTATCCAGGAGCTCTCCCGTGCTCGAATGCGTCGCCCTGCATCGGTGCTTCGTCGTGGTTCGCCATCAATGCGTCGCAAACGCCATGCCTGTGCCATGCCCTGCCTCTGCCCGCCATTAAAGCTTAGTCGAGAGCTCGCTTGTGAGCTCCAGAGCCTTTCCCTCGGTTATATAAGCATGCCCCGAGCTCTCCCGCAGCTCACCCATCCCTCCCTCGCCTCATTTGGTCACCAGGATCTCCTCATCTCGCCGTTGTTCGCCGTCATCCACCATGGCCGCCTCGGCCTCGGCATGATTCCGGCCAAACCAAGCCTTCCCTCGCCGTTCTGAGCTGTCCACCGCGTTCCCCTCGTCACCGCGGTTCGCCCCAACCCCTTGCCCCTCGCCGGAGAGCCCCGTGGCCGCGTCTCCCAAGTCCGGCCGTGGCCTCCGCCGTTCGGCCACCTCGTTGTCTGGCTGCTCTAGCTTCTTTAAGCCTCTCCCGTCTACACCACGGCACTCTCCACACCTCCACCAGCCTCCCCGTCTCCTTCGTTCGTCGCCAGAGTGCCCGCATCACCAAAGAACCCCGCCTCCCGAAGCTTCCTGTGCTCTCCATGGCGCCGCCCCTCCCATCCTCCACGCGCCTCCCCGTTGGCCGTACTCCCTTTGGATGGGTGCGACCGGTCGCTACAGTCCAGCCGGTGGCCGCACCGTGGCCAGAAGCCACCGAAGCTGGCCGGCCCCCCCGGCGCCCATCTCCTCTACCTCCGCTCTGTTCCACGAGGGAACAGAGGCGCGAGGAGGAAGACGACGCGAGCGCCTGGCCCCTTCCCCTGCCGCGTGGGGCCCGCGTCTCCCCGGCCCCACGAGTCAGCCACAGCGGGCGTTGACCCAGGCCTACTGATGTGGCAAGTGGAAACATAATTCCCCGAGTATGTCTTCTTCCAATGAAAGCGTATTCTTCCTTTCTTTTATCTGGAATATGTTTACCCCTCCGGAAAGCGTATTCTTCTCTACTGCAGCATAAAGTACGCCTTCACTTCTTTGAAAACGTATTTCTACTTATACGCTTTCAGTTTTTCCTCCTAGGGACCCGTTGGTGATAAATTTTTCACAGATTGGTCCCTGTTCTTCCAACCTTCACAACTTTTCAACCGTAACTCCGATTGAGGTGAAACCAACGCTCACTTCTTCGTATCGTCGAGCTCTATCCTTTTGTAACATTTTCACTAGGTTTTATCACAGTGAAAATGACCATTTTGCCCTTGCGTCTAATCAGCCCCCTCCGAGAAAGAACCGTCCGACGCTTTGTTCCACGGCTTCACCGCATTTCTTCTTGGAGTCTCCGTCACACCAGGCAAGCCATGATACCCACTTGCATGATAGTCATGTAGTAGCCATGGTTTTCAACTTGAATATTTATTAACTGTTTGCTTGTTTAAACTATGGTTATCATTGTTTCGGTAATGATTCTTGGTTTAGTGCTTACTTTCTTACTATGTTGTTATGAACCTGGTTGTCATGCCCTGCTAGTTGCTAGTATTCTTTTCATATGCTTATTCTTGCTAGTAGTATATGTTGATATTGGTAATGGTCTTCGGTGCATGACTGTCGTCTGTCCTGAGTACCGTTGTTATGCATGTTCCATTGCACCCAGTGGTTAAATGCTTGCATGATGGCATTGTTGATATGTTCTTGCATGATGTTTATTGTTGATGCTAGTGGTCATGTTATGCTATGAGTAGTGTTTTACTGGTAATATTCATGCTCTTCATTATGCCATGCTCAGTTGGAGATGATTCATTGTTGATATGGTGGCTAGTCAAGTTGCACCCGTGCTTATGTTGACATCATGCTCATGCATTATAATTGTATCATGTTATTTTATCATGGCTTAGCATATTTGCATTCAAGTTTAACCAGATTGAATTGAACTTGAACACCTGTTGGCTGAGTCATGGTGCCACCATATCGAACTGACCAGTCCAACCACGCTTACCTTTATGGGAAGGTCCTAACTGGGTCTATTGTCGTGCCTCTCGCCGGTGCCTCCAACTAGGGAAGGTTATGGGCGTGTGGTACCCTAGCCCGGTAAGCAGACATAACCTTGTGTGCCCGTTGTTGTTATTATTATGGATCCGGTCCCCGTGAGGGACGTTTGGCCACGACGGTGGTCGTTGTGTCTTTGGTAGACACGGGGCCACCTAGGACTATCCCAGTTGGGAGTGGGTCGGAGTGGCCGGGAGAGTGTCATGACAATAGATCGGTTTTGTCGGAACGCCGTTGGTCCACCCGAATGGAAGTGCGAGGCCATGGGTTCCGTAGTGTGGGTACAGTGTACTAACCTCTCTGTAGAGTGTATATTAAATCTATCGATAGTCGCGCCCGCGAATAAGGGCCCAGTTCATGTCGGTCACACTGTGAGTCAACAGTAATAATAATAATGTGCTAAAAAACAACCCCGGTTCGAGGATGAGATAAGTTGGTTGTGATCGCCGGAAGGATCACTGTTTGAGACCAAGTGTTGATCATGGTTGTGATCGCCAGAATGATCACCGTGGTATCGAGGATACCGAGTTGATTGGATATTCGTGATGTTGTGTGAGAATCGTGGGTAAAGATCAAGCTCCTTGTGGTCATTTGATGATTACTACGATATTGTTTATACCAAGCTTGATTTGATCCTGAGATGATCGTGTAATGTCCAAAGTTGGTAAGTGATGCATGTGATGGTTACGAGGTAACCCGAGCAGAATAAATGGTGCATGTAGTGTCATCATGTTGCATGCTAGTATCCTTAGATTTATATGTTCATGCCATGATCATATTGTTCTAGCGATATTATGTTCATGTTATGTTATCCTGATGATCTCATGATAATTCCTGCTTAACCTATAATTGCCATGATGTTATTTGTCTTGAATGCTTCTGGTTGTTGTGAGCTTGCAACTACATTCAATGTACTGACCTGGCATATCATGCCAGTTGGCAGGTCGTGCCTGGATTGCTTGCTTGTTTCGTGTGGTTCCTGTGTGCGTGATCTAGGATAAACGTTCCAGCCAGAGTCCCTGTGGATTGGAGTCCATTATCGCCGTTGGTTGTTCCAATGCCAGTAGTTGTTCCGCTGCTTCGAGTTGTTATGCTGCTTGTATAGAGCAACCGTGGTTGGCGTAATGTCGTCGTGCCGATGTTATTCATTGTAATATCGGAACCCTTGTATTCATATTCGTGTTGTAATAGAGAGCTGGTTTGTTCTATACTAAGAAGTGCCGTATTCCAGAAGACTTCACCTCGATCTCTGGGCTGGAATACGGGGCGTTCCGGTTTTCTCTGAGCCGGGGTGCCACATTCCACTCGGTCACACCGACAGGGTCGGGATATATATATCAACGGGTGAGATTTTGGAAATTTCTTCAAAAGCTCTCAGCCCGCGCGTATCCTGCTCTGCCTTCTCGGGTCTCCGGAAAGTCTCCTCGCCGCCAGCGACCTCCCACCGCTAGTTTCCGTCACTGTCAATGGAATTCTGCTCCACCGTTGTCGCCGTAGTGAACTCCCTCCGAACCAGTGTATGGGTTTGATACTTTGTGCTATTTCCTTACTCCGATTCCTTGCACATTCTTTGCCATGATCTTTTCCATGTATGAAATCAATCTATCCAGAGAAAACTTCCTTTAGGTTAGGTTTGATTCGAAAATTTAGGGTTAGGTTTCCGCCGAACTCATCTCGAACCGACTGAGTTGTAGAAACCGGTCTCACCGATAAGGCTTAGGCCATTGCACATGCGCTTTTCGGTCTGACCGAAAATTGCAAATCGGTGCAACCGAGTTCAACTCTCTGTGAAGCCCTAGCAATCTCAGAGCCATCGAACTATGACTCGACCTGACCGAGTTCACTAGTTTAGGTTCCAAAAGTTACTTCGGTGTCACCGAGTTTAACAAATTGGTAGTTCTGAAATGCTTTTTGTGGAGAACTAAAACTAAGTTTTTGGCTCAACTGTTTTGCAAAAAAACTCTGCACTTTGTGATGCTCATCTATTCTACCTCATCTATATCTATTCACAGGTTTTGCTGTCAGTTTGCTTGCCAAGATGTCTGACCAAAGTGATAGCCACAACAGAAGTGAAGAGCAAGTGCAAATGAGTGAGGGCACTAGTCCCTCAAGAAGCTATGATGAGGGTAGCAGGAGCACACCAAGTAACTTGACCAAAGAAGCCAGTAGATTAAGGAAGAAGAAAACCTCAGATTTTGAAGATGAGGACCGTGGTAGTCCTGGATTAGGGGGTCTCCGGACAGCCGGACTATCTCCATTGGCCGGACTGTTAGACTATGAAGATACAAGATTGAAGACTTCGTCTCGTGTCCGGATGGGACTCTACTTGGAATGGAAGGCAAGCTAGGCAATACGGATATGGATATCTACTCCTTTGTAACCGACCTTGTGTAACCCTAACCCTCTCCGGTGTCTATATAAACCGAAGGGTTTTAGTCCGTAGGACAACAACCACAACATACAATCATACCATAGGCTAGCTTCTAGGGTTTAGCCTCTCTGATCTCGTGGTAGATCTACTCTTGTACTACCCATATCATCAATATTAATCAAGCAGGACGTAGGGTTTTACCTCCATCAAGAGGGCCCGAACCTGGGTAAACATTGTGTCCCCTGCCTCCTATTACCATCCGGCCTAGACGCACAGTTCGGGACCCCCTACCCGAGATCCGCCGATTTTGACACCGACATTGTTCCTTTCATTGAGAGTTCCTCTATTTCGTCACCTTTAGGCCTGATGGCTCCTCTGATCATCAACAACGATGTGGTCCAGGGTGAGACTTTTCTCCCCGGACAGATCTTCGTGTTCGGCGGTTTTGCACTGCGGGCTAATTCACTTGGCCATCTAGAACAGATTGAAAGCTATGCCCCTGGCCATCAGGTCAGATTTGGAAGTTTGAACTACATGGCTGACATCCGCGGAGACTTGATCTTCGACGGATTCGAGCCACAACCGGGCGCGTCGCACTGTCACGACGGGTATGGCCTAACTCTGCCGCCGAACAGTACCCCAGAGGCCGCGCCCGCATCAACTCCGACCCTTAGCTCGGAGCCAACTGTGCCAATCGAGGACGGGTGGCTAGACACCGCCTCAGGGGCTGCAGTCTCAACGGCGATCGAGCCGAACACCAGCCTAATCCTCTGCGAAGCCCGTGACTCCAAGGTGCCGGACTCTTTTCCGGACTCCGAACCGTCCGCGCCCCTGCCAATCGAATCCGATTGGGCGCCGATCATGGAATTCACCGCCGCGGATGTCTTTCAGCACTCGCCCTTCGGTGACATTCTGAATTTACTAAAGTCTCTCTCTTTGTCAGGAGAGCCCTGGCCGGACTATGGCCAACAGGATTGGGATGCGGACGACGAAGAAATTCGACGCCCACCCACCACCCACTTCGTAGTCACTGTCGATGATTTAACCGACATGCTCGACTTCGACTCCGAAGACATCGATGGTATGGACAACGATCTAGGAGACGAACATGAACCAGCGCCTATAGGGCACTGGAAAGCCACCTCGTCCTATGACATATACATGGTGGATACACCCAAAGAAGGCAATGGCGACGAGACAACGGAGGATGACCCCTCCAAGAAGCAACCCAAGCGCCGACGTCAGCGGCGCCGCTCTAAGTTCCGCCAAAGCAAAAGTGGTGATACGGGCACAGGAGATAATACCACTCCGGATAGTGCCGAAGACAACAACAATCCCCTCCAGCAAGATTTAGAGCAGGAGGAGGGAGGAGCCAGCCCTCCTGAGAGAGCGGCAGACGGAGAGGAGGAGTGTGGGAGTCCTGGATACGGGGGTCTCCGGACAGCCGGACTATCTCCATTGGCCGGACTGTTAGACTATGAAGATACAAGATTGAAGACTTTGTCTCGTGTCCGGATGGGATTCTCTTGGCGTGGAAGGCAAGCTAGGCAATACGTATATGGATATCTCCCCCTTTGTAACCGACCTTGTGTAACCCTAACCCTCTCCGGTGTCTATATAAACCGAAGGGTTTTAGTCCGTAGGACAACAATCACAACATACAATCATACCATAGGCTAGCTTCTAGGGTTTAGCCTCTCTGATCTCGTGGTAGATCTACTCTTGTACTACCCATATCATCAATATTAATCAAGCAGGACATAGGGTTTTACCTCCATCAAGAGGGCCCGAACCTGGGTAAAACTTCGTGTCCCCTGCCTCCTGTTACCATCCGGCCTAGATGCACGGTTCGGGACCCCCTACCCGATATCCACCGGTTTTGACACCGACATTGGTGCTTTCATTGAGAGTTCCTCTATATCGTCGCCGTTAGGCTTGATGGCTCCTACTATCATCGATAGATATGCATTCCAGGATTGAAAGCTACGCCCCTGGCCATCAGGTCAGATTTGGAAGTTTGAACTACACGGCCGACATCCGCGGAGACTTGATCTTCGATGGATTCGAGCCACAGCCGGGCGCGCCGCACTGTCGCGATGGGTATGACCTAGCTCTGCCGCCGAACAGTACCCCAGAGGCCGCGCCCACATCAGCTCCGACCCTTAGTTCGGAGCCAACTGCGCCAATCGAGGACGGGTGGTTACACACTGCCATAGTCTCAACGGCGATCGAGCCAAACACCGAACCATCCGCGCCCCTGCCAATTGAATCCGATTGGGCGCCGATCATGGAATTCACCGCCGCAGATATCTTTCAGCACTCGCCCTTCGGCGACATCCTGAATACACTAAGTTCTCTCTCTTTATCAGGAGAGCCCTGGCCGGATTATGGCCAACAGGATTGGGATGCGGACGATGAAGAAATTCGACGCCCACCCACCACCCACTTCGTAGCCACTGTCGATGATTTAACTGACATGCTCGACTTTGACTCCGAAGACATCGACGGTATGGACGACGATGTAGGAGACGAACATGAACCAGCACCTATAGGGCACTGGAAAGCCACCTCATCATATGACATATACATGGTGGATACACCCAACGAAGGCAATGGCGACGAGATAGCGGAGGATGACCCCTCCAAGAAGCAACCCAAGCGCCGACGTCAGCGGCGCCGCTCTAAGTCCCGCAAAAGCAAAAGTGCTGATACCGGCACAGGAGATAATAATACTCCAGATAGTGCCGAAGACAACAACAATCCCCTCCAGCAAGATTTAGAGCAGGAGGATGAAGGAGCCAGCACTCCGGAGAGAGCGGCAGATGGAGAGGAGGAGGATGATCACATGACCCCCTCCGAAGGAGGCAAGCCTCGGCGACGATGAATTCGCCGTCCCAGAGGATACCGTCGAACAAGAGCGCCGGCTTATGGCCACGGCAAATAGCCTGAAGAAAAAGCAGCAGCAGCTTCAAGTTGATCAAGATCTGCTAGCTGACAAATGGACTGAAGTCCTCACGGCTGAGGAATATAAACTAGAGCGTCCCTCCAAGAGTTACCCAAGGCGCAGGTTACTTCCCCGACTGGAGGAAGAAGCGTATGATATGGCTGATCGGCCACCTCATGGCCGCGATAGAGAGGCATTCCAGCCAAAAGCTCAGCCTCCACCCCAACGCCATTCAAATAAAAAGGCATGGGGAGATAAGCCAGACCTGCGAGACATATTGGAGGACAAGGAAAAGCATTCAAGATCGATCTACGGATCACGAGGGCGCACCACTCTGCGAGACGACAAACGTCACGCCGGATACAATAAAAGAAAATCCGGCCGGGCCAAACACAGCGGGCAAGACCCATTCGAGCTGCGTCGCGATATAGCCCAATACAAAGGCGCCGCACACCCCTTATGCTTCACAGACGAAGTAATGGAACATCAATTCCCAGAAGGTTTCAAACCTGTAAACATTGAATCATACGATGGCACAACAGATTCCGCAGTATGGATTGAGGATTTTCTCCTCCACATCCACATGGCCCACGACGATGACTTACACGCCATCAAATACCTCCCACTAAAGCTCAAAGGACCAGCGCGACATTGGCTTAATAGCTTGCCAGCGGACTCCATTAGCTGTTGGGAAGATCTGGAAGCTGCATTCCTCGACAACTTTCAGGGCACTAATGTGCGACCACCAGACGCCGATGATTTAAGCCACATAATTCAGCAGCCAGAAGAGTCGGCCAGACAATTCTAGACTCGGTTCCTTACAAAGAAAAATCAAATCATCGACTGTCCGGACGCGGAGGCCTTAGCGGCTTTCAAACACAACATCCGAGACGAGTGGCTAGCCCGGCACCTTGGTCAGGAAAAGCCGAAATCTATGGCAGCTCTCACGACGCTCATGACCCGCTTTTGTGCGGGAGAAGACAGTTGGCTGGCTCGCAGTAATAACGTATCAAAGAACCATGGTACCTCAGACACCAAGGATGGCAATAGCATGTCACATCGCAACAAGCATAAGCGCCGCATTACCAGCGAAAATACCGAGGATACGACAGTCAATGCCGGATTCAAAGGCTCTAAACCCGGTCAGCGGAAAAAGCCATTCAAACAAAGTACGCCGGGTCCGTCCATCTTGGACCGTATACTCGATCGCTCGTGTCAAATACACGGCACCCCAGACAAGCCAGCCAATCACACCAACAGGGATTGTTGGGTGTTCAAGCAGGCCGGCAAGTTAATTGCCGAAAATAAGGACAAGGGGCCGCATAGCGATGACGAGGAGGAGCCCCGGCAGCCGCACACCGGAGGACAGAAGAGGTTTCCCCCTCAAGTACGGACGGTGAACATGATATACGCAACCCAAATCCCCAAGAGGGAGCGGAAGCGTGTGCTCAAGGACGTATATGCATTGGAGCCAGTCGCCCCAAAGTTCAACCCTTGGTCCTCCTGCCCGATCACCTTCGATCGCAGGGACCACCCCACTACTATCCATCATAGCGGATTCGCCGAACTGGTCATAGACCCAATCATCGACGGATTTCACCTCACTCGAGTCCTTATGGACGGCGGCAGCAGCCTAAACCTGCTTTATCAGGACACAGTGCGCAAAATGGGTATAGACCCCTCAAGGATCAAACCCACGAAAACGACCTTTAAGGGCGTCATTCCAGGTGTAGAGGCCCATTGCACAGGCACAATTACACTGGAAGTGGTCTTCGGATCCCTGGATAACTTCCGAAGCGAAGAGCTAATCTTCGATATAGTCCCGTTCCGCAGTGGCTATCACGCGCTGCTTGGGCGAACCGCATTTGCTAGATTCAATGCGGTACCGCATTATGCATACCTCAAGCTCAAGATGCCAGGACCTCGTGGGGTTATTACAGTCAATGGAAACACAGAGCGCTCTCTCCGAACAAAGGAGCACACCGTGGCCCTCGCAGCAGAAGCCCAAATCAGCGTCTCAAGGCAATCATCCAGTTCGGCGCTTCACAGTCCGGACACCTTGAAGCGCGCTCGGGGCAATCGGCAAATAGACCGCCTGGCACGATCTGATCTCGCGTAGCAATACGGCGGCCACCCCAACCCCAGCCCAGCGTCGAAACTCGTGCCGCGCGTACATAATTACGCATTAAAAATACCATGGGCACAGGTGGAGAGGGGGGCACAACTGCGGCACGTCCCAAAACGCGTCCTAAGCCGCACTAGGGGCTTCCCGTTTGGTTATTTTGCTTTCTCTTTCAGGACCTTAATCTCTGGAAACACTGTCCGGTAGCACTATTGCCAAACACATGATGCAGCAACCAAGGAGGCAGACAGCTACGTTATACCATGGAATTCCCAGGTTGATTACAGTAACGAATGAAATATTCAATTCAATATCATTCCTCAGCTTGCCCTTGGAAGGGACATAGTCCTACTCTTTGCTTATCGCACTATCTGTATCACTCTGCCTTAACACAATTTTTTAATAAATAATGCATGACATTACGACTATTATTGCATTCTTGTTATATATATATATATATCTGTGTGTTCATTAATGATGCCTTGCAACCGTACACTCTGGTACGGCCAATACACCAGGGGCTTACGTACCCCACAATGCGGTGTGAAAAGTCCGAACACTTTCACAAGTGTGGTACCCCGAACTTATAGCATTATATGCATCAGCTCTGAATCATGTCTTTGGTCAAATGTTGGGTTTGCACGGCTCCTATGTTTTGGTACCTTATGTTCCGCTCTATCGGCTAAGGTAGCGCTAGGAGAACTACTGCGATTGCGCCCCGGTTCTGCTGGGCTGAGCACCTCCGTAGAGAAAGCTAAAACTGACTGTCATGATAAGGCGAGAGACTGGTCGCTGTTCAGTGAGGTTTTTCGAGTCCCTAAAGACTTATGCCGCTTAGGGCGAGGGGCCAGCTCTGTCCGGCTTACAGGCGTGTATCGCGCCCCGAATTCGGCCCTCCGAATACCAGGGGCTTCGCCAAAATTTAAAAATTATAGAATTCTATGGCTAAGTGAGAGTGATAAAGCATTATTAGTCCAGTTGCCTTGTTCGTTGTGCTGAGCACCTCCCTCGAAGGACCCAAATATGGGAACAAGAGTGCTCAGGTTTATCCCGAACACCCCAGCACTTGTGGCATGGGGGCAGAAGCCGAGGACTAGCCATCTCTTAGATTGGATAAACAACCAAATAGAAGGTAATATTTTAAATTGAAACAAGCGCATATGAAACAAGTTTTCATAAATACAGGATAAAACAAGCAAGTTCACTCAAATATTACATCTTTCGAGCACTCATCCGCGATGAGACGGGCACCCGGCAGAACACCCTCGTAGTACATCTCAGGGTGGCGGTGCTCCTTGCCCTCTGGCGGCCCATCCTTGATCAGCTTCACGGCGTCTAGCTTGACCCACTGCAATTTCACACGGGCGAAAGTCCGGCGTGCACCTTCAATGCAGACGGATCGCTTGATGACATCCAGCCGCGGGCAGGCATCCACAAGCCGCCTCACCAGGCTGAAGAAGCTGTTCGGAAGGGCATCGCCAGGCCACAGCCGGACTATAAAACTCTTCATGGCTTGATCGGCCGCCTTATGTAGCTCGACCATCTGCTTCAGCTGGTCGCTCATCGGCACCGGATGTTCGGCCTCAGCATACTGAGACCAGAACAGCTTCTCCGTCGAGCTTCCATCCTCGGCCTGGTAAAATTGTGCGGCATCGGACACACTGCAGGGCAAATCTGCGAATGCTCCTGAAGAGCTCCGGATCCGGGTAAGAAATCGGTAATTTACTTTTACATGCTTTCTTTGCATATAGAAAGCCTTACCCACCGCTATCTTCTTCATCGCGTCGATCTCTTGGAGGGCCTTTTGGGCTTCGGCCTTGGCACTTTTTACACTCTCGAGGGCCGCGGCAAGCTCAGACTCCCGCGTCTTGGAGTCAAGCTCCAACGCCTCGTGCTTCGCCACAAGAGCCTGGAGCTCTTGCTGCACCTCGCCCACCTGAGACTCGTGCCTCTCTCACTCAGTGCACTCCTGGGCCGCTTTCTCTTCAGCCTGGGCTAGCGCTTGCTTCAGGGTCGCCACCTCGGTCGTGGCCCCTGGCAAACATACAATGATCCTGTCATTTTGCAATCGCGCCCTTTTTATATACACATCTATAAACGGGGTATTACTTACCCTTGTTCTCCTCGAGCTGCCTCTTGGCAAGGCCGAGCTCCTTCCGGGACCCCTCGAGGGCCTGCTTCAGTACGGCGACCTCCGCTGTCTGTGCGGCGGACGCCAGCAGCGAAGCCTGCATATGCATATTAACATACTTATATTAGACTCCTGCGATATTATTTGATCCTCTGTTCGGCTTTTCTTTGTGAACACCGAACAGAGCATCAGGGGCTACTGTCTATGCGGTAATATTTCTACTACATTTTAAAACACTTACGTCGAAGCCTGTTAGAAGGCTGGCACAAGCTTCAGTCAATCCGCTCTTGGCGGACTGAACCTTCTGGATCACCGCACTCATGATAGTGCGGTGCTCCTCGTCGATGGAAGCGCTGTGAAGCGCTTCCAACAGATTGTCCGGTGCCTCTGGATGGACGGAGGTCACCAACACAGGCGTCTCACCCCTCTTAGAAGGATGCCGCCTGCCCGAGCCCGGAACCGCTGGAGGGTCCAGCGCGGTGTTCGGCTGAGGGCCCAACTCGGAGCTCTCAGGGGCCCCGTCCCCTCGGCTCCCGGAGTCTAGAAGGTCGCCTTGAGGCGCCTCCGGGGTTGTCTCCCCTCGATCCGGTGCCTCTTGAGACAACACCTCGGCGTCGTCGGCAGGATGAGGGGAGGTGGCGGTCGGGACTGGATCGCTATCCATGTCCGACAAGCCCAAGGAGCCGTCCGATGATACATCGAAGCTGGCTCGTGGCGGCTTGCATAATTGCGTTCGACGTTAGAGAAAGCAGTGTGACAAAGGAATCCTATGAGTTACTCTAGTATCCGAATACTTACGATCTCCCCGGGGGTTTGACCCTGGGAACCACTCGTCTTTGCCTTCGTCGGCGGCGGTGGAACTGTCCGGAAGGAGAGCCTTCCCTTCTTGGACCCTCTGGCCTCCCTGGTTGGGGCGGCCTTCCTTTTCTTGTCCCCCCCAGTCAGTGGGGGAGCATCTTCTTCTTCCTTTTCCTCGTCTTCGGGGGAAGAGTGCGCCGCAGAGTCATCGGACGGTGAGTCCGACGACGCTTGGCGTCGGGAACTCTTTCGAGTTCCCTTGGCCTTCTTGGTCTTCTCCCGCACCGTATAAGGGGCCGGAGTCAACATCTTCGTCAGAAGATCGTCTGCGGGGCCTTCGGGCAAGGGAGCCAGACAGTCGAGCTGTCCGGCCATTTTCTGCCAGTCCTGTCAAAGATACGGGGGTTTAGATCCCGCACAGAGTCAATCTATATAAAATAAGTATCCTGTGAAAGGTAAAGCAGCTTACCGCACTGGCTTGGCGCTTCGCGCTGAATCCGCGATCCTCAGTGATAGGGGGGGACCTCGGCGCTTTTGAACAACACCCTCCAGGCATCTTCATGAGTCGTGTCGAACTGCCTGTTCAGAGTTCGGTGCTGCGCCGGATTGAACTCCCACAAGTTGAACTCCCGTTGTTGACACGGGAGTATCCGGAGGATGAGCATAACTTGGACTATGTTGACAAGCTTGAGCTTCTTGTCCAGCATGTTTTGAATACATGATTGGAGTCCGGTCAGATCTTTCGAATTACCCCAAGACAGGCCCTTCTCTTTCCAGGAGGTGAGCCGCATGGGGATGCCAGATCGGAACTCGAGGGCCGCTGCCCATGCGGGGTCGCGCGGCTCGGTGATATAGAACCACCCCGATTGCCACCCCTTTATGGTTTCCACAAAGGAGCCCTCGAGCCATGTTATGTTGGGCATCTTTGTAACGCCCCGAGACCGATGTGCCAGGTGTCGTCTAGTTATTTGCTGTTGTTGCCATGTCATTGCTTGCGTGTCATGCATTGCATATCATGCCATCATGTGCATTTCATTTGCATACATGTTTGTCTCATGCATCCGAGCATTTTCTCCGTTGTTCGTTTTGTATTCCGGCGCTCCGTTCTCCTTCGGTGGTCATTTCTACCTTCTTTTCGTGTCCGGGTGTTAAACATTTCCGGATTGGACCGAGACTTGCCAAGCGGCCTTGGTTTACTACCGGTAGACCGCCTGCCAAGTTTCGTATCTTTTGGACTTCGTTTGATGCTCCAACGATTAACCGAGGGACCGAGAAGGCCTCGTGTGTGTTGCAGCCCAACACCCTTCCAAAGTGGCCCAAAACCCACCTAAACCTGTTCCATCATCTCGGTCGTTCGATCACGATCGCGTGGCCGAAAACCGCACCTCATTTGGAGCTTCCTATCTCCCTCTACCTCTATAAATAGACCCCTTCATTTTCGTTTTCGGATCTTTTCCCCGAAACCCTAGATCTTCCTCCTCCACGCGCCGGACACGTCCACTCCGCCACCGGACATGTCCGCCGGCCACCTCACCCCGGCCAATCGCGTTGTGCCACGTCATCGCCTCCTCCGCCTCAGCCACTCAGCGCGCGCCACCTCATCCCGCGTCGCCTCCTCTCTCTTCTCGCCACCGCGCTGGCCCGCAGAGCCCAGGCGGGGCCCGCCCGGCCCGGATCGCCATCGCGCCGCCGCCCGAGGCCCGAGGCCACGTCACCCGCGCCGCCTTCGTCCTCCCGTGCACCGGCGCCCGACGCCGCAGCTCGCCGCTGCGCTCGCCGCCGGTCGCCGCCTCCACCACGCGACTCCACCGCGCCGCCTTGCTCGCTGCCCCGCCGCGCCAGCTCCGCCGGAGGCCGCCGCCCGCTATACCTCGCCTCGCCTCTTTCAAGCTCCGGCCACCACGGACATGAATTCCGGCAAGAGCGCCGCCGCCTCGAAATCCGCGCTGGATCTGGATCTGAAACCCCCTCGGTTGACTTTCTCGTCCCTAACCCTAATTATCTTGCATACTTTGACTTGTTGTATCTTTGCATCCGTAGCTCCGATTCAAGCATATAGCATATCAAAATGTTCATATCAAAGAGTACATCATTTCATCTCATTGCATCATTTTCATTTGAGTTCATCTTGATGCCCGAAATGCTGTTAGAAGAGTGCTACTTGAGATAATTGTCAGATATGCTGCTCCATTTAGATATTTGTCATTTTTGCCATGATTATTGTGTGCATGATATGCCCATGAGCTCTACATGTGTTTTGTTAAGGGTTTTGCCATCTTTCCAGAGGTGCAACCCATGTATTTTTGTGATGTGTGTGGTAACTAGCACAAGCTTGCAAAGTGAGGCATTCGCTAATGCTGATTTCAGGGACTTAGCATTTCCACTAAGTCCTTGACCTGTTTATCTCATTATGCCATATGTTCATGTTGTTTCCTAGTGATCCGTGCCTCTTTTTAGGATGATCAGTAAGGATGTTTTGTTAATCCTGTAGTGCTCTATCCATCCATGTCCTTGTTTGCAATTATGGAGCACCCTAGCTTGAGTCAATCGAGCTCTACTTTTGCTATTTCGTGAATCTGGGCAGATTGTCTACTTGTTAGCGATTTTGCCGAGGATGTTGTAGTTGATCCGTGCATGCTATGTTATTGTTCTTGCCATGTCTAGCTTGTATAATGTGTATTCTTGATGGGTGTATGCTTAGATTGTCATGACTTGCTCTGTAGTGAGTGCATCGAGCTCGTAAACATGCCTACTTGATATCTGTTTCAACATGCTTCAGTTTTCACTAAGTCTGTGATCTGTTTATGTTTTTGCCATGTTCACATGCTTGCAATTGTATTTTCTGATCCCTTTTGGCTCAAGGTCACTAAGGGACTTTTGTTAAGCTCTTTGACTAGCTCCACGCCATGCTTTACTTTGCCATGTTCAGGTCCTTTAGCATATAGTTTTGTTGCTCCAAAGTGTGCTACCGGATATGAAATTCCAGACAAGTGTTAATTTCACTAAGTCCGAGATCTGTTTACCATATGCATTTTTGCCATGCTTGTTTGAACCTGTTAATGGATGAATTGGCCGTAGCTCAGTGCTAGTCTTTTGTTAAACATCTTGAATTCATCCCTGCCATGCATTTTGTTGTCATGTTTGGGTGCTGTAGCTTGTTCATCTCATTGCATTTAGATGGCTACTTGCTGTAAATCGCAGAACGTGGCCATATTCGAATCGCTTGCCATTTCCAAACCGTAACTCCGATTCCGGTGATCTTTATATCATTTTCAAGCGATTTGATCTCATCTTTCCAGTGGCACACTTGGATTTCCAAGTTGAGGCCAGGTTCATGCATTCCTTGTCAAATCATGCATATGCATCGCATACCGCATCCCGCATATCATACCATGTTCATGTGTTGGTTGTTTACTATGTTGTGTGCTTCTTTCCGGTGTTTGCTTCTTCGGGTTGGATCCGGTAACATCGCGTTTGTGAGGACCCATTCGTCTACGTCCGTTTATCTTCTTCATGGACTCGTTCTTCTTCCATGTGGGATTTCAGGCAAGATGACCATCCCCTCGAAATCACTTCTATCTTTGCTTGCTAGTTGCTCGCTCTTTTGCTACGCCTGTGCTGCGATACCTACCACTTGCTTATCATTCCTCCCATATTGTTGAACCAAGCCTCTAACCCACCTTGTCCTAGCAAACCGTTGTTTGGCTATGTTACCGCTTTGCTCAGCCACTCTTATAGCGTTGTTAGTTGCAGGTGAAGATTGAAGTTTTGTTCCTTGTTGGAACATGGAGATGTTGTTCCTTGTTGGAACATGTTTACTTGTTGGGATATCACTATATATCTTATTTAATTAACGCATCTATATACTTGGTAAAGGGTGGAAGGCTCGGCCTTATGCCTGGTGTTTTGTTCCACTCTTGCCGCCCTAGTTTCCGTCATATCGGTGTTATGTTCCCGGATTTTGCGTTCCTTACGCGGTTGGGTAATAATGGGAACCCCTTGACAATTCGCCTTAAGTAAAGCTCTTCCAGCAATGCCCAACATTGGTTTTACCATTTTCCACCTAGCCTTTTCTTTTCCCTTGGGAGTCGCATTCCTGAGGGTCATCATTATTTTAACCCCCCCGGGCCAGTGCTCCTCTGAGTGTTGGTCCAACTGAGCGATGTCCAGGGCTACCAAGGGCAACTCTAGGCTGGCCTACCCAACGTCTGGCTCATCTGAGTGTGCCCTGAGAACGAGATATGTGCAGCTCCTATCGGGATTTGTCGGCACATTCGGGCGGTGTTGCTGGTTTAGTTTTACCCTGTCGAAATGTCTTGTAGAACCGGGATACCGAGTCTGATCGGAATGTCTCGGGAGGAGGTCTATTCCTTCGTTGACCGTGAGAGCTTGTGATGGGCTAAGTTGGGACACCCCTGTAGGGATTTGAACTTTCGAAAGCCGTGCCCGCGGTTATGGGCAGATGGGAATTTGTTAACGTCCGGTTGTAGAAAACCTGAAGTTGACCTTAATTAAAATACATCAACCGCGTGTGTTACCGTGATGGTCTCTTCTCGGCGGAGTCCGGGAAGTGAACACGATGTTGGAGTTATGCTTGACGTAGGTTGTTCTAGGATCACTTCTTGATCATAGATTTTCGACCGTGCTTTGCCTTCTCTTCTCGCTCTCATTTGCATTTGTTAGCCACCATATATGCTAGTCGGTTGCTGCAGCTCCACCTCATACCTTTTACCTTACCCATAAGCTTAGATAGTCTTGATGGCGAGGGTGCAAGATTGCTGAGTCCCCGTGGCTCACAGATACTTCCAAAACCAGCTTGCAGGTGCCGATGAGTCCGTGCAGATGACGCAACCAAGCTCAGGAGGAGCTCGATGAAGATCTTGTCCTTTGTGTTGTTTCGTTCTAGTTGATCAGTAGTGGAGCCCAGTTGGGGTCGATCGGGGACCTTGTCGCATTTGGGGTTCTTCTTTTAATTTGGTTCCGTAGTCGGACCTTGATTGTATCTGGTTGCTGTAATGCTTTATTCATGTAATTGTGTGAAGTGGCGATTGTAAGCCAACTATGTATCTTTTTCCCCTATTGTATTACTTGGGTTGTGTGAAGATCACCTCACTTGCGACATTGCTTTCAATGCGGTTATGCCTCTAAGTCGTGCTTCGACACGTGGGAGATATAGCCGCATCGAGGGCGTTACAAGTTGGTAATTAGAGCCTTCCCCGACCTTAGGAGCCCCCATTGCTTGATCATTTTTAGCAGCCGTTGTTGAGTCTAGAAAAATGTTTTGAGTCATCTAGGAATTATATATCAGAGAGTTTAGGAATTCTTTTTACTTCCCAGTCTCCTCATCGCTCTGGTAAGGCATCCTGACGTAGAGTTTTGACTCTTCTCTTCTCAAATTTCACTAAATTTTTTTTAGGATCACGCGGGTATCTTGGAATCGTTCCGATGGTTTTGTGACGAGAACATTGTCTTGGTGCCTCCTGTCAGGGGTTTTGTGGAAGTGTCCCGGGGAGTTGAGCTCTGAGGTGTTGTCGTCACAATTTTATCGTTGCAGTTCTGGAATACCTGAGTTTAGTATGACGACATCGAAAAATCTCTTTTATGCAGTTCATTGGTGAGATAACCTCGAGGCCACCCAGTACTGGGGAGGGAGTTCGGGAGTATTGACATAACTTGTATAACGGATGCTTTTCGAAGGTTGAGGTAGATGATTTCCGAAGGTTTCTTGGTTATGTGTTGAAGGATGGATACAGCTGGATGTAGGATTTGCTAGTTTGGGTGAGATATTATGCTTCCCCTGTATCCCCAACACCTGATTGCATAACCGGAAAATTTCGGGAGTTTATAAGTGGGAATTCAAGTAGCTCTTAGGATATCTTTCTGACGGATGTATGATATGAAATTGGGGTTCGACGTCTAGTGGTCCGCCTATTCACGGTCGGTTTTACAGTGGTCTCGTTGTGTCTTAAAGAGTCCTTGGCTATGCCGACTCGGGGACGCTTCATATGTCATGTGCACTGCCTTGTACATGATGGTGCTGTACGATCGAGCCCGTGTAGGCCCCACCACGAAAACTTCGGACGAAATCTCTATCATATGTTTGTTCTGGCTTATTTTGCAAGCCAATCCTTTGTTTTGTTTTTGAGTTGTGGTATTCGAGTTGCTTCGAAGTCAAGTGTTGATTCCATACCTTCCTCGAATGGTGTTCTCATACTCCGATGTGAATACCAATCCTTCATGATAATCAAGATTGTCATGTCAATCCTGTTCAACCGGTGTGCTTCTCTTCATGTGGATCCGATCATTTCAACATTCACAAGATCATTTATCAGTTCTTCTCAACGGTGCTCATTTCATCCGTCCCAAGGTGCCTTTGTTTTTTCCCACCCTCCCACCCTTTTTATTCAAGGACTCAGATTTCCTAATCAAGTGTCCATCCTATTCATGTGAAGCCTCTCCATTCCTTTCCCTTCAATGTTCTTACCCGGTGATTCTCATGAAGATACTAACGGAGCATCAAGTTCATCATTCTTCATTCTTTTTCTTCTTTGGTGGTTTCAAGTCAAGCTTTGTTGATCATACCCTTTCGTCATGTCAATGCTTTCTCATACCGGTGCAATTCTTAATCATTCACCTCTCGCTATTCATTTGTTCCGGAGTGCTGAAGATATTTTGAAGATTTGTGTTTTCACTTTGCATCCATTCAAGCTATTTCGAGGTCCTATCTTATTCAAGCCATTTAATTCAACCGGTGCAATCTCTCCTTCAAATCGTTCTATGGTGTTTCTTTTGAGTGGGCCCTAACCCACAGGTCTTTTCCCAGGATCTTACTTGACTCTTCTTATTTGTCCGGAGATATTATCAAATTCTTTTCCAAGTTTAACGTAAGAATGATTCATCATCAGTCATATGTTTTTCTCCAAGATCTTTCGAATTCTTGGCATCGTTGGCTCAACCTTTTCCATTCTTCATTCCGGAGTGCCTCTACAATTATTGTTGGTGTTTCTCGTCGTAATTCTCAGATTTTGAAGACCGAAGAAGAGTTTCTCTTTAATCTTGCTCCATTCTCTTCAAGATTCATGGTGCTAGCTTGTTGCCATCCTCTCATAATTATTTTCGATTGTGAGAATTTTTTTTCACCCATCAGGATATATTCAAGGGTATTTTCAGTTTGATTATCCGGAGCCCATCATTTCAGAAGACTTGTTCATTCTCAGCTTTCAGCTCTTGTTCCCCAAATTTCACCGGTGCATCAATCAAATATTCTCTAATCAGTTCATGATCTCTTCGTTCTCTTGTATCTAAACTCTCTCTTGTATCTCCGTTCATTTGCTAATTCTTACCGGTGATTCACCCCTTTACTTCGTTCGTTTTCAATTCTTACGGTGGTTCGTTCAAGACCTCTTCCCTGGTTATCATATCAATTCTTTCGTTTTTTTTTCAAATTCTACCGGTGGTTCGTTGAAGATTTTCCCAAGTTGCTCTATATCTATCTTAATTATTTCTACGAGAATAAGTAGTATGCCAATGTCATTGATTGTCATCAATTTAATTGGTGAAGGATGAGCATAACGTAATTCTTATTCTTGATTCACCCAAGTGATTAATTCTTTATTTCGGAGGCTCATCAAATTCTCGGTTCGAGATGCTTTATCTATCCTTTTCCCGGAGTTCCAAGTTCTCTCAATTATTTCACCACGGAGATTCATCTAAATCATTACAAGGATTCAACTTGTGTTTTCGACTTCTCTTTCCTTTCGTTTGACCATTCTTTTGTTTACCGGAGTTCTTCATCAAGGTGCTACAGGATGGTTCATCAGGGATTAAATTTCTTCTCGAAGTGTTCATTGAGATTCTTTTCAGAGGAGTTCAAGCATTCTTCATCTTGCAATCTGGAGTGCAATTTTTTTTCAACCGTATCTTTGGAGGTGGTATTATGCCATTCTTGATAATTTGAGTTCATGTTTCATGATTCACATGTTATTAAGAATGAGGTATTTTAAATCCATCAATCTCGTCATTGGAGTTACCTTGGGTTATATTTCACCTAAAGCTTTCCCTAAGGATTGTTGCTATCTATGGTGCTTATAATTGACCCAAGTTCTTCATCTATTCCCCCGGTGAAATAAGTTCTTGTCTTCTTGTTCATATCAATCCAATATATCGTTTCCGTTAGTGGCAGATTTTCACCTCTTGGTTTTGAGATGTTTTTCATAAGCCCACTTCAAGCCTATCTTTTTGGTGTGGATTGTTCCAACAACTCCGTGTGACCCTTCTCTTTAAGATGGTTGTCAGGTAGAAGATGTTGTTTTCTTCTCCGTTCTTTTGTTCCGTTGATACAACTTCTATTCTTTCGTTTCGGAGGCATTGTGTTCTTGTTCTCTTCAACCATCTTCTTGTTTTGTCAAGATCATGTTCTTTTCATGATTGTGAATTTAACCGGAGTGCCGTGCCCTCTTTTCAAGTTTTATCACCTTATCAAGTTCTTATTTAATTCCTTTTCTTTTCAACCGGAGTGCTGTCCGAATTTGTTCTTCCTTGTTCCTCTTTCCTAACGGAGTGTTTTCAACTCTGTTATTCTCTGTTGTTTTCTTTCTTGCAAGGCCTTAACCTTTTTTAGAGGTTCTTTGGTCTCACTCGTTTGTCAAAGAAGCAACTTAGTTTTACCTCTTCTCTCTTTCTTTTGTTTTTCCCTCCGGTGCCATTCTAGATCTCGGGACGAGATCCTCTCGTAGTGGTGGAGTGTTGTAACGCCCCGAGACCGATGTGCCAGCTGTCGTCTAGTTATTCGCTGCTGTTGCCATGTCATTGCTTGCGTGTCATGCATTGCATATCATGTCATCATGTGCATTTCATTTGCATACATGTTCGTCTCATGCATCCAAGCATTTTCTCCGTTGTTCGTTTTGTATTCCGGCGCTCCGTTCTCCTCCGGTGGTCATTTCTACCTTCTTTTCGTGTGCGGGTGTTAAACATTTCCGGATTGGACCGAGACTTGCCAAGCAGCCTTGGTTTACTACCGGTAGACCGCCTGCCAAGTTTCGTATCTTTTGGACTTCGTTTGATGCTCCAACGGTTAACCGAGGGACCGAGAAGGCCACGTGTGTGTTGCAGCCCAACACCCTTCCAAAGTGGCCCAAAACCCACCTAAACCTGTTCCATCATCTCGGTCGTTCGATCACGATCGCGTGGCCGAAAACCGCACCTCATTTGGAGCTTCCTATCTCCCTCTACCTCTATAAATAGACCCCTTCATTTTCGTTTTCGGATCTTTTCCCCGAAACCCTAGATCTTCCTCCTCCGCACGCCGGACACGTCCACTCCGCCACCGGACATGTCCGCCGGCCACCTCACCCCGGCCAATCGCGTTGTGCCATGTCATCGCCTCCTCCGCCTCAGCAACTCAGCGCGCGCCACCTCATCCCGCGTCGCCTCCTCTCTCTTCTCGCCACCGCGCCGGCCCGCGGAGCCCAGGCGGGGCCCGCCCGGCCCGGATCGCCATCGCGCCGCCGCCCGAGGCCCGAGGCCGCGTCACCCGCGCCGCCTTCGTCCTCCCGTGCACCAGCGCCCGACGCCGCTGCTCGCCGCTGCGCTCGCCACCGGTCGCCGCCTCCACCACGCGACTCCACCGCGCCGCCTTGCTCGCTGCCCCGCCGCGCCAGCTCCGCCGGAGGCCGCCGCCCGCTATACCTCGCCTCGCCTCTTTCAAGCTCCGGCCACCACGGACATGAATTCTGGCGAGAGCGCCGCCGCCTCGAAATCCGTGCTGGATCTGGATCTAAAACCCCCCTCGGTTGACTTTCTCGTCCCTAACCCTAATTATCTTGCATACTTTGACCTGTTGTATCTTTGCATCCGTAGCTCCGATTCAAGCATATAGCATATCAAAATGTTCATCTCAGAGAGTACATCATTTCATCTCACTGCATCATTTTCATTTGAGTTAATTTTAATGCCCGAAATGCTGTTAGAAGAGTGCTACTTGAGATAATTGTCAGATCTGCTGCTCCATTTAGATATTTGTCATTTTTGCCATGATTATTGTGTGCATGATATGCCCATGAGCTCTACATGTGTTTTGTTAAGGGTTTTGCCATATTTCCAGAGGTGCAACCCATGTATTTTTGTGATGTGTGCGGTGACTAGCACAAGCTTGCAAAGTGAGGCATTCACTAATGCTGATTTCAGGGACTTAGCATTTCCACTAAGTCCTTGACCTGTTTATCTCATTATGCCATATGTTCATGTTGTTTCCTAGTGATCCGTGGCTCTTTTGAGGATGATCAGTAAGGATGTTTTGTTAATCCTGTAGTGCTCTATTCATCCATGTCCTTGTTTGCAATTATGGAGCACCCTAGCTTGAGTCAGTCGAGCTCTACTTTTGCTATTTCGTGAATCTGGGCAGATTGTCTACTTGTTAGCGATTTTGCCGAGGATGTTGTAGTTGATCCGTGCATGCTATGTTATTGTTCTTGCCATGTCTAGCTTGTATAATGTGTATTCTTGATGGGTGTATGCTTATATTGTCATGACTTGCTCTGTAGTGAGTGCATCGAGCTCGTAAACATGCCTACTTGATATCTGTTTCAGCATGCTCCAGTTTCACTAAGTCTGTGATCTGATTATGTTTTTGCCATGTTCACATGCTTGCAATTGTATTTTCTGATCCCTTTTGGCTCAAGGTCACTAAGGGACTTTTGTTAATCTCTTTGAGTAGCTCCATACCATGCTTTACTTTGCCATGTTCAGGTCCTGTAGCATAGAGTTTTGTGGCTCCAAAGTGTGCTACCTGATCTGAAATTCCAGACAAGTGTTAATTTCACTAAGTCTGAGATCTGTTTACCATATGCATTTTTGCCATGCTTGCTTGAACCTGTTAATGGATGAATTGGCCGTAGCTCAGTGCTAGTCTTTTGTTACGCATCTTGAATGCATCCCTGCCATGCATTTTGTTGTCATGTTTGGGTGCTGTAGCTTGTTCATCTCGTTGCATTTAGATGGCTACTTGCTGTCCTTATGCCGCCCTAGTTTCCGTCATATCGGTGTTATGTTCCCGGATTTTGCGTTCCTTATGCGTTTGGGTAATAATGGGAACCCCTTGACAGTTTGCCTTAAGTAAAGCTCTTCCAGCAATGCCCAACATTGGTTTTACCATTTGCCACCTAGCCTTTTCTTTTCCCTTGGGAATCACGCTCCTGAGGGTCATCATTATTTTAACCCCCCCGGGCCAGTGCTCCTCTGAGTGTTGGTCCAACCGAGCGATGTCCGGGGCTACCAGGGCAACTCTGGGCTGGCCTACCCGACGTCTGGCTCATCTGAGTGTGCCCTGAGAACGAGATATGTGCAGCTCCTATCGGGATTTGTCGGCACATTCGGGCAGTGTTGCTGGTTTAGTTTTACCCTGTCGAAATGTCTTGTAGAACCGGGATACCGAGTCTGATCGGAATGTCTCGGGAGGAGGTCTATTCCTTCGTTGACCGTGAGAGCTTGTGATGGGCTAAGTTGGGACACCCCTGCAGGGATTTGAACTTTCGAAAGCCATGCCCGCGGTTATGGGCAGATGGGAATTTGTTAATGCCCGGTTGTAGAAAACCTGAAGTTGACCTTAATTAAAATACATCAACCACGTGTGTTACCGTGATGGTCTCTTCTCGGCGGAGTCCGGGAAGTGAACACGGTGTTGGAGTTATGCTTGATGTAGGTTGTTCTAGGATCACTTCTTGATCATAGATTTTCGACCGTGCTTTGCCTTCTCTTCTCGCTCTCATTTGCGTTTGTTAGCCACCATATATGCTAGTCGGTTGCTGCAGCTCCACCTCATACCTTTTACCTTACCCATAAGCTTAGATAGTCTTGATCGCGAGGGTGCGAGATTGCTGAGTCCCCGTGGCTCACAGATACTTCCAAAACCAGCTTGCAGGTGCCGATGAGTCCGTGCAGATGACGCAAACAAGCTCAGGAGGAGCTCGATGAAGATCTTGTCCTTTGTGTTGTTTCGTTCTAGTTGATTAGTAGTGGAGCCCAGTTGGGGTCGATCGGGGACCTTGTCGCATTTGGGGTTCTTCTTTTAATTTGGTTCCGTAGTCGGACCTTGATTGTATCTGGTTGCTGTAATGCTTTATTCATGTAATTGTGTGAAGTGGCGATTGTAAGCCAACTATGTATCTTTTTCCCCTATTGTATTACTTGGGTTGTGTGAAGATCACCTCACTTGCGACATTGCTTTCAATGCGGTTATGCCTCTAAGTCGTGCTTCGACACGTGGGAGATATAGCCGCATCGAGGGCGTTACAATCTTGCCCACCATGGCGCCTCCGCACCCCGCCTGGCGGCCGCCCACCACCTTCGGCTTGACCTTGAAGGTCTTCAGCCATAAGCCGAAGTGGGGCTTGATGCGAAGGAAGGCCTCGCACACGACGATAAACACTGAGATGTTGAGGAAAATAGAACATGAGCCCCCGTACGAATGGATGGAGAGGGAATCCCAGTCCACGGAGGAAATGGGTGAGGAATACTACCCTCTCATGGGGCCTGGGGGTGGGAATGAGCTTCCCCTCATCTGGGAGCCGGTGCGTGATGTCGTCGGGCAGGTATCCGGCTCTCCTCAGTTTCTTGATGTCTCCATCCGTGACGGGGGAGACCATCCACCTGCCTCCCGCTCCGGACATGGTTGGAGAAGGTTTAGGTGGGAAGTGCGGACTTGGGTGCTAGAGCTCGGGTGTGCGAAAATGGATGAGCAAAGGAGAACGAAGGCGTGGATAGAAAGGTGAATCCTTATCCCTTTATATGGGTGGACGAAACTAAGTGTCCCCACTTTCCTGGTAAAACTCGCTTATTCCCCAAGCGCCGTAATTGATGGCGCGGTTGGGTTACATACACCCGTATTGATGAGAATCCCGTAATAAGGGGACACGATCTCTGCTTTGACAAGACGTGTCGAAAAACTGCCTTGCGTTATGTGCGGGGCTGGTTAAAGGAAACAGTTCGAATAATCACCGGGCCATGACATAACGTCATACTATCAAGACAATTCAGCAAATTAGAATGGTGAAAATATTATTCTCTCTACGGTGGTATGTGGAATTTATTTTGCAGGGTCGGACACTATCCTCGTATTCAAGTTCTTCTGTGATGTATTCGGAGAAGGAACCCGCCTTGCAATGCCGAAGACAATACTGCACGCCGGACTCATCGTCATTGAAGCCTGGTTCAGGGGCTACTGTGGGAGTCCTGGATAAGGGGGTCTCCGGACAGCCGGACTATCTCCATTGGCCGGACTATTAGACTATGAAGATACAAGATTGAAGACTTCGTCTCGTGTCCGGATGGGACTCTACTTGGCATGGAAGGCAAGCTAGGCAATACGTATATGGATATCTCCCCCTTTGTAACCGACCTTGTGTAACCCTAACCATCTCCGGTGTCTATATAAACCGAAGGGTTTTAGTCCGTAGGACAACAATCACAACATACAATCATACCATAGGCTAGCTTCTAGGGTTTAGCCTCTCTGATCTCGTGGTAGATCTACTCTTGTACTACCCATATCATCAATATTAATCAAGCAGGACGTAGGGTTTTACCTCCATCAAGAGGGCCCGAACCTGGGTAAAACTTCGTGTCCCCTGCCTCCTGTTACCATCCGGCCTAGACGCACGGTTCGGGACCCCCTACCCGAGATCTGCCGGTTTTGACACCGACAAGGAGGATGACAATTACATGCCCCCTCCGAAGACGAGGCAAGCCTCGGCGATGATGAATTCGCCGTACCAGAGGATCCCATCGAACAAGAGCGCTTCAAGCGCCGGCTTATGGCCACGGCAAATAGCCTGAAGAAAAAGCAGCAGCAGCTTCAAGCTGATCAAGATCTGCTAGCTGACAGATGGACTGAAGTCCTTGCGGCCGAGGAATATAAACTCGAGCGCCCCTCCAAGAATTACTCAAAGTGCAGGTTACTACCCCGACTGGAGGAAAAAGCGTATGATACGGCTGATCGGCCACCTCGTGGCCGCGATAGAGAGGCATTCCAGCCAAAAACTCAGCCTCTACCCCGACGCCATTCAATTAAAAAGGCATGGGGAGATACGCCAAACCTGCGAGACATATTGGAGGACAAAGCAAAGCATGCAAGATCAATCTACGGATCACGAGGGTGCACAACTCTATGAGACGATAAACGTCACGCCGGATACAGTAAAAGAAAATCCGGCCGGGCCGAACAGAGTGGGCAAGGCCCATTCGAGCTGCGTCGTGATATAGCCCAATACAGAGGCGCCGCACACCCCTTATGCTTCACAGACGAAGTAATGGAACATCAATTCCCAGAAGGTTTCAAACCTGTAAATATTGAATCATACAACGGCACAACAGATCCCGCAGTATGGATCAAGGATTTCCTCCTCCACATCCACATGGCCCGCGGTGATGACTTACACGCCATCAAATACCTCCCACTAAAGCTCAAAGGACCAGCGCGGCATTGGCTTAACAGCTTGCCAGCGGACTCCATTAGCTGTTGGGAAGATCTGGAAGCCGCATTCCTCGACAACTTTCAGGGCACTTATGTGCGACCACCAGACGCCGATGACTTGAGCCACATAATTCAGCATCCAGAAGAGTCAGCCAGGTAATTCTGGACTCGGTTCCTTACAAAGAAAAATCAAATCGTCGACTGTCCGGATGCAGAGGCCTTAGTGGCTTTCAAACACAACATCCAAGATGAGTGGCTAGCCGGCACCCTGGTCAGGAAAAGCCGAAATCTATGGCAGCTCTCAGGACGCTCATGACCCGCTTTTGTGCGGGAGAAGACAGCTGGCTGGCTCACAGTAATAACATATCAAAGAACCATGGTACCTTGGATACCAAGGACGGCAATAGCAGGTAATGTCGCAACAAACATAAGTGCCGCATTAACAGCGAAAATACCGAGGATACGGCAGTCAATGCCAGATTCAAAGGCTCTTAACCCGGTTAGCGGAAAAAGCCATTCAAACAAAGTACGTCGGGTCCGTCCAGCTTGGACCGTATACTCGACCGCTCGTGTCAAATACACGGCACCCCAGACAAGCCAGCCAATCACACCAACAGGGATTGTTGGGTGTTCAAGCAGGCCGACAAGTTAATTGCTGAAAACAAGGACAAGGGGCCGCATAGCGATGATGAGGAGGAGCCCCGGCAGCCACACACCGGAGGACAGAAGTGGTTTCCCCCGCAAGTGCGGACGGTGAACATGATATACGCAACCCACATCCCCACGAGGGAGCGAAAGCGTGTGCTCAGGGACGTATATGCGTTGGAGCCAGTCGCCCAAAGTTCAACCCTTGGTCCTCCTGTCCGATCACCTTCGATCGCAGGGACCACCCCACTAGTATCCGTCATGGTAGATTTGCCGCACTGGTCCTAGACCCAATCATTGACGGATTTCACCTCACTCGAGCCCTTATGGATGGCGGCAGTAGCCTGAACCTGCTTTATCAGGATACAGTGCGCAAAATGGGTATAGACCCCTCAAGGATCAAACCCACAAAAATGACCTTTAAAGGCGTCATTCCAGGTGTATAGGCCCATTGCACAGGCTCAATTACACTGGAAGTGGTCTTCGGATCCCCGGATAACTTCCAAAGTGAAGAGTTAATCTTCGATATAGTCCCGTTCTGGAGCGGTTATCACGCGCTGCTCGGGCGAACTGCATTTGCTAAATTCAATGCGGTACCGCACTATGCATACCTCAAGCTCAAGATGCCAGGACCTCGGGGAGTTATTATAGTCAATGGAAACACAGAGCGCTCTCTCCGAACAGAGGAGCACATCGCGGCCCTCGCGGCAGAAGCGCAAAGCAGCCTCTCAAGGCAATCTACCAATTCGGCGCTTCAAAGCCCGGACACCTTCAAGCGCGGTCGGAGCAATCGGCAAATAGACCGCCTGGCGCGATCTGAGCTCGCGTAGAAATACGGCGGCTACCCCAACCCCAGCCCAACAGCGAAACTCGTGCCACGCGTACATAATTACGCATTAAAAATACCATGGGCACAGGTGGGGAGGGGGACACAACTGCGGTACGCCCCAAGACGCGGCTTAAACCGCACTAGGGGCTTCTCGGTTGGTCATTTTTCTCTTTTTTCAGGACGTTAATCTCTGGAAACACTGTCCGGCAGCACTATTGCCGAACACATGATGCAGCAACCAAGGAGGCAGACATCTACGTCATACCACGGAATTCCCAGGTAGATTACAATAACAAGCGAAATATAGTCCTACTCTTTGCTTATCGCACTATCTGTATCACTCTGCTTTAACACAATTTTTTGAATAAACAAAGCATGACATTACAACTATTATTGCATTCTCGTTATATATATATATATGTATATATATATATGTGTGTGTGTGTGTGTGTTCATTAACGACGCCTTGCAACCGTACACTTTGGTACGGCTAATACACTAGGGGCTTACGTACCCCACAATACGGTGTGAAAAGTCCGAACACTTTCACAAGTGCGGCACCCTGAACTTATAGCATTATATGCATCAGCTCCGAATCATGTCTTTGGTCAAATGTTGGGTTTGCCCGGCTCCTATGTTTTGGTACCTTACGTTCTGCTCTATCGGCTAAGGTAGCGCTAGGAGAACTACTGCGATTGTGCCCCGGTTCTGCTGGGTTCAGCACCTCAGTAGAGAAAGCTAAAACTGACTGTCATGATAAGGCGAGAGACTGGTCGCTGTTTGGCGAGGTTTTCGAGTCCCTAAAGACTTATGCCGCTTAGAGCGAGGGGCCAGCCCTGTCCGGCTTAAAGGCGCATATCGGGCCCCAAATTCGGCCTTCTGAATACCAGGGGCTTCGCCAAAATTTAAAATTATAGAAGAGTGATAAAGCATTATTAGTCCGGTTGCCTTGTTCGCTGTGCTGAGCACCTCCCTCGAAGGACCCAAACATGGGAACAAGAGTGCTTAGGTTTATCCCGAACACCCCAGCACTCGTGGCATGGGGGCAGAAGCCGAGGACTAGCCATCTCTCAGATTGGATAAACAGCCAAACAGAAGGTAATATTTTAAATTCAAACAAGCGTTGCATAGTGCATATGAAACAAGTTTTCATAAATACAGGATAAAACGAGCAAGTCTCACTCAAATATTACATCTTTTGAACACTCGTCCGCTATGAGACGGGCACTCGGCAGAACACCCTCGTAGTACATCTCGGGGTGGCGGTGCTGCTTGCCCTTCGGCGGCCCCTCCTTGATCAGCTTCACGGCGTCTAGCTTGACCCACTACAATTTCACACGGGCGAAAGCCCGGCGTGCACCTTCAATGTAGACAAATCGCTTGATGACCTCCAGCCGCGGGCAGGCCTCCATAAGCCGCCTCACCAGGCCGAAGAAGCTGTTCGGAAGGGCGTCGCCAGGCCACAGCCGGACTATAAAGCTCCTCATGACCCGATCGGCCGCCTTATGTAGCTCAACCATCTGCTTCAGCTGGTCGCTCATTGGCACCGGGTGTTCGGCCTCAGCATACTGAGACCAGAACAGCTTCTCCGTTGAGCTTCCATCCTCGGCCTGGTAAAATTGTGCGGCATCGGACACGCTGTGGGGCAAATCTGCAAATGCTCCTGGAGAGCTCTGGATTCGGGTAAGTAATCGGTAATTTCCTTTTACATGCTTGCTTTACATACAGAAAGCCTTACCCGCCGCTATCTTTTTCATTGCGTCGATCTCCTGGAGGGCCTTTTGGGCTTCGGCCTTGGCACTTCTTGCGCTCTCGAGGGCCGCGGCAAGCTCAGACTCCTGCATCTGAGTCAAGCTCCAACGCCTCGTGCTTCGCCACGAGAGCCTGGAGCTCTTCCTGCACCTCGCCCACCCAAACCTCATGCTTCTCTCGCTCGGTGCGCTCCTTGGCCGCGTTATCTTCGGCCTTGGTTAGCGCTTGCTTCTGGGTCGCCACCTCGCTCGTGGCCCCTGGCAAATATACGTTGATCCTGTCATTTTGCAATCGCGTCTTCTTTTATATATACATATCTATAGACAGGGTATTACTTACCCTTGTTCTCCTCGAGCTGCCTCTTGGCAAGGCCGAGCTCTTTCCTGGACCCCTCGAGGTCCTGCTTCAGTACGGCCACCTCCGCAGTCAGTGCGGCGGACGCCAGCAGCGAAGCCTGCATATGCATATTGACATACTTATATTAGACTCCTACGATATTATTTGATCCTCTGTTCGGCTTTTCTTTGTGAACACCGAACAAAGCATAAGGGGCTACTGTCTATGCGGTAATATCTCTACTACATTTTAAAACACTTACCTCAAAGCCTATTAGAAGGCTGGCACATGCTTCAGTCAACCCGCTCTTGGCGGATTGAACCTTCTCGACCACCGCACTCATAATAGTACGGTGCTCCTCGTCGATGGAAGCACTATGAAGCGCTTCCAGCAGATTGTCCGGTGCCTCTGGATGGACAGAGGTCACCAGCACAGGCGTCTTGCCCCTCTTAGAAGGAGGCCGCCTGCCCGAGCCTGGAACCGCTGGAGGTTCTGGCGGGGTGTTCGGCTGAGGGCCGAACTCGGAGCACTCAGGGCCCCCGTCCCCTCGGCTCCCGGAGTCCGGAAGGTCGCCTTGAGGCGCCTCCGGGACTGTCTCCCCTTGATCCGGTGCCTCTTGAGACAACACTTCGGGATCGTCCACAGGAGGAGGGGAGGTGGCGGTCGGGACTAGATCGCTATCCATGTCCGACGAGCCCAGGGAGCCGTCCGATGATACATCGATGCTGGCTCGTGGCGGCCTGCATAATCATGTTCGGCGTTAGGGAAAGCAGTGTGACAAAGGAATGCTATGAGTTACTCTGGTATCCGAATACTTACGATCTCCCCAGGGGCTTGGCCCTGGGCAACCACTCATCTTCGTCGGCGGCGGTGGAGCTGCCCGGAAGGAGAGTCCTTCCCTTCTTGGACCCTTTGGCCCCGCCAGTTGGGGCAGCCTTCCTTTTCTTGTCTCCCCCGCTTGGGCGGGGGGGCATCTTCTTCTTCCTCCTCGTCTTCGGGGGAAGAGTGTGCCGTAGAGTTATCGGACGATGAGTCCGATAACACCTGGCACCGGGAATTCTTTCGGGTTCCCTTGGCCTTCTTGGTCTTCTCCGGCACCTTGTAAGGAGCTGGAGTCAGCATCTCCGTCATGAGAGCGCCCGCAGTGTCTTCGAGCAAAGGGGCCAGACAGTTAATCTGCCCCGACGTCTCCACCCAGTCCTGTCAAAGGCATGGAGATTAGACCCCGCACATAATTAAGCTAGGGGAAATAAATGTCCTATGGGACGTATTGAACTCACCGAACGCGCTAAGCGCTCAGTCCGTCGTCCTCGGCGAGAGAAGGAGGGACCTCGGCGCCCTTGAACAGCACCTTCCAGACGTCCTTGTGCGTCGTATCAAAGAGCTCGCTCAGAGTCTGGTGCCGGGCCGGGTCGAACTCCCACAAGTTAAAATCTCGTTGTTGACATGGGAGGATCCGGCGGATGAGCATAACCTGGACTATGTTCACAAGCTTGAGCTTCTTGCTTGCCATACTCCGGATACATTTCTGGAGTCCGTCCAGCTCCACCGACGAACCCCACGACAAGCCCTTCTCTTTCCAGGAAGTGAGCCGTGTAGGGAATCCGGATCGAAACTTGGAGGCTGCCGCCCACTTGACATCGCGCGGCTCGGTGATGTAGAACCACGTTGATTGCCACCCCTTTATGGTTTCCACAAAGGAGCCCTCGAGCCATGTTACGTTGGGCATCTTGCCCACCATGGCGCCTCTGCACTCCGCCTGGCGGCCGCCCACCACCTCCGGCTTGACATTGAAGGTCTTCAACCATAAGCCAAAGTGGGGCTTGATGCGGAGGAAGGCCTCGCACACGACGATAAACGCCGAGATGTTGAGGATGAAGTTCGGGGCCTGATCATGGAAATCCAGGCCGTAATAGAACATGAGCCCCCGTACGAATGGATGGAGAGGGAATCCCAGTCCATGGAGGAAATGGGTGAGGAATACTACCCTCTCATGGGGCCTGGGGGTGGGGATGAGCTGCCCCTCATCTGGGAGCCGGTGCGCGATGTCTTCGGGCAGGTATCCGGCTCTTCTCAGTTTCTTGATGTCTCCATCCGTGATGGGGGAGACCATCCACCTGCCTCCCGCTCCAGACATGGTTGGAGAAGGTTGAGGTGGGAAGTGCGGACTTGGGCGCTAGAGCTCGAGTGTGCAAAAATGGATGAGCAAAGGAGAATGAAGGCGTGGACAGAAAGGTGAATCCTTATCCCTTTATATGGGTGGACGAAAATAAGTGTCCCCACTTGCTTGGTAAAACTCGCTTATCCCCCAAGCGCCGTAATTGATGGCGCGGTTGGGTTACCCACGTCCGTATTGATGAGAATCCCGTAATAAGGGGACACGATCTCTGCTTTGACAAGACGTGTCGAAAAACTGCCTCGCGTTATGTGCGGGGCTGGTTAAAGGAAACGGTCCGAATAATCACCGGGCCATGACATAACGTCATACTATCAAGACAAGTCAGCAAATTAGAATGGCAAAAATATTATTCTCTCTATGGTGGTATGTGGAATTTATTTTGCAGGGTCGGACACTATTCGGAGAAGGAACCCGCCTTGCAATGCCGAAGACAATACTGCGCGCCGGACTCATCATCATTGAAGCTTGGTTCAGGGGCTACTGAGGGAGTCCTAGATTAGGGGGTCTCCGGACAGCCGGACTATCTCCATTGGCCGGACTGTTAGACTATGAAGATACAAGATTGAAGACTTCGTCTCGTGTCCGGATGGGACTCTACTTGGCGTGGAAGGCAAGCTAGGCAATACGGATATGGATATCTCCTCCTTTGTAACCGACCTTGTGTAACCCTAACCCTCTCCGGTGTCTATATAAACCGAAGGGTTTTAGTCCGCAGGACAACAGCCACAACATACAATCATACCATAGGCTAGCTTCTAGGGTTTAGCCTCTCTGATCTCGTGGTAGATCTACTCTTGTACTACCCATATCATCAATATTAATCAAGCAAGACGTAGGGTTTTACCTCCATCAAGAGGGCCCGAACCTGGGTAAACATTGTGTCCCCTGCCTCATGTTACCATCTGGCCTAGACGCACAGTTCGGGACCCCCTACCCGAGATCCGCCGGTTTTGACACCGACAAGGACTATGTGGCTGTTGAGGAGGAAGTCAGCTCTAAGAAGAAGGTACTGAAGAAAGTGTATGGCACAACTACTGCAACAAAGCCAGGGTTGAACAAGAAGGCACTAGCAAAAAGTGTTCCTATGTCTAAGGCCAGAACCTCCACTTAAGAAACTATGGAGTTCACTCTTGAACCCAAAGAGGTTGGAGATGGCAGGAAGAGGAAGGAGAGGGTCAAGAAGACCATTGCCAGAGTTATTGGCAAGTCCTCTATGATGAGAGTTTCTGATGAAGAAGAGGAAGAGGATGATGCACCACCACCCAAGTCCCAGAAGCTCATGGGAGATGCAATCAAGTCAGGGGCAATCACATCAAAGCCCAAGACTGCTCCCAAGGCTGCTGCTCAAGCACAGAAGCCTTCTAAGCCCAAGAGAAGCACCAGAAACATCCCAGCTGAAGAAAAGAACAAGGCCCAGTGCCTGAAGTTGAAGAAGAAGATGCAGAGGCCCAAGTGTTGAGAAAACTAAAACCAAAGATTCCAGACCACAATGACACTCAGCCAGTGGCAGAGGACATGAACATCAGAAATGATGCAGGATTGAGACTCTGGAGACAGTCTGATCCCTATGATGTGAGGAGGAGAACTGCTGTGGACTACAGGTTCCACACCAAAGAACAACAAGACTTCTATGAGACCATTCTCCTTGAGAAGAAGCCAATTGTCTGTGATATGAAATGGGTCGATTGGGAATTCATTGATGAGAATGAAGACTTCTTCCCAGGTGTACATGAAAGCTTCAAAGCTTGTGGAGTTAATGATTTTATTGGACAGAAGCTCACCAAATGGAATGATGAGCTAATCACGCAATTCTACTTCACTGCTCATTTTTATCCATATGGAAGGATAGTGTGGATGTCTGAAGGTACAAGTTACCGATCAACTTTTTAAGAATGGGCCAAGTTGATCAATAGCCCAGAAGAGCATGAGGATGATTTTGATGTGTATGCCAACACTATAAAAAAATACAGTTCCGTGATGATACATGTTTGTCACAGTAGGTCACGTTTTCTGTCATGCATGTACATCCATGACAAATTTATGACAAAATCAAGATAGTCATACATGTGCTGTCGTAGAAGTGTTCCATGACATTACCAAAATTATTATCACAGAAGTGTCCACTTCCATGACGATAAATCATGCGTCACAGAAGTGCTTTCGTCACCGACACATGGCATCCACCGTAACGGAATGCCGTTAAGCTATCGGGTCTGGTTTTGGATCCGCAGCCCGGACCAATGGGGATTTTCCACGTGTAAAATCATCATTGGTCGGAGGAAACACGTGTTGCCTCACCATTGGGACAGATGTCATCCACTCATTGGATAGGAGGCGCCTATGATAGGTCGACACGTGGCACGGCCCAACAGTGGCCCATTCGGGTGAAAAAGGCCGGCCCAGTAAAAAATAGCAGGCTGACCCATATAAGGCCTACTTGTGTCAAGTCCATTTAAGCCCACGGCCCATATGAGATGTGCCAATTCGGCCCGTCAACAGCCCGTTAAAGATTTGACACCATTGCAGCCCATCGTCAGTTCGAGCCTGTTAATAGCCCGCTATATATTTGGGCTCAATATCGGCCCGATGAGATTTTGGCCTGTTAACGGCCATTCAGTGGATGGGCCAATTTTCACAATGTACATCTTTCGGCCTTTTAGCGACCCATTTAAATATTGGGCTAATTTCCGGCCCGGTGTGTCTTTCAGCCTATTGACGACCCATAAATCAGTTGGGCCTTTTGTAGTCGGACCTGAGTTTCGGCCTTTTAGCGACCCATTTAAGTTTTGGGCCAATTTCCGGCCTGGTGTGTCTTTTAGCCTGGTGACGGCCCATATATCTGTTGGGGCATTTGTATTCGGACTTGAGTTTTGGTCTTTTAGCGACCCATTTAATTGTTGGGCCAATTCTCGGCCTTGTGTGCCTTTCAGCCTATTAACGGACCATAAATGAGTTGGGCCATTTGTAGTCGGACCTGAGTTTTGGCCTTTTAACGACCCATGCCCTTCATGGTCCAATACCAGCCCGGTTTTCTTTCGGCCTGCTAAAGGCCCACAACATAGTTGGGCCATTTACAATACGACCTGACTTTCGGCCTCTTAGCGGCCCATGCTCATGATGGTCCAATACAAGCCTGCTGTCTCTTTCGGCCTGCTAAAGGCCCACAGTATAGTTGGGCCATATGTAGCCCGAACTTAGTAACGACCTGTTAATGGCCCGTGAAATCAATTGGGCCCACCTGTTGCCCGCTTTGATGTTAGCCTGTTAATGACCCGGGAGTTAAGAGGGCCGACCATTAATTTTCGGCCTGGTAACGGCCCATTAACTTAATGGGCCCACTAAAGTTCGTACATGTCTTTAGGCCAAATTAGATAATTTGAGCCCATTACGACGAGCAATTATGCACAGGACCAAAACCAATCAAGCAAAGGTACGACATACAGGGAAAAACGTTGCACATCCAGCATATTACAGGAAATTACATCCACTAGGCAATCAAAGATTGATGCCAGTGCAAATAAATGAACATAACCTAATGATCTACAACGTCACAATCTGCAAGCTCAGCATGGATGATGCCCATAATCATGTGGGAAAGTTCTTGCTACTTTGCTACACTGTCTCTGAAAACATTGATTAGTTGTTGTGTCGCACGACTCTGCATCTCTGATTCCTCCACCATTTCCATCATTCCTTCAGCCATTAATTGGTTCACAAACATACATTTTTTCCATTACATTCGAAACATAGGATACTGAACAAATTCAGATGGCGATTTTGGCAGGCTTGTATTATTGATAGTTGAGAGTGTCTCGACCACTGCATCATAAAATAAATTAGGAGGGGAACCAAATAGATTAATCATGAGTTATTGGCATATTACCTGGCCTAGATTTATTGGAAAGAAACAATGGGGTAGCCTTGCTGTTTTCAGAGTTTGTCTTCTTATCTTCAGTAGCCTGCACCAAATTAAGACACTAGCATTGCTATCATTGGCCAAGTCAGATAATAGGAAAGCAACATTGGCACAACGAACGTTTGGGCAACTAGCCAACACCAAATTAACACAATATGGCACAACTATCATCAGCCAGGTAAGGTAATACGAAAGCAACATTGACACAATGAATGAATGGGCAACCAGAGCAGCACTACAATTCAGTAATGTGCATGATGTGAGATAGTACACTCATGCAGCTCAGTATGCAAAACTACTAGGCAGTTTTCTTCACAAAAATCAACATTGGCGCCTTTAACATTTTGCTACAACTAATTTTAGATCAAACAAAGGTTGGATTCACGCCGATTAACAAAATACACGCTGATGTAAAAACATAGTGATATACAACAGGTACTTACATATAAATTGGAGTATAGAGAATTCCTGCAAGAATCTTTCCTCACAGACGATACTAGTGCAGAAATTCTTCTATCTGTTAAGCTTATTTTCTAAAAGAGAGATGGGTAAGAAACATGTAGAAAATATGATCAGCATGCGATAAAAATTCATGATGCAAGGATTCACACACGCTTCTTATAATGGAGTTGACATATTTTTGCTGGACTGGAGCGGACTAGTTCTTTGGCCACTGGGATCTGCTTATTATCAGTAGGAGTTGGGTTTGTCTGTGCTGGAGTAGTATCTATAAAACTGGAGTTGGTTTATTATGTCCTGGCGTTTGGATCTTTTGGAAAGACCTGGTTTGTAACCGTTCAGATTCTAACATAGTCGTCTTCCCCTTGCATGCCTTGTATAGAAGAATGGTGCTTCAGTTATAAAACATGCTACAACAGAGAGATGGAATAGGTACCGAAGAATAGAAAGGCATGACATATTGACATGTATTCCCTCCTTCCGAAAAAATGGATGGGTCTAGGCGTATTTCAGTTCTATATACATCCTTTTTTATCCATTTCGGCAACATGTAATCCGGACGGAGGGAGTATGGTGTAAGAGCTAGGGATACGACAAGATAACACAGTAAAAAAACACTAGTTGAATGTAAAACTGTATGCTAGCGGAATACGCACAGAAAAAACTAAGGCAACATACACGCGTATGATTGGGAAACTAAGATGGCATTGCAACAGAGCACTAGAACAACACTTCAATGTAAAAAAACATGGTGTGGTAGACAGATGAAGTACGTACTGATGAATAACAATGCATAAGATATTTAGAAGCATGATGTCCAAATTAAGTAGATGGCATTGCGATAGAGTAGAATGACAGTACTTGAATTTGGAAACATGTTATCATGAATGGAATAGGTACTGAAAAACAGGAAGGCATGACATATTTACATGCATGATCAGCATGCTAAGCACATGGCATTGCAATAGAGTAGATACACTCCAGGACATTATATGCATGTTGTACCCATATCACAGGCCAAGTTAGAGCAAGGACCTTGTGGGGTGAAGAGGATTCAACATCTTTCTGCAAGTCTTCTGAAGAACTGCCTTTACATGTTCCATCATATTGGGTATCATTGACATCAAGTTTACTGGACTTTACATTGCTCCGTGAGGTTCTTGTGGATATATTAATGTGTGCAATTATATCTGACATGCATGGAAGACAACTAGTAGTTAGATTTATGTAATGAGTGCCTGTAGGAGACAACATAAATAGTAGGACTGGGGTTAACTAGTAGCAACAGGTCTCAAAAACTAAAGGGAGAACACATATGAAAGCTACAGAATATGTATCATTTGTACTCGAGATTAACTAGATGGCACACAGAAGTATTAAAGAACAACATAGGTAATACTATAAGTGGTATAATACTATAATCACCAGCCTGTGGGATAGCATTGGCTGATGGATGATAACTATGGAACAATGTTACCTAAAGAACAAGTATCATAGCTGAACTATGGAACATCATTAACTCCTGAACAAGACCCGTAAGAGATCAACATGAATATACAGTGAAATGTGATAATCTATTTTCCATGCTTAGGTGAATAACAAAGCCATAAATGTTGCACACAAGTAAGATGAGGGTACAACCTATCTGGCCGCCATCCATAGGAGTGAGCATCATGTGCTGACTTGTCGATGGCCCTGCAGTTGTTGTGGCTGTCCATGTCGGGCATGCGCATTCGATGCAGGAAACTGTCGAGTGGGGACTATAGCTCCCTTCTGGTGTATGCTTCCCATGTTGGAGCAGCTGTGGTGAGTCGGAAGACGGTGTGGCTGAAGATGCAGATAACGCATAATGTTAAGAACGACACATCTCTTTGATCTGAATAAATACACTAAGAGATCAACAACAAGGTACGAGAGTGGTCACACGTCTGTTGACTTAGACTAAATTGGGGTCACACGATTTTATTTTATTTCGTTACTATCCGATCTACGCCGGATGGCTTGATGGCCATCTTGTGCCTCCCGACTGACACTGTTAGGAATCTTCCCCAGAGAGCCAGCGACCAACGGCAGAGCAGCTTGCCCCCGCCGTCCGTGGCCCCGGCCAAAACCCGCTCCCCGCCCCACCGCACTGCCGTTGTTGCGCCGCTCCCGGGCCAATCCACAAAGACTCCCCGTCATCCAGATCCGGCGGCGGTAGTACCTTGAACCCACGCAACTCTAAGATAGCCATCTAAGCGCTGCTACCGCGGCGAACATGCGGCCCCACACCCTTACGTTAGACACCAGCCTACCGGCAGCCTAGGAGCTCCGATGCCTCGAGGTGTGTTGCTTCCAATTGGGAATCGATTGGCCCAGAATAAAAATTCAGACAACTGACGCCTAAATAAAGTGATTTGAGATGAGGGTGCGACCTATCTGGCGGCATGGTGAAGTAGGCAGGTCCAGCTGCCGAGTCGGTGAAGCCGGCGCGGTTGCGGTGGCCACCGGCGGCAGGGAATCAACAATGTCGCGACGGTCGACGGCTACGGGGAAGCAGCGCCGGGACTTTGGACGGATCCGAAGTTGGAGCCGCTCCAGTGCCGTGAACAACGGTAGGGGTGAATCGGCTCTGGTACGGTTCACGCGGCCGTCGTCGAGGTAGCTCCAGCATCTCGGAGTAAGAGGCACACAGCCCAGTGCACGACGGCAAGTGGACAGCGTCTCCGGCATTAGGTAGGAGGGCGGCTGTGAAATTGGTGCGGTGGGGGGCGCCACGGAGGAGGGGCTGAGGTTTCACGGCTCGGGAGAAGGGAGCATCCAGGGAGAAGGTGATTTGGCGCCCACGAGGTATGAATGGGGGGGGGGAATTGGGAGGGGAGTGGAACCATGTTTTACGGATGCATTTGTCTAAAATGTGAGGGGAGTTACAGTTCTACCCCTGCCATTAGGCTTCTCGGCTTGGGTATGTGTACAGAGGGTCGGGGATAGTAGAGTAACTTTGCTTCTCCCCAAATAGTGGGCGGGAGCGATTTCGGGCGAGGAGGGCGTGTTTTGAAATATAGTGGGCACAAGCAATTTCGGGCGAGGAGAGCGTGTTTTGAAAAAGTGGGCGCGAGCTATTTCGGGCGAGGAGAGCGTGTTTTGCTGACCATGGTTTATGAATTATTCGGCACATATGACTTCGCCTGAGGAGAAGGCGTGCTTGGTTGAAGTTACGAACCTACCCTCGATGCACAACGGACCAATTAATGTGTCTCCCACATAGGATGGTAATTTCGCGTCTCCCATTTATTTGCTTGGGCGAATTTCGCCGAGCAAGGATGTTTAATGGCCCGTTCAAAATTTGGGAGAACGAGTATCCACGTCTACCTTACCAAGTCGATTCGAATCAAATTTAGAAATATTAGCTTGCCACTTCTTTTTTAGATGGAGAGATGATGCTCGGGAATAATGTGTTTTTACATGCTCGTTGCTAGCGATTTACTATATGACAAATAGTTGAGCCACTCAAAAACGGGAATCAAACCCAAAATGATATATCTCGATTCAATGAAATAGCTCGTTCACCAGGTCAAAATAGTGAACTAAATCCAAAATTGAGCACCTCAATCGAATAGCATGTTGTACAGTATTATAGTACTCCATGGACATGTTGAAAGTCAAATTAATGAACTTGTTTGATATACGCATATATCCGTTCATGTGTGGATTGCAGGCAATATGTTCTCCAATTTAAATATTTGAACGCAAGTTTATATCGAAACATGGTTTATATCAGTCTTTGATGCATAAAACGCGACCTCCCTCCCTCCCTCTCTCTCTCTCTCTTTGTGTGTGTGCGTGGGGGGTCTTTCTAGTTCGCATGCATATATACTCATCTATAGGTCTCTCTCGCACACTATGTATGATTCTCTAGTCCAAGCTAGATATCTTGGGTGCACTCATCATACGCACACAAATTCCTTGGCTCGTTGCCCGTAACTCTCTCACGCACCACTCTGTCGTCTCGGAGCTCTTCCCCCTCTCTCTCAAACACTCCATCTACCTAGGTCACACATACACATGCATATCTCACTCGCACTCGATAGGCCCATCTAAAACTCTAATTCTCTACCTCGTTCTCTCTCCATCCCACACGCACACACACAATATCATGCCTAGCTAGCCAAGTATGATGGTTTCTCACTCAACTGTAGGCACACACAGTCCCCCTATATGTATATGACTAGCTAATCTTAGTCTCCATCACAAACATGTGCATGGTCTATCTCGATTTCTCTTGGGGCATCTTTCTATCGCGCACGCAGCTCCCTCAATCTCCCACCCATATAGTCCCCTCACGATCTCGAGGGGGTCCCTCTATCACAAACACACCCTCTCACCCTCCTCATGTGTCCATGTTCCCCATGTGTCCCTCTCGACCTTTGTTCCCTGTTGGCCAGAACTCTATTGTACATGTGCTATAGGGGTGTCTCTCTCCGTTGCAAACAATCACACAATAGCTATCTTCATGTATCTCCTCCCCTCGCTTTTCTATCTCGGAGATGCATGCGTGATATGTTCGCCTAAGAAACAAAAAAACATACACTCTCTAATTTATCGTTTGTTGTCACTTTCTCTTTCACACACATACTCTTTTTGCACACTTACTCATTCTCCTTCACACGCACTTGATCCCTCTTGACTTAGGCACTCTCCTCGGTCCATAGCATATTGATTTATTGAAAAGTCAAACATCACAAAGATTGACCATGTACGTGGAGAAAAACAATACCATCTGGAACGGCAAACATATACCATTAGATTCACCATGAGATGTAGTTTCGTATGATGTATCTTTGGTATTGAAGATATAAATAACATTTGCGTAAGCCTGATCAAAGTTTCCAAAGTTTGACTTCTAAAAAAATTACATGCACTGCATTATCGAGTGGATGGAATATCTCTTTCCCCCTCTCAGCTATGTGACGCACCACTCAGCCTTATCAGGGCTCCTCAATCTCTCTCAAACTTTATATCTCCCCGGTTCACACATACACATGTCTCGCTCGCGCTATACATATAGACCCATCCAACACTCTCCACCCTTGTTCTCTCTCTATGTGACATGCACCCCCCTAATAAGTACCATAATCCCTCACTCCATCATAGGCGCAAGCACTCCCCCCCTAAGTATGATTATCTCTCACTAGCCATCAGGAACACACGTATTGTCTCCTTCCATCCATACGTCTATCTCGATATCTCTCGTGGTATCTTCTATCGCGCACACACCTTCTCAGTCGATCTCCCACCCATGTAGTCCCATCACGATCTCCAGGGGATCTCTCTATGACAAACATACACTCTCTCCTCCCCATGTCTGCATTTTCTCCGTACGTTTCTCTCGACCTCTCTCCCTTGTTTGTCAGACCCCTCTTGGCCACGTGCTAGGGGTCTTGCTCTCTCGGTTGCAAACAACCACACACTATCTCCTCACCCTGCTTCCGTTGTCGAAGATGCATGTGTGATATGTTTGAATAAGACGCACATGTTTTTTCTTGACTTTTATCGAGTGTTGTCCATGTCTCTTTCACACACGCACACACACTTTTTTCACTCACTCTTTCTATTTCACTCTCTCTCTCTCTAGTTAGGGACTCTCTCACATCCATAAGCATATGGATGTTTTCAAAAGTCAAACCCCAGAAAAGTTTGACCAGGTATATGAGGAGAAAAAAATTTACATCTAGAAAGATCATTAGATTCATCACAACATGTACTTACTTCATACTATCATTTATCTTTGGTATTGTAGATATAAGTAATTTCTTTATAAACTTGGTCAAAGTTTCAAAAGTTTGACTTAAAAAAATGTTGGAACTACATTAAAGAACGGAGGGAGTAGCTCTTTCTCTCTCTCTGCTATCTCTCATGGGCCTCCCCTCTCACACGAACACTCTATACCGACGGATTATACACTCACTGTGTCAACATATAGCTCTGTATATTGTTTAGTTGACTGGTCAACCAGTCCACATGCTACTTTGTCAGCTTGTGTTCTGTATCTTCGTGTGCTGGCCCATGTGGCAGTGGGTGAAAATAAGTAAACTAGAGGCCCATCTGACACACGGTGAAGTAAACAAAGTTGAAACCACTCGGGGTAGCACTCCGCACGCTAGTAAATTGAGGGCGCATTGAGGACACACTTCTTCCGCGTGGAGGATGCACTCGCGCACAATTCACCACTGCGCTGCGGCATGCACAGAAGGACACACTCGCGCACACCCAGCACACAACACACACCAGCACACATGTACACCAGTGTCGTCGTCGGTTGAGATGGACGGCGAGGCAGCCAACAAGCGGAGGCGGCTAGAGCCAAAACCGCACCCGGTGAGCCTGGACTTCATCAGCAGCCTCCCGACGACATGCTGCTCGTCATAATCGGCCTCCTCCCCACCAAATCTGCCGTGCGGAACACCCTGCTCTCCCAGCGGTGGAGCCCCCTCTGGCGCCGCGTCCCCCTCAACCTCACTGCCGACAGCTGCCTCTGTGACGGGGATTGCAAACGCGTGGCCGTAGTCTCCAAGATCCTTTCATCGCACCCTGGGCCAGCCAGACGCCTTGACATCCGCATGTTCAGTACCAACTGCAAGGTCCACCCCAAGTTCGACGAGTGGTTCTTATCCCCCACCCTAGATCAGCTCGAGGAGCTCAGCTTTGAAGCTGGACGATGTCGCTCTCTACCGTCGTCCGCGCTCCGCCTCGCGCCAATGCTGCGCCACGCCAGCTTCAGCTCCTGCTATATTCCCCTGATTAATGCTGCGCCCGCCCTTCTTCTCCCTCAACTCAAGCAGATCGACCTCTTCGATGTTGTCATCTCGAAGAATGCTATGGAGCACCTGCTTCGCAGCTGTATTGCGCTCGAGTACCTTTGTCTTGAGCAGATCCACGGGTTCATTAGCCTCCACATCGCCTCGACGAATCTCCCATGGATTTATGTGTCTTGCTGGCCCCGCAACAAGAAATCAATTGGGAAGAGATCACTCCAGTTGTTCCAAGTTATGGTCATTGAGAATGCGCCTTTCCTTGAGAGATTGCCTGTATCGGATCTAGAAGGTCCAACAAAAATCAGGGTCATTCACGCGCCGAAATTGACAGCGTTGGTGCACTCGTCTGCCAAATTCTCCAAACTCTTTATTGTATCCGTAATCGTTCAGGTACAACACTCATCTTCTTCTCCGTCTTCTTGAAATTCACATTTTTAAATTTCTTCTTGATGTATTTACGACCGTCTTCTAGAAAATGATTCCCACAAGCTTGACCCAGTCTTTGCGCACAGTGAAGATCTTGGCAATACAATCTATCGGCCCCAATCTGAATCAAGTTGTTGGATTCCTTACATGCTTTCCGTGCACGGAGAAGCTACCCATCGAGGTGAAACTTCTTTCCTATTAGTAAATGGTAGTCACAACGTAGCTCAAATTTTTCGTAATTTTCCCAATTTACGATGACAAGTGTAGTGTTCAAAACTGCATCTACGCACTGCACCGAAAGAAATGTTTTTAGTATTTTTTCTCACGTGATCACCTACATTGTTTTTTTGTTGCACTACTATAGTAGCCTAGGCTAGTCATAGTAGAAAGTAACTTAGATTACTCTAGTAACTCTATGGTTACCCTAAGAGCAAGTACTACCTCCATCCTGGTTTACTCTTCCTATTTTGTAGTATCAAAATTTGACCATAGATTTAACTGACAAAATGTTAATGCATGTCACTAAGAACTATATCGCTGGATTCGTATTTGAACATAATTTCAAATGGTGTAATTTTTAGTGACATGCATTGGCATTTTCTTACATAAATAGATGGTCAAAATTTTATACTAAATAAGAGGTAGTATAAAAGTGGGCTATAATGGCCCTCCACTATGTAGGCCAAAACACGTGCAACATTCACTTGTGATGCATTTGGCATCGATGCCCCTCCATTGCTCACCTGGTGCCCCAATCTGGATCACCTACTTTGCTCCGGTGCCAAATTAAATCACGCAATGAAAAAACACTTGCGTGGGAGAGAGAGAGAGAGAGGACTGAGGCAATTAAAAAACACTTGTTTGGGAGAGTGAGAGGCTGGTGTAGTTGGTTTGTTTGATTTGTTTATACATGTGGGTCTGTATGCACAGCGGTGCCAACTCTCTCACATCATGAGAGCAGTGCCAAAATGTTTTGATTTGACATCGATGCGTATTATGGCATCGACCACATAGTGGAAGGCAACAAATGCCCAAGATCTTCACATACTCCTAGGTAAATGAGAGGAAAGAGAAAGAGAGAGTGAAAAAATATCACTAGCCAGCCAACCCTATCATATGAGCGAATGATATTGGTACCTCTTGATGACACGACAATCTTATACAACCAGCTGCTCTAATATGTTTTATTCTTTTGCAGATAAAAAAAGACCCGAAAGTGAAAAATGTGCTGCATTATAACAATCTCATCGAATGCCTTGATCTCCATCTTACAGAAGTTGATTTGATCGACTACCGAGGCAGCACATATGAGATTAAATTGGCCAGGTTCTTTGTTTTGGAGGCAAGTGTGCTCAAGGTAATGAGGTTTGGCATTCTCTGGTGCAACAATGAATGGTGTGCTGATCACCGCAAGTGTCTAAGCCTAAATAACAAAGTCTCCGCAGAAGCTGAATTTGTTTTTGAAACATCAAGTGGCCAGAGACTCGAAAACTTATTTGCCCATTAGTGACTTGTCATGGTGGTGGATTTTAGTTTGTACGATAATGCTGCATCCACCTAAAGTAAGGAAAGTTCTTACGTAAAATTCCTAGTAATTCCCTCTTCGTAGGTGCAGCATTACTCCTAACATTTGTAATATCAGTATGAAACTTGTAATATTGCTGTGTCCTATTCCTGCATTTTCAAAATCCTGTGAATCAAACAGGTCCTGAGTTGGTGATGATGTTGTGCCTACCATCTTTCACCAATAGCTGTCGGATCTAGATCTGACGCATACAAACCAAACTTCTCCAGTTTTGCAAAAAGATGCCCGCACTTGTTCCCTATTTACAAACAACTCCTTGTCTCTCACAATCAGCCTTATCTCCTCCCCACCACATCTAGAAGGCCATGGAAAAATATGGCGCGATGGCCGCCGCCGGCGCCATCCACCCCCCAATCTTGGTGTTCCGTGCAATGCACAAGCATCTACGCACGGGAAATTATGTCAAACACGGCTAGTTGTAAGAAGGCTAGGTCTACAGCCATGATGATAGTGACTGCAGACGGTGAGGCTGACTATGGTATGCCGAACATGGCGCCTATACTCAGGTGTCATCTTCGGCGTAGGGTCTTGTCACTTCACTGTGAGGAGTAACACGTAATAATTTGACCAACGGGTAGTATAGTGCTACTACATTGGTAGTACTACTACTAGTAGTACTAGCACCACCGTCTGGATTTAGTAGTACTACCACGTCCATCTGGATTTAGTATTTGACTATCAATATCTAGTAATGCATGCCACAAAAATTGTACTACTCCCTCTGTAAATAAATACATGGTGTATTGTTTTATTCCTATCGGCGAGGTAACTTAATGTCTTTTTGCTACTTAATAGGATTACATGCAATGAACTAACCACTTCATGTGATGTTTGGTAGTCTCAAGTCATTGAAAGCATGCACGGGCACGGAGGGGGACGTAGATTCATTAACTTACTGCACCTACCTTTGGGTGTATGACACGTGGGCCCAACGGGTGGCTGGCCAACCTGTCATACAACCAAAGGCAGGTGCAATAGAGGGGCGAGGAGTAGATGGACAACACGCATGTGAATTTAGCGCAGTCTGCACTTCTCATATAAAGGCTCCCGCCAGTCCAATCTACGAAATCCTACGCACCCATGCACCCAAGGGCAACAGTGATCACTCCAATCGCAAGATCAGTTGACTAGAAGCTAGACCCATGGAGGTGATGAGCGCGAGCATCAGCCGGCTGTGCCAGATGGTCCACGACGCCGGCCTGTGGCTCGGCACCGAGGAACGTCTCCAGGTAGTGCTTGAGGCCGCCAGGGCGAGGGGCCGCTTGGACGGCAGCTTTGTCTCCTTGTTCGACGAGGTCCTCGTCGTCTTCCTCGACAAGTTCACCGTCGTCAAGAAGCTCGCGGACGACCTTGACGTATGCCTCCAGCCCATGCGCCCAGGCTCTGCGATGCCTGCCACTCTCAACGGCATCTATGGTGACAACCTCTTCGACGCACTGGTGGCCCTGCGACTGCTCGCCATCGCGCCGGAGAATGTCCACCTCGAGTTCGCGCTTGACATGCAGCGCCTGGCGCAACAAGACACCATCGACATAATCACCCACGTCTACGCGCAAATTGTCCACAAGGACTACTACATGCAAGAGGAGGACGATAGGACGCTGGCCTTCTTGGACCACAGGGAAACCTTGGACGGCATTGTTCAGAAGCAAGTTGAGCTTGCCGCCAAAGCCGCTGCTCCTCACACGTCGGTTGGTGACCCGTGCACTAGGGCGTGAGGATGTCGTTGATGGATCCGTATGTATCTTTATCTTTTCGTCAAATCCATGTAGTAGTATATGGTACTACTAGTAATTATCTTACCTTTCACATCAACTTCATAATTTTCCTACGTACTCCATGCATGAACCGCGCCAGAACCAAACTTCTCATTACTATAGGGAAAATCGTTATTTCTATCTACCGGTCGCCCCATGGAGCAGAACCAAATTTTACAAATTACAAGTTGAAAAGGAAAAGCCTGCCATGTTCGCGTCGCACCCCCACACGGTTTGTCCCGCACGCCGCTCAAGGGGGAATGCATGCTGTGTTGCATTTTCACTTACAAGTGGGACCGCAGTTGAGCAAACCGACTATCGGCAATCCCCCACCCCGCCCACTGTGCGATGGCTGAGAAAACAGGAGGGAGAAGAGATGGGTGTAGCTAGCACAGACTCCAAGAAAATTGGTGTTGGATGGGACTCGTGTGGGTGGCGTGTGCCATACTGCTAGACATGAATGCTAGTTATGGCCCATGCCACCCCACTATATCGAGGTGCTGGTTACGTAGAACAAATTTCCTGGAGTCCCTGCTCAGCCCTCCTCTATCTCTCTTCTCAGCCAGCCAGCAAACGCGTGGAGCCCATCGTCTGTTTGCTCATATGTGGTCCCACATGTCAGTGAAAACGCAAGAGGACCCACTGAACCTGCACATTGATACGTCTCCAACGTATCTATATTTTTTGATTGCTCCATGCTATATTATCTACTATTTTGGACTATATTGGGCTATATTTTCCACTTTTATATTATTTTTGGGACTAACCTATTAACCAGAGGCCCAACCCAGAATTGCTATTTTTTTGCCTATTTTAGTGTTTCAAAGAAACGGAATATCAAACGGAGTCCAAACGGAATAAAACCTTCGGGAACGTGATTTTCTCACCGAACGTGATCCAGGAGACTTGGACCCTGCTCCAAGGAACAAAAGAGGCGGTCACGAGGGTGGGGGGCACGCCCTAGGGGGGCGCGCCCCCTGCCTCGTGGGCCCCTCGGAGCTCCACCGATGTACTCCTTCCTCCTATATATACCTACGTACCCCCAAACGAACATAGGAGGAGCCAAAAACCTAATTCCACCGCCGCAACTTTCTGTATCCATGAGATCCCATCTTGGGGCCTGTTCCGGAGCTCCGCCGGAAGAGGACCGTCATGACGGAGGGCTTCTACATCATCATAGCCTCTCCGATGAAGTGTGAGTAGTTTACCTCAGACCTCCGGGTCCATAGTTAGTAGCTAGATGGCTTCTTCTCTCTTTTTGGATCTCAATACAAAGTTCTCCCCCTCTCTCATGGAGATCTATTTGATGTAATCTTCTTTTTGCAGTGTGTTTGTTGAGACCGATGAATTGTGGGTATATGATCAAGTCTAGCTATGAATAATATTTGAATCTTCTCTGAATTATTTTATGTATGATTGGTTATCTTTGCAAGTCTCTTCGAATTATCTGTTTGGTTTGGCCAACTAGATTGGTAGTTCTTGCCATGGGAGAAGTGCTTAGCTTTGGGTTCGATCTTGCGGTGTCCTTTCCCAGTGAAAGAAGGGGCAGCAAGGCACGTATTGTATCGTTGCCATCGAGGATAACAAGATGGGGTTTATTTCATATTGCATGAATTTATCTCTCTACATCATGTCATCTTGCTTAAGGCGTTACTCTGTTTTTAACTTAATACTCTAGATGCATGCTGGATAGCGGTCGATGAGTGGAGTAATAGTAGTAGATGCAGAATCGTTCTGGTCTACTTGTCACGGACGTGATGCCTATATACATGATCATGCCTAGATATTCTCATAACTATGCTCAATTCTGTCAATTGCTCAATAGTAATTTGTTCACCCACCGTAGAATACTTATGCTCTTGAGAGAAGCCACCAGTGAAACCTATGGCCCCCAGGTCTATTCTCATCATATCAATCTCCATTACTTTAATCTTGCTTTGCTTTTTTTACTTTGCCTCTACTTTTCACTTTGCATCTTTATACCAAAAATACCAAAAATATTATATCTATCAGATCTCACTCTCGTAAGTGACCGTGAAGGGATTGACAACCCCTAATCGCGTTGGTTGCGAGTAGCTATCGTTTTGTGCAGGTACGAGGGACTTGAGCGTGGCCTCCTACTGGATTGATACCTTGGTTCTCAAAAACTGAGGGAAATACTTATGCTACTCTGCTGCATCATCCCTTCCTCTTTGGGGAAATCCAACGCAAGCTCAAGAGGTAGCAAGAAGAATTTCTGGCGCCGTTGCCGGGGAGTCTGCGCAAAAAGTCAACATACCAAGTACCCATCACAATCCCTATCTCTCGCATTACATTATTTTCCATTTGGCTCTCGTTTTCCTCTCCCCCACTTCACCCTTGCCGTTTTATTCGCCCTCTCTCTCTCTATCCTCCCTCTCTATTTGCCTCTTTTGCCAGTTTGCTTTTGTTTGCTCGTGTGCTAGTTTGATTGCTTGTCATCATGGCTAGTCTCTTATCTTCTCCGTTGTCTCTCGAGAATGAAGTTCTAAATTTGAAACAAAGGGAGGGAGAAAATTTAAAAGATGCTTGGTATAGAATTTGCAATGCTCAAAATAGATCTACCAGGAAGCAATCTACTTCAGTTCTTCTCCGCAATTTTTATGTAGGTGTTAATCCTTGGAATAGATATATCCTCGATACCATTACCGGAGGGAACTTCTTGGGTAGCCATACTTTCGATTCTTATAATGCTATGTTAGATTTATTTGGCTCACCACCTCTTTCGGTTAATGGAACCATGTTATCTTGGGAGCATGTTATGCAAAAACTTGAAATTATTTAAAATAAAATTGCTACTATTGAATTAATTGAAAATCTAGATAAAAAGATCCACAATTAAATTACTCAATATGGATCTAAGGTAGGAATGACTTTGAAAAATATCAAGGAAAAGGAACCCATAGTTAATGAGAAGATAAACTCAGATTCTACTACAATTGATAAACTTGAGGGTATCATTACAAACTTGGGAACCGCTTTTTCTTCCGTAAAGAATACTCCAAGTCCTCCTACTAAAATTTCCAAGCTTATGTATGTTCCTAAAAATAAGGGTGAATCATCTAGTAAGGAAACTGCGGATCTTAAATCTATAAGTGTTCATCCCAATCTTTTTGCTATCATTAAGGAACCATTTGTTACAAATGATTTTTTCGATCTTGTGCCTAAAAGATTGATAATTAATAAAAAGAAAGAAACTCCTAAAGACGGTAGATGCCTCATTCAAGAATTGCCTACCAAAGATGGCAATACCTAGATCTATCCTCGCTTTTATGCCTAGCTAGGGGCTTTAAACGATAGCGCTTGTTGGGAGGCAACCCAATTTTATTTTTATTCCTTGATTTTTTATCCTTTTTAGTAATAAATAAATTATTTAGCCTCTGTTTTGGTTGTGTTTTTTGTGTTTAATTAGTGTTTGTGCCAAGTAGAACCGTTGGGAAGACTTGGGGAAAGTCTTGTTGAACTTGCTGTAAAAAACAGAAACTTTAGCGCTCACGAGAACTGCTGTCATTTTTATTTCGAGAGTGATATTTAGTTAATTATTTTGAAGATGATTAATAGGTAAATTAATCACGTCCAGCAATTTATTTTAGAATTTTTGGGGTTCCAGATATTGCGCTAGCTACAGATTACTACAGACTGTTCTGTTTTGACAGATTCTGTTTTTCGTGTGTTGTTTGCTTATTTTGATGAATCTATGGCTAGTAAAATAGTTTATAATCCATAGAGAAGTTGGAATACAGTAGGTTTAACACCAATATAAATAAATAGTGAGTTCATTACAGTACCTTGAAGTGGTCTTTTGTTTTCTTTCGCTAACGGAGCTCACGAGTTTTCTACTTTAAGTTTTGTGTTGTGAAGTTTTCAAGTTTTGGGTAAGGATTTGATGGATTCTGGAACAAGGAGTGGCAAGAGACTAAGCTTGGGGATGCCCATGGCACCCCCAAGATAATCCAAGGACACCTAAAAGTCAAAGCTTGGGGATGCCCCGGAAGGCATCCCCTCTTTCGTCCACTTCCATCGGTAATTTAGTTGGAGCAATATTTTTATTCACCAACATGATATGTGTTTTGCTTGGAGCGTCTTGTATTATTTGTGTCTTTTGTTCTTAGTGTGCCACAATCATCCTTGCTGTACATACCTTTTGATAGAGCCATACATGAATTAGAATTTGATAGAATACTCTATGTGCTTCACTTATATCTTTTGAGCTAAGTAGTTTTGCTCTATGTGCTTCACTTATATCTTTTGAGCGTTATAATTTTGCTCTATGTGCTTCACTTATATCTTTTAGAGCACGGTGGTGGATTTGTTTTAAAGAAACTATTGCTCTCTCATGCTTCACTTAAATTATTTTTAGAGTCTTAATAGCATGGTAATTTGCTTAATAATAACATGCTTGGTATTCAAGATTTGTGAAACTTTCTTTTGAGTGTGTGGAATACTAAGAAAAGTTGGATGCTTGATAATTGTTTTGAGATGTGGAGGTAGTAATATCAAAGTAATGCTAGTAGAGTAATTGTGAATTTTAGAAGTACTTGGGTTAAAGTTTGCAAGTCCCGTAGCATGCACGCATGGTAAACATTATACAACAAATTTGAAACATGAGGTGTTATTTGATTGTCCTCCTTATGAGTGGCGGTCGGGGACGAGCGATCGTCTTTTCCTACCAATCTATCCCCCTAGGATCATGCGCGTAATAATTTGGTTTTTGATGGCTTGTAGATTTTTGCAATAAGTATATGAGTTCTTTATGACTAATGTTGAGTCCATGGATTATACGCACTCTCACCCTTCCATCCTTTCTATCCTCTTCGGTACCGTGCATTGCCCTTTCTCACAGCGAGAGTTGGTGCAAACTTCACTGGTGCATCCAAACCCCGTGATATGATACACTCTTTCACACATAAACCTCCTTATATCTTCCTCAAAACAGCCACCATACCTACCTATTATCGCATTTCCATAGCCATTCCAAGATATATTGCCATGCAACTTTCCACCATCCAGTTTATCATGACACATCTATCATTGTCATATTGCTTAGCATGATCATGTAGTTGACATAGTATTTGTGGCAAAGCCATCGTTCATAATTTTTCACACTTGTCACTATTGATTCATTGCATATCCCGGTACACCGCCGGAGGCATTCATATAGAGTCATACTTTGTTATAGTATCGAGATGTAATCATTGAGTTGTAAATAAATAGAAGTGTGATGATCATCATTCAATAGAGCATTGTCCCAATAAAAAAAGAAAGGCCAAAAAAAGAAAGGCCAAAAAAGGCCCAAATAAATAAATAAATAAAAAGGGGTAATGCTACTATTACTTTTTCCACACTTGTGCTTCAAAATAGCACCATGTTCTTCATATAGAGAGTCTCTTGAGTTATCACTTTCATATACTAGTGGGAATTTTCATTATAGAACTTGGCTTGTATATTCCAACAATGGGCCTCCTCAAGTGCACTAGGTCTTCATGAGCAAGCAAGTTGGATGCACACCCACTTAGTTTCTTTTGTTGAGCATTCATACATTTATAGCTCTAGTGCATCTGTTGCATGGCAATCCCTACTCCTTGCATTAACATCAATCGATGAGCATCTCCATAGCCCATTGATTATCCTCGTTGATGTGAGACTTTCTCCTTTTTTGTCTTCTCCACATAACCCCCATCATTATTCTATTCCACCTATAGTGCTATATCCATGGCTCACGCTCATGTATTGCGTGAAAGTTTATGAGTTTGAAATTATTAAGGTATGAAACAATTGCTTGGCTTGTCATCGGGGTTGTGCATGATGAGAGCATTCTTGTGTGACGAAAATGGAGCATGACTAAACTATATGATTTTGTAGGGATGAACTTTCTTTGGCCATGTTACTTTAAGAAAACATAATTGCTTTGTTGGTTTGCTTGAAGTATTATTATTTTTATGTCAATATGAACTTTTGTCTTGAATCTTCCTGATCCGAATATTCATACCACAATTAAGAAGATTTACATTGAAATTATGCCAAGTAGCACTCCGCATCAAAAATTCTCTTTTTATCATTTACCTACTCGAGGACGAGCAGGAATTAAGCTTGGGGATGCCTGATACGTCTCCAACGTATCTATAATTTTTGATTTCTCCATGCTATATTATCTACTGTTTTGGACTATATTGGGCTTTATTTTCCACTTTTATATTATTTTTGGGACTAACCTATTAACTGGAGGCCCAGCCCAGAATTGCTGTTTTTTTGCCTATTTCAGTGTTTCGAAGAAACGAAATATCAAACGGAGTCCAAACGGAATAAAACCTTCGGGAACGTGATTTTCTCACCGAACGTGATCCAGGAGACTTGGACCCTGCTCCAAGGAACAAAAGAGGCGGTCACGAGGGTGGGGGGCGCGCCTCCCCCTAGGGCGCGCCCCCTACCTCGTGGGCCCCTCGGAGCTCCACCGACGTACTCCTTCCTCCTATATATACCTATGTACCCCCAAACGAACAGAGGAGGAGCAAAAAACCTAATTCCACTGCGGCAACTTTCTGTATCCATGAGATTCCATCTTGGGGCCTGTTCCGAAGCTCCGCGGGAAGAGGGCCGTCATCACGGAGGGCTTCTACATCATCATAGCCTCTCTGATGAAGTATGAGTAGTTTACCTCAGACCTTCGGGTCCATAGTTAGTAGCTAGATGGCTTCTTCTCTCTTTTTGGATCTCAATAAAAAGTTCTCCCCCTCTCTCGTGGAGATCTATTCGTTGTAATCTTCTTTTTGCGGTGTGTTTGTTGAGACCGATGTATTGCTGGTTTATGATTAAGTCTATATATGAATAATATTTGAATCTTCTCTGAATTATTTTATGTATGATTGGTTATCTTTGCAAGTCTCTTTGAATTATCCGTTTGGTTTGGCCAACTAGATTGATAGTTCTTGGCATGGGAGAAGTGCTTAGCTTTGGGTTCGATCTTGCGGTGTCCTTTCCCAGTGACAGAAGGGGTAGCAAGACGTATTGTATCGTTGCCATCGAAGATAATAAGATGGGGTTTATTTCATATTGTATGAACTTATCTCTCTACATCATGTCATCTTGCTTAAGGCGTTACTCCATTTTAACTTAATACTCTAGATGCATGCTGGATAGCGGTCGATGAGTGGAGTAATAGTAGTAGATGCAGAATCGTTCCGGTCAACTTGTCACGGACGTGATGCCTATATACATGATCATACCTAGATATTCTCATAACTATGCTCAATTCTGTCAATTGCTCAACAGTAATTTGTTCACCCACCGTAGAATACTTATGCTCTTGAGAGAAGCCACTAGTGAAACCTATGGCCCCCGGGTCTATTCTCATCATATCAATCTCCATTACTTTAATCTTGCTTTGCTTTTTTACTTTGCCTCTACTTTCACTTTGCATCTTTATACCAAAATTACCAAAAATATTATATCTATCAGATCTCACTCTCGTAAGTGACCGTGAAGGGATTGACAACCCCTAATCGCGTTGGTTGCAAGTAGCTATCGTTTTGTGCAGGTACGAGGGACTTGAGCGTGGCCTCCTACTAGATTGATACCTTGGTTCTCAAAAACTGAGGGAAATACTTACGCTACTCTGCTGCATCATCCTTTCCTCTTCGGGGAAATCCAATGCAAGCTCAAGAGGTAGCACACATCTTTCACCTCGACGTGCTGGTGATGAAAAACAAATCCAATAAAGATCTTCGGTGGCCGCTTTTGGAGTTACTCAAGAGTAGCAAGATTTTATTTACAGTTTAACCCAAGATGCACATCATGTGGCTTCACCTACCACTCAATTTTCTTGCATGACACGACCTGGATGCCGGATGTCCCACGTGTCTGCAAAAGGAGGAAGAACTCGACCAAATCTTTAGTTGTGCTCTCAGATTAGACTAGTTGTGCTAACTTAAAATTTTATTGTGTAGAATGGATGCAAGTTTTGGTATTGGGAAGAAGAGTACAACGATATATTGATAGAGTGCAATTTAGTAGATGTTCTAGCACTTTTAGCTAGCATAGAGGCTGAGAGATGAGTCTAGTGCACTTGTTGATAGAATAGAGGCTAGACACGTCTACTTCTTTACACTCGAAGAAGAAATAAGCACGCAAGATCGAGCCTCTACAGATCAACAATGAATGCATCGAGAAGGCACTAATCCAACTTACAGGAGCAGTTATGGAAGTTTGATATCTTCTAAAATGTATTATTGTGTGTTTCTTGTTTTTCTAGTCAAAATTTTGGTGTTGTATTTCCATGTACCAAAAAATCAATGATGAAAAAATATATGTGTTTGCAAAGAAAAATGTATGCGGCCGGGATGCGTCAGCGCGTTCGGCGCACGACCACCCAATCTGAGAAATGGCCTGAACATGACCCCAATTGCCCTACCCAAACGGACAGAATCCGGGCAAAATGGAGGTCCGTCTTGGGTCGTGCGTTGGAGTTGGCCTAACAAGTGGGACCGCAGTTGAGGAAACCGACTATTGGCAAACCCCCACCTCGCCCGCCGTGCGATGGCTGAGTTAGAGAAATGACGAGGTTGAAGAGATTGCTATAGCACGGACTCCAACAAATATGGTGTCAGATGGAAGTCGTGCTAGTGGCGTGTGCTATACTCCTGGACGTGAATACTTGTTCTGGCCCATGCCACCCAACTACTCCTACTACTTATAGTAGTAGTATCGAGGATTCGAGGTGCTGGTTATGTACAGCGAACACATTAACATATGGCCCACCTCACATTGTGGCCAAATTTCATGGAGTCTGTGCTAGGTTAAAAAGTGTTCTTTGTGAGGATGGGTGGCTAGTCCCAAGTTTAAAACTTGTTGTATTACGTACGTAGATGTAGAGATAGTGCAACATGTGAAGCTAGCACAAATAGTGTACTATTGTTGATTGGCCTCATCCGATAACCTGTTGCAATGCACGTAGAATTATGTATTCGGAAAATATTTTTTTGCCTCATCGCAGCACCCACTCAGAGAAGCAACTCGAAAGCCATTCATAAATTTAGTAAGTTTATCACAGGCATATCATTTTATTACATACAACAGGTCATTAACCCACAACGACAACGAGGATACATTATAAATACTAAAGTTTTCATCACACAACAAATAACAAGCAATGAAAGGAACTTCAACTCAACCAATCCTCGGCGTTGGAAACGCTTGCTTTGAACCACAAGTGATTCTCTGGCAATGGCCAGCTACTGTCAATCTCAAGACCAACACAGGACTGATCATCCAGGCTAAAGCGACCTACTATATCACGACCAGGGTTGGGTACCATCGCAATGTCCGACGTATAGATACAGTTGCTTCTCATAAATGGTAGTAACATTGTGTCAATAGCAGTTGGATCGCCTTTCACCAACATTGGATAGTTTTGTCCAAGGAAGAGCGAGTTTGCTCCAAGACTATCAATACGGTACCAGGGAGAAGGTGTTGGCGCTAGCACAGTAGTATCTATCCCGAATACCATACAACGGGTGTTGGAATAGGTCCGGAGAGTGCGACCATGGGAGACAACACCTGCTTCCTTAGTAGTAACATTAGCAGTGGGCTGTATACAGACAAGAAGGAGTGATCCATCGGAAGTTGCCAGGCGCCACTGAGTATATCGGCCCTCGTCGTCCTCATCTCCCCCTTGGTTATAAATTTTTTCAAGTATAGGTGGTGGAATGTCCACAGGACCTTGGAAACACAAGAAGGTTAATTAGTAGGGAAGGGAAACTTGCTAACTCGCATGCATGTGGATGAAACAATTATAATTACGATGGAAGACAAATGTACTGAAACTATGAGGATCCCATGCAAAAACAGGGCCACGAGTGGTGGCAGGAAACATAAGACCCTCGTATTCAATTGCATCACAGTACACATCCGTGTATAGAAACTGATTTTTGAGCAATATCCATCCAGCCAAACCACGACGGACGGCAACAAACTTGTCGAAGATAGCAACAACTTGATAGTTCTTGTAATTCCAAGAGCGGTTGGGAACTCGAGAAATTGCTATCTTCCCTAGACTATAGTCACCATGATCATATTTGAACGTACGTAGATCATCTGTATGCTCAACCTCAGGGAACTCGGAGATTTTTGGAAGTGGAATCTGCTGACGAGTGTACACATTCACAAGTTCCCACTCGCAATTGTACCCAATATAAAAAACCCAATCTCCATTTGCGCTTGCTCAAGACTTGCCATCAAGCGATGACATCTTAACATCATACGTATCATTATCAAGTGGCATCAACTTGCACAAGGCGAGGCTTCCCTCGTCCCCGTGCCAGTCAGCAGGGTCACGGCGAAGAAGATAGGGGAGATCAAACCACTCCTGGACCCTTGGGTTCCTTGTAATGATGTTATTAGTTGAGTCGAGAATGTTCTTGAACGAACCTGCCATGCTGGCCGAGGTGATGACGTCGCACCGATCAATGAGTCCGTAACACCCTCGATGCGGCTATATCTCCTACGTGTCGAAGCACGACTTAGAGGCATAACCGCATTGAAAGCAATGTCGCAAGTAAGGTAATCTTCACAACAACCCATGTAAATAGATAATAAGGGGAAAGGTACATAGTTGGCTTACACTCGCCACGTCACGCAAAGTACATAAATAGCATTACATCAACCAATACAATCATGGTCCGACTACGGTACCAAAATAAAAGATCAAACCCAACAAGCGACATGGTCCGGATCGCCCCAACTAGGCACCACTACTGATCATCAGGGAAAGACGCATAGTAACGACGGGAGGCTTCGTCGAACTCCCACTTGAGCTCAAGCGCATCATCTGGAATGAAGTCATCGGGCCCTGCATCTAGTTTGGAAGTAATCTGTGAGCCACGGGGACTCAGCAATCTCGCACCCTCGCGATCAAGACTATTTAAGCTTATAGGAAAGCAAGGTAATATGTGGAGCTGCAGCAAGCGACTAGCATAAATGGTGGCTAACCTGTTCGCAAAAGAGAGCGAGAAGAGAAGGCAAAGCTCGAACGAAGAACTAGAGAACAACCTACGGCAAACATTACTCCAACACCGTGTTCACTTCCCGGACTCCGCCGAGAAGAGACCATCACGGTAACACACACAGTTGATTCATTTTAATTAAGTTAAGGTTCAAGTTATCTACAACCGGACATTAACAAATTCCCATCTGCCCATAACCATGGGCACGGCTTTCAAAAGTTCAAATCCCTGCAGGGGAGTCCCAACTTAGCCCATGACAAGCTCTCACGGTCAACGAAGGATATACCTTCTCCCAAGACATTCCGATCAGACTCGGTATCCCGGTTTTACAAGAAAACTTCGATAAAGATTAAACAAGTCCAGCAACACCGCCCAAATGTGCCGATAAATACCGATAGGAGCTGCACATATCTCGTTCTCAGGGCACACTCAGATGAGCCAGACGTCGGGTAGGCCAGCCCAGGGTTGCCCCTGGTAGCCCCGGACATTGCTCTGTTGGACCAACACTCAGAGGAGCACTGGCCCGGGGGGTTTAAATAAGATGACCCTCGGGCTCCGGAAACCCAGGGGAAAAGAGGCTAGGTGGCAAATGGTAAAACCAAGGTTGGGCATTGCTGGAGGAGTTTTATTCAAGGCAAACTGTCAAGGGGTTCCTATTATTACCCAACCGCGTAAGGAACGCAAAATCCGGGAACATAACACCGATATGACGGAAACTAGGGCGGCAAGAGTGGAACAAAACACTAGGCAAGAGGCCGAGCCTTCCACCCTTTACCAAGTATATAGATGCATTAAGATAACAAGGTAATATAATGATATCCCAACAAGAAAATAATGTTCCAGCAAGGAACGATCTCCAATCTGCACCTGCAACTAGCAACGCTATAAGAGGGGCTGAGCAAAGCGGTAACATAGCCAATCAACGGTTTGCTAGGACATGGTGGGTTAGAGGTTTGACATGGCAATTTGGGAGGCATGATAAGCAAGTGGTAGGCATCATAGCATAGGCATAGCAAAAGAGCGAGCATCTAGTAAGCAAAGATAGAAGTGATTTCGAGGGTATGATCATCTTGCCTGCAAAGTTGTCAGAGTTGACTGGATCCTCGAAAGCAAACTCAACTGGCTCCTCGTTAGCGAACTCGTCTCCCGGTTCTACCCAAACAAGACAAACAAGCAAAAGGAACACAATCAACCACGTGCAAAGCTCAAACAACATGATGCAAACATGGTATGCTATGCGGGATGCGATATGTGATGCATATGCAAGATTTGACAAGGAATGATTGAACCTGGCTTCAACATGGAAATCCAAGTGTGCCACCGGAAAGGTGAGGTGATTTCGGTTGAAATCGATATAAAGATCACCGAAATCGGAGGCACGGTTTGGAAATGGCAAGCAAAACAAATATGGCACCGGTCTGTGATAAACAGCAAGTAGCCATCTAAATGCATCAAGATAATTATGCTATAGCACTCAAACATGGCAACAAAATACATGGCAGGGATCCACTCATAATGCTTGACAAGAGATGAACACTGAGATATGGTCAATTCATCCAATAACAGGTTCAAACAAGCATGGCAAAAGTGCAATTGATAAACAGGTTTCAGACTTGGTGAAACTAACACAAGCCTGGAATTTCAGATCAGGTAGCACACTTTGGAGCATGAAAACTATATGCTACAGGAAATTAACATGGAAAAGAAAAGCATGACATGGAGCTACTCAAAGATCTTAACAAAAGTCCTTTAGTGACCTTGAGCCAAAAGGGATCATAAAATACAATTGCAAGCATGTGAACATGGCAAAAACATAATCAGATCTCAGACTTGGAGAAAAACTGGAGCATGCAAATCTGTTAACGAGTAGGCATGTTTACGAGCTCGATGCACTCACTACAGAGCAAGGCATGACAAACTAAGAATACACCCATCACGAATACACATTGTATAAGCTAGACATGGCAAGAACAACAACATAGCACGCACAGATCAACAACAACATCCTCGGCAAAATCGCTAACAAGTAGACAATTTTCCAGGAATTACGAAATAGCAAAAGTAGAGCTCGATTGACTCAAGCTAGGGTCTTCCATAATTGCAAACAAAGACATGGATGGATAGAGTACCACAATATTAACAAATCATCCTTACCGATCATCCTCAAAAGAGGCACGGATCACTAGGAAACAACATGAACATATGGCATCTTGATAAAAACAGATCAAGGACTTAGAGAAATTCTAAGTCCCTGAAATCAGCATTAACGAATGCACTACTTTGCAAGCTTGTGCTAGTCACCACACATATCACAAAAATACATGGATAGCACCTCTGTAAAGATGGCAAAGCATATAACAAAACTCATGTAGAGCTCAGGAGCACATCATGCACACAATAATCATGGCAAAAATGACAAATAACTATTTGGTGCAGCAGATCTGAAAATTATCTCGAATAGCTCTCTTCCAACAGCATTTCAGGCATCAAGAAGAGTTCAAATGAAAATGATGCAATGAGATGAAATGATGTGCTCTCTGAGGCGAACATTTTGATATGCTACACGCCCAAAACGGAGCTACGATTGCGGAGATATAACTTGATGAAAAACGCAAAATATTAGGGTTTCGGGAGAAAGTCAACCGTGGCAAATATCCCAGATCTAGATCCAGATCATGCACGGGAACTGATGCGCTCGCCGGAGAAGCTCGGAGTCGCCAGAGATTTCACCGGACTTGGCGCTCGCCGGAGCTCGTCGGGGGCTTGGTGAGGAGGGCGCCGGCCGGAGGGTTCGTCGGAGTGGGGGAGGAGGAGTTTGCCGGTGCGGGCGTGCGGCGGACGCGGTGTACCGCGGGTGGGGTTCGCCGGCGCCGGCGGCCGGAGTTGTAGCCGGTGGCGGAGCTGGGCGGTGAAGGGAGACGGCGGGCGGCGGAGGCGCGGACTCGGGCGGCGGAGCGCTGGGCGTAGGGAGGCGGCGGCCGGGCCCGGGAGGGCCTCCCGCGGGCCGGGCGGGCCGCGGCGGATGAGGCGCTGGCGGTGCCATGTGGCGCCCCGTGGTTGGGCGCGGGCGGCGGCGCGGCGTGTCCGCCGGCGAACGGACACGTCCGGCACGGAGAGAGGGGATTTTTAGGGTTTCGGGGGAGAGGAACCGTGGGTTTCGGAGGGGGTGATATTTATAGGCATAGAGGGAGCTAGGAGTGTCCAAATGAGGTGCGATTTTCGGCCACGCGATCATGATCGAACGCTCTAGATGATGGAGAGGGTTTTGGTGAGTTTTGGGCCAAATATGAAGGGTGTTGGGCTGCAACACACACGAGGCCTTCTTGGTCCCTCGGTTAACCGTTGGAGCATCAAACGAAGTCCAAATGGTACGAAACTTGACAGGCGGTCTACCGGTAGTAAACCAAGGCCGCTTGGCAAGTCTCCGTCCAATCCAGAAATGTTTAACCCCCACACATGAAAGAAGGTAGAAAGGACCACCGGAGGAGATAGGAGCGCCGGAATGCAAAACGGACAACGGGAAAAATGCTCGGATGCATGAGACGAACACGTATGCAAATGCAATGCACATGATGACATGATATGAGATGCATGACAACGACAACAACACACAGAGACAAAAACCCAAACTCGAGGAAATAAAATAACTTAGCGCCGGAAACGGCAAGAGTTGGAGTACATATTAGGTAAATTACATCCAGGGTGTTACAACACTCCACCACTACGAAAGGATCTCATCCCGAGATCTAGGACTGGAAGAACGCCGGGTACTCAGAACGGAGGTGATCCTCGCGTTCCTAGGTGGCTTCACGGTCGGAATGGTGTGACCAATTGACTTTTAGGAATTTGATTGACTTATTTCGAGTCTAGCGTTCAGTCTCTTCGAGAATAGCAACGGGGTGCTCACAATAAGAGAGATCTTCTTGGAGATCAATGTCTTCGAAGTTGACGGTGCGGTCAGGGGTCTTGAAGCACTTGCGGAGCTGAGAGACATGGAACACGTCGTGCACATTTGCAAAGTTTGAAGGAAGCTTGAGTTGATAGGCGAGATCGCCTCTCTTGCTGACGATCTTGAAAGGACCCACGTATCTAGGGGCAAGCTTCCCTTTGATACCGAAGCGACGAGTACCTTTCATTGGAGAGACGCGGAGGTAAACATGATCTCCGATCTCGAAAGCCAAATCACGGTGCTTACTATCATAGTAGCTCTTTTGGCGCGATTGCGCTGCTTTGAGGTTATCACGAATGACTTTGCACATTTCCTCTGCCTTTGTGATTAAGTCATTTCCAAGAAGTTGACGCTCACCGGTTTCAGACCAGTTGAGTGGAGTACGACACTTCCTGCCATACAGAATTTCGAATGGGGCCTTGCCCGAACTTGCTTGAAAACTGTTGTTGTAGGAGAATTCGGCGTATGGAAGACAATCTTCCCACTTCATGCCGAAGGAGATCACACAAGCCCTCAGCATATCTTCAAGAATCTGATTGACACGCTCGACTTGACCGCTAGTTTGAGGATGGAAAGCTGTGCTGAAGCGGATGTTGGTGCCCATGGCCTTCTGAAAAGAATCCCAAAACTTGGAGGTAAAGATGCTGCCACGGTCTGAAGAGATCACCTGTGGAATACCGTGCAGATAGACAATCCGAGAGGTATAGAGTTCTGCCAATTGAGCTGCAGTGATTGACTCTTTGATAGGTAGAAAGTGAGCCACTTTAGTGAGTTTGTTGATGACAACGAATATAGCATCATTGCCACGATTGGACTTTGGAAACCCAGTCACGAAGTCCATCTCAATGTGGTCAAACTTCCATTCTGGAATGGTAAGAGGTTGGAGGAGACCAGCTGGCCTTTGGTGTTCTGCCTTCACTCTTCTGCAGACATCACACTCATTCACGAACTGAGCAATCTCGCGCTTCATTCGAGTCCACCAATAAGCCTGTTTGAGGTCCTGATACATCTTCGTACTCCAAGGGTGGATGGAGAGGAGTGAATTGTGAGCCTCGTTCATGATAACTTTACGAAGGTCACCTTTGGGCACAACAATACGATCGTCGAAGAAGAGGGTGTCCTTGTCATCAAGGCGGTAGCACTTGTACTTGGGTTGACTCTTGGCAATCCCAATCTTCACCTTCTTCACCATAGCATCAAGAAGTTGAGCCTCGCGAATCTGGTCTTCCAAGGTAGGAGAGACTTGAAGGTTGGCGAGGAAACCTTGAGGAACAACTTGTAGATTGAATTTGCGGAAAGCTTCACAAAGCTCAGGTTGGTAAGGCTTGAGAATCAGACGGTTGCAATAAGCCTTCCTGCTCAAAGCATCAGCAATCACATTGGCCTTTCCTGGAGTATACTCGATACTCGGATTATACTCTTGAATCATTTCGACCCAACGAGTCTGCCTGAGGTTGAGATTAGGCTGAGTGAAGATGTACTTGAGACTCTTGTGGTCAGTGAAAATGTCCACTTTTCTTCCCAATAAGAGATGTCTTGTTACGCCCTCGATGCGGCTATAGCTCCCACGTGTCGAGGCACGACTTAGAGACATAACCGCATTGAAAGCAATGTCGCAAGTCAGACAATCATTACAACATCCCATGTAATACATAATAAAAGGGGGAGATAACATAGTTGGCTTACACTCGCCACGTCACATCAGAGTACATAAATAACATCCATCAAACAAACACTCATGGCCCGACTACGGTGCCAAAATAGAAAAGAACCCAACATGCGACAAGGCCCTGAATCAAACCCCAACTAGGCACCACTACTGATCATCGGGAAAGGAAACATAATAACGCTGAGAGTCCTCATCGAACTCCCACTTGAGCTCGTACTCGTCACCTGGAGCGAAATCACCTGGACCTGCATCTGGAATTATAGTATCCGTGAGCCACAGGGACTCAGCAATCTCGCACCCTCGCGATCAAGACTATTTAAGCTTATAGGAATGGATGAGGCAAATATATGTGGAGCTGCAGCAAGCAACTAGCATATATGGTGGCTATCTAATTCGCAAAAGAGAGCGAGAAGAGGAGGCAAAGCACGAGCGAGAATCTAGAGGGACAACCTGCGCAAGCAGTACTCCAACACCGTGTCCACTTCCCGGACTCCGCCGAGAAGAGGCCATGACGGCAACACACTCAGTTGATTCATTTCAATTAATTAAGGGTTAAGTTGTCTACAACCGGACATTAACAAATTCCCATCTGCCCATAACCGCGGGCACGGCTTTCGAAAGTTCAATCCCTGCAGGGGAGTCCCAACTTAGCCCATGACAAGCTCTCACGGTCAACGAAGGAAAAGACCTCCTCCCAAGACGTTCCGATCAGACTCGGTATCTCAGTAACTCAAGACACTTCGACAGGTTAAAACAAGACCAGCAACACCGCCCGAATGTGCCAACAAATCCCGATAGGAGCTGCACATATCTCTTTCTCAGGGCACACTCAGATTGTCCTAGGTACAGGTAGGCCAGCCCAGAGTTGCCCCTGGTGGCCACCGGTAGCTGACAGGTGGACCAACACTCAGAGGAGCACTGGCCCGGGGGGGTAAAATAAGATGACCCTTGAGTCTGCAGAACCCAAGGGAAAGAAAAGGCTAGGTGGCAAATGGTAAAACCAAGGTTGGGCATTGCTGGAAAAGCTTTAATCAAGGCGAAATATCAAGGGCTTCCCATTATAACCCAACCGCGTAAGGAACGCAAAAATCCGGGAACATAACACCGATATGACGGAAACTAAGGCGGCAAGAGTGGAACAAAACACTAGGCGAGAGGCCGAGCCTTCCACCCTTTACCAAGTATATAGATGCATTAAGATAACATAGCAATATAATGATATCCCGACAAGTAAATAAATGATGTTCGAACAAGGAACGGCCTCCGAACTTCACCTGCAACTAGCAATGCTATAAGAGGGGCTGAGCAAAGCGGTAACATAGCCAATCAACGGTTTTCTAGGACAAGGTGGTTAGAGGTTTGACATGGCAATTGGGAGGCTGACAAGCAAAAGGTAGGCATCGTAGCATTGGCAAAGCAAGAGCGAGCAAACTAGCATAGCAAAGATAGTAGTGATTTCGAGGGTATGATCATCTTGCCTGAAATCCCGCAAGGAAGAAGAACGAGTCCATGAAGAAGACAAACGGAACGTAGACGAACGGATCCTCACAATCACAACGTTATCGGAACCAACCCGAAGAAGCAATCACCGGAAAGAAGCAAACAATCATGGTAAACAACCAACACATAAACATGGCATGATGCACAATCTAGTATGATGCATGTCCGGTTTAAATATGCATGGCATGGCAAAGAGCACAAGCAATCCTACAAATTAAGTGGAGCTCAATATGCATCGGGATGCATATTGACAAAACACCACATCAATTATTTAGTTCTCTCTCGTTATATACCCAACAATATTAAATGTTGATTAACGTGGCAAGAGGTGAAGCAAATGAAAACTACCTATCTAGTCAAGGTTGAATGAGGCCGGAAGCAACGAACAACAATTCCGGAAAATCCTCATATGCATAATTTAAGGTTTGGTACTGTTCTGCCCTAAACATTATTTTAGAGTTGTTAAACATGCAAGATGAGTGCACCATGTTAAACTAGACATTTTTCTACCCCATTTACATATAAAGATTATTAAAAACGGAGCTACGGTTATTTAGTTATGAATTAAATCATTTTAGCATGGCATAGGAGCAAATTAGTGCAAACAACATTTTAATCATTTTAAACATAGATGAAAGTTGGATATTATTAATCTACACAAAATTCTGAGCAAGTTTCATATATAAATCATTTTAATCCGATGCACGGTTCATGGGTTATTAAATGCATGAACATGAGGGTCTAATCTGTAAAACTGACAAACTGAGGATAATAGACAAATTCGCAGGCCCCGAAAAAAAAACATATCGGGCCGAATCTGGGGCAAGCCCACAGCAGGAAGGGAAAAAGAAAAAAAAAGAGGCGGGCGTTGGGGGACTGCTCACCCTGGGCTCGGCCCAGCAGAGGAGGAAGGAGGCCGAGGCGGTGGGAGATGGGCCGGATCGGAGGAGGTTGGCCCAGGCGAGCGAGGCCCTCGTGCTCCCGCCCGAGCACGAGGCCATGGCGGCGACAGGTGGCGCAGGGATGCCGGCGGGAAGGTTGGAAGGCGCGGGGAGGTGCCGGGACGGCGCTGGTGTAGTGGATCTGGACGGATCTGGCCGCAGGGGCTCCGTTCCCGGCGATGGCGAGGTCAGCGGGGCTCGGCGACGAGGGGTTGGAGCAGGGGACGAGCAGGAGGCGGGGCTTGACTCCGGCAAAGGTTGCAGGCGACGGTGGAGTACGGCAACGGAGGAGCGGCGAAGTCAGACGGCGCGGAAGCATCTGATGGTGGCGGCGAGGCGTCTCAGGTGGCGCGCTGGCGCAGGGCAGCTCGGGCCGGGGAGGGCCGGATCTGGGCGCCTCGGGCCCGGCGGCGAAGTGGGGCAGCGCGGTGCCATGTGGCGTGCGGTGAGTGGAGGGGAAGCGGCGGCGGGGAGACGTGGCGGCTTCTGATTGGCTGGAGTGAGGTGGCGCGCGGGGGCGGACATGTCCGGTGCAGCGCGGACGCGTCCGGTGGCGCGGGGAGGAGTGGATCTAGGGTTTAGAATTGCGAAATGATCCGAAATTTCGGGGAGGGGTGCCCTTTTATAGGTAGAGGGAGCTAGGAAGCTCCAAATGAGGTGCGGTTTTCGGCCACGCGATCGTGATCGAACGCTCTAGGACATGGAGCAGAGTTTGGAGGGTTTTGGGCCAAATTTGAGGGGTGTTGGGCTGCAACACACACGAGGCCTTTTCGGTCCCTCGGTTAACCATTGGAGTATCAAACGAAGTCCAAATGGTACGAAACTTGACAGGCGGTCTACCGGTAGTAAACCAAGGCCTCTTGGCAAGTCTCGGTCCAATCCGGAAATGTTTAATGCCCACACACAAAAGAAATGTAGAAATGACCACTGGAGGAGAACGAAGCGCCGGATTGCGAAACGGACAACGGGGAAAAAGCTCAGATGCATGAGACGAACATGCATGCAAATGAAATGCGCATGATGACATGATATGCAATGCATGACACGCAAGCAATGACAAGGCAACAACAGCGAATAACTGAACGACACCTGGCACATCGGTCTCGGGGCGTTACATGTCTCCAAGTCAAAAGAGCATGCACAACTGGCCCCAACTCGAGGTCATGAGTGGGGTAGTTCTTCTCGTTGGGCTTCAACTGGTGAGAGGTATAAGCCACAACTTTCTTCTCTTGCATCAACACTGCACCAAGACCTTGAAGAGAGGCATCGCAGAAGACCTCGAACGGTTTGGATTCATCAGGAGGAGTCGGAACTGGAGCAGTGACCAATTTCTCTTTCAAAGTGTTGAAAGCGATGTCACATTCCGGAGACCAAACGTACTTGATGTGCTTCTGGAGAAGGTTTGAAAGAGGCTTCGCAACCTTTGAAAAGTTCTCAACGAACCTTCGACAGTAGCTTGCGAGACCGAGGTGGCTACGGAGTTGCTTCACGTTCTAAGGTGGTTCCCAATTCACAATTGCAGACACCTTCTTAGGATTCACCGCAATGCCCTTGGCAGAGATGATATGCCCAAGATAAAGAACCTCATCGAGCCAAAACTCGCACTTTGAGAACTTGGCGTAGAACTGATGTTCCCTGAGCTTATCGAGCACCAAACGCAAGTGCTTGGCATGATCTTCCTTGTTCTTTGAAAAGACCAGAATGTCGTCAAGATAGACCAAGACAAAGTCATTTGTGTAGGCATTGAGGATGAAGTTCATCATGCGAGAGAAAGTCGGAGGAGCGTTGACGAGGCCAAAAGACATGACAGTGTATTCGTATGAACAATAGCTTGTTCTGAAAGCCGTCTTGGGAATATCTTGCTCACGGATTCGAATCTGGTGATAACCCATACGGAGATCAAGCTTGGAGAATACTTGAGCACCTTTGAGTTCTTCGAACAGCTCTTTGATGTTGGGAAGTGGGTATTTGTTCTTGATAGTCTTCTTGTTCAATGGACGGTAGTCAACACAAAGTCGGTCCGTTCCATCCTTCTTCTTCACAAAAAGTACTCCACAACCCCACAGAGAAGAGCTAGGTCGGATGAGACCCATTCGCTCTTGAATATCGAGTTGCTTCTTCAGCTCCTTCAACTCTTCAGGTCCGAGCTTGTAAGGGCGCTTGCGCACCGGTTCCGTGCCAGGCTCAAGATCGATGATGAATTCAACTGGCCGGTGCGGAGGCATTCCTGGAAGCTCTTCTGGAAAGATGTCTTGATATTCGCAAACGACTAGAATTTGCGAGATGGCATCCAGTTCACCCTTCTCATTGAGAGAAAACAAGCGGATTGTATCATCACGAGCGGCAAAGACAATTACATCCTCAGACGAATGAGTCAATTGAATCTGCCTGGCAGCACAATCAAGATGCGCCTTGTGCTTAGAAAGCCAATCCATTCCGAGAATAAGATCAATATCCGAGTTACCAAGGACCACTGGAGAAGAAAGAAACTTGTAGTCGCCCAACGTGATAGTAACATCCGGGGCCATAGCGCTTGCATTCATGAATTTACCCGGAGAAACAATAGATAACTGACTAGGCAAATCTTGTAAAGGCAACTCATGCTTAGAAACAAATGGTCTCGAGATGAAACTTTTGCAGGAATATCGTTAACAGGAAGGTTACCCATGATGACATCTGACGAGTCCTCTGCCTGAGCTGCATTCATCAAGTTGACCTTTGCAGACTTGGGGTTATGCTTGACCATAGCTGTACTTGCCGATCTCACAGGAGGAGGAGGAGGGAGACGCCTCTGATTGAAGCATTTGTTGGCATAGTGACCCTTCTGTTGGCACTTGTTTCATGTGACCTCTGAAAGCGGACGGTGATACGGAGCACTTGATCTTGGAGCTTGAGACGAAGTCTTGTTCTGAATGCCAGGGTTGGGTGGGTGGGAAGATCCACTGCCACCTTTGCTCTTCTGCTGATACGGCTGACGGAACGGAGGAGGAGGAAGCCAATACTTCTGCTGCTTGGCCACTTGAGTAGAGGAAGAAGGAGTAGCATCTCTGACTCGCTTCTTGGAAGCATCACACTTCAGTTGAGCAGCCTCTTGCTTCAATGCCATGTTGTAGAACTCATCGTACCTCAAGGGCTCAAAGAGAACAAGAGCTAGCTCGATTTCTTCTCTGAGACCACCCCTGAACTGGTATATCATGCTCTTCTCGTCAGGGACGTCCTGCTTAGCAAAGCGGGCAAGCTTCTGAAACATCTTGTTGTAGTCATAGACAGACATAGAGCCTTGCTTCAGGTTGCGGAATTCCTCACGCTTGCTTTCAACCATGCTCTGAGGAATATGATGAGCTTTGAAGTCTTGACGGAAATCATCCCAGGTAATCACATGGCCTCCTCTGGAATCTTTGTACTGCTGAAACCATTCTGCAGCTTGGTCTTTGAGTTGGAAGGAAGCGAACTTGACAAAGTCCTCAGGCCTGACGTTACTGCACTCGAAATGCTTGCACAAGTTCACGAGCCAATTGTCAGCATCAGTTGCCTCAACCCAATTGCTGAAGGTCTTTGGCTGGTTAGCAAGGAACTGGTTGAGTGTAGCAAAGTGATTCTGATTGTTGCCTTGGTTGCCTTGGTTGCCTTGGTTCGCTTGGTTGCGCTCTTGGAGAATTTGCATGATCAACTGCGTGTTTGCATTTGTAGCGGCCCTCATAGCTTGCCATGCCTCCGGAGGTGGAGGTGGTGGTGGCGGATCAGGATTCTGAGTCGTGCGCGTTGGAGGAGCCATCCTGAAGAGGTTGACATCCATTAGCACGTTGACAGATAAAATTGAAGCTGAATCAAACGGGTTGAAATTGCAACATATAGTCTTCACATCCGAACAAAATGAACGAATGCATTCCAATTGAAATGGTCACATATCCATAAATTGAGAAGCCACTTAGAATTTAGGTAGAGGAATAAAATCAACAAGGTACGGAGCAAGAACGAATACTCGGTAAGGATCACCCAATCTCAAACCAAATATCCGTGGAAGAAGAACTAGAGCTACAAGAATTCCCACCTATGAAACTCCCGAACCTTTCTGGTTATGCAATCAGGTGTTGGGGATACAGGGGAAGCATAATATCTCACCCAAATCTAGCAAATCCTACATACAGCTATATCCATCCTTCAACACATAACCAAGAAAAACTTTGGAAATCGTCTACCTCAAACTTCGAAAAGCATCCGTTATACAAGTTATGGCAATACTCCCGAACTCCCGCCCCAGTACTGGGTGGCGTCGAGGTTATCTCACCACCAACTGCATAAAAGAGATTTTCGATGTTGGCGAACTAAACTCAGGTATTCCAGAACTGCAACGATAAAATTGTGACGACAACACCTCAGAGTTCAACTCCCCGGGACACTGCCACAACCCCTAAATGACAGGAGGCACCAAGAACAATGTTCTCGTCACAAATCGATCGGAACGATTCCAAGATACCCACGTGATCCTAATTTTTTTAGTGAAATTTGAGAAGAGAAGAGTCAAAACTCTACATCAGGATGCCTTACCAGAGCGATGAAGGGACTGGGGAGTAAAAAGAATTCCTAAACTCTCAGATATATAATTCCTAGATGACTCAAAACATTTTTTTCTAGACTCAACAACGGCTGCTAAATCGATCAAGCAGTGGGGGCTCCTAAGGTCAGGGAAGGCTCTGATTACCAACTTGTAACGCCCTCGATGCGGCTATATCTCCTACGTGTCGAAGCACGACTTAGAGGCATAACCGCATTGAAAGCAATGTCGCAAGTAAGGTAATCTTCACAACAACCCATGTAAATATATAATAAGGGGAAAGGTACATAGTTGGCTTACACTCGCCACATCACGCAAAGGACATAAATAGCATTACATCAATCAATAAAATCATGGTCCGACTATGGTACCAAAATAAAAGATCAAACCCAACAAGCGACATGGTCCAGATCGCCCCAACTGGGCACCACTACTGATCATCAGGGAAAGACACATAGTAACGATGGGAGGCTTCGTCGAACTCCCACTTGAGCTCAAGCGCATCATCTGGAACGGAGTCATCGGGCCCTACATCTGGTTTGGAAGTAATCTGTGAGCCATGGGGACTCAGCAATCTCGCACCCTCGCGATCAAGACTATTTAAGCTTATAGGAAAGCAAGGTAATATGTGGAGCTGCAGCAAGCGACTAGCATAAATGGTGGCTAACCTGTTCGCAAAAGAGAGCGAGAAGATAAGGCAAAGCTCGAACGAAGAACTAGAGAACAACCTACGGCAAACATTACTCCAACACCGTGTTCACTTCCCGGACTCCGCCGAGAAGAGACCATCACGGTAACACACACAGTTGATTCATTTTAATTAAGTTAAGGTTCAAGTTATCTACAACCGGACATTAACAAATTCCCATCTGCCCATAACTGCGGGCACGGCTTTCAAAAGTTCAAATCCCTGCAGGGGAGTCCCAACTTAGCCCATGACAAGCTCTCACGGTCAACGAAGGATATACCTTCTCCCGAGACATTCCGATCAGACTCGGTATCCCGGTTTTACAAGACAACTTCGACAAAGATAAAACAAGTCCAGCAACACCGCCCAAATGTGCGGACAAATCCCGATAGGAGCTGCACATATCTCGTTCTCAGGGCACACTCAAATGAGCCAGACGTCGGGTAGGCCAGCCTAGGGTTGCCCCGGACATCGCTCTGTTGGACCAACACTCAGAGGAGCACTGGCCCGGGGGGGTTTAAATAAGATGACCCTCGGGCTCCGGAAACCCAGGGTAAAAGAGGCTAGGTGGCAAATGGTAAAACCAAGGTTGGGCATTGCTGGAGGAGTTTTATTCAAGGCAAACTGTCAAGGGGTTCCCATTATTACCCAACCGCGTAAGGAACGCAAAATCCGGGAACATTACACCGATATGACGGAAACTAGGGCGGCAAGAGCGGAACAAAACACTAGGCAAGAGGCCGAGCCTGCCACCCTTTACCAAGTATATAGATGCATTAAGATAATAAGGTAATATAATGATATCCCAACAAGAAAATAATGTTCCAGCAAGGAACGATCTCCAATCTGCACCTGCAACTAGCAATGCTATAAGAGGGGCTGAGCAAAGCGGTAACATAGCTAATCAACGGTTTTCTAGGACATGGTGGGTTAGAGGTTTGACATGGCAATTTGGGAGGCATGATAAGCAAGTGGTAGGCATCGTAGCATAGGCATAGCAAAAGAGCGAGCATCTAGTAAGCAAAGATAGAAGTGATTTCGAGGGTATGATCATCTTTCCTGCAAAGTTGTCAGAGTTGACTGGATCCTCGAAAGCAAACTCAACTGGCTCCTCGTTAGCGAACTCGTCTCCCGGTTCTACCCAAACAAGACAAACAAGCAAAAGGAACACAATCAACCACGTGCAAAGCTCAAACAACATGATGCAAACATGGTATGCTATGCGGGATGCGATATGTGATGCATATGCAAGATTTGACAAGGAATGATTGAACCTGGCTTCAACATGGAAATCCAAGTGTGCCACCGGAAAGGTGAGGTGATTTCGGTTGAAATCGATATAAAGATCACCGAAATCGGAGGCACGGTTTGGAAATGGCAAGCAAAACAAATATGGCACCGGTCTGTGATAAACAGCAAGTAGCCATCTAAATGCATCGAGATAATTATGCTACAGCACTCAAACATGGCAACAAAATACATGGCAGGGATCCGCTCATAATGCTTGACAAGAGATGAACACTGAGATATGGTCAATTCATCCAATAACAGGTTCAAACAAGCATGGCAAAAGTGCAATTGATAAACAGGTTTCAGACTTGGTGAAACTAACACAAGCCTGGAATTTCAGATCAGGTAGCACACTTTGGAGCATGAAAACTATATGCTACAGGAAATTAACATGGCAAAGCAAAGCATGACATGGAGCTACTCAAAGAGCTTAACAAAAGTCCTTTAGTGACCTTGAGCCAAAAGGGATCAGAAAATACAATTGCAAGCATGTGAACATGGCAAAAACATAATCAGATCTCAGACTTGGAGAAAAACTGGAGCATGCAAATCTGTTAACGAGTAGGCATGTTTACGAGCTCGATGCACTCACTACAGAGCAAGGCATGACAAACTAAGAATACACCCATCACGAATACACATTGTATAAGCTAGACATGGCAAGAACAACAACATAGCACGCACGGATCAACAACAACATCCTCGGCAAAATCGCTAACAAGTAGACAATTTTCCAGGAATTATGAAATAGCAAAAGTAGAGCTCGATTGACTCAAGCTAGGGTCTTCCATAATTGCAAACAAAGACATGGATGGATAGAGTACCACAATATTAACAAATCATCCTTACCGATCATCCTCAAAAGAGGCACGGATCACTAGGAAACAACATGAACATATGGCATCTTGATAAAAACAGATCAAGGACTTAGAGAAATTCTAAGTCCTGAAATCAGCATTAACGAATGCACTACTTTGCAAGCTTGTGCTAGTCACCACACATATCACAAAAATACATGGATAGCACCTCTGTAAAGATGGCAAAGCATATAACAAAACTCATGTAGAGCTCACGAGCACATCATGCACACAATAATCATGGCAAAAATGACAAATAACTATTTGGTGCAGCAGATCTGACAATTATCTCGAATAGCTCTCTTCCAACAGCATTTCGGGCATCAAGAAGAGTTCAAATGAAAATGATGCAATGAGATGAAATGATGTGCTCTTTGAGGCGAACATTTTGATATGCTACACGCCCAAAATGGAGCTACGATTGCGGAGATATAGCATGATGAAAAACGCAAAATATTAGGGTTTCGGGAGAAAGTCAACTGAGGCAAATATCCCAGATCTAGATCCAGATCGTGCACGGGAACCGATGCGCTCGTCGGAGAAGCTCGGAGTCGCCGGAGATGTCGTCGGACTTGGCGCTCGCTGGGGGCTTGGTGAGGAGGGCGCCGACCGGACGGTTCGCCGGAGTGGGGGAGGCGGAGTTTGCCGGTGTGGGCGTGCGGCGGACGCGGTGTACTGCGGGTGGGGTTCGCCGGCACCGGCGGCCGGAGTTGTAGCCGGTGGCAGAGCTGGGCGGCGAAGGGAGACAGCGGGCGGCGGAGGCGCGGACTCGGGCGGCGGAGCGCTTGGCGCGGGGAGGCGGCGGCCGGGCCCGGGAGGGCCTCCCGCGGGTCAGGCGGGCCGCGACGGATGAGGCGCTAGCGGTGCCACGTGGCACCCCATGGTTGGGCGCGGGCGGTGGCGCGGCGTGTCCGGCGGCGGACGGACATGTCCGGCGCGGAGAGAGGGGATTTTTAGGGTTTCGGGGGAGAGGAACCGTGGATTTCGGAGGGGGTGATATTTATAGGCATAGAGGGAGCTAGGAGTGTCCAAATGAGGTGCGGTTTTTGGTCACGTGATCGTGATCGAACGCTCTAGATGATGGAGAGGGTTTTGGTGAGTTTTGGGCCAAATTGGAAGGGTGTTGGGCTGCAACACACACGAGGCCTTCTCGGTCCCTCGGTTAACCGTTGGAGCATCAAACGAAGTCCAAATGGTACGAAACTTGACAGGCGGTCTACCGGTAGTAAACCAAGGCCGCTTGGCAAGTCTCGGTCCAATCCGGAAATGTTTAACTCCCACACACGAAAGGAAGGTAGAAAGGACCACCGGAGGAGATAGGAGCGCCGGAATGCAAAACGGACAATGGGAAAAATGCTCGGATGCATGAGACGAACACGTATGCAAATGAAATGCACATGATGAGATGATATGAGATGCATGACAATGACAACAACACACGGAGTCAAAAACCCGAACCCGAGGAAATAAAATAACTTAGCGCCGGAAACGGCAAGAGTTGGAGTACATATTAGGTAAATTACATCCGGGGTGTTACAGAGTCCCCCCCTCCTAGTCATCTTTCAGATTGGGGCAAGTATAACGGGTTCGTTTCCGGCTTGTTCCCTCCATGGAGAAGGCAATCAAACAATGGCAGAAGGAAGGGTGAAGGCAAATGGACGAGGGAGGAAGAGTGTGCGACAACAGTTCCAAATCGAGAGGGAAACGCGAATAGTCGGTGGATGGTTGCCAGTTTGCCACGATACACGAAGAGGCACCCCGGCCTAGACGTCCTTTCAGAAATTGTACGAAAGGACTCGCCGTCATCTCACTGACATGGTGTGTAATTTCTCGTGCAAAATGCGATCTGGCCACGTTGGCCCGAGGTGCCGCATTAGTTATCGACATTTATTTTTTTAACATACAATCTGAGTGGATAGCTCCTGTGGTCATCACACATGAGCGGATATATAGGTGGGCTCGGTGGGCAGGCGGCAACAATCTAAGTGCTAAAAGAGTTGATCTCGAAAAAAGAGTTGATCCAATGCTTGGTTTTGTTTGGATTTTCCAACTATGACCATTGGATAGAGTGAATCAATGGCTTACGTTCAAAGTTATTCTCATAGTACTATAGAATGGTATACGAACATGGAGAGATTTGGTTGATTTTATATCGCCGAATAATATAAAATATTATGAGTGCAGACGCTCCACCCCGAGGTTTGTAGCTCCTTCTCGGTCGTCGGGAATCTATGTTCTTCCACTCTTTCGTTTAATACATGAGCTTTGTTCATCCTGTTGCCGGCACGCGGGACATCTATATGCCTCCATTTTACAAAATCATACTATATGCCTCCATGATAGGCGGGGCATCTAACATCAAGGTGGCGTGTCATGCAAGAAAATGGAGATATGCAGTGCGTAAGTGAGTCGTGCACTTCGATGGCTCCTAGTACTATGCAATATATTTTCTCCTCGATGGCACGTGAATAGTGCACGTACTCAATGACAGAGCACGGGATGGTAGCCATGGACATGGTCGGCCCCTTTTGAAGAGAGTACTAATAAATAACTTTGATGTGTCCCGTCAACTCGCAGAACGACGAGAAGCTTGCTTACTACACCTTCTCCCTCACCAATGCGTGCGCGGTGGCTCGCAGCACGAGGAGAAACTTTTGCTTACAAGTGGTGGACGTGCAGCAGTTCATTTGGTGTCAGACTGCCAGAAGTACTACTATAGTACCATCATTATTGTTCGACTTCCGGAAGAGGAGAAGAGCCAAGCGCAAGGTCACCTACTAACCTAGTACAGTACTACTATAGCCGAAGTTGGTCCACCTTTTTAGAGCATGGTTAATTAATATAGGCGGCTCTTGCAGCGGCACATCATTTAGAGCAAGTACTCTCTTCGTAGGAACAAAGGAAGTAAAACAAAAGTTGGAGTGGATGCTAGATTGCCAATTAAAACATGATTACATAGGTGTTGGGGATATGAGTACTGGAGATAAACCGGTTCAGTATGGCCAGGTTAGCTCCATAAAGATAGAAGCCCATGAAGACATGAAGATGGTGGCGCTTTACAAAGGCCCAAGGCCCAAAGGCGGGTTAAAGCCTATAGATGTAAACTGACTCTGTCATGTAACTTGTATTGTAAGTTAGAGGAATAGAGACCGAGTCGGACACATCTATGATCCGGCCTCGGGACTCTGTAAACCGGCGGGCATCAGCCTGTGTATATAAAGGGACGACCCGAACGCGGTTTGAGGACAACAGACAACAACTCGAGAGCCAGGCAAAGCGGATTCGCTCCCTGGTCATCAAGTCCCTAGCAATACCAATCACAACTAGACGTAGGCTTTTACCTTCATCGAAGGGGACGAACTAGTATAAAATCCCTCGTGCCCCTTGTCCGGTTTAACCCCTTTAAGCTAACCCGTAGCGATGACTCCACGACTAAGTCCTTTCACGAGGACATCTGCCGTGACAAACCCACGATAGTTGGCGCCCACCGTGGGGCTATCGCATGATGGTTTCAAGTTCTTAAAGGGCAGCTTTGATGGACTCAAGGGATACGCCGTGGGTCGGATGACGAAGAGTCGTCGCGGAAAACTCTACATTGACGACGCAGGATGGGGTCCCGAGGCTGGTTCAATCGAATACGGGTACCGGGTCCCCTTTGGTGGGATCCACGTCTTCATCGGCAAGATTGGCGAACCGGGGCCTGAGCCGGACACCTGCACCGACATCATCGAGACGGCTCAGCGTGCAAGCCCTTCCCCGGTTCAGCCCGCAGCGAGGCATGTCTTCATAGGTGCTCTCCATGGGGCAGAATATGAAGATGGAACGGTGTTGATGGAGAAACTGTCGTCTGTTCTGATGACGAGTCTTCAATCGGAGAAACAGAGTCGATGTATCAGTTGCAGGATGGCCGGATTAGCGGAGGCTCCGATGGCAACAGTATTCCGGACCCCATTGATCTGCCAAACCGGGTCGCTATCTTCATGGCCGGTACACAATCAGCGCATCATTCGTCCACCTCCGCGGCAATGCTTTCCGGTTTAGCAACAACAACACCGGCGGGAGCAGGGGGCTCAGCGCCGCCTCCGGCTCAAGTACTGTCTGACTTGTTCGACGCTTTGGAAACATTGATGGCAGCAGAAGTGGACGCTGTAGCCTAAGAGCAGCACAAAGCGGAGATTGCAAAGGTAAAGGATCAGATAGTTCAGGCTAAAGCGAACCTAGCAGCAGAGAACGCCAGGATGGCTACAGAACGGGCTGAGTTGGAAGCTCAGGCTTACCGTCTTAGGATGGATCAGAACGCCTCAGATGAGGTTATGAGAAGGAGATACCGGTCGCACCTCCCGCCGGCTTATGAGCCAAGAAATCTCTTCAACACGCCAGGAGCTGGAACCAGTAACCAGCCAGTGGTAAACCGGACGGAGGCACCGGGGACAGGAGCGCCGGTTCAGCCACGAGCAATGGACCTGCCCCATCAGAACAACATTGTGCCACAGTATGTTCCGACGCCCCTAGGGCACTACTCCAACCCTTTGGATAACATTGTGGCCGCCGCTTCACGGTTAGCAGCCCTCCCGGTGGATGATGAGTCACCAGTGGCGATTGAGACACGACGGGCCAGAGAGCTCCTTCAAACAGCTTTAAACCAGCAGCAAGCTTATTCGCATAGCCGCGAGAGCATTCATTCCACCCCCATCCGAGTTGAAGCTATAGCAGGCAGGATGAACCGGCCGTGTCAAGCAGTGCACGTCATCCTAACTCGCCGCGAAGGCACAACCCGACAAGTGGCGGTGCTAATGCGCAAGATGTGGTGGATCATGGTCGTGCACGTCGGGAAGCCGAGTTAGCAGCTTTGCATGTTGCTCTTCAGCATACTCCGGTTCGCCCTACCGCTTCAGCGGAGCCCGGCGTGGTCTTCAGCTCTTTAGGGTTACCATGTCTTACCCCCGCTTTACGTAATACATGACTGCCCAAGGATTTCAAGGGACCTTGTAAGGTGCCCAATTACACCGCCGATTTACAACCAGAGGCATGGGTTCAAAGTTATGAGATGGCAATGGAGATGTTAGATGTGGACGAAGCGGTGTGTGCTAAATACTTCACCATCATGTTGGAGGGGACAACTCGTACTTGGTTAAAGAGCTTGCCGCCCAATTCCGTCGGATCATGGGCCAAATTAAAACAACAGTTTATCCAGAATTTCAAGGATACTTGTAAGAAGCCTATGGCAATTGTGGACCTGCCCTCTTGTGTTCAAGAGGATGGAGAGTCTACAACCCATTGGGTGAAGCGGGTCTCAGCTATTCTTCACTCGTCGGACCGCATCAATGCAGATACTGTAGTGTTAACGTTGGAAGGCAATTGCCGGTTTCTGCCGCTCAAACAGAAGTTAGGAAGGCTCAAACATCATTGCAATGATATGTCAACGCTTATGCCCGCTTTGGTTAAATATGCCAATTCAGATAATACCAAAGACCATGACTCAGAGGAGGACAAACTAGGGAAAGGGAAGAAGAACGGCAACACCAAGGGAAAGTAGCATAACCCAGTAGGTCATGGGAATAATGGTAAGCGCAAGGCCGACAATAGTTTGGACTTTGTGGCTAACACGAATGCTCAGGATAACGGTCAGCGTCGTAAGGGCAAACAGCCCCAGAGGGGCGGAGGATCAGGCCCGAATCTGGAGCGCCTGTTAAATCAACCTTGCCCAAAGCACGGATCAAAGGAGAAACCAGCGTCACACCTTTGGAAGGATTGTTATATCATGCGAGATTTCAAGAACTCCAATATGTTCCAATACGATAATGGCCCGCCCGGCAGTTTACGGGGTGGTTTTCATGGGCCAGGTTACGGAGGCAGTAGCTCTGGTTTAGGATTTCAAGGTAACCAAACCGGCCATAACAATCAAGGGAACCAGGGCAACCAGGGAGGTTATAACCATCAGGGGAATCAGCAGCAGCAGCAGTCGGGTTATCAGAGCAATCCGAAGCTGTTGAATAGTGGGCAGTATCATGTCTTCACCACTAGCTTGTGCAAGCGTGATCAAAAGCTTCACAAGAGGGCCGTGAACTCTGTTGAACCGGTTGTCCCTCAGTATGTACGCTGGTCTGAGCAACCCATTTTATGGAGTAGAGAGGATCACCCACCCCGAGTTGATAATCCAGGTCATCTGGCCTTAGTGGTGGCACCCCAGGTTGGGGGGTATAAGTTCACCAAGGTGCTCATGGATGGGGGATACAGTATCAATATTCTCTACTATGATACCTTCCGCCATATGGGTTTGACTGATAAGAATCTTAAATCATCAAACACAGTTTTTCATGGTGTGGTGCCTGGTAAGTCTGCATATCCAGTGGGCAAGATAGCTCTAGAAGTGGCCTTTGGAGATGATCATGATTCAAGGTCAGAAACATTGACTTTTGAGGTGGTGAAAATTAAGAGTCCATATCATTCCCTATTTGGGTGACCGGCTTATGCCAAGTTCATGGCACGGCCGTGTTATGTTTACCTGCAGCTTAAGATGCCAGGTCATAAGGGGACAATCATAGTACATGGGAGCAGGACGATTGCGCTGGAATGTGAAGAAGGTGATGCGGCTTACGCTGAATTGGTTTGTGCCACAGAGGAGTTGAAGTTTTATAAGGACAAGGTTGATCCGGCAGACATGACTTCCTTGAAAAAGCCAACTACGGAGCACGACCCGACATTGAAGTTTAAATCGGCCACAGATACTAAGATGGTTGATTTTGTTCCTGGCGATTCATCCAAGCAGTTCAGCATCAGCGCTAACTTGGATCCCAAATAGGAAAGAGCGCTCATCGAGTTCATCAGTGAGAACCGGGACATTTTTGCATGGAAGCTTTCTGACATGCCAGGTGTCCCGAGGGAACTCGCTGAGCACACACTCAATATAGATCCTAAGTTTAAACCGGTCAGACAATTTCTCCGCCGCTTCAATGAAGAAAGGTGCAAGGCTATCCGTGAGGAGGTAGCTCGACTGTTGGCCGCAGGATTTATCGTGGAGGTTTTTCACCCTGAGTGGTTGGCTAATCCGGTGCTGGTTCTTAAGAAAAACGGCGCTTGGCGCATGTGTGTGGACTACACAGATTTGAACAAAGCTTGCCCAGCAGATCCCTTTGCCCTCCCTCGTATTGATCAAATTATTGATGCTACAGCGGGCTGCGATCGTTTGTGTTTTCTGGATGCTTATTTCGGTTATCATCAGATCAAAATGGCAGTTAAGGACCAGGAGAAAACAGCTTTTATAACTCCCTTTGGAGCCTTCTGTTATGTCTCCCTGCTAGAGTGCCCAGGCGACTTATCAATGTTGTGTTCAGAATTGTCTTCATAAACAGATTGGGTGCAATGTTCACGCATATGTGGATGATATTGTGGTAAAGTCCGGGAAGGAGGAAACATTGATAGCTGACTTAAGAGAAACATTTGATAATCTCCGGGTTTATAAGATGAAGCTTAATCTGGACAAATGTGTCTTTGGTGTTCCGGCAGGCAAACTCTTGGGTTTTCTGGTGTCTAACAGGGGCATTGAGGCTAATCCGGAAAAGATCACAACTATCAGCTCTCTGGCTAAACCAACATGTACCAATGATGTTCAGCGTTTGGCAGGCCAGATTGCAGCCTTGAGCCAGTTTATCAGTTGTCTTGGGGAGAAGGCTATCCCTCTATATCAGATATTAAAAAAGACAGATGATTTTTTCTGGAGTGATGCGGTCGATAAAGCGTTTGAGGATTTGAAGAGGTAGTTAGCTGAACCACATGTCCTTGCGGCTCCAATCGATAAAGAGCCTTTACTGCTATATGTGGCTGCTAATGCCCGGGCTGTTAGTGTGGCTATTGTGGTGGAGCGCAAGGAGGCTGGAAAGGAGTATCCGGTTCAACGGCCGGTTTATTATATCAATGAGGTGCTTATCGAGTCAAAGCAGAGATATCCACATTGGCAGAAGCTGGTGTATGGGGTGTTTATGGCAAGCCGGAGGCTCAAACACTATTTTCAGGGTCATCCTATCACGGTGGTTAGTTCAGCCCCTCTGGGAGATATCATCCAAAACAGAGAAGCAACTGGCCAGGTTTCCAAGTGGGCTATCGAGCTTGGACCTCATGGGCTCAAATATACACCTCGCATGGCGATCAAATCCCAAGCACTCATGGACTTCGTCAATGATTGGACAGAGTTGCAGGCACCAGAGGAGAAGCCAGATAACACGTATTGGACTATTCACTTTGATGGATCCAGACAGTTGGAGGGCTCGGGGGCTGGAGTCATCTTAACTTCCCCATGAGGTGACAAATTTTGTTATGTCCTCCTCTTAATGTTCCCTTGTACTAACAATGCAGCTGAGTATGAGGCCTTGCTCCAAGGTCTTCGGATGGCTAAGGAGATGAACTTAAGCCTGGTTAAGTGCTTCGGTGACTCGGATCTGGTGGCTCAACAAGTATCTGGCACTTGGGATTATAAAGACCCACTCATGGCTGCATATCGATGAGAGGTGGACATAGCGGCTGGTCATTTCAAGGTTTATCAAGTTACCATATAGACCGCCGAAAGAATGAAGCGGCGGACGCTTTAAGCCGCCTTGGCTCTCAGCGTAAACCGGTCCCACCAAATTTCTTCCTCGACGTACTGCATAATCCGTCGGTCAAGGTACCAATAGAGGAGGAGTTGGTATTCCTGATCCGGAGGCCCAATTGGTAGCAGCTTTGCATGTCATAACGGATTGGACGATCCCATACCTGGCTTACATGAACCGGGGTGAGTTACCGGAGGATGAAACCTCGGCCCGGCAGATAATCCGGCGTTCCAAGTCAATGACCATAATCAATGGGGAGTTACATCGTTACAGCGTCACATGAGCAATCTAGTGTTGTGTCTCTCCTCAAGAGGGTTGTGAGATTTTGCGAGAAATCCATGAAGGGGATTGTGGTCACCATGCTGGTTCAAAATCTTTGGTGGCCAAGGCTTTTCATCACGATTTCTATTGGTTAACAGCTCATGCTGATGCCGAGGATTTAGTCAAGAGGTGCGACGGTTGTCAAAAATTTGCATGTCGCGCTCATGTTCCGGCTCAGGAGTTGAGGATGATTCCAATAACTTGGCCGTTTGCGACTTGGGGGCTTGATATGGTTGGACCCTTTAAGAGATCCAAGGACAAAAAGACCCACCTATTGATGGCAGTTGACAAGTTCACCAAGCGGGTGGAAGTACAACCAGTCAGTAAGTGTGATGCAGCCATGGCGGTTCAATTCATCAAAAAGGTGATATTCTGGTTTGGTTTCCTACATAGTATTATCACTGACAGTGGTACTAATCTATCAAAGGGTGAGATGGAGGAATTTTGCCAATGTGAGCACATCCAGCTTGATGTAGCATCAGTGGCTCACCCCCAGTCTAATGGACAAGCTGAGAGGGCAAATCAAGAAATTTTGAGAGGTATTAAACCCAACTTATGGTTCCTTTAAAGTGGACGCCGGGTTGTTGGGTGGAGGAGTTACCTTCTGTGTTATGGAGCATCAACACCACACCTAACAGATCTACGGGTTACACGCCTTTCTTCATGATTTATGGAGCAGAGGTGGTTCTTCCTAGTGACATCCGTCATGACTCACCCCGTGTGGCAGCTTATGTTGAAGCTGATAATGAGCAGGCACGTCAAGACTCACCGGACCTGTTAGATGAAGAGCGTGATCTTGCAGCAGCACGTTCGGCGATTTATCAACAAGATCTCCGACGTTATCAAAGCCGCCGAGTTAAAACCATAACCTTTCAAGAAGGCAATCTGGTGCTTCGGCTCATCCAGGATCAGACTGATATGCGCAAATTATCCCCACCTTGGGAAGGACCTTTTGTGGTCAGCAAGAATCTGCACAACGGGTCATACTACTTCATTGATGTTCGAGAGCACAAAGACTCACGTAAATCGGAGGAGGAGACCAAGCGGCTGTGGAATATAGCTCTTCTTCGGCCTTACTATACTTGAGCCACAGGCTCTTCTTATGTACATATTTATGACAATGTATATATTATATAATAAACCGGAGCCTCGAATAAAGTGGGGTCTCCATTCTTTTTACATCATGTGTGAGCCTCCAAGAGCTTTTACTGACAAAGCGGCATTTTGTTAAACTGGCCTATACGGCCGCACAGATATAAAGAGAATCACTAGGGGGCCTGGTCGTATCCGAACCATAGCTACACCTCTTGACCAGTTTAAAACCAAAAAGGGGATATCACTAGGGGGCTTGGTTGTCTTCACACCATAGCTACACCTCTTGATAGGCTTTAGGCCAAAAGGAAATTATGTGGAGCGAAAGAGAGTCTGTTGCATTAAGCATAGCTCAAACATAGGTAACCACTGAGCACAGCTCACATATTACTTGGGGGCTCCTTGCTTCGCAACGAACAATGAGCTTGAACCCTTGTAATAGGCTATCAAGCCAGGCTTGGAAGCCAGGTGTATTCACCTAAAACCCCGAGTTATCCTGCCTTTTTAAGTAAGCCACTCCATCCAGGTAAACCTGGTATGACCCATCGAATGTTTGGAAAGTCAATCCCATGGACCCTGAACTTGTCAAAGTTAAACCGATGATTAGTTAAAGATTGAGGTCCATCTAAAAAAGCTTTGTAAAATGGTTTAACTCAGCGGCCTGGCAGCCCATGAAAAGCCTCGATTTAGGGCCTGGCAGCCCATGAAAAGCCTTGCATATTTGTTTTGTTTTTGCTGTTTTTATGATAAGGGATTTATAAATATTTTTTGCTGATAAACTGGTGTTCATTACAATCCGGCATGACTTTCAGTGCTTAGTTGTCAGTACATGATCAGTTGTTAAAACGGCAGCGTACTGCTCCGGTCTGGTTTTGACTAGATGTCACCAGCATTATACGAACAAATCAACGACTTTTTCTAGCACAATATGGTCTCTATATGAACCGGCAAGAGGGCCAGGAGTTATCCACGCCCCGGATTGGTGTTTTTTCACCTCTACCATACAAGTAGTTGGTCAGCCAATGAGGTATGTCACATATATTATTTATTTTATCTGGTTAATATTAATCTTGGTTATTCATCCAAGTTATGTATATTTTTTGAGGTATCATGACCCGTCCAGTGGTTAACCACTAGGACGCTTTCAAGTTCTTGTATACAGGAACACAAATTATCATGGACTATGTATAAATAGATCCCACAAGTGAAACAAGTTTTCAAAACATCAAGCAACACAAGCATGCTCCATGGCATGAAAGATAAAGGTGTTTCTGCTATCCTATTACAAGGAGCTTCAAAAAGGCCCGAATTGAATAATTGTTTTCAAGCAGTGGCAAACTGTAGTTCATAAACCGGTCACCGGTCTAAGATGCTTCATCGGGACGGCTTGACGATTGAGGGTCATCCTGAGCAGTCGCATCCTCTTCATCCCTCCCCAGACGCTGGAAATCAACCGTTGACCAATCGATTCTGATTAAATCTTGAAACATGGCTTCTTCATGGATAAGGCTGGAGGGGTCAATGTGAGGAGCGTAAGTACGCTTACGGATTGGAGGCACAAGATCTTCAACTTCATGGATCACGGCAGGCTGTCTCTTTCCTCAACATCGTAAACCGGTTGGAAATGAGATAGGTTTGTATCCTCCGCTAGTTTGCTGGCTATTGGTCGCATCTCCTTTGTCAGTTTTTGGAGGTCATCATTGTTAAAGTCTGAACCGTCCTCCTTCACACTTGGATATGCTTTCATGATATCTGCCGCTTCAAGATCCGGAATCCATGCCTTGGCCCATATTAGTGCGGCCAGTGCTCCTGCTCTTGCGGCTGCTTCCTTCAGTTATGTAATCCGGGCAGGTAGCATGGCCAGCTTCTCAAGGGTTTCCTTTATCAACGATGGCGCTGGCTGGTTATATGCAGCAGTATAGATAGCACGCTGGGATCCAGAATATAGCTATTCTATTAAGGTATACGCCGCTTTAAGCTTCATCCGCATGTTAGAACCCAGATGAGCAATGCGGGTTCCTGTCACGGTTTAATTTTAGTAAACCGATCAATGATAACATCTTATGAATTGGAAAAACGTCATGAGAAGGTACTTACCAAACACAATAGATGTCATGGCATCAATCTACCGCTTCAAGCTGGTCAGTTCATCTACCACTGGCTTCAGGGCTGCTTCTGCGTCCTCAGCTTTCTTGGTCAAGTCGGCCTTTTCTGTTTCCCAGTCAGCACGCTCCTTGTTGAAAGTCTCTTTCAACTTCTCCATTGCTGCCAGGGCATTGGTCAGCTCCTCTTTGGCTTTGGAGGCTTCTGCTTGTTGGGACTTTACGTTCTCTTGAAGGTCAGCGGTTTGAGCATCCCTCTTACTCAGCTCGGCCTATAAAGGCGAAGATATGTCAAACAATGGGATATGTATTTTCTAAGTACCAAGCGTATAACAAGTTATGCACTTTGTACTTGGGGGCTAATGCCTATTTGCTCTATTATCAACAAATCTTTCACAAGTCTCAAGGACAATGCAAGCATTATCCTTAACACTTGGGGGCTAATGTACATCTGTTCAAAACTGACGCATTGATTCAAGACCCGGTTTACCTCGCGGAGCTAAACCGGCCCTTGGGGGCTACATCGATGAAAACTACATAAATACAATGATAAAGTACAGGTTTTTGCTGAGAACTTGACATATTAAGGATCAGCATGCTAGTATTAAGATATTACAGAAGTCCCGGTTTATGATTAACATCATAAACTGGCCCTTGGGGGCTACATGGGCTGATGTTTATACTTTGGAATCAAGAAAAGAAAAGGTGAGGAACATACCTCATAGCGTTCCTTCATCAAATTTACCAAACCAGCTTCATAATCACAGTTTGAGTGTAGACGGTTTAAAAAACCAGAGTGAAGTTCGTCAGCGCTGAGATGGGCGTAGCTTGACAAATCAGTGCTCCATTTACCCTTCTCCATGGCAGCACGTTCTTCCTTGGCATTATGTTTGGCCAAGATTAAAGGATGGCCAGGAGAGTTGTGGCCCATACCGATAATGATAACATCGTCTCCTTGGCCTCCAGTAGTTTTTACGGGTGATGGTGGAGTGTCAGTGGCTCTCACTGGACTGGAGGACTTGTCGTCAGCCCGGATTGGATCTACCGGTTCACTGTTAGGTACAGCAGTGTCAGCCTATGGTTGATTATCAATATTCAGATCTTGAGGGGGTTCGTCAAACATGGCTTGTGGGTTTGGACCCTCCGGTTCAGCCGTCTGTTCCGGTTCAACCGTTTGCTCCTGTTCAAGAACCACCTGGTCTTCGGGCGGATTGGTCACCCGAGCCTTTTTGCTGGGTCTCACTTTGGCCCTAAATTAACAACAGATGTGAAAGTTAAAGCATACTCCAAGGTATGAACAACGTCAGAAGAAGGAGTTCAAGTATTTACCCAGCTACGGTTTTGATAGGAGGAAGTTGGGTTGTTGTTGACTCGCCAGATGATGAGGGAGGTGTCACCTGATAATTTGAATTAGATGGATTAACAGGTTGTCGGAAATAACCTGCCTTGGGGTAAGAATTGTCAGAAGGAGGTGAGACCTCAGATCGGCGCTTTCGAACCGGGGTGTCAAGTAAACCGGCCGAGGTGACCTTTTGGCCACTGTGCCGGGTTGTACGAGGAGCTTCGTGCTGCTGCTTCTTCAAAATAAATGTTGGGTCCAAGTGAGCAAGAGGATGTGAAAAGCTTACTTTCCGGATTGCTTGACGGATTTTTCGGGTTGGCAGAGAGTCTGAACCGGAGGAAAGGAAAATTACCTCTACATCGTTGGCTTGACTGCCTTCCGCGCCCTCCTGATAAACATCATTGTTAATGAGATGCATAAATAGGGAACCAAGTGAATCAAGTTCTACCTCAACTTCCGGTTCATCTATGTCGTCATCCAGTTCCATGCTGATACGTTCAGCTGCCTTCCGCTTTGAGGTTTTCTTGACAGTTTTTTGTTTTAGGGCAAGAGGGCTTTGCAGTTTTCTCTGCAGGATCCTTTTTCCAGAACGGATCATCACCCTGTTTCAGAGAGGGGTAAGGGATATTCACAGTTTGCACAGAATAAGGATATCAAGTGTTAAATGGAAAATAGCACTTACAGCGGGCGGTTTGTTTTTTGCGTAGAAGGGGTTTAAGCCGGTTTGGCTGCAGGCAGATTCCGATTCGTTCAAAATCTTCTTAACACCCTCAATAACTTCTTCATCAGTTAATTGAATGTTGATGTGGCGCTGGGAGTCTTCTACTTCACCAGTGTACTCACACATTAAACCAGAGTGGCGGCTTAATGGCAAGATGCTCCAGGATATCCAGCAATGCACAAAGTCGACGCCTGTTAAACCATTGGCCATGAAGGCTCGGAGCTTGGCGAGTTGAGGGGCATATAAGGCCCGTTCTGCAGCACTTAAGCGTTGCGGTAGAGGATGAGTGTTGGAGAGCCGATGGGCACGGTAGCCCGGCAGAGGGTTCTCGTCTTCAGGAGAGGTATCTTTACAGTAGAACCAAGTTTGATTCCAATCTTTGGGGTAGCTGTGCAGCTTAGCATGAGGAAATTCGACCTCTTTTCATTTTTGGATTGAGACACCCCCAAGTTCAGTGTTGGGTCCGTATACAAATTCAGTGCGCCGGTTCAGATGGAAAAAAATCCCAGAACAACTCAGCAGTTGGTTCTTCCTGTAGATACACCTCATAGAAGACTTGGAAGTTGCATATATTGGAAACTGAATTAGGTCCAATATCTCGAGGCTGGAGCTGGAAACTGGCAATTACATCCCAGGAAAACATTGACCCGGGCAGTTCGAAACCACGGCCTATATGGTCAACAAATATCACTACCTCACCCTGCTTAGGGGTAGGAGGATTCTCCGATCCAGGAGCTCGCCACCGGATCTCATTCTTTTTCGGTAAGGTACCAATGTTGACCATTCCATTCAGCTGTTCTTTGGTAACCCGGGAAGGAACCCAGTTGCAGGCAGAAAATTGTTTGGCCATTGCAAACGAAAAGATGAAAGAAAAATACCGGTTTACAAATCATTCATGGTGATACGTAAGATGCGACGGAACAAAGACATACATGTATGTAAGTTGCGTAAACCGGAGGCCGATGCAATAATGAATGACAAGGCAATATCGGAACAAGGGAATGCACATGCTGTTAAACCGGAGTATAACAACGGAGGTAAAAGGCTTGTCCAGTTTACCAGGGGGCTAATGGTATGTGATAGATTGCTTTTACAAAGATAAATCACCTAACGTGATAAAGATGATACAGATCTAAGGCAAGAATGACTAAGTAAGGTAAAATAGGTTCCACAAGGGGACATGGATATTTTGGATCTACCGAATGACAGGAAAGAAAAAAATATTTTGACCTAAAAGGGTTGGTCCCGAAGCAGTTTGTAAAGGTTCAGATCAGTTCTTATGCACGCAAGGGTTTGTTGTGGTAGCGGAAGATAAACCATTACGCGGAATATGTCGAGCTAAGAGGTTCTTAATTCATGGACTAAGGAGGTACAAGGAAGAGCCGCACCGGAGCCTTGATGAACTTCGGTGAACTGCGAAGAACAAGGAAACCCTAGACAGATCTACAAAGGGGAGGGGAAAGAACTTACAGCGACTGTTGAAGTAACGGAGGCACGCCACAGCTTTCTGGTGCAATCAGGTTGATGCAGCGGCCAATGAAGAGGCGGAGGCGAAGCTCGATGACGGCGGCGACGCTCGGGTGCAGAGATGTCGCGAAGAGGAAGAAGAAGTGAAGGAGGCGAAGGGGAAAAAGGAGAAGGACCCGTGGTCCTATTTATAAGGCGAAACGATAAAGCGACAAGTGCGGGAATCGAGGAGCTCAAAAATGCAATGTTAATAAAGGTGTCGCCTCGATGGTTGGATACACATTAATGAAGGGAATCTTCGACTTCAACGAATAGATGACGTCAAGGCGGTTTACTACAGAATTAAAGGATGACATCACAACGGTTTACCAGGTTTATATAAAGGTGACAGGGCAAGCATTTTTCTAAGATGTTGAGGATTGACATGAACAAGTTCAAATCAATCTGGGGCCTAATGTTGGGGATATGAGTACTGGAGATAAACCGGCTCAGTATGGCCGGGTTAGCTCCGTAAAGATAGAAGCCCATGAAGACATGAAGATGGTGGCGCTTTACGAAGGCCCAAGGCCCAAAGGCGGGTTAAAGCCTATAGATGTAAGCCGACTCTGTCATGTAACTTGTATTGTAAGTTAGAGGAATAGAGACCGAGCTGGACACATCTATGATCCGGCCTCGGGACTCTGTAAACCAGCGGGCGTCAGCCTGTGTATATAAAGGGATGACCCAGCCGCGGTTTGAGGACAATAGACAACAACTCGAGAGCCAGGCAAAGCGGATTCGCTCCTTGGTCATCGAAACCCTAGCAATACCAATCACAACTAGACGCAGGCTTTTACCTTCATCGAAGGGGCCGAACTAGTATAAAATCCCTCATGCCCCTTGTCCGGTTTAACCCCTTTAAGCTAACCCGTAGCAATGGCTCCACGACTAAGTCCTTTCACGAGGACATCTGCCATGACAAACCCACGACAATAGGAAAAAAATCCTATAGCATTCTATCCTATGAATCAAATGACCAATGTAGGAAAATCATGAGGGGGGTCTCTCCAACAGTGTTCCTTGGCTCGCACCTAGCATCACGATGGTCGAACTTGGAGTCATTCATCTGGTACACGTGGCATCTCAGATCTGGACACAAGGTGACGCGACCTCTCACTTCCTCCGCCATTCGAAGCGGCGCGCCGATGGAGGGCTAGCATACTCCAATATTAGGTTGGCTCTATGTGATGTGGCAACTTCATATACTAACTGGATGCTAGCTATACTACTATGGTACTCACACTCCAAGAAGTGACTCAAAAACCATTCATAAATTGAGTCTATGACATGCATTTGCAACTGAAATGTACCATTCATTAAATTCAACAAGTCATCAACACACAACGACAACGAGGATACATGTTGGATTATAGATTATTTCCAACAAAACATTCTAGCAAATACTAAAGTTTTCATCACACAACAAATAACAAGCAATGAAATGAACTTCGACTCAACCAATCCTCAGCGTTGGAAATGCTTGCTTTGAACCATAGGTGCTCTGGAAAGGACCAACTATTGTCAATATCGAGAGCAACGCAGGACTGATCGTGCAGGCTGAAGCATCATATATCAGGACCAAGATAGGGAACCACTGAAATGTCTGAGGTATAGATATAGTTGCTTCTCATAAATGGTAGTAACGTTGTGTCAACAGCAGCTGGATCGCCTTTCAACATCATTGGATAGTTTGGTCCAAGGAAGAGCGAGTTTGCTCCAAGACTATCAATACTGAACCAAGGAGAAGGTGTTGGTGCTAGAACACTAGTACCCGTCCTGAATACCCTGCAACGGGTGTTGGAATAGGTCAGGAGAGGGCGACCATGGGAGACAACACCTGCTTCCTCAATAGTAACAGTCTAAGTGCACTGTATACAGACAAGAAGAGGTGATCCATCGAAATTAGTTGCCAGGCGCCACTGAGTATATAAGTTCTGCCGCTCCTCATGCTCGTGATCATCACCATGGTCATCTCCCCCTTGCTTATAATTTTTTTCAAGTATAGGTGGTGGAATGTTCATAGGACCTTGGAAACACAAGAAGAAGGTTAATTAGTAAAGGGAAACTTGCTAACCCGCATGCATGTGGATGAAACAATTATAATTATGGTGGAAGACAAACGTACCACAACTATGAGGATCCCATGCAAAAACAGTGCCACGAGTGGTGGCAGCAAACACAAGATCCTCGTATTCAATTGCATCACAGTACACATCCGTGTATAGAAACTGATTTTTGAGCAATATCCATCCAGTCGAACCACGAAGGACGGCAACAAGCTTGTCGAAGATAGCAACAACTTGATAGTTCTTGTAATTCCAAGAGCGGTTGGGAACTCGATAAATTGCTATCTTCAGTAGACGACAATCTCCATGATCGTATTTGAACGTACATAGAGCATCTGTGTGCTCAACCTCAGGGCACTCTGAGATTTTTGGAAGTGGAACCCACTGATGAGTGTACACATTCACAAGTTCCCACTCGCAATTGTACCCAATATAAACAACCCAATCTCCATTTGCGTCAGCCCAGGACTTACCGTTAAGCGATGGCATCTTGACATCACACGTATCATTATCAAGCGGCATCAACTTGTACAAGGCGAGGCCTCCGTCGTCCGCGACCATGCGAACATGCTTATAGCGAAGAAGATAAGGGAGATCAAACCGCTCCTGGACCCTTGGGTTCCTTGTAATGATGTTATTAGTTGAGTCAAGAATGGGCTTGAACGAACCTGCCATGCTAGCCGAGGTGATGACGTCGCACCGATCAATGAGTTCCCCCACCATGTCATCTTTCAGATCGGGGCAAGAATAATGGGGTCGTTTCTGGCTTGTTCCCTCCATCGAGAAGACGATCGAAAAATGGCAGAAGGAAGGGTGAAGGCAAATGGAGGCGGGAGGAAGAGCGTACGAGGAGGGAGGAAGAGTCGATGAACGGTTGCCAGTTTGCCACGGTACACGAAGAGGCGCCCCGACCTACACATCCTTTCGGAAATTGTACAAAAGGACCCGCCGTCGTCTCACTGACATCTTGGAACGGGAGCACATGTCAACGAAACATGGTGTATAATTTCTCGTGCAAAATGCGATCTGGCCGCGTGGGCCCGAGGTGCCGCATTATTTCTCGACTTTATTTTTTTAATGGCGTGCCATTCAGTTTTGAAGCACGACTAACTGGTACTATTTGCAGAGAAAATATAAACTACTCTACAACTACTCCACCTCTAGTACTAGTAGTATAAAAAAGATATATAGGCTGGAGCTTCAGAGCTTTCTTGCTAAGGGCTGCCCACTTGCTTCTCACACTATCACCCTCTCTCCAGATCTAAAAAAGACGACCTCTCTATCCCTCCTCACCGGTGGTCACAGATCCACCATGGAAGAAAAGGACGTGCGACGTTGACGCACTCGTCGTCGGCGAGCGAGGTCACGCACTGACGACAAGGCCGTCCTCACAGACCTAGCACCCGCGCAGGATGGCCTCTGTCCCCAAGCTCGCTGCCGTAGTGCGTGCAGAGGAGGACGACCACGAGCGAAGCCACTTCCCGCCGACCCTTAGGTATATTACCTCTTTTTAAACCATACCCTTGTTCTATTGCCCCATCTGCCATGTCGCTGCATGTGGATCTTTTTCCACTCCACCATCTTCCCAATTTTCTATCCTCTGCTCTGCTGGTCATGCAGACGAAAACCTTAATTTGCACTATTAAAGGAAACCCTACTTCATGCAGACTAATCCATGTCTGGGTTGAATAGAAAGGAAGGGAGACTGTATTGTCCTAGAGAGTAGGCATCGAACCCGCATCTAGGTTGAAAAGGGGAAAATTAGTAGCTAAGGAACGAGTCTCATGACTCTTGGTTGAAGAAGGGTAGAAAGGCATGACAACGCAATAGAGAATGACCAGGTCGATCGGTTTGTTGTCCTCACATAGGAAAAAGGTGGCTAAACATAACAAAAATGGGACGTAATACACATATGCTGCCTGGATATTTGTTGCTCTGGGCAACCATACCTCCCTCACCACTCTATGCGTCCGTGGAGGTACATCGTACTGGTGCGCACATTGTCCGAATGGGCCTCCCATGGTCTTAGTGTCACTTTTTTGCTGTTAGTATAACGCCAGCAGTCAAGTCAAGCAATGCTACTGCTAAAGTGATGCCACATTTAACTAATGCCGTACTCAGTCTAATGCCACCGATAAATTTCAGCAATGCCATTTAATGACACTGGATTATTTCAGGGTTAGTTGTTGATTGTGGATGTATTAAAGATTTTTCAGCTAAGTCATTATAATGCTGTTGCATAGCCAGTATACCAACGATGAAACTTGTTACTACCTTCAGATTTTTACACTGTTAATGCTTATAGATTACATACCTCACTTTCATGAGATAAGTTAATTTTTTTGAACAGTGTCACCAAAATGCCAAGGCACTGATGTCATTTTATTTTGGTTAAACTGCACAAAAAATTATGAAGACAAGAGGAAAGGTCAAGAGTGGGCACCTCCTCCTCCGGCTATTCTCTTGATTCATTCGATCAAGTTTTTATGTTTGATCGATTATCAAGATTGGGATAGCAATTTTTAAGGTCCCCCCAAATTCGAAATGATATTTACCTTGGAGGTACATGGTTTGCAGTTTTTTATACTGTCATTAGTTAATAATGCTAGTTACCTTCAGACTTTTGTATTTGGTTTAATGCTCATGCATAGGTAGTATACCAATGCTGAAACGTGTTACCTTTACATTTTTTATTGTTAATTCTTATAGAAATCTTCCAGTGCCAGAGTTTATTGAAATATGTTCTGTAAAACCATTGTACTGTACCTTGTAATAAAATAACTACTCTACTGTTGCACTAGCCACTGGATTAGTGTATATTTGTAGTATTCGAAATTTCGAGTGGTGTTGCATTAGCGTATGGACATAAATAAAGTGTGGCAAGCTTTCCTAGATATGTGCTCAAGAAAACTACTACCAGTTTTTCTAAATACTAGTAGACGTTTGGGTACTTTAAACTGAACCGTGAAAATGTCATATATTAAGGAACAGAGGGTGTAGAGTTCACTCAAATTATCCCGGTAAAGCTAGTCACACCTTTGTTAAAATTAATGTTCATTATGTTATCGGAGGAGGTATGTAAGTTTGTCTCTAATGCCTATCGACTACATACCTGACATCAGGATGTAATGTTAAGTCAGTTTCTTTTGTACAGTGTCACTAAATTGTCAAGGCGGTGATGTCATTTTATTTTAGTTGAACTGCACAAAATATGCTTAAAAGAAGAGGAAAGGTCAGGAATCGATCATTCTTTCAGAAAGTACTATATATGCCTTTCTGACATCAGCCTCTGTTGCCTTATTTACTCCTTCAAACAGGTGGTTAGAAACAGTCTTGCTACCTTTTCCCATTAACAAATTGGAATGCTTATATTTGTGAATCTATGCTTCAACTAGTGCCACTTTTATAGTAATCACACTTTCAATATCTATGCAAACTGGTTCAACATTAGGAGCATGTTTTCTTCCAAACTTTTATATCCAATTGGTGGCACTATGAGCTGTACATTAAGATGGTACATGGTTTGCTACTATCTTGCTACTCTTTTTGTACTGTCATTAGATAGTAATACTAGTGGTTTGCATGTGAATTTATTGGCAGGTTGGTCCTACATTGGAGGCCCAGGACAAGATTCAATGATTGGATGCTCAATTTTGGTTGTATCAATTTCGCCTCTTCCATCACTACGAGCATGGATATCCTTGGTCTGATGAAGAATTGGCGCTATATTTCTGCTCTTAACAAGCAAATCAATTTAGTATGAAATTGTCCAAGGCAAAACATGACTGTATCAAATTGTCTAGTGCAAAACATGAAATATGCTAAGCGGAAGAGACATGTTTAAACCGAAAATACAAGGTGGGGTATATGTTGACTAGCTGCTTGATATTTGTGCAGACAGAGATGTCTGCCCATTGCTATTTGGCAAACACACAAAGTGACCACAAGTTTGGTTGAATTGCACAAGAGAATAGTATAGTCACTGCATGCAGTGCCATTTGAAAATAGACACAGAAAGATTGGATAGTCACTTCATGGACTACGGAAAAGTAGTACTATACAATTCATTGGCCAACACTAGGTGTTTCATTGCTTTGGTCTGATTATACAATGGGCATCATTTTGCCTAAGTTAAAGTTTGTATTCCGAAAATAGTCTCGCCGTGTGATCAAGAGAAGACCAAATCATATTGCAGTGGATGTTCCTCCATTATGTGTGGTTCATTCTCATGGTTCCAGCTGTTGGTGAAATCACTTACGTTTGCAAGAGGAATTGTAGACTTCACAAACAAATTTGTCTTTCAGTCTGTACTGAATGTTGGCCAAGAGAAGCATCCATGTTAGTAGGAAGAACATATGTTTTTTCTAGATCTTTGCTTTTGGAGATACATATTTGTATATGATCTGTGAATCATTGAGATGCATTAACATGTTGATCTTATGTATGGGAATCGTACTAGTTGGTTTTAGTTGTGGCTGATCTTTGCTTTTGGAGCTACATATTTGTATATGATCTGTGAATCATTGAGATGCATTAACAGTTCCTTATATATGTTCGCTCAGTGTTTACAAGTTACTGATCGATCACTAGCTAGCCTACTAATACGCTCCTGGCTGTTTTAGTTGCGACGCAAGATCCGAAGTGGAAGTTTTTTTAATAAAAATGCCTACCTCTGAAGAAACTGACAAGCTGCTCTGAAGAAAATGCCATGCGAATCTGAAGAAACTGCCAGCGAAAACGTTTGCAAATGCCTTATCTCCCAGCTGAAGTTCATCAACTAATGCCCTCGGCTGCGACTCGTTGCATGCTGCTCCGCGTACTAGCTGCGAGCGATTTTGAGTGCCTGCATGCAGCCGGCCGTAATTAAGGTAGCTAACTGATGCGAAAAAGATGCGCTTTAATTGTTGCGGGCCTTTTAAATCCATGGAATCATTATTGACAAGGAGGGAGATGATTTGAGTGCACTCGTTTGACCGTCACGCCGGCGTGTGACCCAACACGGACGGGATGGATGACACAGTCGGAATTTCAGTTTCTCTAGTTTTCCACGGCAAGCTGGCGTGCTAAGCCATGCCTGCTTAATTATGCATTGAATTCTGATGACCGTCGCGCTACCTTCCGCCTATAAGTATTGTTTCCCGGCCTTCTATGGTGGCACCGTGACCCAACTCGCCCTATCCTCATAAGCCCCCACCGGCCCGACGTTGCTCGCCACTTATCCTCGCTCTCGTCACGTCTGCCATGCCCCCACCCGTCCACAATAGGCGAGGCCGGAGGCGGTCACCGCTGGAACTAGTGTTCAGTTCTTCATCGGAAGGCAGACGGAGGGAGGAGGCATTCTATCGGTCTTTAGATGGCAATGCAGAGATCAAGGACTTGTTAGAGCGCGACCGCCTGGCGGAGCAGTAGGAGTTGTTGGAGCGCGACCGCTTACCGGAGGAGTAGCGTATCGCCGATTTCCGCCACCAGCGGGACATGAAGCAGCAACGCACCGACGCTCTGAGTCACGAGCAGAGCGCCCGCACCTGGACCGACTACGTGGAGGCCGGCGCCCGGCAAATAGCCCTGGAGGCTGTCGGGCACGCACGCGTTCGCGATGCCAATTTTTACTACCATCTCATCAAGTGGGTTTCCCTCTTAGAAGCCGAAGCTTCGGTGGACCACGCCGATATGGAAAGGGCCAACGCACGCAAGCAATGCGCCCTATCGCACCTTTGGTAAGTCCGAGGCAAGGCGGAGGACGCCGGTGCCGGCATTTAGCGTGTACCGCAAATGGCGGCCGACATCGTCTAGTTAGCTAAGAGTAAGTTAGTACTTGTACGCTACTAGAGTATTAGTGGGAGTAGATAGTTAACTTGGCTATGATGGTTGTCAACATGGAAGTTCAGTACTCTATATGTTGATCAGACCTGTTACTTTGCTCTGAATGTTGAACTTTCTGTTTGAACGTATGGAATGGGCTGTTATTTTTTTAAATGGGTTGTATTTGTCCTCCACGGGTTTAGAGGCTGACTTGTGGGCCTACCAAGTTGACGCGTACACAATCAGGAGATGATTGTACGTGGAGAGGATGACAGCAGGGACCCGCCAAGGTCATGGCAGTACACAAGCAAGTGCCTCCTTATTTCAATCCAATAAAAAAATGGCTCCTCCTAATGGATTTCTGATATCTGGGTCCCATGCCATTGTCAACATAGTCAATAAACGAGAGAGTTGCACAACGAGCGGCTGACACCAGGGACCCAACAGCTCACCCAGTTATTTTGGTTTTGGGTTAATTTGATAAATGCCACTCCAAATCTGGTGTTTCTAAGAAATGCCACTGCAATTTCCAAACTTTGAAAAATGCCATTTCATGCCATTTCCAGTGGAATTTTTCAAAGTCTGGAGTGGCGTTTTTCAAAGTTTGCAAATTGTAGTGCCGTTTTCCAAAGTTTGCAAAAATTGCAGTGGCATTTTTCAAAGTTGCAGTGGCATTTTTATGAATCGCCATATTTGTTGTGACATTTATCTAATTTGTTTTTGAGATGGAAGAAGGGTGTCAACTGGGCTGTGCGGGGCATTCTTGCCTATCTAGACAGCCTTCTCTTTTAGGTTTACCACACACCAGCCGAGTAGTTTTTTTTTTCTTTCTTAAAATGGCTAGCCCAGTTTTTTTGTAATTTGCCAAGTAAGTCGCTTTGTCAGGCCTGTTGGGCTGCAAATCTTTCAAGACGAGGAGAGCTTCATTCGGCTGGATGAGGAAATGGCTTATTAGTACTGAGAAATGGGCTGTACATTTTTAAAACACATCAAACCGGCAATTACATTCAATTTTTTTTCATTTCAAGATTTTAAATTGCATTAATGTTTATGTGTGGACAATTTGTTGGATTTTATATTGATATACATTTATTTTTAAAATCAGTCTGAATGTGACTCTAAATTTCGGGATTAAAAACAGTTCGGACCGCACCGAAATATGCAACATTTCGTATAATTTTTTAACCGTGGCCACAATATGGACTGTAATGCTAACAAAAATAATATGGGATTCAAAAAAACCTTCAGAATTAGCGAATGGGTTGTAAATTATTAGAAATAACGGCAGATGGGTTGTATGCTGTTTTCCACAGATTTGAGGCTTTCCTAAAAAAAGGTTGACGCATAAGCAGTGACTGTTGGATGTCCATCCAACGGCTGTCGTGCTTCTTCAATCTCTGCTCTTCCTGCTCTAGCCGATCAAACAAGCGCCGGCGGGACTGCCTACTCTCTCCTCCCCGCGGCCGGTTGTGCTGCCGCGCAGGCCTCACCACCCCACCATACTCCCATCGCTGGCCTAGCCATTCCTCTACTCACCCTCAGCGCCCCTACTACTCCCACCGCTAGCCAGGCCATCCCTGTACTCACCAACACCCCCTGTTATTCTGCGGCGACGGCGGCCTGTAACGCCCCGGATATAACTTTCCCAATTTGTACTCCGACTCTTGCCGTTTCCAGCGATAATTTATTTATTTTCTCGGGTTCGGGTCTTTGTCTCCGTGTGTTGTTTTCGTTGTCATGCATCTCAAATCATGTCATCATGTACATTGCATTTGCATACATGTTCATCTCATGCATCCGAGCATTTTCCCCGTTGTCCGTTTTGCATTTCGGCGCTTCGTTCTCCTCCGGTGGTCATTTTTACTTTTCTTTCGTGTGTGGGGTTTAAACATTTCCGGATTGGACCGATACTTACCAAGCGGCCTTGGTTTACTACCGGTAGACCGCCTGTCAAGTTTTGTATCATTTGGACTTCGTTTGATACTCCAACGGTTAACCGAGGGACCGAAAAGGCCTCATGTGTGTTGCAGCCCAACACCCCTCCATTTTGGCCAAAAACACACCAAACTCTGCTCCATCATCTAGGCCATTCGATCACGATCGCGTGGCCGCAAACCGTGCTCAATTTGGAGTCTCCTAGCTCCCTCTATGCCTATATATACACCCCCCTTTCCAAATTCACGGATCCCCTCCCCCCTAACCCTAAAAAAATCCCTCTCCGCCGCCGCCGGACGTGTCCGGACGAGCCGGACAACGTGGCGCCTGCCTGCCTGCCGCCGCCGAGACCCGCCACGGCCCGCGGGAGGCCCTCCCAGGCCCGCGCGCGTCCCCGCCGCCTGGGCGCCCATGCCACCGCGCCCGCCGCCTTCGTCCTTGCGGTCGGCCGCCTGAGCCGCCCGACGCGGCCGCGCGCCATCACCGCCGGCGCGCTTCGCCGCCCCGGACCTCCTCGCCCGCGACGCCTGCCGGACCCCGCCGCCTCTTCCTCGCCACCGGAGCCGCCCCGCTCCGGCAGCCCCTCGCCGGCGCCGACCAGGCCGCCGCGGCCGCCGACTCCCTCCTCGCCGGAGCCCTGCAACCTCGCCGGAGTCCTCGGGAGGCGTGCGTAAACAGTGCATCGGGCTAGATCTGTATCCAGTTTGAATCTCGGTTGACTTTTCCTCTGAAAACCCTAAATATTTTGCTATCTTTGACGTGTGATATCTCCGCATCCGTAGCTCCGTTTTGGGCATATAGCATATCAAAATGTTCGCCTCAGAGAGTACATCATTTCATTCCATTGCATCATTTTCATTTGAGTTCATCTTGATGCCCGAAATGCTGTTAGAAGAGGGCTTCGTGAGTTAATTGTCAGATCCGCTAGTTCATCTTAGACTTTTGTCATTTTTGGCATGATTTTTGTGTGCATGATATGCCCATGAGTCCTACATATGTTTTGTTAAGGGTTTTGTCATCTTTCCAGAGGTGCAACCCATGTATTTTTGTGATGCGTGTGGTGACTAGTGCAAGCTTGCAAAGTGAGGCACCCGGTAAATCTGTTTTCAGGGACTTAGGATTTTCACCAAGTCCTGGGATTGTTTAGTTCATGATGCCATATGTTCATGATGTTTCCTAGTGATCCGTACCTCTTTTGAGGATGATCAGTAAAGTCGTTTTGTTAATATTGTAGTGCTCTATCCATCCATGTCTTTGTTTGCATTTATGGAGCACCCTAGCTTGAGTCATTCGAGCTCTACTTTTGCTTCGTTGTGAATCTGGGTAGATCGTCAACTTGTTTGTGATTTTGCCGATGTTGTTGTAGTTGATCCGTGCTTGCTATGCTATTCATCTTGCCATGTCTAGCTTGCATTTTGTTCCTTCTTAATGGATGTATTCTTTCCTTGCCATGACTTGCACCGTAGTGAGTGCATCGAGCTCGTTAACATGCCTTCGTGAGTTATATTTCAGCATGTGTCAGTTTTCACTAAGTCTGAAAACTGATTACGTTTTAGCTATGTTCGTGTGCTTGTTAGTATATTTTGTGATCCCTTTTGGCTCAAGGTCACTAAGGGACTTTTGTTAAGCTTGTTGAGTAGCTCCATGCCATGTTCTTCTTTGTCATTTTCAGGTCGTGTAGCATGTTGTTTTGTTGCTCCAAAGAGGGCTATATGATCTGAAATTTCAGACAAGTGTTAATTTCACTAAGTCTGAGATCTGTTTACCATTTGCGTTTTTGCCATGCTTGTTTGAACCTGTTAATGGATGAATTGGCCATAGATCAGTGCTAGTATTTTGTTAAGAATCTTGAATGCTTCCCTGCCATGTATTTTGATGCCATGTTTGAGTGCTGTAGCGTGTTCATTGCATTGCATTTAGATGCCTACTTGCTGTAAATCGCAGACCGGTGCCAATTTTCAATCGCTTGCCATTTCCAAACCGTAACTCCGATTCCGGCGTTCTTTATATCGTTTTCAAGCGATTTCAGCTCATCTTTCTAGTGGCACACTTGGATTTCCAAGTTGAGGCCAGGTTCATGCATTTCCTGTCATATCTTGCATTTTGCATCCCGCATCGCATCCCGCATAGCATACCATCATTGCATCTTATTGTTTGAGCTTGCACGTGGTTGATTGTATCCTTGTTGCTTGTTTGTCTTGTTTGGGTAGAGCCGAGAGACGAGTGCACTAACGAGGAGCCCGTTGAGTTTGCTTTTGAGGATCCTACTATCCTGACAGCTTTGTAGGCAAGATGATCATACCCTCGAAACCACTACTATCTTTGCTATGCTAGTTTGCTCGCTCTTTGCTATGCCAATGCTACGATGCCTACCTTTTGCTTGTCAGCCTCCCAAATTGCCATGTCAAACCTCTAACCCACCATGTCCTAGCAAACCATTGATTGGCTATGTTACCGCTTTGCTTAGCCCCTCTTATAGCGTTGCTAGTTGTAGGTGAAGATTTTGCGTTCCTTGTTGGGACATTTATTTACTTGTTGGGATATCATTATATTATCTTGTTATCTTAATGCATCTATATACTTGGTAAAGGGTGGAAGGCTCGGCCTCTCGCCTAGTGTTTTGTTCCACTCTTGGCGCCCTAGTTTCCGTCATATCGGTGTTATGTTCCCGGATTTTGCGTTCCTTACGCGGTTGGGTTATAATGGGAACCCCTTGATAGTTCGCCTTGATTAAAGCTTTTCCAGCAATGCCCAACCTTGGTTTTATCATTTGCCACCTAGCCTCTTTTCCCCTGGGTTTCCGGAGCCCGAGGGTCATCTTATTTTAACCCCCCCCCCCGGGCCAGTGCTCCTCTGAGTGTTGGTCCAGCTGAGCTGCCTGCGGGGCCACCTCGGGGAAACTTGAGGGTTGGTTTTACTCGTAGCTAGTCTCATCTGAGTGTGCCCTGAGAACGAGAAATATGCAGCTCCTATCGGGATTTGTCGGCACATTCGGGCGGTGTTGCTGGTCTTGTTTTAACCTGTCGAAGTGTCTTGAATTACCGAGATACCGAGTCTGATCGTAACGTCTTGGGAGGAGGTCTATTCCTTCGTTGACCGTGAGAGCTTGTCATGGGCTAAGTTGGGCCTCCCCTGCAGGGATTGAACTTTCGAAAGCCGTGCCCGCGGTTATGGGAAGATGGGAATTTGTTAATGTCCGGTTGTACATAACTTGAACCTTAATTTAATTAAAATGAATCAACTGAGTGTGTAGCCGTGATGGCCTCTTCTCGGCGGAGTCCGGGAAGTGGACACGGTGTTGGAGTTATGTTTGCGCAGGTTGCTCCCTCTAGATTCTCGCTCGTACTTCGCCTCCTCTTCTCGCTCTCTTTGGCGAATAAGTTAGCCACCATATATGCTAGTCACTTGCTGCAGCTCCATAGATATTTGCCTTACCGTGTCTATAAGCTTAAATAGTCTTGATCGCGAGGGTGCGAGATTGTTGAGTCCATGTGGCTCATAGATTCCTATTACACCAGATGCAGGTCCAGGTGATTCCGCTCCAGGTGACGAGTACGAGCTCAAGTGGGAGTTCGACGAGGACTCTCAGAGATACTATGTGTCCTTTCCTGATGATCAGTAGTGGTGCCCAGTTGGGGGTGATTGGGACCGTGTCGCATGTTGGGTTTTCTTCTATTTTGGCACCGTAGTCGGGCCTTGAGTGTTTGGATGATGTATGTTATTTGTGTACTTTGATTGACGTGGCGAGTGTAAGCCAACTATGTATCTCCCCTTTTATTCTATATATTACATGGGATGTTGTGATGATTGCCTAACTTGCGACATTGCTTTCAATGCGGTTATGTCTCTAAGTCGTGCCTCGACACGTGGGAGCTATAGCCGCATCGAGGGCGTTACAAGTTGGTATCAGAGCCTTCCCCGACCTTAGGAGCCCCATTGCTTGATCGTTTTTAGCAGCCGAGTTGTGTCTATAAAAATGTTTTGAGTCATTTAGGAATTATATATCGGAGAGCTTAGGAATTCTTTTTACTTCCCATTCTCCTCATCGCTCTGGTAAGGCATCCTGACGTAGAGTTTTGACTCTTCTCTTCACAAATTTCACTAAAAAAATTTTAGGATCACGCGGGTATCTTGGAATCGTTCCGATGGTTTTATGATGAGAACATTGTCTTGGTGCCTCCTGTCAGGGGTTTAGTGGAAGTGTCCCAGGGAGTTGAGCTCTGAGGTGTTGTCATCATAATTTTATCGTTGCAATTCTGGAATACCTGAGATATTTTCATCGACATCGAAAATCTCTTTTATGCAGTTCGTTGGTGAGATAACCTCGACGCCACCCAGTACTGGGGCGGGAGTTCGGGAGTATCTCCATAACTTGTATAACGGATGCTTTTCGAAGGTTGAGGTAGATGGTTTCCGAAGTTTTCTTGGTTATGTGTTGAAGGATTGATACAGCTGGATGTAGGAATTGCTAGTTTGGGTGAGATATTATGCTTCCCCTGTATCCCCAACACCTGATTGCATAACCGGAAAGGTTCGGGAGTTTCATAGGTGGGAATTCTTGTAGCTCTAGTTCTTCTTCCACGGATATTGGTTTGAGATTGGGATTTCTTACCGATTATTCGTTCTTGATCCGTACCTTGTTGATTTATTTATCTACGTTCATTCTACGTGGCTTCGCAATTTATGGATATGTGACCACTTCAAGAGAAATGCATTCGTTCATTTTGTTCGGATATGAAGACTTTATGTTGCAATTTTCATTCCGTTGGATTCAGCTTCAATATTTGTCTATCTATGTGCTAATGGTGGTCAACCTCTTCAGGATGGCTCCTCCAATGCGCATGACTCCGAATCCAGATCCGCCACCACCTCCACCTCCTCCGGAGGCATGGCAAGCTGTGATGGCCACAACTAATGCAAACACATAGTTGATCATGCAAATTCTCCAAGAGCGCAATCAAGGCAGTCAAGGGAATCAAGGCAGCAATCAGAATCATTTTGCTACACTGAACCAGTTCCTTGCTAATGGGCCAAAGACGTTCAGCAATTGTGTTGAGGCAACCAATGCTGATGATTGGCTTGTGGATCTGTGTAAGCATTTTGAGTGCAGCAACATCAGGCCTGAAGATTTCGTTAAGTTCGCTTCCTTCCAACTCAAAGATCAAGCTGCAGAATGGTTCCAGCAGTACAAGGATTCCAGAGGTCGACGTCTGATCACTTGGGATGATTTCCGTAAAGATTTCCGAGCTCATCACATCCCTCAGAGTGTGGTTGAAAGTAAGCGTCAGGAATTCCGCAAATTGAAGCAAGGCTCTTTGTTTGTCTATGACTACAACAAGTTGTTTCATAAGCTCGCCCGCTTTGCCAAGCAGGACGTACCTGATGAGAAGAGCATGATATACCAGTTCAGGGGTGGTCTCAGAGAAGAAATTCAGCTCGCTCTTGTCCTCTTTGAGCCGTTGAGATACGATGAGTTCTCCAACATGGCACTGAAGCAAGAGGCTGCTCAGTTGAGGTGTGATGCTTCCAAGAAGCGAGCCATAGATGCTACTCCTTCTTCCTCTACTCAAGTGGCCAAGCAGCGGAAGTATTGGCTTCCTCCTCCTCTGTTCCGTCAGCCGTATCAGCAGAAGAGCAAAGGTGGCAGTGGTTCTTCCCACCCACCCAACCCTGGCTTTAAGAACAAGCGTTCGTCTCAACCTCCAAGATCGAGTGCTCCGTACCACCGTCCGCTTTCAGAGGTCACGTGCAACAAGTGCCAACAGAAGGGCCACTATGCCAACAAGTGTTTCAACTAGAGGCATCTTCCTCCTCCTCCTCCTGTCAGATCGGCAAGTACAGCTGTGGTCAAGCATATCCCCAAGCACGCCAAGGTCAATTTGATGAATGCAGCTCAGGCAAAGGACTCGCCAGATGTGATTATGGGTAACCTTCCTATTAATGACATTCCCGCAAAAGTTCTTTTTGACTCTGGTGCATCGCATTCCTTCATGTCATTCCCTTTTGCATCGGAGAACAATTTTAGCACTAAGGCATTACCTAGAGCTATGCAAGTCATCTCTCCGGCTAAGCGTCTGAGTTCTAGTATGGTGGTTCCGGATATTTCTATCATGATGGGTGATTTTAAGTTTCTCGCTTCTCCAATGGTTCTTGGTAACTCGGATATTGATCTTATTCTCGGAATGGATTGGCTTTCTAAGCACAAGGCTCAGCTTGATTGTGCAGCCAGGCAGATTCAATTGACTCATTCGTCTGGGGATGTAATTGTCTTTGCCGCTCAGGATAATACCATCCGTCTGTTTTCTCTCAATGAGAAGGGTGAACTGGATGCTATCTCGCAAATTCCAGTCGTTTGCGAATATCAAGACGTCTTTCCAGAAGAGCTTCCAGGAATGCCTCCGCATCGGCCAGTTGAATTCGTTATTGATCTTGAGCCCGGTACGGAACCTGTGTGCAAGCGTCCTTACAAGCTCGGACCTGAAGAGTTGAAGGAGCTGAAGAAACAACTCGATGAGCAAGAAAGAATGGGTCTCATCCGGCCTAGTTCTTCTCCGTGGGGTTGTGGTGTTCTTTTTGTGAAGAAGAAGGATGGATCGGACCGACTTTGTGTTGATTACCGTCCATTGAACAAGAAGACCATCAAGAACAAATACCTACTTCCCAACATCAATGAGCTGTTCGAACAACTCAAAGGTGCTCAAGTATTCTCCAAGCTTGATCTCCGTATGGGTTATCATCAGATTTGTATCCGTGAGCAAGATATTCCCAAGATGGCTTTCAGGACAAGCTTTGGTTCATACGAATACACTGTCATGTCTTTTGGTCTCGTCAACGCTCCTCCGACGTTCTCTCGCGTGATGAACTTTATCTTCAACGCCTACACCAATGACTTCGTTTTGGTCTATCTCGACGACATTCTGGTTTTCTCGAAGAACAAGGAAGATCATGCCAAACACTTGCGTTTGGTGCTTGATAAGCTCAGGGAACATCAATTCTACGCCAAGTTCTCCAAGTGTGAATTTTGGCTCGATGAGATTCTTTATCTTGGTCATATCATCTCTGCCAAGGGCATTGCCGTGAATCCTGAGAAGGTGTCTGCAATTGTGAATTTGGAACCTCCTCAGAACATGAAGCAACTCCGCAGTTTCCTCGGTCTCGCAAGCTATTTCCGAAGATTCGTTGAAAACTTTTCTAAGATCGCGAAGCCTCTCTCAAATCTTCTTCAGAAGCACGTCAAGTACGTTTGGTCTCCGGAGTGTGATATTGCTTTCAACACTTTGAAAGAGAAATTGATCACTGCTCCAGTTCTGACTCCGCCTGATGAATCCAAACCGTACGAGGTCTTTTGTGATGCCTCTCTCCAAGGTCTTGGCGCAGTGTTGATGCAAGAGAAGAAAGTTGTTGCTTATACCTCTCGCCAGTTGAAGCCTAATGAGAAGAACTACCCCACTCATGATCTCGAGTTGGCGGCAGTTGTGCATGCTCTTTTGACTTGGAGACATCTTCTATTGGGAAGAAAAGTGGACATTTTCACTGATCACAAGAGTCTCAAGTACATCTTCACGCAGCCTAATCTCAACCTCAGGCAAACTCGATGGGTCGAAATGATTCAAGAGTATAATCCGAGTATCGAGTATACTCCAGGCAAGGCCAATGTGATTGCTGACGCATTGAGCAGGAAGGCTTATTGCAACAGTCTGATTCTTAAGCCTTATCAACCCGAGCTTTGTGAAGCTTTCCGCAAACTTAATCTGCAAGTTGTTCCTCAAGGTTTCCTCGCCAACCTTCAAGTCTCTCCTACCTTGGAAGACCAGATTCGCCAAGCCCAGCTTCTTGATGCTATGGTGAAAAAGGTGAAGATTGGGATTGCCAAGAGTCAACCCAAGTACAAGTGCTACCGCCTTGATGACAAGGATACTCTCTTCTTCGAGGATCGAATTGTTGTACCCAAAGGTGACCTCCGTAAAGTGATCATGAACGAGGCTCACAATTCTCTCCTCTCCATCCACCCTGGGAGCATGAAGATGTATCAGGACCTCAAGCAAGCTTATTAGTGGACTCGAATGAAGCGCGAGATCGCTCAATTCGTGAATGAATGTGATGTCTGCAGAAGAGTGAAGGCAGAACACCAAAGGCCAGCTGGTCTCCTCCAACCTCTTGCCATTCCAGAATGGAAGTTTGATCACATTGAAATGGACTTCGTGACTGGGTTTCCAAAGTCCAAGCGTGGCAATGATGCTATATTCGTTGTCATCGACAAGCTCACCAAAGTGGCTCACTTTCTGCCTATCAAAGAGTCGATTACTGCAGCTCAATTGGCGAAACTCTATACCTCTCAAATTGTCTCTCTGCACGGTATTCCACAAGTGATATCTTCAGACCGTGGCAGCATCTTCACCTCCAAGTTTTGGGATTCTTTTTAGAAGGCCATGGGCACCAACATCCGTTTCAGCACTGCTTTCCATCCTCAAACAAGCGGTCAAGTCGAGCGTGTCAACCAGATTCTTGAAGATATGCTCAGGGCTTGTGTGATCTCCTTCGGCATGAAGTGGGAGGATTGTCTTCCTTATGCTGAATTCTCCTACAACAACAGTTTTCAAGCAAGTTCGGGCAAGGCCCCATTTGAAATTCTGTATGGCAGGAAGTGCCATACACCTCTCAACTGGTCTGAAACCGGTGAACGTCAGCTTTTGGGTAATGACTTAATCACAGAAGCAGAAGAAATGTGCAAAGTCATTCGTGATAACCTCAAAGCAGCCCAATCCCGCCAGAAGAGCTACTATGATAGCAAGCACCGTGATTTGGCTTTCGAGATCGGAGATCATGTTTACCTCCGCGTCTCTCCTATGAAAGGTACTCATCGCTTCGGTATCAAAGGGAAGCTTGCCCCTAGATACGTGGGACCTTTCAAGATTGTCAGCAAGAGAGGCGACCTCGCCTATCAACTCGAGCTTCCTTCAAACTTTGCAAATGTTCATGATGTGTTCCATGTCTCTCAGCTTCGAAAGTGCTTCAAGACTCCTGACCGCACAGTCAACTTCGAGGACATTGAGCTCCAAGAAGATCTCTCTTATCGTGAGCACCCAGTTGCTATTCTTGAAGAGACTGAACGCAAGACTCGCAACAAGTCAATCAAGTTTCTCAAAGTCAAGTGGTCACACAATTCCGACCGTGAAGCTACCTGGGAACGCGAGGATCACCTCCGTTCTGAGTACCCGGCGTTCTTTCAGTCCTAGATCTTGGGACAAGATCCTTTCGTAGTGGTGGAGTGTTGTAACGCCCCGGATATAACTTTCCCAATTTGTACTCCGACTCTTGCCGTTTCCGGCGATAAGTTATTTTATTTTCTCGGGTTCGGGTCTTTGTCTCCGTGTGTTGCTTTCGTTGTCATGCATCTCATATCATGTCATCATGTGCATTGCATTTGCATACATGTTCATCTCATGCATCTGAGCATTTTCCCCGTTGTCCGTTTTGCATTCCGGCACTTCGTTCTCCTCCGGTGGTCATTTCTACTTTTCTTTCGTGTGTGGGGATTAAACATTTCTGGATTGGACCGAGACTTGCCAAGAGGCCTTGGTTTACTACCGGTAGACCGCCTGTCAAGTTTCGTATCATTTGGACTTCGTTTGATACTCCAACGGTTAACCGAGGGAACGAAAAGGCCTCGTGTGTGTTGCAGCCCAACACCCCTCCATTTTGGCCAAAAACCCACCAAACTCTGCTCCATTCGATCATGATCGCGTGGCCACAAACCGTGCTCAATTTGGAGTCTCCTAGCTCCCTCTATGCCTATATATACACCCCCCTTTCCAAATTCGCGGATCCCCTCCCCCCTAACCCTAAAAAAAATCCCTCTCCGCCGCCGCCGGACGTGTCCGGACGAGCCGGACAACGTTCGGATCCCGCCGCCGCCAACCGACGACCGCCACGTGGCGCCTGCCTGCCCGCCGCCGCCGAGACCTGCCACGGCCCGCGGGAGGCCCTCCCCGGCCCGCGGGCGTCCCGCCGCCTGGGCGCCCGCGCCACCGCGCTCGCCGCCTTCGTCCTTGCGGTCGGCCACCTGAGCCGCCCGGCGCTGCTGCACGCCATCACCACCGGCGCGCTTCGCCGCCCCGCACCTCCTCGCCCGCGACGCCGGCCGGACCCCGCCGCCTCTTCCTCGCCACCGGAGCCGCCCCGCTCCGACAGCCCCTCGCCGGCGCCGACCAGGCCGCCGCGGCCGCCGACTCCCTCCTCGCCGGAGCCCTGCAACCTCGCCGGATTCCTCAGGAGGCGTGCGTGAACAGTGCATCGGGCCAGATTTGGATCCAGTTTGAATCTCGGTTGACTTTTCCTCTGAAAACCCTAAATATTTTGCTATCTTTGACATGTGATATCTCCGCATCTGTAGCTCCGTTTTGGGCATATGACATATCAAAATGTTCGTCTCAGAGAGTACATCAATTCATTCCATTGCATCATTTTCATTTGAGTTCATCTTGATGCCCGAAATGCTGTTAGAAGAGGGCTTCATGAGTTAATTGTCAGATCTGCTAGTTCATCTTAGACTTTTGTCATTTTTGCCATGATTTTTGTGTGCATGATATGCCCATGAGTCCTACATATGTTTTGTTAAGGGTTTTGTCATCTTTCCAGAGGTGCAACCCATGTATTTTTGTGATGTGTTTGGTGACTAGTGCAAGCTTGCAAAGTGAGGCACCCGGTAAATCTGTTTTCAGGGACTTAGGATTTTCACCAAGTCCTGGGATTGTTTAGTTCATGATGCCATATGTTCATGATGTTTCCTAGTGATCCGTGCCTCTTTTGAGGATGATCAGTAAAGTCGTTTTGTTAATATTGTAGTGCTCTATCCATCCATGTCTTTGTTTGCATTTATGGAGCACCCTAGCTTGAGTCATTCGAGCTCTACTTTTGCTTCGTTGTGAATCTGGGTAGATCGTCAACTTGTTTGCGGTTTTGCCGATGTTGTTGTAGTTGATCCGTGCTTGCTATGCTATTGATCTTGCCATGTCTAGCTTGCATTTTGTGCCTTATTAATGGATGTATGCTTTCCTTGCCATGACTTTCAACGTAGTGAGTGCATCGAGCTCGTTAACATGCCTTCGTGAGTTATATTTCAGCATGTGTCAGTTTTCACAAAGTCTGAAAACTGATTACGTTTTAGCTATGTTCGTGTGCTTGTTAGTATATTTTGTGATCCCTTTTGGCTCAAGGTCACTAAGGGATTTTTGTTAAGCTTGTTGAGTAGATCCATGCCATGTTCTTCTTTGTCATGTTCAGGTCCTGTAGCATGTTGTTTTGTTGCTCCGAAGAGGGCTATATGATATGAAATTTCAGACAAGTGTTAATTTCACTAAGTCTGGGATCTGTTTACCATTTGCGTTTTTGCCATGCTTGTTTGAACCGGTTAATGGATGAATTGGCCGTAGCTCAGTGCTAGTCTTTTGTTAAGCATCTTGAATGCTTCCCTGCCATGTATTTTGATGCCATGTTTGAGTGCTGTAGCGTGTTCATTGCATTGCATTTAGATGCTTACTTGCTGTAAATCGCAGACTGGTGCCAATTTTGAATCGCTTGCCATTTCCAAACCGTAACTCCGATTCCGGCGTTCTTTATATTGTTTTCAAGCGATTTCATCTCATCTTTCTAGTGGCACACTTGGATTTCCATGTTGAGGCCAGGTTCATGCATTTCCTGTCATATCTTGCATTTTGCATCCCGCATCGCATCCCGCATAGCATACCATCATTGCATCTTATTGTTTGAGCTTGCACATGGTTGATTGTATCCTTGTTGCTTGTTTGTTTTGTTTGGGTAAAGCCGGGAGACGAGTTCTCTAACGAGGAGCCCGTTTAGTTTGCTTTTGAGGATCCAGTCAACTCTGACAGCTTTGTAGGCAAGATGATCATACCCTCGAAATCACTACTATCTTTGCTATGCTAGTTTGCTCGCTCTTTGCTATGCCAATGCTACGATGCCTACCTTTTGCTTGTCAGCCTCCCAAATTGCCATGTCAAACCTCTAACCCACCAAGTCCTAGCAAACCGTTGATTGGCTATGTTACCGCTTTGCTCAGCCCCTCTTATAGCGCTGCTAGTTGCAGGTGAAGATTTTGCGTTCCTTGTTGGGACATTTATTTACTTGTTGGGATATCATTATATTATCTTGTTATCTTAATGCATCTATATACTTGGTAAAGGGTGGCAGGCTCGGCCTCTCGCCTAGTGTTTTGTTCCACTCTTGCCGCCCTAGTTTCCGTCATATCGGTGTTATGTTCCCGGATTTTGCGTTCCTTACGCGGTTGGGTTATAATGGGAACCCCTTGATAGTTCGCCTTGATTAAAGCATTTCCAGCAATGCCCAACCTTGGTTTTATCATTTGCCACCTAGCCTCTTTTCCCCTGGGTTTCCGGAGCCCGAGGGTCATCTTATTTTAACCCCCCCGGGCCAGTGCTCCTCTGAGTGTTGGTCCGACTGAGCTGCCTGCGGGGCCACCTCGGGGAAACTTGAGGGTTGGTTTTACTCGTAGCTAGTCTCATCTGAGTGTGCCCTGAGAACGAGATATGTGCAGCTCCTATCGGGATTTGTCAGCACATTCGGGCGGTGTTACTGGTCTTGTTTTAACCTGTCGAAGTGTCTTGAATTACCGAGATACCGAGTCTGATCGGAACGTCTTGGGAGGAGGTCTATTCCTTCGTTGACCGTGAGAGCTTGTCATGGGCTAAGTTGGGACTACCCTGCGGGGATTGAACTTTCGAAAGCCGTGCCCGCGGTTATGGGCAGATGGGAATTTGTTAATGTCTGGTTGTAGATAACTTGAACCTTAATTTAATTAAAATGAATCAACTGAGTGTGTAGCCGTGATGGCCTCTTCTCGGCGGAGTCCGGGAAGTGGACACGGTGTTGGAGTTATGATTGCACAGGTTGCTCCCTCTAGATTCTCGCTCGTGCTTCGCCTCCTCTTCTCGCTCTCTTTGGCGAATAAGTTAGCCACCATATATGCTAGTCGCTTGCTGCAGCTCCACAGATATTTGCCTTACCCTTCCTATAAGCTTAAATAGTCTTGATCGCGAGGGTGCGAGATTGTTGAGTCCCTGTGGCTCATAGATTCCTATTACACCAGATGCAGGTCCAGGTGATTCCGCTCCAGGTGACGAGTACGAGCTCAAGTGGGAGTTCGACGAGGACTCTCAGAGATACTATGTGTCCTTTCCTGATGATCAGTAGTGGTGCCCAGTTGGGGGTGATTGGGACCGTGTCACATGTTGGGTTTTCCTCTATTTTGGCGCCGTAGTCGGGCCTTGAGTGTTTGGATGATGTATGTTATTTATGTACTTTGATTGACGTGGCGAGTGTAAGCCAACTATGTATCTCCCCTTTTATTCTATATATTACATGGGATGTTGTGATGATTGCCTAACTTGCGATGTTGCTTTCAATGCGGTTATGTCTCTAAGTCGTGCCTCGATACGTGGGAGCTATAGCCGCATCAAGGGCATTACACAGCCTCACACCGCAGCGAACCAGTGAACCCTCAGACTCCTCTACGTGTGGGCATCCACTGCCACATCTTCCCCGGCTCTGCGTCGTCCCCTTCCTAGGCATCACCGTCATCCACCGCCCTGGTGCTCTCGACGGGGCGTGGTCAACGTGGTCAAGGAACGACTTCCATCGGAAGAGTACTGTACATGGAGGGGCTGACAGCCAGGTCTATGGCAGCCGCAAGGAAGTGCCTCCTTATTACGCGGAAAATAATTATTCCTCCACCTGACAGTAGGGACCCACCGGACGGACTATCGTATTTGGCGAAAAAAAATGTTTCCCCCTGACTGCTGGGACCCACCGGACGGACCATCGTATTTCGTGAAAAAAAGTTCCCCCCGCTGTCTGCTCGGACCCACCGGAAGTGTCGCCTTATTACGCACAAAAAAATGAATACTCCACCTGCTAGTTGGGACCCACCTTGGTGGGTGGCTAACTTGTGGGCCTACTAAGTTGACGGGGAGGACTGCTTTGTCAACTTAGTCAATATGAACGATTCTAGCTCCAGTGACCGTACGATGTCCATCCAACGGCCGTTGTGCTTCTTCAACCTCTGGTCTTCTTGCTCCAGCCGCCCAAAGCAGCGCCGGTCATGCCGCATGCTCCTGCCTCCCATGGCCGGCTGTGTTGCCGCGGAGGCCTCACCGCCCCCTACTATTCCCACCGCTGGCCAGGCCCTGCGGCGACGGCAGCCTCACACCGCAGCCGAACCAGTGAACCCTCGTACTCCTCTTCGCGTAGGCTTCCACTGCCGCGTCTTCCCCGGCTCCGCGTCGTCCCCTTCCTAGGCCTCGCCGTCGTCCCCCGCCCTGGTGCTCTCAGCACGGCGTGATCAATGTGGTCAAGGAACGGCTTCCATCAGACGTGGACTGTACGTGGAGAGGCTGACAGCTGGGTCCACGGCCGCAGCAAGGAAGTCCCTCCTTATTACGTGCAAAATAATTATTCCTCCACCTGACAATGGGGACCCACCAGATAGGCCATCGTATTTCGTGAAAAAACGTTTCCCCCTGACTGCTGGGACCCACCAGCTACATCTTCGCACACAAGGAAGTGCGTCCGGGCAAAAGAAATGATTCGCCCCCCTGACTACTAGGACCCACCAACTACATCTTCGCATGCAAGGAAGTGCATGACAGTCGGGACCCACCTGGTCGAAGCGTATGTAGCGTTGTCATTCTGGTTACGAACGTGTACATACATACTGGTCGATGTAGAGGCGCACACGTGTCGTAGTAGAAGCGCGCACGTAGCATGTACAGCGGCCAGTGTGCAAGAAAGAAAATACGGCCACGTACGTACATACGGTCAGGGTCTCGAAAGCCTACTTGCGCATACGTACGTCCAGGGCTCGTGTACATGGCTAGGTCGGAATGGAGAAACATCATCTTCATCGTGTTCATGGGGAGCCAACCGGCTGGGTCAGAACGGAATGCGTCATCGTGTTCATCGGGAGGGCTTAGACGGAACAGCCGATGGAAACGAGGCCTGACGTACAGCGAAACGGAGGAAACAACCTTGTGTTCGACCGGCCACATTTGAAACGGGATCCTGTTCATCGGGAGGGGTCTGGCGTACCGCAAAATGGAGGAAACGGACCTCCTACGGTCAAAATGGGGGTCCTGTTGATCGGGAGGGGTGTGGCATACCGCAAAACGGAGGAAACAGACTTGTGTTGGAGCGCTACGGTCGAAACAGGGTCCTGTTCATCAGGAGTGGTGTGGCATACTGCAAAACGGGACTCCACGAGATACTGTTCATCTCCACCGTCGACCCCCTCCATCCTCCACGGGCTACTGTTCATCCACCATCGACCTCCTCCAGCCTCCACCTGTGACTGTTGATCCACGGGCTCCTGTTCATCCAGCCTCCACCGCACGCTACTCCACCGGCTACTATTCAACCAGCCCTCTCCACGGGCTCCTGTTCAACCACCCCTCCACGGGCTACTGTTCATCCAACCCTCCACCATCTACTATTCATCCTGCCCTCCACGGGGTGGTCCTGTTCGTCCAGCCCCAACCGGCTCGATCGATCGGGATCCTGTTCATCCGGATGCAACACCACGGGGTCCTGTTCATCCACCCCCACTGGGAATTGTTCATCCAAACCCCCCAGCACACTCACTATTCATCCAGAGGCAGTATCAATCGGCTTCAGTTAGCAGCAGTAGCGAAGGAATCGCTTGATCGGGTTTAGTTAACAGCCATCGATCGATCGCTCGGGTTCTGTAACGCGTAGCCTGCAGTGCAATCGCTCGGGTTCAGTTAGAGCCCAATGCCTCGCACCCACGCGCATGCGTGTATGAGAGAAACGCGCATCGCTCGGCCCCGACCACCCACTGTAACCGGGAACATCCCGATATTTTCCTCGCCCTCGCTTCTACCATGGTTTTTTCCGTCATGGACGATGAGGGAGTCCTGGATAAGGGGGTCTCCGGACAGTCAGACTATATCCTTTGGCTGGATTGTAGGACTATGAAGAAACCAGATTGAAGACTTCGTCCCGTGTCCGGATGGGACTCTACTTGGCGTGGAAGGCAAGCTAGGCAATACAGATATGTATATCTCCTCCTTTGTAACCAACCTTGTGTAACCCTAGCCCCCTCCGGTGTCTATATAAACTGGAGAGTTTTAGTCCGTAGGACAACATACAATCATACCATAGGCTAGCTTCTAGGGTTTAGCCTCTCCGATCTCGTGGTAGATCAACTCTTGCACTACTCATATTATCAAGAATAATCAAGCAGGACGTAGGGTTTTACCTCCATTAAGAGGGCCCGAACCTGGGTAAAACATCGTGTTCCCTGCCTCCTATTACCATCCGCCTTAGACGCACAGTTCGGGACCCCCTACCCGAGATCCGCCGGTTTTGAAACCGACTTTGGTGCTTTCATTGAGAGTTCCTCTGTGTCGTCGCCATTAGGCTTGATGGCTTCTTCGATCATCGATAGCTATGCGGTCCAGGGTGAGACTTTTCTCCCAGGACAGACCTTTGTATTCGGTGGCTTCACACTGCGGGCCAACTCGCTTGGCCATCTGGAGCAGATCGAAAGTTACACCCCTGGCCACCAGGTCAGGTTTGGAAGCTTAAACTATACGGCCGATATCCGTGGAGACTTGATCTTCGACAGATTCAAGCCCCTGCCTTGCGCGCCACGCAGTCACAATGAGTATGATTTAGCTCTACCATCGGACAGTGTTCGGGAAATCGCACCGGCAACCGCTCCGACCCTCAATACGGAACCTGTTGCGCCATCCATGGACGGGTGGATAGACCCCACCATGGAGGCCATATCCTTAGCGGCGATCGAGCCGAATATCGACCTTACCCTTCACGAGAGTCGTGATGCCAAACTGCCAGATCCTTCTCCGGCCATGGACTCCGATCCGCCTGCGCCCGTGCCTATCGAATCCGACTGGGCGCCGATCATGGAGTTTACCTCCGCGGATATCTTTTAGCACTCGCCCTTCGGCGACATACTGAACTCATTAAGGTCTCTCTCCTTGTCAGGAGAGTCCTGGCCGAACCATGTCCGGCAGGATTGGGATGCGGATGATGAAGAAATTCGCCGCCTACCCACCACCCACTTAGTAGCCACTTTCGACGATTTGACCGACATGCTCGACTCAGACTCCGAAGACATCGACGATATGGACGACGATGCAGGAGACGAGCAGGAACCACCGCCCACAGGGCACTGGACGCCCACTTCACCATATGACATATACATGGTGGACACACCAAAAGAAAACGACGACGAGGAACGGAAGGACGCAGCGAAGGGTTGTTCCCTCGATAAGAAGTCAAAGCGGCGGCGTAAATGCTGCTCCAAATCCCGCCTCGGTAGAAACAACGATCATATAGACCCAGCGTTCGAGCAGGGTGAACCACTGCCCGACCACGGCAACACGGAGAATCAAACAAAATAACCCGACTCCGTCGAAGATAACAGTCCGGACGACATCACACCGGACAGGCTCCCGGAGCAACAGAATGTCAATCAAAGGCTTGTTGCCACTGCGAGGAGTCTGAAAAGGCAGAAGCAAAGGCTCAGGGCCGCACAAGACACACTCAGAATCAGATGGAGTGAAGTACTCAACACTGCAGCGAAGTACGGTGGTAATCGCCACACCAAGAGCTACTCGAAGCGAAAGTTGCTACCTCATTTTGATGAGGAGGCCTTAGATCCCCCGCAATTAAAAAAACAGCCACTCGGTCAGATAGACGACCCCGTGACCAACATAGAGCGGCAAACGACGCCGCACATAAGCCAGTACGCGATCCGCGTAAGGGCTCGCATCAACCAGATCCATCTACGGACCACGCAAGCGCGCTCCAGTATGCAATGCAACACAACAAACATCCGAACACCACGGCACACCCAAATACAGGGGTGCCGCACACCCCTTATGTTTCACCAATGAGGTGCTGGACCACGAATTTCCAGAGGGATTCAAACCCGTAAACATAGAGCCGTACGACGGAACGACAGACCCTGGGGTCTGGATTGAGGACTACATCCTCCATATCCATATGGCTCGAGGAGATGATCTCCACGCCATCAAGTACTTACCCCTCAAGCTCAAAGGGCCAGCTCGGCACTGGCTTAAAAGCCTCCCCGAAAGCTCCATTGGAAGATGGGAAGAGCTCGAAGACACTTTTCGGGCAAATTTTCCAGGGACTTATGTCCGACCACCGAATGCAGATGATTTGAGTCATATAACTCAATAGCCCGGAGAGTCAGCCCAAAAGCTTTGGAACAGGTTTCTTACTAAAAAGAACCAAATGGTCGACTGTCCGGACGCCGAAGCCTTAGCAGCTTCCAAGCACAGCGTTCGAGACGAATGGCTCGCCAAACACCTCGGCCAAGAAAAGCTGAGAACAATGGCAGCATGAACAAGCCTCATGACCCGCTTTTGCGTGGGCGAGGACAGCTGGTTAGCCCGATGCAGCACCAGCGACCCAAGTACATCCGAAGTCAGGGATGGAAACGGGAAATCACGGCGCAGCAAAAATAAGCACCGGAATAAAGAAGACAGCCCGAAGAGCACGGCGGTAAACGCCGGATTCAGAAGCACTCGGCCAGGTCAGCAAAAGCCGCCCTCCAAAGGCAACAGAGACGAACTATCCAGCCTAAACAAAATTCTGGACCAAATATGTCAGATCCATAGCACCCCTGATAAACTTGCAAATCATACCCACAGAGAATGCTGGGTCTTCAAGCAGTCCGGCAAGCTCAACGTCGAACACAAGGGGCAGGATACACCAAGCGAAGACGAGGATGATCCTTGCAAGCAAAGCACCGGGGAACAGAAGAAATTCCCACCAGAAGTCAGAACAGTAAACGCGTTACACATGATAAAGGGGAGAAACAAAGCGACACTCTTAGAGGCACGTGCCCAGGGCCTATAACCGCGGAGTTCTGCCACTGGTCGTCCAAACCGATCACTTTTGACCATTGGGATTACTCGGCAAGTATCCGACGTGCAGGATGGTTGCCTTGGTATTAGACCCAATAATGATGGATACCACTTGACACGAGTCCTGATGGACGGCGGCAGCAGTTTAAACCTAATATATTAGGACACAGTCTGCAACATGGGGATAGACCCAGCAAAAATTAGCCATATAATACTACCTTTAAAGGAGTAACGCCAGGCCCAGAAGCCCATTGCATGGCTCCCTGCTACTAGAGGTTGTATTCGGCTTTGCCGATAACTTCCGCAGCGAAAAGTTAACCTTCCACATCGCTCCGTTCCCAAGTGGCTATCAAGCACTACTCGGACGCGAAGCTTTCGCTCGCTTTAACGCAATACCGCATTACGCTTCTCTCATGCTTAAGATGCCCGGTCCACGCGGCATCATCACAGTAAATGGAAATATTGAGCGCTCCTTGCGCGTGGAAGACCGTGCGGCTTCCTCGGTAGCTGCATACTAAGCGGCCTCACCAACTAAAGCATCTAACAGGTTGTTAAGACCACATACTTGGTTGGACGAGTCCGGCGCAGCTATATGTAATCAATACAGGTTTGATGGCCATACCCCTATTGCAATACAAGGGGCTCAACGCGTGTAAAAAGCTGGCAATTCGGCTCAACTTTACTCATCTTGAACTATACATGGTTTCTTTAGTATAACCTACCTTTTTGCACGACAACTATTCAACTAAGTTCCTCTCTTTTACAGATGACCATCGTGCTACATGCGTCCAGGATACGGCACAATGGAGACACAGGCGCATACGTGCAGCAGGGACCCGTTCCAAGGATTCTTTTTAGATTAAGACCCTACGTCAACCTTTTTTACTGTCTCTTGTTGATACACATCCCTCGGATTCTCAGTACAGTTGAGAAGGATGCTGACGTCTTGGCATGTGGCCACGTCAGAATAATGCTCGTACCTGGACACCAGGGGCTTATTACAAAGGGCACTATTTAGGCCCGATTTACACCATAAAGACCGAATACCTTAGGGAGTGTTCGACGTCGCGAGTTTGGCCTTATATGCATCAGCTCCGAATCATGTCTTTGGTCAAATGTTGGGTTTGCCCGGCTCCTATGTTTTCTGCCTTATGTTCCGCTCTATGGGCTAAGGCGGCACCAGGAGAACTATTGCGATTGTGCCCTGGTTCATCCAGATGAGCACCTCAGTAGAGAAAGCCGAAAACTGACTATCATGATATAGCATGAGACTGGTCAACCACTCGGTGACCTATCGGAATCTTCGGGATTCCTCCGCCTTAACGAAGGGCCGTTTCCTGGCTGGGCATGTACGCACCCCAAATCCGGATGAGTGCGGAGCCACCAGGGGCTATATAGTAGCCCCACTGTCAAACTCCTCTGGCTAAGTGAAAGTGTTAAAGCATTATAGTCCGGTTGCCTAGTTTGCTGCGCTATCACCTCCTTAATGGACCAAGACGTTGGATCAAGTGTGAACACGCGTCTTCTGCGAACACCCACGCATTATATGCGTGGGGGCTGAAGCCGACGACTGCAATCTTTTAGGTTATATACATATATACATAAATGGTCGCACATGAGGCATCATAATACTTTCAGGCAAAAGTATAAATACATCCTTGATAAATTTAATAAAACATTGTATTTACAATGGGAATACATGTCACTCAAACGTAATATTCTTCGAGCACTGGGCCTCTATCGAACAAGCGCCTTCAAGAACTTCTTCAAAATAGTGCTCGGCAGCCACTCGGCCTATGGCCGAACCCTGCGCCGCAACAGTGGTGGCATCCATCTCCGCCCAGTATGTTTTAACACGGGAAAGGGCCATCCGCGAGCCTTCTATGCACGCTGACCTCTTCATCGCATTAATGCGCAGCATCGCGCCAAGGAGCTGTTGCACCAAACTAAAATAGTTGTTTGGCTTTGGCCTTTCCAGCCACAGGTGATCCACAACAGACCTCATGACGAGTCCGGACAATCTATTCAGCTCGGCCCATTCGGCAAGCCGATCAGTCAATGGAAGCGGACGCTCTGGAACGTTAAATTGCGACCAGAATAGCTTGTCCACTTCACGATCTGTTTGATCTCGAAAGTATTCAGCCGCATCGACAACACTCGCTGCCAAGTCCAGATATGCGTCCGCCGAACTCCACAGCCGATCCAGAGGGGCATACCGAGGATCTCCAAACTTCCTCCGCAACATAAAGGGCTTCCCAGCCACAATATCCCGGCCTCACGCAGTTCCTCCTTCTTCGCTCTCATTGCAGAGCAGGTGTCTTTGGTCGCCATCGTGGCCTTCTCTAGGTCCGTCGCCTTCGCCTGGTTTTCTTCTTCCAGAAGCTGGCAGTGGTCGGCAGTATCTTTTAACTTTACGGCAATCTTGGCCATTTTCTCTTTGCTCTCGCAATGCGCGGCCTTTTCGGCTCTTAACTCTTCGTCCGCCTTTAAATCGGCCGCATTACTACTCCTTGCTTGCTCTTTGGCTCGGGCAAGCTCCGCCAGAAGGGTCTCCACGGTCGCAGCTCCATCTGCAGTCACAACATATTTAAGATACTGGCATCATGCTGCTCTTATTATGTGACGATCACTAGAAAAATCACTTACCATGTGCCTCGTCAAGCCGCTTGATGACAAGCACGATGTCGGCATCTGCCACATCCAGTTGCCGCTTTAGTCCGGCAAACCCATCAGTCCGGCTAGCCACCGGAGCTTCAACCACCTGCACACAAAGACGGTCTGGTTATTACCTAGGACTACGATCCTCTATTTGCCACCGTTCTCGATGACAACCAGAGTCTTAGGGGCTACTATCTACACAGGGCACACCTAAATATGTGCGGTACTGTTAAAAATGTATATCATTTCACGTACCTCAAAACCCGTCAGTAAACCCATAAAGGCTTCATGCAACCCGCTTTCGGTGGACGAAATCCTTTCAATCACCGTACCCATCAGCATACGGTGCTCTTCTGAGATAGTCGCTCGCTCTAGCAGACCATTCAGTACGTCCGACCGCATACCGGATGGTGCCGAACTCTTTTGATTGCTCTCTTCAAGATCCGGATACTGGGGACTTCGGGTGGCCATAGGATTACCTTCTGGCCTTGCCGGATCAGGAGAAACCCTCCGCAACGACACTTCAAGGTCGCCCGCTTCTTGAGCCGGGGAGTCCAGGGGAGGCGTTTCGCTCTCCATCATCTCCGGAAGAAGATCCCCTGAAGACGAGCTCTGCTGAGAAGGGCTAAGATCCGATCTGCAAGATAAATGCTTCGGTTATTTTCCTCAAAAGTAAGGTAGGATATCTTCACTATTATGTATTTTTTGATTACTTACAACTCGTTAGAGGGCTGATCCCTGCGCGGACATTGTGCGGCAAGAGCACCCTCCGAGGCAGGACCCTCTGGTGGAGATTTCTTCTCCCGTTTGGATACCTTGGTTTCCGGATCTTCAGAGGTAGTCCTCTTCCTTCCCCGGGATAAGAGAATATCAGATTCTTCCCCTTGGTTATCCTCCCTCACGGAGGTGCTCATTCCCTCTGTTGGAATAGGTAGCGGTGGAGGCCCGCTTTCGCCCTCTTTATTCCCCCCTTTATCTTCCTTTGAGGGCACCGGGCGAGGTGCTGGCTCGAGCATCTTCTCCAGCATCGGATTGTCCAAGCCTTCAGGAAGGGGGGCCGAACACCAGACCATCTTCGCCTTTGTTATCCAGTCCTGGTCAAAGAGAGATTCTTCAGAATGATGTCATGATAAATAAAAAGACAGCGTGTTCGGCCAAGGGATTACTTACTTGAGCCACGGTGCGGTTACTGCTCAGGCCCACGTCCTCAGTAGTGTCCGGACACTCTATTTGGGGTCCGAAGAACGATTTGTACATCTCCTCATGCGTTAGGCCGAGGAAATTCTGAATAGTGTGCGGTCCTTCCGGGTTGAATTCCCACATGCGGAGGGGCCGGCGTTTGCAAGGCTGGACTCGACGAACCAGCATGACTTGCATTATCATAACCAGACTGAAATCTCCCTCGAAGAGATCTCAGATATGACTCTGCAGTATTGGCACGTTCTTGGCTGGACCCCAACTCAGTCCCCTGTTGATCCATGACATCAGTTGTGGTGGAGGGCCCGAGCGAAAGGTGGGGGCAGCTACCCACTTGGCACTTCGGGGAGCTGTGATGTAAAACCACTCCCGTTGCCACAATCCCGACACCTCTGGAAAGGAACCCTTTGGCCATGGAGCATCAGCAATTTTTCTTATTAAAGCACCTCCGCACGCTGCGTACTGTCCCTCGACCATCTTCGGCTTCACATCGAAGGTCTTGAGCCACAAGCCGAAGTGAGGGGTAATGCAGAGGAAGGCCTCACAGATGACAATAAATGACGAGATGTGAAGAAGGGAGTCAGGGGCCAGATCGTGAAAATCCGGCCCATAATAGAACATAAGACCCCTAACAAAGGGATCTAGAGCGAGGCCTAGTCCTCGAAGGAAGTGGGAGACGAACACAACGCTCTCGTTGGGATCGGGAGTAGGATGACCTGCCCTCGGGCGGGCAGCCTGTGCGAAGTTTCGATGGTCAGGTATCTGACCTCCCTCAACTTCTTGATGTCCTCCTCCGTGACGGAGGAAGGCATCCACCGGACTTGAAGGCTGGATCCGGACATGATTGAAGGTCCGAAGCACCTGACCTGGGCTTTGGGTGTTAGAACTCGAGGCGGGGGAAGGATTCGATTGAGCACGGGAGGGAAAAAGTAAAAGCCTTGTCCCTTTATAAAGAGGGTGAATATCAAGCGTCCTCCTCATGGCCGTTTGGGACTTGCCTAAAATCTAGGAGTCCTAGGCACGGTTGGGCTACCCACATCCGTATTGACGAGAATCCCGTAATAAGGGGAACACGATCTCTGCTTTGACAAGACGTGTCAAGAAACCACCTCGCGTTATGTGCGGGGTTGGTTAAAGAAAAATGGTTCAAATAATTACCGGGCCATGGCGTGATGTCATGCTGCCAAAACGTGTCAGCAGATTGGATTTGTGGAAATATTATTCTCTCTACGGTGGTATGTGGGACTTATTTTGCAGTGTCGGACACTATCCTTGTATTCAAATTCTTCTGTGGTGTATTCAGAGGAGGAACCCGCCTTGCAATGCCTAAGACAACACTACGTGCCAGACTCATCATCAATTAAGCCTGGTTCACGGGCTACTGAGGGAGTCCTAGATAAGGGGGTCTCCGGACAGCCGGACTATATCCTTTGGCCGGATTGTTGGACTATGAAGAAACTAGATTGAAGACTTTGTCCTGTGTCTGGATGGGACTCTACTTGGCATGGAAGGCAAGCTAGGAAATACGGATATGTATATCTCCTCCTTTGTAACCGACCTTGTGTAACCCTAGCCCCCTCCGGTGTCTATATAAACTGGAGGGTTTTAGTCCGTAGGACAACATACAATCATACCATAGGCTAGCTTCTAGGGTTTAGCCTCTCCGATCTCATGGTAGATCAACTCTTGTACTACTCATATTATCAAGAATAATCAAGCAGGACGTAGGGTTTTACCTCCATCAAGAGGGCCCGAACCTGGGTAAAACATCGTGTTCCCTACCTCCTGTTACCATCCGCCTTAGACGCACAGTTCGGGACCCCCTACCCGAGATCCGCCGGTTTTGACACCGACAGATGGCCCAAAGAATGTCATGCAGCCGCGTCTCCGGCCCGCCCAGGACGAAAAGCCCATTTTCTGTCACGATTTTTTGTCATAGAAGTAGGACCCCACCACATCTATGATGATACTGGGTTTTGTCACAATTATCGTCATAGAAATGTCATAGGTATGACATAAATTTTTTTTGTTCGGCCCAAAATGTCACGGATGTGTATTTTTTTGTAGTGCAAGAAGCAGAAAGACCATAATTCAATGGCAAACATGTACAAGGAGATCTCAGATAAAGCTTTGGAGACACACAAGCTTGGATCTATGCATTATCTGTTGTCTGGTCTGCCTACTATCAACACCATCTTAAGGCATACTCTGTTACCCAAATCTGGAGATCACAAGATGATTAGATGAGATTCCATCAACCTGGTGCAGCTATTTGATGTCCCTCAAAAATTCAAAGTCATGAGTCTGATTGTAGAGACAATCAAGAGGACAACAGCAGGCCAGAAAAGATCTTATGGGTATGCTCCACATATTCAGGTGCTCATCAACTCCAAGATGGGCACAGGTACTTACTTGTTGGACAAGGAGCATTTACCCTTGCACCCATAATTTGAGGATAGTGTAGTTCTGATGAATGATACTGAACCTTCGTCAGCACAAGCACAAGAGACGAGAGCTAAGGCAAAGGCAGAAAAGGCTACAAGGATGCCAAGTGCCGAGGAAGCATCTCAGGTGTTCTTAAAGAGCAAATAAGATCAATTGGGTTATCTGATACAAGAAACATTGAGGATTGAGCAGGGCTTGGCCACCTTGACTCAGAATCAAGAGATCTTGGAAAGGATCGTTGAGTCAAAATTCTATGATCTTTACCTCAAGGTGACTGAGATACAGACTACAGTTGAGCAGCTCCAGGAGGAAGCTAAGGAGAAGAGAGGGGAGGCAACTACAGATGCTTTTCAGCGTGTGCCAAGGAGTCAGAGGTAAGTTGCAGTGCCAATACCAGATATAAGAGCTACATCATCTCCACAAGCAGCAACAGCTTCTGCGCTACCTCTAGCAACCACTCCATCAGCTCCAACTACATCTACTGATGCCTTCGTCCTTGGAGTTCTCTCTACGCCACCTCCTGATGACCAAGCCTGAGAGATGCATATCACTATGCATTTTCGAACTTTTTGGTAACTTGTTGCCAAAGGGGGAGAAATGTATAGATCATAGGCTTTGAGAGAAAGTGTTTTGCTTCTTTGTCTCTCTTGCATTTGGTTGAACTTTATTATGTGCTTGTTTGATACTCTATGTCCTTGTGTGAGATACTTGTATGATCATGTGTTTGATCATATGCCACTTTAATGCTTGCTTGGATGATATTATCTCATACATCCCATATATGATCATTCAGTTTGCTTGCTGATGAGTGCATGCTTTTAATTCCTATCATTTTGAGCGCTCCACCAAGATGTATGTGGCATGGAAGAGCAACCCATGATCCTAATCGATTGTGCATTTGCATTCAAAAGAAAATTTTAAATAACGCACAAATTTAGGGGGAGCTCTTGCTTATCACATACTTCTCAAAGCGACGATGTATTTCAATCTTATTATCATTTGTCGAAGCTTTGATCTATATGTTGTCATCAATTACCAAAAAGGGGGAGATTGAAAGTGCAACTATCCCTGGGTGGTTTTGGTAATTATTAACAACATATAGCTCATTGAGCTAATGCTATTTCAAGATAAATATTTCAGGAAAGTTCAATGATTGTCATGGCATGGATTAGAATTGTGGACCCCTCAAAATGCTAAGGACACATATTGTCTCAAGCTCAAGACTCTACTTTTTCATTTTAGTGATCCAAGATCACACTGAGTCCATAGGAAAAGCCAATACTATTAAAAGGGGATAAGGTGTTGCTTAATGGCTTGCTCGCTCAAAATGCTTAGTGATATGCTCCAAAAACCCTCAACCACTTTCTCATATCCACATATGTCCCAAACCAAGATTACGTTATGCCCTAACCCTAATGAAATCGTTCCCATCGAGTTGACATGTCGGTCCTACCGAAAAGCCCAACATTCACATTTTGAACTGAATCGATCTGACCAAGTTTTCTGAATCGGTCCCACCGAGTTTGGTGAATTGTGTGTAACAATTAGATTTTTTGTGGAGGCTATATATACCCTCCACCCACTCTTCATTCATGGAGAGAGCCATCAGAACATGCCTACACTTCCAACATACATTTTCTGAGAGAGAACCACCTACTCATGTGTTGAGACCAAGATATTCCATTCCAACTAAGGGAGTCCTGGATTAGGGGGTCTCCGGACAGCCGGACTATATCCTTTGGCCGGACTGTTGGACTATGAAGATACAAGATTGAAGACTTCGTCCCGTGTCCGGATGGGACTCTACTTGGCGTGGAAGGCAAGCTAGACAATACAGATATGTATATCTCCTCCTTTGTAACCGACCTTGTGTAACCCTAGCCCCCTCTGGTGTCTATATAAACCAGAGGGATTTAGTCCATAGGACAACATACAATCATACCATAGGCTAGCTTCTAGGGTTTAGCCTCTCTGATCTCGTGGTAGATCTACTCTTGTAATACTCATATCATCAAGAACAATCAAGCAGGACGTAGGGTTTTACCTCCATCAAGAGGGCCCGAACCTGGGTAAACATCGTGTCCCCTGCCTCCTGTTACCATCCGCCTTAGACAAACAGTTCGGGACCCCCTACCCAAGATCCGCCGGTTTTGACACCGACATTGGTGCTTTCATTGAGAGTTCCAATGTGTTGTCACCGTAAGGCTTGATGGCTCCTTCGATCATCGCTAGCGATGCCGTCCAAGGTGAGGTTTTCCTCCCCGGACAAATCTTCGTATTTGGCGGCTTTGCACTGCGGGCCAATTCGCTTGGCCATCTGGAGCAGATTGAGAGCTACGCCCCTGGCCATCAGGTCAGATTTGGAAACTTGAACTACACGGCCGATATCCGCGGAGACTTGATCTTCGACGGATTCGAGCCCATGCCGGACGCGCCGCGCAGTCGCGACGAGCATGACATAACTCTGTCATCGGACAATGTTTGGGAGATTGCATCCGCAGCTACTCTGCCCTTTTATCCGGAGCAAGTCACGCCATCTGAGAGCGGAGGGATGGACCCCGCCATGGAGACCGCACTCTCAGTGGCGATAGGGCTGGATACAAACTTCACCCCTTACGAGAGCCGTGTCGCCAAACCATTGGATTTACCTCTGACCATGGACTCTGAGCGGCTCACATCCGTGCCCGTCGAATCCGACTGGGCGCCGATCATGGAGTTCACCTCCGCGGATATCTTTCAGCACTCGCCCTTCGGAGATGTTCTAAATTCATTAAGGTCTCTCTCCCTATCAGGAGAACCTTGGCCGAACTATGTCCGGCAAGAATGGGATACGGACGACGAAGAAATTCACTGCCCACCCACCATCCACTTAGTAGCCACTGTCGACGACTTAATCGACATGCTCGACTTCAACTCCAAAAACTTCGACGGTATGGACGACGAAGCCGGAGACGAACCGGAACCACCGCCCACAGGGCGCTGGACCGCTACTTCATCACATGACATATCATGGTGGACACCCCCAATGAAGCGAATGGCGATGAGAATGCGGAGGATGACCCCTCCAAGAAGCAACCCAAGCGCCAACGTCAGCGGCGCCGCTCTAAGTCCCGCCATAGCAAAAGAGACAAGAACTGCATCACCCCGGTGGCAGAACACGATCAAGACGCAAACTGCACACACAGTACGGATCCGACGTCCGAACACGATGACGTCAAAGATTCGCCTCATCAATCCCCGTCTAGGGAAGAAAATAGTCCGGATGAAAATGCACCCACCATCCCGGAAACACACTTGGAGCAAGAGAACCTCCGCAGAAGGCTTATTACCATAGCGAGAAGCCTGAAGAAACAGGAGCAAAGGCTCAAGGTCGCACAAAATACGCTCAACGACAAGTGGAACAAAGTAACAAAGTATGGTGGAAGTTACCACCCAAATAGCTATCCAAAGTGCAAGCTATTACCGGAATTCGACGATGAGGCCTTCGAGCCCATACAGCCGAAAAGTGATACGGCTAACTGGCTGGATCCACCACCCTGTGAACGCGATAGAGCAGCCAACAAAGTCACACATAAGTCAACACACGATCTACCCTCGATGCACAACGGACCAATTAATGCGTCTCCCACATAGGACGGTAATTTCGCGTCTCCCATTTATTTGCTTGGGCAAATTCCACCGAGCATAGGATGTTTAATGGTTCGTTCAAAATTTGGGAGAACGAGCATCCACGTCTACCTTACCAAGTCGATTTGAATCAAATTTAGAAATATTAGCTTGCCACTTCTTTTTTAGATGGAGAGATGATGCTCGGTAGTAATGTGTTTTTACATGCTCGTTGCTAGCGATTTACTATATGAAAAATAGTTGACCCACTCAAAAATGGGAATCAAACCCAAAATGAAATATCTCGATTCGATGAAATAGCTCGTTCACCAGGTCAAAATAGTGAACTAAATCCAAAATTGAACACCTCAATCGAATAGCATGTTGTACAGTATTATAGTACTCCATGAACATGTTGAAAGTCAAATTAATGAACTTGTTTGATATATGCATATATCTGTTCATGTGTGGATTGCAGACAACATGTTCTCCAATTTAAATATTTGAATGCAAGTTTATATCGAAACATGGTTTATATCAGTCTTTGATGCATAAAACGTGACCCCCCCCTCTCCCGGACTCCTGCTCTCTCTCTCTCTCTCTCGCTGACAATCTTCAATTCTGTCGCACGCATCCAACAGACAAACCTTGTTGGTCCTCTCTATTTCTCTCCATCTCTCTCTCTCTCTCTCTTTGTGTGTGTGCGTGGGGGGGGGTCTTTCTAGTTCGCATGCATATATACTCCATCTATAGGTCTCTCTCGCACACTATGTATGATTCTCTAGTCCAAGATAGATATCTTGGGTGCACTCATCATACGCACACAAATTCCTTGGCTCGTTTCCCGTAACTCTCTCACGCACCACTCTGTCGTATCAGATCTCTTACCCCTCTCTCTCAAACACTCCATCTACCTGGGTCACACATACATATGCATATCTCACTCGCACTCAATAGGCCCATCTAAAAATCTATCTCTCTCCCTCGTTCTCTCTCCATTTCACACGCACACACACACAATCTCATGCCTAGCTAGCCAAGTATGATGGTTTCTCACTCAATTGTAGGCACACACAGTCCCCCCTATATGAATATGACTAGCTAATCTTAGTCTCCATCACAAACATGTGCATGGTCTATCTCGATTTCTCTCGGGGCATCTTTCTATCGCGCAGGCACCTCCCTCAATCTCCCACCCATATAGTCCCCTCACGATCTCGAGGGGGTCCCTCTATCACAAACACACCCTCTCGCCCTCCCCATGTGTCCATGTTCCCCATGTGTCCCTCTCGATCTTTGTTCCCTGTTGGCCAGACCTCTATTGGACATGTGCTATAGGGGTGTCTCTCTCCGTTGCAAACAATCACACACTAGCTATCTTCGTGTATCTCTTCACCTCGTTGTTCTATCTCGGAGATGCATGCGTGATATGTTCGCCTAAGAAACGAAAAAACACACACACTCTCTCTAATTTATCGTTTGTTGTCACTTTCTCTTTCACACACATACTCTTTTTGCACACTTACTCATTCTCCTTCACACGCACTTGATCCCTCTCGACTTAGGCACTCTCCTCAGTCCATAGCATATTGATTTATTGAAAAGTCAAACATCACAAAGTTTGACCATGTACGTGGAGAAAAACAATTACATCTGGAACAGCAAACATATACCATTAGATTCACCATGAGATGTAGTTTCGTATGATGTATCTTTGGTATTGAAGATATAAATAACATTTGCGTAAGCCTGATCAAATTTTCCAAAGTTTGACTTCTAAAAAAAATTACATGCACTGCATTATCGAGCGGATGGAATATATCTTTCCCCCTCTCAGCTATCTGACGCACCACTTAGCCCTATCGGGGCTCCTCAATCTCTCTCAAACTTTATATCTCCCTAGTTCCCATATACACATGTCTCGCTCGCGCTATACATATAGACCCATCCACCACTCTCCGCCCTTGTTCTCTCTCTATGTGACACGCACCCCCCTAATAAGTACCATAATCCCTCACTCCATCATAGGCGCAAGCACTCCCCCCTAAGTATGATTATCTCTCACTAGCCATCAGGAACACACGTATTCTCTCCTTCCATCCATACGTCTATCTCGATATCTCTTGTGGTATCTTCTATCGCGCACACACCTTGTCACTCGATCTCCCACCCATGTAGTCCCATCACGATCTCCAGGGGATCTCTCTATGACAAACATACACTCTCTCCTCCCCATTCTGCATTTTCTCCGTACGTCTCTCCCGACCTCTCTCCCTTGTTTGTCAGACCCCTCTTGGCCACGTGCTATGGGTTTTGCTCTCTCGGTTGCAAACAACCACACACTATCTCCTCACCTTGCTTCCGTTGTAGAAGATGCACGTGTGATATGTTTGCATAAGACACACATGTTTTTTCTCGACTTTTATGGAGTGTTGTCCATGTCTCTTTCACACACGCACACACACTTTTTTCACTCACTCTTTCTATTTCACACACACACTCTCTCTCTCTAGTTAGGGACTCTTTCACGTCCATAAGCATATGGATGTTTTGAAAAGTCAAACCTCAGAAAAGTTTGACCAGGTATATGAGGAGAAAAACATTTACATCTGGAAAGATCATTAGATTCATCACAACATGTACTTACTTCATACTATCATTTATCTTTGGTATTGTAGATATAAGTAATTTCTTTATAAACCTGGTCAAAGTTTCAAAAGTTTGACTTAAAAAAATGTTGGAACTACATTATCGAACGGACGGAGTAGCTCTTTCTCTCTCTCTGCTATCTCTCACGGGCCTCCCCTCTCACACGAACACTCTATACCGACGGATTATACGCTCACTGTGTCAGCGTATAGCTCCATATATTGTTTAGTTGACCGGTCAACCAGTCCACATGCTGCTTTGTCAGCTCGTGTTCTGTATCTTCGTGTGCTGGCCCATGTGGTAGTGGGTGAAAATAAGTAAACTAGAGGCCCATCTGACACGCGGTGAAGTAAACAAAGTTGAAACCACTCGGGGTAGCACCCCGCACGCTAGTAAATTGAGGGCGCATTGAGGACACACTTCTTCCGCGTGGAGGATGCAATCGCGGACAATTCACCACTGCGTGGCGGCATGCACAGAAGGATGCACTCGCGCACACCCAGCACACAACACACACCAGCACACGTGTACACCGGCGTCGCCGCCGGTTGAGATGGACGGTGAGGCAGCCAACAAGCAAAGGCGGCTCGAGCCAAAACCGCATCCGGTGAGCCTGGACTTCATCAGCAGCCTCCCCGATGACATGCTGCTCGTCATCATCGGCCTCCCTCCACCAAATCTGCCGTGCGGTCCGCCCGGCTCTCCCGGCGGTGGAGCCCCCTCTAGCACCGCGTCCCCCTCAACCTCACTATCGACAGCTGCCTCTGCGACGGGTATTGAAAACACATGGCCGTAGTCTCCAAGATCCTTTCATCGCACCCTGGGCCAGCCAGACGCCTTGACATCTGCATGTTCAGTACCAACTGCAAGGTCCACCCCAAGTTCGACGAGTGGTTCTTATCCCCCTCCCTAGATTAGCTCGAGGAGATCAACTTTGAAGCTGGACGATGTCGCTAAATGCCGCCGTCTGCGCTCCGCCTCGCGCCAACGGTGTGCCGCGCCAGCTTCAGCTCCTGCTATCTTCCCCAGATTAATGCCGCACCCGCCCTTCTTCTCCCTCAACTCAAGCAGCTCGACCTCTCCAATGTTTCATCTCGAAGAATGCTATGGAGCACCTGCTTCGCAGCTGTATTGCGCTTGAGTACCTTCGTCTTGGGCAGACCCACGGGTTCATTAGCCTCCACATCGCCTCGACGAATCTCCGATGGATTTATGTTTCTTGCTGGCCCCGCAACAAGACATCAATTGGGAAGAGATCACTCCAGCTGTTCCACGTTATGGTCATTGAGAATGCGCCTTTCCTAGAGAGATTACTTGTATCGAATCTAGAAGGCCCAACAAAAATCAGGGTCATTGACGCGCCGAAATTGATAGCGTTGGTGCACTCGTCTGCCAAATTCTCCGAACTCTTTATTGGATCTGTAATCGTTCAGGTACATCACTCATCTTCTTCTCCGTCTTCTTGAAATTCACATTTTTTAATTTCTTCTTGATGTATTTACGACCGTCTTCCAGAAAATGATTCTCACAAGCTTGACCTAGTCTATGTGCGTAGTGAAGATCTTGGCAATAAAATCTATCGGCCCCAATCTGGATCAAGTTGTTGGATTCCTTACATGCTTTACGTGCACGGTGAATCTACCGATCGAGGTGAAACTTATTTACTATTAGTAAACGGTAGTCACAACGTAGCTCAAATTTTTCGTAATTTTCCCAAATTACGATGACAAGTGTAGTGTTCAAAACTGCATCTACGCACTGCACCGAAAGAAATGTTTTTAGTATTTTTTCTCACGTGATCACCTACATTGTTTTTTTGTTGTACTACTATAGTAGCCTAGGCTAGTCATAGTGGAAAGTAACTTAGACTACTCTAGTAACTCTATGGTTACCCTAAGAGCAAGTACTACCTCCGTCCTGGTTTACTCTTCCTATTTTGTAGTATCAAAATTTGACCATAGATTTAACTGACAAAATGTTAATGCATGTCACTAAGAACTATATCGCTGGATTCGTATTTGAACATAATTTCAAATGGTGTAATTTTTAGTGACATGCATTGGCATTTTCTTACATAAATATATTGTCAAAATTTTATACTAAATAAGAGGTAGTACAGAAGTGGGCTATAACGGCCCTCCACTATGTAGGCCAAAACACGTGCCAAATTCACTTGTGATGCATTTGGCATCGATGCCCCTCCATTGCTCACCTGGTGCCCCAATCTAGATCACCTACTTTGCTCTGGTGCCAAATTAACTCACACAATGAAAAAACACTTGCGTGGGAGAGAGAGAGTGTCGGTGTCAAAACCGGCGGATCTCGGGTAGGGGGTCCCGAACTGTGCGTCAAGGCCGGATGGTAACAGGAGACAAGGGACACGATGTTTTTTACCCAGGTTCGGGCCCTCTCGATGAAGGTAATACCCTACTCCTGCTTGATTAATATTGATGATATGGGTAGTACAAGAGTAGATCTACCACGAGATCAAGGAGGCTAAACCCTAGAAGCTAGCCTATGGTATGATTGTTGTGTATGGAGTTGATTCCCTACGGACTACAACCCTCCGGTTTATATAGACACCGGATAGGGTTAGGGTTACATAGAGTCGGTTACAATGGTAGGAGATCTTGAATATCCGCATCGCCAAGCTTGCCTTCCACGCCAAGGAAAGTCCCATCCGGACACGGGACGAAGTCTTCGATCTTGTATCTTCATAGTCCAGGAGTCCGGCTGAAGGTATAGTCCGGCTACCCGAACACCCCCTAATCCAGGACTCCCTCAGTAGCGCCCGAACCAGGCTTCAATGACGATGATTCCGGCACACAAATTGTTCGGCATTGCAAGGCGGGTTCCTCTCCAAATCTTGTGTGCCTGTAGGAATAATGTCCGACTTTTGTAATGTAGTGCTCCTCGGTTTCCACTCCCAATAATGGCCATCTTCCACGTGTTCAAACGAATGCGAAAAGCCGGGGTGTTTTTACATCCACACCCCTAGCCGTATAAACGAGCCGCCTATTTAAGGGATGGGGATTTAGGTCCAAACCACATCTTCTCCTTTCCGCGAGTTATCATCAGAGCGCTTCCAGCAAAGGTCCATTCCAACATGACCAGCCGTTGCAGCTCCTCCCCTCGCCCCTCTGGTCCCAAACCCGGGGACTGGGAGAGTTGCACCATCCCGCATAACGAGTTAGCGTCACCTCAGGCCAAGGGATTTCTCCCTCAGGCATACATGGTCCCGGTCCGAGCCGGTCTCGCCACCTATAATGGCGGAAAACAAGCGGAGAGCACCCCCAATCCTTCTAAAGGAGAGTGGGTGTGCCTCGTCCCCTATCTAATAAGGGGACTAGGATTTCCAATTCACCCATTTCTCCGCGGGCTTCTGGAGTTCTACGGCCTCCAGCTGCACAACCTCACGCCCGCCTCCGTATTGCATATTGCGGGTTTCGTCGCCCTTTGCGAGCTATTTTTAGGCATTGAGGCTCATTTCGCGCTGTGGAAGAGGTTATTCTGCCTGGTGCCCCGTTCTAAAGAGGGGTCTATATACCAAGTGGGCTGAGCCGAAGTATGGCGCATCGCCGGGACCGGATACCTATCCGGAACCCCGAAGAAGGCGTCCGAGGACTGGCCTTCGGAATGGTTTTATATAGATGACATCCCGCTACCGGACCCTATCCGGGTCAGTCTCCCTGAGTTCAACAGTGCTCCATTGAAGAAACGCTTGAGCCGGCGTCCGCGGAGCTCTCAAAGAGAAAGCGATAGAGACGTCCTTTACCTGATGGGCCGAATAAGACTGTTGGCTCATTCCGGACTAACCATGATTGGAGTCATGGCCGCATGCATTATGCGGGGGGTGCAGCCACTTTAATATAGAGGCCACCCCATGTGGGATTTCAATGGGGAGGATGACGCCACCCGTTACGGTCGTAAGGGGCCGGCTTCAGCTGCCGCCCTAGTAAAGATCTTATCTTCTTTGTACAAGGGAGAAAAGGAGGAATTCCTCCACGTCAACCCGCAGGCCGGATTTACTATGTACGATCCTCCAAGTTTGGTAATTGAACAACTGCGCTTGCCCGTTTGTTTTGTACTCCCACGGTTAGATATGTAGTCTAACAACTTCAATGCAGGAACTGTGACAGGTAGTAAAGGATATAAACAGCCGCCCTCCACAACCCGAGGACCCAGAACGGTCCCTCGATCCAGACTCCGAAGAGGATCTGGACATATCGGTGGAGCTTATCGACGGGGTGTTCCATCAGCTAAGCAAGGACAATACCTTGGTAGCCATCACGGCTGATTACCCAGGGTTAATCCCGGCCTCCCAGGTGACAGAAACCGGAGTCTCATTCCCTTGAGAGAGATTCCACTCTCACGTATTCCGGTGTTTCTGACGACAATCGTGTTTTGCAAGGGAGATTTCTGAGGCAGGAGGCCGAACCTGCGGCGGTTAGCCAACGAGGGGCCGCAGGGCCCCGGGGGGCAAAAAGGAATGCAGTCCGGACTGAGATGCCGGCGCAAAGGTATAGCGCACCCTCTTCTCCCCTGGTGTTATTCTGTCCGGGCATATTAATGTTCGTGCTATCTTCAGAATGAAGAGACCTCGCCGGACTATATCCGGAGAGGTTGATAATCGCGCCTCCACCAGCCAGGCTCCAACGTCTGGCCAGGAAACGGAGGCGAGCACAAGGCGCGCACTGGACGCTCCTCCGACAGAGGATGCGGGCAGGCTGTCTGCCAAAAATTCTGAAGTGGAGAGTGCCATGAACCACAGGCGTCGCCGGACAGTTCTACGCGACGCTTGTTTCTCCCAAGAGGCTTTAGATGCCTTTAATTCGGGAGATGCGTACCTCCGTGCCGCTCAAAATGGTTTAGCCAGAGCCACGGAGTAGTATGTAAAAGACATACGGGTAAGAAAATTTTGGTCAATATATATATACCCATAGTCCCCGAGACTTGAAACAGTTAGAGCAACTGATTTAAGGATCATTGAATATTCAGGTTCTTACAGAGAAGAATACTGTACTGTCCCAGGAGCTGGAAAAGTGCAAGGCCCAACTAGAGGCCGCACTAGCCGCAACAGGGGAGTCCAAAGAGACCCCCTCAGGTAAGATACACTTCGAAAGATTAGTATTGTGCGGTGTGGGTGCAAATCTGACAAATCATGTTGCAGATGGCGCCGGACTCGATCCGGAAAAGCAACAACTCTTACGCCGGCTAAAGGCCGGTGAGAGTACATTGACAAAGGTGAGGCGACAGAAGAATGATCTTCAGGATGCCAACACCAGGCTGGACGTCGAACTTAAAGATGTTCGTGGCCAGCTGTCGGACTCCACGAAGGAGAATCAGCGGCTTCGACGCGGCATATTTAGTAAGTGCTTGAACGAACTTTGAAAAAAGAGTTCGGCGAGGAAGTCGACTAACAGAGTAATGTTTGTAGGTATGCTCACAGGTCGTCCTGCAGAGGAGATGCCCGGTTCTACGGGTGACCTTCTTCCCGAACTCAGGCAACTGCACGAGCGAATTCGGTAGGCGATGCGAGGTGTTGCCCAAGCCTTATGGCCTGCCCACTCCATGCCCGAGGGCCTTGGAGAGCTTGCGGAGAAGCTGAAGGGAGCTCGGCGGCGCTTCCGGTTGTGGAAGATATCGTCCTGCCGACAAGGCGCTAGGGAAGCCTGGGCCATGGTGAAAACCCGTTTTACGAAGTCTGACCCAAACCACATGGCCGAGGTCGGACCAGTGGGGCCTGACGGGAAGGAGATCCTTGTGAGCTTAGTATACGGCCAAGTAGAGTTGGCCGCGAAGTATTCCCAGCAGGACTGTAAATTAGACATCCTGTTAGATGGTATAGAACAGGAATACAATCAGTTAGAATGACTATGTAATTTTGAATTGACATGTGTAATGCCTTCTAGCCGGATTGTAGATCGTTTGTCATTGCCGACCTTTTCGCTTCAACCTCGGGACCTGACGGTCCGGAGTGTGTCCGAATACCATAGCGGTTATATAAGAACTATGGTATGCCTGGAGACCAGGCGTAGGGGTCATTAGTGCTTTATCAGACAAGTGCCCAACTAGTTATGTTATATTACATGGTTAATAAGAAACATCTTCCAGAGAGAATAGTTCCGTTAGGGGTTCCTCTCGCTGGGAGGCATGCCCTAAAGTGCATGTCCGGACTGTGTAAAAAGACGCAGAAAAAAGCATCTGGGGGCGCATAGAATGAGTAAAAAGATCATCTTTTATCTCACCGACCGAATATTCCCTTAAGAACGCTAGCTTTCGGCTTCACCCAGTCTGAGGTACACATCCGGCTGACCCGGCAGTAACAATCGCAGAGGTGCTCCCTTTACCGCCTAGCCGAACAATCGGGAACGTAGGGGTAAGCACAGGAGCCAGGCAACCCAGCTTGGCCAAAACTTAAGTCATATCGATGCATATAATGGTGAAAAAAGGTACATGCGGAAGTTTGACGCATGTGTTGGGCGTGAAGCCCGTATAAATAAGCTTCTATTAAAGAAGCCCCCGGGTTTAATGAGCGCGAGTGGCGCGTCACTAGATGAGCCTTTAAGGGCTATAAAAGAAAAGAGGGGAAGGAGAGAAATGTAAGACAGAAAAATGCAAAAAATGGACAGAGGAAGGAGATGAACACAGAGTCTGACGCTAGGCATAGAATCTTCGGAGACGGGTGGCGTTCCACGGGTTCGGCTCGAGTCGGTTATCCGACGCATCTCGTAGGCGGTACGCCCCGCCAGTCAGGACTTGGTCGATTATGAATGGACCTTCACACTTGGGCTTGAGTTTGTCCTTTTTCTTATCCGGCAGGCGTAGAACTAGTTCGCCAACATTGTAATTTTTGGCCCGTACTTCTCTGCTTTGATATCTTCGGGCCTGCTGTTGATAAAATGCGGAACGGGCTTTTGCCACGTCACGCTCCTCCTCCAGGGCGTCCAAGTTGTCCTGCCGATCGAGCTCGGATTCTCTTTCTTCGTACATGCGCACTCTAGGTGAGTCATGAATTATATCGCAGGGAAGAACTGCCTCTGCGCCGTACACCATAAAAAATGGTGTGTATCCGGTGGTGCGATTTGGCGTGGTCCACATCCCCCATAGCACGGAGTCGAGCTCCTCTACCCAGTGCGTGTTAGATTCCTTGAGGGACCGCACCAGTCTGGGTTTAATGCCGCTCATGATAAGACCATTTGCACGTTCGACCTGGCCGTTGGTTTGTGGGTGATAGACGGAAGCATAATCGAGCTTGATGCCCATGTTTTTGCACCAGAGTTTTACCTCGTCGGCGGTAAAGTTTGTACCATTATCGGTTATGATGCTGTGGGGGACGCCATAACGGTGTACAACCCCGGATATGAAGTCTATCACAGGTCCGGATTCGGCCGTTTTAACAGGCTTGGCTTCTATCCATTTGGTGAATTTATCCACCATGACCAGTAAGTATTTTTTCCTATCGGTCCCACCTTTAAGGGGTCCGACCATGTCAAGCCCCCAGACCGCAAAAGGCCAGGTGATGGGTATAGTTTGGAGTGCGGTGGGTGGCATATGGCTTTGGTTGGCAAAAAGTTGGCAATCAGCGCATCGTTGGACTAGGTCCTGAGCGTCTGCCCGGGCTCTCGGCCAATAAAAGCCTGTACGAAAAGCCTTGCTAACAAGGGACCGAGCAGCGGCGTGGTGACCACCGAGTCCGGCATGAATTTCAGCCAGAAGGTTCCCCCCTTCCTCTTCGGAGATGCACCTTTGAAGGACTCCGGTAGCGCTTTTCTTATAAAGCTCTCCCTCATGGACTCTGTAGGCTATAGATCGCCGCACTATGCAGTGGGCCTCATTTTGGTCCTCCGGGAGTTCCTGCCTAGTAAGGTAGCTAGGAATGGTTCTGTCCACGAGGCGACGACCGCCATTATTACGTGGGCTGAAGGTGTAATTTCATTGGCAAAGCCTCCAATTGTGTCAGATTGTTCGGCGTCGAGTGGTGCGGCTGGGTCCGGGCTGTTATTTGCGGGTTCCCCCTCCCATGCTACGGATGGCATGAATAATCTTTCCAAAAAGATGTTGGGGGGGACTGCATCGCGTCTTGCTCCGATGCGTGCCAGGACGTTCGCTGCTTGATTGTTTTCTCGGGCTATATGGTGAAACTCCAGCCCTTCGAACCGAGCTGACATTTTTAGGACGGCGTTGCGGTAAGCTGCCATTTTTTGGTCCATGGCGTCGAAGTCTCCATTTATTTGGGATATCGCGAGGTTTGAATCCCCGCGTACCTCTAGGCACTGGATACCCATGGATACTGCTATCCGGAGGCCATGTAGGAGGGCCTCATATTCGGCTGCATTGTTGGAATCCATGTACATGATCTGGAGCACATATTGGACTGTGTCTCCTGTGGGGGACGTCAGGACGACGCCAGCCCCTAGTCCGGCCAACATTTTGGAGCCGTCGAAATGCATAATCCAGTTTGACTATGTGCCGTACTCGTTAGGGAGCTCGGCCTCCGTCCATTCTGCGACGAAGTCGGCCAAAACTTGCGATTTAATAGCTCGCTGTGGCTTATAGGTTATATCAAACGGGAGAAGCTCGATGGCCCATTTTGCAATCCGGCCCGTTGCGTCGCGGTTGTTGATAATATCGTTGAGTGGTACTTCCGAGGCTACTGTTATGGAACACTCTTGAAAGTAGTGTCGTAGCTTCCGGGATGCCATGAATACCGCGTATGCAATCTTTTGATAATGCGGGTACCATGATTTGCATGGAGTGAGGACAGTGGATACGTAGTTGACCAGCCTTTGTAGGGGGAATTTGTGTCCATCCGTTTCCCGCTCGACAACGAGTACTGCGCTGACAACTTGATGTGTTGCTGCAATGTACAATAACATTGGTTCGCCGGTGTTCGACACGGCCAGGACTGGGTTTGTTGCCAATATGGCTTTTATTTCATCAAGTCCGGCCATGGCGGCCTCCGTCCACTCGAATTGTTCGGTGCGCCGAAGGAGGCGATAGAGGGGTAGTGCCTTTTCTCCCAAGCGGGAGATGAAGCGGCTTAAAGCCGCCACGCATCCGGTTAATTTTTGTATTTGTTTGAGGTCCTTTGGGATATCCAATTGTGGCAAAGCTTGGATCTTGGCTGGATTTGCTTCAATTCGTCTACCGGATACAATGAAGCCCAAGAGCTTTCTGCTGGGATGCCGAAGACGCATTTTTCCGGGTTGATCTTGATGTCATATTTTCGGAGGTTATCGAATGTAAGCCTCAAGTCATCTACTAGAGATTCGACATGTCTTGATTTGACGACCACATCGTCCACATATGCCTCCACTGTTTTGCCGATCTGATTTGCCAGACATGTCTGGATCATGCGCTGATATGTTGCGCCGGCGTCTTTTAGCCCGAAGGGCATTGTGTTGAAGCAGAATGGGCCGTATGGTGTGATGAATGCTGTTGCAGCTTGGTCTGATTCTGCCATCTTGATTTGATGGTAACCGGAGTATGTGTCAAGGAAACACAACAAATCGTGTCCTGCGGTGGCATCGATAATTTGGTCGATGCGGGGGAGGGGGAAGGGATCCTTTGGGCAAGCCTTGTTAAGGTCTTTAAAGTCGACACACAGGCGCCAGGATTTGTCCTTTTTTGGTACCATCACCAGGTTTGCTAGCCAGTCCGGATGTTTTATGTCTCTGATGAATCCGGCCTCCAATAGCTTGGCTAGCTCCTCTCCCATAGCCTGTCTCTTGGGTTCGGAAAAACGCCGAAGGGCTTGTTTGACAGGTTTAAATCCTTTTAGGATATTTAAGCTGTGTTCGGCCAGCCTGCGTGGGATCCCTGGCATGTCTGAAGGGTGCCAGGCGAAGATGTCCCAGTTCTCTCGTAGGAACTCTCGTACTGCGGCGTCTGCATCAGGGTTCAGTCGTGCCCCGATTGAAGCTGTTTTATTGGGGTCCGTTGGATGGACCTGGAATTTGACTATTTCGTCGGCTGGCTTGAAGGATGTGGATTTGGATCTCTTATCGAGTATCACATCATCCATGTTAACCGTGGAGCACAGCGCAGTCAGTTCCTCGTCCACTAAGGCTTCGGACAGCGCCTCAAGGGCTAATGCGGTCGTCTTGTTTTCGGCGCGGAGTGCTATGTCCGGATCACTAGCTAGAGTGATAATTCCATTTGGCCCGGGCATCTTAAGCTTCATGTACCCGTAATGGGGTATTGCTTGGAAGATTGTGAATGCTTCTCGCCCTTGTAAAGCGTTATATCCGCTCTTAAACGGGGCCACCTGAGACATGACTTCTTCGGACTTGTAATTATCCGGCATGCCGAACACCACATCTAGTGTGATTTTTCCTGTGCAGCGCGCTTCCCGACTGGGGATTATTCCTCTAAAGGTTGTGCTGCTTCGCTCGATGCGGTTCCAGTCTATTTCCATTTTTGAAGGGTTTCCTCATAAACGAGGTTTAGTCCGCTGCCTCCATCCATGAGCACCTTGGTGAGGCGAAAGCCGTCCACTATGGGACTGAGGACCAATGCGGCTGGTGCTTGGGCTGTTCGGAATCTAGGTTCATCACTTGCGTTGAAGGTAATAGCAGTGTCTCTCCATGGATTTATTATTGCAACTTGATAGACTTCGGCAAGGCTGCGGAGTGTTCTTTTTCGCATATTGTTTGATGCAAAAGTCTCGAAGACTATGAGAACGGTATTGGTGTCCTCGGGCTGGCTTTCTACGGCCTCTAGAATTAAGAGGTCCTCGCCAATTTTGGCCACCTGCCGGAGTATCCAACACGCTCTAAGGCTATGAGTTGGTGTCGTGTCCTCTGTACTGTGAATTCTACAGGGTCCATCAAGCCACCTTTCCAGTACGGTTCCATGCCCTGTAGAGGGTTTTGGTTTTTTGGTGTTTATCCTGGGTGTCCTATGATGATGCACCCTCTTAGTTCGGACGGGATTACTATTCAAGGCCGGATTATCCCAAAACTTTATTTTGGTTTTCCAGGCGCTTTCCATCGCACAGTATTTTTGTACTATGGACGCCAAGTCATCGAAGCGTGTAATATCACGACGACTTACGGCGTTAAGGATTCCCTCGTCCGTGCAATTACTGCAGAAAATTGAGATTGCGTCTCCCTCGCGGCAATCCTTTATCCTGTTCATAACCAGGAGGAATCTGGCCCAGTAATGATGTACTGTTTCCTCAGGTGTCTGCCTGATTTGGGAGAGATCGCTTATGTTTGGGTGGGCGGGTGTCGTTGAATCTGAAACCTCGCCCAATCCAAGATTCGGAGGCCGAAGAGTTTCCGAACTCTGAAGTTCGGATTTTTGGATGTTGTCCAACGAATCTAGACCGTTGCCTGATCCTAAGCTCAGGTCTTGAGTTACATCCTCCTCTCCGCGGGTATCCGGCTTGGAAGAGTCGGGAATTCAGATGTAGCTAGTCCTTCAAATAGATGAAGGGTCGCCGCACTGCGCCTCTACCACGGCAACGTGGTGGGTGACTTGGGGAGAGTTAATTTCTCTTAGATCGGGTTTAAGCCCAACCTGGTCGTAATCCGTAGCGACCCCAGGGCGGCGATGCGATCCAAGAGCTCGTTTACGGAAGAGAGCTCCATTGGATCTAGCTGCTCGACGAGCTCCGAGCTGACGTGTAGGTTGCTTTTGATGACCCGAGAGGTCACTGTCGGCGCAACAGCCGAACAGGCGGTCATGAGGAAACCACCTAGCCGGAGGGTTTGGCCGACAGCCAAGGCTCCCTTAGCAACGGCGCCGTCTTTAAAGATGGGAGGAGGCATCCTTCCTGATTGTGACGTCATAGAGGAACTCTCAATGAAAGCACCAATGTCGGTGTCAAAACCGGCGGATCTCGGGTAGGGGGTCCCGAACTGTGCGTCAAGGCCGGATGGTAACAGGAGACAAGGGACACGATGTTTTTTACCCAGGTTCGGGCCCTCTCGATGGAGGTAATACCCTACTCCTGCTTGATTAATATTGATGATATGGTTAGTACAATAGTAGATCTACCACGAGATCAAGGAGGCTAAACCCTAGAAGCTAGCCTATGGTATGATTGTTGTGTATGGAGTTGATTCCCAACGGAGTACAACCCTCCGGTTTATATAGACACTGGATAGGGTTAGGGTTACATAGAGTCGGTTACAATGGTAGGAGATCTTGAATATCCGCATCGCCAAGCTTGCCTTCCACGCCAAGGAAAGTCCCATCCGGACACGGGACGAAGTCTTCAATCTTGTATCTTCATAGTCCAGGAGTCCGGCTGAAGGTATAGTCCGGCTACCCGAACACCCCCTAATACAGGACTCCCTTAGAGAGAGAGAGGACTGAGGCAATAAAAAACACTTGTTTGGGAGAGTGGAAGGCTGGTGTAGTTGGTTTGATTGATTTGTTTATACATGTTGGTCTGTGTGCACAGCGGTGCCAACTCTCTCACATCACGAGAGCAGTGCCAAAATGTTTGATTTGACATCGATGCGTATTATGGCATCGGCCACATAGTGGAAGGCAACAAATGCCCAAGCTCTTCACGTACTCCTGGGTAAATGAGAGGAAAGAGAAAGAGAGAGAGAGAGTGAAAAAATATCACTAGCCAGCCGACCCTATCGTATGAGCGAATGATATTGGTACCTCTTGATGACACGACATTCTTATACAGCCAGCTGCTCTAATATGTTCTCTTCTTTTGCAGATAAAAAAAGACCCGAAAGTGAAAAATGTGTTGCACTATAACAAGCTCATCGAATGCCTTGATCTCCATATTACAGAAGTTGATTTGATCAAGTACCGAGACTACCGAGGCAGCACATATGAGATTAAATTGGCCAGGTTCTTTGTTCTGGAGGCAAGTGTGCTCAAGGTAATGAGGTTTGGCGTTCTCTGGTGCAACAATGAATGGCGTGCTGATCACCGCAAGCGTCGAAGCCTAAATAACAAAGTCTCCGCAGAAGCTGAATTTGTTTTTGAAACATCAAATGGCCAGAGACTCAAAAACTTATTTGCCCATTAGCGACTTATCAGGGCGGTGGATTTTAGTTTGTACGATAATGCTGCATCCACCTAAAGTAACAAAAGTTCTTACGTAAACTTCCTAGTAATTCCCTCTTCGTAGGTGCAACATTACTCCTAACATTTGTAATATCAGTTTGAAACTTGTAATATTGCTATGTCCTATTCCTGCGTTTTCAAAATCCCACGAATCAAACAGGTCCTGAGTTGGTGATGATGTTGTGCCTGCCATCTTTCACCAATTGCCGTCGGATCTAGATCTGACGCATACAAACCAAACTTCTCCAGTTTTGCAAAAAGATGCCCGCACTTTTTCCCTATTTACAAATAAATCCTTGTCTCTCACAATCAGCCTTATCTCCTCCCCACCACATCTTGAAGGCCATGGAAAAATATGGCGAGATGGCCGCCGCCGGCACCATCCACCCCCCAATCTTGGTGTTCCGTGCAATGCACATGCATCTACGCACGGGAAATTATGTCGAACATGGCTAGTTGTAAGCAGGCTAGGTCTACAGCCATGATGATAGTGACTGCAGATGGTGAGGCTGACTATGGTATGCCGAACACGGCGCCTATACTTAGGTGTCATCTCCGGCGTAGGGTCTTGTCACTTCACTGTGAGGAGAAGCACATAATAATTTGACCAACGGGTAGTACAGTGCTACTACATTGGTAGTACTACTACTACTAGTACTAGCACCACCGCCTGGATTTAGTAGTACTACCACGTCCATCTGGATTTAGTATTTGACTAGCAAGATCTAGTAATGCATGTCACAAAAATTGTATTACTCCCTCTGTAAATAAATACATGGTGTATTGTTTTATTCCTATCGGCGAGGTAACTTAATGTCTTTTTGCTACTTAATAGGATTACATGCAATGAACTAACCACTGCATGTGATGTTTGGTAGTCTCAAGTCATTGAAAGCATGCACGGGCACAGAGGGGGACGCAGCTTCATTGACTTAGTGCACCTGCCTTTGGGTGTATGACACGTGGGCCCAACGGGTGGCTGGCCAACCTGTCATACAACCAAAGGCAGGTGCAGTAGAGGGGCGAGGAGTAGATGGCCAACACGCACGTGAATTCAACGCAGTCTCCACTTCTCATATAAAGGCTCTCGCCAGTCCAATCTACGAAATCCTACGCAGCTACGCACCCAAGGGCAACCGTGATCACTCCAATCGCAAGATCAGTTGACTAGAAGCTAGACCCATGGAGGCGATGAGCATGAGCATCAGCCGGCTGTGCCATATGGTCCACGATGCCGGCCTGCGGTCCAGGTAGTGCTTGAGGCCGCCAGGGTGAGGGGCCGCTTGGACGACAGCTTTGTCTCCTTGTTCGACGAGGTCCTCGTCGGCTTCCTCGACAAGTTCACTGTCGTCAAGAAGCTCGCGGACGACCTTGACGTATGCCTCCAGCCCATGCGCCCAGGCTCTGCGATGCCTGCCACCCTCAACGACCTCTATGGTGACAACCTCTTCGACGCACTGGTGGCCCTGCGACTGGCTGCCATCGCGTCGGAGAATGTCCGCCTAGCGCAATAAGACACCATCGACATAATCACCCACGTCTACGCGCAAATCATCCAAAAGGACTACTACATGCAAGAGGAGGACGATAGGACGCTGGCCTTCTTGGACCGCAAGGCAACCTTGGACGGCATTGTTCAGAAGCAAGTTGAGCTTGCCGCCAACGCCACTGCTCCTCACATGTCGGTTGGTGACCCGTGCACTAGGGCGTGAGGATGTCGTTGATGGATCCGTATGTATCTTTATCTTTCCGTCAAATCCATGTAGTAGTATATGGTACTACTAGTAATTATCTTACCTTTCGCATCAACTTCATAATTTTCCTACGTACTCCATGCATGAACCGCGCCAGAACCGAACTTCTCATTACTATAGTGAAAATCGTTATTTCTATCTACCGGTCGCCCCATGGAGCAGAACCAAATTATACAAATTACAAGTTCAAAAGGAAAAGCCTGCCGTGTTCGCGTCGCACCCCACACGGTTTGTCTAGCACGCCGCTCAAGGGGGAATGCACGCTGTGTTGCATTTTCACTTACAAGTGGGACCGCAGTTGAGCAAACCGACTATTGGCAATCCCCCACCCCACCCACCATGCGATGGCTGAGAAAACAGGAGGGAGAAGAGATGGCTGTAGCTAGCACAGACTCCAAGAAAATTGGTGTCGGATGGGACTCGTGTGGGTGGCGTGTGCCATACTGCTAGACATGAATGCTAGTTATGGCCCATGCCACCCCACTATATCGAGGTGCTGGTTACGTAGAACAAATTTCCTGGAGTCCGTGCTCAACCCTCCTCTATCTCTCTTCTCAGCCAGCCAGCAGACGCGCGGAGCCCACCGTCTGTTTGCTCATATGCGGTCCCACATGTCAGTGAAAACGCAAGAGGACCCACTGAACCTGCACATCTTTCACCTCAACGTGCCGTTGATGAAAAATAAATCCAATAAAGATCTTAGGTGGCCGCTTTTGGAGTTACTCAAGAGTAGTAAGATTCTATTTACAGTTTAACCCAAGATGCACGTGGCTTCACCTACCACTCAATTTTCTTGCATGACACGACCTGGATTGTGACGCCCCCGATTTGACCGTACACTAATCATGCACGCAAATGTGTACGACCAAGATCAGGAACTCACGGGAAAATATCACAACACAACTCTAGACACAAATTAAAATAATACAAGCTTTATATTACAAGCCAGGGGCCTCGAAGGCTCGAATACAAATGCTCGAAGGCACACGAGTCAGCGGAAGCAACAATATCTGAGTACAAACATAAGTTAAACAAGTTTGCCTTAAGAAGGCTAGCACAAAAGTAGGAATGATCGAAAAGGCGAGGCCTCCTGCCTGGGACCTCCTAACTACTCCTCGAAGTCGAACTCCACGTAGAATCATCCTCGGGATCCTCTGGCTCCTGGACTCCATCATCTGGTCGCAACAACCGGGTATAGAAAGGGGGAAAAGAGGGAGCAAAGCAACCGTGAGTACTCATCCAAAGTACTCGCAAGCAAGGAGCTACACTGCATATGTATGCAATGGTATCAAATGGAATAAGGGTATCATATGTGAGCTGAACTGCAGAATGCCGGAATAAGAGGGGGATAGCTAGTCCAATCAAAGACTGCGCTTCTGGTAACCTCCATCTTGCAGCAGGAGAAGAGAGTAGATGGTAAGTTCACCAAGTAGCATCGTGTAGCATAATCCTACCCGGCGATCCTCTCCTCGTCGCCCTATTAGAGAGCGATCACCGGGTTGTATCTGGCACTTGAAAGAGGTGTGTTTTATTAGGTATCCGGTTCTAGTTGTCATAAAGTCAAGGTACAACTCCAAGTCGTCCTGTTACCGAAGATCACGGCTATTCGAATAGATTAACTTCCCTGCAGGGGTGCACCACATTTCCCAACACGCTCGATCCCCTTTGTCCAGACACACTTTCCTGGGTCATGCCCGGCCTCGGAAGATCAACACGTCGCGGCCCTACCTAGGCACAACAGAGAGGTCAGCACGCCGGTCTAAATCCTATGGCGCAGGGGTCTGGGCCCATCGCCCATTACACACCTGCACGTTGTGAACGCGGCCGGTGAGCATACCTAGCCTCCCTTATACAAGAACAGGCGTTCCAGTCCAACCCGGCGCGCGCCGCTCAGTCGCTGACGTCACGATGGCTTCGGCTGATACCACGACGTTGAGTGCGCATAACTGTCCCCGCGTAGTTGGTTAGTGCGTATAGGCCAATGGCCAGACTCAGATCAAATACCAAGATCTCGTTAAACATGTTATCTTGAAGTAACCGCGAACGCCGACCAGGACCAGGCCCACCTCTCTCCTAGGTGGTCTCAACCTGCCCTGTCGCTTCGCCACAAAGATCCACACAGAGGGCCGTCGGGAAAGTATGTCCTTCCAGCCCCCAATTCGTGAATCAACCGCGGGTACTCCTCGAGCCAACCCGACTTTAGTCATCACATGTATCATGCATAAAGTATAAAGTATATCATATATGCCCATGATCACCTCCCGAAGTGATCATGGCCCAGTAGTATAGCATGGCAGACGGACAAGAGTGTAGGGCCACTGATGGAACACTAGCATCCTATACTAAGCATTAGGATAGCAGGTAAAGGTAACAACAGTAGTAGGAAGGACATTCTATGCATCAGAATAGGATTAACGGAAAGCAGTAACATGCTACACTACTCTAATGCAAGCAGTAGAGAGAAGAATAGGCGATATCTGGTGATCAAGGGGGGGCTTGCCTGGTTGCTCTGGGAAGAAGGAGGGGTCATCTTCAATGTAGTCGAACACACGGACATCGGCAGCAGTCTCGGAGTCTGTCGGAAAGAAGTAACAGAGGGGGAACACAATAAATAACACAACAATCAAATCATAACATGGCGATATGCGGTGCTAGGGTGACCAAACACAGTAGTAGGCGATACCGGCGAAGGAGGGAAACATCCGGGAAAGTATTCCCGGTGTTCAGCGTTTTTCAGACAGATGAATCGGAGGGGACGGATCCATGTTCGATGCGATGGGGGCCTGTGACAGTTATGTGGGTGGCGTAATCGGATTTGTCATATCTTTCTGATCATTTTTCATATATATATTATTTCGATCCGAGTTACGGTTTATTTCCTATGATTTTTCAAAGTTTAAAAGATTTTTCTAAATTTCAGGAATTAAATTAATTCGAAAATTAAACAGTGAAAGCTATAGGCACCCAAAAAAGTGTACCCAACCAAAGTGCAACTATGGCTGACAGTGGGCCAGGGAGGGTCCGGTCAGCAGAGTTGACCCAGTCATCATTTGACTGGTCAAAAGGTCAATAGTAAAAGTTGGTCCCGGTTGTCATTGACTTATGGGTTAATAAATTATTTCAACTAGTTTAATTAGTGGCGTGGGGGTCCCACATGTCATAGTCAGTAGCTAAAGTATTCTAGTTAATTAGATAAATTAGATGTGGGGGCTCCACATGTCATAGGGGTTAGCTAGTCAAATTAGTGCTAAACTAATTGGGCCGGCCCCGTGTGCGGTGGCACAAGCCGTTCTCTCGGCTGTGCACACACGCACACTGGCGCACACGGCGGCGGCTAGGAGCAGCGCGGCTGCAGGTACTCGAGCAGGCGTGCGCGTGTGTACGAGCGGCTGGGAGCGGTCGCAGGAGAGCAGCAAAGCAGCGGCAGTATGTGAGCAGCAAGCGGCAACGGCAGCGATGTAGGTAGTAGCAGAGGAGCAGCGATGCAAGTGCGGCAATGGCTAGCAGTAGAGCAGCTGCAAGGCATGCAGCAACAGCAGTAGCCCGGCAGTAGGAAGCAGCGCAGCGGCGGCGATGAGCAACGGCGCAGCCACGGGCAAGAGTAAGCGGGCGAGCACGCGCGCGGACACACAGCTTCGGGGCGGCCATGGCGAACTCAAGGCGATGGCACGGCGACAGATTGGAGTTGGGGAAGGGGGTAATCAGCGTAGAAGCTCACAGCGAGGTTTGTGGACGGCTCAGGGACGCCGGAGGGGTCGGGGAAGCACGGATCGAAGACGAGTAGTGGCGGTTCGCCGACGGAGGGGAACGGCGTGGGCGATGTAGATGAGGCTCCCCCTGCCTCGATCCGGCGAGGAACATGACGAAGGCGACGATGGCACACCTCCTGGACAACTCCTCGTGGCTCGGGGACGACTCCGGCTGCGACAACGACGATGGCGCGACCATGGTGAAGCTCGGGCGCATGCGGGGATGAGAGCAATGACGGCGGGGAAAGGGGAAAAACAACTAGGGTTCCTCGGGGGGGGGGGGGGGGGGGGGGTCGCGGGTGGGTGCCGGATGGCCGGCACGTGGCCAAGCGGCATGGATGGCCGCCACTGCAGCCCCTGCCTCCCACTGTAGCGAGAGGTGGAAGGAGAGTGGTGGTGGGCTGGGCCTCCCTCTCCTGTTGCTAAAAGGGGCCAAATCACCCATCACCAGTTTTTGGTTATTTTTCTTTGGTATTTTTCTGTTTTCTAAATTCTTTCGCTACTAAATGCTTTTAGATGGCTATGAAGTTTATCCCATAATTACTAGGCAATGATTTGAGTTAGCACAGAGAGTTACAAATTATTTTTTGAAAGATTAACTATTTCTTTACATCTAAACGGTTAATGTTTTAAATGCTATTGGCACGGTTTAAAATTGGTTAGAGGCCTTTTAGTAATTCCATTTAGGTTGGCTTCTTCATGAAAATTACTTAGTGATTATCTGCAACCTAACCAACATTTTTGTTTTATTGTTTGAAGAAATAATAATTTGACTTTATCTTAAATTTGTATTCGAATTTGGATTGGATCAAAGTGAGGTTTATAAAATTAATTGTGATGACATGGCAACATTAATGTGTGGTTACTGCAGCTTAACTACCGGGGCGTTACATGGATGCTGGATGTCCCACGTGTCGGCAAAAGGAGGAAGAACTCGACCAAATCTTCGGTTGTGCTCTCGGATTAGACTAGTTGTGCTAACTTAAAATTTTATTGTGTAGAATGGATGCATGTTTTGGTATTGGGAAGAAGAGTACAACGATATATTGATAGGGCGCAATTTAGTAGATGTTCTAGCACTTTTAGCTAGCATAGAGGCTTAGAGATGAGACTAGTGCACTTGTTGGTAGAATAGAGGCTAGACACGTCTACTTCTTTACACTCGAAGAAGAAATAATCACGCAAGATCGAGCCTCTACAGATCAACAATGAATGCATCGAGAAGGCACTAATCCAACTTACAGGAGCAGTTATGGAAGTTTGATATCTTCTAAAATGTATTATTGTGGTTCTTGTTTTTCTAGTCAAAATTTTGGTGATGTATTTCCATATACCAAAAAATCAATGATGAAAAAAGATATGTGTTTGAAAAGAAAAATGTATGCGGCCGGGATGCGTCCGCGCGTTCCGCGCACGGCCACCGCAACCGAGAAATGGCCCGGACACGACCCCATTGCCCTACCCAAACGGACAGAATCCAAGAAAAATGGAGGTCCGTCTTGGGTCGTGCATTGGAGTTGGCCTTACAAGTGGGACCGCAGTTGAGGAAACCGACTATTGGCAAACCCCCACCTCGCCCGCCGCGCGATGGCTGAGTTAGAGAAATGACGAGGTTGAAGAGATTGCTATAGAACGGACTCCAACAAATATGGTGTCAGATGGAAGTCGTGCTAGTGGCGTGTGCCGTACTCCTGGACGTGAATGCTTGTTCTGGCCCATGCCACCCTACTACTCCTACTACTTATAGTAGTAGTATCGAGGATTCGAGGTGCTGGTTATGTACAGCGAACACATTAACATATGGCCCACCTCACACTGTGGCCAAATTTCCTGGAGTCTGTGCTAGGTTAAAAAGAGTTCTTTGTGAGGATGGGTGGCTAGTCTCAAGTTTAAAACTTGTTGTATTACGTACGTAGACGTAGAGATAGTGCAACATGTGAAGCTAGTACAAATAGTGTACTATTGTTGATTGGCCTCATCCGGTAACCTGTTGCAATGCACGTACAATTATGTATTTGGAAAATATTTTTTGCCTCATCGTAGCACCCACTTAGAGAAACAACTCGAAAGCAATTCATAAATTTAGTAAGTTTATCACAGGCATATCATTTCATTACATACAACAGGTCATCAACCCACAACAACAACGAGGATACATTATAAATACTAAAGTTTTCATCACACAACAAATAACAAGCAATGAAATGAACTTCAACTCAACCAATCATCGGCGTTGGAAACGCTTGCTTTGAACCACAAGTGATTCTCTGGCAATGGCCAGCTACTGTCAATCTCGAGACCAACGCAGGACTGATCATCCAGGCTGAAGCGACCTACTATATCACGATCAGGGTAGGGTACCACCGCAATGTCCGACGTATAGATACAGTTGCTTCTTGTAAATGGTAGTAACATTGTCTCAATAGTAGTTGTATTACCTTTCACCAACATTGGATACTTTTGTCCAAGGAAGAGCGAGTTTGCTCCAAGACTATCAATACGGTACCAGGGAGAAGGTGTTGGCGCTAGCACAGTAGTATCCATCCCAAATACCATACAACGGGTGTTGGAATAGGTCCGGAGAGTGCGACCATGGGAGACAACACCTCCTTCCTTAGTAGTAACATCAGCAGTGGGCTGTATACATACAAGAAGGAGTGATCCATCAGAAGTTGCCAGGCGCCACTGAGTATATCTTCCCTCCTCGTCCTCATCTCCCCCTTGGTTATTAAAAATTTCAAGTATAGGTGGTGGAATGTCCACAGGACCTTGGAAACACAAGAAGAAGGTTAATTAGTAGGGAAGGGAAACTTGCTAACTCGCATGCATGTGGATGAAACAATTATAATTACGATGGAAGACAAACGTACTGAAACTACGAGGATCCCATGAAAAAACAGTGCCACGAGTGGTGGCAGCAAACATAAGACCCTCGTATTCAATTGCATCACAGTACACATCCGTGTATAGAAACTGATTTTTGAGCAATATCCATCCAGTCGAACCACGACGGACGTCAACAAACTTGACGAAGATAGCAACAACTTCATAGTTCTTGTAATTCCAAGAGCGGTTGGGAACTCGAGAAATTGCTATCTTCCGTAGACGATAGTCAGCATGATCATATTTTAACGTACGTAGATCATCTGTATGCTCAACCTCAGGGCACTCGGAGATTTTTGGAAGTGGAATCTGCTGACAAGTGTACACATTCACAAGTTCCCACTCGCAATTGTACCCAATATAAAAAACCCAATCTCCATTTGCGCCTGCTCAAGCCTTGCCATCAAGTGATGGCATCTTAACATCATACGTATCATTATCAAGCGGCATCAACTTGCACAAGGCAAGGCTTCCCTCGTCCCCGCGCCAGTCAGCAGGGTCACGGTGAAGAACATAGGGGAGATCAAACCACTCCTGGACCCTTGGGTTCCTTGTAATGATGTTATTAGTTGAATCGAGAATGTTCTTGAACGAACCTACCATGCTAGCCGAGGTGATGACGTCGCACCGATCAATGAGTCCCCCACCTAGTCATCTTTCAGATCGGGGCAACTATAACGGGTTCGTTTCCGGCTTGTTCCCTCCATGGAGAAGGCGATCAAACAATGGCAGAAGGAAGGGTGAAGGCAAATGGAGGAGGGAGGAAGAGCATGCGACAGCAGTTCCAAATCGAGAGGGAAAGGCGAATAGTCGGTGGATGGTTGCCAGTTTGCCACGATACACGAAGAGGCGCCCCGGCCTACACGTCCTTTCGGAAATTGTACAAAAGGACTCGCCGTCGTCTCACTGACATGTTGGAACGGGACCACATGTCAATGAAACATGGTGTGTAATTTCTGGTGCAAAATGCGATCTGGCCACGTTGGCCCGAGGTGCCGCATTAGTTATCGACATTTATTTTTTTAACATACAATCTGAGTGGATAGCTCCTGTGGTCATCACATGTGAGCGGATATATAGGTGGGCTCGGTGGGCAAGCGACAACAATCTATGTGCTAAAAGAGTTGATCTCGAGAAGAGAGTTGATCCAATGCTTGGTTTTGTTTGGATTTTCCAACTATGACCATTGGATAGAGTGAATCAATGGCTTACGTTCAAAGTTATTCTCATAGTACTATAGAATGGTATAGGAACGTGGAGAGATTTGGTTGATTTTATATCACTGAATAATATAAAATATTTTGAGTGCGGACGCTCCACCCCGAGGTTTGTAGATCCTTCTCGATCGTCGGGAATCTATGTTCTTCCACTCTTTCATTTAATATATGAGCGTTGTTCATCCTGTTGCCGGCACGCGGGACATCTCTATGCCTCCATTTTACAAAATCATACTATATGCCTCCATGATACGCGGGGCATCTAACATCAAGGTGGTGTGTCATGCAAGAAAATGGAGATATGCAGTGCGTAAGTGAGTCGTGCACTTCGATGGCACCTAGTACTACGCAATATTTTTTGTCCTCGATGGCACGTGAATAGTGCACATACTCAATGACAGAGCACGGGATTGTAGCCATGGACATGGTCGGCCCTTTTTGAAGAGAGTACTAATAAATAACTTTGATGTGTCCCGTCAACTCGCAGAACGACGAGAAGCTTGCTTACTACGCCTTCTCCCTCGCCAACACGTGCGCGGTGGCTCGCAGCACGAGGAGAAACTTTTGCTTACAAGCCATGGACGTGCAGTAGTTCATTTGGTGTCAGACTGCTAGAAGTACTACTATAGTACCATCATTATTGTTCGACTTCCGGAAGAGGAGAAGAGCCAAGCACAAGGTCACCTACTAACCTAGTACAGTACTACTATAGCCAAAGTTGGTCCACCTTTTTAGAGCATGGTTAATTAATATAGGCGGTTCTTGCAGCGGCACATCATTTAGAGCAAGTACTCTCTTCGTAGGAATAAAGGAAGTGAAACAAAAGTTGGAGTGGATGCTAGATTGCCAATTAAAACATGATTACATAGGTGTTGGGGATATGAGTACTGGAGATAAACTGGCTCAGTATGGCCGGGTTAGCTCCATAAAGATAGAAGCCCATGAAGACATGAAGATGGTGGAGCTTTACGAAGGCCCAAGGCCCAAAGGTGGGTTAAAGCCTATAGATGTAAGTTGACTCTGTCATGTAACTTGTATTGTAAGTGAGAGGAATAGAGACCGAGTCGGACACATCTATGATCCGGCCTCGGGACTCCGTAAACCGGCGGGTGTCAGCCGATGTATATAAAGGGATGACCCGGCCGCGGTTTGAGGACAACAGACAACAACTAAAGAGCCAGGCAAAGCGAATTCGCTCCCTGGTCATCGAGACCCTAGCAATACCAATCACAACTAGACGTAGGCTTTTACCTTCATTGAAGGGGCCGAACTATTATAAAATCCCTCGTGCCCCTTGTACGGTTTAACCCCTTTAAGCTAACCCGTGGCAATGGCTCCACGACTAAGTCCTTTCACGAGGACATCTGCCGTGACAAACCCACGACAGTTGGCGCCCACCGTGGGGCTATCGCACAATGGTTTCGAGTTCTTAAAGGGCAGCTTTGATGGACTCAAGGGATACGCCGTGGGCCGGATGACGAAGAGTCGTCGCGGCGAACTCTACATCGACGACGTAGGATGGGGTCCCGAGGCCGGTTCAATCGAATATGGGTACCGGGTCCCCTTTGGTGGTATCCACGTCTTCATCGGCAAGATTGGCGAACCGGGGCCCGAGCCAGACACCTGCACCGACATCATCGAGACGGCTCAGCGTGCAAGCCCTTCCCCGGTTCAGCCCGCAGCGAGGCATGTCTTCGTAGGTGCTATCCATGGGGTGGAATATGAGGATGGACCAGTGTCTGATGGAGAAACCGTCGTCTGTTCTGATGATGAGTCCTCAACCGGAGACTCTAAGTCGATGTATCAGTTGCAGGACGGCCAGATTAGCGGAGGTTCCGATGGCAACAGTATTCCGGACCCCTTGATCTGCCAAACCGGGTCGCTATCTTCATGGCCGGTACACAATCAGCGCATCATTTGTCCACCGTCGCGCCAATGCTTTCTGGTTCAGCAACAGCAATGCCAGCGGAAGCAGGGGGCTCAGCACCGCCTCCGGCTCAATTACTGTCTGACTTGTTTGACGCTTTGGCAACATTGATGGCAACAGAAGTGGACACCGCAACCCGAGATCAGCACAATGCGGAGATTGCGAAGGTAAAGGGTCAGATAGTTCAGGCTAAAGCGGACCTGGCAGCAGAGAACGTCGGGATGGCTACAGAACGGGCCGAGTTGGAAGCTCAGGCCTACTGGCTTAGGATGGATCAGAACACCTCAGATGATGTTATGAGAAGGAGATACTGGTCGCACCTCCCACCGGGTTATGAGCCAAGAAATCTCTTCAACATGCCAGGAGCTGGAACCAGTAACCAGCCAGTGGTAAACCGGACGGAGGCACCGGGGACAGGAGCGCCGGTTCAGCCATGAGCAATGGACCCGCCCCGTCAGAACAACATTGTGCCACAGTATGTTCCGACGCCCCCAGGGCACTACTCCAACCCGTTGGATAACTTGTGGCCGCCGCTTCACGGTTGGCAGCCCTCCCGGCGGATGATGAGTCATTGGTGGCGATTGAGACACGACGGGCCAGAGAGCTCCTTCAAACAGCTTTAAACTAGCAGCAAGCTTATTCGCATAGCCGCGAGAGGATTCATTCCACCCCCCGTCCAAGTCGAAGCTATAGCAGGCACGTGGAGGATGAACTAGCCGTGTCAAGCAGTGCACGTCATTGTAACTCGCCGCGAAGGCACAACCCGACAAGTGGCAGTGCTAATGCACAAGATGTGGTGGATCATGGTCGTGCATGCCGGGAAGCCGAGTTAGCAGCTTTGCATGCTGCTCTTCAGCATACTCCGGTTCGCCCTACTGCTTCAGCAGAGCCCGGCATGGTCTTCAGCTCTTTAGGGGTACCATGTCTTATCCCCGCTTTACGTAATATACGACTACCCAAGGATTTCAAGGTCCTTGTAAGGTTCCCAATTACACCGCCGATTTACAACCAGAGGCATGGGTTCAAAGTTATGAGATGGCAATGGAGATGTTAGATGTGGACGAAGCGGTGTGTGCTAAATACTTCACCATGATGTTGGAGGGGACAACTCGTACTTGGTTAAAGAGCTTGCCGCCCAATTCCTTCGGATCACGGGCCAAATTAAAACAACAGTTTATCCAGAATTTCAAGGATACTTGTAAGCAGACTATGTCAATTGTGGACCTGGCCGCTTGGGTTCAAGAGGATGGAGAGTCTACAACCCATTGAGTGAAGCGGGTCTTAGCTATTCTTCACTCGTCGGACCGCATCAATGTAGATAATGTAATGTTAACGTTGGAAGGCAATTGCCAGTTTTTGCCGCTCAAACAGAAGTTAGGAAGGCTCAAACGTCACTGCAATGATATGTCAATGCTTATGGCCGCTTTGGTTAAATATGCTGATTCAGATAATACCAAAGACCCTGACTCAGAGGAGGACAAACCGGGAAAAGGGAAGAAGAACGACAACACCAAGGGAAAGCAGCATAACCCGGCAGGTCATGGGAATAATGGTAAGCGCAAGCCGACAATAGTTTGGACTTTGTGGCTAACACCAATGCTCAGGATAACGGTCAGCGTCGTTAGGGAAAACAGCCCCAGAGGGGTGGAGGATCAGGCCCAATTTGGAGTGCCTGTTAAATCAGCCTTGCCCAAAGCATGGATCAAAGGAGAAACCAGCGTCACACCTTTGGAAGGATTGTTATATCATGCGAGATTTTAGGAACTCCAATATGTCCCAATATGACAATTGCCCGCCCGACAGTTTAGGGGGTGGTTTTCATGGGCCGGGTTACGGAGGCGGTAGCTCCGGTTCAGGATTTCAAGGTAACCAAACCGGCCATAACAATCAAGGGAACCAGGGCAACCAGTGAGGTTATAACCATCAGGAGAATCAGCAGCAGCAATAGTCGGGTTATCAAAGCAATCCGAAGCAGTTGAATAGTGGGCAGTATCATGTCTTCACCACTAGCTTGTGCAAGCGTGATCAAAAGCTTCACAAGAGGGCCATGAACTCTGTTGAACCGGCTGTACCTCAGTATCTACGCTGGTTTGACCAACCCATTTTATGGAGTAGAGATGATCACCCACCCTGGGTTCATAATCCAGGTCATCTGGCCTTAGTGGTGGCACCCCATGTTGGGGGGTATAAGTTCACCAAGGTGCTCATGGATGGGGGAAGCAGTATCAATATTCTATACTATGATACCTTCCGCCGTATGGGTTTGACCGATAAGAATCTTAAACCGTCAAACACAGTTTTTCATGGTGTGGTGCCCGGTAAGTCTACATATCCAGTGGGCAAGATATCTCTAGAAGTGGCCTTTGGAGATGATCATGATTCAAGGTCAGAAAAATTGAATTTTGAGGTGGTGAAAATCAAGATTCCATATCACGCCCTGTTTGGGCGACCGACTTATGCCAAGTTCATGGCACGGACGTGTTATGTTTACCTGTAGCTTAAGATGCCAGGTCATAAGGGGACAATCACAGTACACGGGAGTAGGAAGATTGCGCTGGAATGTGAAGAAGGTGATGCGGCTTACGCTGAATCGGTTTGTGCCACATAGGAGTTGAAGTTTTATAAGGACAAGGTTGATCCGGCAGACATGACTTCCTTGAAAAAGCCAACTACGAAGCACGACCCGACATTGAAGTTTAAATCGGCCACAGATACTAAGATGATTGATTTTGTTCCTGGCGATTCATCCAAGCAGTTCAGCATTAGCGCTAACTTGGATCCCAAATAGGAAAGAGCGCTCATCGAGTTCATCCGTGAGAACCGGGACATTTTTGCATGGAAGCCTTCTGACATGCCAGGTGTCTCAAGGGAACTCGCTGAGCACACACTCAATATAGATCCTAAGTTTAAACCGGTCAGACAGTTTCTCCGCCGCTTCAATGAAGAAAGGCGCAAGGCTATCAGTGAGGAGGTAGCTCGACTGTTGGCCGCGAGATTTATCGTGGAGGTTTTTCACCCTGAGTGGTTGGCTAATCCGGTGCTGGTTCTTAAGAAAAACGGCACTTGGCGCATGTGTGTGGACTACACAGATTTGAACAAAGCTTGCCCAGCAGATCCCTTTGCCCTCCCTCGTATTGATCATATTATTGATGCTATGTCGGGTTGCGACCGTTTGTGTTTTGAGGATGCTTATTCCGGTTATCATCCGATCAAAATGGCAGTTAAGGACCAGGAGAAAACAGCTTTTATAACTCCCTTTGGAGCCTTCTGTTATGTCTCCATGCCCTTTGGGCTCAAGAGTGCCCAAGCGACTTATCAACGTTGTGTTCAGAATTGTCTTCATAAACAGATTGGGCGCAATGTTCACGCATATGTGGATGATATTGTGGTATAGTCCAGGAAGGAGGAAACATTGATAGCTGACTTAAGAGAAACATTTTATAATCTCCGGGTTTATAAGATGATGCTTAATCCGGACAAATGTGTCTTTGGTGTTCCAGCAGGCAAACTCTTGGGTTTTCTGTTGTCTAACAGGGGCATTGAGGCTAATCCGGAAAAGATCACATCTATCAGCTCTCTGGCTAAACCGACATGTATCAATGATGTTCATCGTTTGGCAGGTCGGATTGCGGCCTTGAGCCGGTTTATCAGTCATCCTGGGGAGAAGGCTATCCCTCTATATCAGATGTTAAAAAAGACAGATGATTTTGTCTGGAGTGATGCGGCCGATAAAGCGTTTGAGGATTTGAAGAGGCAGTTAGCTGAACCACCTGTCCTTGCGGCTCCAATCGATAAAGAGCCTTTACTGCTATATGTGGCTGCTAATGTCCGGGCTGTTAGTGTGGCTATTGTGGTGGAGCGCAAGGAGGCTGGAAAGGAGTATCCAGTTCAACGGCCGGGTTATTATATCAGTGAGGTGCTTATTGAGTCAAAGAAGAGATATCCGCATTGGCAGAAGCTGGTGTATGGGGTGTTTATGGCAAGCCGGAAGCTCCAACACTATTTTTAGGGTCATCCTATCACAGTGGTTAGTTCAGCCCCTCTAGGAGATATCATCCAAAACAGAGAAGCAACTGGCCGGGTTGCCAAGTGGGCTATCGAGCTTGGACCTCACGGGCTCAAATATACACCTCACACGGCGATCAAATCCCAAGCACTCGTGGACTTCATCAATGATTGGACAGAGTTGCAGGCACCAGAGGAGAAGCCAGATAACACGTATTGGACTATTCACTTTGATGGATCCAGACAGTTGGAGGGCTCGGGGGCTGGAGTCATCTTAACTTCACCACGACGTGACAAATTTTGTTATGTCCTCCACTTAATGTTCCCTTGTACTAACAATGCAGCTGAGTACGAGGCCTTGCTCCACGGTCTTCGGATGGCTAAGGTGTGACGCCCGAATAATCAAGCTACAGTAATTCCCCGTTAATGGTGGCCATGTCATCAGCATCACTATGATAATTGCCACTTATCCAAAAATCAAAATTAGATTCCAATTCAAATGCAAGTCAAATTACTATATTCTGAAATAGTAAATTAAAAATGTAGACTGAGTTGAAAATATTCTCTAACTATTTGTCATGAATTATCCAACATATCTTGAATTAATAAAGTGCCTCTAACCTATTTTAAAACAGGGTTAGCAACAATTGAATTGACCATTTCAATTTAAATAAATATCTAACCTTTTCAAAATAAATTATAACTTTGTGTGCTGCCTTATAATATTGTCTAGTATTTATTTGCTAAGTGGCATATTTAACAAAGTTCATTTGTTAGGTAAAATAAATATAAAACAGTAGAGAAAAACAAAACAGAAAAGAATAACAGAAGTAGCAAAAGAAAATGGAAAGAGAAAAGAGCGAAGACGTCACTGTGCCCCTGGGCCTTAAACCAACAGTGAGGCCCAGCCCAAAAACCCCTCCCCACATATCTTCTACCTCCCGCTACAGGAGCTGGGGCTGCGGGGAGGCCATCCCCATGGCGCCCTACATGTGCCAGCCATCCCCCCCGTCCCTTGTTGGTTAAAATTGTCGCTCGCAGCCCCCCTGCAAACCCTAGGCCACGCCTCCCCTTCCCTTGCGCCATAGCTCTTGCCCCGCACACGCCCGAGCCCCCGCCGCCACACACGTCGTCGATCTCGTGCTCCGGAGCCGTCCCGTGCCGCGCCAACTTGTCCAAGAGCCTCGCCGTCAACGTCTCCTTCGCTTGGGTACTCTGAATCGAGCGGGGACGCACCACATCATCGCCTTTTTGGCCGTCTTCTCCGCCACGGCCACCGCCGTTCGTCATCGGATTCGCCGCGTTCTGGCCACCCCGCGCTCCCTAACCTCGTCCACGAGCTCTGTGGTGAGCTCCTCTTCCGATTCCCCTCGATCTCGGCTTCGACCCGTTACTTTTACGCCGCTGCATGCCATGGTTGGATCTCGCCCGAGCCTCTGCGTACACGTGTGTGTTGCTTCTGTTGCCGATTGCTCTTGCCGACGCCCCCCGTTGCGCACCTCCTGCTGTTGCCCTTGCCCGTGCTCGCCTGCCTGCGGGCCTTGGCCCGCTTGCTCCTGTTGCTGATGTGCTGCTGCTGCTACGTCGCCGCTGCTCCTTGCTAGCTGTCGCTGTTGCTGCCTGCTTGCTGTGCCTCTGCCGCGCACGCCCGCAGCCGCCTCTAGCCGCTGCCAGCCGCTCCAGTTCACGCCACTGCTGGCCGTAGCCATCGCGTGTTGTGCGTGCGTGAGTCGTCCATGTACGGCTGGCCATGGTACTGCCCAGCGTGGCTTGCCATGTTGATTAGGATTAGGATAAATCAATTAAGGGGCTAATTTAGTCTAAGCCAAGTGGGGTCCCTGTAATTAGTTGGTTTATTAATTGATTAGTTAGCCTATAGCTTATGACGTGAGGGACCCACTGCCAAATACCCCCTTTAAATATAACATGTGTCACTGACATGTGGGTTCCTCCTAGATAAATCATTTTAGTTAAAACAAATAACTGCTACTCAATGATACTTGGACCCCACCTACCTTGTTGACTGGGTCAACTCACTCAACAGGTCCCACATGTGGGCCTGTGTACACTTATGTGTACACGATGTTGTGTGCACTTAGCAATTTTGCATTTATTTTCGGATTAAAAATTACTTTCAGAATATTAATAAAACTTTAAAAATAATAGAAAATAAACCGTAACTCGGATGAAAAAGTTCTATACATGAAAGTTGCTCAAAACGACGAGATGAATCAGAATATGCAACCCGTTCGTCCGCCACACATCCCTAGCATACCGAACACGCAACTTTCCCCCTCCGGTCCGCCTGTCCGAAAACGCGAAACACCGGGGATACTTTCCTGGATGTTTCCTCCCTTCGCCGGTATCACCTCCTATTGTGTTAGGTCACCTCTAGCACCGCGTATTGCCATGTTACGCTTTGTGATGCTTTGATTGCTCTGTTATTTATTGTGTTCCCCCTCCATTACTTCTTTCTGGTAGACCCCGAGACTACCGGCGAACCCCAGTTCGACTACGGTGTCGACGACCCCTCCTTCTTGCCAGAGCAACTAGGCAAGCCCCCCCCCTTGATCACTAGATATCGCCTACTCTTCTCTATACTGCTTGCATTAGAGTAGTGTAGCATGTTACTGCTTTCCGTTAATCCTATCCTGATGCATAGCCTGTCCTTGCTACTACTGTTGTTACCTTTACTTGCAATCCTAATGCTTAGTATAGGATGCTAGTTTATCATCAGTGGCCCTACATTCTTGTCCGTCTGCCATGCTATACTATCGGGCCGTGATCACTCGGGAAGTGATCACGGGTTTATACTTATACATACATACATGCTATTCAGGTGGTGACTAAAGTCGGGTCGGCTCGTAGGAGTACGCGCGAGTGATTCCGATGTTGGGGGCTGAAGGGGCAGGTGGCTCCATCCCGGTAGAGGTGGGCCTGAGTTCCCGAAGGCCCTCGACTGTTACTTTGTGCTGGAGCGACAGGGCAGGTTGAGACCACCTAGGAGAGAGGTGGGCCTGGCCCTGGTCGGCGTCCGTGGTTATTTTAAAATAACACGCTTAACGAGATCTTGGTATTTGATCTGAGTCTGGCTACTGGCCTATACGCACTAACCATCTACGTGGGGACAGTTATGGGCACTCGACGTCGTGGTATCAGACGAAGCCTTCGTGATGTCAGAGACTGAGTGGCGCGCGCCGGATTGGACCGTAAGCCTCCTCTTGTATTAAGGGGGCTAGTTCTGCTTCCGGCCGCGTACGCAACATGCAGGTGTGCAATGGGCGATGGGCCCAGACCCCTGCGCCATAGGATTTAGACCGGCATGCTGACCTCTCTGTTGTGCCTAGGTAGGGCTGCGACGTGTTGATCTTCCGAGGCCGGGCATGACCCAGAAAAGTGTGTCCGGATAAAGGGGATCGAGCGTGTTGGGAAATGTGGTGCACCCCTGCAGGGAAGTTAATCTATTCGAATAGCCATGATCTTCGGTAACAGGAGGACTTGGAGTTGTACCTTGATCTTATGACAGCTAGAACTGATTACTTAATAAAACACACCCTTTCAAGTGCCAGATATAACCCGGTGATCGCTCTCTAACAGGGCGATGAGGGGAGGATCGCCGGGTTGGATTATGCAACACGATGCTACTTGGTGAACTTACCATCTACTCTCTTCTCCTGCTGCAAAATGGAGGTTACCAGAAGCGTAGTCTTCGATAGGACTACCTATCCCCCTCTTATTCCGGCATTTTGCAGTTCAGTCCACATATGATACCCTTATTCCATTTGATACCAATGCATACATATGTAGTGTAGCTCCTTGCTTGCGAGTACTTTGGATGAGTACTCACGGTTGCTTTGCTCCCCCTTTTCCCCCTTCCTATACTCGATTGCTGCGACCAGACGTTGGAGTCCAGGATCCAGACGCCACCGTCGACGATGACTACTACTACTCGGGAGGTGCCTACTACTATGTGCAGACCACTGAGGGCGACCAGGACTAGTTTAGGAGGGTCCCAGGCAGGAGGCCTGCGCCTCTTTCGATCTGTATCCCAGTTTGTGCTAGCCTTCTTAAGGCAAACTTGTTTAACTTATGTCTGTACTCAGATATTGTTGCTTCCGCTGACTCGTCTATGATCGAGCTCTTGTATTCGAGACCTTGAGGCCCCTGGCTTGTAATATCATGCTTGTATGACTTATTTTATTATTAGAGTTGAGTTGTGATATCTTCCCGTGAGTCCCTGATCTTGATCATACACGTTTGTGTGTATGATTAGTGTACGATTGAATCGGGGGCGTCACAAGTTGGTATCAGAGCCGACTGCCTGTAGGAATCCCCCTTCCAAACTCCTTGGCTGAAGTCGAGTCTAGACATTACAAAACTTTTTACTAACATGGCTGTGTGCCTTATGGGCCCACGTCGCCATCTGGGTGGTATTAGGATCTTTGATTCCTCATCTATACTCTAGGACTCTGATCTCTCTTCTATTCGGGTTTAATGAATTTTGCTAAATCTAACATTAGGGTCTCGTGATCACTTTCACCCGAAGAGCAACTTATTACCAATGATCGTCTGTTGCACCACAAGATTCCGAGAATACTTATGATGTTCTCTTGAGACTTTGTGCCATCGCTTTTGAAATTTCCATCCATCGATAAACCTCTATGTGAAACTACATACACTTGCCATAATTACAAACATTCCCCGTTGCTCTTGTTATTACAAGATGCCCCAAAATACTCTCTGTTGTCCCGAGAATCCTTTGAGCTTACTACCATGTTGTTCTTTGCCACATGAATACCGCTATGGATAATTTCTCACACTTACCGGGGATTCGTTCATCCCCAGTTATTCAGGTGTTTTTTAATCTTTGAAATACCATTCGAACATCCGAAAATCCTTAGCAGCATATTGCTCTTGAAATTCTTGCTTGCTTACATTATGGTTAATCCCATAAGTCTAGTAATCTTATTGGCATCCTTTGTCTCTATCATCTTGAGTCCGTTGATTCAATATGTTGTGAATGCCAGCAATCCTCAATCAGATCCTAGAATTCATCCTTTTAGCTCAGGCATCAATTTAAACATGAGCTGGATCTTGACCAATCAAATTGCCATCGGTTGTACCCCTAAGCTTGCCCAACTTATCCATCCTTCATCAGAGCATTTTCTTCTGATCCCTTGATATGGAGATCATAATTCATTTGCATTTGACCTTTGAATTAGTCTGTTGTTTCTATAATCCCATGCCTTTGCATTGTTTCTTCTTCTGGCTGAGTACCGTTACTCATATTAGATCCTTTGCGGTCCTCTAGATCCTTTGGTGGATTATTATCTGGCCATTCTTGCATATTCTCAAAACTTGGAGTTCTTTCCTTGATACATAAGGCCATTGGTAAATCCTATTCTCTGATTTGGCCAACCATGCTCTGCTTTTCGAGCTGGTGATATTTACTCTTGAAGCTTGAGGTATATGTTTCTAAGATGCCCCACTGGGTTGAACCTATACCTTCCCTAAAAACCGTATGAACCCGAAGGTTTTCACGAGTCATACCCTTCTGGTGTTTTACCAGATAAGTTTCTACCATACAACTTCTTCGAGGACGAGAAGTGAATGAATGGTCATGCATTGGATAAGTGGGAGTCGACCTTGAACTTGTGTTCATGCCCATGGAAACGATGTAGATCTTATTATTAAAGCTTCTCTTAAATTAATTATTCCCTTGGTATAAGTTCATCTTATATCTGGGGTCTGGCCTTTTGCAATCATGGTTCCGACCATGCTAATGTTATTCAATATATTTGAAAGGAAACCATTCCATTGCCTCGTCTATTTTGACAAGATTAAAGTATCTGCTATCACAAGTCTATGATACAGATCAGTTTATATTCCGATCTACCTCCGAGTTTCACCTCTGTTATCTCGAGAATATCACCGAACTGCATAATTTCTTATGAGTTTACTAATCCTTCGAGTCATTCATAGCCTGATCGGCTATATCATTATCATACATTTTTTTAACTGTGCTACCTGGTCCTTCTTCCCGGAGCACAAATTTCGACGGTGAGCTAACCTTACGCCGATCTTCCTCGTCATATCATTTCTCCTTGAATAGCAAACTTGATTTGGAGTTTGTGTTGTACCCATGGTTCCAATAAACTTCTGCTTCATCATTCCTTTAACTTGATGTCATTGCTGATCGAATACATTTTCATGAAATGTCTCGACAAATGTGTCGTGATCATAGTCAGCATTCCGAACTCTTCCAGGATATCAATTGAATTCATAATGAGAAAGACCATCCTTGCCCTTGATGATTAGTGTTATCATCGACCACTCTACTGCCTTCCCTCCAACACAAACTTGTTCATGTTTTGTGTTATACCTTGAGTTCCTTGCTATCCAGCAATTGATCTTCTTTATCTTGGAGTATTACCATCTTCTATATCAAGAATGTCGTGAGAATTTCACCACCTCTTGAAAATTCTTGTACAAGTGATACTTATCATCATCACAATTCTTTTCTTGGTCCCCGTGTTGTTTAGAACTGGGATACCAACAAGTGAACGGTGATGTTTGGATTTTGTACTTCTAGCAACCCTATTGCTGTGAAGTTAATGGTCGATAGTTTAATCTTAGACTATTGGTTATTGAATCACTATTCTAACATTGATCATGCTACCTGAGCCAATATTCTGGGTGCACCTTTCAACCAATGTTTAATTGGGTATGTTTTCCTCGAGCATACATCATTACATCATTTGATCTCGCAGGTGTTATCTCCTTCACATAATTGTGGAAATCCTTCTTTTACTAAAACTCGAGGAATTTTCGCTGAGTCCCTCAGCCACCCCTCATCATTTCCTTAGTTTAATGATGAACTCTTGTTTCAGAACTCGCTCCCATAGTTCATTTCCTAAGAATTTTACAAGGTCATCTCGTCAATTGTGTTGCACCTTTTCTTCTTAGGCATCCTGAGTCTGAGGTATCCTGACACCAATCAGATCTGAATCTTGGTCAGATATGATGGTTGGGACATATTTCCAAGAGTTATAACAATGGTATTTATGAGACCCGGTAAGGTGATGGCATCCTAGCACACCTGGCCGGAGGACCTGTTGTAATAGTATCCTTGTTAGCAATGTTAACCATTCTTCCATGTGGAAATTGTAAGACTTAGTATATAAGTTGTTCCTGATGAATCCTTTGTGTATCCAAGTCCGACCTTTGCTTGAAGACCATGTCAATGCTATCTAGAAGCATGTTTGTGGTACTCTGATTATCAACAAGAACATTTGAAGCCCAATGCTAAATGTTTCTTACTCAATTATCCAAACACCGTTGTGTGGGTAATGTCATGAAATTTCTCTCCCCTTTCCTGAAGGGTTTTCTACTTTATATCCTGCCAGGGATATCATGCCTTGCTTATCCTTGGGAAGGGTATACCCCTGGTATATGTGTCAAACACATTTTCCTTTCCATTGTTCTGTTTGATCTGATGATCACATTTTCCTTTCCGTTGATTTGTTTAACCTTCCTTGTGATCCATATGATCCAAGCCGTAATATTCTTCTGCTTATGTAAACACCTTGGTGTACTACCATGTCGGTAAGACCCTGTTACTTTTGTTGATAGCATTCCGGTAACCACCGATGGACAAGAACTTTGCCTATTGGCCCACCTCGTTCAACGAGCAGGAAAATGGTTCTCTTCGTCCCTCGCCCTTGGTACCAATGGTTGTTGCTGACATAATCGATAGTCTATCCTCTGACATGCCTTGCTTACATGATCATGCAAGACATCACCCCCTTCCTACTTTTAATCCACATGGTGGCCCATAACCCACCATTCCACTGGATCGAAACCTAAGTCTCCTTTACACCCATGTTGCCAAAGTTATTCATCGCGCTTGATTTCGTATGTAGTTCACGGGCCACCTTCCTAGTGGTCTATTTTGGTAACAATCGCAATACTTAATCTCGTTGCTCTGGACCCATTTCGCACTTGGTTTCAGACATCGAATGATTGCATATCCATTTGAAATTTCTAATGGTACCTTCTTAGTTTGCTCATGATATCTTCTTAAGTGTCAATTCAAGAGATACTTATGCTTCTTCCCCCAAGTTAACCGTCTGATGCTCAATCTTGTTAGAATCTGTCCTTATAGAGTTTTCCCCTCTTACTCCTCATGGCAATGGGTACCCGTTACCCGCTAACCCTAGCCTAAGCACACAATGGCTGCAACCCTAGCCCCCGCAGGCCCACACCGCACAAAACCCCCTCCGCCCCTCGACCCCTCACCCTCACCCCATCGCGCCGTCACACCCATCTCTCTCACCCGGGCTGCAACCCTAGGTGGCTGCCGCCGCCACCGGCCGCCGCCACCGGCCGCCGCTGCCGCCGGCCGCTGCGGCTGCCAGGGCAGGGCACCAGGCCATCTCCCTCGTCTCCATATCTCCTCCCTCCATAGCGCCTCCTCCACTCATCTCGCTTGCCGTTGCCGCAGCTCTTCCATCTCAACCGCCGGAGTAAACAGAGCACCTCCCAGCCTCAACTTCGGCGCGGATGGAGAGCGGTCCAAAGGACGTCGAGGAGGCCCACTACTTCGGCGCGGATGCGGAACTCGTCCGCTCAAGCTCAACACCCGTGGATGAGGAAGATCTCGGACAAGATGGCGCCGGCGGGAGTGGTTCTCAGGTGTGGACGCCGACGCCTTCGTCTACCTCCAAGAACATGCGTCTCCAACCACCTTCAATGGGGCAGAATCCCAGGCTTCGCTCCAACTCATCTGCGCCCAGTTACAAGGTGGGTTGTGGCCGTGGCCGTGGAGGCGCGACGGCGGTGGCCAGCACCCGGCAGAGTTCGGCTGCTCCTGCTTCTGCGAGGAACAAATCGACCCCACCAGCGAAAAGGGCACCAAAGCGTCCAAAGCGGTGAAATTTTTCTCACTTTTTCATAAAATTATATGATGCATGAACTGATCTATTTGATTCTGTTGTGTATGAAGTATGTTGTAACATGAAAGTGAGTTGATAATTATGTACTAAATGTTGTTATCTTGTTGATCTTTAGAATTAGATTTTATTGTTCTAGTTCAGGATAGAAGTTTTGTATACCCATAAATATGACAAAGCCCCTGAGGGCGCCGAGCTCGGCCCTCAGCCGGACACCGCGCCGAAACCTCCAGTGGTTCCGGACTCGGGCATGCGGACTCCTTCTAAGAGGGGCAAGACGCCTGCACCGGCGACCTCTGTCCATCCAGAGGCGCCGGACAATCTACTGGAAGCGCTTCGCAGCGCTTCCATCAACGAGGAGCAGCGCACTATTGTGAGTGCGGTGATCCAGAAGGTTCAGTCCGCTAAGAGCAGATTGACTGAAGCCTGTGCCAGCCTTTTAACGGGCTTTGAGGTTAGTGTTTAATATGAGTATGTTAATATGCATAGACGGTAGCCCCTGATGCTCTGTTCGGTGTTCTCAAAGAAAAGCCGAACAGAGGATCAAACAATATCGCATGAGTCTAATATGAGTATGTCAATATGCATATGCAGGCTTCCCTGCTTGCGTCCGCCGCACTGACTGCGGAGGTCGCCGTACTAAAGCAGGACCTTAAAGGGTCCCAGGACGAGCTCAGCCTTACCTAGAGGCAGCTCGAGGAGACCAAAGGTAAGTAGTACCTAGTCTGTGGTTAGGTATAAAAAGAATGCGATTGCAAAATGATAGGATTACCATGAATTTGCCAGGAGCCATGACTGAAGTGGCGACCCTAAAGCAAGCGCTGTCCGAGGCTGAAGATAAAGTGGCCAAGGAGCGCACCGAGCGAGAGAAGCACGAGGCTCGGGTGGGCAAGGTGCAGCAAGAGCTCCAGGCTCTCGTGGAAAAGCACGAGGCGTTGGAGCTTGACTCGAAGACGCGAGAGTCTGAGCTTGCCGCGGCCCTCGAGAGCGCAAAAAGTGCCAAGGACGAAGCCCAAAATGCCCTCCAGGAGATCGACATGATGAAGAAGATAGCAACGGGTAAGGCTTTCTATATGCAAAGCAAGCATGTAAAAGTAAATTACCAATTACTTACCAGAATCCGTAGCTCTCCAGGAGCATTCGCAGATTTGCCCCGCAGCGTGTCCGATGCCGCACAATTTTACCAGGCCGAGGATGGGAGCTCAACGGAGAAGCTATTCTGGTCTCAGTATACTGAGGCCGAACTCCCGGTGCCAATGAGCGACCAGCTGAAGCAGATGGTCAATCTACATAAGGCGGCCGAACAGGCCATGAAGGGCTTTATAGTCCAGCTGTGGCCTGGCGACGCCCTTCCCAACAGCTTCTTCGGCCTAGTGACGCGGCTTGTGGATGCCTGCCCACGGCTGGAGGTCGTCAGGCGACCCGTCTGCTTTGAAGGTGCACGCCGGGCTTTCGCTCGTGTGAAATTGCAGTGGGTCAAGCTAGACGCCATGAAGCTGGTCAAGGAAGGGCCGCCGGAGGGCAAGGAGCATCGCCACCCCGAGATGTACTACGAGGGTGTTCTTCCGGGTGCCCGTCTTGTAGCGGGCGAGTGCACAAAAGATGTAATATTTGAGTGAGACTTGCTCGTTTTATCCTGTGTTTATGAAAACTTTGTTTCATATGCACTATGCAACGCTTGTTTGAATTTAAAATATTGCCTTCTGTTTGGCTGTTTATCCAATCTGAGAGATGGCTAGTCCTCGGCTTCTGCCCCCATGCCACGATTGCTGGGGTGTTCGGGATAAACCTGAGCACTCTTGTTCCCATGTTTGGGTCGTTCGAGGGAGGTGCTCAGCACACCGAACAAGGCAACCGGACTAATAATGCTTTATCACTCTCACTTAGCCATAGAATTCTATAATTTTAAATTTCAGTGAAGCCCCTGGTATTCGGAAGGCCGAATTTGGGGCGCGATACACGCCTTTAAGCCGGACAGGGCCGACCCCTCGCTCTAAGTGGAATAAGTCTTTAGGGACTCGAAAACCTCGCCGAACAGCGATCAGTCTCTCGCCTCATCATGACAGTCAGTTTTAGCTTTCTCTACTGAGGTGCTGAACCCAGCAGAACTGGGGCACAATCGCAGTAGTTCTCCTAGCGCTACCTTAGCCGATAGAGCGGAACGTAAGGTACCAAAACATAGGAGCCGGGCAAACCCAACATTTGACCAAAGACATGATTCGGAGCTGATGCATATAATGCTATAAGTTCAGGGTGCCGCACTTGTGAAAGTGTTCGGACTTTTCACACCGTATTGTGGGGTACGTAAGCCCCTGGTGTACTGGTCGTACCAAAGTGTACGGTTGCAAGGCATCATTAATGAACACATAGACATATATATATATATATATATAACAAGAATGCAATAATAGTCATAATGTCATGCATTGTTTATTCAAAAAATTGCGTTAAGGCAGAATGATACAGATAGTGCGATAGGCAAAGAGTAGGACTATGTCCCTTCCAAGGGCAAGCTGAGGAATGATATTAAATCGAATATTTTGCTCGTTACTGTAATCCACATGGGAATTCCGTGGTGTGACATAGCTGTCTGCCTCCTTGGTTGCTGCATCATGTGTTCGGCAATAGTGCTGCCGGACAGTGTTTCCAGAGATTAAGTTCCTGAAAAAAGAGAAAAATAACCAAACGGGAAGCCCCTAGTGCGGTTTAAGCCGTGTCTTGGGGCGTACCGCGATTGTGCCCCCCTCCCCACCTGTGCCCATTGTATTTTTAATACGTAATTATGTACGCATGGCACGAGTTTCGCCGTTTGGCTGGGACTGGGGTGGGGGCCGCATTGCTACGCAAGCTCAGATCGCGCCAGGCGGTCCAGCTGTCGATTGTTCCAAGTGCGCTTGAAGGTGTCCGGGTCTTGAAACGCCGAACTGGTGGATTGCCTTGAGAGACTGCTTTGCGCTTCTGCTGCTAAGGCCGCAGTGTGCTCCTCCGTTCGGAGAGATCGCTCTGTGTTTCCATTGACTGTAATAACCCCGCGAGGTCCTGGCATCTTGAGCTTGAGGTATGCATAATGCGGTACCGCATTGAATCTTGCAAATGCGGTTCGCCCGAGCAGTGCATGATAACCACTGCGGAACGGGGCTATATCGAAGATTAACTCTTCACTTCGGAAGTTATCCGGGGATCCGAAGTCCACTTCCAGTGTAATTGAGCATGTGCAATGGGCCTCTATGCCTAGAATGACGCCTTTGAAGGTCGTTTTTGTGGGTTTGATCCTTAAGGGGTCTATACCCATTTTGCGCACTGTGTCCTGATAAAGCAGGTTCAGGATGCTGCCACCGTCCATAAGGACTCGAGTGAGGTGAAATCCGTCAATAATTTGGTCCAGAACCAGTGCGGCGAATCCGCCATGACGGATACTAGTGGGATGGTCCCTGTGATCAAAAGTGATCGGATAGGAGGACCATGGGTTGAACTTCGGGGCGACTGGCTCCAACGCATATACGTCCCTGAGCACACGCTTCCGCTCCCTCTTGGGGATGTGGGTTGTGTATATCATGTTCACCGTCCGCACTTGTGGGTGAAACCTCTTCTGTCCTCCGGTGTGTGGCTGTCGGGGCTCCTCCTCATCATCGCTATGTGGCCCCTTGTCATTGTTTTCGGCAATTAACTTGCCGGCCTGCTTGAATACCCAACAGTCCCTATTGGTGTGGTTGGCTGGCTTGTCGGGGGTGCCATGTATCTGACATGAGCGATCAAGTATGCGGTCCAAACTGGACGGGCCCGGCGTACTTTGCTTGAATGGCCTTTTCCGCTGACCGGGTTTAGAGCCTTTGAATCCGGCATTGACTGTCGTATCCTCAGTATTATCACTGTTAATGCGGCGCTTATGTTTGTTGCGACGTGACCTACTATTGCCATCCTTGGTATCTGAGGTACCATGATTCTTTGACATATTGTTACTACGAGCCAGCCAGCTGTCTTCTCCCGCACAGAAGCGGGTCATGAGCGTCGTGAGGGCTGCCATAGATTTCGGCTTTTCCTGACCAAGGTGCCGGGCTAACCACTCGTCCCGGATGTTGTGTTTGAAAGCCGCTAAGGCCTCTACGTCCGGACAGTCGACGATTTGATTTTTCTTTGTATGGAACCGAGTCTAGAATTTTCTGGCCGACTCTTCTGGCTGCTGAATTATGTGGCTCAAGTCATCGGCATCTGGTGGTCGCACATAAGTGCCCTGAAAGTTGTCGAGGAATGCAGCTTCCAGATCTTCCCAACAGCTAATGGAGTGTGCTGGCAAGCTGTTAAGCCAATGCCGCGCTGGTACTTTGAGCTTTAGTGGGAGGTATTTGATGGCGTGTAACTCATCACCGCAGGCCATGTGGATGTGAAGGAGGAAATCCTCGATCCATACCGCAGGATCTGTAGTGCCGTCGTATGATTCAATATTTACAGGTTTGAAACCTTCTGGGATTTGATGTTCCATTACTTCGTCTGTGAAGCATAAAGGGTGTGCGGCGCCTCTGTATTGGGCTATATCGCGATGCAGCTCGAATGGGTCTTGCCCGCTGTGTTCGGCCCGGCCGGATTTACTTTTACTATATCCGGCGTGACGTTTATCGTCTTGCATGGTGGCGCGCCCTCGTGATCCGTAGATCGATCTTGCATGGTTTGCTTTATCCTCCAATATGTCTCGCAGGTCTAGCATATCTCCCCATGCCTTTTTACTTGAATGGCGTCGGAGTGCGGGCTGAGTTTTTGGCTGGAATGCCTCTCTATCGCGGCTACGCGGTGGCCGATCAACCGCGTCATACGCTTCTTCCTCCAGTCGGGGTAGCAACCTACATTTTGGGTAACCCTTGGAGGGGCGCTCAAGTTTATATTCCTCGGCCGCGAGGACTTCAGTCCATCTGTTAGCTAGCAGATCTTGATCAGCTTGAAGCTGCTGCTGCTTTTTCTTCAGGCTATTTGCCGTGGCCATAAGCCGGCGCTTGAAGCGCTCTTGTTCGACGGGATCCTCTGGTATGGCGAATTCATCATCGTCGAGGCTTGCCTCGTCTTCGGAGGGGGGCATGTAATTATCATCCTCCTCTTCTCCGTCTGCCGCTCTCTCGGGAGGGCTGGCTCCTCCATCCTCCTGCTCTAAATCTTGCTGGAGGGGATTGTTGTTGTCTTCGGCACTATCCGGAGTGTTATTATCTCCTGTGCTGCTATCACCACTTTTGCTTTGGCGGGACTTAGAGCGGCCCCGCTGACGTTGGAGCTTGGGTTGCTTCTTGGAGGGGTCATCCTCCGCTATCTCGTCGCCATTGCCTTCTTTGGGTGTATCCACCATGTATATATCGTATGATGAGGTGGCTGTCCAGTGCCCCATAGGCAGTGGTTCCTCTTCGTCTCCCGCATCGTCGTCCATACCGTCGATGTCTTCGGAGTCAAAGTCGAGCATGTCGGTTAAGTCATTGATAGTGGCTACTAAGTGGTTGGTGGGTGGGTCGCGAATTTCTTCGTCGTCCGCATCCCAGTCCTGCCGGACATAGTTCGGCCAGTATCCTCCTGATAAGGAGAGAGACCTTAACGAGTTCAGTATGTCGCCAAAGGGTGAGTGCTAAAAAATATCCGCGGAGGTAAACTCCATGATCGGCGCCCAATCAGATTCGATAGGAACGGGCGCAGGTGGTTCGGAGTCCGTGGCCGGAGAAGGATCCGGCAGTTTATCAACACGGCTCTCGTGCAAGGTAAGGTCGATGTTCAGCTTGATCGCCGCTAAGGATAAGGCCTCCGTGGCGGGGTCTAGCCACCCTTCCGTGGAAGGCGCAACTGGCTCCGAATTGAGGGTCGGAGCGACTGCCGGTGCGATCTCCTGAACACTGTCCGATGGTAGAGCTAAATCGTACTAATCGTGACCGCGTGACGCACAAGGCAGGGGCTCGAATCCGTCGAAGATCAAGTCTCCGCGGACATGGGCCGTGTAGTTTAAGCTTCCAAACCTGACCTGGTGGCCAGGGGCATAACTTTCGATCTGCTCTAGATGGCCAAGCGAATTGGCCCGCAGTGCAAAGCCGCCGAACACGAAGATCTGTCCGGGGAGAAAAGTCTCACCCTGGACTGCATCGCTATCGATGATAGTAGGAGCCATCAAGCCTAATGGCGACGACACAGAGGGACTCTTAATGAAAGCACCAATGTCGGTGTCAAAACCGGCGGATCTCGGGTAGGGGGTCCCGAACTGTGCATCTAGGCCAGATGGTAATAGGAGGCAGGGGACACAATGTTTTACCCAGGTTCGGGCCCTCTTGATGGAAGTAAAACCCTACGTCCTTCTTGATTAATATTGACGATATGGGTAGTACAAGAGTAGATCTACCACGAGATCAGAGAGGCTAAACCCTAGAAGCTAGCCTATGGTATGATTGTCTGTTGTCCTACGGACTAAAACCCTCCGGTTTATATAGACACCGGAGAGGTTAGGGTTACACAAGGTCGGTTACAAAGGAGGAGATGTACATATCCGTATTGCCTATCTTGCCTTCCACACCAAGTAGTGTCCCATTCGGACACGAGACGAAGTCTTCAATCCTGTATCTTCATAGTCTAACAGTCCGGCCAATGGATATAGTCCGGCTGTCCAGAGACCCCCTAATCCAGGACTCCCACAGCCACTGAGTATATAAGTTCTGCTGCTCCTCATGCTTGTGATCATCACCATGGTCATCTCCCCCTTGCTTATAAAATTTTTCAAGTATAGGTGGTGGAATGTTCATAGGACCTTGGAAACACAAGAAGAAGGTTAATTAGTCAAGGGAAACTTGCTAACCCGCATGCATGTGGATGAAACAATTATAATTACGGTGGAAGACAAACGTACCGAAACTACGAGGATCCCATGCAAAAGCAGTGCCACGAGTGGTGGCAGCAAACACAAGATCCTCGTATTCAATTTCATCACAGTACACTTCCATGTATAGAAACTGATTTTGAGCAATATCCATCCAGTCGAACCACGAAGGATGACAACAAGCTTGTCGAAGATAGCAACAACTTGATAGTTCTTGTAATTCCAAGAGCGGTTGGGAACTCGACAAATTGCTATCTTCAGTAGACGACAGTCACCATGATCGTATTTGAACGTACGTAGAGCATCTGTGTGCTCAACCTCAAGGCACTCTGAGATTTTTGGAAGTGGAATCCACTGACGAGTGTACACATTCACAAGTTCCCACTCGCAATTGTACCCAATGTAAACAACCCAATCTCCATTTGCACCAGCCTAGGACTTACCGTTAAGCGATGGCATCTTGACATCACACGTATCATTATCAAGCGGCATCAACTTGCACAAGGTGAGGCTTCCGTGGTTCGCGCCCATGCGAACAGGCTTATAGAGAAGAAGATAAGGGAGATCAAACCGCTCCTGGACCCTTGGGTTCCTTGTAATGATGTTATTAGTTGAGTCGAGAATGGGCTGGAACGAACTTGCCATGCTAGCCGAGGTGATGACGTCGCACCGATCAATGAGTTCCCCCACCATGTCATCTTTCAGACCGGGGCATGAATAACGGGGTCGTTTCTGGCTTGTTCCCTCCATGGAGAAGACGATCGAACAATGTCAGAAGGATGGGTGAAGGCAAATGGAGGAGGGAGGAAGAGCGTGCGACGACAGTTCCAAATCGAGAGGGAAAGGCGAAGAGTCGATGGACGGTTGCCAGTTTGCCACGGTACACGAAGAGGCGCCCCGACCTACACGTCCTTTCGGAAATTGTACAAAAGGACTCGCCGTCGTCTCACTGACATGTTGGAATGGGACCACATGTCAACAAAACATGGTGTGTAATTTCTGGTGCAAAATGCGATCTGGCCGCGTTGGCCTGAGGTGCCGCATTATTTCTCGACTTTATTTCTTTAATGGCGTGCCGTTCAATTTTGAAGCACGACTAACTGGTACTATTTGCAGAGAAAATATAAACTACTCTAGTACTAGTAGTATAAAAAAGATATATAGGTTGGAGCTTCAGAGCTTTCTTGCTAAGGGCTGCCCACTTGCTTCTCACACTATCACCCTCTCTCCAGATCTAAAAAGACGACCTCTCTCTCCCTCCTCACCGGTGGTCACAGATCCGCCAGGGAAGAAAAGGATGTGCGGCGTTGACGCACTCGTCGGCGGCGAGTGAGGTCACGCACTGACGACAAGGCCGTCCTCTCAGACCTAGCGCCCACGTGGGATGGCCTCCGTCCCCAAGCTCGCTGCCGTAGTGCGTGTGGAGGGCGATGACCACGAGCGAAGCCACTTCCCGCCGACCCTCAGGTATGCTACCTCTTTTTGAACCATACCCTTGTTCTATTGCCCCATCTGCCATGTCGCTACATGTGGATCTTTTTCCACTCCACCATCTTCCCAATTTGCTATCCTCTGCTCTGCTGGTCACGCAGACGAAAACCTTAATTTGCACTATTAAAGGAAACCCTACTTCATGCAGACTAATCCATGTCTGGGTTGAATAAGGAAAGGAAGGGAGACTGTATTGTCCAAGAGAGTAGGCATCGAACCCGCATCTAGGTTGAAAAGGGGAAAATCAGTAGCTAAGGAACGAGTCTCCTGTCTCTTGGTTGAAGAAGGGTAGAAAGGCATGACAACGCAATAGAGAATGACCAGGTCAATCAGTTTGTTGTCCTCACATAGGAAAAAGGTGGCTAAACATAACAAAAATGGGACGTAATACACATATGCCGCCTGGATATTTATTGCTCTGGGCAACCATACCTCCCTCACCACTCTATGCGTCCGTGGAGGTACATCGTACTGGTGCGCACACTGTCCGAATGGGCCTCCCATGGTCTTAGTGTCACTTTTTTGCTGTTAGTATAATGCTAGCAATCAAGTCAAGCAATGCTACTGCTAAAGTGATGCCACATTTAACTAATGCCGCACTCGTCTAATGACACCGATAAATTTAAGCAATGCCATTTAATGTCACTGGATTATTTCAGGGTTAGATGTTGATTGTGGATTATTTAAAGATTTTTCAGCTAAGGCATTCTAATGCTGTTGCACAGCCAATATACCAACGATGAAACTTGTTACTACCTTCAGATTTTTGCACTGTTAATGCTTATAGATTACATACCTCACTTTCATGAGATAAGTTAATTTTTTTGAACAGTGTCACAAAAATGCCAAGGCACCGATGTCATTTTATTTTGGTTAAACTGCACAAAAAATTATGAAGACAAGAGGAAAGGTCAAGAGTGGGCACCTCCTCCTCCGGCTGTTCTCTTGATTCGTTCGATCAAGTTTTTATGTTTGATCGATTATCAAGATTAGGATAGCAATTTTTAAGGTCCCCCCAAGTTCGAAATGATATTTACCTTGGAGGTACATGGTTTGCAATTTTTTATACTGTCATTAGTTAATAATTCTAGTTACCTTCAGACTTTTGTATTTGGTTTAATGCTCATGCATAGCTAGTATACCAATGCTGAAACGTGTTACCTTTACATTTTGTATTGTTAATTCTTATAGAAATCTTCCAGTGCCAGAGTTTATTGAAATCTGTTCAGTAAAACCATTGTACTGTACCTTGTAATAAAATAACTACTCTACTGTTGCAGTAGCCACTGGATTAGTGTATATTTGTACTATTAGAAATTTCGAATGGTGTTGCATTAGCGTATGGACATAAATAAAGTGTGGCAAGCTTTCCCAGATATGTGCTCAAGAAAACTACTACCTGTTTTTCTAAATACTAGTAGACATTTGGGTACTTTAAACTGAACCGCGAAAACGTCTTATATTAAGGAACAGAGGGTGTAGAGTTCACTCAAATTATCCCGGTAAAGCTAGTCACACCTTTGTTAAAATTAATGTTCATTATGTTATCGGAGGAGGTCTGTAAGTTTGTCTCTAATGCATGTCGACTACATAACAGACATCATCATGTAATGTTAAGTCATTTTCTTTTGTACAGTGTCACTGAATTATCAAGGCGGTGATGGCATTTTATTTTAGTTGAACTACACAAAATATGCTTAAAAGAGGAGGAAAGGTCAAAAATCGATCATTCTTTCAGAAAGTACTATATATGCCTTTCTGACATCAGCCTCTGTTGCCTTATTTACTCCTTCAAACAGGTTGTTAGAAACAGTCTTGCTACCTTTTCCCATTAAGAAATTGGAATGCTTATATTTGTGAATCTATGCTTCAACTAGTGCCACTTTTATAGTAATCACACTCTCAACATCCATGCAAACAGGGATGCTTGATTTTAGTGGAACCGCACGAAAAGTCCAACTGGTTCAACATTAGGAGCATGTTTTCTTCCAAACCTTTATATCCAATTTGTGGCACTATGAGCTGTTCATTAAGAAGGTACATGGTTTGCTACTATCTTGCTACTCTTTTGTACTCTCATTAGATAGTAATACTAGTGGTTTGCATGTGAATTTATTGGCAGGTTGGACCTACACTGGAGGTGCAGGACAGGATCCAATGATTGGATGCTCAATTTTGGTTGTATCGATTTCACCTCTTCCATCACTACGAACATGGATATCCTTGGTCTGATGAAGAATAGGCGCTATATTTCTGCTCTGAACAACCAAATCAATTCAGTATGAAATTGTCCAGGGCAAAACATGACTGTATCAAATTGTCAAGTGCAAAACATGACAGATGCTAAGCGGAAGAGACATGTTTAAACCGAAAATACAAGGTGGGGTATATGTTTACTAGCTACTTGATATGTGTGCAAACAGAGATGTCTGCCCGTTGCTATTTGTCAAACACACAAAGTGACCGCAATTTTGGTTGAACTGCACAAGAGAATAGTATAGTCACCGCATGCAATGCCATTTTAAAGTAGACACAGAAAGATTGGATAGTCACTTCATGGACTGCAGAAAAGTAGTACTATACTGTTTATTGGCCAACACTAGGTGCTTCATTGCTTTGGTATGATTATACAATGGGCATCATTTTGCCTAAGTTAAAGTTTGTATTCCAAAAATAGTCTCGCCGTGTGATCAAGAGAAGACCAAATCATATTGCAGTGGATGTTCCTCCATCATGTGTGGTTCATTCTCATGGTTCCAGCTGTTGGTGAAACCACTTACGTTTGCAAGAGGAATTGTAGACTTCACAAACAAATTTGTCTTTCATTCTGTATTGAATGTTGGCCAAGAGAAGAATCCATATTAGTAGGAAGAACATGTGTTTTTTCTAGATCTTTGCTTTTGGAGCTACATGTTTGTATATGATCTCTGAATCATTGAGATGCATTAACATGTTGATCTTATGTATGGGAATCATACTAGTTGGTTTTAGTTGTGGCTGATCTTTGCTTTTGGAGCTACATATTTGTATATGATCTATGAATCATTGAGATGCATTAATAGTTCCTTATATATGTTCGCTTAGTGTTTACAAGTTACTGATCGATCACTAGCTAGCCTACTAATGCGCTCCTGGCTGTTTTAGTTGCAACACAAGATCCGAAGTGGCAATTTTTCGAATAAAAATGCCTACCTCTGAAGAAACTGACAAGCTGCTCTGAAGAAAATGCCATGCGAATCTAAAAAAACTGCCAGCAAAAACGTTTGCAAATGCCTTATCTCCCAGCTAAAGTTCATCAACTAAAGCCCTCGGCTGCGACTCGTTGCATGCTGCTCCACGTACTAGCTACGAGCGATTTTGAGTGCCTGCATGCAGCCGGCCGTAATTAAGGCATCTAACTGATGCTAAAAAAGATGCGCTTTAATTGTTGCGGGCCTTTTAAATCCATGGAATCATTATTGACAAGGAGGGAGATGATTCGAGTGCACTCGTTTGACCGTCATGCCGGCGTGCGACCCGGCACGGACAGGACGGGATGACACAGTTAGAATTTCAATTTCTCTAGTTTTCCACGGCAAGCTGGCACGCTAAGCCATGCCTGCTTAATTATGCATTGAATTCCGATGACCGTCGCGCTACCTTCCGCCTATAAGTATTGTTTCCCGGCCTTCTATGGTGGCACCGTGACCCAACTCGCCCTATCCTCATAAGCCCCCACCGGCCCGACGTCGCTCGCCACTTATCCTCTCTCTCGTCACGTCTGCCATGCCCCCGCCCGTCCGTGATAGGCGAGGCCGGAGGCGGTCACCGCCGGAACTAGTGTTCGGTTTTTCATCGGAAGGCAGATGGAGGGAGGAGGCATTCTATCGGTCTTTAGATGGCAATGCAGAGATCGAGGACTTGTTGGAGTGCGACCACCTGGCGGAGGAGCAGGAGTTGTTGGAGCGCGACCGCTTGGTGGAGGAGCAGCGTATCGCCGATTTGCGTCGCCAGCGGGACATGGAGCAGAAGCGCACCGACGCTCTGAGTCACGAGCAGAGCGCCCGCACCTAGGCCGACTACATGGAGGCCGGCGCCCGGCAAATAGCCTTGGAGGCTGTCAGGCACGCACGCGTTCCCGATGCCGATTTTTACTACCTGCTCGTCAAGTGGGTTTCCCGCTTAGAAGCCAAAGCTTCGGTGGACCACGCCGGATGGAAAGGGCCAACGCGCGCAAGCAATGCGCCCTATCGCACCTTTGGCAAGTCCGAGGCGAGGCGAAGGACGCCGGTGCCGGCATTTAGCGTGTACCGCAGATGGCGGCCGACGTCGTCTAGTTAGCTAAGAGTAAGTTAGTACTTGTACGCTACTAGAGTATTAGTGGGAGTAGATAGTTAACTTGGCTATGATGGTAGTCAATGTGGAAGTTCAGTACTCTATATGTGGATCAGACCTGTTACTTTTCTCTGAATGTTGAACTTTCTGTTTGAACGTATGGAATGGGCTGCTATTTTTTTCAATGGGTTTCATTTGTCCTCCACGGGTTTAGGGGCTGACTTGTGGGCCTACCAAGTTGACGCGTACACAATCAGGAGATGATTGTATGTGGAGAGGATGACAGCAGGGACCCGCCAAGGTCATGGCAGTATGCAAGCAAGTGCCTCCTTATTTCAATCCAATAAAAAAATGGCTCCTCCTAATGGATTTCTGATATCTGGGTCCCATGCCATTGTCAACATAGTCAATAAACGAGAGAGTTGCACAACGAGCGGCTAACACCAGGGATCCAGCAGCTCGCCCAGTTATTTTTGTTTTGGGTTAATTTGATAAATGCCACTCCAAATCTGGTGTTTCTGAGAAATGCCACTGCAATTTCCAAACTTTGAAAAATGCCATCTCATTCCATTTCCAGTGGCATTTTTTGAAGTCTGGAGTGGCGTTTTTCAAAGTTTGCAAATTGCAGTGGCGTTTTCCAAAGTTTGCAAAAATTGCAGTGGCATTTTTCAATGTTTGGAAATTGCAGTGGCATTTTTATGAATCGCCATATTTGTTGTGACATTTATCTAATTTGTTTTTGAGACGGAAGAAGGGTGTCAACTGGGCTGTGCGGGGCACTCTGGCCTATCTAGACAACCTTCTCTTTTATGTTTACCACAGACCAGCCCAGTAGTTTTTTCTTTCTGAAAATGGCTAGCCCGGTTTTTTTGTGATTTGCCAAGTAAGTTGCTTTGTCAGGCCTGTTGGGTTGCAAATCTTTCAAGACGAGGAGATCTTCATTCGGCTGGATGAGAAAATGGCCTATCAGTACTGAGAAATGGGCTGTACATTTTTAAAACACATCAAACCGACAATTACTTTCAATTTTTTTTTCATTTCAAGATTTTAAATTGCATTAATTTTTATGCGTGGACAATTTGTTGGATTTTATATTGATATACATTTATTTTTAAAATCAGTTTGAATGTGACTCGAAATTTCGGGATTAAAAACAGTTTGGACTGCACCGAAATATGCAACATTTCGTATAATTTTTTAACCGTGGCCACAATATGGACTGTAATGCTAACAAAAAGGATATGGGCTCCAAAAAAACCTTCAGAATTAGCAAATGGGTTGTAAATTATTAGAAATAATGGCAGATGGGCTGTATCCTGTTTTCCACAGATTTGAGGCTTTCCTAAAAGAAGGTTGACGCACAAGCAGTCACTGTTGGATGTCCATCGAACGACCGTCGTGCTTCTTCAATCTTTGCTCTTCCTGCTCTAGCCGATCAAACAAGCGCCGGCGGGACTGCCTGCTCCCTACTCCCCGCGGCCGGCTGTGCTGCCGCGCAGGCCTCACCACCCCACCATACTCCCATCGCTGGCCTAGCCATCCCTCTACTTACACACACCTGCTGTTATTCTCCGATGAAGGAAAACGAACCAGTAAACCCTTGTATAGTCATACTCCCCTCCGCGTGGCAAACAACTGCCGAGTCTTCCCTGCCTCCGTGTCGTTCCCTTCCTAGGCCTCGCCGTCGTCCACCGCCCTTGTGCTCTCGGCGCGGCCTGGTCAACGTGGTCAATGACCAACATGCATCTGAAGTGGAATGTACGTGGAGAGGCTGACAGCTGGGTCCATGGCCGCACGCAAGGAAATGCCTCCTTATTATGCGCAAAATAATGATTCCTCCACCTGACATCTGGACCCACCGAAAGGGCCTCTGTATTTCGCGAAAAAACGTTACTGCCGCTGACAGCTCGGACCCACCAGCTATATCTTCGCACACAAGGAAGTGCGTCCTTATTACGCACAAAAAAATGAATACTCCCCCTGCTAGCTGGGACCCAGTATAGTGGCAGACTGACTTGTGGGCCTACTAAGTTGACGGGGACGGGGGGCTTTGTCAACTTAGTCAATATGCACGATTCTAGCTCCAGTGACCGTACGATGTCCATCCAACGGCCGTAGTGCTTCTTCAACCTCTGGTCTTCTTGCTCTAGCCACCCAAACCAGCGCCGGTCGTGCCTCGTGCTCCTGCCTCTCATGGCCAGCTGCGATGCGGCGGAGGCCTCACCACCCCCTACTACTCCCACCACTAGCCAGGCCATCCCTGTACTCACCAACACCCCATGTTATTCTGCGGCGACGGCAGTCTCACACCGCAGCAAACCAGTGAACCCTCATACTCCTCTACATGTGGGCATCCACTGCCACATCTTCCCCGGCTCTGCGTCGTCCCCATCCTAGGCATCACCGTCGTCCACCGCCCTGGTGCTCTCGACGCGGCGTGGTCAACATGGTCAAGGAACGACTTCCATCTGACAGCAGGGACCCACCGGACGGACTACCATATTTAGCAAAAAAAATGTTTCCCCCTGACTGCTGGGACCCACCGGATGGACCATCGTATTTCGTGAAAAAAAAGTTCCCCCCGCTGTCAGCTCGGACCCACCGGAAGTGTCGCCTTATTACGAAAAAAATGAATACTCCCCCTGCTAGTTGGGACCCACCTTGGTAGGTGGCTGACTTGTGGGCCTACTAAGTTGACGGGGAGGAGTGCTTTGTCAACTTAGTCAATATGAACGATTCTAGCTCCAGTGACCGTAGGATGTCCATCCAACGGCCGTTGTGCTTCTTCAACATCTGGTCTTTTTGCTCCAGCCGCCCAAAGCAGCGCCAGTCGTGCCGCATGCTCCTGCCTCTCGTGGCCGGCTGTGCTGCCGCGGAGGCCTCACCGCCCCCTACTATTCCCACCGCTGGCTAGGCCCTACGGCGACGGCAGCCTCACACCGCAGCCGAACCAGTGAACCCTCGTACTCCTCTCCGTGCCGGCTTCCACTGTCGCGTCTTCCCCAGCACCGCGCCATCCCCTTCCTAGGCCTCGGCGTCGTCCACCGCCCTGGTGCTCTCAGCACGGCGTGATCAACGTGGTCAAGGAACGGCTTCCATCAGATGTGGACTGTACGTGGGAGGCCGACAGCTGGGTGCATGGCCGCAGCAAGGAAGTGCGTCCTTATTACGAGCAAAATAATTATTCCTCCACCTGACAGCGGGGACCCACCGGACAGGCCACCATATTTCGTGCAAAATAATTATTCCTCCACCTGACAGCGGGGACCCACCGGACAGGCCACCATATTTCGTGAAAAAACATTTCCCCCTAACTGCTGGGACCCACCGGACGGACCACCGTATTTCGCGAAAAAAAGTTCCCCCCGCTGTCAGCTCGGACCCACCGGAAGTGTCGCCTTATTACACACAAAAAAATGAATACTCCCGCTGCTAGTTGGGAGCCACTTTGGTGGGTGGCTGACTTGTGGGCCCACTAAGTTGACGGGGAGGAGTGCTTTGTCAACTTAGTAAATATGAATGATTCTAGCTCCAGTGACCGTACGATGTCCATCCAACGGCCGTTGTGGTTCTTCAGCATCTGGTCTTCTTGCTCCAGCCGCCCAAAGCAGCGCCGGCCGTGCCGCATGCTCCTGCCTCCCATGGCCGGCTATGCTGCCATGGAGGCCTCACCGCCCCCTGCTATTCCCACCGCTGGCCAGGCCCTGCGGCGACGGCAGCCTAACACCGCAGCCGAACCAGCGAACCCTCGTACTCCTCTCCGCGCGGGCTTGCACTGCCGCGTCTTCCCCGGCTCCGCGTCGTCCCCTTCCTAGGCCTCGCCGTCGTCCACCGCCCTGGTGCTCTCAGCACAGCGTGATCAACGTGGTCAAGGAACGGCTTCCATCAGACATGGACTGTACGTGGAGAGGCTGACAGCTGGGTCCACGGCCGCAGCAAGGAAGTGCCTCCTTATTATGTGCAAAATAATTATTCCTCCACCTGAGAGCGGGGACCCACCGAACAGGCCACCATATTTCGCGAAAAAAACGTTTCCCCATGATTGCTGGGACCCACCAGCTACATCTTCGCACGCAAGGAAGTGCGTCCGGGAAAAAAATGGTTCGCCCCCGTGACTGCTGGGACCCACCAGCTACATCTTCGCACACAAGGAAGTGTCTGATAGTCGGGACCCACCTGGTCGAAGCGTATGTAGCGTTGTCATTCTGGTCGCGAACGTGTACGTACATACTGGTCGATGTAGAGGCACGCACGTGTCGTAGTAGAAGCGCGCACGTAGCATGTACACGTACGTAAAGCGGCCAGTGTGCAAGAAAGAAAATACAGCCACATACGTACATACGAGAAGGGTCTCGAACGCCTACTCGCACATACGTACGTCCAGGGCTCGTGTACATGGCTAGGTCAGAACGGAGAAACATCGTCGTCGTCGTGTTCATGGAGAGCCAACCGGCTGGGTCAGAACGAAATGCATCGTCGTGTTCATCGGGAGGGCTTGGACAGAACAGCCGATGGAAACGAGGCCTGACGTACAACGAAACGGAGGAAACAACCTTGTGTTCGACCAACCATGTTTGAAACGGGATCCTGTTCATCAGGAGGGGTCTGGCGTACCGCAAAATGGAGGAAACAGACCTCCTACGGTCAAAACGGGGGTCCTGTTGATCGGGAGGGGTGGGGCATACCGCAAAACGGAGGAAACGGACTTGTGTTGCAGTGCTACGATCAAAACGGGGTCCTGTTCATCGGGAGTGGTGTGGCGTACCGCAAAACGGATCTCCATGTGATATTGTTCATCTCCACCGTCGACCCCCTCCAGCCTCCACGGGCTACTGTTCATCCACCGTCGACCCCCTCCAGCCTCCACCTGCGATTGTTGATCCACGGGCTCCTGTTCATCCAACCTCCACCGCGCGCTACTCCACCGGCTAATGTTCAACGAGCCCTCTCCACGGGCTCCTGTTCAACAAACCCTCCATGGGCTACTGTTCATCCAACCCTCCACCATCTACTGTTCATCCTGCCTCCACGGGGTGGTCCTGTTCATCCTGCCCTCCACGGGGTCCTGTTCATCCAGCCCCAACCGACTCGATCAATCGGGGTCCTGTTCGTCCAGATGCAACACCACGGGGTCCTGTTCATCCACCCCCATTGGGAACTGTTCATCCAAACCCCCAGCACGCTCACTGTTCATCCAGAGGCAGCATCGATCGGCTTCAGTTAGCAGCAGTAGCGAAGGAATCGCTCGATCGGGTTCAGTTAGCAGCCATCGATCGATCGCTCGGGTTTAGTAACGCGTAGCCTGCAGTGCAATCGCTCGGGTTCAGTTAGAGCCGAATGCCTCGCTCGTGTTCAGTTAGAGCCCAACGCCTCGCACCCATGCGCATGCGTGTACGAGAGAAACGTGCATCACTCGGCCCCGACCACCCACCGTAACCAGGAACACCCCGGTATTTTCCTCGCCCCCGCTTCTACCATGGTTTTGTCCGTCATGGACGTCCCAAAGAATGTAATGCAGCCGCGTCTCAGGCCCGCCCAGGACGAAAAGCCCATTTTCTGTCATGATTTTTTGTCATAGAAGTAGGACCCCACCACATCTATGATGATACTGGATTTTGTCACAATTATCGTCATAGAAGTGTCATAGGTATGACATAAAATTTTTTTGTTCGGCATAAAATGTCACGGATGTGTCTTTTTTTGTAGTGCAAGAAGCAGAAAGACCATAATTCAATGGCAAACATGTACAAGGAGATATCAGATAAAGCTTTGGAGAAACACAAGCTTGGATCTGTGCATTATCTGTTGTCTGGTCTGCCTACTATCAACACCATCTTAAGGCATACTCTGTTACCCAAATCTGGAGATCACAAGATGATTAGATGACATTCCATCAACCTGGTGCAGCTATTTGATGTCCCTCAAAAATTCAAAGTCATGAGTCTGATTGTAGAGACAATCAAGAGGACAGCAGCAGACCAGAAAAGATCTTGTGGGTATGCTCCACATATTCAGGTGCTCATCAACTCCAAGATGGGCACATGTACTTACTTGTTGGACAAGGAGCATTTACCCTTGCACCCATAATTTGAGATGAATGAGAATGAACCTTCATCAGCACAATCACAAGAGAAGAGAGCTAAGGCAAAGGCAGAAAAGGCTGCAGGGATGCCAAGTGCCGAGGAAGCATCTCAGGTGTTCTTAAAGAGCAGACAAGATCAATTGGGTTATCTGATACAAGAAACATTGAGGATTGAGCAGGGCTTGGCCACCTTGACTTAGAATCAAGAGATCTTGGAAAGGATCATTGAGTCAAAATTCTATGATCTTTACCTCAAGGTGACTGAGATACACACTACAGTTGAGCAGCTCCAGGAGGAAGCTGAGGAGAAGAGAGGTGAGGGAGTCCTAGATTAGGGGGTGTCCGGATAGCCGGACAATACCTTCGGTCGGACTCCTGGACTATGAAGATACAAGATTGAAGACTTCGTCCCGTGTCCGGAAGGGACTTTCCTTGGCGTGGAAGGCAAGCTTGGCGACACGGATATGTAGATCTCCTACCATTGTAACCGACTGTGTGTAACCCTAGCCCTCTCCGGTATCTATATAAACCGGAGGGTTTTAGTCCGTAGGAACAACAATCATACCATAGGCTAGCTTCTAGGGTTTAGCCTCTCTGATCTCGTGGTAGATGTACTCTTGTACTACCCATATCATCAATATTAATCGAGCAGGACGTAGGGTTTTACCTCCATCAAGAGGGCCCGAACCGAGGTAAAAACATCGTGTCCCTCGTCTCCTGGTACCATCCGCCTAGACGCACAGTTCAGGACCCCCTACCCAAGATCCGCCAGTTTTGACACCGACATTGGTGCTTTCATTGAGAGTTCCTCTGTGTCGTCACTTTTAGGCCCGATGGCTTCTCCGATCATCAACAACGATGCGATCCAGGGTGAGACCTTTCTCCCCGGACAGATCTTCGTATTCGGTGGCTTTGCACTGCGGGCCAATTCGCTTGGTCATCTGGAGCAGATCGAAAGCTACGCCCCTGGCCATCAGGTCAGATTTGGAAGTTTGAACTACACGGCCGACATCCGCGGAGACTTGATCTTCGACGGATTCGAGCCACAGCCGAGCGCGCCGTACTGTCACAATGGGCACGATCTAGATCTGCCGCCGAATAGTGCCCTGGAGGCCGCACCCGCATCAGCTTCGACCCTTAATTCGGAGCTAACTGCGCCAACTGAGGATGGGTGGTTGGACACCACCTCGGGGGCTGCAATCTCTATGGTGATCGAACCGAACACCAGCCCTATTCTCTGCGAAGCCCGTGACTCCAAGGAGCCGGACTCCTCTCCAGACTCCAAGCCCTCCGCGCCCCTACCGATCGAACCCGATTGGGCGCCGATCATGGAGTTCACTGCCGCGGACATCTTTCAGCACTCGCCCTTCGGTGATATTTCTGAATTCACTAAAGTCTCTCTCTTTATCAAGAGAGCCCTGGCCGGACTATGGTCAGCAAGGTTGGGATGCGGATGATGAAGAAATTCAAAGCCCACCCACCACCCACTTCGTAGCCACTGTCGATGATTTAACCGACATGCTCGACTTCGACTCCGAAGACATCGACGGCATGGACGCCGATGCAGGAGACGATCAAGAACCAGCGCCTATAGGGCACTGGAAAGCCACCTCGTCATATGATATATACATGGTGGACACCCCAAAAGAAGGCAATGGCAATGGAACAACGGAGGATGACCCCTCCAAGAAGAAGCCTATGCGCCGGCGTCAGCGGCGCCGCTCTAAATCCCGCCAAAGCAAAAATGGTGATTCCGGCACGGGAGATAATAATACCCCGGACAGTGCCGAAGACAACCACCTCCAGCAAGATTCAGCACAGGAGGATGGAGAAGCCAACCCTCATGAGAGAGCGGCAGACAGAGGTCGAGGACGATAATTATATGCCTCCCACCGAAGACGAGGCAAGCCTCGACGACGATGAATTTGTCATGCCGAAGGATCCCGTCGAACAAGAGCGTTTCAAATGCAGGCTTATGGCCACGGCGAACAGCCTCAAGAAAAAACAGCAACAGCTTAGAGCTGAGCAAGATTTCCTATCCGACAGATGGACTGAAGTCCTCGTGGCCGAAGAGTATTAACTCGAACGCTCCTCCAAAAGCTACCCAAAGCGCAGGTTGCTACCCCAATTAGAGGATGAAGCACCTAAACCTACATCACCAGCGCATGATGCGGCCGACCGGCCACCCCGTGGCCGCGACAGAGAGGCCTCTCGCCCTCCACTCAAGCCGCACCCCGGCGCCGCTCAAAAAATACCAAGAAACGGGAAAACACGCCAGACCTGCGAGATATATTGGAGGACAAGGCAAGGCAAACAAGATCGATCTATGGATCGCATGGGCGCCCCACGGCACGAGACGGTAACCGTCCTCCGGATACAGTAAATCCGTCCGGGCCGAACATAGTAGACAAAGCTCGCTTGAGCTACGTTGTGATATAGCCGAATACAGAGGCGCCGCACACCCACTATGCTTCGCAGATGAAGTAATGGATCATCAAATCCCCGAGGGTTTCAAACCCGTGAACATCGAATCATACGATGGCACAACAGATCCTGCAGTATGGATCGAGGACTATCTCCTTCATATCCACATGGCCCGCGGTGATGACCTACACGCCATCAAATAGCTCCCACTCAAGCTTAGAGGACCAGCTCGGCATTGGCTTAACAGCTTGCCAACAGAATCAATTGGTTGTTGGGAGGACCTGGAAGCCGCATTCCTCGACAATTTCCAGGGCACTTATGTGCGACCACTAGACGCCGATGACCTAAGCCACATAATTCAGCAGCCACAGGAATCGGCCAGACAATTCTGGACACGGTTCCTAACCAAGAAAAATCAAATCGTCGACTGTCCGGACGCAAAGGCCCTAGCAGCCTTCAAGCATAGCATCCGCGACGAGTGGCTTGCACGGCACCTAGGACAGGAAAAGCCGAAATCCATGGCAGCCCTCACGAAACTTATGACCCGCTTTTGCGCAGGAGAAGACAGCTGGCTAGCTTGCAGCAATAACATGACCAAGAGCCCTGGTAATTCGGATACCAAGGACAGAAGTGGCAGGTCAAGTTGCAACAAGCGAAAGCGCCGCATTAACGGCGACAATGCTGAGGATACGGCAGTTAATGCCGGATTCAGAGGCTCTAAACCCGGTCAGCGGAAAAATCCATTCAAAAGAAATACTCCGGGCCCGTCCAGTTTGGACCGAATACTCGACCGCTCATGCCAGATACATGGCACCCCCGAAAAACCAGCCAATCACACCAACGGGGACTGTTGGGTGTTCAAGCTGGCAGGCAAGTTAAATGCCGAAAGCAGAGACAAGGGGCTTCATACCGATGACGAGGAGGAGCCCCGGCCGCCGAACAATAGTGGACAGAAAGGTTTTCCCCCACAAGTGCGGACGGTGAACATGATATACGCAACCCACGTCCCCAAGAGGGAGCAGAAGCGTGCGCTAAGGGACGTATACGCGATGGAGCCAGTCGCCCCAAAGTTCAACCCATGGACTTCCTGCCCGATCACTTTTGATCGAAGGGACCACCCCACTAGCACCCGTTATGGCGGGTTCGCCGCATTGGTTCTAGACCCAATTATTGACGGATTTCACCTCACTAGAATCCTTATGGACGGCGACAGCAGCCTGAACCTGCTTTACCAGGATATTGTGCGGAAAATGGGCATCGATCCCTCGGGGATTAAACCCACTTAGACGACCTTTAAAGGTGTCATACCAGGTGTAGAGGCCAACTGTACAGGCTCAGTTACACTTGAAGTGGTCTTCAGATCTCCGGATAATTTCCGAAGCGAGGAGTTAATCTTCGACATAGTCCCGTTCCGCAGTGGCTATCACGCACTTCTCGGGAGAACCGCATTTGCCAAGTTCAATGCGGTGCCGCACTACGCATACCTCAAACTCATGATGCCAGGCCCTCGAGGAGTCACCACGGTCAATGGAAACACCGAACGCTCTCTCCGAACGGAGGAGCATACGGCGGCTATCGCAGCAGAAGTACAAAGCAGCCTCTCAAAGCAATTCTCCAGTCCAGCCATTAAACATCTGGACACCGTCAAGCGCGCCCGAAGTAACCTACAACAAGACCGCCTGGCACATTCCGAGCAAGCGTAGCAATGCGGCCCCAACCCCAGCCCTCGCGAACTTGCGAAACCAGTATTGCGCGTACATAACTACGCTCTGGAAATACCATGGGCACAGGAGGAGGGGCACCATCACGGCACGCCCGAAACGCGTCTTAAACCGCACTAGGGGCCGCCGACTTCTTAATTTTCTCTTATTTTCAGGACTCCATTCTTCACAAGGCTTGTCCGGCAGTACAATTACTGCACAAATGATACAACTAGGGAAGCAGAAAGCTACGCCTCACTACAGAACTCTAAGGTGGTCTCTATAACGAGCAGTATACCTGTTTCACATACCATTCCGCAGCTCGCCCCTGGAAAGGACATGTTAAATAGTCCCATCTTTTGCTTATTGCACTATTTGTATCGTTCTGCTTTGATCGCAACCTTTTTAAATAAACAATGCATAGCTTCCGTCTATTATTGCATTACTCTTTTTTACGAATATATGTTCATTAATGACATGTTGCACCCGTACACTTTGGTATGGGCAATACACCAGGGCTTAAGTACCCCACAATACGGTGTGAGAAGTCCGAACACTTTCACAAGTGTGGCACCCCGAACTTATAGCATTATATGCATCGGCTCCGAATCATGTCTTGGGTCAATAGTTGGGTTTGCCTGGCTCCTATGTTTTGGTACCTTATGTTCTGTTATATCGGCTAAGGTAGCACTAGGAGAAGTACTGCGATTGTGCCCCAGTTGAGCTGGGTGAAGCACCTCAGTAGAGAAAGCTAAAACTGACCGTCATGATGAGGCGAGAGCTGGTCTCTGTTCGAGAGGTTTTTGAGTCCCTAAAGACTTATGCCCCTGAGAGCGAGGAATCGGCTTTGTCTAGCCTAGGCGTGGATAGCGCCCCAAACTCGGTCTTCCGAACACTAGGGGCTTCGCCAAAATTTAAAATTATAGAATTCTATGGCTAAGTGAGAGTGTTCAAGCATTATAGTCCGATTGCCTTGTTCGTTGTGTTGAGCGCCTCCCTCGAAGGACCCAAAAATGGGAAAAAGAGCGCTCATGTTTATCCCGAACACCCCAGCACTCGTGGCATGGGGGCAGAAGCCGACGACTCGCCATCTCTCAAATTTGATAAACGACCGCACAAAAGGTAATATTTTAAATTCAAAAAGCATTGCTTAGCGCACATGAACAAGTTTTCAGCGCACAGGACAAAATGAGCGAGTTTACTCAAAAATTACATCCCTGGAACATTCATCCGCCATAAGGCGGTCACCCTTTAGAACGCCCTCATAATACATCTCGGGCTTGCGATGCTCCTTGCCTGGTGGTGGCCCGTCCTTCACAAGCTTCTCAGCATCCAGCTTGCCCCAGTGCACCTTCGCACGGGCAAGCGCCCTACGGGCACCCTCGATGCATACCGAGCGCTTGATGACTTCAAGCCTTGGACAGGCCTCCACCAGCCGCCTCACCAGCCCGAAGTAGCTCCCAGGCATGGCCTCTCCAGGCCACAGCCGGACTATGAGGCCCTTCATGGCCTGTTCGGCCACCTTATGGAGCTCGACTAGCTATTTCATCTGGTCGCTTAAGGGCACCGGGTGTTCGGCCTCAGCATACTGAGACCAGAACACCTTCTCCGTCGAACTTCCCTCCTCGGCTCGGTAGAAGGCGGCAGCATCCGACACGCTACGGGGCAAGTCTGTGAATGCTCCTGGAGAGCTCCGGATTCGGGTAAGTAACAAGTAATTCACTTTTCCGTGCTTGCTTTGCATAAAGAATGCCTTACCCGCCGCTATCTTTTTTATTGCCTCAACCTCCTGGAGGTCCTTCTGGGCTTCGGCCTTGGCAGACTTGGCATCTTCAATGGCCGCCGCGAGCTCAGACTCTCGCGTCTTCGAGTCAAGCTCCAAACTCTCATGTTTATTCATGAGAGCCTGGAGCTCTTGCCGCACCTCGCCAACCTGCGTCTCATGCTTCTCCCGCTCGGTGCGCTCCGTGGCCGCCCTCTTCTCGGCCTCGGCCAGCGCTTTCTTAAGGGTCGCCACCTCAGTTGTGGCCCCTACAATAGCCACGTTAATCCTGTCACTTTTTGCAATTGCAGCTTTCACATATTTAAATAAGGTATTTCTTACCTTCCTTCTCCTTGAGCTGCTGCTTGGCTAGGCCGAGCTCTTGCTCGGACCACTCGAGGTTCTGCTTCAGTGTGCCCACCTCCACAGTCAGTGCGGCGGATGCTAGCAGCGAAGCCTGCATACGCATATTGACTTACTTTTGTTAGACTCCTGCGAACGGTATTAGATCCTCTATTCGGCTTTTCTTTCCAAACGCCAAATAGAGCATCAGGGGCTACTATCTATGCGGTAATATTTTTACATATCTTTTACTTACCTCAAAGCCTGTTAGAAGGATGGCACATGCTTCAGTCAGTCCGCTCTTGGCAGACTGAACCTTCTGGATCACCGCACTAATAACAGTGCGGTGCTCCTCATCGATGGAGGCGCCGTCAAGCACCTCCAGCAAATTGTCCGGTGCCTCCGGTTGGACGGAGGTCACCGGCTCGGTAGGCTTTCCCCTCTTGGAAGGAGGCCGCCTACCGGAGTCTGGAACCGTTGAAGGTTCCGGCGCGGTGTCCGGCTCAAGGCCGGACTTGGAGCCCTTGGGGGTTCTATCCCCTTTACGCCTGGAGTCCGGGAGGTCGCCTTGCGGCGCCTCCCAGACCACCTCCTCCTGGCTTGGAACCTGTTGGGACAGCACCTCGGCGTCATCCATAGGGTGGGGGGAGGTAGCGGGCGGAAGTGAATTCACGTCTGTCGAATCCAGGGAGCCGCTCGACGACTCGTCGATCCCGGCCTTGGGCGGACTGCATAGTCATATTCGGCGTAAGGAGGAGCTGTGCAAGAAAGGAACACTATGAATTGCTCTGGTGTCTGAATACTTACGATCTCGCCAGGGGCTTGGCCCTGTGCGGCCACTCCTCTTCACCGTCGTCGGCGTCGGCGGAGTAGTCTGGAGAAAGGGTCTTCCCCTTCTTGGACCCTTCAGCCTCCCCAGTTGGGGCGGCCTTCCTTTTCTTCCCTCCCCCCGCTGGAGGGGGAGAGTTCTCTTCTTCCTCCTCCTCGTCTTCATGGGAGGAGTGCGTCTTGGGGTCGTCGGATGATGAATCCGACGCCTCCTGGCAGCGGGCACTCTTTTGAGTCCCCGTGTCCTTTTTCTTGGCCTTCTTCTCCGGCACCACATAGGGTGCCGGAACCAGCAGCTTCGGCAAGCGAGCGTCCGTTGGGCCTTCGGGCAAAGGAGCCGGACAGATGATCTATCCGGACGTCTCCTGCCAATCCTGTCAAAGGTAAGGGATCTTAGATCCCGCATGGAGTCAAACTATGAAAAACTAATACCCTGTAAAGGTAAAAACAGCTTACCGCACGAGCGTGACGCTGCGTGCTGAATCTGCGATCCTCGGTAGCGGATGCGGGGGCCTCGGCGCCCTTGAAAAGCACCTACCAGGCATCTTCGTACATCGTGTCGAAGAGCCTGCTCAGAGTTCGGTGTGCGCCGGGTTAAACTCCCACAGGTTGAAAGCCCGTTGTTGACATGGGAGGATCCGGCGGATGAGCATAACCTGGACTACATTGACAAGTTTGAGCTTCTTGTCCACCAGGGTTTGGACGCTTGTTTGGAGTCCGGTCAGCTCTCCTTTTTTACCCCACAACAGGCCCATCTCTTTCTAGGAGGAGAGCCGTGTAGGGGGTCCGGATCGGAACTCGGGGGCTGCGACCCATTCAGGGTTGCGCGGCTCGGTGATGTAAAACCACCCCGATTGCCACCCCTTTAGGGTCTCCACGAAGGAGCTCTCGAGCCATAAGACATTGGGCATCTTGCCCACCATGGGGCCTCCCCACTCCGCCTGGGTGCCGCGCACCACCTTCGGCTTGACATTGAAAGTCTTGAGCCATAGGCCGAAATGGGGGCGGATGTGGAGGAAAGCCTCGCATACGACGATAAACGCCGAGATGTTGAGGTCAAAGTTCGGGGCCAGATCATGGAAATCCAGGCCATAGTAGAACATGAGCCCCCCGGACAAATGGGTGGAGAGGGAAGCCCAGTCCGCGGTGGAAATGGGGAAGGAACACCACCCTCTCATGGGGCCTAGGGGTGGGGATGAGCTGCCCCTCTTCGGGAAGCCGGTGCGCAATGTTGCTAGACAAGTATCCGGCCTTCCTTAGTTTTTTGATGAGTCCCTCTGTGACGGAGGAGACCATCCACTTGCCTCCCGCTCCAGACATGGCTGAAGGAGGTTGAGGTGGGGGTGTGCGGACTTGGGCGCTGGAGCTCGAGTGCGCGGAAATGGATAGGCAAAGGAGGAAGAAGGCGTGGATGAAAAGGTGGATCCTTATCCCCTTATATGGGCGGACGCGACTATGCATCCCCAGCAGCCTTGGAAAACTCGCTTATCTCCCAAGCACCATAATCAATGGCGTGGTTGGGTTACCCACACCCGTATTGATGAGAATCGCGGAATAAGGGGACACAATCTCTCCTTTGACAAGACGTGCCGAGGAAACCGCCTCGCTAAACGCGCTGAGGTGGGACAGTAAAACGATTCGAATAAAGACTTGGCCGTGGTGTGATGTCACGCTATGGAATGCGTTAACAGATTAGATTTGTGTAAATATTATTCTCTCTATGGCAATATGTGGAAACTTATTTTGCAGAGCCGAACACTACCTTTGTGTTCAAAATCTTCTATGAAGTACTTGGAGGAGGAACCCGCCTTGCAACGCCGAAGACAATCTGCGCGCCGGACTCGTCGTCATTGAAGCCTGGTTCAGGGGCTACTGAGGGAGTCCTGGATTAGGGGGTGTCCGGATAGCCGGACTATACCTTCGGCCGGACTCCTGGACTATGAAGATACAAGATTGAAGACTTCGTCCCGTGTCAGGAAGGGACTTTCCTTGGCGTGGAAGGCAAGCTTGGCGACACGGATATGTATATCTCCTACCATTGTAACCGACTCTGTGTAACCCTAGCCCTCTCCGATATCTATATAAACCGGAGGGTTTTAGTCCATAGGAACAACAATCATACCATAGGCTAGCTTCTAGGGTTTAGCATCTCTGATCTCGTGGTTGATCTACTCTTGTACTACCCATATCATCAATATTAATCGAGCAGGACGTAGGGTTTTACCTCCATCAAGAGGGCCCGAACCTGGGTAAAAACATCGTGTCCCTCGTCTCCTGTTACCATCCGCCTAGACGCACAGTTTGGGACCCCCTACCCGAGATCCGCCGGTTTTGACACCGACAAGAGGGAAGGCAACTACGAATGCTTTTCAGCGTGTGCCAAGGAGTCAGAGGTAAGTTGCAGTGCCAATACCAGATATAAGAGCTACATCGTCTACACCAGCAGCAACAACTTTTGTGCTACCTCTAGCAACCACTCCATCAGCTCCAACTACATATACTGATGCCTTCGTCCTTGGAGTTCTCTCTACACCACCTCCTGAAGACCAAGACCGAGAGATGCATATCACTATGCATTTTTGAACTTTTTGGTAACTTGTTTCCAAAGGGGGAGAAATGTATAGATCATAGGCTTTGACAGAAAGTGTTTTGCTTCTTTGTCTCTCTTGCATTTTGGTTGAACTTTATTATGTGCTTGTTTGATACTCTATGTCCTTGTGTGAGATACTTGTATGATCATGTGTTTGATCATATGCCACTTTAATGCTTGCTTTGATGATATTATCTCGTACATCCCATATATGATCATTCACTTTGCTTGCTGATGAGTGCATGCTTTTAATTCCTATCATTTTGAGCGCTCCACCAAGATGTATGTGACATGGAAGAGTAACCCATGATCCTAATCGATTGTGCATTTGCATTCAAAAGCAAATTTTAAATAACGCACAAATTTAGGGGGAGCTCTTGCTTATCACATACTTCTCAAAGCGATGATGTATTTCAATCTTATTATCATTTGTCGAAGCTTTGATCTATATGTTGTCATCAATTACCAAAAAGGGGGGATTGAAAGGGCAACTATCCCTGGGTGGTTTTGGTAAGTATTAACAACATATAGCTCATTGAGCTAATGCTATTTCAAGATAAGTATTTCAGGAAAGTTCAATGATTGGCATGGCATGGATTAGAATTGTGAACCCCTCAAAATGCTAAGGACACATATTGTCTCAAGCTCAAGACTCTACTTTTTCATTTTAGTGATCCAAGGTCACATTGAGTCCATAGGAAAAGCCAATACTATTAGAAGGGGATAAGGTGTTGCTTAATGGCTTGCTTGCTCAAAATGCTTAGTGATATGCTCTAAAAACCCTCAACAACTTTCTCATATCCACATATGTCCCAAACCAAAAGTCAAACTCGTCCCCACCAAAAAATTCTATCCGGCGCCACCGAGTTCACTTGACATAGCCACAGCCAGAAACCCTAGTCATATCGGTCTCACCGATAGGGATCTCGGTCTCACCGAGATGGGATTACAAACATTCTGTTTCCCTTCGTAACGTTTCGGTTCAACCGAGATGAGCGACCGGTCCCACCGAGTTCGCAATGCAAACTCTCTGTTTCCCTTTCGTAACGTTTCGATCTCACTGAAATGAGCGATTCGGTCCCACCGAGTTTGCCTGACCAACTCTCTAGTTAGCTTATTACCAAAATCGGTCCCACCGAGTTTGTGTAATCGGTCTCACCGAGATTACGTTATGCCCTAACCCTAATGAAATCGTTCCCACCAAGTTGACATGTCGGTCCCACCGAAAGGCCTAACATTCACATTTTGAACTGAATCGGTCTGACCGAGTTTTCTGATTCGGTTCCACCGAGTTTGGTGAATTGTGTGTAACGGTTAGATTTTTTGTGGAGGCTATATATACCCTCCACCCACTCTTCATTTGTGGAGAGAGCCATCAGAACATGCCTACACTTCCAACATACATTTTCTGAGAGAGAACCACCTACTCATGTGTTGAGACCAAGATATTCCATTCCAACTGAGGGAGTCCTGGATTAGGGGGTCTTCGGACAGCCGGACTATATCCTTTGGCCGGACTGTTGGACTATGAAGATACAAGATTGAAGACTTCGTCCCGTGTCCGGATGGGACTCTACTTGGCGTGGAAGGCAAGCTAGGCAATACAAATATGTATATCTCCTCCTTTGTAACCGACCTTGTGTAACCCTAGCCCCCTCCGGTGTCTATATAAACCGGAGGGATTTAGTCCGTAGGACAACATACAATCATACCATAGGTTAGCTTCTAAGGTTTAGCCTCTCTGATCTCGTGGTAGATCTACTCTTGTAATACTCATATGATCAAGAACAATCAAGCAGGACGTAGGGTTTTACCTCCATCAAGAGGGCCCAAACTTGGGTAAACATTGTGTCCCCTGCCTCCTATTACCATCCGCCTTAGACGCACAGTTCAGGACCCCCTACCTGAGATCCGCCGGTTTTGACACCGACATTGGTGCTTTCATTGAGAGTTCCATTGTGTCGTCACCGTAAGGCTTGATGGCTCCTTCGATCATCGCTAGCGATGTGTTCCAAGGTGAGGTTTTCCTCCCCGGATAGATCTTCGTATTCGGTGGTTTTGCACTACGGGCCAATTCGCTTGGCCATCTGGAGCAGATTGAGAGCTACACCCCTGGCCGTCAGGTCAGATTTGGAAACTTGAACTACATGGCCGATATCCACGGAGACTTGTTCTTCGATGGATTCGAGCCCATGCCGGACGCGTCGCGCAGTCACGACGAGCATGACGTAACTCTGCCATCGGACAGTGTTCGGGAGATCGCATCCGCAGCTACTCCGCACTTTAATCCGGAGCAAGTTGCGCCATCCGAGAGCGGGGGATGGACCCCACCATGGAGGCCGCACTCTCAGTGGCGATAGAGCCGGATACTGAGTTCACCCCTTATGAGAGCCGTGTTGCCAAACCACTGGATTCACCTCCAGCCATGGACTCTGAGCCGCTCACATCCGTGCCCGTCGAATCCAACTGGGCGTCGATCATGGAGTTCACCTCCGCGGATATCTTTCAGCACTCGCCCTTCGGAGATGTGCTAAATTCATTAAGCTCTCTCTCCCTATCAGGAGAACCTTGGCCGAACTATATCCGACAAGAATGGGATACGGACGACGAAGAAATTCGCTGCCCACCCACCACCCACTTAGTAGCCACTGTCGACGACCTAACCGACATGCTCGACTTCAACTCCGAAAACTTCGATGGTATGGACGACGAAGCCGGAGACGAACCGGAACCACCGCCCACAGGGCGCTTGACCGCTACTTCATCACATGACGTATACATGGTGGACACCCCCAACGAAGCTAATGGCGATGAGAATGCGGAGGATGACCCCTCCAAGAAGCAACCCAAGCGCCGACGTCAGTGGCGCTGCTCTAAGTCCCGCCATAGCAAAAGAGACGAGAACTGCACCACCCCGGTGGCAGAATGCCATCAAGATGCAAACTGCACATACAGTATGGATCCGACGACCGAACACGATGACGTCAAAGATTCGCCTCATCAATCCCCATCTAGGGAAGAAAACAGTCCGGACGAAGATGCACCCATCATCCCAAAAACAGTCCGGAGTCTCATCCCGACTTGTGGGGGAACCATAGTCTCCATCATTCTTTTCTCACTGGGACAATGCTCTAATAATGATGATCATCACACTTTTATTTTTCTTACAACTCAACAGTTACAACTCGATACTTAGAACAAGATATGACTCTATATGAATGCCTCCGGCGGTGTACCGGGATATGCAATATGACAATGATGGAGTGTGTCATAATAAACGGAACTGTGGAAAGTTACATGGCAATATATCTCGGAATGGCTATGGAAATGCCATAATAGGTAGGTATGGTGGCTGTTTTGAGGAAGGTATATGGTGGGTGTATGATACCGGCGAAAGGTGCGCGGTATTAGAGAGGCTAGCAAAGGTGGTAGGGTGAGAGTGCGTATAATCCATGGACTCAACATTAGTCATAAGAACTCATATACTTATCGCAAAAATCTACAAGTTATCAAAGCAAAGTATTACGCGCATGCTCCTAGGGGAATAGATTGGTAGGAAAAGACCATCGCTCGTCCCCGACCGCCACTCATAAGGAAGACAATCAATAAATAAATCATGCTCCGACTTCATCACATAACGGTTCACCATACGTGCATGCTACGGGAATCACAAACTTCAACACAAGTATTCTTTAATTCACAACAACTCAACTAGAATGACTTTAATATTACCACCTCCATATCTCAAAACAATTATCATGCTTCAATCTTTTCTTAGTATTCAACACACTCAAAAGAAAGTTTCACAAATCTTGAATACCAAGCATATTATTATTAAGCAAATTACCATGCTACTAAGAGACTCTCAAAATAATTTAAGTGAAGCATGAGACATCAAAAGTTTCTCCACCACCGTGCTCTAAAAGATCTAAGTGAAGCATATAGAGCAAAATTACATAGCTCAAAAGATATAAGTGAAGCACATAGAGCAAAACTACTTAGCTCAAAAGATATAAGTGAAGCACATAGAGTATTCTATCAAATTTTAATTCATGCACGGCTCTCTCAAAAGGTGTGTACAGCAAGGATCATTGTGGGACACTAAAAATAAAAGACACAAATAATACAAGATGCTCCAAGCAAAACACATATCATGTTGGTGAATAAAAATATAGCTCCAAGTAAAGTTACTGATAGAAGTAGACGAAAGAGAGGATGCCATCCGGGGCATACCCACGCTTTGGCTTTTAGGTGTCCTTAGATTATATTTGGGGTGCCATGGGCATCCCCAAGTTTAGCCTCTTGCCACTCCTTGTTCCGTAATCCATCAAATCCTTAACCAAAACTTGAAAACTTCACAACACAAAACTTAAAGTAGAAAACTCGTGAGCTCCGTTAGCGAAAGAAAACAAAAGACCACTTCAATGTACTGTAATGAACTCATTCTTTATTTATATTGGTTTTAAACCTACTGTATTCCAACTTCTCTATGGATTATAAACTATTTTACTAGCCATAGATTCATCAAAATAAGCAAACAACACACGAAAAACAGAATCTGTCAAAACAGAACAGTCTGTAGTAATCTGTAGCTAGCGCAAGATCTGGAACCCCCAAAATTCTAAAATAAATTGCTGGACGTGAGGAATTTATATATTAATCGTCTGCAAAAAGAATTAACTAAATAGCACTCTCCAAATAAAAATTACAGCAGTTCTCGTGAGCGCTAAAGTTTCTGTTTTTTACAGCAAGTTCAACAAGACTTTCCCCAAGTCTTCCCAACGGTTCTACTTGGCACAAACACTAATTAAACACAAAAAACACAACCAAAACAGAGGCTAAATAATTTATTTATTACTAAACAGGAGAAAAAAAATCAAGGAATAAAAATAAAATTGGCTTGCCTCCCAACAAGCGCTATCGTTTAACGCCCCTAGCTAGGCATAAAAGCGAGGATAGATCTAGGTATTGCCATCTTTGGTAGGCAATCCATAAGTGGCTCTCATGATAGTTTCATATGGAAATTTTATTTTCTTTCTTGGAAAGTGTTCCATGCCCTTTTTTAATGGAAATTGAAATTTAATATTCCCTTCCTTCATATCAATAATCGCACCAACCGTTCTAAGGAAAGGTCTACCAAGAATAATAGGGTAAGAAGGATTGCAATCTATATCAAGAACAATGAAATCTACGGGCACATAATTCCTACTTGCAACAATAAGAACATCATTAATTCTTCCCATAGGTTTCTTAATAGTAGAATCCACAAGATGCAAGTTTAGAGAGCAATCATCAAAATTACGGAAATCTAGCAAATCACACAAAGTTTTGGGGATAGTGGAGACACTAGCACCCAAATCACACAAAGCATAAAACTCAAGATCTTGAATTTTAATTTTAATAGTTGGTTCCCACTCTCATAGAGTTTTCTAGGGATAGAAACTTTCAACTCAAGTTTTTCTTCATAAGATTGCATTAGGGCATCAACAATATGTTCGGTGAAGGCTTTATTTTGACTATAAGCATGTGGAGAATTTAGCACGGATTGCAACAAGGAAATACAATCAATTAATGAGCAACTTTCATAATTAAATTCCTTGAAATCCAATATAGTGGGTTTAGCAACATCTAGATTTTTATTTCTTTCAATCCCACTTTCATCAATTTCATCACAAAGATCTAAATACTCTGAATTTTTACAACGCCTTCTAGGTAAAGGAAGATCATATTCAGTTTCATCAAGATTCATATTGTAAAACAAAGATTTAATAGGATACACATCAATAACTTTTAGGTCTTCATCTTGATTTTCATAGGAATTGGAAGAACACGCTTTAATAAAGGCATCTTTGGAGGCACGCATCCTAGCGGTTCTTTCCTTGCACTCATCAATGGAAATTCTCATGGCTTTGAGAGACTCATTGATATCATGCTTAGGAGGAATAGATATAAGCTTTAAAGAATCAATCTCAAGAGAAATTCTATCAACGTTCCTAGCCAATTCATCAACTTTAAGCAATTTTTCTTCAAGCAAAGCATTAAAATTCTTTTGTGAATTCATAAAATCTTTAATACTATTATCAAATTCAGAGGGCATCTTATTATAATTTCCATAAGAGTTGTTGTAGGAATTCCCATAATTATTAGAAGGATTACTAGGATATGGCCTAGGATTAAAATTCCCTCTATAAGCGTTGTTACCAAAATTATTCCTACCAACAAAATGCACATCCATAGATTCATTATTATTCTCAATCAAAGTAGACAAAGGCATATCATTAAGATCAGAAGAAACACTCTTAGTAGCAAACTATTTCATAAGTTCATCCATCTTTCCACTTAACACATTGATTTCTTCTATCGCATGCACTTTTCTATTAGAAGTTCTTTCAGTATGCCATTGAGAATAATTAACCATAATATTATCTATGAGTTTAGTAGCATCTCCTAAAGTGATTTCCATAAAAGTACCTCCCGCGGCCGAATCTAAAAGATTTCTAGAAGCAAAATTCAATCCGGCATAAAATTTTTGTATAATCATCCACAATTCAAACCATGAGTAGGGCAATTACGTATCATTAATTTCATTCTCTCGCAAGCTTGTGCAACATGTTCATGATCAAGTTGCTTAAAATTCATAATATCGTTTCTAAGAGAGATGATCTTAGCGGGAGGGAAATACTTAGAGATAAAAGCATCTTTGCACTTGTTCCAGGAATCAATACTATTTTTAGGCAAAGACGAAAACCAAGCTTTAGCACGATCTCTAAGCGAAAAAGGAAATAGCTTCAATTTAATGACATCATTATCGACATCTTTTTTCTTTTGCATATCACATAAATCAATGAAGCTATTCAGATGAGTAGCGGCATCTTCACTAGGAAGGCCAGCGAATTGATCTTTCATAACAAGATTCAACAAAGCAGCATTGATTTCAGAAGATTCAGTATTGGCGAGAGGAGCAATTGGAGTGCTAAGGAAATCATTATTATTGGTATTGGTGAAGTCACGCAATTTGGTAGTATCTTGAGCCATCGCGACAAACAAGCAAACAAACTAGCACACAAGCAAACAAAGGCAAACGGGCAAAAGAGGCAAATAGAGAGGGAGGATAGAGAGAGAGGGCGAATAAAATGGCAAGGGTGAATTGGGGGGAGAGGAAAACAAGAGGCAAATGGCAAATAATGTAATGCGAGAGATAGGGATTGTGATGGGTACTTGGTATGTTGACTTTTTGCGTAGACTCCCCGGCAACGGCGCCAGAAATTCTTCTTGCTACCTCTTGAGCTTGTGTTGGATTTCCCCGAAGAGGAAAGGATGATGCAGCAGAGTAGCGTAAGTATTTCCCTCAGTTTTTGAGAACCAAGGTATCAATCCAGTAGGAGGCCACGCTCAAGTCCCTCGTACCTGCACAAAACGATAGCTACTCCCAACCAACGCGATTAGGGGTTGTCAATCCCTTCACGGTCACTTACGGGAGTGAGATCTGATAGATATAATATTTTTGGTATAAAGATGCAAAGTGAAAAGTAAAGGCAAAGTAAAAAGCAAAGCAAGATTAAAGTAATGGAGATTGATATGATGAGAATAGACCCGGGGGCCATAGGTTTCACTAGTGGCTTCTCTCAAGAGCATAAGTATTCTACGGTGGGTGAACAAATTACTATTGAGCAATTGGCAAAATTGAGTATAGTTATGAGAATATCTAGGCATGATCATGTATATAGGCATCACGTCCGTGACAAGTAGACCGAAACGATTCTGCATCTACTACTATTACTCCACTCATCGACCGCTATCCAGCATGCATCTAGAGTATTAAGTTAAAAACAGAGTAACGCCTTAAGCAAGATGACATGATGTAGAGAGATAAATTCATGCAATATGAAATAAACCCCATCTTGTTATCCTCGATGGCAATGATGCAATACGTGCCTTGCTGCCCCTTATGTCACTGGGAAAGGACACCGCAAGATCGAACCCAAAGCTAAGCACTTCTCCCATGGCAAGAACTACCAATCTAGTTGGCCAAACCAAACGGATAATTCGAAGAGACTTGCAAAGATAACCAATCATACATAAAAGAATTCAGAGAAGATTCAAATATTATTCATAGATAGACTTGATCATAAACCCACAATTCATTGGTCTCAACAAACACACCGCAAAAAGAAGATTACATCGAATAGATCTCCACAGGAGAGGGGGAGAACTTTGTATTGAGATTCAAAGAGAGAGAGAGAGAGAAGAAGCCATCTAGCTGCTAACTATGGACCCGAAGAGGCTGTGATGATGTATAAGCCCTTCGTCATGACGGCCCTCTTCCAGCGGAGCTCCGGAACAGGCCCCAAGATGGGATCTTGTGGATACAGAAAGTTGCGGCGGTGGAAATTGGTTTTTGGCTCTGTATCTGTTCATTTGGGGGTATGTAGGTATATATAGGAGGAAGCAGTACGTCGGTGGAGCTCCGAAGGGCCCACGAGGCAGGGGGCGCGCCCTAGGGGGGCACCCCCCACCCTCATGACCGCCTGTTTTGTTCCTTGGCGTAGGGTCCAAGTCTCCTGGATGACGGCCCTCTTCCGACGGAGCTCCGAAACAGGCCCCAAGAAGGGATCTCTTGGATACATAAAGTTGCGGTGGTGGAATTAGGTTTTTGGCTCCGTATCTGTTCGTTTGGGGGTACGTAGGTACATATAGGAGGAAGGAGTACGTCGGTGGAGCTCCGAGGGGCCCTCGAGGCAGGGGGCACGCCCTAGGGGGGGGCGCCCCCACCCTCGTGACCACCTCTTTTGTTCCTTGGCGTAGGGTCCAAGTCTCCTGGATCACGTTCAGTGAGAAAATCATGTTCCCAAAGGTTTTATTCTGTTTGGACTCTGTTTGATATTCCGTTTCTTCGAAACACGCAAATAGGCAAAAAACAGCAATTCTGGGCTGGGCCTCCGGTTAATAGGTTAGTCCCAAAAGTAACATAAAAGTGGAAAATAAAGCCCAATATAGTCCAAAACAGTAGATAATATAGCATGGAGCAATCAAAAATTATAGATACGTTGGAGACGTTTCAGAAATCAATATCAAACGGAGTCCAAATGCCACGAAACTCCACGATGATTTTTATGGCCCAAAAGGAAGCAGATGGGCCCTGGTTGCACCTAGGGGGGAGTCCTGAGGGGACAACCCACTAGGGCATGCCAGGTGGCCCTGGCGCGCCCTGGTGGGTTGTGCCCACCTTGGGTACCCCTCGGACTGCCTCTTTGCTCTATAAATACCCCAAAAATACCAGAACCCTAGAAGCGTCAACGAAATATTCATCCAGCCGCTGCAGAGTCCAGAACCACCAGATCCAATCTAGATACCATCTCGGATGTGGTTCACCACCTCCATTGGTGCCTATCCAAAGATGCTTGAGTAGTTCTTTGTAGACCTTCGAGTCCGTAGTTAGTAGCTAGATGGCTTTCTCTCTCTCGCTGAATTCTCAATACATTGGTCTCTTGGAGATCCATATGATGTAACTCTTTTTGCGGCGTGTTTGTTGGGATCTAATGAACTTCGAGTTTATGATCAGTTATATCTTTTTATATCCATGAAAGTTATTTGAGTTTATTTGATCTCTTATATGCATGATCTCTAATAGCCTCGTATTTCTTCTATTATATTTGGGTTTTGTTTGGCCAACTTGAACTATTTATCTTGCAATGGGAAGAGGTGCCCAGTAGTGTGTTCGATCTTATGGTGCTTGATCCTAGTGCCAGAAAGGGAACCGATACGTATGTATCGTCGCTACTAAGGATAAAAAGACGAGATCTATATCTACCGCCATATAGATAAACAGATCTTGTCTACATCATGTCATCGCTCTTATTACATTACTCTGTTTTCCATGAACTTAATACACTAGATGCATGCTAGATAGCGGTCGATGTGTGGAGTAATAGTAGTAGATGCAGGCAGGAGTCGGTCTACTAATCTTGGACGTGATGCCTATGTAATGATCATTGCCTAGATATCGTCATGAGTATTTGAAGTTCTATCAATTGCCCAACATTAATTTGTTTACCCACCATTTGCTATCTTTCTCAAGAGAAGCCACTAGTGAAACCTACGGCCCTTGGGTCTTCTTTCTCATATATTTGCTTTGTGATCTATTTTATTTGCTCTTTTTATTCAGATCTATTAAACCAAAAATACAAAAATACTTTTCTACACTTTATTTTATTTGCGATCTATTCATTCCATCTATTACAATTTTATCCCGTCATTACGCAATTTCCGGCGCCATACCCCCGAAAGGGATTGACAACCCCTTTAACAGGCCCAGTTGCGAGGTGTTGTTATTTGTGCGCAAGGGCTGTTTACGTTGTGTTGCTTGGTTCTCCTACTGGTTCGATAACCTTGGTTTCATTTCTGAGGGAAAAACTACCGCCGTTGTACTGCATCATCCCTTCCTCTTTGGGTAAATACCAATGTAGCTTCAAGCGACATCGAAAGGAATTTCTGGCGCCATTCCCGGGGAGGATTTTCAACATATACCAGGTTCCTAATCACAAATCTCATCTCCTTGTAATTTACATTATTTGCCATTTGCCTCTCGTTTTCCTCTCCCCCACTTCACAAAATTTTCCATTTTATTCGCCTCTCTTTTTCCGTTCGACATTTTCTTGCCAGATGTGTTTTTGAGTGCAATCTTATTGTGTAGACATCATGACTCAAGAGAACACCAAGTTATATGATTTCTCAAATACCAACAACAATGATTTTATTGGCACTCTCCTTGCTCTTCCCGCCACTAGTGCAGAGACTTGTGATATCAATACTGCTTTGCTGAATCTTGTTATGAAAGACCAATTTTCCGGTACTCCTAATGAGGATGCCGCGTCCCATCTTAATAACTTCGTGGAATTATGCGATATGCAAAAGAAAAAAAGATGTGGACAATGATGTGGTCAAGATGAAATTATTTCCATTTTCGTTGTGTGATTCTGCAAAAAATTGGTCCTCTTGTTTGCCCGGCAGTAGTATCGATTCTTGGAATAAGTGCAAAGATGCTTTTATCACTAAGTATTTTCCGCCCACAAAAATTATTTCCCTTAGAACTCAGATCATGAATTTCAAGAAACTTGAACATGAGCATGTTGCACAATCTTGGGAAAGGATGAAAATGATGCTAAGGAATTTCCCAAATCATGGGTTAAATCTTTGGATGATCATACAATTTTTTTATGAGGGGTTGAATTTTGGTTCTCGTAATCTTTTAGATTCTGCCGCGGTTGGTACTTTTATGGAAATTACTTTGGGTGAAGCCACCAAATTGTTTGATAATATCAATATAAATTATTCACAATGGCATACCGAAAGAGCTCCTACTAGTAAAAAAAGTTAATTCGATTGAAGAAATTTCTTCTTTGAGTGATAAAGTTGATGCTCTTATGAAATTGGTTGCTAGTAAAAGTGCTCCTATTGATTTTAATGATACACCTTTGTCTACTTTGATTGAGCAAAATAGTGATGCTATTGATGTGAATTTTATTTCTGGCAATAATTTCAACAACAATGCTTATAGAGGTAATTTTTATCCTAGGTCTTTTCCTAGTAATTCCTCTAATAATTATGGTAATTCCTATGGAAATCAATCTTACAATAATAATAGGAATACCTCTGACCTTGAGAATAATATTAAAGAATTTATCAACACACAAAATGTTTTCAACACTTACATAAAAGAAAAGTTGAATAAGATTGATGATTTGTCTAGAAGTGTTGATAGAATTGCTCATGATGTGGAAAATCTCAAGATGAATTTTTTTGTGCCTAAGGTAGATGAATCAATTAAATCTCTTTATGTTTCTATGGATTGAAGTAAGAAAAGAACTGCTATGCTTAGAGCTAAAAGAGAATTTTTAGAAAAAGCTTTTTCTAGTGATTATTCTTGCAAAAGTGATGGAGATCTTAAAATGATTGGTGTTTCTTTTATTGATTCCTTGTTTAGTAAAGTTAAGAATGATGAAAAAGGGACTAGAGAAGAGTCAACTTTAGGTAGAAGGCATCCCAATATTTCGGAGGGTGAAAATCTTGTTGAGAAAATTGATGAAAGTGGGTTTGGAGAGGGAAAAACTTTAGCTAGTGATGCACCCACTCTTTTGGATTACAAAGACCTTAATGATGATAGTTGCTCTTTGCTTGATTGTATTTCTTTGTGGCAATCCATACTAAATTCACCCCATGCTTATGAACAAAATAAAGCTTTTACTAAACATATTGTTGATGCTACGATGAAAGCTTTGGAAGAAAATTTGGAATTAGAAGTTACAATTCCTAGAAAATTGCATGATGAGTGGGAACCTACTATCAAAGTCAATATTAAAAATTATGAGTGTTTTGCTTTGTGTGATTTGGGTTCTAGTGTTTCTACAATTCCAAAATCTTTATTTGATGTGCTTGGCCTTACCAATCTTGAAGAATGTTCTTTGAATTTGCACTTGGCGGATTCTACTATTAAAAAGCCTATGGGAAGAATTAATGATGTTCTTATTATTGCAAATAGGAACTATGTGCCCATAGATTTTATTGTTCTTGATATTGATTGCAATCCGTCTTATCCAATTATTCTTGGTAGACCGTTTTTACGCACCATTGATGCCGTGATTGATATGAAAGAAGGCAATATTAAGTTCCAATTTCCTTTAAGGAAAGGTATGAATTTTTTTCCTAGAATAAAAATCATGCCACCTTACGAATCAATCATGAGGAAATCTTATGGATCTCGAACCGAAGATGAAAAACTTAGATCCTTGCTTTATGCCTAGCTAAGGGCGTAAAACTATAGCGCTTGTTGGGAGGCAACCCAATGAATAAAATTTATTTTTGCTTTTTGCTTTCTGTTCTTAAGTGTTTACACCATTATGCTGCTATAATGATTGTATTTTTTATGTTTTAATTAGTGTTTGTGCTCAAGTAAACAATTATCATTTTTTACCAGGGAGGGATAAAATACCCATTCCAATTGCAGTAGATCAATATACAAATTAATCAGGTCGTCCTAATTTGGATTTTTGGAGTTACAGAAGTATTCGAAATAATCAGATTGCTACAGACTGTTCTGTTTTGACAGATTCTGTTTTCTTTGTGTTGTGTGCTTATTTTGATGGCTCTATGGTTTTCTTTGATGAGTTTTTGCCATAGAAAAGTTGGAATGCATTAGATATAATACAAAAAAAATATGAATTGGTTTGATACAGCACTTATAGTAGTGGTTTATTATTCTTATACTAACGGATTTCACGAAGGTTTTTGTTGAGTTTTGTGTGATTGAAGTTTTCAAGTTTTGGGTTATCTTACGATGGATGAAGGAAGGATGTAAGAGCCTAAGCTTGGGTATGCCCCGGCATCCCAAGCTATTATCCAAGAATGAGCAACCAACTAAGCTTGGGGATGCCCCCGAGTGGCATCCCCGCTTTCTTCCAACAACTATCGGTATTTTACTCGAGACTATATTTTTATTCGTCACATGATATGTGTTTTGCTTGGAGCGTCTTGTATGATATGTGTCTTTGCTTGTTTTATTTTGTGTTTTAATTCATCAATCCTTGCTGGATAAACCTATTTGAGAGAGCCAAAATTATGTCATGACTTGTTAGAATTGCTCTCTATGCTTCACTTAAATCTTTTATGAGCTAGGACTTGCTCTAGTGCTTCACTTATATATTTTTGAGCACAGTGTGCTTATTATTTTTGAAGAAATTCTCTCTTGCTTCACTTAAATTATTTTGAGAGAAAGAAGAAAAATTATGCTCATGATCTTCACTTATATTTGTTTGAGATTATGAAAAGCAACACATGAAAATTAGTCCCAAAGTGATACATATCCAAGAAGGATACAAATTAAACTTGATTCTTAGTAATAGTTTTGAGATATGATGATGTGATATGTGAGTTATGTTGATGACTAATTGTGCTCTAGTAAGGATATTGGTGTTAAGGTTTGTGATTCCCTATGCATGCATGAAAGTCAATAATCATGCAATGAAAATTATATCCTACTTGTGGTGCATTATTCGGTGTTAATGATGCTTAATGCTTACTTATGAGATTATTCGTTTCTTGCTTGGTCGCTTCTCAATATTTTTGCTAGCCTTCATTTTGCACCAAGTATGACCTCTACTTGTGCATCAAAAATCCTTTAAACCAGTTTTGCCACATGATTCCACTATATCTACCTATATGCGGTATTCTTTTGCCGTTCTAAGCAAATTTGCATGTGCCATCTCTAATTTTCAAAATAAACTCCTCTTTTGTGTGTTTATTTCGCTCGCGGAGCGGTGAGAGGTGGCTAATATTTTCCATGCTAGATGTGTTTATTCTCAAGATGAGTGTTTATTCACTTGTCATTGCACGAGAGTAAGGCAAAGGTATTAGGGATGCCCAGTCCCGAAATGCAAAAACAAATGAATTTACTTTATGTTGTTAAATAATAAATTCCTTGGAAAGTGTTGGTATGGAGGGCACCCGTGGATACGGCTAGCCATGGAAAGTGAAAGTAATGGTGGAAAAAGGAATAAACTTTATTTTCTGTTTGGGAACCCACTATGACATATCTAGCATGGAAAGTATTCGGAACTCTAAGTCATTTTCATTGGTGGGATGGATACACCTCCCAAAATGTTTTATCTCTAATTTTTTGCTTTGAGCTCTGGCACCTCTACAAATCCCTACTTCCCTCCGCGAAGGGCCTTTCTTTTACTTTATGCAATTTTTATTTTTGAAATTTGAGTCTCCACCTTTTCTTATAAAAGCACCAACTAGGAGGCAATATGATCATGCTTAAGTATTGGGTGTAGTTAATATTCGAGTGTGTTTCATGAATGGATCAATGTTTGAGCATGATGGGCTAGGGATAACTTGTTTTAGCATTGATATTTTGAAAAACATGGTTGCTTGTTGATATGCTTGAGTATCTAAATTATTATGTCAAAGCTAGACTATTGCTTTGAATCACATAAAAGTCCAAATGTCCATGCTATAAAGAAAAGAATATGATATGACATGATGAACAGCACTCCACATCAAAAAATCTGTTTTTTTCACTTACCTACTCGAGGACGAGTAGGAGTTAAGCTTGAGGATGCTGATACGTCTCCAACGTATCTAAATTTTTTGATTGTTCCATGCTGTTTTATTATGAATCTTCGATGTTTTATAATCATGTTATAGTCATTTTATATCATTTTTGGTACTAACCTATTGAATAGTGCCAAGTGCCAGTTGCTTTTTTTTCCATCGCAGGAAATCAATATCAAACAGAGTCCAAATACCACGAAACGCCGCGATGATTTTTTATGGGCCAGATGGAAGCAGATGGGCCCTGGTTGCACCTGGGGCGGTCCCGAGGAGGGGACAACCCTCCAGGGTGCGGCAGGAGACCCTAGCGCACCCTGGTGGGTTGTGCCGACCTCGGGTACCCCCCGGACCGCCTCGTTGCTCTATAAATACCCCCAAAATACCAGAACCCTAGAAGCGTCGACGAAATATTCATCCAGCCGCCGCAGAGTCCAGAACCACCAAATCCAATCTAGACACCATCTCGGATGGGGTTCACCACCTCCATTGGTGTAACACCCACAATGCGGCTATATCTCCCACGTGTCGGGGCACTACTTAGAGGCATAGCCGCATGGTAGTTTTGTCGCAAGAGGGATACTCTTCACACAATCCCATGTACTAAATAAGTAAGGGATAAAGAGTTGGCTTACAATCTCCACTTCACACAATACATAAATAATTCATACATCATCCAAATACACTCAAAGACCGACTACGACCAAATCAAACAGAAAATGAAGGTAAACCCCAAATGCTAGATCCCCGATCGTCCCAACTGGGTTCCACTACTGATCATCAGGAAACGAAACATAGTAATGACCTAGATCCTTGTCGAATTCCCACTTGAGTTTAGTAGCATCACCTGCACTAGTATCCTCGGCACCTGCAAATGTTTGGAAGTATCCGTGAGTCACGAGGACTCAACAATCTCACACCCGTGAGATCAAAGACTATTTAGGCTTATGGGTATTAGAAGGTAGTGAGGTGGAGCTGCAGCAAGCACTAAGCATATATGGTGGCTAACATATGCAAATAAGAGCGATAAGAGAAGCAACGCAATGGTTGACAAGCTAGAAGTGATCAAGAAGTGATCCTGAAACTACTTACGTTCAAGCATAACACAAGTCCGTGTTCACTTCCCGGACTCCGCCGAAAAGAGACCATCACGGCTACACACACGGTTGATTCATTTTAATTAAGTCAAGTGTCAAGTTCTCTACAACCAGATATTAACAAATTCCCATCTGCCACATAACCGCGGGCACGGCTCTCAAAAGTTTTTACCTGCAGGGGTGTCCCAACTTATCCCATCACAAGCTCTCTCGGTCAACAAAGGATATTCCTTCTCCCGGAAAGACCCGATTAGTCTCGGAATCCTGGTTACAAGACATTTCGACAATGGTGAAACAAGACCAACAAAGCCGACCGATGTGCCAACAAATCCCGATAGGAGTCACACGTATCTCGTTCTCAGGGCACACCGGATGGGACAAGCTACGAGTAAAACCAGCCCTCAAGTTTCCTCGAGGTGGCCCTGGAGGCTGCCCGTTTTGGACCAACACTCAGAGGAGCACTGGCCCGGGGGGGTTTAAAATAAAGATGACCCTTGAGTCTGCAGAACCCAAGGGAAAGGTATATGGTGGTAGGTATGCAAATGGTAAAACCAAGGTTGGGCCTTGCTGGAGGAGTTTTATTCAAAGCGAACTGTCAAGGGGTCCCATGAATTCCCAACCGCGTAAGGAACGTAAAATCAAGGAACATAACACCGGTATGACGGAAACTAGGGCGATAAGAGTGGAACAAAACACCAGAAAAAATGCCGAGCCTTCCACCCTTTACCAAGTATATAGATGCATTAGTTAAATAAGAGATATTGTGATATCCCAACATATCCATGTTCCAACATGGAACAAACTTCAACTTCACCTGCAACTAGCAACACTATAAGAGGGGCTGAGCAAAAGCGGTAACATAGCCAAACAACGGTTTGCTAGGAAGGTGGATTAGAGGATTGACATGGCAATATGGGAGGCATGATATAACAAGTGGTAGGTAGCGTGACATAGCGATAGAACGAACAACTAGCAAGCAAAGATAGAAGTGATCGAGGGTATGGTCATCTTGCCTACAAAGTTCTCAGGGTTGTCAAAAGCTTGATCCTCATTAGCGTACTCAACAGGTTCCTCGTTCACGTACTCGTCCCCCGGCTCTACCCAAGGCAAGAACACAAGCAAAGGAACAACAATCAATCATGGTGCAATGCACAAGCAACATGATGCAATACATGGCATGATATGCAATGCATATGCGTGTTCTGGAAGGGAAAGAATGATCAAGGCATCAACTTGGCAAACCAAGTATGCCGCTGGAAAGATGAGGTGATTACGGTCGAAATCGATAGAAGGATCACCGGAAACGGATGCACGGTTTGCAAATGGCAAGCAAAACAAGAATGACGCAAATCTGCGATTAACAGCATGATGCCACTTAGAATGCAACAAGAAACTAAGCTACTGCACTCCAACATAGCAACAAGGCATATGGAAGTAATGTACAAGAGATGCTTGACAAAACATGAACACTGAGTTATGGCTAAAGCACACTACAACAGGTTCAAACAAGCATGGCAAAAGTGGAAAAGATAACAACTTCACAGACTTAGTGAAAATACTAACAATGTCAAAAACAACATCAGGAACCAAAGTTTAGAGCTAGCAAACAACATGCTACAGGAACATATCATAGCAAACAAAGGAGTGTCATGATTCTACTAAATGCATAGAACAAAACTCCCTTACTGAACATGAGCCAAAAAGGCACATAAAATATGATGGTACCCATGTAAACATAGCAAGTTTTATTAACAGTTCAAGACTTGGAAGAAAAACATAGCATGGCATAAACATATTCATGATAGCAACTTTCCGAGCTCATGCCGCTCACCACAAAGCATTACATGACAACACAAGCATACCAACAGTAAGGAGACATGTTCATGAAGCTAAATATGGCAAGATCAAGTTCATAGGATGCACAGATCACTAGTAAAACACATGGACATATTGATTAACATGTTAACAATCTACCAGGAATAATATATAGCAAAAGTAGAGAAATAAAATGACATGCTAGAGCACTCCATAATTTCAACCAGGGGCATTAATGGATAGAGCATAACCACATGTTCAAAACACCCTACCTGAAGTATCTAAAAATAAGCATGGATCTCATGGTAGCATCAAGTTTACATGGCATCAGAATAACAGCAGGAAAAGGAAAATCCTAAGTCCCTGAAAATAGTAACATCATGGAGCCTAATTTGCATGCTTGTGCTAGTCACGACATTGATCACAAAAATACAAGACTTGCACCCCTGTAAAGATTTCATGTTTTAGTTCAAAACACATGTAGATCTCATGCTCAAAGGATGCACACATCAAATGCAACAAAAATGACAAATCACCATGTTCTGTTAAGAACCAGCAGTTAACATTTTGTAGCACTCTTGCAACATTGAAAATGACATCATAATGGATAGTAACGTGCATGTAAATGCTGCTAACATGAAGAGCTCAACGAGACGAACATTTTGACATATCATATGCATGATGTGGAGCCACGGTCACCGAGATACGACATGTCAAAGTGGGCATAAAAAATAACACAGATAAAGGACTTGGTGGAAATTCAACCTCGAGAAAAGTCAACGCGGGACGAGGTGATTTCGGGACGGAGTGGATCGGGACGGCGGGCGACGTTTGGATGGAGGGAGTGGTGTTTCTCGTCCACCCTCCGAGATGTCGCCGGAGTTTTCTTCGGAGTGGAGGAAGGCGGCGGCCGGAGACGCGGGGGCTCGCCGGGGTTGCGGGGAGCTCACCGAGGTGCGGTATCCGGCCAGATCTCGCCAGATCCGGCGCCGGTGGAGGCGGGAACGAGGCGGCATGGCGAGTCGACGATGGCGGCGGGGAGACGCAGGGCGCGACCGGACGGTGGTGGTGGCGAACGGCTGCAAGCGGCGAGCATCGCGGCGGAGGCAGCGGGGTTCGACACGGGGTGCATGGGCGGCTTCGGGCCGGAGGGCCGGCTGCGGGCCTCGGCGGGCTAGCGGCGGCTGGCGGGACGGTGGCGCGCCATGTGGCGGGCTGCGATTGGTCGGGGGCGGCCGAGCGGACGTGTCCAGCCAGAGCGGACGTGTTCGGATGCGCGGTGGAGGAGTGGATCTAGGGTTTCATCCGCGAAAAATGGAGGGGGAGTGTTTATATAGTCATAGGTAGCTAGGAGAGTCCAAATGTGGTGCAGTTTTCGGCCACACGATCGTGATCCAACGGCGGAGAACATGGAGGTGGTTTAGATGGGTTATTGGGCTGTTTTGGAGGGGTAATGGGTTGCAACACAAAAGAGGCTTTTGCGGTTACCCGGTTAACCGTTGGGGCATCAAACGACCTCCAAATGGAACGAAATTTGACACACAGTCTACCGGTGATGTACCAAGGCCACTAGACAAATCTCGACCCATTCCGAGAACGTTTTTATCCCGCTCACAAAAGAGACAAGAGGGGTGTCGGTGTCAAAACCGGCGGATCTCGGGTAGGGGGTCCCGAACTGTGCGTTTAGGATCGATGGTAACAGGAGACGGGGGACACGATGTTTACCCAGGTTCGCGCCCTGTCTATGGAGGTAATACCCTACGTCGTACTTGATTGATCTTGATGAATATGAGTGTTACAAGAGTTGATCTACCACGAGATTGTAATGGCTAAACCCTAGAAGCCTAGCCTATATGAACATGGTAATGAGTATATTCTTTTCAGACTAACCCCTCCGGTTTATAAAGACACTGGTGGGGATCTAGGGTTTACATAGAGTCGGTTACATAAGAAGGAATCTTCATAGTCGGTCGCCAAGCTTGCCTTCCACGCCAAGGAGAGTCCAATCCGGACATGGATACAGACTTTGGCGTTCATGTCTTCATAGCCCACCAGTCCGGCCCATGGATAACAGGTCGGACGCCCGAGGACCCCTGAGTCCAGGACTCTCTCATTAGCCCCTGAACCTGGCTTCAATGATGAGGAGTCCGGCGCGCAGATTGTCTTCGGCATTACAAGGCGGGTTCCCTTCTATCCGAACTTCAAGATAGTCTACGGATGCGATGATAGTATCTGGACCTATCACACACACCATACATAAACGCAGAGACAATATATTTTTAGACGAGTCTAATCTGCTGTCAGTTTTTTACAATATGACATCACATCTATCCGGTCATAATTTCGAACCGTATTTCATCTGCCGCTCCATGTTTCGAGGTGCGGTTACCATTGGCACGTCTTGTAGAAGCAGAGACCGTCTCCCCTTATCGTAGGATTCTCATTAATGCGGGCATGGGTAACCCAACTGTGTCGTTTATACAGCCCTTGGGAATAGGCGAATCTTAAGGCGAGTGAGGAGGCGTTTAATATTCGTTGGCTTTATAAGGGGATAAGGATTCCCTCTTCCTCTCTCATGCCCTCTCTCTATCTCCGCCTTTCCAATCTCGAGCTCCAGCGCCCAAGTTCTCATCTCCTTTCCACTCAAGCAACCACGTCCGGATCCGGAGGTCAAGGCAAGTGGATGGTCTCCTCCGTCAAGTAGGAGGACATTACTGAGCTTTGGGCGGCTGGATACTTGGCGAAGGAGATTACTCACCGCCTGCTGACCGAGGGACAAGTCGTCCCCATGCAGAACCCCACCGAGAGGGTAGTGTTCATCCCCCATTTCTTCCGCGGGCTTGGTTTTCCACTCCACCCTTTCGTCCATGATCTATCCCCGAATTCCTTCCTCAACATATCGGCGTTTATTGTCGTGTGTGAGGCTTTCCTTAACGTGAAGCCAAAGGTGGTGGATGGCCAGCACGCGGAGTGCGGAGGAGCCATAGTGAGCAAGCTGTCCAACGTCTCCTGGCCCAAAGGTACTTTTGTGGACACGGTAAAGGAGTGGCAGTAGTGGTTCTACATCACAGAACCTCGCCGAGTTCCGCTCCAGCGCTCCCATGCGACTCACCTCCTGGGTTGAGAAGAGTCTGGACTGTGGTTCCCCTGACGAGCTGATAGCGCTATAGACGCGCGTTCAAAGCATGGTAACCAAGAACGTTAAGCTCGTTGATGTGATCCAGGTGATGCTAGTTCGCCGGATCCTTCCATGCCAGCGCCGAAGCCATCCTCTGTGGGAGTTCAACCCGAAGAAGCACCAGACCTTGGTGAGGCTCTTCGAGACTACTCACGATGGTGCATGGAAGTTGCTCTTTAAGGGCAACGAGAAACCGCCGGCCGCAAATTTAGATCGCGGGCATAGCGCTAAACACGTCGCTAGCGAGGTATGTCTTTTTTGATGTATTCTCCACTTGTTTGTTTCAAGGATGATGCCTGAGCTTTTATTGTTGCTTTTTCAGGACCGGATGGAGAGGGCGAAGAGGATCCAGTGTCCGGCTCCGCTGCCTGAAGAACCGGTCATCCCGCATCTAGCGAAGAGAAGAAGGCCAAGAAGAAGGCCAAGGGGGCCAAGAGTGGCCGCCGTCGCAAGGGCATTTTGGACGTGACGTGCAAAGACAACGAAGCTCATTCCTCTGTCCCTGAGGACAATGGCGAGGAAGAGGAGGAGGAGGAGGAAAACAATCCTCCCCCTGAGGAGAGAAAGAAGAAGAGGGCGGCTTCGGCGCATCCGGAGGCGGAAACACCTAAGAAGGGGAAGGGCGCCCAGCGATCAACACCAGGTGGGATGTTGACAACAGTCCGGAACGACGCCCCCGCACCAAGCCCCAAGCCGCATCGTAAGTGACATGGCTTGCTCATGCACGCATCCGGCCCTTTCTCTTCATTATCTTGACATAGTTAATTGTACTATTGCAGTCCGGCCCGTGACCTTATCCAGCGATCCTCATCTGGAGGTTCGTTGGCTCCGTCGGAGATGGCGAGCATGTCGCCGCCGCCTTCTTATTCCTCCGGGGTTAAGGACGACACCGAAGTGTTATCTCGGAGGACCGCTCCGAACCGGGGAGGAGCCCAGGACACCGTCCGGGTGGCGCCACAAGGCGAGACCTCCACAGCCAGACACATGGAGGAGCCGAACCCCATGGAGACTGGCGAAGAGGGCCGCATCCAGTTCGGCCTTCAGCCGAATACGATGCCGGAGGCCCATATGGATCCGGAGTCGGGCGAGCGGCCCCCTTTGAAGGAGGGGGGTGCATCGTTTCCACCGGTGGCCCCTGTCCATCCAGGGGCACCGGATAACCTGATGGAGGCGCTACGAGACGCCTCCGTCATGGACTTGCACCATGTCCTTATGGGTGCTGTGACAGCCTGACTTTTGCCCTCTCTTATTTGCCTGATTTTCATTTGGATTTATTTTGAAAGTTGGGGTTTTTGAATCTTTTCATATGGACTTAGACACTTGGGTACCCTTGGCTATCACCCAATTGCATCATTCCCCTCTCTAATCATCATTCCACTTCTGATCCATCTCAAAATAATCTTGGGAATATTTTTCTTAAATGAAAAATATTCATTTTTCTTCTCTAAAACCCTAGCTAGTTTAATGAGCTCCAAAGCAACCCTCATTTTTCTTGCCCAAAAAAATCTGAGAAAATTCCCAAATATTCTTTGAACCCTTGGGCACCTCCTGAGCAAAAATATTTCATCACTTCTTGGAATATTTTTGCTACAGAAAATATTTTCTATTCTGGACAGAAATGGTGGTTTCTACAACAACTACCATTTTACTTGCTCCCTTGTGCCTGAATTTTCTTGTGCATCATCACCTTAGTAGATGATGGCTAGCCTCCAAAGCACAGCCCCCAACTCCCAGCCATTTGACCTCAGTAACATCTCAAAGTTACTGACCAGAAACTTACCTGGCGTGTAAAATATTCTCTACTGCATCTGGAGCCAAACCAAAGCGTGGTAACATTCAAAACTACCATGAACAACATGCTAGACATGAAGTTTGGGCTTAGGTTGGCATGTGGTCAGAGTTCACGCGGTGACCGCGTTCGTCCAGGCGTGCTGGCATGCAGCCGACGCTCTACGACGCGCCCGAGCCTCTGTTGATTGCGTGCTCGCTTCCCCGCCTACCTAAGCATGCCAAACTTCGCCACCATCCTCATCTCAACACCATTAACTCCCCCCTGGTGCTTGCCGACGCCAGAGCTCGCCGCAGCGAGCATGAGCACGGTCCGGCCAACCCAACAGTGCGGTGCGCACTGTGCTCGTCGCTTTCTCCTCGTTCCTGTGCTCGTCCCCGTTTGCCAACAATCTCCGCGTGAGCTGCCTCGCCTTCTCCCCCTCTCACTGACGCCGCTCGTCGCCGGGCGCCGTGGACGGGTGTCCACCGACGGAGCCTGAAACCCCCTCTCCTCTCGCCTATAAATGGAGCCGCCGCCATCCTCCTCGAGCACCATCGACCACTCCCACACACCCCACAAGCGCGTAGGAAACCATAGCCCAGCCGGGCAGGCCACGGGCCGCCGTCCTCGAGCTCGAGCTCGCCGGCGATCCCCTCTGGTCGCCGTAGTAGCTCCAGCCCCTCCTAGGCCAGGAAGATCCTTCCAGGGCCTCCGCCTCTCTTCGGTGAAGCCATCCCGTCCCCCTGGAGCCCCCGAAGTTGCCTCTGCTCGCCGTCTTCCTCATCTCTGGCGACCACCGCCCTCTCCCTCCGCTTGCAAGGTCGACCGACGCTGTCCGACCGCCCCTAGCTATGCTACGGGTACGGGAAGGTGCGCCTACATCCCCTCTCTCGATCCCTCCCTCTCGTTTCGGCCAAGGAGCCCTCGTCACCAGCGAGAGCTCCGGCGAAGCCTCGACCCCCCTCTGTTCCTTCTCCCCTCCTTCTCACCTGACTAGCAGGGCCTGCTAGTCAGCCACTCTGTACGCGCGCGAAGCGGTACGAGTACTAGCGCCCTGAGGCTTTATGCCTTCGACGTCACCCCCCTAGTATGTTTATCTAAATTCAAATTCAATTCAATTCCAGAGAGTTTCAAACAGCTATAACTCTTTAACCATAAGTCCAAATGAATTGATTCTTTTTGCATTATGTTCTTTGCAAAGAAATCTAGCAGTTCACCAAAAATGAGATTTTTCTGAGCTATCTAAAATTTCTGGTGATTTTCAGAAGAGTTCTTGATATTTTCTTCTTGTCTTTAAAATTATTTTCAGAGGGTGAGGCTTGTCTTGAGGATCACAAGAAGGCTCGTGAACCTCATCAGCACTAAGGTAAGATACAACAACATTTTCATGGTGCCATTTCAATATTGATGATTTTCTTACTTGAATGAAATGATTAATCCATGCATTTAAATAACTATTATGTTATTTATATTCTGTTAAGTGTGTGTTAGTATTATGCTTGATTTTATAGAACCTTGAAACTAGCTTAGTTGGTAAAGAAGCTAAGATCTAATTATGGTAATGATAAAATGATTTGTTATGCATATGAGTAATTGCTTAAAGTTATTTTCTTACATAAATAAAATAGTAAAAAAACATCCTATTAAGTGCTTGTTTAAGCCATTTTACTTAATTTACAGAATGTTTGAACCTAACTTGGTTGGCAAAGAGAATAGGATTTGCTTGTGGTGATAGTAAAATCTTTGCTATGCATATGAGAAATTAATGAAAGTTAATTTCTTGCATGAGAAAATGATAATACTTGCTGCAAAATATATTGTTAAAGTGAGAGTTACCCTGACCAGGAAAGTAATATAAGTTTATGATACTTATGCTTAGTATGAATATGGTTGACATCAGTCATTTTCGTTAACGTGCGATGCATGTGTAGTATTGCATATCATGGCATGCTATGACACCGGTCATCTTCATTTTAAGTTGAACCTGAATATAACTCAACTTGAATATATCGTTGACTGGGTCATAGTGCCGCTGAATCTAGATTTTCCCAGTGCAACCACATTTGCCTTTGTGGGAAGGCCTTGATTCGGTCCATTGACATGCCTCTGTTCGGTGCCTCCAACTAGGGAAGGTTATGGGCATGCTAACCCTTGCCCGGTAAGCAAGCATAACCTTGTGCGCCCGTTGTTGAGATTATGGTACCGGGTCCCCGAGTGGGATCATTTTGGCCACGACGATGGTCGTTGTGTCTTTGGTAGACACGGGGCCACCCAGGACTAGCCCGTTGGGGATTGGGTCGGAGTGGCCGGGAGAGTGTCATGGCAATGGAAGGGTTTTGTCGGAATGCCATTGGTCCACCCGAATGGGAGTGCGAGGCCATGTGTTCCGTGGTGTGGGTACAGTGTGCTACCTCTGCAGAGTGTATAATCTATCGATAGCCGAGTCCACGGTCACGGACACCTCGTAGTAGGTCCCACCATGAGTCAACGTTTAATAAACCTGCACACTAAGTTATGAACTTTGCACTGATGATGATGGCAGAAAGGCCATCGAGATGTTTGAGACCCAATATGGGTCATGGTTGTGATCGCCATAAGGATCACGAGTTACTCTGGTCAAGACCACGATGGTGGTTTGGTTGTGATCGCCGTAAGGATCACGAGTTACTTTGGTCAAGACCATGATGGTGGTTTGGTCGTGATCACCATAAGGATCGCGAGTTACTCTGGTCAAGACCACGATGGAGGTTTGGTTGTGATCGCCGTAATGATCACGAGTTACTCTGGTTAAGACCATGATGGTGGTTTGTTTGTGATTCGAGAACGATCATGGTTGGTAAGTCGGTCCTGAGGGACGTCTATCCCAAGAGCATGAGCACAGCATGTTGGAACATTATTGCATTATTAATTTGTTAAATATCATGATATTGTTTGTCATTATGATTATGCCTGTTGTGAGCTTGCAAGTACATTCAATGTACTGACCTAGCGTGTCATGCCAGATTTCAGGAAAGTCACGTTGGAAAGGAGCGCTGCTTGAGTCTAGATCGTGTCCACATCAGTGTCCCTATGCTATGGAGTTTCCGCTACGACATTGTTCCGCTGCCGCGTAGTTGTATGATCGAGGCCCCTTTATGTCCACTAAATAATGTACATATTGTTCAGCTGCACCGTGCGTGCTGCTCGGCCTCGACATCTGTTGTAATATAAACTCTGATCCGCTAGCATAAATAAAGCGATTGTTTTTCTGTACCAAGATGTTGTGTGTTGCCAGAAGACATGGTCTCTGGGCCGGCAATGCAGGGTAAACCAATCACTCTGAGCCGGGGTGCCACAGGTGCGGTATCGAGAAGGTTCAGTCCGCCAAGAGTGGACTGAATGAAGCATGCAGCAGCCTGTTGAAGGGTTTTGACATAAGAAAGAGAAAAAACCCCATGTAGACAGTAGACCCTGAGACATTGTCTGGTGTTTGTTAAGAAGAACCGGACAGAGGATCAATCTTGTGTTATAGGAGACTAACATAATATGTATGGATGTGCAGACGTCGCTGTTGGCCGCAACCTCGCATGCTGTCGAAGTCTCTGAACTGAGGCAGAGGTTGGAGCGGACCGAGAACAAGCTCGGTGAGGTTAAGGTTCGGCTCTAGGAGAAGCAAGGTGAGTGACGACTTGATGTGTGTTCGGAAAGATAGGCGCTGCATATTAACCACAGTGTCGTGATACGTGCAGGAGCCGCGACCGAGGTCGAGGCCCTAAGGAAGGCTCTGGGCGAGGCCGAGGAGAAGGCTGTCCAGCAGCAAGCCGCTAGTAAGAAGCTCAAGGCCCGGGTCAAAGAAGTCCAGTAGGAGCTCTAGGATGCGGTCAAGAAATGCGAAGCCTTGGAACATGATGCGTCGGTTCAAGGGACCGAACTCGCCAAGGCTCTTCAGAGCGTGGAGGCCGCACAGAATGAGGCCCAGGCCGCCCTCCAGGATATCCCGAAGGCCAAGAAGATCACGTCGGGTAAGGCATTTAAGATGCAAAGCAAGTATGCAGAGAAGCAGTACCTTTTACTAACCCGGGTTCGGAGTTCCCCAGGGGTGTTTGCGGATTTACCACGCAATGTATCAGACGTCGCGGAGTTCTATCGAGCCGAAGGAGGGGGTTCTACGGAGAAGCTATTCTGGTCGCAGTATGCGGCGCTAGAGCATCCCGTGCCCTTCACCGACCAGCTGAAACAGCTGGTGGAGTTGCATAGGGTGGCCGAACTAGCCATTAAGTATTTGATAATGCGGCTATGGCCAGCAGAAGCTATGCCAGACATCTACTTCGGACTCATGAGGCGGATGATGAACGCCTGTCCTCGGCTGGACGTCGTCAAGCGCTCAGCCTACATTGAAGGTGCGCGCATGGCCTTCGCCCGTTGCAAGATGTGGTGGGCGAAGATGGACGCCTTCGAGGTGACTAGAGGGCCACCTGAGGGCAAGGAGCACCGCACACCCAAACGGTACTTTGCGGATGTCCTGGAGGGGTCTCGCCTTGCGGCAGCACATTGTTTGCAGGAGGTTGTATTTGAATAAATGTATTCATGTTGCCTTTGCCTTGTATAAAAACAAAGCCTGTTTTGTGATGTAATTTTGTTATGCTTTAATTGTTTCCTCCTGTGCGGCCGTGTTGTATGTAATTTGAGGGTTGGCCAGTCGTCGGCTTCTACCATCACTTAGGTAGTACGGAAGTGTTCGGGATGGAATCTAAACAATCTTGATCCAATATATGCTCCTTGAAGGAGTTGTTTAGCGCAACGAACAAGGCAATCAGATTATACGGCTTCAACGCCCTCACTTAGCCATAGGAGTTTTATAATAAAGCATGGGTGCAGCCCCTGGTTCAAGCCAGGGTGTTGTCAGCATGTGATTGGGAAATGCCGAACTTGCGCATAATGCGGAAAAAATCTCCAACGATTTGTAACCCTCGGACAGCTGGCCGGCTCTCGCCGTATCATGACAGTTAGTTTTCGGCTTTCTCTACTAAGGTGCTCATTTGGTCAAGGCCAGGGCACAATCGCAGTAGTTCTCCCTTTACTACCCTAGCTGATTTAGCGGAATGTAGGGTGGCAAGCACAAGAGCCGGGCAACCCAACTATTAACTAAAGACATGATTCGGAGCCAATGCATATAATGCTAAATTCGGGGTGCCGAACTTATCTTTAAGCATTATTCGGACTTTGTTGCCGTATCGTGGGGCGATGGGGAGCCCCTGTGAGGGAGTCCTGGATTAGAGGGTGTCTGGATAGCCGGACTATACCTTCGGCCGGACTCCTGGACTATGAAGATACAAGATTGAAGACTTCGTCCCGTGTCCGGAAGGGACTTTCCTTGGCGTGGAAGGCAAGCTTGGCGATACGGATATGTAGATCTCCTACCATTGTAACCGACTCTATGTAACCCTAGCCCTCTTCGGTGTTTATATAAACCGGAGGGTTTTAGTCCGTAGGAACAACAATCATACCATAGGCTAGCTTCTAGGGTTTAGCCTCCTTGATCTCGTGGTAGATCTACTCTTGTACTACCCATATCATCAATATTAATCAAGCAGGAGTAGGGTTTTACCTCCATCGAGAGGGCCCGAACCTGGGTAAAAACATCGTGTCCCTTGTCTCCTGTTACCATCCGCCTAGACGCACAGTTCGGGACCCCCTACCCAAGATCCGCCGGTTTTGACACCGACATTGGTGCTTTCATTGAGAGTTACCCTGTGTCGTCACTTTTAGGCCTGATGGCTCCTCCGATCATCAACAGCGATGCGGTCCAGGGTGAGACCTTTCTCCCCGGACAGATCTTCGTATTCGGCGGCTTTGCACTGCGGGCCAATTTGCTTGGTCATCTAGAGAAGATTGAAAGCTACGCCCCTGGCCGTCAGGTCAGATTTGAAGTTTAAACTACACAACGGATGACTGCGGAGACTTGATCTTCGACATATCTGAGCCGCAGCCGAGCGTGCCGCACTGTCCCAGTGGGCATGATCTAGCTCTGCCGCCGAACAGTGCCCTGGAGGCCGCACCTGTGTCCGCTCCGACCCTTTGCTCGGAGCCGACCACACCAATCAAGGATGGGTGGTTAGACACCGCCTCGGGGGCTGCAATCTCTACGACGATCAAGCCGAACACCAGCCTTGTCCTCTGTGAAGCCCGTGACTCCAATATGCCGGACTCCTCTCCGGACTCCGAGCCCTCCGCGCCCCTACCGATCGAATCCGATTGGGCGCCGACCATGGAGTTCACCGCCGCAGACATCTTTCAGAACTCGCCCTTCGGCGACATTCTGAATTCACTCAGGTCTCTCTCTTTGTCAGGAGAGTCCTGGTCGGGCTATGACCGGCAGGATTGGGATGTGGACGACAAAGAAATTCGATGCCCACCCACCACCCACTTCGTAGCCACTGTCGATAATTTAAACGACGTGCTCGACTTCAACTCCGAAGACATCGACGGTATGGACGATGATGTAGGAGATGAACATGAACCAACACCTATAAGGCACTGGACAGCCACCTCATCTCATGATGTATACATGGTGGACACACCCAAAGGAAGCGACGATGAGGAACACAGGGATGCAACGAGGGATCGTTCACTCGAAAAGCAATCAAAGCGGCGACGTAAGCACTGCTCCAAGACCCGCCTCGATAGAGACAACAGCCATACAGACCCAGCCATAGAGCAGGATGAGCCGGCGGACGACGAACATTCCTTCGAGCAACCGTCCAAACAGGGCAACTTGGATAAACAAACCAAACACCCTGTCCCCGGCGAAAACAACAGTCCGGACGACCTTACGCCGGATAGGCTCATGGAGCAGAAGAAACTCCACAAAAGGCTCGTCGTCACTGCGCGTAGCCTGAAAAAGCAGAAGCGGAAGCTCAAAACTGCGGAAGATGCACTCAGAATCAGATGGAGCAAAGTACGCAACACCGCAGACAAATATGGCGGCAGTCGCCACACAAAAAGCTATCCAAAGTTAAAGCTACTGCCTGAATTTGACGAGGAGGCCTTAGAGCCCCCGCAGTCAAAAAATAGGAAAGCCACCCGGTCGGATAGACGACCGCATGGCCAGCATGGAGCGGCAAGCGGCGCCGCACACAAGCCGGCACGCGATCCACCAAAGGATCCGCATCAAAAATATGGCCTAGCCAGATCTATCTATGGGCCAAGAAAGCAAGCTCTAGTAAGCAATGCAACACAACAAATATCCAAACATGACGGCACACCAAAATACAGGGGTGCCACACACCCCCTATGTTTCACCGATGAGGTGCTGGACCATGAATTTCCAGCGGGATTCAAGCCCGTAAACATAGAGGCGTACAACGGAACAACACACCCTGGGGTTTGGTTCGAGGATTATATACTCCACATACACATGGCCAGAGGAGATGACCTCCACGCCATAAAATACTTGCCCCTCAAGCTTCAAGGGCCAGCCCAGCATTGGCTCAAAAGCCTTCCCGAAAACACCATTAGAAGTTGGGAAGAGCTTGAGGATGCTTTCTGGGCAAATTTTCAAGGGACCTATGTCCGCCCCCCGGATGCAGACAATCTCAGTCACATAACTCAACAGCCCAGAGAGTCAGCCCGGAAATTTTGGAACATATTTCTTACTAAAAAGAATCAGATAGTCGACTGTCCGGACACCGAAGCCCTAGCAGCTTTTAAGCATAACGTTCGAGACGAATGGCTCGCCAGACACCTCGGCCAAGAAAAGCAAAGAACAACGGCCGCATTAACAAGCCTCATGACCCGCTTTTGCGCAGGAGAGGACAGTTGGTTGGCAAGATGTAGCACCAGCGACCCAAGTACATCCGAATTTAGGGATGGAAACAGAAAACCCCGCCACAGCAAGGACCAGTGCCAGAATAAGAGAAACAGCCCAAAGAGCATGGCGGTCAACGCCGGATTCAAAAGCTCGCGGCAGAATCAGAGAAAGCCACCCCTCAAGGATAACAGGGACGAGCTATCCAACTTAAACAAAATCTTGGACAAGATATGTCAAATACACAATACTCCCGGGAAGCCTGCGAACCATACCCACAGAGATTGTTGGGTTTTCAAGCAATCCGGCAAACTCAACGCCGAACACAAGGGGCTCGACACACCAAGTGAGGACGATGACGAACCCCACAAGCAGAGCACCAGGAAACAAAAGGATTTCCCACAAGAAGTCGAAACAGTAAACTTACTTCACGTGACGAATAGAATGGCGCCAACAGAGATAGGCGCCATACGGCCTATCCCAAAGGAGTCTCGCCAATGGTTGTTAAAACCGATCACCTTCGACCATCAGGATTACTCTAGATGTATCCGGAACACAGGCTGGACTGCCTTGGTATTAGATCCAATAATCGGCGGACTCCACTTTACAAATGTCCTGATGGACGGCGGCAGTGGTCTAAACCTGTTATAGCAGGACACAATCCGCAACATGGGGATAGACCCAACAAAAATTTGCCATAGCAAAGCCTCCTTTCAAGGGGTAACGCCAGGCCCGGATGCCTGTTGCATGGGTTCTCTCCGGCTAGAAGTTATGTTCGGCTCCCCCGATAACTTCCGTTGCAAACAACTAACTTTCCACATCGCCCCATTCTCAAGTAGCTATCAAGCACTGCTGGGACGCGAAGCTTTCGCCCGCTTTAACACAATATCGCATTATGCATCTCTTACGCTTAAGATGCCCGGTCCACAAGGCAAAACATTGAGTGTTCCTCCCGTGCGAAAGACAGTGCGGCTGCCTTGACAGCCCCACAATAAAGCGGCTTCACCAGCCAAAGCACCTAAACAGGTCGTCAAGACCATGGGCATGGCTAGACGAGTCCGGCATAAACATACAATTGATAAAGGCTTACTAGCCGTATACCCCTGTACTAGGGGCTCCGCGCATATAAAACAAGAGACAATAAATCTCAATTTTACCCATTTCGATTTATACTTTGTTTATTTAGTATAATTCATGTTCGGCATGATCTTTCTTCAACTAAGTTCCTCTCATTTATAGATGAACACCGTGCTACGCCCCTCCAGGATACGGCACAACGGAGACACAGGCGCAAACGTGCAGTAGGGACCCGTTCCAAGGATTCTTTTCAGATTAAGACCCTGCGTAAACCTTTTTTACTGTCTCTTGTTGGTATAAATCCCCTGGTTTCTTGGTATAACCAAGGAGGAGGCTGGCGTTTTGGCATGTGGCCACGTCAGAGTTTGGCGCGTACCTGGACACTAGGGGCTTATTACTAAGGGCGTTATCCCGCCCGCCCTCATAAAGACCGAATACCTTAGGGAGTGTTTGGCGTCGCGAGTTTGGCCTTATATGCATCAGCTCCGAATCATGTCTTTGGTCAAATGTTGGGTTTGCCCGGCTCCTGTGTTTTGCTACCTTACGTTCCGCTCTATCGGCTAAGGCGGCACCAGGAGAACTACTGCGATTGGGCCCCGGTTCAGCCAGGCGAGCACCTCAGTAGAGAAAGCCGAAAACTGACTGTCATGATATAGCGTGAGACTGGTCAACCACTCGATGACTTACCGGAATCTGTAGGATTCCTCCGCATTAACGAAGGGCCTCTTCCCGGCCAGGCACATACGCGCCCCAAGTTCGGGCGAGCACAGTCGCCACCAAGGGCTATATAAGTAGCCTCACTGTCAAACTCCTATGGCTAAGTGAAAGTGATAAAGCATCATAGTACGATTGCCTAGTTCGCTGCGCTATCACCTCCTTTGTAGGACCAAGACGTTGGATCAAGTGTGAAAATGCGCCTTCTGCGAACACCCCCGCATTATGTGCGTGGGGGCTGAAGCCGACGACTACCATCTTTCAGATTATATATACATATATGTTAAACAGCCGCACATGAGGTATTATAATACTTGCAGGCACAAGTATAAAAAGCTTCTACAATTTATCAAAATATTGTTTTACAATAATATATGCTATTCGAATATAGTATCCTTCGAGCACTGCGTCTCTATTAAACGAGCGCCTTGCAGAACTTCCTGAAAATAGTGCTCGGCAGGTACTCGGCTTCCATCCGAGTCTGGGGATGCAACAACGGTGGCCTCCATTTCCGCCCAGTATGTCTTGACATGGGCAAGAGCCATCCGCGCACCCTCTATGCACGCTGACCTCTTCATCGCATTGATATGCGGCGCCGCACCAAGGAACTGCTGCACCAAGTTGAAATAACTTTTCGGCTCTGGCCTCTCTGGCCACAGATTACTCATGACATACTTCATGGTGAGTCCGGACAACCTATTTAGCTCGGACCATTCGGCCAAACGATCGGCTAATGACAGTGGATGCTCCGGATTGTGGAACTGCGACCAAAAGAGCTTTTCCACTTCGCGATCTTCTTGATCTCAGAAGTGTTTGGCCGCATCTGCGGCACTCGCTGCCAAATCCAGATAGGTGTCCGTCGTACTCCACATCTGGTCTAACAGAGCATGTTTAGGATCAGAGAACTTCCTCCGCAGCATAAAGGGCTTTCCAGCCGCAATCTCTCCGGCCTGACGTAGCTCCTCCCTCATAGCTGTCATCGCAGAGCGAGCATCCTTGGCATCGGCAACGGCCTTCTCCAGGTCCGTCTGTTCCGCCTGATCTTCTTTTTCAAGAAGCTTGCAACGGTCAGCAGCACTCTTCAGCTTCACAGCCATCTCGGCCATTTCCTTCTTGCTTCGGCAGTGAGCAGCCTGTTCGGCTTTCAGCTTTTCAATTTCCTTTCCGGCAGCCACATCACTTTTCCTGGCTTGCTCCTTGGCTCGGGCAAGTTCCGCCCAAAGATTCTCCATGGCAGCAGCACCATCTGCATCAAGCGCACACATTGTAAGATACTGGCATAAAGCTCCTCTTACCAGGTGCCGCCGGAGTAATTACATACCTTGTGCCTCGTCAAGCCGCTTGTTGACAAGCGCGATGTCGGCATCTGCCACATCAAGTTGCCGCTTTAGCTCGGCAAATTCATCAGTCCGGCTGGCCACCCGACACTCCGCCACCTATGTATGAAGACATCATATTAGACCTAGGATTATGATCCTCTGCGCGCCGTCACTTTTGACAACGCACAGAGTCTCAGGGGCTACTATCTACACAGGGTGCATCTTATTTATGCGAAACTGTCCAAAAAGGGTACATTATTTTGCGTACCTCAAAACCTGTCAGTAAACTCCTGACGGCCTTGTGCAATCCACTCTCCACGGATGAAATCCTCTCAATCACCGTACCCATCAATGCACGGTGCTCCTCTGAGATAGATGCTCACTGTCACAGATCCTTCAGCTCCTCCGACCGCACACCAGACGGTGCCGGACTCGTCCGATGGTCCTTTTCGAAGGCCGGATGCGGTAGGCTTTGGGGGGCCATATGACTACCTTCCGGCCCTACCAGATTCGGAGAAACCCTCCGCGAAGGTACCTCAGGGTCGCCTGCCTTGCAAGGCGGTACGGCAGGGGGAGGCGTTCCACTCTCCATCATCTCCGGAAGAAGATCCTCCGAAGACGAGCTCTACTGAGAAGGGCTAAGGTCCGAGCTACAAGGTAAATTTTCGATTAATCTTCTCAGATATAACGCAAGGATTTCTCTCATTTCTTAAACAGAAAAACTCCTCTCTACTTACGGCTCGGTGGAGGGCTGACCCCCTTGAGGGCATAATTCTGCTGAAGTATCCCCCGGCGCAGGACCCTCTGACGAAGATTTCTTCCCCCGCTTTGAGGCCATGGTCTCCGGGTCGTGAGAGGCGGTCCTCTTCTTCCTCTGAGGAGAGGAATTTTCGATTCCTCCCTTCCGGACAACCTCCTTCGAGGAGGCTGTAGCTTCCTTGTCCCCTCCCTCGCTTTCCTCCGAAGGCACAACCTCCAACATCCTGACTAGCACGGGATCCGGCGTGGTCTCGGGGAGGGGGGCCGGACACCTGATTAGCTTTGCTTTCGCTATCCACTCCTGTTTAAAGGACATCTCTTTTAGGGGCAATTTTATGATAAATATACGGATAGCGAGTCCGGGCACAAGGCTACTTACTCGAGTATCCGGGCGATTGCAGCTCAGGCCTGCGTCCTCGGTCAAGTCCGGACACATTGCTTGTGATCCGAAGAAAAATTTGTACATCTCCACGGGCGTTGTGCCCATGAAATGCTGGAGAGCTCGTGGTCCCTTCGGACTGAACTCCCACAGGCGAAGGGGGTGACGTTTGCCGGGCAAGGCTCGGCGGATCAACATGACCTGCGTCACCACGACCAGGCTAATGTCTCTTTCTAAGAGATCTCGAATGCGGCCCTGCAACAAGGGCACGTCCTTGGATGGCCCCCAGTCCAGTCCTTTATTGACCCATGACACTAGCTGTGGTGGGGGACCCGAGCGAAAGGCAGGTGGTGCCACCCACTTGGTGCCCCTAGGAACGGTGATGTAAAACCACTCTTGTTGCCATAAGCTGGACTCCTCTTGAAAAGATCCCTCGGGCCATGGAGCACCAGCATTCTTGCTTATAAAAGCACCTTCGCACTCCGCGTGCCGTCCCTCGATAATCTTCGGCTCTACTTTGAAGGTCTTGAGCCATAGTCCGAAGTGAGGAGTAATACGGAGGTGGGCTTCACACACGACGATGAATGAGGAAATATGGAGGATGGACTCCGGAGCTAAGTCATGAAATTCTAGCCCATAATAAAACATGAGCCCCCTCACAAAAGGATCCGTCGGGAAACCTAGCCCCCGAAGGAAGTGAGACATGAACACCACACTCTCACCAGGCTTGGGAGTGGGAATGACCTGCCCTTGAACAGGAAGCCTATGCGAGATTTCGCCGGTCAAGAACCTAGCCTCTCTCAACTTCAGCACGTCCTCCTCCGTGACGGAGGAGGGCATCCATCGGCCTGGAAGGTTGGAACCGGACATTGTCGAAGGTCCGAAGCGCCTGAAATATGGAGCCTTGGGTGTTGGAACTCGAGGCGAAGGGCGAACTCGTTTGAGATTGAAAGAAAGGAGTAAGGCCTTGGTCTCTTTATAAGAGGTTGAATACCAAGGGCCCTCCCCGTGACCGTTTGGGACTCGCCTTTGATCGAGACAACATACCAATGGGTACGACTGGGTTACCCACATCCGTATTGATGAGAATCCCATAAAGGAAGGGGACACGATCTCTGCTTTGAAAGGACGTGCCAAGGAAACTACCTCGCAAAACGCACTGAGGTGGGACAGTAAAAACGATTCGAATAAGGGCTTGGACGTGGTGCGATGTCACGCTACAGAATACGTCAGCAGATTAGATTTGTGTAAATATTATTCTCTCTATGGAAATATGTGGAAACTTATTTTGCAGAGCCGGACACTATCCTTGTGTTCGAAAACCTTCTATGAAGTACTTGGAGGAGGAACCCGCCTTGCAATGCCGAAGACAATCTGCGCGCCGGACTTGTCATCATTGAAGCCTGGTTTAGGGGATACTGAGGGAGTCCTGGATTAGGGGGTGTCCGGATAGCCGGACTATACCTTCGGCCGAACTCCTGGACTATGAAGATACAAGATTGAAGACTTCGTCCCGTGTCCGGAAGGGACTTTCCTTGGCGTGGAAGGCAAGCTTGGTGATACGGATATGTAGATCTCCTACCATTGTAACCGACTCTGTGTAACCCTAGCCCTCTCCGGTGTCTATATAAACCGGAGGGTTTTAGTCCGTAGGAACAACAATCATACCATAGGCTAGCTTCTAGGGTTTAGCCTCCTTGATCTCGTGGTAGATCTACTCTTGTACTACCCATATCATCAATATTAATCAAGCAGGAGTAGGGTTTTACCTCCATCGAGAGGGCCCGGACCTGGGTAAAAACATCGTGTCCCTTGTCTCCTGTTACCATCCGCCTAGACGCATAGTTCGGGACCCCCTACCCGAGATCCGCCGGTTTTGACACCGACACCCTGACTAATATGAAACATACCAGAGTGTGCGGTTGCTAATTTAAAAGAAAACAGAGGGGGAATAGAGATAGGATCTAGGGCCCTTGAACTTGGATCATGAACAGTTTCCATTATAGCTGGGTTAATGCGTCCAAGCACATTGGTACAAAATAATGCAATAAGCAACCGGCTATTTGACATGCCATAACCGAAGGCGAGCTGCATGTGGGTCCTAAAAATGGTTAGCCTCTAGGGCTTCCCATGTACGCCTGTGCTCCGTGTCAATCCGGTGTGTTTATCCTTTGACAGGATCATTAATCGGGCCATCGAAGGAGGCCCCCATAGGAGAAACCTGAAACAAGGGAAAAGGAGATAGTAAAGTTATATGTGTGTCCGGGATCAGTCTAGCCGAACCGTAGATCCCGGGCTGGCTTGTGCCTCTGTCGATCTCCATGGAATTTTGAGTGCGTAATTATGTACGCGTGGTACGAATGCCACTACTTCATCGGGACTGGGACGGAGGCCAAATTGTTAATCGAGCTCTTGACGAGCCGCGCTTTCCTGTTGCAGTGTAGTCCGGAACCTCTTAATGATGTCCAGGGGCTCGGCAGCCGTACTATGGTGCTACTTGAGAAGGCCGCTCTGTACCTCTGCTGCTAGGGCGGCAGTGTGCTCCTCTGTTCGAAGGGAGCGTTCAGTATTGCCATTGACTGTTATGAAGCCGCGTGGACTAGGCATCTTGAGCTTGAGATAAGCATAGTGTGGCACCATGTTGAATCTAGCAAACGCGGTTCGTCCGAGAAGTGCGTGGTAGCCGCTGCGGAAGGGGACAATATTGAAGATTAACTCCTCGCTTCGAAAGTTGTCCGGAGAACCGAAGACCACCTCCAGGGTGATTGAGCTTGTGCAGCAGGCCTCAACGCCTGGTATGACTCCTTGAAACGTAGTCATTGTGGGTTTGATTCGTGAGGGATTAATGCCCATCTTCTGCACTGTATCCTGATAGAGTAGGTTGAGGCTGCAACCACTGTCCATTAGGACTCGTGTTAGGTGAAATTTGTCGATGATTGGGTCCAGGACCAGTGCGGCTGAACTGCCATGCCGGATACTAGTTGGGTGATCTCGACGATCGAAGGTGATCGGGAATGACGACCACAGATTGAATTTTGGGGCGACTGGCTCTACCGCGTAGACGTCCCCAAGTGCTCGCTTGCGCTCCCTTTTGGGGATGTGTGTAGTGTATATCATGTTCACCGTTTTGACTTGAGGGGGAAATTTCTTCTGCCCTCCAATGTTCTGCTACCGGGGCTCTTCATCCTTGTCCTCACCTTGTGATCCCTTTTCTTTGTTTTCGGCATTTAACTTGCTAGCCTGTTTGAAAACCCAACAGTCCCTGTTGGTATGGTTCGCTTGTTTGTCCGGGGTGCCGTGTATCTGGCATGGACGGTCGAGTATGCGCTCCAGGCTGGAAGGTCCTTCATTGTTCCTCTTGTGGGGCTTCTTTCGTTGGCCGGACTTGGAGCCACTGAATCCGGCGTTAACTGTGGTGTCATCGGTGTTGTCCCATTGCTGTGACGTTTGTGCCTATTGCACCGGAGCTTGCTAGTGCTGTGTTTGGCCTCGGAGGGGCATGTCTCGCTGGCTATGTTTTTGCTACGAGCCAGCCAGTTGTCCTCACCTGTGCAAAAGCGGGTCATGAATGCCATAGGGGCTGTCATGGACTTCGTCTTTTCTTGGCCGAGGTGGCGTGCTAGCCATTCGTCACGGATGCTGTGTTTAAAGGCCGCTAGGGCTTTGGCATCCGGACAGTCAACGATCTGGTTCTTTTTGGTTAGGAACCTAGTCCAAAATTTTCTGGCTGATTCTCCGGGTTGTTGAACTATGTGGCTTAAGTCATCGGCATCGGGTGGCCGGACATATGTACCTTGGAAGTTCTCAAGGAAGGCCTCTTCCAAGTCCTCCCAGCTGCCGATGGAATTCTCGGGCAGGCTATTCAGCAAGTGTCGAGCTGGCCCTTTGAATTTCAGTGGGAGGTATTTTGATGGCGTGGAGGTAGTCTCCACGGGCCATGTGAATATGGAGAATGAAGTCCTCAATCCATACTATGGGATCGGTTGTTCCGTCGCATGATTCAATATTGACGGGCTTGAACCCCTCGGGGCATTCGTGATCCAGCACCTCATCTATTAAGCACAGAGGGTGTGCAGCGCCTCTATATCGGGCACATCATGGTGCACCTCCGATGGAGTCCGTCTGCGGTTATCGGCCCGGGTGTGACTAGGTTTGTCACGAACGAATAGGTAGCCGTCATCCCGAGTCGGGAAGCGTCCTCGCGATCCGTAGATTGATTTGGTGTGTCCTGCTCTACTGTCCAGCTCCTGCCGAAGGTCGTATGTATAGTCTTAAGCTGGTCTGTCCCTATTTTTGTGAGGTGGTGGGGCGGGCTGTTGTTCGGCCTGAGTAGCCATTTTAACCCGACCGCAGGGTGGTCGGTCCGCGGCACTATCCTGACCACGTGGTGGTCGGCCCGCATTCCATGAGGGAGGTATGGGATCTGGTGCCTCCTCATCGAACTGAGGTAGCAGTCTGTGCTTTGGGTAACTCTTGACTGGGCACTCGAGGCCGTATTCTTCGGCTGCCAGGACATCAGCCCACCTGTCAATGAGCAGGTCTTGATCATCTTGGTGCTGCTGCTTCTTCTTCTTCAGGCTTCTTGCAGTGGCTATTGGCTGGCGCTTGAAGCGCTCCTTCTCGAGGGGTGCCTTAGGCATGATGAAGTCCTCATTGCCGAGGCTCAAATCATCCTCGGAGACTGGACGATAACTATCATCATCTGGATTATTGGGCGCGTCCTGTTTATCAAGGTTATCTTGCCCGTTGTCTTGTTCCTCCTGTTCGGATGCAGCCCCGACAGTGTCTTCATTGTTTTCAGCATCGCCCGGAGTACTATTTCTCTGGTGCCAGTGTTGTCATCTTTTGAGCGACGAGGTTTAGAGCGGCATTTAGGGCGCCGGCGCTTGGACTGGGTCTCAGAAGGTTTATTCACAACTGGATCTCCTTTGTCATCATCGCTAGCATTTTTAGGTGTGTCGACCATGTACACATCATACGAAGAATTGGTCGTCCAACGTCTAGTAAATGGTGGGCCTTGGCCTTGCTCCTGGTCGGCATCGTCGTCCATAGCGTCGTTGTCTTTGGAGCCATAATCAAGCACGTCGGTTAAGTCATCAACAGTGGCTATAAAGTGGGTGGCGGGTGGGAAGCAAAATTTCCCATCATGAGCCTCTGGCTCGAACCGAACATAGTTCGGCTGTGAGTCCTTCTCCAAGGACAAGTTCTTTAAAGAGTTAGCACATCACCCAAAGGTGAGTGTTGGAAGATGTCTGCGGCGCTAAACTCGAAAATCGATAACCGATCCAGCTCAGTGTCCGCAGGCGTACCCGGTCCGGAACTTGTAGCCAGAGACAAATCCGGAGTTCCATTGACGCAGATATTGCGGGGTGCCGAGTCCGTGTGCGGCTCCAACATCGCGGACTCTGTGGCCTCGGATGGCACGATCTGCTCCGGTTCTAAGGCCGTTGCAGCAACATGGACCATCTCCTGGATGTGATCTGATGACTGATTTAAGTCATGTTCATCGGTGCGAGGGGGAGAGATCACTGTGGTCTCAAATCCATTGAAGATCAAGTCTCCATGGATATCTGTGACATAGTTCAAGCTTCCAAATCTGACCTGGTGGCCAGGGGCATAGCTACCAATCTACTCCAAATGGCCAAGCTAGTTGGCCTGCAGTACGAAGCCGCCAAACATGAAAATCTGTCTGGGGAGGAAGGTTTCACCTTGGACAGCGTCAGCATAGACGATTGGAGGGGCCACCGAACCTTTCGTTGATAGCACAGTGGAACTCTCAATGAAAGCACCAATGTCGGTGCCAAAACCGGCGGATCTTGGGTAGGGGGTCCCGAACTATGCGTCTAGGATCGATGGTAATAGGAGACAGGGGACACGATGTTTACCCAGGTTCGGGCCCACTCTATGGAGGTAATACCCTACATCCTCCTTGATTGATCTTGATGAATATGAGTGTTACAAGAGTTGATCTACTACAAGATCGTAATGGCTAAACCCTAGAATCCTAGCCTGTATGACTATGGTAATGAGTATATCCTTTCCAGACTAACCCCTCCGGTTTATATAGACACCGGGGGGATCTAGGGTTTACATAGAGTCGGTTACATAAGAAGGAATCCTCATAGTCGGTCGCCAAGCTTGCCTTCCACGCCAAGAAGAGTCCAATCCGGACACGGATACAGTCTTTGGCCTTCATGTCTTCACAGCCCACCAGTCTGGCCCATGGATAACAGGCCGGACGCCCAAGGACCCCTTAGTCCAGGACTCCCTCAAGGGGTGCGCTGGGTGCATGTGGGAGTGTCGGATTGCAAAACCGACAACGGGGAAAAGGCTCGGGTGCATGAGATGAACACGTATGCAAATGAGATGCACATGATGAGATGATATGAAGTGCATGACATGAACAAAATGCAAAACAAAGACAAAAACCCAAACACGAAGGGAATCTCACAACATAAAGCCGAAAATGGCAAGAGTCAGCGTTACAAATATGGCAAGTTACATCCCGGGTGTTACAATTGGTGCCTCTCCGATGATGTGTGAGTAGTTCTTTGTAGACCTTCGGGTCCGTAGCTAGTAGCTAGATGGCTTTCTCTCTCTCTCTCTCTCGCTGAATTCTCAATACAATGGTCTCTTGGAGATCCATATGATGTAACTCTTTTTGCGGTGTGTTTGTTGGGATCTGATGAACTTCGAGTTCATGATCAGTTATATCTTTTTATATCCATGAAAGTTATTTGAGTTTCTTTGATCTCTTATATGCATGATCTCTTATAGCCTCGTATTTCTTCTCCGATATTTGGGTTTTGTTTGGCCAAATTGATCTATTTATCTTGCAATGGGAAGAGGTGCCCGGTAGTGGGTTCGATCTTACGGTGCTTGATCCCAGTGATAGAAAAGGAACCGACACATATGTAGCGTTGTTGCTAAGGATAAAAAGATGAGAACTATATCTACCGCCATATAGATAAACAGATCTTGTCTACATCATGTCATCGTTCTTATTGCATTACTCCGTTTTTTCATGAACTTAATACACTAGATGCATGCTGGATAGCGGTCGATGTGTGGAGTAATAGTAGTAGATGCAGGCAGGAGTCGGTCTACTAATCTTGGACATGATACCTATCTAATGATCATTACCTGGATATCGTGATGAGTATTTGAAGTTCTATCAATTTCCCAACAGTAATTTGTTTACCCACCATTTGTTATCTTTCTCGAGAGAAGCCACTAGTGATACCTATGGCCCCCGGGTCTTCTTTCTCATATATTTGCTTTGTGATCTATTTTATTTGCTCTTTTTATTCAGATCTATTAAACCAAAAATACTTTGCTGAACTTTATTTTATTTGCAATCTATTTATTCCATATGTTACAATTTTATCCCGTCATCACGCAATTTCTGGCGCCTTACCCCAAAAGGGATTGACAACCCCTTTAACACGCCGAGTTGCAAGGTGTTGTTATTCGTGTGCAGGGGCTGTTACATTGTGTTGCTTGGTTCTCCTGCTGGTTCGATAACCTTGGTTTCATTTACTAGGGAAATACCTACTGCCGCTGTGCGGCATCATCCCTTCCTCTTTGGGGAAATACCGACGTAGCTTCAAGCGACATGAGATCCACAAGGAACGTGGTCAATTTAAATAGTCAACATGGTGCCACGCAGACTATATGGCCGGTCAACAAAGTGCAAGCCGATGCTGAACAGTGAGCAAGTGACCATATAATCACCGCAAAATGTATATAGTGACCGTAATGAGCATATTCTGAAGTTCGGTGACTCTATTACGCTTCTCTCTGTAGGCCCTCCAAAACTACATCTCTACACGTTCTCGCATGTTAGATCTAACAACTATGCAATACAACACTACTACTACATTCTAACACAATAAATCATATGTGTTTTTATTTTTACTAGATATCATATTGTTACTTAATTACTCAGATTGCATACATTAAAACTGCCTTTGAAATGTATGCCCAATATCATCTACCGCGCAGGAAAAATCCCGTCCTTTCCTGTTTAATCGGGTTTGTATCGATGGATCGTGCAGAATAGCAAAACTATAGTACTAAGAGTGAAGCGCTCGCTTTTATAAATGTTCTAGCCCCTTTTGCCGACATGTGGGACATCAAGCTACCGGGTCCACGTGCCATACCGAAATACAGTGCAGAGCAGCAGGGGTGAAGCACCCCAGTCATGGCGCCGACGTAGTAATGAGCAATGAGGAGTCAAATCACAAAGCTGCACCTTTCCCGCAGTTAAATTGGAGGGACAAAGTAATAATAATGCTAAAAAAGAAGTTGGAGGGATGAACAACCATCATTTCACTCGTTGTTGAATCCGCTTCTCCCTCATCTTCTTCAAGTTAACCATGTGTTGCTTCTGTCATTGTTCTGCCTCATGTGGGATGCAGATCGGCTTGGTAAAGCACTGACACGTGGGACTGCATGTTAGCAAACCGCCAGGCCAACATACTCTAAAAATAAGAAACCTCTCCTGCCATCCGCGCGGCAAAATCACCTCCTTTTTACTAATCTTAGTTCTATAATTTTTTACATCAATATAATTGAGATTTGTATAGATAGAACACAGGAGCAAAACCAAGTGGTACAGTTAAGGGCGTCCACAATGTGTAGCCAAATGTGAAAATAGCTTTTGGCATCGATGGGAACCATTGTGGACGGTGATGTCAAAGCCAAAAAGATGGAACTGAAGCTCCCTGATTGATTGATTGATTGTTTGAAGGAATAGAAACATGAAACATCTCTCCTCTTTCTCCCGTGCTGGGACACATGTATAGTATATAGCACAGAGTCTACTCCCCTATCCCTTCTATCACAAATCACAAAGCGGTGAGGCATCAAATCACAAAGCAGTGAGGCGTCAATTCACAAAGCATGGATGAAGCAACCATCATTTCACTCTTCGCTGACTCCGCTTCTCCATCGTCTTCTTCGAGAAACCACCTCACCGCACTGAGCTGGACGAACGACGCTATTGTGTACTAGTAGTACTAGTATATTTACGCGTCCTTTGGTTCAATGGACTTATTGGATGCAAATAAGGCGGTTGTCTCGGCCTAGAGGCGACACTTGTGAACGACTTACTGTGGTCTCCCTCAATGGTGTTCTCCTTCAAACGCACTTCGCCAAACAACAATGTTCGAGATATCGTCGACGTCACCGCAATGGGGAAGGAAGTCAAAATGTTACTACCTCCATATTTTGTACACAAGGCCAATATGTCAAAATTACAATTTGCAAAAGGACACTAACACTAATCGAGGCAAAATTGATGGGGTTTGCCTCATAGTAGCAACCAAGGACATTAATATACCCTTGCATGCATGCAGAAGTGAGAAGGTTGGTTTGCATGGCGCTGCATTAATCAAGTGATGAGGAGTGAGATGGTTAGCTCTTTGGGCCTTGGAGAAAGAAATACACATTAATTGACACATCAAACGAGGATTTGTATCGATTAATCCCGTGAAGGAAAACCCCGCCTTTCTTTTTTAACACTAGTACTCCTAGTACGTACGTACTTATCCTGTTTGGGTTTAGGCCTTGCATTGCCATACCTCGCCACACATTTTTGCCAAGCTTGCCGAAAGTTTTCAAAATGAAAAGGAGGTACACTTGCACACGGCTGTCGCGGTCGCACCGCACCCTCACACGGTCGCTCCTGCACGCTGCAGTCGCACCGCACCCTCACACAGTCGCTCCTGCATGCCGCAAACCCAACCAAGGGAACACACCCTCACTGACATGTGCTACCACATGTGAACAAATCAAACTCAGCCATCCTACCGCTGACACATAATTTTTGTTCATACAGTATGTTTATCCAACCGCATGTTGGGGATGATCCATACGGCACATGCGGTGCTCTATTGGGGAAGAAGAAGAGGTGATGAAGAAGGGTTAGGAGAGGTAGGATATTCATCCAACCACCGGAAATGGTAGATTGACAAAAATGATGAAAGTTAGGTGACTTGCATAACAATATATGTTTTTACACATCTAAAGATCCCTAAAAACAACAACATAAAGAAAAACTATCATTGCTCATGGAACGAGACGGCCTCGTCGTCTTTGGCTGCCGGCGTGAACCAGCCGTAGCTGCCGACGTGTGTCTCCGCACCGTGGTTGTCCTCGGCCTCCAGCTACTCGTTCACGCGGAGCGTGCGAGCGCACTGCACGGACGAGAGCACCCCCCGGTTCAAGTCGAGGATGTCCGGTTCCGCCCACAGGAGGGCCCCGATTGCAGCGGCATCCGCACGCTCTGCGTTGAGTTGAGCCTCTACCACCCGGTTCAAGTCCAGGACGTCCGGTTCCACCTACAGGAGGGACTCGATGGCAGCGGCATCTGCGTGTTCCGCTTCGAGTTTGAGCCTCCGCCGCCCGGTTCATGTCCAGGACGTCCGGTTCCGCCTGTAGGAGGGCCTCGATGGCAGCGGCATCTGCGCGCTCCACATAAAGTTGAGCCTCCGCCGCCCAGTTCACATCCACGACATCCGGTTCCGCCTGCAGGAGAGCCTCGATGGCAGCGACATGCGTGCGCTCCGCGTCGAGTTGAGCCTCTGCCTCCCAGTCCTCCTTTAGTATCGCGAGGTTGAACCGTGATACGTCTCCAAAGTATCTATAATTTATGAAGTATGCATGCTATTATATTATCTGTTTTGGATGTTTATGGGCTTTACTAAACACTTTTATATTATTTTTGGGACTAACCTATTAACCGGAGACCCAGCCCAAATTGTTGTTTTCTTGCCTATTTCAGTGTTTTGAAGAAAAGGAATATCAAACGGAGTCCAAACGGAATGAAATCTTCGGGAGAGTTATTTTTGGAACGGAAGCAATCCAGGAGACTTGGAGTAGACGTCAGGGAAGCTTCGAGGAAGCCACGAGCCAGGGAGGCGCGCCCTACCCACTGGGTGCGCCCCCACCATCGCGGGCCCCTCGTGGCTCCCCTGACCGACTTCTTTCGCCTATATATGTCCAGATACCCTAAACACATCGAGGAGCAGATTAGATCGGGAGTTCCGCCGCCAGAAGCCTCCGTAGCCACGAAAAACCATTCTAGACCCGTTCCGGCACCCTACCAGAGGGGGGGGGTTCCCTCTCCGGTGGCCATCTTCATCATCCCGGCACTCTCCATGACGAGGAGGGAGTAGTTCACCCTCGGGGCTGAGGGTATGTACCAATAGCTATGTGTTTGATCTCTCTCTCTCTCTCTGTCTCTCTCTCTTTCTCTTTCTCTCTCTGTCTCTCTCGTGTTCTTGAGATGGTACTATCTTGATGTATCGCGAGATTTGCTATTACAGTTGGATCTTATGATGTTTCCCCCGCTCTACTCTCTTGTAATGGATTGAGTTTCCCTTTGAAGTGATTTTATCAGATTGAGTCATTAAGGATTTGAGAACACTTGATGTATGTCTTGCATGTGCTTATCTATGGTGACATTGGGATATTCATGTGATCCACTTGATGTATGTTTTGGTGATCAACTTGCGGGTTCCGCTCATGAACTTATGCATAGGGGTTGGCACACGTTTTCGTCTTGACTCTCCGGTAGAAACTTTGGGGCACTCTTTTAAGTACTGTCTATTGGTTGAATTGATGAATTTGAGATTGTTTGATGCATATCGTATAATCATACCTACGGATACTTGAGGTGATAATGGATTATCTAGGTGACATTAGGGTTTTGGTTGATATGTGTCTTAAGGTGTTATTCTAGTACAAACTCTTGAATAGATCAATCCAAAAGAATAACTTTGAGGTGTTTTCGTACCCTACAATAATCTCTTCGTTGGTTCTCCGCTATTAGTGACTTTGGAGTGACTCTTTGTTGCATGTTGAGGGATAGTTATATGATCCAATTATGTTATTATTGTTGAGAGACCTTGCACTAGTGAAAGTATGAACCCTGGGCCTTGTTTCCTAGCATTGCCATACCGTTTACGCTCACTTTTATCATTAGTTACCATGCTGTTTTTATATTTTCAGATTACAAAAACCTATATCTATCATCCATATTTCACTTGTATCACCATCTCTTTACCGAACTAGTGCACCTATACAATTTACCATTGTATTGGGTGTGTTGGGGACACAAGAGACTCTTTGTTATTTGGTTGCAGGGTTGCTTGAGAGAGACCGTCTTCATCCTACGCCTCCCACGGATTGACAAACCTTAGGTCATCCACTTGAGGGAAATTTGCTACTGTCCTACAAACCTCTGCACTTGGAGGCCCAACAACGTCTACAAGAAGAAGGTTGTGTAGTAGACATCAAGCTCTTTTCTGGCGCCATTGCCGGGGATGTTAGCGCTTCAAGGTATATCTTTAGATATTGCAATCGAATCTTTTTGTTTCTTGTTTTATCACTAATTTAGTCTATAAAAGAAAACTACAAAAAAATGGAATTAAGGATGCCTCATATGCTTCATCTTTTCAATGTCTTTCGTGAAAATAAGGATTCCGATAATTGTGCTCAAGTGCTAGCAGAAGAATGCATTAGAATATTTGGCACTAAATATTTGAATGATGAGCATGATTGCAACGTTGTTAGTATGAATTCCATGGATATCTATGATGCAAATGATATGCAAAACCAGAAGCTTGGGGATGCTATGTTTGATTAAGATGGTATTTTTTTGTCCCCCAAGTTTTGATGAGCAAATTTATTTTGATGATAGCATGCCTCCTATTTATGTTGATTATATTGATGAAAGTGGGTTTGGAAGAGTGTCAACTTTAGGAAGTAATGATCCCACTATATTGGAGGGTGTTGAATCTTATTGTGATAATTATGAAAGTGGGTTTGGAGAGTTCATGACTTTAGTTAATGTTAATCCCACTATTTTGGAAGAGTGTCAACTTTGCATACTTGTAGATCTTGAAAATAATGCTTTATGTGATGGTTATATTGTTGAATTCATTCATGATGCTACTGAAAATTATTATGATGGAGGAACATATGCTTGTAGGAATTGCAATAATATCAAGTTTCCTCTCTATGTGCTTAAAGTTCTGAAGTTATGCTTGTTTTGCCTTCCTATGTAGTTGATTATTGTTCCCATAAGTTGTTTGCCCACAAAATCCCTATGCATAGGAAGTGGGTTAGACTTAAATGTGCTAGTCATATTCTTCATGATGCTCTCTTTATATTTCAATTCTTATCTTTTATGTGAGCATCATTGAAGTCATCATGCCTAGCTAGGGGCGTTAAACGATAGCGCTTGTTGGGAGCCAACCCAATTTTATTTTTATTCTTTCCTGTTTTCTCATGTTTAGTAATAAATAATTCATCTAGCCTCTGTTTAGATGTGCTTTTATGCTTTTAATTAGTGTTTGTGCCAAGTAGAACCTTTGGGAAGACTTGGGAAAAGTCTTTGCGATCTTGCTGTAAAAAACAGAAACTTTAGCGCTCACGAGATTTGCTGCCTTTTTTTAATGGAGCGTGATATTTAGTTAATTCTTTTTTCAGATGATTAATAGACAAATTATTCACGTCCAGCAATTTATTTTAGAATTTTTGGGGTTCCAGAAGTATTCGAAACCTACAGATTACTACAGACTGTTCTATTTTTGACAGATTCTGTCTTCCGTGTGTTGTTTGCTTATTTTGATGATTCTATGGCTAGTAATAGAGTTTATGAACCATAGAAAAGTTGGAATACAGTAGGTTTAACACCAATATAAATAAAGAATGAGTTCATTACAGTACCTTGAAGGGGTGGTTTGTATTCTTTTACTAACGGAGCTCATGAGTTTTCTGTTAAGTTTTGGGTTGTGAAGTTTTCAAGTTTTGGGTAAAGATTCGATGGACTATGGAATAAGGAGTGGCAAGAGCCTAATCTTGGGGATGCCCAAGGCACCCCAAGGTAAAATTCAAGGAAAATCAAGAGCCTAAGCTTGGGGATGCCCCGGAAGGCATCCCCTCTTTCGTCTTCGTTCATCGGTAACTTTACTTGGAGCTATATTTTTATTCACCACATGATATGTGTTTTGCTTGGAGCGTCAATTTATTTTGTTAGGATTTGATTTATGTTATTTAGGACAATGTTTTGCATCTTTTATTTCAATAAAAGTGGCATTGATAGCCTTTACTATGCCTATTTTACAAGTCTTCATGTTGCTGTTTGAAAACAGAAAGTTTACCACTGTTGGAAAAAATCCCTAGAAAAGTCAGAATGTGATAAAATGTTGAAACCTTTTGCATAATAAGCTCTGATAAATTTAATACAGTGGGAATTTTCTTTCATAATTTTTGGAGATAGGGAAGTATGGATCTTGTTGCATTCTTTACAGACTGTCCTGTTTAGGCAGATTGCTGTTATGTTTGCATATATTTGCTTCTTTAATGATTCTATTTGAGGATATGACTATTAAATATGCAGAGGCATTTAGTATGCAATGTTGAATAATAATTTTAGTGATTTGCTACAGTAGAGTATGATAGGGTGTTTGCATTGGTTTATACTAACTTATCTCACGAGTCCTTGTTGAGTTTTGTGTGGATGAAACTTTTGAGATTTAGGGAGACCGTGATATGAGAGGAATTAAGGAGACACAAAAGCTTAAGCTTGGGGATTACCAAGCCATCCCAAGATAATATTTCAAGAAGTCTCAAGTGTCTAAGCTTGTGGATGCCCCGGTTGGCATCCCACCTTTCTTCTTCAACAACTATCGGTTAATATCGGGTGATCCTAAGTTTTTGCTTCTTCACATGATGTTGCTATTCTTAGATGTCATTTTATTTTGTTTTTCTTGCTGTTTGAATAAATTTTCAAGATCTGAAATTATTAAATGGGAGAGTCTTCACATAGCTAAATAATTATTTAACTAATCATTGATCTTCACTTATATCTTTCGGAGTAGTTTGTTATTCATTCACGTGCTTCACTTATATCCTATGAGTAAATAGTTGAATGAATTGAATATAATAAATATGAAATTATATATGTTTCATATGCTTATCCCATGGGGAGTAATGACTTCACATATAAGAAGTAGAGGTGGTAAATTTATTGAAGGTTAGCAAACATTGTATTGGTCACTTGAACAATTCATGAAAGAATATTGAGGGAAGAGAGATTTCACATATAAATATACTATCTTGGACATCTTTTGTAATTGTGAGCACTCATTAAAATATGACATGTTAAAAGGTAGATGTTGGACAAGCAAGACAACGTAATGGGTTATGTTTTCTTATATCTGAAATAAAGTATATTGTCATGGATCATTCAACATGCTGAGCTTGCCTTTCCCCCTCATGCTAGCCAAATTCTTTGCACCAAGTAGAGATACTGCTTGTGCTTCCAAACATCCCTTAAACCAGTATTGCCATGAGAGTCCACCATACCTACCTATGGATTGAGTAAGATCCTTCAAGCAAGTTGTCATCGGTGCATGCAATAAAAATTGCTCTCTAAATATGTATGATCTATTAGTGTGGAGAAAATAAGCTTTATACGATCTTGTGATTTGGAAGCAATAAAAGCGACGGACTGCATAATAAAGGTCCTATCACAAGTGGCAATATAAAGTGACGTTCTTTCGCTTTAAGATTTTGTGCATCCAACTATAAAAGCACATGACAGCCTATGCTTCCCTCTGCGAAGGGCCTATCTTTTATTCTTGTCTTATACCTTATGCAAGAGTCATGGTGATCTTCACCTTTCCTTTTTACATTTTATCCTTTGCCAAGCACATTGTGTTGGAAAGATCCCGATATATATATATATATCCAATTGGATGTAACGCATCATGAACTACTATTGTTGACATTACCCTTGAGGTAAAAGGTTGGGAGGCAAATCTATAAGCGCCTATCTTTCTCTATGTCTGATTAAAACTTTGAACCCATAAATATTACGTGAGTGTTAGCAATTGTGAAAGACTAAATGATAGTTGAGTATGTGAAGTTTGCTGAATCAAAGCTCTGACATAGACCCTTCTTGAAAATAAGATGAATTGTAATTGTTTGATGACTAATAACACAATTTGTTAGTTTTCAAGAAAGTTTATGATCTATACTTTAACATGTGAATAGCTTGTTACTTGATCATGAGGAGTCCTAGGAGTTGATCTACTATTATGATATATAATGATGCTAGAACAGGTGATTGAAATTACCATTGATCAAACTTGTGCACCTGCTAGCATTCACACTTCATAAAGTCTTTCTTTTATCATTTACCTACTCGAGGACGAGCAGGAATTAAGCTTGGGGATGCTAATACGTCTCCAACGTATCTATAATTTATGAAGTATTCATGCTATTATATTATCTGTTTTGGATGTTTATGGTATTTACTAAACACTTTTATATTATTTTTGGGACTAACCTATTAACCGGAGGCCCAACCCAAATTGTTGTTTTCTTGCCTATTTCAGTGTTTCGAAGAAAAGGAATATCAAACGGAGTCCAAATGGAATGAAACCTTGGGAGAGTTATTTTTGGAACGGAAGCAATCCAGGAGACTTGGAGTAGACATCGGGGAAGCTTCAAGGAAGCCACGAGGCAGGGAGGCACGCCCTACCCCCTGGGCGCGCCCCCACCCTCGTGGGCCCCTCGTGGCTCCCCTAACCGACTTCTTTTGCCTATATATGTCCATATACCCTAAAAACATCGGGGAGGAGAACAGATTGGGAGTTCCGCCGCCAGAAGCCTCTGTAGCCACCGAAAACCAATCTAGACCCGTTCTAGCACCCTGCCGGAGGGGGGGGATCCCTCTCCAGTGGCCATCTTCATCATCCCGGCGCTCTCCATGACGAGGAGGGAGTAGTTCACCCTCGGGGCTAAGGGTATGTACCAGTAGCTATGTGTTTGATCTCTCTCTCTCTCTCTCGTGTTCTTGAGATGGTACGATCTTGATGTATCGCGAGCTTTGCTATTATAGTTGGATCTTATCATGTCTCTCCCCCTCTAGTCTCTTGTAATGGATTGAATTTTCCCTTTGAAGTGATCTTATCAGATTGAGTCTTTAAGGATTTGAGAACACATGATGTATGTCTTGCATGTGCTTATCTGTGGTGACATTGGGATATTCATGTGATCCACATGATGTATGTTTTGGTGATCAACTTGCGGGTTCCGCTCGTGAACTTATGCATAGGGGTTGGCAACGTTTTCGTTTTGACTCTCCGGTAGAAACTTTGGGGCACTCTTTTAAGTACTTTGTGTTGGTTGAATAGATGAATCTGAGATTGTTTGATGCATATCGTATAATCATACCCATGGATACTTGAGGTGACATTGGAGTATCTTGGTGACATTAGGGTTTTGGTTGATATGTGTCTTAAGGTGTTATTCTAGTACGAACTCTTGAATAGATCGATCCAAAAGAATAACTTTGAGGTGGTTTCATACCCTACAATAATCTCTTCGTTTGTTCTCCGCTATTAGTGACTTTGGAGTGATTCTTTGTTGCATGTTGAGGGATAGTTATTTGATCCAATTATGTTATTATTGTTGAGAAAACTTGCACTAGTGAAAGTATGAACCCTAGGCCTTGTTTCCTAGCATTGCAATACGTTTATGCTCACTTTTATCATTAGTTACCTTGCTGTTTTTATATTTTCAGATCACAAAAACCTATATCTATCATCCATATTGCACTTGTATCGCCATCTCTTCACCCAACTAGTGGACCTATACAATTTACCATTGTATTGGGTGTGTTGGGGACACATGAGACTCTTTGTTATTTGGTTGCAGGGTTGCTTGAGAGAGACCATCTTCATCCTACGCCTCCCACAGATTGATAAACCTCAGGTCATCCACTTGAGGGAAATTTGCTACTGTCCAACAAACCTCTGCACTTGGAGGCCCAACAACGTCTACAAGAAGAAGGTTGTGAGTAGACATCAAACCGCTGGTCCGCCTGCACCGTGGGGGACCCGTACGCTAGCATGAAGTCGATGTCCATCGTCTCATACCCATCGGGGTCTTCTGCGCCGTGACCTCTGCCATTGTGACACCCCGAGTCCGACGCGCCAGGTATCTTCCAGTTATTCACTGTTGTTTCCTTGTCATTCACTTGCGTGTTGCATTGTGTCTTGTCATCATGTGCATTGCATCATCATGTTTTCAAAACTTGCATCCATCTGGGTCTCTCAGTTCTTTCTATTGTCCGTTCTGAGCCCAATCACACTCGCATGTGCCCGTGGCATGTCTGGAATATTTTTTATAAGTGGCCAGAAAATGTTCTCCAAATGGGATGAAAGTTTGCACGTGGTGTTGTTATGTTGTTAGTAGGTAGCCTGCCAAGTTTCATCGCATTCGGAGTCTGTTTGACGCCCCAACGGTTAACTATAGCAGCATTGTAGCCGGTCTAACGTCGGACGTTTTCGGTCTCCGGAAACGGTTGCCGGGTTGTACTTCTCTTCTCTCCTCTCAGTCTATGGCCCTCTACACAACCCACTAGCCCACCTCTGCTACCCCTCTCCGTTTTGGACCGCCAGATGGCGATCGAACGGTCCGAAAACGGACCAAAACCCCCTCTCCTTGCCCATTCCTATAAATGGATACTCTCGCCTCCAATTATTGAAACCCTAGCCATCACCCCTCGTTTTCCATGCCCTCCACGGTGCCACCGCCACTTGGCACCTCCTCTTCCACCTCCCAGCCGCCGCACCCCGCGCAGTACATCCGGGGCCCGTCCGGGCCCGTACGCCGCCGCTTCGCTGCAGTGCCCGCAGCCACAGGAGGAGGCCGAGCTCCTCTCTCCGTCCAGCCCCGCCACTGGCCAGCAAGCCACCGGAGTCGCCGTCGGCGACCACATCTAGGCCAGGCCGCCCCTCGACCCTCTCCCTCCTTTCCTCTTCCCCATCCTCTAACTCACCTCGCTGGCTCTCTCTTTCTCTCCCACAGGTAACATCACGCCCCACCACCATTCATCCGGCACTCTGCCTCGCCGTCGGCCTGCTCTGGCCAGATCCGGGCCAGGCGACCCGGATCCGAGCTCCACCACCGCAGATCCAACCTTCCTTCGCCTCCCTGACCGGACCCGCCATCCCATGTCGCCGTTGACCGCTGGAACCGCCGCCGCTGCTTTCCCGTGCAAAAGGAGGACGAGCCCCTTGCCCTCGTGCCTCCTCTGCTCGGACGCGCATGGGACTGCGTCGCCCGATCAAGCCGGCCCTTGTGCTCCCTGGGCCTCCTCCTCTCGCATGGGATACTAGCACATATATTCCAGCAAGTTCCACATATATTCCAGCAAGTTCCACTTTGCTGATTTTACTCTGATGCTTAAGGTTTTCCCGTTATATCTACACTATGATCTGTGTAGCTGCTTTGTGTCCCACTAGCAGTAGTCCACTCTTGAAGCTAAACACTGCAATGACTTACAAAATTGGCACCAAGGCATTGAGTGCCATTCTGGATGCAATGAAACTCATACGCTCCCCACATGTTGATTCTTGTATAGAATATGATCCTAATGACTATTCTAACCTCGAGGAGTCAAAGGCAGATGGCTTGCCCTATTCACCCATCAAGGTGCCTGTTCTAATTGGGCAATGTTTTATTGATTGCCGGTATCTTGCATATGTTGTCTTGCATTTCTTCTACTTTGTTGCACCGCCATCTGCTTAGTTTACTCATCATATATGTCGAGATGCCATGCCCATCCATTATCAATACATATTCCATCTGTCATCATACCATGTTTTTCCACTCAAATGCTGTTCTGGTGCATCAGACATAAAAAAGGAAGAGGGTGATTGCCAAACCTGAAGGAGCACCAGCAAAGTCCTTGAAAAACGTGGTGGTGCCGGAGAAATCAGACAGCACCCCACTTATATGGGTTGTACAACCAGTGACACAAAACGTAGGACCGACTCTAGCAGACTGTACCCATACTTCACAGGCCACACCATGAGCCCCGCCACACAGGACCTGCACTCCAGCAAAAGGTATACCAATTTCATTTTCCATAGCACTAGTTGTACCATAGAAAAATCCCACTCCTGCAAAAAGTACAACAAGTCCACCGCCCGAAGACCTATCCCAACTGCAGAGACGGCCAATTCCTACAGATTGGAACCCCATTCCATTTATTCCCAGTTTAAAAGACCATGCTTTCAATGTTGTTAGGGACTACGTGCATATATTCCCATCATGGGAAGATTATTGTGAAGACAAACACCATTTTCACATCTTCCTGTCCAACTTACGTGTAAGTGCTATTATTCATGGTTATTATTTTCCTATGTTCTGCTGATTTAACACATCGATGATTTACATTACATTGTTGTAACTAGGTGAGGGTCAATCTGGATAGTCATGACGAGCAAAGCTTGCTTGTGCTTTTCAAGGAAGCATTGCAGCAGTATCGCTGTTACCTGAGGAAATCACACTTTGATGGAAAGTCTATAAACGAATTTCTGGTGAAGTATCCTGTGCTAAATTTAGAAGACATTGAATGGAAAAACCATGTTATGAACTGGTCTCGTTCCCAGGATAAGGTACTGTCTATAAAATCACATGACAATTTGAACTTCTACCTTTCTGCATGTCCCTTATGGATCTTTTTTGCAGGAAATTTTCTCAAAGAAGAATTCCGGTTTGACAAGAACGACAGGATATCGCAAATATGCTGCCCGCTGCTTTGCTCTTGTTAGTACATGTTGTCCTGTATCACTGTACTTGCATACATACCTGGTTCATTATGTGACAGCAGTATGCATGATAGCTTGCTTATCAATTGTTCGCTCCAAATTATCTGATCTGTATGAATGTTACAGTAGTGTATAATATATCCAATGCCAATGTTTTTTAGCTCTGCATTGTTCTTGTAAGTACATGTTGTCCTTTATCAATGTACTTATAATGACAGGTAGTTGTTCATGTACCATCACTCTGGCCCCCCCCATCACTCTTCAGTACCAACCTTATAATGACAGGTAGTTGTTCATGTACCAACTCTGAGCATGGAACTAAAAGACGTTCGAGCCTAGCTTGCAGACTCTGAGAAGGAGAATAAGCGGCTTCGATGCGACATTTTTCAGTAAGTGCTTCAACAAATCCTTTGGAAGGAGTTCGGCGGAGAAGCCGGCTAACAGCGTTATGTCTGTAGGTATGCTAACGGGTCGTCCCGTGGAGGAAATGCCCGGGTCTACGAGTGATCTTCTATCCGAGCTCTCACAACTGCACGAACAAGTTCGGTAGGTGATGCAAAGTGTTGCCCAGGCCTTGTGTCCATCTGTCTCCTTGCCAGAAGGCATTGCAGAGCTTACGGAGAAGCTCAAGGGAGCACGGCGGTGCTTCTGATTATGGAAGATATCGGCCTGCCATCAAGGTGCCAGGGAAGCCCGGGCCATGGTGAAGACGCGGTATACCAAGGCTGACCCAAATCACATGGCCGAGGTCGGACCTGTGGGGCCCGACGAAAAAGAGATTCCCGTTATCTGAGTTTATGGGCAAGTAGAATTAGCCGCAAAGTATTCCCAACAGGATTATAAGCTAGACTGCCTGTTGGATGGTATAGAAGAGGAATTAAGTCAGTCTGCATGACTATGTAATTAAAGTGACATGTATAATGCCTTCTAGCCGGATTGTAGATCATTTGTCATGGCGGACCTTTTCGCTTCAACCTCGGGACCCGATAGTCGAGAGTGTATCCGAATACCTGCTCAGTTATATAAGAACCGGGGTATGCGTGGAGACCAGGCGTAGGGGTCATTAGTGCTTGAACAGGCAAGTGCCCAACTAGTTATGTTGTATTACATGGGTAGCAAGAAACATCTTCCCGAGAGAATAGCTCCGTTAAGGGTTCCTTTTCCTGGGTATGCATGCCCTAAAGTGCGTGTCCGGACTGCGATAGGAAACGCAGGAAAAAACATCTGGGGGCACACATGGAAAATAAATAAAAATCATCTTTTGTTCGTCGACCGAATATTCCTTAAGAACGCTAGCTTTCGGCCTCACCCAATCTGAGGTACACATCCGGCTGACCTGGCAGTAACAATCGCAGAGGTGCTCCCCTTATGCCCTAGCCGAATTAACGGGAACGTAGGGCATAAATACAAGAGCTATGCAACCTAGCTTGGCCAAAACTTAAGTCATATCGATGTATATAATGGCGGGAAAAAGGGTACATGCGGAAGTATAGCACATGTGCGGGGCATGAGGCCTAGATAAATAACTATACTTCTGTGAAAGAAGCCCCCAAGTATGATGAGCGTGGCTAGTGCATCTATAATGTGCAAGCGCGGCACAAGTTGGCCCTTGAAGGCCTAGAGAAGGAATGAAAGAAATAGAGAAAGAAAAAAAAAGACAGATAATGTATATGCAAAAAATGGACAGAGGAAGGGGACAAACATAGGGTCCGGCGCTAGGCATAGAATCTTCGGAGTCTGGCCGTGTTCCATGGGTTCGGCTCGAGTCGATTAGTCGATGCATCCCGCAGTCGGTACGCTCCACCAGTCAGAACGTGGTCAATAATGAAGGGACCTTCCCATTTGGGCTCAAGCTTGTTCTTTTGCTTATCCAGCAGGCGTAGAACTAGTTTGCCAACGTTATAAGTTTTGGCACGTACTTCTCTGCTTTGGTATCTGCGAGCCTGTTGCTGATAAAATGCGGAACGGGCTTTTGCTACGTCGCGCTCCTCCTCCAGGGTGTCCAAACTGTCCTGCCGATTGAGCTCGGCTTCTCTTTCTTCGTACATGCGCACTCGAGGTGAGTCATGAATAATGTCACAAGGCAAGACTGCCTCTGGGCCGTACACCATAAAGAAGGGTGTATATCCGGTACTACGATTCGGCGTGGTCTGCAGCCCCTAGAGTATGGAGTCAAGCTCCTCTACCCAGTGCGTGCTAGACTCCGCTACGGAACGCACTAATCTGGGTTTAATGCCGCTCATTATAAGACCGTTTGCTCGCTCAACTTGGCCGTTGGTTTGTGGGTGGTAACTGAAGCATAATCGAGCTTGATGCCCATTTTGCTGCACCAGAGTTTTACCTCATCGGCCGTGAAGTTCATGCCGTTGTCAGTGATGATGCTGTGGGGACGCCATAACAGTGTACGGCCCCGGATATGAAGTCTATCACCGGTCTTGATTCGGCTGTTTTAACAGGTTTGGCCTCTATCCATTTGGTGAATTTATCCACCATGACCAGTAAGTATTTTTTCTTGTAGGTTCCCCCTTTAAGGGGTCCAACCATGTCGAGCCCCCAGACCACGAAGGGCCACGTAATGGGGATTGTTTGGAGGGCGGTGGGTGGCATGTGGCTTTGATTTGCAAAGAGCTGGCAACCGGTGCAACGTTGGACCAAGTCCTGTGCATCTGCCCGGGCCGTTGGCCAATAGAATCCTGTACGGAAGGCCTTGCTTACAAGAGCCCGGGTAGCAGCGTGGTGACCGCCGAGTCCGGCATGAGTTTCTGCCAAAAGGTTCTGCACTTCCTCTTCGGAGATGCACCTTTGAAGGACTCCGGTAGTGCTTTTTTGGTACAATTCTCCCTCATGGACCCTGTAGGCCTTCGATCGCCGCACTATCCAGCGTGCCTCATTTTGGTCCTCCGGAAGTTCCTGTCTAGTTAGGTAGGCCAGGAATGGTTCTGTCCACGGGGAAATGATGGCCATTATTTCATGGGTTGAAGGTGTTATTTCCGTGGCAGAGCCTCTGATTGTGTGAGAGTGTTCGGTATCGGGTATTTTGGCCCGGTCTGGACTGTTGTTACAGGTGTCCCCTTCCCATACTACGGATGGCTTGAACAGCCTCTCCAGAAATATGTTGGGGGGGACCGCATCGCGTTTTGCACCGATGCGGGCGAGGATATCCGCTGCCTGATTGTTTTCCCGAGCCACATGGTGAAATTCAAGCCCCTCGAACCAAGCTGACATTTTTAGGACGGCATTTCTATAGGCCGCCATTTTCGGATCCTTGGCATCGAAGTCTCCATTTATTTGGGATATTGCGAGGTTTGAATCCCCACGCACCTCCATGCGTTGAATGCCCATGGAGACTGCCATCCGAAGACCATGCAACAGAGCTTCGTATTCGGCTGCGTTGTTGGAGTCTGTATACAATATTTGCAGTACATACTGAACGGTATCTCCGGTTGGGGACGTCAGGACGACGCCAGCCCCTAGACCAGCCAACATTTTAGAACCGTTGAAGTGCATGATCCAATTGGAGTATGCGCCATACTCTTTAGGGAGTTCGGCCTCCGTCCATTCAGCGACAAAGTTGGCCAATACTTGTGACTTAATGGCTCGCCGAGGTATGTATGTTATGTCGAATGGGAGGAGCTCAATGGACCATTTGGCAATCCGGCCTATAGCGTCGCGGTTGTTTATAATATCATTAAGTGGCACTTCCGAGGCTACTGTAATCGAACACTCTTGAAAGTAGTGTCGCAGCTTCCGGGATGCCATGAATACCGCATAAGCTATCTTTTGATAATGTCGGTACCATGATTTGCATGGAGTGAGGACAGTGGATACATAGTATACTGGGTTTTGAAGAGGGAATTTATGTCCGTCAGCTTCTTGTTCGACGACGAGCACTGCACTTACAACTTGATGAGTTACCGCAATGTACAACAGCATTGGTTCGCCGATGTTTGGCGCGGCCAGGATTGGGTTGGTTGCCAAAATGGCTTTTATTTCTTCCAATCCGGCTGTGGCAGCATCCATCCACTAGAGGTGTTCGGTGCGCCGAAGGAGGTGATAAAGGGGTAAAGCCTTTTCTCCTAAGTGGGAGATAAAGCGGCTGAGAGCCGCCACACATCCAGTCAATTTCTAGATTTGTTTGAGGTCCGTTGGGATAGCCAACTGTGAAAGAGCTCGGATTTTGGCCAGATTAGCTTCAATCCCTCTACTGAAGACAATGAAGCCCAAGAGCTTTCCTGCTGGTACGCCGAAAATGCATTTTTCCGGATTGAGCTTGATGTCGTATGTTCGGAGGTTGTCGAATGTGAGCCTCAAGTCGTCTATTAGAGAGTCGACGTGTTTGGTTTTAATGACCACATCGTCTACATATGCCTCTACTGTTTTGCCGATCTATTTCTCCAGACAAGTCTGGATCATGTGCTGATATGTTGTGCCGGCGTTTTTGAGCCCAAAAGGCATTGTGTTGAAACAAAAGGGGCCGTATGGTGTTATAAATGCCGTTGCGGCTTGGTCGGATTCCGCCATCTTGATTTGGTGGTAGCCGGAGTATGCGTCGAGGAAACACAATGACTCGTGTCCTGCGGTAGCATCAATAATTTGATCAATGCGGGGGAGGGGGAAGGGATCCTTTGGGCAAGCCTTGTTGCGGTCCGTGAAATCGACGCATAGGCTCCAGGATTTGTCCTTCTTTGGTACCATCACCAGGTTTGCTAGCCAATCTGGGTGTTTTATCTCTCTGATGAATCCGGCCTCCAATAACTTGGCTAGTTCCTGTCCCATGGCCTGTCTCTTAGGTTCAGAGAAACGCCGAAGAGCCTGCTTGACTGGGTTGAATCCCTTTAGGATATTGAGACTATGCTCGGCCAGCCTGCGTGGGATTCCTAGCATGTCTGAGGGGTGCCAAGCGAATATGTCCCAATTCTAGCGCAGGAAATCTCGTACTGCGGCGTCCACGGCAGGGCTTAACTGTTCCCCTATGGAGGCTGTTTTTGTAGGGTCCGTTGGGTGGACTTGGAATTTGACTATTTCATCCGCTGGTTTGAAAGAGGTGGACTTGGATCTCTTGTCGAGTATTACGTCGTCCCTGTCCACCGTGGAGCGTAGCGCCATTAATTCCTAGGCCGAAAGGGCCTCGGATAATGCTTCGAGGGCCAATGCGGCTGTTTTGTTTTCGGCGCGGAGTGCTATGCCCGGATCACTAGCGAGGGTGATGATTCCGTTGGGCCTAGGCATTTTGAGCTTCATGTACCCATAATGGGGTATGGCTTGGAAGGTCGTGAATGCCTCCCGCCCTAAAAGGGCGTGATATCCATACTGAACGGGGCCACTTGGAATGTAATTTCTTCAGACCTATAGTTCTCCGGAGTGCCGAATACCACATCTAGTGTGATTTTCCCAGCACAGCGTGCTTCCCGACTGGGGATGATTCCTCTGAAGGTTGTGCTGCTTTGCGCAACACGGTTCTAGTCTATTTCCATTTTTTGAAGGGTTTCCTCATAGCTGAGGTTTAATCCACTGCCGCCGTCCATGAGTACTTTGGTGAGTCGAAAGCCGTCCACAATTGGACTGAGGACCAGTGCAGCTGGTGCTTGGGTAGTTCGGAATTTAGGTTCGTCACTGGCATTGAAGGTAATAGCCGTGTCACTCCATGGATTCATTGCTGCCACGTGGCAAATTTCGGCGAGGCTGCAGAGTGTTCGCTTGCGCCTATTGTTAGATGCGAAGGTTTCAAAAACTGTTAATACCGTATTGTTATCTATGGGATGGTGCTATGTGGTATTCGGGATAAGAAGATCCTCGCCACTTTTGGCCACCTGCCGGAGTAGCCAACATGCTCTAAGGCTGTGTGTTGGTATGGTATCCGCTGTACTAAGAATTTTGCAGAGTCCGTTAAGCCATCCCTCTAGTATGGTTCCATGCCCTGTAGAGGGTTTTGTTTTCTTTGCAACTAGCACAGGTGTCTTATGATAGTGCACCCTTTTACTTCGGACTGGGTGTATATTCGGAGCCGGATTATCCCAAAATTTCAATTGGGTTTTCCAGGCGCTTTCCGTCGCACAGTACTTTCGTACTATGGACGCCAAATTAGCGAAGCGTGATATGTCACGGTGACTTAAGGCATTAAGGATTCCCTTGTCCGTCCAATTATTGCAGAAAAGTGAGATTGCATCTTCCTCACGACAGTCCTTAATCTTGTTCATCACAAGGAGGAATCTGGCCCAATAATGATGTACTGTTTCATGGGGATCTTGCCGGATGTGGGAAAGATCATTTATGTCTAGGTGGGTGGGTGGATTTGAGTCTGAATCCCTACCCGATCTGAGACCCAGGGGCCGAGGAGTTTCCAATCTTGGAAGTTTGGGTTCCGGAGTGCTGCCCGATAAGTCTGGCCCGCTGCCTGATTCTAGGTTCAGGGCTTGGGTGATGTCCTCCCGTAAGCGGGTATCCGGCTCGGAGAGCTTGGGAATCCGGACATAGTTAGTCATCAAAATAGAGGAAGAATTGCCGCACTGTTCCTCCACCACCGCAACGTGATGCGTGACCGATGGAGAGTTAATCTCCCTTTGATCGGGTTTAAGCCCAATCCGATCATAGTCTATAGCGACTCCCAAGGTAGCGATGCGATCCAAGAGCTCGTTTAGGGAAGAGAGCTCCATTGGATCCATCTGCTTGGCGAATTCCGAGCCGACATGGAGGCTGTTTTTGATGACCCGAGAAGTCATCGTCGGTGCTGCGGCCGAACAGGCGGTCATGACGAAACTGCCTAGCCGGAGAGTTTGGCCGACAGCCAGAGCTCCCCCAGTGGTAATGTTGTTTTTAACAACGAGATGAGGCATCCTTCCTTACGTCGACGTCACAGAGGAACTCTCAATGAAAGCACCAATGTCGGTGTCAAAACCGGCGGATCTCGGGTAGGGGGTCCCGAACTGTGCATCTAAGGCGGATGGTAACAGGAGGCAGGGGACATGATGTTTTCCCAGGTTCGGGCCCTCTTGATGGAGGTAAAACCCTATGTCCTGCTTGATTTATTCTTGATGATATGGGTATTACAAGAGTTGATATACCACGAGATCAGAGAGGCTAAACCCTAGAAGCTAGCCTATGGTATGATTGTATGTTGTCCTGCGGACTAAAACCCTCCGGTTTATATAAACACCCGAGGGGGCTAGGGTTACACAAGGTCGGTTACAAAGGAGGAGATATACATATCCGTATTGCCTAGCTTGCCTTCCACGCCAAGTAGAGTCCCATCCGGACACGGGACGAAGTCTTCAATCTTTTATCTTCATAGTCCAACAGTCCGGCCGAAGGATATAATCCGGCTGTCCGGATACCCCCTAATCCAGGACTCCCTCAGGGGGGAATAAAGAGGCTCAAAGCAGGCCTCACTCATTATTCATCCAAATTGGGGGAATTAGCGCTTCCGCGAAGAAGGATAACCAGGGAGAAGAATCTGAAATTCCCTCTCCCCAAGGAAGGAAGAGGACCACCTCTGAAGACCCGGAAACAAAGGTTTCCAAACGGGGGAAGAAATCTTCGCCAGAGGGTCCTGCCTCGGAAGGTACCCTTGTCGCACAATGCCCGCATGGGAGTCAACCCTCCACCGATCCGTAAGTAAACAAAAAGTACTTAATAGTAAAAATATCCTACATTACTTCTGAATACAATAACCGAAGCATGTATCTTGTAGTTCGGATCGTAGCCCTTCTCGACAGAGTTCGTCTTCGGGGGATCTTCTTCCGGAGATGATGGAGAGCAAAACACCTCCCCGTGCCACCCCGCCTCATGAGGTGGGCGACCCTGAAGTGTCGTCACGGAGGGTTTCTCCTGACCCGCCAAGGCCAGAGGGTAATCCTTCAGCCACCCGAAGTCCTCAGTATTCGGCTCCTAAAGAGAGCAACAGAAAGAGTCCGGAACCGTCCGGTGTGCGATCGGACGCACTAAAGGATCTTCTAGAGCAAGCGGCCATCTCAGAAGTGCATTGTATGCTAATGGGTACGGTGATTGAGAGGATTTCATCCGCCGAAAGCGGGTTGCATGAAGCTTTTATGAGTCTGCTGAAAGGCTTTGAGGTACGTGAAATAGTGTATGTTTTTGACAGTACTGCACATGTTAGGTGTGCCCTATGCAGATAGTTGCCCCTGAGACTCTGGTTGCCATTGAGAACGGCGGCAAACAGAGGATCATAGCCCCAGGTAATAATTAGGCCACCTTCATGTGCAGGTGGCTGAAGGTCCGGTGGCTAGCCGGACTGGTGAGTTTGCCGAGCTGAAGCGGCAACTTGATGCGGCAGATGCCGACATCATGCTTGTTAACAAGCGGCTCGACGAGGCACAGGGTATGTGATTTCTCTGGTGATCAACACATAGTAAGAGGAGCATGATGCTAGTATCTTTAATATATTGTGACTGCAGATGGAGCTGTCACCATGGAGACCCTTCGGGCGGAACTTGCCCGAGCCAAGGAACAAGCCAGAAATAGTGATGCGGCCGCTCTAAAGGCGGTCGAAGAGCTAAGGGCTGAAGAGGCTGCGCATTGCCAAAGCAAGGAAAAAATAGCCAAGATGGCCGTTGAGTTGAAAGATGCCGCCGACCGTTACCAGCTTCTTGAAAAAGAAAGCCGAGTGAAGGCGACGGACCTGGAGAAGGCCATGGTAGCAGCCAAGGAAGGCCGCGAGTTAAAACCAGAGAGGCGATGGAGGAGCTGCGTCAAGCTGGAGATATCACGACTGGGAAGCCCTTTTTGTTGCGGACGAAGTTCAGAGATCTGAAGTACGCCCCTCCTGATCAACTATGGAGTTCTATAGACGCGTACGTGGATTTGGCAGCCAGTGCCGCTGATGCAGCCGAGTACTTCAAGGATCAAAAAGATCATGAAGTGGAAAGGCTATTTTGGTCACAGTTCCATGTTCCTGTGCGTCCGCTGCTGTTAAATGAGCGAATGGCTGAGTGGGCCGAGCTCCATAGGTTGTCCGGGCTTGCCATGAGGTCTGTTGTGGATCATCTGTGGCCGGAAGGGCTAAGGCCGAATAGTTATTTTAACTTAGCGCAACAGTTCCTTGGTGTTGTGCCGCAGATCGACGCTATGAAGAGGTCGGCGTGCATAGAGGGTGCGTGTATGGCACTTGCCCGTGTCAAGACATACTGGGCAGAGATGGAGGCCACCACTATTGCAACCCGGAGTTCGGTCGTAGGCCGAGTATCTGCGGAGCACTACTTTGAAGAAGTCCTTGAAGGCGCTCATTCAATAGAGGCTCAGTTCTCGAAGAATATTATGTTCTAGTGACATGTATTCCCATTGTAAAAACAATGTTTTATTGAATTATAAAGGCTGTGTTTATACTTTTGCCTGGAAGTATTATGATGCCTCATGTGCGGCCGTTTATGTATATATGTATATAACCTGAAAGTTTGCAGTCGTCGGGTTCAGCCCCCACGCATATAATGCGGGGGTGTTCGCAAAAAACATGTATTCACACTTGATCCAACGTCTTGGTCCGTTAAGGAGGTGGTAGCACAGCGAATGAGGCAATCGGACTATTTTGCTTCAACACTTTCACTTAGCCATAGGAGTTTGACGGTGGGGCTACTATATAGCCCCTGGTACCTCCGCGCTCGTCCGAATACGGTGCGCGTACGTACATGACCGGAAAATGGAACTTCGTTAATGCGGAGGAATCCCGAAGATTCCGCTAAGTCATTGAGTGGTTGACCAGTCTCGTGCTTTATCAAGACAGTCAGTTTTCGGCTTTCTCTATTGAGGTGCTCATCCGGATGAACTAGGGCACAATCGTAGTAGTTCTCCCGATGCCGCCTTAGCCGATAGAGCGGAACATAAGGTAGCAAAACATGGGACCCGGGCAAACCTAACATTTGACCAAAGACATGATTCGGAGCTGATGCATATAAGGCCAAACTCACGACGCCGAACACTCCCTAAGGTATTCGATCTTTATAACATATGTCGGGCTGAACAATGCCCTTAATAATAAACCCAGAGTGTCCAAGTACGTGCAATATTCTTACGTGGCGAAATGCCAATAACGTCAGCATCCTTCTCGGTTGTATTGAGTATCCGTAGGATGTGAACAACAAGAGACAGTAAAATAGGTTTACGTATGGTCTTAATCAGAAAAGAAACCTTTAATCGGGTCCCTGCTGCACATCTGCGCCTGTGTCTTCATTGTGTCGTGTCCTGGACGGGTGTAGCACGATTGTCATTAGCCCTGATTACACGCGGCAAGCCCCTAGTACCGTCTATGAGGTTTTAACCATCAAACCAATCTCAGGTATATGTACTGCTTCGCTGGACTCGTGTAACCGTGTCCGCGATCTTGACGACCTGTCATTTATTCTGTTTGGTGAGGCCGTCTAGTGCTCGGCTATTAAAGCCGCCACACGTTCTTCTATGCATAGAGAACACTCAATATTTCCACTAACTGTGATGGTGCCATGTGGACCAGGCATCTTAAGCTTAAGAGAAGCGTAATGTGGTACAGCATTAAAATGAGCGAAAGCTGATATTTCGAGTAGTGCTTGATAGCCGCTTCGGAATGGAGCAATGTCGAAGTCTAACTTCTCACTTCGGTAGTTGTCGGGTGAACCGAATACAACCTCTAGTATTAGAGAGCCCGTGGAGCGGGCCTCTAGGCCTGGTATTACTCCCTTGAAGGTAGTATTACCGTGGTTGATTTTTATCGGTTCCATCCCTATTTTGCGGACTGTGTCCGGATATATCAGATTTAGACCACTGCCGCCGTCCATAAGGACTTGTGTGAGATGGTATCCGTTTATTATTGGGTCTAACACCAAGGAAGCCAATCTTTCATGCCGGATGCTTATCGGGTGATCCCTGCGATCAAAAGTGATCGGGCAGGCCAACCAAGGGTTGAAGTTAGGGGTGACGGGCTCTACGGCGTGTATGTCTCGGAGTGCATGTTTGCTTCTCCTCTTTGTCATGTGGATCATGTTTACTGTTTTAACCTCTAGTGGGAAATTTTTCTGTCTTCCAGTGTTTTGCTGGCGAGGTTCGTCCTCGTCTTCGCTTGGTGTCTCCCTCCCCTTGTGTTCGGCGTTTAGCTTATCGGCCTACTTGAAGACCCAGCATTCTCCATGGGTGTGATTTGCAGGTTTATTGGGGGTGCCATGAATCTGACATAGTTTGTCTAGAATCTTTCTTAGGCTGGACAGTCCATTTTTGCTGCCTTTGAAAGGCTTTTTCCGCTGACCTGGTCGAGAGCCCCTGAATCCGGCGTTTACCGCCGTATTATCTGGGTTGTCTTCCTTATTTCGACGCTTGCTTTTACTACGTCGTGGTTTTCCATTGCCATCCCTGACTTCAGATGTGCTTAGGTCGCTGGTGCTACTGCGGGCTAACCAGCTATCTTCTCCCGCGCAAAAGTGGGTCATGAGGCTTGTCAGGGATGCCATTGTTCTCGGTTTTTCTTGGCCGAGGTGTCTGGCGAGCCATTCGTCTCCACCACTAGGGAAATCCTAGCAGCAGTGCGGGTTTTGGGCCACTCAGTAGCGCGGGGACCGGCGCTACTAATAAGGCGCTACAGCTAACGTATAACGGTAGCGCCTGTTGTCCCATGCTACTGCTATACATGAATAGCTATAGCGCTCTTTAGAAAAGGGCGCTGATGATATTATCTGCAGCGCTTTTTACTGGGAAGCGCTACTGGTAAGGCGACGCTACTGCTAAATTTTCCCCCCTCGCTACTACTAGTTTTATTAGTTTTTTTCCCTACATTTTTTGTATTTGAATAGGCTTTATACAATAATCTTTAGCATATCATACACAAACAAATGTAATTATAGCATATACATACAATTAGTCTCAGAAAATCATGTCATCATCATAATCATCATCCAACACAAAGTGGTCTCTCGTCATCATCTTGAAAATAGCGATACAAGTCTCGATTACTTGCAAATACATCGTCATCCATCTAAACAATGATATACGCAAGAAGAGCTATCACTTTGAGTACATGAGTTTGTATCCCTCTCTCGCATTAGCGTGAACATAAACTAACTACTGCCTATCGCTCGGAAACCGGAGACCGATACACCTGGGCCTGACACTCTGGCCACTTGTCGTATATATACTCCTGGCGTAGCACTTCTTCGCCATCTATGATCTATGCACCTGCATCGTCACATGAGTCGATGATATGCAACATATATACTTGAGCAACAGAAAGAGACAGACTTGGCAAAAATAGAAACAACATATCATAAGCATAAATAACAAAGTTCATTGTACCCCAAAATGCCCTAACTACAGTGATTTTCGCTACTCGAGGAGGAGGACAATTTAATTACATCACAAACAAAGTTTCACCGTGCATAACTCAAAGTTTTGTCATACATAAAGTATGGACTAAACGGACACATTGTCATATATCGACAATCACTCCAACATGTCGTTCCATCCATCCAAGTCGGGGAGATAGTCCTCAAGCTTAGTGAAAGGCTTCATGTTGAGACGCTGAGAGGCTATCCATGTTCGGACGTCTTCCCGCAACATTTGTCCTTCTCCGTAGAACATCCCTGTTTTTACGACGACCTCCTTCATGATGATTTGGGCAAGTTCGCGCTGGATGTTATAGAACTCAGCTTGAAGTCGATGATCCTCGATATCTCCTATGTCCTTTGCCCATTGCAGAATATGGGCATCGCCAGATCTAGGTGACATGCGAAGGTTCTGGTGATCTCGTCTGTACTCCAGCATGTGTTGTAGGACATAGAATCCATCATTAAGAGAATCGTTCGGTTGTTGGATGTAGCAGAAGTCGGTGTTATGGCCGAAGGTGACCCTGCCGCCCCTTCTCTTCTTGTCCGTGACCTCTCCACCCCTTGCTTGGTAGTAAAACATAGCACTGTCAAGAACATCCTTGATGTGGGTGCAATCCTTTTTGTGAATGTTCTTCGACGAGTCCAAGTAAAGAGCGTGGGAGAATCGGGGGTACAGGGTGAGGAGGACAGCGCGCCTGCCGCTGCGCAAAATAAGTACACCTCAAATTAATTAGCCTCCACCGTGCAAATGAATGATTGAAATCGAAGGAAGGATAGCAACGCGGATGACTTACACGAGATGATAGGGCACGAGAATCGCCTCCTTGTCCTCATTGGCGAGCATGAAATTGACAATGTAATCCCTCACGTATTCACGATGCTTTGCGCAGACTCCCAGGAAGCCCTCGTGCATGTAGTATGGGTCAGCGACACAGATATAAGATATCTTCTCAACCCCGATGATGTAGTTCATGTGCAAGGCATAAAGGCGAACAAACATAAAATCTAGCTTCTTCATGTGAAACATGTCGAATATGTAATCGAATCGGAGGAAGAACTTACCCGTGGGGAGGCTGTCGACGTATGACATTTGCCGCGGAACGTTAACCACATAGAGTGGGTATCCTGGATCTTTCGAGGCGATGAGGCCTTTATCTACCCACACGCATCGTCATGAAGTCTCCTTAGATCGCCGAATCTAACCCGTAGCGCTGTTGCAGGTAGGATTGGTTGACCGGGGATATGCCATTTATCCGCATCGGTGATATCTATACGGTCCTGAAGCCGAGGCTGCTGAGGCGGCAGTATCATAGAATCAGCTTTTTTGCCTTTCCTCGCTCTCTTCCTAGACTACTTTACTACCGGAAGGTCGTCCATAATACGTTGAGACGGCAATTCAGGCACCGACTCATGACGCTCAAACCCTGAGGAGGCGCCAGTATAGACATACTGTTTAGCGCCATCATCATCCTCATCCATGGCGACGTCATCAGTGACTAATGGAGCCTCCTCCTTGCCCCGTCCGCTATCACCCAACCCGACACCCGACGCTAATTGGGTAGGTGGGGTGTTGATGTTCATACCTTGTTGAGGCTTCATGCTCGTGGGTGTGCTCCCGGCCGCCTCCAGACGAAGCAGACTCTTTGGCCACAACAGGACCCACCCATTGCAACAATCACCAAGCCGCCGCGGTGTCTCATCCTCATCCCCCACTAGTATTGGAGGAGGCAAATTCTCATGGCCGGGTTTGACACTGGCAACGGAAACCTTGAAGACGTTCGGGGGGATCGGCCGGCTGTAGAACAATGCTTCCTTCGGCTCCATTATCGTCGCCTTCCCCACGTCCACCTTTTGGTCGCCGATGGTGTACAATATGGTGCACGGGGTTTCTTTGGCCTGCAAAGAAAAGTCTGCGACATGAGACATCCGAAAGGCAACGAAAACGGGAGATTATACATTTATATTGAAGGGGGCCAGTGTGACAGATATCATGAGGGTGTCGAGCTTAGCCAAAGACGAAGCACCACCGAGCACGTCCGGTGCGGGACCTGATGCAGGAGCCGGTGCGGGAGCAGGTGCTGGTGCAACGCTAGTCGAGCTGTTCCCCAAGAACTCAGCAAGGGGAAAGTCCTCTGCATTTTTTTTAGATTTTTCCTTGTCCAAGTGAAAACGCCCGTCACCAAGGAAGTAGACAAATCTGCAACCACCTGTTTTGCGGCAGCTACCGCTGTTGCGACTGTCTGAGATGATTTCGTCTCAACCGCAATCTCAACCTTCTTGTCGATGTTTTCTTCAGTTAACCTCTGCCTTTCCTTTCTCTCCCCCGTGGTCTCACGGTAGTACTTCTTCCACGTGGCACCATCTCCGACACCGTGCACGCGTCCATACGATGGTCGAGTATCCACCGGTTGTCGTTTCAATATGTTCAACGCCTGGTTGAATGGAGTGTCCCACTTGGGCCTCGCCAATGCCTCAGACGGCGAGTCACTTTCGGCCGCAATCCAGTGCTGCTCTCTCTGCAAAAGGCATAAGGATCGTTTACAAATATGACTAAAGTGTGCAGTCGAATTGATCAAAAACTAAAATTACCAGCAGTCTCATGCACTCTGTAATGACCAGTTTTGTCTCGTAAACCTTCTTCACTAGGTCCCAACGGTGCCGGGCCCTGAGGACGTCACGCTCCCGCAGGACGGTGAAATCCTCCAAGGGCTCTGGGATGCCCAGACTCGCGGCTTCTTTGTCCTCCTTGGCCCATTTGGACCTCTTTCCGCCGTAACCACGGCTTCCGAGGTGGTGGCTCCCAATGTTCCTCCTTGAATATTTGAAACTGCTCTTCCGTGATTGTCGAATTATCCTTTACAATCTCGGAGTAGGGTTCCTTCTTGTCGATGATCTTTGCTTTCACTCAATTTTTCCAGGCGGCCAACGCGTCGCTATACTTGGTCATGGCGTGTTTGTTTATCTTCTTCATTACCGGGTCCTCATCTGGATCTTCATAATCCTTCTCATTCCGGCTCGGGAACAAGAATATCTGGTGAAACTTCTTTAGGAGGGAGCTCCTCATATTTTCTATCTTCTGTAGTTTCTCATCGTTGATGGTGGCAGTTGTCTGTACGATGCAGCCTATTTGATTGCCGTAGCATCGACGCGCTTCCTCGGGTGCCTTTGGCTCAAAATTGCCATCGTCCACCTCCGTGACCACCAGTCTAGTAGTCCTGAGTTTGTTAGGAGGTCGTTGCCTCTTTGCTTTCGGTTCTACACCAGCTCCGCTCCCCGAGGCAGCACCGGTCTCAGTCTCAGCACCGTTGTCGATGCCAGTCTGAGTCTCACTGCCGGTCTCAGTCTCAGCACCGGTCCGCGTGTCGGCAAGGCTAAAAAATTCGTCTGCCGCCCGGTAGACGTCGTCGCAATCATGAGAACCCTGTCCTTCATCGTTGCTAGCCATGTTTCCTACGATTAAATCTAGTCAATTAATTATAGACCTAATAAAATGAATAATGACATAAAAAGGTCTATTTTTTGCAGGAACGTTGACTCCTTCCCGGTGCGGCAAATCCTGGGCACTCGATATGTCCTAGTTTGTAGCACAAGTCATGCCGAAATTCTTGGAAAATTTCTACATGACCTTTGCTAAAAAAGTGGACAAATCGAGAACCTGAATTTTGCCGGAACGGAAATGAATCAACATTCTGGCAAAACATAGGCCACTCGGCTTCATACCCTGGAAACAACAAAAGGCCACTTGGGCACAATCGAACCACTTCAATGTCGATTATGACCAATGAGCAAACACAGCTGAGGAATTTTCGTATATCATGACCACTTCAAATTTGCATCTCCTAGTGTTTGAAACTTCAAGAAAATCTACACAAATCTCATGCTCTCTGAAACTCAATTCAAAAACCAAATATAGATGGATGAACCCCAGAACTCAAATTATGTCCTAAATTTTTGTCCTAATAAAAATTCACTAAAAATTAAGAACCTACTAGACTGGCAACACTAATAGAAATTTATATTTTTATATTTATTTTTCTCTAAACTAAATCCTACCACCCTAGTTAACATCTAGTTAAACCTTACTTTCCTAACATTTGTAATTAAACACGACAACCCTAACCCTACTGCCCTAGTTAAGAATATACAATTTTTTCCTACGGCGAGGGAGGCAGGGGCGTCTCTGTCAAAGCCCTATCTAAATTCTTTTCCTAACTAATTTAGAGAGAGAGAGAGAGGAGGGGTGGGGGCTTACAGAGGATGGCTCCGGTGGTGGCGAGGGAGGCAGGGGTGTCTCCGGTGACGGCGAGGGAGGCAATTGTGGCGAGGAAGGATCCGGTGGCGTCGACTGCGGCTCTCCGGTGGCGTTGATGTGGCTACGCGGCTCCGGTGGCATTGGGGGCGGCTCCGGTGGCGTCGACGATGCACGGCTCTGGTGGCTCCGGGGGCGTCGACGTCGGCAGGAGATGGCGGCGAAGTGGGGCAACGGCGAATCGGGCAGACAGCAGCGGGGTGGGTTGAGGGATTTGGGGGAGAAGTGGTGACCGGGGCGAAATGGTTTTTTGGTTAAGTCAAACTTAGAAGTAGCACTTTTCGCGAAATGCGCTATAGCTAAGTTAGCTATAGCGATTTTCACAAAAAGCGCTACTGCTATAGCTGTGTAATTCCCTTCATATTTCTTATTTCCTTTTCTGTTTCTACAGCGGGGGTCTAGGAAACGCGCTGCAGCTATGTTAGCTATAGCGCCTCTTACGAACAAATGCTACTGCTACGCCTTTCTCCTTTTTTCACTTTTTCATTTATTTTGCTCTACATTTTATTTTTCCCATTCTCCTTTTTCTATTTCTTTCTTTTTCATTTACTTTTCCATTTGTTTTTCATTTCATTTTATTTCCATTAGCAGTAGCGCTCTCCGCGCGAAACGCACTGCTACTTATGTCCTAGCGGTAGCGCGCTTTTCTCAAGACCGCTATTGCTATGCGTAGCCTATCGTTTTGGCAATGGGAATATTAGTCGTAGCGCTTTTTCAAGTGCACGCGCTACTAGTACTATTGTATCTGTAGCGCGGTTTTCGCATGCACGGTACTGCTACTTAGCACTAGCACCCGTTTTTGCCACGCGCTACTGCTAAATTTCTGTGTATAAGGTTTTCCCTAGTAGTGCTCGGACGTTGTGCTTGAAAGCTGCTATGGCTTCGGCGTCCGGGAAGTCGACGATTTGGTTCTTCTTAGTGAGATACATGTTCCAAAGCTTTCAAGCTGACTCTTCGAGCTGTTGAATTATATGACTTAGATCGTCTGCATCCGGAGGTCGGACATAGGTCCCTTGAAAATTAGCCCGAAAAGCATCCTCGAGCTCCTCCCAACTTCCAATTGCGTTTTCGGGGAGGCTTTTCAGCCAGTGCCGAGCTGGTCCGTTAACCTTGAGGGGCAAGTACTTGATGGCGTGAAGATTGTCTCCGCGAGCCATATGGATCTGGAGGATAAAGTCCTCAATCTAGATCCATCTATTGGTCGCGTTTAAGCCCGATCGGATCATAGTCCGTAGCGACTCCCAGAACGGCGATGCGATCCAAGAGCTCGTTCAAAGCGGAGAGATCCATTGGATCCATCTGCTCGGTGAATTTCGAGTCGATGTGGAGGCTATTTTCGATGACCCAAGAAGTCATCGTCAGCGCAGCGGCCGAGCGGGCGGTCATGACGAAGCCGCCTAGTCGGAGAGTTTGGCCTACAGCCAGGGCTCCCCCAGAGGTGATGTTTTCCTTAACAACGAGACAAGCCATCCCTCCTTCTGATGATGACACAGTGGAACTCTCAATGAAAGCACCAATGTCGGTGTCAAAACCGGCGGATCTCGGGTAGGGGTCCCGAATTGTGCGTCTAAGGCAGATGGTAACAGGAGGCAGGAGACACGATGTTTACCCAGGTTCGGGCCCTCTTGATGGAGGTAATACCCTACGTCCTACTTGATTGATCTTGATGATATGAGTATTACAAGAGTTGATCTACCACGAGATCGTAGAGGCTAAACCCTAGAAGCTAGCCTATGGTATGATTGTTGTTGTCCTACAGACTAAACCCTCCGGTTTATATAGACACCGGAGGGGGCTAGGGTTACACAGAGTCGGCTACAAGGAAGGAGATCTACATATCCGTATTGCCAAGCTTGCTTTCCAGGCCAAGGAGAGTCCCATCCGGACACGGGACGAAGTCTTCAATCTTGCATCTTCATAGTCCAACAGTCCGGCCAAAGGATATAGTCCAGCTGTCCGGAGACCCCCTAATCCAAGACTCCCTCAGTAGCCCACGAACCAGGCTTCAGTGACGATGAGTCAGGCACACAAATTGTCTTCGGCATTGCAAGGCGGGTTCTTCTCCAAACTCTGAATATCTGCTGAGTAATGTCCGGCTCCCCATAAATGTTTGCGATTCTTGGCTTCTACGCCCAATGAGGGCTATCCTCCATGTGTTGAGCGAATGCGAGGAGCCAGGGCATTTTTACATTTGCCACCCTAGCCATGTAAGTAAACTGTCTATTTAAAGAGACGGGGATTCTTAGATCCAGACCACACCATCCTCCCACGGAGAGTATCCATCGGAGCGCGCTCGGGAAAATCCATTCCAACATGGCCGGCCCTCGCAGCTCCTCCTCTCGCTCCCATAGCCCTAAGCCCGGCGACTCGGAGAAGTGTTCCGTCCCGCACAACCAATTAGTAGAGTTACAGACCTAGGGACTTCTCCCTCCAGCATGTATGGTCCCCGTTCGAGCCGGGCTCGCCACCTATAAAGCCGGGGAGCAAGCGGAGAGCTTCCCCAATCCCTCCAAGGGGGAGAGGGTATGCCTTGTCCTTTATTTACTAAGGGGACTTGGATTTCCAATCCATCCGCTCCTCCATGGGCTCCAGGAGTTTTACGTCCTCCAGTTGCATAATTTCACCCCCGCTTCCAGATTACACATTGCTGGTGATCTTGCCCTTTATGAGTTGTTTCTGAGCTGCAAAGCTCATTTCGAGCTATGGAAGAGGCAATTCTGCCTTGTGCCCCATTCACAGAAGGGGTCGATATATCAAGTGGGCGGAGCCGAAATATGGCGCATCGCCGAGACCGGATAACTGTCCAGTACCCCCAAGATGTCCGAAGATTGGCCTTCGGAGTGGTTTTACATGGAGGACGTCCCCCTTCCGGATCCTATTCAGATGGGTCTTCCTGAGTTCGACAATGCTCCTTTGAAGAAACGCCGAAGCTGGCGCCCACGGAGCCCTCAGGAGGAAGATAACGGAGAAGTCCTTTACCTGATGGGCCGGATAAAAGCGCTGGCTCAATCAGGATTGACAATAATTGAGGTTATGTCAGTATGTATAATGCGGGGGGTGCAGCCACTTAAATATCGAGGGCACCCCATGTGGCACTTTAATGGGGAAGATGATGCCACCCACTGCGGGCGTAAGGGACCGGACTCAGTTGCTGGTCTAGCAAAAATTATGTCCGATTTATACAAGGGAGAGGAAGAGGAGTTCTTCCATATTAGACCACGGGATGGATTCTCCATGTACAAATCCCCAAGCTGGGCGAGCTGTCACTTTTTACTCCCAACATTCCCGCATTCTTCATCATAAATACTCACCTTGCCGTTTCATGGCAAGAACTGCGAAAAGCTGTAAGGGAGATCAACAGCCCACCTCCACAACCGGAGGACCCTCACCGGGCCCTCGATCCTGGACTCGAAGAGGATCCGGACATATTTGTGGATCTGATCGACAGGACATTCTATCAATTGAGCTGCGATGATGCCCCGGTGGCCATCATAGCCGACTATCCTGGGCTACTCCCTCCATCGCATGTAAGAAAAACTGGAGTACCAACTTCCGAGAAGGATCCCCTTTTATGCACTTCACCTACCGTACACATCTGGTGTTTTACAGGGAAGGCCCTCAGGATTCCATGTCGCACCCGCAGTGACTCACCAACAAGGGGCACCGAAGCCGGGTGGGCTAAAAAGGAAGGCGGTCAGGACTGAGACACCGGTGCAGGGGTATGATACAGAACCTTGCTCCGTGGTTGTCGTCTTGCTTAAAATACAATGATGCCCATGTTTCCTAGTAGGAAAAACGCTCGCCGGACTATATCCAGAGAGGTTGCCGATCACGCCTCCATAAGTCGGGCTCCAGGGCCGGACATAGCGGCGGAGGCTAACACGGGGCGAATGTCGGATGCTCCTCCTACAGAGAATGCTCCGTTACAAATTCCGAAGTGGAGAGCGCCATGAATCACAGGCGTCGCCGGGCCGTACTTCATGACGCTTGTTTCTCCCAAGAGGCGTTCGATGCCTTCAACTCAGGAGACGCATACATCCGTGCTACTCAAAATGGTCTTGCCAGAGCCACGGACTAGTATGTAAAGGATATATGGGTAAGAAAATCTGACGATTATATATATAAGTAGCCCCTAAGATTTGAAACCGTTGACGCAACTGATTTCAGGATCATTAATTGTGCAGGTTCTTACAGAGAAGAATACCCAATTGTCTCAAGAGCTAGAAGAGTGCAAAGCCCAGCTACGGGCCGCGGTTGCCGTGTTGAAGCAGTCCGAGAAGGCCCCCTCTGGTAACACTTGTTTCCGTTGCAAAGAATGACAGGTACCAGATAGTATGCGGTAGGCATGCAAATCTAACAATAGATGTTGCAGATGACTCTGGAGTGAATCGGGAGGCCGTGCCGGAGAATGCGCAATGTGCTAATCGACAGCTAAATGCTGGCGAGCGCATGCTTACGCGGGTTAGGCAGTAGAAAAATAACCTCCAGGACGCCAATCTCCAGCTGGGCGTGGAACTGAAAGATGTCCGAGCCCAGCTTGCGGACTCTGTGAAGGAGAATAAGCGGCTTCGACGCGACATTTTCAGTAAGTGCTGGAACGAACTTTTGAAAGAGTTCGGCGAATAAGCCGGCTAATAGAGTTATGTCTGCAGGTATGCTGACGGGTCGTCCCGCGGAGGAGATGCCCGTGTCTGTGGGTGATCTTCTACAAGAGCTTTCACAACTGCATGAAAAAGTTCGGCAGGTGATGCAGGGTATTACCCAAGCCTTATGGCCATCCGCCTCCCCGCCAGGAGGCATGGGGGAGCTTATAGAGAAGCTCAATGGAGCGCGGCGGCGCTTCCGATTATGGTGCAAGGGAAGCCTGGGCCATGGTGAAGACGCGATATACCAAAGCTGACGCGAATCACATGGACGAGGTCGGACCTGTGGGGCCCGATGGGAAAGAGATCCCCGTCAGTTTAGTGTATGACCAAGCAGAATTAGTCGCAAAGTATTCCCAACAGGATTGTAGGCTAGACAACCTGTTGGATGGTATAGAAGAAGAATTTAGTCAGTCTTAGTGACTGTGTACTTTAAGTGACATATATAATGTCTCTAGCCGGATTGTAAATCATTTGTCATGGCGGACCTTTTTGCTTCGACCTCTAGACCCGATAGTCCGGAGTGTATCCGAATACTGCTTGGTTATGTAAAAACCGGAGTATGCATGGAAACCAGGCGTAGGGGTCATAAGTGCTTGAATAGACAAGTACCCAACTAGCTATGTTATATTACATGGATAGTAAGAAACATCTTCTAAGGAGAATAGTTTCGTTAAGGGTTCCTTTCCCTGGGTACGCATGCCCTAATGTCATGTACGAACTGCTAAAAGAGACGCAGGCTATAAACATCTGGGGGCATGTATCAAAAATAAATAAAAGTCATCTTTTGTTCATCGACCGAATATTCCCTTAAGAACGCTAGCTTTAGGCTTCATCCAGTCTGAGGTACACATCCGGCTGACCCGGCAGAAACAATCGCAGAGGTGCTCCCCTTATGCCCCAGCCGAGTTAACGGGAACGTAGGGCACAAATACAAGAGCCAGGCAACCCAGCTTGGCCAAAACTTAAGTCATATCGATGCATATAATGGCGAAAAAAGGTACATGTAGAAGAATAACACATGTGTGGGGCATAAAGCCTAGAAGAATAGTTATATTAAGCTTCTATATAAGAAGCCCCGGGTATAATGAGCGCGGTTCCATATGGCGCCCGATAAGTCTGGCCCACTGCCTAATTCTAGGTTCAGGGTTAGGGAGATGTCCTCCCGTGGACGGGTATCCAGCTCGGAGAGCTCGGGAATCCAGACATAGTTCGCCCTTAGGATAGAGGAAGGATTGCCGCATTGCTCCTCCACTACTGCTATCTGATGGGTGATCGGCGGAGAGTTAATTTCCCTTTGGTCGGATTTAAGCCCGATCCGATCATAGTACGTAGCGACTCCCAAAGTGGCGATGCGATCCAAGAGCTTGTTCAAAGAGGAGAGCTCCATTGGATCCATCTGCTCGGTGAATTTCGAGCCGATGTGGAGGCTATTTTCAATGACCTGAGAAGTCATCGTCGGTGCAACGGCCGAGCAGGCGGTCATGACGAAGCCGCCTAGTCGGAGAGTTTGGCCTACGGCCAGGGCTCCCCCAGAGGTGATGTTGTCCTTGACAACGAGACGAGCCATCCCTCCTTATGATGATGACAGAGTGGAACTCTCAATGAAAGCACCAATGTCGGTATCAAAACCGGCAGATCTCGGGTAGGGGTCCCGAACTGTGCGTCTAAGGTGGATGGTAACATGAGGCAGGGGACACGATGTTTACCCAGGTTCGGGCCCTCTTGATGGAGGTAATACCCTACGTCCTGCTTGATTGATATTTATGATATGAGTATTACAAGAGTTGATCTACCACGAGATCGTAGAGGCTAAACCCTAGAAGCTAGCCTATGGTATGATTGTTGTTGTCCTACGGACTAAACCCTCCGGTTTATATATACACTGGACGGGGCTAGGGTTACACAGAGTCGGTTAGAAGGGAAGAGATCTACATACCGGTATTGCCAAGCTGGCCTTCCACGCCAAGAAAGTCCCATCCAGACACGGGACGGAGTCTTCAATCTTGTATCTTCATAGTCCAATAGTCCGGCCAAAGGATATAGTCCGGCTGTCCGGAGACCCCCTAATCCAGGACTCCCTCAGTGGGCTCTAAGGCCTCATCGTCGAATTCAGGTAATAGCTTGCGCTTTGGATAGCACTTTGTGTGGTAACTTCCACCATACTTTTCTTCATTGTCGAGCACTTTGTTCCACCTGCTGTTGAGCGTATTTTGTGCGGCCTTAAGCCTTTGCTTCTGCTTCTTCAGACTCCTCGCTGTGGAAATAAGCCTTCTATGGAGGTTCTCTTGTTCCAAGTGTGTTTCCGGGATGATGTGTGCATATTCGTCCAGACTGTTTTCCCCCCCAGAGGGGGGTTGATGTGGTTTATCCTCGGCGTCGCCGTGTTCGGACATCGGATCCATACTATGTTCGCCGTTTGCTGTTTCATCGTGCTCTGCCGCTGGGTCAATGTGGTCGTCGTTTCCTCTGGAGTCGACTGGAGTGTTATTTTCTCTTGCGCTGTTATCGCTATTTTTGCCGAGGCGGGATTTTGAGCGGCGCCTATGTTGACGCTTTGCTTGCTTCTCAAGGGAGCTATTCTTCGCTGCATCCTACCATTCTTCGTCATTGTTTTCTTTGGGTGTATCCACCATATATATGTCATGGGGTGAAGTGGCTGTCCAGCGCCCTATGGGCACTGGTTCCTGTTCCTCTCCTGCATCGTCGTCCATGCCGTTGATGTCTTCGGAGTCGAAATCGAGCATGTTTGTTAAATCGTTGATAGAGGCTAATAAGTGGGCGGTGGGTGGGCAGCGAATTTCCTCGTCATCCGCATCCCATTCTAGCCGAACATAGTTCGGCCAAGGATCTCCTGACAAGGAGAGAGACCTTAATGAATTTAGCACGTCGCTGAAAGGTGAGTGCTGAAAGATATCCGCGGAGGTGAACTCCATGATCGGCGCCCAATCGGATTCGATAGGCACAGACGCAGGCGGCTTGGAGTCCGTGGCCGGAGATGAATCCAGTGGTTTGGCAACACGGCTCTCGTAAGGGGTGAAGTCAGTATCCGGCTCCATCGCCACTGAGAGTGCGGCCTCCATGGCGGGGTCTATCCCCCCGTCCTCAGATGGCGCAATTTGCTTTGGATTGAGGGCCAGAGTAGTTGCAGGTGTAATCTCCCGAACACTGTCCGACGGCAGAGTTACGTCATGCTCGTCATGATTGTGCAGCGCACCTGACATGGGCTCGAATCCATCGAAGATCAAGTCACCGCAGATGTCGGTAGTGTAGTTTAAGTTTCCGAACCTGACCTGATGGCCAGGGGCGTAGCTCTCGATCTGCTCTAGATGGCCAAGCGAGTTGGCCCGTGGTGTGAAGCTGCCGAATACAAAGATCTGCCCGGGGAGGAAAACCTCACCCAGGACCGCATTGTTACCGATGATCGAAGTAGCCATCAAGCCTTACAGTGACGGCACAGTGGAACTCTCAATGAAAGCACCAATGTCGGTGTAAAACAGGCGGATCTCGGGTAGGGGGTCCCGAACTATGCATCTAAGGCGGATGGTAACAAGAGGCGGGGGACACGATGTTTACCCAGGTTCGGGCCCTCTCGATGGAGGTAATACCCTACGTCCTGCTTGATTGATCTTGATGATATGAGTATTACAAGAGTTGATCTACCACGAGATCGTAGAGGCTAAACCCTAGAAGCTAGCCTATGGTATGATTGTTGTTGTCCTACGGACTAAACCCTTTGGTTTATATAGACACCGGAGGGGGCTAGGGTTACACAGAGTCGGTTACAAGGAAGGAGATCTACATATCCATATTGCCAAGCTTGCCTTCCACGCCAAGGAGAGTCCCATCCGGACATGGGACGAAGTCTTCAATCTTGTATCTTCATAGTCCAATAGTCCAGCCAAAGGATATAGTCCGGCTGTCCGGAGGCCTCCTAATCCGGGACTCCCTCAGCTAAGATGGCATGCCAAGCCCGATTAGTTTCTAAAGTATCCCGCTGTATATTTATTGTGATGTAGATTTCCATGGTCTTGTAGCCAATTTGTTAGGTGAAATAGCTCTACACCGTTTTATACTCGATCTTTGTTGCTGCGATGGCCTTCGATAGTTCGTTGGCTGTGTGCTCGGCCTCATTGACTACTGAAACAGCCTTTCATAATTTAGCACTCAAATCTGTTTGCTGAATTTGCTTTACATATATTTCGTTACTTAGATCTTCTCGTTCAAATATGTTGCCATAGCTTTAGACATCGACCTAGGTATTTTTTCTGGACTTCATAAAAACATATATGTTTTTCCTGTAATATCTAGTAGAAGAACTAATTTGTATGTCTAACAGATGGACAGGACTTGGATAACTTGTGCTTGAAGATTCTCAGCTGCATATGTCGAGGGGGTTGAAAACTTCATGAACTTTACAGAGCTGAGTACGGTGGTTCGAAATTAGATGTGCTCTGCCCGTGTAATAGTTGTATGCATTCAGTTACAAGATCCGAGTCAACCGTGCAAAATCATCTACACTTGTATGGGTTGTCGATCACATATACTAGGTGGGTTCATCCTGGTGAAGCTGTGAATGTCAATGTTACTGACTACGTGGAAGCAGCAGATCAACATCTTGATCTGCCTGATGCTCAGGTGGAAGAGGTGGAGGAGGTGGTGGTGGTGGAGCCAGTGAGTTTGACCAACATTGAAACAATGCTATGAAATGCTCATGCATTTCGTGAACTTTCACCTACAGAAGAAAAATGATGGGCCCGCATGTTGGAACAATGCAATGTGGATGTCACCCCAGGAAATAAGCTGTCGGTCTTCTCAGCTATGGTCACCTTTCTTCAGGTGAAGACATCTGAGCGAATGACCAACAAATCATTCAATGTAATGTTGCTTGCTTTTCGCAAATATTTCCCAGATGCGTCTGAGCTGCCACACACCTACAGTAAAATGAAGAATTTCCTTTGTGCAGTTGGAATTGGATATGATATGATCCATGTTTGTAAGAATAATTGTGTTCTGTTTCGGAAGGATTATGCCAACTTAAGTGGGTGCCCGAAATGCAAATCATCAAGATGGAGAGATGGCGATGCTGTGAAGAGGATTCCTCATAATGTTCTGAGACATTTTCCAATTATACCAAGATTGCAGATGTTGTTTCATGATGCTGAAACAAGAGAGGATGTACTATGGCATTCTAGGAACCAAGAGTACAAAGATCAGAATGTAATGAGCCATCCATCACATGGTAGTGAGTGGAAAAGCTTCAATTAGAAACACAAAATGTTTGCTGCTGACCCGAGAAACATTAGACTTGGCTTAGCTTCAGATTAATTTAACCCATTTTGCCACTAGAGCGCCACATATAGCATGTGGCCAGTGCTTGTTATCCCTTACAACATGTCTCCGAATGTCTGCACCAAAGAATCAAACTACATGATGGCCTTTCTCATCCGAGGTCCAAAAAGTCCTGGAAAGGATTTTGATTTGTTCATGGAGCCTCTTGTGGAGGAACTTCAACAGCTATGGAGGGGTGTTCTCACTCAAGACCTATATAGCAGCCCACCAGCTGATTTCTTTCTCGTGTTGTTATAATTTGGTGCATCCATGATTATCCGGCTTTGGGAACTATGTCAGGGCGAACGACACATGGTTACAATGCATGTGTTCACTGTGACAGGAATCCGCTATCATACGCAATACTTAGCAAGATCTGTTACATTGGACATCGCCGTTTCCTTGCCAAGGCCAAGGCGCATCCTAGAAAATACCGAAGACATGTGTTCAATGCAAAGCATGAAAACCGTGATGCGCCAAAGAGGCTCACCGCCGATGAGTTGCAAGTGGAATTAGAGAAGGTCGGGCATATTACACCAGAAAACCATCCTGGTAATGGTAGCGGGAAAAGGAAGCATGGCAGGGCAGAAGAGAGATTATTGTTTACCCGCGGGTCCACTTTGTGGGCCTTGGAGTATTGGAAATATTTGGATCTGCAGCATAATCTTGATGTGATGCACATCGAGAAAAATATATGTGACAGCATTATCGGTACACTTCTAAATATTGAAGGCAAAATGAAAGATACCTTAAAATCTAGGATTGATATGACAAACCTGGGTATCAGACAGGATTTGCAGGTGCAAGATGAAGGTAAACCACGGGATATGGCACCACCTGCGTATGTCTTGGACAAGGTAAAAAGAAAAGAATTATGCGAGGTCCTGTCATGTGTGAGATTCCCACATGCATTTGCTTTCAACCCTGAAAGGAGAGTCAGTGCAGATGGAAACAAGGTGCAAGGGTTGAAAACTCATGACTGCCATGTCCTACTTCAAAAGGTTTTACCTATTATCCTTAGAGGATTGGGCCGCCCTGACTTATACAGAGCAGATGTAGAGTTGGGACAATTCTTCAGGGAACTCTGCAGTAAAAATATCAGGATAGATGCTTTGGAGCGTCATAGAGACAAGATACCAACTATCCTATGTGACCTTGAGAAGATATATCCTCCAATCTTCTTTGATGTGATGGTGCATTTTGCTGTTCATCTACCTGATGAGGCACTACTCAGAGGTCCAGTACAGTATGCCTGGATGTTCCCAATTGAAAGGAGGCTAGGCACTTTCAAGGGCTATGTTAGGAACAGAGCTAGACCCAAGGGTTCCATTGCAGAGGCCTACATTGCTACAGAAGCATTGACATTCTGCTCAAAATACATTGAAACAACTGATTAGCTTAGCAAAGAGGTGGGTGAAGACAATCCCGGGCTCAATGTTTTCGATTATTCTATTCGAGTTACAGGGAAGAGTCGACAAGAGGACAAACCTAAAGATTTGGACAAAATGGTTTGGTATGTGTTGAATAACTATCCTGAGATACTACCTTATATCAAGTAAGTGCTATGTACTGCAGCTTATACATCGTAATCTACTAAACTTGTAGCACATTCTTATATATTTAGATGTTTGACGCGAGCACTACGTTGTGCAGCATCTACAAAAAGGAGTTACTGCCACAAAATCCAAGAAACATTGAGAAACTGGTTATGGCAGGATTTGCGAAATGGTTCAAAAGCCATGTAAGCTTTTGAATTGCACTGTCAGTTTTTTTAATATAGAGTACATAAGATGATCATCTTGTCTATTTTCTAACCATAGGTTAAGAAGATGTGGGAAGATGGGCAGGCAGTTGATGATGCCCTTTATTCACTAGCAATGGGTCCTGATACTCGGGTAAGACATTATGAATCTTGCGTTGTTGGAGATGTGTGCTACAACAGCCTTGCACGAGACGAAGGCAGGAAGACACAAAACAGTGCCATCATGAGCACAGATACGTATGACAAAGAGACAACTGAAATGTATGCTAACATAACGGACATTGTTCAGTTGCAGTTTATCTCCAGTTTTGAGGATCATCGGTGTGTGGTTCTATTGTGCTGTCGTTGGTACAACCTGTTTTCTGGGATCACAAAACCCAAAGCTGATGATTATTTCAAATCCATCAATGTCAAGGCGGCGTACCAGACCAACGATCCTTTTATTTTGGCAAATCAAGCAACACAGATATTTTTCTTAGAAGACACATTTGCACGTAGTGATGATTGGAGAGTATTGCAAAGGTTTGAGCAGAGGAATTCATTTAATGAAGTTGCACAACAAGATGATGCTTACTGATCCTGATGTACAAGATAACACAGATGTTCCTAATATCTTTGAGAACCATCACGTCAATGACGCCGGCGAAAAGATTGCCTATCGTGTTGTGGACATACAAGAGTTGATCAAGAAGAAGCCAACGTTCGAGGACGTTGAGGACGAAAAAGAAGATGACATCGTGGGGAATTACGATTCAGACTAATACGCATGGCGAAGATGTTGACGCTGCTGCTGTGGATGATGATTACATTGCTTTTGTTGTATTTTCGTGTCAGAAGATGTTTTTTATCTACTATGTGAAATTGTGTTTGCTATGACAACTGAAACCTGATGAACATGTTGTTTAGTATTTTCCTGTGAGAACATCACTTGTTATGTATGCTGATTTGTGTTTCATGATTGTATGACGACTAAAACATGATGACATTGTTGTTTAGTTGTACTCATATTTGGCTGTGAAACTTGAATTTGATGACATTGTTTGCTGTTGGACTGCAATTTGCTCGACGTCTTTGAATGAGAACAAATCTGACCCGACAGGGCCTCCGCTAATTTATTTATTTATTACCAAAAGGGCCTCTGCTATTTATTTATTTATGAGCAAAAGGGGATACCCCCTGATTTCCTTTAATAGAAATCATTAGATGTTCACAACACTACGCCCAACCTGCTACACAGGTTTCATTCATTACTAGTTTCAGCAAAGTGCTCATGTCATAGCCACTGAGTACATCACGAGTGCTACATACACTGCAAATAAAGAGACAATCATCCTATAGAGCACATCAATTTTGCCCATTATCTTCACAAGCTCTTTCATCTCCTCATTGATGTCAAGGCCGTTCAGCAACTGTTGCTTGGCCATGATTAGAGGAATTGCATCTTTAACCTTCTGCTCTGCATCTTCCTCTTCCGCCGTTCCTTCAGTTACTTGTCCAACACCCCAACCTGTTGGTATTGGGATTCCTCAGGTAACCAAATAATCAACATAGTTGCACTCCCCCGCATCAGCAACTTCCCAGAAATACAAATCACACGAATCTTCCCTTTTCTGCACGAATCAAATTGGAAGATCATCAACCAAACTATTAAAAAAATCAGCAACTGAAAGAAGCAAAACAAAACTTATGCATATTATTAACCCATGATTCGGGCATTTGTAGAAGACTCGGCCAGGGTTGAGGATTCTGGTTGAGATGCGATGGATGACTCTACGTGATTTGCAGCAGTGGCACCACACCAACAGCAGTGGATTGCGATGAGCAACCGGCTGCGGTGGACGTGCCTACGGGGGTGTGATGAGACTCACAGGAGATGGTACGGGTGGCGACTTGGAGCATATCTGGTTGTTGCCTGCTGAAGAGCAGGTGGATGAGCAGCCAGCGGACATGGTTGCTGCGGCCAGAGCTTCTGATGCTAGGCAGAGTAAGTAGAGAATAGGAGAAGCGAATGTTGGATATGTCAGTTTCATTACTTGCAGAGTAGCATAGCACCATATGTAGTCATAGTCTAGGTTTGGATTTGAACCAGCTACAGGAGCACGTCTCTCTTTTTTCTAAAACTCAGCAACATCTCTTTACTGGTACACTAGCTTGTTCTGTACGCCTTCTCAAGTCTTTGATTCCTCCACCTGACATCCTGGACCCATCAGAAGGGCCTCTATATTTCGCGAAAAAATGTGCCCCCCACTGACAGGTCGGACCCACCAGCTATCTTCTCACGCAAGGAAGTGCCTCCTTATTACGCACAAAAAAATGAATACTCCCCCTTCTAGCTGGAACCCAGCATAGTGGGAGGCTGACTTGTGGGCCTACCAAGTTGATGTGGACGAAGGGCTTTGTCAACTTAGTCAATATGAAAGATTCTAGCTCCAGTTACTGTATGATCTTCATCGAATGGCCGTAGTGCTTCTTCAACCTCTGGTCTTCTTGCTCCAGCCGCCCAAACCAGCACCGGTCATGCCGCGTGCTCCTGCCTTCCGTGGCCGGCTGTGATGCCACGGAGGCCTCACCGCCCCCTACTACTCCCACCGCTGGCCAGGGCATCCCTCTACTCACCCACACCCCCTGTTATTCTGTGGCGACGGCAGCCTCACACCGCAGCCGAACCAGTGAACCCTCGTACTCATCTCCGCATGGGCATCCACTGCCGCGTCTTCCCTGGATCCGCGTCGTCCCCTTCCTAGGCCGTGCCGTCATCCACCACCTTGGTGCTCTCGGCGCGGCGTGGTCAATGTGGTCAACGACCGACTTCCATCGGAAGAGTATTGTACGTGGAGAGGCTGACAGTTGGGTCCATGGCCGCAGCCCAGTTTTTTTGTGATTTGCCAAGCAAGTCACTTTGTCAGGCCTTTTGGGCTGCAAATCTTTCAAGATGAAGAGAGCTTCATTCGGCTGGCCGAGAAAATGGCCTATCACTAATGATAAATGGGTTGTACATTTTTAAAACACATCAAACCGGCAATTAGTTTCAAATTTCTTTTTTTTCATTTTAAGATTTTAAATTGCATTTATTTTTATGCATGGACAATTTGTTGGATTTTATATTGATATACATTTATTTTTAAAATCAGTTTGAATGTGACTTGAAATGTCTCGATAGGAGCTACACATATCTCGTTCTCAGGGCACACCGGATGAGCCAGATGTCGGGTTGGCATAGACCCTGGTTGCCCAAGGGGCGCCAGACATCGCTCAGCTTGCAGCAACACTTAGAGAAGCACTGGCCCAGGGGGGTTAAAATAAAGATGACCCTTGAGTCCGTGAAACCCAAGGGAAAAAGGCTTAGGTGGCAAATGGTAAAACCAAGGTTGGGCCTTGCTGCAGGAGTTTTATTCAAGGCGAACTATCAAGGGGTTCCCATAATACCCAACCGCGTAAGGAACGCAAAATCAAGGAACATACCACCGGTATGATGGAAACTAGGGCGGCAAGAGTGGAACAAAACACCAGGCATAAGGCCGAGCCTTCCACCCTTTACCAAGTATATAGGTGCATTAAAGTAAACAAGATATAACAATGATATCCCAAAAAGAAACATGTTCCAACAAGGAACAAACTCCATCTTCACCTGCAACTAGCAACGCTATAAGAGGGGCTGAGCAAAGCGGTAACATAGCGAAACAACGGTTTGCTAGGAAAGTTGGGTTAGAGGCTTGTCATGGCAATATGGGAGGCATGATATAGCAAGTGGTAGGTATCGCGGCATGGCAACAGAGCGAGCAACTAGCAAGCAAAGATAGAAGTGATTTCGAGTGTATGGTCATCTCGCCTGCAAAGTTCTCCGAGTTCACGTAAGCTTGATCACGAACTCGTTTCCCGGTTCTACCCAAGGAAAGCACAGAAGCAAAAGACCAACAATCAATCACGGTGCAATGCGCAAGTAACATGATGCAAAACATGACATGGCATGCGGGATGTGATATGCAATGCATATGCATGCTCCGGAAGGAAAATATTGAACCAGGCCTCAACTTGGCAAACCAAGAGTGCTGCTGGAAAGATGAGTTGATTTCGGTCGAAATCGATATAGAGATTACCGGAATCGGATGCACGGTTTGCAAATGGCAAGCAAAACAAGAATGGCACAATTCTGCGATTAACAACACGATGCCATCTAAAATGCAACAAGAAACTAAGCTACTGCACTCTAACATAGCAACAAAGCACATGGCAGTGATCTACTCGATATGCTTGAAAAAAATGAACACTGAGCTACGGCTAAATCACACAAGAGCAGGTTCAAACAAGCATGGCAAAAGTGCAAAAGATATCAGCTTCACAGACTTAGTAAAAATAACAACATGCCAGGAATTAACATCAGGAAGCAAAGTTTAGAGCAAGCTAACAACAATCTATAGGAACAGATCATATCAATACAAGGCATGTCATGAATCTACTCAAAGCATATAACAAAAGTCTCTTACTGACCATAAGCCAAAAAGGATTAGAAGATATGATGGCACCCATGTAAACATAGAAAGTTCCGTTAACAGATTCAGGCTTAGCAAAAAACTGGACATGGCAAAAACAGATTTATGAAGGCCTCTTTGCGAGCTCGATTCACTCACCACAAGGCATAGAATGACAAACTAAGCATACTACCAGAAAGAAGACATGTTCATGAAGCTAACCATGTCAAGAACAATCTCATAGCATGCATGGATCAACTACAACAACCTTGGCAAAATTGATTAACACGTCAACAATCTGCCAGGAACATTTTATAGCAAAAGTAGAGCAAGATTGAGTCATGCTAGCGCACTCCATAAATGCAACTAGGGACATGGATGGATAGAGCACAACCGTATGTCCAAATCATCCTTACTCAACATACCCAAAAGAAGCATGGATCTTTCTGTAGCAACATGAATACATGGCATAAAAATGATAGCAGGAATAAGACTTGGTGAAATTCTAAGTCCCTGAAATCAGCAATATTACGAGAGCTACTTTGCATGCTTGTGCTAGTCACCACATTGATCACAAAAATACATGGCATGGCATATCCCAAAACACATGTAGAGCTCATGCCCATATATATATGCAGCACACAATAATCATGGCAAAAATGACATTTGCTCAAGATCTGTTAAGAAACAAGAACTAACATTTTATAGCACTCTTGCATCAACAATTTGGGCATCAAGATGGACTCAAACAAGCATGACACAATGGAACAAAATGAAGAGCCCATCATGATGAACAGTTTGATATATTATGCGTAAGAAACGAAGCTATGATGGCAGAGTTATGATGCGATGAACAGGGGCTCAAAATACTGCAGAAAAATGACTTTGAGGAAAAAGAGAGGTCAACCCTAGGGTTTTCCCGATCCAGATCTGACACGCGCGGAACCCGAGGATCACCGGAGTTGACGAGGGAAGCGGCCGGAGAAGCTCGGGGAGGCGCCGGCGGGGTCGGGGACGGCGGGACCGGGTCGGTCCCGGCCGGATCCGGGCGGTGGCTGCCTATCGGAGTAAATAGCCATGGGTAGCCTAGCCGGCTTCCCCTGGCCCTTCTGAAAAAATTACAAGCTCGTCCGGCTCTCAAGAATCCAAGACATGGGGCCGCCTTCCCCTTGCCGGCTGTTATCCAAGCCAGCTTTCGGGAGGCGGCCCCACTTTAGCCCTCATGAAGAACTCCATGGGAAGGCCGAGTTCATGAAGCCGGCCGCGAGAAGGCTGACTCCGAGAAGCCGGCTCCCATAAAGAGGTCAAGTCCGTACCCTCGAAGTTTGCATCAACATAACGGCGATGAGACGGGGCGTGGCTACAGTGAAGCCCGCCGCCCCCGAATCCCGGAGCACGACTGGCACAGTGCGCCGTACGGGTGGCCATGACCCGTCCGGTGCGGCACTGTTGCCATGTCGACCCTAACGCCATCCATGACGGACTGCTAGCGCAGCCCACGGGCGGTGGGTCCCTTCGGGCAGAGAGACCCTGAAGGCGGCCATGCCTCCCCCAGTCGGCCCAAGAGAAAGCCGGCTCCCCGCAGCTGGCTTGCCATCTTCCTCGAAGGAGACGCCCCATTAAGGAGACAAGACACGGTGAGGCTACAGTAATTGCCCGCCAGGCGGCGGTACTATAGCCACGCTTACCACGACGAGGCCCGCGTCATCAGAATAGAGCAACAGTAACCAGCCACCGACCAGGCCCTGACCAGTGGGGCCTGCCTGTCGACCAAGGATCCGGCAGCCAGCGGGACCCACCAGTCGGCGGGCCCCAGCGGCCGGCGCAGAAGCCGGCGAGCGCAGTCACAGACGACTGGGCCCCGCGCCCAGTCGGATTACCATTGTACCCCCGGGGGGTAGGCCTATATAAACCCCCCGGGGCACCCATGCAAAGGGTTCGACCCCAAGCTAGGTTTAAACACCATACGAGGAGAAGAAGCAGGCTAGCCGTGCCCTTCTTCCTCCTTCCACCCGAACAGCTCATGGAGCATTGTGTAGTTACTTGTCCATCTAGTGATCATGCGGAGACCCCGCAGAGCAGCAGTAGGGGTGTTATCGCCACGGAGAGCCCCGAAGCTGGGTAAGATCCACCGGCGTGCATGTCTTCGCCTCGTCCCGTTTCCAGGCACCGGCGATGTCTTACTGGCTCCCTCAATGATAAGCCACCCGTTGGCATATGTCGCACCTACCACCCGACACTGCCGGCGACGAGACGACGAGCGGCGGTGGGGCCGCGGGGACGTGGCGGTGTCGGGCGACGAGGGGCGGCCAGCGTCGAGCGCGGCGGGCGCCGCAGCTGTCCAGTGGGGTAGGGGCGGCTGTGGAGGCCGGTGACGGCACGGGCAGGTGCGAGCCGGGCGGAGGAAGGGCGGTAGGGCGCACGGGCGGAGCCAGGCTCCGGGGGCCGGCCGCGGGCTTGGTGGGCCGGCAGCGCGGGGGCGGTGGCGCTGCCACGTGGCGTCACGCGGTTGGCCGTGGGCGGGGGCACGATTCATCCGGTGTCGCCCGGACGTGTCCGGCGGCGCGAAGGGGAATTTTAGGGTTTGGACTGCGCGAGAAAAGGAGGGGATCACATATATATAGGTAGAGGGAGCTAGGAGAGTCCAAATGAGGTGCGGTTTTCGGCCACGCGATCTTGATCAAAAGGCCGAGAGGATGGAGGGTGTTTGGATGGGTTATTGGGCCACTTTGGAGGGGTGTTGGGCTGCAACACGCACGAGGCCTTTACGGTTCCCCGGTTAACTGTTGGGGTATCAAATGGACAGGCAGTCTACCGGTGGTGTACCAAGGCCGCTTGGCAAATCTCGGTCCATTTCGAGAAATTTTAACACCCGCACATGAAAAGAGACAAAAGGGGGCACCGGAGGACGTAGGAGTGTCGGATTGCAAAACGGACAACGGGGAAAATGCTCAGATGCTTGAGACGAACACGTATGCAAATGCGGTGCACATGATGACATGATATGGAATGCATGACATAAAAAAAAGCAAAATAAAGACAAACCCAACCATGAAGGGAAATCATAACTTAAAGCCAGAAATGGCAAGAGTTGGAGTACAGTTATGGTAAGTTACATCCGGGGTGTTACACAAAAAGTCCTGGAAAGGATTTTGATTTATTCATGGAGCCTCTTGTCAAGGAACTTCAACAACTATGGAGTGGTGTTCTCACTCGAGACCTATATAGCAGCCCACCAGCGGATTTCTTTTTGCGTGCTGTTATAATTTGGTGCATCCATGATTATCTGGCTTTGGGCACTATGTCAGGGCGAACAAAACGTGGTTACAATGCATGTGTTCACTGTGACGGGAATCCGGTGTCATACGCAATACTTAGCAAGATCTATTACATTGGACACCGTCGTTTCTTTGCAAAGGATAAGCCGCGTCCTACGAAATACCGAAGACATGTGTTCAATGCAAAGCATGAAAACTGTGATGTGCCAAAGAGGCTCACCGTCGATGAGTTGCAAGTGGAATTAGAGAAGGTCAGGCATATTACACTAGGAAACCATCCTGGTAATGGTAGCAGGAAAAGGAAGCATGGTAGGGCAGAAGAGAGATTATTGTTTACCCGCAGGTCCACTTAGTGGGACTTGGAGTATTGGAAAGATTTGGATCTGCGGCATAATCTGGATGTGATGCACATCAAGAAAAATATATGTGACAACATTATCGGCACACTTCTTAATATTGAAGGCAAGACGAAAGATGCCTTAAAATTTAGGATTGATTTGACACACCTGGGTATCAAAAAGGATTTTCAGGTGGAAGATTAAGATAAACCACGGGATATGGCACCAGCTACGTACGTCTTGCATAAGGTAAAAAGAAAAGAATTCTGCGAGGTCCTGTCACGTGTGAGAATCCCACATGGATTTGCTTCCAACCTTGAAAGGAGAGTCAGTGCAGATGGAAACATGGTACAAGGGTTGAAAACTCATTACTGCCACATCCTACTTCAAAGGGTTTTACCTATTATCCTTGGAGGATTGGGCCTCCCTGGCTTATACAGAGTAGTTGCAGAGTTGGGACAATTCTTCAGGGAACTCTATACTAGAAATATCAGGATAGATGCGTTGGAGCGTCTTAGAGACAAGATACCAACTATCCTATGCTACCTTGAGAAGATATATCCTTCAGCCTTCCTTGATGTGATGGTGCATTTGGCTGTTCATCTACCTGATGAGGCACTACTTAGAGGTCCAGTACAGTATGGCTGGATGTACCCTATTGAAAGACGGCTAGGCACTTTCAAGGGCTATGTGAGGAACAAAGCTAGACCCGAGGGTTCCATTGCAGAGGCCTACATTGCTATAGAAACGTTGACATTCTGCTCAAAATACATTGAAACAGTTGATCAGCTTAGCAAAGAGGTGGGTGAAGACAATCCTGAGCTCAATGTTTTCGATTATTTTGCTCGAGTTATAGGGAAGAGTCGACAAGAGGACAAACCCAAAGATTTGGACAAAATGGTTTGGTATGTGTTGAATAATTGTCCTGAGATACTACCTTATATCAAATAAGTGTTAAGTACTGCAGCTTATACATCTTAATCTACTAAACTTGCAGCACATTCTTATATATTTAGATGTTTGACGCGATCACTATGTTGTGCAACATCTACAAAAAGGAGTTACTCCCGCAAAATCCAAGAAACATTGACAAACTGGTTATGGAAGGATTTGCGAAATGGTTCAACAGCCATGTACAATTGCACTGTCAGTTTTTTAATATATTGAGTACACAAGATGATCATCTTGTCTATTTTCTAAAGATAGGTTAAGAAGATGCGGGAGGATGTGAAGGCAGTTTATTCATCTTGTCTCACGTGAATGACGCTGGCGAAAAGATTGCCTGTCGTGCTGTGGACATACAAGAGTTGATCAAGAAGAAGCCAACGTTCGAGGACACTGAGGATGAAGAAGAAGATGACACTCTGGGGAATTACGATTCAGACTGGTACACATGGCGAAGATGTTGACGCTGCTGCTGCGGATGATGATTAGATTGATTTTGTCGTATTTGCCTGTCAGAAGACAGTTTTATCTACTATGTGAAATTGTGTTTGCTATGACAACTGAAACCTGATGAACGTGTTGTTTAGTATTTTGATGTGAGAACATCACTTGTTATGTATGCTCATTTGTGTTTGGTGATTGTATGACGACTAAAACATGATGTCATTGTTGTTTAGTTGTACTCATATTTGGCTGTGAAACCTGAATTGAATGAAATAGTTTGTTATTGGACTGCAATTTGCTCGACGTCTTCGAATGGGAACAAATCTGACCCGACAGGGCCTTTGCTAATTTATTTATTTATTACCAAAAGGGCCTCTTCTATTTATTTATTTATTTATGAGCAAAAGGGGATACCCCCTGATTTCTGTTAATATAAATCATTAGATGTTCACAACACTACGCTCAGCCTGCTACACATGTTACATTCATTACTAGTTTCAGCAAAGTGCTGATGTCATAGCCATTGAATACATCACGAGTGCTACATACATTGTAAATAAAGAGTTAATCATCCTACAGAGCACTTTGATTTTGCCCATTATCCACATAAGCTCTTTCATCTCCTCATTGTTGTCAAGGCCGTTCAGCAGTTGTTGCTTGGCCATGATTAGAGGAACTACATCTTTAACCTTCCGCTCTACATCTTCCTCTTCTATCGTTCCTTTAGTTACTTGTCCAACACCCCAACCAGCTGGTATTAGGATTCCTCGGCTGACCAAATAATCAGCGTAGTTGCATTCCCCCACATCAGCAACTTCCCAAAAATACAAATCACACAAATCTTCCCTTTTCTGCATGAATCAAATTGGAAGATCATTGATAACCCACAAGTATAGGGTATCGCGACAGTTTTCCAGGGTAGAGTATTCAACCCAAATTTATAGATTCGATATAAGGGGGGCCAAAGAATATTTGAAGGTATTAGCAGCTGAGTTGTCAATTCAACCACGCCCGGAGATTAATTATCTGCATAAAAGTGATCAGTAGAAAGTAGTTTGATAGTTTTGATAATAGCGACAGCAACAACGGTAACAGTAACACTACTGGAATTAGCTTATTTGTCGTTTGCCAACTCTTTGCCGTCCGCTGGTCTTTGCCGTCAACCACATGAAAACGGACAGCAAAGATGTGGCTGATGGCAAACAAGGTCTTTGCTATCAGCCAATTCTTTGCCGTCCACTGGCTGACGGCAAAGAATCTTTGTCGTCCGCTAGCAGACGGCAAAGAGGTGGGTGGGTCCAATTATTGTTTAACCAACTCAAGCCCACTGGCCCCACCTCTTTGCCGTCTACAAGAGGATGACAAAGAATCTTTGCCGACCGTTGGCTGACGGCAAAGAGGCGGGTACGTTAACGGTCGTCCCGCCCCCGTCCTTTGTGTCTCCTCTCCACTCTCTCATTCCCTCCCCACCCACACACGCGCCGCCGCCGCCAACCCCGTCTGCTGTTGCCGGCCGCCCCGCATCCCTCCCCTGCAGTGCCCCGACCTCCACCGCACCCCCGCCGCCCCTTCCACGTCGCCTGCCCCCCGCCCCCTCCCCTCCATCGCCTTCCCCCACCCACACTGGCCCGCGCCGCCGCCGACGACCCCGCCCGGCATAGCCGGCCCCCCACCCGCACCCCTCCCCGACCTCCACCGCGACCCCGCCGCCTCTTCCACGTCGGCTAGCCGTGCCGCGGCCGTCCCCGCCCGGTCCAACCGCGGCCGTCAGGTATCCACCTCCACCGGGTCGCCGCCTCCTCCAGCGGCCGCCGCAGCCGTCCAGCCTCCCCCTCCACTAGGTGAGCTCCTCCCCATTTTTTGTTTAATTAGTTTCTTTGTGTTTCTTTTAGTTTAGTTTCTGTTTTAGTTATAGATATAGTTTTAGTTTAGTTTTAGTTTAGTTTATTTTAGATTAGTTTTAGTTTATTTTTGTTTAGTTTATTTTAGATTAGTTTTAGTTTTAGTTCAGAAGAAGTAGTAGGAGGAGGAGGGAGGAACAGGAGGATGGAGAAGAAGAGAGAAGAAAAGAAGAAGAAGAGGAAAAAGGAGAAGAAGAAGAGTAGGAGGAGGAGGAGGAGGAGGAGAAGAAAGAAGAAGTAGAAGAAGAAGGAAGAGGAGAGGAGAAGAAGAAGAAGAAGAAGAAGATGAAGAAGAAGAAACAAGAGAGGAGGAGAAGAAGACGAAGAAGAAGAGAAGAAGAAAGGGAAAAAAAGAGACCCCGACCCGACCCCCGACTCCCGACACCCTGACACCCCGACCCCCGACACCCTGACACCACACCCCGACCCCCAACCAACCGACACCCTGACACCACACCCCGACCCACACCCCGACCCACACCCCGACCCCGACACCCCGACCCCGACACAACACCCCGGCATGATACCCCGACCCCGACACCCTGACATCACACCGGACCCCGACCACCGACACCCTGACACCACACCCACCGTTACCCCTGACCCCCGACACCCTGACACCACACCCCGACCCACACCCCGACCCTGACACCTCGACCTCGACAAGACACGACACCCCGACCCCGAAACCCCAACACCCTGACACCACACCCCGACCAACAACACCCCCACACCTGACACCCCGACCACCGACACCCCGGCCCCGACACAGAGACACCCTGAGACCCCGACAATCGACACCCCGACCCCCCACCCGACCCCCGACACCTTGACACCACACCCCGACACCCTGACAGCACACCCCGACCCCGACACCCTGACACCACGATCGACCCCGGACATGATGATGATACAAAAACATCATATATATTTGAGTTGATCGGGTTTTATTATGTTCATGATTATGATACACTTAAATTATATACAAAATATTATGTTCATGTCAGGTATCGAAATTTTTTATGTTGTACTAATTTCTTTTACTTTTTGTCATTGCAGGTGTTGACAGGATGGTGGGCAAGGGTCCAGAGCGCCCCGATCCTCCTGTGAGCACTATTGGGAGGGGTGGTTCCATTATTACAGCCCAACCCCTCCGGAGAGTGCTGCTAGACAGAATGCAGACAACTGCGGTGGGCGCTTCTTCTTCGGCTGGGAGAGGACGGGGGAGGATGAAGAAGGCTGGTAGACGTGGATGTGGTAGTGGGAGAGGTAGGAAGGATGTTACGCCTTCCTCGCTGCCACCCTCAGCTGATTCACCCAACCACAGGACTGCTTCGTCTGACGTGGACCCGTCTTGGACTCCGGTCCATGAGCCTCCGGTTGCTGATCCTTCGCCCGACCAGACTCGGGTCGCCGATCCTTCGGCCCACGTGAGTCTGGTCCCAGAGTCTTCGTCCCAGAAGACTCCGGTCACGGGGTCTTCGTCCCAGAAGACTCCGATCTCGCAGTCTTCTTCCCACGAGACTCCGGAGGATAGTGGCCCGGAGGATGGTAGCGAGGACACCTTTTTCAGATGATAGCTACAGCGATGATGAGCTGGTTGAGAAGGGCAAGAAGGTCTACAAGCATGGTTGTACAAAGCTCCCACCTGTCTCAACGACCCCCGACCAGAGGTGGTTGATTGCGCCTAAAGGGTTGAAGTAAGTGCATTTACTATTTTTTAACCTTTTGCTTACATGTTCCTTCAAATTAATATCTAATGTGTTGGCCTTGTCATACTGCAGGGGCTGGGTACACCCCCGTGCTGTCCGCAGGCCCAACAAGGTCCTTGGTGTGCTTTGCCGGTAGCACTTCCCTGGGTGGGTCACGTTGCCCAGTGAGGGTCAGGTTCCATAGCTAGCACTGACCTGGGAGCTGTACTCGGTTGCCCCGGCCCTGCCGGAGGAGAGGGTCGACAGTGTCTTGTGCGAGACAGTGGCCGACATTGTGTTCCATCCATTTTGGGTAATTTCTCCTTTACAAAATTAAAATTCAACACTACCTAGTGATTGTACTAATCAGTGTTGTCTTGTTTGATTGCAGACCTTCTATAGGGTTTCACAGGGAGAGCAGGAGGCCGCGTGTATGGTTGTCGAAACTGAGTGCAAGCGCCTACTTCAGAACTTAAGGCACGAGGCTCGGGTGCAGGCCATTCGAGACTGCTATGCCTCGAAGGGTATTAGGATGGGCAAGGCAAGAAGAAGTGTCGCGGCAAGTTTCTGAGTAAGGAGAAGTACATGGAGGTAATTACCTATTCTTAAGGCCTTGAACTTAGTTTTCTTGATTTGACTCGTAGGCGTAGCACTGAAATTTCTCTTGACTCACTTAGGTGCCCCTGAGATGGTGTGTGGATAAGATGGACTATTGGGAGGCGTTGGTGGATGCGTGGTGCTCTCCCCAATGGAAAGTCGAACACCAAAGTGCCAAGGATAAGCGCGACCAAATGGAAGGTGTGCCACACCATCAAGGGAGCTCCAACCTGTTTGAGTATGGGGATAACTAGGTATGTGGTTTACTACATGATTCATGCAATTTCATACTTCATGCTAGCATTTATCCCTTCCAAAATGTCTTAATTAATATGCTTAGTTAGTTAAAAATGGCATAACTACCTTGGATAGTTCATTTATGGCATATTTAGCCCTAAAGTGACATAATAACCTTAGATAGCTCTATAAAATGACTTAATATGCTTTACTTAGTTAAAAAATGGCATAACTACCTTCGATAGCTCAATAACGACCTAAACTAATCTTAGCTAGTTCATTCATGACATATTTAGCTCTAAAATGACATAATAACCTTAGATAGCTATATAAAATGACTTAATATGCTTTAGTTAGTTAAAAATTGGCATAACTAATGTTTTGTTCCTCTCTCCCAGGCGCACCACCATAAGAAGCCTGTGCCAAGTATGTTCGACCTCTATGGCATGGAACATATGGCCCCGTACAAGAAGGCCAAGCCATTCACGGAGTCTGACCTAGATCATCCAAAGAGCTTCACCAACATCTCCTCCCACCACAAGCTTGTGAAGTATAGAGACGAGGGGAAGGCGAGGAAAGGGGAGGACTTTAACCCGAGCCAGGATCTTTTGATACACAGCTGGTGATGATATCTGGTGGCGGGAGGCCCCATGGCTCTCAAGCCATTGGTGATGGACTGATACATTGTCCTATGACTCTCCCGCAGATCAAGAAGTGTCTGAGTAGCTCTGATCCTGAGATAATGCCTCGTGCACGGCCCGCGGAGCTCGCCATGGCGGTTAGCTATATGCATTCTCTCACATTTCCTCCATTACATTGTGTGTGCGTCCGTCGATGAATACAATGCTAACGAGGAGTGGTGTGTTGCAGGCAGTGGTTGAGAAAGAGAGATTGAAGACCCAAACGCTTTTAGAGGAGGCAAAAAGGGAGGCGGGGGAGAGGGGGAGGGAGATGGAGGAGAGGACAGCTAAGCTGTTGGAGGAGGAGAGGAACCGGAACGACAGCGCTAACTGGGCCCTATACGAGCTCATCGTGGTAAGTTTCTCGTGCATATAAGCCCAATCATGCACGTAATGTTCGCATTACTATCTAATATGACTGACTCGTGAGAACCAAATGTGCAGACCATGTGCGAGAAAAACGGTCAGGCCCCTCCGCCGATGCCCCAGATTATTCCGGCGACCACGGTGAGTTTGATTTGAATGGTCGTTAGATACTACTATTCACATTTCACTTTGCGAACTTGCTAACGAGACATTATTGGAAATGATCTTTGGTGCAGCATGGCTCCCAACAAGCATCGACCACTCCTTCTGCCAATGACGAAACCCGACCTGTCCTTCAGCTCCGTCTGCCACTGGCGCAGCCCCGGCTATTCCTACACCTCCGTGATAACGATATTTTTCTTCTTATTTAGCATGTTTAGTCCATTTTTGACATAATTGAGCCTATGTAGTCCACAAATGACATAATAAGATGAAGAAAATCAAGGAAGAGGAAGGAAAGAAGGAATGGGAAGAAAAGAAGAAGAAGAAGAAGAATAAAAGAAGAAGACTAGAAGAAGAAGAAGAACTCTTCTTCTTCTAGTCTTCTTCTTCTTGTTCTTCTTCTTCTCCAAAATGAAGTTAGCTCTAAGTTATATAAAAAATGGAATAATATGCTTAGTTAGGTCAAAAATGGCATAATTAGCTAGGTAAGCTCAAAAATGGCATTTTTCTTCTAATTTATCCTATTTAGTCCATTTATGACATAATTTAGCCTATTTAGTCCACAAATGACATAATAAGATGAAGAAAATCCAGGAAGAGGGAGAAAAGAAGGAATAGGAAGAAAAGAAGGTCTTCTTCTTCTAGTCTTCTTCTAGTTTTCTTCTTCTTCTCTAAAATGAAGTTAGCTCTAAGTTATATCAAAAATGGCATAATTAGCTAGGTTAGCTCCAGTTCACTCAAAAATGGCATAATATGCTCTTCTGATTCTAGTCTTCTTCTTCTAACTTTCTTGTTTCCCATTTTGCAGATTTAATTAACTATATGGAAGCTTGCATGGATGGAGTGCTTGTTTCCTTGTTCTTTTTTTCGTTTGTATCGATGAAAAATGTGGAACTTGTTATATGGATGCATGGAAGAATGTGTTGGATGAACATTGTGATGTTACTGTAATATGTAAGGATGGAACTTTGTTTCTTATGTATATATGTATGTTGTCATGGATGGGGCTATGTGTTGGATACATCATATGTCTGTTGTGCATGTGAAAAAATATATATGTATATATGTGTGTGAATTCCTGTGAAATTAAATGGATTCAAATAAAAACAGGGGATATATAGCCTCTTTGCCGTCTGCTAGCAGATGACAAAGAGGACACATGGTAGCTACCTGTAGAAACTGGGAACACTGGCTGCCTATTCGGTCACTTCACCGTTGCCAGCAGATGGCAAAGATTCAGATCACTTTGTCGTCCGCTGGCAGACGACATAGCTGGCCACATGGCAACTTCCCAGTGCTGCCTAGCTGAGCTCTTTGCCCTCTATCGGCGGACGGCAAACATCTTTGAATCTTTGTCGTCCGCTGGCGGACGGCAAAGAGCGCCGTTAACCCCCTAACGGCTCTCACCCCACCCCACTGTCGTCCGTTATCTTTGCCGTCTGCTCGCCTCGGATGGCAGATGGCACAATCCTTTGCCGTCCGTTGATACGTCTCCAATGTATCTATAATTTTTGATTGCTCCATGCTATATTATCTACTGTTTTGGACATTATTGGGCTTTATTTTCCACTTTTATATTATTTTTGGGACTAACCTATTAACCGAAGGCCCAACCCAGAATTGATATTTTTTGCCAATTTCAGAGTTTCACAGAAAAGGAATATCAAACGGAGTCCAAACGGAATGAAACATTCGGAAACGTGATTTTCGGAACGAACATGATCCAGGAGACTTGGACCCTACGTCAAGAAATAAAGGAGGAAGCCACGAGGTAGGGGGCGCACCTACCCCCCCACCCTAGGCGCGCCCTCCACCCTCGTGGCCCCCTGTTGCTCCACCGACGTACTACTTCCTCCTATATATACCTATGTACCCCCAAACGATTAGAGACGGAGCCAAAAACCTAATTCCACCACCGCAACCTTCTGTATCCACGAGATCCCATCTTGGGGCCTGTTCCGGACCTCCACCGGAGGGGGCATCCATCACGGAGGGCTTCTACATCAACACCATAGCATCTCCGGTGAAGTGTGAGTAGTTTACCTCAGACATTCGGGTCCATAGTTATTAGCTAGATGACTTCTTCTCTCTTTTTGGATCTCAATACAATGTTCTCCCCCTCTCTTGTGGAGATCTATTCGATGTAATCTTCTTTTTGCGATGTGTTTGTTGAGACCGATGAATTGTGGGTTTATGATCAAGATTATCTACGAACAATATTTGAATCTTCTCTGAATTCTTTTATGTATGATTGGTTACCTTTGGAAGTCTCTTCGAATTATCAGTTTGGTTTGGCCTACTAGATTGATGTTTCTTGCAATGGGAGAAGTGCTTAGCTTTGGGTTCAATCTTGTGGTGTCCCTTCCCAGTGACAGTAGGGGCAGCAAGGAACGTATTGTATTGTTGCCATCGAGGATAACAATATGGGGTTTTATCATATTGCATGAATTTATCCCTCTACATCATGTCATCTTGCTTAAGGCATTACTCTGTTTTCATGAACTTAATACTCTAGATGCATGCCGGATAGCGGTCGATGAGTGGAGTAATAGTAGTAGATGCAGGCAGGAGTCGGTCTACTTGACTCGGACGTGATGCCTATATACATGATCATACCTATATATTCTCATAACTATGCTCAATTCTGTCAATTCCTCAACAGTAATTCGTTCACCCACCATAAAATACTTGTGCTCTTGAGAGAAGCCACTAGTGAAACATATGGCCCCCGGGTCTATCTTCATCATATTAATCTTCCAATACTTAGTTATTCCCTTTGCTTTTTTACTTTGCTTTTATTTTACTTTGCATCTTTATCACAAAAATACCAAAAATATTATTCTATCATATCTATCAGATCTCACTCTCGTAAGTGACCGTGAAGGTATTGACAACCCCTTATCGCATTGGTTGCGAGGAGTTATTTGTTTTGTGCAGGTCCGAGGGACTCGCGCATAGCCTCCTACTGGATTGATACCTTGGTTCTCAAAAACACAGGGAAATACTTACGCTAGTTTGCTGCTTCATCATTTCCTCTTCAAGGAAATCCAACGCAGTGCTCAAGAGCTAGCAAGAAGATTTTAGGCGCCGTTACCGGGGAGTCTACAGAAAAGTCAACATACCAAGTACCCATCACAACCCTTATCTCCCGCATTACATTATTTGCTATTTGCCTCTCGTTTTCCTCTCCCCCACTTCACCCCTGCTGTTTTATTCGCCCTCTCTCTCTATCCTCCCTCTCTTTCTCTATTTGCCTCTTTTTGCCCACTTGCCTTTTGTTTGCTTGTGTGTTGGATTGCTTGCTTGTCACGATGGCTCAAGATAACACTAAATTGTGTGACTTTACCAATACCAACAACAATGATTTTATTAGCACTTCGGTCGCTCCTCTTACCGATGCTGAATCTTGTGAAATTAATGTTGGAAATATGCCCTAGAGGCAATAATAAATTAGTTATTACTATATTTCCTTGTTCATGATAATCGTTTATTATCCATTCTAGAATTGTATTGATAGGAAACTCAGATACATGTGTGGATACATAGACAACACCATGTCCCTAGTAAGCCTCTAGTTGACTAGCTCGTTGATCAATAGATGGTTACAGTTTTCTGATCATGGACATTGGATGTCGTTGATAACGGGATCACAACATTAGGAGAATGATGTGATGGACAAGACCCAATCCTAAGCCTAGCACAAGATCGTGTGGTTCATATGCTAAAGCTTTTCTAATGTCAAGTATCATTTCCTCAGACCATGAGATTGTGCAACTCCCGGATACTGTAGGAATGCTTTTGATGTACCAAACGTCACAACGTAACTGGGTGGCTATAAAGGTGCACTGCGGGTATCTCCGAATGTGTCTATTGGGTTGGCACGAATCGAGACTGGGATTTGTCACTCCGTGTAAACAGAGAGGTATCTCTGGGCCCACTCGGTAGGACATCATCATAATGTGCACAATGTGATCAAGGAGTTGATCACGGGATGATGTGTTACGGAACAAGTAAAGAGACTTGCCGGTAATGAGATTGAACAAGGTATCGGGATACCGACGATCGAATCTTGGGCAAGTGCTATACCGATAGACAAAGGGAATTGTATACGGGATTGACTGAATCCTTGACATCATGGTTCATCCGATGAGATCATCGTGGAGCATGTGGGAGCCAACATGGATATCCAGATCCCGCTGTTGGTTATTGACGGGATAGTTGTCTCGGCCATGTCTACATGACTCCCGAGCCCGTTGGGTCGACACACTTAAGGTTCGATGACGCTAGGGTTATAGGGAAAGTATGTACGCGGTTACCGAATGTTGTTCGGAGGTCCGCATGAGATCCCGGACGTCACGAGGAGTTCCAGAATGGTCCGGAGGTAAAGATTTATATATGGGAAGTCCCGTTTTGGTCACCGGAAAAGTTTCGGGTGCTATCGGTAACGTACCGGGACCACCGGGAGGGTCCTGGGGGTCCACTAGGTGGGCCCACCATCCCCAGAAGGTTGCGTGGGCCAAGTGTGGGAGGGGACCAGCCCCAGGTAGGCTGGTGCACCCCCCACCAAGGCCCAGGGCACGTGGAGAGTGGGACGGGGGCAAACCCTAGGTCCAGATGGGCCTTAAGGCCAACCCTAGGGAGCCCCCTCTCTTTCCCCCTTGGCCGCAACCCTAGATGGGTTTTGGGGCTGCCGCCACCCCTAGGAAGGGAACCCTAGATGGGGGTGCAGCCCCTCCCCTTCCCCTATATATACTTGAGGTTTTGGGGGCTGCCCAACACATGATTTGATCTCTCTCTTGGCGCAGCCCTACCCCTCTCCCTCCTCGTCTCTCGTAGTGCTTGGCGAAGCCCTTCTGGAATACCGCGCTCCTCCACCATCACCATGCCGTTGTGCTGCTGCTGGACGGAATCTTCCCCAACCTCTCCCTCTCTCCTTGCTGGATCAAGGCGTGGGAGACGTCACCGGGCTGTACGTGTGTTGGACGCGGAGGCGCAGTTGTTCGGCGCTTAGATCGAAATCGACCACGATCTGAATCGCTGCGTGTACGACTCCACCAACCACGTTCTTGTAACGCTTCCGCATTGCGATCTTCAAGGGTATGAAGATGCATTCCTCTCTCGTTGCTAGTCTCTCCATAGATTGATCTTGGTGACACGTAGGAAAATTTTGAATTTCTGCTACGTTCCCCAACAGTGGCATCATGAGCTAGGTCTATGCGTAGATTCTATGCACGAGTAGAACACAAAGTAGTTGTGGGCGATGATTTGTTCAATTTGCTTGTCGTTACTAGTCTTATCTTGATTCGACGGCATTGTGGGATGAAGCGGCCCGGACCGACCTTACACGTACACTTACGTGAGACTGGTTCCACCGACTGACATGCACTTGATGCATAAGGTGGCTGGCGGGTGTCTGTCTCTCCCACTTTAGTCGGATCAGATTCGATGAAAAGGGTCCTTATGAAGGGTAAATAGAAATTGGCATATCACCATTGTGGTTTTGCGTAGGTAAGAAACGTTCTTGCTAGAAACCCATAGCAGCCACGTAAAACATGCAACAACAATTAGAGGACGTCTAACTTGTTTTTGCAGGGTATGCTACGTGATGTGATATGGCCAAAAGGATGTGATGAATGATATATGTGATGTATGAGATTGATCATGTTCTTGTAATAGGAATCACGACTTGCATGTCGATGAGTATGACAACCGGCAGGAGCCATAGGAGTTGTCTTAATTTATTTATGACATGCGTGTCAATGAAAACACCATGTAATTACTTTAATTTATTGCTAACCATTAGCCATAGTAGTAGAAGTAATAGTTGGCGAGGCAACTTCATGAAGACACGATGATGGAGATCATGGTGTCATGCCGGTGATGATGGTGTTCATGCCGCGCCTCGAAGATGGAGATCAAAGGCGCAATATGATATTTGCCATATCATGTCACTTTATGATTTGCATGTGATGTTTGTCATGTTTACATCTTATTTTCTTAGAACGACGGTAGCATAAATAAGATGATCCCTCGCAATAATTTCAAGAAAGTGTTCCCCCTAACTGTGCACCGTTGCTAAGGTCCGTTGTTCCGAAGCACCACGTGATGATCGGGTGTGATAGGTTCTAACGTTCGAATACAACGGGTGTAAGCCAGATTTACACACGCAATACACTTAGGTTAACTTGACGAGCCTAGCATGTACAGACATGGCCTCGGAACACAGAAGACCGAAAGGTCGAACATGAGTCGTATAGAAGATACGATCAACATGAAGATGTTCACCGATGATGACTAGTCCGTCTCACGTGATGATCGGACACGGACTAGTTGACTCGGATCATGTATCACTTAGATGACTAGAGGGATGTCTATCTGATTGGGAGTTCACTAAATTATCAAATGAACTTAATTATCATGAACATAGTCAAAAGAACTTTGCAAATTATGTCGTAGCTTATGGTTTAGTTCTACTGTTTTAGATATGTTCCTAGAGAAAATTTTGTTGAAAGTTGATAGTAGCAATTATGCGGACAGGGTCCGTAAACTGAGGATTGTCCTCATTGCTGCACAGAAGGATTATGTCCTTAATGCACCGCTCAGTGTGTTGAACCTCGAGCGTCGTCTGTAGATGTTGTGAAACATCTGACATACACGTTTTGATGACTACTTGATAGTTCAATGCGTAATGCTAACGGTTTAGAATTGTGGCACCAAAGACGTTTTTGAAACATCGCAGAACATATGAGATGTTCCAAAGACTAAAATTGGAATTTCAGACTAGTGCCCACGTCAAGAGGTATGAGACCTCTGACAAGTTTCTTAAGCCTACAAACTAAGGGAGAAAAACTCAATCGTTGAGCATGTGCTCAGATTGTCTGAGTACTGCAATCGCTTGAATCGAGTGGGAGTTAATCTTCCAGATGAGATACTAATGGTTCTCCATAGGCACTGCCACCAAGCTATTGGAGCTTCGTGATGAACTATAACATATCAGGGATAGACATGATGATCCTTGAGCAACTCGCGATGTTTGACACCACAAAAGTAAAAATCAAGTAGGAGCATCAATTGTTGATGATTAAACCACTAGTTTCAAGAAGGGCAAGGGAGAGAAGGGATACTTCATGAGACGGCAAATCAGTTGCTGCTCTAGTGAGGAAACCCAAGGTTGAACCAAACCCGAGACTAAGTGCTTCTATAATGAGGGGAACGGTCACTGAAGCAATACTACGCTAGATACTTGGCAGATGAGAAGGCTGGCAAGGTCGACAGAAATATTTTGGATATATGTTATATTATTGTGTACTTTACTAGTACTCCTAGTAGCACCAGGGTATTAAATACCGGTTCGGTTGCTAAGCATTCGTAACTCGAAATAAAAGGCTGCGGAAACTAGCTAAAGGTTAGATGACGATATGTGTTGGGAGTGTTTCCAAGGTTGATGTGATCAAATATCGCACGCTCCCTCTACCATAGGGATTGGTTTTGAACCTAAATAATTGTTATTTGGTGTTTGCGTTGAGCATAGACATGATTTGATTATGTTTATCGCATTACGGTTATTCATTTAATGAGAATAATGGTTACTCTGAATAATACCTTCAATGGTCTTGCACCTAAAATGAATGGTTCATTGAATCTCGATCGTAGAGATACACATGTTCATGCCAAAAGATATAAGATAGTAATGATAGTACCACATACTTGTGGCACTGCCATTTGAGTCATGTTGGTATAAAACACATGAAGAAGCTCCATGTTGATGGATCTTTGGACTCACTCGTTTTGAAAGGATTGAGACATGCGAACCATGTCTATTGGTAGATATGCATGAAGAAACTCAATACAGATGGATCGTTTGGACTCACTTGATTTTGAATCACTTGAGACATGCAAATCATAGCACATGGGCAAGATGACTGAAATGCCTCATTTTCAGTAAGATGGAACAAGAAAGCAACTTGTTGGAAGTAATACATTTTTGATGTGTGTAGTCCAATGAGTGCTGAGGCACACAGTGGATATTGTTATGTTCTTACTTCACAGACGATTTGAGTAGATGCTGAGTATATTTACTTGATGAAACACAGGTCTGAATTATTGAAAGGTTCTAGTAATTTTAGAGTGAAGTTGAAGATCGTCGTGACAAGATGATAAAATGTCTATGATATGATCATAGAGATGAATATCTGAGTTACGAGTTTGGCACACAATTAAGACATTGTGGAAATTGTTTCACACTAATACCGCCTGGACCACCATAGTGTGATGGTGTGTCCGAACATCACAACTGCACCCTATTGGATATGGTGCATACCATGATGTCTCTTATCGAATTACCACTATCATTTATGGGTTAGGCATTAGAGACAACCGCACTCACTTTAAATAGGGCACCACACTATTCCGTTGAGACGACACCGTATGAACTATGGTTTAGAGAAACCTAAGCTGTCGTTTCTTAAAAGTTTGGGGCTGCGATGCTTATGTGAAAAGGTTTCAGGCTGATAAGCTCGAACCCAAAGCGGATAAATGCATCTTCATAGAATACCCAAAAATAGTTGGGTATACCTCCTATTCCAGATCCAGAAGAAAAAGTGATTGTTTCTAGAAACAAGTCCTTTCTCGAGGAAAAGTTTCTCTCGAAAGAATTGAGTGGGAGGATGGTGGAGACTTGATGAGTTTATTGAACCGTCACTTCAACTAGTGTGTAGCAGGGCACAGGAAGTTGTTCCTGTGGCACCTACACCAATTGAAGTGGAAGCTTATGATAATGATCATGAAACTTCGGATCAAGTTACTACCAAACCTCATAGGTCGATAAGGATGTGTACTACTTCAGAGTGGTACGTAATCCTGTCTTGGAAATAATGTTGCTAGATAACAATGAACCTATGAGCTATGGAGAAGCGATGGTGGGCCCGAATTCCGATGAATGGCTCGAGGCCATAAAATCTGAGAGAGGATCCATGTATAAAACAAAGTATAGACTTTGAAAAGAACTACTTGATGGTCGTAAGGCTGTTGGGTGCAGATGGATTTTAAAAGGAAGACGGACAATGATGGTAAGTGTCACCATTAAGAAATCTCGACTTGTCGTTAAGATGTTTCCTGACAAGTTCAAGGAGTTGACTACGATGAGACTTTCTCACTCGTAGCGATGCTAAGAGTTTGTTGGAATTATGTTAGCAGTTACTGCATTATTTATGAAATCTTGCAGATAGGATGTCAAAACATTGTTTCCTCGACATTTTTCTTGAGGAAATGTTGTATGTGATACAACCAGAAGGTTTTGTCAATCCTGAAAGATGCTAACAAGTATGCCAAGCTCCAGCAATCCTTCTAAGGACTGGAGTAAGCATATCGGAGTTGGAAAGTATGCTTTGATGAGATGATCAAAGATTTTGGGTTTATACAAAGTTTATGAGAAACTTTTATTTCCAAAGAAGTGAGTGGGAGCACTATAGAATTTTTGATGAGTATATGTTGTTAACATATTGTTGATCAAAAATGATGTAGAATTTCTGGAAAGCATGCAGGGTTATATGAAAAGTGTTTTTCGATGGAAAACCTGGATTAAGCTACTTGAACATTCAGCATCAAGATCTATAAGGATAGATCAAAAACGCTTAATAGTACTTTCAAATGAATACATACCGTGACAAGATTTGGAAGGAGTTCAAAATAGATCAGCAAAGAAGGAGTTCTTGGCTGTGTTACAAGGTGTTAGTATTGAGTAAGACTCAAGACCTGACCACGGCAGAAGAGAGAGAAAGGATGAAGGTCGTCCCCTATGCTTTAGATGTAGGCTCTACAGTATGCTATGCTGTGTACCGCACCTGAAATGTGCCTTGCCATGAATCAGTCAAGGGGTACAAGAGTGATCCAGGAATGGATCACATGACAGCGGTCGAACTTATCCTTAGTAACTAGTGGACTAAGGAATTTTCTCGATTATGGAGGTGGTAAAAGAGTTCGTCGTAAAGGGTTACGTCGATGCAAACATTGACACTAATCCGGATGACTCTGAGGAGTAAACCGGATTCGTATAGTAGAGCAGTTATTTGGAATAGCTCCAAGTAGCGCGTGGTAGCTGCATCTACAAGATGACATAGAGATTTGTAAAGCACACATGGATCTGAAAGGTTCAGACCCATTGACTGATAAACCTCTCTCACAAGCAAGATATGAACACACCCCATGGGTGTTAGATTCATTACAATCACATAGTGATGTGAACTGGATTATTGACTCTAGTGCAAGTGGGAGACTGCTGGGAATATGCCCTAGAGGCAATAATAAATTAGTTATCATTATATTTCCTTATTCATGATAATCGTTTATTATCCATGCTAGAATTGTATTGATAGGAAACTCAGATACATGTGTGGATACATAGACAACACCATGTCCCTAGTAAGCCTCTAGTTGACTAGCTCGTTGATCAATAGATGGTTATAGTTTCCTGACCATGGACATTGGATTTCATTAATAACGGGATCACATCATTAGGAGAATGATGTGATGGACAAGACCCAATCCTAAGCCTAGCACAAGATCGTGCGGTTCATATGCTAAAGCTTTTCTAATATCAAGTATCATTTCCTTAGACCATGAGATTGTGCAACTCTCGGATATCGTAGGAATGCTTTGGGTGTACCAAACATCACAACGTAACTGGGTGGCTATAAAGGTGCACTACGGGTATCTCCGAAAGTGTCTGTTGGGTTGGCACGAATCGAGACTGGGATTTGTCACTCCATGTAAACAGAGAGGTATCTCTGGGCCACTCGGTAGGACATCATCATAATGTGCACAATGTGATCAAGGAGTTGATCATGGGATGATGTGTTACGGAACGAGTAAAGAGACTTGCTGGTAATGAGATTGAACAAGGTATCGGGATACCGATGATCAAATCTCGGGCAAGTGCTATACCGGTAGACAAAGGGAATTGTATACGGGATTGACTGAATCCTTGACATCGTGGTTCATCCGATGAGATCATCGTGGAGCATGTGGGAGCCAACATGGGTATCCAGATCCCGCTGTTGGTTATTGACCGGAGAGTTGTCTCGGCCATGTCTGCATGACTCCCGAGCCCGTAGGGTCTACACACTTAAGGTTCGATGAGGCTAGGGTTATAGGGAAAGTATGTACGCGGTTACCGAATGTTGTTCGGAGTCCCGGATGAGATCTCGGACGTCACGAGGAGTTCTTGAATGGTCCGGAGGTAAAGATTTATATATGGGAAGTCCCGTTTTGCTCACCGGAAAAGTTTCAGGTGCTATCGGTAACGTACCGGGACCACCGGGAGGGTCCCAGGGTCCACCAGGTGGGGCCACCAGCCCCACAAGGTTGCATGGGCCAAGTGTGGGAGGGAACCAGCCCCAGGTAGGCTGGTGCGCCCCCCACCAAGGCCCAGGGCGCGTGGAGAGTGGGAAGGGGGAAAACCCTAGGTCCAGATGGGCCTTAAGGCCCACCGTAGGGCGCCCCCTCTCTTCCCCCCCTTGGCCGCAACCCTAGATGGGTTTTGGGGCTGCCGCCACCCCTAGGGAGGGAACCCTAGATGGGGGCGCAGCCCCTCCCCTTCCCCTATATATACTTGAGGTTTTGGGGGCTGCCCAACACATGATTTGATCTCTCTCTTGGCGCAGCCCTACCCCTCTCCCTCCTCGTCTCTCGTAGTGCTTGGCGAAGCCCTGCTGGAGTATCGCGATCCCCCACCATCACCACGCCGTTGTGCTGCTGCTAGACGGAGTCTTCCCCAACCTCTCCCTCTCTCCTTGCTGGATCAAGGCATGGGAGACGTCGCCGGGCTGTACATGTGTTGAACGCGGAGGCGCCGTTGTTCGGCGCTTAGATCGGAATCCACCGCGATCTAAATCGCTACGTGTACGAATCCACCAACCGCGTTCTTGTAACGCTTCCGCATTGCGATCTTCAAGGGTATGAAGATGCACTCCTCTATCGTTGCTAGTCTCTCCATAGATTGATCTTGGTGACACGTAGGAAAATTTTGAATTTCTGCTACGTTCCCCAACAATTAATGCCGCTTTGCTGAATCTTGTCATGAAAGATCCGTTTACCGGCCTTCCTAGTGAAGATGCCGCTACCCATCTAAATAGCTTCGTTGATTTGTGTGATATGCAAAAGAAGAAAGATGTGGACAACGATATTGTTAAGTTGAAGCTATTTCCTTTTTCGCTGAGAGATTGTGCTAAAGCTTGGTTTTCGACTTTGCCTAAAAATAGTATTGATTCTTGGAACAAGTGCAAAGATGCTTTTATCTCTAAGTATTTTCCTCCTGCTAAGGTCATCTCCCTTAGAAACGATATTATGAATTTTAAGCAACTTGATCATGAACATGTTGCACAAGCTTGGGAGAGGATGAAATTAATGATACGCAATTGCCCTACTCATGGTTTGAATTTGTGGATGATTATACAAAACTTTTATGATGGATTGAATTTTGCTTCTAGAAATCTTTTAGATTCGGCCGCGGGAGGCACTTTGATGGAAATCACTTTAGGAGAATCTACTATACTCCTAGATAATATTATGGTTAGTTATTCTCAATGGCATACTGAAAGATCTACTAATAAAAAGGTGCATGCGGTAGAAGAAATTAATATTTTGAGTGGAAAGATGGATGAACTTATGAAATTATTTGCTAGTAAGAGTGTTACTTCTGATCCTAATGATATGCCCTTGTCTACTTTGATTGAGAACAATAATGAATCTATGGATGTGAATTTTGTTGGTAGGAATAATGTTGGTAACAATGCGTATAGAGGAAACTTTAATCCTAGGCCTTATCCTAGTAATCCCTCTAATAATTATGGAAATTCCTACAACAAATCTTATGGAAATTTCAATAAGATGCCCTCTGAATTTGAGAATAGTGTTAAGGAATTTATGAATTCGCAAAAGAATTTCAATGCTTTGCTTGAAGAGAAATTGCTTAAAGTTGATGATTTGGCTTGGAACGTTGATAGAATTTCTCTTGATGTTGATTCTTTAAAGCTTAGATCTATTCCTCGTAAGCATGATATCAATGAGTCTCTCAAATCCATGAGAATTTCCATTGATGAGTGTAAAGAAAGAACCGCTAGGATGCGTGCTAAGAAAGATGCCTTTATAAGAGCGTGTTCTTCTAGTTCCTATGAAAATAAAGATGAAGATCTAAAAGTTATTGATGTGTCCCCTATTAAATCTTTGTTTTGCAATATAAATCTTGATAATGATGGGACTGAATATGATCCACCTTTACCTAGAAGGTGTTCCAAAAATTCGGAGTTTTTAGATCTTGATGCTAAATTTGATGAAAGTGGGATTGAAGAAATTAAAACCCTAGATATTGCTAAACCCACTATTTTGGATTTCAAGGAATTTAATTATGAAAATTGCTCTTTGATTGATTGTATTTCCTTGTTGCAATCCGTGCTAAATTCTCCTCATGCTTATAGTCAAAATAAGCGTTTACTAAACATATCGTTGATGCCTTGATGCAATCTTATGTAGAAAAACTTGAGTTGGAAGTTTCTATCCCTAGAAAACTTTATGATGAGTGGGAACTAACTATTAAAATTAAGATTAAAGATCATGATTTCTATGCTTTATGTGATTTGGGTGCTAGTGTTTCCACGATTCCAAAGACTTTGTGTGATTTGTTAGGTTTCCGTGATTTTGATGATTGCTCTTTAAACTTGCACCTTGCGGAATCCACTATTAAGAAACCAATGGGAAGAATCAATGATGTTCTTATTTTTGCAAATAGGAATTATGTGCCCGTAGATTTTATTGCTCTTGAAATAGATTGCAATCCTTCATGTCCTATTACCCTTGGTAGACCTTTCCTTAGAACGATTGGTGCAATTATTGATATGAAGGAAGGAACTATTAGATTCCAATTTCCATTAAGGAAAGGCATGGAACACTTTCCTAGAAATTAAATTAAATTACCTTATGAATCTATTATGAGAGCCACTTATGGATTTCCTACCAAAGATAGCAATACCTAGATCTATCCTTGCTTTTTATGCCTAGCTAGGGGAGTTAAACGATAGCGCTTGTTGGGAGGCAACCCAATTTTATTTTTATTTCTTGCTTTTCGCACCTGTTTAGTAATAAATAATTTATCTAGCCTCTGTTTTGGTTGTGTTTTTTGTGTTTAATTCGTGTTTGTGCCAAGTAGAACCGTTGGGAAAACTTGGGGAAAGTCCTGATATCTTGCTGTAAAAAACAGAAACTTTAGCGCTCACAAGAACTGCTGCCATCTTTATTTGGAAAGTGCTATTTAGTTAATTCTTTTTGCAGATGATTAATAGATAAATTCCTCACGTCCAGAAATTTATTTTAGAATTTTTCGGGTTCCAGATCTTGCGCTAGTTACAGATTACTACAGACTGTTCTATTTTTGATAGATTCTGTTTTTTGTGTGTTGTTTGCTTAATTTGATGAATCTATGGCTAGTAAAATAGTTTATAAACCATAGAGAAGTTGGAATAAAGTAGGTTTAAAACCAATATAAATAAATAATAAGTTCATTACAGTACCTTGAAGTGGTCTTTTGTTTTATTTCGCTAACGGAGCTCGCGAGATTTTCTACTTTAAGTTTTGTGTTGTGAAGTTTTCAAGTTTTGGGTAAAGATTTGATGGATTATGGAACAAGGAGTGGCAAGAGCCTAAGCTTGGGGATGCCCATGGCACCCCCAAGATAATCTAAGGACACCTAAAAGCAAAGCTTGGGGATGCCCCGGAAGACATCCCCTCTTTCGTCTACTTCCATCGGTAACTTTACTTGGAACTATATTTTTATTCACCACATGATATGTGTTTTGCTTGGAGCGTCTTGTATGATTTGAGTCTTTGTGTTTTAGTTTAACAAAATCATCCTTGCTGTACACACATTTTTAGAGAGCCATACATGATTTGGAATTTGTTAGAATACTATATGTGCTTCACTTATATCCTTTTGAGTTATATAGTTTTGCTCTAGTACTTCACTTATATATTTTACAGCACGGTGGTGGATTTGTTTTATAGAAACTATTGATCTCTCATGCTTCACTTAGATTATTTTGAGAGTCTTAAATAGCATGGTAATTTTCTTAAATAATCCTCATATGCTAGGTATTCAAGATTAGTAAAAAAATTCTTATAAGTGTTTTGAATACTAAGAGAAGTTTGATGTTTGATGACTGTTTTGAGATATGGAGGTAATAATATCAAAGTCGTGCTAGTTGAGTAGTTGTGAATTTGAGAAATGCTTGTGTTGAAGTTTGCAAGTCCCATAGCATGCACGTATGGGAAACATTATGTAACAAATTTGAAACATCAGGTGTTCTTTGATTGTCTTCCTTATGAGTGGCGGTCGGGGATGAGCGATGGTCTTTTCCTACGAATCTATCCCCCTAGGAGCATGCGCGTAGTGCTTGGTTTTTGATGACTTGTAGATTTTTGCAATAAGTATGTGAGTTCTTTATGACTAATGTTGAGTCCATGGATTATACGCACTCTCACCCTTCCATCATTGCTAGCGTCTCCGGTACCGTGTGTTGCCCTTTCTCACACTGAGAGTTGGTGCAAACTTCGCCGGTGCATCCAAACCCTATGATATGATACGCTCTTTCACACATAAACCTCCTTATATCTTCCTCAAAACAGCCACCGTACCTACCTGTTATGGCATTTCCATAGCCATTCCGAGATATATTGCCATGCAACTTTCCACCATTCCGTTTATCATGACACATTTATCATTGTCATATTGCTTAGCATGATCATGTAGTTGACATAGTATTTGTGGAAAAGCCACCATTCATAATTCTTTCATACATGTCAGTCTTGGTCCATTGCATATCCCGGTAAACCGCCGGAGGCATTCATATAGAGTCAACTTTTGTTCTAGCATCGAGTTGTAATCATTGAGTTGTAAATAAATAGAACTGTGATGATCATCATTTTCTAGAGCATTGTCCAAAGTGAGGAAATAAAAAAGGGGGGCGTAAAAAAAGAGAAAAGAAGGCCCAAAAAAGGAGAGAAAAAGAGAGAAGGGACAATGCTACTATCCTTTGCCACACTTGTGCTTCAAAGTAGCACCATAATCTTCATGATAGAGAGTCTTTTGTTTTTTCACTTTCATATACTAGTGGGAATTTTTCATTATAGAACGTGGCTTGTATATTCCAACAATGGGCCTCCTCAAGTGCCCTAGGTCTTCGTGAGCAAGCAAGTTTGATGCACACCTACTTGGTTTCTTTTGTTGAGCTTTCATACATTTATCTCTAGTGCATTCGTTGCATGGCAATCAATACTCCTTGCATTAACATCAATCGATGGGCATCTCCATAGCCCATTGATTAGCCTCGTTGATGTGAGACTTTCTCCTTTTTGTCTTCTCCACATAACCCCCATCATCATATTCTATTCCACCCATAGTGCTATGTCCATGGCTCGCGCTCATATATTGCGTGAAAGTTTATAGGTTTGTGATTACTAAAGTATGAAACAATTGTTTGGCTTGTCATCGGGGTTGTGCATGATTAGAGCATTCTTGTGTGACGAAAATGGGGCATGACTAAACTATATGATTTTGTAGGGATGAACTTTCTTTGGGCATGTTATTTTGAGAAGACATAATTGCTTAGTTAGTATGCTTGAAGTATTATTATTTTTATGTCAATATGAACTTTTATCTTGAATCTTTAGGATCTGAATATTCATACCACAATTAAGAAGAATTACATTGAAATTATGCCAAGTAGCAATCCGCATCAAAAATTATCTTTTTTATCATTTACCTACTCGAGGACGAGCAGGAATTAAGCTTGGGGATGTTTGATACGTCTCCAACGTATCTATAATTTTTGTTTGCTCCATGCTATATTATCTACTGTTTTGGACATTATTGGGGTTTCATTATCCACTTTTATATTATTTTTGGGACTAACCTATTAACTGGAGGCCCAGCCCAGAATTGCTGTTTTTTGCCTATTTCAGAGTTCCGCACAAAAGGAATATCAAACGGAGTCCAAACGGAATGAAACCTTCGGGAATGTGATTTTTGGAACGAACATGATCCAGGAGACTTGGACCCTACGTCAAGAAATAAAGGAGGAAGCCACGAGGTAGGGGGGCGCCCCTACCCCCCAGGCGCGCCCTCCACCCTCGTGGGCCCCCTGTTGCTCCACCGACGTATTTCTTCCTCCTATATATACCTACGTACCCCCAAACAATCAGAGACGGAGCCAAAAACCTAATTACACCGCCGCAACCTTCTGTATCCATGAGATCCCATCTTGGGGCCTGTTCTGCAGCTCCGCCTGAGGGGGCATCCAGCATGGAGGGCTTCTACATCAACACCATAGCCTCTCCGATGAAGTGTGAGTAGTTTACCTCAGACCTTCGGGTACATAGTTATTAGCTAGATGGCTTCTTCTCTCTTTTTGGATCTCAATACAATGTTCTCCCCCTCTCTTGTGGATATCTATTCGATGTAATCTTCTTTTTGCGGTGTGTTTGTTGAGATCGATCAATTGTGGGTTTATGATCAAGATTATCTATGAACAATATTTGAATCTTCTCTGAATTCTTTTATGTATGATTGGTTATCTTTGCAAGTCTCTTCGAATTATCAGTTTGGTTTGGCCTACTAGATTGATCTTTCTTGCAATGGGAGAAGTGCTTAGCTTTGGGTTCAATCTTGCGGTGTGCTTTCCCAGTGACAGTAGGGGCAGCAAGGCACATATTGTATTGTTGCCATCGAGGATAACAAGATGGGGTTTTATCATATTGCATGAATTTATCCCTCTACATCATGTCATCTTGCTTAAGGCGTTACTCTGTTTTCATGAACTTAATACTCTAGATGCATGCTGGATAGTGGTCGATGAGTGGAGTAATAGTAGTAGATGCAGGCAGGAGTTGGTCTACTTGTCTCGGACGTGATACCTATATACATGATCATACCTAGATATTCTCATAACTATGCTCAATTCTGTCAATTGCTCAACAGTAATTCGTTCACCCACCGTAAAATACTTATGCTCTTGAGAGAAGCCACTAGTGAAACCTATGGCCCCCGGGGTCTATCTTCATCATATTAATCTTCCAATACTTAGTTATTTCCTTTGCTTTTTTTACTTTGCTTTTATTTTACTTTGCATCTTTATCACAAAAATACCAAAAATATTATTCTATCATATCTATCAGATCTCACTCTCGTAAGTGCCGTGAAGGGATTGACAACCCCTTATCGCGTTGGTTGTGAGGAGTTATTTGTTTTGTGCAGGTACGAGAGACTCGCGCGTAGCCTCCTTCTGGATTGATACCTTGGTTCTCAAAAACTGAGGGAAATACTTGCACTACTATGCTGCTTCATCCTTTCCTCTTCAAGGAAATCCAACGCAGTGCTCAAGAGGTAGCATCCGTTTCTAAGAAGCAGACGGCAAAGAAGGCCTTTGATGGCACGTGTTTAGATGGACAGTTTGCCGTCTGCTGGCGGACGACAAAGATGTTTGCCGTCCGTGATCTATGCCTTTGCCGTCTGCCATGGTAGACGGCAAAGACGCTGATTCCAGTAGTGTAACAATGATAGCAGTAATTTGTAGCAAGTGTAACAGTGATGATAGCAATAGTAACGTAGCAAGATCAATAAGGATAAATTCGTAGGCATTGGATCGGTGACTTGTTGGATGATATTCATCACGAGACAGTTATAACCTAGGGCGATACGGCAGTAGCTCCAGTTCATCGATATAATGTAGGCATGTATTCCGTCAATAGTCATACATGCTTTATTAAAAGAACTTGCATGACATCTTTTGTCCTACTCTCCCGTGGCAGCGGGGTCCATATTGGAAACTAAGGGATATTAAGCCCTCCTTTTAATTGAGAACCGGAATAAAGAATTAACACATAGTGAATACATGACCGCCTCAAACTACGGTCATCACCGAGAGTGGGCCTAGTTGTTGTCACTCCGGGGTTGCCAGATCATAACACGTAGTAGGTGACTATAACTTGCAAGATCGGATCTAAAACATGGATATAATGATGAATTCATAAACGGTTCAGATCTGAGTTCATGGCACCCGGGCCCAAAGTGACAAGCATTAAGCATAGCAAAGTCATAGCAACATCAATCTAAGAACATAGTGGATACTAGGGATCAGGCCCTAACAAAACTAACTCGATTACATGATGAATCTCATCCAACTCCTCACTGACCAGCGAGCCTACAAAGGAATTACTCACTCCCGGTGGGGAGCATCATGGAATTGGCGATGAAGATTGGTTGGTGATGATGAAGAACGAAGATCCCCCACTCCGGAGCCTCAAACAGACTCCAGATCAGCCCTCCCGAGGAAGAACAGGGCTTGGCGGCGGCTCCGTCTTGTGGATCGCGATAATTGTTTCTCCTTGATTTTTTTTCTGGAAATATGTGATTTTATAGTATCAGCGGGTCGTCAGCGGGGCTACCAGGTGGGTACAACCCATCTGGGTGTGCTAGGAGAGGGGGGCGCTCCCTGATGGGTTGTGCCCACCCAGGGGACCCTCTCCGGTGGGTCTTGGCTCCAGAAATTCTTATTATTGGTATAAAAATCCTCGCAAAGTTTCGTTCCATTTCAAGAACTTTTATTTCTGCACAAAAACAACACCATGGTAGTTCTGCTGAATACAACGCCAGTCCGGGGTTAGTTTCATTAAAATCATGCAAATTAGAGTCCAAAACAAGAGGAAAAGCGTCAGAAAAAGTAGATACGTTGGAGACGTATCAACTCCCCCAAGCTTAAACCTTTGATTGTCTTCAAGCAATTCAGTTGATAAACTGAAAGTGAGAAAGAAAAACTTTTACGAACTATTTTGCTCTTGTTTGCATAAATAAGCTTAAACAACACCCAGGTTTTCAGCCAACATTATAACTAACCATGTCAACAATAACACTTAAATATTATAATGGTTCATATCAATGACATAATCAGCTAGCGAGCAATAATAATATATCTCAAATAGCTACATGTTGTCAAAACAACCATGATATAATATGACAATAGCGGTATCTCGCTAGCCCTTTGTGAGACCGCAAAACATAAACGCAGAGCACCTCCAAAGTTCAAGAAGAGTAAACATTGTAATTCATGGTAGAAAAGATCCAGTCATGATGCACCCAACATTAGCTACACACAATGCATAAATCATGACAGCTGTGCTCTACTCAGTTTCTGGCACTTGTTTTTTAGAAGGTGATGACACAACATAAAAGTAAATAGAAAGTCCCTTTGCAGAGGGAAGCAATGATTTGCAGAGGTGCCAGAGCTCAATTTTTAAAACAGAGATAAATGATATTTTGAGACATGCACCCTTCTTATTCACTTTGTGACTATCAGTTATCAACATCTTCCATGCGCAGCACGCTAGTGATGGCTCCCAAGCGGTAAAAGTAAAGGTTTTGACTACCTTGGGAGTTTTGTTTGATTATTTAAGAGATGAACTCTTTTTCATGGTTGCAGTTTGGGACTGGGCATCCCTATTACCGCCCATTTTCTCGTGCGATAGCGAGTGAATAAACACTCGACCTGAGAATAACCCGCTTAGCACGAAAGATATCGACCACCTCCTGTCGTTCCATGAACGATCCAGGCACACAAAAAGGATAATTTTTAGAAGTTTTTAGAGGTGGCACATGCAAATTTACTTAGGACGGCAGGGTAATACCGTATATAGGTAGGTATGGTGGACTCATCTGGAATAACTTTGGGTTCAAGGTTTTTGATGTACAAGCAGAGTTCCCACTTAGTACAAGCGAAGGCTAGCAATTAAGATTGAGAAGCGGCCAGCTAGAGAGCAACAACGATCATAACCATGCATTATGCATAAGTAACATTAGACACTAGCATGAGTAGGATATGAACACCATGAACATAAATATCATAGAGGCTATGTTGGTTTTGATTCACCCACATGCATGAACATGTACCAAGTCAAGCCACTCGAACATTCAGAGGAGGATACCATATCATCATACTACATCACAATCATTTTAACGCTATGTTGACATCCAAGATAAATCATTATCAACTCCCAGCTACTTATGCATGGCATGAGAAACTATAATCTCTAATTGTCATTGCAAACATGTTTAATCATAATGGGCTGAAGCCTGGATACTAGGTTAAACATATTTACACAAACAGAACAAGTAGAGTTCATACCAGTTTCTCTTTGCCACGACCAGCTCATCGAATATCGTCATTATTGCCTTTCACTTGCACGACCGAATGATATGAAAATAATAATAGTGCAAGAGTGCCATGGACTAAGCTGGAATCTGTAAAACATTTTATTCAATAGGAGAATACAAGGTAAAATGGGCTCTTTATTAGTTCAACAATTATTCATATGAGAGCCACTCAACATTTTCATCGTGGTCTTCTCCTCGGTACACTCGAACAAAAAGAAATTCAGAGAAACACACTAAATTTTTTTGTGAGTTTTTGGTTTTCCACAATAAGCAAATAAAAAGAAAAAAAACAAGAAAAACTATTTACACGGGAAAGCTCCCAACAAGTAAAAGAAGAACAAGGAAATCTTTTTGGGTTTTCTTTTTAGTACTTGTACTAAACATGCATAGAAAGTAAATTACTACAACTATTTTTTCGGTTTTTCTAATGTTTTTTAGACACACAAGAAGAAAGCAAGAAAATAAATCTCAGCATGGATGATCCAATGGAAAAGTGTGAACACCGACAAACAGAATGATATGCATGAATGTAATGTCGGTGAGAAACACGTACCCCCCCCCAAGCTTAGGCTTTTGGCCTAAGTTGGTAGTCTATCAGTAGCCTGGAGGGTAGTAGTCGGTGTGGTAGCTCATAGAGGCTCTTGGTGCGGATGCCTCGGCCTACCATGCCACCAGCACTGTTGCGTTGTGAGATAGGGCCTCGCTCTCAAGAACAAAAGATCTTCCCTTGCTGTGACAATCAAAGAGAGCAGGCGTAGGCAAATATGTGTCCACAACATGTGATTGGTTAAACAACAAATTATAAGTGAAGTTATCAGCCCTCCCCTTGAGAATCTTATGCTCTTTTAAGGCATCAAAATCTAAATTCCGAGTGGGTAGGATAGGATCAAAGGGCAAAGGTGAAACACCCAGCCCCCGTGCTAGATGTGTGGCATAAATTCCACCGTAGAACCAACCACTTTTGGCGTTATGCTGAAGTCTACGTGCAACAATCGCTCCAAGGTTATAATTCCTTTCACCAGTGAGAGCGGTGTGAATGAGGCTCAAGTCTGGCGCAGAAAGTATGCTACAGTCTTGCTTGCCCACTATGAATTTCCCGTAAAATAATGCAAAGTACTGAATTGCGGGAAAGTGAATGCTCTTTATTCTTCCTTATCTCACTCCCCTATTTTCACCATAACAAAGGCTAGTCAGGAAAGACTCACACTCAGCCTTTGCTGGCTCATCAAGAGAACCCCAAAATGGAAGCTTGCAATGGTAAGCAAAGTTCTCTAGTGAAATAGTATATGGGTTATCATAAAGCATAAACGACACCCTACACTCACGTGGAAAATATTTAAATCCTTTGACAAATGATTCAGTGAGGAGATGGCGCTATTCACACTTATCTAAGAGGTAGGGACCGAGACCGGCATTGTGAACATATTGCTCAAATTCCTCTTTGATGCCCACTTGCATCATATACTCATCGCAAGGCCATAAGCAAGTTTTGGTGGAAGCACCTCCCGTGGAACTTTCACTTGGTTCAACGTAAGACCGGCGAGCAGAGGTGTCACTAGAGGATGCCCTCGAGGATCGTATCCTCGAGGAACTCCTTCCGATCAGGTTCATCATGTCTGCATACAATTTTTCCTATGAACAAAAATCTGAATTTTTAGTTCACAAAATTTTCTCAACAAAACTTCGCAAAACTAATTATAATAGCAACTACTCATAGGGATACATAGAGGCCATAGCAGGCATTCAAACTACTTAGAACACTAAGAATTGAACATGCAAGCACATCTACAACAGCATCAAGAGTAGCTATTTATTCAATGTATAAACCACTAAAACAAAAACTAATTGGACAAATGGTGAAGTCACATACCAAGAAACAATCCCCCAAAACAGTTTCGCAAAAGGAGCTTCGAGAAAAGAGATCGAAATCCGCAGGTTTGAGCTCAAGAACACGGGAGAGAGAGAAAGCAATGGGGATTTCTTTTCTGGAGGTGAGTGATGATGTGGGCTAAAGAGATAAGTGAGGGGGCCCACATGGGGACCACAGCCCACCAGGGCACGCCTAGGGGTGCTGGCGCGCCCAGGTGGGTTGTGCCCACCTGGTGCACCCCCTCTAGTATTATTTGCACCAAAAATTCTTAAATATTCAGAAAAAATCATATAAAATTTTCAGGGCATTCTCATAACTTTTATTTTTGGGTCATTTTTTAATTGCACGGGAATTCAGAAAACAGACAAAACATGGCATTTTATTTTATTTAACTAATAAAAATAGAGAATAAAAACTAGGGACGGAAAGTAGTGCTTACTAAATTCATCAAGTTCATATCATTCAAAAATGATTCATTAATAAGGTTGATCAGGTCTTATTAACAACCACTTTCGATTAGCAGGAAATCGAAGAACTTTCGTAAATCACTAAGTTACCACAATGGGGATATGCATCTCCCCAACAATAAGAATTTCATACTTCTTTTTGATAGTAGGTAGAGGTATTTGAAAACTTCCAATAGTGATTGTCGGAGATTTTTCAATAACGTTAATACCATTCACTTGGAATTGTTTCTTCGGGAAGTGCACCGTATGCTCATTTCCATTAATATGAAAGGTGACCTTGCTTTCACTGCAATCAGTAACAACCCCTGCAGTATCCAAGAAGGGTCTACCAAGGATAATCGACATGTTGTCGTCCTCGGGCATCTCAAGTATAACAAAGTCAGTCAAAATAGTAACATTAGCAACAACAACGGACACATCCTCACAAATACCGATAGGTATGGCAGTTGACTTGTCAGCCATTTGCAAAGATATTTCAGTAGGTGTGAGTTTATTCAAGTCAAGTCTTTTATATAAAGAGAAAGGCATACCACTAACACCAACTCCTAAATCACACAAAGCAGTTTTCACATAATTCTTTTTGATAGAGCAAGGTATAGTTGGTATACCCGGATCTCCAAGTTTTTTAGGTACTCCATCTTTGCAAGTGTAATTAGCAAGCATAGTGGAGATTTCAGCTTCCGATATTTTTCTCTTATTTGTGATGATGTCTTTCATATACTTTGCATAAGGAGGCATTTTCAAGAGGTCAGTCAAGGGAGTACACAAAAAGACAGGCCTCAACATTTCAGCAAAGCGTTCAAATTCTTCATCATCTTTATTTTTAGTTGACTTGGGTGGAAAAGGCATAGGTTTTTGAACCCATGGTTCTATTTCTTTACCGTGTTTTTAGGAATGAAGTCTCTTTTATCATACTTTTTGTTTTTGGGTTATGGGTTATCAAGATCAACAGGTTCTATCTCAACATCATTATCTGGTTCTTTATTATTTGTTTGAGTGTCTTCATGAACCTCATCATTATCCTTTTCATTATCACTAGGTGAGTGTTCATTACCAGATTGAGTTTCAGCATCTGAGATAGAAGTTTCATTTTCATTATCAGTAGGTTTTTCTATTTCAGGTTCACTAGAAGCATGCAAAGTGCTACCATTTTTCTTCTTTTTATTTCTAGAAGGACTAGGTGCACTAGTGTTGGCTCTTTGTGAATCTGGTTCAATTCTTTTTGGGTGTCCCTTAGGATAAAGTGGTTCCTGAGTCATTTTACCTCCTCTAGTTGCAACTCTAACAGCAAAGTCACACATATTATGATTCATTTCATCAAGCAACCCTCTTTGAGATTTAGCAACTTGTTCTAATTGAGTTTGAACCATAGAAGCATGTTTTCCAACACCTCTAACATCATTTGAGATTCTAAATAACAAGTCACTCAAGCTAGCAATCATATCAGAATTATATTTCAATTGCTTCATAACATTTGCATTGAAGTGACTTGTTTTCTAATGCAGTTTTCAAACTCATAAGGGCATTGACTAGGATGCCTACTGTGAGGATTATCATTTTAATTAAACTTCATAAGAGAATTTACCTCTACCACCTTAGGCAGTGGTGGTGTATTAAGCCCATGTATTTCTTCAATACGAGGTAAATTTTTAACATCCTCAGCTTTAATACCTTTTTCCTTCATAGATTTCTTTGCCTCTTGCATATCTTCAGGACTGAGATATAATATACCCCTCTTCTTATGAGTGGGTATAGCCGGTGGTTCAGGAAGAGTCCAATCATCATAATTATTCAATATGCTATTCAATAATTCTTTAGCTTGCCCAACAGTTCGTTCCCTGAAATCACAACCAACACAACTATCTAGGAAGTTCCTAGAAGCATCGATTAGTCCATTATAGAAGATATCAAGTATTTCATTTTTCTTAAGAGGATGATCAGGCAAAGCATTAAGTAACTGGCAAAGCCTCCCCCAAGCTTGTGGGGGACTCTCTTCTTTAGTTTGCACAAAGTTAAATATTTCCTGTAAGGCAGCTTGTTTCTTATGAGCAGGAAAATATTTTCCAGAGAAATAATAAATCATATCCTGGGGACTACGCACACAACCAAGAGTAAGAGTATTGTACCAAGCTTTTGCATCACCCGTTAATGTGAAAGGAAATAATTTGAGAATAAAGTAATAACGAGTTTTCTCATCGTGGGTAAAAAGGGTGGCTATATCATTCAACTTAGTAAGATGTGCCACAATAGTTTCATTTTCATAACCATGGAAAGGATCAGATTCAACCAAAGTAATTAACTCTGGGTTGACAGAGAATTCATAATCCTTATCATCAATAAAGATAGGTCAAGTAGAAAATTTAGGATCACATTTCATTCTAGCATTCAGGGATTTTTCTTTATACTTGCATAATAATTTCTCTAGATCGTAACTATCATTGCAAGAAAGAATCTCCCTAGTTGTTTCTTCGCTCAGAACATAACCTTCTGATACCTTAGGCAATTCATATCTACGAAGGCTAGTTCTAGCCGGTGTTTCAGGAGTTTCAGTTTCAAGTTCATCATCAGATTCAACAACATCATGTTGTATTACTCTACCAATTTGTTCATCAAGAAACTCACTAAGTGGCACATCATCTTTATCAAGAAAGGTATTAGCATCATTCATAGTAGAAGTAGTATCATCAATAACTTGCGACATATTAGAATTGATAGCATGTGGTGGTGTTGCATGTTTACTCATAACAGAAGGTGAATCTAAAGCTAAACTGGATGGCAGTTCCTTACCTCCCCTCGTCTTTGAGGGATAAATCTTAGTCTTTGGATCCTTCAGATTCTTCATAGTGATAAATTGATAATAATCCCAAGTGACTCAACAAATATTTCTATGCTCCCCGGCAACGGCGCTAGAAAAAGGTCTTCATAACCCACAAGTATAGGGGATTGAAACAATTTTCGAGGGTAGAGTATTCAGCCCAATTTATAGATTCGACGCAAGGGGAGCCAAAGAATATTTGAAGGTATTAGCAGTTGAGTGGTAAATTCAACCACAGCTGGAGATTAATTATCTACAGCAAAGTGATCAATAGCAAAGTAATTTGATAGTTTTCATAATAGTGACAGCAACAACAGTAACAGTAACAGTGATAGCAGTAATTTGTAGCAAGTGTAACAATGATGATAGAAATAGTAACACAACAAGATCAATAAGGATAAATTTGTAGGCATTGGATCGGTGACTTGTTGGATTATATTCATCATGATACAGTTATAACCTAGGGCGACACGGCACAACACTACAAAAAAGACACATCCGTGACATTTTGGGCCGAATGAAATTTTTTCTGTCATAAATATGACACTTCTATGATGATAATTGTGACAAAACCCGGTATCATCATATATGTGGTGGGCTCCTACTTCTATGACAAAAAATCATGACAGAAAATGGGCTTTTCGTCCTGGGCGGGCCGGAGACGCAGCTGCATGACATTCTTTGGGCCGTCCATGACGGAAAAAACCATGGTAGAAGCGAGGGGGAGGAAAATTTTGGGGAGTTCCCGGTTACGGTGGGAGGTCAGGGGCCAAGCGATGCGCGTTTCTCTCATACACGTACGCGCGTGTGTGCGAGGCGTTGGCTCTAACTGAACCCGAGGGAGGCGTTGGGCTCTAACTGAACCCGAGCGATTACATTGCAGGCTACGCGTTACTAAACCCGAGCGATCGATCGATGGCTATTAACTGAACCCGATCGAGCGATTCCTTCGCTACTGCTGCTAACTGAAGCCGATCGATTGGATGAACAGTTAGTGTTGCGGGCGGGGGGGGGGGGTGGATGAACAGTGAGCGGTGGCGTTGCCTCTGGATGAATAGGACCCCGTGGTGTGGAGGGCTGGATGAATAGTAGACGGTGTAGGGGTGCCCGTGGAGGGGTGGTTGAACAAGACCCCATGGTGTGGAGGGCTGGATGAAAAGTAGACGGTGGAGGGGTGCCTGTGGAGGGGTGGTTGAACAGTAGACGGTGGAGTAGCGTGCGGTGGAGGCTGGATGAACAGGAGCCCGTGGAAGCTGGAGGAGGTCGACGGTAGCCCGTGGAGGCTGGAGGAGGTCGACGGTGGAGATGAACAGTATCCTGTGGAGTCCCGTTTTGCGGTACTCCACACCCCTCCCGATGAACAGGACCCCCGTTTCGACCGTAGGAGGTCCGTTTCATCCGTTTTGCGGTATGCCACACTCCTCCCGATCAACAGGACCCCTGTTTCGACCGTAGGAGGTCCATTTCGTCCATTTTGCGGTACGCCACACCCCTCCCGATCAACAGGACCCCGTTCCGACCGTAGGAGGTCCGTTTCCTCCGTTTTGCGGTATGCCAGGCCTCGTTTCCATCGCCTGTTTCGTCCAAGCCCTCTCAATGAACACGACCACGCATTCCGTTCCGACCCAGCCGGTTGGCTCCCACACGTTCCGTTGCCTCCTGATGAACACGACGCATTCCGTTGCCTCCCCATGAACACGACGCATTCCGTTGCCTCCCCATGAACACGATGCATTCCGTTGCCTCCCCATGAACACGACAACGACGTTGTTTCTCCATTCCGACCCAGCCATGTACACGAGCCCTGGCCGTACGTATGCGCGAGTAGGCATTCGAGACCCCGCCCGTATGTACACATATGTGGACGTATTTTCTTTCTTGCACCCTGGCCGTTGTACATACGTGTACATGCTACGTGCACGCCTCTACTACGACACGTACGAGCCTCTACTACGACACGTGCGCGCCTCTACATCCACCAGTATATATGTACATACACGTTCGCGACCAGAATGACAACACTACGTATGCTTCGACCAGGTGGGTCCCGACTGTCAGGTACTTCCTTGCGTGCGAAGATGTAGCTGGTGGGTCCCAGCAGTTAGGGGGGTGAATCGTTTTTTTTGCCCGGACGCACTTCCTTGCATGCGAAGATGTAGCTGGTGGGTCCCAGCAGTCAGGGGGGCGAATCGTTTTTTTCCCAGACGCACTTCCTTGCATGCGAAGATGTAGCTGGTGGGTCCTAACAGTCAGGGGGAAACGTTTTTTTGGCGAAATACAGTGGCCCGTCCGGTGGGTCCCCACTGTCAGGTGGAGGAATCATTATTTTGTGCGTAATACGGAGGCACTTCCTTGCTGCGGCCGTGGACCCAGCTGTCAGCCTCTAGATGGCGAGGACTAGGAAGGGGACGACTCGGAGCCGGGGAAGACGCAGCAGTGGATGCCCACGCGAAGAGGTGTACAAGGGTTCACTGGTTCGGTTGCGGTGTGAGGCTGCTGTCGCCGTAGAATAACAGGGGGTGTGGGTGAGTAGAGGGATGGCCTGGCCAGCGGTGGGAGTAGTAGGGGTGGTGAGGCCTTCGCGGCATCACAGCCGGCCACGGGAGGCAGGAGCACGCGGCACGGCCGGCGCTGGTTTGGGCGGCTGGAGCAAGAAGAGCAGAGGCTGAAGAAGCACTACAGATGTTGGATGAACATCGTACGGTAACAGGAGCTAGAATCATTCATATTGATTAAGTTGACAAAGCCCTCCATCCCTGTCAACTTGGTAGGCCCACAAGTCAGCCTCCCACTATGCTGGGTTCCAGCTGGCAGGGGGAATATTCATTTTTTTGTGCGTAATAAGGAGGCACTTCCTTGTATGCGAAGATGGCTGGTGGGCCCGTCATGTCAGCGAGGGGCACGTTATTTTCGCGAAATACATAGGCCCTTCCAATGGGTCCTAGATGTCAGGTGGAGGAATCATTATTTTGCGCGTAATAAGGAGGCATTTCCTTGTGTGCGACCATGGACCCAGCTGTCAGCCTCTCCACGCACAGTCTACTTCCGATGGTGTCGTTCGTTGACCACATTGACCACGCCGCGCCAAGCGCATCCAAGGTGGTGGACGACGGCAAGGCCCCGGACAGCAACGAGCCAGAGATGGGAAGACAAGGGAGTAGAGTCGCAGACGGAGAGGTGTACAAGGGTTAACAGGTTCTAGTGCGGCGTGTTTCGGTAGTCGGTGGAGAAGAACAGGAGGTGTGGAGGGGGAGAGGGATGGCCTGGCCAACGGTGGAGTAGCGCTTCATAGCGAAGCGTGCGAAGCAGAGCTACTAGCAGTAGGAGGCGGGAGGTGGTCCCGCCGGCACTGGAGGAAGAAGACGAGAGATTGAAGATGGACGCCGGTCGTTGGATGTAAATCCAACGGCTAACATGTCAGAATCATTTGTTGACTAAATTGACAACGACTTGCATTGGCTTCGACCTATTGGCCCACATTTTAGCCTCCAAAAATGTGGCACGTATTCAACCCATTTTTTCAGAATTTATAATCTTTTTTTGCGCGGTAGAATTTACAGTCAATTTGATATAGTTTTTTGAATTACAGCCAATAGCTGGGCTAGGTGAACAAATAATGTAGCGTCCATGCGGCCCATTCATTTTATTTCCTAAAAAATTACAGGCCATTTGCACTTTCTCGAAATACACGATTTTGCTGGGCTGATTCTAATTATATTGTTGGGTTGGGCCAGCAATGTTATCAAAAAATAAAAAGGGGTTGAGCATTTTGTTATAAATATATTTAAATAATAAGTGATATTATTACATTCGTCCTTAAATCTTACCAAGCTTTTGTACACAATCACTAGGATTTTTGTGCCAAAACAATCCAGGATTTTATTCGTTAAGAAATTATTTTTATAAGTTAATGAGATGTGGGATATTGTTTTTCTTACATATGTAAGTATCTGTTAAATATATGATGACAATAAAAATAATATATAATAACATATAAAATAATTTAAATATATATAATATAGTTAGAAGGGAAACATAAGTTGGACCTGGCGTTCCTATTCTTATATAGAAAAATAGAACAGACCTCTGCGTTTTCTTCAAAAAAATACATAATTTGGAATGCCAAAAATAAAACCTCGGATTTGAGGTCCATAGGCCGGTCGATACAGGACGGCCCTAAGAAAATACAAACAGACCTATGGACCTCCCATCCGAGGTCGTGGGCTGCGCATGTTAAAAATGAAAGCCTAGACGGGGCAGCCCAAAACCACGTCCAACACTTGCCAAAACTACGTCCCTCGTTTTCTCTGTGTTTCGCACACTCGACATTGTGTGGGCATTTTGACTGTGCATCATATGAAGATGTGCTATGCATGAATGTTGATCAGCATGATGTTAACTGGCTGGTAGTTTCATTTTCAACCATGAATAAAACTTCCAACATGATGTTAGCCCTGTTTGAAAAGGTCGTGTTAATATAAATGCTCTGCCTCTGAAAGTTGCAGTTTCTTATCTGAAACTGAACTTGTAGTTTCTTATCTGAAACTAAAACTTGCAGTTTCTTCTCTGAGAATCACATTGTCTACACTTTTATACTCCTATGAAACTATATTTTTTTAAGTGCTAAAAATAGATCTCTAGAATTCAAAAAATACTTCATATGCTCAATACTGCAAATATGAAATTCAAAAGACATTCATACCTGAAAGTACTCTCAAAATACACAACACAAAACACAATTCACAACCTGCAAATACTAACAACCCTAAGCTCCTCCTGACAATTCACAACCTGCCCGACTATTGGGCTAGGGGGCAGCCCCCTCCTATTTCTCGACGGCAGAGAGCCGCCCCGTGAGATGATGTGAACGGCGAGGGAGACGATGGCGGGGAAGCGTCGTCGGGCCAATGGCTTTTCTCCTCTTGCAGTTGGGTTCGGTCGATGGAGACTCCACCGGCTCGCTCTGGCAGGACACCCTCACAAACGACACCCTGTAGATGCTCGATCCTTCAATCTCTAGTGGATGCTCCATCTGGGATCGATACTCCCAGCACCGCTCCCTCATGATCGGATTCGGTGAATCTGTTTGCTCCATGGCCCAGAGGAGCAGCTCTATGTACTCTGCCACGACTCCCCCAGGGAGTATCGCCGCCTTTTCGCACTGTTGCAGATATTTGGCCATGGATGTCGCCGTCGCCGCTAGTTGGTCCTTGTTGTCAAACCAAGACTGTATCTCCAACATCCTAGCTAGCTTCACAGGGTCGCTGTCTGCGATCCTCAGGTATCGGTTGTACTCCTCCATCGATCTACTTCTCCACAGCACCTTTACTCGCCGACGGTGGTTTTTGAATGGAAGAGGAGAGGAGCAGCGCTGGTTTTGGATTAGAACGGGAGAGGAGCGACGCTGGTTTTGGACTGGAACAGGAGAGGAGGGGTGGTGGTTTTGAAATGGAAGAGGAGAGGAGCGGCGCTGCATTTAGATTGGAACAGAAGAGGAGCGGCGGTGGTTTAAGAGGAGAAGAGCGGAAGAGCGGTGCTGGTCTTGGAAGTTTTTTTATTTTTTGCGTATTTTGGGTCAAAGTTTGACCACGTACTGTATTTGACAAGTAAAATGCGATGCATGTCACCAAAAATTGTATCGTTTGGTTCATATCTGAATGTACTTTCAAATTATATTATTTTTGCAACGTATAACATATATTTTATGTGCGAAAATCATGGTCAATTATGACCCATAATAAAAGGGAGACTAGTTAATGTGGGGTCGCTTTCTTAACTGAAGGGTAAATTGATTTTGATTTTGATCCAGTCACAGCGCGTCGGCCCTCTCGTCCAATCCTAAATCGCTACCGCACGCTCCTCTCCCTCTTCTCCTTTGCAAAACCACCTCCTCTCCCCTCCATCATCTCCATTCCAAAACCACTGTCTCGCCTCTCCCTCTTCTGATCTTCTCCATTGCAAAACCACTTCCTCTCCTCTCCATCATCTCCATTCCAAAACCACCGTCTCGCCTCTCCCTCTTCCGATCTTCTCCATTGCAAAACCACCTCCTCTCCTCTCCATCATCTGCATTCCAAAACCATCATCTCGCCTCTCCCTCTTCTCTATTGCAAGACCACCGTCTCTCCTCCCATCTTCCAAACCTAGCACCGGACCACTAAGAAGGACATCTATGGAGAGGATGCGGCATTGAATCAGGCAGATCGCCGGTGGAGACCAGGCAAAGTTAGCTAGGTTGAAGGAGATCCTTAGTTGGTTTGACATTGAGTGGGAGATTTCGAGGACGGTGCGGGCCATGTGACAATGTGTGTGCAAACACAATATGACGCTCGTTCCATTCGGAGAGCAGCGTGCCAGACCGACCGACCGTCTGGGGTGCAACGCGAACGCGACGGGCGTGCTGTATACTCCGTACATGTGTACCGCCGTTTTCTAGACGCTTTGCTCCATGGCGCGGGCGCAATCCATGGATACAAAATTAGTATACTGTATACTATTTAAAAGTCGAGGGCTGGGCTTTTCCTGCGCGGTAGGCGGCGGGGCAGTTCCGCCTAGTCGGTTGGACAGAGATGCGAGAAGATGAGGGAGTAGGCTGCTGCAAACGTAGCGCTGTATGATTTGACAGCAAGTTACTACTGGACAGGTGGGGCCCCGTGATTTGACTTGCCATTATCATTTTAACTGTGGCGCTACGACCGGTGTGAGTCTCCCGATTCTTGACCACCTCCATATAGGTGCCTCTCCCAATGCTCCACCATGTAGTAGAGGCTGGCTCTTGCATGAGAGCCCACTTCTCCACTTTTTCCTTGCCTCTCTTTCCTCCACATATGAAAAAATGCCATGTAAAGCGCACTATTGTACTTACTTTTACTTGCTCCTATAGGTGCTTAAGCTTGCCACATAGGCATAAAGTCTGATGTGGCAAGTTAATCAAGAAGAGAGAGACTAGTTTGGTGACCCAAGGAAGAAACGGTGCTAAGCACGTGTACCTAGGTGAAAAGACAATTTTGAGTCTATAACTAATTAAATGAAGCAAACTTAGCAACACCATTTCCTTGGAAGAGGTCACTCCTTGGCAAATGCAATAAATATTAGTACTCAATGTGTCCCATAATATAATAATGTTTTTGGCACTACACTAGTGTCAAAAACATTCTTATATTATGGGACGGAGGGAGTCCGAAGAAAGAGATAGAGAGGAGTAAAAAATACACTTATAGCCAACCTTATAGCCAACCTTGTTGTAGTATGAGTGACTAAGTGATGACTATGTATGACATGCCAACATCAGATAGCCTAACGCACCGTGTTAAATCTCCAAGGGTGCGACCGCGCGAGCGACGCGACGGTCGTGGTAGGCGCGACCATGATACAGGCTGCTGGCAGTCCTTGTATCTGAGATCAATCGGTCGCATGCTAAGTTGCTGAAAATTTGCAGAATAACCCTCCAGGATAGGATATTCACCCATAGGTCTAGAATCACGCCATGCAACCGTTCGATCTCAGATCCAAGGGCTCTCGGAAGCCCGTATCATGGGAGAATGGAAAGCCACTACCCTGCCGTTCGCACGCTGGCAGTTTGCTCCTACTCAACCCCGCACGTCCTTCAATACTACGGCGGTTCGCATTACGGCAGTTCCACTAATCCTAACCCTCCTCCCAAATCTCCACGATCGGCGGTGAGTACAAGGTTAGAACCATCACCGGTGATGAGTTCGACGTCATCTACACCCGTTCTTCTGCGACGGTGAAAGGATGCCTTTCTTGCTTCAGACGCATGTTCGAAGACTCAGATGATGAGTGGGTCGCTGGGATAGATGTTGAGTACACCACAGTCCTGGGACGAGAGAAGGATCTAAAGGACGAAGAGAGGAAGAAGCCTGCCGTGATCCAGGTTTGCATGCATGACTTATGCTTGGTCTACCACATATGCCATGTCGACGTTGAGTGCCAGGATTTTAAGGGCTTCCTCGAGAGCAACCTAGTCAAATTCATTATTGTAGACTTCGGTAACGACAAAGAAGTCCTGCCTCGGATAGGCCTCGTTGTAGGCAACACCTTCGACCTCCAGAAGAATCGGCTGGTGTCCTCTCGTCAGCCTTCAATGCTGAATCTGGCAGGAGCCATGGTTCATCCTTCGTACGGTAAACTGGAGAAACCTCCATAGACCTTTCATCGTCATGCATGGCAGTGGAATGTACTAGATATAGACCACATCCACTATGCTGCAATGGATGGCTACCTTTGTTTCAATATCTACAAGGGTTGGATGAAGAGCAACAGCCAAGCGTGTGGTTCAAGCAAAGAATTATCGGCCAACAGGAAGAGGGACAAGGACGAAGTCGAGGACGTGGACGAGGACTCCGAGTAAGGTGGCAGTGTCGTTGCTCATGGTGGTTCTAATGCAGTGTCTACCGGAATAGTTGCAAAGTTTAATTTCAGGTGTGCTTAATTTAATTTGAGGGGTGTGTTGTGCTGAGCCCCCAACAGAACTATGTTATGTTTCTTCTTGTTACTTTAACTCTTCAGTACGTACATACTAGTATTTCTTACATTTCAGCTTTTATTTGGTATAGTACTACCACTCGTTTCTTCACATTATATACATACAATATATATGGCTAACATCATATAGCCAGCAGTTTAGTTGTCAAAGAATTTCAGGGTGCTTAGTTTTGTCAAAGAATTCCAGGATGCATAGAGGGTGCTTGGATCCAAGGGACTTATTTTAGTCTGACTAAAAATAGTATCTTCAAGATGCTAAAGTTCCAAGCACCCCTGACTAAAGAGGGGCTAAAACTAGTCTTGAGACTAAAAATTTTTAGTCAGGGGTACCCCTACTAAAATGTGGATTAGTCCTCTCTCTACTCATTTAACCCCTCTCCTTTAACACAGGCGAGTTCTGGATTGGAGGGTTTGGAGGATAATAAATGCTCATTAACTTGATTTTAGCCTTTTTAGTATTTGGATCCAAGCATGGGTGAGGCTAGAATGTTTTAGTCCCACTACTTTTAGTCATGGGACTAAAACGTCTCCAAGCACCGTCTTAGTTTTATTTGAGGGGTGGGTTGTGCTGGACACCATTATTGTGACTAGCCTTTTTAATAGTACTATATGCATAATTTGGTGACGAGCGCTCTCTATATGTCCTTTTTTTTAATTTCAAGTTTTGCTCCATGGCGCAATCCATTGATACTACTGCTGTACAAAAGTATACATTTTTTAAAAGGCTAGAGGGCGGGGCAGTCTAGCTTAGTCGGTTTCACGAGAGGCGAGGCCCTTTGTGATTTGACGCCTCATTATTGCTGGAAGGCGGGGCCTTGTAATTTGACTGCTCATATAAATGCGCCGACGACCTGATCGAGGAGGAGCAAAGAACCGTGCGGTATACTCAAGTATTCCACTGGAGTAGTACTGCGACGGAGGAGCGCGAAACACTGCAGCCCAGTGCCATATGGCGATAAAAAATGATCTAATTTGCTAGTCATCTCATTGCTAGCATTGTTCTATTCATTCCCTCAAAAAAACCATTGTTCTATTCATGCCTCGCAGAGAACGTGACACGTGCGGCGAAACACCCGAAGCAAAAGATGAAACACAAGAGCAAAAGAAGAAGGAAGATTATCACCCCAAATGATCTAATTCGCCGCGGAGTCGTAACTGGTTTTTCATCGCCTCCACTACCTCCATCTCCTTGCGCGTCTCCTCCGCCATCTTCTACATTCTGTCCATGACGCGGGATTTCTCGATGCGAGCCTTCATCATCTGTTCCACGGCCGCATTACGTACCTTGACAGCAGCAGGGTGCTCGATGCGGAGCTTCGCCAACTCCTCCTTCTGTTCCATGACGAGGGCCTGCAGCATGTTCATCGAGGAACTACTATTCTCTTGCAGCTTCTTCCAGCCAGCGTTCTTCTCCTTCAACAGGTCGATCTCGTGGCAGAGCTTCGCCTTGTCCTCCTGAAGTCACAGGATTTCGCTGGTCGCCTTCTTCTCTGAGGCAATGCTCTTCTTCAGCAGCATCACCAAGCCGGCGGTTAACTCCCCCTGCTGACTGAGCTCAGCGGGCATGTCGTCGAGGCTCTCCTTCAGCAACTTCATCAAGCCTTGGATGAACTCCTTCTGCTTATTGAGGTGCTTATTGAGCTGTTCGGGCATGCCGTCGAGGGATAACGACTCCAGTTCCGCCGGCTCGGCATGTTCGCCTCCGCGGCTAGGGCGCTCCTCGGAGCCATCGCCTGCCCGTGAGAGATCTTTCGAGGTCTCTGTGTGGCGGCGAGCCCTCTCTTTTTTCCCGCAGCCTTGGTTGCCGCTCCCTTGTTATGAGTAGTTCTCGACCTAGAGCTCTGCTCACCGGCCATGGCAATGACGGACGAAGAAGAAGCACTTATGAGGAGGAATGCTAGAGTAATTTTCGGTTAGGTAGTTCCCCTTTTTATAACCTAAGTACTAGCACTAGTACTAATACCTGCATAGTGGGAACATGTTCAGGTTTCGTACGTACTAGTAGGTGTGAGCAGGCTTTGGAATGTGATGGGAACAAGGTAAAGATTAATTGATGGTTTTGGTTTCGAGGACCGAAACGGCTCCCGATGAGTTTAGCAGAACATAAATTTCAAATACTACACTGCTCAAATGCGTAAATATTATATTACTGTCAAAAATTGGCACAAAATACAAAGGAAACCAATGGAAGTACTACTAGCAACCCACGATTTAACTACTCGCATGCGCGCAGTGGAGTAATAATGTCTTTCTTCCACCCTCACGTCCACTCAATTTGCATGCGCTGTATTAATTGACCATCAATGAAGTGAATGACTTTACACAAGTCAAATTATCACATGGGGTGGATCTTGGTACAAAATTGCGTCCCCCCGTGTACCCACATGTGCGTGCGAGGGAATGAGTGTGTGCGTGGCGTGCATGCACATCTTCGCTTCGTGCATGTATCGCCAGTATGGCTCAGGGAGGACGAGTACATTCTTCTGGAACCAGCAGCACGTCACTGTGATCAATCCACACAAGAGGTCGCGACAACGCCTCCACATGTGCCACGTGGCTTCATGAACTGTAAGAGAGACACTGTGTAGCATGCCATTGGTATTCTAATTTACGTGTTTTGCACATACTCGAAGTACTAGTAAGGTATACACGTGCATTGCACACATCAAATTTTGCAACCAAATTATGAATAAATACCACACTATAGCATGTAAGCTCTGAGTCATATATGCCTGATGTAGCCCTTCGTTTAATTCTTATAGTTCATCTCATTCAAAATCAATTAGTTTTTATAAAAAAAACTAAGAACGCGGGAATAGGAAAAACATGGGATTATAGTGGAATGTCGTCTTGAATCCTACAGGATTGTACGAGTGTTTGATTGTGCATAGAAAAAATGCAGAATTCTTTCAAAGAGGTTTGAGTGGATGTGATGTTTCCTATAAAATCTAGTGCAAATGAATCATATGGAAAAATTCCTATGGTTTACAATCCTATGAATCAAACAACCAAGATAGGAAAAATTCCTAATGATTAGAATCCTCCAAAATTCCTTTGAGAATCTTTTGAATCAAAGAAGCCCTTAATCTATTTTATGATTCATGGAATTGTGCGTTGTAAAGCATAAAGTAAAAACAAATACTGGCAATTCAACTAGAAAAAAAGTTTGGGCAGTTGTGATACAGAAGATTCTAGAACACAAGAGAACCACTGTTGTTTTGAGGTTTGTGCATTATGCTTAAGTTTAACCATGGAGTCTGCTTGATTGTACATGTGGCAAAATCCGGTGGGGGGCTAGAAGATGGTGCGAGGGGCCGAGTGGAGGGAGACTATGAAGGAACGCACAAGTGCGAGATCGATATTTAGAGAGAGGGGGCGAACACGTGCGCTGTTGCGCGCAGTGGCGAAGCCATGAAAAATAAATGAGCTAGGGGGCCAAGCATTACTAATCCTTTATGAGGAGGGTCAATTCATGAACTTAAAACATTTTTAGCAGCAATTGTCTAATGATCACATTCATATTAGCCTCGATATATAGTGATGTTAGGGGGGGAGGGGGTAGGGCCCTTACTGCCCCCTGTCTTCGCCATTGTGCACGCGCCTGAGAGATGAAGCGGAAGGCATGGATGATGAGAGGGGGACATTGGATATATAATTAATGTGGGTGTATTAGCTATATATGTTAATCCTATATAGAGAGGTATAGATTGATCGATGTGGACGTGGGAAAGAGGGTGAGACCTCACTAGATATATCGATTGATTGGTTTGTGTGGAGAACTATGAAAGACCTAGCTATATACACACATACATAGAGGAACATCGATCATTGCGCATGCACGCGTGAGAGATAAAGAATGCCCGATATGATGGAGAGGGGGATGTGTGTGGGTGTGTGCCTTCATGGGAGACCGACCTGAAGAAAAAGATTGCATGCGTGCGATGGATAATGTCGACTGGTAGTGTGTGTGCATGCATGCATGAGAGAAAGTTAGTGGTACAATTATAAAGAGAAGACTACTATGTGGGTGTAAAAGAATAGGTGAGGTCATAATCAATGTAAAGTTGAATTCAAATATTTGAATAAGAGATCCTGATGTTTGAAACCCATGCATGCATGAATATAACGGAGATATGCATGGTGTGGTTTGGAAACGAGCATGTTGCAATGTATACACATTGAACAAGGTCAGACTGATTTGAATTTGAGATACCGATGGCAGACATCCACGTCGCTGATACGTCCATTTTGCATCATGCTTTTATATCAATATTTAGTGCATTATGGGCTGTTATTACACATTATGTTACAATACTTATGCCTATTCTCTCTTATTTTACAAGGTTTACATAAAGAGGGAGAATGCCAGCAGCTGGTATTCTGGGCTGGAAAATGAGCAAATATTAGAGACCTATTCTGCATGGCTCCAAAATTCATGAAACTTCACGGAAGATGTTTTCCAAATATATAAAAAATACTGAGAGCAAGAACCTCACCAGGGGGCCACACCCTGCCCACGAGGGTGGGGGCGCGCCCCCTACCTCGTGGGCCCCCTGGTGGCCCTCCGGTGGCCATCTTCTGCTATATGGAGTCTTTTGATGGAAAAAAAATCATAAGCCATCTTCTCGGACGAAACTCCGCTGCCACGAGGCGGAACCTTGGCGGAACCAATCTAGCGCTCTGGCGGAGCTGTTCTACCGGGGAAACTTCCCTCTCGGAGGGGGAAATCATCGCCGTCATCATCACCAATGCTCCTCTCGTCGGGAGAGGGCAATCTCCATCAACATCTTCATTAGCACCATCTCATCTCAAAACCTAGTTCATCTCTTGTATCCAATTCTTGTCTTCAAGTCTGGGATTGGTGCTAGTAGGTTGCTAGTAGTGTTAATTACTCCTTGTAGTTGATGCTAGTTGGTTTAATTGGTGGAAGATCATATGTTCAGATCCTATATGCATATTAATACCCCTCTGATTATGAACATGTTTATGCTTTGCGAGTAGTTACTTTTGTTCCTGAGGACATGGGAGAAGTCTTGCTATTAGTAGTCATGTGAATTTGGTATTCGTTCGATATTTTGATGAGATGTATGTTGTCTCTCCTCTAGTGGTGTTATGTGAACATCGACTACATGACACTTCACCATTATTTGGGCCTAGAGGAAGGCATTGGGAGGTAATAAGTAGATGATGGGTTGCTAGAGTGACAGAAGCTTAAACCCTAGTTTATGCGTTGCTTCGTAAGGGGATGATTTGGATCCATATGTTTCATGCTATGGTTAGGTTTACCTTAATACTTTTGTTGTATTTGCGGATGCTTGCAATAGAGGTTAATCACAAGTGAGATGCTTGTCCAAGTAAGGGCAGCACCCAGGCACCGGTCCACCCACATACCAAATTATCAAAGTACCAAATGCGAATCATATGAACATGATGAAAACTAGCTTGACTATATTCCCATGTGCCCTCTGGAGCGCTTTACATCTTATAAGAGTTTGTCCAGGCTTGTCCTTTGCTAAAAAAAGGATTGGGCCACCTTTCTGCACCTTATTTACTTTTTTACTTGTTGCTCGTTAGAAATTATCTTATCACAAAACTATCTATTACCACTTATTTCAGTACTTGCAGAGAATACCTTGCTGGAAACCGCTTATCATTTCCTTCTGCTCCTGGTTGGGTTCGACACTCTTACTTATCGAAAGGACTACGATAGATCCCCTATACTTGTTGGTCATCAAGACTCTTTTTTGGTGCCGTTGCCGGGGAGTGAAGCGCCTTTTGTAGGTGGAATTTGGTAAGGAAAAATTTATATAGTGTGCTGAAATTAATTGTCACTTATCACTATGGAAGGTAATCCTCTAAAGGGCTTGTTAGGGGTATCTTCACCGCGACCAGTAGAGCAAAGAATTGCTCCTAAACCTACTGAACCTACTGAAAATGAATATGAAAATGAAAATGCTTGCTTTGAAGTTCCTTCGAGTATGATAGAAAAACTGCTAGCTAATCCTTATTTAGGAGATGGAACAAAACATCCCGAGGAACATTTGATATATGTGGATCAAGTTTGTGGATTATTTAAGCTTGCAGGTGTACCTCGAGATGTTGTTAAGAAGAAGGTGTAACGCCCTCGATGCGGCTATATCTCCCACGTGTCGAGGCATGACTTAGAGGCATAACCGCATTGAAAGCAATGTCGCAAGTTAGGCAATCTTCACAACATCCCATGTAATATAGATAATAAAAGGGGAGATACATAGTTGGCTTACACTCGCCACGTCAAACAAAGTACATAAATAGCATTACAACATTCAAACACTCATGGCCCGACTACGGCGCCAAAATAAAAGATAAACCCAACATGCGACACGGTCCCGATCGCCCCAACTGGGCACCACTACTGATCATCAGGGAAAGACACATAGTAACGGCGTGAGTCCTTGTCGAACTCCCACTTGAGCTCAAGTGCGTCATCTGGAATGGAGTCATCAGGCCCTGCATCTGGTTTGGAAGTAATCTGTGAGCAACAGGGACTCAGCAATCTCGCACCCTTGCGATCAAGACTATTTAAGCTTATAGGTAAGGCAAGGTAAATATGTGGAGCTGCAGCAAGCGACTAGCAGATATGGTGGCTAACCTGTTCGCAAAAGAGAGCGAGAAGAGGAGGTGAAGCACGAACTAATAACTAGAGAACAAAGTGTGCAAGCATTACTCCAACACCGTGTTCACTTCCCGGACTCCGCCAAGAAGCGACCATCACGGTAACTCACACAGTTGATTCATTTTAATTAAGTTAAGGTTCAAGTTATCTACAACCAGATATTAACAAATTCCCATCTGCCCATAACCGCGGGCATGGCTTTTGAAATTTCAAATCCCTGCAGGGGAGTCCAAACTTAGCCCATAACAAGCTCTCACGGTCAACGAAGGAATAGACCTTCTCCCGAGACATTCCGATCAGACTCGGTATCCCGGTTCTACAAGACACTTCGACAAGTTAAAACAAATCCAGCAACACCGCCCGAATGTGCCGACAAATCCCGATAGGAGCTGCACATATCTCGTTCTCAGGGCACAATCGGATAAGCAATCTGTACAACTAGAACCAACCATCGAGTTTCCCTAAGGTGGCGCTGCAAGGGGCTGTAGGTTGGACCAACACTCAGAGGAGCACTGGCCCGGGGGGGTTTAAATAAGATGACCCTCGGGCTCCGGAAACCCAAGGGAAAAAGAGGCTAGGAGGAAAATGCTAAAACCAAGGTTGGGCATTGCTGGAAAAGCTTTAATCAAGGCGAACTATCAAGGGGTTCCCATTATCACCCAACAGCGTAAGGAACGCAAAATCCGGGAACATAACACCGATATGACGGAAACTAGGGCGGCAAGAGTGGAACTAAACACTAGGAGAGAGGCCGAGCCTTCCACCCTTTACCAAGTATATAGATGCATTAAGATAATAAGATAATATAATGATATCCCAACAAGTAAATAATGTTCCAACAAGGAACGGTCTCCATTCTTCACCTGCAACTAGCAACGCTATAAGAGGGGCTGAGCAAAGCTGTAACATAGCCAATCAACGGTTTGCTAGGACATGGTGGGTTAGAGGTTTGATATGGCAATTTGGGGGGGCATGATAAGCAAGTGGTAGGCATCATAGCATAGGCATAGCAAAAGAGAGAGCATCTAGCAAAGCAAAGATACTAGTGATTTCGAGGGTATGATCATCTTGCCTGCAAAGTTGTCAGAGTTGACTGGATCCTCGAAAGCAAACTCAACGGGCTCCTCGTTAGCGAAATCGTCTCCCGGCTCTACCCAAACAAGACAAAACAAGCAAACAGAACACAATCAACCATGTGCACACTCAAACAACATGATGTAAACATGGTATGCTATGCGGGATGCGATATGCGATGCATATGCAAGATTTGACAAGGAATGCATGAACCTGGCCTCAACTTGGAAATCCAAGTGTGCCACTGGAAAGGTGAGATGAAATCTCTTGAAAACGATATAAAGAACGTCGGAATCGGAGTTACGGTTTGGAAATGGCAAGCGATGCAAATATGGCACCGGTCTGCGATATACAGCAAGTAGCCATCTAAATGCAACAAGATGAACATGCTAAAGCACTCAAACATGACAGCGAAATATATGGCACGGATCCATTCATGATGCTTAACAAAAGAGGAACACTGATCTACGGCCAATTCATCAATTAACAGGTTCAAACAAGCATGGCAAAAGAGCATTTGGTAAATTAACACTTGTCTGGAATTCAGATCAGGTAGCACACTATGGAGCATTAAAACTATATGCTACAAGACCTTAACATGAAAAAGTAGAGCTTGGCATGGAGCTACTCAAAGAGCTTAACAAAAGTCCCTTAGTGACCTTGAGCCAATAGGGATCATAAAATACAATTGCAAGCATGTGAACATGGCAAAAACATAATCAGATCACAGACTTTGTGAAAAACCGGAGCATGCAAAATCAGAAATGAAGTAGGCATGTTTACGAGCTCGATGCACTTACTACAGAGCATGTCATGACAATCTAAGCATACACACATCAAGAATACACATTATACAAGCTAGACATGGCAATAACAATAACATAGCATGCACGGGTCAACTACAACATCCTCGGCAAAATCGCTAACAAGTAGACAATCTGCCCAGATTCACGAAATAGCAAAAGTAGAGCTCGATTGACTCAAGCTAGACTGCTCCATAATTGCAAACAAAGACATGGATGGATAAAGAACTACAATATTAACAAAACATCCTTACTGATCATCCTCAAAAGAGGCACGGATCACTAGGAAACAACATGAACATATGGCATATTGAGACAAACAGATTAAGGACTTAGTGGAATTGCTAAGTCCCTGAAATCAGAATTAACGAATGCTCCACTTTGCAAGCTTGTGCTAGTCACCACACACATCACAAAAATACATGGATTACACCTCTGGATAGATGGAAAAACATATAACAAAACTCATGTAGAGCTCAGGGGCATATCATGCACTCAATAATCATGGCAAAAATGACAAATATCTAATTGGAGCAGCAGATCTGACAATTATCTCAAATAGCACTCTTCCAACAGCATTTCGGGCATCAAGATGAACTCAAATTAAAATGATGCAATGAGATGAAATGATGTACTCTCTTAGGCGAACATTTTGATATGCTATATGCCCAAAACGGAGCTATGGATGCAAAGTTACGATGCGATGAACATGGCAAAAAATCTAGGGTTTCTGAGAAAAAGTCCACCGGATCTAGATCTGAGAACACTGTAGCGCACGGACGCCGAGGTCGCCGGAAATGTCGACGAGGCCGCCGGAGTCGCCGGAGGTCGCCGGACTTGGCGCTTCCCGGGGCGAGGAGGTGCGGAGGAGGCCGAGTCGGCGATGGCGGCGGTCGGGCGAGGCGCCAGCGTTGGGCGGCGGGTCGCCGGAGTCGGAACGGCGAGGAGGCGCGGCGGAGCTTCCTCCGGCCGGCGATGAGGGCTGCGGCCGGCGTGGATCTCACTGCGCCGCGGCGAGCCGGAGTGCAGGAGGACGAAGGCGGGCGACGGCGGATCCGGATGGGCCTCGGGGCCAGATGCGGGCTCCCCGGGCCGGCGGCGGGACGAGCGGCTCCGTGCCACGTGGCGGAACATGGTTGGGCGGCGGTGGCGGCGGATTTTGTCCGGCGCCAGCAGACACGTCCGGCGCGCGGAGAGGAGCGGGGCTAGGGTTTGGGGGAGAGTGGAACCGCGAATTTTGAGGAGGGGGTCTATATATAGAGGTAGAGGGAGCTAGGAGTGTCCAAATGAGGTGCAGTTTTCGGCCACGCGATCGTGATCGAACACTCTAGATGATGGAGAGGGTTTTGGTGGGTTTTGGGCCAAAATGGAGGGGTGTTGGGCTGCAACACACATGAGGCCTTCTCGGTCCCTCGATTAACCGTTGGAGCGTCAAACGAAGTCCAAATGGTACAGAACTTGACAGGCGGTTTACCGGTAGTAAACCAAGGCCGCTTGGCAAGTCTCGGTCCAATACAGAAATGTTTAATCCCCACACACGAAACAAAGGTAGAAATGACCACCGGAGGAGAATGGAGCGCCAGAATGCAAAACGGACAACGGGGAAAATGCTTGGATGCATGAGATGAACACGTATGCAAATGCAAAGCACACGATGACATGATATGAGATGCATGACAACGATAACAACACACGGAGACAAAAACCCGAACCCAAGAAAATAAAATAACTTAACGTCGGAAATGGCAAGAGTTGGATTACATATTGGGAAAATCATATCCGGGGTGTTACAGAAGGTCCTCCCCTTATCGTTGAGGGGAGATGCATCGACATGGTATAGGCTATGTGATGATATGAGGTCTTGGAATTACAAACGATTGAAATTGGAATTTCATCAGAAGTTTTATGCTATGCATCTTGTTCATCGTGATCGCAATTATATATATATAATTTTTGGCCTCGCGAAGGAGAAAGCATCGCTCAAGCTTGGGGAGGCTTAAATCAATGTTATATTCATGCCCCAACCATGAGCTCTCAAGAGAAATGATTATTCAAAATTTTTATGCTCGGCTTTCTGGTAAGAATCGCACCATGCTTGATACTTCTTGTGCTGGCTCTTTTATGATGAAGATATTTAATTCAAATGGGATTTATTGGAAAGAATTAAACGCAACTCTAAAGATTGGGACCTCGACAATGGTAAGGAGTCAGGTATGACACCTAGTTTTGATTGTGTTAAACCTTTTATGGATACCGATATTTTTCGTAAATTTAGCACTAAATATGGACTTGACTCTGAGATAGTAGCTTCTTTCTGTGAATATTTTGCTACTTATGTTGATCTCCCCAAGGAGAAGTGGTTTAAATATCATCCTCCCATAGAAGTAAAAGTAGTTGCACCTGTTAAAGTTGAAGAAAAGACTATTACTTATAATGATCCTATTATTCCTACTTCTTATGTTGAGAAACCACCTTTCACTGTTAGGATAAAGGATCATGCTAAAGCTTCAACTGTGGTTCGTAAAAGCAATATTAAAACTTATACACCTCTTGAGAAAGTTAAAGTTGAACCTAATATTGCTATTGTTAAAGATCTCTTGTCTGATAATATAGATGGGCATGTTATTTATTTCTGTAATGAAACTGCTAGAATTGCTAAACCCCATGATAAAGATAAACCTCGACCTGTAGTAGGCATGCCTGTTATTTCTATTAAAATAGAAGATCATTGTTATCATGGCTTATGTGATATGGGTGCCAGTGCTAGTGCAATATCTTATTCCTTATACAAAGAAGTTATGCATGATATTGCACCTGCTGAGATGGAAGATATTGATGTCACAATTAAACTTGCCAATAGAGATACTATTTCACCAATGGGAATTGTTAGAGATGTTGAAGTCTTGTGTGGGAAAACTAAATATCGTGCTGATTTTCTTGTTCTTGGTTCCCCACAAGATAGCTTTTGTCCCATTATATTTGGTAGACCCTTCTTAAATACTGTTAATGCTACCATAGATTGCAAAAGAGATGTTGTTACTATCGGTTTAGATGATATGACTCATGAATTTAATTTTTCTTAATTTAGTAGACAACACCGTGAAGAAGAATTACCTAGTAAGGATGAAATTATTGATCTTGCTTCTATTGTCGTACCTCCTAGTGATCCTTTAGAACAATATTTGCTAGACCATGAAAATGACATGTTTATGAATGAAAGAAGGGAATTAGATGAAGTATTCTTTAAACAGGAACCTATTCTTAAAAACAATTTACCTGTTGAAATCCTAGGGGATCCTCCTCCACCCAAGGGTGATCCCGTGTTTGATCTTAAACTGTTACCTGATACTCTTAAATATGCTTATCTTGATGAGAAAAAGATATATCATGTTATTATTGGTGCTACCCTTTCAGAGCATGAAGAAGAGAGATTATTGAAAACTCTGAAGAAGCACCGTGCTGCTATTGGGTATACTCTTGATGATCTTAAGGGCATTAGTCCCACTCTATGTCAACATAAAATTAATTTGGAAGAAGATGCTAAACCAGTTTGTGATCATCAACGCCGCCTAAATCCTAAAATGAAAGAAGTGGTAAGAAAGGAGATTCTAAAGCTCCTTGAGGCAGGTATAATTTATCCCGTTGCTGATAGTCAGTGTGTAAGCTATGTCCATTGTGTCCCTAAGAAAGGAGGTATTAATGTTGTTCCTAATGATAAAGATGAATTGATTCCTCAAATAATTATTATAGGTTATAGGATGGTAATTGATTTTCCGCAAATTAAATAAGGCTACTAAAAAATCATTACCCCTTACCTTTTATCGATCAAATGCCAGAAAGATTATCCAAACATACACATTTTTCTTTCTAGATGGTTATTCTGGTTTCTCTCAAATACATGTGTTAGCTAAAGATCAATCAAAGACTACTTTTACATGCCCTTTTGGTACTTTTGCTTATAGACTTATGCCTTTTGGTTTATGTAATGCACCTGCTTCCTTTCAAAGATGCATGATGGCTATATTCTCGGACTTTTGTGAAAAGATTTGTGAGGTTTTCATGGACGACTTTTCCGTCTATGGATCTTCTTTTGATGATTGCTTGAGCAACTTTGATCGAGTTTTGCAGAGATGTGAAGAAACTAATCTTGTCTGGAATTGGGAAAAGTGCCACTTTATGGTTAATGAAGGTATTGTCTTGGGGCATAAAGTTTCTGAAAGAGGTATTGAAGTTGATAAAGCCAAGGTTGATGCTATTGAAAAGATGCCATGTCCCAAGGACATCAAAGGTATAAGAAGTTTCCTTGGTCATGCCGGTTTTTATAGGAGGTTCATTAAGGACTTCTCAAAAATCTCTCGGCCTCTGACTAATTTATTACAAAAAGATATACCATTTGTATTTGATGATGATTGTGTAGAAGCATTTGAAATACTTAAGAAAGCATTGATCTCTGCACCTATTGTTCAGCCACCTGATTGGAATTTACCCTTTGAAATTATATGTGATGCTAGTGATTATGCTGTAGGTGCTGTTCCAGGACAAAGAGTTGATAAGAAACTAAATGTTATTCAATATGCTAGTAAAACTTTAGACAATTCTCAAAGAAATTATGCTACTACTGAAAAAGAATTCTTAGCAGTTGTATTTGCTTGTGATAAGTTTAGACCTTATATTGTTGATTCTAAAGTAACTATTCACACTGATCATGCTGCTATTAAATATCTTATGGAAAAGAAAGATGCTAAACCTAGACTTATTAGGTGGGTTCTCTTACTACAAGAATTTGATTTACATATTGTTGATAGAAAAGGAGCTGAGAACCCCGTTGCAGACAACTTGTCTAGGTTAGAAAATGTGCTTGATGACCCACTACCTATTGATGATAGCTTTCCTGATGAGCAATTAAATGTCATAAATGCTTCTCATACTGCTCCATGGTATGTTGATTATGCTAATTACATTGTTGCTAAGTTTATACCACCTAGTTTCACATACCAGCAAAAGAAAAAGTTCTATGATTTGAGGCATTACTTTTGGGATGACCCACATCTTTATAAAGGAGTAGATGGTGTTATTAGACGTTGTGTACCTGAGCATGAACAGGAACAGATCCTACGCAAGTGTCACTCCGAAGCTTATGGAGGACACCATGCTGGAGATAGGACTGCACATAAGGTACTGCAATCTGGTTTTTATTGGCCTACTCTCTTCAAGGATGCCCGTAAGTTTGTCTTATCTTGTGATGAATGTCAAAGAATTGGTAATATTAGTAGACGTCAAGAAATGCCTATGAATTATTCACTTGTTATTAAACCATTTGATGTTTGGGGCTTTGACTATATGGGACCTTTTCCTTCTCTAATGGTTACACATATTTTAGTTGTTGTTGATTACGTTACTAAGTGGGTAGAAGCTATTCCAACTAGTAGTGCTGATCACAACACTTCTATTAAAATGCTTAAAGAAGTTATTTTTCCAAGGTTTGGAGTCCCTAGGTATTTGATGACTGATGGTGGTTCACATTTTATTCATGGTGCTTTTCGTAAAATGCTTGCTAAATATGATGTTAATCATAGAATTGCATCTCCTTATCGCCCTCAGTCTAGTGGTCAAGAAGAATTGAGTAATAGAGAACTCAAATTAATTTTGCAAAAGACTGTTAATAGGTCTAGAAAGAATTGGTCCAAGAAACTTAATGATGCATTATGGGCCTATAGAACTGCATATAAAAATCCTATGGGTATGTCTTCGTATAAAATTGTCTATGGAAAAGCATTTCACTTACCTCTCAAACTAGAACACAAGGCTTATTGGGCTATTAAAGAAATTAACTATGATTTAAAACATGCCGGTGAGAAGAGGTTATTTGATATTAGCTCACTCGATGAATGGAGAACCCAAGCCTACGAGAATGCCAAGTTGTTTAAAGAAAAAGTTAAAAGATGGCATGACAAAAGGATACAAAAGCGCGAGTTTAATGTAGGTGATTATCTATTGCTATACAACTCTCATTTAAGATTTTTTGCAGGAAAACTTCTCTCTAAATGGGAAGGTCCTTACGTTATCGAGGAGGTCTAACGTTCCGGTGCCAAAAAATGAACAACTTTGAAGCCACCAATCCGAAGGTGGTGAACGGTCAAACAATCAAACATTATATCTCAGGTAATCCCATAAATGTTGAAACCAATGTTATCGAAACCGTAACCCTGGAAGAATACATAAGGGACACTTTCCGGAACGTTTAAGACTCCAAAAAGGAATAGGTATGTGGTACGGTAAGTAAACCGACTCCAAAACAGTTTTTAAGGCAATATTTCTCCGTTTTGGAATATTTAGAAAAATAGAAAAATAAGCAGCAGTCCGAGAAGGACACGAGGGCTCCACGAGGGTGGAGGGCGCGCCCTACCCCCTGGGCACGCCCCCTACCTCGTGGGCACCTCGTGCGCTCTCCGGACTCCGTTTTCGTACACGACAAGTATTTTAGTCGGTAAAAAATCATTATATAATCTCCCGGGGTTTTTGACTCCCGTATCACGCAAAATATCTCTTTTGTGTTTCGAGCTGTTGCTGCTGTAGATAAGAGCAGGATGTCTTCACAAGAGTCAGTCGGGGAGAGCCGGGTGTCCCATCCGGCACCAAGATCAATGACAAACAATCATGTTGACCCCTTTGGGCCAGCAACGGAGGAAGAGATGGAGGCTGATTTGAAGATGATAGATGCCATGGAAGAGGATCAAGAAGTCACTTCCCGCCTACAAGCTGGATTCACAATGGGAGAATTGTAGAGCTTAGCTATTCCACACTCGGTTATCCCTTCCAATGTTAGATTTATTTCTTATGAGAATATGAAAAAGAGTGTCACTGATTCTCCCGTAGCTATGCAGCACCCTTGGGTGCAGCGAGCTTTGGATGTTACAGGAAAACTCCGAAAGGAAATAATGGACCTCAAGCAGCCAGTCAACAAGCTTGAGGAGGAGAATCGTATCTTGAGGGTCATCATCGCCAAGAACATCACATCACCATCCCCGAAAAGAGAGACATAATCACATGGGTATGGGCACTCCACTTGGCAACTACCAAGCTTGCGGGAGTGCCCCGGTATCGTATCACCATCACTTTTATCATCACCGTTTTTCTTAGTTTGATCCTTTTGGTAATATCTTGATCTAGTAGAATAAAAGTTCTTAGTATGATCTAGTTGTGAGTTTTGCTTTATCATCCTTCTATGTAATCAAGTCCGTGAGCTATATAATAAAGATTAGTGTTGAGTCAACGGCTTGATTATTTCGCCATGATCCTAAAGGAATAAAAGAGAAGAGAAATAAATAAAAAGAAACAAAGAGATCATATGAGTCTTATGGAGAGTAATGAGCTCACATAGAAAGAGTATGATGAATAAAAGTTGTTGAGAGTTGATAAACACAGTTTTGATCATCGTTGCAATTAATAGGAAGTAATAAAGAAAGAGAGGTCTTCACATATAAATATACTATCTTGGACATCTTTTATGATTGTGAGCACTCATTAAAATATGACATGCTAAAGAGTTGACATTGGACAAGGAAGACAACGTAATGGGTTATGTTTTCTTACATCTGAGATAAATTATATTGTCTTGAATCTTCCAACATGATGAGCTTTCCTTTCCCCCTCATGCTAGCCAAATTCATTGCACCAAGTAGAGGTACTACTTGTGCTCCCAAATACCCTTAAACCAGTCTTGCCATAAGAGTCCACCATATCTACCTATGGATTGCGTACGATCCGTCAAGTAAGTTTTCATCGGTGCAAGCAATAAAAATTGCTATCTAAATATGTATGATTGATTGGTGTGGAGGAAATAAGCTTTATACGAGCATGTGATATGGAAGTAATAAAAGCGACAGACTGAATAATAAAGGTCCATATCACAAGTGGCAATATAAAGTGTCGTTCTTTCGCATTAAGATTTTGTGCATCCAACCATAAAAGCACATGACAACCTCTGCTTCCCTCTACAAAGGGCCTATCTTTTACTTTTATCTCCTACACTGCATAAGAGTCATGGTGATCCTCACCCTTCTTTTTCACATTTTATCCTTTGGTAAGCACAATATGTTGGAAAGATCCTGGTATATATTGCTAATTAGATGTGAGTTTTCATGAACTATTACTGTTGACATTACCCTTGAGGTAAAACGTTGGGAGGCAAAACTATAAGCCCTATCTTTCTCTGTGTCCAATTAAAACTCCATACCCATAAGTATTGCGTGAGTGTCAGCAATTGTGAAAGATTATATGATAGTTGAGTATGTGGACTTGCTGAAAAGCTCTTATACATTGACTCTTTCCTATGTTATGATAAATTGCAATAGCTTCAATGACTGAGATTGTAGTTTGTTAGTTTTCAATGAAGTTTACGATTCATACTTGATATTGTGATTGAATTATTACTCTAGCATTAGAGATCATATGACAAGAATTATACAAGTTGTTGTTCTAAGAATGATCATGATGCCCTCATGTCCGTATTTTATTTTTATCGACACCTCTATCTCTAAACATGTGGACATATTTTTCGATTTCGGCTTTTCGCTTGAGTACAAGCGAGGTCTAAGCTTGGGGGAGTTGATACGTCCATTTTGCATCATTCTTTTATATCAATATTTATTGCATTATGGGCTGTTATTACACATTATGTTACAATACTTATGCCTATTCTCTCTTATTTTACAAGGTTTACATAAAGAGGGAGAATGCCGGCAGCTGGGATTCTGGGCTGAAAAAGGAGCAAATATTAGAGACCTATTCTGCACAGCTCCAAAAGTCCTGAAACTTCACGGAAGATGTTCTCCGTATATATAAAAAATACTGAGAGCAAGAACCTCACCAGGGGGGCCACACCCGGCCCACGAGGGTGGGGGCACGCCCACATACCTCGTGGGCCCCCTGGTGGCCCTTCGGTGGCCATCTTCTGCTATATGGAGTCTTTCAATGGGAAAAAATCATAAGCCATCTTCTCGGACGAAACTCCACTGCCACGAGGCGGAACCTTGGCGGAACCAATCTAGGGCTCTGGCGGAGCTGTTCTGCCGGGGAAACTTCCCTCTCGGAGGGGAAAATCATCGCCATCGTCATCACCAATGCTCCTCTCATCGGGAGAGGGCAATCTCCATCAACATCTTCTTCAGCACCATCTCATCTCAAAACCCTAGTTCATCTCTTGTATCCAATTCTTGTCTCCAAGTCCGGGATTGGTGCTAGTAGGTTGCTAGTAGTGTTAATTACTCCATGTAGTTGATGCTAGTTGGTTTAATTGGTGGAAGATCATATGTTCAGATCCTATATGCATATTAATACCCCTCTTATTATGAACATGTTTATGCTTTCTGAGTAGTTACTTTTGTTCCTGAGGACATGGGAGAAGTCTTGCTATTAGTAGTCATGTGAATTTGGTATTTGTTCGATATTTTGATGAGATGTATGTTGTCTCTCCTCTAGTGGTGGTATGTGAACGTCGACTACATGACACTTCACCATTATTTGGGCCTAGAGGAAGGCATTGGGAGGTAATAAGTAGATGATGGGTTTCTAGAGTGACAGAAGCTTAAACCCTAGTTTATGCGTTGCTTTGTAAGGGGCTGATTTGGATCCATATGTTTCATGCTATGGTTAGGTTTACCTTAATACTTTTGTTGTATTTGCGGATGCTTGCAATAGAGGTTAATCATAAGTGGGATGCTTGTCCATGTAAGGGCAGCACCCAATAACCGGTTCACCCACATACCAAATTATCAAAGTACCGAATGCGAATCATATGGACGTGATGAAAACTAGCTTGACGATATTCCCATGTGTCCTCGGGAGCGCTTTAAATCTTATAAGAGTTTGTCCAGGCTTTTCCTTTGCTACAAAAAGGATTGGGCCACCTTTCTGCACCTTATTTACTTTTGTTACTTGTTGCTCGTTACAAATTATCTTATCACAAAACTATCTATTACCACTTATTTCAGTACTTGCAGAGAATACCTTGCTGGAAACCCCTTATCATTTCCTTCTGCTCCTCGTTGGGTTTGACACCCTTACTCATCGAAAGGACTACGATAGATCGCCTATACTTGTGGGTCATCAGTCGCATCCGTGCATGGACACACTATTCTAATCGGAGATGATGGGCGGCTTTTGCATCACATATCTATATCTATACCCCCATATATATATTATATTTTTTATATTTTTTATATTGTGTGTGGGTAACTTTAACTTTGAAAGATGGTCATTGGATGAGGCAAATATGATGGTCCAAAGATGGAAATTTGAGCACTACTGGCCGTTGGATATCATCTAGATTCCACCAGATTTCGCGACATGTATAATCTAGAAGACTCCATGGTTGAACTTAAGCATAATGAACAAACATAAAAACACAAGCACTTCTTATTTGTTCTAGAATCATGCGTATCAGAATTGCCCAAATGTTTTTCTACATGATTTGCCATTATTTCTTTTTACTTTATGTCTTACGACGCAGAATTCCATGAATCTTAAAATACATTAGCTTTCTTATAAAAACTAGATGATTTTGAATGAAATGAACTATAAGAATTAAACGAACATCTACATCATGCATATATGACTCAAAGCTTGCATGCTATAATGTGGTATTTATTCATAATTTGGTTGCCAAATCTCATGTGTGCAATGCACGTGTACCTTACTCTAGTCTAAATGATGTTTGTCTGTGTTGTGCGTGTTGAGGTGCAAATTGTCTTTTTTTGGGTACACATTAATCTTGTTCATCCGAAATTTCAAGCCGCGCCTTGTTATGCTGAAAATTCAAGCTAGTGTCTCTGTCTATCGTGCTGCGAAACTCCCGCCTCTTCAACCCGCGCCTTGTTAGCCTGAAATATTTAAGATATATCTTTGTCTCATTGTGCTCCGACAACTCCCTCCATCTCAACCCGCGCCTTGCTATTCCGAAATTACAACACGCGCGAAAACTCCCACCTCCTGTGAAATCCCAACAAGCGAAATGCCCGTGGTACCCCTGAACCAAAAGAACCCCCTCAAATCGGTGGGGGTACTTTCGTAACTTACCCCACATTTCAGACAAGCGCGTCTCTAAGCCATGGTTCCCCACTGCCATCCCATCCGCCCACCCATTCGTACACCGAGGCTGCGAAAACCCGTGACGAAACCCCACACCCTGCTCCGTCCGCCACCCAGCCGGAGCCTCTTCCCTGACGACGCCGTCCACAGCAACACCTCGACGTCCCTCATCCACCGTACCGGATGAGGATCCTTCATCGATCTCATCGTCCCGCCGGTTCAGCCACCCCATCCTCCACCTCCAAGGAGCTGCCCCAACGTTCCCCTCATCTTTCGCGCCACCTCCATTCCCACACCGCCGTCTTCACCTGCATCACCGGAAAAGCATCATCATCACCGTTTCCTCGGATGAAGCTGCGGCCTAATCGGCGCCACCAAAGAGGTTGTACACTAATCGCCGCATTTTCTTCTTCATTTGATCTCATGGTGCTGCCGGCGCTCGGTCCCGAGCCGACACGGCGCGGTTCCATCCACGGCGGCGTCACCGGCCACTTCCTCCACGGCGTCGCTCCCTCGGCGGCAACGTCCACATCAGTAGGAGTTGCTGCTGCTTTAGCTCTCGCTCATGCTGCTGCTCTGCTCTTGCTCTCAGTCCCCTGCCTGGTCTGCTCTTGCTATTGCTCTTGCTCGCGCTGCTGCTCTCGCTCTTGCTATTGCTTGCGATGCTGCTCCGACTTAGCTACACTTCAGTCGACTGAATCGACTTTTGGGTCAGTCGATTTTCACGGGGTGGGGGCGGGCTCGCCGGAGTGAAGGAAGAACCAGCCACAGCGGGGAGGGGGGGCTCGCGGGAGAGGTACCCCACTATCTATCTTAGGGTTCAGGATGGGGGCAGTGGTCGCCGGCGGTGGCGGGGCGTTGGCGGGGCGGTGTGGCGTGGGGCTCGCCGGAGAAAAAGCTAGGCACGGGGGGCCTAGAGGGATGGCCGGAGCAGCGGCAGACCGGCGGTGGGGAGTGTTTTCGGGGCGGGCGGGGCGGCGCACCGCCGGCCGTGGGCGGTGAAGGCTGCTATTTGGCCGGTGGTGGCTGGCGGCTCAGGGGGTGGAGGTTGAAGATGAACCGCATGCCCTTGATTTTGTATCCAACGGCTGCAAAATCGACTGACCAGAGAAGAAAAAGTCAGTCGACCGACGTGTAGCCTCACCTTGCTAGTGCGTTCAGTTTCGACAGAAAAGTTCAGTTTTGACAGCAAAATTCAGTTTTGACAGTTAAGTTTAGTTTCGATAGTTAAGTTCAGTTTCGACAGTTAAATTCAGTTCCGACAGTTAAGTTCAGAGATGAGCGGCTGATGTATTTTACATCTAGCACTTTGTGGTTATGTATTTTACGTCATGTATTGGAGATGCTATTAGAATTCCACTCGGGTTAACGTTGTTTGTTGTCTCTCTTGTCCTGCTTCAGCCTCGGCGTCGTACAACTCACCGAAGCTGCTCTAACGACGAAACCCTCCATCACAATGGAGCAGTACCTCGGGCTCCATCTCCAGACGCCTAAGATCTTCTTCCCCTCCTCCGACAGCCAAGTAGCCGGAGAATCCTCACCGGCCAACCCAATCACGCTGAGATCGACATGGCGTCGCCAAAGAGGTTGTACACTTGTTGCATCACTTTTTTACTCTACATGTTATATATATTGTCCACTGAGCACTCATAGTAACGGGAAATACGATTATTTTATCCTACTATATGACAAGCAGTGAGGTACCAGGCAACTTAGCTATCTGTGATGGACTCTCTTGAACGCCATCATTATTTATCTCTATGCGTTTGAGCTGTGCATTTGTCGATGGGCCTGGGAGTTGAGCTAGTATGGCAGTGGCCTGGGTCCAAAGTAATAGAAGTAGCACAAAAACATTTTTTACTGTAGGATTTTCCTTGCTCAAGCCTGCCTACTAGAATCGCCAGTGCTTGAAACGAAAAGTGAATGAAAAACATCGGGATTGGAAAGTTTCCTATGGTACTACTTTTCATGAATTTGGTGTAAAGGAATGGAGCAAAGGAAAACTGTAGGATTTGTTCCTTTAGTGTCTCCTTGAAAGGAAAACCGTAGGAATTCCAATTTCCACTTCTCCTCCTTTTCATATTCCTATTCGTCAAGACTAAGAGATAGTAGCATAATAGCATTATAACCATACATTTTCTTGTGGTTTGCCTTAATCTCACCATGCTTTTTTGCATCCTGTGATCTTCCAATTGTTGTGAATCAAACACCCAGATTGGCAGAAATCCAGTGTTTTTAAATTCTCTGTTTTGCACGTGCATTCCTATCCTATTCCTGTCTATTTCCTATCCTTGCATTGTTAGAATCCTCAAATTCAAACAAGCCCTTACTCAATTACTTTTGTTACAGATATGTGTCAAAGAAAACCTTGTGTGGTTTGTCCTGCTCCTGTGGCGCTGTGTTCCACCCCAGCTCAGCTGCTCCAACGACGGAAGGGTTCACCACAGCAGGGATCTGCTCTCCAGACTATCTTTTGCCGCCTTAGATCTTCTTCCCCGCTGCTGGCAGCCACGGCAACTGCATTACCATCATCAACTGAGCAGATGACCTTGAGGACTACAAGGGTCCGCAAGAGAGGTCGCACTCTTCCGTGTCTGCTTACGTTATGCGTCGCTTAATTTGATGACATGCTACATTATCGTCGTGTTCACCTATTAAACTCCGAGTCAGGTCCAAACTAATGCTGAAACTTAAGTTTTTAAATGGTTGTGGGGTACATATTGGGGCAGCAATCAGTACTATCTGTGTACTATCTGGTTAATCTCTGGTGTCTACTATGAGTTTCATGTTGAGTGCAAACAAACATTAAAGGAGCCATTATTTGTATTTTTTAACTAAAGCTATTATCTTCCTGCTATCATTGGTTTTGGGTCTATCCACAGTTTTCTACCATCACTCTGGATTTGTGCATGCACTCCTTACATGATCTCACTATGTTTTATTCCTATGCATGCCAGTTATTGTACACAATGGAACTGATCATGTAGAGCAAAAGAGACGAGCCTTGCGTGGCAATAAAATTTCATGCAGACGTCGTTCCATGGTGGGCGCAAAGGCAACCCCCACAACCCATTTCGGATCGTAATCAAGAGGAAGATAACTGTTCTGAGGGGGATTCAGAAGCTCCTATTTACCCCATGAGGTCTTCGCTCTAACTTGGCATGTTGATGTTGGTAATATCATGCATATGGTGCCTTGCATTGCTTATTGTATACATTAAAGATGTTATCTGCTTAGTTTAGACATGATTTGTGTCAATGCCATTTGTTTAGTTTCTTTATCGTATATGTGAATCATGCAATGCCATCTTGTCTAGCCAGGCATCATATATGTGAATTTTGCAATGCCACCCTGGTTAGCCAGTCATCTTATATGTGAATTATATCATGCCGTCATTTTTTTATTACATGTTAAATTTGTCAACAATTTTAGTACATTCAATTACTCTTCCTGTGCATCAGCCATTCGGCATGGTCATGGAAAAATCTAGAGTGGAAACAAGGTCTTCAGAGCAGACAATGCTATCTGATGAAGCGCATGTCTTGCTGGTTACCAATAGATCCTCAGAGGAGGATTTAGATAAAGATGACCAGTCATATCCCCCCCCCCCGAGGTGCATGCCCTAACTTGGCACGATTATGTTGCTCATATCGTGCGTATGGTATCTTGCATTGCTATTTCATTTGCTTAGTTTAGACATGCTTTGTGTGAATGCCACCTGTTTACTGTCTAATTACCATATATGTGAATTATGCAGTGCCATCTTGTTGCAAGACATTATATATGTGAATTATGCAATGTTAAAATGTTATCTTGTTGCAAGGCATTATGTATGTGAATTATGCAATGCCATGCTGTTTAGGCAAGCTCATATATGTGAATTATATGATGTCGTCCTTTTTTGTATTTCTCATTGCTTTTGTCGACAATGTTTGTATATTCAACTGCTATTCCTGTGCATCAGCCATTTGAATTGGTGATGGAGAAATCTGGAGTGAAAACAAGGTCTTCAGAGCAGACAATGCTACCTGCTGAAGCAGATATCTTGCTGGTTACAGATAGCTCTTCAAAGGAGGATTCAGAGGCAGATGACCAGTCCTATTATCCCCCTGAGGTGTATGCTCAAACTTGGCAGGGTTATATTACTCATATAATGCATATGTTGTATTGCAATACTTAGTTTTTCCATCATATACACAATATTGAATGCCATCTCCTTAGTTGACACATCATATATGCGATTACCCACTGCTCACTTCCTTAGTACATAAATCATATATTTGAATTATGTCATGCCATGATGTTTACATAGACAGCATGTATCTGAATTATGGCATGCCAACCCATTTTCTAAAGACATAATATAGTTATATCATCTCATCCTATCTACATAGTCATCATATTTTAAATTATGTCATTCTATCCGTGAATTATATCATGCCATCATGTTTCCATCGACGACATGTTTGTGATTTATGGCATGCCAACCACTTTAATAGACACATCGTATAGTTATATAATGTCATCCTGTTTACATAGTCATCATATTTTGAAGTATGTCATTCTATCCTGTTTAGTTAGCCATCATACATGTGAATTTGTGTCATGCTATCCTATTTAATTAGCCATCATATATGTGAAATTATGTCCTGCTATTCTGTTTGCTTAGACAACATAAATGTGAATTATTTCATGCCCTGTTTTCTTCCCTACTATCCATTACACCTATATATCTTACAATGTCTATACATTCAATTACTTTTCTTGTTTATCAGCCATTTCAATTGGAGGGAGTGATGGAAGTATCTGTGGGAGTAAAAACACGGTCTTCAGAAAAGATCGTGCTACCTGTCGATGCAGATAGAACCATGGTTGTACTTGCCCAAGAACCAGCCCCACCACACATAACCCACACTCATGCAGATTGTACCCCTACCCAATTGGACAGAGAACCAGCTACACCCCTTCTAACCCCAACCCCAGCAGACAGACACCCAGTTCCCGTTGACACAGCACCGTCTCCACCACAGAGCACCCAAACACGAGCAGTTAGTAAGGCAACTGCAGTGCCCAAATCACGAGGACCACCACTCCGAACCCGAAGTCAATGCTTAAAGCAGAAGAAGAATTGTTCTCAGGTAAGGTTCCGTAGCTATGGTTCATACTACTTTGCTCTTGGATCACTGTATTTACTGATACCAACTAATTTCAAATTTGAAAGATGCAATTGAAACTCCAATGGCGCAACAGGTATGTTTTAAACCTGTTTCTTCAACGTGTTTGGCTATTTGCTGTTGTAACTTGCTCTATGTTGATTTCAGTTTCAATTGAATAAACAGTTATGTTCTCATGCCATGCACATTACAAGTGTTGTTATTGTTGTGTAGTTTCCCACACTTATATTCTGTCTATGCTGCTTTGTCTTAAATAGATATGATTCGAACTATATCTATCTTGATTTGGCAACATAAATTAGAATGATATAGACCATACAGTGACCATACTACATAGATATATGTTTGTTTCATGTTGTTATCCTATCCACCTTACTACTGAACTGGTTACCAAAATGAGTTTCATATACTACATTGTAAACCTGAGATGTGTTTGCTTGTTTCTCTTTTAGAACGCGGATAAAATATTGGAGAAGAGTACTGTTGACACACGAACACGTCACGTGTACCCTCGACGCCGGGGGTGATGCACCGCAGCTCACGTCGAAGGAGACCCGACCGACAGCGCGATACGCAAGACAGTCGACGGGCGCTTTTGTAGACCCGAAAACCACACACCCCCTGGAGGGACCCCGTCAGGGAGTGCGGCGGCTATGGGCTGCCCTAGGTCGATTCGCTCGCCCCTAGAGCCTCGGAATTCGCAGCTCTCAAACACGAAGAACAGCGAAGAACGAGAGAGAAAAACGGTGGAGAGATAAAACGTAGATGAAAAAGTAGTATATTGATTTGTTCGATTGTGTGTTGTACAATCGGCCATCACCCCAAACATATATAAGAGGCGGCTGGACTTCCCGTACAAGTAAAGGATTCATCTAGGCTTTCCTTACAAGAAAAATTACATCAATTCACGTCCTAGAGTCCTAATTCTATTCCAACTCGGATTCAGTCTGAATCTGGACCAAACTCTGTCTTCCTTCTTGCGCGGGCCTCCGGGCTTGCATATGATCTACGATCGAGACGGACCAAATATCAAACTTGTGCACCTCGACGATACGAACAACTCTCATGTTGATCATTTTTCCAAATAAGGCTATCTTGAATACTTTTCAAGGTCATCTTTATCTTCCAGTCGGACTCGGTTTTGCAGTAGACTGGATTATCCGAGTCTCGTAGTGAATTTGTAGGCTATATATTATCTCTGATGATGATGACTCCAAAATCAAAATTTACCGCCTTGATGATACGCACAACTTCTGTATTGAACACTTCTTCATCCAAGGTCATTTTGATAAACTTTCGAGCACATGTTCAATTTCACTCGGACTTGAGCTCATCCACTAGGATATTAGATACTTTCACTCGGATCGTCCGATTGGACTTTTTCACTCGGAAAACAATCTTTCACTCGGATGACTATAATTTCACTCGGATGACTATATTTCCACTCGGAAGGCACTACCTTATTCAATCGGCAAGTTTTCGTCCCGATGGTAATCTTTTCACTCGGAATATTTTCACCTGGACGACAATTTCACTCAGATGATCATATTTTCACTCGGATGACTACATTTCCACTTGGATAATAATAAGTTCATCCGGTCAGAAAACTTTCACTCCACCGTAAACTTTCACTCGGATGGTAAACTTTTCACTCGGATTTCCGACTGAAAACATAGCCCGATCTTGATTTGTCTCTCCAGGCCTCATATGATCTCGGATTGAGACGAATTATATATGAAAATCGATCGGCTCGACGAGACGAAACTTTTCCATGTTGAAGGTTTTTCGATTGAAGGCCGTATTGATGGCCGAATTACTCGCGCAACCTATCAGACAAGTGTTTGGCACCTCGCGCCATATTTCCGTTGAGGTTCAGTCTGCAGTATATTGCCTCTAACTTTTGCATATGAACTCGGATTGAGATGATTTATATATCAAAATCGATTGCCTCGACGAGACAAAGACAATTCCTTAAGAGTGCTCCTTGATCCGAGGTCATATTGAAGACGTGATTGGCCAAAAACCACTCGGAACATTGAACTATGCCACTCGGAGTATAGTTTCGGTCCGTAATATAAAGTCGAATAAATATAACCGAAACATCAAAGTGGTTCCACTCGGTGACGTGAATATTTTTATGCTGAAAACTCATTCACTCGAGACCATCTTCATTGCAGTCTGTATCTTTCCAAAATCAGGTGTCAACACATGCCCCCCTGTTTTTCGGCAAAGCTTGCACGCCGAAAAATAATATACATAGTGTTTGTTCTAAGGACGATATCAACACTCCATCGGCCATTTATTTTTCTCAGGGCGATAATTATGTATCAGCCATGTTTGTGCTAAGGGCGATAATCGTATATCGGCCATTGCCCACTTAGGCTTCCTGCCACACACTCGGGTGGTACTTCTTCAAATATTTGCCATTGAGAGCTCGAGGTAACAATGCCCCTTGTATTGATTCCACCAAATATTAATTTCCGGGAACAAATCTTGTAATTCTAAAAGGACCTTCCCAACTTGGAGACCACTTCCTGAATTTTCTATCTCCTGAACCAATCGGCAGAATCACTTTCCAAACCAGATCACCAACTTGAAAATTCTTCAACTTGACTTTCTTATTGTAAGCCCTTGCCACCCTCAACTTATCTCTCTCTGTGGCATTCAAAGCAGACAAACGTTTATCAGCAACCTCATAAATGTTGTCCATGATCAAGTCTATTGCCGAAAAATCATTTTGTTTGGCTATTCTCAAAGCATTCAAATTTACTTCCACCGGTAAAATAGCCTCCTGACCATATACTAGCTCATATGGAGTCACTTTCGTAGCACCATGCCTTGAGATTCTATGTGCCCATAATGCCTCAGACAACAAGTCATGCCATCTCCTTGGATTATCCTCAATCTTCTTCTTGATGAGCTTGATTAAAATTTTATTGCTAGACTCAGCTTGTCCATTAGCTTGGGCATAATATGGAGAAGTATTGAGCAACTTTATGTTATAAGATTCGGCAAACTCTCTAACCTGGTGTGGCATGAAAGATGAACCTTGATCTGTAGTTAACGTTTGAGGAATACCGAATCTATGAATAATGTGCTCGGTTATGAATTGAATTACCTCTGTATGCGTCATGTTCTTGAGAGGTACTGCTTCAGACCATTTAGTGAAATAATCAGTTGACACCAATACGAACCGATGCCCTTTTGAGGAAGACGGATGGATTTGTCCAATGAAATCTAAACCCCAACCTTTGAAAGGCCACGGTTTGATAATAGGATGTAACATAGCAGCAGGAGCCAATTGAATATCACCAAACTTTTGACAAGCTTCACACCCCTTATAATATCTGAAGCAATCATTAATCGTAGTCGGCCAATAAAACCCAGCACGTCGCAATAACCATTTCATCTTGGGAGCCGACTGGTGAGTGCCACAAATACCTTCATGTACTTCTCCCATAGCAACTCTTTCCTGGTCCTCGTCCAAACACTTTAGAAGAACATCATCGACGGTTCGGCAATACAGACCATCATCTCTTATTGTATACTTGAAAGCCATACGCCAAACAACCCTGTCCACCCTTTCACGCGGATTGCACAAGTAATCAACAATGGGCTTCCTCCAGTCGGGATTGTCACCTGCACTAGACTTTTTGTTAATGGCCGAATCAGTGGGTTCAGGTTCGGCCTCTCCCATATTGGCAAGACAAGACATCGGTTTTTGAGAGATATGAAACATGCCATGATCAACATGATATCCAGATGCTTGTTGTGCCAATTCATTTGCTTTCCAATTGTCATGTCTAGATATATGAGCAATGCTAAAGCAATCCAAAGTAGAAATTATATCTAGACATCTATCAAGATAAACATTAAGTGATTCGTCCAAACACTGAAAGACTTTGGATATTTGCTGCACCACTAGTAACGAATCACCATAAGCCTCAATATGTGTAGCACCTATAGCAAGTAACATCTCTAGGCCGAATAATAATGCTTCATATTCGGCTTGATTCTTTGTGCAAAAATATTCTAAGCGGCATGAGGCTTCAAAAACAGCACCATGAGGAGATATATAAACAATACCAATACCTTGGCCATTTCTACAAACTGAACCATCAAAGTATAATCTCCATGGTACTAATGAAACAAGGTTCATATCTACATCATGCTTGTTATTAACCCGATGTTCAACAAGGAAATTAGCAACAATTTGGCCTTTCATGAATTTTAGAGATTCATAAGCCAAATCATATTCAATCAAAGCATAAGCCCACTTGCCAATTCTACCACTAAGAATTGGCCTATGCAACATGTATTTAATGACATCGGTTTGACAAGCTACTACACAAACACTCGGCACTAAATAATGTCTCAGTTTTGTGCAAGCATAATATAAGCATAGACATAATTTCTCAATAAATGTATACCTTGTCTCTGCGTCCAATAAGCGGCCGCTCAAATAAGTGATGGCATGCTCTTTTCCTTCGGTCTCTTGAGTTAGAACAGCACCAATAACTCCTTCCTCTACTGCAATGTAAAGTCTGAAGGGTTCCCTATGCTTGGGTGCTCTCATCATCGGAGGAGTGCACAAATAATTCTTGATCATATCAAATGCTTCTTGCTGTTTTGCCCCCCAAGTGAAATCAGCATCATTGTTTAACCGAAGGATAGGAGTAAATGCATCAACTTTCCCTGATAGATTAGCTATGAACCTTCTCAAATAATTGACCTTGCCAAGGAACTTTTGCATATCTCTCTTGCATGTTGGAGCCTCCACTTTCTGTATAGCCTCTATCTTTTTGGGATCAATCTCTATACCATCTTCATGAATAATGAAACCCAAAAACTTGCCAGCTGACATGCCGAAAGCACACCTCAAAGGATTCATTTTCAGTCCATACTTTTTCATTCTTTCAAAAGCTAAACGCAAATCAGCCAAGTGAGATTCAAAAGCATCCGATTTGACAACAATATCATCAATATAAACTTCAAGTATGACACCGAGTAAATCATGAAAAATCAAATTCATAGCCCTTTGATATATGGCGCCAGCATTTTTTAATCCGAATGTCATCACTGTCCACTCGAATAAACCAAGGAAACCAGGGCATCGAAAAGCTGTCTTGTACATGTCCTCTTCGGCCATAAAAATTTGGTTGTATCCGGCATGACCATCTAGAAAGCTAATAACTTATGTCCAGAAGCATCATTAATAAGCATATCGGCTATTGGCATAGGATACTCATCTTTGGGTGTAGCCCTATTCAAATCTCTGATGTCAATGCACACCCTCAACTTACCGGACCCTTTCTTCTCCACTGGGACAATGTTAGAAATCCAATCGGCATACCTGCAAGGTCGAATGAAATTAGCATCAAGCAGTCGACCGATCTCTTCCTTGATCCGGTCATATGTTTTCGGATTAAATTTTCTGGCCGACTGTTTATAAGGTTTAAAACCGACCTTTATAGGCAACCGATGTTCTACTAGCTCTCGACTTAATCCTGGCATCTCATGATATTCCCATGCAAAGCAACAAACATATTCTTTCAATAGCTCGATTAACTTAGCCTTACAATCGGCTTTCAAATTTTTGTTTATAAATGTCGGTCGAGTGACTGAACCATCTCCAATATCTACCTCTTCTAACGGATCGGCTGATGTAAAACCTTATCCAAGTTTATCCATGTCATCCAACTCCTTTATAGACTCATACATATCGTTCTCATTGGACCGATACTTTACAAGACGTTTTTGTAACCACTCGGAATTAGGATCCATTTAAACATATCATACCTTGGAGCCGATTGCATTCACTCGGCTTTAAAGAGACGGGCACAAAACCATTCTTGGTTGCGCTGAGAAAATCAAATTCTGATAAGTCACGTCCCGTCAAGCAAGTAGCGTTGGGATGTTGCCAATCCATCGATGCATCGGCCAAAGCAACACAGGCCGAGTTATCCGCATGAATAACTTCCACTTCATCATCAACCCACTGAATCAAAAACTGGTGCATAGTGGATGGCACGCACTGGTTTGCATGAACCCAATCGCGGCCTAGTATGACGTTGTAGTTACCTTGCACCTCAGCGACAAAGAATGCAGTAGCCAAATTTTTCCTTCCGACTGTAAGCTCCACATACATTACACCTTTGGCTTCAGTTTTCTCTTTGCCTTCAAACCCGTTGAGCACCATATTGGTCTTGATCAATTCTTCATCAGGCAAACCCAATCTCTTGAAGACCGAATAGAGCATAAGATTTACCACAGCACCACCATCAACAAGCATCCGAGTGGGCGGCGACCCATTGATATGACCTCTAAGATATAATGGTTTAAGATGCCTTACTGGTTCTTTTGGCTTCTCGAATATTGCGTTTTTAGGGCCAAAATCCAGCTGAGCCACCTCCCCTTCTTCATCTACAGCACGAAACTCAGCAGGTAAGTAGTACACCATATTGATATCCATACCTTCATGAACCGGCGTAGACTCATAGTCCAACATATCAGCCTCCTCCTCGAGTGCATCCACCGATTCTGAAATTTGTCCGAGTGAAGGATAAGTAAGTAGTGTCGCAGACGATGTCATATATGTTGCATCGTCCTCCTTTGGTGATGTAGGTATTGCTGTGATAGATGTAGAAGGTGTTGTATCTTGTATTTGTTTAGGCCTCCACACTTGTTTTGGTGGAACCATGGGTCGAGTGTCATTGAACAACTTATCCCTTTGTTTCTCGGCCTCCTGTTCTGCCATCTCTCGACTCCTTAACCTCTGTAGTTTCCTCTTTTGTGTCTTTGTTAGCCCTGGAGGACACCACTTCGGCTGAGTGTATTTAGGATCTCTCGTTTTTACTCGGCTGGTGCTTGCTTCATGGTCATTAGCCGAGTGCTTTGGCGAGATAGCAAGTATCGGCTCAGTCGGATTGCTATGCACAATCGGCTGCTGTATGGCGAATGTTTCGGTGCCCAAGATAAGTGAGTCGACATGCATTTTCTCCTTGCCTTTTCCCGACTCAACTGCTGCAACACTTTGTGATTTAACACGCCATTCTTTTCAACTTTCCAGATGCATGAAATTTCCACTCGGGCGCACCTTTTTACTCTAATGGAATCCAGTCGGATGGAATTCAGTCGGATGGAATCTACTCGGCCACATTTTTTCACTCAGATAGCTTCCACCTGGGTGCATTCTTACACTCGGATAATTTCCATCCGGTCGCATGTTTTGACTAGCAGACCGATAGTTACCGATGTTCAGTCGGCCTCTATATGAATAGTCAAGTCGATCCCAAACAGATTGTGTATGCTTTTCTGGAAACGACACCCTTGGTCCACTCGGTTTTATATACTGACTGAACATATCAGCTGATGGTGACCTTGGTCGCTTCAGGTATGATGGCCGGTTAGAGCTGGGACCAGCCGACTGATTAGCATATTTGCATAGCAACATATCAAAAGTTGGCTTGATCCGCTTGCGTTGCACTTTAGCTTCATTCCTCTTCCACTTGCCAACTTCTAGACTCTTGGGTTTGAGAAATTTAACTCGCGTATTTTCTTGCACTTGCGGTTTCCCCCCGAGTGTAGGATTCTTGATGGTGATTTTGATTACTTCCTTGCCATCGGGTTGCTTACCAAGCACAACCTGTCTCCCCAAGACCTTGTTGTCCTCCTTGTCTTTCCTGGGCTCACCAACAATGACATTAGCTTTATTAGCAGATTCGGCTACCTCCGGCCGAATGAGTAGCTTCTTGCCCTCCAAATCCATGGTATTCATTGGAAAAGGCTGTTTATCAACTTGCATCTCAGAAAAGTTCAATCGTCCATCATTAATGGCCGATTGTATCTGTCGTCGAAAAACATTGCAATCATTAGTAGCATGAGAAAAAGAATTATGATACTTGCAATAAGCACGCCGTTTTAGCTCTTCAAACGGCGGTAAAGTATGAGATATTCTAATAATCTTAGCCTGCAGCAAAGCATCAAATATTCTATCACACTTAGCAATGTTAAAAGTAAACTTCATCTCTTCATCACGATTCTTATGAATCGGTTTCAGATCATTGCAAGTAAAGGGTTTGGCCTTAGATGGCCAAACAAATTCAGTAGCAAAAACATCACCCTCATCGTCCGAGTGATCACTATCATATTCCACCATATTCATCTTTGGACGATCGACTTTGTATCTATGCACTTCTTTCAGATCTTTGCTTCGGCTTTCCTGAGCCAAAGCCCTTTGTAAGACTTGGTTGATATTTAAGAACTCATAACCTTCCAGCTTTTCTCTAATGGGAGTTCTCAAACCACTCAGCACTAGGTCTGCCAAGTCTCTCTCGGTTATCACCAAACTAAAACACCGGTTTTTTGTTTCTCTGAATCTCTTGACGTAATCGGAGACCGATTCATCATGCTTCTGTTTAACCGATGTTAGATGTGATAACTTGAGTTCATTGTCGCCGCTATAAAAGTGATCATGAAATTTCTGCTCTAGCTGCGACCAAACCCGAATGGAACCATGTGGTAAAGAAGAAAACCATAAAAATGTAGTACCAGATAAAGATAAAGGAAACAAACGCACTTTCAACTCATTTAGTGAGCCTGCTTCACCTAGTTGTCCTAAGTATTGACTAACATGCTCCCATGTGGTTTTTCTGCCCTCTCCATTGAACTTAACAAAATCGGGGTATGGCTTTTGGTAAATCCGATTCCGAGGTAACTCAACTCCAAAATTTTCTCGAAGCATTTTAGCCATTTCCTCTCTAAGATTAGCTAGACCATCATCCATAGTGGATGATGCAGCTTGTGGAAGTGGCATAGAAGGAGTAGGGTTGCTAGTTGTGGGTAGGAATTGTGGCATGTATGTCGACCCATAATTTGGTAGTGGTCGAATGGTTGTAGCTGTAGGTAGAGTTTGGTTCGGCGTTGCCACCGAACCTGTCGTGCTCATAATAGGATTAATGGGTGTAGCCACAATCTGATTTGTTTGGGTAGGATAATAAGTCATCGGCACGGGAGGCGCCGATGCAATAGGTAAAGCCAGATTAGGGTTTTGCACACTAGCAGCTACACCATTATTACCACTAGACGATTGAGATATATTCTTCTCAGCATTAGTATTTTCTATAAAAGTTTGATAGACTAGATAGTTACCATCAGTAATACGACTTTCAATCTCAGCCCACTGCTCAGGAGAAAAGGCAGTACTTACAGAGGGTTTAACCTGCTCGGCTTGAAGAGGAGGGAACTTGATTTCTTCAATCGGAGTGATGTTGCCTTGGCGATCCTTCTTGAACTTAGCAAGGAACTCCTGCAAGTCCTTCTCCTCGCGCGCCTTCTTGTACTCGTCATAAACTTGGCGATTATCAGCCGATATCTCATCAAGACTGGGCTTAATGATGTTATCGGCGTCAACCTCAGATGGCTTGGGAATATCAGACATGGTGGATGATGACGATTGATCTTCGTTCCCCAGTGGAGTCGCCAAAAAGTGTGTTGACACACGAACACGTCACGTGTACCCTCGACGCCGGGGGTGATGCACCGCAGCTCACGCCGAAGGAGACCCGACTGACAGCGCGATACGCAAGACAGTCGACGGGCGCTTTTGTAGACCCGAAAACCCCACACCCCCGGGAGGGACCCCGTCAGGGAGTGCGGCGGCTATGGGATGCCCTAGGTCGATTCGCTCGCCCCTAGAGCCTCGGAATTCGCAGCTCTCAAACACGAAGAACAGCGAAGAACGAGAGAGAAAAACGGTGGAGAGATAAAACGTAGATGAAAAAGTAGTATATTGATTTGTTCGATTGTGTGTTGTTCAATCGGCCTTCACCCCCAACATATATAAGAGGCGGCTGGACTTCCCATACAAGTAAAGGATTCATCTAGGCTTTCCTTACAAGAAAAATTACATCAATTCACGTCCTAGAGTCCTAATTCTATTCCAACTCGGATTCAGTCTGAATCTGGCCCAAACTCTGTCTTCCTTCTTGCGCAGGCCGCCGGGCTTGCATATGATCTCCGATCGAGACGGCCCAAATATCAAACTTGTGTGCCTCGACGATACGAAAAACTCTCATGTTGATCATTTTTCCAAATAAGGCTATCTTGAATACTTTTCAAGGTCATCTTTATCTTCCAGTCGGACTCGGTTTTGCAGTAGACTGGATTATCCGAGTCTCGTAGTGAATTTGTAGGCTATATATTATCTCTGATGATGATGACTCCAAAATCAAAATTTACCGCCTTGATGATACGCACAACTTCTGTATTGAACACTTCTTCATCCAAGGTCATTTTGATAAACTTTCAAGCACATGTTCAATTTCACTCGGACTTGAGCTCATCCACTCGGATATTAGATACTTTCACTCGGATCGTCCGATTGGACTTTTTCACTCGGAAAACAATCTTTCACTCGGATGACTATATTTCCACTCAGATGACTATATTTCCACTCGGAAGGCACTATCCTATTCACTCGGATGACTATATTTCCACTCGGAAGGCAGTACCTTATTCAATCGGCAAGTTTTCGTCCCGATGGTAATCTTTTCACTCGGAATATTTTCACCTGGACGACAATTTCACTCGGATGATCATATTTTCACTCGGATGACTACATTTCCACTTGGATAATAATAAGTTCATCCAGTAAGAAAACCTTCACTCGACGATAAACTTTCACTCGGATGGTAAACTTTTCACTCGGATTTCCGACTGAAAACATAGCCCGATCTTGATTTGTCTCTCCAGGCCTCATATGATCTCGGATTGAGACGAATTATATATGAAAATTGATCGGCTGGACGAAACGAAACTTTTCCATGTTGAAGGTTTTTCGATTCAAGGCCGTATTGATGGCCGAATTACTCGCGCAACCTATCAGACAAGTGTGTGGCACCTCGCGCCATATTTCCGTTGAGGTTCAGTCTGCAGTATATTGCCTCTAACTTTTGCATATGAACTCGGATTGAGATGATTTATATGTCAAAATCGATTGCCTCGACGAGACGAAGACAATTCCTTAAGAGTGCTCCTTCATCCGAGGTCATCTTGAAGATGTGATTGGCCAAAAACCACTCGGAACATTGAACTATGCCACTCGGAGTATAGTTTCGGTCCGTAAGATAAAGTCAAATGAATATAACTGAAACATCAAAGTGGTTCCACCCGGTGACGTGAATATTTTTATGCTGAAAACTCATTCACTCGAGACCATCTTCATTGCAATCTGTATCTTGCCAAAATCGGGTGTCAACAAGTACCATGTTAAGCAATGGTAAAGGAGTAATGCAGATAAGGTTCAAGATAGTGAGACATCCCTGTTGGTCTCCAAGATAGCTGATAAAAACTATATTGTAGTCACTGAGACAACCCCAAAGTCCTGTGTTGATGTAGTGTTCGAGTTACTGGCTACCACTGCTAGCACCAGCTCTTCGAACTCGTTGCCCAAATCAGTTCGGCTTCTTGAGTCTCAACTTTAAGTTGAAAGACATCAATCAGATGTTATGCGACAGGAAGCCGAAGGACTGAGGAAGTCCCTGCAGAATTCAGATGCATACTTTCTGGTGCTACAGTAAGCGCTGGAGGACTTAAGCACCAAACAAGAGAAAGTTAATAAGCTTGCTAAGCATCTTGCCAGCATTATGGGTACCCAGGATATTGTTTCTTGAGCTCTTCTGAAGTGGTTTCAGTTCTGGACTTGTTTTGCTGCGGCGTTTATATGCTGCTGTGTCCCCTATATTTGCACTGGTGGCGAACTTTGATGCCCAGTGGATGTAATATGTGTAATAGCCGTGATAGCCTAGTGTAAGTTGCTTGCTTATTTATTTCCTTGTTGTCTTGTTTATTTGTTTGCTTGTAGTCAGTGCAGTTCTTTTCCTGCGGTTTGCTAGTGGCTGCAATAACCGATTTTTTAAAACTAGGCCACAATAACCATGGGCTAATATTTACTGTAGTGACACTGGGCCTCCTATGGGCCTTAGAAACAGTGGGCCTTCTACGGGCCGTATAAACAGTGGGCCTTCTACGGGCCGTAGAAACAGTGGGCCTTTTACGGGCCGTAGAAACAATGGGCCTTCTACGAGCCGTAGAAACAATGGGCCTTCTACGGGTCGTATCATCAATGGGCCTTATACGGGCCGTATGATCGATTGGCCAAACATGGGCCAAACAGACCGCATTCTGGCCGTAAAGAGGCTAGGGTTGGAATCGTCCATTCATGGGTCGACCATAACATGCCATCGTTAATAGGCCGTATTTGATGATGCTATGAAAATGGCCCAACGTATTAACGTACCACAAACGGGCTGACTGTAACACGGGCTGAATTTGGCCCACAAGAAGAAAATGACAGTAACGACCCGTAAGTAAACAAATGCTGGAAAATAGCCCAAGAATAAATGGGCTCTGAGAAGGCCGAAAGATAACATGGGCTGGAAACGGCCCAACGGAATAACGGGCCGTTAATGGGTATAAAGTGATACACTGTTCTTTATGGACTAGTTTCACCACGGGTCGTTAATGGGTGTAAAGTGATACACTGTTCATTACAGGCCAGTTTCACCACGGGCCGTTAATAGGCCAAGAGTTACATAGGGCCTCATATGTGCCGAAAGACGTCATGGGCTATACATGGACCAGAAGTGAAAACGGGCTAGAATCATATTGGATGGCCCAGATGACGATACTGGGCCTAATTCGAATAGGGCGTAACGGGCCTTGGGTTAGCGGGCTATAAATGGGCTATATGCGAACATGCCGTTAACATGCTTTCCATGGGCCGACCAGCCACCTTTTGACCAAGTCAAACGGGCCGACCTTTTCACAGGAATGGGCCTCTGTTGGGCCGTGCCACGTGTCGACGTAACATGGGCGCCTTCTGTCCAATGAGTGGACGACATCTGTCCCAGCGATGAGCCGACACGTGTTTTCTCCAGCCAATGATGATTTTACACGTGGAAAATCCCCATTGGTCGGGGCTGTTAACGGGTTATCAGATCCAAAATCCGACCCGATAGCTTAATGGCGTTCCGTTACGGTGGATGCCACATGTCGGTCACCCTTGACAAAAGCACTTCTGTGATGCGTGATTTATCGTCATGGAAGTGGACACTTCCGTGATGATAATTTTGGTAATGTCATGGAACACTTCTACGACAGCACATCTATGACTATCTTGATCCTGTCATAAAATGTTCATGGATGTACATTGATACGTCTCCAACGTATCTACTTTTCCAAACACTTTTGCCCTTGTTTTGGACTCTAACTTGCATGATTTGAATGGAACTAACCCGGACTGACGCTATTTTCAGCAGAACTACCATGGTATTATTTATGTGCAGGATCAAACATTCTCGGAATGACCTGAAACTTCACAGAGACACTTTCCAGAAAATAAGAAAAATACCTGCGACTCCAACTCCACCTCCATATATTGAGTCTCGATGATAAAAAAATCAACGAGAAGAAATCATCGCGTTTTACGATACGGAGCCACTTCCAAGCCCTAAAACCTCACAGGAGGGCTGATCTGGAGTCTGTTCCGGGCTTCGGAGAGGGGAATCCGTCGCCATCATCATCACCAACCATCCTCCATCACCAATTTCATGATGCTCACCACCGTGCGTGAGTAATTCCATCGTAGGCTTGCTGGACGGTGATGGGTTGGATGGGATCTATCATGTAATCGAGTTTGTTTTGTTAGGGTTTGATCCCTAGTGTCCACTATGTTCTGAGATTGATGTTGCTATGACTTTGCTATGCTTAATGCTTGTCACTAGGGCCCGAGTGCCATGATTTCAGATCTGAACCTATTATGTTTTCATCAATATATGAGTGTTCTTGATCCTATCTTGCAAGTCTATAGTCACCTATTATGTGTTATGATCCGTTAACCCGAAGTGACAATAATCGGGATACTTACCGGTGATGACCGTAGTTTGAGGAGTTCATGTATTCACTATGTGTTAATGCTTTGTTCCAGTTCTCTATTAAAAGGAGGCCTTAATATCCCTTAGTTTCCGTAAGGACCCCGCTGCCATGGGAGGGTAGGATAAAAGATTTCATGCAAGTTCTTTTCCATAAGCACGTATGACTATGTTCGGAATACATGCTTACATTATGTCAATGAACTGGAGCTAGTTCTCTGTCACCCTTGGTTATGACTGTTACATGATGAACCACATCTGGCATAATTCTCCATCACCGATCCATTGCCTACGAGCTTTCCATATATTGTGCTTCGCTTATTTACTTTTCCGTTGCTATTTCTATCATCACTACAAAATACCAAAAACATTACTTTTATTACTGTTACCTTTTGCTACTGTTATCACCACTATAATATTACTTTGCTACTAAACACTTTGCTACATATATTAAGTTTCCAGGTGTGGTTCAATTGACAGCTCAGCTGCTAATACTTGAGAATATTCTTTGGCTCCCCTTGTGTCAAATCAATAAATTTGGGTTGAATACTCTACCCTCGAAAACTATTTCGATCCCCTATACTTGTGGGTTATCAAGACTATTTTCTCGCGCCGTTGCCGGGGAGCATAGCTCTATTCTTTGAGTCACTTGGGATATATATCTGCTTATCATTATGAAGAACTTGAGAGATCCAAAAACCAAGATCTATCCCTCAACTACGAGGGGAGGTAAGGAACTGCCATCTAGCTCTGCACTTGATTCACCTTCTGTTTTGAGTAAGCTTAAGACACCTACACCTGCTTCTGCTATTCGTTCTGATATGTCGCATGTTATTGATGATGCCACTTCTGCTATGCATGATACTTATGATGAAACTACCTCTATGCCTGATACTATGATGTCACTTAGGGCTTTTCTTGATGAACAACTTGCTAGGGCTAGAGAAATTGAAAATATTGAATCTGATGAAAGTGATGATGAAGAACCACTTGCTATTCCTAAGGGTTATGTATTTGATCAAGATGCTTGTTTAGCTATTTTAGCTTGCAGAAATAGAACTGAACTTAAAAAATTATTAGCTAAATGGAGTAAGCAATCCCTAAATGATAGAATGAAACCTGATCATGCTTTTGCTACTTCACCTATCTTTGTTACTGATAAGGATTATGAATTCTCTGTTGATCCTGATATAATTACTTTGGTTGAATCTGATCCTTTTCATGGTTATGAATCTGAAACTGTTGTGGCAAATCTTACTAAATTGAATGATATAGCCACCCTGTTCACTAAAGATGAGAGAACTTGCTACTTTTATATCGTTAAAATATTTTCGTTCTCATTAAAGAGTGATGCTAAGATATGGTTTAATTATCTTGATCCTGGTTGTGTGCGTAGTCCCTAGGATATGATTTATTACTTCCCTGCTAAATATTTCCCTGCTCATAAGAAACAAGCTGCTTTAAGGGATATATATAATTTTGTGCAAATTGAAGAAGAGAGTCTCCAACAAGCTTGGGGGAGGCTTCTCCAATTACTTAATGCTTTGCCTGATCACCCTCTTAAGAAAAATGAAATACTTGATATCTTCTATAATGGACTAACCGATGCCTCCAGAGATTACCTGGATAATTGTGCTGGTTCTATTTTCAGGGAAAGAACACCGGATGAAGCTGAAATTCTATTGAATAATATGTTCACAAATGAAAATAATTGGACACCTCCGGAGCCAATTCCTGAGCCTATTCCTAAACCAACTCCGAAGAAGAGGGGTATTCTATTTCTCAGTCCTGAAGATATGCAAGAGGCAATGAAATCTATGAAAGAAAAATGTATTAAAGCCAAAGATGTTAAGAATTTACCTCCTATTCAAGAAATACTTGGTCTTAATTTACCGCCTGTTGAAGAAACATAGAATCTTAATCCTTTACCTATTGAAGAAACTCATGGTCTTGATAACCCGACACAGGTAGTAAAGGTAAATTCTCTCTATAGATATGATAAAGCTGTAGTCCCGTTTACTAAGTTTGCTAGCCCATGCTTAGATGAGTTTGATAAATTTATGGCTAAGCAAGAAGATTTTAATGCTTGTTTTGGTTGACAATTGAAATACAATTCAAATATGCTTGAACACTTGGGTGATTATATGGCTAATGTTAAAGGTGAACTTAAACTTATTAGTAAACATGCTTCTATGGTTACCACTCAGGTAGAACAAGTACTTAAAGATCAAAATGATTTGCTCAATGAATTGAATAATAAAAATAATGATAATGCTGTTAGAGTGGCTACTAGAACTGGTAGAATGACTCAAGAACCTTTGTATCCTGAAGGCCACCCTAAGAGAATTGAGCAAGATTCTCAGAGAAATAATTTAGATGCACCTAGTTCTTCTAAAAAGAAGAAAAAGACAAATGATAGGACTTTGCATGCTTCTAGTGATCCTATTGTTGAAACACCTGGGAATCCAAATGATATTTCTATTTCTGATGCTGAAACACAACCTGGTAATGAACCTGAAACTAGTGATCATGTTAATGATAATGTTCATAATGATGATCAAAGTAGTAATGATAATGACATAGAAATTGAACTTGCCGTTGATCTTGATAACCCACAATCAAAGAATCAACGTTATGATAAGAAAGACTTTGTTGCTAGGAAACATGGTAAAGAAAGAGAGCATTGGGTTCTGAAACCCATGCCTTTTCCTCCCAAACCATCCAAGAAAAAGGATGATGAGGATTTTGAGCGCTTTGCTGAAATGATTAGACCTATCTTTTTGCGTATGCGATTAACTGATATGCTTAAAACCAATCCTTATGCTAAGTATATGAAAGATATTATTACAAATAAGAGAAAGATACCGGAAGCCGAAATTTCCACCATGCTTGCTAATTATACTTTTAAGGGTGGAATACCAAAGAAACTTGGAGATCCAGGAGTACCCACTATACATTGCTCTATTAAAAGAAACTATGTTAAAACTGCTTTACGTGATCTTGGAGCCGGTGTTAGTGTTATGCCTCTCTCTTTATATCGTAGACTTGATTTGAATAAGTTGACACCTATTGAAATATCTTTGCAAAAGGCTGATAAATCAACTGCTATACCTGTTGGTATTTGTGAGGATGTGCCTGTTGTAGTTGCAAACGTTACTATTTTAACGGACTTTGTTATTCTTGATATTCCCGAGGACAATAGTATGTCTATTATTCTTGGAAGACCCTTTTTGAATACTGCAGGGGCTTTTATTGATTGCACTAAAGGCAATGTCACTTTTCATGTTAATGGCAATGAGCATACGGTACACTTTCCGAGGAAACAACCTCAAGTTCATAGTATCAACTCTATTGGAAAAATTCCATCGATTTTATTTGGAGGTTTTGAATTTCCTCTTCCTACTGTCAAGAAGAAATATGATATTCTTATTATTGGGGATGCGCATATCCCCATTGAGGTAACATAGTGTTATTCGAAATTTCTCTGGTTCCATGGTATTCGGAATGAGTTCGTTAACAAGACTTGATCAACCTTGTTAGTGGATTCCTTTTGATGATCATGAGATGGATGAAACTATAAGGCACAACTTTCTGTATCCCACTTTTATATTCTGTTATTTATATTAAATAAGATAAAATAAAATAATTATTTTTCTGTCAGTTATCTGATTATCCGTGCAATATAAAAATACCTCAAAAATAAAAGTTCTCCAAATGCCCTGAAAATTAAATATGATTTTTTCTAGAATATTTGAAGATTTATGGAACAAAGAACACACCAGGGGGCAGCCACCTTGCCACGAGGGTGGAGGGCGCGCCTACCCCTCTAGGGCGCGCCCCCTGCCTCGTGGGCCCACGGTGGCCCTCCTCCACTTCTTCCTGCACCCACACACTTCACCTTCTTCCCACAAACATGAATAACCAGCTCAAGCATGAGTTCTAGCCCATCTTGCTGCCATTTTCGATCTCCTTGCTCAAAGCACCTCTCACAAAACTGCTTGGGGAGATTGTTCCTTGGTATGTGACTCCTCCATTGGTCCAATTAGTTTTTGTTCTAGTGCTTTATTCATTGCAAATTTTGCTGCTTAGGTGACCCTGTTCTTGAGCTTGCATGTCAAATTTATATGGTCAAAAGTAGTTTTGATGCATGATATAGGCCCTAGGCACTTGTAGGAGTAGTTACTATCAATATTATTGAGTTTGGTTTACTTTTATTTTGAAGTTACTAAAAATTTTAGAATTTTTCAGAAAATGGTGAGGAGACTCTTGAGGGGCTCATCGAGCCAAAGCTCGAAGGAAAAGGCACCGAAGCCTAAGTATAATCTGCCTCGCACCATGGAGGTTCGGGCGTATGAATGGCGTTTCGAGGATTTCTTAAGAGCAGCCGTGATTTATGAAGATTTTCATGAGTTGGCTCAGACTGCAGGCCTTACCACTTTCCTCCACGACCAATGCGATCAGTATCTCTTGCTCACAAATACCTTTGTGCAAAACTTTCATTTTCATTCTAGGAACTCACCACCTACGGTGGATTTCATTTATATGATGAGCATAAGGAGATGTCACTTTATGATTTTTGTCGGATCTGTTTAGTCCCTTTTGGGGGCAAGACAGAAGAACCACATCGTGATAATGTGGAGGGATTTATTGACACTATCACTGTAGGGAAACAAGGATGGTTTCCGATGCACAAATCACTAGCATACATTTTTCCTATTTTACGCTACTTTGCATTATTTGCTAGTCGTTGCCTAATTGGTCGCGGAAACTGTGGAAACTTGAGTATCCCTGATATTATTATTTTGCACCATGGTTTATACGGTGATAACTCTTTTAGTATGGGAAGCATTCTTGCCAAACGGTTAAGTCTGAACTGTACCAAGGGCCCCATCTTTGGAGGCATCTATGCTACACGCCTAGTTTCACATTTTAACATACCTATTAGGCATGCTGAGAAGGAAGAAAAAGTGCTGCCTCGTGTTTACCTAGATTATAAAAGTATGGTGGCACATGATTTTATTGTTAAGAATAGGGAAGGAGAGCTTAAATATCAATTGTTCTTTAGTAAACATCATCCTGAGACTATTACCTTGCCTGCTCCTTCTTTGTTTGATTTAACTATAGGCACGTACCTAATTTCGTTGATGACTATCCACGCCTACCGGAATCCTGCACCAGCCGAGGAGCCAGAGCCGGAACCACAATTTGACCTTCACGATAGTCTAATTACCAGTGGGATCCGGAGATGATTGTCAGCCAGTGGCAATCTGAGCCTTCTTCTTCCTCATCACAGTACGACCCCAACAACTATTATTATGGATATCCGCCAGGCCAGCCGTGGCCATAGACCAACTTAGGCCAAAAGCCTAAGCTTGGGGGAGTACGTATTTCCCACCGACATTACATTTATGTTCACACACTCATTGCTAGATGTCGGTGCTCATCCTTTTTCATTGTATCATCCATGCTAATTTATTTTTCCTTTTTATGCTTTCTTCTTGTGTGTTTAATAAACCTTAAGAAAAACCAAAAAAAAATAGTTGTAGATTTTAATTAGTTTACTTTCCATGCTTGTAGTAATAATTAAAAAGAAAACCCAAAAAGATTTCCTGTTCTTCTTTTGCTTGTTGGGAGCTTTCCCGTGTAAATAGTTTTATTTCTTTTCTTTTCTTTGGGGGTCGTTAGGAGAAGACCATAACTAAATTGTTGAAGTGGCTCTTATATGCATTATTGTTGATGTGACCAAAGAGCCCATATTGCCTTGTCTTCTCCTATTTATTGGATGCCTGCAGATTCTAGCTTAGTCCAATGCACGTAAACTATTATTATTATTCACAATATTCGGTCATGCAAGTGAAAGGCAATTATGATGATATATGATGGACTGACGGAAATGAGAAAATCTGGCATGAACTCGACCTCTTTTGTTTTTGTAAATATGATTAGTTCATCATTCCTGATTCAGCCTATTATGAATAAACATGTTTGCAATGACAACTAGAGATCATAGTTTCTTATGCCATGCTTGATTAGCTATGAGTTATAATGGTTTACCTTGCATGCCAACATGCTATTAAAATGGTTATGATGTGGTATGATAGGGTGGTATCCTCCTCTGAATGATTTAAGTGACTTGAATTGGCACATGTTCACGCATGTAGTTGAAACAAAATCAACATAGCCTTCACAATATTTATGTTCATGGTGGATTATATCCTACTCATGCTTGCATTCAGTGTTGATTAATTTTAATGCATGTTCATGACTGTTGTCGCTCTCTACCTGGTCGCTTCCCAGTCTTTTGATAGACTTCACCTGTACTAAGCGGGAATACTGCTTGTGCATCCAAACTCCTTAAACCCCAAAGTTATCCCACATGAGTCCACTATACATACCTATATATGGTATCTACCTGCCGTTCCAAGTAACACTACTAGGAAAAGGCCTACTAATGGCGCACCAGTTTTGCCTACTAATGGCGCATCACTGGTGCGCCATTAGTATCACGCCACTAGTATTTATTACTAATGGCGCACCACTGGTGCGCCATTAGTATCTGGTATACTAATGGCGCACCACCCAGTGCGCCATTAGTATATAACACTATGCGCCATTAGTATGCCTCCCAGGGGCCATATTTAACCATGTGCTTTGGCACACTAATGGCGCACTGCGGATGGATGCGCCATTAGTATACTTGGCATACTAATGGCGCACTCTTTGGTGATGCGCCATTAGTATACTTTGGCATACTAATGGCGCACTCTGTAGTGATGCGCCATTAGTATGAATATTAGGTTTTATTTTTTTTACTTTTCTGATTTTTGCACAGGTTACAAAATATATTATTTGACAGAATATAGACAGTAGCACACAGCAACAGCAGATTCATCGAATACAATAGAAGATTAGTCTCCGAATACAATTCATTACTTCAAATACAGAAGAAGGAACAATTTATTTGTGACATAGTTACAAATGATGACAGAATAAAGCAACACCCTACACTAGCCTAAAAACAAGTGAAGTTTCACCCGTATAAGAACAACTTTATAAAATCAGAGAAGTTGCTAAATTTTTTGTATCCTTCATATATACTACGAGACTTTGTAATGTGCATTACAGGTGCAGTAACAGGATTCTGAGTTAAGAAAACATTTCTATTTGATTTTCAAACCACACACTTACTTTCAACTATAAACAAAACTGACTTGCTGTTAATGAAACTCATGGTGGAAGTAACTACTAGCAGCATGTAATTATCATGGCAGTCCACTATATATTTTTATGACAATATACATCATTATTAGGGCACATTATGGCCATTTTCTTACATGATGCTAACTATACCTAACTGATTTTTTGACAGTAGCTCAAGTTTTTGAAAGTAGCTCCTAACTGTACCTAACTGAATTTTTTGATAGTAGCTCAAGTTTTTGACAATAGCTCAAGTTTTTGACAGTAGCTCCTAACTGAATTTTCTGCTTAAAGGAAGGCTGACTTAAGTGGCAAGATGATACAATTTGCGTAACATAACAATATATGCATCTTAATATAACACCATCTCCTAACAGAAATAGTATCCAGATCTACTAGGGGGCAAAGTAGAACTGATATTCTTTTGCTGACCTCTAGTACAAGGTATAGAAGAGGAGGTAAGAGAAGAAATAGTGACATTTCTCTTAGCAGGAGACTTCTCTCTTCTAGAAACAACAGTAAATTTCTCCTCCTCTTCCACTACAGTATCATGCGAACTTAGACACAGGGAGGCGACATTTCCATTCGAGTCATGAATATCTAAACAGTGTTCAGTTTTCTTAATAATTTGTTCCCTGGATAATTCCAATTCCTTGAGAACATGAATAAAATCAAAATTATCCAGAGGTATATCGACACCCATCATTGATGCTCTAAACATAATCTCCTTAGCTACTTAATTCCCCAACCCTAGCTACTTAATTCTCCAACCCCTTTTCTTGTCCAAAATTCTCCAACCCCTAACCCTAGAACACATCAGAAGGAAATCAAGAGGGGGAAGAGGGGGAAGCAGCTCGGGTGCTCACTAGGGAGGTCGAGGGTGACTCGGGGTAGCCGGAGCTAGTCGAGGCGGCGCGAATTCGGCGTCGAGCGGTGGCGATGGTGGCCGAGGAGGAGGAAATCGGCGGGCGTCCGAGGAGGCGCGGGGGCGGCGACGGAGACGGAGGCGCGGGGGCAGCGGTGGCGTGGGGGCGGCGACGGAGACAGAGGTGCGGGGGCGGCGGCGGCGTGGGGGCGGCGACAGAGACGGAAGCGCGGGGGCGGCGGTGGCGTGGGGGCGGCGAAGGAGACGGAGGCGCGGGGGCGGCGGCGGCATCGGGGCGGCGACGGAGACGGAGGCGCGGGGGCGCCGGCGGCGTGGGTTGGGGCAGCGGGGGGGATTAGCTAGCGGGGGCGAGGGAGAGGGAGGAAGGGGATCTGGCGAGAGGGAGGGAATTAGCTAGGGGGAATCTTACTAATGGCGCACCCGCGGCCGGTGCACCATTAGTAATCTTTTTTTTACATAGCAATGGCGCACCAGGCAGAGGTGCGCCATTAGTAATCTTTTTTTTCATAGCAATGGCGCACCAGGCAGAGGTGCGCCATTAGTAATCTTTTTTTTATCTATAGCAATGGTGCACCAGCCAGAGGTGCGCCATAAGTAATTTTTTTTGTTGCATGTAATAATGTTTTAGAAAATGAATATGAATATGAAACAGTAATATTTTTTATAAAAACAGTAATAATTGTTGTTTAACAACAATTGTAGTCTACACTTTTTTATTATTATTTTTTAAAAAATGAAGAGGGGAGAGGAGGCGGAGCTCACCAGGGAGCGTGGGAGGGTGCGGGGGGTGCTCGTCGGCGGTGGTGGAGCGGGGGAGGGTGCGGGGGGTGCTCGTCGGCGGTGGTGGAGTGGGGGAGGGTGCGGGGGCTCGTCGGCGGCGGTGGTGGAGCGGGGCAGGGTGCAGTGGGTCGTCGGTGGCGGTGGAGCTAGCGGGGGAGGGTGTGGGTGGGATCGAGATCGAGATGGAGGGGAATCGAGATCGAGATGGAGGGGGATCGAGATCGAGTGTCTTCATGAATATTCAATATTTTATCATATTGAATATGAAAAAATATCATCAAATTTGAAAAAATATTCATGAATTCAAAAAGTGCCCATGAAATTTAAAAATATTCATGATATCAAAAAGTGCCCATGAAATACAACCGAGAAATGAAGACTACGATTTAAATACAGTCGATCTTAGCTAGCTATCTGTTCATAATCTTCTTGCCTTTCTTTTTCGCAAATGGAGTTCTTCTGTGGAACGGACGTCCTTTAGGTAGGGTGGTCCTGCTTCTTCTTGTGGTGTAAGTTGCTACTTCATCGTCGTCGTCATGTTCGATCTTCGGGTCGCCGTACTTGTTGAAGTCTGGCTCATTGGCTACTCCATCCATTCCGATGATCTTCCTTTTGCCTCTCCTCACGACAACACGACTGGGCTTTGACGGGTCGGTAATGAAGAAGCATTGGTCCACTTGGGAAGCCAGTACCCATGGCTCATTTTTCGCGGTGACGTTTGCGCCCGCCGTCTTGGATTTGGGTTCGGGTATAACCATGGTGGTGAAATACCGGTCTTCTTTTAGGACGCTCTTGGCCCATCTGACACGGAACATCGGGACCTTCTCTCCAGCGTAGCTCAGCTCCCAGATCTCCTCGATCCTTCCGTAGTATCTGTCCTTGTCGTTACCGGTGTAGGATTCTGTCATGACCGGTTTTCCAGACATAAATTTCCAGAAAATGGCCGTTGTGCTCACCAGCCCTAGGATTACTGTTAGCTGATGAGGCACCAACTTGTTACAGAAATTCCAAGCAAAAGTACAAAATGTGTAGTACAAGACCATTGTGGCCTATGAGTACATCAAATGGTTTTCTAGTGGTCGATGGCGGAAGCGGTTTGTGAATCATCAGTGTATGGGACTCCATTTCCCACGGGAACAGCTGACCAGGTTAACTCCTATCTTCGCGAGGCTGCTATCACCGTTGCTTAGGTCTCGAGGCTGTCATCGCCACGCTCCTCTCCAAGCAAAAATCTGGCCAAGACAATAGCCAGGGACAAGCCTGTGAGTACTTTGAATGTACTCGCAAACATTAAGAACACAGGTATAATATAATTGATAAACATGCACTGAAAAATTCTATGATCACATCGTCAGTCATAAATAAAACATCTTTTATGCATGCAAGCAGGTTATTTATATGCAACATGAATAAACAATGATAGAGTGGAAATAAAATGCCGCAGTCGGGCGTCTGAGCGACACCACATAAAGGGCTTTTAAAAGAAATGCCACAGTCGGGCGTCTGAGCGACACCACATAAAGGGCTTTAAAAGAAATGCCACAGTCGGGCGTCTGAGCGACACCACATAAAGGGCTTTTAAAAGAAATGCCACAGTCGGGCGTCTGAGCGACACCACATAAAGGGCTTTAAAAGAAATGCCACAGTCGGGCGTCTGAGCGACACCACATAAAGGGCTTAAAAGAAATGCCACAGTCGAGCGTCTGAGCGACACCACATAAAGGGCTTTAAAAGAAATGCCACAGTCGGGCGTCTCAGCGACACCACATAAAGGGCTTACAAAATAAATAATCACAATGAATATCCAGGAGGTAGAACCGTCCCAGGGATACTCGATAATACAATAATGCAACGGGTTAGTCCATCAATAATAATCGTAGTTCTCACAAGTCACCAGTCACTGTCCAAGTTCTGGTCTAACAATCTCTCCTCCGAAGACCGACACTAAGACCAACACTTGACCCATCCCAGACTGTAATCCTTAACCATGGACACGGCTATTCGAATAGATTGTAATCTCTGCAGAGGGTGTAGTCTTTACCCACGAGTAACGGATTCCTTTAGTCCATCGGGACTAATTCCGTTTACGGTCTTTTAGTTGAAAACACGCCTAACTTGCACACACCAGCTTAACTCATCGGTGTCTGGAATCACCCACGACACTTGTTAAGCAAAACTCTAAGTGGGGAGGCTACAACCTCGCGTAGCATGGGATCAAATTTATATCGCGCGCTCTAAGGGGTGGCCTCCCCTCTCGGTCCCAACCGGAAACACCCATGCCCCCGGACCAGGTGGCATGCCTACCGGCTACAACCGATATCTTCCACCATGGCCTCTCTGTACGGTGTGTGCTTGAAAGGGGTTGACAACTTACTGAACCATACCCTACCTGTGGTAGGGACAAGTGTTAGTACATAGCAAGTATGGGGGTTACTGGAACAAGACTCGGTCTACGGTCGACTCAGGAGGTTTATAAGTTCCCTGCATGACATGTATATCAAATATATTTCAACCGAAGAAATCACCACTCAATGTACCTTACCATGCCATACCGGACATAACCGTCCCGACGGGGACCGGCGACAAGCTCACGCCTACCCAAGGCCGAGGCTTTCCCAGATTCCTTTCCGGCATGCATGCAAGGCACATGAGGATGATTACCATCACAATAATATTCATTTCCAACAGCAAGGAAATCACTGATATGCTTCCATGCAAATGATCATGTCACATGAAATAACAAGTCCTCCGAAGTAAGGTGGTGTTATAAACGTGTCAAATAACACACCAAAAACATTATGCCAGGGTTCAGAATGCTTGCCTTTAATGGTGTGGAGAGGTGGGGGTGCTCTCCAAAATTTTTGAAAGCTTCCTTCTCTCCCAAAAATCCTATTTCCAAAAATATGCAAATAACACATATTTCAAAAACAGTACAAAAAAGTTGTTTGGAAAATTTTCAAATAAATCTTAAAATAAACTAGACAATATTTGAGAGATGTAGGAAAAAGAATTAATTCATTTGGAGTTATATTTAAAAAGTTATAGCCAGTCAAAGTTGTGGTCAAAATCTGTTATTAAATAAGACAGAAAAAGAAAAACGTTTCAGAGAGGAATACGCTTTCGAAGCGGGAGAGACGTACTGGGGTGGATTACGCCTTCACTTAAACACGTGGACGGCGCGGTGAGACACTGACAGTGGGTCCAGGAAGTCACACCAGTCAGGTTTGACTAGTCTCTCTTTCCCCCTCCTTCTCCTGTCCCGAGCGGAGGCGGAGCTCAGGCGATCGTCGCCGGCGACTGGCAGCTCTTCGCGGGGCCCCGAGGGCGGGGATGGATGCGCCACTCCAGTGCGGTCCTCCCGGTGGTTGCCAGGCCGGTGGGGACGGAGGGAGCTGCCGGCGGCGAGCTTCGCGGCGGAGGAGGCTTCGGGGGCGGAGTGAAAATTCTCCCGCAGTGAGCCCCGATCGAAATCGAGTAGTGGAAATGGTTCACGGGAGGATGAGGAAGCTCTTGGTGGAGAGAACGGAGAGGGGGAGGTCCTGGTGGTGCTGAATTGGCCGGGGCAGTGGCGGCGGCTGTAGTTGCCGGAGATGAGGAAGAAGGCCTCCCCGGGTCGTTTGGCTGCCAATGGGGGTCCTCGGGAGGTGGCTTGGGACTGCCTGCGTGAGGAGATGAGTTCGGGGCTCCTTATATACGCGTGGTAAGGCGGTTCCGCGGCGGCCGTGGATAAGCTCTCCGGCGACCACCATTATGTAGCTGCAGGGCATCGTGGCGAGGCTGGGGATGGCGGCAGGAGCTAGCGGACGAGCGGCTACTGCTCCAAGGGCGAGCTGGCGAGCGGAGGAAGGTTCGGCGGCGCCGACCAGCGCAGGAGCTGTCGGGCGGAGGCGGCGGCTAGCTCTTGGCCTGCCGGGGCGTGGCGAGGGGCGGCTTGGCGCATAGCGGTGAGAAGGGGAGCGCGTGGCGTGGTGCTGCAGAGCGGGCCAAAACCGTGGGGCCAGCGTGTCGGCTCGGCACACGTGCGTGCCAAACGCATGCTCTGCTCGCGCTCCGGGCGTGCACGGGACGTGCTCGACTTAATGCCAGAGCATGCTAGAGGTCGCGGTTGAGGCTGGGAAGAAACAGGACTAGGTTAGGGTTAGATAGAGGGTGAATGGGCATGGTGGTTAGGTCAGGTGGCCAAGTTCACAATGTAAACTTGAATCCATGCCAAATCTGGCTATGCACTCAGGGTGTTTGACAAAATTCTAAGGGCACTTAGGCAGGTCTTGGAGTGGCCAAAATTTCCAGATGGTGGCCTCTTTAGATGAAAGAGAGAGTGGTGAGGTTAGTTTGTGAAAAGCACAAACTTGTTAGTGCAAGTTTTGCAAAACTTCAATTCTAGACAGGAAATAAATGACATTATTTCATGAACCAAAATTAATCCAATGGGTGCATGCTCCTGGATTTAGGGGTTTGGTAGGGATGTCTACAAGTAGGAGGAAGCACAAGATCTTTGGAGCAAAATTAAATAGGGTTGTAGTAGAAAACACAAGGCTGGACCAGAATGAAAATGAGGTTGATTCACTCAAATTTTTCAAATAACATCACTGGGTTTTTTGCATAATGTTGAATCATATGCTACTACCAACATCCCATAATTTTGGTGGAGGCCAGAAAGAAATATTTAAATGGGTTGTAGTACAAATTGCACTATGGACCAGAGAAGAAAAATTTTGTGTAGAGCTCAAAATATTTCATGAATAAAGGATATTTTTGCATAAAAGTGATTTAAGAACATCACATGACATCTCCAAATTTCGGTTAGAATTTTAGGTGAATTTATCAAATGGTTGTAGTTCAAATATGGCCATTTAACCTTGAAAAACCATTTTTCAAGAAAATAAAGATCAAGCAATTTAATTATTTAATTAGTTATATTAAATAAGGGAAATTTTCTCTTGAGAGGTTAAATATGTCCAATGACATATTTGAAAAGTTTTCTCTTTGGGAAAAACTCATCATAACAGGGAAGGAAATGATTTAAAAATCAAAATGGAGCTCAGAAATTCAAAGTCTTAATTCCTGGCAAAATTTTTAATTTAATAAAACAAGGCCAAAATTTTGGGGTGTCACACATTCCGTCGTTACCCTGGAGTTCTGATAACCATCGCTCTTCATGTCCTTGTCCTCGGTGTAGAATGTGTAGCCGTTGATATCGTACGCCTGATAGGTCATCCGGTTGTGCTCGGCGCCCTGTGACAAGGCGAATATGAGTTGTTCTTCCGCGGAAGAATCCTCATGTAAAGGGTACGACAGAAGCTTCTGCTTGAATTCGGATGTAACTTTTTGAGTAGATGATTTTTCATATAAAAAACTTTTTCATCCGAGTTTGTACGCAAAAGTTATGCCCATTTTACAAATTCTCGAGAGATTTCGCAAATAAAGTCGAAATTCATATTTGTAAATTTTCACAACAACTAGACCACATATCACATGGGAAACTTATTTTCTTTTATTTTTTGACATTTCCATCATTTTTGTTTATTTTTTTTAAACTGAAAAGGCGGTCCACGGGGGGGGGGGGGGTGCATTCGGTGGAAGTGGTGGCCAAGTTACTAATGGCGCACCGTGGGAGTGGTGCGCCATTACTAGTTCAACTAGTAATGGCGCACCACTCCAACGGTGCGCCATTAGTAGTTTTGAAAAAAATTAAAAAAAAATTCACTAATGGCGCACCGTGGGAGTGGTGCGCCATTAGTAGTTCAACTAGTAATGGCGCACCACTCCCACGGTGCGCCACTAGTAGTTTTGAAAAAAAATTAAAAAAAAGTTTTTTTACTAATGGCGCACCGTGGGTGTGGTGCGCCATTAGTATTTGGACACTAATGGCGCACCAACACATGGTGCGCCATTAGTATATAGTAATGGCGCACCACATGTCTAGTGCGCCATTAGTGTCAATTCCATCTATAGCCCTTTTCCTAGTAGTGTAAATTTGTATGTGCCAAACTCTAACCTTCAAATAAATATCATGTTTTGTATGCTCTAATAGCTCATGTATCAACTAGGGATGTTTGTATCTTACATGTTAGGCGGGTTATTATTCTCAAGAGGAGTGGACTCTGCTCCTCACTCACGAGATAAATGGCTGGTCACCGGGATGCGCAGTCCCATGCTTTATGCAAACTAAATCAAAATAATTGCAAACAAAACTCCCCCTGGGACTCTTGTTAGTTGGAGGCACTCGTTATTTCGAGCAAGCCATGGATTGATGCTTGTGGTGGAAGGGGGAGTATAAACTTTACCATTCTGTTTGGGAACCGCCTATAATGTGTGTAGCATGGAAGATATCGCCATCTCTTGGTTGTTATGTTGACAATGAAAGTATACTGCTCAAAATATTATTCACCCCTGTTTCAAAACCGAGCTCTGGCACCTCTACAAATCCCTGCTCCCCTTTGCGAAGGGCCTATCTATTTACTTTTATGCTGAGTCATCATCCTCTTATTAAAAAAGCACCAGCTGGAGAGCACCACTGTTATTTGCATTCATTATTGTTAGTTTACATTGAGTATGATTTGACTGGATCTCTTTTACCATGAATTACAATGTCTAGTCAGTCCTTGGTCTTTAATGGTGCTCTGCATTTATGTTCTGCGGTCTCAGAAAGGGCTAGCGAGATACCACCTTGTTATATCATATTATGATTGTTTTGAGAAAGTGTTGTCATCCGAGTTTTATTATTATGGCTTGCTAGTTGATTATGCTATTGATTTGAGTAACTTGAGACCTATGCATTATTGCGAATGTAGTTAGTTATAATCTTTGCTGAAAACTTGAATGCTGGCTTTACATATTTACAACAACAAGAGCAAACAAAGTTTGTAAAAGTTTTTCTTTATCACTTTCAGTTTGTCAACTGAATTGCTTGAGGACAAGCAAAGGTTTAAGCATGGGGGAGTTGATACATCTCCAACGTATCTACTTTTCCAAACACTTTTGCCCTTGTTTTTGACTCTAACTTGCATGATTTGAATGGAACTAACCCGGACTGATGCTGTTTTCAGCAGAACTACCATGGTGTTATTTATGTGCAGGATCAAACGTTCTGGGAATGACCTGAAACTTCACGGAGACACTTTTCAGAAAATAAGAAAAATACCTGCCAAAGATGAAGGCTAGGGGCCCCACCGTATTGCCACGAGGATGGGGGAGCGCCTACCCCCCTAGGGCGCGCCCCCCTACCTCGTGGGCCCCCTGTTGAGTCTCCGACTCCAACTCCACCTCCATATATTGAGTTTCGATGAGAAAAAAATCAAGGAGAAGAAATCATCGCATTTTACGATACGGAGCCGCCTCCAAGCCCTAAAACCTCTCGGGAGGGATGATCTAGAGTATGTTCGGGGCTCTGGAGAGGGGAATCCATCGCCATCGTCATCACCAACCATCCTCCATCACCAATTTCATGATGCTCACCGCCGTGCGTGAGTAATTCCATCGTAGGCTTGCTGGACGGTGATGGGTTTGATGGGATCTATCATGTAATCGAGTTAGTTTTGTTAGGGTTTGATCTCTAGTGTCCACTATGTTCTGAGATTGATGTTGCTATGACTTTGCTATGCTTAATGCTTGTCACTAGGGCCCGAGTGCCATGATTTCAGATCTGAACCTATTATGTTTTCATCAATATATGAGTGTTCTAGATCCTATCTTGCAAGTCTATAGTCACCTATTATGTGTTATGATCTGTTAACCCCGAAGTGACAATAATCGGGATACTTACCGGTGATGACCGTAGTTTGAGGAGTTCATGTATTCACTATGCGTTAATGCTTTGTTCCGGTTCTCTATTAAAAGGAGGCCTTAATATCCCTTAGTTTCCGTAAGGACACCACTGCCACGGGATGGTAGGATAAAAGATGTCATGCAAGTTCTTTTCCATAAGCACGTATGACTATGTTCGCAATACATGCCTACATTATATCAATGAACTGGAGCTAGTTCTGTGTCACCCTAGGTTATGACTGTTACATAATGAACCACATCCGGCATAATTCTTCATCACCGATCCATCGCCTACGAGCTTTCCATATATTGTGCTTCGCTTATTTACTTTTCCGTTGCTATTGCCATCATCACTACAAAATACCAAAAACATTACTTTTACCACTGTTAGCTTTTGCTAACATTATCACCACTATCATATTACTTTGCTACCAAACACTTTGCTGCAGATATTAAGTTTCCAGGTGTGGTCGAATTGACAACTCAGCTGCTAATACTTGAGAATATTCTTTGGCTCCCCTTGTGTCGAATCAATAAATTTGGGTTGAATACTCTACCCTCGAAAACTGTTGCGATCCCCTACTTGTGGGTTATCATACATGCATGACCGAAAATGCGACCTACTGTGACAAACACGTATCATCACAGAAGTGTATTTTTTTGTAGTGCTAGCTCCAGTTCATCGATATAATGTAGGCTTGTATTCCGTAAATAATCATACATGCTTTATTAAAACAATTTGCATGACATCTTTTGTCCTACCCTCCCGTGGCAGCGGGGTCCATATCGGAAACTAAGGGATATTAAGGCCTCATTTTAATAGAGAACCGGAACAAAGCATTAACACATAGTGAATACATGAACTCCTCAAACTACGGTCATCACCGGGAGTGGGCCCAGTTGTTGTCACTCCGGGGTTGCCGGATCATAACACGTAGTAGGTGACTATAACTGGCAAGATCGGATCTAAAACATGGATATAATGATGAATTCATAAACGGTTTAGATCTGAGTTCATGGCACCCGGGCCCAAAGTGACAAGCATTAAGCATAGCAAAGTCATAGCAACATCAATCTAAGATCATAGTGGATACTAGGGATGAGGCCCTAACAAAACTAACTCGATTACATGATGAATCTCATCCAACTCCTCACCGACCAGTGATACGTCTGCAACGTATCTATCATTTTTGATTGCTCCATGCTATATTATCTACTATTTTGGACATTATTGGGCTTTATTTTCCACTTTTATATTATTTTTGGGACTAACCTATTAACCGGAGGCCCAGCCCAGAATTGCTGTTTTTTTGCCAATTTTAGGGTTTCGAAGAAAAGGAATATCAAACGGAGTCCAAACAAAATGAAACCTTCGGGAACCTGATTTTCTCAATGAACAAGACCCAGGAGACTTGGACCCTACGTCAAGAAAGAAAAGAGGAGGCCCCGAGGTAGGGGGGTGCGCCTGCCTACCCCAGGCGCGCCGTCCACCCTCGTGGGACCCTGTTGCTTCACCGACATACTCATTCCTCCTATATATACCTACGTACCCCCAAACAATCAGATACAGAGCCAAAACACTAATTCCACCGCCGCAACTTTCTGTATCCACGAGATCCCATCTTGGGGCCTGTTCTGGAGCTTCGCCGGAGGGGGCATCGATCACGGAGGGCTTCTACATCAACACCATAGCCCCTCCGATGAAGTGTGAGTAGTTTACCTCAGACCTACGGGTCCATAGTTAATAGCTAGATGGCTTCTTCTCTCTTTTTGGATCTCAATACAATGTTCTCCCCCTCTGTTGTGGAGAACAATTCGATGTAATCTTCTTTTTGCAGTGTGTTTGTTGAGACAGATGAATTGTGGGTTTATGATCAAGTCTAGCTATGTACAATATTTGAATCTTCTCTAAATTATTTTATGTATGATTGGTTATCTTTGCAAGTCTCTTCGAATTATCAGTTTGGTTTGGCCTACTAGTTTGGGTTCAATCTTGCGATTTCCTTTCCCAGTAACAATAGGGGCAGCAAGGCACGTATTGTATTGTTGCCATCGAGGATAACAAGATGGGGTTTTCCTCATATTGCATGAGTCTATCCCTCTACATCATGTCATCTCGCTTAAGGCGTTACTCTGTTTTTAACTTAATACTCTAGATGCATGCTGGATAGCGGTCGATGAGTGGAGTAATATTAGTAGATGCAGGTAGGAGTCGGTCTACTTGTCTTGGACGTGATGCCTATATACATGATCATGCCTAGATATTCTCATAACTATGCTCAATTCTGTCAATTGCTCAACAGTAATTTGTTCACCCACCGTAGAATACTTATGCTCTCGAGAGAAGCCACTAGTGAAACCTATGGCCCCTAGGTCTATCTTCATCATATTAATCTCCTACTACTTAGTTATTTCCTTTGCTATTTACTTTGCCTTTATTTAACTTTGCATCTTTATCACAAAAATACCAAAAATATTATCTTATCATATCTATCAGATCTCACTCTCGTAAGTGGCCTTATAGGGATTGACAACCCCTGTTTGCGTTGGTTGCGAGGATTTATTTGTTTTGTGCAGGTACGAGGGACTTGAGCGTAGCCTCCTACTGGATTGATACCTTGGTTCTCAAAAACTAAGGGAAATACTTACGCTACTTTGTTGCATCATCCCTTCCTCTTCGGGGAAAACCAACGCAGTGCTCAAGAGGTACCAAGAAGGATTTCTGGCACCGTTGCCGGGGAGGTCTACGCAAAAGTCAACATACCAAGTACCCATCACATACCCTTATCTCCCGCATTACATTATTTTCCATTTGCCTCTCGTTATCCTCTCCCACACTTCACCCTTGCCGTTTTATTCGCCCTCTCTCTCTCTATCCTCCCGCTCTTTCTCTATTTGCCTCTTTTGTCCCACTAGCTTTTTGTTTGCTTGTGTGTTAGTTTGCTTGCTTGTCACGATGGCTCAAGATAATACTAAATTCTGTGACTTCACCAATACCAACAACAATGATTTTATTAGCACTCCGATTGCTCCTCTTACCGATGCCGAATCTTGTGAAATTAATACTGCTTTGCTGAATCTTGTGATGAAAGATCCATTTTCCGGCCTTCCTAGTGAAGATGCCGCTACCCATCTAAATAGCTTCGTTGATTTGTGTGACATGCAAAAGAAGAAATATGTGGATAATGATCTTGTTAAACTGAAGCTATTTCCTTTTTCGCTTAGAGATCGTGCTAAAGCTTGGTTTTCGTCTTTGCCTAAAAATAGTATTGATTCATGGAACAAGTGCAAAGATGCTTTTATCTCTAAGTATTTTCCTCCCGCTAAGATCATATCTCTTAGAAACGATATTATGAATTTTAAGCAACTTGATCATGAACATGTTGCACAAGCTTGGGAGAGAATGAAATTAATGATACGTAATTGCCCTACTCATGGTTTAAATTTGTGGATGATTATACAATTTTTTTATGCCGGATTGAATTTTGTTTCTAGAAATCTTTTAGATTCGGCCACGGGAGGCACTTTTATGGAAATTACTTGAGGAGAGGCTACTAAACTCCTAGATAATATTATGGTTAATTATTCTCAATGGCATACTGAAAGTTCTACTAATAAAAAGGTGCATGCGATAGAAGAAATTAATGTTTTGAGTGGAAAGATGGATGAACTTATGAAATTATTTGCTAATAAGAGTGTTCTTCTGATCCTAATGATATGTGCTTGTCTACTTTGATTTATAATAATAATGAATCTATGGATGTGAATTTTGTTGGTAGGAACAAGTTTGGTAACAACGCGTATAGAGGAAATTTCAACCCTAGGCCTTATCCTAGTAATCCCTCTAATAATTATGGTAATTCCTACAACAATTCTTATGGAAATTATAATAAGATGCCCTCTAATTTGAATCTAATATTAAATAATTTATTACTTCGCAAAAGAATTTTAATGCTTTGATTGAAGAAAAATTGCTTAAGATTGATGATTTGGCTAGGAACGTTGATAGAATTTTTCCTGATGTTGATTCTTTGGAACTTAGATCTATTCCACCTAAGCATGATATCAATGAGTCTCTCAAAGCCATGAGAATTTCCATTGATGAGTGCAAAGAAAGAACCGCTAGGATGCGTGCTAAGAAAGATGCCTTTATAAGAGTGTGTTCTTCTAGTTCCTATGAAAATAAAGATGAAGATCTAAAAGTTATTGATGTGTCCCCTATTAAATCTTTGTTTTGCAATATGAATCTTGATAATGATGGGACTGAATATGATCCACCTTTACCTAGAAGGTGTTCCAAGAATTTGGAATTTGTTGATCTTGATGCTAAAATTGATAAAAGTGGGATTGAAAAATTAAAACCCTAGATGTTGCTAAACCAACCATTATGGATTTCAAGGAATTTAACTATGAAAATTGCTCTTTGATTGATTGTATTTCCTTGTTGCAATCCGTGCTAAATTCTCCTCATGCTTATATTCAAAATAAAACGTTTACTAAACATATCGTTGATGCCTTGATGCAATCTTATGAAGAAAAACTTGAATTGCAAGTTTCTATCCCTAGAAAACTTTATGATGAGTGGGAACCAGCTATTAAAATGAAAATTAAAGATCACGAATGCTATGCTTTATGTGATTTTGGTGCTAGTGTTTCCACGATTCCAAAGACTTTGTGTGTTTGTTAGGTTTCCGTGATTTTGATGATTGCTCTCTAAACTTGCACCTTGTGGATTCCACTATTAAGAAACCTATGGGAAGAATTAATGATGTTCTTATTGTTGCAAATAGCAATTATGTGCCTGTAGATTTTATTGTTCTTGACATAGATTGCAATCCTTCATGTCCTATTATTCTTGGTAGACCTTTCCTTAGAACGATTGGTGCAATTATTGATATGAAGGAAGGAAATATTAGATTCCAATTTCCATTAAGGAAAGGCATGGAACACTTTCCTAGAAAGAAAATTAAATTACCTTATGAATCTATTATGAGAGCCACTTATGGATTGCCTACCAAAGATGGCAATACCTAGATCTATTCTTGCTTGTTATGCCTAGCTAGGGGTGTTAAACGATAGCACTTGTTGGGAGGAAACCCAATTTTATTTTCATTACTTGCTTTTTGCTCCTGTTTAGTAATAAATAATTTATCTATCCTCTGTTTTGGTTGTGTTTGTTGTGTTTAATTAGTGTTTGTGCCAAGTAGAACCGTTGGGAAGACTTGGGGAAAGTCTTGTTGAACCTGCTGTTAAAAACAGAAACTTTAGCGCTCACGAGAACTGCTGTCATTTTTATTTGGAAAGTGATATTTAGTTAATTCTTTTTGGAGATAATTAATAGATAAATTCCTCACGTCCAGCAATTTATTTTAGAATTTTTGGGGTCCAGATCTTGCGCTAGCTACAGATTTTTGACAGATTCTATTTTTCGTGTGTTGTTTTCTTATTTTGATGAATCTATGGCTAGTAAAATAGTTTATAAACCATAGAGAAGTTGGAATACAGTAGGTATAACACCAATATAAATAAAGAATGAGTTCATTACAGTACCTTGAAGTGGTCATTTATTTTCTTTCGCTAACGGAGCTCATGAGATTTTCTACTTAAAGTTTTGTGTTGTGAAGTTTTCAAGTTTTGGATAAAGATTTGATGGATTATGGAACAAGGAGTGGCAAGAGCCTAAGCTTGGGGATGCCCATGGCACCCCCAAGATAATCTACGGACACCTAAAAGCCAAATCTTGGGGATGCCCCGGAAGGCATCCCCTCTTTCGTCTACTTCTATCGGTAACTTTACTTAGAGCTATATTTTATTCGCCACATGATATGTGTTTTGCTTGGAGCGTCTTGTATTATTTGAGTCTTTGCTTTTTAGTTTACCAGAATCATCCTTGCTGTACACACCTTTTGAGAGAGCCATACATGATTTGGAATTTGTTAGAATACTCTATGTGCTTCACTTATATCTTTTGAGTTATATAGTTTTGCTCTAGTACTTCACTTATATCTTTTAGAGCACGGTGGTGGATTTGTTTTATAGAAACTATTGATCTCTCATGCTTCACTTAGATTATTTTGAGAGTCTTAATAGCACGGTAATTTGCTTAAAATCCTAATATGCTAGGTATTCAAAGTTAGTAAAATTTTCTTAAGAGTGTTTTGAATACTAAGAGAAGGTTGATGCTTGATGATTGCTTTGAGATATGGAGGTAATAATATCAAAGTCGTGCTAGTTGAGTAGTTGTGAAATTGAGAAATACTTTTGTTGAAGTTTGCAAGTCCTGTAGCATGCACGTATGGTAAACGTTATGCAACAAATTTAAAACATGAGGTGTTATTTGATTGTCTTCCTTATGAGTGGCGGTTGGGGACGAACGATGGTCTTTTCCTACCAATCTATCCCCTTAGGAGCATGCGCGTAGTACCGAGGTTTTTGATGACTTATAGATTTTTGCAATAAGTATGTGAGTTCTTTATGACTAATGTTGATTCCATGGATTATACGCACTCTCACCCTTCCATCTTTGCTGGCCTCTTCGGTACCGTGTATTGCCCTTTCTCACATTGAGAGTTGGCGCAAACTTCGTCAGTGCATCCAAACCCCATGATATGATACGCTCTTTCACACATAAACCTCCTTATATCTTCCTCAAAACAGCCAGCATACCTACCTATTATGGAATTTCCATAGCCATTACGAGATATATTGCCATGCAACTTTCCACCATTCCATTCATCATGACACATTCATCATTGTCATATTTCTTAGCATGATCATGTAGTTGACATAGTATTTGTGGCAAAGCTACCATTCATAATTCTTTCATACATGTCACTCTTGGTTCATTGCATATCCCGGTACACCGCCAAAGGCATTCATATAGAGTCATCTTTGTTCTAGTATCGAGTTGTAATCATTGAGTTGTAAATAAATAGAAGTGTGATGATCATCATTTTCTAGAGCATTGTCCCAAGTGAGGAATATAAAAAAGGGAGAAAGGCCACAGAAAAAAGAGAAAGGCCATAAAAAAGGGAGAAAGGCCCAAATAAAAAAAGAAAAAATTGAGAGAAAAAGAGAGAAGGAACAATGTTACTATCCTTTGCCACACTTGTGCTTCAAAGTAGCACCTTAATCTTCATGATAGAGAGTCTCTTGTTTTGTCACTTTCATGTACTAGTGGGAATTTTCCATTATAGAACTTGGCTTGTATATTCCAACAATGGGCCTCCTCAAGTGCCCTAGGTCTTCGTGAGCAAGCAAGTTGGATGCACACCAACTTAGTTTTCTTTTGATGAGCTTTCATACATTTATAGCTCTAGTGCATCCATTGCATGGCAATCCCTACTCCTTGCATTAACATCAATCGATGGCATCTCCATAGCCCATTGATTAGCCTAGTTGATGTGAGACTTTCTCCTTTTTTGTCTTCTCCACATAACCCCCCTCATTACATTCTATTCCACCCATAGTGCTATGTCCATGGCTCGCGCTCATATATTGCGTGAAAGTTTATAGGTTTGAGATTACTAAAGTATGAAACAATTGCTTGGCTTGTCATCGGGGTTGTGCATGATGAGAGCATTCTTGTGTGACGAAAATGAAACATGACTAAACTATATGATTTTGTAGGGATGTACTTTCTTTGGCCATGTTATTTTGAAAAGACATAATTTCTTAGTTAGTATGCTTGAAGTATTATTATTTTTATGTCAATATGAACTTTTGTCTTGAATCTTTCGGATCTGAATATTCATACCACAATTAAGAAGAATTACATTAAAATTATGCCAAGTAGCACTCCGCATCAAAAATTCTGTTCTTATCATTTACCTACTCGAGGACGAGCAGGAATTAAGCTTGGGGATGCTTGATACGTCTCCAACGTATCTATAATTTTTGATTGCTCCATGCTATATTATCTACTGTTTTGGACATCATTGGGCTTCATTATCCACTTTTATATTATTTTTGGGACTAACCTATTAACCTGAGGCCCAGCCAGAATTGCTGCTTTTTTTGCCTATTTTAGGGTTTCAAAGAAAAGGAATATCAAACGGAGTCCAAACGGAATGAAACCTTCGGGAATGTGATTTTCTCAACGAACAAGACCGGGGAGACTTGGACCCTACGTCAAGAAAGAAAAGAGGAGGCCACGAGGTAGGGGAGCGCGCTTGCCTACCCCAGGCGCGCCCTCCACCCTCGTGGGCCGCCTGTTGCTCTAGCCACGTACTCCTTCATCCTATATATACCTACGTACCCCCAAACGATTAGATACGGAGCCAAAACCCTAATTCCACTGCCGCAACTTTCTGTATCCATGAGATCCCATCTTGGGGCCTGTTCGGGAGCTCCGCCGCAAGGTTCATCGATCACGGAGGGCTTCTACATCAACACCATAGCCCCTCCGATGAAGTGTGAGTAGTTTACCTCAGACCTACGGGTCCATAGTTAGTAGCTAGATGGCTTCTTCTCTCTTTTTGGATCTCAATACAATGTTCTCCCCCTCTCTTGTGGAGAACTATTCGATGTAATCTTCTTTTTGCGGTGTGTTTGTTGAGACCGATGAATTGTGGGTTTATGATCAAGTCTATCTATGAACAATATTTGAATCTTCTCTGAATTCTTTTATGTATGATTGGTTATCTTTGCAAGTCTCTTCTAATTATCAGTTTGGTTTGGCCTACTAGATTGATCTTTCTTGCAATGGGAGAAGTGCTTAGCTTTGGGTTCAATCTTGGGGTGTCCTTTCCCAGTGACAGTAGGGGCAGCAAGGCACGTATTGTATTTTTGCCATCGAGGATAACAAGATGGGGTTTTCTTCATATTGCATGAGTCTATCCTTCTACATCATGTCATCTTGCTTAAGGTGTTACTCTGTTTTTAACTTAATACTCTAGATGCATGCTGGATAGCGGGCGATGAGTGGAGTAATAGTAGTAGATGCAGGCATGAGTCGGTCTACTTGTCTCGGACGTGATGCCTATATACATGAACATGCCTAGATATTCTCATAACTATGCTCAATTCTGTCAATTGCTCAACAGTAATTTGTCCACCCACCGTAGAATACTTATGCTCTCGAGAGAAGCCACTAGTGAAACCTATGGCCCCGGGTCTATCTTCATCATATTAATCTCCTACTACTTAGTTATTTCCTTTTCTATTTACTTTGCCTTTATTTTACTTTGCATCTTTATCACAAAAATACCAAAAATATTATTTTATCATATCAATCAGATCTCACTCTCCTAAGTGGCCATATAGGGATTGACAACCCCTATTTGCGTTGGTTGCGAGGATTTATTTGTTTTGTGCAGGTACGAGGGACTCACGCGTAGCCTCCTACTGGATTGATACCTTGGTTCTCAAAAATTGAGGGAAATACTTACGCTACTTTGCTGCATCATCCCTTCCTCTTCGGGGAAAACCAACACAGTGCTAAGAGGTAGCAACCAGCGAGCCTGCAAAGGAATTACTCACTCCCGGTGGGGAGCATCATGGAATTGGCGATGGAGATTGGTTGGTGATAACGAAGAACGAAGATCCCCCTCTTCAGATCCCCAAACGGACTCTAGATCTTCCCTCCCGAGGAAGAACAGGGCTTGGCGACGGCTCCGTCTCGTGGATCGTGATAATTCTTTCTCCCTGTTTTTTCTAGAAATATGTGATTTTATAGTATCAGGGGCTCGCCAATGGGGCCACTTGGTGGGTACAATGCACCTGGGCGCGCCAGGAGAGGGGGGCGTGCCCTGGTGGGTTGTGCCCACCTAGGGGCCCCTCTCCAGTTGGTCTTGGCTCCAGAAAAAGTAGATACGTTGGAGACGTATCAATCATCAACCAAACAATTAAAAAAATCAGCAACTAAAAGGAGCAGAACAACACTTAAACATATTATTAAACCATGATTCGGGCATTTGTAGAAGACTCGGCCAGGGTTGAGGATTGTGGTTGAGACACGATGGATGACTGCGTGATTTTCAGCAGTGGCACCAGACCAACGACAGTGGGTTGCGATGAGCAACCGGCTGCAGTGCGTGTGACGGCGGGGGTGTGATGAGACCCACAGGCGATAGTACGGGTGGCGACTTGGCGCATATCTGGTTGTTGCCTGCTAAAGAACAGGTAGATGAGCAGCCAGCGGACATGGTTGCTACAGCCAGAGCTTCTTATTCTAGGCAGAGTAAGTAGAGAAGAGGAGAAGGAAACGTTGGATATGTCTGTTTCATTACTTGCAGAGTAGCATAGCACCATATATAGTCATTGTCTAGGTTTGGATTCGGACCAGCTATAGGAGCACGTCTCTCTTTTTTTCTAAAACTCAGCAACGTCTCTTTACTGGTACACAAGCTTGTTCTATAGGCCTTCTCAAGTCTTTGATTTTCTTTCTTTTTCTATGAGGAAGGACGGATTACAAAATTGAGAGTTCCTGGGACTTGAACCCAAGGTCTCACGATTGAAAACCAAGGGTGCTAGTCACTTATGTGGTGAACGTTCCTTGGGAGGAGGACGGTAGACGAATGCATTTTCCTTGCAATTTTAGTTGCGACGCAACATCGAACGGTCGCAGTTTCGGGATTGTCATCAGGCGAACGAGCCCAGTTTTTCTTTTCTTCCTATATATATAAAAGTATGCTACTTGGTGTCTGCTTAGTCAACAAACGATTGTGACAACCTTGACCGTTGGATTGACATTCAACGTATGTCGTGTTTCTTCAGTCTCTTCTTCCTCCAGCCGCCAAAGCCAAACCAGCGCCGGCGGGACCGCCTGCTCCCACCTCCCACGGGTGGCTGTGCTGCCATGCACGCATCATGGCCACATCGCACCCTAGAACTTTACACATCTTCCTCGGCTCCTATTCGTTCCCGTCCGAGGCCTCATCATCATCTTCCGCGTTGGTTCGCTCATCGCGGCGCTGCCCTCCGATGTTGTCAATATGGTCAACAACCGAGAGGAATATGGAAATGATTGTACATGGTAAGGATGATAGTTGGGACCCAGCAGCGCGCAGTAATTTTGTTTTTTTGTGACGGAGAACGGTATCAACTGGGTTGTGCGGGAGCTGTGGCCTGTCTAGCCCAGGCTTTTATTTCATATGTTTAGCACATGACCAACCCAGTTTGTTTTTTCCTTTCTGAAAAGTCTAGCCCAGCTATTTTGTTTATAGCCGGTGGTTCAGGAAGAGTCCAATCACCATAATTATTCAATATGCTATTCAATAATTCTTCAACTTCCCCAACAGTTCATTTCCTAAAAACACAACCAACACAACTATCTAGGAAGTCCCTAGAAGCATCTATTAGTCCATTATAGAAGATATCAAGTATTTCATTTTTCTTAAGAGGATGATCAGGCAAAGCATTAAGTAACTGGCAAAGCCTCCCCGAAGCTTGTGGGAGACTCTCTTCTTTAGTTTGCACAAAGTTAAATATTTCCTGTAAGGCAGCTTGTTTCTTATGAGCAGGAAAACATTAGAGAAGTAATAAATCATATCCTAGGGACTACGCACACAACCAAGAGTAAGAGTATTGTACCAAGCTTTAGCATCACCCTTTAATGCGAAAGGAAATAATTTGAAAATAAAGTAATAACGAGTTTTCTCATCATGAGTAAAAAGGGTGGCTATATCATTCAACTTAGTAAGATGTGCCACAATAGTTTCATTTTCATAACCATGGAAAGGATCAGATTCAACCAAAGTAATTAACTCTGGGTTGACAGAGAATTCATAATCCTTATCATCAATAAAGATAGGTCAAGTAGAAAATTTAGGATCACATTTCATTCTAGCATTCAGAGATTTTTCTTTATACTTGCATAATAATTTCTCTAGATCGTAACTATCATTGCAAGCAAGAATCTCTCTATTTATTTCTTCACTCAGAACATAACCTTCTGATACCTTAGGCAATTCATATCTAGGAAGGCTAGTTCTAGCAGGTGTTTCAGGAGTTTCAGTTTCAAGTTCATCATCAGATTCAACAACATCATGTTGTATTACTCTACCAATTTGTTCATCAAGAAACACACTAAGTGGCACATCATCTTTATCAAGAAAGGTATTAGCATCATGATAAGCATCATTCATAGTAGAAGTAGCATCATCAATAACTTGCGACATATTAGAATTGATAGCATGTGGTGGTGTTGCAAGTTTACTCATAACAGAAGGTGAATCTAAAGCAGAACTGGATGGCAGTTCCTTACCTCCCGTCGTCTTTGAGGGATAAATCTTAGTCTTTGGATCCTTCAGATTCTTCATAGTGATAAATTGATAATAATCCCAAGTGACTCAACAAATATTGCTATGCTCCTCGGCAACGGTGCCAGAAAAAGGTCATGATAACCCACAAGTATAGGGGATCGCAACAATTTTCAAGGGTAGAGTATTCAACCCAATTTATAGATTCGACACAAGGGGAGCCAAAGAATATTTGAAGGTATTAGCAGTTGAGTGGTTAATTCAACCACACCTGGAGATTAATTATCTACAGCAAAGTGATCAGTAGCAAAGTAGTTTGATAGTTTTGATAATAGTGACAGCAGCAACGGTAACAGTAACAGTGATAGCAGTAATTTGTAGCAAGTGTAACAGTGATGATAGAAATAGTAATACAACAAGATCAATAAGGATAAATTCGTAGGCATTGGATCGGTGACTTGTTGGATGATATTCATCATGAGACAATTATAACCTAGGGCGACGCAGCACTAGCTCCAGTTCATCGATATAATGTAGGCATGTATTCCGTAAATAGTAATACGTGCTTTATTAAAACAACTTGCATGACACCTTTTGTCCTACCCTCCCGTGGCAGCGGGGTCCATATCGGAAACTAAGGGATATTAAGGCCTCCTTTTAATAGAGAATCGGAACAAAGCATTAACACATAGTGAACACATGAACTCCTCAAACTACGGTCATCACTGGGAGTGGGCCCGGTTGTTGTCACTCCGAGGTTTCCGGATCATAACACGTAGTAGGTGACTATAACTTGAAAGATCAGATCTAAAACATGGATATAATAATGAATTCATAAACGGTTCAGATCTGAGTTCATGGCAGCCGGGCCCAAAGTGACAAGCATTAAGCATAGCAAAGTCATAGCAACATCAATATAAGAACATAGTGGATACTAGGGATCAGGCCCTAACAAAACTAACTCGATTACATGATGAGTCTCATCCAACTCCTCACCGACCAGCGAGCCTACAAAGGAATTACTCACTCCCGGTGGGGAGCATCATGGAATTGGCGATGGAGATTGGTTGGTAATAACGAAGAACGAAGATCCCCCTCTTCGGAGCCCCAAACGGACTCCAGATATGCCCTACCGAGGAGGAACAGGGCTTGACGGCGGCTCTGTGTGGTGGATAGCGATAATTCTTTCTCCCTGTTTTTTTCTGGAAATATGTGATTTTATAGTATCAGGGGGTCGCCAACGGGGCCACTAGGTGGGTACAACCCACCTGGGCGCACCAGGAGAGTAGGGCGTGCCCTGGTGGGTTGTTCCCACCCAGGGGCCCCTCTCTGGTTTGTCTTGGCTCCAGAAAAAGTAGATACGTTGGAGACGTATCAATCATCAACCAAACTATTAAAAAAATCAGCAACTAAAAGGAGCAGAACAACACTTAAACGTATTATTACCCCATGATTCGGGCATTTGTAGAAGACTCGGCCAGGGTTGAGGATTGTGGTTGAGACACGATGGATGACTGCGTGATTTGCAGCAGTGGCACCACACCAACGGCAGCAGGTTGCGATGAGCAACCGGGTGTAGTGCGTGTGCCGGCGGGGGTGTGATGAGACCCACAGCCGATGGTATGGGTGGCGACTTGGCACATATCTGGTTGTTGCCTGCTGAAGAGCAGGTAAATGAGCAGCCAGCGGACATGGTTGCTACAACCAGAGCTTCTTATTCTAGGCACAGTAAGTAGAGAAGAGGAGAAGGAAACGTTGGATATGTCTGTTTCATTACTTGCAGAGTAGCATAGCACCATATATAGTCATTGTCTAGGTTTGGATTCAAACTAGCTATAGGAGCACGTCTCTCTTTTTTTCTAAAACTCAGCAACGTCTCTTTACTGGTACACTAGCTTGTTGTATACGCCTTCTCAAGTCTTTGATTTTCTTTCTTTTTTTGCGAGGAAGGAAGGAGGACAAAATTGAGAGTTCCTGGGACTTGAAGCCAAGGTCTCTCGGTTGAAAACCAAGGGTGCTAGTCACTTATGTGGCGAACGTTCCCTGGGAGGAGGATGGTAGATGAATGCATTTTCCTTGCAATTTTAGTTGCGACACAAGATCGAACGGTCGCAGTTTCGGGAATGTTATCAGGCGAACGAGCCCAGTTTTTCTTTTCTTCCTATATATATAAAAGTATGCTACTTGGTGTTGGCTTAGTCTAAAAACGATTGTGCCAACCTTGACCGTTGGATTGCCATTCAACGTATGTCGTGTTTCTTCAGTCTCTTCTTCCTCCAGCCGCCAAAGCCAAACCAGCGCCGGTGGGACCGCCTGCTCCCGCCTCCCATGGCTGGCTATGCTGCCACGCACACACCGTGGCCACATCGCACCCTAAAACTCCGCGCATCTTCGCCGGCTCCTGTTCGTTCCCGTCCGAGGCCTCACCATCATATTCCGCGTTGGTTCGCTCAGCACGGCACCGCCCTCCGATGTTGTCAATATGGTCAACAATCGAGAGGAGTAAGGAGATGATTGTACATGCTGAGGATGACAGTTGGGACCCAGCAGCGCGCGCAGTAATTTTTGTTTTTTGGGACGGAGAACGGTATCAACTAGGTTGTGCGGGAGCTGTGGCCCGTATAGCCCAGGCTTTTATTTCATATGTTTAGCACATGAACAACCCAGTTTGTTTTTTCCTTTCTGAAAATGGCTAGCCCGGCTATTTTGTTTTTTGCAGAATAACCAACATAGTTCTACTTGCTTTTCTATGTCTGCTGGGCCGGAGATCTTTCAAGATGAGGAGGGATGCATTTTGCCTAGAGAAAGGGCTATAAGTACTAAGAAATGGGCTATAAGTAATAATAAATGGGCTGTAAATGAAAAAAATATTGCAAACATGCATTAGTTCCAAAATACATTTTTCGTTCCGATTTTGTTATTTTAAATTTCATTGTTTTTGTGCGGGTAAAATTTCATTGGATTTAAATTAAGGTATGTTTAGTTTTTAAATTAATTTGAATCTGGCTAGAAATTTCGGGCCGTATGCTGTTTGGGACAGATTTGGAGGCTGACTTGTGGTTCTACTAAGTTGACGTGTACGAAAGGCTTTGTCAACTTAGTCCACAAATGATTCTAGCAGCAGTGATCATTGGATGTTAATCCAACGGCCGTGCTGCTTCTTCAATACACTGGTAGAAAAAGGGCCTATAGTCCCGATTCGTAAGGGCCTTTAGTCCCGGTTCCAGAACCGGGACTAAAGTGTCAGTACTAATACCTCCCCCCTTTAGTCCCGGTTCAATCCAGAACCGGGACTAAAGGCCCTCCACGTGGGCAGTGCGTAGAGCCCAGTCAGGAGACCCTTTGGTCCCGGTTGGTGGCACCAACCGGGACCAATAGGCATCCACGCATCAGCACTTCTGTGGCTGGGGTTTTTGTTTTTTTTGAAAGGGGGGGGGGGGTTGGGGGTTTTGCGGGGTTAATTTAGGTGTTTCATATATTGTGTTAGCTAGTTATAATTAATAGAGAGAAGTGTCCTCTCTTATGTCCGTGCTTGGTCGACGCTACGTACTATACATACATATATAGAGAGGACTAGACACGCTAGCTAGCTAGTAAGCAAACGAAGGAAACAGAAGATCGTCATGAACATATATGCATATATACAGAGAGAAGTGATATCGACCACCTCTCCTTCTTCGAGAGATTGGTCGAACAACAAGTTCTCGTATATCTATCTGACACTACCGGCTACATATATACAATAATTATCTCTTACAAATATAATCATACGGACTCAGGGTCCACATATAATTCTCCGTCTTCAGGGATCACGTGGTCAAGAAAGAATGCCGCCAATTCCTCTTGAATTGCTCGCATGCAAGCTGGTGCTAGGAGTTCATCCCTCTTCCGAAACATCTAATTTGAAGAAGGGGGTCAATACATATATATATATAAATGAATGAAACTCAACACAAATGATGGTAATAAAATAAAATTGTGAATGTTGTTATTTACGTACTTCATATTGTTCGTTAGAGTACCCGCCCCGCTCACAGGTCGTGTGGCGGATGGACTCGCAGATGTAGTATCCACAGAAATCATTCCCTTGTTCCTGCCACAACCACTTTACAAGAAATAGAGGTCAATCAAACTGATAAGCAAGAATGCTAAATGGTATTGATGAAACTAGCGCTTGAATCACTAGGAGATGCGTGGAACATGCTACTATAGTACTTACTTTCGGGTGTCTAAATTCCAGTTCCTTCGGCAGTCCCGGAACTGTTTTGGTGAATTTTCTCCAAACCCTGCCGGACAAAGAAAACAATTACTTGATATTAGGAAATGAACAAAGTTGCTGATATGGTGGATAATGATCGATTTAACTTACTTCTTGAGGATTTCAGTCATGTCCGCATACTCCTTGGGATCTTTTCGTTTAGAGTCCAAGACGGTTACTACTCCCTGCTCAAGCTTAACCTCTAGGAGAATATAGTGGTAACTGCACACACATGCATAACTCATCAATTACATTACTATAACCTTGACTAATATATAAGGGAAACCGAATACGCACGAGACAGTAACACTCACCTGAAGTTGTAAGGAAAGAGTATTATATCTTTGTTTTGATTTATTACGAACGATCGTAGCAAGCTGGCCTCGGTAGCTGCGGCATGAAGTTTAACCTGAGTTGCATCTATGAGATATGTGTTAATGAACCCAATATCACCGACTTGTCTTTTCTTCAATTCGGCGATCTTCAATCTGCATAATATAGTGAGGATGATTATAAATACATGCAATGAAAGAGCTAAGCTATATAGAGAAACTTAATGACAGAAGTAGTACTACTTACAGACAGTAGCAGGCGACCGTTGTTTTATCGAGGGCCAATTGATTGAAAAACTGATAGAACTCCTCAAATGGAACAGGCAACAGATCAATTCCAACGAGGTCATGCTCCGGTTTAACTCTCGCATACAAAGTACTCCTCCCCCCAGAGTCTCTGCAGATTTTCAAGTACCAATCATGCAATCTTCGCATCATCGTTGATAGAGATCTTTCATCTTTGACGAGAGGCTTCCCGTACTCGTATCTTTGTATCTGCACCTCCATGGGTTCATAATGTACTTCGTCGGGCAGGTAATCTGCAAGATTGCTATAACCGGGCACCATCCTCGGATCATTATCGACGTTGTGGCTAGGCACCTTGAGCGGGGGGCACGATTGCTTCGCTTGTTTGCCGAGCTGGGCAATTTGTTTCCCAGCTCGTCGTTCTTTCAGCCTTTGATCACTAACAGTACTTCCCGACCGCTGCACTTTGGCAAATTCCTTTCCAATAATGCGGTCATAATTTCTTTTCGGCGGATCAGACTTCGGTGGTTTTGTCAGGGCAGCCAGAGTGCGCTTCACTTTCACCCGATCTACCTTCTCCTCCGGAGTTGGATGTTTCTTTGCTTTCACCCCTTCAAAGAAGTTTCTCACTTCTTCTCGCGCGATCTCGGCGTTCTCCTCCAGGGTCCTCTCATATGGTAACATCTCTGGAGTCTTCAGAGAAGGACCGAATCTGTATGTCCTCCCGCCTCTGGTTGTACTGCTAGACGCCGACCGAGCAGACGGAGCGGTTGTCTTCTTTACTTGCTTAAGCGGTGGAGGAGAAGGACTACGACGCGCCGGAGCAGCTGGAGCGGCGGCAGGTCTCTTCCGCCCTTGCTGACGAGGCGGAGAAGGAGGAGGCTGGCTGCTCGGGCGCGTCGGCGCAGGCGGAGAAGGAGGCGGAGTGCCGCCACGCGCCGGAGAAGGAGCCGGCCGAGGGCCCTGATCGTCACTCGCCGGAGGAGGAGGCGGTGGAGGCGGAGTGCCCTGACTCGCCGGAGGAGGAGGAGGAGGCGGTGGCGTCCAGTTCGGAAGGTTGATGAGCTCCTTCCGCCATAGGCATGGAGTCTTCAGAGCAGACCCCAGCCGAGTCTCCCCTTCACCGGTAGGGTGGTCAAACTAGAGGTCCTCAAATCCCTCCGTTATCTCATCCACCATCACCCTAGCATATCCTTCGGGAATTGGCCGGCAGTGAAAAGTTGCACCGGGTTCAGTAGGATAAACAGAGCCAACAACCGCCTTGACCTTCAAATTCATCCATTGTGTCATAAGGTGGCAGTTTTGAGACTCCGTTATAGCATCCACGGGATAGCTGGCAGGAGCCGTCAAGGCATGCTCCAGCTAAAGCAGCTCGGTGGAAGCCATGCTGCTTCTGCGCTGAGATGGCGGGGTAGCTTCGGGGGAGGCTTCGGCAGTATGTTTGCTGCGATTTGCTTCTCGTTCCTCTATCGCGTCTACCCTTGCTTGCAACGCCTGTATTTGGGTCTGCTGCACTTTTTTCCTCCTCTCATGGGATTTGTAACCGCCTGCGTCCGGAAACCCAACCTTCCACGGAATGGAGCCTGGCGTGCCTCGTGTCCGTCCAGGGTGCTTAGGATTCCTGAGGGCCATTGTGAGCTCGTCGTTCTCTCTGTCTGGAAAGAACGTCCCTTCCTGCGCTGCTTCGATATACTGCTTAAGCTTACTGACTAGTATGTCCATTTGATCGTTCGTCCAAATGCACTTCCCTGTTACAGGGTCCAGTGTTCCGCCAGCGCGAAGAACCAAGTCCGGCAACGGTTTGGCCAGTTAATTGTCTCTAGTTCGATCCCTTTCTGAACCAGAACATTCTCAGTCTTGGACCACTTAGGCCGGGCTACGAGGTAGCCACCTGACCCTGTGCGATGGTGAAGCTTCTTCTTCGCAGCATTTTGCTTGTTTGTCGCCGACATCTTCTTACTCTTTTCTGATGTCTTGTGGGCCACAAATGCGGGCCAGTGATCTCCGATCTTCTCATATCTGCCCTTGAATTCTGGTGTCTCATTATTTTCGACAAACTTATTCAGCTCTTTCTTCCACCTCCTGAATAGTTCTGCCATCCTCTTCAGAGCAAAAGACTTGATTAATTTCTCTTTAACTGGGTTCTCTGGATTATCCTCAGGCGGTAGGGTGAAATTTGACTTCAGCTCAGTCCAAAGATCATTTTTCTGCATATCATTGACATAAGACACCTCAGGGTCTTCTGTAGCCGACTTAAACCATTGCTGGATGCTTATCGGGATCTTGTCCCTAACCAGAACCCTGCACTGAGCAACAAATGCGCTCTTTGTCCAGAGGGGTTCAATAGGTTTGCCGTCGGGCGCGATTGCTATGATCTCAAACTTTTCATCCGAGCTCAAATTTTTCTTCGGGCCTCGTCTCTTTACCGAAGTTGTGCTCGATTCGGAGGGCTAGAAAAAAGAACAAAGACTTAATTAATATGTGTACATACCAAAACAATGAATGCATCAATCAGCTAGTCAGCATAGGCTTAACTAATATATATACCTGGCCGGACTCGGTTCGGTCACCGGAGCCGTCATCACGGTCTCCTTCTTGCACCGGCATTGGGTCACCGGAGCCGTCATCACGGTCTCCTTCTTGCACCGGCATTGGGTCACCATAGCCAGCTTGTTCACCCTCTCCTTCCAGACCATCGGTTTCGTTGAGAAACAACGAGATGGCATCACTTCCTTCTGCGATTATGTCCCTCAACAACGCTTCTTTTGTTGCTTCGTCTAGGGTGGTGTCCATAGTTTCTACAAATATTTACAACATGGCAATTATTATTCAAAAATGACAGATGGATATATTAGTGCCAAACGTAGAACTAGCTACCTAATCATAGTAAGCTATCGGGAGGGGGTATATATCGACAACGACGACACTACATCTATGTCCCTCGACGACCCTCGTTCCCGATAAAAAAAAGAGGAAGAAGAAGAAAAATAAGAGGAGAAGAAAGAATTGAGGAGAAGAACCCTCGACCCCTAGACAACCCTCTTCTTCCTCTCATGTTCGAGAGGATCGCCGAGGGGTCGGGAGGTTGCCTAGTGTCAAAGGATTCAACAAAACCATGTCTTCATCATTAGGCGAAAGTAACATGTGCATGATGGTACGAAGCTCTTCAAAGTTGTTCTGGAACGGAGTCCCAGATAGGATAATTCGCTTTTTGGTACAAAGTTCAGAAAGAGCCTTCCGAATATCGCTATTTGGAAGGCCTTTGCTGAATTCGTACCAAAAGGCGGATTATTCTATCCGGGACTCCATTCCAGAACAACTTTGAAGAACTTCGTACCAACATGCCCTGGTTACTTCCGGCTAATGACGAAGGCATGGATTTCTTCAATACTTTGACACTAGGAAACCTCTCTCGACCCCTCGGCGATCCTCGACCCCTCGAACCCTCGACGACCCTGGAACCCTCGACCCCTAGACGACCCTCTTCTTCCTCTCATGTTCGAGAGGATCGCCGAGGGGTCGGGAGGTTGCCTAGTGTCAAAGGATTCAACAAAACCATGTCTTCATCATTAGGCGAAAGTAACATGTGCATGATGGTACGAAGCTCTTCAAAGTTGTTCTGGAACGGAGTCCCAGATAGAATAATTCGCTTTTTGGTACAAAGTTCAGCAAGAGCCTTCCGAATATCGCTATTTGGAAGGCCTTTGCTGAATTCGTACCAAAAAGCGGATTATTCTATCCGGGACTCCATTCCAGAATAACTTTGCAGAACTTCGTATCAACATGCCCTGGTTACTTCCGGCTAATGATGAAGGCATGGATTTCTTCAATACTTTGACACTAGGAAACCTCTCTCTACTTCCGGCTAATAAGAAGAAGAATAAGAAGAAGAAGAAGAAGAAGAAGAAAAGAAGAAAAAAAAGAGGAGAAGAAGAAAGGAATAGTGGAGAAAAGAGAAAATAGAATATATTCTATTTTCTCTTCTTCTCCACTATTCCTTTCTTCTTCTCCTCTTCTTTTTCTTCTTTTTTCTTCTTCTTATTTATTTCTCCTCTTCTTTTCGGTAGAGGAAACCCTAAATAGCTAGCAAGTATCGTGGGTGTGAGATACATGTGGCCTTCGGTGTCGGACACTACATCCACGTCCCACAAGTGACGTGGGCGTCGAAGCCCGCGCCACTTGTGGGATGTGGATGTAGTGTCCGACACTGACGGTACATGTATCTCACACCGACGATACTTTCTAGTTAGGGTTTCTCCTCTACCGCTCGGCGACCCTCTCGACGACCCTCGTTCCCGATAAAATAAAGAGGAAGAAGAAAAAGAAAAAAGAAGAGAAGAAAGAATAGAGGAGAAGACTTCCTCTTCTTCCTCTCCTCTTCTTCCCCTTCTTCCTCGCATCTCTCATGAATGTCCGGCATTCTCGACCCCCCCCCACGTGTCGAAGAAAAAAAAGAAGAAAAAAAAGAGGAGAAGAAGAAAGGAATAGAGGAGAAAAGAGAAAATAGAATATATATTCTATTTTTCTCTTCTTCTCCTCTATTCCTTTCTTCTTCTCCTCTTCTTTTTCTTCTTTTTTCCTTCTTCTTATTTATTTCTCCTCGTCTTCCTCTCCCCTCTCGGCGACCCTAGACCCCCTCTCGACCCTCGACCCCTAGGCGACCATCGACCCCTCTCTTCTTTTTCTTCCTCTTCTATTTTATCCTCTTCTTCCTCTACCGCTCGGCGACCCTCGACGACCCTTGTTCCCGATAAAAAAAAGAGGAAGAAGAAGAAAAATAGAGGAGAAGAAAGAATAGAGGAGAAGATCATCTCCTCTATTCTTTCTTCTCCTCTTTTTTCTTTTCTTATTCCTCTTCTTTTTTTATCCTGTTCCTCCTCTCATGTTCGACGACCCTCGACCCCTCGGCGACCCTAGACCCCCTCTCGACCCCCTCTTCTTCTCCCTCTTCTAATTCATTTGTTCATATGAATATACAAACATTTTCATATTTACAATAATTAATATCACCAAAAAAATCTATGAACAGAAAAAAATCCTAATTTTTCTAAAAAACTATCTTTTGCATATATACATGAACATAGATATATACACAGAGAACATATGTACATATGTATACATATATATAAAAAACAAGCATATATATATGAAAAAAAGAATAGCTAGGGCGCCGGCCGGACCAGAGGAGGACCGCGGAGTCGGCGGCGAGGATGGTGACGGGGTAGTGGGCGCGCGCTTGGGGTAGGAGACGCGGGCGACGGCGAAGGCGGGCCGGGGCGGCGGGCGTCGGGCAAGGGGCCGGCCGGCGCGGGCGACGGCGAGGGCGGGACGGGGCGGTGCGCGTCGGGGCAGGGACGAGGGCGACGGCGACGGGGGCGGGCCGGGGCGGCGTGCGTCGCGGTCGACGGCGACGATGGGCGCGGGCGACGGCGACGATGGGGGCGGGCGGCGTCGGGGCAGCCTAGCGGCGTCGGCAACTGCAACTGCAAGATGAGAATGAAAAATTCCAAAGTGTGGCCTTATATAGCAGAGGCTTTAGTCTCGGTTCGTGGAAGCAACCGGGACTAAAGGTGGGCATTAGTCCCGGTTGCTTCCACGAACCGGGACCAATGGCCTCTTTTCGGCAGCCCAAAGGGCGGGAAGCGAAGCCCATTGGTCCCGGTTGGTGGCACCAACCGGGACTAAAGGAGGGCAATGGTCACGGTTGGTGCCACGAACCGTGACGAATGCACCCTTTAGTCCCGGTTGGTGCCACCAACCGGGACCAATACCCTTATGCGCCCCGCGCCCAAAAGTTTAGTCCCACATCGCTAGTTGACAGCGCCCAACACCAGTTTATAAGCTCTGCTACCTCCTCCCTCTCGAACTCCTCTGAACTGCAGGCCTATGGGCCTAATTTGACACTGCTTTGCCTGTGGGCCTATTGGGCCTTCTGCGGGCCTGAATCCTGGCCCATGTAGGGTTTCTAGTTGTATTCAGGCCGTGGAGGCCCAGTAGGTGGCATTTTTTTGGTTTTTTCTTTTTTATTTCTACATTTTTTTGGTTTTTTATTTTTTATTTCTACTTAAAACTAAATACTTACAGTTTTTTAGTGATTTCTTTTTGCTTTTAGGTCACAAAAATTATAAACTTTCTGTTAGTGCCATTAGTTTTAAATTTTAAATAGTTTAAATTTGAATTTTTAAAAATTTGTGTGAATCACTAGCTTATGAATAACTTTACTATAAAATTAGAATTTTTTTCTATTTATTTTTTATTTCTACTTACAACTAAATACTTACAGTTTTTTAGTGATTTCTTTTTGCTTTTAGGTCACAAAAATTATAAACTTTCTGTTAGTGCCATTAGTTTTAAATTTTAAATAGTTTAAATTTGAATTTTTAAAAATTTGTGTGAATCACTAGTTTATGAATAACTTTACTATAAAATTAGAATTTTTTTCTTCTTTGCTATTTATTTTTTATTTTAGGTCACACAAATTATAGTTTGATTTTAGGTCACACAAATTATATTCTTTTTGCTATTGAAGAATATTATAGTTTTATTTTTGTTGATCATAACATAATATTTTAATTGATTGTTTTTATTTTCATAAAAGTTTGGGTTAATTGGATAAATGCCACTCAAATTTTGGCAATTCTGAGAAATGCCACTGCAATTTCCAAACTATGAAAAATGCCATTGCAAATTTTGCAAACTTTGAAAAACGCCACTGCAGACTTTGAAAAATGCCACTACAAATTTTGCAAACTTTGAAAAACGCCACTGCAGACTTTGAAAAATGCCACTGGAAATGGCATTTTTCAAAGTTTGGAAATTGCAGTGGCATTTCTCGGAATCGCCAGAATTCGAGTGGCATTTATCCAATTAACCCTAAAAGTTTTGTAGTTCATTCTGTTTGCTATTAATTCATTCTTTGAGCTAAATGACTCTGAAATTGGAAAGCATTTCAAAATGAACTCTGAAAAGGTTGAAAGTTGGCATGGTCTCATCATTTCACCCACATAGCATGTTCCAAAAAGTAGAGAGGGTTACGACAAAAACTTGATGCACTTCGTGTACAAAATGGACAATCACTTTCGAAGTATCAAAGTTTCAAACCATAAGACATGAAAGCATTTCAAATGAACTCTGAAAAAGTTAAAAGTTGGGATGGTATCATAATTTCACCCACATAGCATTTGCTTATTGCGGGAGAAAGTCTTCACTTTTTCTTTGCTTGTGTCATTTGCTTATTGCGCCGTAACCATGGATAATCTTCATTGTTTATCAGGATGCTTGGGTCAGCCTTGACATTGAAGGGAGGAATTTCATGAAACTTTTCATAATCTTCAGACATGTCTGTCTTGCCGTCCACTCCCAGGATGTCCCTTTTTCCTGAAAGAACTATGTGGCGCTTTGGCTCATCGTATGATGTATTCGCTTCCTTATCTTTTCTTTTTCTCAGTTTGGTAGACATGTCCTTCACATAGATAACATGTGCCACATCATTGGCTAGGACGAACGGTTCTTCAGTGTACCCAAGATTTTTCAGATCCACTGTTGTCATTCCGTACTGTGGGTCTACCTGTACCCCGCCGCCTAACAGATTGACCCATTTGCACTTAAACAAAGGGACCTTAAAATCAGGTCCGTAGTCAAGTTCCCATACGTCCACTATGTAACCATAATATGTGTCCTTTCCGCTCTCGGTTGCTGCATCAAAGCGGACACCGCTGTTTTGGTTGGAGCTCTTTTGATCTTGGGCGATCGTGTAAAATGTATTCCCATTTATCTCGTATCCTTTGTAAGTCAATACAGTCAAAGATGGTCCCCTGGACAACAAGTACAACTCATCACAAACAGTGTTGTCACCTCTGAGACGTGTTTCCAACCAACTGCTGAAAGTCCTGATGTGTTCACATGTAATCCAGTCATCGCACTGCTCCGGGTGTTTGGAGCGCAGACTGTTCTTGTGTTCATCGACATATGGGGTCACCAAGGTAGAGTTCTGTAGAACTGTGTAGTGTGCTTGAGACCAAGAATATCCGTCCCTGCATATTATTGAGTCTCTTCCAAGAGTGCCTTTTCCAGTCAGTCTCCCCTCATACCGCGATTTAGGGAGACCTATCTTGTTAAGGCCAGGAATGAAGTCAACACAAAACCCGATAACATCCTCTGTTTGATGGTCCATGGAGATGCTTCCTTCTGGCCTAGCGCGGTTACGGACATATTTCTTTAGGACTCCCATGAACCTCTCAAAGGGGAACATATTGTGTAGAAATACGGGCCCCAGGATGACAATCTCGTCAACTAGATGAACTAGGACGTGCGTCATGATATTAAAGAAGGATGGTAGGAACACCAGCTCGAAACGGACAAGACATTGCGGCACATCACTCCTTAGCCTTGGTACGATTTCTGGATCGATCACCTTCTGAGAGATTGCATTGAGGAATGCACATAGCTTCACAATGGCTAATCGGAAGTTTTTCGGTAGAAGCCCCCTCAATGCAACCGGAAGAAGTTGCGTCATAATCACGTGGCAGTCATGAGACTTTAGGTTCTGAAACTTTTTCTCTGGCATATTTATTATTCCCTTTATATTCGACGAGAAGCCAGTCGTGACCTTCATACCGAGCAGGCATTCAAAGAAGATTTCTTTCTCTTCTTTTGTAAGAGCGTAGCTGGCAGGACCTTTATACTGCTTCGAAGGCATGCCGTCTTTTTCGTGCAAATGTTGCAGGTCCTCTCGTGCCTCAGGTGTATCTTTTGTCCTCCCATACACGCCCAAGAAGCCTAGCAGGTTCACGCAAAGGTTCTTCATCACGTGCATCACGTCGATTGAGGAGCGGACCTCTAGGTCTTTCCAGTAGGGTAGGTCCCAAAATATAGATTTCTTCTTCCACATGGGTGCGTGTCCCTCAGCGTCATTCAGAACAGCTAGTCCACCGGGACCCTTTCCAAAGATTACGTAGTGTAAATCATTGACCATAGCAAGCACGTGATCACCGGTGCGCATGGCGGGCTTCTTCTGGTGATCTGCCTCGGCTTTGAAATGCTTGCCTTTCTTTCGACATTGATGGTTGGTTGGAAGAAATCGACGATGGCCCAGGTACACATTCTTCCTACATTTGTCCAGGTATATACTTTCAGTGTCATCTAAACAGTGCGTGCATGCGTGGTATCCTTTGTTTGTCTATCCTGAAAGGTTACTGGGAGCGGGCCAATCGTTGATGGTCACGAACAGCAATGCCTTAAGGTTAAATTCCTCCTGTCTGTGCTCATCCCACGTACGTACACCGTTTCCATTCCACATCTGTAAAATTTCTTCAACTAATGGCCTTAGGTACACATCAATTTCGTTGCCAGGTTGCTTAGGGCCTTGGATGAGAACTGGCATCATAATGAACTTCCGCTTCATGCACATCCAAGGAGGAAGGTTATACATACATAGAGTCACGGGCCAGGTGCTGTGATTGCTGCTCTGCTCCCTGAAAGGATTAATGCCATCCACGCTTAAAGCAAACTATACATTCCTTGGGTCCTTTGCAAACTCATCCCAGTACTTTCTCTCGATTTTTCTCCACTACGACCCGTCAGCGGGTGCTCTCAACTTCCCATCTTTCTTTCGGTTCTCACTGTGCCATCGCATCAACTTGGCATGCTCTTCGTTTCTGAACAGACGTTTCAACCGTGGTATTATAGGAGCATACCACATCACCTTCGTAGGAACCCTCTTCCTGAGGGGCTCGCCGTCAACATCACCAGGGTCATCTCGTCTGATCTTATACCGCAACGCACCGCATACCGGGCATAAGTTGAGATCCTTGTATGCACCGCGGTAGAGGATGCAGTCATTAGGGCATGCATGTATCTTCTCCACCTCCAATCCTAGAGGGCATACGACCTTCTTTGCTGTGTATGTACTGTCGGGCAATTCGTTATCCTTTGGAAGCTTCTTCTTCAATATTTTCAGTAGCTTCTCAAATCCTTTGTCGGCCACAGCATTCTCTGCCTTCCACTGCAGCAATTCCAGTACGGTACAGAGCTTTGTGTTGCCATCTTCGCAATTGGGGATAACCCTTTTTTGTGATCCTCTAACATGCGATCGAACTTCAGCTTCTCCTTTTGACTAATGCATTGCGTCCTTGCATCGACAATGACCCGGCGGAGATCATCATCATCGGGCACATCGTCTGGTTCCTCTTGATCTTCAGCAGCTTCACCCGTGGCAGCATCATTGGGCACATCGTCTGGTTCCTCTTGATCTTCACCAGCTCCCTCCATTGCAGCATCACCATATTCAGGGGGCACATAGTTGTCATCGTACTCTTATTCTTCGCCGTCTTCCATCATAACCCCTATTTCTCCGTGCCTCGTCCAAACATTATAGTGTGGCATGAAACCCTTGTAAAGCAGGTGGGAGTGAAGGATTTTCCGGTTAGAGTAAGACCTCGTATTCCCACATTCAGTGCATGGACAACACATAAAACCATTCTGCTTGTTTGCCTCAGCCGCATCGAGAAACTCATGCACGCCCTTAATGTACTCGCGGGTGTGTCTGTCACCGTACATCCATTGCTGGTTCATCTGCGTGCATTATATATAATTAAGTGTCCAAATTAATAGAAGTGTACAAATCTCGTGGAAAATGGAGCTTGGAGGTCGACCTTCGAGTGGAGAAAGCTTAAGTAGTGTGGCTCGGGCATTCCATCGAACACCTCATGTGCATAGGAGGTGAGCTAGAGCACCACAAAGCCCTCTCCCACTCGGCCAGAAAAAACAGAGCACTGTGCTCTGCTCTTGCGCGAGGGGGTATGTATAGGCACTTCATTGGTCCCGGTTGGTGGCATGAACTGGGACTAAAGGGGAGCCTTTGGTCCCGGTTCAAGCCACCAACCGGGACCAATGGTGGTGGGCCAGGAGCGAGGCCCATTGGTCCCGGTTCGTCCCACCAACCGGGACCAAAAGGTCCAGACAAACCGGGACCAATGGCCCACGTGGCCCGGCCGGCCCCCGGGGCTCACAAACCGGGACCAATGCCCACATTGGTCCCGGTTCTACACTGAACCGGGACTAATGGGCTGAGCCGGCCTGGAGCATAGCCCTGTTTTCTACTAGTGATATCTGATCTTCTTGCTCCAGCCGCGCAAACCAGCGCTGGTGGGACTGCCTGCTCCCGCCTCCCGTGGCCGGCTGTGCTACCACACAGGCCGCACTGCCCCACCCTACTCCATTGCTGGCCAGGCCATTCCTCTACTCACCCACACCTCCTGTTATTTTCCGGCGATGGCAGCCGAACCAGTAAACCCTCGTACTCCCCACCGCGTGGGCAACCACTGCCGAGTCTTCCCCAACTCCGTGTCGTTCCCTTCCTAGGCCTCACCGTTGTGCACCGCCCTGGTGCTCTTGGCGCGGCGTGGTCAACATGGTCAATGAAAGACATCCATCAGATGTGGACTATACGTGGAGAAGCTGACAGGTTGGTCCAGGCCGCACACAAGAAAATGCCTCCTTATTATGTGCAAAATTATGATTCCTCCACCTAACATCTGGGACCCACCGGAAGGGCCTCTGTATTTCATGAAAAAAAAACGTTCCCCCCGCTGACAGGTCGGACCCACCAGCTATATCTTCGCACACAAGGAAGTGCCTCCTTATTACGCACAAAAAACGAATACTCCCCTACTAGCTGGGACCCAGCGTAGTGGGAGGCTGACTTGTGGGCCCACTAAGTTGACGGGGTCGGAGGGCTTTGTCAACTTAGTCAATGCGAACGATTCTAGCTCCAGTGACCGTACGATGTCCATCCAACGCCCGTAGTGCTTCTTCAACCTCTGGTCTTCTTGCCCCAGCCGCCCAAAGCAATGCCGGTCAAGCCGCATGCTCTTGCCTCCCTTGGTCGGTTATGCTGCTGCGGAGGCCTCACCACCCCCTACTACTCCCACCGCTGGCCAGGCCATCCCTCCACTCACCCACACCCACTGTTATTCTGCGGCGACGACAGCCTCACACCGACGTTGAACCACTGAACCCTCGTACTCCTCTCCGCGTGGGCATCCACTGCCGCGTCTTCCCCGGCTCCACGTCGTCCCTTTCCTAGGCCTCACCGTCGTCCACCGCCTTGGTGCTCTCGGCGTGGCGTGGTAAATGTGGTCAAAGAACGACTTCCAACGGAAGAGTACTATACGTGGAGAGGCTGACAGCTGGGTCCACGGCTGCAGCAAGGAAGTGCCTCCTTATTACGCGAAAAATAATGATCCGTCCACCTAACAGCTGGGACCCACCAGACGGGCCACCGTATTTCATGAAAAAAAACGTTTCCTCCCTGACTGCTGGGACCCACCAGCTACATCTTCACACGCAAGGAAGTGCGTCCATATTACGGGTGAAAAAATGATTCGCCCCCTGACTGTTGGGACCCACCAGCTACATCTTCGCACGCAAGGAAGTGCCTGACAGTCGGGACCCACCTGGTCGAAGCATACCTAGCGTTGTCATTCTGGTCATGAATGTGTACGTACATACGACCGGTCTGTGTGCATGCTGCAACGATGAACCATGGTCGTGTAAGGAAGGGCATGTGTTGTAGTAGAGGCGCGCACGTAGCATGTACATGTACGTATAGCGGCCAGGGTGCAAGAAAGTAAATACGGCCACGTACGTACATACGGGCGGGGTCTCGAACGCCTACTCGTGCATACGTACGGCCAGGGCTCGTGTACATGGCTGGGTCGCATCGGAGAAACTGCGTTGTCATCACATTCATGGGGAGGCAACAAAATGTGTCGTGTTCATCGGGAGGCACCGGAACGCGTGCTGTTCATCGGGAGGCAACCGGCTTGGACGGAATAACCGATGGAAATGAGGCCTGACGTACCATAGAGCGGAGGACATGGCCTTGTGTTCGACCGGCCACGATCGAAACAGGATCGTGTTCATCGGGAGGCGTCTGGCATATCGCAAAACGGAGGAAACAGACTTCTCTTGGTCGAAATGGGGTCCTATTGATCGGGAGGGGTGTGGCGTACCGCAAAACGGAGGAAATAGACTTGTGTTGGAGCGCTACGGTCGAAACGGCGGTCCTGTTCATCGGGAGGGGTGGGGCGTACCGCAAAGCGGGACTCCACGGGATATTGTTCATCTACACCGTCGACCTCCTCCGGCCTCCACGGGCTACTGTTCATCCACCGTCGATCTCCTCCACCCTCCACCTGCGACTGTTCATCCACGGGCTCTTGTTCATCCAACCTCCACCGCGCGCTCCTCCACTGGCTACTGTTCAACCAGCCCTCGCCATGGTGTCCTATTCAACCACCCCTCCGCTGGCTACTGTTCATCCAGCCCTCCACCAGCTACTGTTCAACAAGCCCTCCATGGGGTCGTCCTGTTCATCCAGCCCTCCACCGGATCCTGTTCATCCATTGGCTTGATCGATCGGGGTACTGTTCATCCAGAGGCAACGACCTCTACTACCACGGGGGCCTGTTCATCCACCCCCCCACCGGGAACTGTTCATCCAACCCCCCAACAACGCTCACTATTCATCCAGAGGCAGCAGGTTCGATCGGGTTCAGTTAGCAGTAGTAGCGAAGGAATCGCTCGATCGGGTTCAGTTAACAGCCATCGATCAACCGCTTGGGTTCAGTAACGTGTAGCCTGTAATGCAATCGCTCGGGTTCAGTTAGAGCCCAACGCCTCGCTCGCGTTCAGTTAGAGCGCAACACCTCGTACACACGCGCGTACGTATGAGAGAAACACACATCGCTCGACCCCCCACCACCCAGCGTAACCGGGAACTCCCTCGATATTTTCCTTGCCCTCGCTTCTACCATGGTTTTTTTGTCATGCACGGCCCAAAGAATGTCATGCAGCTACGTCTCTGGCCCGCCCAGGATGAAAAGCCCATTTTCTATCATAATTTTTGTCACAGAAGCAGGAGCCCACCACATCTATGATGATACCGGGTTTTGTCACAATTATCGTCATAGAAGTGTCATAAGCATGACAGAAAAAAATTTCGTTCCCAAAATGTCTCGGATGTGTCTTTTTTTAGTGTAAGCTCCTGGTCAAGGTATATCCACCCGTCTCTTCGTGGTTGGGTGAAGCATTCCGCTAGATGTCATGGCGCTTCTCCATGCATCCCGACCATCCGCTGGTTTCTCCAGGGTGCCCATCAACCGTCCTCCACTCAGTAGTGAATTTTTGAAGTCTACCTTGAGCATCTTGAAGTCATGGGGTTGTCATCATCTTGACTCTCACATCTCCTATATGAATCACTCAACCAACCCCGTCTACGAGCATGGCATAAACTCTACAACGTCCTGGGCCAGGGTAACATAGGGATTTGGGTCATCCTACCACATGATACTACTCAAGATTTGATTCAATTCTCCTACTGCATGCATGGTGGGGAGGTAAACTACTAATGCAATAAAACATGGGATAAAATTTCATGATCAAAACTTGCCTTGCTAATGATCTTCAAATGATAAAGACTCCAAGTAGCAAGCCTCACACTCTGGAAATTCTACCGAGTCAAACATAGCACAAATAAGTATAACATCATACAAAATTCTAACGTAACAGCAAGTAAAATTTGTTAACACAATCATACACACAACAAAAATCACAAGAAATAAAACAAGGCTTTACTATAAGAGAAACAATTATAAGAGTAGCTTCCTACTATTAAAACATTATTTTACAGAACAAAAACAAGATTTTTATTAAGTAACAGCAAATAAAATAGCAAATAAATTTTATTGACAAAGAATTGCATTAAACACTATTATAAAACTCTACTTATGCCTAGAACAAAACTAGTAAGAAATAAACACTAGTAGAAAACAGGGCTATGGTCCAGGCCGGCTCAGCCCATTAGTCCCGGTTCAGTCTAGAACCGGGACTAATGTGAGCATTGGTCCCGGTTCATGCGGCTAAGGCATTAGTCCCGGTTCATTTAGACCTTTTGGTCCCGGTTGGTGGGATGAACCGGGACCAATGGGCCTCGCTCCTGGCCCACAACCATTGGTCCCGTTTCGTGCCACCAACCGGGACTAAAGATTAGACCTTTAGTCCCGGTTTGAGGCACGAACCGGGACTAATGGGGATGAGACCTTTAGTCCCGGTTCGTGCCACGAACCGGTACTAAAGGTCCCATTTTCAAACTTTACCCCCCCCGGTGGATCGCCTTTTCAGTTTTAAAAAAATTAAAAGAAAATGATGGAAATGTCAAAAAAATAAAAGAAAATAAGTTTCCATGTGATATGTGGTCTAGTTGTTGGGAAAATTTGCAAATGTGAATTTTGACTTTATTTGCAAAATCTCTCTGGAATTTGTAAAATGGGCATAACTTTTGCATACGAACTCGGATTAAAAAGTTTTTTATATGAAACAGGATCGTGTTCATCGGGAGGCGTCTGGCATATCGCAAAACGGAGGAAACAGACTTCTCTTGGTCGAAATGGGGTCCTATTGATCGGGAGGGGTGTGGCGTACCGCAAAACGGAGGAAATAGACTTGTGTTGGAGCGCTACGGTCGAAACGGGGGTCCTGTTCATCGGGAGGGGTGGGGCGTACCGCAAAGCGGGACTCCATGGGATATTGTTCATCTCCACCGTCGACCTCATCCGGCCTCCACGGGCTACTGTTCATCCACCGTCGATCTCCTCCACCCTCCACCTGCGATTGTTCATCCACAGGCTCTTGTTCATCCAACCTCCACCGCGCGCTCCTCCACTGGCTACTGTTCAACCAGCCCTCGCCATGGTGTCCTATTCAACCACCCCTCCGCTGGCTACTGTTCATCCAGCCCTCCACCAGCTAGTGTTCAACAAGCCCTCCATGGGGTCGTCCTGTTCATCCAGCCCTCCACCGGGTCCTGTTCATCCATTGGCTTGATCGATCGGGGTACTGTTCATCCAGAGGCAATGACCTCTACTACCACGAGGGCCTGTTCATCCACCCCCCCACTGGGAACTGTTCATCCAACCCCCCAACAACGCTCACTATTCATCCAGAGGCAGCAGGTTCGATCGGGTTCAGTTAGCAGTAGTAGCGAAGGAATCGCTCGATCGGGTTCAGTTAACAGCCATCGATCAACCGCTCGGGTTCAGTAACGCGTAGCCTGTAATGCAATCGCTCGGGTTCAGTTAGAGCCCAACGCCTCGCTCGCGTTCAGTTAGAGCGCAACACCTCGTACACACGCGCGTACGTATGAGAGAAACACACATCGCTCGACCCCCACCACCCAGCGTAACCGGGAACTCCCTCGATATTTTCCTCGCCCTCGCTTCTACCATGGTTTTTTTGTCATGCACGGCCCAAAGAATATCATGCAGCTACGTCTCTGGCCCGCCCAGGATGAAAAGCCCATTTTCTGTCATAATTTTTGTCACAGAAGCAGGAGCCCACCACATCTATGATGATACCGGGTTTTGTCACAATTATCATCATAGAAGTGTCATAAGCATGACAGAAAAAAATTTCATTCCCAAAATGTCTCGGATGTGTCTTTTTTTAGTGTAAGCTCCTGGTCAAGGTATATCCACCCGTCTCTTCGTGGTTGGGTGAAGCATTCCGCTAGATGTCATGGCGCTTCTCCATGCATCCCGACCATCCGCTGGTTTCTCCAGGGTGCCCATCAACCGTCCTCCACTCAGTAGTGAATTTTTGAAGTCTATCTTGAGCATCTTGAAGTCATGGGGTTGTCATCACCTTGACTCTCACATCTCCTATATGAATCACTCAACCAACCCCGTCTACGAGCATAGCATAAACTCTACAACGTCCTGGGCCAGGGTAACATAGGGATTTGGGTCATCCTACCACATGATACTACTCAAGATTTGATTCAATTCTCCTACTGCATGCATGGTGGGGAGGTAAACTACTAATGCAATAAAACATGGGATAAAATTTCATGATCAAAACTTGCCTTGCTAATGATCTTCAAATGATAAAGACTCCAAGTAGCAAGCCTCGCACTCTGGAAATTCTACCGAGTCAAACATAGCACAAATAAGTATAACATCATACAAAATTCTAACGTAACAGCAAGTAAACTTTGTTAACACAATCATACACACAACGAAAATCACAAGAAACAAAACAAGGCTTTACAGGTGCCCATCCATTATGTTCTCGCAGTGCCTGGTGTTTGAAGACGAGACGAAAGAAACAAGGTCTTCTGTAGATATCCTCTGGGCCACTATAGGTGCCCATCCATGTCCTACCGTTCTTCTACATTTGTTGGCACCGTCCGTCCAGAGTCACGCCTAGGGTCTACCAAGCCAAAGCCCATAATGGCTTGCGGCTGCACATGTAAGCTCCTAGTCAAGGTATATCCTTCCGTCTCTTCATGGCTGGGTGAAGTTTTCCGCAGGATGTCATGGCGCTTCTCCATGCATCTCGGCCATCCGCTGGTTTCTCCAGGGTGCCCATCAACCTTCCTCCACCCAGTAGTGAATTTTTGTAGTCCATCTTGAGCATATTGAATTCATGGGGTTGTCATCATCTTGACTCTCACATCTCCCATATGAAGAACTCAACCAACCCCATCTACGAGCATAGCACAAACTCTACAACCTCCCAGGCCAGGGTAACATAGGGATTTGGGCCATCCTACCACATGATACTACTCAAGATTTGATTCAATTCTCCTACTGCATGCATGGTGGGGAGGTAAACTACTAATGCAATAAAACTTGGGTGTAAAATTTCATGATCAAAACTTGCCTTACTAACAATCTTCAAATGCTAAAGACTCCAAGTAGCAAGCCTCGCACTCCAAAAATTCTACCAAGTCAAACATAGCACAAATAAGTATAACATCATACAAAATTCTAACATAAAAGCAAGTAAAATTTATTAACACACAAGCATACACCCAAAGAAATCCAACAATAAAGCCAACGAAAATCACAAGAAACAAAACAAGGCTTTACTATAAGAGAAACAACTATAATAATAGCTTCCTACTATTAAAACTTTCTTTTACAGAACAAAAACAAGATTTTTATTAAGTAACAGAAAATAAAATAACAAATAAATTTTATTGAAAAAGAATCGCATTAAAAGCTATTATAAAACTCTAATTATGCCTAAAACATAACTAGTAAGAAATAAAATAAAAAATTTTATTTTTCTCTAAATAAAAGTTCACCTTCTAACTCTACAAGAACTAATCTGACTAAAAATAAAACAACAGGAAAATAAATAAATTTTAAAGTAACTAAAACAACATAAAACATAAGCAAAGTAAAAGAAACTAAAACAACGTTGATTTCATGTAAAAATAATTTTAATAAAATCTAAAAATACCCAAATTAATCCTACTGCTAGGCAATGGCAAAACAAAGTAGTGGCAAAAAGAAACACTAAAAAATTAATCCTAGCTCATTTTATAGCAGAAATACTAATCTAAGTAAAACCCATATAAAACAGTTTTTATAAACAAAAACATGGCCGAAACTATTTTATACAGAAACTATAGGAATTTTTCAAAATAGGAAAAACAGAATCACTTTGAACTTATAAATAACCTAAGAGTTATTGATTTTGCAAAAAATGGAACTATTCTGTTTTAGAAACAAAAATGAAAAATGGCGCTAACTCGTCCTAGGGTGTGCGATCTGGAACCAAACAACACTCAGGCCAAGAATAATCTAAACGTATACGAGCTTAACAAATAGACCGACCGGTTCGATCTAACCTAACTAAACCGTAGATAAACTGAAGGAAAACCGATCGGACGGTGGTGGGAGGTCTGGTGGCTTACGGCGGCAGTGACGATGGCGAGGCGGCTCAGTGTCCAGGTGGCGTCGATTGCGGTGATTGGGGAGGAAGGAGGAGTGGTCGGGGCGGTGCAGCGGAGTTGTCCAGGGTCAGTGGAGGAGTTGATGGAGCTCGAAGATGATGCAGACGTCGAGGGCGGGCGGCAGACGAGCTCGGGGTCGACGCTCCGGTGGGTCCTGGGCAGCAAGGTGATGTCAGAAAGGTATGGAGGGAGAGGGGGTTTGGATGGCAGAGCTGGAAGGCTGCAGAGTGGCTCACCGGCGGCGGGCGCGACGATGAGGTGTGGCAGTAGCAGCGAGTTCGGGTTCGAGATGGCGGCGGATGTGGTGGGTTTTGCGAGGGGGTTTAGGAGGGCGTCGAGGGAGGATACCGAGGGGAATTTATAGGACATGTTTCTTGGAGGGAAGGGCGACTCGAAGCGCGATCTCGGGAAGATCGCGACGACGGGCATGCTCTGTCCATGCTCTGGCCTGGCGAGGCATGGAGGAGGGGAAAGAAAGGCGTGGGCCTGGCGCATCACTGAGATAGGGAGAGAGGATAGCGAGCGGGCTACCGAGGGAAGGTGGGTTCTGGTGCGGGCGCGCTGGGGCAGGCCGCCTGGCTCGCAGGTGGGCCGCGACTCGGTGCTGGCTGGGCCGGCTGGCTGGGCTGGCGCGTGAGGTCTTTTTTTTGGAAATAAGACAGAGAGAAAAAATAAATATAGAGAAATAAAATATACTTATATATAGGACACACATATATATATAAATTCTCATAAAAACATAACCTATAAGATGAACATTTTTCCAGACACAAAAACCAAACTTTATAAAAACTTTTTTGAAGATTCCAAATAAAACTCAATTTGAATTCAAAATTTTTTGGCATTAATTTCTTCTGACATTTTGGAGTGTCATGTTAGCTCCTCTCATTCTTTTGTACAAATATTTGTCAGGTATTTTTGAAATGAATTTCAAATGCCAATTTGAATCCAAATTCAAACAAATCTCAAATGCCCCTGAATATTTCCAAATGCCACACAATTCAAACAAAATGCATAGATGCTTAGCTAATAATTGTAAAACATTCCAAACTAAAGATTTGAGATGTTATAGACAAACCACGAATTCCCCAGCCACGGACCTCTTGGACGGCCATGTAATTAGGCTAATGGTACATAAGATATGATTCAGATCAAACCTGAACACGCTAAAATAAAATGAGCACACCTCCAGATCACATTCAGTGAATGAAATAAATATACTACCAAAGAAGCCCGTAGAGTAGAATATTTGGAGTTACATCTTCTAAAAAATAAAGGGGAAAACAGGAACGGATTGTTTTTCAACACCTATTAGCCTACCTTGACGAAAATAATTACCTGAATCATGAGTGGCATCGAGGTGCTAAGGCGATGGTGACATCCAGATCATGGCGTCCACGTGACGGTGATGTCATTAAGGCAACCTCATCAGCACGTGGAATGGAGCGGAAGTGGCGGCATCCTGGCGGTGGATGTCAAGCGAGTGGTGCACGCCTCATATGCGGTCCTGGTCGTGATGGAGAAGCACCCGAATATTTATTTTCCATCATCTTAAATGTATGTACACAATCAGTACAATATGGTCAACTCAAATCTTCAACCGTAATTGTTGAATGTGTGCATTTAAATAACTGGTCGAAGAGGTTTTTAAACCCTGGTAACAAGCTTTGCTTTGGCTGGTTTCAGTTTTATGAAGTGTACACAAGGCTGCTTTTCAGTTAAGTGAAACGTGAAAAATCAAATGTGAAGAATCACTACACTGAAAAAACAAGGTTAACACGAACGAAAGAAAGCAGAGATGGCAGACCTCCGGCCCTGCGGCTACGTGTTTGGAGGTGGTGCGTCCCCTGACTATGCCCGACGACAGGCAAGGCGTTGTAGCGGGCGTCCCTGAGGGCCGGCTAGGCGGTGTAGGAGGTGGCTTCCCCGACGGACAGTTGTACGAAGATGCGCCGTCCCCGCTGGCCAGCCAGGCGGTGTAGGGAGGCGTCGTCGCCCACGGCCGAGGCGAGACGATGGGTTGGAGCGACATGGAGATGTGAGGGGCGGCATCCTTCAAGGTGCGGTAAGTGGAGGGGATGGGGGCGGCGTCCTTCAAGGTGCGGCGATTTGAGGCGATGGGGCGAGGTTCTAAGGGTGATATGTGGTCTAGTTGTTGGGAAAATTTGCAAATGTGAATTTTGACTTTATTTGCAAAATCTCTCTGGAATTTGTAAAATGGGCATAACTTTTGCATACGAACTCGGATTAAAAAGTTTTTTATATGAAAAATCATCTACTCAAAAAGTTACATCCAATGGAGACCGCCTACAGCCTGTTTGCAAATTTCTAGAATCCTCAAATTCCAAAAGGAAAAAAAGTTATGCTCAAATTTCAGTTTTTTTAAATTTTCAGTAAATCTGGTCAAAGTATGGTCAAACTACTTATTCAAGAAGTATTAGTGTTACTAAATAATTATTCAAGAATATTAGTGTTATTAAATAATTATTTCACCTTTGTTGAATTTTGGTCAAATCTAGTCAAACTATGGTCAAACTGTGGTCAAACTATGGTCAAACTACTTATTCAAGAAATATTAGTGTTACTAAAAAATTATTGTTTTTTAGAACAATAGTTTTAAACTCAAACAGTGAAATATGTGACTTCATGCTCAAGCTAAATTCCTGAGGGTTAATAGGATTGACATCTTACTATTGTCAGGAAAACAACAAGTGCAGACTTGGAAACGAGGCAGAATAGAACCCGGAAGTTAAGCATGCTCAGGCTGGAGTAGTGAGAGGATGGGTGACCGTTCGGGAAGTGAGATGATTTGGAATGATGAGGGGTGATTAGAGATTAAATTGAGCAGTGATGAGGGGTGATTAGAGATTAGAGGTTAAAAAAATTCAGAAATTTGAAAATAAAAAAAATTCAAAAAAAAGTCAAAAAAAAAATTCAAAAAAAAATTCAAAAAAAAAATCAGAAAATTTCCTTTAGTACCGGTTGGTGTTACCAACCGGGACTAAAGGTGGACCGGCCATGTGGAGGGCCTTTAGTCCCGGTTCTGGATTGAACCGGGACTAAAGGGTCAGGGCATTAGTACTGACACTTTAGTCCCGGTTCCAGAACCGGGACTAAAGGCCCTTACTAACCGGGACTAAAGGCCCTTTTTCTACCAGTGAAAATAAAACCTTTTATTTTTCTATACATAAAAATTCACCTTCTGACTCTATAGGAACTAATCTGACTAAAAATTAAGCAACATAAAAAAAATTAAAGTAATTAAAACAACAGAAAACATCAGCAAAGTAAAAGAAACTAAAACGGTCTTGATTTTGTGTAAAATAATGTTAATAAAATCTAAAAATACCCAAATTAATCCGACTGCTAGGCAATGTCAAAACAAAGCAGTGGCAAGAAGAAACACTGAAAAATTAATCCTAGCTCATCTTATAGCAGAAATACTAATGTGAGTAAAACCCATATAAAACAATTTTTATAAACAAAAACATGGCCGAAACTATTTTATACACAAACTATAGGTATTTTTCAAAATGGGAAAAAAAGAATCACATTAAACTAATAAATAACCTAAGAGTTATTGATTTTGCAAAACTCAAACTATTCTGTTTTAGAAACAGAAGTAAAAAAACTAAAAAAACAAAACGGCGCTAACTGGGCCTAGGGTGTGCGATCTGGAACTAAACAACGCTCAGGCAGAAAATAATCTAAACTTATACGGGCTTAACAAATAGACCGACCAGTTTGATCTAATCAAACTAAACCGTAGATAAACCGAAGGAAAAACCGATCTACGTAAAAAAACCAAACTCTTCGCCCATCTAATCGAAGTCGTAGGTAGCAAATCCAATGGTGGAGGAAGGTCCTGTGGCTTACAGCGGCGGTGACGACAGCGAGGTGGCTCGGCGTCGAGGTGGCGGCGGTTCCGGCGATCAGGGAGGAAGGAGGAGTGGTCGGGGCGGTGCACCGCAGCAGTCTGGGGTCGGTGGAGGAGTTGATGGAGCTCGGGGACGGCAAGGACGTCGAGGGCGAGTGGAAGCAGAGCATGGTGCTCTGCAGCTCTAGAGGGCGGAAAACGAGCTCGGGGTCAATGCTCCTGTGGGTCCGGGCGGCTAGGTGATGTCAGAAACGCACGGGAAGGAGAGGGGGTTTGGATGGAAGAGCTAGAAGGCTGCGCAGTGGCTCACTAGCGGTGGGCGCGATGATGAGGTGCGGTGGCAGCAACGAGATCGGGTTTGAGATGGCGGCGGATGTGGTGGGTTTTGCGAGGGGGTTAAGAGGGGGTCGTGGGAGGTGATCAAGGGGAATTTATAGGACACGTTTCTTGGAGAGAAGGGCGACTCGGAGCGCGATCCCGGGAAGATCACGGTGACGGCGCGCTCTGGCCGTGCTCTGGCTTGGCGAGGCATGGAGGAGGGGAAAGAAAGGGGTGGGGCCGGCGCGTCATAGAGAAAGGGAGAGAGGAGAGCGAGCAGGCGACCGAGGGAAGGCGGGTTCGGGCGCGGGCGCGCTGGGGCAGGCCGCCTGGCTCGTTGGTGGGCCGCGACTCGGCGCTGGCTGGGCCGGCTGGCTGGACTGGTGCCTGAGGTCTTTTTTTTTGAAATACTACAGTGAAAAAAAGTAAATATAGAGAAATAAAATATACTTCTATATAGGACATATATATATATATATATATCAAAATTCTCATAAAAACATAACCTATAAGATGAACATTTTTCCAAAGGCAAAAACCAATCTTTATAAAAACATATTTTTGAAGATTCCAAATAAAACTCTATTTGAATTCAAATAATTTTTGGCATTAATTTCTTCTGACATTTTGGAGTGTCATGTTAGCTCCTCTCATACTTTTGTACAAGTATTTGTCAGGTATTTTTGAAATGAATTTCAAATGCTAATTTGAATACGAATTCAAATGCCTCTAAACATTTCCAATGCCACACAAATTAAACAAAATGCATAGATTCTTAGCTAATAATTGTAAAACACTCCAAATTGAAGATTTGGGATGTTACAAACCTACCCACCTTAAGATGAATCTCACCCTCGAGATTCGGGTTGGCTAGCAAATAGGTGTGGGTGGTCTCGACGGAGATCTTCTTCTCGCTCTGAGGTGGCTTCTTCCTCGGAATGGTGGCTCCACAGCACCTTAAAAACTTTATGATCTTGCAGCAGGTAACGCTGTTCGCAGTCTCGAGAATTTTGATGGGCTTCTCCTCATAAGTCAAATCACTGTCAAGCTGTATGGCCTCTAGGGGCACTGTGTCTCTCAAGGGTACATCGGCCATCTCAGCATGGCATTTCTTCAGCTAGGAAACGTGAAAGACATCGTGAACTCTGGACAATCCTTTCGGCAATTCCATCTTGTAGGCAACTTCTCCTCGACATTCAAGGATTTTGTATGGGCCTATGCATCTGGGTGCTAACTTTCCTTTAACATTGAACCTATTGATTCCCCGAAGTGGGGACACACGGAGATATGCTCGATCTCCCACTTTGTATGTTATCTCCTTACATTTACTGTTGGCATAACTTTTCTGCCTCGACTGAGCTATCCTAAGTATGTCTCGAATCAGATTGACCTGCTCTTCAGAGTCTCTAATAAGATCGGGACAAAAAGTTTTCGGTCTCCAACACCATCCCACAACAATGGTGTTTGGCATCTCCTTCTATATAGAGCCTCGAAAGGGGCTATCTTCAAACTGGTCTGATAGCTGTTGTTGTATGAGAACTCTGTGTATGGCAAATTATCATCCCAGCTAGATCCATAGTCTAGCACACAGGCTCTCAACATGTCCTCCAGGATCTGGTTGACTCTCTCGGTCTGTCCATTTATCTGCGGATGAAAAGCTGTATTGAACTCCAGCCTCGTACCCAAAGTTTCATGGAACTGATTCCAAAACTTTGAGGTAAATTGTGTTCTTCTATCTGACACGATACTCCTCAGAACTCCATGCAGACATATGATCCTGGTCATGTATATCTTGGCTAACATAGCGCTGGTATATGTGTTCTTCACGGGAATGAAATGAGCAACCTTGGTCAAGCAATCAACCACTACCGAGATAGAATCATAACCTGAACGGGTCCTGGGTAATCATGCGATAAAATCCATTCCAAGTTTTTCCCATATCCACTCGGGTATCGGCAAAGGTTGAAGTAACCCTCCCGTCTTTTGATGTTCAGCCTTTACTCACTGACAGACATTGCATACTGCTACGTACTCGGCAATATCCTTCTTCATACCTGTCCACCAGAAACTTTCCTTCAAGTCCAGATACATCTTAGTGTTGCCTGGGTGAATTGAGTATGGTGAATCGTGGGCTTCCTGAAGAATTAACTTCCTGACCTTTGGGTCAGTGGGCACATAGATACGATCCTCAAACCATAAAGTTTCATGCTCATCCTCACGAAAACCTTTAGCTTTTCCCTTACTCATCCTTTCCTTTATCTCCGCAATTTCCTTGTCCGTCTTTTGGGCTTCATGGATTATTTCGGTCAAAGTGGATTGAATATCTAGGGTGGTGACAAATCCTCTCGATACTATCTCTAGTCGAAGATCTCTGAGATTGTCGCCTAACTCATGAGGTAATCCTCCAGCTATGAGGGTGTTCACATAGCAGTTACGGCTCAAAGCATCTGCTACAACATTTGCCTTCCTTGGGTGATAATGCAATCACATGTCATCATCCTTGATCAATTCAATCCATCTCCTCTGCCTGAGGTTCAACTCCTTCTGCGTGAAAATGTACTTCAAGCTCTTATGATCTGTGTAAACATCACAACTGTTTCTGACAAGGAAATGTCTCCAGGTCTTGAGTGTGTTCACTACGGCTGCTAACTCTAAATTGTGTGTGGCGTAATTCATCTCGTGAGGTCGTAGCTGTCTGGAGGTATAAGCTACAACCTTTCCTTCCTGCATGAGCACTCCTCCGAGTCCTTGACGAGAAGTGTCACAATATAGCTAGTCATCCTTCTGTATGTCTGGCAAAATTAGCACTGGGGTTGTAACCAAACATTTCTCCAGCTCCTGAAAACTGGCTTCACAATCCTTTGTCCAAATGTACTTGGTTTCCTTCTTCAAAAACTCTGTCATGGGCTTAGCAATCTTGGAGAAATTCTCAATAAACCTCCGATAATAACCTGCAAGTCCGAGAAAACTGCGGATCTCCTTGACAGATGTGGGCGACTTCCATTTGGTGACTGTCTCAACCTTTGTGGGGTCGACTGCTATTCCTTCTTCTCCCGAAATAACATGTCCAAGGAATCCAACTTCCTTCAACCAAAATTCGCATTTGCTGAACTTGGCATATAACTGATGTTCCCGGAGTTTCTCTAGAAATAGACCCAAATATCCCTTGTGCTCTTCCTCGGTCTTGGAGAAAACTAGTATGTCATCGATGAACACCACAACAAACTTGTTCAGATATTCCATAAATGCCTTGTTCATCATGCTCATAAAATACGGAGGGGCATTAGTCAATCCAAAACCATTCTCAGAGTTCCATCCCTCTTATCTACCAAAAGAACTGGGGCTCCCCAAGGTGATGAGCTCCCTTCTCCAATAACTCATTAATTTGCTTCTTGATCTCTTCCAAATCATTCGGGGTCATCTAATAAGGTCTCTTGGATATTGGGGCTGTGCCGGGCAATAACTCAATCAAAAACTCAATGTCTCTGTCCGGTGGCATTCCTGGTAATTCTTCCAGAAACACATGGAGAAAATCTTGCACTATGGGCACTTCCTCCTGAACAACTCCCGTGAGGGAATTCACGTGATTCTTCATCGATGTGCGTCTAGATACATACTTGATTATCTTTTGCTCCGAGGTGGTGAGCAAAATCGTCTTGCGGGCACAATTGATATTGACTTCAAACTTCGTGAACCAGTCCATGCCTAAGATCATGTCCAATCCCTGGGATTCCAATACTATAAGGTCTGCGGGAAAATCATGATTTCCGATGCTGAGGGTCAAATGACAGCCTAAGCCTTCCGTCATCTCTTCTCCCGGGGAAGTGACCCGAAGAGGGCTTCTAAGGGTTCTAGTGGGAAACCCATACTTTTCCACAACTACCCTTGATATAAATAAATGCGTCACACCGGAATCAAATAGTAGCAATATTGGACGTGAATTTAATAAAAACTTACCAACCATAGTCTCTGGCTGATCATAGACGTCCTCCACATCGATGTGGTTCACGTGAGCATGGGGAAAAGGATTGGGCTTCTTTGCTGAGCTTCCATTACCATTGCCATTTCCATTTCCCTTCTTGGCCTTCAGACAATCGTTGGCATAGTGTGTCCTGTCTTTTGGCAGTTGAAACAAGTGATATGACTCAGATCCTTCTGAACCAGAGCGGGATGGTGCTAGTGGCCATTGCCTCCATTGCCAGACTTGAAGTTGTTGTTGTTGTTGTGGTGACTATTCCCATTCCCTCCATGGTTGTGTCCTCCATGGTTATGTCCTCCATGGGTGTGATGCGTGTGTCCTCCTGAGTATGGGGCAGAGCGGGGCTTCTGCTGAGCTCTGGAGTTGTACTTCCCTTGGCCATACTTCCGCTTGCGGCTATCAATCTATTGCTGCTTGCCTTCAAGTATTGTGGCCTTGTCTACCTGCTCCTGGTAGTTATTGAAAGGTAGCCACCATCAGCTGCATTCCCAGCTCATCGTTGAGTCCTTCAAGAAACTTCTCCTGCTTTGCGGCATCTGCGGCCACATCATCTGGGGCATAGCGGGATGACTTGTTGAACTCATCCACGTATTGCCCCATAGTACGATTTCCCTGGCGTAAGTTGCGGAACTCACGCTTCTTCAGACTCATTGCTCCAACTGAGACATGAGCGGTGCGAAAGGCCTCCTGAAACTGATCCCATGTAACGGTGGCCATGGGGTAAGTGGCGTTGTAGTTCTCCCACCATGATGCTACGGGTCCATCCAGTTGATGTGCGGCAAAACGCACCTTCTCAGCATCAATGCATCCAGCAGTAGCTGGCGCCCTTCCGATCTTGCGGAGCCAATCATCAGCTACAATCGGCTCGGTGCTGCTAGAGAACACCAGCGGATTCAGCCTTAAGAAACGGCCAGGTTGTCGACAGGGGGTTGATAACCCACAAGTATAGGGGATTGCAACAGTTTTCGATAAGTAAGAGTGTCGAACCCAACAAGGAGCTAAAGGTAGAACAAATATTCGCTCAAGTTCTATCGACCACCGATACAACTCTACGCACGCTTGACGTTCGCTTTACCTAGAACAAGTATGAAACTAGAAGTACTTTGTAGGTGTTGTTGGATAGGTTTGCAAGATAATAAAGAGTACGTAAATAAAAAGTAGGGGCTGTTTAGATAAAGAAACAATAAAGTAAATATAGCGAGCGTGGAAAAGTGGTGGTAGGAGTTGCGAAATTGCCCCTAAGCAATTGACTACTTTACTAGACCGATAGCAAGTATTACGTGGGAGAGGCCACTACTAGCATGTCATCCCTAACTTGGAATTCTATGCACTTCTGATTGGAACTATTAGCAAGCATCTGCAACTACTAATGTTCATTAAGGTAAAACCCAACCATAGCATTAAGGTATATTGGTCCCCCTTCAATCCCGTATGCATCAATTTCTATGCTAGGTTGAAGCTTCTGTCACTCTTGCCCTCCAATACATAGTCCTATCAACATACAACTAACCCTAGGGTGTGATCCACGCGCGCAATCATATGATGGGCACCAAAGGGCAGGAATATAACCACAAGCAAATTAAATCAATCATAGCAATTCATCAACCACCGATAGGACAACGAAAATCTACTCAGACATCATAGGATGGCAACACATCTTTGGATAATAATATGAAGCATAAAGCACCATGTTCAAGTAGAGGGTACAGCGGGTTGCGGGAGAGTGGACCGCTGTAGATAGAGGGGGAAAGGTGATGGAGTTGTTGGTGAAGATGGCGGAGGTGTTGGAGTAGATCGCGGTGATGATGATGATGGCCACGGCGGCGATCCGGCGCCACCGGAAGAGAAGGGGAGAGGGGGCCCCTTCGTCTTCTTTTTCCTTGACCTCCTCCCTAGATGGGAGAAGGTTTTCCCCTCTGGTCCTTGGCCTCCATGGCATGGGAGGGGCGAGAGCCCCTCCGAGATTGGATATGTCTCTCTGTCTCTCTCTGTTTCTGCCTTCTCAGGTTCTTCCCTTTCACCGTTTCTTATATTCCCGGAGATCCGTAACTCCGATTGGGCTTAAATTTTGACACGATCTCTATCCGGAAATTAGCTTTCTTGCGGCGAAAGAAGGGAACCAACCGCCTTACGGGGTGGCCACGAGGGGAAGGGGCGCGCCTGCCTCCCTGGGGCGCGCCTGCCTCCCTGGGGCGCGCCCCCTACCTCATGGGTCTCTCGAGCATCGTCTCGCATGGATTTTTCTTCCCAAAAATCATATATATTCCAAAAAAAATCTCCGTCAGTTTTTATTCCGTTTGGACTCCGTTTGATATGGATATTCTGCGAAACAAAAAACATGCAACAAACAGGAACTGGCACTGGGCACTGGATCAATATGTTAGTCCCAAAAATAGTATAAAAAGTTGCCAAAAAGTATATGAAAGTTGAATAATATTGGCATGGAACAATCAAAAATTATAGATACGACGGAGACGTATCAGGGGTGGTGGCGGCGGATTGTTGTTGTTGTTTCCTTGGTTCTGGATGAGCATTTGCATCAAGGCATTCTGCCTCTGTATCAGTTGGGTGAGGTCTGGCAGGAAAGTGAAACTGGGGTCACGTCTCGGAGGCCTCTGGTGTTTTTGAGTGGATGAGAAATTAGAATAGAGCAAGGGTCTAAATAGAAAATTAGCACTACCCATATGAATGCACAAACATTTTCACACCAATCATTTATTCAATCATCTCAAACATAGTTCAATCTTGGATTACAAATTCTCATGACTAATCAAAAATATCAGCCTAACTGATCGATGAAAAATAAAATAAAAACATGGCGGTCGATTAAATGTTCTCCTTAGATATCTCTGTGTCTTCTAGCGATGCGTCCTCTGGTGCGGCGTCCTCTGGCGGTGCATCTCCTCTTATTGCGTCCTTCGGCAGAGCTCTCCTCATAATCCTTATCAGTGCTCACAAGGGGTCCATCGTCTCCACTCACAAAGAGGTCTTCTCCCTGGTCCATCTTCTCCTCCAATGCGGCAACATAAGTCTCCAGGTCCCCGACTCTCTCCATGAAATCCTTGACTTCAAGCTCGTGCTCATAGTGGTCCTCGCGGGCTTTATCCTCCAGTTCTAGCTCATGGAAACTCAGCCTCTTGAACGTCTTCGAGCTTTCGCATGTCTGAACCTCCATAGTCCCGATGCAAGTCTCCAGTTTTTGGATATATGAGAGGATGGAGTCATCATCCATGGTGCACATCATACCTCCATAGTCCTGATGTAAGTCTGATGGGTCGAGCTCGGCCTTGTAATCTTCTTGAAGGTGTCCAAGTTCATGATGAGTAGACATGTCTCTCCCGAGGATCCAAGTGGGAGCGGTAAACTCTATGTCGATGGGCTCTCTAAAGCTTCTGAAAGTCCTCGCTGGAATGTGCACCATAATCCAATAGCGGGTGTTCGTCGGGAATGCATTGATCGGCTTCCTGGTGATGGCGGGAAGAGCAATCTTCAACTTCTTGACGATCTGAACCAGCTTCTTACCGAAAAGCATTGCCTCGTCTGGCTGGCAAAACTTCTGGAGCAGAACTGGGGTGTACTCGACGGCCATCTAGAATGTTGAAATTGGAGGGAAGTCAGAAATGAACAGGGGAGAATTACAGAATAATAAAGACATAAAATAAAACAGTTTCTTCCTATGGCTTTCCGATCCAAGGGGTTACATCCTACGGTCAGCGTGTGCTCTGAATACCATCTCTATAGCGACCTGGCCTGAAATTGGCCAAGTCTCTATGTATCGGTACCATCCCAAGATCATGCTGGCACACACAGTACATTGATGAAAATTTCAAAGTTCAATCACACCCGATTTATTACACGATTCTCATATAGTCTTTATTACACTAGAATAAATTCAGCCGGAGGCCAACTCATGAGAAAAACTAAATTTCTACGGAAGCATAGACGAGAAGCGAGTCCATCCGACTCCATAGGGCAATCACCAAGCGTGGATCGTAGCCTCACTCCTGATCAGAAAACTCCTCTACAACATGAGTCATTGCAGCCATGTAGGTCATCATATTGAATATGACGGAAAGTCATAGAGAAAGACAATAATAACAACGCTAATATTATATGCAATTTGGCTATGGGGCTCTAAGTTTAAGTTTTTGCGAAAAAGCTAATTTTTCCCTACAACAAAAGGACTTTTTTGAAATTACTACAAAATGTTGGTTGTTAATGAGATGGTTCCGCCAACCAGTGTCTCATACCCGAAATCATTATAACCCACCAATTTATTATGTTTGGTGTTGAGATTTCCGAAATACTCCAATTCCAAAGGCTTAGTTGTCCGTAACCGGGGACACGGCTAATCGATTAGATTTCACTCTATAGAGTCTTGTGGACATTACCTGCAAGAATCATTCCCTCCATTATGTCCTCGCAGTGCCTGGTGTTTGAAGACGAGACGAACAAAACAAGGTCTTCTGTAGATATCCTCTGGGCCACTACAGGTGCCCATCCATGTCCTACCGTTCTTCTACATCTGTTGGCACCGTCCGTCCAGAGTCACGCCTAGGGTCTACCAAGCCAAAGCCCATAATGGCTTGCGGCTGCACATGTAAGCTCCTAGTCAAGGTATATCCTTCCGTCTCTTCATGGCTGGGTGAAGTTTTCCGCAGGATGTCATGGCGCTTCTCCATGCATCTCGGCCATCCGCTGGTTTCTCCAGGGTGCCCATCAACCTTCCTCCACCCAGTAGTGAATTTTTGAAGTCCATCTTGAGCATATTGAATTCATGGGGTTGTCATCATCTTGACTCTCACATCTCCCATATGAAGAACTCAACCAACCCCATCTAAGAGCATATCATAAACTCTACAACGTCCCGGGCCAGGGTAACATAGGGATTTGGGCCATCCTACCACATGATACTACTCAAGATTTGATTCAATTCTCCTACTGCATGCATGGTGGGGAGGTAAACTACTAATGCAATAAAACTTGGGTGTAAAATTTCATGATCAAAACTTGCCTTACTAACAATCTTCAAATGCTAAAGACTCCAAGTAGCAAGCCTCGCACTCCGGAAATTCTACCAAGTCAAACATAGCACAAATAAGTATAACATCATACAAAATTCTAACATAAAAGCAAGTAAAATTTATTAACACACAAGCATACACACAAAGAAATCCAACAATAAAGCCAACGAAAATCACAAGAAACAAAACAAGGCTTTACTATAAGAGAAACAACTATAATAATAGCTTCCTACTATTAAAACTTTCTTTTACAGAACAAAAACAAGATTTTTATTAAGTAACAGAAAATAAAATAACAAATACATTTTATTGAAAAAGAATCGCATTAAAAGCTATTATAAAACTCTAATTATGCCTAAAACATAACTAATCTGACTCTAAATAAAACAACAGGAAAATAAATTTAATAAACAAACAAATACATTTTATTGAAAAAGAATCGCATTGAAATAAAATAAAACATTTGATTTTTCTCTAAATAAAAGTTCACCTTCTAACTCTACAAGAACTAATCTGACTAAAAATAAAACAACAGGAAAATAAATAAATTTTAAAGTAACTAAAACAACATAAAACATAAGCAAAGTTAAAGAAACTAAAACAACGTTGATTTCATGTAAAAATAATTTTAATAAAATCTAAAAGTACCCAAATTAATCCTACTGCTAGGCAATGGCAAAACAAAGTAGTGGCAAAAATAAACACTAAAAAATTAATCCTAGCTCATTTTATAGCAGAAATACTAATCTAAGTAAAACCCATATAAAACAGTTTTTATAAACAAAAACATAGCCGAAACTATTTTATACCGAAACTATAGGAATTTTTCAAAATAGGAAAAAAAGAATCACTTTGAACTTATAAATAACCTAAGAGTTATTGATTTTGCAAAAAACGGAACTATTCTGTTTTAGAAACAAAAATGAAAAATGGCGCTAACTCGTCCTAGGGTGTGCGATCTGGAACCAAACAACACTCAGGCCCAGAATAATCTAAACGTATACGAGCTTAACAAATAGACCGACCGGTTCGATCTAACCTAACTAAACCGTAGATAAACTAAAGGAAAACCGATCGGACAGTGGCGGGAGGTCTGGTGGCTTACGGCGGCAGTGACGATGGCGAGGCGGCTCGTCGTCCAGGTGGCGTCGGTTCTGGTGATCGGGGAGGAAGGAGGAGTGGTCGGGGCGGTGCGGCGGAGTTGTCCAGGGTCAGTGGAGGAGTTGATGGAGCTCGAAGATGACGCAGACGTCGAGGGCGGGCGGCAGACGAGCTCGGGGTCGACGCTCCGGTGGGTCCTGGGCAGCAAGGTGATGTCAGAAAGGTATGGAGGGAGAGGGGGTTTGGATGGCAGAGCTGGAAGGCTGCAGAGTGGCTCACCGGCGGCGGGCGCGACGATGAGGTGTGGCGGTAGCAGCGAGTTCGGGTTCGAGATGGCGGCGGATGTGGTGGGTTTTGCGAGGGGGTTTAGGGGGGCGTCGAGGGAGGATACCGAGGGGAATTTATAGGACATGTTTCTTGGAGGGAAGGGCGACTCGAAGCACGATCTCGGGAAGATCGCGACGACAAGCGTGCTCTGTCCATGCTCTAGCCTGGCGAGGCATGGAGGAGGGGAAAGAAAGGGGTGGGCCTGGTGCATCACTGAGATAGGGAGAGAGGATAGCGAGCGGGCTACCGAGGGAAGGTGGGTTCTGGTGCGGGCGCGCTGGGGCAGGCCGCCTGGCTCGCAGGTGGGCCGCGACTCGGTGCTGGCTGGGCCGGCTGGATGGGCTGGCGCGTGAGGTCTTTTTTTTGGAAATAAGACAGAGAGAAAAAATAAATATAGAGAAATAAAATATACTTATATATAGGACACATATATATATATAAATTCTCATAAAAACATAACCTATAAGATGAACATTTTTCCAGACACAAAAACCAAACTTTATAAAAACTTTTTTGAAGATTCCAAATAAAACTCAATTTGAATTCAAAATTTTTTGGCATTAATTTCTTCTGACATTTTGGAGTGTCATGTTAGCTCCTCTCATTCTTTTGTACAAATATTTGTCAGGTATTTTTGAAATGAATTTCAAATGCCAATTTGAATCCAAATTCAAACAAATCTCAAATGCCCCTGAATATTTCCAAATGCCACACAATTCAAACAAAATGCATAGATGCTTAGCTAATAATTGTAAAACATTCCAAATTAAAGATTTGAGATGTTACAGACAAACCACGAATTCCCCAGCCACGGACCTGTTGGACGGCCAAGGAATTAGGCTAATGGTACATAAGATATGATTCAGGTCAAACCTGAACACGCTAAAATAAAAAAAGCACACCTCCAGATCACATTCAGTGAATGAAATAAATATACTACCCAAAGAAGCCCGTAGAGTAGAATATTTGGAGTTACATCTTCTAAAAAATAAAGGGGAAAACAGGAACGGATTGTTTTTCAACACCTATTAGCCTACCTTGACGAAAATAATTACCTGAATCATGGGTGGCATCGAGGTGCTGAGGCGATGGTGACATCCAGATCATGGCGTCCACGTGACGGTGATGTCATTAAGGAGACCTCATCAGCACGTGGAATGGAGCGGAAGTGGCGGCATCCTGGCGGTGGATGTCAAGCGAGTGGTGCACGCCTCATATGAGGTCCTGGTCGTGATGGAGAAGCACCCGAATATTTATTTTCCATCATCTTGAATGTATGTACACAATCCGTACAATATGGTCAACTCAAATCTTTAATCTTAATTGTTGAATGTGTGCATTGAAATAACTGGTCGAAGTGGTTTTTAAACCCTGGTAACAAGTTTTGCTTTGGCTGGTTTCAGTTTTATGAAGTGTACACAAGGCTGCTTTTCAGTTAAGTGAAACGTGAAAATCAAATGTGAAGAATCACTGCACTGAAAAAACAAGGTTAACATGAACGAAAGAAAGCAGAGATGGCAGACCTCCGGCCCTGCGGCTACGTGTTTGGAGGTGGTGCGTCCCCTGACTATGCCCGACGACAGGCAAGGCGTTGTAGGGGGCGTCCCCGAGGGCCGGCTAGGCGGTGTAGGAGGTGGCTTCCCCGACGGATAGTTGTACGAAGATGCGCCGTCCCCGCCGGCCAGCCAGGCGGTGTAGGGAGGCGTCGTCGCCCACGGCCGAGGCGAGATGATGGGTTGGAGCGACATGGAGATGTGAGGGGCGGCTTCCTTCAAGGTGCGGCGAGTGGAGGGGATGGGGGCGGCATCCTTCAAGGTGCGGCGATTTGAGGCGATGGGGCGAGGTTCTAAGGGTGTGTTTGGTTGGGGAACCAACTGTCATGAAATGGAGTGTTTCCATTCTAGAGGAATGGGTCCGTTCCATTCCTGTGTTTGGTAGGAGCAAAAGAGCAGAACGGTTTGGTTTCGTTCCGCTGTTTGGTTGGAAGAACGGAATGAAAAATGAAATGAGATAAATTCAAAATTTCGGCAACATTTCATTTGTATTTTCAAGAAAGACAACATAACAATATATATTGACAATCTTAACATATAAATGACAACACATATTACACAGGTTTCAACAATACATATAACATAGGTTTGCCAAAAGCAATCAAAGTGCAATAGGGCCATACATGTCAAGTTCACATACTTGACAGCCACATATGTCAAGTTCACATACCAAATCTCCAAAAGCAATCAAAGTGCACTACAGCCAATTGTTGCTCCACACTAGGATGTGGGCTGTCTTCTAGCAACTCACGATCCCTCATTATGCGACACAAATTAAAATACACAACTCTTTCAAACCTTAACATGTTTTTGCACAACACATCACTTTGCCATATTTTTTGGTTTAGATAATCAAATCTGATTCGATCTCTTTCATGCATTGGCCCATAGGTAATGTGTGGTCTTCTTTTCCTTATTACAGCCCAAACAATGACTGCCATTGCAGCTAGTGCAACAAAACAACAGCTCCCCTAACCATCTTTTCTTTTGTTCATATTCTTGACCATCTACAAGTGATGCATAGTATCAAAAATATGGCTATGAATGATGCATACATCAACATATATATTGCTAAAATACACTGGAAATCATGTATTTTGGTACAAATAGGAAAACAGACCACTGATTTTAACACCATAAAGTAACAGAAGTGAAACAAAAACAACCATGAATCATCACAATAACCACTCCATCTCTCTCTATCACTCTCGTTTAGGCATATCCATGACCAGCAGCAAAATATACAAGGGGAAGCGATTGATGTTTGTACCTAGAGATTGGGATGGTGTTCTGGGCCTCTGCTGCCACTGTCAGCCTGCTAGAAGCCGCCGCCCCGCTGCTATTCCTCTGCAAGCCGCCACAACTACAGATCCAAATGAAGCTCCCTTTGTTCTGCTGCAAATCATGAGAGGAAAGAGAGGAGTTAGCGGGCAACGCAGAAAGGAGGGAGTTGGTCGGCGGGGAAGGGATGATTTGGCCGGCGGGGAAGGAAGGAATCGGCCGGCGGGGCTAGATCCATGGACGGGGAGAGAGGAGGGAGAGGTGGCGCACCTGGAGGGAGAGTGAGGCGATAGGGCTGTGAGGGCTGCGAGCGAGCGAGGGGTGAGCGGTTCCGCATGGACTGGCTGTTTTCGAGGTCTCACCTCGTTCCGCATCTGGGCCGAATATTCGGTCCGCGGGAACGAGTGGGTTCCGATCCACATGTCCAACTGAACGCGAAAACGAGACCTAGGAATGGGTCGGACCCATGCCATTCCAGTCTGTGACCTCAACCAAACACACCCTAAAGTTTCGATGGATCGAGGCGATTGGGAGCGGAGTGATGGTGCGGCAGTTCCTTTCCTCTCGTGTGTGGCAGTTCCTTCCTTTTTTAGGTGGGCAGTTTCCTTCCTTTCGTGCCCAAGGAAAGGGATCATTAGGAAGGGAAAAATTGTTTAGCGCTAAACGTGTTTAGTCGCTCACCATTAGGACAATATGGACTATTGGATTAACGTGAATGGATGCTGAGATTGGATGGCCGAGATTTGTTGGATCTGCCTCGTTGGGTCTTTTTATATTGGTATATAGATGTTAAGAAACCTAAAGATAAAATAAAAGCCACTAAGCACATGTTGAATAAACATGTAAAGAAAATAACAAGTTTGAAGCAAAACATGTACGGTTGATCTATGGATGATGGATGCTATGGATAATGGCCCTAATATGGGTGCTGAGGGTGTTGCTCTCTATCCACAAATGTGAGAGTGATATTCTATCCGTGTTTCCATCAATGAACAACCTAACCGTAAACTTCAAATATTTCACTGTAGGGTGAAACGGCCTGTTCATGTTAACATTAAAGTTAGAGTTCTTCCATATCGGGCCATGCTTGCTGATGGCACCGAGGAACAAATGGATCGGCAGGACTTTTTAAAAAAAAACCCACCCATATATTAATTAAATTGGAATGCTAATATAATCGTTCATTACAGTATCTACCACACAGGCCCTAACGCTATTAATAAGAACACCATCAGACCTATTATTAAAACTAAACTTACCTATCTCGTGCGCCACCTTATTAGCTTTCCTACTAATCTTGGAGATCTTCACATTCGCCAGCATCTTAGAAATACTGAATGTTTCCTTGTTTAGGTCAACAAGGGGAGATCTGTCAAAACTGTCCTTTTCTAAAACACCAGCCACAAAAGAACAGTCAGATTCTAGAATGATGGGTTTGTGAAGGGTGATACCGATATACAATCCGGAGATTGTTGCTCTAAGTTCCGCTTCTTCAACGCTATAGTAGGTTCCAATATAATCCCGAGAGGAAATGACTACTTCTCTAGTATGATTCCTGACAACCACCCCCACACTTGCGGAGTTGATTGCCTCCACAAACTTGCATCGACGTTAGTCTTGAAAAACTCCGCGTTGGGAGGTTGCCAACTAACACTTATCTCCACATTATTCGAATCCCGAATGCCCTCTCCCAATTCCTTGCCTTTGTTACTTATCTATCCCTGCCTTTTTGTGTGACAAGATGAAAAGGAAGCCCAGTAATTATGTACAAAATTCACAGAGGCTGAGATGAATTCTTTACCTTTAGCAAAATCAAATCATTCCTCAAATGCCAGGCTCTCCATAACGTGAATATAGTTTGCTCACGCGCTGTCGGACTTAATTGAAGTAGTAAAATAAGAAACCAATCTGGCCCTATATTTTTAAAAAGCACTTCAGCAGGCAAATTCCACACCTTTATCAAAGCCAAATGAGTGCACGTGCCTTTGGGAAACTCACCAATGCATGAAAAGTGCATTCATCTTCGACACCACAAATTGTGCATGTTCTGAGGATAGCTTGATGGTGTTTAACCCTGTTAACTTGAACTGCCAAACTATTAGAAGACACTCGCCAAGCAAATATTCTAATCTTCTAAGGGGCATTAGCTTTCCAGATAATATTCCAGATCCTCCTTTCCCCATTAACTGCTACACTAGAATTTCCCAGACTAACCTTCGAGTCCATGTGGTTCAGAGCAAGCCTTTACACACTCTTAACTGAAAACATGCCACTTTTCACATGATGCCAGGCAATAGAATCTCCCACACCCAAATTCAGCATGCACAACTTTAAAATTTCTTTTGCATCATCAGGGTGATGTAGGTGCCTGATCAGATTCTCATCCCACCTCCTAGTATCTGACCTGAATAACTCGGACACCCATTTGATCCTTGTTCTGTTTTTCTTGGCAGTAATCTTCAGGCCAAACTCCCTAGGAATCCAATTGTCTCTCCATATGTTTATACTGGTCCCATCAACAACTCACCAGATTACACCCTGTTTCAATAATTCCAGGCCATGCATAATACCTTGCCACGGAAGCGATGAAGATTGCGGGAAGACGGTATCAATAAGATGTCCATGCGGATAATACTTTGCTTTCATCACCTTTGCACACGAAGAGTCCGGAAAAACCAATAAATGCCATGCCTGTTTGGCCAAAAGTGCTTGATTAAATAACATGAGATCACGAAATCCCATACCCCCTTCACCTTTTGGTCTTGCCATCTTATCCCAAGCCAACCAATGAGTTCTCCTTCTATTCTCCTCATCACCACACCAAAAATCCCGAATAATCTGTGGCAACTCATCACAGAGGGACACAGAAAATTTAAAAATACTCATGGCATAGACCGGAATGGCCTGAATAACCGATTTGATTTGTATGTCCTTTTGACCCCCATGATAACCCACAAGTATAGGGGATCGCAACAATTTTCGAGGGTAGAGTATTCAACCCAAATTTATAGATTTGACACAACGGGAGCCAAAGAATATTTGAAGGTATTAGCAACTGAGTTGTCAATTCAACCACACCTGGAGATTAATTATCTGCAGTAACATGATCAGTAGCAAAGTAATATGATAGTAGTGACAACAATAATAGTAACAGTAACAGTGATAGCGGTAATTTTGTAGCAAGTGTAACGGTAACGATAGCAGTAGCAACTTAGCAAGAACAATATAAGAAAAATTCGTAGGCATTGGATCGGTGACTTGTTGGATGATATTCATCATGAGATAGTTATAATCTAGGGCGATACGGCACTAGCTCCAGTTCATCAATATAATGTAGGCATGTATTCCGTAAATAGTCATACGTGCTTATGGAAAGAACTTGCATGACATCATGGTAGTTCTGCTGAAAACAAGGTCAATCCGGGGTTAGTTTCATTCAAATCATGCAAATTAGAGTCCAAAACAAGAGGAAAAGCGTTAGGAAAAGTAGATACGTTGGATACGTATCAACTCCCCCAAGCTTAAACCTTTGCTTGTCCTCAAGCAATTCAGTTGAAACTGAAAGTGAGAAAGAAAAACTTTTACAAACTCTTTTGCTCTTGTTTGCATAAATAAGCTTAAACAACACCCAGGTTTTCAGCCAACATTGTAACTAACCATGCCGACAATAACTCTTAAAAATTAAATTAACTCATATCAATGACATAATCACCTACCGAGCAATAATAAGATATCTCAAACAGCAACATGTTGTCAAAACAACCATGATATAATATGACAATAATGGTATCTCGGTAGCCCTTTCTGAGACCGCAAAACATAAATGCAAAGCACCTCCAAAGTTCAAGCAGCGACTAAACATTGTAATTCATGGTAGAAAAGATCCAGTCATGATGCACCCAACATTAGCTACATAAAATGCATAAGTCATGACAACGGTGCTATCAGGTTCTGGCGCTTATTTTAGAAGGTGATGACACAACATAAAAGTAAATAGATAGTCCCTTTGTCAGGACCCCGATTCTAGGTCACACTGATCTAGCCTGTAACACCTCATATCACTTTGCGGCCTCACGCACGGTATTCCCACGGGTGTCGCCTTACCTTGGCCCGGGACCGTTTGCGCCTTTTGGCTCACGTATATGATAGTGTCACTATAGCATCCATATGAGAAAGAACCCGGGCCGACATGACTAGTCGTGAACCCAAAGTGGCACTAACTTACGGGGACAGGCGTACATGAATCAACATCGAGCATGTCGGTCATCAGCGTGTGAATCCGGGCTATAGCAACTGGGCTAACAGGACTCCAGGAACCCGAGCTGTAGCAGGCTAGCAGGACTCCGGAAGTCACTGCATGACATTTCCCCGAAGGGACAGACACAGGAACGAAGTGAATCACATGCCAGCCAGTCTAAGTGTTCCGGAGCAGTAGTACTGGGCTAGCAGGACTCGGGTAAACCGGGCTGTAGCAGACTACCAAGGCTCAGTGGAAGCACCATACTACATTTCCCCATAAGAGAGGCTACCAAGGATAAACAACTAGGTTGTCGGATCCCACACATACCAAGCATTTCAATCATACACACAATATGCTTGATATGTGCAAATACAACATGGCATCACAACAAGACTCTATGACTCACAGTATTTATTCATTAGGCTCCAAGGAGCAAGATATTACAAACATGGGTCTCATGACCCAACAATCATAGCATACAAATCAAAGCACATGCGGAAGCTTAACATGTCTGAGTACAGACATCTACAAATGAAAAAGGCTAAGAAGCCTGACTATCTACCAGATCCTGCCGAGGGACAAGATCGTAGATGAGGTATCAAGCTAAACGTTGAAGTCCACACGGAACTACTAGCGAGACTGACGTCTCTCTGCAAAACATAAATTAAGCAAACGTGAGTACAAATGTACCCAGCAAGACTTACATCAGAACTAGCTACATATGCATCGGCATCAACAAAGGGATGGTGGGGTTTAACTGCAGCAAGCCAGCTTTGACTCAGTGGCTAACCTGAACTACGACTACAAGCAACCCTTTTGAGGTGGCGCACATGAGTCCACATATTCACCAATCAATACACCACTATGGAACCGCTTCCGTCTACCTACGAGAACGCCATCCATAGGACTCACGCTTATCTTGTGCATTTTAGAGTATCCACTTCCACTTGTCTATGAACTGTTATAGGCAACCCAGAAGTCCTTTACCGCGGACACGGCTATTCGAATAGATCATTTATAACCCTACAGGGGTGTACTTCTTCACACATGTTTCCACCACTTAGCGTCTGCACACGACATGTGCTCGGCAGACTTCAAGCGAAAGCCGATGTGGGTGTAGACCACGACCTAACTAACCACACAAGTCTCTAGTCCAGGTTTATCGCCTATTCGGGTTCCATCCGCGAGGAGATCCGGCCAGAGTTTCGCTCACATCCCCAAACGATGTGCGCAGGGTTCCCGAGACACCAAACGGGCGCCCGGTACACCGTGCCACGGTGTATCTACCGCATCATAGCCCACCCCTAGGGTCAGCGCTACACACGGCCGCCAACACATATCCTACAAACACTAGAAACTAGTTGCAACTCCTGGATAGAGAACAGGGGCGGTTATAATAAGTCGAGCGGGGTCATATTTCAGGGCCCAATGTGTGGTAGTAGTTGTTCATGGATCACAAACACAGAACTCAGTTCCTGAGGACGGTTTTAATTAGACAACCCACCATGTACTCCTACATGGCCTCTCACCGCTACCTTTTCCAAATCGTGTTCACACATTTAGCTCACACACAGTAGGACATGTTCATCACCATTCCAATTCATTCCCGATGAATCAGACCCGACTCAACTCTAAGCAGTAACAGGCATGACAAACAAGTATGAATGAGTAGGAAAATCAGGGCTCAAACAACTCCTACTCATGCTAGTGGGTTTCATCTATTTACTGTGGCAATGACAGGTCATGCAGAGGAAAAGGGGTTCAGCTACCGCAACATGAAACAGTTGAATCGTTGTTGTCCTAATGTAGTAAAAGAGAGCAGGAGCGAGAGAGTGGGATTATATCGGAATGAACAAGGGGGTTTTGCTTGCCTGGCACTTCTGAAGATAGTATAACTCTTCATCGGTGTCATCGAACTCGTCGTTGAAACACGTCTACTGAGAGGGGACAATTACCGGCAAGGAACATAAACAACATTCAATTAATGCAATGCACAAACGAATGAATGATATGTAATATCTAGCCAATATCTAGCCAATTTAATTGAAGTGGAACTCAACAAGATCAAATTCCAACTCCAAATGTTATTTCATAAATTGCCCTAATCATCATTTGTCCTATTCAGTGAGGTTAACTTGTTCAAACATGCATGATCATGGCATAAACAGATTCTTCATATTTTTCTGATAATTTTTCATATATAACTTGTTTCATTTGGAGTTATGGTTGAATTTCTATGGCTTTTAGAAGTTCATACTATTTTCTAGAATTTTCTGGTTATTAATAAATCCAGAAAATGTAATACTGCATCAGCATTAGGTCATGCTGACGTCAGCAGGTCAACAGGCGCCGTCCAGGTTAATTAGTGTTAAATTAGTATTAACAAAAAGTGTCAGGGTGGTGGCCCATGCTTCAATGACACATGGGGAAGGTCAAACCGGGGTCAACCCGGGCCAACGGGGTCAAACCTACCGGCGACTCGACGCCGGCGAACCCCGAGACGGCGGCGCGGCTCGGAAAACGCCCACAGGGCACGGACGAGGCCGTTCTTTGGCTTGTTGGAGAGCTCTTGCAGGCGCGCGTCGAGTGGTGGTGGAGGCCGGGCCTATGGCGGCCGGAGCGGACGACGGCGAGCTCCAAGGCGGCGGCCGGAGTTCGGCCGATGACGGGTTCGGCGCTACGGTGTGCAAACGAGCGCAGCGTGGCGCTGGGAAGACTCTACGCGCGGTGGTGAGCATGTTGGGCGCACGCCCAGGACCAAATGGTCACCGGAGCGTCACCGGCGACGAGCGTAGGCGGCAGAGCGTGCGGGTGAACACGGTGCAGCAGCTACGGCGTGCGAGAGAGGGAGCGGAGAAGGGGAGCAGGGGAAGGAGCTCACTACGGTTGCGACAAGGCGAACGGCGAGCTCGGGGAGGGGCTGGAGCAAGCGGGGCGGCGATGACGATCTCGGCGGACCAAGGTTGAAGAAGGCGGCATGGTCGGCATTCGAGGACGTCCGGCGGGGCGTGGCTCGGTGAGGGGGTCGAGGACGATATTGCAGAGCTTTTGGGTGCGTCGATGAGGCGTGGGGTGGCCGGTGGCCGCGGCAGAGCACGGCGGTGCCCTCTGGTGCGCTCGGGAAGAGAGGGCGAGGGAGCCAAAGGAGGGGAGGAGCTGCGGGTGTGAGAGAGAGGTCAGGGGGCGCGTGGCGTTGTCTGGAGCCGTCCAGGGCGTCGACAGAAGCAGGAGGTGGCTCGGGCGCGTGGACGCGCGCGTCGAGCACGTGACTCTCGTCCTTCTGGCGAGAGGAGGGAGATGACTGGCATTGGCCAGCTAGACTGGGCCTTGTTTGGCCAGGCCAGGTGGGCGCCAGGTTAGTTTCCTTTCTCTCTCTCTTTTCTGTTTTCTATTTATTCTTCTTTGTTTTGATTTAGTAAAATACTAAACCATTTTATAAAATCCTGGAAATAATTAGGGGTGCTGCCTGAATTATTCCAGTGACCCATAACAACTTCCAACATTTTTGGAGCACCTAAAATATATATAGCATTTAAATAGCTCCAATTCAAATATGTTTGAATTAATTCAAAGCCCAAATATGTCTTGCAAAAATGTAAACCATTTTTGGTAGATGCATCCACCTCAATCCAGAAATGTTGAACATTTTTAGAGGGCATTTTGAGTTCAATGAAAAAGATTTTATTTTGACCCTAGTTGAATTCATTTGGTGCTAGGGTTAAAGCATCCCCATTTCAAGATTAATTGAAATTGAAAATGATGCATGGATGCAATGCCACTAATTACAAGAATATTTCTAGGGCTATGACACCCTTCGCAGAGGGAAGTAGTGATTTGCAGAGGTGCGAGAGCTCATGTTTTTAAAACAGAGGTAAATGATATTTTGAGACATGCACCCTTCTTATTTACTTCAGAACCATCAGTTATCAATATCTTCCATTCTAAGCTTGTTAGTGGTGGTTCCCAAGCGATAAAAGTAAAGGTTTTGACTCCATTGGGAGTTTTTGTTTGCTTATTTAAGAGATGAACTCTTTTTCATGTTTGCAGTTTGGGACTGGGCATCCCTATTACCGCCCTTTTCTCATACGATGGCGAGTGAATAAACACTAGGCCTGAGAATAACTCGCTTAGCTTGGAAGATACCGACCACCTCTTGTCGTTCCATGAATGATCCATGCACAAAAAAAGGATGTTTATTAGAAGTTTTTAGAGGTGGCACATGCAAATTTACTTAGGACGACAGGGTAATACCTCATATAGGTATGTATGGTGGACTCATCTGGAATAACTTTGGAGTTCAAGGTTTTTGATGTACAAGCATAATTCCTGTAAGTGCATCTAGTGCCACCCCTAGTTGGTTTTGGAATACTGACGACAAACCTAGTTGAGGGACTAATGTGTTTGTGAGAATTGCAGGATAACACAGGTAGAAGTCCCACATTGATTCGGTTTTCCTACCAGAGATGACCCCTAAAAATGTATGAAGACATTGAAGTCAAAGGTGGTATATGAAGATATTCACATTGAAGACTATGACAAGAGAAGACACCACATGAAGCCTATGGAGCTCGAAGACTTAGATCTTTCGTAGTTCTCTTTCTTCCGTGTTGAGTCATAGGAACCACCGTACTGTTAAGTGGGGTCCAAGAGAACCAGTCAGAATGACTGAAGTGATGCTTAAACAAAACCTATGTCTTCGAGTGAAGACTTTGAGAGCGAATCTTGTCCAAAGTCGGGCAAGTCAGCTTTGCTTGAAGCCCAAGTAAAGTTGCCGTGTGAGTTTGAAATCTGACCGTTGGAACACGTGTCAGTTCCTTAGCGACCCAGGGTCATTTCGGACAAATCAGGTCGAGTTGCCAAGTGGCTATAAATAGCCCACCCCCTACAACCATAAACAGTTGGCTGCTCAGATTCAGAGTACGGCTTTTGTCGTTTGAGAGCAACCCACCTCGAAGACTTTGAGAGAGAATTCCTTGCGAGGATAAAGCCCTAACCACCCAGAGCCAAAGAGAATTAGGCATCGTCACTTAAGTCTTCTTGTCTATGTGATCTAAAGACTTATTACACTTGAGGACTGTGCATCCTCCAGCCGGTTAGGCGCCGCGTTCTGAGCATCCAAGAGACACTATGGATTGCCGGTGAACGAAGTCTGTGATGGTTTGGGAGTCTACCTTGAAGACTTACCAGAGTGATTGGGCGAGGTCTGTGTGACCTTAGCTCAAGGGGAATACGGTGGGGACTGGGTGTCCGAGCTGCGTGTTCAGGACTGGGTGTCTGGGACTGTGTGTCCTAAGGTTTAAATACCTAGCCGCCCTAACCAGACGTATAGTTATCACAGCAACTGGAACTGGTCCAACAAATCATTGTCTTCAGCGAGTCACTGGTTTCATCTTCCCTTCCCTTTACTTACTGTTACTCCTTGTGAAGTCATTGTATGTTCGCACTATCTTTTGTCTTCACTGAGTGACTGCGTGTTCTGTGTGGCTTCACAATAGCTTCCTACCTAATCCTTACTACATTGCTGCTATTAGTCATTGTGCTTTCACTCTATTGAATACTTGACTATGGCTTGCCTAGTGTAGTCTACCTTCCGTTGCAGGGTAATAGGTTTATTTCTATCGTTTCTCTTCATAACTTCCACGTTTTGAAGACTTTCATAAAAATCGCCTATTCACCCCCCCTCTAGTCGATATAACGCACTTTCAATTGGTATCAGAGCAAGGTGCTCCCTTGTTCTGTGTGATTCGGTTTAACCACCTGGAGTTTTAGCTATGTCGACTTCAGGGATAATTAAAGTCTCCGCTGCGTGCCCCGTCTTCGATGGAACTGAATATCCCTACTGGAAGAATAAGATGCGCATGCATCTTGAAGCCATTGACGTCGACCTATGGTATGTCGTCAAGAACGGCGTTCCCAAGGCTAGAGAAGGTGTCACTGCTGCTGATGTCAAGAAGTTCGTTCAATTGGACTCTACTGCCAAGAATATCATCTGTGGTCATCTGACCAAAGGACAGTATGGCCGTGTGAGTGCTTTGGAAACATCTAAGCTGGCCTGGGACTGGCTCTCCAAGGTCAATGAAGGCGTATCAACCCAGAGAGATCAGAGAATCAGTGTCCTTTGCAACCTCTTCAACCGCTTCAAGCGAAATGACAATGAGAATGTCCAGCTCACATTTGACCGACTCGCTGACATCACAAATGAGCTTCAAGCCCTCGGCGCTACTGAAATCACCAAACATGAAGTCGTCAAGACACTACTGAGATCACTTGATAGTTCGTTTGACACCCTAGCCCTGATGATTCAAGAACGTCCTGATTTCAAGACACTCAATCCGTCTGACACACTTGAGAGGCTCAACACACATGAGTTTCAGCGTTCTGAGAAAAGAGATATCTACGGTCCAAACTATGGGCGAACTCGTGCCTTGAAGGCAAAAGCTATCTCCTCATCTGAAGAAGAATCTGACAGCAGTTCGGATGATCCTGAAGACATTGGAAGGGAACTTGCTATGCTTGTGAAGAAGTTCCAAAAATTCACCAAGAAGAAAGGTTTCAGAAAGTCTTCCCGATCAAGCTCAAGGAATGATGAAGCTTCTGCCCACGACTACAAGAAGAAAACATGTCACAAGTGCAAAAAACCTGGCCACTTCATCTCTGAGGGTCCACAGTGGGACAATGAGAACAAAAAGAAGAAGAGCAAGGAATATGACTCTGACGACAAGAAGAAGAAGAAATACTCAAAGTCTTCTTCCAAGTCTTCCTCAAAGTCTTCATCACACAAGAAGAGCTCATCTGGCCAGGCACGTGCGTTTGTTGGCAAGGAAATGGATTCAGAGGAGGAGTCCGCTTCTGAGGAGGCGGAGGTGGAGTCTGAGGAGGAGTCCGATTCAGGCGTCGCAAGTCTAGCTACAGCATACGTTGCCAAGTCCATCTTCAACACTGAAGACAATGACTTCATCACCGACACCGATGCAAATGACAAGGACTACTCCGCTTCTACCTACTGCTTCATGGCACGCGGTGCCAAGGTAAACACATGCACTACTCACTATCAAACATCTAGTGACGATGACTCTGATTGTGGTTCAAAACCCAGCTACAAAACACTTGCTAAAATTGCAACTGAACAATAGAAAGCTATGGAACATATTCAAAAACTGTTAGACAGAAGCGATGATCTGTTAGGTGCTGAAATGACTCGATCTGAATCCTTAATTGAAGACATAAAAAATCTTCACGTTAAGTATGAGGAACTTGAAAGTCGTCATGAAACTCTCTCAACAACTCATGAAAAGCTTTCCTATGATTATCTTCATAGGAAGCAAGATCTTGAGAAATTGAGAGCGGCTCATGAAGATCTTCAAAAGGAAAACGAGTCACTTCACGCCGAACATATCAGCTCCGCTCAGGAAGGATTTGAACCACCATGTCTTAAATGCATTGAGCGTGATAATGCTACTACTGTTGCTGAATATTCTACTGCTGCTACTGTTGCAATATCTTCAACTGTTGATGTGGGAACTAACCCCTCCGCTGAGGATTCCACTGCTATTACTGATGAGAATGCTAGGTTGAAGACATTGCTTGAAACAGGGATGTACAAAAGTCTTAAAGGGCATCAGACACTATGTGATGTCCTCAAAAAGCAGATTTTGAACCGAAACCCGAGGAAAGAGGGTGTTGGGTTCGTAAGGAAAATGAATGCTGATGGCTCTTACTGGAAACCTGAGCAGTACCCCAAAACCACATGGGTTGATGCAAAGGAATTTTCAGCAAATCCATCCACTCTATCTGGGTTCACTTGTGCTAACCCCATTGTCATTGATGAATCCTTTGATGCAAACTATAAACTGTTTAAGAATCAGAATGGTGAAGTGTTTGCCAGGTACATTGGTACTAACTGCAGGAATGGACCGCCTATGAAGAAGATCTGGGTTCCGAAAAGGTGTCTGGAGAATCTTCCTGTGAATGTCATCATGACACCTCACGTGAAGAAGACAAACCTCAGACCAAAGGCTTCATACGGTCCAAAGGCTTCATACAGACAGAGGACTCACCTGAGTCGCACTAACGCAAATGTTTTGCAGGGAAACCATACTCAGGCATATGAATATGAGAGCGGTTCATCAAACCGCCATGTTCATAAGACGAAGAACTATTTTGCTTATTCTTATGAGTACTATTGTCCGCCTGCAAGACTGTTTGCTAGGGCTCCAAAGCCAGAGTTCTCAGATGCTGCACTTAGACTTATTGCTTCTAAGCCACCCTTGAAGATGTCGGTGGCTAAGAAAGCTTAACTCTCTTTTGCAGGGAAAGGTCTCCAGCAGAAAACCAAAATCGTCTGACGCTATTGCTGGGGACCTTAAACATCTTGTAGGGCGCAAGATCAAATGCCCGAATGGTCCTACTATGTACTTCGTTCCTGAATCGCTTGCTACTCTCCCTATTAGTCCTAATCTGGATCTAAGCTTTCATAACCCACTGGTTCGTCAAATGTTTTTGCTTCACAATGCTCTTCGTGAAGCCTATCCCCCTAACTGCACTATAGGGTACGACACCAGTGTCTTCAGAATGGATTATTGATAGTGGGTGTACAAATCACATGACTAGCAAAAGAAGCCTTCTTATGGACTCAACCTTACGTCCATCTGACAAAAGCCACATCACATTTGCTGACACTACTAAAAGTTAGGTATTGGGTCTAGGTAGAGTTGCAATCTCAAGGGATCAACACATGGATAAAGTCATGCTTGTTGAATCCCTTGGCTTGAACTTAATGTCTGTCTCAATGCTTTGCGATTTAAGCATGATTGTAATATTTGCAAAATATTGTTGCCTTGTTCTAATGGAATCTGACAAGTCTCTAGTATTTGAAGGGTATCGAAAAGATGATTTGTACGTGGTAGATTTCTCAGTAGGACCACAGCTTGCCGTATGTCTTCTAGCAAAAGCTTTAGAATGCCGGCTCTGGCATCGGAGGCTTGGGCATGCTGGCATGGGGAACCTCCACACCCTGGCAAAGAAGAAGCATGTCATAGGCATCGAGGGCGTCAAGTTCAAGAAAGATCACTTATGCGGTGCCGGTGAGGCAGGAAAGATGACGAGGGCCAAACATCCCTCGAAGACAATCATGACCACTACTCGACCCTTCGAACTGCTTCACATGGATCTTTTCGGTCCCACTAATTACTCAACTCTTACTACTACTACTTGTCTCTATGGATTTGTCATTGTTGATGATGATTCTAGATATACTTCACTGCACATAATCCTTTACAAGACTGAAGTGCAGGATGTCTTCAGACGCTTCGCCAATCGAGCAATGAACTACTATGGCGCCAAGATTAAGCATATCAGAAGTGACAATGGCACTGAATTCAAGAACACTGGCCTTGATACATATCTTGATACCTTGGGCATCACACATGAATTCTCAGCCCCGTACACGCCACAGCAGAATGGGGTCGTCGAATGCAAGAACAGAACACTCATTGAGATGGCCAGAACAATGCTAGATGAATACAAGACTCCAAGAAAATTCTGGCCTGAAGCCATTGATACTGCATGCCATACAATCAATCATGTTTATCTTCACAAGCTTCTGAACAAGACATCTTATGAGCTCCTTACTGGCAAGAAGCCAAATGTCAGTTACTTCAGAGTATTTGGCGCAAGGTGCTGGATCAAGGACCCACATCACACCTCAAAGTTTGCACCAAAAGCACATGAGGGTTTTATGCTTGGATATGGAAAGGATTCACACTCCTACAGAGTCTTCAATCTCTTTCATTACAAAGTGGTTGAAACAGTGGATGTGCGGTTCGATGAGACCAACGGTTCACAAAGAGAGCAACTGCCAAATGTGCTAGATGAAGTTCCATCCAGTGAATCAATCAAGCTAATGGGAAGTGGAGAAATTATACCTTGTGAAGCTCATCCTGAAGAAGAACTTATCATCTCAGCACCTGATCAACATGAAGACAATGCTCAGCCTGAAGACATTCCTTCTAACAACGACAATGATCAGCAAGAGCAAAATCTTTGCCCTGTACATCCTCGCGTTGCCAATGAAGTGCAGATTGAAAGAATAATTGATAGCATCAATGCACCCGGTCCACTCACTCGTTCAAGGGCAACTCAGCTAGCAAATTTCTGTGGGCACTTCGCATTCGTCTCAATAACAGAACCCAAGAAAGTTGAAGAAGCCTTCATGGAACCTGAATGGATTCAAGCTATGCAAGACGAGCTTCAACAGTTTGAGCTGAATAATGTATGGGAACTGGTCAAGCGTCCCGATCCTCGGAAGCACAACATAATAGGCACCAAATGGATATACCGCAACAAGCAAGATGAGCATGGTCAAGTTGTCAGAAACAAAGCTCGTCTCGTTGCTCAAGGATATACTCAAGTGGAAGGCATTGACTTCGATGAAACATTTGCTCCTGTGGCTAGACTTGAAGCCATATGCATACTGATGGCCTATGAAAATCATCACAACATACTTCTTTATCAAATGGATGTGCAGAGCGCCTTCCTTAATGGCAAGATTGAAGAAGAAGTGTATGTTGCACAACCTCCTGGCTTTGAAGATCCAAAACATCCTGACATGGTATACAAGCTCAACAAGGCACTGTATGGCCTCAAACAAGCCCCTCGGGCCTGGTATGACACACTCAAATACTTCCTGAAGAGCAAAGGCTTCATACCTGGTTCTCTCGACCCCACTCTCATCACGAAGACATATGATGGTGAACTGTTTGTGTGCCAAATATATGTGGATGACATTATCTTCGGCTGCACCAATCAGAAGTACAGTGAAGAGTTTGGATATATGATGCAAGAGCAATATCAAATGTCTATGATGGGAGAGCTGAAGTTCTTTCTCGGTCTTCAAATACGACAGCAACGCAACGACATCTTCATATCTCAAGAGAAGTATCTCAAAGATTGCCTGAAGAAGTTCGGTATGCAAGACTGCAAAGGCTTCACGATGCCAATGCCAGCCAAGCATCATCTGGGTCCCGACGACAATGGTAAAGAGTTCGATCAAAAGGTATACCGCTCCATGATTGGTTCTTTACCTTATCTATGTGCATCTAGGCCAGATATTATGCTTAGTGTTTGCATGTGTGCTCGATTCCAAGCGGCACCAAAGGAGTCGCATCACTTAGCTCTGAAGCGAATTCTTCGATATTTGGCTCACACCCCAAATCTAGGATTATGGTATCCAAAGGGCTCAGAGTTTGATCTGGTTGGATTCTCAGATGCTGATTATGCTGGTGACAAAGTTGATCGCAAGTCTACATCACGCACATGTCACTTTCTGGGACGATCACTTGTATGTTGGTCTTCAAAGAAGCAGAACTGTGTATCTCTCTCCACTGCTGAATCTGAATACATTGCTGCTGGATCTTGCTGCGCTCAGCTTCTGTGGATGAAGCAAACGCTCAAGGACTATGGCATTCATCTGAAGCAAGTGCCACTCTACTGCGACAACGAAAGCGCCATCAAGATTGCCAACAACCCAGTTCAGTACACGAAGACAAAGCACATTGAAATTCGTCATCACTTTCTCAGAGATCATGTTGGGAAGGAAGATATTGATATCATACACGTCAACACTGAAGAGCAATTGGCAGATATCTTCACCAAGCCCTTGGATGAGAAGAGATTTTGCAAGTTACGGTGTGAGCTAAATATCCTGGAATCCTCAAATGTCCTGTGATCAGGCACACATCCCCACCCTTATGCATATTGATGACTTAGATGTGCAACACACGAAGTAAAGTATATCTTCAATCAATGAAGACATACATTCTAAGTGTGAATACATTAATGTGGAATTTGACTTCGGAGCGCCACGATAATTGTGCGCCGTGTCTGGGTCTAATACTTCCTATACGGTGGGTAACGCCACCACCAAATGTTCTATTTTGAAGTGTTTCACTCATGGCGTTACCTTGCTATGTCTTCACATTTGGTTTGGCTTCAATCTCAACATGTCTTCATGATTATCTTCACTATGTTGATTATATATATATATATATACTAGTGTTTTGTCCTCTACATCATTCACTTATAGCTATGTCTTCTTGTTGAATCTTTTGAACTAAGTGAATGTGATCGGACCCTAACCTCTCTATGCTATCTATCTCAAACTCTATCTCTCCAAATCATATGCATTCTATTGAAACGGTCGAATGTCTTCTCTGCGTCCTTGTCAGCAGAAGATACAAAGATAAACCTTAAGTCCATTTTCAATGCTCATTCCTCCACATGAAACCCGGAGAAGTAGGAACGACCACCCGACAATCCAGGCGTGCGTGGGACATGGAACAAACCCCAAAATTCTGCATGATGGCCATGTGTTCCTCAGATGCGAATCGCCAGGGGCACCTGTGTAATAACGCAGTGCCGCCCCTGTACCTATAAATACACACTTCACGGCGGTCATTATCTCTTCTTCCACTCTCGCATAAACCCTAGCGCCACCGCTAGCCCTCGACGACGCCGGCGACGAAGCGCTTTGCTGCCGCAACCTCTCCGACGCCATCTTCACGCTGACCGCGGACATCATCCTCTCCGCCGTCGCCGTAGGTGTCCTCCGTCGCCAAGTTAGGGCACGGAAGATCGAACTGCTTGGCCTCATCTTCCACTCCGTCTAGCAGTTCTTGGTGTGGTAAATAAAACTTCCTTTTTACGACACTGTTGATCCTATGGCTTTGTCACTTTCCACCACAAGCAGTTTCTATTCACACAAGTTAGATCTCTCTCATACTGCATCTCATAACATGCCTAGTATATTCACTTATGCTTCACAAAGTAGTTAGATTCCTCACTTGTACTGATCTCTAGATTCGTACAAATCTGGAACCAACTCCTTATCTATGAGTGAATGTCTTTGCACGATGAGGTCAATGTCTTCTAAACTGATTTATATTCAAAATCTTCTAAGAATGCATATGACCTCTTCCCCTTGCCTCGCACCTTAATGCTATCACAGGTACATGTCCGTGGGAGAATCCCTTGGTTCTCATAGTCTGCATTCATTTGCAGAATTCTTACAGCATCATATAAATTCTCCCGAAGCAAGTTCCTGTTTGTCCAGCAAGCGAAAATCTTTGAAGCCTTTGAACGTGTTGAAGCCTTTCAGTTTAAAGTTCATGGCTTCAGAGAAATCAGCAAGGAAGGGTGGCAGAAAGCGTCATGGAGAAACATCTAGAGATCTGCCAGATGACCTCTCAGAACTGTACAAGACAGATCCTGAAGAGGATTACAATCAGCGCAAGACCCGAATCCAATGGATTCGAAGATATTGGGCAGAACAATGGTTCAAATACCGATTTGTAACCTAGGAATATGCTAAGAAAAATGCCATCAAGAGACCGTGGGGAGACATCCTATACAAGAATCTTCAACCCAGGTCCAGAGATGAAGCCATTGAACAAGGCTTCTATCCCTGCATGGTCCGTGGGCCATAGCCTGTTGATGCACACCCATCGTCACTATTATGGTGTCGTGATGACATTCTGTTCAAGCGCAACTTCTAGTTTGCCCAGAACTCAGCGAAGCAAAACAAGAAGGCATTGGGACTAGACTTCAACCCTGGTCCCTCAGCTCCAAGGGCTGATGGCACACGAGATGCAGAACCCAATGTCGTCGGTCCTTTCTACAACCTTGAAGGCCTCATCACCCATATCTTGGTTCAAGGGACTGCAGTGAATGAGCCTGCAGCTGACGCTGAATCAGATGAAGCGCCTGCAGCCCCGAAGCCAAAGAAGTTGAAGAAGCCTAAAGCTTCAAAGCCTGCCCCTTCACCAAAAATCTCACGTGCGAAGCCACTAGCAACTGCACCTCCTGAAGACAGTGTGCAGTCCGAAGATTTATCATGCGTCTCCAAGCCCCAGAAGGTCAAGATGCCTCTGCCACACACCGGCCAAGAGCTAACAGCTTCTGCCATTCTGCGCAATGATGCCATTAATCTGTCAAGTGATGAAGATCTTGCAGATGACGCTCTTGAGCAACTCATCAAGAGCAAAGAAGAAGCAGAAATCTTCAATGATCTGCCTCTCTTTGATGTAACAGTCATTCACAACTTCATTGATGAATTGTTTGACACGCCAAACATCAGCTTCGATGATCTCCAACTACCCATTGGCCTCAGTGTCGCCTTCCATGGCGCCATTGCTTCAGAGTTAGCTATCGCCCAGCGCATTGTCGAACTGAAGCAGAAGATTGACTTTGAGAAATCTCAGTTCAAGAAGCATATGGCCAAGCTCAGCATGCAAGACGTGAAGAATTTCAAGATTATGCTGCACAAGCTCAAGGAAGCCTTTCTAAAAAAACGTGCAGAAGCTCAGGGTTCTCGTGAGTGCATGAAGGTCCTGGCTGATAGGTGTGTGCAAGCCTACAATGAGGCTGAGAAGTGCAAGGCCCTTGGGCGTCCTGGCATCGACCCCAGGATGGCTGCGAAGAAGCAGAAGAAGCCTGCTATGGCTGAACCTGAAGCACCAAGGCAGGAGGCGGATCCCTTTGTCTTCCCAACTAGCATGACTGGCCCGAAGCCAAAGGCCAGGTCAACCACTTCAGAACTGAAGAAGACGAGGACTGCTGAGGCTGAAGCAAGGAAGAGAAAACATCCTGAAGCCTCTGTTACTGCCCCCGCCAAGAAGAAAAGGATGACCAAGAAGGAACGGGCTGCTCCCACAGAGCCCTTGATTGTTGAATCCATTTCCATGGTTCACCCCGACGCTGATCCACAAGAACATCAACTGACTGTCCATGAGCCTGCTTTCACAGAGGCTCATGAAGCTGAAGACTTTCCAGCAGCTGATCCCCTCGGTGCTGAGGACATTGGTCACCATGACCATGTTGAAGATGATGCAGCCCTTCCTCAGCTAGAGCACCAACAGGTATCATCGCCTGTGCTCACGCACAGTGAACTCATCAGCATTGGTCGTCCACTGACACCAATAGCATAGGATGCTTTGTGGGCGGATCGCCCACAAGAGGAAGAAGACTCTGAGGCCCAGCCAACACAAACTCCACAGGCGTTGCCTGCGTTGCGCAGGCTTCGCAAATGTCCAAGGCCTCACGTCTCTGCGTCTGAAGCTAAAACTGCTGAAGACATTCCGGCTGCATCAGCCGATGAAGAAGAAGTACCACAAGCTGCTACTCCCCTGTCCCACCAAGAAGCAGTTCTCGAGGAGAACGTGATCGTAAGCGACCCGCCAACTCGTCAAGTGGAGGTTGAAAATCTTGCGGCTGCCACCACCAACACCACTGAAGCCACTGGCGCTGTCATGGCTGAAGCAAATGTGGAGCCCTCACCAACAAAAGCAGCAGAAGTCAGCGAAGCCACTGATCCCGCTGCTTCTGTTCCTGCGTCTGCTGCCGGTCCCCAATTCGACTATCATGTTGAGCACAGGCCTCAGGTACAGAAGCCAATCCCAAGATTGCCAAGGTTCCCAGGTCCTGCATCAGCACCTGGCTCCTTCAATATCAATGGCTTCAGAGCAGACAACACATTCTTCAACAGCTCCAGGAACCCCTACTCCAGGGAAAGAATATCATCTGATCGATTCTGGAGTTATCCACAGCGAAGCTATTACTCATGCGTTCCTTACAACCAAGGTCGCATCTTCCCACACAAGCGCCTTGACATTGAAGCAATAGCTGGTCTGCCCTGTCTGGAAGAAGCTCTGGATTGCTTCAAAGAGGTTGGACTGCTGCCGTTCGTCACTGACCAAGAGCATTGGAATGAAGAGTTTCTGCTCCAATTCTATGCCACACTTCACATCCGCGGGTATAGCAGAGATCCGAAGACTTGGGTCCTGGAGTGGATGACAGGAAACGTTCATCACGAAGCCAAAGCCTTTGACATCAACGAGCATGGCTATCAGCTTCATAGTGAAGCTATTGAGAGCATCTTTCAGAAGACTGAACCTAATATGAGTCAGATGCTCAGTATGATGAAGCCATTGCCCCAAGATGCTGCTTATCTCACGGAGTTCTTCGTTGAATACCTTGAGTATCTGCCAAGAACCATTTATCACATCATAAGGCGAACTCTCTGGCCAATCAAAGGACATTCTCCCCATGCCAAGCTAGAAGGTGCAATGAAGACTTTGGTCTTCTACATTCTTCATGGAAAATGCTTCAATACACAGGATTTCTTCATTCGCCAACTTGCTGCATCTGGCTCTGATCTGTTTGGTTTGAAGTTCTACGCCCCTTGGGTGATGCGGCTGATCAAACTTTACTCCGCTATCTCATATCAGCCCTCGACCCGCAACCATCGGATCTTTTTGCCTGATGTGGATATGTCTATTGAAGCCATCTATCCTGAGCCTGCCAAGGAACCTCTCAGTCTTCAGAATGCAGAGCATCAAAGTTTCACTCAGAACATTGAAGGCATTGAAGCCGTAACTCGTGTGTATCCTTTGGCTGGCACTACACGTGCACCGCATCCTGCTCTCACTGAAGCCACTGACAGTACAACTGCTCCACGACCCAAGAAGCGCACTTGTGTTCTCAACGACCGAGAGATTCTTGTGGCTCTTCATCAGAAACAGGATAGGCATCATGACTGGCTGAAGCGTCAGATGCAAAGCCTCTTGGTGGATGTTAATCGCATTCGCAATCTTGCCACCAAGAATGCTTTTGTTGCCCATGAAACCTCTCACCGCACATGGAAAGGGCTAACACTGATGTGTTCTGAAGATGATCTTCAAGAGGATGGCTTCACTGAGCGATTCAAGTTTGACTCCACACCTCCTCGAAGGGCAGTGCTGCGACGAACTCCATCCCTTGAAGACTCTGAGTTCGCTTCCTCTGCTGCAACTGTGAATGCCAGAGTAATCGAGGATGAAGACGATGCTACTTCACCGCCACCTCCTTCAGCATGCTTCGACTCTGCTCCAAGCTCTTCAGCACCGCCAAACACAACCAACGACCCTGCTGCTTCACCTACTCCTCATGGGAACGAGTAGATGCTCTATGTATTCAAACCTTTTTGGTCCTTACTGACAAAAGGGGGAGAAGCATATGAGGTTGATAGTCTTCAAGCGGGTCCATATGGGCGGGTGCTTTATATTTTGCTTCATGCTTACAACTCTCGTTTTGCTACATTTGGTTCTTTGAGTTGTAATACTTAAACTCGATGGTCGTCTGCTACTTATTTGCCACCTTGTGTTGCGATGATAAATTCCGCATGTGCGACGATAAATTCCGCACTTAGATCATTCTGCAGACGTCCATTTTCCATTGTGCATGTCATTATCTTCATATACTTTCACATGCATAGTGGATTGTCATCATAAGTTGAAGTGGATCTCCAAAAGTACAACCTGCCATGTGCATTTGCATTCCAAAAGCAAATTACTTATGTGCACATCTTCAGGGGGAGCCCTTGCAACTTATGAAGACAATTCCTTATCCTTTACAATTTCACAGATTATATTCCCCATTGAAAACTTCAACTAGTTTGTCATCAATCACCAAAAAGGGGGAGATTGTAAGTGCATCTAGTGCCACCCCTAGATGGTTTTGGAGTACTGACGACAAACCTAGTTGAGGGACTAATGTGTTTGTGAGAGTTGCAGGATAACACAGGTAGAAGTCCCTCATTGATTCGGTTTTCCTACCAGAGATGACCCCTAAAAATGTATGAAGACATTGAAGTCAAAGGTGGTATATGAAGATATTCACATTGAAGACTATGACAAGAGAAGACACCACATGAAGCCTATGGAGCTCGAAGACTTAGATCTTTCGTAGTTCTCTTTCTTCTGTGTTGAGTCATAGGAACCACCGTACTGTTAAGTGGGTTCCAAGAGAACCAGTCAGAATGATTGAAGTGATGCTTAAACAAAACCTATGTATTCGAGCGAAGACTTTGAGAGCGAATCTTGTCCAGAGTCGGGCAAGTCAGCTTTGATTGAAGCCCAAGTAAAGTTGCCATGTGAGTTTGAAATCTGACCGTTGGAACACGTGTCAGTTCCTTAGTGACCCAGGGTCATTTCGGACAAATCAGGTCGGGTTGCCAAGTGGCTATAAATAGCCCACCCCCTACAACCATAAATGGTTGGCTGCCCAGATTCAGAGTACGGCTTTTGTCGTTTGAGAGCAAGCTACCTCGAAGCCTTTGAGAGAGAATTCCTTGCGAGGATAAAGCCCTAACCACCCAGAGCCAAAGAGAATTAGGCATCACTTAAGTCTTCTTGTCTGTGTGATCTAAAGACTTATTACACTTGAGGACCGTGCATCCTCCAGCCGGTTAGGCGTCGCGTTCTGAGCATCCAAGAGACATTGTGGATTGCCGGTGAACGAAGTCTGTGAAGGTTTGGGAGTCTACCTTGAAGACTTACCAGAGTGATTGGGCGAGGTCTGTGTGACCTTAGCTCAAGGGGAATACGGTGAGGACTGGGTGTCCTGAGCTGCGTGTTCAGGATTGGGTGTCCGGGACTGTGTGTCCTAAGGTTTAAATACCTAGCCGCCCTAACCAGACGTACAGTTGTCACAGCAACTGGAACTGGTCCAACAAATCATTGTCTTCAGCGAGTCACTGGTTTCATCTTCCCTTCCCTTTACTTACTGTTACTCTTTGTGAAGTCATTGTATGTTCGCACTATCTTTTGTCTTCACTGAGTGACTGCGTGTTCTGTGTGGCTTCACAATATCTTCCTACCTGATCCTTACTACATTGCTGCTATTAGTCATTGTGCTTTCACTCTATTGAATACTTGACTATGGCTTGCCTAGTGTAGTCTACCTTCCGCTGCAGGGTAATAGGTTTATTTCTATCGTTTCTCTTCATAACTTCCACATTTTGAAGACTTTCATAAAAATCGCCTATTCACCCCCCCTCTAGTCGATATAACGCACTTTCAATTCCCACTTAGTACAGGTGAAGGCTAGCAAATAGGTTGAGAAGCGGCCAGCTAGAGAGCAATAACGGTCATGAACATGCATTATGCATAACTAACATTGGACACTAGCATGAGTAGGATACGAACACCATGAACATAAATATCAAAGAGTCTATGTTGGTTTTGATTCAACTACATGCATGAACATGTGCCAAGTCAAGCCACTCGAACATTCAAAGAGGATACCATATCATCATACTACATCACAGTCATTTTAATGCAATGTTGATATCCAAGATAAATCATTATCCACTCCCAGCTACTTATGCATGGCATGAGAAACTATAATCTCAAATTTTCATTGCAAACATGTTTAATCATAATGGGCTGAATCATGGATACTAGGTTAAACATATTTACACAAACAGAACAAGTCGAGTTCATACCCGTTTCTCTCTGCCACGACCAGTTCATCGAATATCGTCACTATTTCCTTTCACTTGCACGTTCGAATGATGTGAAAACAATAATAGTGCAAGAGTGTCGTGGACTAAGCTGGAATCTGCAAACAATTTATTCAACATGGGAAGACAAGGTAAAATGGGTTCTTTATTAGATCAAACAATTTACTCAACATTTTCATCGTGGTCTTCTCCTCAATACGACTCGAATAAAAAGAAAAGAAATTTAGAGAAACACACTGAAATATTTTTGTAGTTTTTGGTTTTCTTTAACAAGCAAATAAAAGAGAAAAGCAAAACAAGAAAAACTATTTACATGGGAAAGCTCCCAACTAACAAAATAAGAACAAGGAAATCTTTTTGGGTTTTCTTTTAAGTACTACAACTAAGCATGCAAAGAAAGCAAACTAACTACAACTATTTTTTTGGTTCTTCTCAAGTTTTCAAAGACACAAGAAGAAAGCGAGAAAATAAATCTAAGCATGGATGAAACAATGAAAAAGTGTGAACACCGACAAATGGAATAAGTGAACATGAATGTAATGCCGGTGAGAAACACGTACTCCCCCAAGCTTAGGCTTTTGGCCTAACTTGGTGAGCAGTCAGTAGCCTGGATATTAGTTGGGCTACTGAGGAGCGGGCATCCACTCATCCCACTGATGAGGATCTCCTTCTGCTGCAGCCTGGTTGTTCCGGTAGGCGATGATATCTGCAGGCATAATCCTATATCTGCCCCTAGCAATAGGATCAAACAAAGCAGGAGCAGGCAATGGAATAATATCACGAGTCCTCACACTAAAAACCAGGCTATATGGAATAGGGATGCCAGGAGAGTTATTATCAATGAAATGGTGGTGATCCATGGCTGCGCGATCTAGGTAAACTTTGGTAAGAGGGTGATCATGAAGGCGTATCTCAACATTGAAGTGAGCCGTAAAATGAGTAGCCAAAATCCCACCATGTATCTTACCCTTGGACTTATTAATGTGGAGGCTACGAGCCACAATAGCTCCCAAGCTATAAGTGTTGTCGCCCTCTAGTGCACAACGTAAAACAGCAAGGTCTGGTGAACTGAGTGCACCCACCTTCTCTCTAGCAAGCAAGCATTTTGCAATGAAAAGAGCAAAGTAATGAACAACAGGAAAATGCAAGCCAGCGGCAGTGATAGCTGACACTCCTCTCTCATCTCCCACGGTCAAAGTATGATAAAAGGCCTCAAACTCTGCTGGCCTAGGCTCAGCTAAGCTCTCGTGAGAAGGGATCATGCATATGTTACAAAATTCAGTACGTGGTATCTGATGGGTTTCAGCATATACACTAAACTACAACTCAGGGTGATTATTCCTAGTAAAGAAAGTAAAACTTTGAACAAAGATGTTTGTGAGGATTTGATGTTGTTCACACTCATCTGCGATGAAGTCGGTGAGGCCGTCATTAGCATCATATTGTGTGAACTCCTGGAGGATTCCGGCCTCTTCCATGAACTTGGTATGCGGCCATTCTCACAGCCGTACCTCCGCCAACCTCCAAGGATGGAGATCACTGTGTCGGTGTCGAAACCGGCGGATCTAGGGTAGGGGGTCCCGAACTGTGCGTCTAAGGTTGATGGTAACAGGAGACGGGGGACACGATGTTTACCCAGGTTCGGGCCCTCTTGATGGAGGTAATACCCTACGTCCTTCTTGATTGATCTTGGTGAGTATGAGGATTAAAATAGTTGATCTACCACGAGATCGATGTGGCTAAACCCTAGAAGTCTAGCCTGTATGATTGTGTTGTTTTCTAAGGACTAAACCCTACGGTTTATATAGACACCGGAGGGGACTAGGGTTACACAAAGTCAGTTACAGATAAAGGAAATAATACATCTGGACGCCATGCTTGCCATCCACGCAAAGGAGAGTCCCATCCGGACATCGGAGGAAGTCTTCTATCTTCTATCATCATGGCCCAACAATCCGGCCCATGTCACATAGGTCGGACGCCCGAGTTCCCCTTAATCTAGGACTCCCTCAGTAGCCCCTCAACCAGGATTCAATGAGGAGGTGTCCGGCGGGTAGATTGTCTTCGGCATTGCAAGGTCGGTTCCTCCTCCGAATACTCGAAAGCGGTCTTTCGAACATAGAAGACGAGTCCGGCTTTACAAAAGCGAGTACCACACACAACCGCATAAGGTATAAAATTCAACAAGTCCCATCTGCTGACATCTTTTTGTAGTCAGATGCCACGTCTCCGCGTGGTCATCACTTCGAACCGTCTTTTAGCCTCCCGCTTCACGTTTCGAGACACAGTTTTATTAGTACATCATGTCGAAGCAGAGAACGCATCCCTTTATCACGGGATCCTCATTAATATGGGCGCGTGTAATCTAATCGTGTTGTTCGAGATCCCCTGGGAATAGGTGAGCATAAAGGCCTGTGAGGAGGCGTTTGATATTCTTCGCCTTTATAAAGGGACACAAACCCGTCCTTACTCTTCCTCAACCTTCTCAACCTCAAGCTTCAGCGCCCAGGATTCGATTTCTCCCATTGTTATCTGGCCCTCTAGTTAGGTCCGGATCCATCTCCCAAGGCAGGTGTGCGGCCTCCTCGGTCACCGAGGAGGACATTGCGAAGCTTCGGAAGGCGAGGTACCTGACTGCGCAGATCCCCCACAGGCTTCATTCGAGAGGGCAGGTTATCCCCATGCCAAAATCCGGTGAAAGGGTTGTATTCATCTCCCACTTCCTCTGCGGGTTAGGGTTTGCTCCTCACCCCTTCGTTCGCAGACTAATGTTCTATTATGGGCTAGATTTTCATGATCTGGCTCCAGAATCTTTCCTTCACATCTCAGCGTTTGTCGTCGTGTGCGAAGCCTTTCTCCGCGTCACCCCACACTTCGGCCTATGCCTCAAGACTTTCAATGTGAAGCCGAAGCTAGTTAACGGGGAACAAGCAGAGTGTGGTGGTGCTATGGTGAGAAAGCTCGCCAGCACTGTCTGGCGAAAACGCACCTTCGCGGAAACCTCCAACTTATGGCAACAGGAGTGGTTCTATATCACCGAACCCGGCGACACCAAATGGGCAGCCGCACCTGCATTCCGATCCGGCCCTCCACTGCAGCTCGCCTCGTGGATAAATAAGGGGCTAGACTAGGGATCAATTAATGAAGTCTAGACGCTGCAAAGTCACATCAGGAGTATCCTTGAGAGGGACGTTGGCCTCGTCAATATGGTCTAAGTGATGCTAGTTCGCCGGATTCTCCTGTTCCAGCGACAGCCTCTCCATATGTGGGAGTTCAATCCGGAGGGACCGCGGACCCTTCAGCAATTTTTTCGCACAACGCACGAAGGGATGTGGGAACTGTTCTTCAAAACTCAAGAGCAGCTGCCGGTTGCGTCAGAGGACATCGGTCTCAACTGCAACCGTCCAGATACATCGGTAAGCGCCCAACTTGTGATCGCGACTTGGTTGATTATCCCATTGCAATGTACTGAGAGTTCTATTTTCAACCAGGGATGGGCAAAGAAAGCAGAACCAATTAGATGTTCAGCTCCACTTCCTGAAGACTCGGCCGATCATGTGTTGGCGAGGATGCTGGTCCCGCCACCATATCAAATTCCAGCGCCAGTGGACAAGAAAAAGAGCGAAGAGGCCGAAAGCGGCCTCCGTTCTGCAGGTATGCCGGACACTATGTCCGGAGGGGCTGAAGCTCCCTCTTCAAAAGACAAAGGGGAAAGAGAAGGTGACATTCCTTCCCCTCATGGGAGGAAAAGAACTGCATCCGAAGACTTGAAGGTGGAAGCACTGAAGAGAGGGAAGGCATCCCTACACTATGGTTCGGGCTCCGAAGCCGACGTCGTTGCAAGGCACCTCTCTAAGGACGAGCCCCTTGCCCAATCGTAAGTAAACAAGGATGTTCTAGACATATCCTGCTCTTTAAGAATTATAGGGGTAATGTTTAAACTATATGCTTGCAGTTTGGCCCACAGTCCGCCTCGACAGTCCTCCTCATCAGGGGACTTATCTCCGGGGATGATGGAAAGCGAGACACCTTCTCATTCTTCCTCGCCTCCTAGGGCAGATGACTTCGAGGTGTCATCTGGGAGAATCTCCCCTGACCATCAAGTGGCGTGGGGGACAATGAAGACAACAGCCGATGGCGGTACTTCGATCCTTAAGGGTCCGAGGGGTGCAGCCCCTATGGGGGCTATCAATGAAGGCCCAAAACTATCTGGCTTATAGCCGAAGATGACCCTAGGGTTGAGCAAATGTATCCCTTTGAAGGGAATGCATACTCGCATGACAGCCTCCAGGAATCGGGAGGTGCCGGATACTCTGACGAGCACGTTACAAAGTGTGTCCATCTTAGAGGAACATCGTACCTTAATGGGTATGGTAGTCGAAAGAGTACTATCCGTGAGAATTGGATTGAATGAATCCTTCCTGGGCCTGTTGAGAGTCTTCCTGGGCCTTCCTGGGCAAGCTTGGCGATGCGGATATTCAAGATCTCCTACCATTGTACCGACTCTGTGTAACCCTAACCCTATCCGGTGTCTATATAAACCGAAGGGTTGTAGTCCATAGGACATCAACTCCATATACAACAATCATACCATATGCTAGCTTCTAGGGTTTAGCCTCCTTGATCTCGTGGTAGATCTACTCTTGTACTACCCATATCATCAATATTAATCAAGCAGTAGTAGGGTATTACCTCCATCGAGAGGGCCCGAACCTGGGTAAAAACATCGTGTCCCTTGTCTCCTGTTACCATCCGGCCTTGACGCACAGTTCGGGACCCCCTACCCGAGATCCGCCGGTTTTGACACCGACATTGGTGCTTTCATTGAGTGTTCCTCTGTGTCGTCGCCTTTAGGCCCGATGGCTCCTTTGATCATCAACAACGATGCGGTCCAGGGTGAAACTTTTCTCCCCGGACAGATCTTCGTCTTCGGCGGCTTCGCACTGTGAGCCAATTCGCTTGGCCACCAGGAGCAGATCGAAAGCTACGCCCCTGGCCATCAAGTCAGGTTTGGAAGCCAAAATTACATGGCAGACATCCGCGGAGATTTGATCTTCGACGGATTCGAGCCACAACCAAGCGCGCCGCACTGTCTCGCGGGGCATGATCTAGCTCTGTCACCGAACAGTATCTCGGAGGCCGCAAACGCACCAGCTCTGACTCTTAATTCGGGGCCAGTTGTGTCAATCGAGGATGAACGGTTACACGTCACCTCGGGGGCTGTGATCTCAAAGGCAATCGAGCTGAACTACGGCCCCATACTCCGCGTGACTCACGACTCCGAGGATCCAGACTCCGAACCCCCCGCGCCCCTGCCGATCGAATCCGATTGGGCGCCAATAATGGAGTTCACCGCCGCAGACATCTTTCAGCACTCGCCTTTTGGCGATATCCTGAATTCTCTCAAGTCTCTCTCTTTATCAGGAGAGCCCTGGCCGAACTGTGGTCAGCGAGGATGGGATACGGACAATGAAGAAATTCAAAGCCCACCCACCACCCACTTGATAGCCACTGTCGACGATTTAAACGACATGCTCAACTTCGACTCCGGAGACATCGACAGCATGGATGACGATGCAGGAGATACCGATGAACCAACTCCCATAGGGCATTGGACAGCCACCTCATCTCACGATGTGTACATGGTGGATACCCCTAAAGGAAGCGACAACAAGGAAAAAGGGGATGGAACGGGAGATCGACCCCCCGAAAAGCAATCAAAGCGTCGGCGTAAACGCTGACCCAAGCCCCTCCTTGATAAAAACCCAGCCATAGAGTAGGATGAGCCGGTAGACGACAAGCAGGCCTTAGAGCAACCGTCCGAACAGGGCAACACGGATAGAGAAACCGAACATCCCTCCTCTGGTGAAAACGGCATTCCGGACGACCTCACGCCGGATAAACCCATGGAGCAGAAGAATCTCCACGAGAGGCTCGTTGCAACTGCACGCAGCCTGAAAAAGCAGAAGCGGAAGCTAAAAACAGCGGAAGATGCACTCTGGATTAGATGGAGCAAAGTAATCAATACGACAGATAAATACGGCGACGGTAGCCGCACTAAAAGCTATCCGAAAAGAAAGCTACTGCCTGAATTCGACGAAGAGGCCCTAGAGCCCTCGCATTCAAAAAATAAGAAAGCCACACGGTCGGATAGACAACCCCATAAAGCGGCAAGCGGCGCCGCACTTAAATCGGCATGCGACCCACCTAAGGATTCGCATCATGGCCCAGTTAGGTCCATTTATGGGCCAAGAAAGCAAGCTCTCGTAAGCAATGCAATAAAGCCATCATCAGAATCCGGCACACCCAAATACAGGGGCGCCGCACACCCCCTATGTTTCACCGATGAGGTCCTGGACTATGAATTTCCAGAGGGATTCAAACCCGTAAACATAGAGGCATATGATGGAACAACAGACCCTGGAGTCTGGATCGAGGATTATATCCTCCACATACACATGGCTAGAGGAGATGATCTCCACGCCATAAAATATTTACCCCTTAAGCTTAAAGGGCCAGCCCGGCATTGGCTTAAAAGCCTTCCTGAAAACAAAATTGGAAGTTGGGAAGAGCTCGAGGATGCTTTCCGAGCAAATTTTCAAGGGACCTATGTCCGCCCTCCAGATGCAGACGATCTTAGTCACATAACTCAACAACCCGGAGAATCAGCTCGGCAGTTCTGGAATAGATTCCTTACTAAAAAGAATCAGATAGTTGACTGTCCGGATGCTGAAGCCTTAGCAGCTTTCAGGCATAACGTCTGAGACGAATGGCTCGCCAGACACCTCGGCCAAGAAAAGCCAAGAACAATGGCCGCACTAACAAGCCTCATGACCCACTTTTGTGCAGGAGAGGACAGCTGGTTGGCAAGGTGTAGCCCCAGCGACACAAGTACATCCGAAACTAGGGATGGAAACAGAAAACCGCGACGCAACAAGGACCATCGCCGGACTAAGGAAAAAAGTCCGAAGAGCACGGCAGTCAATGCCGGATTAAAGGTTCACGACAAAATCAGACAAAACCACCCCTCCAGGATAACAGGGATGATCCATCCAACTTAAATAAAATCCTGGACAGGATATGTCAGATACACAGTACTCCCGGGAAGCCTGCTAACCATACCCACAGAGATTGTTGGGTTTTCAAACAATCCAGTAGACTCAATGCCGAACACAAGGGGCTCGACACACCAAGCGAAGACGAGGACGAACCCCAAAAGTAGAGCAACAGGAAACAAAAGAACTTCCCACAAGAAGTAAAAACAGTGAACTTACTTCACATAACAAAACGTGCGGCACCCATAAAGGTACGCACCACATGACCTATCCCCAAAGGGTCCCGCCACTGGTTGTCAAAACCAATCATCTTCGATCAGCTAGATTATTCTAGAAATATCAAGAATGCAGGCTGGACTGCCTTGATACTCGATCCAATAATTGGCGGACTCCGGTTTTCAAATGTCCTTATGGACGGCGGCAGTGGACTAAACCTGATATATCAGGATACAATCCATCACATGGGGATAAACCCAACAAGAATCCGCCGCAGCAAAACCTCCTTTCAAGGGGTAACGCTTGGTCCGGACACCCATTGTATGGGTTTTCTCCGGCTCGAAGTTATATTCGGCTCTGCCGATAACTTCCGCCGCGAAAAGCTGACCTTCCATATCGTCCCGTTCTCAAGTCGCTATCAAGCACTACTGGGACGCGAAGCTTTCGCCTGCTTTAACGCAATACCGCATTATGCATCTCTCACGCTTAAGATGCCCAGTCCACGAGGCATCATCTCTTTGAAGGGGAAGCACTAAAGTGTGCCTCCCCAAGCGGAGGACTATGCGGCCGCTTTGATAGCCCCACAGTAAAATGGCCTCACCGGCCAAAAAACTTCAAAATAGGTTATTAAAGACCACGAACGCGGATAGACGAGTTCGGGACAAAATCATCATTGATGCAGGCTTAGTGGCCATATAGCCCCACTAGGGGCTCCATGCATATACAATAAGAGACAATAAAGCTCAATTTTATATATATTACTTTATACTTTGTTTATTTTAAACTTTTGTTCGGCACGACCCATTTTCAACTCAGTTCCTCTCTTTTACAGATGAACGTCGTGCGGCGCCCGTCCAGGATACGGCACAACGGAGACACAGGCAAAGAGGTGCAGTAGGGACCCGTCCTAAAGGATTCTTTTTAGATTAAGACCCTACGTAAACCTTTTTTACTGTCTCTTGTTGCTACACATCCCCTCGTTTTTTCTGATATAACCAAAGGAGGAGGCTGGCGTCTTGGCATGTGGCCACGTCAGAATTTTTGCATGTACACACTAGGGGCTTTTTAATAAAGAGTGTTGTTTCGCCCGCACTCATAAAGACCGAACACCTTAGGGAGTGTTCAGCGTCGCGAGTTTTGGCATTATATGCATCAGCTCCGAATCATGTCTTTGGTCAAATGTTGGGTTGCCCCGCTCCTGAGTTTGTCTACCTTACATTCCGCTCTATCGGCTAAGGTAGCACCAGGAGAACTACTGCGATTGTGCCCCGGTTCGGCCGGGCGAGCACCTCAGTAGAGAAAGCCGAAAACTGACTGTCATGATGTAGCGTGAGACTGGTCAGCCACTCGAGGACCTATCGGAATCTATCGGATTCCTCCGCTTTAACGAAGGGCCGCTTCCCGGTGAGGCACATACACGCCCCGAACTCGGGTGAGCGCAGTCGCCACCAAGGGGCTACCTAAATAGTCTCACTGTCAAGCTCCTATGGCTAAGTGAAAGTGTTAAAGCATTATAGTCCAGTTGCCTGGCCCACTGCGCTATCACCTCCTTTGTAGGACCAAGACGTTGGGTTAAGTGTGAAAATGCGTCTTCTGCGAGCACCCCCGCACTATGTGCGTGCGGGCTGAAGCCAACGACTGCCATCTTTCAGATTTTGTATATATATATCTCAAAACGGCCGCACAGGAGGTGTTCGCAATACTTGAAGGCACAAGTATAAAAAAGCCACTACAGTTTATCAAAATATTACTTTATAATTACATATGCTATCATAACATAGCATCTTTCGAGCATTGCGTTTCTATTACACGAGCGCCTTCAAGGACTTCCTAAAAATAGTGCTCGGAGGGTACTCGGCTTTTGCCCAAATCTCGGGACGCAACAACGGTGGTCTCCATCTCTACCCAGTATGTCTTGACACGAGCAAGAGCCATCCTTGCGCCCTCTATGCATGCTGACCACTTCATTGCATTAATACGCGGCACCGTGTCAAGGAATTGCTGCACCATGCTAAAATAACTCTTTGGCTCCGATCTCCCCGGCCATAGATGACCCATGACGTACTTCATGGCGAGTCTGGACAACCTATTCAGTTCGTCCCATTGAGCCAAACGATTGTCCACTGCTAGTGGACGCTCTGGATTGTGAAACTGCGACCAAAAAAGCTTTTCCACTTCACGATCTTTCTGATCTCGAAAGTGTTCGGTCGCATCAGCAGCACTCGCTGCCAAATCCAGATAGGTATCCTCCACACTCCACATCCGGTCCAACGGAGCAAACTTCGGATTGCAAAATTTCCTTCGCAGCATAAAGGGCTTTCCAGCCGCAATCTGTTCGGCCTGACGCAGCTCCTCCTTCGCAGCTCTCATCGCAGAGCGCGCGTCCTTGGCATTGGCAACGGCCTTCTCTAAGTCCGTCTGTTTCACCTGGTCTTCTTTCTCAAGAAGTCTGCAACGGTCTGCAGCACTCTTTAACTTTTCGGCCATCTCGGCCATCTCTTCCTTGCTTCGGCAATGAGCAGCCTGTTCGGCTCTCAGCTCTTCAAGGGCTTTCTTGGCAGCCGCATCACTTTCCCTGGCTTGTTCTTTAGCTCGGGCAAGTTCTGCCCTAAGACTCTCCACGGCGGCCGCACCATCTGTGTCAAGCACACACATCGTAAGACACTGGCATAAAACTCTTCTTACCTGATGCCGCCCGAGGAATTACATACCTTGAGCCTCATCAAGCCGCTTGTTAACAAGCGCGATGTCGGCATCTGCCATGTCCAGTTGCCGCTTTAGTTCGGCAAAATCATCAGTTCGACTCGATTCCGGACACCCTGCCGCCTACATTCAAAGGCGACATCTTAGACCTGGGATTATGATACTCCGCGTGCCATCATTTCTTGACGACGCGCAGAGTCTCAGGGGCTACTATCTACACAGGGCGCATCTTATTCATGCGCAACTGACAAAAGTGTACATTATCTAATGTACATCAAAACCCGTCAGTAAACTTTTGACGGCCTCATGCAATCCGCTCTCTGCGGATGAGATCCTTTCAATCACCATGCCCATCAATGCACGGTGCTCCTCCGAGATAGAAGCTCGCCCCAGCATAATCTTTAGCTCCTCCGGCCAAGCACCAAACGGTGCCGGACTTGTCCCACGACCTCTTTCGAAGGCCGGATCCGGAGAACCTCGGGGGGCCACATAGCTATCTTCCGCCCCTGCCGGGTTCGGAGATACCCTCCGCGACGACACCTCAGGGGGAGGCGTCCCGCTCTCCATCATCTCCGGAAGGAGATCCCCCGAAGACGAGCTCTGCTGAGAAGGGCTGAGGTCCGAGCTACAAGGTAAAAATTCGGTTAATCTTCTCAGATATAAACCAAGGATTTCCCTCATCCCTCAAAAGGAAAATCTTTCTCTACTTACGTCTTGCTGGAGAGCTGATCCCCTTGAGGGCGTAGTTCGGCCGAGGAACTCCCCGGCGTCGGACCCTCTGACGAGGATTTTTCCCCCCGCTTCGAGGCCATGGTTTCCAGGTCATCAGAGGCAGCTCTCTTCTTCCCCTTAGGAGAGGAATTGTCGGTTCCTCCCTTTGGAGCAGCCTCCTTCGAGGAGGCCATAGTTTCCTTGTCCTCCCCCTTGCTTCCCTCCAAAGGCATTATCACCAGCATCCTGACCAGCACGGGATCCGTCCTGGTTTCGGGAAGGGGAGACGGACACCTGATCAGCTTTGCCTTCGCTATCCACTCCTGTTTAAAAGGCCGGCTCTTTTAGGGGCAAGTTTATGACAATTATACGGATAGAAGGTTCGGGCACAAGGTTGCTTACTTGAGTATCCGGGCGATTGCAGCTTAGGCCTGCGTCCTCGGTTAAATCCGGACACATCTCTTGTGATCCGAAGAGCAGTTTATACATCTCCGCGGGTGTTGCGCCCATGAAATTCTGGAGAGCTCGCGGTCCCTCTGGATTAAACTCCCACAGGCGAAGGGAGCGACGTTTGCTGGGCAATATTCGGTGAATCAGCATGACCTGCGTCACCTTGACCAGGCTGAGGTCTCCTTCCAAGAGATCCTTAATGCGGCCCAGTAACAAGGGCACGTCTTTGGGCAAACCCCAATCTAACCCTCTGTTGACCCATGACGCTAGCCATGGTGGGGGACCCGAGCGAAAGGCAGGAGGCGCCACCCGCTTGGTGCTCCGGGGAGCGGTGATATAAAACCACTCTCGTTGCCACAAGCCTAGCTCCTCTTGAAAAGAGCCCTCGGGCCATGGAGCATCAACATTTTTGCTTATAACAGCGCCTCCGCGCTCGGCGTGCCGTCCCTTGATCATCTTCGGCTCCACTTTGAAGGTCTTGAGCCATAATCCGAAGTGAGGGGTAACACGGAGGAACGCTTCACACATGACAATAAACGAGGAGATATGGAGGATGGACTCCGGAGCTAAGTCATGGAATTCCAGCCCGTAATAAAACAGCAGTCCCCTCACGAAGGGATCCATTGGGAAGCCCAACCCCCGAAGGAAGTGAGACATGAACACCACGCTCTCACCGGGCTGGGGACTGGGAATGAGCTGCCCTTGAGCAGGCAACCTATGCGAAATTTCGCCGGTCAGGAACTTAGCCTCCCTCAACTTTAGTACGTCCTCCTCCGTGACGGAGGAGAGCGTCCATCGGCCTTGAAGGTCAGAACCGGACATCGTCGAAGGTTTGAAGCACCTGGAATCTGGAGCCTAGGGTGTTGGAACTCGAGGCGACGGGCAAACTCGCTTGAGATTGAAAAAAGGAGTTAGGCCTTGGTCTCTTTATAAAAGGTTGAATACCAAGAGCCCTCCCCGTAACCGTTCGGGACTCGTCTTTAATCGAGGAAACGTGCTAACGGGCACGGTTGGGTTACCCACGTCCGTATTGATGAGAATCCCGTAAAAGGGGTACACGATCTCTGCTTTGACAAGACGTGCCAAGGAAACCGCCTCACAAAACGTGCTGAGGTGGAAAAGTAAAAATGATTCGAGTAAAGGACTTGGCCATAGTGTGATGACGCACTGCGGAATACATCAGCAGATTTGATTTGTGTTAATATTATTCTCTCTATGGCAATATGTGGAAACTTATTTTGCAGAGCCGGACACTACTCTTGGTGTTTACAATCTTCTATGAAGGACTTGGAGGAGGAACCCGCCTTGCAATGTCGAAGACAATCTGCGCGCCGGACTCGTCGTCATTGAAGCCTGGTTTAGGGGCTACTGAGGGACTCCTGGACTGTGAAGATACAAGATTGAAGATTTCGTCCCGTGTCCGGGAGGGACTTTCCTTGGCGTGGAAGGCAAGCTTGGCGATGCGGATATTCAAGATCTCCTACCATTGTACCGACTCTGTGTAACCCTAACCCTATCTGGTGTCTATATAAACCGGAGGGTTGTAGTCCGTAGGACATCAACTCCATATACAACAATCATACCATAGTCTAGCTTCTAGGGTTTAGCCTCCTTGATCTCGTGGTAGATCTACTCTTGTACTACCCATATCATCAATATTAATCAAGCAGGAGTAGGGTATTACCTCCATCGAGAGGGCCCGAACCTGGGTAAAAACATCGTGTCCCTTGTCTCCTGTTACCATCCGGCCTTGACGCACAGTTCGGGACCCCCTACCCGAGATCCGCCGGTTTTGACACCGACACCCATGGCGACCGCCCAAGCTATGGAAGTTGCAGATCTAAAGCAGAAACTTGAGTTAGCGGATGAGGACATCACTCTTATTAACAGGCGGCTCAACAAGGCACAAGGTATGTGTTGGGGTAGCTTGTTTATGCATGTATAGTAGTATGAGCACGAGGCTAAAAATCATATGCATAACTATAGATGGTGCTGCCGCGGTTGAGACCCTTCGAGCTGAACTTGCCCGGGCAAAGGAGCAGGCCAGAGTGAGCGACGTAACTGCCAAGAAGGCGGCTGCAGATTTAAAGGCCGAACAGGCTGCCCTGCGCCAGTGCCAGGACAGAATATCCACTGTAGAGAAAGAGCTGAATGATGTTAATAGTAGGTGCAAATCTTTCGGGGAAAATAACAAAACCAAGGCAGCCGAACTGAACAAGGCCTTAATAGAGGCGAAATAAGCGTGATCCGATTCTAGAGCGTCTCGGGAGGAGACCCAACAGGCTGGGGAGATAGCGGCTGGTAAGGCCTTTCTTTTACAGACTAAGTCTGGCGACCCAAAGTATGCCTAGCTTAACCAAATTTGGAGTTCTCCAAACGTGTTCTTGGATCTACTGAGGAGTGTTTTCGACGCGGCGCAGTTCTTCCTGGCACAGGAGGGACATGCTGTGGAGAGGCATTTTTGGTCGCAATTCAATGAGGCAAAGCGTTTGGTGCTACTGAACGAACAGATGGCCTAGTGGGCCGAGCTACACAAGATGTCCAGAGCTGCCATGAAGGAAGTCGTAGTTCGGCTATGGCCAGCCAAACCTGTTCCGAGTACTTATTTTGGTTTGGTATAGCGGCTTGTCGATGTAGTGTCGCATATTGACGCCGTCAAGTGATCAGCGTGCATAGAAGGAGCGCACATGACCTTTGCCCGCGTCAAGATGCACTGTGCAAAGATGAAGGCCACTGAGGGAGTCCTGGATTAGGGGGTGTTCGGGTAGCCGGACTCCAGGACTATGAAGATACAAGAGAGAAGACTTCGTCCCGTGTCCGGATGGGACTTTCCTTGGCGTAGAAGGCAAGCTTGGCGATGCGGATATTCAAGATCTCCTACCATTGTAACCGACTCTGTGTAACCCTAACCCTAACCCTATCCGGTGTCTATATAAACCGGAGGGTTGTAGTCCGTAGGACATCAACTCCATATACAACAATCATACCATAGGCTAGCTTCTAGGGTTTAGCCTCCTTGATCTCGTGGTAGATCTACTCTTGTACTACCCATATCATCAATATTAATCAAGCAGGATTAGGGTATTACCTCCATCGAGAGGGCCCGAACCTGGGTAAAAACATCGTGTCCCTTGTCTCCTGTTACCATCCGGCCTTGACGCATAGTTCGGGACCCCCTACCCGAGATCCGCTAGTTTTGACACCAACATTGGTGCTTTCATTGAGAGTTCCTCTGTGTCGTCGCCTTTAGGCCCGATGGCTCCTTTAATCATCAACAACGATGCGGTCCAGGGTGAGACTTTTCTCCCCGGACAGATCTTCGTCTTCGGCGGCTTCGCACTGCGGGCCAATTCGCTTGTCCACCTGGAGCAGATCGAAAGCTACGCCCCTGGCCATCAAGTCAGGTTTGGAAGCTTAAACTACACGGCTGACATCCGCGGAGACTTGATCTTCGACAGGTTCGAGCCACGGCCAAGCGTGCTGCACTATCTCGAGGGGCATGATCTAGCTCTGCCTCCAGACAGTGTCCTGGAGGCCGCACACGCACCGGTTTTGACCCCTAACTCGGAGCCTATTGCGCCAATCGAGGATGAGCGGTTGGACGTCACCTCGGGGGCTACGATCTCAAAGGCGATCGAGCCGAGCACCAGCCCCGCACTCTGCATGACCCGTGACTCCGAGGATCTGAACCCCCCATGCCCCTGCCAATCGAATCTGATTGGGCACCGATAATGGAGTTCACCGCCGCGGACATCTTTCAGCACTCGCCTTTTGGCGACATCCTGAATTCTCTCAAGTCTCTTTATCAGGAGAGCCCTAGCTGGATTACGGTCAGCGAGGATGGGATACGGACGATGAAGAAGTTCAAAGCCCACCCACCACCCACTTTGTAGCCACTGTCGACGATTTAACCAACATGCTCGACTTTGGCTCCGAAGACATCGATGGTATGGACGACGATGTAGGAGATGAACAGGAACCAACACCTGTAGGGCGCTGGAAGGCCACCTCGTCATATGACATATATATGGTGGATACTCCAAAAGATGGAGATGACGATGGAACAGCGGGGGATGACACCTCCAAGAAACAGCCAAAGCGCCGGCATCAGCGGCGCCACTCTAAATCCCGCCAAAGCAAAAACGGTGATTCTGGCACAGGAGATAATACTACCCCGGATAGCGCCGAAGAACACCCACCCCAGCAAGATTCGGCACAGGAAGATGGAGAAGCCAGCCCTCATGAGAGAGCGGCAGACCAAGAGGTCGAGGATGATAACTATATGCCTCCCTCCGAAGACGAGGCAAGCCTCGATGACGATGAATTCGTCATACCATCAGACCCCGCCGAACAAGAGCGTTTCGAACGCAGGATTTTAGCCACGGCAAGCAGCCTCAAGAAAAAGCAGCAACAGGTTAGAGCTGACCAAGACTTGCTAGCTGACAGATGGACTGAAGTCCTTGCGGCCGAAGAGTATGAACTCGAACGCCCCTCCAAGAGTTACCCAAAGCGCAGGACGCTACCCCGATCAGAGGAGGAAGCACCTACATCACTAGTGCACGACATGGCAGACCGGCCACCTCGCGGCCACGACAGAGAGGCCTCTTGGCCCTCCACCCAAGCCATGCCCCGACGCTGCTCAACTAAGGCACGGGAAAATGCGCCAGACCTGCGAGGCATACTGGAGGACAAGGCAAGACAAAAAAGATCGATCTACGGATCGCGCAGGCGCCCTACGGCACGTGACGATGATCTTCACTCCAGATACAACAAATCCGACCAGGCCGAACACAACAGACATAGCTCTTCCGAGCTGTCGGGACCCCGATCAAAGTCACACCGATCTAGCATGTAACACATCATATCACTTTGCGGCCTCACGCACGGTATTCCCACGGGTGCCACCTTACCTGGCCCGGGACCATTTGTGCCTTTTGGCTCACGTATAAGATAGTGTCGCTAGCATCCATATGACAAAGAACCCGGGCCGACATGGCTAGTCGTGAATCCAAAGTGGCACTAACCCATGAGGACAGGCATACATGAACCACATTGAGCATGTCGGTCATCAACGTGCGAATCCGGGCTGTAGCACTAGGCTAACAGGACTCCGGATGTCACCGCGTGACATTTCCCCGAAGGGACAGACACAGGAACAAAGTGAATCACATGCCCACCAGTCAAGTGTTCTGAGCAGTAGTGCTGGGCTAGCAGGACCCCGGTGGACCGGGCTGTAGCGGACTACTATCGCTCAGAAAGCACTAGACTACATTTCCCCATATGATAGGCTGCCAAGGGTAAACAACTAGATTGTCGGATCCCACACATAGCAATAAACGTTACACGTACGCATAACATGCAAGTATGTATTGTACGACATGGCATCACAACATAACCCAAACTCATATAGATAAAGGCCCAAAAGAGCCACATAGCAATATATACAAACAGGGGTCACATGACCCAACATTCAGAGCATACAAGCAACGGAGGCATTACAGGTCTGGGTACAGACAACTACAAAAGAAAAAGGCTGAGAAGCCTGACTATCTACAAGACCCTCCCAAGGGTACAAGATCGTAGCTGAGGTAGAAAGCTACTCGTCGAAGTCCAAGCGGTACTACAAGTGAGACAGATGTCTCACCTGCAAAACATTAATAAAGCAAACGTGAGTACAAAGGTACTCAGCAAGACATACATCAGATCCTATCATACATGCATTTGTATCAAGAAGGTAATGTGGGGCTTAGTTGCAGCAAGCCAGCTTTCACTCCGTGGCTATCCTGTTCTACGACAATGAGAAACTTCTTTGAGGTGAGGCAGGGCACACAAGTCCACTAATCACCACATCAATACACTACTATGGATTCATCCCCGTCTCTCCTACGAGAAGGCCATCCATAGCACTCACACTTATCTTGAGCATTTTAGAGTAACCACTTTAAGTTGTCTATGTACCACGTAAGCATCCAAGAAGTCCATAACCGAGGACAGGGCTATTCGAATAGATCATGATAACCCTGCAGGGGTGTACTTCATCACACACGCTCTCACCACTTATCACCATATACACGTCATGTATCTCGGCAACCTTCAAGCGGAAGCCTGGCGAGGGTGTCGGCCATGACCTGACTAACCGCGCAAGATTCTAGTCCAGGTTTATCACCTATTTGGGTTCCATCCGCAAGGAGATCCGGCCGAGGTTTCGCTCACGGCCCCGAACGATGTGTACAGGGTTCCCGAGCCCACCATCCGGGTGCCACTCGGTACACCGGGCCACGGTGCCTAGTCTATCCCAAGTCCACCCTGCCGGGTGCCACTCGGTAGAAGAATAGCACTACCTACAAACACCAGAAACTAGTTGCAACTCCTGGACAGAGATCAAGTTGATTAATAAGTCGAGAGAGCTTGGAGCGCCCGGAGCCCAATGTGTGGTAGTAGCTAGTCATTGGACAACTTACACAGAACTCAGTTCTTAAGGACGGTCCCAATGAGACAACCCACCATGTACTCCTACATGGCCTCTCACCGCTACCTTTACCAAATCGTGTTCACACGCTTAACTCTTAGCATCAGAACAAAGCATAACACTCCAATCCATTCCCAATGAATCGGACATGACACAACTCTAAGCAATAGCAAGCATGGCATGGTGGAAGCATAACATGGCTCAATCAACTCCTACACATGCTAGTGGGTTTCAATTATTTACTGTGGCAATGACAGGTCAGGCAGAGGAATGGGTTCAACTACCGCAACAGAAAATAGCAGTTGAATCGTTGTTGTCCTAATGCAATAAAGAGAGCAGGAGCGAGAGAGTAGGAATGTATCGGAATGGACAAGGGGGGGTTTTGCTTGCCTGGTAGATCAACAGAGGGGCACTGCTCCACTGATAGGTACTCTCGAACACTTTCCGGAGCAGGACCTATCGAGAAGGAACGGTGTCGGAAATCAAACACAGGCATATGCAACATTATGATGCATGAACATGGCATGTAGATATGATGTTGTTTGAGCTAATGCAACTAGTATTCAAATTGAATGAAGTCCATTTGAACCAAGGGTTCAAACGCAACTCCAAAATAAGCTCTTAAATATGCCATAAGTGTGTTTTCACATATACAGGATGTATAGGTTGGTTTGTCATGCATGAAAATGGTACAGATTGATAGATTGAATTTTTCTGATAATTTTTCATATATAAATTATTTCAATCTGAGCTACGGTTGAATTTCTATGAATTTTTGAAGTTTATATCATTTTCTGGAATTTCCTGATTTATTTTAATACCAGAAAAGGATATATTGCGTTAGCATGACGTCAGCGTGACGTCAGCGAGTCAATGGGTCGGTCCAGGTCAAACCTGACCAGTGGGACCCATATGTCAGTGTCTAAACTTACTAATCTAGTTTAGTTAGTGGCCTCGGGCCCACATGTCAGTACCAGGTTAATTAACAGAGGGTTAATTAATCCTAACTACTAATTAGGGCGCGCCGGGGCCCATCTGTCATTGAGAGAGGGGGGAGGTCAAACCGGCTGTGGTCAACCCACGCCGGTCAAAGGTCAGCGGTCGCCGGCGTTTAGCCGCCGGCGAGCCCGAATACGGCGGGGCGCTGCGGGTTTTGCCTACAGGGGGCCATTTGGCGCGCGGAGTGCACTTACGGGATGCGGGCGCTCGTCCACATCCAACTGTGGTGGTGGCGCGGCCAGGGAGTGGCCGGAGTGGCACCGGCGACGACGAGTGCGGCGGCCGAAGTTCAGTGAAGATGGATAGCGTGCTACGGTGCACGGGAGGACGAGTGGGTAAGTGTTCTGGGTTCCTGGGAACGCGCTGAGGAGGAAAACATGCTCTGACGCGACGTTTGTGGGCTCTAGCCACGGCGGCGACATGGACGGCGGCGAGCAAGCTTTCGGGCAGGGTGGTGGAGCTAGCTAGGGCGCAAATTAGGCAACGGGGCATGGGGGAAACAGTGCAGAGGCTCACTGCAGTTCTTCTGGTGCTGCTGGTGAGGCAGGGGAGGCACGGGGTCCGGCGAATCGACGACGAAGTTGCCGGCGGCCGCAGGTTGAAGAAGAGCTCGAAGGCGACGCTGCAGGGCTTCCCGAGGCACGTGACTTGACGGAGAGGTAGCCGGCGATGTGGCGGAGCTCCTGGGTGCAGCGGCAGGGCGAGGGGTGGCTGGTGGCCGCGGTGGCGCTCGTCGGTGGCGGCGGGCGCATTCGGACGCGAGAGAGAAAGCGAGGGAGAGGAGAGGACCGGGGGAGAGTGAGAGGGGTACGGGGCGTCGTGGCGACGTCCGGGCATTCCAGGGCGACGAGGAGGACGCCAGGCAGGCAGCTGCGTGCCGGCGCGCACGGCGTCGGGCACGGCTTCCCCTCTGCCTACTGGCAAGAGGAGGAAGACGGCTATGCCCCTGGTGGGCTGGGCCAGAGCAGAAATGGGCCGGCCAGAGGCGCCAGGTAAGAAGCCCAGGTAAGTCTCTCTCCCTTTTCTGTTTTCTTTTCTATTTTTCTGACATTTGTTTTGATTTAATAAAAATACTTAACCATTTTATTTTATTATGCCAATTTTTGTAAGTGCCAGTGGTATTATTCCAGAGCTCCTCAATAAATGGCACAATTTTTGGACATATAATATATATATAATTTATATATCCAAAGCAAATAATTACTGTATTGATTCCAAATGCCCAAAATAAATACTTATGAGCTCCTAAAAATATTGGTTTGATTTTCATCTGTGTCCAATATTTTTAGAGAACAAGATGAACATTTTCTTGGACCTTTTTGGAGCAATTTTTATCTGAGTCATTTCCAGAGATGATTCTGAGGGTTTCACAAATCCTCATTTCAAATTTAAATGGAATTTAAACATGATGCACACATGAAGGGCTAGCCTAGGTCATACCAGAACTAGGGATGTGACAACTCGCCCCCACTCGGAAGAATCTCGTCCCGAGATTCAGGAGTCGGCGGAAAGAAAGCGGGGTACTCAAGTCGAAGACGATCTTCACGCTCCCAGGTAGCTTCTCTCTCAGAATGATGAGACCACTGAACCTTGAGAAACTTGATGTTATGACGTCGAGTGACACGCTCTGCTTGATCCAGAATGCGGACGGGGTACTCTCGATAAGTGAGGTTATCTTGGAGATCAAGCTTTTCGTGGTCCACTCCGCGGATGGGATACGAGAAGCAACGCCTGAGTTGAGACACGTGGAAGACATCATGTACTCGAGAAAGATGTGGCGGTAGTTCCAACTAGTAGGCAACCTCTCCTCGTTTAGCGAGAATGCGAAAAGGACCAATGTAACAAGGAGCCAACTTGCCCTTGATACCGAAACGATGGGTACCCTTCAAAGGGGTAACCCGAAGGTAAGCCTTGTCGCCAATTTCATAAGCCACTTCCTTATGACTACGGTCATACTGGCTCTTTTGACGAGATTGGGCTGTTTTCAAATTCTCACGAATGATGCGAACTTGCTCTTCTGCCTCCTGGATCATATCCGGTCCAAAGAATTGTCTTTCACCGGTTTCTGACCAGTTCAAAGGTGTTCGACATCTTCGTCCATACAGAACCTCAAAAGGAGCTTTCTTGAGGCTGGATTGTTAGCTATTGTTATAAGCAAACTCGGCGAAGGGAAGACACTTCTCCCAATCCATACCGAAAGAGATAACACAAGCTCTAAGCATGTCTTCAAGAATTTGGTTAACCCTTTCCACCTGACCACTTGATTGAGGGTGGAAAGCGGTACTGAAAGAAAGATGGGTGCCCATGGCAGTTTGGAAACTCTCCCAGAAATGAGAAGTGAAAAGACTACCACGGTCTGAATTGATCTCTAGTGGAACACCATGAAGTGACACTATTCGAGAAATATATAAGTCAGCGAGCTGACTAGCAGTGATATTCTCTCGAACGGGTAGGAAGTGAGCCTCTTTGGAAAGACGATCAATGACTACGAAGATAGCATTACTCCCTTTCTTGGTCCTGGGAAAGCCGGTGATGAAGTCCATACCAACTTTATCCCATTTCCACTTAGGAATAGCTAAAGGTTGAAGGGTGCCAGCAGGTCTTTGATGCTCTACCTTCACGCGACAACAAACATGACAGTTAGCAATAAACTGAGCGATTTCTCTCTTCATCCTAGTCCACCAGAACCTTTGGCGTAGGTCCTGATACATCTTAGTACTACCGGGATGAATCGTGAGAGGAGATTCATGCGCCTCCTTAAGGATTAATTGTCGAAGATGTTGATTCTTGGGAACCACCAAGAGACTCTCAAAGAAAACAACACCACAATCATCTATAGAGAAACTACCACCAACTCCTTTGTTAATGTTTCTCTTGATCCGGGAAATTCCCGTATCCTGCTTCTGAGCAGAGACGGTTTGATCCACAATAGTAGATTTCACCACCAAGGTAGAAAGGAATCCGTGAGGAGAAAGGTGGAGGTTAAGCTTACATAATTCCTCATGGAGAAGTGGTTGGCCCTGCTGCAACATGAGATTGTTGCAATAGGACTTACGACTTAGCGCATCAGCCATGATATTCCCCTTGCCTGGGGTGTAGGTAATCCCTAAGTCGTAGTCTGAGATCAACTCCAGCCAACGTCTTTTCCTAAGGTTCAAATCTGGTTGGGTGAAGATATACTTGAGACTCTGTTGGTCGGTGTATATCTCGCAACGTTTACCGAGAAGGTAATGTCGCCAGTTCTTAAGTGCATAGACTATGGCTGCAAGCTCTAGATCATGTGTAGGATAATTCTCCTCATGTGGATGCAACTGTCGAGATGCATAGGCAATCACATGGCAATCTTGCATAAGAATTCAACCTAGTCCCTGTTATGAGGCGTCGCAGTAGATAACAAAGTCTTTAGTGAAATCCGGTGGCACAAGCACGGGAGCAGAAGTCAGGCGTCTTTTCAGTTCCTGAAAACTGTACTCACACTATGGGGACCACTCAAACTTTTTATCTTTCTTGAGAAGTTCCGTGAGAGGTTTGGCCACTTTAGAGAAGTTTTCAACAAAGCGGCGGCAATGACTGGCTAGACCAAGGAAACTCCTAACTTGTTTAATGGTTTCAGGTGGAGTCCAATCAAGAACGGCTTCTGAGATTACGTGGCCCTTACCAGAGATTACGTGGCCGAGATAGGTCACTTCTGGCAACCAAAATTCGCACTTGGAGAACTTGGCATAAAGGCAGTGCTCTCTGAGTTTTTCTAGCACATGTCTAAGATGTTCGGTATGCTCTTCCTCGTTCTTCGAGTAAATAAGGATACATCGAGGTAAACCACGACAAACTTATCTAAGTACTCCATGAAGATCGAGTTCATCAAGCGGGAGAATGTAGCTGGAGCGTTGGTTTGACCAAAGGACATGACGGTATACTCATACTGGCCATAACGAGTGACAAAAGCCGTCTTAGGAATGTCCCCATTTCTGATCTTGATTTGGTGGTAGCCTAACCTCAAATCCATCTTGGAAAAGACTGAGGATCCAGCGAGCTGATCATACAGATCGTTGATCCTGGGGAGCGGATACTTGTTCTTTATCGTGACCAAATTAACGGGACGATAATCTACAACCATCCGCTCCGTACCATCCTTCTTCTTGACGAAGAGAACGGGGCAAGCCCAGGGAGAAGAGCTAGGACGGATGAAACCCTTTTGCAAGGACTCATCAAGTTGTTTCTTAAGCTCGGCTAGCTCTAAGGGTGCCATCTTGTAAGGTCTCCTAGAGATTGGAGCGGTTCCTGGGATAAGATCTATGACAAATTCTACATCTCTTTCAGGTGGAATACCTGGCAGTTCCTCTGGAAAGACATCCGGAAAGTCACGGACTACCGGGATATCTTCAAGGTCTGGAAGAGGGTTGGCATTAAGAGAATAGAGTTGACGCCTTGCAACTCTAGTGGAGACAGTGACTATCTTGCCAGATGGATGTATGAGCTGAACAGACCTGGTGTAACAATCAATCTTGGCATAATGAGCTTTCATCCAGTCCATACCCAAGATGATGTTGATATCTGTAGCCTTGAGGGCTATAAGTGATGCAAGGAATACAAGTCTGTCAACAAAGATTTCATTACCATAGCTTATTCTGGTAGTTTGCCATCTAGACCCCGGAGTTTGGATTTCAAGTGGAGCTGGCATGTCATAAAATGACATGTCGTGCAAACGAGCATAGCCTTCAGAGATGAAGGAGTGAGATGCTCCGGTATCGAACAGAACCGAAGCTGGATGGCAATTGACAAGGAGGGTACCAAGAACGACATCCGAATCATCATGAGTGTCTTTAGCTGAGACGTGATGCACACATCCACGTTCAGTGGGAGCTGACTTGACACTAATCATCTTGCGTGATGGCTTACCACGGCCAACAGACTTCTCGGGTTGGGGTGGAGCATAGCTGGTTTGAGAGCAGTCACGTGCATAGTGTCTTGGCTCTCCGCATGTGAAACAAGTCCCTGAAGTAGGACGTGGACACGCATTGACAAGCAGTCTACCAATAGGCCTGGGTGTAGCATACGGTTGAACTGCGTGAGGTGCCACACAAGAAGGCCTTGGTATATAACCGGGTGGAAGAGCGGAGTTCGGAACCCAAATCCGGCGCTTCTGAGAACTAGAACCGGAGGAAGAACCCAAATCACGGGTGTGTTTACGAGATTCCTGGTAGGTGAGTTGAGCTGTCTCTGCATTAATGGCCTTATTCACAAGAGTCTGGAATGTATTGCAATGATGCAAGTGGAGATCACGAGGCAACTTGGAGTTGAGACCCTTCCGGAATCTAGCCTGCTTCTTAGCATCTGTGGACACTTCTTCTGTAGCATAGCGGGCAAGGTTCTCAAATTCTCTACTGTAAGCATCAACAACCATCTTACCCTGTGTGAAACTACAAAACTCTTCTCTCTTGCGATCAATGAGAGCCTGAGGAATGTGATGCTCGCGGAAAGCCTCAGTGAAATCCTTCCAGGTAGGTATTTGGCTAGCTGGAAGCATAGTCTCATAGTTCTGCCACCAAATACTAGCAGGACCTTCCAGGTGATATGCAGCATAGGTGACCTTGTCACTTTCAGCTATGTTCGCAGAATGCATCTTGTGTGTGATACTACGAAGCCAGTAATCTGCATCGAGTGGTTCAATGGAGTGATGGAAAGTAGGTGGTTTCAGACCAATGAAATCATAGATGGACGCTGACTCTTTGTGCTGACGGGAGGTGTTCTCCTCAATACGTGCTAACAAGCAGTTAGACTCATGCTTGTTCCTCTCCATCTCTAACATGAACTCTGCCAACGAAGACTGGTCGGGAGGATCCTCATCCCTACCATCTCTGTGGTTCCGGATACGAGCAACAGAACTTCGGTTAACCGACGACATCCTGAAGAACCAACCAAGGGAACAAGGATGGATTCAGCATCATCATGGGGATGTAGATTATAGTACGAGAAAAGTACTATCTGTTGAACTCCTAGGACAAATTCGGCAGCATAACGGCAGTAAAATGCTCAAAATGAAACACCCTGCAAATGAAGGGGTAGCACCATAATCAACATCATCACTCAAGGTTCTGATATATTACTAAACAGGCTACACCGGAGATACTCGAACTGGGATATGACTCAGATCAACCAAACCTTAGAGACTACAGAGTAGTAACACGTGATCCTGAGAGACGGAAGAGAAAGCCTAGTTCCTTAACCCTGTAGGAAAGATAGGATGACTCACATTAGAAGGCATGAGGCATAAGGAGTAAAAAGAGCCTTACGTTCCCTTCCACAATCAATTCCCCTATATGGCTAAAGAATTACTAGACTCAACTTCGACCAGGTTGGCTTGGTAATCCTAACTACTAATTAGGGGGCGCCGGGGCCCATCTGTCATTGAGAGAGAGGGGGGGAGGTCAACCCGGCTGTGGTCAACCCACGCCGGTCAAAGGTCAGCGGTCGCCGGCGTTTAGCCGCCGGCGAGTCCGAATACGGTGGGGCGCTGCGGGTTTTGCCTACAGGGGGCCATTTGGCGCGCGGAGTGCAGCTACGGGATGCGGGCGCTCGTCCGCATCCAACTGTGGTGGTGGCGCGGCCGGGGAGTGGCCGGAGTGGCGCCGGCGACGACGAGTGTGGCGCCCGGAGTTCGGTGAAGATTGATAGCGTGCTACGGTGCACGGGAGGACGAGTGGGTAAGTGTTCTGGGTTCCTGGGAACGCACTGAGGACGAAAACATGCTCTGACGCGACGTTTTTGGGCTCTAGCCATGGCGGCGACATGGACGGCGGCGAGCAAGCTTTCGGGCATGGTGGTGGAGCTAGCTAGGGCGCAAATTAGGCAACGGGGCATGGGGGAAACGGTGCAGAGGCTCACCGCAGTTCTTCTGGTGCCGCTGGCCATGCAGGGGAGGCACGGGGTCCCGCGAATCGACGACGAAGTCGTCGGCGGCCGCAGGTTGAAGAAGAGCTCGAAGGCGACGCTGCAGGGCTTCCCGAGGCGCGTGACTTGACGGAGAGGTAGCCGGCGATGTGGCGGAGCTCCTGGGCGCAGTGGCAGGGCGAGGGGTGGTCGGTGGCCGCGGTAGTGCTCGTCGGTGGCGGCGGGCACGTTCGGACGCGAGAGAGAAGGGGTACGGGGCGTCGTGGCGACGTCCGTGCATTCCAGGGCGACGAGGAGGATGCCAGGCAGGCAGCTGCATGCTGGCGCGCAAGGCGTCGGGCACGGCTTCCCCTCTGCCTACTGGCAAGAGGAGGAAGACGGCTATGCCCCTGGTGGGCTGGGCCAGAGCAGAAATGGGCCGGCCGGAGGCGCCAGGTAAGAAGCCCCGGTAAGTCTCTCTCCCTTTTCTGTTTTCTTTTCTATTTTTCTGACATTTGTTTTGATTTAATAAAAATACTAAACCATTTTATTTTATTATGCCAATTTTTGTAAGTGCCAGTGGTATTATTCCAGAGCTCCTCAACAAATGGCACAATTTTTGGACATATAATATATATATATAATTTATATATCCAAAGCAAATAATTACTGCATTGATTCCAAATGCCCAAAATAAATACTTATGAGCTCCTAAAAATATTGGTTTGATTTTCATCTCTGTCCAATATTTTTAGAGAACAACATGAACATTTTCTTGGACCTTTTTGGAGCAATTTTTATCTGGGTCATTTCCAGAGATGAATCTGAGGGTTTCACAAATCCTCATTTCAAATTTAAATGGAATTTAAACATGATGCACACATGAAGGGCTAGCCTAGGTCATACCAGAACTAGGGATGTAACACGAGCTGCGTCGTGATATAGCCCAGTACAAAGGCGCCGCACGCCCGCTATGCTTCACCGATGAAGTAATGGATCGTAAATCCCAGAGGGTTTCAAACCCGTAAACATCGAACCATACGATGGCACAACAGATCCGGAGGTATGGATCGAGGATTATCTCCTTCACATCCACATGGCTCGCGGCGATGATCTACACGCCATCAAATACCTCACGCTCAAACTTAAAGGACCGGCCCGGCATTGGCTTAATAGCTTGCCAGCAGACTCAATCGGTTCTTGGGAGGACCTGGAAACGGCATTCCTCGACAACTTCCAAGGCACTTACGTGCGACCACCGGATGCCGACAACTTAAGCCACATAATTCAGCAGCCAGAGGAATCGGCCAGGCAATTCTGGACACGGTTCCTAACAAAGAAAAACCAGATAGTCGACTATCCGGATGCAGAGGCCCTAGCAGCCTTGAAGCATAACATCCTCGAAGAGTGGCTTGCCCGGCACCTGGGACAGGAAAAGCCGAAATCTATGGCAGCCCTCACGACACTCATGACCCGCTTTTGCGCGCGAGAATGCAGCTGGCTAGCTCGCAGTAACAACTTATCAAAGAACCTTGGTAATTCGGATACCAAGGACAAAAGTGGTAGGACACGTCGGAATAAGCAAGAATGCCGCGTTAGCAGTGACAGCAATGAAGACACGGCAGTCAATGCTGGATTCAGAAGCTATAAATACGGTCAGCGGAAAAAGCCATTCAAAAAGAATACTCAGGGCCCGTCTAGTTTGGACCGAATACTAGACCGCTTGTGCTAGATACATGGCACCCCCGAAAGGCCATCCAATCACACTAACAGGGATTGTTGGGTGTTCAAGCAGGCAGGCAAGTTAAGAGCCGAAAACAAAGACAAGGGGCTGCACAGCGACAACGAGGAGGAGCCCAGGCCGCCGAACAACAATGGACAGAAGGGCTTTCCCCCACAAGTGCGAACGGTGAACATGATATACGCAACCCACATTCCCAAGAGGGAGCGGAAGCATGCGCTACAGGACGTATACGCGATGGAGCCAGTCGCCCCAAAGTTCAACCCATGGTCCTCCTACCCGATCACTTTTGATCAAAGGGACCATCCCACTAGCATCCATCATGGCGGCTTCGCCGCATTGGTTCTCGACCCAATCATCGACGAATTTCATCTCACAAGAGTCCTCATGGACGGCGGCAGTAGCCTGAACCTGCTTGACCAGGATGCAGTGCGGAAAATGGGCATAGATCCCTCAAGGATTAAGCCCACAAAAACGACCTTTAAAGGCGTTATAACAAGTGTAGAAGCCAACTGTACATGCTCAGTAACACTTGACGTGGTCTTCGGATCCCCGGACAATTTCCGAAGCGAAGAGTTAATCTTCAATATTGTCCCGTTTCACAGTGGCTATTACGCCCTGCTTGGACGAACCGCGCTCGCAAAGTTCAATGCGGTGCCGCACTATGCATATCTCAAGCTCAAGATGCCAGGCCCTCGAGGAGTAATCACGGTCAACGGAAACACCGAACGCTCCCTCCGTACGGAGGAGCACACGGCGGCTCTCGTAGCGGAAGTACAACGTAGCCTTCTTAGGCAATTCTCCAGTCCGGCCGTTAAAAAGCCAGGCACTGCCAAGCGCGCCCGGATTAACCCACAGCAGGACCGCCTAGCATGCTCTGAGCAAGCGTAGCAACGCGGCCCCAACCCCAGCTCTCGCGACATAGCGAAATCAATGCCTCACGTACATTACTACGCCCTTGAAATACTATGGGCACAGGGGAAGGGGCACAATAACGGCACGCCCAAAATACGGCTTACAACGTACTAGGGGCTGCCGAATTCTTTTTTTTAACTTTTTCTTACTTTCAGGACTCCATACTTCGGATGACCTGTTCGGCAATTCGACTGCCGCACAAATGATGCAAGATCCAGGGAGGCAGACAAGCCATGCCGCATTATGGAACTCCCAGGTGGTCTCTGTTACGAGCAGTATACCTGTTTTGAATACAATTCCGTGGCCTGCCCCTGGTCAGGACATGTTAAATAGTCCAATATCTTTTTGCTTATCGCACTATTTATATCGTTCGACTTTGATAAATAGCCTCTCTATAAACAATGCATAGTTTTTTGTCTATTTTTTGCATTATCCTCTTTTCACATATATGTTTATTAAATGACATGATTGCACCCGTACACCATGGTACGGCAAACACGCCAGGGGCTTCAGTACCCCTCATTATGGTGTGAGAAGTCCGTACACTTTCACATGTGCGGCACCCCGAACTTATGGCACTATATGCATCGGCTCTGAATCATGATTTGGGTCAATAGTTGGGTTTGCCCGGCTCCTATGTTTTGGTGCCTTACGTTCCGCTATATCGGCTAAGGTAGCACTAGGAGAACCACTGCGATTGTGCCCCGGTTCAGCTGGGTTAAGCACCTCAGTGGAGAAAGCTAAAACTGACTGTCATGATGAGGCGAGAGACCAGTCGCTGTTCGAGAGGTTTTTCGAGTCCCTAAAGACTTATGCCGCTTTGAGCAAGGAGCTGGCTTTGTCCGGCCAAGGCGTGGATAGCGCCCCGAACTTGGTCTTCCGAACTAGGGGCTTCACCGAAATTTAAAATTATAGAGTTCTATGGCTAAGTGAGAGTGTTCAAGCATTATAGTCCGATTGCCTGGTTCGTTGTGCTGAGCGCCTCCCTCGAAGGACCCAACTATGGGAAAAAGAGCGCTCAGGTTTATCCCGAACACCCCAGCACTAGTGTCATGGGGGCAGAAGCCGACGACTGGCCATCTCTCAATTTTATGATAAACGGCCGCACAGAAAGTAATATTTTAAATTCAATAAGCATTTCTTAGCGCATATGAACAAGTTTTCAGCGCACAGGATAAACATGAGCGAGTTCATTCAAAAATCACATCCTTGGTACATTCATTCGCCACAAGGCGGGCACCTGCAAGAACATCCTTGTAGTAGTTCTCGGGCTTGCGATGCTCCTTCCCCGGCGGTGGCCCGTCCTTCACAAGCTTCTCACCGTCCAGCTTACCCCAGTGCACCTTTGCACGGGCAAGGGCCCGACGGGCACCTTCGATGCAGACGGAGCGCTTGATGACCTCGAGCCTCGGACAGGCCTCGACCAGCCGCCGCACCAGCCCGAAATAGCTCCCAGGCAGGGCCTCTCTGGGCCACAGGCGAACTATGAAGCCCTTCATGGCCTGTTCGGCCGCCTTGTGGAGCTCGACCAACTGTTTCAGCTGGTCGCTCAAGGGCACAAGGTGTCCGGCCTCAGAATATTGAGACCAGAACACCTTCTCCGTCGATCTTGCCACTTCAGCTCGGTAGAATGCGGCGGCATTGGATACGCTGCGGGGAAGATCTGCGAATGCCCCTGGAGAGCTCCGGATTCGGGTAAGTAACAAGTAGTTTACTTTTATATTTCTGCTTTGCATAAAGAATGCCTTACCCGCTGCTATCTTCCTCGTCTCCTCCAAATCTTGGAGGGCCTTTTGGGCTTCGGCCTTGGCAGACTTGGCAGTCTCAAGGGCCATCGCGAGCTCGGATGCTTGTGCCTTTGACTCAAGCTCCAAACTCTCATGTTTTTTCATGAGAGCCTGAAGCTCTTGCTGCACCTCGCCGACCTGAGCCCCAAGTCTGTCTCGCTCGGTGCGCTCCGCAGTCGTTTTCTTTTCGGCCTCAGACAGCGCCTGCTTAAGGGTCGCCACCTCAGTCGTGGCCCCTACAATAAGCAGTACATTCCTGTTATTTTTTTGCAATCATGCCTTTTTATAGGCACCTTCTCTGTAAGGTATTTCTTACCTTCTTTCTCCTCGAGCCGCCGCTTGGCAAGGCCGAGCTCTTGCTCGGTCCGCTCAAGGTCCTGCTTCAGGACACCCACCTCCGCAGTCAGTGCGGCGGTGGATAGCACCGAAGCCTGCATACGCATATTGTCTCTTTTTTGTTAGACTCCTGCGATATTTAATAGATCCTCTATTCGGCTTTTCTTTCCGAACGCCAAACAGAGCATCCGGGGCTACTGTCTATGCGGTAATATTTTTACATATTTTTACTTACCACGAAGCCTGTTAGAAGGCTAGCGCAATCTTCAGTCAGTCCTCTCTTGGCAGACCGAACCTTCTGGATCACCGTACTCATAATAGTACGGTGCCCCTCGTCTTTGGAGGCACCATCCAGCACCTCCAGCAGATTGTCCGGCACCTCCGGTTGGACGGAGGCCGCCGGCTCAGAAGGCTTGCTCCTCTTGGAAGGAGTTCGCCTACCGCGGTCCGGAACTGTGGAAGATTCCGGTGCGGTGTCCGGCACAAAGCCGGACTTGGAGCCCTAGGGGGCCTTATCCCCTTCACTCTTGGAGTCCGGGAGGTTGCCTTGCGGCTCCTCCGGGACCACCTCCTCCTGCCCCGGAGCTTGTCGCGACGCCACTTCGGCGTCGTCTGCAGTGCGGGGGGAGACAGCGGGCGGAACTGAGTTCACGTCCGATGAGTCCAGGGAGCCACCCGACGATTCGTTGAATTCGGCCCGGGGCGGGCTGCATAATTACGTTCGACATTAGGGAAAGCTGTGCAATAAAGGAACATCATGAGTTACTCTGATATCCGAACTTACGATTTCGCCGGACGCTTGGCCCTGTCTGGCCACTCCTCTTCGCCCTCTTCGGCGTCGGGGGAGTAGTCCGGCGGAGGGGTCTTCCTTTTCCTAGACCCCTCGGCCTCCCCCATTGGGGCGGCCTTCCTCTTCTCTCCTCCCTCCGCTGGGGGGGGGAGAGTTCTCTTCCTCCTCCTCGTTTTCACGGGAAGAGGGCGTCTCGGACTCGTCGGATGACGAGTCTGACACCACCACGTTACGGGCACTCTTTCGAGTCCCTGTGGTCTTCTTCTTCTTGGCCTTCTTCTCCGGCACCACATAAGGCGCCGGAACCAGTAGCTTCACTAGTAGAGCTGGGGCTGGGTCTTCGGGCAGCGGAGCCGGATAGTTAATCGGTCCGGATATCGCCCGCCAAGCCTGTCAAAGGTAAGGGAGTTTAGATCCCAAATAAAGTCAAACTATGAAAAAATCTTAACATCCTGTAAAAGGTGAAGATAGCTTACCTCGCTAGCGTGACGCTGCGAGCTGTATCCACGGTCCTCGGAAGCGGATGCCGGAGTCTCGGCGCCCTTGAATAGCACCTTCTAGGCATCTTCATACGTCGTGTCGAAGAGCCTGCTAAGGGTTTGGTGCTGCGCCGGGTCGAACTCCCACAGATTAAAATCCCGTTGTTGGCATAGGAGGATCCGGCGGACGAGCATAACCTGGATTACATTAACAAGCTGAATTGGCTTGTTCACTAGGGACTGGATGCATGTTTGCAATCCGGTCACCTCTTTTTCATCACCCCATGACAGGTCCGTCTCTTTCCAGGACATAAGCCACGTGGGGGGTCCGGATCGGAACTCGGGGGCTGCGATCCATTTCGGATCGCGTGGCTCGGTGATGTAAAACCACCCGGATTGCCACCCCTTTAGGGTCTCCACAAAAGAGCCCTCGAACCATAGGACGTTGGCCATCTTGCCCGCCATGGCGCCTCCGCACTCCGCCTGGCTGCCGCGCACCACCTTGGGCTTGACGTTGAAGGTCTTGAGCCAGAGGCCGAAATGAGGGCGGACGCGGAGGAAAGCTTCGCACACGACGATAAACGCCGAGATGTTGAGGATGAAGTTCGGGGCCAGATCGTGGAATCCAGGCCGTAGTAGAACATGAGCCCCCGAACAAATGGGTGGAGTGGAAAACCCAGTCCGCGGAGGAAGTGGGGAAGAAATACTACCCTCTCATGGGGCCTTGGGGTGGGGAGAAGCTGCCCCTTTTCGGGAAGCCGGTGCGCGATGTCTTTAGATAGTTATCCGGCCTTCCTTAGCTTCTTGACTTGGCCCACCATAGCGGAGGAGACCATTCACTTGCCTCCCGCTCCGGACATTGCTGGAGAAGGTTGAGGTGGGAAGTGCGGGCTTGGGCGCTGGAGCTCGAGCACGCAGGAGATGGATAGGCAAAGGACGAAGAAGGTGTAGGTAAAAAGGTGGATCCTTACCGCCTTATATGGGCGGATGCGGTTGTGCGTCCCCACCAGCCTAGTAAAACTCGCTTGCCTCCCAAGCACCGTGATAAATGGCGCTGTTGGGTTACCCATGTCCGTATTGATGAGAATCCCGTAAAAGGGGCACATGATCTCTGCTTTGACAAGACGTGCCAAGGAAACCGCCTTGCAAAACGTGCTGAGGTGGAAAAGTAAAAACGATTCGAGTAAAGGACTTGGCCGTAGTGCGATGACGCACTGCGGAATATGTCAGCAGATTTGATTTGTGTTAATATTATTCTCTCTATGGCAATATGTGGAAACTTATTTTGCAGAGCCGGACACTACTCTTGGTGTTTATAATCTTCTATGAAGGACTTGGAGGAGGAACCCGCCTTGCAATGCCGAAGACAATCTGAGCGTCGGACTCGTCGTCATTGAAGCCTGGTTTAGGGGCTACTGAGGGAGTCCTGGATTAGGGGGTGTTCGGGTAGCCGGACTATACCTTCAGCCAGACTCCAGGACTATGAGGATACAAGATTGAAGACTTCGTCCCGTGTCCGGATGGGACTTTCCTTGTCGTAGAAGGCAAGCTTGGCGATGCGGATATTCAAGATCTCCTACCATTGTAACCGACTCTGTGTAACCCTAACCCTAACCCTATCAGGTGTCTATATAAACCGGAGGGTTCTAGTCCGTAGGACATCAACTCCATATACAACAATCATACCATAGGCTAGCTTCTAGGGTTTAGCCTCCTTGATCTCATGGTAGATCTACTCTTGTACTACCCATATCATACATATTAATCAAGCAGGAGTAGGGTATTACCTCCATCGAGAGGGCCCGAACCTGGGTAAAAACATCGTGTCCCTTGTCTCCTATTACCATCCGGCCTTGACGCACAGTTCGGGACCCCCTACCCGAGATCCGCCGGTTTTGACACCGACAGCCACCAATGTTGCAACTGAGGGTCTGCCTGGGAGCAAGGACGATCGCATGCCGGAGCATTATTTGGAGGACGAACTAGTGGGTGCCCGCTTGATAGAGGGTCAGTGCTCGAAGGATATTATATTTGAATAAATGTACCGGAATTGTAAAACAGTATGATGATACATTAAAGCTGTGTTACATATTCTTGCCATTATTTCCTCCTGTGTGGCTGTTTCTTATAACCTGAAAGTTTTCCAGTCGTCGGCTTCGTCCCCCTCGCATATAATATGGGGGTGTTTGGAATTCCACCTGATTACTCTTGACCCAACGTCTTGGTCCGGAACAGAGGTGTCAGTGCGGCGAACGAGGCAATCAGACTATAGGGCTTTAACACCTTCACTTAGCCATATGAGTTTTACAGTGGGTCTATGATGTAGCCCCTGGTATGTACGCAGTTATCCGAATATGGTTGCGTGACATAGGTGACTAGAAAATGGTGCTTTGTGTAATAGGGACGAAATCGCAAAAGATTCTGATAAGTCATCGAGTGGTCGACCACCTCTCGCCGCATCATGACAGTCAGTTTTCGGCTTTCTCTACTGAGGTGTTTGACTAGGTGAACAGGATCACAATCGCAGTAGTTCTCCCTTTACTACCCTAGCCGATAGGGCGGGACGTAGGGTAGCAAGCACAGGAGCCGGGCAACCCAACTAGTGACCAAAGGCATGATTCGGAGCTGATGCATATAAGGCCAAACTCATGATGCCGAAGTGCGTTATAGAGCTGTTTGGACTTTTTTGGCAATCCATAAGTTGCCGTATCAAGCCCCTGGTGATTCGCGCCGAGGTGTCTGGGTGAAGCAACCGAAGAAGTAAGGTTCATTTGGAAAAGTAAATACTGAAGACGAATTATGTTCACTAAAATTTGATTGATACGTCGAACGTAATTTTACAGATTATGACACCACCAGGCATGCCATTTTATGTGCCAGGGGTCGAGGGTAGGGAGAAGGCTTTGTATAGGTTTCAAATAGAACTTTTGGTCTATAGAAAAATCTTTTGGACCTCCTGTCGCACATCTACGCTGTCTGTGCTTCCATGAAAAGGCTTCCGTAAAGGGAGCGATCCCTGGTTATTTGTAGGGAAGCTAGACTCATAAAGAGTCCCTTAAGGTCCGTGGGACGGACAAGTATTAATTTACATGTAACGAAAGTATAGAGAAATAGTTAGAAAAGAGGAAAGGCTAAAGTCCAGACTAACCAATTTGTAGGCTGGTCCGTTTTGTGCCTCCGTCGATGACCAAGGTATTTCGAGTGCATAGTTATGTATGCGCGGTGCAAAATCCGAGGGTATAAGAGGCGAGCGACGGAGGCAGAGCTGGTAATCCAGCTCTGAAATTGACCGGTCCTACAGAGTAGAGGCCGACGGTTTAATGACCGATGAGATATGCGGCTTAAGGAAGCTGCTTTGCTCTTTGGCTGTGACTGCCGTAGTGTGCCCCTCAACACGGAGGGAGCGTTCCGCGTTTCCGTTGATTGTTGTGGTGCCGCGGGGACCGGGCATCTCAAGCTTTAAATTGGTGTAGTTTGGGACCGCGTTGAAACGAGCAAAAGCGGTCCACCCGAGCAGTGCGTGGCAGTAAATGCGGAATGGGGCAATATCGAAGATCAATTCTTCGCGTCAGAAGTTTTCCGGTGAACTGAAGACAACTTCCAGTAAGATTGACCCTGAGTCGGGTGTTGCTCCTTTGAAGGTGGTTTTGTTGGGCTTGATACTCGAAGGGTCAATGCCCATTTTGCAGACAGTGTCTTGATAGATTAAATTGAGGCTACAGTCGTTGTCTATAAGGAATCAAGTAAGATGGAATCCGCCGCTAATTGGATCGAGGACCAGGGCTGTCGAACCTCCATGACGGATATGGGTTGGGTGGTCCTTGTGATCAAAAGTGATCGAGCAGGCCGCCCTTGGATTGCATTTTCGGGCGTCCGTCTTTATGATGTGGTCATCGCGTAGTTCATGATTGCACTCCCTTTCAGAGGTATGCGTCATGTATATCATGTTTACTGTTTTTACTTCGGGAGGAATTTGCTTCTGTCCCCCAGTGCTTGGTAGGCGAGCCTCCTCTTCTTCACTGTCACTGGGCGGCGCCTTCCCTTTGAGTTCGGCATTGAGCTTGCCGGCCTGTTTGAAAACCCAACAATTTCTGTTGGTATGGTTGGCAGGTTTATCGGGGCTGCCATGGGTCTGACAGGGCCGATCTAGTATTTTATCTTGACTGGATGGACCATCTCTGTTTGCCTTAAATGGCTTCTTCCATTAACCAGTTTTGGAGCCACTGGATCCGGCGTTGACCCTTGTGTCTTTGGTTTCTGCATTATTGTTGCGGTGCTTCTCTTTATTGCGTCGTGGCTTGCCATTGCGGTCTCTGACCTCTGAGGTGCCAGGATTGCCTGTGCTATTGCTTCTACGAGCGAGCCAGCTATCTTCTCCCGCGCAAAAGCGGGTCATTAGTGCAGCGAGAGCTGTCATGGATGAGGGAGTCCTGGACTAAGGGATCCTCGAGCGTTCAACCTATTGGATATGGGTCGGACTGTTGGGCCGTGAAGATACGAAGACCAAAGACTCCACCCATGTCCGGATATGACTCTCCTTGGCGTGGAAGGCAAGCTTGGTGACCAACTATGAAGATTCCTTTCTCTGTAGCTGACCTGGTGTAACACTAGATCCCTCCTGTGTCTATATAAACTGGAGGGCTAGGTCTGTAGATACCCCCTGAATAATCATAGCCAGGCTAGACTTTTAGGGTTTAGCCATTATGATCTCGTGGTAGATCAACTCTTGCAATACCCATTGTCGGCATCAAAACCGGCGGTTCTCGGGTTGGGGGTCTTGAACTGTGCATCTAAGGCGGATGGTAACAGGAGGCAGGGGACACGATGTTTTACCCAGGTTCGGGCCCTCTTGATGGAGGTAAAACCCTATGTCCTGCTTGATTATTCTTGATAATATGAGTAGTACAAGAGTTGATCTACCACGAGATCAGAGAGGCTAAACCCTAGAAGCCAGCCTATGGTATTATTGTATGTTGTCCTACGGACTAAAACCCTCCGGTTTATATATACACCGGAGGAGGCTAGGGTAACACAAGGTCGGTTACAAAGGAGGAGATATGCATATCCGTATTGCCTAGCTTGCCTTCCACGCCAAGTAGAGTCCCATCCGGACACGGGATGAAGTCTTCAATCTCGTATCTTCATAGTCCAACAGTCCGGCCAAAGAATATAATCCGGCTGTCCAGAGACCCCCTAATCCAGGACTCCATGAGTAGCCCCTGAACCAGTCTTCAATGACGATGAGTCCGGCGCGAAGTGTTGTCTTCGGCATTGCAAGGCGGGTTCCTCCTCCAAATACACCACGGAAGAGTTTGAATACAAGGATAGTGTCCCACCCTGCAAAACAAGTTCCACATACCACCGTAGAGGGAATAATATTTACACAAATCTAATCTGCTGACGTACCCCATAGTTTGACATCACACCACAGCCAGGTCTTCATTCGAATCATTTTTATAACCTATCTCAGCGTGTTTCGCGAGGCGGTTTCCTTGGCACGTCTTATCGAAGCAGAGATCGTGTCCCCTTATTACGGGATTCCCATCAATACGGACGTGGGTATCCCAACCGCGCCATCAGTTACGGCGCTTGGGGGATAAGCGAGTTTTACCTGGCTAGTGGGGGCGCATAGTTTCGTCCGCCCTTATAAAGGGATAAGGTTTCACCTTTTTCTACCCACGCCTTTTTCGTCCTTGCTCATCCATTCTTGCGCACTTGAGCTCCAGCGCCCAAGTCCACATCCCTCTCCTCAACTCTCTCCAAACATGTCCGGAGCGGGAGGCAAGTGGATGGTCTCCTCCGTGATAGAGGGACACATCAAAAAACTACATGGGGGCGGATACTTAGCCGCGGATATCGTGCACCGGCTGCTAGCCGTGGGGCAGATCGTTCCTACCCCAGAACCTCACGAAAGGGTGGTTTTCCTCCCCTACTTCATCCGCGGACTAGGGTTTCCCCTCCATCCATTCGTCCGCGGCCTTATGTTCTATTATGGGCTAGACTTTCATGATCTGGCCCCGAATTTCATCCTCAACATCTCGGCATTTATCGTCATGTGCGAGGCTTTCCTCCTCATCCGCCCCCACTTTGGCATGTGGCTGAAGACCTTCAATATCAAGCCGAAGGTAGTAGGCGGCCAACAAGCGGAATGCGGCGGAGCCATGGTGGGCAAAATGCCCAACGTTACATGGCTCGAGGGCTCCTTTGTGGAGACCATAAAGGGGTGGCAATCGGGGTGGTTCTACATCACCGAGCCACGCGACACCAAATGGGTGGTGGCCCCCGAATTTCGATCCGGAATCCGCACGCGGCTCACTTCCTGGAAGGAGAAGGGCCTGTCCTGGGGTTCATCGGTGGAGCTAGACGGACACTAGAAGTGTATCCGGAACATGATAAGAAAGAAACTTAAGCTTGTCAACATAGTCCAGGTCATGCTCTTCCGCCGGATCCTTCCGTGTCAACAACAGGCTTTCAACTTATGCGAGTTCGACCCGTCCCAGCACTAGACTCTACACGAACTCTTCGACACGGCGCATAAGGACGTCTGGAACATGCTGTTCAAGGGTGCCGAGGTCCCTCCTTCTCTTACCGAGGACCGCGGGATAAGCGCGAAGCGCCCTGCGAATCTGGTAAGTTCTGTACATCTGGCAGGGTATTTATTTCCCATAGCTTAACCATGTGCGAGGTCTGAGCTCCCATGCCTTTGACATGGCTGGGTGGAGACATCAGAGGAGATAACTGTCCGGCCCCTCTGCCCGAAGACCCTGCGGACGCTCTCCTGACGGAGATGCGGACTCCGGCTCCTTATGGGGTGCCGGAGAAGACCAAGAAGAAGGCCAAGGGAACCCGAAAGAGTTCCCGGCGCCAGGTGGTATCGGACTCATCGCCCAATAACTCTTCGATGCACTCCTCCCATGAAGACGAGGAGGAGGAAGATGAAGATGCTCCCCCTCCAGCCGGGGGAGACAAGAAAAGGAAGGCCGCCCTGACCGGGGAGGCCGAAGGGTCCAAGAAGGGAAGGTCTCTCCTTCCGGACTGCTCCACCACCGCCGCTGATGGCGAAGACGAGTGGCTACTCAGGGCCAAGCCCCTGGCGAAGTCGTAAGTATTCGGATACCAGGGTAACTCATAGCATTCTTTTATTGCACTGCTTCTCGTAACATCGAATATGATCATGCAGACCACCCCGAGCTCGTATCGACGTATCCTCGTTGGACGGTTCCTTGGACTCGTCGGATATGCATAGCGATCCACTTCCATCCGCCTCCTCTCCTCGCCCTACGGACAATGTCGAGGTATTGTCTCAAGGGGCACCGTGCCGGGGGGAGACAGTCCCGGAGGCACCTCAAGGCGACCTTCCGGACTCCAGGAGCAAAGGGAGGAAGGCTCCCGGGGGCTCCAAGTTCGGCCCTCAGCCAAACACCGCGCCGGAACCTCCAGTGGTTCCGGACTCGGGCAGGCGGCCCCCTTCCAAGAGGGGCAAGCCATCCGTGCCGGTGACCTCTGTCCATCCAGGGACACCGGACGACCTGCTGGGAGCGCTTCGCGGCGCTTCCATTGACGAAGAGCACCGCACTATCATGAGTGCGGTGATCGAGAATGTTCAGTTCGCCAAGAGCGGACTAACTGAAGCCTGTGCCAGCCTTCTAACAGGCTTTGAGGTAAGTATTTAAAATATAGGAAAAATATTACCGCATAGACAGTAGCCCCTGAGGCTCTGTTTGGTGTTCACAAAGAAAAGCCGAATAGAGGATCAAATAATATCTATAGGAGTCTAATATAAGTATGTCTGTATGCAGGCTTCGGTGCTGACCTCTGCCGCACTGAAGCAGAACCTCGAGCGGTCTGAGAAAGAGCTCGGCCTTGCCAAGAGGCAGCTCGAGGAGAACAAAGGTAAGTAATGTCTTGTCCATATATATATATATATAGGGTCGCGCTATTCGTCATTCTAGGTGAGGAATAGTTATTCTTCACCCCCCTCTATTTTACCATCAATGCACCGTAATTTTATGTTCCGTAAGTTTTTTCTTATTTCCGACGTAAAAAGAGACCGTAAGAAAATATATTATGTTATGTAAAATTACAAACGTAAAAACATAGTTTAAAATACACATAAACTGCAAATTTTCTTGTCTTATGACCTATATTTTTATTTTCTTATGTCAAATTTTACGTAGTGAATCAATATAAATGTAACTGTTTGAATTCTAAACGTAATTTAATTATGAAATGATCATAAGATTACCTCGGGTGAAGAATAACTTATTCTGCACCCTGGATGATGAATAGTAATACTATATATATATATATATAAGATGCGGTTGCAAAATGATAGGATCATCATGGATGTGCCAGGGGCCACGACCGAAGTGGCGACCCTGAAGCAAGCGTTGTCCGAGGCCGAAAACCGAGCGGTCAAGGAGCGCACCGAGCGGGAAAAACAAGAGGCACGGGTGGGTGAGGTGCAGCAAGAGCTCCAGGCTCTCGTGAAGAAGCACGAGGCTTTGGAGCTTGACTCGAAGACGCGAGAGTCCGAGCTTGCCGCGGCCCTCGAGAGCACAAAGCATGCCAAGGCTGAAGCCCAAAAGGAAATTGAGGCGATGAGGATGATAGCGGCGGGTAAGGCCTTCAATATGCAAAGCAAGCATGTGAAAGTAAATTACTTGTTACTTACCCGAGTCCGGAGCTCTCCAGGAGCATTCGCAGATTTGCCTCGCAGTGTGTCGGATGCCGCGAAATATTACCAGGCCGAGGAGGGAAGCTCGACGGAGAAGTTGTTCTGGTCTCAATATACTGGGATCGAACATCCAATGCCTATGAGCGACCAGCTAAAGCAACTGGTCGAGCTGCACAAGGCGGCCGAACAGGCCATGAGGGGCCTTATAGTCCGGATGTGGCCTGGCGACTCCCTTCCCAACAGCTACTTCAGCATGGTGAGGTGGCTTGTTGATGCCTGCCCACGTCTGGAGGTTATAAAGCGGTCTGTCTGCAAAGAAGGTGCACGCCGGGCCTTTGCCCGTGCGAAGGTGCACTGGGCCAAGATGGACACCGAGAAGCTTGTGAAGGAGGGGCCGCCGCAGGGCAAGGAGCATCGCCACCCTGAGATGTATTATGAGGGTGTCCTGAAGTGTGCCCGTCTTATGTCGGACGAGTGTGCGAAGGATGTAATTTTTGAATGAACTTGCTTGTGTGATCCTGTACTATGAAAACTTGTTCATATGCGCTATGCAACGCTTGTTTGAATTTAAAATATTACCTTCTGTGTGGCTGTTTATTAAATATGAGAGATGGCTAGTCGTCGGCTTCTGCCCCCATGCCACGAGTGCTGGAGTGTTCGGGATGAATCTGAGCACTCCTGTTCCCATTGTTTGGTCCTTCGAGGTAGGTGCTCAGCGCAACGAACAAGGCAATTGGACTATAATGCTTTATCACTCTTACTTAGCCATAGAAGTCTACAATTTTAAATTTTGGCGAAGCCCCTAGTATTCGGAAGGCCGAATTCGGGGCGCTATTCATGACTTAAGCCGGACAAAGCCGACTCGTCCTTCTAAGCGGCATAAGTCTTTAGGGACTCGAGACCTCTCGAACAGCGACCAGCTCTCGCCTTATCATGACAGTCAGTTTTAGTTTTCTCTACTGAGGTGCTTAGCCCGGATGAACGAGGGCACAATAGCAGTAGTTCTCCCAGTGCTACCTTAGCCGATATAGCGGAACGTAAGGTACCAAAACATGGGAGCCGGGCAAACCCAACTATATATTGACCCAAGACATGATTCGGAGCTCATGCATATAATGCTATAAGTTCGGGGTGCCTCACTGTTGAAAGTGTTCGGACTTCTCACGCCGTATTATGGGATACGCTTAGTCCCCTGGCGTATGGGCCGTACCAGAGTGTACGGGTGTTGAATGTCATGAATGAACATATATATATATATATATATAAAGGAATAGCGAATGTGGTAATAGTCTAGTGCTATGCATTGTTTATTCAAAAAGGTGCATCGAAGCAAAATGATACAATTAGTGCGATAAGCAAAAAGGTAGGACTATTTGACATGTCCCCTCCAAGGGCAAGCTGAGGAATGGTATTTAAAGCATGTATTTCACTCATTATCAGAGACTACCTGGGAGTTCCATGGTGCGACGTAGCTTTCTGCCTCCTTGGTTGTTGTATCGTGTGTCCGACTATCGTACGGCCGGACGAGGTTTCCAGAGAGTTAAGTCCTGAAAGAGAGAAAAAATAACAAAGCGGGAATCCCCTAGTGCGGTTGAGCCGCGTTTCGGGGCGTGCCGTAGCTGTGCCCCCTCCCCACCTGTGCCCATGGTATTTTCAATGCGTAATTATGTATGCGTGGCATAGATTTCGCCGTTTGTCTGGGACTGGGGTGGGGGCCGCATTGCTATGCGAGCTCAGAACGTGCCAGGCGGTCCTGTTGCCGATTACTCCGGGCGCGCTTGAAGGTGCCCGGGTCTTTAATCGCCGAACTGGTGGATTGCCTTAAGAGGCTGCTTTGCACTTCTGCTACGAGGGCCGCAGTGTGCTCCTCCGTACGGAGAGAGCGCTCTGTGTTTCCATTGACTATGATGACCCCCTGAGGTCCTCGCATCTTGAGCTTGAGATATGCATAGTGCGGTACCGCGTTGAATCTCGCGAATGCGGTTCGCCCGAGCAGTGCATGATAGCCACTGTGGAACGGGACTATATCGAAGATTAACTCCTTGCTTCGGAAGTTATCCGGGGATCCTAAGACCACTTCCAGTGTGACTGAGCCTGTACAATGGGCCTCTACACCTGGTATGACGCATTTCGGTGTCAAAATCGGCGGATCTCGGGTAGGGGGTCCCGAACTGTGCATCTAGGCCGGATGGTAACAAAGGCAAGGGACACAATGTTTTACCCAGGTTCGGACCCTCTTGATGGAGGTAAAACCCTACGTCCTGCTTGATTGATATTGATGATATGGGTGTTACAAGAGTAGATCTACCACGAGATCAAAGAGGCTAAACCCTAGAAGCTAGCCTATGGTATGATTGTATGTTGTGATTGTTGTCCTACGGACTAAAACCCTTCGGTTTATATAGACATCGGAGAGGGTAGGATTACACAGGGTCGGTTCCAAAGGAGGAGATATCCATATACGTATTGCCTAGCCCACGCCAAGTAGAGTCCCATCCGGACACGAGACGAAGTCTTCAATCTTGTATCTTCATAGTCTAACAGTCCGGCCAATGGAGATAGTCCGGCTGTCCGGAGACCCCCTAATCCAGGACTCCCACAGTAGCCCCTGAACCAGGCTTCAATGACGATGAGTCCGGCGCGCAGTTGTCTTCGGCATTGCAAGGTGGGTTCCTCTTCAAATTTTGTGTACCTGTCGAAATAATGTCCGATTCCTTGTGATGGTTCGTACTTCTTGGCTTCTACGCCCAATAATGGCCACCTTCCACGTGTCGAGCGAATGTGAAGAGCCAGGGTGTTTTCACATTTACCCCCTAGCTATGTAAATGAGCCGCCTATTTAAAAAGACAAGGATTCAGATCCAAATCACATCATCCTCCCCTGCTGAGTCTTCATCGGAGCGTGCCCGATAGAGATCCATTCCACCATGGCCGGTCGACGCAGCTCCTCCTCTCGCACCGCTAGTTCCAAGCCTGAAGATTGGGAGAGATGTTCCATCCCGCACAGCAAATTGGTGATGCTTCAGTCCAAGGGATTCCTTCCTCCAGTGTACCTGGTCCCGGTTCGAGCCGGGATTGCCACCTATAATGTAGGAGAGCAAGCGGAGAGCCATCCCAATCCCTCCAAGGCAGAGCGGGTATGCCTTGTCCCATATCTGGTAATCGGGCTCGGATTCCCAATCCATCCATTTCTCCGGGGGCTTCTGGAGGTCTATGGCCTCCAGCTGCACAACCTTACGCGTGCCTCCCTACTGCATATCTCGGGATTCGTAGCCCTTTGCGAGTTATTTTTGGGCTGCGAGGCTCATTTCGCTTTGTGGAAGAAGCTGTTCTACCTTGTGCCCCGTTCTAAGAAGGGATCAATGTATTAAGTGGGCAGAGCCGAAGTGTGGCGTATTGCTGGGACCGGATACCTATCCGGGACCCCGAAGAAGATGTCCGAAGATTGGCTTTCAGAATGGTTTTATATAGAAGATGTCCCCCTTTCGGACCCTATTCGGATCGGCCTTCCTGAGTTTGACAACGCCCCTTTGAAGAAGTGCCAGAGCTGGCATCCACACGGAGCCCCCTGGAGGAAGACGACCGGGACATTCTTTATCTGATGAGCCGGATAAGCTCTTTAGCTCGATCCGGATTGACCATGATCGAGGTCATGGCTATATGCATTATAAGGGGGGTGCAGTCGCTCCAGTATAGAGGCCACCCCATGTGGTACTTCAATGGGGAGGATGACGCCACCCGCCATGGCCGGAAAGGGCCGGGATCAACTGTGGACTTAACAAAGATCTTGTCCACTTTGTACAAGGGAGAAGAGGAGGAGTTCCTCCGTGTCAACCCGCAGGGCGGATTCTCCATGTGCAATTCTCCGAGCTGGGTAAGCGGAGATTTTTTTCTCGCCCATCCATTTCGTATTCCCATAGTTTAAGTATTCATTCTAGCGATTTCATCGCAGGAGCTGCACCAGGTAGTAAAGGAGATAACCAGCCCTCCTCCACAGCCCGGGGACCCTGGACAATCCCTTGATCCGGCCTCCCAGGAGGATCCGGACATATCCGTGGAGCTGATCGACGGGGTATTTTACCAAGGGAGTAATGACAATACCTTGGTGGCCATTACAGCCGATTACCCTGGGCTAGTTTCAGCCTCACAGGTGAATGAGACCGAAGTCCCAGCATATAACAAGGGATCTGTCCTTGTGCTCTTTTTTATTGCCGTATAACAGCCGTGTTTTGCAGGGGAGGCCCTCGGGGCAGAAGGCCGAGCCTGTGGCAACTAGCCAACAAGGGGCCGCTGGGCCAGGCAGGCTGAAAAGAACCGCAGTCCGGATTGAGGCACCGGCGCAGCGGTATAGCGCGCCGTCTTTATTGCAAGACATTATTTACAGAGGCATATTAACACCCAGGCCTTCTTTTCAGGAGAAAGAGCGCTCGCCGGACTATACCCGGAGAGGCTACTAACCGCGCCTCCACAAGCGAGGCTCCAAGGCCGGACTCGGGGGTGGGAAGGAGTACAAGGCGTGCACCAGGTGCTCCTCCGACAGAGGATACGGATAGACTGTCCGCCACCCATTCCGAGGTGGAAAGTGCTATGAACCATAGGCGTCGCCGGACTGTTCTTCGTGACGCTTGTTTCTCCCAAGAGGCTTTAGATGCCTTCACTCAGGAGATGCGCACCTCCGTGCCGCTCAAAATGGTCTAGCCAGAGCCACAGAGCAGTATGTAAAAGACATACGGGTGAGAAAATTTGATGATTATATATATCAGTAGCCCCTAAGACTTGAAACAGTTAGGATAACTGATTTAAGGATCATTTGTTATGTAGGTTCATACAGAAAAGAATACTCAACTATCCCAGGAGCTAGAAGACTGCAAAGGCCAACTTCAGGCCGCACTGTCCGCCGCAGGGGAGCCCAAAGAGACCCCCGCTGGTAACATATCCGTCAAATGATAAGTATCATATTAGAGTGCATCTTTATATTCAAATCTGACGATAAAATTGCAGATGACGCTGGAGTGAATTCGGATAAGCAGCAGCTCAAATGCCAACTAAAGGCTGGTGAGAGCGTGCTAACGAGGGTGTGGCAGGAGAAGAATGATCTTCAAGATGCCAACACCAAGCTGGGCGTGGAACTAAAAGATGTTCGTGCCCAACTGTCGGACTCTGTTAAGGAGAATCGGCGGCTTCGACGCGGCATATTTAGTAAGTGCTTGAACAAACTTTGAAAAAGAGTTCGGCGAGGAAGCTGGCTGACAGAGTTATGTCTGTAGGTATGCTAACAGGACGTCCTGCCGAGGAGATGCCTAGTTCGATGGGTGATCTTCTTCCCGAGCTCGCACAGTTGCATGAACGAGTTCGGCAGGTGATGCAAGGCATTGCCCAGGCCTTGTGGCCGTCCGTCTCCATGCCCGATGGCCTTGGAGAGATTGCAGAAAAGCTAAAGGGAGCACGGCGGCGTTTCCAATTATGGAAGATAGCGGCCTGCCATCAGGGCGCCAGGGAGGCTTGGGCAATGGTGAAGACATGGTACACGAAAGCTGACCCGAACCACATGGATGAAGTCGGACCTGTGGGGCCTGACGGCAAGGAGATCCCTGTGAATTTAGTGTATGGACAAGTAGAATTGGCTGCAAAGTATTCCCAACAGGACTGTAGACTAGACAGCCTATTAGATGGCATTGAGGAGGAATTTAACCAGTCAAATTGACTATGTAATTATAAAGTGTCATGATGATGCGTTCTAGCTAGATTGTAGATCGTTTGTCGTGGCGGACCTTTTCACTTCTACCTCGGGACCCAAACAGTCCGGAGTGTATTCGAATACCCTTGCGGTTATGTAAGAACCGGGGCATGCATGGAGACCAGGCGTAGGGGTCATTAGTGCTTTATCAGACAAGTGCCCAACTAGTTATGTTATATTACATGGGTAGTAAGAAACATCTTCCAAAGAGAATAGTTCCGTTAAGGGTTCCTTTCCCTGGGTAGGCATGCCCTAAAGTGCATGTCCAGCGTGCGACGAGAGGCGTAGAAAAAACATCTGGGGGCAGATATGGATAATAAATAAAAGTCATCTTTTGTTCACTGATCGAATATTCTCTTAAGAACGCTAGCTTTCGGCTTCACCCAGTCTGAGGTACACGTCCGGCTGACCCGGCGGTAACAATCGCAGAGGTGCTCCCCTTATGCCTTAGCCGAATTAACGGGAAGGTAGGGCATAAATACAAGAGCCAGGCAACCCAGCTTGGCCAAAACATAAGTCCTATCGATGCATATAATGGTGAAAAAAGGTACATGCGGAAGTATAACGCATGTGTTGGGCGTGATGCCTAGGTAAATAATTTAAGCTTCTGTGAAAGAAGCCCCCAGGTGTAGAGAGTGCGGCTAGCACATCAGTTATGTAAAAGTGAGGCACAAGGTCACCCTTGAAGGCCTAGAGGAATAAAAGAAAGAAAGGGAAACAAGACAGATGGCGCATATGTAGAAAATGGACAAAGGAAGGGGAGTAACATAAAGTCTGGTGCTAGGCGTAGAATCTTTGGAGCCTGGCTGTGTTCCATGGGTTCGGTTCGAGTCGACTAGTCGATGCATCCCATAGTCGGTACGCTCCGCCGGTCAGAACTTGGTCGATGATGAAGGGACCTTCCCATTTGGGCTCTAGCTTGTTCTTTTTCTTATCCGGCAGCCGGAGAACTAGTTCGCCAATGTTATAAGTTTTGGCTCGTACTTCTCTGTTTTGGTATCTGCGAGCCTATTGCTGGTAAAATGCGGAACGGGCCTTGGCTACGTCGCGCTCTTCCTCCAAGGTGTCCAGACTGTCCTGCCGATCGAGCTCGGCTTCTCTTTGTTCGTACATGCGCACTCGAGGTGAGTCATGAATTATGTCACAGGGCAAGACTGCCTCTGCGCCGTACACCATGAAAAATGGTGTGTATCCGGTACTACGATTCGGCATGGTCCGCAGCCCCCAGAGTACGGAGTCGAGCTCCTCTACCTAGTGCGTGTCAGACTCTGTTAAGGAGCGCACTAGTCTGGGTTTGATGCCACTCATTATAAGACCATTTGCTCGTTCTACTTGACCGTTGGTTTGTGGGTGGTAGACTGAAGCATAATCGAGCTTGATGCCCATTTTGCTGCACCAGAGTTTTACCTCGTCGGCCGTGAAGTTCGTGCCGTTATCAGTGATGATGCTGTGGGGGACGCCGTAGCGATGTAAAACCCCGGATATGAAATCTATCACCGGTCCGGATTCGGCTGTTTTAACCGGTTTGGCCTCTATCCATTTGGTGAATTTATCCACCATGACCAATAAGTATTTTTTCTTGTGGGTTCCACCTTTAAGGGGTCCAACCATGTCAAGCCCCCAGACCGCAAAGGGCCATGTAATGGGGATTGTTCAGAGGGCGGTGGGTGGCATATGGCTTTGATTTGCAAAGAGCTGGCAACCGGCGCAACGCTGGACTAAGTCCTGTGCGTCTGCCCGGGCCGTTGGCCAATAGAATCCTGTACGGAAGGCCTTGCTCACAAGAGCCTGGGCTGCGGCGTGATGACCGCCGAGTCCGGCATGAATTTCTGCCAAAAGGTTCCGTCCTTCCTCTTTGGAGATGCACCGTTAAAGGACTCCGATAACACTTTTTTTGTACAATTCTCCTTCGTGGACCCTGTAGGCCTTTGATCGCCGCACTATGTAGCGTGCCTCATTTTGGTCCTCCGGGAGTCCCTGTCTAGCTAAGTAGGCCAGGAATGGTTCTGTCCACGGGGCAATAAGGGCCATTATTTCGTGGGCTGATTGTGTTATTTCGGTGGCGGAGCCGCCGATTGTGTCAGAGAGTTCGGTATCGGGTATTTTGGCTAGGTCCGGACTGTTGTTACCGGTGTCCCCTTCCCGTGATACGGATGGCTTGAAAAGCCTTTCCAGAAAAATGTTGGGAGGGACCACGTCGCGTTTGGCACCAATGCGGCCGAGGATATCCGCCGCCTGATTGTTTTCCCTGGCCACATGGTGAAATTCGAGCCCTTCGAACCGAGCTGACATTTTTAGGACGGCATTGCGATAAGCAGCCATTTTTGGATCCTTGGCATCAAAGTCTCCATTTATTTCGGATATCGCGAGGTTTGAATCCCCGCGCACCTCTAGACGTTGAATGCCCATGGATACTGCCATCCAGAGACCATGTAGAAGGGCCTCATATTTGGCTACGTTGTTGGAATCCGTATACATTATCTGTAATACGTATTGAATGGTGTCCCCTGTTGGGGATGTCAAAACGATGCCAGCCCCCAGACCAGCCAACATTTTGGAGCCGTCGAAGTGCATGATCCAGTTTGAATATGTGCCATACTCTTTGGGGAGTTCGGCTTCCGTCCATTCAGCGACGAAGTCAGCCAAAACATGCAATTTAATAGCTCGCCATGGCTTGTAAGTTATGTCGAACGGGAGGAGCTCAATAGCCCATTTGGCAATCCGGCCCGTCGCGTCGCGGTTGTTTATAATATCGTTAAGTGGTACTTCCGAGGCCACCGTTATCGAACACTCTTGAAAGTAGTGTCGCAACTTCCGGGATGCCATGAATACCGCTTATGCTATCTTTTGATAATGCGGGTACCGTGATTTGCATGGAGTAAGGACAGTGGACACGTAGTAAACCGGCTTTTGAAGGGGAAATTTGTGTCCGTCCACTTCTTGCTCAACGACAAGCACTGCGCTTACTACTTGATGAGTTGCCGCAATGTATAATAGCATTGGTTTGCCAATGTTTGGCGCGGCCAGGACTGGGTTTGTTGCCAATATGGCCTTTATTTCGTTGAGTCCGGCCGTGGCAGCGTCCGTCCACTCGAAGTGTTCGGTGCGCCGGAGGAGGCGATAAAGGGGTAGTGCCTTTTCTCCCAGGCGGGAGATAAAGCGGCTTAGAGCCGCCACGCATCGAGTTAATTTTTGTGTTTGTTTGAGGTCTTTTGGGGTAGCCAACTGTGACAACGCTCAAATTTTGGCCGGATTGGCTTCAATACCTCTACTAGAGACAATAAATCCCAGGAGCTTTCGTGCTGGTACGCCGAAAATGCATTTTTCCGGATTGAGCTTGATGTCATATGTTCGGAGGTTGTCAAATGTGAGCCTCAAGTCGTCTACTAGAGTTTCGACATGCTTGGTTTTAACGACCACGTCATCCACGTATGCCTCCACTGTTTTGCCGATCTGGTTTGCCAGGCATGTCTGAATCATGCGCTCATATGTTGCACCAGCGTTTTTTAGCCCGAAGGGCATTGTATTGAAGCAGAATGGGCCGTATGGTGTGATGAATGCCGTTGCGGCTTGGTCTGGCTCTGCCATTTTTATTTGATGGTAGCCGGAGTATGCGTCGAGGAAACACAACGAATTGTGTCCTGCGGTAGCATCGATGATTTGATCGATGTGGGGAAGGGGGAAGGGATCCTTTGGGCAGGCCTTATTGAGGTCCTTAAAATCGACGCACAAGCACCAGGATTTGTCCTTCTTTGGTACCATCACCAGGTTTGCTAGCCAGCCTGGATGTTTTATGTATCAGATGAATCCGGCCTCCAATAGCTTGGCTAGCTCCTCTCCCATGGCTTGTATTTTAGGCTCGGAGAAACGTGGAAGAGCCTCTTTGACTGGCTTGAATCCTTTTAGGATATTCAGGCTATGTTCGGCCAGCCTGCGTGGGATTCCTGGAATGTCTGAAGGGTGCCAGGCAAAAATGTCCCAGTTCTCGCGTAGAAATTCTCGTAGTGCAGCGTCGATATCAGGGTTTAATTGTGCCCCGATGGAAGCTGTTTTTGTAGGGTCTGTTGGATGGACTTGGAATTTGACTATTTCGTCCACCGGTTTAAAGGAGGTGGACTTGGATCTTTTATCGAGTATCACGTCGTCCCTGTTCACCGTGGAGCACAGCGCAGTTAGTTCTTCGGCCGCTAGGGCGTCGGATAGTGCCTCAAGGGCCAGCGCAGCTGTCTTATTTTCGGCACGGAGTGCTATGTCCGGATCACTAACAAGAGTGATGATTCCGTTGGGCCCGGGCATTTTGAGCGTCGTGTACCCGTAATGGCGTATGGCTTGGAAGATTGTAAATGCCTCCCGCCCTAATAGACCGTGGTATCCGCTGCTGAGCGGGGCCACTTGGAATGTAATTTCTTTGGACCTGTAATTATCCGGCGTGCCGAATACCACATCTAGTGTGATTTTTCCAGCGTAGCACGCTTCCCGACAGGGGATGATTCCTCTAAAGGTTGTGCTGCTTTGCTTAATACGGCTCCAGCCTATTTCCATCTTTTGAAGAGTTTCCTCATAAATGAGGTTTAATTCGCTGCCGCCGTCCATGAGTACCTTGGTGAGTCAAAAGCCGTCCACGATTGGACTGAGGACCAGTGTGGCTGGTACTCGGGCTGTTCGGAATTTAGGTTCGTCGCTGGCATTGAAGGTAATAGCTGTGTCGCTCCAAGAATTTGTTTCTGCTATGTGGCAGATTCTGGACGTGCTGCGGAGTGTTCGCTTCTGTCTATTATTTGACGCGAAGGTCTCAAAGTCCGTTAAGACCGTATTGTTGTCCTCGGGGTGATGCTCTGTGGTTTTTGGGAGGAGTAGATCCTCACCACTTTTGGCCACCTGCCGAAGTATCCAGCATGCTCTAAGGCTATGCGTTGGTGTCGCATCCGCTGTACTATGAATTTTGTAGGGTCCGTTGAGCCATCCCTCCAGTACGGTTCCTTGCCCCGTAGAGGGCTTTTGCTTTTTGGTAGTTAACCCAGGTGTATTGTGATAGTGCACCCTTTTATTTCGGACTGGGTTTGTATTCAGGGACGGATTATCCCAAAATTTTATTTCAGTTTTCTAGGCGCTTTCCATCGCACAGTACTTTCGTACTATGGACACCAAGTCAGCAAAGCGTGTAATTTCGTGACGACTTATGGCGTTGAGGATTCCCTTGTCCGTGCAATTATTGCAGAAGAATTAGATTGCGTCTTCCTCGGGGCAGTCCTTTATCCTGTTCTTGACCAGGAGGAATCTGGCCCAGTAATGGTGTACTGTTTCTTCGGGCTCTTGCCTAATTTCGGATAGATCGCTTATGTTTGGGTGGGTGGGTGGAATTGAATCCGAATACTCACCCAATCTGAGGCTCAATGGCCAAGGAGTTTCCGAACTCAAAAGTTTGGATTCTTCGATGCTTTCCGGTAAATCTAGCCCGCTGCCTGATTCTGGGTTCAGACTTGGAGTGACATCGTCCCCTCCGCGGGTATCCGGCTTGGGGGGATCGGGAATCCGGACGTAGATAGTCCTTATGATGGATGAAGGGTTGCCGCATTGTTCTTCCACCACTGCAACATGATGGGTAACCTGGGGAGAGTCAATTTCTCTCAGATCGGGTTGAGGCCCAATCTGATCGTAGTCTGTAGCGACTCCCAGGGCGGCGATGCGATCCAAGAGCTCGTTTAGGGAAGAGAGCTCCATTGGATCTAACTACTCGGCGAGTTCCGAGTTGACGTGAAGATTGCTTTCGATGACCCAAGAAGTCATCGTCGGCGCGGCGGCCGAACAGGCGGTCATACGATAGCCAGGGCTCCCTCAGCTATGGTGCCGTCTTTAAAGACGGGACGGGACATCCTTCCTGGTGGCGACGGCACAGCGGATCTCTCAATGAAAGCACCAATGTCGGTGTCCAAACCGGCGGATCTCGGGTAGGGGGTCCTGAACTGTGCGTCTAGGTCGGATGGTAACAGGAGGCAAGGGACACGAAGTTTTACCCAGGTTCGGGCCCTCTTGATGGAGGTAAAACCGTAGATCCTGCTTGATTGATATTGATGATATGGGTGTTACAAGAGTAGATCTACCACGAGATCAGAGAGGCTAAACCCTAGAAGCTAGCCTATGGTATGATTGTATGTTATCCTACGGACTAAAACCCTTCGGTTTATATAGACACCGGAGAGGGTAGGGTTACACAAGGTCGGTTACAAAGGAGATATACATATATGTATTTCCTAGCTTGCCTTCCACGCCAAGTAGAGTCCCATCCGGACACGAGACGAAGTCTTAAATCTTGTATCTTTATAGTCTAACAGTCCGGCCAATGGAGATAGTCCGGCTGTCCGGAGACCCCCTAATCCAGGACTCCCACAACGCCTTTGAAGGTCGTTTTTGTGGGTTTGATCCTTGAGGGTTATATACCCATTTTGCGCACTGTGTCCTGATAAAGCAGGTTCAAGCTGCTGCCGCCGTCCATAAGGACACGAGTGAGGTGAAATCCATCGATGATTGGGTCTAGGACCAGTGCGGCGAATCCACCATGACGGATACTAGTGTGGTGGTCCCTGCGATCGAAGGTGATCGGACAGGAGGACCATGGGTTGAACTTTAGGGCGACTGGCTCCAACGCATATACATCCCTTAGCGCGCGCTTCCGCTCCCTCTTGGGGATGTGTGTTGCGTATATCATGTTCACTGTCCGCACTTGTGGGGGGAACCTCTTCTTCCCTCCGGTGTTCGGCTGCTGTGGCTCCTCCTCGTCATCGCTATGTAGCCCCTTATCTTTGTTTACGGCGTTATATTGCCGGCCTGCTTGAACACCCAACATTCCCTGTTGGTGTGGTTAGCTGGCTTCTCGGGGGTGCCATGTATTTGGCACCAGCGATTGAGTATACGGTCCAAACTGGACAGGCCCGGAGTGCTTCTTTTGAATGGCTTTTTCCATTGATCGGGTTTAGAGCATCTGAATCCGGCATTGACTGACGTATCCTCGTTATTGTTGCTATTAACGCGGCGCTTATGTTTGTTGCGACATGACCTGCCATTGCTATCCTTGGTATCTGAAGTACCATGGTTCTTTGATATGTTATTGCTGCGAGCCAGCCAGCTGTCTTCTCCCGCGCAAAAGCAGGTCATGAGTACCGTGAGGGCTGCCATGGATTTTGGCTTTTCCTGGCCAAGGTGCTGGGCGAGCCACTCGTCACGGATGTTGTGCTTAAAAGCTTCTAGGGCCTCTGCATCCGGACAGTCAACGATTTGATATTTCTTTGTCAGGAACCATGTCTAGAATTGCCTGGCCGATTCCTCTGGCTGCTGAATTATGTGGCTCAAGTCATCGGCATCTGGTGGTCGCACATAAGTGCCCTGGAAGTTGTTGAGGAATGCGGCTTCTAGATCTTCCCAATAGCTAATGGATTCTACTGGCAGGCTATTGAGCCAATGCCGAGCTGGTCCTTTGAGTTTAAGTGGGAGGTATTTGATGGCGTGTAGATCGTCACCGCGGGCCATGTGGATGTGCAGGAGGAAGTCCTCGATCCATACCGCAGGATCTATTGTGTCGTCGTATGATTCGATATTTACGGGTTTGAAACCCTCTAGGATTTGGTGATCCATTACTTCGTCTGTGAAGCATAGGGGGTGTGCGGCGCCTCTCTACTGGGCTATGTCACGATGCAACTCAAATGAGTCTTGTCCGCTGTGTTCGGCCTGGCCGGATTTACTTTTACTGTATCTGGTGTGACGGTTATCGTCCCGCGTAGTGGCGCGCCCTTGTTATCCATAGATCGATCTTGCGTGTTTTTCTTTGTCCTCCAATACGTCTCGCAGGTCTAGCGTGTTTCCCCGTGCCTTGACATTTTTATTTGAGTTGCGTCGGGGTGCGGGCTGAGCTTTTGACTGAAATGCCGCTCTGTCGCGGCCACGAAGTGGCCGATCAGCCGCGTCATACGCTGGAGATGTAGGTTTTAATGCTTCCTCCTCCAGTCGGGGTAGCAACATGCGCTTTGTGTAACTCTGGGAGGGGCGTTCGAGTTCATATTCCTCGACCGTGAGGACTTCAGTCCATCTGTCAGCTAGCAAATCTTGATCAGCTTGAAGCTGCTGTTGCTTTTTCTTAAGGCTATTTGCCATGGCTATAAGCCGGCGCTTAAAGCGCTCTTGCTTGGAGGGATCCTCCGGCACGACAAATTCGTCGTCGTCGAGGCTTGCCTCGTCTTCGGAGGGAGGCATGTAATTATCATCCTCCGCCTCTCCATCTGCCGCTCTCTCGGGAGGGCTGGCTTCTCCATCCTCCTGCTCTAAATCTTGCTGGAGGGGATTGTTGTCGTCTTCGGCACTGTCCAGAGTGCTATTATCTCCTGTGCTAGTGTCACCGCTTTTGCTTTGGCGAGACTTAGAGCGGCGCCGCTGACGTCGGCGCTTGGGTTGCTTCTTGGAGGAGTCATCCTCCGCTGTCTCATCGCCATTGCCTTCTTTGGGTGTGTCCACCATGTATATATCATATGATGAGGTGCCTGTCTAGTGCCCTGTGGGCAGTGGTTCCTCTTCGTCTCCCGCATCATCGTCCATACCGTCGATGACTTCGGAGTCGAAGTTGAGCATGTCGATTAAATTGTCGACAGTGGCTACTAAGTGGGTGGTGGGTGGGCGGCGAATATCTTTGTCATCCGCATCCCAATCCTGCCGAACATAGTTCAGCCAGGACTCTCCTGACAAGGAGAGAGACCTTAATGAGTTCAGTATGTCGCCGAAGGGCGAGTGCTAAAAGATATCCGCGGAGGTGAACTCCATGATCGGCGCCTAGTCGGATTCGATAGGCACGGGCGCAGGCGGTTCGGAGTCCGTGGCTGGGGAAGAATCCGGCAGTTCGGCGTTATGGCTCCCGTGAAGGGTAAGGTCGATACTCGGCTCGATCGCCGCTGAGAATACGGCCTCCTTGGCGGGGTCTATCCACCCGTCCATGGATGGCGCAATTGGCTCCGAATTGAGGGTCGGAGCGGTTGCTTGTGCAGTCTCCTGAACACTGTCCGATGGTAGAGCTAAATCATGCTCATCGTGACCGTGCGGCGCACTCGGTAGGGGCTCAAATTTGTCGAAGATCAAGTCTCCGTGGATGTCGGCCGTGTAGTTTAAGCTTCCAAACCTGACCTAGTGGCCAGGGGCGTAACTCTCGATATGGTCCAGATGGCCAAGCGAGTTGGCGCGCAGTGTGAAGCCGCCGAATACAAAGATCTGTCCCGCGAAAAAAGTCTCACCCTGGACTGCATCACTATTGATGATCGAAGGAGCCATCAAGCCTAACGGTGACGACACAGAGGAACTCTCAATGAAAGCACCAATGTCGGTGTCAAAACCGGCGGATCTCGGGAAGGGGGTCCCGAACTGTCCGTCTAAGGCGGATGGTAACAGGAGGCAGGGGACACGATGTTTTACCCAGGTTCAGGCCCTCTTGATGGAGGTAAAACCCTATGTCGTGCTTGATTATTCTTGATAATATGAGTAGTACAAGAGTTGATCTACCATGAGATCAAAGAGGCTAAACCCTAGAAGCTAGCCTATGGTATGATTATATGTTGTCCTACGGACTAAAACCCTTTGGTTTATAGACACCGGAGGAGGCTAGGGTTACACAAGGTCGGTTACAAAGGAGGAGATATGCATATCCATATTGCCTAGCTTGCCTTCCACGCCAAGTAGAGTCCCATCTGGACACGGGACGAAGTCTTCAATCTCGTGTCTTCATAGTCCAACAGTCCGGCCAAAGGATATAATCCGGCTGTCCGGAGACCCCCTAATCCAGGACTTCCTTACTCATATTCATCAAGATCAATCAAGCAGGAAGTAGGGTATTACCTCCATAGAGAGGGCCCAAACCTGGGTAAACATTGTGTCCCCTGTATCCTATTACCATCGATCCTAGACGCATAGTTTGGCACCCCTACCCGAGATCTGCCAGTTTTGACACTGACATTGGTGCCTTCATTGAGAGTTCGACTGTGTCGTCCTCGAAAGGTTTGATGGCTCCTTCAATCATCTACAACGATGATGTCTAAGGGGAAGTCTTCCTCCCCGGACAGATCTTCGTGTTCGGCGGCTTCGCACTGCGAACCAACTCGCTTGGCCATCTGGAGCACATCGAAAGCTACACCCCTGGCCACCAGGTTAGATTTGGAGGCTTCAACTACGTCACGGATATTCGTGGAGACTTCATCTTCGACGGATTCGAGACCACGGCAGCCGCTCCCAGCTACCATGATGAACGTGGCTTCGCTATGTCATCGGGCCATACCCAGGAAATTGCACCTGAAACCGCTCTGGCCTTAGATCCGGAGCAGGTCGCGCCATCCGAGGACAGGAAGCTCCACCCCACCACGGAAGCCGCAGACCCCCGCAGCTTTGGAGCCGCACACAGACTTAACTTCAAGAGACATCTACGTCACCGGAACTACGGAGCCGTCTCTGGCTACAGGTTCCAAACTATGCGTGTCCGCGCATATCGAGCACGATCGGTCATCGATCACCAAATTCAGTGTCGCGGACATCTTCCTGCATTCGCCTCTGGGCGACATGCTAAACTCATTAAGAGCACTATCCTTAGCGGGGGGCTCACAGCCGAACTCTACCTGGTTCGAACTGGAGATTCATAAAGGAGAATTTCACATCCCACCCACCGCCCACTTCATACACACTGTCGAAGACTTAACCGACTCGCTCGACTATGGCACCGAAGACATCGACGGTATGGACGATGATGCCAATGAGGAACCGGGCAAGACCCTTTTTTTACCAAATGCGGGACAGCAACCTCTTCCTACGACGTATACATGGTGGATACACCTAAGAGAACTAACGACAACAAGAAAGTAGATCCAGTTGAGGACAAACCTCCTATGATACAACCAAAACGCCGGCGTTAGCGGTGCTGCTCTAAGTCGCGTCATGGAATAAACGGTGATATGGACACAGGAGAGGACAACACTACGGACGGTGCCGAAGATAGAGAAGATCCCGACGAACAAACTACCGAACATGACGATCGGGAAAACGGGCAAGTTTGCCCTGACGAACAGGACATGAACAACGACTCGGATGATAGTAATTATCTTCCACTCTCCGAGGATGAGGTGAGTCTCGGCAGCAAGGATTTTATCGTGCCTGAGGAACCTCAGGAGCAGGGGCACTTTAAGCGTCAGCTAATAGCCACTGCAAGGAGCCTGAAAAAGGAGCAGCAGCAGCTTCAAGCTGACCAAGATCTGCTCAACGATAGATGGACTGATGTCCTAGCAGCCAAAGAATACAATGTCAAGCGCCCAGACAAAATTTACCGGAAGCGCAAACTGCTACCTCAGTTCGATGACGATGCACCGGAGCCCATACCATCGCCGCACAACCCGGCTAATCGACCACTACTTGGTCGGGACAAAGCGGCAACTGAAGCCGAACACCAGCCCGCCCCTCCTCACCATAAAGGCAGAGAAAACATAGCTCGTAGTCACACATATGACCTTCGGCAGGACCCGGACAATAGAGCTGGACATACCAGATCGATCTACGGATCACGAGGACATGCCCCGGCATCTGACAACGGCTATCTACTCGGACGTGACAAGCATGGTCACACCTGGGGCAAAAACCGCAGACGGACTCCATCAGAGCTACGCCGCAATGTGGCCCAACATAGAGGCGCCGCACACCCTCTGTGCTTCATAGACGAAGTAAAGGAGCACGAATTCCCAGATATGTTTAAACTAGTGAATATCGAATCATATGACGGAACAACTGATCTCGTCGTGTGGATCGAGGATTTCCTTATCCATATCCACGTGGCCCACGGAGATGACCTTCATGCCATCAAATACCTCCCGTTAAAACTCAGAGGTCCAGCTCGGCACTGGTTGAACAGTCTGCCCGAAGACTCTATTGGAAGCTGGGAGGATTTGGAAGACGCCTTCCGCGACAACTTCCAAGGCACATAGTTCCGGCCACCACATGCCGATGACTTAAGCCATATAGTTCAACAGCCCGGAGAGTCAGCCAGGAAGCTCTGGACTAGGTTCTTAGTTAAAAAGAACCAAATCGTCGACTGTGCGGACGCGGAAGCCCTAGCGGCCTTCAAACACAGCTTCCGGGACGAGTGGCTCGCCTGCCATATCGGTCAAGAAAAATCAAAATCCATGTCAGCCCTTACCGCTCTGATGACCCGCTTTTGCGTGGGAGAAGACAGTTGGCTCGCTCATAGAAGCAACAGTGCTAGTGATCCGGGTACTTCCAAAGTCCGAGACGGCAATGGAAAACCACGACGCAGCAAACACAAACGTCGCAATGATAATGAGAGAACACGCGACACAGCGGTCCACGCCTGATTCAGCAGCCCCAAACCCGGTCAACGGAAAAAGCCATTCAAGGAAAACAGAGATGAGCCATCCACCTTAGACAAGATATTGGATCGACCTTGCCAGATTCATGGCAATCCCGATAAGCCAGCCACTCACGCCAACAGAAGTTGTTGGGTCTTCAAACAGGCCGATAGGCTTAACACCGAACATAAGGGGAAAAGACCATGCAATGATAGCGATGACGAAGAGAGTCACCAAACAAATACCGGGGGTCAGAAGCAATTTCCTTCCGAGGTAAAAACGGTGAACATGGTATACATAACACACGCCCCTATAGAGGAGCACGAGACATACTCCCTCTGGACCAAGGATCATACTACATTCCCTCCAGCCGGAGTACAAGTCGGCCTTATTAAACCGCATACCTTGACGGCCATTAAGCCGCCGGTCTCCATTCAGCAGGACCGACCAATTATGCAGCTGGACTAGCAGTTCGGCCTCCGCCATCCACCTCACACACCTGCAAAATCTATACCGCGCATACATAACTATGCACTTAAAATACCATGGGCATCGGCGGAGGCATCATACGGATGGGCCTACAAGTACTTCTATCACTCCCTTCTTTTTGATTCTTTTCTGACGACTTTTTCTTTTTTCATTATCCTTTTATCATAGGTGACTCATAGGCTGGTCATCTCGCCGACTCCATCGGAGTTCCGGTTTGTACATTCATCCAAAAGTTACTCCTTTTAAGGAGCCCCTTCATCGAGGAAAGGCGGCAGAGACGTGCGACAGGAGGTCCAAAACAACTTTTTTAGACCATACTCTCTATTTTGCCAGCCTATAAAGTTCCTTTTACATCATCCATCGACCCATGGCATGTCAAATAGCCAGGGTCGTGGCGTTATTATATACAAAACAATGATTGGCATGTCACTCAAGTTCAAGTGAATATAATTTATATCCCGTATTTGCTTTTCTCTAAAAAACTGTATTTTGCTCCTTGTGATTTTCACACGCCCCGCCAGGGGCTCAATATGGGAACAAACTAAAAATTGCCAATAAATCCGAACAGCTTTATAGCATACTTCGGCATCGTGAGTTTGGCCTTATATGCATCAGCTCCGAATCATGTCTTGGGTCAATAGTTGGGTTGCCCGGCTCCTGTGCTTGCTACCTTACGTTCCGCTCTATCGGCTAAGGTAGTAAAGGGAGAACTACTGTGATCGTGCCCTGGTTTGCCCAGGCAAGCACCTCAATAGAGAAAGCCAAAAACTGACTGTCATGATGCGGCGAGAGCTAGTCAAACACTCAACGACTTATCGGAATCTTTCGTGATTCCCTTCGTACTATATGAAGGACCTTTCTTTAGGTCATACATGTGAATGCACCACATTGGGATAACAGCGTACATAGCATGGTTTATATTGTAAACCCACCATAAAATTCCTATGGCTAAGTGAAAGTGTTAACGCCCTATAGTCTGGTTGCCTCGTTCACCGCATTGACACCTCCATTCTTGGACCAAGACATTGGGTTAAGAGTGATCATATGCTTTTCCGAACACCCTCGTATTTTCTACGTTAGGGCTGAAGCCGACGACTGGAAAACTTTCAGATTATGCAAACAACGGCCGCACAGGAGGAATCCAAAACTCTTAAGCAAAAATCATAATACTATCATCATACTGTCTTTTACAATTCAATACATTTCATTCAAACATCATATCTTTCGAGCACTGACCCTCTATCAAGCGGGCACCCTCTAAGACGTCCTCGAAATAGTGTTCGGGTGCGTGATGGTCCGTACCCTTGGGGGCACTCCTCGTCGCAACGTCAGTGGCCTTCATCTTGGCCTAGTATGTTTTGACACGGGGAAAGGCCATCCGTGCACCTTCAATGCACGTTGAACGCTTAACGGCGTCGATACGCGGCACCGCATCTACAAGCCTCTGTACCAAACCAAAGTAACTGTTCGGAATGGGCTCCGTAGGCCACAGCCGGACTATGACGTCCCTCATGGCGAAACCAGATATCCAATGGATCTAGGACCACTGGGCCATCTATTCATTTAATAACAACTAACGCTTTGGCGTGCCGAACTGTGACCAAAAAGCTTCTCCGTGGCACAACCTTCCTACACTTGATAAAATTGCGACGCATCGGAGGCGCTCTTCAGCAGGTCTAAAAAAGGGTCCAGAGAACTCCACATTTGGTTAAGCGGGGAATACTTCGGATCGCCGAACTTCGTCTGTAATAAGAAAGGCTTACCAGCTGCTATCTCCCCAGCTTGCCGGATCTCTTCTCGAGCCGCTCTAGACTCAGGCCGTGCTTCTTTCGCTTCTTGTAAGGCCTTGTCGAGATCGGCCGTTCTGGTCTTGTTATCCTTCTCAAGGAATTCACTTTGGACGGTGGTCTCCTCCAGCTTGTGCGCCATGGTAGTAATTCTTTCCTCACATTGGCGACGAATAGCCTGTTCGGTTTTTAATTCTTCAGCCACCTTATGGGCAGCCAGATTACTCATCCGGGTTTGCTCCTTGGCAAGGACAAGCTCAGCCCGAAGGGCCACCACCACAGCAGCACCATCTGTAGTTACGCATGTCTCAGTGTACAATTCCAGCTTCATGCTCATGCAATCATGCGTAAATATATTGGCTGACCCAAAAACATACCTTGCGCCTCGTCAAGACGCTTGTTGATCAGCGTGATGTCATCATCCGCCTCTTCAATCTTCCGCTACAGATATGCAACCTTCGCAGATCGGGCAGTTGCAGGACAAGTAATAGCTTGTGTTCAAAGTAGTCATATTATTTCCTGGTTAAATAATTTTGATCCTCTGATTGCCTCCCTTGGGAGCCTATCAGAGTCTCAGGGGCTACTATCTATACATAGGAGTATTTTGTGAATAAAACACAATTGAAAGCATTATAGCACAAACCTCAGAACCTATTAACAGGCTCGTGAAGGCTTCATTCAATCCGCTTTTCACGGACAGGACCTTTTTAACCACCGCGCCCATCAAGGTACGATGGTCTTCAGAGACGGATGCCCATCGCAGCATGTCCGTCAATATATCCGGCGTTTCTGGGTCTCCGGAAGCAGCCATAGCAGCACAGCCTCCCTTCAAAGGGATCCGTTTGTTCGCCCCTAGAAATTGTCTCCAGCTAAAAGACGGACAGTCCGGGGCCTTGATTATTGGCCCCCGGACCCTGGGCTACCGAAGTGTCATCTTCGGTTCGTGTTTTCATCACCCCTCGCGTCACTTGTGGATCAGGAGAGATCCTCCAGGATGACACCTCGACGTCATCCACCTTATTGGGCGAGGAGACTGGTGGAGGCGTCTCGCTTTCCATCATCTCTAGGAGAAGGTCTCCTTAGGAAGATGATTGTTGAGAAAGATTCTGCGCCGAGCTGCAAAAAACATACATTTTAGATGTTACCCTAGTCACAGGGGAGGAATGGGGTATGTGTAAAATGACCTTGTTTGCTTACGATTTAGGCTTGGCCTCGCTGGAGGACTACGCGATAATGTTGTCCTTCAAACCCGACGCGCTCGTCAGAGGCATCTTGCCTCGCTTGGGAACCTTTTCTTCCCAGTCTTCGGACACGGTCCTTTTCTTACCACAGGGGGAATGAATGTTGGCTTCCCTTTTACTTTTGCCTTCGGGCGATAGGATTTTCATATCCCCGGACATGGCGTCTAAAGTATCTTCGAGATGGAGGCCCTCTATGGTCCTCCCGCTCCCCATCTTGTCCTCTTTCGCAGACATCTGGTATGGTGCCGGGGCCAACATCCTTGTTAATACAGGATCTGCTGAGGCTTCGGGAAGGGGGGCCGAACACCTAATTAGTTCCCCTTTCTTTATCCAGCCCTGAAAGAAGATAGTTTGCTTGGTAACATATCACGATATACTTAACTACGAAGTGTTCGAAAGAAAAGTGCTTACCGGGGTGTCCGGATGGTTGCAGTCAAGGCTGACATCTTCGGAGGTGTCCGGCCAATGTTTTCGTTTCCCAAAAAATATCTTCCACATCCCTTTGTGCGTAGCACCGAAGAATTGTTGGAGGCTTCGTGGCCCTTCTGGATTAAACTCCCACATGCGTAGCGGACTACGCTGGCATGGCAGGATTCGATGGATTAGCATTACTTGAATCACGTTGACAAGATCGATGTCCCTCTCGAGGAGGGTTCGGACGCGTCTTTGTAGAGTCCGCACTTCATCAACTGATCCCTAGTCCAGCCCCTTATTGACCCATGATGCAAGCTGTAACGGAGGGCTGGAACGGAACGCAGGTGTAGCCGCCCACTTGGTGCTGCAGGGTTTTGTAACGTAAAACCACTCTTGCTACCATTGATTGGAAGCTTCGGCGAAGGAGCCTTTTAGCCAAGGAGTGTTGGTAAGCTGGCTTACTACTGCACCGTCGCACTCCACTTGTTCCCCGTCGGCTACCTTTGGCTTCACACCAAAGGTCTTGAGCCATAAGCGGAAGTGTGGGGGGATTCGGAGGAAGGCCTTGCATGTGACAATAAATGTCGAGACGTGAAGGAAAGAATCCGGAGCTAGATTGTGAGAATCTAGTCTATAGTAAAACATTAGCCCCCGGACAAAGGAGGGGAGAGCAAACCCTAGCCCTCGGAGGAAGTGAGAGATAAATACATCCCTCTCGCCATATCTGGGGGTCGAAATAACCTGTCCTTGAGGAGGGAGCCTGTGGTAGATCTCCGTGCTCAGGTATCGGGCCGCCCGAAGCTTTGCAGTATCCTCCTCTGTGACGGAGGAAGCCACCAATCGACCTTGAGGGTTGGGTCCGGACATGATGGGAAGCTTTAAGCAATGAACTCGAACCTTGGGTGCTCGAAACTCGAAGTTCGAGAGGTTAAGGAGAGGCTTGGTGTAAAAAGATGGCCCGTGGTTCCTCTATAAAGGCTGCGGGTATTGAACGCCTCCTCCTAAGCCTAAAAACCTGCCTATTCCCAAGGAATCTTTCCTATGGAATGGTTGGGTTACCCACGCTTGTATTAATGAGGATCCCATAATAAGGGGACATGATCTCTGCTCCGACAGAACGTGCCAATAAGGGCCACGCCTCGAAACATGGAACAGAAAATGGTTCGAAATAACAACCGGACAGACGTGATGTCATCTTTTAAAAAGTTGTCAGCAGATGGGACTCGTGAAATATTATATTCTCTGCAGTCGTGTGTGGTACCTATGTTGTAGATCCGGACATCTTCGTTTTATCCAAAGACTATCTTGGAGTATTCAGAAAGTGGAACCCATCTTGCAATGCCAAAGACAATCTGCACGCCGGACACATCATCATTGAAGCCTGGTTCAGGGGCTACTGAGGGAGTCCTGGACTAAGGGGTCCTCAGGTGTCTGACCTATTGGATATGGGCCGGACTGTTGGGCCGTGAAGATACGAAGACCAAAGAGTCCACCTGTATCCGGATAGGGCTCTCCTTGGCATGGAAGGCAAGCTTGGCTACCAACTATGAAGATTCCTTTCTCTGTAACCGACCTGGTGTAACCCTAGATCCCTCCTGTGTCTATACAAACCGGAGGGCTAGGTCTGTAGATACCCCTCGAATAATCATAGCCAGGTTAGACTTTTAGGGTTTAGCCATTACGATCTCGTGGTAGATCAACTCGTGTAATACTCATATTCATCAAGATCAATCAAGCAGGAAGTAGGGTATTACCTCCATAGAGAGGGCTCGAACCTAGGTAAACATTGTGTCCCCCGTCTCCTGTTACCGTCGATCCTAGACACACAGTTCGGGACCCCCTACCGAGATCCACCGGTTTTGACAATGACAATGTACTTTGGCTTTTCTTGGCCGAGATGGCGGGCAAGCCATTCGTCGCGGATGCTATGTTTAAAGGCTACGAGTGCTTCGGCATGCAGACAATCGACAATTTGGTTCTTTTTAATTAGGAACCTAGTCCAGAGTTTCCTGGCTGATTCTCCGGGCTGTTGAACTATGTGACTTAAGTCATCGGCATCCGGAGGTCTGACGTATGTGCCTTGGAAATTTTTGCGGAAGGCATCTCCCAGGTCCTCCCAGTTGCCAATACAGTTTTCAGGCAGGCTGTTCAACCAGTGCTGAGCTGGTCCCTTGAATTTAAGGGGGAGGTATTTGATGGCATAAAGATCATCACCGCGAGCCATATGAAATATGGAGAAGAAAGTCCTCAATCCATACCGCGGGATCTATTGTTCCATCATATGATTCAATATTCACATGTTTAAACCCTTCTAGGAATTCATGTTCCATTACTTCCTCAGTGAAGCAGAGGGGGTGTGCGGCGCCTCTATATCAGGCCAGATCGCGATGTAGTTCGGATGGAGTCCGTGTGCGGTTTTGTCCCGGCTAGACAGTCGTCGTCGCGCGTGGGCGCACGCCCCCTCGATTCGTAGATCGATCTGGTCGGGCATGCTCTATTTTGCAGGTCCTATCGTAGGTCATATGTATGGCCCCGAGCAGTTGTGTCTCGACCTTTATGGCGAGATAGTATGGGCTGGTGTTCGGCTTGAGTTGCCGTTTTGTCCCGGCCATGTGCTGGCTAGTCAGCCGCATTACGTGCCGACGGACAGGCTCAAGCGCCTTGTCGTCGAATTGAGGTAGCAGTTTACACTTCGGGTAACTTTTAGTTGGGCGCTCGAGGCCGTACTCCTTGGCTGCCAGGACATTGTTCCACCTGTCATTGAGTAGATCTTGATCAGCTTGAAGCTGCTGTTGTTTATCTTTTTCAGGCTCCTCGCAGTGGCTATTAGCCAGCGCTTAAAGTCTTCATCGCCGAGGCTCACCTCCTCCTCGGAGAAAGGAAGATAATTACTGTCCTCTGAGTCTTCGTTTACGGCCTGTTCATCAGGGCTAACTTGACCATCTTCCCGATCGTCCTGTTCGGAGGTTGGTTCGACGGGGTTTTCTTGGTGTTCGGCCTCGTGCGGAGTGTTGTTGTCCCTCGTGCTGGTATCGCTATTTTTTCCATGGCGTGATTTAGAGCGGTGCCGCTCACGTCGACGCTTTGGCTGTATCTTAGAAGGTTTATCCTCGACTAGATTTTTCTCATTATCGTTGTCACCCTCTTTGGGTGTAAACACCATGTACACATCATATGAAGAAGGGGTCGTCCAACGTCCGGTAAATGGCGGGTTTTGGGCCTGTTTTTCTCCGGCATCGTCGTCCGTACCGTCGATGTCTTCGGAGCCATAATCGAGCATGTCAGTCAAGTCCTTGACTATGGCGATGAAGTGGGTGGTGGGTGGGACGTAAAATCCCCTGCTCTGAGCCCCTTGTCCGGGCTGGGCGTAGTTCGGATGTTACTCCTCTGTAATAACGAGGGATCGCATCAAGTCCAGAGCCTCTCTTAAAGGTGTGGTTTGTCCAGGGGAAAAAGAATTCGTGGAGTACGGCAGGAAGGGGACTCCATGGCCGAGCTCACACGATGTTGTCTCCGAGGGTTCGGAGCCAGTGTCCAGAGAAGAGTCTGGCTTTGTGATGGTTGCCAGTGACACTACTTCCTCTGACTCTCCCATACTGGGCTTAGTGGCCGCAGATAGTTCGGCGGGTTTAGAAATCCCGTCTTCAGACCTGGCGACGCGCTCTGGCTCTAAGGCCAGAGCAGAGGTTGGGGTCATGAATCCTTGGAAGATAAAGTTTCCTCGGATGTCAGCGACATAATCCAAGTTTCCAAAACTAATCTGGTGATCTGGGGAGTAGCTGTCGATCTTCTCTAGATGGGCAAGCGAGTTGGCCCGCAGTGCGAAGCCCCCGAATATGAAAATCTGGTCGGGGAGAAAAAACTCCCCCAGGGAAGCATCGTTGTGGATGATTGATGGAGCCATCTAACCTTCTGGCGATGACACAGTGGAACTCTCAATGAAAGCACCAATGTCGGTGTCAAAACCGGTGGATCTCGGATAGGGGGTCCCAGCTGTGCGTCTAAGGTTGATGGTAACAGGAGACAGGGGACACGATGTTTACCCAGGTTCGAGCCCTCTTGATGGAGGTAATACCCTACGTCCTGCGTGATTGATGTTGATAACTATGAGGATTACAAGAGTTGATCTACCACGAGATCGATGTGGCTCAACCCTAGAAGTCTAGCATGTATGATTGTGTTGTTTTCTAAGGACTAAACCCTCCGGTTTATATAGACACCGGAGGGGACTAGGGTAAAACAAAGTCGGTTACAAAGAAAGGAAATAATACATCCGGACGCCATGCTTGCCATGCACGCAAAGGAGAGTTCCATCCGAACAGGGTAGGAAGTCTTCTATCTTCTATCTTCATGGCCCAATAGTCCGGCCCATGTCACACAGGCCGGACGCCCGAGGACCCCTTCATCCAGGACTCCCTCACACTGTCAGACGACTCCCAATAACACCCTATGAACAAAATGCTGTAATTTTTAGTCCATACATTTTTCTAACTAAACTTCACAAAATTGATAGCAACTCTAAGAATTCGAACTACTTAGAACTACTTAGAACTCTAAGAATTCAACCTACAAGCTCATCTACAGGAGCACCAAGAGTAGCTAATTATTCAAAATATAAACCACTAAAACAAAAACTAATTCGACAAACAATCCCCCGAAACAGTTTCGGAAACAGAGCTTCGAGCAAAGAGATTGAGATCCGCGGGTTTGAGGGCAAGAACACGGGAGACAGTGCAATGGAGAATTTTTTTTCTGGAGGTAAGTGATGATGTGGTGTGATGGGATAAGAGAGTGGGCCACATGGGGACCACAACCCACCAGGGCACGCCAGGGGGGTCTTGGCGCGCCCAAGTGGGTCGTGCCCACCTGGTGCACCTCCCTATGATATTATTTGCACCAGAAATTCTTAAATATTCAGAAAAAATGTATTAAACTTTCAGAGCATTCTGAGAACTTTTATTTTGGGGTCATTTTTTTATTGCACGGGAAATTCAGAAAATAAACAAAACATGGCATTTTATTTTATTTAACTAATAAAAACAAAAAACAAAATTAGGGATAGAAAGTAGTTCTTACTAAATTAATAAGGTTGATCAGGTCTTATTAACAACCAGTTTCGATTAGCATGAAACCGAAGGACTTTCGTAAATCACTAAGTTACCTCAATGGGAATACAAGTGTCCCCAACAATAAGCATTTCATATTTCTTTTTTACAATAGGTAGAGATATTTGAAAACATCCAATAGTGATTGTCAGAGATTTTTCAATAACATTAATACCATTCACATGGAATTGTTTCTTCGGAAAGTGCATTGTATGCTCATTACCATTGATATGAAAAGTGATCTTTATTTTATTGCAATCAATAACAGCCCAGCAATATTCAAGAAGGGTCTACCGAGGATAATTGACATGTTGTCGTCCTTGGGCATCTCAAGTATAACAAAGTCAGTCAAAATAGTAACATTAGCAACAATAACAGGAACATCGTCACAAATACCGATAGATATTTCAGTAGGTGTGAGTTTATTCAAATCAAGTCTTTTATATAAAGAGAAAGGCATAACACTAACACCAGCTCCTAAATCACATAAAGCAGTTTTCACATAATTCCTTTTGATGGAGCAAGGTATAGTTGGTATTCCTGGGTCTCCAAGTTTTTTAGGTACTCCATCCTTAAAAGTATAATTAGCAAGCATAATGGGGATTTCATCTTTCGGTATTTTTCTCTTATTAGTGATGATCTTTTTCATGTACTTTGCATAAGGAGGCATTTTAAGGATATCAGTCAAGTGAGCACGCAAAAAGACTGGCCTCAGCATCTCGACAGAGCATTCAAATTCTTCATCATCTTTCTTTTTAGTTGACTTGGGTGGAAAAGGCATAGGTTTTTGAACCCGCGGTTCTCTTTCTTTACCGTGTTCTCTAGCCACAAAGTCATTTTTATCATATCTTTTATTCCTAGGTTGTGGGTTATCAAGAACAAGAGGTGGTTCTATCTCAACATCATTGTCTGGTTCTTTACTATTTGGTTGAGCATCTTCATGAACCTCATCATTATCTTTTTCGTTATCATAAGGTGAGTGTTCATTACCAGACTGAGTTTTAGCATCAGGGATAGAAGTTTCATTATCATTATTTGGAGGTTTTTCAATTTCTTGTTCACTAGAAGCATGCAAAGTCCTGTCATTTTTCTTCTTCCTTTTCTTTCTAGAAGGACTAGGTGCACTGGTTTTATTTATTTGTGAATCTTATTCTATTCTTTTTGGGTGCCCTCAGGATAAACTAGTTCCTGAGTCATTTTACCTCCTCTAGTTGCAACTCTAACAACAAAGTCATGTTTATTATTATTCATTTCATCAAGCAACTCTCTTTGAGATTTAGCAACTTGTTCTAACTGGGTTTGAACCATAGAAGCATGTTTTCCAAGACATCTAACATCATTTGAGATTCTAAATAACAAGTCACTCAAGCGAGCAATCATATCAGAATTGTATTTCAATTGTTTCATAACATTTGCATTGTAGTGATCTTGTTTTCTAATATAGTTTTCAAACTCATAAAGGCATCGGCTAGGGCGCATATTGTGAGGATTGTCATTATCATTGAACTTCATTAAATAATTTACCTCTACCAGCTTAGGCAGTGGTGGTGTATTAAGCCCATGTATTTCTTCAATAGGAGGTAAATTTTAACATCCTCAGCTTTAATACCTTTTTCCTTCATAGATTTCTTTGCTTCTTGCATATCTTCGGGACTGAGATATAAGATACCCCTGTTCTTCGGAGTGGGTTTAGCCGGTGGTTCAGCAAGAGTCCAATCATCATAATTTTTCAATATATTATTCAATAATTCTTCAGCTTGCCAACAGTTCGTTCCCTGAAAACACAACCAGCGCAACTATCTAGGAAATCCCTAGAAGCATCGGTTAGTCCATTGTAGAAGATATCAAGTATTTCATTTTTCTTAAGAGGATGATCAGGCAAAGCATTAAGTAATTGGCAAAGCCTCCCCCTAGCTTGTGGGAGACTCTCTTTAATTTGCACAAAGTTAAATATTTCCAGTAAGGCAACTTGTTTCTTATGAGGGAAATATTTTTCAGAGAAGTAATAAATCATATGCTGGGGACAACACACACAACCAGGAGCAAGAGTATTGTACCAAGCTTTAGGATCACCCTTTAATGAGCAAGGAAAAAATTTGAGAATAAAGTAATAGCGAGTCTTCTCATCATGAGTAAACAGGGTGGCTATGTCATTCAACTTAGTAAGATGTCCACACCAGTTTCAGTTTCATAACCATGGAAAGGATCAGATTCAACCAAAGTTATTAACTCTGGGTCGACAGAGAATTCATAATCCTTATCAGCAATAAAGATAGGTGAAGTAGCAAACTTACGGTCATATTTCATTCTAGCATTCAGAGATTTTTTTTGTACTTGCATAATAATTTCTCTAGATCATCTCTATCCATACAAGCAAGAATATATCTAGTTGTCTCCTCATTCATAACATAATCTTCCGGTACTTTAGGCAATTCATATCTAGGAAGGCTAGTTCTAGCAGTTGTTTCAGGAGTTTCAGTTTCACGCTCATCATCAGATTCAACAACATCATGTTGTATTACTCTAATAGTTTGTTCATCAACAAAATTACCAAGTGGACTATCATTATCATCAAGCAAGGTACTAGCATCATCATAAGCATTATCCATAGCAGAATTAGCATCATCAATAACTTGTGACATATCATAATTGATTGCATGCGGTGGTGTTGCAAGTTTACTTATAACATAAGGTGAATCTAAAGCAGAACTGGATGGCAGTTCCTTACCTCCCCTCATCTTAGAGGGATAAATCTTAGTCTTAGCATCCTTCAGATTCTTCATAGTGACAAATTGATAATAATCCCAAGTTACTCAACGAATATAGCTATGCTCCCGGCAACGGAGCCAGAAAAAGTTCTTCATAACGCACAACTATAGGGATCGCAACAGTTTTCGAGGGTAGAGTATTCAACCCAAATTTATAGATTCGACACAAGGGGGCCAAAGAATATTTGAAGGTATTAGCAGCCGAGTTGTCAATTCAGGCACACTTGGGGATTAATTATCTGCAACAATGTGATTAGTAGCAAAGTAATATGATAGTTTTGATAGTAGTGGCAGCAATAACAGCAACGGTAACAGTGATAGCAGTAATTTTGTAGCAAGTGTAACAGTAACGATAGTAGTAGTAACTTAGCAAGAACAATATAAGATAAATTCGTAGGCATTGGATCGGTGAGTTGTTGGATCATATTCATCATGAGACAGTTATAACCTAGGGCGATACGACACTAGCTCCTGTTCATCAATATAATGTAGGCATGTATTCCGTAAATAGTCATATGTTCTTATGGAAAGAACTTGCATGACATCTTTTGTCCTACCCTCCTGTGGCAGTGGGGTCCATATTGGAAACTAAGGGATATTAAGGCCTCCTTTTAATAGAGAACCGGAACAAAGCATTAACACATAGTGAATACATGAACTCCTCAAACTACAGTCATCACCGAGACTGGTCCTGACTATTGTCACTCTATGGTTGCCGGATCATAACACGTAGTAGGTGACTATAACTTGCAAGATCGGATCTAGAACATGGATATAATGGTGATAACATAAATGGTTCAGATCTGAGTTCATGGCACCCATGCCCAAAGTGAAAAGCATTAAGCATGGCAAAGTCATAGCAACATCAATCTTAGAACATAGTGGATACTAGGGATCAGGCCTTAACAAAACTAACTCTATTACGTGATGAATCTCATACAACTTGTTGGGGATATAGTTACTGGAGGTAAACCGGCTAGGCATGGCCGGATTAGCTCCATGAAGATTGAAGCCTATGAAGATGAGAAGATACTGGTGCTTTAAGAAGGCCCAAGGCCCAAAGACGGATTAAAGCCTGTAGATGTAAACCGACTTTATCATGTAAACTTGTATTGTGAGTTAGAGGAATAGAGACCGAGTCGGACACCTCTATGATCCGGCCTCGGGACTCTGTAAACCGGCGGGCGTCAACCTCTGTATATAAAGGGACGACCCGGCCATGGTTTGAGGGGAGAAAACAACAGCTCGAAGGCCAGTCAAAGCGGATTCACTCCATGGTCATCGAAACCCTGGCAATACCAATCACAACTAGACGTAAGCTTTTACCTTCATCGAAGGGGCCGAACTAGTATAAACTTCCCGTGTCCCCTTGTCCGTTTTAACCCCTTTAAGATAACCCGTTGCGATGGCTCCACGACTAAGTGCTTTCACGAGGACATCTGCCGTGACAAACCCACGACAGTTGGCGCCCACCGTGGGGCGATCGCACGATGGTTTCGACCTCTTGAAGGGCAGCTTTGATGGACTCAAGGGATACGCTGTGGGCCGGATGACAAAGAGTCATCGCGGCAAGCTCTACATCGACAACGCGGGATGGGGCCCCGAGGACGATTCAATGAATACGGGTACCGGGTCCCCTTTGGTGGGATTCACGTCTTCATCAGCAAGATTGGCGAACCGGGCCGTGAGCCGGACACCTGCACCGACATCATCGAGACGGCTCAGCGTGCAAACCCTTCCCCGGTTCAGCCCATGTCAAGGCATGTTTTCGTGGGTGTCATCCATGGAGCGGAATATGTGGATGGACCGCATCCGGTGGAGAAACCGTTGTCTGCTCCGATGATGAGTCTTCTGGAGAGACCGAATCGCTCTATCAGTTGTAGGATGGCCGGATTAGTGGAGGTTCCAAGGGCAACAGTATTTCGGACTCCCTTGATCTGCCAAACCGGGCCATTATCTTCATGGCCGGTACACAATCAGCGCCCCACTCATCAACCGCCACAGCAATGCTCTCCGGTTCAGCAACAGCCACGCCGGCGGGGGCAGGGAGCTCTGCGCCACCTCCGGCTCAAGTTCTGTCTGACTTGTTCGACGCTTTGGCAACATTGATTGCCGTGGAGGTGGACGCAGCAGCCCGAGATCAGCACAACACGGAGATCGCAAAGGTGAAGGATCAGATAACTCAGGCTAAAGCGGACCTAGCGGTAGAGAACGCTAGGATGGCTACAGAACGGGCCGAGTTGGAAGCTCAGGCCTACCGGCTTAGGCTGGATCAGAATGCTTCAGAGGAAGTCATGAGAAGAAGATACCGGTCGCATCTCCCGCTGAGTTATGAGCCAAGAAATCTCTTCAACACGCCAGGAGCAGGCACTAGTAACCAACCAATATTAAACCGGACGGAGGCGCCAGGAACAGGAGCGCCGATTCAGCCGCGCACGATGGACCCGGCTCGTCAGAACAACGTTGTGCCACAGTATGTTCCAACACCCCCTGGGCATTACTCCAACCCATTGGACAACATTGTGGCCGCCGCTTCACGGTTGGCAGCCCTCCCAACCGATGGCGAATCACCAGTTGTGATTGAGGCACGACGGGCCAGAGATCTCCTTCAAACAGCTCTAAACCAGCAGCAGGCTTATTCGCATAGTCGTGAGAGGATCCATTCCACCCCCCCCCCCCGGTACAAGCCGGAGCTACAGCAGGCACATTGAGGATGAACCGGCTGTGTCAAGCAGTGCACGTCGCCATAACTCGCCGCGAGGGCACAACCCGGCAGGGGAAGGTGCTAATGCGTAGGATGTAGTGGATCATTGTCGCGCACGTCGAGAGGCCGAGTTAGCAGCTCTGTGCGGAGCCCGTCAACCTACTCCGGTTCACCCTACCACTTCAGTAGAGCCAGGTGTGGTGTTCAGTTCCTTAGGGGTGCCGTGTATCACCCCTGCTTTGCGTAATGTGCGACTGCCCAAGGATTTCAAATGACCTCATAAGGTACCCAATTACACCGCCGATCTGCAACCGGAGGCATGGGTTGAGAGCTACGAGATGGCAATGGAGATGTTAGATGTGGATGAAGAAGTATGTGCCAAATACTTCACCATGATGTTGGAAGGAACAACTCGTACTTGGTTGAAGAGCTTACCAACTAATTCTGTCGGATCATGGGCCGAATTGAAGCATCGGTTTATCCAGAACTTCAAAGATACCTGTAAGTAGCCCATATCAATTGTAGATCTGGCCGCTTGTGTCCAAGAGGATGGGGAATCCACGACCCATTGGGTAAAGCGGGTCTCAGCTATTTTCAATTCATCGGATCGTATCAATGCAGATACCATAGTACTAACGTTGGAGGGCAATTGCCATTTTCTGCTGCTCAAACAGAAGTTAGGAAGGCTCAAACGTCACTGCAATGATATGTCAACGCCTATGGCCGCTTTGTTTAAGTATGACGATTCAGATAATACCAAAGACCCTGACTCAGAGGAGGACAAACCGGGGAAAGGGAAAAAGAACGGCAACACCAAGAGTCAGCAGCATAATCCGGCAGGCCATGGGAATAGTCGTAAGCGCAAGGTCGACAACAGTTTGGACTTTGTGGCTAACACCAATGCTTAGGAGAATGGTCAGCGCCGTAAGGGCAAGAAGCCCCAGAGGGGCGGAGGTCCAGGCTCCAATTTGGAGCGCCTGTTAAATCAACCCTGTCCAAAGCATGGATCAAAGGAGAAGCCAGCATCGCATCTTTGGAAGGATTGTTATATCATGCGATATTTCAAGAACTCTAATATGTTTCAGTACGATAATAGCCAGCCCGACAGTTCAGGAGGTGGTTTCCACGGGCCGGGTTACGGAGGCGGCATCTCCGGTTCAGGATTTCAGGGCAATCAAACCGGACACAGCAATCAAGGGAACCAGGGCAACCAGGGAGGTTACAACCATCAGGGGAACCAACAGCAGCAGCAGTCGGGTTATTAGAGCAATCCTAAGCAGTTAAATAGTGGGCAATATCATGTCTTCACTACTAGCTTGTGTAAGAGTGATCAGAAGCTTCACAAGAGGGCACTGAACTCTTTTGAACCGGCGGTGCCACAGTATCTGCGCTGGTCTGAGCAACCCATTTTATGGAGTAGAGAGGATCACCCGCCCCGGGTTGACAATCTGGGTCATCTGGCCTTAGTGGTAGACCCTCAAGTTGGGGGATATAAGTTCACTAAGGTACTCATGGATGGGGGAAGTATTATCAAGATTCTATATTATGATACCTTCCGTCGCATGGGGTTGACAGATAAGAATCTTAAACCATCAAACACCGTTTTCCATGGTGTGGTGCCTGGTAAGTCTGCATATCCAGTGGGCAAGATAGCCTTAGAGGTGGCCTTTGGTGATGATCATGATTCAAGATCAGAAACATTGACTTTTGAGGTGGTAAAAATCAAAAGTCGGTATCACGCTTTGTTTGGGAGACCGGCTGACGCTAAGTTCATGGCGAGGCCGGGTTATGTTTATCTACAACTTAAAATGCCAGGTCATAAGGGGACCATCATAGTACATGGGAGCAGGAAGATCACTTTGGAATGTGAGGAAGGTGATGCGGCTTATGCTGAGTCGGTTTGTGCCACGGAGGAACTGAAGTTTTATAAAGAAAAAGTTGATCCGGCAGATATGACTTCTTTGAAAACGCCCACTATGGAGCATGATCCGGCGTTGAAATTTAAATCGCCCACAGATACTAAGATGGTTGATTTTGCTCTTGGTGATTCATCCAAGTAGTTCAGCATCAGCGCTAACCTGGATCCCAAATAGGAAAGCGCGCTCATCGAGTTCATCTGTGAGAACCGGGACATCTTTGCATGGAAACCTTCTGACATGCCAGGTGTACCGAGGGAACTCGTTGAGCACACACTTAACATTGATCTTAAGTTTAAACCGGTCCGGCAGTTTCTCCGCCGCTTCAATGAAGAAAGGCGCAAGGCTATTGGTGAAGAGGTAGCTCGGTTGTTGGCCGCGGGGTTTATCGTGGAGGTCTTTCACCCGGAGTGGTTGGCTAATCCAGTGCTGGTTCTTAAGAAAAACGACACTTGGCGTATGTGTGTAGATTACACAGACTTGAATAAGGATTGCCCTGCAGATCCCTTTGCCCTCCCTCGTATTGATCATATTATTGATGCTACGACAGGTTGTGACCGTTTGTGTTTTCTGGACGCTTATTCTGGTTATCATCAGGTCAAAATGGCAGTTAAGGACCAGGAGAAGACAACTTTTATAACTCCTTTTTAAGCCTTCTGCTATGTCTCCATGCCCTTTGGGCTCAAGAGTGCCCATGCGACTTATCAACGCTATGTTCAGAATTGTCTTCATAAGTAGATTGGGCACAATGTTCATGCATATGTGGATGATATTGTGATAAAGTCCGGGAAGGAGGAAACATTGATAGATGATTTGAGAGAAACCTTTGACAACCTCCGGGTTTACAAGATGATGCTCAATCTGGAAAAGTGTGTCTTTGGTATCCCGGCAGGCAAACTCTTGGGTTTTCTGGTGTCAAACAGAGGCATTGAGGCTAATCCGGAAAAAATCTCAGCAATCACATCTTTGGCTAAACCGACGTGTATCAATGACGTTCAACGTTTGGCCGGCCGGATTGCGGCTTTGAGCCGGTTTATCAATCGTCTTGGGGAGAAGGCTATCCCTTTATATCAGCTGCTAAAGAAAACAGATGATTTTGTCTGGAACGAGGCAGCTGATAAAGCGTTTGAGGATCTGAAGAGGCAGTTAGCTGAACCACCTGTGCATGCAGCTCTGATCGATAAAGAGCCATTATTGCTGTATGTGGCTGCTAATGCCCGAGCTGTTAGCGTGGCTATTGTGGTGGAGCGCAAGGAAGCTGGAAAGGAATATTTGGTTCAACGGCCAGTTTATTAGATCATTGAGATGCTCATTGAATCAAAGCAGAGGTATCCACATTGGCAGAAGCTGGTGTATGGAGTGTTCATGGCAAGCCGGAAACTCAAACATTATTTTCAGGGTCATCCTATCACAGTGGTTAGTTCAGCCCCTCTGGGAGATATCATTCAAAACAGAGAAGCAACTGGTCGGATTGCTAAATGGGCTATTGAGCTTGGACCACACGGGCTCAAATACACACCTCGCACAGCAATTAAATCCCAAGCGCTCATGGATTTCATCAATGATTGGACAGAGTTGCAAGCACAAGAGGAAAAGCCAGATAACACGTATTGGACTATTCACTTTGATGGATCTAGACAGTTGGAAGGATCGGGGGTTGGAGTCATACTAACTTCCCCATGAGGTGACAAGTTTTGTTATGTCCTCCGTTTAATGTTCCCTTGTACTAACAATGCAGCTGAATACGAGGCCTTGCTCCACGGTCTACGGATGGCGAAGGAGATAAACTTAAGCCGGGTTAAGTGCTTTGGTGACTCGGATTTGGTGGCTCAACAGGTGTCTGGCACTTGGGATTCAAAAGACCCACTCATGGTGGCATACCGGCGAGAGGTAGACATGGTGGCTGGCCATTTCAAGGGTTATCAAATTGACCATATAGACCGGCGAAAGAATGAAGCGGCGGACGCTTTAAGCCACCTTGGTTCTCAGCGTAAACCGGTCCCACAAAATGTCTTCCTTGACGTGCTGCATAATCCGTCGGTCAAGGTACCAACAGAGGAGGAATTGGTTGTTCCTGATCCGGAGGCTCAATTGGTGGCAGCTTTGCATGAACCGGGGCGAGTTACCGGAGGACGAAATCTCGGCTCGGTAGATAATCCGGCGTTCCAAGTCGATGACCATAATCAATGGGGAGTTACATCGTTACAGCATCTCAGAGGAAATTCAGCGTTGTGTCTCTCCTCAAGAGGGTTGTGAGATTTTGCGAGAAATCCATGAAGGGGATTGTGGTCACCCTGCCGGTTCAAAGTCTTTGCTAGATAAGGCTTTTCGGCACGATTTTTATTGGCTAACAGCTCACAATGATGCGGAGGATTTAGTCAAAAGATGTGACGGTTGTCAAAAATTCGCACGACGTTCTCATATTCAGGCTCAGGAGTTGAGGATGATTCCAATAACTTGGCCGTTTGCAACTTGGGGGCTTGATATGGTTGGACTCTTCAAGCGATCCAAGGACAAAAAGACCCACTTATTAGTGGTAGTTGACTAGTTCACCAAATGGGTGGAAGCAGAGCCAGTCAGTAAGTGTGATGCCGCCATGGCGGTTCAGTTCATCAAAAAGGTGATATTCCGGTTTGGCTTTCCACATAGTATTATAACTGAGAATGGTACTTGTCGGTGTCAAAACCGGCGGATCTCGGGTAGGGTGTCCCGAACTGTGCGTCTAAGGCGGATGGTAACAGGAGGCAGGGGACACGATGTTTTACCCAGGTTCGGGCCCTCTTGATGGAGGTAAAACCCTATGTCATGCTTGATTTATTCTTGATGATATGGGTATTACAAGAGTTGATCTACCACGAGATCGGAGAGGCTAAACCCTAGAAGCTAGCCTATGGTATGATTGTATGTTGTTCTATGGAATAAAACCCTTCGGTTTATATAGACACCGGAGGGGGCTAGGGTTACACAAGATCGGTTACAAAGGAGGAGATATACGTATCCGTATTGCCTAGCTTGCCTTCCACACCAAGTAGAGTCCCATCCAGACACGGCACGAAGTCTTCAATCTTGTATCTTCATAGTCCAACAGTCCAGCCAAAGGATATAGTCCGGCTGTCTGGAGACCCCCTAATCCGGGACTCCCTCAGTAGCTCCTGAACCAGGCTTCAATGACGATGAGTCCGGCGCGCAGTGTTGTCTTCGGCATTGCAAGGCGGGTTCCTCCTCCGGATACACCACAGAAGAGTTCAAATGAAAGCATAGTGTCCGATCCTGCAAAATAAGTTCCACATACCATCGTAGAGAGAATAATATTTCCACAAATCTAATCTGCTGACACGTTTTGGCAACATGACATCATGCCATGGCTCGGTGATTATTTGAACCGTTTTTCTTTAACCAGCCCCGCACATAACGCGAGGCGGTTTCTTGACACGTCTTGTCAAAGCAGAGATCGGGTCTCCCTTATTACGGGATTCTCATCAATATGGGCGTGGGTAACCCAACCGCGCCTAGGAATCCTAGATTTTAGGCAAGTCCCAAACGGCTATGAGGAGGACGCTTGATATTCACCCTCCTTATAAAGGGACAAGGCTTTTACTTTCGCCCTCCCGTGCTCAATCGAATACTTCCCCCACCTCGAGTTCTAACACCCAAAGCCTAGGTCAGGTGCTTCTGATCTCCAATCATGTCCGGATCCAGCCTCCAGGGACGGTGGATGCCTTCCTCCGTCACGGAGGAGGATATCAAGAAGTTGAGGGAGGCAAGATACCTGACCACCGAAGTTTCGCATCGGCTGCCTGCCCGAGGGCAGATCGTCCCTACTCCTGAACTCAATGAAGATGTCGTGTTCATCTCCCACTTCCTCCGAGGACTAGGCCTCACTTTGGATCCCTTCGTAAGGGGTTTGATGTTCTATTACAGGCTTGATTTCCACAATCTAGCCCAGACTCCTTTATCCACATCTCGGCATTTATTGTTGTATGTGAGGCCTTCCTCCACATTACCCCTCACTTCGGCCTGTGGCTCAAGACCTTTGATGTGAAGCCGAAGACGGTTGACGGGCGGCACGCGGCGTGCGGATGGGCATTAATAAGCAAGATCGCTGGAGCTCCGTGGCCAAAGAGTTCATTTCCAGAGATGTCCGAATTATGGCAACGGGAGTGGTTCTACGTCACTGCTCCCAGAAGTGCCAAGTGGGTAGCTTCCCCCGCATTTCGCTCGGGCCCTCCACCACAACTAATGTCATGGATCAGTAGGGGGCTGAGTTGGGGTCCAGCCAAGGATGTGCCCATACTGCACAGCCGCATCTGAGATCTCTTCGAGGGAGATTTTAGTTTGTTTATGGTTGTGCAAGTCATGCTGGTTCATCGAGTCCAGCCTTGCAAACGCCGGCCCCTCCGCTTGTGGGAATTCAACCCAGAAGGACCGCGCGCTATTCAGAATTTCCTCAGCCTGATGCACGAGGAGATGTACAAGTCGTTCTTCGGACCCCAAATAGAGTGTCCGGACACCTCCGAGGACGTCGGCCTAAGTAGCAACCGCACCGCGGCCCAAGTAAGTAATCCTCTAGCCGAACACGCTATCTTTAATTTATCACGACGTCATTCTGAAGAATCGCTTTTGACCAGGACTGGATAACAAAGGCGAACATGATCCGGTGTTCGGCCCCCCTTCCCAAGGCTTGCACAATCCGGTGCTGGAAAAAATGCTCGAGCCAGCACCTTGCCCGGTGCCCTCAAAGGAAGATGAAGGGGGAATAAAGAGGACGAAAGCGGGCCTCCACCACTACCTATCCCAACCGAGGGAACGAGCGCCTCCGTGAGGGAGGATAACCAAGGGAAGGAATCTGGCATTCACTCGCCCCGGGGGAGGAAGAGGACTACCTCTGAAGATCCAGAAACCAAGGTTTCCAAACGGGAGAAGAAAACTCCGCCAGAGGGTCCTGCCCCGGAGGGTGTTCTTGCCGCACAAAGTCCGCGCGGGGATCAGCCCTCCAACGAGCTGTAAGTAATCAAAAATGTACTTAATAGTGAAAATATACTACCTTACTTCTGAGGAGAATGACCAAAGCATTTATCTTGCATCTCGGATCTGAGCCCTTCTCAGCAGAGCTCGTCTTCTGGGGATCTTCTTCCGGAGATGATGGAAAGCGAAACGCCTCCCCCAGACTCTCCAGCTCAAGAAGCGGGCGACCTTGAAGTGTCATCACGGAGAGTTTCTCCGGATCCGGCAAGGCCAGAAGGTAATCCCATGGTCACCCGAAGCCCTCAGTATCCGGCTCTTGAAGAGAGCAATCAAAAGAGTCCGGCACCATCTGGTATACGGTTGGACCTACTGAAGGATCTGCTAGAGCGAGTGACTATCTCAGAAGAGTACCATACATTAATGTGTATGGTGATTGAAAGGATTTCCTCCGCCGAAAGCGGGTTGCATGAAGCCTTTATGAGTCTACTGACAGGCTTTGAGGTACATGAAATGATATGCATTTGTGATGGTACTGCACATTTTTAGGTGTGCCCTGTGTAGATAGTAGCCCCTGAGACTCTGGTTGTCACCGAGAACGGCGGCGATCAGAGGATCGTAGTCCAAGGTAATAACCAGTCCACTTTTATGTGCAGGTGGCTAGAGCTCCGGTGGCTAGCCCGACTTATGGGGTTGCCGAACTAAAGCGGCAACTGGATGCAGCGGATGCCGACATCGAGCTTGTTAACAAGCGGCTTGACGAGGCACAAGGTAGGTGATGCTTCTGGTGAATGTCACATAGTAAGAGCAGCGTGATGCCAGTACCTTTAATATGTTGTGACTGCAGATGGAGCTGTCACCGTGGAGGCCCTGTGGGCGGAGCTTGCCCGAGCCAAGGAGCAAGCAAGGAACAGTAATGCGGCCGCTTTGAAGGTGGCCGAAGAGTTGACAGCCGCAAAGGACACGCATAGCGAGAGCAAAGAAAAAAATGGCCAAGATGGCTGTAAAGTTAAAAGACATGACCGACCATTGCCGGATTCTTGAAGAAGAGAACTAGACGAAGGCGACCGACCTGGAAAAGGCCATGATGGCTACTAAGGACACCCGCTCTGCAATGAGAGCGAAGAAGGAGGAGCTGCGTCAAGCCGGGGATATCATGGCTGGGAAGCCCTTTGTGCTGCGGAGGAAATTTGGAGATCCTCGGTATGCCCCTCTGGATCGGCTGTGGAGTTCGGCAGATGCATATCTGGACTTGGCGGCGAGTGCTTATGATGCGGTCGAATACTTCCAAGATCAAACAGATCGTGAGGTGGACAAGCTATTCTCGTCGCAGTTTAACGTTCCAGAGCATCCGCTTCCCCTGACTGATCAGCTTGCCGAATGGGCCGAGCTTAATAGATTGTCCGGACTCGCCATGAGGTCTGTTGTGGATCATCTGTGGCCGGAAAGGCCAATGTCGAACAACTATTTTAGCTTAGTGCAGCAGTTCCTCGGTGCGGTGCCGCGCATTAATGCGATGAAGCGGTCGGCGTGCATAGAAGGCTCGCGGATGGCCCTTGCCCGTGTCAAAACATATTCGGCAGAAATGGATGCTACTACTGTCGCGGTGCAGGGTTCGGCCATAGGCTGAGTGGCTACCGAGCACTATTTTGAAGTAGTTCTTGAAGGTGCTCGTGTGATAGAGGCCCAGTGCTCGAAGAATGTTATGTTTGAGTGACATGTATTCCCATTGTAAAAACAATGTTTTATTGAATTTACCAAGGCTGTATTTATACTTTTGCCCGAAAGTATCGTGATGCCTCCTATGTAGCCGTTTATGTATACATGTATATAACCTGAAAGCTTGCAGTCGTTAGCTTCAGCCCCCACGCATATAATGCGGGGGTGTTCGCAGAAGGCGCGTATTCACACTTAATCCAACGTCTTGGTCCTATTAAGGAGGTGATAGCGCAGCAAACTAGGCAACCGGACTATAATGCTTTAACACTTTCACTTAGCCATAGGAGTTTGACAGTGGGGATACTATATAGCCCCTGGTGGCTCCACACTCATCCGGATTCGGGGTGCGTACACGCCTGGCCGGGAAACGTCCCTTCGTTAATGCGGAGGAATCTCGAAGATTCCAATAGGTCAGCGAGTGGTTGACCAGTCTCACGCTATATCATGACAGTCATTTTTCGGCTTTCTCTACTGAGGTGCTCGTCCGGATGAACAAGGGCACAATCGTAGTAGTTCTCCTGGTGCCGCCTTAGCCGATAGAGCAGAGCGTAAGGCAGCAAAACACAGGAGCCGGGCAAACCCAACATTTGACCAAAGACATGATTCGGAGCTGATGCATATAAGGCCAAACTCGCGACGCCGAACACTCCCTAAGGTATTCGGTCTTTATGGTATAAACCGGGTCTAAACAGTACCCTTTGTAATAAGCCCCTGGTGTCCAGGAACGTGCATTATTCTGGTGTGGCCACATGCCAAGACGTCAGCATCCTTCTCGGTTGTACTGAGGATCCGAGGGATGTAAATCAACAAGAGACAGTAAAAAAGGTTTACACAGGGTCTTAATCTACAAAGAATCCTCGGAACGGGTCCCTGCTGCATGTCTCTGCATGTGTCTCCGTTGTGCCGTATCCTGGACGGGTGTAGCACGATGGTCATCTGAAAAAGAGAGGAACTTAATTGCCGTGCCAAAGTTAAGTTATACTAAATAAACAATATATAGTTGAAATTGAGTAAAGGTGAGTCTTATTGCCACTTTTGCGTGCGCGGTGAGCCCCTTGTATTGTAATAGGGGTATAGCCATCAAACCTGTATTAATTACGTATAGCTGCACCGGACTCGCCTAACCACGTCTGTGGTCATAACGACCTGTCAAATGCTTGGGTTGGTGAGGTCGTTTAGTGTGCGGCGGCCAGGGCGGCCGCACCGTCTTCGGGGCGCAAGGAGCGCTCAATATTTCCATTTACTGTAATGATACCGTGTGGACCGGGATCTTGAGCTTGAGGGAAGCGTAATGCGGTATTGTGTTGAAGTGAGCGAAAGCTTCGCGTCCGAGCGACGTGGAAAGTTAAATTTTCGCTGCGGAAGTTATCGGGGAAGCCGAATATAACCTCTATTAGCAAGGAGCCCCTACAATGAGCCTCCGGGCCTGGCGTTACTCCTTTAAAGGTGGCATTGCTGCGGCAAATATTTGTTTGGTCTATCCCCATTTTGTGGACTGTGTCTTGATATATCAGATTTAAAATGCTGCCGCCGTCCATCAGGACTCGTGTGAAGTGGTATCCGTCAATTATTGTTTCTAATACCAAGGCAGCCCATCCTGCCTGCCGGATACTTGCCGAGTAATCCCGATGGTCGAAGGTGATCGGTTGGGACGACCCGTGGCGGAGCTCCGTGGTGATAGGCCCTGGGGCAAGTTTCTCTAAAGGTGCCGCTTTGTTTCTCCCGTCTATCACATGTAACACGTTGACTGTTTTCACTTCTGGTGGGAATTTATTCTGTTCCCCTGGGCTTTTCTTGTGAGGCTTGTCCTCGTCTTCACTTGGTGTATCCTGCCCCTTGTGTTCGGCGTTGAGCTTGCCAGATTGTTTGAAGACCCAACATTCTCTGTGGGTATGATTTGCAGGTTTATCAGGGGTGCTATGGATCCGACATATTTGGTCCAGAATTTTGTTTACGCTGGACAGCTCGTCTCTGTTGCCTTTGGAGGGCGGCTTCTGCTGGCCTGGCCGAGAGCTTCTAAATCCGGCGTTTACCGCCGTCCTCTTCGGACTGTCTTCCTTATTCCGGCGCTTATTCTTGCTGCGTCGTGATTTCCCGTTTCCATCCCTGACTTCGGATGTACTTGGGTCGTTGGTGCTGCATCGGGCTAACCAGCTATCCTCGCCTGCGCAAAAACGGGTCATGAGGCTTGTTAATGCTGCCATTGTTGTCGGCTTTTCTTGACCGGGGTGTCTGGCAAGCCATTCGTCTCGAACGCTATGCTTGAAAGCTGCTAAGGCTTCGGCATCCGGACAGTCGACTATTTGGTTCTTTTTAGTGAGGAACATGTTACAAAGTTTTTGGGCTGACTCGCCGGGCTGTTGATTTATATGACTTAAATCGTCTGCATGCGGTGGTCAGACATATGTCCCTTGAAAATTTGCCCGAAAGGCATCTTCGAGCTCTTCCCAGCTTCCGGTGGAGTTTTCGCGGAGGCTTTTAAGCCAGTGTTGAGCTGGCCCTTTGAGCTTGAGGGGTAAGTACTTGATGGCGTGGAGGTCATCTCCTCGAGCCATATGGATATGTAGGATGTATACCTCAATCCAGACCCCAGGGTCTGTTGTTCCGTCGTACGCCTCTATGTTTACGGGTTTGAATCCCTCTGGAAATTCATGATCCAGCACCTCGTCGGTGAAGCATAGAGGGTGTGCGGCACCCCTGTATTTGCGTGTACCATGGTGTTCGGGTGTTTGTTGTGTTGCATTGTGTGTTGGAGAGTGCTTGCGTGGTCCATAGATGGAACTGGTTGCGTCATCCTTTTGATGCGAGCCCTTACGCGGATCGCATACTGGTTTATGTGCGGCATCGTTTGCCGCTTTATGTTGGCTATGAGGTCGTCTATCCGACCGGATGGCCGTTTTATTTTTTAATTGTGGAGGATCTAAGGCCTCCTCATCAAATTCAGGTAGCAGCTTTCGCTTCGGATAGCTCTTGGTGTGGCGATTACTGCCTAACTTCGCTGCAGTGTTGAGTACTTCACTCCATTTGATTTTGAGCGTGTCTTGTGCAGCCTTGAGCCTTTGCCTCTGTTTTTTCAGGCTCCTTGCCGTGGCAACAAGCCTTTGGTGGGCGTTATGTTGCTCCTGGCGCCTGTCCAGTGTGGTGTCGTCCGGACTGTTAACTTCGACGGAGTCGGGTTGTTCGGTTTGATTCCTCGTGTTGCCCTAGTCGGGCAATGGTTCACCCCGCTCTATCGCTGGGTCCATATAATCGTTATTTCTGCCGAGGCGGGATTTGGAGCAGGGTTTACGCTGCCGCTTTGACTGCTTCTCGAGGGAACAACCCTTCACTGCGTCCTTCCGTTCCTCGTCGTATTTTTCTTTGGGTGTGTCCACCATGTATACGTCATGTGATGAAGTGGGCGTCCCGTCCCCTGTGGGCAGTGGTTCCTCTTCGTCTCCCGCATCGTCGTCCATACCGTCAATGTCTTCGGAGTCGAAGTCGATCATGTCGGTTAAGTCGTCGACAGTGGCTACTAAGTGGGTGGTGGGTGGGCGCCGAATTTCTTCATCGTCCGCATCCCAATCCTGCTGGGCAAAGTTCGGCCAGGATCCTCCTGACAAGTAGAGAGACCTTAATGAGTTCAGTATGTCGCCGAAGGGCGAGTGCTGGAAAATATCCGCGGCGGTAAACTCCATGATCGGCGCCCAATCGGATTCGATAGGAACGGGCGCAGGCGGTTCGGAGTCCGTGGCCGGAGAAGGATCCGGCATTTTGGTGACACGGCTCTCGTGAAGGGTAAGGTCAATATTCGGCTCGATCGCCGCTGAGGATGCGGCCTCCATGATGGGGTCTATCCACCCATCCATGGATGGTGCAACTGGCTCCGAATTGAGGCTCGGAGCGGCTGTCGGTGCGATCTCCTGAATACGGTCCGATGGTAGAGCTAAATCGTACTCGTCGTGACCGCCTGGCGCACAAGGCAGGGGCTCGAATCCGTCGAAGATTAAGTCTCCGTGGATATCGACCGTGTAGTTTAAGCTTCCAAACCTGACCGGGTGGCCAGGGGCGTAACTTTCGATCTGCTCTAGATGGCCAAGCGAGTTGGCCCGCGGTGCGAAGCCGCCGAACACAAAGATCTGTCCGGGGAGAAAAGTCTCACCCTGGACTGCATCGCTATCGATGGTAGTAGGAGCCATCAAGCCTATAGGCGACGACATAGAGGAACTCTCAATGAAAGCAGCAATGTCGGTGTCAAAACCAGCGGATCTCGGGTAGGGGGTCCCGAACTATGCGTCTAAGGCGGATGGTAACAGGAGGCAGGGGACACGATTGTTAACCCAGGTTCGGGCCCTCTTGATGGAGGTAAAACCCTATGTCCTGCTTGATTTATTCTTGATGATATGGATATTACAAGAGTTGATCTACCACGAGATTGGAGAGGCTAAACCCTACAAGCTAGCCTATGGTATGATTGTATGTTGTTCTATGGACTAAAACCCTCCGGTTTATATAGACACGGGAGGGGGCTAGGGTTACACAAGGTCGGTTACAAAGGAGGAGATATACATATCCGTATTGCCTAGCTTGCCTTCCACACCAAGTAGAGTCCCATCCGGACACGGGACGAAGTCTTCAATCTTGTATCTTCATAGTCCAACAGTCCGGCCAAAGGATATAGTCCGGCTGTCCGAAGACCCCCTAATCCGGGACTCCCTCAGTACTAATCTGTCAAAGGGAGAGATGGAGGAATTTTTCCAATGTGAGCACATCCGGCTTGATATAGCATCGGTGGCTCACCCCCAATCTAACGGTCAAGCGGAGAGAGCAAATCAAGAAATTTTGCGAGGTATTAAACCCTGGCTTATGTTTCCTTTGAAGCGGACACCTGGTTGCTGGCTGGAGGAATTACCTTCTGTGTTATGGAGCATCAACACCACACCTAACAGATTTACTGGTTACACACCTTTCTTCATGGTTTATGGAGCAGAGGCGGTTCTTCCTAGTGACATCCGTCATGACTCCCCCCGTGTGGTAGCTTATGTTGAAGCTGATAATGAGAAGGCATGTCAGGATTCACTTGACCTATTAGATGAGGAGCGTGATCTTGCAGCAGCACGTTCGGTGATTTATCAACAAGATCTCCGATGTCATCACAGCCGCCGGGTTAAGACCATAACTTTTCAAGAGGGAGATCTGGTGCTCCGCCTCATCCGGGATCAGACTGATATGCACAAATTATCCCCACCTAGGGAAGGACCTTTTGTGGTCAGCAAGAATCTGCACAACGGGTCATACTACCTCATTGATGTTCGAGAGCACAAAGACTCACGTAAATCGGAGGAGGAGACCAAGCGGCTGTGGAATATAGCTCTTCTTCAGCCTTACTATACTTGAGCCACAGGCTCTTCGTATGTACATATTTTTGACAATGTATATATTATATAATAAACCGGAGCCTCGAATAAAGTGGGGTCTCTGTTCTTTTTACATCGTGTGTGAGCTTACAAGAGATTCCACTAACAAAGTGGTGTTTTGTTAAACTGGCCTCTATGGCCGCACGGATATAAAGAAAATCACTAGGCGGCTTGGTCGTATCTGAACCATAGCTACACCTCTTGATCGGTTTAAACACCACAAATGGATATCACTAGGGGGCTTGGTTGTTGTCACACCATAGCTACACCTCTTGATAGGCGTTAAGCCGAAAGGAAATTATGTGGAGCCAAAGAGAGTCTGTTGCATTAAGCATAGCTCAAACATAGGTAACCACCGAGCACAGCTCACATATTACCTGGGGGCTCTTTGCTTCTCAAAGAACAATGAGTTTTGAACCCTAGTAATAGGCTATCAAGCCAGGCTTGGAAGCCAGGTGTATTCACCTAAAACCTCGGGTTATCCTGCCTCTTTAAGTAAGTCACTCCGTCTAGGTAAACCTGGTATGACCCATCGAACGTTTGACAAGTCAATCCCGTGGACCCTGAACTTGCCAAAGTTAAATCGGTGATTGGTTAAAGATTGAGGTCCATCTTAAAAATGCTTTGTAAAATGGTTTAACTCAGTGGCCTGGCAGCCCATGAAAAGCCTCGATTTATGGCCTGGCAGCCCATGAAAACCCTTGCATATTTCTTGTATTTTTGCTATTTTTATGATAAGGGATTTATAAGCATTTTTTCTGACAAACCGGTGTTCATTACAACCCGACTTGACTTTCAACGCTTAGTTGTCAATACATGATCAGATTCTAAACCGGTAGCAAACTGCTCCGGTCTGGTTTTGACTAGATGTCACCATTCTTGTACAAACACCTCGGTGGCTTTTTAGCCCAATATGATTTCTACATGCAACGTAAGAGGGCCATGAGTTATCAAATGCTCCAGATTGGTGTTTTCACCTTTACCATACAAGTAGTTGGCCATCCAACAAGGTATCTTGCAGATGTTATTTTAATACAAACATTGATTATCCATCCAAGTATTGTATATTTTTGGACATCATGACCCGTCCAGTGGTAAACCACTAGGACACTTTCAAGTTCTTGTATCCAGGAACACAAATCATCATGGGCTATGCATAAATAGATCCCAAAAAGTGAAACAAGTTTTTCACATGTCAAACCAACATAACATGCTCGAGGGCATGACAGATAATGGGATTTTTTGCTATCCTATTACAAGAAGCTTCAAAACGGCTCCAATTGAATAATTGTTTCAGAGTAGAGGCACAGAGTAGCTGGTAAACCGGATGCCGGTTTAAGATGCTTCATCTGGACGAGTTGACGGTTGAGGATCATTTGGTGCAATCACTTCTTCTTCATCCCTCCCAGATGCTGGAAATCAACCGTTGACCAATCGATTCCGGTTAAAGCTTGAAACACAGCTTCTTCATGGATAAGGCTGGAGGGGTTAATATCAGGAGCATAAGTATGCTTACGGATTGGAGGCACTAGTTCTTCGACTTCATGGATTTCGGCAGGCTGTCTCTTCCCTTCAGTATCGTAAGCCGGCTGGAAATGAGATAAGTCTGTGTCTTCTGCTAGTTTGCTGGCTATTGGCCGAATCTCCTTTGTCAGCCTTCGGAGATCATCATTGTTGAAGTTTGAACCGTCCTCCTTCACACCTGGATATCCTTTAATGATGTCATCCGCTTCAAGATCCGGAATCCATGCCTTGGCCCGAATTAGTGTGGTCAGTGCTCCTGCTCTTGCGGCTTCCTTCTTCAGTTCAGTAATCTGGGCTGGTAGCATCCAGCTTCTCAAGAGTTTCTTTTATCAGTGTTGGTGCCTGTTTATTGTAGGCTGCAGTGCATATAGCATGTTGGGATCCAGAGTAAAGCTGTTCTACTAAGGTGTAAGCCGCTTTAAGCTTCATCCGCATATCAGCGCCCAGATGAGTAATACGAGTGCCTGTCATGGTTTAATATCAGCCAAACTAGTAAACAATAAGATCTCATGAATTGGACAAACAACATAAGGAGATACTTACCAAATACAGCGGACGTCATGGCGGTAATTTGCCGCTTCAAGCCGGTTAGTTCATCTACAACTGGCTTCAGGGTTGCTTCAGCATCCTCAGCTCTTTTGGTTAAACCGGCCTTTTCGGTTTCCCAGTCAGCACGCTCCTTGTTAAAAGTCTCCTTTAGCTTTTCCATAGCTGTCAGGGTATTGGTCAGCTCTTCCTTGGCTTTCACAGCCTCCGCTTGTTGGTACTTCACGTTCTCTTGCAGGTCAGCGGTTCGGGGAACTCTAATGCTTAGCCCGGCCTATAACAGTGAAGATATGTCAACAATAGGATATGTATTTTCTAAGTACTAAGCGTATAACAAGTTATGCACTTTGTACATGGGGGCTAATGCCTATTTGCTCTATTATGAATGCATCTTTTATAATTCTCCAGAACAATGCAAGCATTATCCTTGACACTTGGGGGTTAATGTACATCTGTTCAAAACGGATGCATGGATTCAAGACCCGGATTACCTCACCAAGATAAACTGGCCTTTGGGGGCTACACTGAGGAAAGCTACATAATTACATTGGTAAAGTATTGGTTTTGTTTCCACTAAGGACCTGGCATTTTGAGGGTCAGCAGGAGAGGATTAAAGTATTGCAAAGTCCCGGTTTAAGATTACCATCATAAAACGGCCCATGGGGGCTACTTGGGCTGGTGTTTCGCCTCCTACCTACCTGCACCCCTCCGGCTTGCTAAGATCTAAACTATGGAAGGAACAACACAAGAGACACAGGGTTTATACTGGTTCGGGCCACTGTTGTGGTGTAATACCCTACTCCAGTGTGTGGCGTGGTGTATTGCCTCTTGGGCTGATGATGATGAACAATACAAGGAAGAACAGCCTCGCGAGGGTCTGTTCTTGGCTGGGGCGATGAACTGCTGGGAGGAGTTCAGTCACCTTTCTCTCTCTCTCTTTCTGATCGAAACCCCTCTCTCTCCTTCCAACCCCTCAGCCCCCTTTGCTCTGTGGGTGGCCGGTCCTATTTATAGAGGCCCTGGTCCTCTTCCCAAATATCGAGCGGGAAGGGAGCCAACAATGGCGGGCTAATTTGAAGGGGGACAGCTGGTACTAGCTACCCTGACAAAAGTAGTCTTCGCCTGCACAAAGCTCTGCTGATGATGCCGTCTTGGGCTCCACGGTGACCTCCATCTCGTAGTCCTCCTGGTCTTTGTCTCGTTGCACTGAAATGGAAACCTTTGCCTGATGCCTCGGTACTCCGCGGCTGCGCTTGCCCCCTTTGCACCAAAGAGGAAAGGTGGACACTGCGCGGGCTGGCACCCGCCTGGCGCCCTCGGTCGTCATGGCTTGCATCACGGGAACTTCGTGAGGTACCCCGCCTTGATCTCTCCGCCTCCTCGTGAGCCAGCTCGAAGAGGCCGTGCTTGAGGAAGCTCCGCGTCGTCCGCCCCGCGAGGCTTGGCCCCTCGCGAGGGTCTTGGGTTTGTGTTGGTGAAGATGGGCCGCGCTGGGCCCCCCTTTGAGCGACGCCGTAGGCCGCAGGCAGGCAAGTCTGGGGACCCCCGTTCCCAGAACACCGACAGTAGACCCCAGGCCCAAGGCGCGCCCGGACTTGGCCGTGCAGGGAGGCGGAAGGGCAAGAGCGAAGCACCGCGGGCCCTAACAGCCTGTGGCCTTGGGCGCCGCGTGGCGGTTGGTTGGACGTGGGCGTCTCCACTTCCCCATGGCGCCTTGGCAACTGCACGGATTGGACAAGCCCCTGCATGCAAAGTGGGTCATGATTACCTGCAATCGTGGAGGTAGGTAGTTGGCCTTCGCCGGCCATAAGTACGGAACAGCGCGCGCCCTTCCAGGCCATCCCTCCTTGCTTCTCCTTCTTCCCGATCCTTGCTCTGTCTTGCTGCGATGGCTCCGATCCGTCGGTTCTCGACGGCAGAGAAGGGAAAGGCTCCCCGAGGGGAACCAGACCCACTCCCGCCGAAGAAACGGCTCACCCCCCATGGCCCGGATGAGGGGGCCCTTCAGGTGGTGTCGAGGCCTTGGTGCGAGCGGGTGCCGCCGGGGTTCCCACTTCCATTGTACACCCACGTCGAGGGCCCTGAAGGAGCTGATGCTGACCGCCACGAGCGGCGCCGCCGTCGGCGCCGGCGGGTCACGAAGGTGTGGGTCGTCCCCCCTGGGGTCCACACCGAGGACTCCTCCCGAGAGTTCGTGCTTCACGCCGTCATTCCTCTTCAGTCTTGGATCCGCCTTCCTCCCTTCTTCGCCTCCATCATCCCGCAGGGGGAGCCCCTGGAGCTCTGGCTGCAGCACGCCGGCTGCAGCACCCTCGCGACCGAGGCAGAGGTCGCGGTCGTTGCCCCGGGCGAGGTCTTCATGACACGGGGCTGGAGAGAGATCGCCCGGGTTTGCAGGATAAGGGGCATCTTTGCGGTCCACTTGGATTACGACGGTGCTTCGGTGATGCTCTTCAAGGTCTTCGATGCGAGCGGGCGCCGGCTGGAGTGCTGCTCCGGGGAAGGAGGCTAGAACCCTGCCGCGACGAGGACTGGGCCCGCCAACCGCTCCCTTGGCGCCTCCTCAGGCGATGGAGGCGTTGGAGGTTCCAGCGACTCCGGCGAGCTCTTCGCGACTCCAGAGACGAGCGACGACAGCTACGAGCCCCCGAGCCGGTGCCGCTCCTGGAGCAGGGCGGGCTCGTCAGGCCGCCGCCGACTCTGATCTGGATGGGGTTTGCATCGATGCTTGACGGCCCACTATTGATGATGGCGTCTTTTGCAGGGACGCGCGTAGTCTGTGTCCCTTTAGGATCTGTTCCCTGCGAGGAATCAAAAACGCGTCCCGTGGGGGCTTGTAAGGTGCCTGTGATCCTGTTTTGTTAATATAACCCTTGTCGTAGAATTGTTCGAGTTGCTCATTCCGTCTTAGCTCAGTCCTCCCTTTCGAACCTCACGAGGGCTTGGTGCTCTGCTCCGACAGGTCCTAGTCCCAAGGCGGCTTCAGCCGTCGCTGGTATGCCAGGTCGTGATGCCGTGGTCAAGGCCAGGAGGTGAGCGACCCAGAGTCCGGTAAGAGCCCCTGAGTCGCGATGCTCAGGAGGTCCCCTTTGGCACCCAAGCAGCCGTCGTTTGGTGAGAAAGGAGAGCGGCGTCGCTAGCACGGGATAGCATTAGGTGCGGGGATGGTGCCACGATAGCTGGCGCTTCTGGGTGATGACTTATGTCAAGAATCTGGGGCCGCTCTCTGGTGTGTCGCCGGGTCCGTGCATCGGCAGGCGTGAGGTTGCTCGGTGAGGTCCTCGTGTGTCTCTCCCCTCTCGCCTTTGCTCCCCTTTCTACTCTACGTCCTCAGGTCCCGGCCCTCGAGCGAGTCTCAGCCGTCGCTGGTATGCCAGGTCGCGATGCCGTGGTCAAGGCCAGAGGGTGAGGGCTGGAGAGCCAGTAGGAGCCCTGAGTCGCGGTGCTCAGGCACCCCCCCTTTAACGTGCAAGCGCTTCGCGCGGACGAGAGCGAAGGAGTCACCGCAAGGGCCTTGCCTGACGCAGATCCTTCAGGCGGTCCTGCAGGTCCATCATAGAAAAAACAAGGGGTTGCCATGACAATTGACAGTCCGCCGTTGGTTGCTTCCGAGGGGTAGTGAGGAACTGAAGGCTTGACGAGGTGACGCTATGCGGGGCTGCCGCGGCCAGAGCTCAGCCATCCAGGTTTGTCGGTGTAGCAGGGACGGACCCATGCGCAAGCGTCGTGCCATTTGGGAGCAGCTCCGTTAGTTGGCGTCAGCTGAGCAGGCAACTAGGTAAAACACATTAGCTGCGAAGGAGTGGATTCGTTCAAATAGATGTTGGGAATGCGGACATCACTGGGTCAGGCCCGAGCGACTTGGGGCGTCATGCAGCCCGAGGGGCGCCCCCAACAAGGTAAGCTAACAACATGGAATAAAAAAGGGATACACGCCGCAGGGACGGACCCACGCGGCCTGGGAATAATGCAGCCCTGGGGGGGCGCTCCCAGCTGGAAATAAAACTCGAAAGATGTCACCTGATGATGTTGAGGACGAAGGAGCATTGGTGTAGCAGGCTCGGTGGGCTGCGGGAGCCGATCCTCACGAGCCCCCAGGCCCAGGGGCCTCGGGAGGCTCCGGAGGCGCTGGCGGCTCCTCGCGGGCTATCTCCATCCCTGCCAGGGGCTGCGGAATGCCTGGCCTCTCGTGCCTCCGTGATGCCCCTCATGAGGCGCTGGTACGTGTCAGCCGCGTTCGGCAAGCCGTAAGGCATGCGAACGTAACTGTGGGGTGGGCCTCCGCAGCGCCCCACTCGCGAGGGCCAGAGGCGCTCCAGAGAGGCGACTCGGTTGAGCCCTGGTATGTCGATGCAGACGCGCAGCCCACCATCCTAGCCTGGATGGGGAGCCACCTGCTGGTAGGCGGCGGCCGCCTTTCATGACTATTGACTCCTGTAGCTCCTGAATGGCCTCGCTGACGAACTCCTGAGGGTCTGGATCTCCTTGCCTTGCTCCTTCTTGAGGGAAACGTGCTTCGAAACACGCCTCCATGTGGTGCCCAAGCGCCTCCCTCGTGACCCTAGCTAGGTCGGTGCCCCTCCAGGGGAGAGCCCCCGAGCCCTGCCTGAGGAGGGCGCCGGGCGGGCTTTCCTATGCGATGGAAGGAGGTTCCCCTTGGGCAGGCACGGGACCAGAGGGGCCTGCCTCCTGAGTGGTCGGGCAGGACGATGTCTTCTTCTTCTTAGGGGCGGTCTCGGGAGGCCTCCTGCTTCCACGATCCGGGTCTTCCAGTGACGCGGCCTGAAAGGCTCGTTCCAGGGAACACACCGCGTCCTTCTCTTCATAGGGCACCGTGATGACTCCGCCGCTTCCTGGCATCTTGAGGACGTTGTAGCCGTGGTGAGTTACAGCCATGAACATGGCCAGCGCTGGGTACCCAAGGATGGCATTTTACGGCAGGCTAATGTGAGCGACATCGAAGTCGATGAGCTCGGTGCGGTAGTTGTGGCGTGCCCCGAAGGTGACAGGGAGGCGGACCTGCCCAATCGGGACCATGGAGCCGCCGGTGATACCGGAGAAAGGCTTGGTTGGCTGAAGCTAGCTGTAGGGCACTTGGAGGTTGTTAAATATTTCCACGGACAGGACGTTGAGCCCTGCCACGCCATCGATGAGGGTCTTGGTGACCACCACGTTGCTGATGATTAGGGAACAAAGCATCGGGAGGACTCCGGCTGTAGCCGCACACTTGAGCTGATCTGCTGAGCTGAACGTGATGGCGCACGCCGACCACCTGAGAGGTTGCGTGGCTTCGAGTCTGGAGAGGACTGCGTTCACTTCGCGGGCGAACTGCTTGAAGTTGCGCTAAGAGGCTGGGGCTTGTGCCCCGCGCAGGATGCAGGCGATCGCGCGCGGCTCCTGGAAGCCCCCAGCACCCTCGTCCTGGTGGCGGTCCTCGTTTCTCCTCGGCTGCGACGGCAGTGGTGGGAGGCCTGCGTTGCCTTGCGGGCGATCCTCGCGAGGCTGATCCATCCAGTCTTCCTCGTGAGGCTGATCTCTCCAGCCTCCCTCGTGAGGCAGGTCTTGCCAGCGATCCTCGCGAGGTTGATTGCGCCACCCTTGGCGCGGTCCACGGTCTTCCCAGCGTCCTGCGTTCCTTCCTCCTCCTCGACCGTAGCCCCGGTCACTGCGGTCAGGGCGACGGCCGATCCTTCCTTCTTGCACGGCTCGGAGCTCTTGACATTCGTTGGTGTTGTGGGTATGGAGGTCGTGGTACACATAGTACCGGCTGCCCTTGGAAGGTTCGGGCTGATCTCTGCCCCGCTTGGTGTCTGGTTCTGCCGCGAGCACGATAGCCCCCTTGCGCTTCACATCCATGGCCTTGGGCTTCTTCTCTTCTGGGTCTGCGGCAGGCAGCTCGAGGAGGGAGAGACGCCCTTCCTCGGCCCTGGCCCACTTGGTTGCCAGGTTGAACAACTCCAGGGAAGTGCACAGGTCTTCATGCATCGCCAGCTCCTCCTTCATCTTGACGTCGCGCACGCCATCGGAGAAGGCCGAGATGATGGCCTCCTCAGTCACCTTGGGAATCTTGAGGCGTGCGTTATTGAAGTGCTGGATCACTACAAGAAATATGTCAACTTATGACCTTCTGTCAGTGACCCTCGAAGAATTGGTCATAAATTTATGACCATTTTAGACCAATTGGTCAAAAGCTATTCAGGGGGCTCCAAACCCTAAACCATTGCGACCATTTTGGTCAGAAAGGTCGTAATTTCCTTACACGAAATGGTCACAAAGCAAACAGTGCTAGTCCGCTGCCTTATTTCTAGTTGTTAATGACCAATATAGATGGTCATAGCCTTGTAGATTGTGGTGGGTTGCGATGACTAGGCGCCATCTCATCAGTTTTGCCTATGTGTCATGTCCATGTGGCAGTTTTTGCCCTAGGTTGTGAAGCAACCTATATTTATATCATTCCCAAAATTCCCAAAAAAATCTCATAAATTCTTTGGGGCATATCTTCATCAAATATATAAAAATCCTTCCTTCCCTAGTTCAAAACTAATTCAACAATATTCATTTTCCTACTCTGTTCACAACAACACTTTATGAAGGAAGTGCTATTTATATATTCTTGATTGCCCTCAGAATTTTTGGGCACTCTTTCCTATCCAAATCATTACCGCATGACAAAATTCAGCTCCATTTGCATGCAAATCTTCTTCGGCAAATTTCCAAAGTTTTTGTCCACCTAGAAGCATTGTGAAGGAAGTACCTTTTTTATATCTCTAAATGACATGAAATTTATACAGTTCCTTCATATGTCCAAATTATCACCCTCCTCCAAATTGCAGCTCAGTCAAATCATCTATGTGAGCCCAGGTTCAATTTATATTTTATGGCCAAATTGGCACGTTGCAAAGCAAGTGTTATATAGACCCCTCCTATTACCCTCAAACTTTTCGGGCACTCTTCCTTACCCAAATCATTGCCACATGATAATATTCAGCTCAATTTTCCTAGTAAATCTTTCTCGGGAAATTTCCAAAGTTTCTACCTCGAGAGAAGCTTTGTGAAGTAAGTACTAGCTAGGCTTACCCAAATGATCTGAAAATTTACCAGCGCATGACCATACCTAAGTAACTTACCTACACCAATTTTGAGCTCATTTCATTCTTCCAATCTCTCTCACTAGTTTTCCCAAGTTTCTGTCCATAGAAGAGCATTGTGAAGGAAGTACTACTTTGGCATGTCCAAATGGTATCAATTTTCTACAATGCTTTCCTATTCCCAAATAACCATCCTTCACAAAATTTCAGCTCACTCCATTCATTATTTTGAGCCCAGCTTCAACATTCATATTTTTGTCCAGCGTGGTACTTTGCAAAGCAAGTACCACCTAGGATCCTCCTTTTGAGCTCAAAATTTGTGAAGACATTCTCCTTAGTAGATGATCATCCTCAGCCAAAACTCACACCCATTGGCCATGTGCATTTTCCGTACCGCTAATCAAACACTTGGCTGCGAATTCATGTTTGAGCATCGATCGGTCTCCTCGTGAGAATCTTATGTTGTAATTTTCTTCCTAGCACCAACCTGGGGAGTGCCCAACCCACTAGACATGTCTAGGCCACCCAAAACACATGGCAACGCCACGGTCACGCGGTGACCACGCGGCGGGCATGCGAGTTTACGCGCCTAGAGATGGGGCCCTCGGCCACCGCCCAAACCTCGACGTATTGCCACCAAACCATGTATTTATGATTAAATAGATACTTATGTACCTAGAAATGATTTCTGGAAAAAATAAATAGCAAACTATGAGGCAGCTGCAGTTCAAATTTGACCCACTTCCAACTGAATCGGCGGAAATTTATCTTTTTCACGAGAGGTGGATCAAAACTTTTTACACCCAACCATTTTGTCAATTTTGCATTAAATATGTCCTAGTATTTTAGAAAATCAATTTGGTCCAATTTTGCAACAATTATTTGGTAGTTCCTTCACAAAAAAACCTCCTTTCGGGCACTCGGAAAATGAAAAATGGTTTTTTCGTCCAAAGAAAATGAAAACTTCCTTAGGCAACATTGTTTGCCATTCCAATATGCACCCTTGTGCACAATATGAGATCTTTTGAACAAACTATGCCACGAATGTGGCCATAAGATTGATCATTTGGATTGAAAGCCATGAATCTTCAGAGATGATAGCTCATTTCTGAGAACACTTTTTTAAAATAATTGCCGTATTACAAGTTTGTTATTTTTCTTGGGAACTTGGCTACATATAATGACACAATGCGAAGGTTTCCCAATTTTTTGATTTTTTTTTGAATTTTTTGTGCCCGTTTCAAAATGCGGTCAAAATGGCGGGCTTGACCGTTCCTAGCTAGTGGTTGAATCTTGGAAAACTTTTGGTGTTTCTCTGATTAAATAGATACTTATGTACCTAGAAATGATTTTTGTAAAAAATAAATAGCGAACTATGAGGCAGCTGTAGTTCAAATTTGACCCGCTTCCAACTGAATCGGCGGAAATTTATCTTTTTCACGAGAGGTGGATCAAAACTTTTTACACCCAACCATTTTGTCAATTGTGCATTAAATATGTCCTAGTATTTTAGAAAATCAATTTGGTCCAATTTTGCAACAATTATTTGGTAGTTCCTTCACAAAAAAACCTCCTTTCGGGCACTCGGAAAATGAAAAATGGTTTTTTCGTCCAAAGAAAATGAAAACTTCCGTAGGCAACATTGTTTGCCATTCCAATATGCACCCTTGTGCACAATATGAGATCATTTGAACAAACTATGCCACGAATGTGGCCATAAGATTGATCATTTGGCTTGAAAGCCATGAATCTTTAGAGATGATAGCTCATTTCCGAGAACACTTTTTTAAAATAATTGCCGTATTACAAGTTTGTTATTTTTCTTGGGAACTTGGCCACATATAATGACACTATGCGAAGGTTTCCCAATTTTTTGACTTTTTTTGAATTTTTTATGCCTGTTTCAAAATGCGGTCAAAACGACGGGCTTGACCGTTCCTAGCTAGTGGTTGAATCTTGGAAAACTTGTGGTGTTTCTCCGATTAAATAGATACTTATGTACCTAGAAATGATTTTTGTAAAAAATAAATAGCGAACTATGAGGCAGCTGCAGTTCAAATTTGACCCGCTTCCAGCTGAATCGGCGGAAATTTGTCTTTTTCACGAGAGGTGGATCAAAACTTTTTACACCCAGCCATTTTGTCAATTGTGCATTAAATATGTCCTAGTATTTTAGAAAATCAATTTGGTCCAATTTTGCAACAATTATTTGGTAGTTCCTTCACAAAAAAACCTCCTTTCGGGCACTCGGAAAATGAAAAATGGTTTTTTCGTCCAAAGAAAATGAAAACTTCCTTAGGCAACATTGTTTACCATTCCAATATGCACCCTTGTGCACAATATGAGATCATTTGAACAAACTATGCCATGAATGTGGCCATAAGATTGATCATTTGGCTTGAAAGCCATGAATCTTCAGAGATGATAGCTCATTTCTGAGAACATTTTTTAAAATAATTGCCGTATTACAAGTTTGTTATTTTTCATGGGAACTTGGCCACATATAATGACACAATGCGAAGGTTTCCCATTTTTTGATTTTTTTTGATTTTTTTATGCCCGTTTCAAAATGCGGTCAAAACGGTGGGCTTGACCGTTCCTAGCTAGTGGTTGAATCTTGGAAAACTTTTGGTGTTTCTCTGATTAAATAGATACTTATGTACCTAGAAATGATTTTTGTAAAAAATAAATAGCGAACTATGAGGCAGCTGCAGTTCAAATTTAACCAGCTTCCAGCTGAATCGGCGGAAATTTGTCTTTTTGACGAGAGGTGGATCAAAACTTTTTACACCCAACCATTTTGTCAATTGTGCATTAAATATGTCCTAGTATTTTAGAAAATCAATTTGGTCCAATTTTGCAACAATTATTTGGTAGTTCCTTCACAAAAAAACCTCCTTTCGGGCACTCAGAAAATGAAAAATGGTTTTTTCGTCCAAAGAAAATGAAAACTTTTGACAACCAATCATTTTGTCAATTGAACATTAAATATGGCCTAATATATTATAAAAATGATCTGGTCCCATTTTGCAACAAATATGTGGTAGGTCATTTAAAAAAAACTCAATTTATGCACTCGAAAAATAGAAAATGAATTTTTTGACCAATTTAGATGGTCATAACGTCGTACTGTATTCTGATTGGTCCGTGGACGCATCACGCGGATCATGCATCGAATACCGTTGGATGATCGTGGATCCAACGGCAGTCATCAGCCCTTCCACACCATCCCCGAAACCCTACCTCTGCCCTGTTGTAATTTTACATCCACCCCCCCGCCTCCTTTCTTTCCCTCGCTCTCTTCTCCTCCTCTCCCCTTCCAGATCCGCCCGCACACCACTCCTCCTCCCTTCCAGATCGCAGCCGCCACCTCCTCCTTTCTAGATCGCCGCCTCCACCTCCCTCCGGCCGAGCTCCCCGCCGTCCATGGCCTTCCCCATGCCCTCCTCCTACCTCCCATCCCCTTCCCTCACCGCGAGCCCTTCTCCCCCGCGAGCCCTCTCTCTCTCTCCCTCCCGTGACTCCTCTGCTCCACTCGATTCCGGCGAGTTGAGGCGGCTCTCGCCGGCGAGCAGCACACCCCGGGCTCCCCTCACGGAGCTCTTCCCCCCTCCCGTCAGATCCATGTCTCGCACCCTCTATTGCAAGCCCGCAACATCACCCGTGGCTAGGGTTCTGGCCACCACTTTAACTTCGTCAGGATCTGCCACATGCGACGACGGCGAGGCCAGAGGTGGCCGGATCTAGCACCGGTAAGCCCCTCCCCTCCTTCTTCGTGCAGCATCTCCTCACCTCACCTCGTCTCATGCTCCTTTTTGTAGATATGCGTTCACCATGTTCCTGGTCTCCGGCTATGGTGAGGGGCGGGAGCATGCACCGGAGTTCACCTCCTCCGGGCGGGCGGGCGGGCAGGGTGGCCTCCTCCTGCGGGAGGCGGCCGGGAGCACTGGGCTTGGATCACGGACGTCGACATCATCTTCTCCGACTCAGACTAGGGCACCGCTGCTCCCGTCTACAGTCCCTTGCCATTAGAGCACGGACGCCACTGCTCCCGCCTCCAGTCCTGACAGGTGACAGCCGACGCCCTCATCTCCTCCAGCACTTGTTGTCCCTGTTTCCAGTGCCGATCCTGGCCTCGTGGGTGAGTTCTTGGAGAATCATTGCTTCCCGGTTTCCGCTTATACACTGAATCTCTGAACTTGTTGTCCATGTTATAGTGTGTGCTTGCTTGCACAACTTTGTACTATCAAAATAGAGTGCGTGCTTGCTTGCTGTCCATTCAACATGGGAATCAGGCGGGTTAGTTTGGTTTATTTGGTTCTGTTGTTGCTTTGGGGTAGTTTGGTACGTATGGGTTCAAATGGGTGCTTAATAGGAACAGACTGGATTGGTCTATGTTGAACAGAAAATCGAACTGGACTGGGGTGGTTTGGTTTGATGCCGTACAAACTGAAATGGTCTGAACCCGGGGGTTCAACCGGCACTGCCGCACCAATCGCAACCCACATGAACAAACTAATCCCAATGCTCAAGTGTTTCTCTGTGTTGAGAGTGGATGTGTTGACGCCCAGGACATGTTAGTACTGTAACCTGTAAGCTGTAAGCTGTAACTGATGTAATCCTGATGTAATGAAAATTGCTTTGAGGATCTGTCAATTATATAGAGCTCTCCATGCCCAAGCTGAGAAATTCTTGTTGTCAATCTGTTTGATGCCATCATTTTCTTACCATCATATTATATGTGCCGCTCAACATTCAACCTACTTTAATCTGTACTAGTATTCAGTTTGTACCTCATCTAGCACACTGCCTAAAATTGCCACTATTCTTTCAATGAAATTAGTAGAATTACCTTGTGATTCCTCTGTTTGCTTCACATTATGGTTGCTCTACTGCTAGTGTCTTACTAGCTTGTTTTGACTCATCGTGTTCCCGCTTGTAGTTGATTTTCCATGTGCCTAAGTATATGGGTAGTAAACGTGCAAGCAAACATTTGAACTCAAACCCATCCATGCTATGTACTATACTATACTGAAGAAGTAATTTAGATGAATATATATGAAGTTTTTGAAACCATCCTCTAATCTTTGCTTGTTTTTACAGTTTGGTGCTACAGTTTAAACCATCACCTAATCTGTGCCTTATCTAGAAACTTTGGCATGAAATTAAATCTGGCTGCTTGTTTACATTCAAAGTCCATATATATGATGCTGAAATAAATGAACACCATATATAGAGAACTAGTACTAATTTATGTTCTGAACATGCATGGTTTGAAATGTCTAAATCAAAGTCATCTTGTATTGTTTCTGGTTGATTTTGTTGTGCTGACTGCTCACAAAAAATATATATCTTTCAGACTCGATACATAAAGGACCGCAAGAGATTATATGGCAGGATACTGGATAGTAACCGTGTCAAGTCCTCCATTCAAGCAAAGTCCAAGGATCGGTCTGAGATGGAGTAGTTTGTCCTGCCTATGCAATGTTCTTTCCAGCATCTCAGCTGTGTACTCTAATTACTGGAGTATTCTGTAGATTCTTTTCAATTAAACTACTCGAGAGATGAGTCTTTTCCATTAACTAAATCTAAATGAAACATTAGATGAAACTTGCCAGAGATTATTTAAATATTGCAGTAACTATTTGACACACATATTGTCATGCATCAGTAGTAGCATTAGTTGAAACTTTTATAGTAGGACTTGCTGTTATAGTGGGACTTATCTCTGTAATTTAGCCAAACTTCATGTCACATGTACTAGTGTGCTAAAACTACTACTTTGTTTTAAAGAAGTACTAATGTTTTGGTAGGACAAGAAGTTTCAAATTCTTATGCTGTTTTATGTTCTCTTTTTAGGTTATGAGAAGATATGCTGCTGGAAATAACTTTTGCTAATAATCCTTTGTTTTAAACAAGTACTAATGTTTTGGTAGGACAAGAAGTTTCAAATTCTTATGCTGGTTTATGTTCTCTTTTTAGGTTATGAGAAGATATGCTGCTGGAAAGATGCTCTTAGCAAACTGGAAGGGTTGCAACCAAATCCAATTGACAACATGGCAGTGGTCTCTGAATATCTAAGCTAGTGATCATCTTTTCAGCGATTCCTTTTCTGTTTGGCCTTCTCGTAGGTAGTGTACATTAGTTGTCTATTGGAGTTGTGATGGCAGTATATCTTCTTTGTTGCTTTGCTGTCGTTTGACATAGATGGCATTCTTTTAGTTGCTATTGCTTATGTATAGATAATCTGATGAAGATGTACATATGATATATGATTGTACGGCGAAACAAATATTGCTTTGATAGCAAAATAAAAAAAACTCATATACTTCTCGGTTGTCCAGTTCTATGAATTAACGGGCTGAATATATTGATGGGTTGGAAGAGGCTTTGGCCCAAACAATGCTGGACAAAGATGGAACAAAAAATTCTCAAAAATAGAAAATGGACCACAAAAAGGCTGAGGCCCAGAAAATGGAAAAGGCTTAGAAAACAAAAAACGCCATGTTGGGCTAGGCCCATGTAGCTAGCGAAAATTAACTGAAAAAACCATAAAATGGGCGGAATTAATGGGCTCAGCCCATGTAAAACCCCCAATTGGACCAGGCTTATTTTAACCAACGACCTTTTCAATTCGTCGCAATTTTGCCACGTCAGATTGCCACGTCGGATCCGACATGGCCTGGGGAGAGAGCTAGCGACCAAAACAGAAGGTCATAGGATCAATGACCTTTTGTTAAAGGTCGCTATAGTTAGTTTACGACGCCCAGCTTTTGACCTTATGTTTTTGGTCACAAAAAGGTCATAAATGGAAATTTGTGACCATTCAGTGACCAATAGTGGCGGTCATAAGTTGACATATTTCTTGTAGTGGATGTACTTCTGCAGGGTCTCCCCGGGCTGTTGCTTGATGTTGTGCATGTCGCTCACGGTGGGTGGCCGGTCGCGAGTGCCCTGGAAGTTGGCGATGAAGTGGGTGCGCATCTCGTCCCAGGAGGAAATTGTGCCTGGGGCCACGTTCAGGAGCCAGGTGCGGGCCCCGTCCTTGAGCGCCATGGGGAACCAGTTCGCCATGACCTTCTCATCTCAGTTGGCAGCTTCGATGCCCAGCTCGTAGAGCTGGAGGAACTCCGCAGGGTCAGCTGTGCCGTCGTAGCGAGGGGGCAAGTCCGGCTTGAACTTGCCGGGCCACGCGACGCTGCGTAGCTCGGCGGTGAAGGCGCGGCAGCCTGCTGTGGCCACGGGAGGCCTTGGATGGCGGGGAGCTTGGTCTTGCATGTCCCCACGAGGTGCAGCTGGGAGCGGCGCGAGGTCTTGGCGCGCGGGAGCAGGAGCATGGTCGCGATGTGCTGGAGCAGGGAGCGCCCGGGCAGCTTCTTGCGGGCGAGGGACTTCTTGACAGTTCTAGTCCTGCCGCGCTGGCACCTGACGGAGCGGGTTCCGCCCAGGGGCCACGTGACTTGGAGCCATGGCGCCTTCCTGAGGAGGAGGCGGCCGGGGCACCGCCGGAGCTTCATCGCCTGCGCGGGGCGGGGTGCGGTGCAGCGGAACGGACGGCGCTAGAGAGCCCCCTGCGGCGCGGACGAGCTCGGCGACGCGGTCGAGCCATTCTTCGTAGACGTCGTCGACGGGACGGTAGCGCAGGAGCTTGTTTGCCGCGATTAGTGCAGCCCGAGCCTCCATGGGCGCGCGGAGCACGCGGGACAAAGAACCAGCTGGGGTGAGCGAGGGAGTCGCGGTGCGGCCGTCTTGCCGCACGGACGGATGCTGGGACAATGATTGCTGATCGTCCCACACCGGGCCGGTGGCGGCATTGACGGCAGGTGACGGGGAACGGCGAGGACGCTCGCCCACAGGGGCCGTCTGGGCGACGTGGGAAGCGAGTGCGGCCCTGCGCTCGGCGCGGGCCCGATGAGCATCAGGCATGGGCGTGATGGTCGGAGGAGAACGGGGTGGTGGAAGACGAACCCCGGAGCACCCCTACCTGGCGCGCCAAATGTCGGATTTCGGGTTCCGACAGACCCTTGAGGTTCGAACACTGGGTGCGCATGGAGATTTCGCCTCCTACCTACCTGCACCCCTTCGCCTTGCTAAGATCTAAACTATGGAAGGAACAACACAAGACACACAGGGTTTATACTAGTTCGGGCCACCATTGTGGTGTAATACCCTACTCCAGTGTGTGGCATGGTGGATTGCCTCTTGGGCAGATGATGATGAACAATACAAGGAAGAACAGCCTCGCGAGGGTCTGTTCTTGGCTGGGGTGATGAACTGCTGGGAGGAGTTCAGTCACCTTTCTCTCTCTCTCTTTCTGATCGAAACCCCTCTCTCTCCTTCCAACCCCTCAGCCCCCTTTACTCTGTGGGTGGCCGGTCCTATTTATAGAGGCCCTAGTCCTCTTCCCAAATATCGAGCGGGAAGGGAGCCAACAATGGTGGGCTAATTTGAAGGGGGACAGCTAGTACTAGCTACCCTGACAAAAGTAGTCTTCGCCTGCACAAAGCTCTGGTGATGGCGCCGTCTTGGGCTCCACGGTGACCTCCGTCTCGTAGTCCTCCTAGTCTTGGTCTCATTGCACCGAAATGGCAACCTTTGCCTGATTCCTCGGTACTCCGCGGCTGCGCTTGCCCCCTTTTGTCACACCCTTGATGCGACTATATCTCCCACGTGTCGAGGCATGACTTAGAGGCATAATAGCATTGAAGGCATATGTCGCAAGTTGGGCAGTCTTCACAACATCCCATGTAACATAATAATGAAAGGGGAGATAACATAGTTGGCTTACACTCACCATGTCAATCAAGTACATAAAAAACATTACATCATCCAAACACTCATGGCCCGACTACGGCGCCAAAATAAAAGATAACCCAACATGCGACACGGTCCCAATCACCCCCAACTGGGCACCACTACTGATCATCGGGAAAGGAGACATAGTAACGTTGAGAGTCTTCGTCGAACTCCCACTTGAGCTCATACGCGTCTCCTGGAGCGGAATCATCAGGCCCTGCATCTGGTGTGATAGTAATCTGTGAGCCAGAGGGACTCAGCAATCTCGCACCCTCGCGATCAAGACTATTTAAGCTTGTAAGGCAAGGTAAAATATGTGGATCTGCAGCAAGCGACTAGCAAGTATGGTGGCTAACTTATTCGCAAAAGAGAGCAAGAAGAGGAGGCAAGGCGCGAACGAGAAACTAGAGAGCAACCTGCGCGAACATTACTCCAACACCGTGTCCACTTCCCGGACTCCGCCGAGAAGATGCCATCACGGTAACACACTCAGTTGATTCATTTTCATTAAATTAAGGTTCAAGTTATCTACAACCGGACATTAACAAATTCCCATCTTCCCATAACCGCGGGCACGGCTTTCGAAAGTTCAAATCCCTACAGGGGAGTCCCAACTTAGCCCATGACAAGCTCTGATGGTCAACGAAGGAATAGACCTCCTCCCAAGACGTTCCGATCAGACTCGGTATCTCGGTAATTCAAGACACTTCGATAGGTTAAAACAAGACCAGCAACACTGCCCGAATGTGCCGACAAATCCCGATAGGAGCTACACATATCTCGTTCTCAGGGCACACTTAGATGAGCAAGATGTCAGGTAGGCCAGCCCAGAGTTGCCCCTGGTAGCCCCGGACATCGCTCAGTTGGACCAACACTCAGAGGATCACGAGCCCGGGGGGGCTAAAATAAGATGACCCTTGAGTCTGCAGAACCCAAGGGAAAGAAAAGGGCTAGGTGGCAAATGGTAAAACCAATGTTGGGCATTGCTGGAAAAGCTTTAATCAAGGCGAACTATCAAGGGGTTCCCATTATAACCCAACCGCGTAAGGAACGCAAAATCCGGGAACATAACACCGATGTGACGGAAACTAGGGCTGCAAGAGTGGAACAAAACACTACGCGAGAGGCCGAGCCTTCCACCCTTTACCAAGTATATAGATGCATTAAGATAGCAAGATAATTTAATGATATCCCAACAAGTAATTAAATGTTCCAACAAGGAACGGCCTTCAATCTTCACCTGCAACTAGCAACGCTATAAGAGGGGCTGAGCAAAGCGGTAACATAGCCAATCAACGGTTTGCTAGGACAAGGTGGGTTAGAGGTTTGACATGGCAATTTGGGAGGATTGAAAGCAAGTGGTAGGCATCGTAGCAGTGGCATAGCAAAAGAGTGAGCAAACTAGCATAGCAAAGATAGTACTGATTTCGAGGGTATGATCATCTTGCCTACACATTTGTCAGAGTTGACTGGATCCTCGAAAGCAAACTCAATGGGCTCCTCGTTAGCGAACTCGTCTCCCGGATCTACCCAAACAAGACAAACAAGCAACAAGGATACAATCAACCACGTGCAAACTCAAACACCACAATGCAAAGATGATATGCTATGCGGGATGCGATGCGGGATGCAAAATGCAAGATATGACAGGAAATGCATGAACCTGGACTCAACATGGAAATCCAAGTGTGCCACTGGAAAGATGAGATGAAATCGCTTGAAAACGATATAAAGAATGCCGGAATCGGAGTTACGGTTTGGAAATGGCAAGCGATTCAAAAATGACACCAGTCTGCGATTACAGCAAGTAGGCATCTAAAAGCAATGAGATGAACATGCTACAGCAACCAAACATGACAACAAAATACATGGAAGGGATGCACACAAGATTCTTAACAAAAGTCTAGCACTGAGCTATGGCCAATTCATCCATTAACAGGTTCAAACAAGCATGGAAAAAATGCAGATGGCAAACAGATCTCAGACTTAGTGAAATTATCACTTGTCTGGAATTTCAGATCAGGTAGCCCTCTTCGGAGCAATAAAACTACATGCTACAGGATCTGAACATGGAAAAGTAAAGCATGGCATGGAGCTACTCAAAGAGCTTAATAAAAGTCCCTTAGTTACCTTGAGCCAAAAGGGATCAGAAAATACAATTGCAAGCACGTGAACATAGCAAAAACATAATCAGTTTTCAGACAGTGAAAACTGACACATGCTAAAATATAACTCAAGTAGGCATGTTTACGAGCTCGATGCACTCACTACAGAGCAAGTCATGGCAAGACAAGCATACATCCATCAAGAAGGAACAACATGCAAGCTAGACATGGCAAGAACAATAGCATGGCATGCACGGATCAACTACAACATCACCGGAAAAATTGCAAACAAGTTGACAATCTGCCCAGATTCGAGCTCGATTGACTCATGCTAGGGTGCTCCATAAATGCAAACAAAGACATGGATGGATAGAGCACTACAATATTAACAAAACATCCTTACTGATCATCCTCAAAAGAGGCACGGATCACTAGGAAACAACATGAACATATGGCATCATGAGCTAAACAGCTCCAGGACTTTGTAAAATTACTAAGTCCCTGAAAACAGAATTAGCAAGTGCACCACTTTGCAAGCTTGCACAAGTCACCTCACACATCACAAAAATACATGGGTTGCACCTCTGGAAAGATGACAAAACCCTTCACAAAACACGTGTAGAGCATCAGGGCATAGCATGCACACATTAATCATGGCAAAAATGACAAAAACCTAAATGGAGCAGCAGATCTGACAATTAACTCAAGTAGCCCTCTTCTAACAGCATTTCAGGCATCAAGATGAGCTCAAATGAAAATGATGCAATGGAATGAAATGTTCTACTCTATGAGATGAACATTTTGATATGCTATATGTATGAATCGGAGCTACAGATGCAAAGTTACGGGGTCATGAACATGTGCACTTGTACTAAAATTTTTGGACTTAGACGAATTTGACCTAGGGTTTTTTGGATCTAGATCTCGCGCACGGAAATCAAGGAACTCCGGCGAGGAACTGTAGCTGCCGGAGAGGAGGAGGTTGCTGGCGACGAGGGGGAGGCCGGACGGCGGCGGCGGCTGCGGCGGGCGGCGCAGCGGAGGCGGCCGGAGGCGGCGGCGCCGGGCGGAGGCGGCTTCCTCCCGCGGGTCGACGATGCCGACGATGGAGCGCGGCGGCTCGGGCAGCCGGGGCTGGGGAAGACGGCGGAGCGCCGTGGAGGGCGTTGCCGGCTCGGGAGGAGATGGCGGCGGGGCGACGCGGGTGCGGGCGGCGGCGACTGGGCCCGTGGGGGCCCGCTACGGGCCTCGGCGGGCCGGGCGGCGGGGAGGCTCAGCGATGCGGGCCCGCGGCCACGTGGCGGCGCGCGATTCACGGCGGCGGTGATGTCCAGCCCGGACGGACAATGTCAGGTGCGGCGCGGTGGATTTTTAGGGTTTCGGGGGGGGAGAAAGATCCAGATTTGGAGGGGGTGTTATATATAGGCATAGAGGGAGCTAGGAGAGCCCAAATGAGGTGCGGTTTTCGGCCACGCGATCATGTTCGAACGCTCTAGATGATGGAGCAGAGTTAGGTGGGTTTTGGACCAAATTGAAGGGGTGTTGGGCTGCAACACACACGAGGCCTTTTTGGTCTCTCGGTTAACCGTTGGAGTATCAAGCGAAGTCCAAATGATACGAAACTTGACAGGCGGTCTACCGGTAGTAAACCAAGGCCGCTTGGCAAGTCTCGGTCCAATCCAGGAATGTTTAATCCCCACACACGAAAGAAAGCTAGAATTGACCACCGAGGGAGAACGAAGCGCCGGAATGTAAAACGGACAACGGGGAAAATGCTTGAATGCATGAGACGAACACGTATGCAGATGCAATGCACATGATGACATGATATGAGATGCATGACAACGACAAGAACACACGGAGACAAAACCCGAACCCGAGGAAATAAATATAACTTAACGCCTGAAACGGCAAGAGTTGGAGCACAAACTGGGAAAGTTACATCCGGGGTGTTACACCTTTGCACCAAAGAGGAAAGGTGGACACTGCGGGCTGGCACCCGCCTGGCGCCCTCGGTCGTCATGGCTTGCGTCACGGGCACTTCGTGAGGTACCCCGCCTTGATCTCTCCGCCTCCTCGTGAGCCAGCCTGACGAGGCCGTGCCTGAGGAAGCTCCGCGTCGTCCGCCCCGCAAGGCGTGGCCCATCGCGAGGGTCTTGGGTTTGTGTTGGTGAAGATGGGTCGCGCTGGGCCCCCCTTTGAGCCACGCCGTAGGCCGCAGGCAGGCAAGTTTGGGGACCCCCGTTCCCAGAACGCCGACAGTCTGGCTTTGGCTCTGCAAACAAAAATAAAAGAGGTGAAAATTTAGCATATTACTCAGAATATGTAAAATATTCGAAGAAAGAGTTTGAGTACTTGCCCATCTATAGTTTTGAGAGGAGGGAGTTGGGTTGCTGTTGACTCGCCAGATGATGAGGGAGGTGCCACCTGGTAATTTGAATCGGATGGAGTAAGAGGTTGTCTGAAATAACCTGCCTTGGGATAAGAATTGTCAGAAGTGGGGGAGACCTCAGATCGGCGCTTCCGAACTGGGGTATCACGTATACCGGCCGAAGTGACCTGTTGGCCGTTGTGCCGGGTTGTCCGGCGAGCTTCATGCTGCTGTGTCTCCAAAATAAATGTTGGATCCAAGTAAGCAAGAGGATGAGAAAAGCTTACTTTCTGGACCGCTTGACGGGTTTTTTGTGTTGGCATAGAGTCTGAACCGGAGGAAAGGGTAATTACCTCTACATCATCAGCCTGGCTTCCTTCTGCGTCCTCCTGATAAAGATCATTGTTAATGAGATGCATGAAAAAGGAGCCAAGGGAGTCAAGTTCTACCTCAACTTTCGGTTCCTCTACATCTTCATCAAGTTCCATGTTGATACGTTCGGCTATTTTCCGCTTTGAGGTTCGCTTGACGGCTTTGGTTTTGGGACGGGTTGGCTTTGCCGCTTTATCTGCGGATTTCCGCTTCCATAAGGGATCATCACCCTATTTATACACAAACAGAAGAAAGTTTACAAGTTGAACAATTTTAAGATATCAAAGATAAAAAGGAAGCATAGTGCTTACAGCAGGCGGTTTATTTTGAGTGTAGAAGGGGTTCAAGCCGGTTTGGCGACAGACTGATTCCGATTCATTGAAAATTTTCTTAACGCCTTCAGTGACCTCTTCATCGGTTAACTGAATGTTGATGTGGCGTTGAGGCTCTTCTAATTCACCGGTGTACTCATACATTATACCGAGGCGGCGGCTTAGTGGAAAGATGCTCCAAGATATCCAGCAATGCACAAAATCAACGCCTGTTAAACCGTTGGCCATAAAGGCCCGGAGCTTGGCGAGTTGAGGGGCATATTTGGCCCGTTCCGTAGAACATAAACGTTGCGGCAATGGATGAGTGTTGGAAAGCCGGTGATCACAATAGCCTGGAAGAGGGTTCTCATCTTCAGGAGAGGTATCTATGCAGTAGAACCAAGTCTGGTTCCATTCCTTAGGGTGACTGTGCAGTTTGGCATGAGGGAATTCAACTTCTTTCCTCTTTTGAAGAGAGACACCACCAAGTTCAGTGTTGGGACCATTTACAAATTCTATACGCTAGTTCAGATGAAAAAAGTGCCGGAATAGCTCAGCAGTTGGTTCTTCTTATAAGTACACTTCACAGAAGACTTGGAAGTTGCATAGATTGGACACCGAGTTGGGTCCGATATCTTGAGGATGGAGTTGGAAACTAGCAAGAACATCTCGGAAAAACTTCGACCTGGGCGGTTTGAAACCACGGCCTATGTGGTCGACCAAGACCACTACCTCACCCTCCCTCGGGGTAGGAGGATTCTCTATTCCTGGATCTCGTCATCGAATTTCAGTTTTCTTGGGCAAGGTGCCGATATTGACCATTCCGTTCAGCTGTTCTTCGGTGACCCGAGAAGGAGCCCAGTTGCAAGCGCAAAACTGTTTGGCCATTGTGAAATGAAAAGCTGAAAAAGAAATGCCAGTTTACAAATCATTCATGGTGGTACGCAAGATACAGTGGAATAAAGATATACAGATATGTGAAATTGTGTAAACCGGAGACTGATACAATAATGGATGACAAGGTCAACTCAAGGGTATACATGTGTTGTTAAACCAGACTGTTACAATGAATGTAAAGGGTGTTTGCCGGTTTACCAGGGGACTAATGGTATGAGATAGATTGTTTTTACAAGGGTAAACTGCCTACATGGTAAAGAGGATACAGACCCAAGGTAAAATGACTAAGTAAGGAGAAACAGATTCTGCAAGAGGACATGGAAATTTTGGATCTACTGAAGACAGGAAAGCGAAAATATTGTGACCTAGCAAGGGTTGGACCCTCAACATTTCGTAATACTTCAGATCGGTTTTTGCATACAAAAGGTTTGTTCTGGTAGCAGAAAGTAAGTTATTTACACGCAATATATCAAGCGTGAAGTTTTTTAAATCTGTAGATGAGGAGGAACAGAGCCGTACTGGAGCCCCGATGAACTTTGATAAACTGTGAAGAACGAATGAACCGTCAAACAGATCTATAAAGGGGGAAAGGGAAAGAACTCACAGAGGATGAAGCAATAAAGGAGCACCGCAGTTTTCTGGTACAACCTGGTTGATGCAGCGGCCGGCGGAGGAACGGTGGCGAAGCTCGGTAGCGGCGGCGCTCGGAGACAGAGATGTCGCAAGGAGGAAGAAGAAGGAAGCGGAGACGAAGGGGATAAAGAGAAGGGCCTGTGGTCTTATTTACAAGGTGAGCCGATAAGTGACAGGAGCATAAATCAAGGAGCTGGAAATGGATAGTTAATAATGATGACGCCTCGAGGGTTGAAACATTCATTAATGAAAGGGCATCTTCGGTTTCAACGGGTAGATGACATCATAACGATTGGCTGTGGATTTAAAGGATGACGTCACGGTGAATTACCAGATTTATACAAAGGTGCTAGAGCAAGAATTTTTCTAAGTGTTGGAGATTGACATGAACAGGTTCAAATCAATCTGGAGCCTAATGTTGGGGATATAGTTACTGGAGGTAAACGGGCTAGGCATGGCCGGATTAGCTCCATGAAGATTGAAGCCTATGAAGATGAGAAGATACTGGCGCTTTAAGAAGGCCCAAGGCCCAAAGACGGATTAAATCCTGTAGATGTAAACCGACTTTATCATGTAAACTTGTATTGTGAGTTAGAGGAATAGAGACCGAGTCGGACACCTCTATGATCCGGCCTCGGGACTCTGTAAACCGACGGGCGTCAACCTGTCTATATAAAGGGACGACCCGACCACGGTTTGTGGGGAGAAGACAACAGCTTGAAGGCCAGTCAAAGCGGATTTGCTCCCAGGTCGTCGAAACCCTAGCAATACCGATCACAACTAGACGTAGGCTTTTACCTTCATCGAAGGGGCCGAACTAGTATAAACTTCTCGTGTCCCCTTGTCCGGTTTAACACCTTTAAGCTAACCCGTTGCGATGGCTCCACGACTAAGTCCTTTCACGAGGACATCTGCCGTGACAAACCCACAACACAACTCCTCACCGACCAGCGAGCCTACGAAGGAATTACTCACTTCTAGTGGGGAGCGTCATGGAATTGGCGATGGAGAAGGGTTGGTGATGACGAAGAACGAAGATCCACCTCTCCGGAGGCCCAAACGGACTCCAGATCTGGCCTCCTGATGAAGAACAGGAGGTGACGGCAGCTTTGTCTCATGGATCGTGATAATTCTTTCTCCCTGATATTTTTCTGGAAAAATAGGATTTTATAGCGTCGGTTTCAGGGTTTGCGAGGCCACCAGGTGGGGACAGCCCACCTAGGCGCGCTAGGAGGTGGGGCGCCCTGGTGGGTTCTGCCCACCCAAGTGCCCCCTCCGGTGGATCTTGGCTCCAGAAATTCTTATTTATTCTATAAAAAATCGTTGCAAAGTTTCGTTCCATTCCGAGAACTTCTATATCTGCACAAAAACAACACCATGGTAGTTCTGCTAAAAAAAACGTCAGTCCGGGGTTAGTTTCATTCAAATCATGCAAATTAGAGTCCAAAACAAGAGGAAAAGCGTTAGGGAAAGTACATACGTTGGAGACGTATCACCCCGCTGGAAGCATATTTTTTAACCCAGTCAGCCCCCGCTTAATAGCTTTATCATAGGTATATTGAGATTTTCCCACCTTCATACGACCTTATCGCACTGGTAAACCCAGATATTTATCATCAAATCCTTTGCTCGAGATCTGAAGGATAACCAATATGGACACCTGATCTTCCAAAGAAATTTTTTTCCCAAATAAAATGGAAAAAATTTCTAGGCTTAACAATTGACCTTTACGCTCCTCATAAGCAGTCAAAATATCTTTGACGGCCAAAACTTGCTCCATATAACCCTTAAAAAATAGAAGGTTGTCGTCAGCAAATAATAAATGAGAGATACCTGGAGCATATCTGTTTAACCGGAAATCTTGGATCACCCCTCTTGTCGAAGCATCATTAAAAAGCAAAGATTACGCTTCAGCCACAAAGAGAAATAAGTACGGTGAGAAAGGGTCTCCTTGCCTCAGCCCACGCGAAGGATTAAAGGACTCCAGTAACTGCCCATTAAAACGCACTGAAAAGTTTAGTGATGTAACACACGCCATAATCCACTTTATCTAGGTTGGCGCAAAGCCATACGCTCCAAGCATACATTCTAGAAACTTCCTGTCCACACGATCATAAGCTTTAGCAAGATCCAACTTATCTGCACAATATTCGCCATGACCATCTTTCAATGAATTCAACGAATGCATACATTCAAAAGCAATGAGCATTATCTGAGATTAATCTTCCAGGAATAAAGGCACTTTGGGTAGGAGAAATCATACCATCCAAGAGGGGTCTCAATCTATTTACGAGGCACTTGGAAATAATTTTATATGTGACGTTGCATTAATTGGCCGAAAATCCTTCATCGATTGGGGATTCTTCATTTTAGGTATAAGCACAATGGTAGTATCATTAATCCCTTTCGCATATTTCCTAAAAGAAAGAATTGTTGGATGACACGAACGACATCTTAATTTAACAAACCCCATTTCCTTTGGAAGAATCTGGCTGGAAACCCATCAGTTCCTAGCGCCTTCAAAGGGCCAGTTTGGAAAAGTGTGTCACTAATTTCTTGCTCAAAAAATTGTTTGCATAACTCCTCATTCATTTCATCATTCACCAACAGTTTCACAAGTGGAATAATACGAGATGGTTTAACCATATGATCACAGCAGTAAAGGTTCTTGAAAAATGAGTTAGCAATACCTTTGATTTCATCCATATCATGAGACAGAGATCCATCGCTTCTTCTACTAGCAGAAATAATATTCTTCTTTGCTCGCCAAGTGGCTTTCCTATGAATTTTTTGTATTCCTATCCCCCCATCTCATTTTGTCCAATCATGATTGATACGTCTCCAACGTATCTATAACTTTTGATTGTTCCATGCTATTATATTTATCCATCTAGGATGTTTTATATGCATTTGTATGCAATTTTATATAATTTTTGGGACTAACCTATTAACCTAGAGCCAAGCGTCGAGTGCCAGTTTCTGTTTTTTCATTGTTTTTGAGTTTTACATAAAAGGAATACCAAAAGGAGTCCAATTGACCTGCCAATTTTTGTGGATTTTTTATGGACCAAAAGAAGCCCCTGAAGTAAAAGAGTTGGGCCATAAGACTCCCGAGTTATCCACGAGGGTGGAGGGTGCGCCCTACCCCCTAGGCGCGCCCCCTACCTCGTGGATGACTTGGGACCCCCCTAACGTGAGTTCGACGCCAAAAATTCTGATAAATACAGAAACCCCCAAAAAGAAACATAGATCGGGAGTTCCACCGCCGCAAGCCTTTGTAGCCACCAAAAACCAATCGGGACCCTATTCTGGCACCCTACCAGAGGGGGGATCCATCACCGGTGGCCATCTTCATCATCCCGGTGCTCTCCATGACGAGGAGGGAGTAGTTCACCCTTGGGGCTGAGGGTATGTACCAGTAGCTATGTGTTTGATCTCTCTCTCCTCTCTCTCTCTCTCGTGTTCTTGATGTGGCACGATCTTGATGTAATGTGAGCTTTGCTACTATAGTTCGATCTTTTATGTTTCTCCCCCTCTATCTCCTTGTGATGAATTGATTTTTCCCTTTGAAGTTATCTTATCGGATTGAGTCTTTAAGGATTTGAGAACACTTGATGTATGTCTTGCGTGGGATACCCGTGGTGACAATGGGCTATTCTATTGATTCACTTGATGTATGTTTTGGTGATCAACTTGCGGGTTCCATGACCTTGGGAATCTATGCATAGTGGTTGGCACACGTTTTCGTCTTGACTCTCCGGTAGAAACTTTGGGGCACTCTTTGAAGTTCTTTGTGTTGGTTGAATAGATGAATCTGAGATTGTGTGATGCATATCATATAATCATACCCGCGGATACTTGAGTCGACATTGGAGTATCTATGTGACATTAGGGTTTTGGTTCATGTGTGTCTTAAGGTGTTATTTTACTACGAACTCTAGGGCTGTTTGTGACACTTATAGGAATAGCCCAATGGATTAATCGGAAAGAATAACTTTGAGGTGGTTTCGTACCCTACAATAATCTCTTCGTTTGTTCTCCGCTATTAGTGACTTTGGAGTGACTCTTTGTTGCATGTTGAGGGATTGTTATATAATCCAATTATGTTATTATTGTTGAGAACTTGCACTAGTGAAAGTATGAACCCTAGGCCTTGTTTCCTAGCATTGCAATACCGTTCACGCTTAATTTTACCACTTGCTACCTTGCTGTTTTTATATTTTTAGATTTCAAAAACCTATACCTACCATCCATATTGCACTTGTATCACCATCTCTTCGCCGAACTAGTGCACCTATACAATTTACCATTGTATTGGGTGTGTTGGGGACACAAGAGACTCTTTGTTATTTGGATCGGGGTTGCTTGAGAGAGACCATGTTCATCCTACGCCTCCCACAGATTGATAAATCTTAGGTCATCCACTTGAGGGAAATTTGCTAATGTCCTACAAACCTCTACACTTGGAGGCCCAACAATGTCTACAAGAAGAAGGTTGTGTAGTAGACATCAAGCTCTTTTCTGGCGCCGTTGCCGGGGAGGTTAGTGCTTGAAGGTATATTTTTAGATCTTGTAATCGAATCTTTCAGCTTCTTGTTTTACCACTAGTTTAGTTTATAAAAGAAAACTACAAAAATGGAATTGAGGTTGCCTCATATGCTTCATCTTTTTAATGTCTTTCCTGAAAATAAGGATTTCGATAATTGTGCCTAAGTGTTAGAAGAAGAATGCAATAAAATGTTTGGCATACAATCTTTGAATGATGAGCATGATTGCAATGTTGTTAGTATGAACTCTTTGAATATCCGTAGTACTAATGATGAGTGCACTAGTCATGATGAAAATGTCTCTTATAAGCATGTCAATTTTGGTGGGGTGCATAGAGTTTGCAAGTACACACCAAATAGGGAAGATAAATTTTGCAAGAGGAATAAGTATTTAGAAACTAAATGGTTGTAAGAGAGGCTAGATGCTTGTGCTGAAAATTTAAAATTTCTTTGCCATCCTTGTGAACTTTGTAATGAATGTGATCATTTAAATCTCCAATGCAAATTGTTTCAGATCGTATCATGTCCAAAATTTGTGATGACTTGATTTCCCTTGTGCATCATAATGAACTTAGTTTGCTTGCGGGTTATGAAGAAATGAAACATATAACTAAGGATATTCCAGAATTTGTCCTTGATAAAGTTCTTGACTTTGATCTAGAGGAAATTTATATGTACTGTGCGGTGAATTGCATTTGAAAATCCTTATATTGCCAATTACATAAAGACAAGAAAACGAATAGAAGATGAAGAGAATACTAATGAAAGGGAAGAGATTTCCCAATATCCTCCTATTCTTTCTTATGATGAATCATGTAACGAGGATGAGCCTTCTGTTCAACTAATCTCCTTAATAAGGAGCTCCAAAAAGAGGATTAAACCCATACTTAATGTGAAGAAGAAAAAGAAAAGATGGATAAGCAAAGGTAAAAAGGTATACCTCCCAAATGATGTTGCTCCTATTACTCATTGTGATGATGATAATTGCTATACTATTGGTGCTATCCATACTATTAATGATGAGAGTGATTATGCTTATGATATGAAAAGGCCCAAGCTTGGGGATGCTATGTTTGATGACAATGACATGTTTGAGAATTTATTTGCTACAATTAATGTTTGTCCCAAGCTTGGGGATGCTTTGTTAATGAATATGATATTTTTAGTCTCCCAAGTTTTGATGAGAAAATTCATTATGATGATAGCATGCCTCCTATTTATGATGATTATATTTATGAAAATGGGTTTGGAAGAGTTTCAACTTTAGGGAGTAATGATCCCACTATTTTGGAGGATGTTGAATCTTATTGTAATAATTATAAAAGTGGATTTGGAGAGGTCATGACTTTATTTAGTAATGATTCCACTATCTTGGAAGAGGTTTCAATTGATTATGGTGAGTACAAAGTTGCTACTTATGATGATTATTGTGATGATACTTATGTTATAAAAAGTAGTGATGATTATATTTACAAAACTTTTCATGATTATGATTACCATTTTTCCGAACATTACTCTTTAATGTGGAAACAATTTATAGTATTCGAGTTTCTTATGACACTCCCACTATTCCGAATGAGAAGAATTTTGCTTATGTGGAGGGTAGTAAATTTTCTATGCTTGTAGATCATGAAAAGAATGCTTTATGTGATATTTATATTGTTGAATTCATTCATGAAGCTACTGAAATTTATTATGAGGAAGGAATATATGCTTGTAGGAATTGCCATAATATCAAGTTTCCTCTCTATGTGCTTAAAATCTTGAAGTTATGCTTGTTTTGCTTTCCTATGCAAGTTTATTCTTGTTCCTATAAGTTGTTTGCTCAAAAAATCCCTATGCATAGGAAGTGGGTTAGGCTTAAATGTGCTAGTCATATGCTTCATGATGCTCCCTTTATGTTTCAATTCTTATCTTTTATGTGAGCATCATTGTAATCATCGTGCCTAGCAAGAACGGCAATAAAGAAAAGCGCTTCTTGGGAGACAACCCAATATCTATGCCTACTGTTTTTGTGTGTTCACATGATTAAGCTACTATAGTAATCATGTTTTATAACTTTTGTTTCAATAAGCTGCCAAGTAAGACCTTTGGGATAACTTACGATGATAGTTGATTTGATCTTGCTGAAAAACAGAAACTTTTGCGCTCAGGAAAAAAATGTCATTTCTAACAGAACCGTGATAAAATACTGATTGTTTTTGAAGAAGATTAATAAATAAATTTCTCAGGTTTTCCTAATTTTGCAGAATTTTTGGAGTTAGATAAATATTCGGGAGTTACAAATAACTATAGACTATTCTGTTTTTGACAGATTCTATTTCCATTCTGTTGTTTGCTTATTTTGATGAATCTATGAGTAGTATTGGAGGGTATGAACCATAGAGAAGTTGGAATACAGTAGATATTACACCAATTTGAATTTAGAATGAGTTCACAACAGTACCAAAAGTTGTGATTTATTTTCTTATACTACCGGAGCTTACGAGTTTTCTGATGAGTTTTGTGTTGTGAAGTTTTCAAGTTTTGGGTAAAGATTCGATGGACTATGGAATAAGGAGTGGCAAGAGCATAAGCTTGGAGATGCCCAAGGCACCCCAAGGTAATATTCAAGGACAACCAAGAGCCTAAGCTTGGGGATGCCCCGGATGGCATCCCCTCTTTCGTCTTCATTCATTGGTAACTTTACTTGGAGCTATATTTTTATTCACCACATGATATGTGTTTTGCTTGGAATGTCATTTTATTTTATTTTGTTTTGCTTTCTGTTTGAATAATATCCCAAGATCTGAAATTATTAAATGTAATAGATTCTTCACATAGTTACATAATTATTCAACTACTCATTGATCTTCACTTGGTATCTTTTGGAGTAGTTTGTCGTTTGCTCTAGTGCTTCACTTATATCTTTTAGAGCACAACGGTAGTTTTATTTTAAAGAAATAGATGAAATATCAAGCTTCACTTATATTATTTTGAGAGTCTTTAAAACATCATGGTAATTTTCTTTGGTTATGAATTTAGTCCTAATATGATGGGCATCCAAGAGGGATATAATAAAAACTTTCAGATAAAGTGCATTGAATACTATGTGAAGTTTGATTCCTTATGATTGTTTTGAGATATGAGGACGGTAATATTAGAGTCATGCTTGTGAGTAGTTGTGAATTTGAGAGATACTTGTGTTAAAGTTTGTGATCCCCGTAGCATGCATGTATGGTGAACCGTTATGTGATGAAGTCAGAGCATGTTTTATCATTTGATTGTCTTCCTTATGAGTGGCGGGCGGGGACGAGCGATGGCCTTTTCCTACCAATCTATTCCCCTAGGAGCATGCATGTAGTACTTCTTTTCGATAACTAATAGATTTTTGCAATATGTATGTGAGTTCTTTATGACTAATGTTGAGTCCATGGATTATACGCACTCTCACCCTTCCACCATTGCTAGCCTCTCTTGTGCCGCGCAACTTTCGCCGGTACCATAACACCCACTGACGTGGGTTTGTCATGGTAGATGTCCTTGTGAAAGGACTTAGTCGTGGAGCCATCGCAACGGGTTAGCTTAAAGGGGTTAAACCGAACAAGGGGACACGGGGAGTTTATACGAGTTCGGCCCCTTCGATGAAGGTAAAGCCTATGTCTAGTTGTGATTGGTATTGCTAGGGTTTCGATGACCAGGGAGCAAATCCGCTTTGGCTGGCCCTCGAGTTGTTGTCTGTTGTCCTCAAACCGTGGTTGGGTCATCCCTTTATATACACAGGTTGACGCCCGCCGGTTTACAGAATCCCGAAGCCGGATCATAAATGTGTCCGGTTCGGTCTCTATACTTCCTATTTTACAATGCAAGTTACATAATAAGGTCGGTTTACATCTACAGGCCTTAACTCGCCTTTGGGCCTTGGGCCTTCATAAAGCGCCATCATTCTTATGTCTTCATGGGCTTCTAATCTTCATAAAGTTAACCCGGCTACTCCTGGCCGGTTTACGTCCAGTAGTAATATCCCCAACATTAGGCCCCAGATTGGTTTGAACATGTTCATGTCAATCTTCAACACTTAGAAAAATTCCTCCCTTTGCACCTTCGCATAGATCTTGTAAACCGCCGTGACGTCATCCTCCAGATTTGTAGTAAACCGCCGTGACATCACCTGTTCATTAAAGCCGAAGATACCCTTTATTCATGAGCATCCAACAATCGAGGCAACAACCTTGTCATATATCCATTTTTTGGGCTCCTCGGTTCCCGCGCTTGTCGCTTATCCTTTTGCCTTATAAATAGGGCTGAAGATCCCTTTCCTTTTCCTCCTGTTACCTCTTCGTCTCTTCTTCCTCCTTGCGATGCCTCTGCACCCGAGCACCGCCGCCGTCGTCGAGCTTCGCCTCTGCCTCATCGTTGGCCGCTGCATCAACCTGACTGAACCAGAGAACCGCGGCGTACCTCCGCTGCTTCAACAGCCGCCGTAAGTGCTTTCCTTTCTCCTTTGTAGATATACCTAGGGTTTCCTTGTTCATCAAAGTTCATCAAGGCTCCATCACTGTTCTTCCCTGTTTTCCCCTTAGTCCATTGATAAAAACTTCAAACTTGATGTATCCCATGTAATGGCTTATCTTCTGTTACCACAAAAAACCCTTATGCGCATAAAAACTAATCTGGTCCTTTGCGAACTGCTTTGAAACCAACCTTTTTTAGGTCTAATTCTTTTTTTCCTGTCTTACGGTAGATCTAAAATTTTCAAGTAATCTTGTGAAACCTGTTTTTCCTTACTTGCCTTAGATCTGTACCTTCCGCATCGCACAGTCGGTTTACCTTTGGAGAAAGCAAGCGATCACATACCATTAGTCCCCTTGTAAACTGGCAAACCCTTTTTACCTCCATTGTTATACTCTGGTTTATCAGCATGTGCATACCTTTGTTCTGATATTGTCTTGTCATTCATTATTGTATCCGTCTCCGGTTTATGCAATTTCACACATCCGTATATGTTTATTGCATCTTGCGCAGCACCACGAATGATTCGTAAACCGGCATTTCTTTTTCAGCTTTTTGTTTCACAATGTCCAAATAGTTTGCCGCTTGTAACTAGGCACCTTCCTGGATCACCGAAGAACAATTGAACGGAATGGTCAGTATTGGCACCTTCCCGAAGAAAATGGAAATTCGGTGGTGAGTTCCAGGAACAGAGAATCCTCCTACCCCGAGGCAGGGTGAGGTAGTAGTCTTTGTCGACCACATAGGTCGTGGTTTCAAACCGCCCGGGTCGAAGTTTTTCCGAGATGTTCTTGCCAGTTTCCAACTCCATCCTCAAGATATCGGACCCAACTCGGTATCCAATCTATGCAACTTCCATGTCTTCTGTGAAGTATACTTACAAGAAGAACCAACTGCTGAGCTGTTCCAGGACTTTTTTTCATCTGAACTAGCGTACAGAGTTTGTAAATGGTCCCAACACTAAACTTAGCGGTGTCTCTATTCAAAAGTGGAAGGAAGTTGAATTCCCTCATGCCAAACTGCACAGTCACCCTAAGGAATGGAACCAGACTTGGTTCTACTATAGAGATACCTCTCCTGAAGATGAGAATCACTACAAAAAAATACACTTTCGTGATGATACGTGTTTGTCACTGTAGGTCGCTTTTTTTTGTCATGCATGTACATCCATGAGAAATTTATGACAGAATCAAGATAGTCATACCTGTGCTGTCATAGAAGTGTTCCATGACATTACCAATATTATCATCATGGAAGTGTCCACTTCCATGACGATAAATCACGCGTCACAGAAGTGCTTTCGTCAAGGGTGACCGACACGTGGCATCCACCGTAACGGAACGTCGTTAAGCTATCGGGTCGGGTTTTGGATCCGATAACCCGTTAACAGCCCCGACTAATGGGAAATTTCCACGTCTAAAATTCTTATTGGCTAGACGAAACACATGTCAGCTCGTTAGTGGGTCAGATAGGCGCCTATGATATGTCGACACGTGGCACGGCCCAACAGTGTCCCATTTAGCTTACAAAGCCAGCCCGTTTGACTTGGTCAAAAGTTAACGGGCTGTCCCATGAAAAGCCTGTTAACGGTCTCTTCGCAAATAGCCCAATTTACGGCCCGTTAACTCACGGCCCATTATGCCCTAAAGGAAATCGGCCCAACAACGTCACGTGGGCCGTCGAATATAATACCAGCCCATTTCACTTTCGGCCAATGTATGGCCCACGATGTCTTTCGGCCCATATGAGGCCTTCGTATATTTCGGCCCATTACAGGCCCACGGTGACTCTAGCCCATAATGAACAGTAATTTTCTTTATACCCGTTAACGGCCCGTGATTTACATGGGCCGTTTCCAGCCCGTGTTAGCTTTCGGCCTATTGACGGCCCATACGTTCTTGGACTCCTTTTCAGCCCTCGATTTCTTCCGGCCCGTTACTGGCATGTTCCCCTAATGGGCCAAATTCGGCCCATGGCAAGAGTCGGCCCGTTACTGGCATGTTCCACTAATGGGCCAAATTTGGCCCATGGCAAGAGTCAGCCCGTTACTGGCCTGTTACCCTAATGGGCCAAATTCGGCCCATGGCAAGAGTCGGCCTGTTTCTGTCCTGTTAACCCGTTGCGCCTTTTCCAGCCCGTCTTATATTCTGGCCCATTAACGACCCGTTATGCCTGTAACAGAATTAAGCCTTTGCTATCCTACGACCTGTTAACGGCCTGTTACCATGCTGGGCCGATACCAATTACGCCCGATAATGGCCCATGAAGACCCATTTATCCGACGGCCCAAGGCCCACCGATTACAGGCCCATTTTATCGATGGCCCGTAGGAGACCCATGGATCCTACGGCCCGTATATGGCCCATGGTAGTTGCGGCCACTAGCAAACTAGGGAAAAAGATGACTAGGAAATAAATAAGGCCGAAACTAACGCAAGGCTATTAAGGCGATTGCTAAGATTACATCCACTCGGCATCAAAGATCGCCAATAGTGCAAATATAGGGAACACCCTACACTGTACAAAAATGGCTTGCTGTTTTCTTCAGGCGGTGGCTGCACGTTAAGAATAAATTTTGTATCACACCAAAACAAATTACAACTATATAACAAAAGGAAGGTTGGCATAATACTTAACAGTCTAGCAGATAAATGCTCCACCAGAAGTTCAGAAGCTCAGTTCATTTGACCTGACTATTACGTTTTCATGCTGTATTGTCCGATGGAGCACCATAACCCTCACCTTCATTTCCCCTAGGCTCCTGAACAACATAGCAAATGTCTGATAGTCTAGTTTCAAAACCATGCATATCTTGACGATATTGAGCAATGTTTCTCCTTGTTTCACAAAGGGTCTCTGTTAGGGAATGGACTTGTGTCTGGAGCGCAGATACAACATTGCTTTGAGCTTGCATATCTTGATCATGAGGCAGTTTGGACGATATTGCCTTAACAACCAACCCAGTATTACGCAGGAACGTGCTTTTGGCACTTTTAGTGGACAGGTACTGACCCACTGCAGCAAGAGCTGACATTGCGGTTATAGTTGCCTCGCTACCTTCAGAAGGTGGCGGTTCCACCATTTTTTCCATAGCTCGCTGAAAAGTTGAGGTTTTACATTAGTAGTACAAGAACAGAAGATATTAAGGAGGCAGCAAAACCAAACAAAATAGCTTTGGTCTATATACAGAACTTATTATGGTGAACCCATGTACAATACTAGTTGTATTTTATTGCAAAGTACATAATAAAACCAGGTTCCAAACATATGACCATGTACCATCGCTAATGTATTGTGTATTTCTTCACATTGCATTGAGGGCTAAGGATAAAGAGAGAAAGTTTATAATACGGTAAGCATAGTATGACGTCATTCATATCATAAAACAACTGAGAATAGACAAACAGACAATTGTAACGTTGTGTGGGCAAGTCCAGCACGGAACTAGATTACGGGTCAAGATCAAAGGAACATCACTGCTCTCTTTTAAACCTTGTAAGGTGCAATGATACGCTAAGACAATTGTGTATAAAATTCAAAAGAGTAATAGACATTGGCTGCAAACCATGTAGTTCAAGGCACAAGTCAGAGTAAGTAGTAGTTAAAAGGCATTTGATTAAGGACTTACAATAGCGGCTTTGACTGGTGTAGTCATGCCCTTCTTCTTGCTGGTGTGACAGTCCTTGAAGATTTCCACAGTATTTGGTTCAGGTACTTTTTGATCCTTGCGGACTTTCCTCTGCATTTGGAACAAGTCAATATAGATCTGATAATATGGTACAGCGAAAAGAGTGAAACAGCAGCTAATTACAAGAGCCTCGTAGTGTGCAATATAGCTACGAGATCCTGTCGTCTATTGGAATTTCACTTTCGTACGGTTGGCCTTGTTCTTTGAACAGTTCACCTACAAGAAGATAGATTTGTGTGGCACATGCGTAAATAGGACTTCAACATGTGATCTGATGACATATATATAATGTACCTGATACTTCGGATCGGACCAGTGTTTAACGAGGCCTCTCCAGTCTTCATCAGATATATTTTCCACTGGAGATGTTTGGGCAAGTTCACTGTTAGCCTTGCCTTCAAAGTGAGTTTTCCTCAAGTTATACCGATACTGTCGCAGAGCAGACTTGAAAACATGGGTGCATGCTTGTCTGGTTGCATCATCTTGGATATCCAACTTGAACCTCATTTGTTGAAAATTATGGGAGCCTCATTATCAGCAACCTAGAAAGTATTGGACAGAGCAAGACGATATTACTAGTTTCCATACATAACCATACTTACAGATAAATGGTCGAGGAAGATGTTGAACTAGGTTTCGTCTTTGTCATTCCTGTACTGAATCCATGTTGGGAGGATACGTACACGACACCTAACAACAACCGCTGCCTCTGATACTAACTTGGCTGACTCTGTAGCATCGCGTGGCCTTTTTAAACCTGCCTCAAAATGGATCTCCATTTTTCCTCCTCTAGATTTAGTTAACCTATCGAGCATTATCCCTGATGTTTGTTTCCTCTTGCGCCTAGGTGCTAGTCCAGCAACAAACATAGCAAGTGTTAGTGTACATCAAACTATGAGACTACATATAAAGAAGCATGCAACTGTAACTTGATTCCAGCAACTACCTTCTTGCTGTTGAATCTCACAAGGTTCATCTGATATTGCCAACTCGTCTTGTGTCAAGAGTGCTTGGGAAGTAGTGTCAGGTGGCAAGGGAGCTCAGTTGACGCATGAGTACGTTGTGCAGCTGGTGGTACTGTGGTAGGTGTTGCAAGAACTAGGGCTGTCTCTGCTTGTTTGGTGGCAGCTATTTGTTTGTGTTTGTCTTTTTTTGCAACTCGTGTAGCATGGGATGCCGTGTTTGTAGAATTTTCTGCTGGACTTTGACCTTCTATTGCACCATCAGTACGAGCAGAATCTGCAGGATTCATCCGCTTCTCATTCCCTGCCATTATGTGTTTCTTCCTCTTTCTCTATGCCATGTTAATTTAAGCCGACAAGAAAAACGAATAACAATTTAGTTCTTCAGAACAAATTGATGCGTGATGCAGACGAACTGAACTTTGATGTTAGACAACCACATGATAGGAGGATGTAATATGTATGAAAAACAGGACGAAAGAGATAACCAGAACTATGATGTGTAAACTAAGAAGAAGACATTTCACCAAATTAGAAGGAATGCAATGGAAGGTAGACACCATATGAAAGATGCTACAAATATCGCTCTGCCAAGTTAACAGTGTCTCATCATAAATGGCGTTTAAACAAATGTGAAGCAGTACAAGAAATAAATCATATGCAAGATGCAAACAACATCACACTACCATGTTAGAGGTCTCTCGTCATTAGTGCCATTGCATATTCACAGCTTATGATGTGTAAACTAAGGAGAAGGCATTTCAACAAATAAGAAGCTATGAAAGATAGACACCATATGAAAGATGCAACGAATATCACTCTACCAAGTTAAAACTGTCTCTTCATAAGTGCCATTTCAACAAATTAGTAATACAAGCTAGAAAAGAATGTGAGATGTAACCTATATCACACTCCAAAGTCAAACGTGTCTTATGATAAGTCATTGTTGCAGGTTACACAACAGTAGTAATTTGATGTAAGAACATGGTGTGATAGACAGATGTTGTTTGTTCTAGAAACAGGAACACGTGTCTTATTCAAGTATAATGTGTAAAGTAAGCAGATGGAATTCAACAAAATTAGAAGCAATACAAGCTAGACATCACACATAACATGCAACCACATATAACAGTGCCAAGTTAGAGGGAGCACCGGTGATGCTGCACTAGGGGAGACGTGCTCATCATAAACACAGCTTTGTTGAGTGTCTATGCATGTGTTGTCTTGGAAATCATCTTGGGGGTGTGGAGGAGTAGAAACTATAGAGGCCCTCCGTTCGGAAGGAGCACCTTTATCCGCTGCCTTGCTAACTTCCTTTTGCTTTATTGATTTTGAATTGTCAAGTAAAACCGACAAGACAAACCAATAAAGTTCTATCTTCAGAACTCATTCATGCATGATACTGACAATCACTACTTTGATGTAAGGCAAACACATGATACCAGGATGGAATATGTACGAAAAACACGACGGCATGGCATGTTCACAACTTTTTGTGTAAACTAAGCAGAAACCATTCCAGCAAATAAGAAGCAATGCAAGCTAGACACCACATGAAAGATGCAACCAATATGACTCTGCCAAGTTAAAAGCGTCCCATCATAAATGGAATTTCAACAAATTAGAAGTAGCGCATGCTATAAATCATATGAAAGATGCAACTAATATCGCACTGCATATACTAAAGGTGTCTCGTCATGTTGACTGATGCGGGATACAAAAAAACAATAGTTTTATGTAAGGACATGCTTAATAGACAGATGTACTATGTACTAAATAAAGGAAGGCATGTCACATTAACAGGTATAATGTACAAGCTAACCAGACTAGCACATGCAGTTTAACCAGATTGGAAGAATTACAATCTAGACACCATATGCAACATGCAACCACATATCACGCTGCCAAGTTAGAGCAAGCACCTATGATGCTAGTGTAGGGGAAATGCTGTAATCAACTACAGAGCTACGTTCACTATCTTCATCTAGCATTTCTGTTTCTTGAGAATCAAGCCGGGAGGCTGACGCTGCATTCTTTAAATGAGGAGTAGTCCCCTTGCCTGCCTGCCTCGTCATAAGGGAATGATGAGGGATACACAAGAACAGTAGTTTGATGTAAGAACATGGTTAATACACAGATGTACTAGTATGTACCAAAAACAGAAAGGCATGTCATATTCAAAGGTATAATGTGTAAGCTAAGAAGATGCAATTTAACCAAATTGGAAGCAATACAAGCTAGACATCCGGCTGGAGTGGTGAGCATGATCATCTAGGACCTGAGAGCCTGGTGGGAGGCGGTCTGCTTTGCCACCATCGCAGCTTTTTAGTTGGCTTCCAGGTGATGCCTATCTTTGCTGGGCTTGTCACTGGCTCGGCCAGTGCCCTGACTAGCTATTTGTCTTCTGGTGCTCACGGGATGGTGGTTCGTGTAAAAAAATATCTTTCCTTATCTTACCGACTTCAGCCTTTCGAATAGAAGCTAGACACGATATGGAACATGCAACCACATCTGACACGGCGAAGTTAAAGCAAGCACCTTGGATGGTGGTTCATTGCAAGCGAGGTCATCAACTCCAGAGCTACGTTCCCCGTCTCCATCTGCTGACACTACACCCTTTAAAGCGTTGAAACGTGTCTTGCCTAGCCGCACACCAAACTGGAGCGACTTCTCTCTTTTCTTTTTGGCTTCTCTCATGGCAGCAGAGTCTGAAATACCCTTGCATAAAAACACAACAATGAGAGTAAGGGTGAAGTGTGTGCAGAACTAGTGCACTGTAAAAGTAGCAGATAGCAGGTGGCTGAAAAATAAATGACAGGAGACATATGATAGCTCTACAACATTGCATGGCAAACAAAATTAGATTCTACTCTGTATGATTTTGTAATATATGAGCACAGGAAATGCAGGTACTCCTCCAGCACACCACCACATGTGGTCATATCTAAGATAACAGTCGACTGAAAATAAATAGGTCAGTTGATTTTTTTAGTGAATCGTCTGACCTATAAGGAACAGGAAGATGGCCTTCGTCTACCTCCTACCAGTCACTGTTTACGATCTTTCTCGAACCGCCAGCGACCACCGGCCCAGACCCCTGCCTCCGCCGCCCCGCCCTCCCATCGAACTCACACCACCGCCGTGCTTGGCAGCGCCCCCTGGCCATCCCTTTAATCTCGGCCGACCTCCAGATCAGGCGCTAGTAGCTCTAGGCCGCACATGCCCCAAAGATAAACACCAAGGTGCTGCTTCCCCGGCGTAATAGGCGTACTAGCACCTGTTACGCCGGGGAATGCTTCCGTTAATTGGGAATCAAGTGGCCAGAAATTGAAATTCAGGGGGGCAACGGACCTCTAGCTAAGGTGAAATAGTATATGAGGAGAAACCTTGTGCATCGTGAGTTACTGGGAACATCTAGTATCAAGAAGAAGCGGTTAACTAGTGTCTTCTGTGGGATGAATATCGTGCAAGGAGAGACGTAAGATTTGCGCGAATAAGGGAAGAGGAGTACCTTTTTCTGTTGCGGTGTGGTCACCTCCACAAGTCGCGCTGATTTTCTTCTTTTTACCGGGGAAACCAATGTTCTGGAAGGTGCAGGCTTGGACGAACCCATGGCCAAATTGTTGACTGTGTTGCCGTGGCCGTATGTCGGCTGAGGGGAAGCAGATCCGAGGCGGCGAAGGACGGCGTAGCAGGAACAACTCCGGTGCGGTGGAGGATGGCGAAGTTGGAGCGGCAGCGGTGAGGCACAGGACGGCGTGCTTGAACTGGCTCAGGTACGGATGGCTCGGCCTCGGCTTCAACTACTAGCCCTGGAGGGCGTTGCAGTTGAGGTTGCGCTGGACGACGACGTCGGGGTATCGGCTCCTTCGTGATGGAGGAGGGCGGCGGTTGATGGGTGGGATGGGGTGGCGGACGTAGGACACCGGGGTTTCGCGGCTGGTGGAGAGGTAGCTTTGGCGCCCATGGAGTACGAATGGGGAATCGGACGGGTGGGGGGAACCATGTTTCGGTCTGGGACACGCTTGTTTTTGGATTTTTTGAACAGAAGATGAGACACACTTGTTTGAAATTTGGGGAAAGTACAAACTTTGCCCACCTCTTAAATTTTGGACCTACTGCGGGTCGGGGTAGGATGGTTGAAGGAAATATGCCCTAGAGGCAATAATAAAGTTATTATTTATTTCCTTATATCATGATAAATGTTTATTATTCATGCTAGAATTGTATTAACCGGAAACATAATACATGTGTGAATACATAGACAAACTTAGTGTCACTAGTATGCCTCTACTTGACTAGCTCGTTAATCAAAGATGGTTATGTTTCCTAACCATGAACAAAGTGTTGTTATTTGATTAACGAGGTCACATCATTAGTTGAATGATCTGATTGACATGACCCATTCCATTAGCTTAGCACCCGATCGTTTAGTATGTTGCTATTGCTTTCTTCATGACTTATACATGTTCCTATGACTATGAGATTATGCAACTCCCGTTTGCCGGAGGAACACTTTGTGTGCTACCAAACGTCACAACGTAACTAGGTGATTATAAAGGAGCTCTACAGGTGTCTCCAATGGTAGATGTTGGGTTAGCGTATTTCGAGAATAGGATTTGTCACTCCGACTGTCGGAGAGGTATCTCTGGGCCCTCTCGGTAATGCACATCACATAAGCCTTGCAAGCATTGCAAGTAATGAGTTAGTTGCGGGATGATGTATTACGGAACGAGTAAAGAGACTTGCCGGTAACGAGATTGAACTAGGTATTGGATACCGACGATCGAATCTCGGGCAAGTAACATACCGATGACAAAGGGAACAACGTATGTTGTTATGTGGTCTGACCGATAAAGATCTTCGTAGAATATGTAGGAGCCAATATGGGCATCCAGGTCCCGCTATTGGTTATTGACCGGAAACGTGTCTCGGTCATGTCTACATTGTTCTCGAACCGTAGGGTCCGCACGCTTAACGTTACGATGACAGTTATTATGAGTTTATGCATTTTGATGTACCGAAGATTGTTCGGAGTCCCGGATGTGATCATGGACATGACGAGGAGTCTCGAAATGGTCGATACATAAATATTGATATATTGGAAGCCTATGTTTGGATATCGGAAGTGTTCCGGGTGAAATCGGGATTTTACCGGAGTACCGGGAGGTTACCGGAACCCCCCGGGAGCTATATGGGCCTTAGTGGGCTTTAGTGGAAAGGAGAAAGGGGCAGACCAAGGTGGGCTGCGCGCCTCCCCCCTCCCCTAGTCCTATTAGGACAAGGATAGGTGGCCGTCCCCCTCTCTCTCTTTCCCCCCTCGAGGAATCCTATTCCAACTAGGATTGGGGGGGGGGAATCCTACTCCCAGAGGGAGTAGGACTCCCTTGGCGCGCCCTCCTTGTCCGGCCGCCCCTTCCCCCTTGGCTCCTTTATATACGGAGGCAGGGGGCACCCTAGAACACACAAGTTGATCCTTGAGATCGTTCCTTAGCCATGTGCGGTGCCCCTTGCCACCATATTCCACCTCGATCATATTGTAGCGGTGCTTAGGCGAAGCCCTGCGACGGTAGAACATCAAGATCGTCACCACGCCGTCGTGCTGACGGAAATCCTCCCCGACGCTTTGCTGGATCGGAGCCCGGGGATCGTCATCGAGCTATACGTGTGCTAAGAACTCGGAGGTGCCGGAGTAACGGTGCATGGATCGGTCGGATCGGGAAGACGTACGACTACTTCCTCTACGTTGCGTCAACGCTTCCGCAGTCGGTCTGCGTGGGTATGTAGACAACACTCTCCCCTCTCGTTGATATGCATCACCATGATCTTGCGTGTGCGTAGGAATTTTTTTGAAATTACTGCGTTGCCCAACAGTGGCATCCGAGCCTAGGTTTTATGATTTGATGTTATATGCACGAGTAGAACACAAGTGAGTTGTGGGCGATATAAGTCATACTTCCTACCAGCATGTCATACTTTGGTTCGGCGGTATTGTTGGACGAGACGACCCGGACCAACATTACGCGTACGCTTACGCGAGACCGGTTCTCCCGACGTGCTTTGCACATAGGTGGCTTGCGGGCGACTGTGTCTCCAACTTTAGTTGAACCGAGTGTGGCTACGCCCGGTCCTTGCGAAGGTTAAAACGGAGTCTATTTGACAAACTATCGTTGTGGTTTTGATGCGTAGGTGAGATTGGTTCTTCCTTAAACCCGTAGCAGCCACGTAAAACTCGCAACAACAAAGTAGAGGACGTCTAACTTGTTTTTGTAGGGCATGTTGTGATGTGATATGGCCAAGACATGATGCTAAATTTTATTGTATGAGATGATCATGTTTTGTAACTGAGTTATCGGCAACTGGCAGGAGCCATATGGTTGTCGCTTTATTGTATGCAATGCAATCGCGATGTAATGCTTTACTTTATTACTAAATGGTAGTGATAGTCGTAGAAGCATAAGATTGGCGAGACGACAATGATGCTACGATGGAGATCAAGGTGTCGCGCCGGTGACAATGGTGATCATGACGGTGCTTCAGAGATGGAGATCACAGGCACAAGATGATGATGGCCATATCATATCACTTATATTGATTGCATGTGATGTTTATCTTTTTATGCATCTTATCTTGCTTTGATTGACGGTAGCATTATAAGATGATCTCTCACTAAATTATCAAGAAGTGTTCTCCCTCAGTATGCACCGTTGCCAAAGTTCGTCGTGCCCAGACACCACGTGATGATCGGGTGTGATAAGCTCTACGTCCATCTACAACGGGTGCAAGCCAGTTTTTGCACACGCAGAATACTCAGGTTAAACTTGACGAGCCTAGCATATGCAGATATGGCCTCGGAACACAGAGACCGAAAGGTCGAGCGTGAATCATATAGTAGATATGATCAACATAACGATGTTCACCATTGAAAACTACTCCATCTCACGTGATGATCGGTTATGGTTTAGTTGATTTGGATCACGTGATCACTTAGAGGATTAGAGGGATGTCTATCTAAGTGGGAGTTCTTAAGTAATTTGATTAATTGAACTTAAACTTATCATGAACTTAGTACCTGATAGTATCTTGCTTGTTTATGTTGATTGTGGATAGATGGCTCGTGCTGTTGTTCCGTTGAATTTTAATGCGTTCCTTGAGAAAGCAAAGTTGAAAGATGATGGTAGCAATTACACAGACTGGGTCCGTAACTTGAGGATTATCCTCATTGCTGCTCAGAAGAATTACGTCCTGGAAGCACCGCTGGGTGCCAGGCCTGCTGCTGGAGCAACACCAGATGTTATGAACGTCTGGCAGAGCAAAGCTGATGACTACTCGATAGTTCAGTGTGCCATGCTTTACGGCTTATAATCAGGACTTCAACGACGTTTTGAACGTCATGGAGCATATGAGATGTTCCAGGAGTTGAAGTTAATATTTCAAGCAAATGCCCGGATTGAGAGATATGAAGTCTCCAATAAGTTCTATAGCTGCAAGATGGAGGAGAACAGTTCTGTCAGTGAGCATATACTCAAAATGTCTGGGTATAATAATCACTTGATTCAGATGGGAGTTAATCTTCCAGATGATTGCGTCATTGACAAAATTCTCCAATCACTGCCACCGAGCTACAAGAGCTTCGTGATGAACTATAATATGCAAGGGATGAACAAGACTATTCCCGAGCTCTTCGCAATGCTGAATGCTGCGGAGGTAGAAATCAAGAAGGAGCATCAAGTATTGATGGTTAACAAGACCACTAGTTTCAAGAAAAAGGGCAAAGGGAAGAATAAGGGGAACTTCAAGAAGATCGGCAAGCAAGTTGCTGCTCAGGAGAAGAAACCCAAGTCTGGACCTAAGCCTGAAACTGAGTGCTTCTACTGCAAGCAGACTGGTCACTGGAAGCGGAACTGCCCCAAGTATTTGGCAGATAAGAAGGATGGCAAGGTGAACAAAGGTATATGTGATATACATGTTATTGATGTGTACCTTACTAGAGCTCGTAGTAGCACCTGGGTATTTGATACTGGTTCAGCTGCTAATATTTGCAACTCAAAACAGGGACTACAGATTAAGCGAACACTAGCAAAGGACGAGGTGACGATGCGCGTGGGAAACGGTTCCAAAGTCGATGTGATCGCGGTCGGCACGCTACCTCTACATCTACCTTTGGGATTAATATTAGACCTAAATAATTGTTATTTGGTGCCAGCGTTGAGCCTGAACATTATATCTGGATCTTGTTTGATGCGAGACGGTTATTCATTTAAATCAGAGAATAATTGTTGTTCTATTTTTATGAGTATTATCTTTTATGGTCATGCACCTTTGAAGAGTGGTCTATTTTTGATGAATCTCGATAGTAGTGACACACATATTCATAATGTTGAAGCCAAAAGATGCAGAGTTGATAATGATAGTGCAACTTATTTGTGGCACTGCCGTTTAGGTCATATCGTTATAAAGCGCATGAAGAAACTCCATACTGATGGACTTTTGGAACCACTTGATTATGAATCACTTGGTACTTGCGAACCGTGCCTCATGGGCAATATGACTAAAACGCCGTTCTCCAGTACTATGGAGAGAGAAACAGATTTATTGGAAATCATACATACCGATGTATGTGGTCCGATGAATATTGACGCTCGTGGCAGATATCGTTATTTTCTCACCTTCACAGATGACTTAAGCAGATATGGGTATATCTACTTAATGAAACACAAGTCTGAAACATTTGAAAAGTTCAAAGAATTTCAGAATGAAGTTGAAAATCATCGTAACAAGAAAATAAAGTTTCTACGATCTGATCGTGGAGGAGAATATTTGAGTTACGAGTTTGGTGTACATTTGAAACAATGCGGAATAGTTTCGCAACTCACGCCACCCGGAACACCACAGCGTAATGGTGTGTCCGAACGTCGTAATCGTACTTTACTAGATATGGTGCGATCTATGATGTCTCTTACTGATTTACCGCTATCGTTTTGGGGTTATGCTTTAGAGACAGCCGCATTCACGTTAAATAGGGCACCATCAAAATCCATTGAGACGACGCCTTATGAACTATGGTTTGGCAAGAAACCAAAGTTGTCGTTTCTTAAAGTTTGGGGCTGCGATGCTTATGTGAAAAAGCTTCAACCTGATAAGCTCGAGCCCAAATCGGAGAAATGTGTCTTCATAGGATACCCAAAGGAGACTGTTGGGTACACCTTCTATCACAGATCCGAAGGCAAGACATTCGTTGCTAAGAATGGATCCTTTCTAGAGAAGGAGTTTCTCTCGAAATAAGTGAGTGGGAGGAAAGTAGAACTTGAGGAGGTAACTGTACCTGCTCCCTTATTGGAAAGTAGTACATCACAGAAAACTGTTTCTGCGACACCTATACCAATTAGTGAGGAAGCTAATGATGATGATCATGAAACTTCAAGACAACATACTACTGAACCTCGTAGATCAACCAGAGCGAGATCCGCACCAGAGTGGTACGGTAATCCTGTTCTGGAAATCATGCTGCTAGATCATGATGAACCTACGAACTATGAAGAAGCGATGGTGAGCCCAGATTCCGCAAAATGGCTTGAAGCCATGAAATCTGAGATAGGATCCATGTATGAGAACAAAGTATGGACTTTGGTTGACTTGCCCGATGATCGGCAAGCAATTGAGAATAAATGGATCTTCAAGAAGAAGACTGACGCTGATGGTAATGTTACTGTCTACAAAGCTCGACTTGTCGCAAAAGGTTTTCGACAAGTTCAAGGGGTTGACTATGATGAGACTTTCTCACCTGTAGTGATGCTTAAGTCTGTCTGAATCATGTTAGCGATTGCCGCATTTTATGATTATGAAATTTGGCAGATGGATGTCAAAACTGCATTCCTGAATGGATTTTTGGAAGAAGAGTTGTATATGATGCAACCGGAAGGTTTTGTCGATCCAAAGGGAGCTAACAAAGTATGCAAGCTCCAGCGATCCATTTATGGACTGGTGCAAGCCTCTCGGAGTTGGAATAAATGCTTTGATAGTGTGATCAAAGCATTTGGTTTTATACAGACTTTCGGAGAAGCCTGTATTTACAAGAAAGTGAGTGGGAGCTCTGTAGCATTTCTGATATTATATGTGGATGACATATTACTGATTGGAAATGATATAGAATTTCTGGATAGCATAAAGGGATACTTGAATAAGAGTTTTTCAATGAAAGACCTCGGTGAAGCTGCTTACATATTAGGCATAAAGATCTATAGAGATAGATCAAGGCGCTTAATTGGACTTTCACAAAGCACATACCTTGACAAGATTTTGAAGAAGTTCAAAATGGATCAAGCAAAGAAAGGGTTCTTGCCTGTGTTACAAGGTGTGAAGTTGAGTCAGACTCAATGCCCGACCACTACAGAAGATAGAGAGAAAATGAAAGATTTTCCCTATGCTTCAGCAATAGGCTCTATCATGTATGCAATGCTCTGTACCAGACCTGATGTGTGCCTTGCTATAAGCTTAGCAGGGAGGTACCAAAGTAATCCAGGAGTGGATCACTGGACAGCGGTCAAGAACATCCTGAAATACCTGAAGAGGACTAAGGATATGTTTCTCGTATATGGAGGTGACAAAGAGCTCACCGTAAGAGGTTACGTTGATGCAAGCTTTGACACTGATTCGGACGATTCTAAATCGCAAACCGGATACGTGTTTACATTAAACGGTGGAGCTGTCAGTTGGTGCAGTTCTAAACAAAGCGTCATAGCGAGATCTACATGTGAAGCGGAGTACATAGCTACTTCGGAAGCAGCGAACGAAGGTGTCTGGATGAAGGAGTTCATATCCGATCTAGGTGTCATACCTAGTGCATCGGGTCCAATGAAAATCTTTTGTGACAATACTGGTGCAATTGCCTTGGCAAAGGAATCCAGATTTCACAAGAGGACCAAGCACATCAAGAGACGCTTCAATTCCATCCGGGATCTAGTCCAGGTGGGAGACATAGAGATTTGCAAGAAACATACGGATCTGAATGTTGCAGACCCGTCGACTAAGCCTCTTCCACAAGCAAAACATGATCAGCACCAAGGCTCCATGGGTGTTAGAATCATTACAGTGTAATCTAGATTATTGACTCTAGTGCAAGTGGGAGACTGAAGGAAATATGCCCTAGAGGCAATAATAAAGTTATTATTTATTTCCTTATATCATGATAAATGTTTATTATTCATGCTAGAATTTTATTAACCGGAAACATAATACATGTGTGAATACATAGACAAACTTAGTGTCACTATTATGCCTCTACTTGACTAGCTCGTTAATCAAAGATGGTTATGTTTCCTAAGCATGAACAAAGTGTTGTTATTTGATTAACGAGGTCACATCATTAGTTGAATGATCTGATTGACATGACCCATTCAATTAGCTTAGCACCCGATCGTTTAGTATGTTGCTATTGCTTTCTTCATGACTTATACATGTTCCTTTGACTATGAGATTATGCAACTCCCGTTTGCCGGAGGAACACTTTGTGTGCTACCAAACGTCACAACGTAACTAGGTGATTATAAAGGAGCTCTACAGGTGTCTCCAACGGTAGATGTTGGGTTAGCGTATTTCGAGAATAGGATTTGTCACTCCGACTGTCGGAGAGGTATCTCTGGGCCCTCTCGGTAATGCACATCACATAAGCCATGCAATCATTGCAACTAATGAGTTAGTTGCGGGATGATGTATTACGGAACGAGTAAAGAGACTTGCCGGTAATGAGATTGAACTAGGTATTGGATACCGACGATCGAATCTCGGGCAAGTAACATACCGATGATAAAGGGAACAATGTACGTTGTTATGCGGTCTGACCGATAAAGATCTTCGTAGAATATGTAGGAGCCAATATGGGCATCCAGGTCCCGCTATTGGTTATTGACCGGAAACGTGTCTCGGTCATGTCTACATTATTCTCGAACCGTAGGGTCCGCACGCTTAAAGTTACGATGACAGTTATTATGAGTTTATGCATTTTGATGTACCGAAGATTGTTTGGAGTCCCGGATGTGATCATGGACAAGACGAGGAGTCTCGAAATGGTCGAGACATAAAGATTGATATATTGGAAGCCTATGTTTGGATATCGGAAGTGTTCCAGGTGAAATCGGGATTTTACCGGAGTACCGGGAGGTTACCGGAACCCCCCGGGAGCTATATGGGCCTTAGTGGGCTTTAGTGGAAAGGAGAAAGGGGCAGCCCAAGGTGGGCTGCGCGCCTCCCCCCTCCCCTAGTCCTATTAGGACAAGGAGAGGTGGCCGGCCCCCTCTCTCTCTTTCCCCCCTCGAGGAATCCTATTCCAACTAGGATTGGGGGGGGGGGAATCCTACTCCCAGAGGGAGTAGGACTCCCTTGGCGCGCCCTCCTTGGCCGGCCGCCCCCTCCCCCTTGGCTCCTTTATATATGGAGGCATGGGGGCACCCTAGAACACACAAGTTGATCCTTGAGATCGTTCCTTAGCCGTGTGCGGTGCCCCCTGCCACCATATTCGACCTCGATCATATTGTAGCGGTGCTTAGGCGAAGCCCTGTGATGGTAGAACATCAAGATCGTCACCACGCCATCGTGCTGATGGAACTCCTCCCCGACGCTTTGCTGGATCAGAGCCCGGGGATCCTCATCGAGCTGTACGTGTGCTAAGAACTCAGAGGTGCCGGAGTAACGGTGCTTGGATCAGTCGGATCGGGAAGACGTACGACTACTTCATCTACGTTGCGTCAACGCTTCCGCAGTCGGTCTGTGTGGGTACGTAGACAACAATCTCCCCTCTCGTTGCTATGCATCACCATGATCTTGCGTGTGCGTAGGAAATTTTTTGAAATTACTGCATTCCCCAACAATGGTAATCCCAGGTGTCCCAAATAGTGGGCGGGAGCGATTTCGGCTGCGCAGATGTGTGCTTCGTCGGCCATTGTGTATGAATGTTTTTTGGATGCGGTTGTGTGGCGTCTAGATGAAGCTACAAACCTACCCCGGTTTAGACCTTTCGACGTCGGGCTGGTAGGTGTCACGGGTCGGAGTTATTAGAAAAATAATTTCCTTGTACTACCAAACATTGGTCTCACGCGGTTTCGGGCGAGTAGAGGCTCTTTTGGCGCTTCGTTAGAAATTTTGAAACACAAGCATTCACGTTTAGGGCATCTACAAAGCTGGCGCTAATGCTAGGCGCCAGGGTCAGGATCCCGGCCATTTCCTCATAATCCCGTCCAAATCCTGAAATTTGGTTAGCATCGATGCCATAAGAGTCGTCCGGCACTAAACGTGCTACCCGTTCTATTTTTTATGCGTAGCGCCCATACGCTGGCTCTCACCGTTGGATGCCTAGACTCCAAGCCGAGGCGCTAGGAGAAAAATCCTTTTTTATTCCTAATCAAGCGCCTGATTAGGCGCCTTGTGATGGAGATGCCCTTAGAGTACTCTTGAACTATGAGGATTGACCTAAATATACAATGTTATATCTGACCACGTATGTTTGAAAACCTCATTAAATTATCTGCTTCTTTTTGAAATTTTGACACTTGAAAATCCTATAACTACGATTATTTTGGAATGGAGGAGCTAAATTTGAATCTATTTTGTACACGACTACATATGCTATTATGTACAAAATCAGAACAAAGATTGGTGCCCCCATAATTTAGGTATGGTTTACAAATGCCATGATATCAAATTCAAATAATTGAATGGTCTTCATGTTGAATTCGATTTTTTTAAACCGCCTTAAGTTGAATTCAAATGTATGCTAGTTCATAGGTAGTAGCTATTTATAATGTCCATTGTGTAACTTTCGTATGTATAATGTGCTTTACACACACAACATGAACTATACTCACGTTTATATTCAATTACTAAAGTGATGCATTGTCTGGTGTTCAAAATGCTAACTATGTGGATCAATTGTGTCGAATAATAACATAGACATGCTCAAATTCGATAGAATCTAGATGTCTGATGGATCAATGACCGCTCCTTACGCGAATTGCAAATATCATGATCCCATCCTATTATTTGGATACAATTTATATCTTTAATCAATGTGTAGAACAGTCTTTTACGTGTAGTTTCAGTCTCCATCGGTGGTCTCTCACACATGCTCACACACTCTCTCCCGAGGTGTCTTTCTCGCACACATGCTCTAGATAAAACCCTCCCTCCCATTCGTAACCATTTACAACTGTTTTCACTAACCTTTATCACAAGCACTCTTCCTCTCGCGAACATACACACGCACAATCCTCATCGACCCTTTCTATATACATGGACCTGCCTACGTGTCTCATGTACGCACATTATCTTTACGCCTGTCTCTCACGCATTGTCTCACACCTCTCTTCCTAGTCGACGAGTATGATTCTAGCAGAGCATTCTGTAGGATGCCCCTTAAAGTTAGGTTGGATGAATAGTAATATCAGAGATAAAGGGGTTACCTTAGTCCGAGAACCTAGGGTTACAAATCCTAGCCGACTATGTCAGTGGACACAGAGTCCTTCACAATTCTGCTATCTTTGTCTTGTAGGACTAGTCATCCATGGGTCTTCCTAAATGCGTCACAGGCCGACCAATGTGGCGCAGGACGGAACAGAACGAAGGGCCTCACCTCGACCCACCGGACCTCACGCGGTGACACACCCTCTGCCCCGACGTCTCATTATCATCTCACACCCACACATACCAACACAAACACCACACACAGAAAATTTCTCCTGGTGCCTCTATTCCCTCCCCCTTGCATATACACACTCAAGGGAATGGAATCTCTTGTCGTGACATCATATTCGTCTCTCTCTAGACCACTCTCATTTCTCGTGCTATCTCTCCCACACCCCCCTGTCGGCCCCTCTATCCATGCCTCTCTCGAATACATAATACACACACATACCTCTCTAGGCCCCGCCAAATGCATCAACTACACATTCACACATGTTACATCACGTACCCCATTGATCTAAAAAGCCCTCTCTTCACGTTTATTTCGCATACAACATTCCTTTTGAATAAAGTGTGGCCAAAAAATTATTTTAGAGTTTCTACATATATACAACATTACAAAGTTATATGGAGGAGTACGAACGCTAATTTTCATTGCATGGTGCCCACAATGATATTTATTCCACACTGTGAATTTGTATATTTTTATACTATATACAAAGTTAGTCATAATAAAGAGAAACGAAGAGCATCTCTCTCTCCATCGCATACCCCCCTGTACGCCCCTTTCACGTATGCACACAAACTGCATCCAGGCAACACTCACACAAACACATGTACCCACGCACGCACGCAACACTCACACGTACACACGCAGCCACGCACGCACGCAACACTCACATGCATGCACGCAGCACTCACACGCACACACGCACGCATGCATGCACACACCAGTACACCACGCGACCAACACACACTCTCACGCTCAAGTGCTCAACCTACACGTGCATACGCACACATCAGGCCCTGACAGACACATACACAACCAGGTGATTCCCGCGCACGGGTTGGAGCCTTGTAGCGCCTGTGTAAATTTGTGTTTATCTGACCTTTTGCCTATGCGAACTGACAAGTGGGACCCACAACGAACATGGTCAATTTAACTAGTCAACATGGCGCCACGCAGACTATTTGGCCGGTCAACAGAGTGCAATCCGATGCTGAGCTGTGAGCAAGTGACCGTATAATCTCCGCAAAACATATATAGTGACCGTAATCTGCTTATTTTGAAGTTCGGTGACCGTATTACTCTTTTCTCTCTGTAGGCCCTCCAAAACTACATCTCTACACGTTCTCGCAAGTTACATCTAACAACTATGCAATACAGCACTACTACTACTACACTCTAACACAATAAATCATATGTGTTTTTAGTTTTACTAGATATCATATTGTTACTTATAATTATTCAGTTTGCATACGTTAAAATTGCCTTTGAAATGTATGGCCAGTATCATCTACCACGCGGGAAAAATCCCGCCCTTTCCTGTTTAAACGGGTTTGTATCGATGGATCGTGCGAAACAGCAAAACTATAGTACTATACAATACAAGTGACAGTTCACTGGGCCATCGTGTCGTCTACTCCTCCATCGTAAGAGTGGAGCGCTCGCTTTCATAAATCTTCTAGTCCCTTTCGCCGACATGCGGGACATCAAGCTACCGGGTCCATGTACCATACCGGAATACAGTGCAGAGCAGCCGGGGTGAAGCACCCTAGTCATGGCGCCGGCGTAGTAATGAGCAATGAGGCGTCAAATCACAAAGCTGCACCTTTCCCGCAGTTAAGTTGGAGGGACGAAGCAACCATCATTTCACTCGTTGCTGAATCCGCTTCTGCCTCATATTCTTCAACTTAACCATGTGTTGCTTCTGTCGTTGTTCTGCCTCATGTGGGACACGGATTGGCTTGGTAAAGCACTGACACATGGGACCGCATGTTAGCAAAACCGCCAGGACATTGTCCTCCAAAAATAAGAAGCCTAATCCTAGACTTACAAAGGGCTACATAGCTGCTACGTATACTTTCCATCTAATATATATATGCCTCCTCTGATTTTCAGGCGGGGTGGGCCTAATCCTCTCCTTTAATCCAATCAAATAGTGCCACATCACATCACTTCGTAACTTTACATAAACCATTACGTGGATGTAGCATTGCTCAAGTAAGAAACCTCCCCCGCCATCCGCGCGGCAAAATCACCTCCTTTTTACTAATCTCGATTCTATAATTTTTTAGATCAATATAATTGAGATTTGTATAGATAGCACACAGGAGCAAAACCAAGTGGTACGGTTAAGGGCATCCACAATGTGTAGCCAAATGTGAAAAATAGCTTTTGGCATCGTGGGAACCATTATGGACGGTGTTGCCAAAGCCAAAAAGATGGAACCGAAGCTCCATGATTGATTGATTGAAGGAATAGAAAAATGCAACGTCTCTCCTCTTTCTCCCATGCTTGGACGCATGTAGTATAGTATAGAGCACAGAGTCTACTCCCCTGTCCCTTTTATCACAAATCACAAAGCAGTGAGGCGTCAAATCACAAAAGCACGAACGAAGCAACCATCATTTCACTCTTCGGTGACTCCGCTTCTCCATCATCTTCTTCGAGAAGCCATGTCACTGCATTAGTTACTCCTAGTAGTACTAGTAAAGGACTTCCTGGATGCAAATAAGGCGGTTGTCTTAGCTTGCAGGCGGCACTTGCGAACGACTTACCATGGTCTCCCTCAATGGTGTTCTCCGTCGAACGCACTTTGCCAAACCACCCAAAAAAATATAAAAAATATCGTCGATGTCACCACAATGGGGAAGGAAGTCAAATATAGTTACTACCTCCTTTTTTTGTACACAAGGCCAGTATATCAAAATTACAATTTGCAAAGGGCCACTAACAATAATCGAGGCAAAATTGATGGGGCTAGCAACCAAGGACATTAATATCCCCTGCATGCATGCGGAAGTGAGAAGGTTGGTTTGCATGGCGCTGCATTAATCAAGCGATGAGCAGTGAGATGGTTAGCTCTTTGGTCTTTGGAGAAAAAAACGCATTAATTGACACGTGAAACGAGGATTTGTATCGATTAAATCCCGCGAAGGAAAACCCAGCCTTTCTTTTTTGACACTAGTACTCCTAGTACGTACGTACTTATCCTGTTTGGGTCTAGGCCTTGCATTGCCAAACTTCGCCACACATTTTTGCCAAGCTTGCCTAAAGTTTTCAAAATGAGAAGGAGGTCTACTTGTGCACGGCTATCGCGGTCGCACCGCGCCCTCACACGGTCGCTCCTGCACGCCGCGGTCGCACCGCACTCTCACACAGTCGCTCCTGCACGCCGCAAACCCAACCAAGGGAACGCACCCTCACTGACACGTGCTGTCGCATGTGAACACACCAAACTCAGCCATCCTATCGCTGACACATAATTTTCGTTTCATAGAGTATGTTTATCCAACTGCATGTTGGGGAGTATCCGTACGGCCCGTGTGGTGGTCTGTTGGGGAAGAAGAAGAGGTGAGGAAGAAGGAAAGAAGGGTTAGGAGACGTAGGATATTCATCCAACCGCCTGAAATGGTAGACTGACCCAAGTCAGGCGACTTGCATAACAAATATATGTTTTTACGCAGCAAAAGATCCATAAAAACAACAACATAAAGAAAAACTATCACTGCTCGCGGAAAGAGACGACCTCGTCGTCTTTGGCTGCCGGCGCGAACCATCCGTCGCTGCCGACGTGTGTCTCCGCACCGTGGTTGTCGTCGGCCTCCAGCTACTCGTTCAAGCGGAGCGTGCGGGCGCTCTGCACGGACGAGAGCACAGCCTGGATCAAGTCGAGGACGTCCGGTTCCGCTTGTAGGAGGGCCTCGATGGCAGCGGCATCCGCGCGCTCCATGTCGAGTCGAGCCTCCACCGCCCGGTTCAAGTCTAGGACATCCGGTTCCGCCTGCAGGAGGGCGTCGATGAGAGCGGCATCCGCACGCTCTATGTCAAGTCAAGCCTCTGCCGCCCGGTTCAAGTCCAGGACGTCCCGTTCTGCCTGCAGGAGGGCCTCGATGGCAGCGGCATCCCCGCGCTCCGCCTCAAGTTGAGCCTCCGCCGCCCGGTTCACATCCACGACATCCGGTTCCGCCTGCAGGAGAGCCTCGATGGCAGCGGCATGCGCGCGCTCCTCATCGAGTTGAGCCTCTGCCTCCCGGTCCTCCTTTAGTATTGCCATGTTGAACCGCTGGTCCGCCTGCACCATGGGGGACTCGGACGCCGGCACGAAGTCGACGTCCATCATCTCATACCCATCGGGGGCCTTCTGCGCCATGACCTCCGCCATGAACATTGGATCGGCTTCCTCCTCCTTGTAGCTTGGCTCCAGAGAACTCGGGGATTGGCCCGCCGCAAAGCGAGCTTGGGAACGAGGTCTATGGCGCCGACCGCCGCCGTGATTTCTGCGCGGCCCTCCGGCGTCAGCATCTTGTAGTAAGTGATCTTGTGGCACACCATGGCTTTCCGGCGAACTAGGGGACGCTTGATGCGGGCTAGGGGATCGAAAGGTGGGGGAATGGGCTGGAAATTTGGTGTGGTTTTAGGGCAGTGGCTAGTGTAGGCCGAGCAGCGAAGGTTCTGGTGTGAATAGTGGTTTTGGTGACGACCGGTCAATCGGTTTTGACTGTACATTGCTCTTGTCGCATTCGCGTTGTAGCCCGGCACGGTGGACCCTCCACGTCTTGCGTTTTCGCTCGCTTGTTGGACCGCAGTTGAGAGAAAACCGACGTCCCTCCCTCTCCCCCGCCCGCGTCATTTATTATACCACCACTCCCTCCGTTTTATGCGGAGTAAATAAAAACAGAGGGAGTATACTACGGATGAGGATCGCCTGACGTGGACGAACCCATTGAGTAACTGATTTGTGGGGCCTAGCAAGCATCGGGTCCGCTAGTAAGTGACCGAAAGGGAGGGTAAGGCAGGGATACCGATGTCAGAGGATCAACTTCCACTATACTACTTTGACCAAATGTTAGAGTAATAATATATGACATGCAACTTACACAAATGTTAGAGTAATAATATATGACATGCAACTTACACAAAGCATACATGGTCTAATGCATTTTTCGAGGCTAACTTTGACCAAATGTTAGAGTAGTAATATATGACATGCAACTTACACAAAGCATACGGTCAAATTCGTATGTGCAAGGAGTTTCCAATGATATAATTTTCATATTATACATCTCATGCACTATTAATCTTGTCAATAGTCAAATTGGAAACCATCTCGAGTACAAATCTAGGAGTACGTACGAATCTAACAATATTGATTGGGCGTTGTTGAATGTTGATACCTTTTTTTATCAAAGTAGATATACTTTGACTACACACAAAACTTATATGTAAACTAGAAAGGATAGGAGGGAGTATATTGTACGTTCAAAAATGAAACGAACATTGAATACCCTTTATATATGATTTGCGGATGCTATGATCACCAGTTCAAAATTTTGAATCCGCCTTAGGTATCACGTTCACCCACTCGTTCCCTATCGATTTCATCTCGGGGTCCGGAGATCTACTGAAACAGGACTAGGGTGGGTACATGTGAATGATACTCGGCGGAATTTTCAAATGAGGCATGCGGGAGGATGGACTCGACTGGAGGACGACATGATCGATGGAGAAGAGGGTTGGGGAGGAATGAGAAATAAGCAAACGCCACATGATTATACTTGAACGGCTCAAATAAACAATGCGAAAGGCCTAATGCGCAACGCGGAGCACCTACGCTCAAATATGGCCGGGAAAACAGGGAAACAGACATGTGGGGCACACCCCTCGGGACGACGTAGCGCAGACTAGTTCAATGGAGGAGCTGGCCCACGACCTCCTCACCACTGACAACCGTTCATGTGGGTCGTTGGGGCCAACAACGGGGCGCAGCTCCAGCACCGCCTCTGGACACGGCGACCGCGGTGAGCGACACGCTCATATCGTCACTAGACACGGTCGGTTTCAGTTTGCCGAGGGTGGCGTTAGTGTTGTGGCATGACCAACGGTATGTTCGGTTTGTGCCCAAGGTTGCCCCATCAAAGCATTGGGTAGCCAAAATTTTGGTTGAGGTATTGGTTGCCCATGATTTGGCTGGCATTGGCAAGAAAAATGAACTTGAGTTGGCTAGAGTTCATTGGCATTCCAAAGAAATGGCAACCATCCAAACAAAGACCAATCTTTGGGTCATGACCAAAATTTTGGTTGAGGTATTGGTTGCCCGTGATTTGGACGACATTGGCAAGAAAAATGAACTAGAGTTGGCTAGAGTTCATTGGCATGCCAAAAAAATGGCAACCATCCAAACAAAGACCAATCTTTTGGTCATGACCAAAATTTTGGCAAGGTGCACTTTGGCCACAATCCAAACACACCCCAACACCCGGCTCGTCGAGGATGCACGGGGAGCTGCGACGCGTCCGCGGAGTGGTGTAGCGCGGCCAACTGCATCCTGTTGACATGAGACCATGCCGGGTCGTCTTGCTTTTTCGATGACATGCGGGGATCGCATGTGAGCAAACGGCATCTCCAACTTTGCCACGACCGCAGCTGACTACCATGGCACACCAAAACCCTCGTCCCTCGCGCTATCGCGCGGTGCGTTCCCAGCCGGCGTCAGCTGCCCGCATTCATGTCGTCCGTTCATATGTCGTCATTAAGAGGCTCGGTGCCCGCGGAACCAACTCCAGCGACTTAATGACGCACACGGACACTTCGTCTCACCGGAATGCGCTACTTAAAGTGGCAACGCCCAGCTAACCTCCATGCCATAGCGCATCGTCCTCCTACCTGGAACCACATCCGCCATGACCGCAAGCACGAACGCTCTGCAGGAGAGCTTGTCTTCGGGGATGGAGCTCGAGGTCGCCGCCCTCGCTCAAGTCGGCGCACAAGCGGTGGCCACACTAGCGGCTGACGACGGGAGCACTGTTAGCCACGCATCCTACTTCCCGCCGTCCAATGTCCGGCACCGCCGAGGTCCGGGACTCCTCCGAGGATGAGTAGGGCATGGGAGGCGGCAGGGCATGGTATGCCAACTTGCCGGCCCGTCTCCCGTGTTCTACTTTTCCTCGCCGGAGACCGCACCTTCACTTCACGGGTCTTGAACCCCGCCCCCGTACATGAAGATCACAGATGGAGGACGTCGGTCGCCACCGTAGAATAGGTTTAGGGTCAGGTTTCTTTTTATTTTATTTTCCTATAAAAGTTCGAAATGTAATGAAAATCTGTCGTGTTTGCATTAATCTCGGCCGGTGTATATGAACTTTCACAATAATATACATATTGTAGGAGTACTAGCAAGATGCCCGTGTGTTGCACGGAAGATCAAGATCTTGTGGGAGAAAAGGATGAACGAGGGAAAGCCTTATCTGCAAATGTGGAGAGGAGTGCGGGTAAATTGTCATAGTTTCCTTCCTATCAGTTAGATATAGATCGGACGACCTATATTGCAGGATTGGACACATCTTTCTACATCTACGGGAACCTACGACAGGGTTAACGTAAATTGCCTCTCTCTCCTCCCCTGATTTTCATGGTGGTGGGCCCCTCCCTCCCCTCAATCTACAATCAACAGCTCACACATTTCACATTACGTTAATTACGTAACTAGGATTACGTAGGTGTAGCATTACTCGTCCTAAAAACCCAACTAAGCCAACCTCCAAGCATATCGCGCGGGAAAAGACCCGGCCGTGCCGTTTTAGTCGGGATTACCGGATTACTAGTAGTAGTATCGATGGATCGTGCGAAGCAACATATTTTTTTTGGGGGGGCGAAGCACATAGTTTAAAAGGAAGAAATGTGGTACACTCACGGCACTCCTGTCGCGGTCGCATTGCACCCCACACACGTTCGGTCCTGCACACGGCTCACGCAAACAGAACGCGCTTTGGCTTGCCTCTTCACTGACACGTGGGACTACACTTGGAGAAACCGACCATGCGCCAAACTCCCCCCGCCCACCGCGCGAAAATCCTCCCCCCCACACCCAAAAATTCCCCCCAAATCCGATTCAACCGCCCTTCGGCCAACTAGCCAATAATATTCCCCAAACCCCCATCCCCCCCTGTCCCCCTCCACTCCATTCGCTCTGACAAAGCCGCCCTCCGCGCCGCGCCGATACGTCGACGCTGCGGTTCGGCGATCCTCTCGCTCCCAAAGTACGCTCTCCTCGACTGCCGTCCTCTAGCCGCGCCGCCACCTTTGGCTACATTCTTGTGGAGGCGCACGGCGGTCAGCGCCGCCACCGCTGGCGACGTTCGTGTGGAAACACATGGCGGCCAGCTTCTCCCACGGTACGCGCATTTTAGACTGAGGCCCCGTTCATGTCGGTGTAGCGCTGAATGTTAGCTGATAGACGCTGTTAATCTCACTGTTTGCCGAAGTAGTTTACTATCAATATGCTCTGCTTAAGAAGCTTCCTTGCCCTGTTCTGCACTCAATCTGCTTAGCTGAGATGGCATGCCAAGGCCAATTAGTTGCTAAAATATCCTGCCATATATTTATTGTGACATAGATTGCCATGGTCTAGTAGCCAATCTGTTACCTGAAATAGCTATACACCGTTTTATACTCGATCTTTGTTGCTGCGATGGCCTTCGATAGTTTGATGGTTGTGTGCTCGGCCTCATTGACTGCTGAAACAGCCTGCCATAATTTGGCACTCAAATCTGTTTGCTGAATTAGCTTTACATATATTTCGTTACTTAGATTTGCTCGTCCAAATATCTTGCCATAGCTTTAGACATCGACCTAGGTATTTTTTTGTGGACTTCATAAAAAAGCATATATGTTTTTCCTGTAATATCTAGTAGAAGAACTAATTTGTATGTCTAACAGATGGACACGACTTGGATAATTTCTGCTCGAAGATTCTCCGTTGCATATGTCGAGGGGGTTGAAAACTTCATGAACTTTATCAGAGCTGAGTATGGTGGTCCGAAATCAGATGTGCTCTGCCGGTGTAGCAGTTATATGAATTCAGTTACAAGACCCCAGTCAACTGTGCAAAATCATCTAAACTTGTATGGATGTCGGTCACATATACTAAGTGGGTTCATCATGGTGAAGCTATGAACGTCAATGTTATTGACTACGTGGAAGCAGCAGATCACCATCTTGATCTGCCTGATGCTCAGGTGGAAGAGGAGGAGGAGGTTGTGGTGGCGGAGCCAGTGAGTTTGACCAACATTGAAACAATGCTATGAAATGCTCGTGCATTCCGTGAACTTTCACGTGCGGAAGAAAAACGGTGAGCCCGCATGTCGGAACAATGAAACGTTGCTGTCACCCCAGGAAATAAGCTGCCAGTATTCTCAGCTATGGTTACTTTCTTGAGGTGAAGACATCTGAGCGGATGACCAACAAATCATTCGATGCAATGTTGGCTGCTTTCCGCGAATCTTTCCCAGATGCGTCTGAGCTGCCACACACCTACAGTAAAATGAAGAATTTCCTTCGTGCAGTTGGAATTGGATATGATATGATCCATGTTTGTAAGAATAATTGTGTTCTATTCCGGAAGGATTGTGCCAACTTAAGTGAATGCCCGAAATGCAGATCATCAAGATGGAAAGATGGCGATGCTGCGAAGAGGATTCCTCATAATGTTCTGAGACATTTTCCAATTACACCAAGATTGCAGAGGTTGTTTCATGATGCTGAAACAAGAGAGGATGTATTGTGGCATTCTAGGAACCAGGAGTATAGAGATCAGAATGTAATGAGCCATCTATCTCATGGTAGTGAGTGGAAAAGCTTCAATGATAAACACAAAGAGTTTGCTGCTGACCCAAGAAACATTAGACTTGGCTTAGCTTCAGATGGATTTAACCCATTTGGCCACAAGAGCGCCACATATAGCATGTGGCTAGTGCCTGTTATCCCTTACAACATGCCTCCAAATGTTTGCACCAAAGAATCAAACTACATGATGGCCTTGCACATCCCAGGTCCAAAAAGTCCTGGAAAGGATTTTGATTTGTTCATGGAGCCTCTTGTGGAGGAACTTCAACAACTCTGGAAGGGTGTTCTCACTCGGGACCTATATAGCAGCCCACCAGCTGATTTCGTTCTGCGTGCTGTTATAATTTGGTGCATCCATGATTATCCGTCTTTGGGCACTACGTCAGGGCGAACAACACATGGTTACAATGCATGTGTTCGCTGTGACAGGAATCCGCTGTCACTACAAGAAATATGTCAACTAGTGACCTTCTGTCAGTGACCCTGGAAGGAAATGGTCATAGATCTATGAACATTTCAGACCAATTGGTCAAAACTGTTCGGGGGCTCCAAACCCTAAACCTTTGCGACCATTTTGGTCAGAAAGGTCGTAATTTCCTTACATGAAATGGTCATAAAGCAAACAGCGCTAGTCCGCTGCCTTATTTCTAGTTGTTAACGACCAATATAGATGGTCATAGCCTTGTAAATTGTGGTGGGTTGCTCTGACTAGGCGCCACCTCATCAGTTTTGCCTATGTGTCATGTCCATGTGGCAGTTTTTGCCCTAGGTTGTGAAGCAACCTATATTTCTGTCATTCCCAAAATTCCCAAAAAAATATCATAAATTCTTTGGGTCATATCTTAGTCAAATATGTAAAAAACCTTCCTTGCCTAGTTCAAAAATAATTCAACAATATTCATTTTTTTATTCTGTTCAGAACAAGAGTTTGTGAAGGAAGTACCACTTTGGCATGTCCAAATAGTATCCATTTTCTACAGTGCTTTCCTATGCCCAAATAACGATCCTCCACCAAATGCCAGCTCAATCCATTCATTATTTTGAGCCGAGCTTCAACATTCGTATTTATGTCCAGTGTGGTAATTTGCAAAGCAAGTACCACCTAGGCTCCTCCTTTTGAGCTAAAAATTTGTGAAGACAGTCTTCTTAGTAACTAATCATCCTCAGCCAAAACTCACGCCCATTAGCCATGTACATTTCCCATACCGCTAATCAAACACTTGAATTCTAATTCATGTTTGAGCATCGATTGGTCTCCTCGTGACAATCTTATGTTGTAATTTTCCTTCTAGCACCTACCTGAGGAGTGCCCAACCCACTAGACATGCCTAGGCTGCCCAGAACACATGGCAACGCCACGGTCACGCGGTGACCACTCGGCGGGCATGCGAGTTTACACGCTCTAGAGTTGGGGCCCTCGGCCACCGCCCAAACCTCGACGTATCGCCACCAAACCTTGTATTTATTATTAAATAGGTACTTATGTAACTATAAATAATTTTTGGAAAAAATAAATAGTAAACTATGAGGCAGCTGCAGTTCAAATTTGACCCGCTTCCTGCTGAATCGGCGGGAATTTGTCTCTTTCACCAGAGGTGGATCAAAACTTTGACACCCAACCATTTTGTCAATTGTGCATTAAATATGGCCTAGTATTTTAGAAAATTGATTTGGTCCAATTTTGCAACAAATATATGGTAGGTCCTTCACAAAAAAACTCATTTCGGGCACTCAGAATATGGAAAATGTATTTTCCGTGCAAAGAAAATGAAAAATCCCTTAGGCAACATCGTTTTTAATTCCAAGATGCACCCTTGTGCACAATATGAGATCATTTGAACAAACTATGCCAAGAACGTGGCCATAAGATTGATCATTTGCTTGAAAGCCATGAATCTTCACGCATTATAGCTCATTTCTGAGAACACTTTTTTAAAATAGTTGCCGTATTGCAAGTTAGTTATTTTCCTGGGAACTTGGCCACATATAATGACACAATGCGAAGGTTTCCCAATTATTAGATTTTTTTGAATTTTTTATGCCCGTTTCAAAATGCGGTCAAAACGGCGGGAATGACCGTTCCTAGCTAGTGGTTGAATCTTGGAATTTTTTTGGTGTTTCTATGATTAAATAGATACTTATGTTCCTAGAAATGATTTTGGAAAAAATAAAGAGCAAACTAAAAGGCAGCTACAGTTCAAATTTGACCCGCTACCAAATGAATAGACGGAAATTTGTCTTTTTCACGAGAGGTCGATCAAAACTTTTTACACCCAACCATTTGGTCAATTGTGCATTAAATATTTCCTAGTATTTTATAAAAATGATTTGGTCCAATTTTGCAACAATTATTTGGTAGGTCCTTCACAAAAAAACCTCATTTGGGGCAATCGAAAAATGGAAAATGGTTTTTCCGTGCACAGAAAATGAAAACTTCCTTAGGAAACATTTTTTGACATTCCAAGATGCACCCTTTTGCACAATATGAGATCATTTGAACAAACTATGCCAAGAATGTGGCCATAAGATTGATATTTGGCTTGATAGCCATGAATCTTCACGCATGATAGCTCATTTCTGAGAACACTTTTTTAAAAGAATTGCCGTATTACAAGTTTATTATTTTTCCTGGAAACTTGGTCACATATAATGACACAATGCGAAGGTTTTCCAATTTTTTGATTTTTTTGAAGTTTTTATGCCCGTTTCAAAATGCGGTCAAAACGGTGGGCTTGACCGTTCCTAGCTAGTTGCTGAATCTTAGAAAACTTTTGATATTTCTCTGATTAAATGGATACTTATGTACCGAGAAATGATTTTTGGGAAAAATAAAGAGCAAACTATGAGGCAGCTGCAGTCCAAATTTGACCCGCTTACAACTGAATCGACGGAAATTTGTCTTTTTCACCAGAGGTGGATAAAAACTTTTTACACCCAACCATTTGGTAAATTGTGAATTAAATATGGCCTAGTATTTTTAGAAAAATGATTTGGTCCAATTTTGCAATAATTATTTGATAGGTCCTTCACAGAAAAACGTCATTTGGGGCACTCAAAAAAATGGAAAATAGCTCTTTTGTGCAATGAAAGTGAAAACTCCCTTAGGAAACATTGTTTGGAATTCCAAGATGCACCCTTGTGCATAATATGAGATCATTTGAACAAACTATGCCATGAATGTGACCATAAGATTGATCATTTGGCTTGAAAGCCATGAATCTTCACGCATGATAGCTCATTTCTGAGAACAATTTTTTTAAAATAATTATCGTATTACAAGTTTATTATTTTTCCTAGAAACTTGGTCACATATAATGACACAATGCGAAGGTTTCCCAATTTTTTGAATTTTTTTTAATTTTTTATGCCCGTTTCAAAATGCGGTCAAAACGACGGGCATGACCGTTCGTAGATAGTGGTTGAATCTTGGAATTTTTTTGGTGTTTCTCTGGTTAAATAGATACTCATGTACCTAGAAATGATTTTTGGAAAAAATATAGAGCAAACTATGAGGCAGCTGCAGTTCAAATTAGACCCGCTTCCAACTGAATCGGCGGAAATTTGTCTTTTTCACCAGAGGTGGATCAAAACTTTTGACACCCAACTATTTGGTCAATTGTGCATTATGGATGACCTATTATTTTATAAAAATGATTTGGTCCAATATTACAACAAATATATGGTAGGTCCTTCACAAAAAACTCATTTTGGGCACTTGAAAAATCGAAAATGTTTTAAAAAACTCATTTCTCCTAACTCTTTTAAAAGACATTTTCTTATTTCGATTTGTCATTATTCCTGAAAACTAAGGTCAAATTGGATGACACATGAGAAGGTATTCCATTTTTATTTTTATTTTTTAGGTCATAAAATAGCCAATATGATTTAAAACCTTACTTTTAATCGATTACAACCAATTTAGATGGTCAAAATATCGTACTTGTATACTGCGTTCTGATTGGTCTAGGAGCATCTCACGCGGATCGTGCCTAATCACCGTCGGATGCTCCTGAATCCAACGGCCCGCCTGTCTCACCCACGCACCCAACCCACAACACGCACTCCTCTCTTGCGAACCCCACCCAACCCCTCGTGCCCTCCTCTCTTTCTCTCTTGAACCCTAGCGCTCCACTCCTCCCTGGCCGCCGCCACCTCCGGCGCCCTCTGTCTGGCGAGATCCCCTCCAACCCACGACTCCACGACCCCTCCTCCTCTCTGGATCGATCACCCCCAACCCACGACTCCTCCTCCTCTCTAGATCGATCCGCAACTGCTTCCAACCTAGCCACCGCCGCAGACCTCCCCCAATCCCGGCCTCCTACACGCCGAGCCGAGACGTACCCCTTCCTGCTCGATGGCTAACCCCTCCATGGCGGCCGGCGGTGGGGTGCCGTTGGCGGAGGGGGTCTGCGGCGTCGGGGCCCAGATCCGCAACCGCTTCTGCGTGGCGCCCGTCGACCGCGTGGCTGCGGCCTTGGCGACGCGATGGCAGCATTGGCCCTGGCAGCGTCGGCGGTGGCGAGCAGTCCCTGAGAAACCGCGAGATCCTCGACACCGTGGGCACCACCATGGCGGCTCTCTCACTCGCCGGCTCCTCCTTCATCATGCTCTGCTACCTCCTCTTCCGCGAGCTCCGCAAGTTCTCGTTCAAGCTCGTCAATTTCCTCGCTGTTGCGGTGAGAGCATCGGATCTGGGAGCTTTGCTTTCTATTTTATAGGTTTTGGGATGCTGATTGCGTGATTTGGAATGCTCGCGGCTTGGAATTTAGGGCTGGTGGCGTGATCTGCGAGCAGTGGTTTGATAGTTTGGTCCGTAATTGAGCGATTTTGATGCCTGGTTTCGTTAGTTTGCACATAATGGTTTACCTTTAGTGCATACGAGCTGAAGTAGATGTGGAGAATTCGGTGCAGGAAGTAGTCAGGACTGGGATCTTCAGAAATGTTCATCGAATTTTGACACGTGATGCTTATTTCTGCCAGTTGGGGCCAGTATAGAGTCATTTTCCTGATAGTTTCGTAGCTGCAGCAGCTTTGGCACGATGCTAAGCATGTCTTACACTATGGTTTGCTTCAATTATTGATCAACTTAACACTTGTTTCATTTTGTTGTTGAATTTGCAAGTTGCAACCAGTGAGATGATGATCATACACCTCCTTTTGGTTGAGGTGCTCCCAGACATTGTTTCTAGGTCCTCCTCCACCTAAAAATTTGTTTGAATCGTAGGAAATGTTTGTGTGGAGAACTAATAGCACTTCATTAGAATGTAGAGAACTTTGAAATGTCCAGAATATTTTAACATTACAGATCACTAAAACGGATAGCTTTGCTTGCTCCTAAACATAAGCTTTTCATGATTAAGATCAGTACTTAATGTACAGCTCAATTTTGAGCAAATGTGATGTTTATTCTCTGAAGTTGATTCTCATGTGAGCAAATGTGTGAGGAAATTAGAATGTTCAACTTAAATTTTTCATGATTAAGATCAGTACTTAATGTACAGTTCAACATCAGTGGCTGGATTGTAGTTGTTTGAATCAGGAAAAAGATAGTGTGGAAATGGTCCATTTATCCTTGATTGCATTGTGTTTTCTTTTCTAGAATTAGTGTACTTTACTTACATGTTTATATGTTGTTTGGATGCATGAGAGGAAGTGTACTGGATCCTTATTGCGTCGCTAAGCCTGGCATATCAGTTTGCAAGTCATGGGGTTGCAACGGCATACAGATGCTGCATTGCGTTGTGTGGATAGCTCTCTTAGACTTGTATGGAGCTGTACTTGGTGGCGGTGCCCTGTGTTTCAATGCTTCGTTCCCCGTGTTGTTCCCCGTGTTCTTGGCTTCTACGGGCTCTAATCGTTGCATTGGTGGTTCTTGCTGCAGGTTGGCGGCCAGCGGCAGGATGAAGGCCAAGGCAGGCTCCCGCACCGGCGACACCCATGCTGCTGGCGGCAAGATGATGGCCAAGGCAGGCTCCCGCACCGGCGACTCCCTTGCTGCTGGCGGCAGGATGAAGGCCAAGGTCAGTGCCCCGACCCGGCCCTTCCCTCGCTCCTCGTCTCCCCAGTATCATCTCGTTTCGTTTCCCGTGGTGGTTCTACTTGGGTTCTCCTGCTGCTGTTGTCTTGCATCGGCTTCTGATCCAGTTTGGTCTGCTGATGCTATTTCTGTGGCGGTGGCTGTAGATTGGGTGTTTGGGTGCAACTGCTGTAGATTGGGTGTATAGGAGGCTGACCTACTGCTCTTCTTAGTACCATGGCTGCTGTAGGTTGGTTTTCTCTGCAGTACATACTATCTTGGTTTAGTTTAGGGGCAAATAGAGATGTTTCTGTTGGACTGTGTTATGTGATAGATAGGTCACTGTCCCATTACATACTATCATGTAAACATCCTGTTTTCCTTAAATGTTGTTATTGATAAGTCACTGTCCCATGACATACTACTCTATTTGAGCAGGAATAGGTGGTGCCAGTGGTGCTGGATGCGGCATGAGTGGTTTAGGTGAGTTTTTTGGTCCCTCCCCTTTCTTGCCTATGTGGTCTGCGATACCACTATCGTCGAGGCATGGCTGGCTTTTGTTACGCTGTTATTTAAACGCGTTGAAATTGTTGTAACATCCAAGTAGTTCTCTTGAACTTTCAGTCTTTATGGACAGATAAAGTAAAACATTAAAGGGACCAATGTCATTATAACTTAGTTCCTGTATTTGCAGCCATGACTTGGTTTCAACCTATTGTTTGCTAGCAGAAAATATGTGGCTTATTTTTTATCTTATCTTGCATTAAGCTACCTTGTCTGTATTGAACTCTGTAATTCCGGCAGCGACCACCACATCTGGTGAGAGAGACACTCTCTCTGCTGTTTTTTCTGTTTATTGTTTGTAGGGAATGACTTTCAATGTCTTGGTAGGTAACTGGTATCATGTCCATGTTGTTTTTGGCTAGATGGTAATGGTTATCAAAATATGTACACATGAGTGTATCATGTAACAAATGACAGGGTCACCAGAATATAGACACAGTAAATCCATTGTTCTGTTTTATCATTATGCTTCATATGTTAACGTGTTGTAGTCAAGTTTTGGAAGTTTTTCTATGCCATGCTTAGTGCCTGCTGAACTGAGGCATTTGGGCATTTATGTATAATTTTTATTCTCTTGAATGGATATATTTTATTGGCAATGATTTAACTTCCACTAATAATTTATGTAGAACAAGATCTAATGTCGTCGAGGTTGCTGCTACTCTAACAGAAGATCAGAAGAAGCCTGGAGATGTGCACCATAGTTTTAGTTGATGGTGCTTGTGTATTTGTTTTTTATTGTATATGTACAGTTGTTGGATCGTGCAGACATGTAAGTGCTGTTGTGAGTTTGTGGATTTGATCATTTAATTGAGAGAATTATTGATTGTTTGCTTTTGAAATGTGTAAAATGAAATATGTGAATGAAAAAGATGAATGTTCTACTGGATCGAATAGTATTTGGGCTTTAAAAAGGCTATGGCCCAAACAATAGTGGACTGGAATATTTTGCATTTATGAAAACATGTAAAAAGGCTTAATGAAATGGACTGCGAAATGGAATGAAATAAAAAGGCCGAATTGCTGGGCCAACCCATGTAGCTAGCAAAAATTAATAGGAAAAATAAATATTAAATAGGCCGAATTAATGGGCTTGGCCCATATAAACACCGAATTGGACCGGGCTGATTCTTGTGCCACATCAGATTGCCACGTCGGATGCCTACGTGGCATGGGGAGGCTGCTAGTGACCAAAATGAAACAGTAGGCATATTTTGGTCGTAAACGTCCACGACCTTCTCACAGAGAAGGTCATTAATTTCAGTTTACGACCGCCAGCTTTTGACCTTCTGTTTTTGGTCACAAAAAGGTCGCAAATGAAAAACAATGACCTTTCAGTGACCAATAGTCAAGGTCACAATTTGACATATTTCTTGTAGTGTGTCATACGCAATACTTAGCAAGATATGTTACATTGGGCACCGCCGTTTCCTTGCCAAGGACAAGCTGCATCCTAGAAAATACCAAAGACATGTGTTCAATGCAAAGCATGAAAACCATGATGCGCCAAAGAGGCTCACCACCGATGAGTTGCAAGTGGAATTAGAGAAGGTTAGGCATATTACACCAGGAAACCATCCTGGTAATGGTAGCGGGAAAAGGAAGCGTGGCAGGGTAGAAGAGAGATTATTGTTTACCCGCAGGTCCACTTTGTGGGACTTGGAGTATTGGAAAGATTTGGATCTGCGGCATAATCTTGATGTGATGCACATCGAGAAAAATATATGTGACAGCATTATCGGCACACTTCTTAATATTGAAGGCAAGACGAAAGATACCTCAATCTCTAGGATTGATTTGACACACCTGGGTATCAGAAAGGATTTACAGGTGCAAGATGAAGGTAAACCACGGGATATGGCACCAGCTGTGTACGTCTTGGACAAGGTAAAAAGAAAAGAATTCTGCGAGGTCCTGTCACCTGTGAGATTCCCACATGGATTTGCTTCCAACCCTGAAAGGAGAGTCAGTGCAGATGGAAACAAGGTACAAGGGTTGAAAACTCATGACTGCCATGTCCTACTTCAAAGGGTTTTACCTGTTATCCTTAGAGGATTGGGCTGCCCTGACTTATACAGAGCAGTTGCAGAGTTGGGACAATTCTTCAGGGAACTCTGCAGTAGGAATATCAGGATAGATGCTTTGGAGCGTCTTAGAGACAAGATACCAACTATCCTATGCGACCTTGAGAAGATATATCCTCTAGCCTTCTTTGATGTGATGGTGCATTTGGCTGTTCATCTACCTGATGAGGCACTACTTAGAGGTCCAGTACATATGGCTGGATGTACCCTATTGAAAGGCGGCTAGGCACTTTCAAGGGCTATGTTAGGAACAGAGCTAGACCCGAGGGTTCCATTGCAGAGGGCTACATTGCTACAGAAGTGTTGACATTGTACTCAAAATACATTAAAACATCTGATCAGCTTAGCAAAGAGGTGGGTGAAGACAATCCCAGGCTCAATGTTTTCGATTATTCTGTTTGAGTTACAGGGAAGAGTCGACAAGAGGACAAACCTAAAGATTTGGACAAAATGGTTTGGTATGTGTTGAATAACTGTCCTGAGATACTACCTTATATCAAGTAAGTGCAGTACTGCAGCTTATACATCGTAATCTACTAAACTTGTAGCACATTCTTATATATTTAGATGTTTGACGCGATCACTATGTTGTGCAGCATCTACAAAGAGGAGTTACTGCCACAAAATCCAAGAAACATTGACAAACTGGTTATGGCAGGATTTACGAAATGGTTCAAGAACCATGTAAGCATTTGAAGTGCACTGTCAGTTTTTTTAATATATTGAGTACATAATATGATCAGCTTGTCTATTTTCTAACCATAGGTTAAGAAGATGCGGGAGGATGGGAAGGTAGTTGGTGATGCCCTTTACTCACTAGCAATGGGTCCTGATACTCGGGTAAGACATTATGAATCTTGCGTTGTTGGAGATGTGCGCTACAACACCCTTGCATGAGACAAAGGCAGGAAGACACAAAACAGTGTCATCATGAGCACGGATACGTATGACAAAGAGATAACTGAATTGTATGCTAACATAAGAGACATTATTCAGTTGCAGTGTATCTCCAGTTTCGAGGAACATCGGTGTGTGGTTCTGTTGTGCTGTCGTTGGTATAACCTATTTTCTAGGATCGCAAAACCCAGAGCTGATGATTATTTCAAATCCATCAATGTCAAGGCGGCGTACTAGACCAACGAGCCTTTTATTTTGGCAAATCAAGCAACACAGATATTTTTTCTTGGAAGACACATTTGCACGTAGCGATGACTGGAGAGTATTGCAAAGGTTTGAGCAGAGGAATTCGTTTAATGAAGTTGCACAACAAGATGATGCTTACATTGCTCCTGATGTACAAGATAACACAGATGTTCCTAATATCTTTGAGAACCATCAGGTCAATGACGCTGGCGAAAAGATTGTCTGTCGTGCTGTGGACATACAAGAGTTGATCAAGAAGAAGCCAATGTTCGAGGACGTTGAGGACGAAGAAGAAGATGACACCATGGGGAATTACGATTCAGACTGATACACATTTCGAAGATGTTGACGGTGCTGCTGCAGATGATGATTACATTGCTTTTGTCATATTTTCCTGTCAGAAGACGGTTTTTTATCTACTATGTGAAATTGTGTTTGCTATGACAACTGAAACCTGATGAACATGTTGGTTAGTACTTTGCTGTGAGAACATCACTTGTTATGTATGCAGATTTGTGTTTGGTGATTGTATGACAACTAAAACATGATGACATTGTTGTTTAGTTGTACTCATATTTGGCTGTGAAACTTGAATTTGATGACATAGTTTGCTATTGGACTGCAATTTGCTCGATGTCTTCGAATGAGAACAAAGCTGACCCGACAGGGCTTCTGCTATTTATTTATTTATATGAGAAAAAGGGAATACCCCCTGATTTCCGTTAATAGAAATCATTAGATGTTCACAACACTATGCCCAGCCTGCTACACAGGTTTCATTCATTACTAGTTTCAGCAAAGTGCTCATGTCGTAGCCACTGAATACATCACGAGTGCTACATACACTGTAAATAAAGAGACAATCATCCTACATAGCACCTCGATTTTGCCCATTATCTTCACAAGCTCTTTCATCTCCTCATTGCTGTCAAGGTCGTTCAGCAGCTGTTGCTTGGCCATGATCAGAGGAAATACATCTTTAACCTTCTGCTCTGCATCTTCCTCTTCTCCCGTTCCTTCAGTTACTTGTCCAACACCCCAACCTGCTGGTATTGGGATTCCTCGTCTAACCAAATAATCAGCGTTGTTGTGTTCCCCCACATAAGCAACTTCCTAGAAATACAAATCACACGAATCTTCCCTTTTCTGCACGAATCAAATTGGTAGATCATCAACCAAACTATTAAAAAAATCAGCAACTGAAAGGAGCAGAACAACACTTAAACATACTATTACCCCATGATTCGGGCATTTGTAGAAGACTCGGCCAGGGTTGCGGATTGTGGTTGAGACACAACGGATGACTCTGCGTGATTTGTAGCAGTGGCACCACACCAACGGCAGCAGGTTGCGATGAGAAATTGGCTGCGGTGCGCGTGCCGGCAAGGCTGTGATGAGACCCACAGGCGATGGTACGGGTTTCGACTTGGCACATATCTGGTTGTTGCCTGCTGAAGAGCAGGTGGACGAGCAGCCAGCGGACATGGTTGCTGCGGCCAGAGCTTCTGATGCTAGGAAGAGTAAGTAGAGAAGAGGAGAAGCGAACGTTGGATATGTCAGTTTCATTACTTGCAGAGTAGCATCGCACCATATATAGTCATAGTCTAGGTTTGGATTCGAACCAGCTATAGGAGCACGTCTTTCTTTTTTCTAAAACTCGGCAACATCTCATTACTGGTACAGTAGCTTATTCTGTCCGCCTTTACAAGTCTTTGATTTTCTTTCCCTTTTTTTGCGAGGAAGGAAGGAGGACAAAATTGAGAGTTCCTGGGACTCGAACCCAAGACCTCTCGGTTGAAAACCAAGGGTGCTAGTCACTTATGTGGCGAACGTTCCCTATGAGGAGGACGGTAGACTAACGCATTTTCCTCGCAGTTTTCTTCCTATAAAAAAGTATGCTACTTGGTGTCCGCTTAATCAACAAACGATTGTGCCAACCTTGACCATTGCATTGACATTCAACGTCTGTCACGTTTCTTCAGTCTCTTCTTCCTCGAGCTGCCAAAGCCAAACCAGCGCCGGCGGGACCGCCTGCTCCCGCCTCCCACGGCTGGGTGTGATCTGCCCGGGCTCCTGTTCGTTCCCACCCGAGGCCTCACCATCATCCACCGCCTTGGTTTGCTCGCCGCGGCGCCTCCCTCCGGTGTTGTCAACATGGTCAACAACCGAGAGGAATAAGGAGATGACTATACATGGTGAGGATGACAGTAGGGACCCAGCCGCACGCGCAGTAATTTTGTTTTTCCGGGATGGAGAAGGGTATCAACTGGGTTGTGTGGGACCCGTGGCCCATCTAGCCCAGGCTTTTATTTCATATGTTTAGCACATGACCAGCCTAGTTTATTTTTTTCTTTCTGAAAATTGCTAGCCAGCTATTTTGTTTTTTGCAGAATAACCAATGTAGGCCCACTTGCTTTTCTACGCCCTGCTGAGCCGGAAACCTTTCAAGACGAGGAGGGATGCATTTTTCCCAGAAAATGGGCTATAAGTAATAAGAAATGGGCTATAATTAATAATAAATGGGCTGTAAAATGAAAAAATACAGCAACAGACAATTAGTTCCAAAATAATGTTTTCTTTCTGATTTTGATATTTTAAATTTCATTGTTTCTGTGTGGGTAAAATTTCATTGAATTTAAATTAAGGTATATTTAGATTTAAAATTAATTTGAATCTGGCTAGAAATTTCGGGCTGTATGCTATTTGGGACAGATTTGGAGGCTGACTTGTGGGTCTACTAGGTTGACGTGTACTTTGGCTTTGTCAACTTAGTCCACAAATGATTCTAGTAGCAGTGACCGTTGGATGTTAATCCAACGGCTGTGCTGCTGCTTCAATATCTGATCTTCTTGCTCCAGCCGCCCAAACCAGCTCCGGTGGGACTGCCTGCTCCTGCCTCCCGTGGCCGGCTGTGTTGCCGCACAGGCCGCACCGCCCCACCCTACTTCATTGCTGGCCAGGCCATTCCTCTACTCACCCACACCTCCTGTTATTTTCCGGCGATGGCAGCCAGACCAGTAAACCCTCATACTCCCCACCGCGTGGCCAACCATTGCTGAGTCTTCCCCGGCTCCGTGTCATTCCCTTCCTAGGCCTGGCGTTGTCCACCGCCATGGTGCTCTCGGCGCGGCCTTGTCAACTTGGTCAACGAAGACATCCATCGGTCGTGGACTGTACGTGCAAAATAATGATTCCTCCACCTGACAGCTGGGACCCACCAGAAGGGCCTCTGTATTTCGCGAAAAAAACATTCCCCCCGCTGACATATTGGACCCACCAGCTATATCTTCACACGCAAGGAAGTGCCTCCTTATTACGCACAAAAAATGAATACCCCCTGCTAGATGGGACCCACCATAGTGGGAGGATGACTTGTGGGCCAACAAAGTTGACGGGGATGGAGGGCTTTGTCAACTTAGTCAATATGAACGATTCTAGCTCCAATTACCGTATGATGTCCATCCAACGACCGTAGTGCTTCTTCAACCTCTGGTCTTCTTACTCCAGCCGCCCAAAGCAGCGCCGGTCGTGCCGCATGCTCCTGCCTCCCATGGCCGGCTGGGCTGCCGCGGAGGCCTCACTGCCCCCTACTATTCCCACCGCTGGCCAGGCCCTGCGGCGACGGCAGCCTCACACCGCAGCCAAACCAGCGAACCCTCGTACTCCTCTCCGCGCGGGCTTCCACTGTCGTGTCTTCCCCGGCTCCGCATCGTCCCCTTCCTAGGCCTCGCCGTCGTCCACCGCCGTGGTGCTCTACGCGCGGCGTGGTCAACGTGGTCAAGGAACGACTTCCATCGGAAGAGTATTGTACGTGGAGAGGCTGACAGCTGGGTCCACGGCCACAGCCCAGTTTTTTTTGTGATTTGCCAAGTAAGTCGCTTTGTCAGGCCTGTTGGGCTGCAAATCTTTCAAGACAAGGAGAGCTTTCATTCGGCTGGCCGAGAAAATGGCCCATCAGTAATGAGAAATGGGATGTACATTTTTAAAACACATCAAACCGGCAATTAGTTTCAAATATCTTTTTTTCATTCCAAGATTTTAAAGTACATTAATTTTTATGCGTGGAGAATTTGTTGGATTTTATATTGATATACATTTATTTTTAAAATCAGTTTGAATGTGAGTCGAAATTTCGGGATTAAAAACAGTTCGGACCGCACCGAAATATGCAAAATTTTGTATAATTTTTTAACCGTGGCCACAATTTGGGCTGTAGTGCTAACAAAAAGAATATGGGCTCCAAAAAAAACCTTAAGAATTAGCAAATGGGATGAAAATTATTAGAAATAATGGCAGATGGGTTGTATGCTGTTTTCCACAGATTTGAGGCTTTCCTAAAAAAAGGTTGACGCACAAGCAGTGACTGTTGGATGTCCATCCAACGGCCGTCGTGCTTCTTCAATCTCCGCTCTTCCTGCTCCAGCCGCCCAAACAAGCGACGGCGGGACTGCCTGCTCCCTCCCCGCAGCCGGTTGTGCTGTCGCGCAGGCCTCACCGCCCCACCGTACTCCCATCGCTGCCCTAGCCATCCCTCTACTCCCCACACCTACTGTTATTCTCCAGCGACGGCAGACGAACCAGTAAACCCTCGTACAGTCATACTCCCCTCCGCGTGGGAAACAACTACTGAGTCTTCCCTACCTCCGTATCGTTCCCTTCCTAGGCCTCGCCGTCGTCCACCGCCCTGCTGCTCTCGGCGCGGCCTGGCCAACGTGGTCAATGACCGACATGCATATGAAGTGGACTGTACGTGGAGAGGCCGACAGCTGGGTCCACGGCCGCACGCAAGGAAATGCCTCCTTATTAGGGGCAAAGTAATGATTCCTCCACCTGACATCAGGGACCCACCGAAAGGGCCTCTGTATTTCGCGAAAAAAACATTACCGCCGCTGACAGCTCGGGCCCACTAGCTATATCTTCGCACGCAAGGAAGTGCCTCCTTATTACGCACAAAAAAATGAATACTCCCCCTGTTAGCTGGGTCCTAGTATAGTGGCAGGCTGACTTGTGGGCCTACTAAGTTGACGGGGATGGATGGCTTTGTCAACTAAGTCAATATGCACGATTCTAGCTCCAGTGACCGTACGATGTCCATCCAACGGCCGTAGTGCTTCTTCAACCTCTGGTCTTCTTGCTCCAGCCACCCAAACCAGCGCTGGTCGTGCCTCGTGCTCCTACCTCTCGTGGCTGGCTGCGATGCGGCGGAGGCCTCACCGCCCCCTACTACTCCCACCGCTGGCCAGGCCATTCCTCTACTCACCCACACCCCCTATTACTCTGCGGCGACGGCAGCCTCACACCGCAGCGAACCAGTGCCCTCGTACTCCTCTACGCGTGGGCATCCACTGCCGCATCTTCCCCGGCTCCGCGTCGTCCCCATCCTAGGCCTCGCCGTCGTCCACCGCCCTGGTGCTCTCGGCGCGGCGTGGTCAACATGGTGAAGGAACGGCTTCCATAAGACGTGGACTATACGTGGAGACGCTAACAGTTGGGTCCACGGCCGCAGCAAGGAAGTGCCTCCTTATTACGTGCAAAATAATTATTCCTCCACCTGACAGCGGGGACCCACCGGACAGGCCACCGTATTTCGCCCCCTGACTGCTGGGACCCACCAGCCACATCTTTGCACACAAGGAAGTGCCTAACAGTCAGGACCCACCTGGTCAAACCATACGTAGCGTTGTCATTCTGGTCGCAAACGTGTACGTACATATATACTGGTCGATGTAGAGGCGCGCACGTGTCGTAGTAGAGGCGCGCACGTAGCATGTACACGTACGTACGGCGGCCAGGGTGCAAGAAAGAAAATACGGCCACGTATGTGTACATACGGGCGGGGTCTCGAACGCCTACTCACGCATACGTACGGCCAGGGCTCGTGTACATGGCTGGGTCAGAACGGAGAAACAGCATCGTCGTCGTGTTCATGGGGAGGCAATGGAATGTGTCGTGTTCATGGGGAGGCAACGGAATGCGTCGTGTTCATGGGGAGGCAACGGAACGCGTGGGAGCCAACCGGCTGGGTCGGAACGAAATGCGTGGTCATGTTCATCGGGAGGGCTTGGACGGAACAGGCGATGGAAACGAGGCCTGGCGTACCGCAAAACGGAGGAAACGGCCTTGTGTTCGACTGGCCACATTTGAAACAGGATTCTGTTCATCGGGAGGGGTCTGGCGTACCGCAAAATGGAGGAAACGGACCTCCTACGGTCGAAACGGGGGTCCTGTTGATCGAGAGGGGTGTGGCGTACCGCAAAACGGACAAAATGGACTTGTGTTAGAGCGCTACGGTCAAAATGGGGGTCCTGTTCATCGGGAGGGGTGTGGCGTACCGCAAAACGGGACTCTACGGGATACTGTTCATCTCCACCGTCGACCCCCTCAAGCCTCCACGCGCTACTGTTCATCCACTGTTGACCTCCTCCAGCCTCCACCTGCGACTGTTCATCCACGGGCTCCTGTTCATCCAGCCTCCTCCACGCGCTACTCCACCGGCTAATGTTCAACCAGCCCTCTCCACGGGCTCCTGTTCAACCACCCCTCCACGGTCTACTGTTCATCCTGCCCTCCACCGTCTACTATTCATCCTGCCCTCCACAGGGTGGTCCTGTTCATCCAGCTCTCCACGGGGTCCTGTTCATCCAGCCCCAACCGGCTCGATCGCTCGGGGTCCTGTTCATCCAGAGGCAACACCACGGGGTCCTGTTCATCCACCCCCACCGGGAACTGTTCATCCACCCCCCCCCCCCCCCCGCAACGCTCACTGTTCATCTAGAGGCAGCATTGATCGGCTTCAGTTAGCAGCAGTAGCGAAGGAATCGCTCGATCGGGTTCAGTTAACAGCCATCGATCGATCGCTCCAGTTCAGTAACGCGTAGCCTGCAGTGGAATCGATCGGGTTCAGTTAGAGCCCAACGCCTCGCTCGGGTTCAGTTAGAGCCAACGCCTCGCACACACGCGCGTACGTGTATGAGAGAAACACGCATCGCTCGGCCCCCGACCTCCCACCGTAACCGGGAACTCCCCGAAATTTTCCTCGCCCTCGCTTCTACCACAGTTTTTTCCGTCATGGACGGCCCAAAGAATGTCATGCAGCTGCGTCTCCTGCCCGCCTAGGACGAAAAGCCCATTTACTGTCATGATTTTTTGTCATAGAAGTAGGAGCCCACAACATCTATGATGATACCGGGTTTTGTCACAATTATCGTCATAGAAGTGTCATGTATGACAGAAAAAAATTTCGTTCGCCCCAAAATGTCACGGATGTGCCTTTTTTGTAGTGAATCCCCTTCCAGGCAACTGTGATCACCGGCTTTCCAACACTCATCCAATGCTGCAACATTTGAGTTCTGCAGAACGGGCCAAATATGCCCCTCAACTCGCCAAGCTCCGGGCCTTTATGGCCAACGGTTTAACAGGCGTTGATTTTGTGCGTTGCTGGATATCCTGGAGGGTCTTTCCACTAAGCCACCACCTCGGTTTAATGTGTGAGTATACCGGTGAAGTTGAAGACTCCCAACGCCACATCAACATTCAGATAACTGATGAAGAGGTCACTGAAGGCGTTAAGAAAATTTTGAATGAACCGGAATCAGTCTGTCGCCAAACTGGCTTGAACCCCTTCTACACTCAAAATAAACCGCCTGTTGTAAGCACTATGCTTCCTTTTTACCTTTGATATCTTTTAAAATTTTCAACTAGTGAACTTTCCTCTGTTTGTGTATGAACAGGGTGATGATCCCTTCTAGAAGCGCAAGTCCACAGATAAAGCGGCCAAACCATCCCGTACCAAAACCAAGCCGTCAAGCGTACCTCAAAGCGGAAAACGGCTGACCGGATCAGCATGGAACTTGATGAAGATGCATATGATCCGGAAGTTGAGGTAGAACTTGACTCACTTGGCTCCCTTTTCATGCACCTCATTAACAATGATCTTTATCAGGAGGACGTAGAAGGCAGCCAGGCTAATGATGTAGAGGTAATTACCCTTTCCTCTGGTTCAGACTCTATGCCAACACAAAAAACCCGTCAAGCAGTCCAGAAAGTAAGCTTTTCTCATCCTCTTGCTTACTTGGATCCAACATTTATTTTGAAGACGCAGCAGCATGAAGCTCGTCGGACAACCCGACACAGTGGTCAACAGGTCACTTTGCCCAGTTTACCTGATACCCCGGTTCGAAAGCACCGGTCTAAGGTCTCTCCCACTTCTGACAATTCTTATCCCAAGGCGGGTTATTTCAGAAAACCTCTTAATCTGTCCGATTCAAATTATCAGGTGACACCTCCCTCATCTTCTGGCGAGTCAACAGCAACCCAACTTCCTCCTCTTAAAACTGTAGCTGGGTAAGCTTTCAAACCTTTTCTTCAAATGCGTTGCAAATCTTGAATAAGATGCTAAACCTCTTTTAATTTTGTTTGCAGGGCCCAAGCCAAACCCAGCAAGAAAGCTCGGGTCAACAATCCGTCAGAAGACCAGGCGGTTTTGGAAGAAGAGCAAATAGGTGAACCGGACCAAACTCGTGAGCCGGAGGGTCCTCATCCTGAAGCTACCTTTGATGAACCACCCCTTCAAGACCGGAATATTTATGAACAACCAGAAGCTGATCCTGCTGTGCCTGACACTGAACCGGCAGCTCCAAACCTGGCTAGTCCGGTGAGAGGTACTGATATTCCGTCATCACCCGCAAAAACCACTGAAGGCCAAGGAGATGATGTTATCATTACTGGCATGGGCCACAACTCTCCTGGCCATCCTGTAACCTTGGCTCAACATAGTGCCAAAGAAGAGCGTGCTGCTAGGGAAAAGGGTAAATGGAGCACTGACTTATCAAGCTATGCCCATCTCAGTGCTGAAGAACTTCACTCTGGTTTCTTAAACCATCTGCACTCAAACCGTGACTATGAAGCCGGTTTGGTGAACTTGATGAAGGAACGCTATGAGGTATTTTCATCTCCCTTTACTTCTTGATTCCAAAGCTGAAACGCTAGCCCAAGTAACCCCATGGGCCAATTTATGATGTTAATCTTAAACCGGGTCTTTGTAACACTTTAATCCTCTTCTACTAACCCTCAAAATGTCAGGTACTTAGTGAAAACCAAAACCGATACTTTACCAATGTAATTATATAGCTTTCCTAAGTGTAGCCCCCAAAGGCCGGTTTAGTTTTGCGAGGTAATCCGGGTCTTTAATCCACGCGTCCGTTTTGAACAGATGTACATTAGCCCCCAAGTGTCAAGGATAATGCTTCCATTGTTCTGGAGACTTATAAAAGATGTAGTGAATGAGAGTAAATAGGCATTAGCCCCCAAGTACGAAGTGCATAACTTGTTATACGCTTTGTACTTTGAAAATACATATCCTGTTGTTGACATATATTCACTGTTACAGGCTGAGCTAAGCAATAGAGATGCCCGAACCGCTGATTTGCAAGAGAACGTGAAGTCCCAACAAGCAGAGGCTGTTCAAGCCAAGGAGGAGCTGACCAAAGCCCTAAAAGCTATGGAAAAGCTAAAGGAGTCTTTTAACAAAGAACGTGCTGACTGGGCGGAAACCGAGAAGGCCAGTTTAACCAAAAGAGCTGAGGATGCCGAAGTAGCCCTGAAGCCAGTTGTAGGTGAACTAACTGGTTTGAAGCGGCAAATGAACGCCATGACGTCCGCTGTTTTTGGTAAGTATCTCCTTATGAAGTTTGTCCAACTCATGAGATCATATCATTTACCAGTTTGCTGGGTTTAAACCGTGACAGGCACTCGTATTGCTCATCTGGGTACGGATATGCGGATGAAGCTTAAAGAGGCTTATACCTTGATTGAGCAGCTGTACTCTGGATCCCAGCATGCTATTTGCACTGCGGCTTACAATAAGCCGGCGCCATCACTGATAAAAGAAACTCTTGAGAAGTTGGTCATGTTACCAGCCCGGATTACCGAACTAAAGAAGGCAGCCGCAAGAGCAGGAGCATTAACCGCGCTAATCCGGGCCAAGGCATGGATTCCGGACCATGAAGTGGATGACATTATAAAAGGATATCCTGGTGTGAAGGAGGATGGTTCAAACTTCAACAATGATGATCTCCGAAGGCTGACAAAGGAGATGCAGCCAATAGCCAGCAAACTGGCAGAAGATACAGATTTATCTCATTTCCAGCCGGCTTACGACACTGAAGGGAAGAGGCAGCCTGCCGAAATCCAGGAAGTCGAAGAACTTGTGCCTCCAATCCGTAAGCATACTTACGCTCCTGACATTAACCCCTGCAGCCTTATCCATGAAGAAGCCGTGTTTCAAGCTTTAACTGGAATCGATTGGTCAACGGTTGATTTCCAGCGTCTGGGGAGGGATGAAGAAGAAGTGATTGCACCAAATGACCCTCAATTATCAAACCGTCCAGACGAAGCATCTTAAACCGGCAGCCGGTTTACCAACTATTTAGCACCAATGCTTAAAAACAATTATTCAATTGGAGCCGTTTTGAAGCTTCTTGTAATAGGATAGCAAAAACTCCTTTATCTGTCATGCCATCGAGCGTGTTTTGTGGTGCTTTGATATTGTGAAAACTTGCTCCACTGTTTGGGATCTATTTATTCATAGCCCATGATGATTTGTGTTCCTAGATACAAGAACTTGAAAATATCCTAGTGGTTTACCACTGGACGGGTCATGATGCCCAAAAATATACAATACTTAGATGGATAATCGAAGTTTGTATAAAAATAATATTTGCAGCATACCTCGTTGGCTGACCAACTGCTTGTATGGTAAAGGTGTAAACACCAATCCGGAGTATTGATAACTCTGTCCTTAATTTGCCGGATTATGATAATAAACGTACCGGGATATAATAAACACCGGGTTTTCCTTATAACACTGGCGACTTGTTAGTCAAACCAGACCGGGTTAATGAATGCCGGATTATGAATGACCATGTACTGACAACTTGTAGTTGAAAGCCAAGCCGGGTCAAGGATGCCGGTTTATCAAAAGATATTGTGAACCTCAACAAAGGCGAAAAACTTGGCAAATAGAACTCAAAAAGAAGGTGCGAGGCTTTTTATGAGCTGCCAGGCTCCAAATCAAGGCTTTTCATGGGCTGCCAGGCCACTGAGTTAAACCATTTAACAAAGCCTTTTAAGATGGGCCTCCAATTAACTAATCGTCGTTTTAACTTTGACAAGTTTAGGGTCTGTATAAGATTCACTTGTCAAACGTTCGGCGGGTCATACCAGGATTACCTGGACAGGAGTGGCTTACTTGATGAAGGCAGGTTAACCCGGGGTTTTAGGTGAATACACGAGGCTTCCAAGCCGTGGCTTGATAGCCAATTACAAGGGTCCTTTCAAACTCTTTGTTGCTTTGCACAAAGAGCCCCGAAGTAACTTTTTGAGCTGTGCTCAGTGGGTGCCCATGTTTGAGTTTGTGCTTTTTGCAACACTCTCTTTGGCCCCACATAATTTCCTTTGTGGCTTAACTCCCATCAAGAGGTGTAGCTATGGTGTGATAACAACCAAGCCCCCTAGTGATATCCCTTTGTGGCGTTAAACCGATCAAGCGGTGTAGCTATGGTGTGACAACAACCAAGCCCCCTAGTGATATCCCTTTGTGGTTTCAAACTGATCAAGAGGTGTAGCTATGGTTCAGATATGACCAAGCCCCCTAGTGATTTTCTTCATCTCCGTGTGGCTACAGAGACCGGTTTAACAAAACTCCGCTTTGTCAGTAGAAACTCTTGTAAGCACACACATGATGTAAAAAGAACAGAGACCCCGCTTTATTCGAGGCTCTAGTTTATTATATAATATATACATTGTCCTAAATATGTACATATGAAGAGCTGGTGGCTCAAGTATAGTAAGGCCGAAGAAGAGCTATATTCCACGACCGCTTGGTCTCCGCCTCCTATTTACGTGAGTCTTTGTGCTCTTGAACATCAATGAGGTAGTATGACCCATTGTGCAGATTCTTGCTAACCACAGAAGGTCCTTCCCAAGGTGGGGATAGTTTGTGCATGTCAGTCTGATCCTGGATGAGCCGGAGCACCAGATCGCCCTCTTGAAAAGTTCTGGTCTTAACCCGGCAGCTGTGATAACGTCGGAGATCTTATTGATAAATCGCCGAACATGCTGCTGCAAGATCACGCTCTTCATCTAACAGGTCCAGGGAGTCCTGACGTGCCTTCTCATTATCAGCTTCAACATAAGCTGCCACACGGGGCGAGTCGTGACGGATGTCACTAGGAAGAACTGCCTCCGCTCCATAAACCATGAAGGAAGGTGTGTAACCCATAGATCTGTTGGGTGTGGTGTTGATGCTCCATAACACAGAAGGTAGCTCCTCAACCCAACAACCCAATGTTTGTTTCAAAGGAACCATAAGCCGGGGTTTAATACCTCACAAAATTTCTTGATTTTCCCTCTCCGCTTGACCATTAGATTGGGGGTGAGCCACTGATGCTATATCAAGCCGGATGTGCTCACGTTGGCAAAATTCCTCCATCTCTCCCTTTGACAAATTAGTACCATTATCAGTTATAATACTGTGTGGAAAACCAAACCGGAATATCACCTTTTTGATGAACTGAACCGCCATGGCCACATCACACTTACCGACTGGCTCTGCTTCCACCCATTTGGTGAATTTGTCAACCTCCACTAACAAGTGGGTCTTTTTATCCTTGGATCGCTTGAAGGGTCCAACCATATCAAGCCCCCAAGTCGCAAACAGCCAAGTTATTGGAATCATCCTCAACTCCTGAGCCGGAATGTGAGCACGGCGTGCGAATTTTTTAAAACCGTCACATCTTTTGACTAAATCCTCCGCATCGGCGTGAGCTGTTAACCAATAAAAACCGTGGCGAAAAGCTTAAGCTACCAAAGACTTTGAACCCACATGGTGACCACAATCCCCTTCATGGATTTCTCGCAAAATCTCACAACCCTCTTGAGGAGAGACACAATGTTGAATTGCCCCTGAAACACTGTAACGATGTAACTCTCCGTTGAGTAAGATCATCGACTTAGATCGCCGGATTAACTGCTGGGCCACGGTTTCATCCTCCGGTAACTCACCCCAGTTCATGTAAGCCAGGAATGGGATTGTCCAATCCGGTATGACATGCAAAGCTGCCACCAATTGAGCCTCCGGATCAGGAATAGCTAACTCCTCCTCTGTTGGTACCTTGACCGACGGATTACGCAGCACGTCAAGAAAAACATTTGGTGGGACCGGTTTACACTAAGAACCAAGGTGGCTTAAAGCGTATGCCGCTTCATTCTTTCGACGGTCTATATGGTCCACCTGATAACCCTTGAAGTGACCAGCCACTGTGTCCACCTCTCGTTGATATGCAGCCATGAGTGGGTCTTTAGAATCCCAAGTGCCAGACACCTGTTGAGCCACCAGATCTGAATCCCCAAAGCACTTAACCCGGCTTAAATTCATCTCTTTAGCCATCCGAAGACCGTGGAGTAAGGCCTCATACTCAGCTGCATTGTTAGTACAAGGGAACATGAAACGGAGGACATAACTAAACTTGTCACCTCGTGGGGAAGTTAGTATGACTCCAGCCCCCGAGCCCTCCAACTGTCTGGATCCATCAAAATGTATACTCCAATATGTGTTATCTGGCTTTTCCTCTGGTGCCTGCAACTCTATCCAATCATTGATGAAGTCCCCAAGAGCTTGGGATTTAATTGTTGTGCGAGGTGTGTATTTGAGCCCGTGAGGTCCAAGCTGAATAGCCCGCTTAGCAATCCGGCCAGTTGCTTCTCTGTTTTGAATGATATCTCCTAGAGGGGCTGAACTGACCACTGTGATAGGATGATGAAAGTGCGTTATATCGACTAGAGGGGGGGTGAATAGGTGATTTTTATGAAATTCTTCACTAAGGAATTTGCCGGTGAGGAAATTCCATAGTGAAGAACTACTAGCAGCGGAATAAGTACTCAAAAGTAAACATGACAGAATACAAGCATGGTCATCATGATGAAATGAAGACAGGCACAGAGTACAGGTAGCGTGAGCACAGGATAACGCAGGATGAAGACAAACAGACTGAAGAAATTGAACTGAGGAAATTGAGAAAGGTCTTCAGCCAAAGTATTCAAGCACAGATATGAACAAGCACACAACACAGTTACGAGGAAATGAAAGAGTTGAGGAAATAGAACCAGTAAGCTTGGTGAAGACAATGATTTGGTAGACCAGTTCCAACTGCTGTCTCAGTTGTACGTCTGGTTGGAGCGGCTGAGTATTTAAAATCGAGGACACACAGTCCTAAACACACAGCTCAGGATACCCAGTCCTCACCGTATTCTCCTTGAGCTAAGGTCACATAGACCTCGCCCAATCACTCGTGGTATGTCTTCAGGCGACTTCCAAACCTTCACAAACTTGGTCGCTTGGTGATCCACAATTCCTCTTGGATGCTCTAGACCATGATGCCTAACCGTCTGGAAGAAGTACAGTCTTCAAAGGTAACAAGCATCGGATCCACGCAGGATCAATCTCTTCAGTGATGCTCAATCACTTGGGGTTTGTAGGTGTTTGGGTTTTGGGTTTTTGGTTTTTCCTCATTGGGTGATTTTCGCTCAAAGTCCTCGGAGGATGGGTTGCTCTCAAATGACAAGTGTCAGTTTCTCTCGGAGCAGGCAACCAGCTAGTGGTTGTAGGGGCGGCTATTTATAGCCTAGGGAGCAGCCTGACATGATAAGACATAAATGCCCTTCAATGATATGACCGTTAGGTGGATAGATATTTTGGGACAGCTGGCGCATAGCACAGCAATGGTCAGAATTTTGAGTAGCAAAATCCTCAGGGATACCATGTTCCTCACTATGTAGGCAATCCGCACTGGCGAATTCCTAACTCCTCAGTCATAACAAATTCCTCAGAGACCAGAAGAACTTCGTCTCTATCACTGAAGAATATGACTGGACTTTATGAGATTTCCAATGGCTTCACTCGAAGGGATTGGTAGGTGTAGGATTTTGAGTTGAGCATCACATGGAAATTTTTCCTTAGTATTTCCTCGACCCCCTTTAACAGTACGGTGTTTCCTATGACTCAAGAAAGACAAAATGAAACTATGAAAACAAAAGTCTTCACGCTTCATCTTCCTCGAATGAATACAAAGTCTTCATACTCACACCAATTTCTTCACTTTCAAAGTCTTCAAAAAGTCTTCAGAGATTCAAAGTCTTTAGTCGAAGAACTTCATTTTTAGGGGTCGACTTTCTCTGTAAATATCAAACTCCTCATAGACTTATAGACCTGTGTACACTCACAAACACATTAGTCCCTTAACCTATAAGTCTTCAATACACCAAAATCACTAAGGGGCACTAGATGCACTTACAATCTCCCCCTTTTTGGTGATTGATGACAATATAGGTTAAGTTTTCAATGGGGATAAACATATGAAGTGTAAATACTGATATTGAGGAATTTTATTGCAAGATATAGAAGAACTCCCCCTGAAGATGTGCATAGCGAGGAATTTGTTTTTGAACCAATGCACACTTGAAGAGTTGAATCATGGAGATCTCCCCCTATATCTTATAATTCATACACGCATTTGACATATCACAATGAAGAATTTGAAATGCATGATGAAATATGGTGACTGATGTAATTCAGCATGCGTGCATTAGCATATATGAGGAATAAGCATGCAGGAAACATATCAAAAGTATCAGAGCACCATCGGGTTTAAGTTTACAACTCGATCCAATAAAGTCTCAGAAGAACGAGAGTTGTAACTTAACAAAAAAATGCCCATATAGAAAGACCCGCTTGAAGACTAACTCAAAATTCTCCCCCTTTGTCATCAAATGACCAAAAGGATCGAATATGAGGACTAACGCCCCTGAAGAATATCAAGTTGATGAAGCAGTGTCGTCCAAGTCTTCATTTTCATCGGTGTCGCGCGATGAAGAAAATGAGCTGGCCACCAGAGAAGAAACCTTGAACTTCTTGAATTTCTTCGGCGGAGGTGCAGACCAGTCAAAATCTTCTTTGAGACCCATTTTCTTCAGATCGTCTTCACCATACAGATGTGACAGGATGGCCCAAGTGCGACCGAAGACTTCATGGAGGTAGTAATGGTTTTTCTTCACTTCATTGTGTGTAGCAGTCATGTTGTGAAGAAATGAACCAAACTGACTCTTAACCCACTTGTGATTTCGATCCACCATCTGATGAAGACTAAGCAGAACTTCACGGTCAGTCATCTCGCGCGGAGCAGTGGCTTGAGTAGTGGACTTCGGTGCATTGGCAGAGTCATGTGTGGCAGAGTCATAATTGGTGGAATAAGAAGCAGCTTTGCGAAATTGACCATCAGATGGACGAATGCCTTCATCTATTACAGCTGGTGCTTTGCCCTTTCCATCAACTGAGGAATAGGTCTGCTTGAGGACTTCAATCGGGGGCAAGTACCTGAGGTGATTCCTAAAATCAGCTTTGTAGTTGAGTGAAGACCTTGTCCTGAGGAATCTCATAATCCAAGGTGCATAAGGCTTCAGCTCAAACGGAGACAGTGCAACATTTGCCAGAGTCCTCATGAAGAAATCGTGATAATTGACAGGAATGCCATGAACGATGTTGAATACCAGATTCTTCATGATGCCAACAATTTCCTCACCAGATGAGTCGTGGCCTTTAATAGGACTCATTGTCCTCGTAAGAATACGATAGACAGTTCTGGGCACATAAAGCAATTCCTTCACGAGGAATTTGGTTCTTGGTGCTTGACCTGGCTTCAAAGGTTTCATCAGCACCTGCATGTAATGATTTGTAAGCTCAGGTTCACTGTAGATGCAACGAGCTTCTTCAAGGCGAGAACTAAGTGGTAAGGCATGAAGCAATTCCGAGGCTGGTGCAGTGTAGTGAGTGTTTCCAGACATCCAGTCCAGCACCCATGAATTCATATCTTCAGCATCTCCTGTGATGTGTAGCGTTGCATAAAATTGAAGAATCAGTTCTTCATTCCAATCGCAGATGTCAGAGCAAAAGTTTAGTAGTCCAGCGTCGTGAAGAACACTGAGGACTGGTGCGAAGCACGGCAGAGATTACATATCCACGTGAGGAATGTGCTCATGGTAGAAGATTTTCTCTTTGTTGAACAACACTGAGGAATAGAAATTGGCTTGACTAGCAGTCCAGAAACGCCTCTTCCTAATGCGAGCAGAGTTATAGGGGTTGTAGTCTTCGAAGAATACATGCTCGCTGAAGAAATCAGCAGCCTTGAACTTTTGCTTGCGTGAGAACGGATCCTTTGGCTTGGGAAGAGGAGTGTCAGTGAGTCGCATCACAACCTCAGGAATCTCAATCGCAGGTTCTTCAGGCTGAGGAATTTATGGTTCCTCTTCAGTGGCAGTCTGCGTCTTCAGTTGTTCAGCTGCAACAGGTTCTTCAGCGCTAGTGGCTGGAATTTTCTCATGTATAGATGAAGTGGGGTGAGTTTGTTCAGAGCCCATTTGAACAGTTTGTGCAGGTGACTTAGGTATTTGCTGCAACGGTGTGAACATTGGAGAGTTTGGATGCTGACTTTCCCAGAATTCATCACTCATTAATGGTGTGGAGCAGCCAACGTCCACATCTTCATCTTCCATTTCTTCAACGCCAGCCTCTTCAGCTATGAACTGAGGCATGGGCGAGGAGATGACAGGTGTTGAATGGATTGCATCCACTTCAATTTCTTCATCCAACTGCTCAGACGAAGCAGCAGAAGGAGTTTCTTCATCAGATCCGCTGAGGATCACATATTCTTCATCAAAAGGAACAAGGTCCTTTGATGGCCTGGTTGAGATGGGAACAGCATCAATGCGATTAGCAAATGAACTTGTCAAGGGCTTCATCTTCTTCGGAGCTGAGGAATCTGAAGCAGCTGATGCTTTCCTTTTCTTCACTGCAGCACGCTCTGCAGCCTTGGTCTTCTTCACATCTGATGCAGATGGAAGGATTGGAGTTGAAGTAGGCGCAGGAGCAGCTGAGGAATCTGGTTGATTTTCTTCATTTTCTTCAGGCACAGCTGATGCAGTTGCCCTAATTTCTTCAGTTTCTTCAGGCGCACCACCAGTGGATGCCCTGGCAATTTCTTCAGCGGCTGGAATGCAGTCATCAGGCCTGGAACTCACATTTTCTTGAGCAGCCTGATTTTCATCAGCGGTGCTGGCATGTTCTTCAGTCGGCTGAGCAGATGCTTCAGCCTGAGAAGCTTCCTGTTGCGTTGGGGCTGCAACATTTGAGGTGAAGTTATCCGCAAGTTTCACAAAACGAACCTTGGCTCCAAGCCAATCAACGCGATATGCGTCAAAGTCATCACTGAGTTTCTTGATCTCAGTTTGAATAGTGACAAGTTCTTCAGTTGTCTTAGACACAACGTTTTTCTTCAGATAGCGCTCTTTCTTGTACTACGCTTTCTTGATCTGCCTGGCCTTCTCAAATTTCCACTTTTCTTCTTGAATGAAGTGGGTCAGCATGTGACTTTGGCCAGGAGTCAGCTTGAAGTAAGGCATGGGAGTGTTGGGGTCCTTGTGCCAAACATCAATGTATTCGAGGATCAACTTGGGATCCAAAAGCAGTGGCACCTCTGTTCCCGTAATAAAACAGCAGTCCCCTCACAAAGGGGGCCATCGGGAAGCCTAACCCCCGAAGGAAGTGAGACACGAACACTACGCTCTCATCGGGCTGGGGATGGGGATAGCCTGCCTTTGAGCAGGCAACCTGTGCGAAATTTCGGCGGTCAAGAACTTAGCCTCTCTCAACTTTAGCACGTCCTCCTCCGTGACGGAGGAGGGCATCCATCGGCCTTGAAGGTCGGAACCGGACATTGTCGAAGGTTTGAGGCGCCCGAAATCTGGAGCCTAGGGTGTTGGAACTCGAGGCGACGGGCGAACTTGTTTTGTGATTGGGGAAAAGGAGTAAGGCCCTGGTCTCTTTATAAGAGGTTGAATACCAGGAGCCCTCCCCGTAACCGTTTGGGACTCGCCTTTAATCGAGAAAACATGCTAACGGGCACGATTGGGTTACCCACGTCCGTATTGATGAGAATCCCGTAAAAGGGGGGCACACAATCTCTGCTTTGACAATACGTGCCAAGGAAATCGCCTCGCAAAACACGCTGAGGTGGAAAAGTGAAAACGAATCGAGTGAAGGACTTGGCTGTAGTGTGGTGACGCACTACGGAATATGTCAGCAGATTTGATTTGTGTTAATATTATTCTCTCTATGGCAATATGTGGAAGCTTATTTTGCAGAGCTGGACACTACTCTTGGTGTTTACAATCTTCTATGAAGGACTTGGAGGAGGAACCCGCCTTGCAATGTCGAAGACAATTTGCGCGTCGGACTCGTCGTTATTGAAGCCTGGTTCAGGGGCTACTGAGGGAGTCCTGGATTAGGGGGTGTCCGAGTAGCCGGCCTATACCTTCAGCCGGACTCCTGGACTATGAAGATACAAGATTGAAGATTTCGTCCCGTGTCCGGATGGGACTTACCTTGGCGTGGAAGGCAAGCTTGGCGATGCGGATATTCAAGATCTCCTACCATTGTAACCGACTCTGTGTAACCCTAACCCTATCCGGTGTCTATATAAACTGGAGGGTTGTAGTCCGTAGGCAATCAACTCCATATACAACAATCATACGATAGGCTAGCTTCTAGGGTTTAGCCTCCTTGATCTCGTGGTAGATCTACTCTTGTACTACCCATATCATCAATATTAATCAAGCAGGACGTAGGGTTTTACCTCCATCAAGAGGGCCCGAACCTGGGTAAAACATCGTGTTCCCTGCCTCCTGTTACCATCCGGCCTAGACGCATAGTTCAGGACCCACTACCCGAGATCCGCCGGTTTTGACACCGACAAGTCCCGAGCCATCTACGAGTGTGGAGGGCGCGCCCTACCCCCTGGGCGCGCCCCCCTATGGCGTGCTTGACTCGGAGACCCCCCTTCCGTGAGATCGACGCCAAAAAATCCTATAAATACACAAACCCCCAAAAAGAAACCTAGATCGGGAGTTCCGCCGCCACAAGCCTCTATAGCCACCAAAAACCAACCAGGATCCTATTCCGGCACCCTATCGGCGGGGGGATCCATCACCGGTGGCCATCTTCATCATCCCAGCGCTCTCCATGACGAGGAGGGAGTAGTTCACCCTCAGGGATGAGTGTATGTACCAGTAGCTATGTGTTTGATCTCTCTCTCATGTTCTTGATGTGGCACGATCTTGATGTAATGTGAGCTTTGCTACTATAGTTGTATCTTATGATGTTTCTCCCCCTCTATCTCCTTGTGATGAATTGAGTTTTCCCTTTGAAGTTATCTTATCAGATTGAGTCTTTAAGGATTTGAGAACACTTGATGTATGTCTTGCATGGGATACCCGTGGTGACAATGGGGTATTCTATTGATTCACTTGATGTATGTTTTGGTGATCAACTTCCTGGTTCTGTGACCTTGGGAATCTATGCATAGGGGTTGGCACACGTTTTCTTCTTGACTCTCCGGTAGAAACTTTGGGGCACTCTTTGAAGTTCTTTGTGTTGGTTGAATAGACGAATCTGAGATTGTGTGATGCATATCGTATCATCATACCCACGCATACTTGAGGTGACATTGGAGTATCTAGGTGACATTAGGGTTTTGGTTGATGTATGTCTTAAGGTGTTATTTTACTACGAACTCTAGGGCTGTTTGTGACACTTATAGGAATAACCCAATGGATTGATCAGAAAGAATAACTTTGAGGTGGTTTCGTAACCTACAATAATATCTTCGTTTGTTCTACGCTATTAGTGACTTTGGAGTGACTCTTTGTTGCACGTTGACGGATTGTTATATGATCCAATTATGTTATTATTGTTGAGAGAACTTGCACTAGTGAAAGTATGAACCCCAGGCCTTGTTTCCTAGCATTGCAATACCGCCTACGCTCACTTTTACCACTTGCTACCTTGCTGTTTTTATATTTTTAGATTACAAAAACCTATATCCACCATCCATATTGCACTTGTATCACCATATCTTCGCCGAACTAGTGCACCTATACAATTTACCATTGTATTGGGTGTGTTGGGGACACAAGAGACTCTTTGTTATTTGGTTGCAGGGTTGCTTGAGAGATACCATCTTCATCATATGCCTCCCTTGGATTGATAAACCTTAGGTCATCCACTTGAGGGAAATTTGCTACTGTCCTACAAACCTCTGCACTTGGAGGCCCAACAACGTCTACAAGAAGAAGTTTGTGTAGTAGACATCAATGATCTCTGCTTCCACATAATTTCTTCCTTAATTAGGAGCTCATCCATTTCTGATAGAATTTTCTTACTCTCCATGGACCAGCAGGATATTGAAATGCATATTAAATGGAGGGGGCTCATTGTAAACAAATTTGTGTATGACTTGAGCCAATACGTACCATGGGGCCCATGGCAGGAGGTGCATATGTTTGCCTACGATAAGGATTCTGATGAGGAATGCAGACTGGTTAGCACTAAGAAATTGAGAAGCCATTTAATTGACCATATGTGGGGAGAGGAAGAAAAAGTGAAGATGCTAGTTGAGGTGCATACAAAACCTGCAAAGAAATCCGTCACAAAGAGAGCTAACAAGCCTACTAAGGAACCAACTACTAAGAAACCTAAGAAGGCACTTGTTGAGAAGGCACCTAAAATCCTAAAATCGGCTATGGATGATGTACTATGTAGTGCTACATCATCTGTGGTTGTGGACAATGCCAATGAAAGAACTTGAGGTTGTTCAATCAATGGCAAGTCAAACAAGTGCTTTGTTACAATGATATTAACTTCCCAACATGTGATGTTGTTCAACCAAATATGCCATCGATTTCTGACATTGCTGAAAGCAATGAGCAATGTGGGTCTTCCGTAGTGTTCGATATAGAACCACCAATTGATTGGAGCCTAATTGAGAGTGCTCCTCCAAATGACGATGAAGTAGATGTTCCAGCTACATAGGGGAATATGCGTGATTTTCTAGGTACTAAGGAGGACGAGACAGATTTTGCCACCTAGTAAAGATGTGTATCTCACCGATGAGGAGGACCAACAACTATTGACCGAGGCTGGTATTCTTGTTCGTGACAAGATAGCTCGGGAGGAGGAGGTTGCATAAAGAGAACCCTCATATGTATGTAGGTGCCTTGCTTCCTTCAATGGAATATTTCTGGATGGCAATAAAAAAATATGCCATTAACAATGAAATTGACATATGGGGATCTAAAACAGACAAAAAAAAAGATATCTCGGACAATGCAGAGGCATCAAGTGTCCAGGGAGAATAACTGCTCATTTAAGGGCTGATGAGAAAACAATAAGGGTACTAATAACTTTCTTGCTAACAATAACTTTTGTTTCAAGTACTCCAATTCATATTACTTGTCGGGACTTTAGTACAAGTAATATGGATCGGAGGGAGTGATTAATTTTCTTTTATTGAATGTAGTACTATTTCTCATAGGTCATTTGTTTTGTATGGATGCAGGTCACTAAGATGAGTAAGAAACACAAGTGTTCTTCGAGTAGCAGAGTAAAAAACCACCATGGCAACACAAGGTTGGTGAAGGAAATATGCCCTAGAGGCAATAATATTATTATTATTTTATTTCCTTATATCATGATAAATGTTTATTATTCATGCTAGAATTGTATTATCCAGAAACATAATACTTGTGTGAATACATAGACAAACTAAACGTCACTAGTATGCCTCTACTTGACTAGCTCGTTAATCAAAGATGGTTATGTTTCCTAACCATAGACATGTGTTGTCATTTGATTAACGGGATCACATTATTAGGAGAATGATGTGATTGACATGACCCATTCCATTAGCTTAGCACCCGATCGTTTAGTATGTTTCTATTGCTTTCTTCATGACTTATACATGTTCCTATGACTATGAGATTATGCAACTCCCGTTTGCCAGAGGAACACTTTGTGTGCTACCAAGCGTCACAACATAACTGGGTGATTATAAAGGAGCTCTACAGGTGTCTCCAAAGGTAAATGTTGGGTTGGCATATTTCGAGATTAGGATTTGTCACTCCGATTGTCGGAGAGGTATCTCTGGGCCCTCTCGGTAATGCACATCACATAAGCCTTGCAAGCATTGCAACTAATGAGTTAGTTGCAAGATGATGTATTACGAAACGAGTAAAGAGACTTGCCGGTAACGAGATTGAACTAGGTATTGAGATACCGACGATCGAACCTCGGGCAAGTAATATACCGATGACAAAGGGAACAACGTATGTTGTTATGCGGTCTGGACGATAAAGATCTTCGTAGAATATGTAGGAGCCAATATGAGCATCCAGGTTCCGCTATTGGTTATTGACCGAAGCCGTTTCTCGGTCCTGTTTACATTGTTCTCGAACCCGTAGGGTCTGCACGCTTAAGGTTTCGATGACAGTTATATTATGAGTTTATGAGTTTTGATGTACCGAAATTAGTTCAGAGTCCCGGATGCGATCACGAACATGACGAGGAGTCTCGAAATGGTCGAGACATAAAGATTGATATATTGGACGGCTATATTCGGACACCGGAAGTGTTTCGGGTGATTTCGGAGAAAACTGGAGAGCCGGAGGGTTACCGGAAACCCCCCGGGAGAAGTAATGGGCCATATGGGCCTTAGTGGAGAGAGAGAAGGGCAGCCAGGGTGGGCCGCGCGCCTCCTCCCCCTGGTCCGAATTGGACTAGGAGAGGGGGGCGGCGCCCCCCTTTCCTTCTCCCTCCCCACTTCCTTCCCCCTACTCCTACTAGGAGGAGGACTCCTCCTTGGCGCGCCATAGGGCCGGCCGGCCTTCTCCCCTTGCTCCTTTATATACAGGGGCAGGGGGCACCCCTAGACACACAAGTTGATCCACGTGATCGTTTTCTTAGCCGTGTGCGGTGCCCCCTTCCACCATAATCCTCGATAATATTGTAGTGGTGCTTAGGCGAAGCCCTGCGACAGTTTAGCATCAAGATCGTCACCACGCCGTCGTGCTGACGGAACTCTTCCCCGACACTTTGCTGGATCGGAGTCCGGGGATCGTCATCGAACTGAACGTGTGCTAGAACTCGGAGGTGCCATACGTTCGGTACTTGGATCATTCGGATCGGGAAGACGTATGACTACTTCCTCTACGTTGTGTCAACACTTCCGTTGCCGGTCTACGTGGGTACGTAGACAACACTCTCCCCTCTCGTTGCTATACATCACCATGATCTTGTGTGTGCGTAGGATTTTTTTTGAAATTACTACATTACCCAACAGTGGTATCAGAGCCTAGGTTTTATGTGTTGATGTTATATGCATGAGTGGAACACAAGTGAGTTGTGGGTGATATAAGTCATACTGCTTACCAGCATGTCATACTTTGGTTCGGCGGTATTGTTGGACGAAGCGGCCCGGACGGACATTACGCGTACGCTTACGCGAGACCGGTTCTCCCGACGTGCTTTGCACAAAGGTGGCTAGAGGGTGACAGTTTCTCCAACTTTAGTTGAACCGAGTGTGACTACGCCTGGTCCTTGCGAAGGTTAAAACAGCACCAACTTGACAAACTATCATTGTGGTTTTGATGCGTAGGTAAGATTGGTTCTTGCTTAAGCCCGTAGCAGCCACGTAAAACTTGCAACAACAAAGTAGAGGACGTCTAACTTGTTTTTGCAGGGCATGTTGTGATGTGATATGGTCAATACATTATGCTAAATTTTATTGTATGAGACGATCATGTTTTGTAACCAAGTTCGGCAACTGGCAGGAGCCATATGGTTGTCACTTTATTGTATGCAATGCAATTGCGCTGTAATGCTTTACTTTATCACTAAGCAGTAGCGATAGTCGTGGAAGCATAAGATTGGCGAGACGACAACGATGCTACGATGGTGATCAAGGTGTCGCACCGGTGACGATGGTGATCACCACGGTGCTTCGAAGATGGAGATCACAAGCACAAGATGATGATGGCCATATCATATCACTTATATTGATTGCATGTGATGTTTATCTTTTATGCATCTTATCTTGCTTTGATTGACGGTAGCATTTTAAGATGATCTCTCACTAATTATCAAGAAGTGTTCTCCCTGAGTATGCACCGTTGCGAAAGTTCTTCGTGCTGAGACACCACGTGATGATCGGGTGTGATAGGCTCTACGTTCAAATACAACGGGTACAAAACAGTTGCACACACAGAATACTCAGGTTATACTTGACGATCCAAGCATATACAGATATGGCCTCGGAACACGGAGACCGAAAGGTCGAGCGTGAATCATATAGTAGATCTGATCAACATAGTGATGTTCACCAATGAAAGTACTCCATCTCACGTGATGATCGGACATGGTTTAGTTGATTTGGATCACGTAATCACTTAGAGGATTAGAGGGATGTCTATCTAAGTGGGAGTTCTTTAGTAATATGATTAATTGAACTTAAATTTATCATGAACTTAGTACCTGATAGTATCTTGCTTGTTTATGTTTGATTGTAGATAGATGTCCCGTGCTGTTGTTCCGTTGAATTTTAATGCGTTCCTTGAGAAAGAAAAGTTAAAAGATGATGGTAGCAATTACACGTACTGGGTCCGTAACTTGAGGATTATCCTCATTGCTGCATAGAAGAATTACGTCCTGGAAGCACCGCTGGGTGCCAGGCCTGCTACTGGAGCAACACTAGATGTTATGAACGTCTAGCAGAGCAAAGCTGATGACTACTCGATAGTTCAGTGTGCCATGCTTTACGGCTTAGAATCAGGACTTCAACTACGTTTTGAACGTCATGGAGCATATGAGATGTTTCAGGAGTTGAAGTTAATATTTTAAGCAGATGCCCGGATTGAGAGATATGATGTCTTCAATAAGTTCTATAGCTGCAAGATGGAGGAGAATAGTTCTGTCAGTGAGCATATACTCAAAATGTCTGGGTACAATAATCACTTGATTCAATTGGGAGTTAATCTTCCAGATGATTGTGTCATTGACAGAATTCTCCAATCACTGCCACCAAGCTACAAGAGCTTCGTGATGAACTATAATATGCAAGGGATGAATAAGACTATTCCCGAGCTCTTCGCAATGCTGAAAGTTGCGGAGGTAGAAATCAAGAAGGAGCATCAAGTGTTGATGGTCAACAAGACCACTAGTTTCAAGAAAAAGGGCAAAGGGAAGAAAAAGGGAACTTCAAAAAGAACAGCAAGCAAGTTGCTACTCAAGAGAAGAAACCCAAACCTGGACCTAAGCCTGAAACTGAGTGCTTCTACTGCAAGCAGACTGGTCATTGGAAGCGGAACTGCCCCAAGTATTTGGCGGATAAGAAGGATGGCAAGGTGAACAAAGGTATATGTGATATACATGTTATTGATGTGTACCTTACTAATGCTCGCAGTAGCACCTGGGTATTTGATACTGGTTCTATTGCTAACATTTGCAACTCGAAACAGCGACTACGGATTAAGCGAAGATTGGCTAAGGACGAGGTAACGATGCACATGGGAAATGGTTCCAAAGTCGATGTGATCGCGGTCGGCACGCTACCTCTACATCTATCTTCAGGATTAGTATTAGACCTAAATAATTGTTATTTGGTGCCAGCGTTAAGCATGAACATTATATCTGGATCTTGTTCGATGCGAGACGGTTATTCATTTAAATCAGAGAATAATGGTTGTTCTATTTATATGAGTAATATCTTTTATGGTCATGCACCCTTAAAGAGTGGTCTATTCATATTAAATCTCGATAGTAGTGATACACATATTCATAATGTTGAAGCCAAAATATGCAGAGTTGATAATGATAGTGCAACTTATTTGTGGCACTGCCGTTTGGGTCATATCGGTGTAAAGCGCATGAAGAAACTCCATACTAATGGACTTTTGGAACCACTTGATTATGAATCGCTTGGTACTTGCGAACCGTGCCTTATGGGTAAGATGACAAAAACACCGTTCTCCGGTACTATGGAGAGAGCAACAGATTTGTTGGAAATCATACATACAGATGTATGTGGTCCAATGAATGTTGAGCCTCGTGGCGGATATCGTTATTTCCTCACCTTCACAGATGACTTAAGCAGATATGGGTATATCTACTTAATGAAACATAAGTCTGAAACGTTTGAAAAGTTCAAAGAATTTCAGAGTGAAGTGGAAAATCATCGTAACAAGAAAATAAAATTCCTACGATCTGATCGTGGAGGAGAATATTTGAGTTACGAGTTTGGTGTACATTTGAAACAATGCGGAATAGTTTCGCAACTCACGCCACCCGGAACACCACAGCGTAATGGTGTGTCCGAACGTCGTAATCGTACTTTATTTGATATGGTGCGATCTATGATGTCTCTTACTGATTTATCGCTATCATTTTGGGGTTATGCTCTAGAGATGGCCGCATTCACGTTAAATAGGGCACCATCAAAATCCGTTGAGACGACGCCTTATGAACTATGGTTTGGCAAGAAACGAAAGTTGTCATTTCTGAATGTTTGGGGTTGCGATGCTTATGTGAAAAAGCTTCAACCTGATAAGCTCGAACCCAAATCGGAGAAATGTGTCTTCATAGGATATCCAAAGGAAACTATTGGATACACCTTCTATCACAGATCCGAAGGCAAGACTTTTGTTGCTAAATTCAGAAACTTTCTAGAGAAGGAGTTTCTCTCGAAAGAAGTGAGTGGGAGGAAAGTAGAACTTGATGAGGTAACTGTACCTGCTCCCTTATTGGAAAGTAGTACATCACAGAAACCAGTTTCTATGACACGTACACCAATTAGTGAGGAAGCTAATGATGATGATCATGAAACTTCAGAACAAGATACTAATGAACCTCGTAGATCAACCAGAGTAAGATCCGCACCAGAGTGGTATGGTAATCCTGTTCTGGAAGTCATGCTACTAGATCATGATGAACCTACGAACTATGGAGAAGCGATGGTGAGCCCAGATTCCGCAAAATGGCTTGAAGCCATGAAAGCTGAGATGGGATCCATGTATGGGAACAAAGTATGGACTTTGGTTGACTTGCCCAATGATCGACAAACAATTGAGAATAAATGGATGTTCAAGAAGAAGACTGACGCTGACGGTAATGTTACTATCTACAAAGCTCGACTTGTCGCAAAAGGTTTTTGACAAATTCAAGGGATTGACTACGATGAGACCTTCTCACCCGTAGTGATGCTTAAGTCTGTCCGAATCATGTTAGCAATTGCCGCATTTTATGATTATGAAATTTGGCAAATGGATGTCAAAACTGCATTCCTGAATGGATTTCTGAAAGAAGAGTTGTATATGATGTAGCCGGAAGGTTTTGTCGATCCAAAGGGAGCTAACAAAGTGTGCAAGCTCCAGCGATCCATTTATGGACTGGTGCAAGCCTCTCGGAGTTGGAATAAACGCTTTGATAGTGTAACCAAAGCATTTGGTTTTGTACAGACTTTGGAGAAGCCTGTATTTTCAAGAAAGTGAGTGGGAGCTCTGTAGCATTTCTGATATTATATGTAGATGACATATCACTAATCGGAAATGATATAGAATTTCTAGATAGCATAAAGGGATACTTGAATAAGAGTTTTTCAATGAAAGACCTCGATGAAGCTGCTTACATATTGGGCATTAAGATCTATAGAGACAGATCAAGATGCTTAATTGGACTTTCACAAAGCACATACCTTGACAAAGTTTTCAAAAAGTTCAAAATGGATCAAGCAAAGAAAGGATTCTTGCATGTGTTACAAGGTGTGAAATTGAGTAAGACTCAATGCCCGACCAATGCAGAAGATAGAGAGAAAATGAAAGATGTTCCCTATGCTTCAGCCATAGGCTCTATCATGTATGCAATGTTGTGTACCAGACCTGATGTGTGTCTTGCTATAAGTCTAGCAGGGAGGTACCAAAGTAATCCAGGAGTGGATCATTGGACAGCGGTCAAGAACATCCTGAAATACCTGAAAAGGACTAAGGATATGTTTCTCATATATGGAGGTGACAAAGAGATCATCATAAATGGTTATGTTGATGCAAGCTTTGACACTGATCCAGACGATTCTAAATCGCAAACCGGATACGTGTTTACATTAAACGGTGGAGCTGTCAGTTGGTGCAGTTCTAAACAAAGCATTGTGGCGGGATCTACATGTGAAGTGGAGTACATAGCTGCTTTGGAAGCAGCAAACGAAGGAGTCTGGATGAAGGAGTTCATATCCGATCTAGGTGTCATACCTAGTGCATCGGGTCCAATGAATTTTTTTTGTGACAATACTGGTGCAATTGCCTTGGCAAAGGAATCCAGATTTCACAAGAGAACCAAGCACATCAAGAGATGCTTCAATTCCATCCGGGATCTAGTCCAGGTGGGAGACATAGAGATTTGCAAGATACATACGGATCTGAATGTTGCAGGCCCATTGACTAAGCCTCTTCCACGAGCAAAACATGATCAGCACCAAAGCTCCATGGGTGTTAGAATCATTACCGTGTAATCTAGATTATTGACTCTAGTGCAAGTGGGAGACTGATGGAAATATGCCCTAGAGGCAATAATAACATTATTATTTTATTTCTTTATATCATGATAAATGTTTATTATTCATGCTAGAATTGTATTATACGGAAAAATAATACTTGTGTGAATACATAGACAAACTAAACGTCACTAGTATGCCTCTACTTGACTAGCACGTTAATTAAAGATGGTTATGTTTCCTAACCATAGACATGTGTTGTCATTTGATTAACGGGATCACATTATTAGGAGAATGATGTGATTGACATGACCCATTCCATTAGCTTAGCACCCGATCGTTTAGTATGTTGCTATTGCTTTCTTCTTGACTTATACATGTTCCTATGACAATGAGATTATGCAACTCCTGTTTGCCAGAGGAACACTTTGTGTGCTACCAAACGTAACAACGTAACTGGGTGATTATAAAGGAGCTCTACAGGTGTCTCCAAAGGTAAATGTTGGGTTGGCGTATTTCGAGATTAGGATTTGTCACTCTGATTGTCGGAGAGGTATCTCTGGGCCCTCTCGGTAATGCACATCACATAAGCCTTGCAAGCATTGCAAGTAAAGAGTTAGTTGCGAGATGATGTATTACAAAACGAGTAAAGAGACTTGCCGGTAACGAGATTGAACTAGGTATTGAGATACCGACGATCGAATCTCGGGAAAGTAATATACCGATGACAAAGGGAACAACGTATGTTGTTATGCGGTCTGACCGATAAAGATCTTCGTAGAATATGTAGGAGACAATATGAGCATCCAGTTTCCGCTATTGGTTATTGACCGAAGACGTGTCTCGGTCATGTCTACATTGTTCTCGAACCCGTAGGGTCTACACGCTTAAGGTTTCGATGACAGTTATATTATGAGTTTATGAGTTTTGATGTACCGAAGTTAGTTCAGAGTCCCGGATGCGATCATGGACATGACAAGGAGTCTCGAAATGGTCGAGACATAAAGGTTGATATATTGGACGGCTATATTCGGACACCGGAAGTGTTCCGGGTGATTTCGGAGAAAACCGGAGAGCCGGAGGGTTGCCGGAACCCCCCCCCCCCCCCCCGGGAGAAGTAATGGGCCATATGGGCCTTAGTGGAGAGAGAGAAGGGCAACCAGGGTGGGCCGCGCGCCTCCTAACCCCTGGTAGGAATTGGACTAGGAGAGGGGGGGCGGCACCCCCCTTTCCTTCTCCCTCCCCACTTCCTTCCCCCTCCTAGTAGGAGTCCTACTCCTACTAGGAGGAGGACTCCTCCTTGGCGCGCCATAGGGCCGGCCGGCCTCCTCCCCTTGCTCCTTTATATACGGGGGCAGGGGGCACCCCTAGACACACAAGTTGATCCACGTGATCGTTTTCTTAGCTGTGTGCGGTGCCCCCTTCCACCTTAATCCTCGATAATATTGTAGTGGTGCTTAGGCGAAGCCCTGCGACAGTTGAGCATCAAGATCGTCACCACGCCGTCGTGCTGACGGAACTCTTCCCCGACACTTTGCTGGATCGGAGTCCGGGGATCGTCATCGAGCTGAATGTGTGCTAGAACTCGGAGGTTCCGTACGTTCGGTACTTGGATCGGTCGGATCGGGAAGACGTATGAATACTTCCTCTACGTTGTGTCAACACTTCCGTTGCCGGTCTACGAGGGTGCATAGACAACACTCTCCCCTCTCGTTGCTATGCATCACCATGATCTTGTGTGTGCGTAGGAAATTTTTTGAAATTACTACGTTACCCAACAGTTGGGTTGCAGCCAAGGCAATGAGTATACTCCAGAATGATCCTACCATAGGATGTAAAGAACTACAAGAAAAACTCCAAGAAAATTATGAGATCACCATTTGTTATCATACTGTTTGGACAGGTAAATCTAGAGCCGAAAAAAAGAGTTATGACACTTTGAAGCAGAGTTTTCAGAATTTGCATAACTTCAAAGCAGAAGTTGAGAAGAGATCTCCGTGGAGAATCGTAGAGGTTGATACCAAGGTAGTAGATGGTAAAGTCCACTTTCATAGATTCTTTATGGCTCTTAAACCTTCCATAGATGGTTTTCTCGCTGGTTGTAGACCATATCTTAGCATAGACTCTACGGCATTGAATGGTAGATGGAGAGGACACTTCACTGGTACAACGACGTGCTATACAAATGGTTTTAACCCCTTTCCGCGATAGCGTTTGGAACCGTCACCAAGTGAGTGTGGGCGATAGGGGGGTCCTTCCCAAATGACCCAAAAACCGTTGGGGATAGACCCTCCTAGCTCACAGGCTGGCTCGTCTGCGACCTGGTGGTGCATCGAAACCCAATTGTTTCCGTTCGTATGTACATCCCACACGATGAATCCCAAAAAATCGTTCTCATTCATATGTATATCACACACAGTTCTTTGTGTGGAAACCTTTGAGCAAGGTTGGCTAACGCAAACAGTTCACTGCCAGAAGCTGTGTGTGATTGTCAGTTGATCGAACACGCCTACTTTCTAGAGACCATGCGGGTTGTTTGAGTTCATCACCCACGGTGATGTCTGAGTAACCGTATGTAATAGAAAACCCCAATAAGCAGGGTAATTAGCCTATTATTGATAATCCATGTACTAATAAAATTGATATTTCTTATAAAACACACCAAATATTTCATATCCGTATAACATCAACCAGGATTTCATAATCGAATTACATATGATAGCTTCGGCACTCAGTTACGCCATTACATAGCAGCACCAAGTTTCACATGCAACATCAAAAACCTTTGGAAAGTAGCATCATACACGGTAAATAGACAGATGAATGTCATCTGGGAAACTATAGAAGCGGAAGGAAAATATTGAGCCTTCAGTGATGTTGAATGTCCTTGCAAGTTTAGGCCAGTGGCTATGGATAATTGCCCTCCCAACCTTTGTCCTCTTCAGCAAGACTTCAATATTGTACTGTGGGTGTTGAATGAATACCTTCCTCGCCTCTTGACCATGCAGGTGGTTTGAGAGGTAATCGTCGGTGAACTACTTTGAAAAGTACTGAAAAAAAAAGATATGCATAAATCGCTGTTATAAATTTCGAAATGGCGCAAGGGGTAAAAAGAAGGTAAAAGAGTTAGTACCATCCTATAGTTGACTGATGTCTTCTTCATTGTGCAAACAAAGATCTTGCTGTTATTCGCCGCAAGTTTCTTCATCCTAACAATCTTTCTGAGTTTCTTGGCTTGACTGGTATTCATGGACATCTCATTTCCCCATATGCAAAATGGGTCGAACAGTGGGTCTACGCCTCTGACAGCAGGACCTACATGTGCAAGACCAAATTGTAAGAAACATAAATATCAGAATGATTCCTGCAACTGGACAATAATGTGCTATTAGCCAAAGGACCATCCTTGAACAAACCTCGATGGTAAACCACGGTGTCTCCCATTGTTTCCCTGCAACACACATAAGGAAGATCTTGATCAGGTTAACTGAGAGTTGCCATACTATCAGTAGAATATGTATTGAGTACAACCAAATTCGATTGGTGTCACATGCATAACAATACAAAATTGTACCCACAGCAAATGACAATCAAATTGCAGAACTGAACCAAACAGTTAAATGGACATCAGACCAAATGAACCAAAATAGTTAACTGAGCACGAAATTGCAGAATAGAAATATGTGCTAGAAGATAAGACAGTTAACAAAACAAAGAATGGTTGAGGACAGTACTACGAAATGTAGCAATTGTTGGACCAAAGTGTTAACTGAACATTACATTTCAGAGGACGAAACTATTAACTAAACATTAGATTGCATATTAACATTATAGAGGACAAATCACTACAAGGCACTAGCAGTGGCCTCGAGAAAATAGCACGAACTGTATTTTAAAGTAGACAACCGCGTGGCGGTGTCGACAGTGGCCTCAAAGACAAGGTGCTCCACCAAGATCTGGCGGTCGACACGCATGGCGGCCATAGCAACCTCGTGCGCACGTGCGGCCGCATGCTACTGAGCTCCACGTTATACTACATGCAAAATGGCTGTGGGCGGCGCTTAATTGGAGGAGGGGGCATTGATTTCAGCGAAAGGTGTAGCGCCGTTGTTTTGGGGCATGTGGGACGGGAAAGGAGGAGGATGATGTGGGTGGGGTGTGCATTACCTGAACATATCAACTAGGCCGCACAGCAAGAAGAAGGGCAGGTGGGAGGAGGCCGCGCAGCAAGAAGAAGGGTCGCCGGCGAGGAGGCGGCGCTACAAGAAGAAGGATCACCGGTGAGGAGGCAGCGCTGAAAGAAGAAGGGTCACCGGCGAAGAGGCTAAGCTACCAGTAAGCAGCAGTGAAGGTTTGAACTTGGAAAGCAAGGAGGAATAGTGGAAATGTGTCTTTTGGTGGGAGGGAGGGGCAGGGAGATAGATATTTCCGCGGTGGAAAAAAATTTCGCTCGGTGCCGTGAGAAACTGGCGTGCAAGTGTGCTTCAAGCAGGGGCGGTGGATTGTAGACGAGGAAGCTTCCTACGTAAGCCAGACAAGACGGTGCGCCAAGATATTTTATATCGCATCCCACATGATTCTTTCTAGTAAACTATTTGTGGTATACCTAATTTTTTTCATTATGTTTTGTAAGACAAAATGGTGTTACGGAGGGAAAGGATGGTGTTTGAATTGCTAGAATATTTATGTACAGTGAACATGCAACTAGTACATGATTGTCGTGTTTAAATTTGGAATTATTACGGGTTCATTTGGCATTTTTATGCATTAATTAAGTTTCTGGGCATTTAATGTGCATAATTCAAATTTGAACTACAAGCACATGCTCCAATTCACCAAAGTTTGTTGAAAAATCACATGTGTGTCTTTGGGTGAATTTATAGGTCCAATGCAAGAAATGGGAATGAAATTCAAACATCTGGGCGTCGTGGCTCGGCCAAAAAGATTGAGAAACTTGGTTTTTTAATTCTTGTAAATCCAAAACACGCCTGAAAATCATGAAACTTGGCATGGTGTCATGACATGGCACCAACACGCCGCGGTAAAAATTTTAGGCCGAATTGAGACAAGCTTTGGTGTAAGCTTCTTGCAAACCGGAGCTTCCCTGAAGAAGGCTCGTGGTTCCGAGAGGGAACGTGTCACCTCCGTGTGCGAAACAACATACGTACATTGCCTTCTCCCGCCTTAATTTTTTTTACACAGGCAGATTAGACAAAATAGAAGTATCATGCTAAATTTTGGAATTTTTCCAGGTTCTTTAGGCCTTTTTTACACATTAATTGAGTCTTTGGGCATTTAATGTGCATAATTCAAATTTGTACTACAAGCACATGCTCTAGTGCACCAAAGTTGGCTGAAAAATCACATGTGTGTCCTTGGGGTGAATTTCTAGGTCCAATGCAAGAAATGTGATGGAAATTCAAACATTTGAGAGTCGTGCCTCAGCTGTAAAGATTGAGAAACTTGGTTTTTTAATTCCTGTAAATCCAAAACACGCCTGAAAATGATGAAACTTGGCGCGGTGTCATGACATGGGACAAACATGCTATAGTAATTTTTTTGGCCGGATTGGGACAAGCTTTGGTGTAAGCTTCTTGCGAACTGGAGCTTCCCTCAAGAAGGCTCGTGGTTTCGAGAGGGAATGTGTCACCTCCTTGTGCGAAACAACATACATACACTACCTTCTCCCGCCTTAATTTTTTTACACAGACCGATTAGACCAAATAGAAGTATCGTGCTAAATTTTGGAATTATTCCGGGTTCGTTTGGCCTTTTTTTATACATTAATTCAGTTTCTGGGCATTTGATGTGCATAATTCAAATTTGCACTACAAGCACATGCTCCAGCGCACCAAAGTTGGTTGAAAAATCACATGTGTGTCCTTGGGTGAATTTCTAGGTCATGTTTAAGAAATGGCAATGAAATTCAAAGATCTGGGCGTCGTGGCTCGGCCGGAAAGATTGGGAAACTTGGTTTTTTAATTCCTGTAAATCCAAAACATGCCTGAAAATCATGAAACTTGGCATGGTGTCATGACATGGCACCAACATCCTGTGGTAATTTTTCTGTCCGATTTGCGAAGACGCACACATTAACAATCAACAAAGTCATTTTTGAACAAGTGTTGTCACGTTACGAATCGGAAACACAAGTATTATTGAAACTGTGGGCATTCTACTTACCAATTATGTGCTGCCACGCGTTCCCTTTTCTATTGGCTAGGAGGTGACGTGTGGGGTAGCTATTTGAGTACGGGAGGCGTTCGATCAGACCCCTGTGCGTGCTCATCGGGAGGAGAGCCCTTTAACCACTACCCGCCGCGCACCTCCCTCCCAACGTGTCCATTAATGGCGCCCGAGCCCCTGTTCTACAACGTGGCTATATGTCTCACTAGACTAAGATTTAAGAGAGAAAAATGAAAATCTGAAAAAGAAAGTTTTGCATGGATCTTGATGTATGATCCGACGGACCTATATAGCATCGACTGCGACTTATAGCAAGCATGATGAATATAAGGACGATGATAGTGGATAATAATTGTTTTACATATTTATTAACATAATTAAAAAAGCCACATGCGGCAATGCCCGAAATACACAAGGGCAAAAGAAGAAGGAAGACAATGATCTAGCTCACTGATCTCTACTTTCTTGATGCGTTCTTGCAGGCCGCGGGAACTAGTCTCCGCGGCGATGAGCTCTTTCTTGTCATCAAGATGCTGCTTGAGAGCATCCATCAATTCCTCCACCAGCCTCATGCGCTCGATGCGTAGCATGGCATTCTCATCCATAAGTTTCTCGACGATGACGCCGGTCCTCTTCAACAAGGCAGTGGTCTCCTCCTGCTGCTTCGCACTTCCGACAATCTTCGCCCTCAGTAGGTCGCACTTGCCCAGGAGCTTTGCATTGCTCTCATTTAGTTGCTAGATAACGTCGGTAGCCTGTTCAAAATAGGCTTTCATGTCGTCCTGCAACCTCGCCCAGCCAGAGATCTGATCCATCTCGCTATGGACGATCGCATGCATGCGCCTGTAAGAGTCCTCGCCTGCCCACGAGAAATTTTCCCAGGCCGCTGTGACACGGGAGGACTTCTTTGTTGCATTCGTGGCACAGTGGGACATCTCTTCTGCTTCTGCGGTGCGGCCGGACCAGTCTGCTGCATCGGCGGTACAGCGGGACCTCTGTGCTGCTTCGGCGGCGTGGCGGGACCTCGGTGCTGCCGCGGCCGCACGGAGGGACATGCCGGCTGCGTTCGTAGCGAGGCGGGACATCTCTCGTGCTTCCGCTTCCATGCTCACATCTCCCTGGTGGCAATCTCTCGACCTAGAACTCACGCTGGCCATGGCAGAAGCAAGGGAACAATGATGAATGACTTGTTTGTTTTTGTGTATGAGGAGTTGAGGAGGAATGTGCAGTCATCTTAGAGTAGTAGTTTTTATAACCGAGTACTAATACGCTCCTAAGTGGGAAACCGTTTAGGTTTTGATCGATGTCAACAGGTTTGCAATTTGGAATGTGACAGGACGTAAGCTCAAAATTTATTGATGGTTATAAGTGCGGCACTATTCCCAGAAGACGTAACGTGGGCGGGTACGCCTCCTCAGCCGCGTACGTGGCGTTTGCACCATAGGGGTACACTGCAATAGGCAATGTCAGCACACGTCTTGTTCCAACAACCATGCGCACTCGTTATTACCATCGCACATGCTTCTTTTAATTAGAATGTGTGTGCCCGTCTAGCGCACACACGTTGATCTATCTAACTGTTTGAGTTTGTTGTGGCTAATCGCAAACAGTTCATCTGTGTGAAGTGTATGCCATCAATCCAAGACACTTTGATCTGGCTAACCCATTTCTGTTATGTTGCCTAATCGCAAACAGTTAATGCTTCTAAACGTATGCCCTCAATCGCACACACACTTTATCTAGATGCCTATTTCAATTGTTCCTCCTCATTAGAAACATTTCATCCGAGTAAACCGTATGCTGTATATCGCACACGCCTTCATCTGGCTGCCCGTTTCTTTTGTTCTGCCTTATGGCAAATAGTTCACTGAACTGAACTGTATGCCCTGCATCGCACACGCAGCTAAAATCTGAATCGTGTTTGATGGCTCCGCCATCGCAAACGTTTTGCACCTTTTTGACGGTTATTTTACACCACCGTTTGTGATTATTGCATCGCACATAGTTTCGTCGAAGGGTCTCTGATCGTAGTGTCACGTTAGCAGCATCCTACAGTAGTGCTTGGCAGCTTGTACAACATTAGTGGTCATAACTGGATGTTTCCTGTTGCAATTGGGTTCATTGATGGGGAGACCGAGGAAAACTATACTTGGTTCATGTCACAACTCAATAGAGCTTTAGGTTCATTCCCTAACTTAGATATATGTACAGATGCATGCAAAGGTTTAGAAAATGTTGTCAAAAAGGTTTTTCCTCATGTGGAGTGATACGTCCATTTTGCATCATGCTTTTATATTGATATTTATTGCATTATGGGCTGTTATTGCACATTATGTCACAATACTTATGCCTATTCTCTCTTATTTTACAAGGTTTACATGAAGAGGGAGAATGCCGGCAGCTGGAATTCTGGGCTGGAAAAGGAGCAAATATTAGAGACCTATTATGCACAACTCCAAAAGTCCTGAAACTTCACGGGAGCACGTTTTAGAATATATAAAAAAATTGGGTGAAAGAAGTACCAGAGGGGGGCCACCCACCGTCCACGAGGGTGGGGGCGCGCCCTACCCCCCTGGAAGCGCCCCCTGCCTCGTGGACACCCTGGTGGCCCTCTGGTGCTCATCTTTGGCTATATGGAGTCTTTTGTTGAGGAAAAAATCATAAGCAAGCTTACGAGAGGAAACTCTGCCGCCACGAGGCAGAACCTTGGCGGAACCAATCTAGGGCTCAGGCGAAGCTGTTCTGCTGGGGAAACTTCCCTCCGAGAGGGGGAAATCATCACCATCGTCATCACCAATGATCCTCTCATCGGGAGGGGGTCAATCTCCATCAACATCTTCACCAGCACCATCTCATCTCAAACCCTAGTTCTTCTCTTGTATCCAATCTTTGTCCCAAAGCCTCAGATTGGTACCTCTGGGTTGCTAGTAGTGGTGATTACTCCTTGTAGTTGATGCTAGTTGGTTTACTTGGTGGAAGATCATATGTTCAGATCCATTTTGCATATTAATACCCCTATGATTATGAACATGAATAAGATTTGTGAGTAGTTACGTTTGTTCCTGAGGACATGGGAGAAGTCTTGCTATAAGTAGTCATGTGAATATGGTATTCGTTCGATATTTTGATGAGATGTATGTTGTCTTTCCTCTAGTGGTATCATGTGAACATCGACTACATGACACTTCACCATTGTTTGGGCCTAGAGGAAGGCATTGCGAAGTAATAAGTAGATGATGGGTTGCTAGAGTGATAGAAGCTTAAACCCTAGTTTATACGTTGCTTCGTAAGGGGCTGATTTGGATCCATATGTTTCATGCTATAGTTAGGATTACCTTAATGCTTCTGTTGGAGTTGCGGATGCTTGCAATAGGGGTTAATCATAAGTGGGATGCTTGTCCAAGGAAAGACAGTACCCAAGCACCGGTCCACCCACATATCAAATTATCAAAGTACCAAACAAGAATCATATGAACATGATGAAAACTAGCTTGACGATAATTCCAATGTGTCCTCGGGAGCGCTTTCCTTTATATAAGAATTTGTCCAGGCTTGTCCTTTGCTACAAAAAGTATTGGGCCATCTTGTTGCACCTTATTTACTTTTACTATTTGTTACCCGTTACCAATTACCTTATCACAAACTATCTGTTACCGATATTTTCAGTGCTTGCAGAAAATACCTTGCTGAAAACCGCTTATCATTTCCTTCTGCTCCTCGTTGGGTTCGACACACTTACTTATCGAAAAGGCTATGGTAGACCCCCTACACTTGTGGGTCATCAAGACTCTTTTCTGGTGTCGTTGCCGGTGTCGGGTGGTTGGTGCGACATATGACAATGGATGGCTTATCATTGTGGGAGCCAATAAAACATCGCCAGTGCCTGGAAACAGGATAAGGCGAAGACATGCACGCCGGCGAATCTTACCCAGCTTCAGGGCTCTCCGTGGAGATAACACCCCTAATGCTGCTCTGCGGGGTCTCCGCATGATCACTAGCTCGATGGGTAGCTACAGAATGCTCCTTGAGCTGTTCGGTGAAAGGATGAAGGAGGGCCAGGCCAGCCCGCTCCTCTTCTCCTTGTGGTGTATAAAATCTATCCAAAGAGTGATCTCCCCTGCATGGGAACCCTGGCGGGCTTACATAGGCCTACCCCTAGGGGTACAATGGTAATTCGGCCGGGCGTGGGCCCTGACCGTCTGAGTCTACGCCCGCCGGCTTCTCCTCCGACTGGTGGGGCCTGCCGACTGGTGGGACTGCCGGCTGCCGACCCTTTGGTTGACAGGCCGGCCCCACCGCTCGGGGGTCTTGTCGGGGGCTGGTTACTGTTACCTTGCCCCTGGTGACGATGGCTTTGTCGTGGTAAGCATGGCTACAGTGCCGCTGCGAGGCGGCTCATCACTGTAGCCTTACCTTCTCTTGTCTCCTTAATGAAGCACCTCCTTGGAGGGAGAGAGCTGGTCGGCTGTTGGAAGCCGGCCATACCCTTGGCCGACTGTGGGAAGCCTGGCCGCCTTTGGGATCTCCCTGACCGAGGGGGCCCGCCACCCACGGGGCATACTGACCGCTCGCCATGGGTGACGTCACGATCATCGTGGCAACAGTGCAGCGCCGGACGGGGATGGCTGCCCCGTACGGTGCACTGTGGCCATGCGTGCGCCGGGATTCGGGGGTGGCAGGCTTTACTGTAGCCACGCCCCGTCTTGTCGCTGTTATGTGGGTGCAGACTCTGAGGGCAAGATCTTAGCCGCCTGCTGAGGGGCCGGCTCCTGGGAGTCGGCCCTTCTATGGCCAGCTTTTGGAAGTCGGCCTTCTCGTGGTCTTGTTTCCCAAGGATTTTAGGGCTGGGCCGCCTTTGCGCAGCCGGCTTGAGAGGTAGCCGGCTAGGGGAAGCTGGCCCCGTGTCTTGGACGCTTGGAGGCTTGTTTGGCCTGTAATTTTTCTAATGTGCCAGCGGAAGCCGGCTAGGCTACCTGTGGTCATTTACTCCGACAGTAGTCCCCGAAGCTGGTTGGGCTCCGAGGCAGAAAAAAAGTCGAGGAGCTCATTCAGCTTCCTATCTTGAGGTGCCGGAACTAGGGGCCGGCTTCGACTAGGCGCTCCGTCTCCTAGAGATCTCGAAGCTTGAAGGCGGGTGCCAGTCGGCGCGCGAGTCTGGCTGTGAGCTGACCCTCGTTGTCTACGCGCCACGTGGCATCCTCCGGCTAGAGGGGCCTGCCAGCCCACGCGCGCGACGGGACGCCACCGCAGTTTGGGGCCCGCCACTACAGGGCCTCGGCCCACGCGTGGATCTTCTGCGGCCTGGACGGACCGCGCGTGCCCCAGCGGCTGTTTCCCCATGCTGTAATGGCGCAATAATCACGGGGCGTGGGGGAGTGGGTGTAGTTAATCCCACACCCCCCACGTCCTGCCTCCTCGGCTTCGCCGCACGAGACTATAAGTAGGGGGAGAGGAGGGGAGCGCCAAACGCTCGCGTGCCCTCCCTCGCTCCACCCCTTCTTCTTCCTCCTCTCGTCAAGACAGCTACCTACCACCGCTCGGCCTTCCTGCCAATCTTCTTGTCTCGCCGTCGCTTTATCGCAGGTGGGTTGTGCGCCCTCCTTTCGCCGCACCCTTCTCGCCACCGCGCTGTCCCCATGGCGTTGTCGAGCTCTTGGGATGGCTCCAACGTCCACGATGACCACGTCGACTTTATCCGTCGGACGCGGCGGCTGCCGGGCGCGGATCTCGTGTGGGTCCGCCTCGCGCCGGACAAGGAGATCTCACCGGCGCCAGAAGAGGACGAGCGGGTAATCTTCCGCTCGCACCGCCTGCGCGGCTTCGGTCTGCCGGCGAGCGGGTTCCTCCGCTCATTCCTTGAATTTTATCATCTCCAGCCGCATCACCTCACTCCCAACGTGGTGATGCTGCTGTCATCCTTCGTCACCCTGTGCGAGGGTTTTCTTGGCGTCCTCCCCACTCTTGAACTGTGGGGAGAGTTCTTTCAGTGCAAGCTCGGCACCGTCGTTGTGGGCGTGCCCGCCCCATGCGGTTCCTTCATCGCCATGCGGAGGGCGAGCGACAACAACCAGGTTTCCGCTCATCCCGCTCATCCAGTCGGTGAAGCTCTGGCAGAAGTCCTACTTCTACGTGAAGAATATTGCTCTGCAAGGCAACTTTGTCAACCTGCCGGCTTACATGGCGGGCCCGCCGGCTGGGAGGCAGCCTTCATGGTCCTTCCGGTCCAGGTCGCTGTCTTTGGGCGCGTCCGCCTCCGTTGCCCGGCTCCGGGTGATGATCCGGTCAGAGGGTCTGTCCGGGGCCGACCTAGTGGCCTCCTTCGTGGAGCACCGGGTGCTCCCGCTCTAGGGCCGACCTCATATGATCTGCCAGACGAGTGGCCGCTTCGACCCGTGCCGGCTAAGCTCAGCGAGGACTGGCAGTATGGCAAGGTGTCGTACTCTCACGCCAATCCTCCGCCGGTGGTAAGTTTCTCTTCCTCTTTATCTTTGCTTGTTGCCGATTTCATGGTGGCCGACTCCTGACCAGCCGGCCTTTCTTTGGCAGAACCCCATGCTTCCGCTAGCAGCCAAGGCCGCAGGGGTGGAACGCCAGTTCCTCCCCGACCGTACGATGGACGATGTAGACGACCCAGACCTGGGGGCGGCCGCCATGGAAGACGATGTCGCGGGGGAAGGCAGCGACGCAGGTGGGTCTGGGCTCGGGGCCGGCTTCGAGGACTAGACAGATGACGACGAGGCTTAAGTCATTGCGCGCCGCCGACCGGCGCCCGATCACCATGGTGCGGGCCCATCCGCCGGGCCGACTGCCCAGGGCAGCGCGCAGAAGCGCCGGGCCGCGTCGACCCACTTCGGTAGTCGGCCGAAGAAGCCCAAGAGTACCGCAGCGGCGACCAAGCGGGACGAGGCGGCAGCGAAGGCAGCCCGCTTCCGCAAGGTGGTGAAGCAGCCGCAGGCGGTCTCAGCGTAAGTGTCGCTGTTCTCACGCCTTTCTTTTTTCTTCTTCTTCGATTGATGTTTTTCCAAACCCTTTTTCTCAATTTATCAAACAGGGCCCCTCTTTCCCTTGGGCGAGTCCTGGCCTCCTCCATAGTCGGAGCCGTAGGAGGGTCTTCAAGCTCGCGCCGGGTAGATCCCCGCGCCGACCTCTTAGAGGCGACGGAGCGGAACGCGCGGGAAGTGCGGGAGGAGTGGGAGGCGGAGGAGCAGAGGGTGGCTCGAAAGGCGGACCAGAAGTCGGCGGAGGCACGAGCCGTCGTGGCCGCCAAGGCCCAGGAGGAGGCCGCAGACATGGAGAGGGAGGCGGAGGCCCTGCAGAACCAGCATCCGCAGTTCGTCATTCCCCTCCGCGCCGCGGCTCCCGACACCCTGTGCCCCTGTTGGAGGACGCCGGCCGCGGCCTGCCGAAGATGGAGAGGGAGGCGGCGCCATCGCCGCTGGCTGGAGCGGGCCAAGGATGCCGGCCTGAAGTGCCGCTAGCACAGCCGGCTGGGGGCGAGCCGACCGTGGGAGGGGATCTTGTGATCTCGTCGCCGCTTCGTCGGCGTGCGGGGAAGGCGACTTCAGTGCCGGACGCGCAGAAGACCGTGGACGCCGGCTCGTCGGCCCAGGACCTAGAAGCGGCCAGCGACAGCTCGTCCGGGTGGACGCCGGGCGGCGGGACAGCCATGCTGAATGTGGCGGCACAGGACGTCCGGAACCGGCTTCAGGCCCAAGCCACCGCGCTGAAGCAGTATACCCAGGAGTTTCTCACAACACGGTCAATTATTCGGGTGAGTCCTCCTGCTCCTTGTTGATTGCTTTTAATTTCTTCCGTGGGGGCGCGTCAGCGCACCCCCTGGGTGTAGTCCTCGAGTTCTGAGCCGGCTGCTGAGCAGGCGGCTTGGAACTTATTGGAAAGCTAGACTACCATATTGTTCTTACTCACGTCCCTTCTCTTCTCTGCAGGAGTACCACAACCTCCGCGCGGTCGCCTTCAACTCCCAGGCCCAGGTGTTGAATCAGAAAGCCACTGATCTGACCGAGAGCCGGAGTAAGCGCTTTGTTTTTCTTTTAAGTGGGGGCGCGTCAGCGCACCCACTGGGTGTAGTCCCCGAGATTCGGGCCGACTACCGAGTAGTCAGGTCGGATCTTTTCCTGGCGACTTCTTTCTTTGTATTGCAGCGACCAATGTCGACTTGAGGAGCCAGCTGAGTGGAGCCCAGACCGCCCTTCGTGCCAAGGAGGCCGAGTGCACCACCCTGGCTCAAGAGCGTGACCGCCTGGCCAAGAGGTTGGCCGACCAGGAGGAGAGCCACAAGGCGGCCCTGAAGGCGACGCAGGACAGCGAGGCCGCCCTCAAAGCCGAGTATGAGACCGAGGCGGCAAACTGGGCCGAGATGAGGCAGGCGCTGACCCAAGGCTACAGCCGGGTGGAAGACTTGACTGACGCTAGGCCGCCTTCTTCTTTGCTTCCTTGCCTGCCTTCTACTATCTGATTCATTTTTTGATTTTTGTGTCACTGCTTTCCTCTTTGTGCAGATTACTTCCCTGGCTACTCAGCCGCCGCCACCCAAGCCATCGAGGCCTACCGCGACGCACGACGGCAGGCGGGGGCCGAGATTGCGCCGAATGCCAGCCGGTCACATGAGGAGCAGCTTCTTGGGCTTCAAGCCTGTCGGGACACCGATCCTATGTCACACCAATCTAGCATGTAACACTTCATATCACTTTGCGGCCTCACGCACGGTATTCCCACGGGTGCCACCTTACCTGGCCCGGGACCATTTGTGCCTTTCGGCTCACATATATGATAGTGTCGCTAGCATCCATATGATAGAGAACCCAGGCCGACATGACTAGTCGTGAACCGAAAGTGGCACTAACTTACAGGGACAGGCATACATGAATCAACCACGAGCATGTCGGTCAACAGCGTATGAATCCGGGCTGTAGCACTGGGCTAACAGGACACCGGGAACCCGGGCTGTAGCAGGCTAGGCAAGACTCCGGATGTCACCGCGTGACATTTCCCTAAAGGGACAGACACAAGAACGAAGTGAATCACATGCCGGCCAGCCCAGTGTTCCGGAGCAGTAGTGCTGGGCTAGCAGGACTCCGGTGAACCGGGCTGTAGCAGACTACTATGGCACATTAAAGCACAAGACCACATTTCCCCATAAGAAAGGCTACCAGAGGTAAACAACTAGGTTGACGGATCCCACACATAGAAATACACGTTACACATACGCATAACATGCAAGTATGTGCTGTACAACATGGCATCACAACATAACTCAAACTCATATAGATAAAGGCCCAGAAGAGCCACATAGTATTCAATACAAACAAGGGTCTCATGACCCATCATTCAGAGCATACAAGCAACAGAAGCATTACATGTCTGAGTACAGACAACTACAAAGGAAAAGACTAAGAAGCCTGACTAAACACGAACCTCCCAAGGGTACAAGATCGTAGCTGGGATGCAAGCTACTCGTCGAAGTCACTAGCGTAACCAACTGCAAAACATAAATAAGCAAACGTGAGTACAAAGGTACTCAGCAAGTCTTACATCAGAACTATCTACATATGCAACATTATCAACAAGGGGGTGGTGGAGTTTTAACAGCAGCAAACCAGCTTTGACTCAGTGGCTAATCTATACTACGAGTATCAGAAACTTCTTTGAGGTGAGAAGACGCACACGAGTCCACATATTCACCATAACAATACCCCACTATGGATCCGTTCTCGTCTCCCTACGAGAAGGCCATCCATAGCACTCAGCTTATCTTGCGGATTTTAGGGTATCCACTTCAAGTTGTCTATGTACTACATAAGTTCTCTAAGTTTCCATATCCGAGGAAAACGGCTATTGGAATAGATAATATTGACCCTGCAGGGGTGTACTTCGTCACACACGCTCTCGCCACTTATAGCCCTGTACACGTCATGTACCTCGGCAACCTTCAAGCGGAAGCCGGGCGAGGGTGTCGGCCACGACCTGACTAACCACACAAGTCTCTCGTCCAGGTTTATCGCCTATTCGGGTTCCATCCGCAAGGAGATCCAGATGGGGTGTCGCTCACGGCCCCAAACGATGTGTGCAGGGTTCCCAAGCCCACCATCCGGGTGCCACTTGGTACACCGTGCCACGGTGCCTAGTCTGTCCCAAGCCCGTCCCGTCAGACACCACCTGGTAGACAAGTAGCACTACCTACAAACGCCAAAAACTAGTTGCAACTCATGGACAGAGATCAAGTGGATTAATAAGTCGAGAGGGGCCGGATGACCGGAACCCAATGTGTGGTAGTAACTGGACTTGGATAACATACACAGAACTTAGTGCTTAGGGACGGTTCCAATGAGACAACCCACCATGTACTCCTACATGGCCTCTCATCGCTACCTTTACCAAAACGTGTTCACACACTTAGCCTTTATTGGTAGGACATGTTCACCACTCCGATTCATTCCCGATGAATCAGACCTGGCACAACTCTAAGCATAGCTGGTATAAAGAAAAACAAGCATGGATGAGAAGGCACATCAAGGCTCAACAAACTCCTACTCATGCTAGTGGGTTTCAAATATTTACTGTGGCAATGACAAGTCATGCAGAGGAATGGGTTCAGCTACCGCAGCAGAAAGTAGCCGTTTGAATCGTTGTTGTCCTAATGCAGTAAAAGGAGTAGGAGCGAGAGAGTGGGATTTATCGAGACGCTCAAGGGGGTTTGCTTGCCTGATAGATCCACGAAGAAGCACTGCTCCCCAGACAGGTACTCGGGACACCTTCCGGAGTAGAACCTATCGAGAGGGAATGGTGCCGGCAATCAATAAACAACCATATGCAACAATATGATGCATGAAGATGACATTTCAAAGATGCTATGATTTTCCCTAATGCATGTAGCATCAATTTGGTTGAAGTCCATATAATCAAGGGTTCATATGTAAACCCCAAATTAAGTATATATCATGCCATTATTATTTTTTCATTTATACAGCAAGTATAAGTTGGTTTTTCATGCATGAAACTGGCATAAATGGATTCCTTGCATTTTTCTGATGATTTTTCGTATATAAATTATTTCATTCTGAGCTACGGTTTAAATTCTATGAATTTTTGAAGTTTATATCATTTTCTGGAATTTCCTAATTTATTTTAAATCCAGAAAATAGCTTATTGCATCAGCGTGATGTCACAGAGGCATCAGCAGGGCTGACCAGGTCAAACCTGACGTGTGGGGACCACACGTCAGTGACACTGGGGTTAACCCCGGGTCAAACCCGCACTGACCAGGGTTGACTTGGCTCTGGGGCCCACTGTCAGCGGCTGGTGGGGTGGCTAATGGTGGGGATTAGCGCTAATTAAGCCGCCACGTCAGCCTCGCCGGAGTTCAGCCGGCGACGACCAAACCGCGCGGCGGTGCTTCGCCGGAATGGGCTACAGGCGGCGGAAGAGCGCGCGGAGACCACCAGGGCGTAGCCCGTCGTCGTCCGCATCCAGTGGAGCATGTGGGATGAGCTGGGGAGGCCGGAGCTCACCAGAATGGAGCTCCCGGCGGCTGCCGGAGTTCGGGGCTGGTGCAGGTTAGCACTGTGGTGTGCTAACGAGCGAGGCGAAGGTCTGGCGGGGCGCTACGCGTTGCGGGGAGCTGCGCCAACGACGAGCTCAAGCGGCGGCGGCTACGGTCGTCAAGGGGGCGACGTCTACGGCTCGAAATCGAAGGGGAGAAAGGAGCGGATCCACGTAGGAGCTCACATCGGTTCGTTCGGTGGCCTCAGCGAGCTCGGGGAAGCGTCGGAGCGGGCGCATGGTCACCGGTGATCTCGGTGGCCCAAGGTTGAAGAAGACAGCGGTGAGGGCGTCCGGCAGCGTCCGGCATCGCTTGGCATGGCGAGGAGGTCGAGAATGAGGTAGCGGAGCTACTGGGCACGTCGAGGGGTCGAGGGGGGCGCTCTGGGTGCGGCAACGGTGAGCGGCGCGGCGGCTGCGTTCCGTGCGTGCGAGGGAGAGAGCCAGGGGAGAGGATAGGGACGAGAGAGAGCGAGAGAGAGTCGGGGGATCGCGTGGCGTCCTCAGGGCGACGGGGAGACATGTAGGGAGGCAGGAGGTGGCCGGCGCGCGGCGAGCACGCGCCCCTGCCTTCTGGCGCGAGGATGGAGATGACTGGCGTGGCCAGTCAGCAGGGCCGGCTTGTTGGGCCAGAGCAGGTGGGCCGCCAGGTGAGGCGAGATACGATTCCCTTTCTCTCTTTAATTTGTTTTTGTTTTCTATTTTCTGACATTTGTTTTGTATCTAAAAGAAATGTTAAAACATTTCCATAAATGCTGAAAATAATTGTGGCATCTAGATATAATATTGTAGAGGCCCTCACCAATTCCCAACATTTTTGGAGCCATTAAAATATTTATATAATTTAAACAGCTCCAAATCAAATATTTATGCATTGATTCAAAAATCCAAAATGTGTAGCAAAAATGTGCATCACCTCTGGTAGTTGTTCCCAACATTATCCAAAGAGCATGAACATTTTTGGAGAGCATTTTGGGTTCATTGAAAATCCATTTTAAAGTTGAACCTATTGGAAAAAAACTCTGGTGCTAGGGTTTGCAACTATCCCCATTTCAAATTCATTTGAAATTTGAACATGATGCACAAAGCAAGCCTAGGATCATACCAGAACTAGGGATGTGACAAAGCCCGCCTGCAGCCGGCCCATCGCATGCTCCGCCGTCTTCAGCGCGCCAGACCGCAAGTGGTGGCCGCCCTCTGGCCTGGCGAGGTGATTCCGCGCACCCCAAGTCGGACCGCCGACTGGCTGGAGGTCGTAGTCGGCCGCTTCGAGGCTTGGAAGGCGTCAGCGGCCCGCTCCGGCGCTGGGCGGGCTCTAGAGTTCGTTCGGGCTTGGTATCCTGGGCTGAACTTGGACCAGCTGAGAACCTGGCTGCAGGAGGCTAACGAGGAGCTGGAGGCGGTGCGGCTGGCTATCATCCAGCGCGCCTCGGCGATTGCCGAGTATATCGATACCAGCGCCTTTGCTCCTGAGGTGGATGACGCCGGCGTCGCTCAGCCGGACGAGTGGTTCGGGCTGAACCCGGCCGAAGGTGAGGACTCGGCGGAGGAGATTGCCTCCAGTGACGAGGGCGAAGAGGAAGAGGGAGAGGATGACGAAGACGCTGCGCCGGATGGTGAAGCGACCAGCCCGCCTCAGCCCGATCGTGCTTCTAGCAACGATGCTGAGACTCGCCAGCCGGTCACTCCTCCAGCCGGCACCGCCGACTCCGCCAACCTGCCCAACTCGCCTGTTGTTCCCCTGGCTTAATCTGCCGTCCTAGCTTTCCTCCTTGTTACTTCTTTGAACAATCTTTAAATTTGCGCAGTTCCACCCACTGGGGGTGTATTCGGACTATGTTGAATGCTGACCTTCCGAACGTCTTTTGTGTAAATATTATGCATGTGTTTGGCTTCCGTTTATGTTTTCTTTTTATCCTTTGGCTTTTTCCTCTGCCGCCTTCCCTTGGTCGCCGCCTTCGCAGCCGGACAGCTTCTTTGCAGTCTGTGGCCGGAGAAGGACTTGGTCGTTTTGGGAAGGCAAGTACTTGAGCTTTCTTAGATTTCAGCAAGGTGAGCAGGAAGCCGGCCAGCCGACTGCTCTGGTAGTCGGCTGGCGGGGTGGGAGGCCGGCTCGTGTTATATAAGTTCGTTAGTCCTTAGCCATTTTTCGCGTGGGCATCCTTTCCTGCCCTTGGCTCTTGCCAGTCGGACAGTCGTTTCTTCGAGCTGCGACCTTTGGCAAGAGGGGGCTTGGGTGCCGGCACACTACTTGTCTGGCTGCAGGTGGAACTTCAGATATAACTTGAGGCAGCGAGTCCCCGGGCCGACTGGTCGAACCCGGTGCTGGACGAAGAAAGCAAGTGTAGCAACATAATCATATGCGTGATATTCATCTTTCATAGATAAAAGAGGGTAGTCCCCGAGTACTCCTCGGGGCACCCCTTGTCTCGTACTTAGTACAAAAGGTAGCGTGCTACGTACTGCTTTTTAACTGTAAAATCTTCGGAGGAGATTGAAGTTCCACGGTCGGTCCGACTCCTTGCCGGAATCGTCTCTCTTGCGTGCCTTCGGCTTCTGCGCGTCGATTAGGTAGTAGGAGTCATTGCCTAAAGCTCTGCTGATGATGAAGGGGCCCTCCAAAGGGGCCGAGAGCTTGTGCTGGCCGGCTGTTCGCTGGATCAGCCGGAGCACAAGATCGCCCTCTTGGAAAGATCTTGGCTTGACCTTCCGGCTGTGGTAGCGGCGCAGACCCTGCTGATAGATGGTGGACCGACTGAGAGCTAACAGCCGGCCCTCCTCCAGCAGGTCAATGACGTCTTCTCGTGCTTCCTTGGCTTCCGCCTCCGTGTACATGGTGACCCGAGGCGAGTCGAACTCGATGTCAGTTGGGATGATGGCCTCAACACCATATACAAGGAAAAAAGGGGTGAAGCCAGTCGATTTGTATGGGGTAGTGCGCAAACTCCAAAGGACGGCCAGCAGCTCATCGAGCCAGCAGCTGGCCGAATGCTCCAGTGGCACGACCAGTCGGGGCTTGATGCCGGAGAGGATGAGGCCGTTTGCTCGCTCAACCTGGCCGTTTGACTGCGGGTGGGCAACGGACGCTAGGTCCAGCCGGATGCCGCGTGTTGCGCAGAAACGTGCTAGTGCTCCCTTTGCAAAATTGGTGCCATTGTCGGTGATGATGCTATGTGGTACGACATACCGGGTTATAATATCTACGATGAATGTGACGGCAGTCGGCCCATTCAGCTTTTTGATCGGCTTCGCCTCAATCCAGTTGGTAAATTTGTCCACAGCGACGAGCAGATGCGTCATGCCGCCGCGCGCCGTCTTTAACGGGCCCACCATGTCCAGCCCCCAGATGGCAAAGGGCCAGGTGAGGGGGATGCTCTTGAGTGCAGAAGCCGGCAGGTGTTGCTTGGAGCTGAAAACTTGGCACCCTTTGCAGTTTTTGACTAGTTCCTTGGCATCTTCCAAGGCAGTCGGCCAGAAAAATCTATGGCGAAAAGCCTTGGCGACGAGTGATCTTGAGGCTTCATGGTGGCCGGATTCGCCTTGGTGGATGTCCCTGAGGATTGCTATGCCCTTCTCTGGTTCGACGCAGTGCTGGAAGACTCCAGTGATGATGCCTAACAAGCTCTCTGTTGACGATTGTGTAGGCTCCGGCTCGGCGTTGAACTTGTCTTGCCGAGATCTCGTCGGTTGGCAGCTCTCTGTTTACTAAGAAGTTGAGGATGGGCTGGGCCCAGGATGGAGCTGTGACTTCTTCTATTGTCAGGACTGCCACTGTGAGAGGGGCGGGTGGGCTGGGTAGTGAAGAGTTGGAGTCGGAGTCGGCCATCGCGTGTTGTGTTGATGTAGTCCCCAGGCCGGCTGCAGTAGTCCCCGGGCCGAGTTCCGAATTCCCCGGGCTGGGTGCGACTATGGCAGTCCCCGGGCCGCCTGTTGGAGTCCCCGCGCCACCTGCTTGGTTTCCCAAGTCGGATCCGACTGCGTTGGGGTCAGGCAGCACGAAGATGGAATCATACTCTGGAGACGGCTTGATAGACGGCTTGAGGAGGCGGTGGAGAGAAACGCCGGCTGGTATGGCTTGCTGGGTGGATCCTACTCATGCCAGGGCATCTGCTTGCATGTTGTCGGCACGTGGTATAGGAAGGAACTCACATCCTTCAAAATATCCACAGATTTGCTGGACGAGGAAACGATAGCTTGCCATGTTTGCGTCTTTGGCGTCCCAGTCACCGGATGACTGTTGGACCACCAAATCCGAGTCGCCATAGCACAAGATCCGGCGGATGCCGAGTTCTTTGGCTAGTCGGAGCCCATGTATGAGCGCCTCGTACTCGGCCACATTGTTGGAGGCGGCAAAATGAATTTGGAATGTATACTTGAGATTGTCACCCTTGGGAGAGGTGAGGAGGATGCCGGATCCCAAGCCGGTGTGCATCTTGGACCCATCGAAGTGCATCCGCCAGTGAGTGGAGTTGGGAGCCGGTGGCAGGTATTGGGTTTCGGCCCAATCGACGAGGAAGTCGGCCAGTGCCTGGGATTTAATGGCGGTGCGGGGCTGGTAGAAGATCACGTAGGGGGCCAGCTCAATGGCCTATTTGGCCACTCGGCCGGATGCATCCCGGATGCCTATGATCTCGGCAAGCGGGGCAATACATACGACCGTAATGGGGTGCTCTTGAAAATAGGGCTTGAGCTTCTTGGCAGCGAAGTGCACACCATAGCACATCTTCTGGTAGTGTGGGTAGTTCTGCTTCGAGGTGGATAAGACTTTGCTTAAATAATACACCAGCCTCTGAACCGACTGAGCCCGGCCTTCTTCTGGGCGCTGGACTACGATGACAGTGCTGACCACCCGGCTAGTAGCGGCAATGTAAAGGAGCATGGGCTCCTTTTCAGCCGGTGCCCCCAAGACAGGCGGCGTGGTCAGCATCTTCTTTAGCTCGTGGAAGGCTTGGTCCGCCTGGTCGTTCCACTCGAAATGAGTGGACTTCTTCATGAGTCGGTAGAAGGGGAGGGCTTTCTCTCCGAGCCGGCTGATGAAGCGGTTCAGGGAAGCCAAGCATCCGGTGAACTTCTGGACATCCCGCAGCTTGGTGGGAATCTCCATTCTCTCTATGGCCTTGATCTTCATTGGGTTGCACTCGATGCCGTGTTCGGAGACCAAGAAGCCTAGGAGTTGGCCTGCTGGTACTCCAAAAACGCATTTCTTGGGGTTGAGCTTGATTTGGAATCGGCACAAGTTTTCAAATGTTTGTCTGAGGTCTTCCAACAAGGTTTCGCGCTTCTCCGTCTTCACCACAATATCGTCTACATAGACGTGAGCATTTCTGCCGAGTTGCTTGAGGAGGCATTTCTGCATGCAACACTGAAAAGTGGCACCGGCATTTGTCAAGCCGAATGTCATAGTCAGGTAGCAGAAGGCTCCGAGTGGTGTGATGAAGGCGGTTTTCAGGCGGTTAGCTAGATCTAGCTTTATCTGGTGGTAGCCTGAGTAAGCATCCAAGAAGCTCAACAGCTCGCATCCGGCTGTGGAGTCTATTACTTGATCAATCCTTGGCACGGCGAAGGGATCTTTGGGGCAGGCCTTGTTGAGGCTAGTGTAGTCTATACACATGCGCCACTTATTATTTTTTTTCAGCACGAGGACCGGGTTGGCGAGCCACTCCAGGAAGAAAACTTCCATAATGAATCCGGCTGCCAGAAGCCGGGCTATCTCTTCTCCTACAATCCTTCTCTTCTCCTCCGATAGTCGGCGGAGAGGCTGTTTGACTGGTTTCGCGCCTTCTCAGACATGTAGCTTGTGCTCGGCGAATTCCTTCGGCACACCCGACATGTCCTTGGGGGACCATGCGAAAATGTCCCGATTCTCACAAAGGAAATCGGCGAGCTCGCCTTCCTATTTGCTATCCAGGTTTGCCCCGATGGTGGCAAACCTTTCTGGGTGATCTGCGTCTAGAGGTACCCTCTTTGTTTCTTTGGCCGGCTGAAAGGAACCTTGGGCACCACAATCCTTGGGGTCGAGGGACAGGGCCGGCTGCTTGCCGGTCATGGCCACAACTCGGTCCAGTATCTTCTTCTCTTCAGCAATTACAAGGGACTCGGCGAGCCGGCTGCTGGCAGCTGTGCACTCAGAGGATTTCTTGTAGTCTCCGGCTACGGTGATGATGCCCTTGGAACTTGGTATCTTCATCTTGAGGTAGGCATAATGGGGTACAGCCATAAACTTGGCCAGGGCAGGTCGGCCAAGCAACGCGTGGTAAGGGCTCTCTAGATTCACCACTTCAAACCACACCGCCTCTCGGCGGAAATGATCCTTGTCCCCAAAGAGGACATCTATCTTAATCTTGCCGATTGGGGAGCAGGACAAGCCAGGTACGATGCCATGGAACACAGTCCGACTGGGCATGAGCTGCTTTGTCTTGATGCTCAGCTTCTCCATGGTGTCGCGCTATAGGATATTGATGCTGCTCCCACCATCTATCAGAACACGGGAGAAACGGGCGGCTTGCCTTTCCGTAGCGAGGGTGGCGTCCAGAACCAATGCGTAGGAGCCGGGAGATGGCATCACCTCTGGGTGATCTGTCCGGCTCCAGCTAATAGGCCTTTCGGACCAGTGCATGAATTCTGGGTTGTTGGAGGCGACTGCGTTGACTTCTTGGTGTTGTCGGCGCCGGCTACACCGATCTTCTGGCTGGCTGGTGAAGACGACGTAGGCGGCATGCTCGTCGGGGTACTCGTCTTGAAGTGCCCCGACCGCTGGTCGAGCGGCCGGCTGCGAAGGAGCCGGAGGCGGCTGACTAGCAGGCGGAGGCGGCGCCATCCCCTCACCCTTGGAGATCCGTGTGAGCCAATGGCATTTTCTGGTTGTGTGGTTTGAAGGCTTTGCGCCGCTGTGAAACTTGCAGGGGGCATCAAGTGCTTGCTCGTAGGAGAAAGCCGGCGTGCCGCCCTTCTGCTTCTTGGGTGCGGGCCGCCCTTCGATCGTTCGTCTTTGACTGTGGCCACCTGCCGACTGGTGGAAGGCGACAGGGGAGCCTTGTGCTTGTGGTCATTCTCGTGCGGGCGTCGGCTAGATTCTCCAGCCGGCGTCTTGGGACTCGGAGCGAGCACCTTCCCAGAGGCGTCTACTCGGAGCTCAGTCTTCATTGAGGAATTGGCCATGGCGTATTTACAGCTATGATTAGTAGCTCGTCAAGCGTAGTCGGCTCGTCGCAGAGGAGTCGATGCTTGAGGAGGGCACCTTCTCGACACCCGGCGGTGAAGTACTCTATATCTTGGACCTCGTGCACTCCCTCGCAGGAATTGCGGAGCTCGGCCCAATGCGTGAGGTAGTCGCGAGTCGATTCGTTGGGCCCTTGGACGCACAAGGACAGCTGTCGGGGCTTAGGAGCCCGCTTGTAGGTGCTGGTGAAGTTGCGTACGAAGGCTTCAGTGAAGTCTAGCCAGCTGTTGACACTGTAAGGCTTGAGGCTGTTAAGCCAGGTGCGCGTCGTGCCTTGGAGCATGAGGGGCACATATTTTACGGCAACACGCTTGTTGCCATTTGCGATGCTAACCACGGTGGAGTAGTCGATCAACCAATCTTCCGGCTTCATGGAGCCGTTGTACTTGGGCGTGTCTCTTGGGAGCGAGAACTCTTTGGGGAAGGGCTCGTCGCGGATGCGGGGGCCGAAGCAAGACGGGACGACATCATCTTCTTCTTCCCGGGCCAGGGATCGCGCAAGGCGGTTGATCTGGTGGCGGGCATCATTCTCGCCGACTCCTTCGCGACGACCCAGCTGACCACTGAGAGTCGGATGCGTGACAGGCGGTGGGGTAGGGTATCTCTCCCCACGAGGCGGAGGAGGAGGAGGGTTGCCCCGCCACTCCACGGCTCGAGGGCGGCCCTGGGCATCACGCTCGATGGAGATTCGAGCCCGGCTGTGGCAGGCAGCCGGCTCCTTTTCTTTTCTCACGCGGGTGTTGCCCGCGGTCGGTGTTCAGGACGTCACGCCGTGCTCTCGGCGCGGGGGAGGACTCTCGGCACGGACGTCGGCTTCATGCCGCTCTGTGGCCGCGTTGATAAGTCGCTGGATGCGTCTGGTCATCTAGGGGAGCTCATCAGGCCCCAGCCCATTCAACTCGTCTGCGGCCGCCTGGGCGGCGCGCAAGTTCTCGAGAGGCGTGGCATAGACTGGGCGGTCTGCTCCCAGCATGTGGGCGATAGCCGCGCCGTGTTTCTTGACGATACCGACGCGGCTCGGCCCGTCAGGAGGCGGTGTGCCGAAGGAGGCACGGTCGACCTCGCGCTGGTGAGCCTCGATGAGGCGTCTCATGGTGGCGAGCCTCTGGCCCTCTGCAACGAGGGCGAGGCAGCGCGCCTCCAATGTCTTGGCGTCCGCGTCGGCCGGGACAGGGACGGACAAGTCGTGCAGCGCCGCCTGCAGAGCGTCGTGGGCGTTTTCGCCTAAGGGGGCGCCGTGGCTGATAACTAGTACCTCGGTGATGGCACTGCCGCTGCTGTCGGCTCGAGGAAGAGGGTCGTTCATGACCACCACGTTGGTGGGGAAGGCGTCAAGGGATGCCTTGTCGGAGTCGACAAGCATCGGGTCGGTGGAGCCAACCGACTCCAAGTCCGCGGCAAGCTCGCTGGAGACGTGGAGTTGATCGAGGAGGCTAACGAGGTGGCTCTCAGGGCAGTCTGTGCCTGCGTCGGATGCGGGATCGTCAGAGATGCGAGCCTCGCCAAGAAGATCGGCGAGGCAGCTCGCCGCGCAGGCGCCCAAGACGTCTTGCAGCGCATCGGGGCAAGCGCCATCGCGCGAGCCAGGCTGGCTACGCACGTTGGGAAGGAAGAGGGTTCCCGTCCAGAGCAGGTCTCCGGACGACGGTGCACCTGGCCCCATGGTGGGCGCCAAATGTCGGGTGGTTGGTGCGACATATGCCAATGGATGGCTTATCATTGTGGGAGCCAATAAAACATCGCCGATGCCTGGAAACGGGATAAGGCGAAGACATGCATGCCGGCGAATCTTACCCAGCTTCAGGGCTCTCCGTGGAGATAACACCCCTAATGCTGCTCTGCGGGGTCTCCGCATGATCACTAGCTCGATGGGTAGCTACAGAATGCTCCTTGAGCTATTTGGTGAAAGGATGAAGGAGGGCCAGGCCAGCCCGCTCCTCTTCTCCTTGTGGTGTCTAAAATCTATCCAAAGAGTGATCTCCCCTGCATGGGAACCCTGGGGGGTTTATATAGGCCTACCCCCCAGGGGTACAATGGAAATCCGGTCGGGCATGGGCCCTGACCGTCTGTGTCTACGCCCGCCAGCTTCTCCGCCGACTAGTGGGGCCTGCCGACTGGTGGGCCCGCCGGCTGCCGACCCTTTGGTCGACAGGCCGGCCCCACCGCTCGGGAGTCTTGTCGGGGGCTGGTTATTGTTACCTTGCCCCTGGTGATAATGGCTTTGTCGTGGTAAGCATGGCTACAGTGCCGCTGCGAGGCGGCTCATCACTGTAGCCTTACCTTCTCTTGTCTCCTTAATGAAGCACCTCCTTGGAGGGAGAGAGCTGGCCGGCTGTTGGAAGCCGACCATACCCTTGGCCGACTGTGGGAAGCCTGGCCGCCTTGGGGATCTCCCTAACCGAGGGGGCCTGCCACCCACGGGTCGTACTGACCGCTCGCCGTGGGTGACGTCATGATCATAGTGGCAACAGTGCCGCGCCGGACAGGGATGGCTGCCCCGTATGGTGCACTGTGGTCATGCGTGCGCCGGGATTCGGGGGTGGCAGGCTTTACTCTAGCCACGCCCCGTCTTGTCGCCGTTATGTGGGTGCAGACTCTGAGGGCAAGATCTTAGCCACCTGCTGAGGGGCCGGCTCCTGGGAGTCGGCCCTTCTATGGCCGGCTTCTGGATGTCGGCCTTCTCGTGTTCTTGTTTCCCAAGGATTTCAGGGTTGGGCCGCCTTTGCGCAGCCGGCTTGAGAGGTAGCCAGCTAGGGGAAGGCAGCCCTGTGTCTTGGACGCTTGGTGGCTTGTTTGGCCTATAATTTTCTTGAAGTGCCAGGGGAAGCCGGCTAGGCTACCTGTGGTCATTTACTCTGACAGCCGGAGAGTGAAGCGCCTTTGGTGGGTGGAATTTGGTAAGGAAAATTTTATATATTGTGCTGAAATTTACTATCACTTGTTTCTATGGAACATAATCCTTTGAGGGGCTTGTTCGGGCTATCTTCACCCCGACCAGTAGAGCAAAGAGTTGCTCCTCAACCTACTGAACCAACTGAAAATGTTTGCTTTGAAATTCCTTTGGGTATGATAGAGAAACTGCTAGCTAATCCTTTTACAGGAGATGGAACATTGCATCCCGATTTGCACCTAATCTATGTGGATGAAGTTTGTGGATTATTTAAGCTTGCAGGTATGCACGAGGATGTTATCAAGAAGAAGGTCTTCCCTTTATCTTTGAAGGGAAAGGCATTGACATAGTTTAGGCTGTGTGATGATATGGGATCATGGAACTACAACCGATTGAAATTGGAATTTCATAAGAAGTTTTATCCTATGCATCTTGTTCATCGTGATCGTAATTATATATATAGTTTTTGGACTTGCGAACGATAATGCATCGCTCAAGCTTGGGGGAGGCTTAAGTCAATGTTATATTCATGCCCCAATCATGAGCTCTTAAAAGAAATGATTATTCAAAAAAATTATGCTCGGCTTTCTCCCGGTAATCGCTCCATCCTCGATACTTCTTGTACTGGATCTTTTATGATGAAGACTATTGAATTCAAATGGGATTTATTGGAAAGTATTAAACGCAACTCTGAAGATTGGGATCTTGACGATGGTAAGCAGTCAGGTATAACACCTAAGTTTGGTTGTGTTAAATCTTTTGTGGATACCACTGCTTTCCATGAATTTAGCACTAAATATGGACTTGACTCTGAGAAAGTAGCTTCTTTTGGTGAATCCTTTGCTACTCATGTTGATCTCCCTAAGGAGAAGTGGTTTAAATATAATCCTCCCATTGAAGTAAAAGTAGTTGCACCTATTAAATTTGAAGAAAAGACTATATATTATAATGATCCTGTTGTTCCCACTACTTATATTGAGAAACCACATTTCCCTGTTAGAATAAAGGATTATGCTAAAGCTTCAACTGTGGTTCGTAAGAGCAATACAAGAACACCTACTCCCTCTGAGAAAATTAAAGTTTAACCTAGTGTTGCTATGGTTAAAGATCTCTTGGCCGATAATATTGATGGCCATGTCATTTACTTCTGTAATGAAGCTGCTAGAATTGCTAGACTTGATACTAAAAATAAACATAGACCTGTTGTAGGCATGCCTATTAATTCTGTTAAAATTGGAGATCATTGCTATCATGGCTTATGTGATATGGGTGCTAGTGCAAGTGCAATACCTCATTCCATATATAAATAAATTATGCATGATATTGCACATGCTGAGTTAGAATAAATTGATGTTACAATTAAGCTTGCCATAGAGACACTATTTCACCCATTGGGATTGTTAGAGATGTTGAAGTATTGTGTGGGAAAGTTAAATATCCTGCTGATTTTCTTGTTCTCGGTTCCCCACAAGATGAATTTTGTCCCATTATTTTTGGTAGACCCTTCTTGAATATTGTTAATGCTAAGATAGACTGCAATAAGGATATTGTTTCTGTTGGCTTAGGGGATATGTCTCATGAGTTTAATTTTGCTAAGTTTCGTAGACAACCCCATGATAAAGAATTGCCTAGTAAAGATGAAATTATTGGTCTTGCTTCTATTGCCGTGCCTCCTAATGATCCTTTAGAGCAATATTTGTTAGACCATGAAAATGATATGTTTATGAATGAAAGAAGGGAAATAGATGAAGTATTCTTTAAACAGGGACCTATTTTGAAACACAACTTCCCTGTTGATTTCCTAGGGGATCCTCCTCCACCCAAGGGTGATCCCGTGTTTGAGCTTAAACCTTTACCTGATACTCTTAAATATGCTTATCTTGATGAGAAAGAGATATCCTGTTATTATTAGTGCTAACCTTTCAGAGCATGAAGAAAGGAAATTATTGAAAACTCTAAAGAAGCACCGTGCTGCTATTGGATATACTCTTGATGATCTTAAGGGCATTAGTCCCACTCTCTGCCAGCACAAAATAAAATTGGAGAAAGACGCAAAACCGGTTGTTGATCACCAACGACGGTTAAAACCTAAGATGAAATAAGTGGTAAGAAAAGAAATACTAAAGCTTCTGGAGGCAGGTATAATTTATCCCACTATTGATAGTCAGTGGGTAAGTCATGTCCATTGTGTCCCTAATAAGGGAGGTATTACTGCTGTTCCTAATGATAAAGATGAATTGATTCCATAAAGAATTGTCACTGGTTAGAGAATGGTAATTGATTTCCGCAAATTAAATAGAGCTGCTAAAAAGGATCATTACCCTTTACCCTTTATTGATCAAATGCTAGAGAGATTATACAAAAACACACATCTTTGCTTTCTAGATGGTTATTCTGGTTTCTCTCAAATACCTATGTTAAAAGAGCATCAAGAAAAGACAACTTTTACTTGCCCTTTCGGTACCTTTGCTTACATACGTGTGCCTTTTGGTTTATGCAATGCAACTGCTACCTTTCAAAGATGTACGACTGTTATATTCTCTGACTTTTTTAAAAAGATTGTTGAGGTTTTCATGGATGATTTCTCCATTCGCGGTACTTCTTTTGATGATTGCTTAAGCAACCTTGATCGAGATTTGCAGATATGTGAAGAAACTAATCTTGTCTTGAATTGGGAGAAGTGCCACTTTATGGTTACTGAAGGTATTGTCTTGGGGAATAAAATTTCTGAAAGAGGTATTGAAGTTGATAAAGCTAAGGTTGACGCTATTGAAAAGATGTCGTGTCCTAAGGACATTAAAGGTATAAGAAGCTTCCTTGGTCATGCCAGTTTTTATAGGAGGTTCATTAAGGACTTCTCTAAAATTTCTCGGCCTCTCACTAATCTCTTACAAAAACATGTTCCTTTTTTCTTTGATGATGACTGTGTAGAAGCATTTGAAATACTGAAGAAAGCTTAGGTTTCTGCACCTATTGTTCAGCCTCCTGATTGTAATTTACCATTTGAAATTATGTGTGATGCTAGTGATTATGTTGTAGGGGCTGTTCTACGACAAAGAGTTGATAAGAAATTAAATGTTATTCAATATGCTAGTAAGACTCTAGACAGTGCTCAGAGAAATTATGCTACTACTGGAAGAATTTTTAGCAGTTGTGTTTGCTTGTGATAAGTTCAGACCTTATATTGTTGATTCCAAAGTACCTGTTCACACTGATCATGCTGCTATTAAATATCTTATGGAAAAGAAAGATGCTAAACCTAGACTTATTAGGTGGGTTCTCTTGCTACAAGAATTTGATTTGCATATTATTGATAGAAAGGGAGCTGAGAACCCCGTTGCAGACAACTTGTCTAGGTTAGAGAATGTTCTTGATGACCCACTACCTACTGATGATAGCTTTCCTGATGAACAATTATCTGTGATAAATGCTTCTCGTACTGCTCCCTGGTATGCTTATTATGCTAATTAATTATATTGTTGCTAAGTTTATACCACCTAGTTTCACATACCAGCAAAACAAAAAGTTCTTCTATGATTTAAGACATTACTTTTGGGATGACCCACATGTTTATAAAGAAGGAGTAGATGGTGTTATTAGACGTTGTGCACCTGAGCATGAACAGGAACAGATCCTACGCAAGTGTCACTCCGAGGCTTATGGAGGACACCATGCTGGAGACAGAACTACACATAAGGTATTGCAATCCGGTTTTTATTGGCCTACTCTCTTCAAGGATGCCTGTAAGTTTGTCTTGTCTTGTGATGAATGTCAAAAAATTGGTGATATTAGTAGACATCAAGAAATGCCCATGAATTATTCACTTGTTATTGAACCATTTGATGTTTGGGGCTTTGATTATATGGGACCTTTTCCTTCCTCTAATGGGTAGACACATATTTTAGTTGATGTTGATTACTTTGCTAAGTGGGTAGTGTCAGTGTCAAAACCGGCGGATCTCGGGTAGGGGGTCCCGAACTGTGCGTCTAGGATCGATGGTAACAGGAGACAGGGGACACGATGTTTACCCAGGTTTGCACCCTCTCTATGGAGGTAATACCCTACTTCCTGCTTGATTGATCTTGATGAATATGAGTATTACAAGAGTTGATCTACCACGAGATCGTAATGACTAAACCCTAGAAGTCTAGCCTATGAATATGGTAATGAGTATATGTGGTGTCCTTTCCGGACTATCCCCTTCGGTTTATATATACACCAAGGGGATCTAGGGTTTACATGGAGTCGGTTACATAAAAGGAATCATCGGTCACCAAGCTTACCTTCCACGCCAAGTAGAGTCCAATCCGGACACCGTGCAATCTTCGGTCTTCATGTCTTCACAGCCCATCAGTCCGGCCCATGGATAACAGGCCGGATGCCCGAGGACACCTTAGTCCAGGACTCCCTTAGTAGCCCCCAAACCAGTCTTCAATAGCAAGGTGCTCGGCACGCATATTGTCTTCGGCATTGCAAGGCGGGTTCTTCCTTCAACGATCTCCAAGTAATATATTCGGCATTTGTTCCAATGTCGCCTCCTTGGCTTCTGTGCATTGAATAATCTTTGTCCTCCACATGTCGAGTGAATGTGGAAAGTCAGGGCATTTTTGCGAATAACACCCCATCCATGCAAGGAAGAGCGCCTATTTAAAGAGATTGGATCCCATATCCATTCAGCGCTACGCAGAAGAAATCCCTTGAGACTGCTCAGGAGAAACTATTCTAGCATGGCCAGTGTTCCCAGCTCCTCCGCTCGTCCCGGCCCAGAGAAAGGTGAGTGGGAGAGGTGTTCCGTGTCTCATAGTTGATTGACAAAGTTGCAAATGTAGGGATTCCTTCCCAATGCATATCTAGTCCCTGTTTGAATGGGGCTAGCTTTCTTCAATGAGTGGACTCAGGCAGAGGACTTCCCCAATCCGTCCGAGGGGGAGCGAGTGTGTTTTGTCCCCTACCTGCTAAGGGGTGTCGGATTTCCAATCCATCTGTTCCTTCGAGGGCTTCTGGAATACTGCGGCCTCCAGCTGCACAACTTCACTCCGGCCTCTATTCTGCATATTACGGGTTACGTCGCTTTATGCGAACTTTTCCCGGGCGTCGAGGCTCATTTCGAGTTGTGGAGGAAGTTGTTCTGTCTCGTCCCGCGCAATCAAGAAGGGTCGATATTGGAAGTGGGTGGAGCTGATGTATGGCGCGTCGCCGATACCGGATACCCATCCGGCACACCAAGGAAGGCACTGGATGAATGGCCCTCTGAATGGTTTTATATAGAGGACGTTGCGCTTCCTGGCCTGATTCGAAAGGGTCTCCCTGAAATTGCGCGCGTCTCGCTGAAGAAACGCCACAGTTGGTGTCCCCGGAGTCTTGAAGAGGAAGACGCCGCAGAGGTTCGTCAGCTGATGAGCAGGATAAAAGAGCTCACCCAGTCCAGACTCACAATAATCGAGGTTATGGCGATTTCCATAGCGCGAGGGGTTCAGCCACTCCAATACAGAGGGCTTCCCATGTGGCAATACAATGGGGAGGACGACGCCTCTCGCTGCGGCCGGAAAGGTCCGGATACGCTTGCCGCTTTGGCTAAGATATTAGCCAAACTGTTCAAAGGGGAGGAAAAGGAATTTCTCCATGTCAAATCTAGAGACGGGTACTCTATGTATAACCCTCCCAGCTGGGTAATGTCCAACCCCCCCATTTTTACTTCTTCCATCTCTGAATTGCCTTTGATAAATTTCTAGCTTGTTTGCATATGACAGCACTGGCGAAAGGTCACCGAGGGATTTTATAGTCCCGCCCCACAACTAGAGGACCACAACCGGGAGCTCGATCCCGGGTTCAAAGAGGGTCTGGATATATTTGTGGTGCTTGCGGAGGGGGTGTTTTACCAGACGAGCTATGACGATACAGAAGTGGCCATCATCGCCGACTACCCCGGTCTTCTCCCGGCTTCACACATAAGTGATCCGAACACACATTGTTCAAAAGAGATCTCTCCTTCCTTCTTACCCACTGCACTGCCTTGTGCTCAAAAGGGCAAGGGTTTGGCGCGCCGTACTACTCTAGGGGTACCTCCGAAGAGAGCGTCCCCCACTCCGGGCGAGCCTTCCAAGAGGAAAACAAACAAAGATACAGCCGTGCCCTCATCAAAGAGGTATGAATTCACCAACCTGCACCTGAGCAGTCACGTCCAACCGTGACCCTCCTGTTATTCATGTGTCAGGAGAAAAACGCGTTGGACCGTATCCGGAGGCTCAAGCGGTCGTACTTGTCACAGCCAGGATTCAAATCCTACCATGAGGACGGGGGCCGATATGGAGGCGAAGCCAGACTGTCCTCCGGCCGAGGACTCGGATGATGTATCCGTCACCAACTCGGAAGTGGAAAGTGCGATGAATCATCGGCGCCGCCAGGACATTTTTCAAGACCCTGGCTTTTCAGAAGAGTCTTTTAACACCTTCAACTCGGCCGATGCGTACATCCGAGCTGCTCGAGATGGGATTAACAGGGCCACAAAGCAACATTTAAAAGATGTGTAGGTAAATTTATTTTGTCTGACTGATAACCATATGCCAGTAGCCCCGAGACTTAAAGGAGTTGAAACAACTGATTTAAGGATCATTGTATGACCAGGTGCTTATAGAGAAGAACACCCAGCTAGCTCAGGAGCTGGAAAAGTGTCAGCGCCGGCTGCTTGCTGCCGATGCTAAACTGGGGAAATATAAGGCATCTCCCGGTAATGTTTCCTTCTATCGAAAATTCATAATGATACACCAATAGTGCGAATCTGGGTGCTAATACTTGTGTTCAGCCGTTTAGACCAAGTACAAGAGCAGCTGGACACCGCTCGAAGCGAAGAACGCGGATCCAAAAAGCTACAATCAGCGGGCGAGCCTGTATTGACAAAAATCGTTTAGGAGAAAAAGAAATTTCAGGACTTGTGGGGGATATTACTACTAGACGTAAACTGGCCAGGAGTAGCCGGGTTAACTTTATGAAGATTAGAAGCCCATGAAGACATAAGAATGATGGCGCTTTATGAAGGCCCAAGGCCCAAAGGCGAGTTAAGGCCTGTAGATGTAAACCGACCTTATTATGTAAATTGCATTGTAAGTTAGGGAGTATAGAGACCGAACTGGACACATTTATGATCCGGCTTGGGGACTCTGTAAACCGGGGGTGTCAACCTGTGTATATAAAGGGACGACCCGGCCACGGTTTAAGGACAGGAAACAACAACTCGAGGGCCAGTCAAAGCGGATTCGCTCCTTGGTCATCGAAACCCTAGCAATACCAATCACAACTAGACGTAGGATTTTACCTTCATCGAAGGGGACGAACTAGTATAAAATTCCCCGTGTCCGGTTTAACCTCTTTAAGCTAACCTGTTGTGATGGCTCCATGACTAAGTCCTTTCACAAGGATATCTGCCATGACAAACCCACAACAATTGGCGCCCACCGTGGGGCTATCGCATGAAGGTTTCGAGTTCTTAAAGGCAGCTTTGATGGACTCAAGGGATACGTTGTGGGCCGGATGATAAAGAGTCGTCGTGGCAAGCTCTACATCGACAACGCGGGATGGGGCCCCGAGGCCTATTTAATCGAATACGGGTACCGGGTCCCCTTTGGTGGGATTCATGTCTTCATCGGCCAGATTGGCGAACCGGGCCCTGAGCCGGACACCTGCACCGACATCATCGAGACGGCTCAGCGTGCAAGCCCTTCTCTGTTTCAGCCCGTGGCGAAGCATGTTTTCATAGGTGTCATTCATGGAGCAGAATATGAGGACGGACTGGCATCCGATGGAGAAACCGTTGTCTGCTCCGACGACGAGTCTTCTAGAGAGACCGAATCGTTCTATCAGTTGCAGGATGGTCGGATTGGTGGAGGTTCCGAGGGCAATAGTATTCCGGACTCCCCTGATCTGCCAAACTGGGCTGCTATCTTCATGGTCGGTACACAATCAGTGCCCCACTCATCAACCGCTGTAGCAATGCTCTCTGGTTCAGCGCCAACCACGCCGGCGGGGGCAGGGAGCTCTGCGCCACCTCTAGCTCAAGTTATGTCTGACTTGTTCGACGGTTTGGCACCGTTGATGGCCACAGAGGTGGATGCAGCAGCCCGGGATCAACACTGCAGAGATCGCATAGGTGAAAGATCAGATAACTCAGGCTAAGGCGGAAGTAGCGGCAGAGAACGCTAGGATGGCTACAGAATGGGCCGAGTTGGAAGCTCAGGCCTACCGGCTTAGGCTAGATCAGAACGCTTCAGAGGAAGTCATGAGAAGAAGATACCGATCACATCTCCCGCCGAGTTATGAGCCAAGAAATCTGAAAGCACAAGTGCTCCCTAGGTGGTTTTGGTAATTGATGACAACATATCTCTTGTTGGACTAATGTTTCTATCTAGTATGTTTCAGATAAGTTCAACAATGGAGTGGCATGGACTAAAGGTTGTGGGAACTCCTTCAAGATGCTAAGGACAAAGGATTGGCTAAATCTTAAAGCTCAAGACTCTTCATTTTACATTTTAGTGATCCAAGATCACATTGAGTCCATAAGAAAAGCCAATACTATCAAGGAGGGATGAGGTGTTGCTTAATGAGCCTCTTGCTCAAGTGCTTAATGATATGCTCCAAAATCCTCAGCTACTTTCCCACTTCCACATATGACCTAAACCCAAAGCCAAACTTGGACCTACCGATTCTTTCTATCCGGCGCCACCGAGTTTCACATGTCATAAGCCTCTGCCAAACCCTAATCAGTTCGGTCTCACCGATGGGATCTCGGTCTCACCGAGATGGGCTTGCAAACTCTCTGTTACCTATTGCAATATTCTCGGTCCCACCGAGATATTCAATCGGTCCCACCGAGTTCGCTTGGCCAACTATCTGTTTCACTTATTACCCAAATCGGTCCCACCGAGTTTGAGTAATCGGTCAAACCGAGTTTTGGATTTACCCTAACCCTAGCCCATCGGTCCCACCGAGTTGATCCAGTCAGTCCCACCGAAATCTCTAACGGTCACTAGGTTTACCTTTTCAGTCCGACCGAGTTTGTTGATTCGGTCCCACCGAGATTGGTAAATTGTGTGTAACGGTTGGATTTTGTGTGGAGGCTATATATACCCCTCCACCTCCTCTTCATTCGTAAAGAGAGCCATCCGACTAAGCCTACACTTCCAGCATCCTATTTCTGAGAGAGAACTACCTACTCATGTGTTGAGGCCAAGATATTCCATTCCTACCATATGAGTCTTGATCTCAAGCCTTCCCCAAGTTGCTTTCCACTCAAACCTTCTTTCCACCAGATCTAAATCCTATGAGAGAGAGTTGAGTGTTGGGGAGACTATCATTTGAAGCACAAGAGCAAGGAGTTCATTACCTACACACCATTTGTTACTTCTTGGAGAGTGGTGTCTCCTAGATTGGCTAGGTGTCCCTTGGGAGCCTCCGACAAGATCGTGGAGTTGAACCAAGGAGTTTGTAAGGGCAAGGAGATCGCCTACTTCGTGAAGATCTACCGCTAGTGAGGCAAGTCCTTCGTGGGCGATGGCCATGGTGGAATAGACAAGGTTGCTTCTTCGTGGACCCTTTGTGGGTGGAGCCCTCCGTGGACTCGCGCAACCGTTACCCTTCGTGGGTTGAAGTCTCCATCAACGTGGATGTAGGATAGCACCACCTATCCGAACCACGGGAAAAACATCCGTGTCTCCAACTACATTTGAATTCTCCAAACCCTTCCCCTTACATTCTTGCAAGTTGCATGCTTTACTTTCCGCTGCCTATACACTCTTTGCGTACTTGCTTGATATGTATTGTGAATGTTGAAATTATGCCTAAACTCCATTGAAACTGAAAAATCTTAAAAATTGCAACTTTAGCATGATGTGTCTAATCACCCCCCTCTAGACACATCTACTTCAAGGTCCTACAAGTGGTATCAGAGCTTTGGTCTCCATTGCCTTGGTTTAATCACCATTGGAGGAAGATGGATGTGTCTACTTTAGGGAGTCTTAGACATAGAGTGCCTATTCTTGATGGAGAGTATTTTCATGAGTGGAAAAATGAGATGCTTGTAATTTTCAATCAATATCATTTAAACAAGTATATTGCTAATCCTTGTGCACCTCATATTGATCCTTTGCATCCTACCCTAGATGAAGATATTGACATGATTCACAATCTTAGAACTATTGAGCTCATCATTAGAGGATTGCCCAAAAAATTGATTGCTAGTTTTCCTACTCTTAATTGTGCCTATACTATATGGAAATTTCTTGAGGAACGATTTCCCAATCATTCCTTGAAAAATTTGGATGAAATTCTCCATAAATCTATTGCCTTGAGTAAGATGAACTCTAGTGATCCTAGTTTTGGTGATTGTCTATTTGAGCTTACCAATCTCAAGCATGCTAAAGGAGATGTTGGAATCATTAGTGATATCGTATTCGAAGCTATAAGAATTCATAAAAGTGACCACTTTGATGATCATTTATCTAATGAATTACCCTCTCTAGGAAATGATGAGTCACAAGATCATGGTGAACATGGATACTATGATGATGATGATAGTGACTTCGATCTTGATGATGCAATGAGACACTTCGGTCTTACGGCAAATCTTCGAGGATATGCGTCAGGAGGAAAGGAATGGGTTCTTGATAGTGGATGTACTGATCATATGACCGGAGACGAAGAGATGTTCCATGAGCTTGCTGAAAATGACGGCCCTGAAAATATGTCACCTTTGGTGATAATTCAAAGGGTAAAGTGGTTGTCCTTGGTAAGGTGGCCACCTCACAGGATAGTTCCATTCGAAATGTCATGCTCGTTGAATCTCTCGGTTACAACTTACTTTCAGTATCTAGACTTGCTGATTTCGGTTTGAATGTCCTATTTACTGAGGTAGATTGCCAAGTATTTCGTCGAGACAACCATAAAATGGTCTTTACCGGTATGCATAGAGGTGATCTTTACATTGTCGATTTCTCTAAAAAGGCACAACCTAAAACTTGCTTTATTGCTAAATCCTCAAAAGGTTGGTTGTGGCATAGACGACTAGGTCACGTTGGCATGAGAAACCTTGACAAGCTTATAAAAGGAAATCATATCCTTGGAGTTAACGATGTCATATTTGATAAGGATAGACTTTGCAGTGCTTGTCAAGCAGGTAAACAGGTTGGAGGAAGGCATCCCGTGAAGAACATCATGACCACAAGGAGGCCACTCGAGCTACTTCATATGGATCTTTTTGGTCCCAGCGCCTACAAGAGTCTCGGTGGAAATTCTTTTGGTCTAGTTATAGTTGATGATTTTTCAAGATTTACGTGGGTGTTCTTTCTTAATGACAAGTTGCAGGTCCAGAAGATCTTCAAAATCTTCGCTAGGAAGGCCCAAAATCAGTTTGACGTGAAGATCAAGAAGGATCGGAGTGACAACGGAACTGAGTTCAAGAATGCAAATGTGGACACCTTTCTTGACGAAGAAGGGATTTCACACGAGTTCTCGGCTACGTACACACCTCAACAAAATGGAGTTGTTGAGAGGAAGAACCAGACGCTCATCGAAATGGCAAGAACGATGCTTGATGAATACAAGATGCCGAAGCACTTTTGGGCAGAAGCGGTTGAGACAGCTTGTCACGCAACAAATCGCTTGTATCTTCACAAGCTACTCGGCAAGAAGGCATACGAGCTCCTCACCGGTAACAAACCCCAAGTTGGATACTTTCGAGTATTTGGCTCAAAGTGCTACATTCTTGATAAGCATCGTCGTTCAAAGTTTGCTCCTAAATCTCATGAAGGTTTCCTACTCAGTTATGGCTCAAACTCTCACACTTACCGTGTCTACAACAATTTCACCCGAAAGGTTGAAGAGACGGTAGATGTGAAGTTTGATGAATCTAATGGCCCGCAAGTAGAGCAATTGCCAATTGATGTAGGAGACAAAAACCCTTCAGAAGCAACCCAAGACTTGTCCATTCGCAAAGTTCGTCCAACGGAGGTGAAGGAGAGTACTTCATCCGTCCAAGTGGAAGCTTCTACCTCACGACAAGGTGAACCAAGAATTGATACGGAAGCATCCACAAGTGGGACACACCAAGATGAAGAAGACGAGGAAGTACATCAAGACGAACATCAACAACCTCCTTCTCCACCACGACAAGAGAATGACAACGTGAACAATGAAGAAGGCCAAGAAGAAGAACAAGATGAAGAAGATGTTCAACAAAGACCCAAGCAAAAGCTCTCACGAGTTCGAGCAAGAATTGCCAAAGATCATCCCGTCGAGCAAATCGTCAATGATATACAAACCGGGAGAATCACTCGCTCAAAGACTCGTTTAGCTAACTTTTGTGAAAACTATTCATTCATCTCTAGCATTGAACCTATGAAGGTTGAAGAAGCATTGGAAGATCCGGATTGGATAAACGCTATGCATGAAGAGCTACACAACTTTGAGAGAAACCAAGTTTGGACATTGGTTGAGAAGCCCGACAACAACCACAACATCATTGGTACCAAATGGGTATTTCGCAACAAGAAAGATGAAGATGGACAAGTGGTCCGCAACAAAGCACGTCTCGTCGCCCAAGGGTACACACAAGTCGAAGGTATGGACTATGGTGAGACATATGCTCCCGTTGCTAGACTTGAGTCCATTCGCATCTTACTTGCCTATGCTAATCACCATAATATCACCTTGTACCAAATGGACATTAAAAGTGCTTTTCTAAATGGTGAAATAGAGGAGGAAGTTTATGTCAAACAACCTCCCAGCTTTATCAATCCTAAGAAACCAAATCATGTTTACAAACTTCACAAAGCTCTTTATGGTCTTAAACAAGCTCCTAGAGCATGGTATAAATGCTTGACCAAGTTCCTTATTGCAAGTGGTTTTGAAATTGGTAAAATTGATTCTACTCTTTTTACTAAAAGGGTTAATAGAGAACTACTTGTATGCCAAATTTATGTTGATGATATCATATTTGGTTCAACTAACCCTCTCTTTAGTGAAAAGTTTGGAAAGCTAATGTCAGAGAAGTTTGAGATGTCTATGATGAGTGAACTCAAATTCTTTCTCGGTTTGCAAATCAAGCAAACTAAGGAAGGTACATTTGTCTCTCAAACGAAGTACACCAAGGACTTATTCAAGAAGTTCAATATGCAAGAATGCAAAGGTATGTCTACACCCATGCCTAGTAGTGGACATAATGATTTGACCAAAGATGGTGAACCGGTTGATCAAAAGGTTTATCGCTCTATGATTGGTTCATTGTTATACCTATGTGCTTCACGTCCCTATATTATGCTAAGTGTGTGCATGTGTGCACGATATCAAGCTGCTCCTAAAGAATGTCATCTTAAGGCCGTGAAAAGGATAGTTAGATACTTAATTCATACACCAAACTTTGGCATTTGGTATCCTAAGAGATCTTCTTTGATCTCATTGGCTATTCCGACTCGGATTATGCCGGAGACAAGGTTGATGGAAAGTCCACTTCGGGTACTTGTCAATTTCTTGGTAGATCTCTTGTGTCTTGGTCTTCCAAGAAACAAAACTTGGTGTCCTTATCCACCGCCGAAGCGGAATACATTGCCGCTGGTTCATGTTGTGCTCAATTACATTGGATGACCCAAACTCTTAAAGATTATGGGATCTATGTGAAACATGTTCCACTGCTTTGTGACAATGAAAGTGCTATCAAAATTGGTCATAATCCCGTACAACATTCTCGAACTAAGCATATTGAAGTTCGTCATCATTTCATTCGAGACCATGTTGCTAAGGGTGACATTGATCTTAAGCATGTTCGCACAGATAAGCAATTAGCGGATATATTCACTAAACCACTTGATGAGAAAGTGTTTTGCAGGTTGAGAGGAGAATTGAACATCATTGATGCTTCGAACTTGGAGTAGGAACTCCATTGGATACATGCGAGACATGAGCTTATGACTAATCCATGATATATCTCTTATGATGACTATCTTATGCCTTGGATATATTTGTACCTTGCATGTTGTCTAACCCATGTAGGTGCTTGGTTGAATCTAATTCCATGAGATTGCGACTCACTCACATCTTGACCAATCTCTACATCACCGAGTCTCTACACAACGGTGGTTGAAGACAAGGAAGCACAAAACCATTCAAACATATCCTTTGACAAATTCTATGTTGAGCTTCATGATTGTCATTTTTGGATACACAAGTGCTCTCCCTTGCAAGAACTAACCCATGTAGGTAGATGAACTCAAACCCCAAGTGGTGCTCCCAACTCTTGATGAGCTACATCAACCTTGAGCACCCACACAAGTTCAACTACATGAGCAAGAACCACACCACCACCCAAGGTATGTTACTCCATCTTAGAGAAGCTTTACTCCAAGACATGAGTCAAAGCAACTCAACAAGATGTGAATACATCAAGATGCTTAAACGAAAAATGGTAACCCCATTTTGAGCTTAAACGATGAGTATGACCTATGATCAAGTGTTCTCACTTGACTCCTAAGTCAATATACTCTAACATAGGTGACTATGTCACCGCCCAACTCTAGATGAAGTTCTCCTATGTTCTTTCTTTGTGTTGTTGCATTTATCTCATGCTTGTTTATTTTCTTTCTCTTTTTCAAAAACAAAAAAACTTCTTCATCTAGATCTTTCAGTTTCTTCTCATTTCTTTTTGTTTTGTTCCGCATTTCCTGCATTTAATTCATTGCAAATCTTTGTGAGATCCTACATGTCTAGTGAGCTGAGGTGACAAGTGTTTTTCTCTGTGCAAACTCGGTTTCACCGACTTGTAATTTTCGGTCCAACCGAATCTTTTCGGTACCACCGAAACATGCCACTCGGTGCCACCGACTTTGCCACAGGAAAAACAGTTTGCCACTTGTTCAATATTTCTTCTAATCCAGCTCTACTCAATGAATCTTGTCCTCTACAAGCATCACAGTTTTATCCATTGCTTTGTGCTGAGTCTCAAGGACCAAACCTATACGACGGATTCCAGAAAACCCTTCTTGGAAATTGATGTCAAAGGGGGAGAGAGAGATCACATCAAAGCTTGTGGGAGAGAGAGAACACATCAAAGCTAAAGGGGGAGAGAAAGTCTCAAGGATCCCAGATGTCCCAGATAAAGTATTAAGGGGGAGAAAGAGATTTCTAGGGGGAGAGAAAATACTCAAGGATCCCAGATGCTTGATGTTCAAGAGGAGAGATGTCACATGTCTTTTTGGGGGAAAAACATGTTCGTTAGTGCTACTCATTTGTATCTTTCAGCTCTGATTTGCTGTTCCCTATCTTCTCCAAATATCCCATGTAAGATTCAGGGGGAGCAAGACACCTAAGGGAAAGAAATCAGTCAAATTCATTGCATATCTTTACTCTTGGGGACATGTTAAATTCAATGTAGTACCTAGTACTTACTCTCTACATGTCATCCCAGTCTTGGTATTCTTGTGGTTTCTTTTGTTTGCTCTGGCTAGTGGATGTACCTATGTTATCTAACTTTGTTTTTGCAGGTTCATTCTATCCTAAGCCAACTCAAAGACTACAAGGTAAGTGTATGCATCAAAATCATGAGTATGAGGAGTTCTTGCTTATGTACATACTGTTTGCAAGAAGGACTCATGAGCATGAAGGTATTTTCCTTGATAATCTTTTACTCTGATGCATATGGCCAAGATACATGTAACACCTTGCCTACTCTGTCATGATTATGCTCTCACGTGCTTCTGTATTTTATATTCATATGATTGCATACATGTAAGGGGAGCCTATGCGTGTTACATGTCCTTCCAAAGCTTTACTTGCTGTTCTTTATATCCTTATCTAAAGCTTTGATGTATGTTGCCATCAATTACCAAAAAGGGGGAGATTGAAAGCACAAGTGCTCCCTAGGTGGTTTTGGTAATTGATGACAACATATCTCTTGTTGGACTAATGTTTCTATCTAGTATGTTTCAGATAAGTTCAACAATGGAGTGGCATGGACTAAAGGTTGTGGGAACTCCTTCAAGATGCTAAGGACAAAGGATTGGCTAAAGCTTAAAGCTCAAGACTCTTCATTTTACATTTTAGTGATCCAAGATCACATTGAGTCCATAGGAAAAGCCAATACTATCAAGGAGGGATGAGGTGTTGCTTAATGAGCCTCTTGCTCAAGTGCTTAATGATATGCTCCAAAATCCTCAGCTACTTTCCCACTTCCACATATGACCTAAACCCAAAGCCAAACTCGGACCTACCGATTCTTTCTATCTGGCGCCACCACATGTCATAAGCCTCTGCCAAACCCTAATCAGTTCGGTCTCACCGATGGGATCTCGGTCTCACCGAGATGGGCTTGCAAACTCTCTGTTACCTATTGCAATATTCTCGGTCCCACCGAGATATGCAATCGGTTCCACCGAGTTCGCTTGGCCAACTCTCTGTTTCACTTATTACCCAAATCGGTCCCACCGAGTTTGAGTAATCGGTCAAACCGAGTTTTGGATTTACCCTAACCATAGCACATCGGTCCCACCGAGTTGATCCAGACGGTCCCACCGAAATCTCTAATGGTCACTAGGTTTACCTTTTCGGTCCAACCGAGTTTGTTGATTCGGTCCCACCGAGATTGGTAAATTGTATGTAACGGTTGGATTTTGTGTGGAGGCTATATATACCCCTCCACCTCCTCTTCATTCGTAAAGAGAGCCATCAGACTAAGCCTACACTTCCCGCATCCTATTTCTGAGAGAGAACTACCTACTCATGTGTTGAGGCCAAGATATTCCATTCCTACCATATGAATCTTGATCTCTAGCCTTCCCCAAGTTGCTTTCCACTCAAACCTTCTTTCCACCAGATCCAAATCCTATGAGAGAGAGTTGAGTGTTGGGGAGACTATCATTTGAAGCACAAGAGCAAGGAGTTCATTACCTACACACCATTTGTTACTTTTTGGAGAGTGGTGTCTCCTAGATTGGCTAGGTGTCACTTGGGAGCCTCCGACAAGATTGTGGAGTTGAACCAAGGAGTTTGTAAGGGCAAGGAGATCGCCTACTTCGTGAAGATCTACCGCTAGTGAGGCAAGTCCTTCATGGGCGATGGCCTAGTGGAATAGACAAGGTTGCTTCTTCGTGGACCCTTCGTGGGTGGAGCCCTCCGTGGACTCGCGCAACTGTTACCCTTCGTGGGTTGAAGTCTCCATCAACGTGGATGTAGGATAGCACCACCTATCCGAACCACGGGAAAAACATCCGTGTCTCCAACTGCGTTTGAATTCTCCAAACCCTTCCCCTTACATTCTTACAAGTTGCATGCTTTACTTTCCGCTGCCTATACACTCTTTGCGTACTTGCTTGATATGTATTGTGAATGTTCAAATTATGCCTAAACTCCACTTAAACTGAAAAAGCTAAAAAATTGCAACTTTAGCATGATGTGTCTAATCACCCCCCTCTAGACACATCTACTTCAAGGTCCTACAAAATCACTTCAATATGCCAGGAGCAGGAACGAGTAACCAGCCAATATTAAACCGGGCGGAGGTGCCAGGAACAGGAGCGCCGGTTCAGTCACGCGCGACGGACCCGCCTCATCAGAACAACATTGTGCCACAGTATGTCTCAACACCTCCCAGGCATTACTCCAACCCGTTGGACAACATTGTGGCCGCCGCTTCATGATTGGCAGCCCTCCCAACCGACGGCGAATCACCAGTTGCGATTGAGGAACGACGGGCCAGGGATCTCCTTCAAACAGCTCTAAACCAGCAGCAGGCATATTCGCACAGTCGTGAGACGATTCATTCCACCCCCCGTCCAAGCCGGAGCTACAACAGGCACGTTGAGGATGAACCGGCCGTATCGAGCAGTGCACGTCACCGTAATCCGCCGCGAGGGCACAACCCGGCACGGGGAGGTGCTAATGCGCAGGATGTGGTGGACCATGGTCGCGTGCGTCGAGAGGCCGAGTTAGCAGCTCTGCACGAAGCCCGTCAACCTACTCCGGTTCACCCTACCGCTTCAGTAGAGCCAGGTGTGGTATTCAGTTCCTTAGGGGTGCCGTGTCTTACCCCCGCTTTGCATAATGTGAGACTGCCCAACAATTTCAAAGGACCTCGTAAGGTACCCAATTATACCGCCGATCTGCAACCAGAGGCATGGGTTGAAAGCTACGAGATGGCAATGGAGATGTTAGATGTGGATGAAGCAGTATGTGCTAAATACATCACCATGATGTTGGAAGGAACAGCTCGTGCTTGGTTGAAAAATTACCAACTAACTCTGTCGGATCATGGGCTGAATTGAAGCACCGGTTTATCCAGAACTTCAAATAAACTTGTAAGCAGCCCATGTCAATTGTGGATCTGGCCGCTTGTGTCCAAGAAGATGGGGAGTCCACAACCCATTGGGTAAAGCGGGTCTCAGCTATTTTGCGTTCATCAGATCGTATCAATGCAGATACTGCAATGCTAACGTTGGAGGACAATTGCCGTTTTCTGCCGCTCAAACAGAAGTAAGGAAGGCTCAAACGTCACTTCAATGATATGTCAACGCTTATGGCCGCTTTGGTTAAATACGCCGATTCAGATAATACCAAAGTACCTGACTCAGAGGAGGACAAACCGGGGAAAGGGAAAAAGAACAACAACACCAAGGGTCAGCAGCATAATCCGGCAGGCCATGGGAACAATGGTAAGCGCAAGGTCGACAATAGTTTGGACTTTGTGCCTAACACCAATGCTCAGGAGAATGGTCAGCGCCGTAAGGGCAAGCAACCCTAGAGGGGTGGAGGTTCAGGCCCCAATTTGGAGCGCCTGTTAAATCAACCCCGTCCAAAGCATGGATCAATGGAAAAGCCAGCATCGCATCATTGGAATGATTGTTATATCATGCGAGATTTCAAGAACTCCAATATGTTTTAGTATGATAATGGCCCGCCCGGCGGTTCAGGAGGTGGTTTCCACGGTCCAGGTTATGAAGGCGGCAGCTCCGGTTTAGGATTTCAGGGCAATCAAACCGGGCACAACAATCAAGGGAACCAGGGCAACCAGGGAGGTTACAACCATCAGGGGAACCGGCAGCAGCAGCAGTCGGGTTATCAGAGCAATCCTAAGCAGTTAAATAGTGGGCAGTACCATGTCTTCACCACTAGCTTGTGTAAGCGTGATCAGAAGTTTCACAAGAGGGCAGTAAACTCTGTTGAACCGGCGGTACCTCAATACTTACGCTGGTTTGAGCAACCCATTCTGTGGAGTAGAAAGGATCACCCCCTCCAGGTTGACAATCGGGGTCACCTGGCCTTAGTGGTGGCCCCTCAAGTTGGGGGATATAAGTTCACTAAGGTACTCATGGATGGGGGAAGTAGTATCAACATCCTATATTATGATACCTTCCGTCGTATGGGGTTGACAGATAAGAATCTTAAACCATCAAATACCATTTTCCATGGTGTGGTGCCTGGTAAGTCTGCATATCCAGTGGGCAAGATAGCCTTAGAGGTGGCTTTTTGAGATGATCATGATTCAAGATTAGAAACATTGACTTTTGAGGTGGTAAAAATCAAATGTTCGTATCATGCTTTGTTTGGGCGACCGGCTTATGCTAAATTCATGGCGAGGCCGTGTTATGTTTATCTACAGCTTAAAATGCCAGGTCATAAGGGTACCATCACAGTACACGGGAGCAGGAAGATCGCTTGGAATGTGAGGAACGTGATGCGGCTTATGCTGAGTCGGTTTGTGCCACGGAGGAGCTGAAGTTTTATAAAGACCAAGTTGATCCGGCAGATATGACTTCTTTGAAAAAGCCAACTATGGAACACAATCCGGCATTGAAGTTTAAATTAGCCACAGATACTAAGATGGATGATTTTGTTCCTGGCGATACATCAAGCAGTTCAGCATCAGCGCTAGCCTGGATCCCAAATAAGAAAGCGCGCTCATCGAGTTCATCCGTGAGAACTGGGACATCTTTGCATGGAAACCTTCTGACATGCCAGGTGTACCGAGGGAACTCGCTGACCACACACTTAACATTGATCCTATGTTTAAACTGGTCCGGTAGTTTCTCCGCCGCTTCAATGAAGAAAGGCGCAAGGCTATTGGTGAAGAGGTAGCTCGGTTGTTGGCCACAGGATTTATCGTGGAGGTCTTTCACCCGGAGTGGTTGGCTAATTCGGTGCTGGTTCTTAAGAAAAACGACACTTGGCGTATGTGTGTCGATTGCACATACTTGAACAAGGCTTGCCCTGTAGATCCCTTTGCCCTCCCTCGTATTGATCAGATCATTGATGCTACGGCGGGTTGTTACCGTTTGTGTTTTCTGGATGCTTATTCTGGCTATCATCAGATCAAAATGGCAGTTAAGGACCAGGAGAAGACAACTTTCATCACTCCCTTTGGAGCCTTCTCCTATGTCTCCATGCCCTTTGGGCTTAAGAGTGCCCAGGCGACTTATCAACGCTGTGTTCAGAATTGTCTTCATAAGCAAATTGGGCATAATGTTCATGCATATGTGGATGATATTGTGATAAAATCCAGGAAGGAGGAAACATTGATAGATGATTTGAGAGAAACCTTTGACAACCTCCGGGTTTACAAGATGATGCTCAATCCGGAAAAGTGTGTCTTTGGTGTCCCAGCAGGGAAACTCTTGGGTTTTCTGGTATCAAACAGAGGTATTGAGGCTAAATCGGAAAAAATCTCATCAATTACATCTTTGGCTAAACCGGCGTGTCTCAATGACGCTCAATGTTTAGCCGTCCGGATTGCGGCTTTGAGCCGGTTTATCAGTCGTCTTGGGGAGAAGGCTATCCCTTTATATCAGATGCTGAAGAAAACAGATGATTTTGTCTGGAGCGAGGCGGCTAATAAAGCGTTTGAGGATCTGAAGAGGCAGTTAGCTGAACCGCCTGTGCTTGTAGCCCCGATCAATAAAGAGCCGTTATTGCTATATGTGGTTGCTAATGCCCGAGTTGTTAGCATGGCTATTGTGGTGGAGCGCAAGGAAGCTGGAAAGGAGTACCGGTTCAACGGCCGGTTTATTACATCAGTGAGGTGCTCATTGAATCAAAGCAGAGGTATCCACATTGGCAAAAGCTGGTGTATGGAGTGTTTATGGCAAGCTAGAATCTTAAACATTATTTTCAGGGCCATCCTATCACAGTGGTCAGTTCAGCCCCTCTAGGAGATATCATTCAAAATAGAGAAGCAACTGGCCGGATTGCCAAGTGGGGTATTGAGCTTGGACCTCACGGGCTCAAATACATACCTCGCACAGCGATCAAATCCCAAGCACTCGTGGACTACATCAATGATTGGAAGGAATTGCAGGCACCAGAGGAAAAGCTAGATAATACGTATTGGACCATTCACTTTGATGGATCCAGACAGTTGGAGGGCTCGGGGTTGGAGTCAAATTAACTTCCCCACAAGGTGATAAATTTTGTTATGTCCTTTGTACTAACAATGCAGCTGAGTATGAGGCCTTACTCCACGGTCTCCGGATGGCTAAGGAGATGAACTTAAGCCGGGTTAAGTGCTTTGGGGATTCAGATCTGGTGGCTCAACAGGTGTCTGGCACTTGGGATTCTAAAGACCCACTCATGGTTGCATATCGACGAGAGGTGGACACAGTAGATGGTCACTTCAAGGGTTATCAGGTGGACCATACAGACTGGCGAAAGAACGAAGCGGCGGACTCTTTAAGCCGCCTTGGTTCTCAGCGTAAACCAGTCCCACCAAATGTTTTTCTTGACGTGCTGCACAATCCGTCGATCAAGGTACCAACAGAGGAGGAGTTGGCTATTCCTGACCCGGAGGCTCAATTGGTGGCAGCTTTGCATGTCATACTGGATTGGACAATCCCGTACCTGGCTTACATGAACCGGGGCAGTTACCGGAAGATGAAACATCGGCCCGACAGATAATCCGGCGTTCCAAGTCAATGACCATACTCAACGGAGAGTTACATCGTTACAGCTTCTGAGGGGCAATTCAGCGTTGTGTCTCTCCTCAAGAGGGTTGTGAGATTTTGCGAGAAATCCAAGAAGGGGATTGTGGTCATCACGCCGGTTCAAAGTCTTTGGTGGCTAAAGCTTTTCGCCATGGTTTCTATTGGTTAGCAGCTCATGCTGATGCTGAGGATTTAGTTAAACGATCCGACGGTTGTCAAAAGTTTGCACGCCGTGCTCATATTCTGGTTCAGGAGTTGAGGATGGTTCCAATAACATGGCCGTTTGCGACTTGGGGTCTTAATATGGTTGGACCCTTCAAGCGATCCAAGGACAAAAAGACCCACTTGTTAGTGGCAGTTGACAAATTCACCAAATGGGTGGAAGCAGAACCAGTCAGTAAGTGTGATGCGGCCACGGCGGTTCAGTTCATCAAAAAGGTGATATTCCGGTTTGGCTTTCCACACAGTATTATAACTGATAATGGTACTAATCTGTCAAAGGGAGAGATGGTGGAATTTTTCCAACGTGAGCACATCCGGCTTGATATAGCATCGGTGGCTCACCCCCAATCTAATGGTCAAGCAGAGAGGGCAAATCAAGAAATTTTGCGAGGTATTAAACCCCGGCTTATGGTTCCTTTGAAACGGACACCGGGTTGTTGGGTTGAGGAGTTACCTTCTGTGTTATGGAGCATCAACACCACACCCAACAGATCTACGGGGTACACGCCTTTCTTCATGGTTTATGGAGCAGAGGCAGTTCTTCCTAGTGATATTCGTCACGACTCACCCCGTGTGACAGCTTACGTTGAACCTGATAATGAGAAGGCACGTCGGGATTCTCTGGACCTGTTAGATGAGGAGCGTGATCTTGCAGCAGCACGTTCGGCGATTTATCAACAAGATCCCCGACGTTATCACAGCCGCCGGGTTAAAACCAGAACTTTTCAAGAAGGCGATCTGGTGCTCCGGCTCATCCAGGATCAGACTGATATGCACAAGTTATCCCCACCTTGGGAAGGACCTTTTGTGGTCAGCAAGAATCTGCACAATGGGTCATACTACCTCATTGATGTTCGAGAGCACAAAGACTCACGTAAATCAGAGGAGGAGACCAAGCGGCCGTGGAATATAGCTCTTCTTCGGCCTTACTAGACTTGAGCCACATATTTATGACAATGTATATATTATACAATAAACCGGAGCCTCGAATAAAGCGGGGTCTCTGTTCTTTTTACATCATGTGTGTGCTTACAAGAATTTCTATTGACAAAGCGGAGTTTTGTTAAACCGGTCCCTGCAGCTTCATAGATATAAAGATAATCACTATGGGGCTTTGTCATATCTGAACCATAGCTACACCTCTTGATCGGTTTGAAACCACAAAGGGATATCACTAGGGGGCTTGGTTGTTGTCACACCGTAGCCACACCTCTTGATCGGTTTGAAATGACAAAGGGATATCACTAGGGGGCTTGGTTGATATCACACCATAGCTACACCTCTTGATAGGCGTTAAGCCAAAAGGAAATTATGTGGAGCCAAAGAGAGTTTGTTGCATTAAGCACAGCTCAAACATAGGTAACCACCGAGCACAGCTCACATATTACCTGGGGGCTCTTTGCTTCTCAAAGAACAATGAGTTTTGAACCCTTGTAATAGGCTATCAAGAAAGGCTTGGAAGCCAGGTGTATTCACCGAAAACCCTAGGTTATCCTGCCTCTTTAAGTAAGTCACTCCGTCGAGGTAAACCTGGTATGACCCATCGAACGTTTGACAAGTCAATCCCATGGACCCTGAACTGTCACAGTTAAATCTGTGATTGGTTAAAGATTGAGGTCCATCTAAAAATGGCTTTGTAAAATGGTTTAACTCAGTGGCCTGGCAGCCCATGAAAATCCTCGGTTTGGAGCCTGGCAGCTCGTAAAAAGCCTCGCATGTTCTTTTTGAGTTCTATTTGCTAAGGTTTTCGCCTTTGTTGAGGTTCATAATATCTTTTGCTAAACCGGCGTCCTTGACCCGGCTTGGCTTTCAACTACAAGTTGTCAGTACATGATCAGTCATAATCCGGCGTTCAATAACCCGATCTGGTTTTGACTAACAAGTCGCCAGTGTTATAAGGAAAACACGATGCTTATTATATCCCGGTACGGTTTATTATCATAATCCGGCAAATTAAGGATGGAGTTATCAATGCTCCGGATTGGTGTTTACACCTTTACCATACAATTAGTTGGTCAGCCAACGGGGTATGTTGCAGCCATTATTTTTTATACAAACGTTGATTGTCCATCCAAGTATTGTATATTTTTGGGCATCATGACCCGTCCAGTGGTAAACCACTAGGACACTTTCAAAGTTCCTGTATCCAGGAACACAAATCATCATGGGCTATGCATAAGTAAATCCCAAAAAGTGGAGCAAATTTCACAATATCAAAGCGCAACAAAACATGCTCAGTGGCATGACAGATAAAGGAGTTTTTGCTATCCTATTACAAGAAGCTTCAAAACGGCTCCAATTGAATAGTTGTTTTTAAGCATTGGCGCACAATAGCTGGTAAATCGGCTTCCGGTTTAAGATGCTTCGTCAGGACGGTTTGACGGTTAAGGGTCATTTGGTGCAATTACTTCTTCTTCATCCCTCCCCAGACGCTGGAAATCAACCATTGACCAATCGATTCCGGTTAAAGCTTGAAACATGGCTTCTTCATGGATAAGGCTGGAGGGGTTAATGTCAGGAGCGTAAGTATGCTTACGGATTGGAGGCACAAGTTCTTCGACTTCATGGATTTCGGCAGGCTGTCTCTTCCCTTCAGTGTCGTAAGCCGGCTGGAAATGAGATAAGTCTGTGTCTTCTGCCAGTTTGCTGGCTATTGGCCGCATCTCCTTTGTCAGCCTTCGGAGATCATCATTGCCGAAGTTTGAACTGTCCTCCTTCACACCTGGATATCCTTTTATAATATCATCCGCTTCAAGGTCCGGAATCCATGCCTTGGCCCGGATTAGCGCGGTTAATGCTCCTGCTCTTGCGGCTGCCTTCTTCAGTTCAGTAATCCGGGCTGGTAACATGGCCAACTTCTCAAGAGTTTCTTTTATCAGTGATGGCGCAGGTTTATTGTCAGCTGCAGTGCAAATAGCACGCTGGTATCCAGAGTACAGCTGTTCAATCAAGGTATAAGCCGCTTTAAGCTTCATCCACATATCCGTGCCCAGATGAGCAATACGAGTGCCTGTCATGGTTTAAAATCGGCAAACTGGTAAATGATAAGATCTCATGAATTGGATAAACTCCATAAGGAGCTACTTACCAAAAATAGCAGACGTCATGGCGTTGATTTGCTGCTTCAAACCAGTTAGTTCATCTACAACTGGCTTCAGGGCTACTTCGCCATCCTCAACTCTTTTGGTTAAACCGGCCTTCTCGGTTTCCCAATCAGCACGTTCTTTTTTAAAAGACTCCTTTAGCTTTTCCATAGCTGTGAGGGCTTTGTTCAGCTCCTCCTTGGATTTCACAGCCTCTGCTTATTGGGACTTCATGTTCTCTTGCAAATCAGCAGTTTGGGCATCTCTATTGCTTAGCTCGGCCTGTAACAGCAAAGATATGTCAACAACAGAATATGTATTTTATAAGTACAAAGCGTATAACAAGTTATGCACTTCGTACTTGGGGGCTAATGCCTACTTGTTCTGATTCACTACATCTTTTTTAAGTCTCCAGAACAATGCAAGCATTATCCTTGACACTTGGGGGCTAATGTACATCTGTTCAAAACGGACGCATGGATTAAAGACCCGGATTACCTCGCAAAGCTAAACCGGCCTTTGGGGGCTACACTGAGGAAAGCGATATAATTACATTGGTAAAGTATGGGTTTTGGTTTTCACTAAGGACCTGACATTTTGAGGGTCAGTAGGAGAGGATTAAAGTGTTACAAAGACCCGGTTTAAGATTAACATCATAAAACGTCCCTTGGGGGCTACTTGGGCTAGCATTTCAACTTTGGAATCAAGAAGTAAAGGGAGATGAAAATACCTCATAGTGTTCCTTCATCAAGTTCACCAAACCGGCTTCATAGTCACGGTTAGGGTGCAGACGGTTTAAGAAACTGGAGTGAAGTTCTTCAGCACTGAGATGGGCATAGCTTGATAAGTTAGTGCTCCATTTACCCTTTTCCCTAGCAGCACGCTCTTCTTTGGCACTATGTTGAGCCAAGATTATGGGATGGCCAAGAGAGCTGTGGCACATGCTAGTAATGATAACATCATCTCCTTGGCCTTCAGTGGTTTTTGCTGGTGATGACGGTGTATCAGTACCTCTCACCGGACTAGCCCGGTTTGGAGCTGTCGGTTCAGTGTCAGGCACAGCAGGATCTACTTCTGGTTGTTCATCAATATTCCGGTCTTGAAGGGGCAGTTCATCAAAGGTAGCATCAGGATGAGGACCCTGCGGCTCACGAGTTTGGTCCGGCTCACCTATTGGCTCTTCTTAAAAAACCGCCTGTTCTTCTGACGGATTGTTGACACGAGCTTTCTTGCTGGGTCTGGCTTTGGCCCTGAAAACAAAATTAAAAGAGGTTTAGCATCTTATTCAAGATTTGCAACGCATTTGAAGAAATGGTTTGAAAGCTTACCCAGCTATAGTTTTAAGAGGGAGTTGGTTGTTGCTGACTCGCCAGAAGATGAGGGTGGTGTCACCTGATAATTTGAATCAGACAGATTAAGAGGTTTTCTGAAATAACCTGCCTTGGGATAAGAATTGTCAGAAGTGGGAGAGACCTCAGACCGGTGCTTCCGAACCGGGGTATCAGGTAAACCGGCTGAAGTGACCTGTTGACCAGTGTGCCGGGTTGTCCGGCGAGCTTCATGCTGTTGCGTCTTCAAAATAAATGTTGGATCCAAGTAAGCAAGAGGATGACAAAAGCTTACTTCCCAGACTTCTTGACAGGTTTTTTGTGTTGGCATAGAGTCTAAACCTTAGGAAAGGGTAATTACCTCTACAACATTAGCCTGGCTGCCTTCTACATCCTCCTGATAAAGATCATTGTTAATGAGGTGCATGAAAAGGGAGCCAAGTGAGTCAAGTTCTACCTCAACTTCCGGATCATATGCATCTTCATCAAGTTCAATCCTGATTCGGTCAGCCGTTTTCCGCTTTGAGGTACGCTTGACGGCTTTGGTTTTGGGACGGGATGGCTTGGCCGCTTTATCTACGGACTTCCGCTTCCAGAATGGATCATCACCCTGTTCATACACAAACAGAGGAAAGTTCACAAGTTGAACAATTTAAAAGATATCAAAGATAAAAAGGAAGCATAGTGCTTACAACAGGCGGTTTATTTTGAGTGTAGAAGGGGTTCAAGCCGGTTTGGCGACAGACTGATTCCGGTTCATTCAAAATTTTCTTAACGCCTTCAGTGACCTCTTCATCTGTTATCTGAATGTTGATGTGGCGTTGGGGGTCTTCAACTTCACCGGTATACTCACACATTAAACCGGGGCAGCGGCTTAGTGGTAAGACGCTCCAAGATATCCAGCAACGCACACAATCAACGCCTGTTAAACCGTTGGCCATAAAGGCCCGGAGCTTGGCGAGTTGAGGGGCATATTTGGCCTGTTCTACAGAACTCAAACGTTGCGGCATTGGATGAGTGTTGGAAAGCAGGTGATCACAGTATCCTGGAAGAGGATTCTCATCTTCAGAAGAGGTATCTCTGCAGTAGAACCAAGTCTGGTTCCATTCCTTAGGGTGACTGTGCAGTTTGGCATGAGGGAATTCAACTTCCTTCCGCTTTTGAATAGAGACACCGCCAAGTTCAGTTTTGGGACCATTTACAAACTTTGTACGCCGGTTCAGATGAAAAAAGTCTCGGAACAGCTCAGCAGTTGGTTCTTCTTGTAAGTATACTTCATAGAAGACTTGGAAGTTGCATAGATTGGACACCGAGTTGGGTCCGATATCTTGAGGATGGAGTTGGAAACTGGCAAGAACATCTCGGAAAAACTTCGACCCGGGCGGTTTGAAACCATGGCCTATGTGGTCGACAAAGACTACTACCTCACCCTGCCTCGGGGTAGGAGGATTCCCTGTTCGTGGAATACGCCACCGCATTTCCTTTTTCTTCGGCAAGGTGCCGATAGTGACCATTCCGTTCAATTGTTCTTCGGTGATCCAGGAAGGAGCCCAGTTGCAAGCGGCAAACTGTTTGGCCATTGTGAAACGAAAAGCTGAAAAAGAAATGCCAGTTTACGAATCATTCATGGTGGTGCGCAAGATACAATGGAATAAACATATACAGATGTGTGAAATTGCGTAAACCGGAGGCTGATACAATAATGAATGACAAGACAATATCAGAACAAAGGTATGCACATGTTGTTAAACCGGAGTATAACAATGGAGGTAAAAAGGGTTTGCCGGTTCACCAGGGGACTAATGGTATGTGTTAGGTTGCTTTTACAAAGGTAAACCGCCTATGTGGTAAAAAGATACAGATCCAAGGTAAGAATGACTAAGTAAGGTAAAACAGGTTCCACAAAGGGACATGGGAATTTTTGATCTACCGAAGACAGAAAAGCAAAAATATTTTGACCTAAAAAGGGTTGGACCCAAAGCATGTTGTAAAGGTTCAGATCAGTTTTTCGCATGCAAAAGGTTTGTTGTGGTAGCGGAAGGTAAACCATTACGCGGAATATATAAAGATTGAGATTTTCTATCCATAGACTAAGGAGGAACGGAGAAGAGTAGCACCGAAGCTCTGAGGAACTTTGATGAACTGCGAAGAACGAGGAAACCCTAGACATATCTACAAAGGGGGAAAAGAACAGACTTACAGCGACTGATTGAAGCAACGGAAGAACACCGCATGTCTCTGGTAACGGTCAGGTTGATGCAGCGGCCTTTGTCGAAGCAGAGGAGAAGCTCGGTGACGGCGGTGGCGCTCAGGGGCAGAGATGTCGCGAGGAGGAAGAAGAAGTGAAGGAAACGAAGGGGAAAAATGAGAAGGACCTATGGTCCTATTTATAAGGCGAAGCGATAAAGCGACAAGTGCGGGAATCGAGGAGCTCAAAAATGGATAGTTAATAATGGTGTCGCCTCGATGATTGGATATGCATTAATGAAGGTAATCTTCGGCTTCAACGAATAGATGACGTCAGGGCGGTTTATTATGATCCTGGAGTATGATGTCACGGCGGTTTACAAGATCAAGGTGAAGATGCGAAGGAGGTGATTTTCTAAGTGTTGAAGATTGACATGAACAAGTTCAAACCAATCTGGGGCCTAATGTGGGGGATATTACTACTGGACATAAACCAGCCAGGAGTAGCCGGGTTAACTTTATGAAGATTAGAAGCCCATGAAGACATAAGAATGATGGCGCTTTATGAAGGCCCAAGGCCCAAAGGCGAGTTAAGGCATGTAGATGTAAACCGACCTTATTATGTAACTTGCATTGTAAGTTAGGGAGTATAGAGACCGAACTGGACAAGTTTATGATCCGGCTTCGGGAATCTGTAAACCGGCGGGCGTCAACCTGTGTATATAAAGGGACGACCCGGCCACGGTTTAAGGACATGAAACAACAACTCGAGGGCCAGTCAAAGCGGATTCTCTCCCTGGTCATCGAAACCCTAGCAATACCAATCACAACTAGACGTAGGCTTTTACCTTCATCGAAGGGGCCAAACTAGTATAAAATTCCCCGTGTCCCCTTGTCCGGTTTAAGCTCTTTAAGCTAACCCATTGCGATGGCCCCACGACTAAGGCCTTTCACAAGGACATCTGCCATGACAAACCCATGACAGGACTCGAACTCCAAACTGGGCGAAGAACTGAAAGATGTGCGAGCTCAGCTAGCTGACTCCGTGAAGGACAACAAGAAGCTGTGAGGCGGCATATTCTGTATGTAGCCACTTTTGTTTTATAACAGTTTTGGAGGTAATGGTAGCTGATATAGCTGTAATTGCAGGTGTTTTGACGAACCGCCCCGAAGAGGAGGTGTCTGGATCCTCGAGTGATCTTCTGCAAGGGTTGTCGCAGTTGCACGAGCAACCTCGACAGGCGATGCGGAGTGTAGCCAAGGCTATATGGCCATCCGACCCCCCCCTCCAGGAAGCATGGAGCAGCTGGTAGAGCTGTTCAAGGGAGTGCGGTGGCGTATCCGGCTGTGGAAGATATCGGCATGCCGAGAGGGTGCGCGAGAGGCTTGGGCCATGGCGAAGACGCGATATACCAAGCTGGATCCTAATCACATGGCTCGAGTCAGACTGGTAGGGTCGATTGGGGAAGAAATTCCCGTTAGTTTAGTATATAACCAAGTAGAGGTGGCCACCAAATATTCCCAACAGGATTGTAAGTTAGACTGCATATTGGAAGGTGTAGAGGAGGAGGTTTTCGAGTCCAAGTGACTGTGTACTTTCCTCATCTAGCTGAATTGTATATTATTTGTCATGGCAGACCTTTTCGCTTCAGCCTCCGATCCCGAAGGTGCGGAGTGTTTCTGAATACCATCGCAGCCGAATAGGCCGGGGTATGCCTGGAAAACTAGGCGTAGGAGTCATAATGGCTTGAACAGACAAGTTGTATCCGACTAGCTATGTTATATTACATTGATATCGTAAGAAACATCTTCCAGAGAGAATAGTTCCGTTAAGGGTTCCTTTCCCTGTGTGTGCATGCATTTAATGCGCATGTCCGAGTTGTGATGTGAGCACCACGGTTTGTATAACTTCTGGGGGTGCATGATGAAGTGAGCTTAAAAACATCTTTAATTCGCTGACCGAATATTCCCTTAAGAACGCTAGCTTTTGGCTTCACCCAGTATGAGGTACACATTCAGATGATCCGGCGGTAACAATCGCAGAGGTGCTCCCTTTATGCCCTGGCCGAACTAACAGGAATGTAGGGCATAAGCACAGGAGTCAGGCTACCCATCTTGGCCAAAACTTAAGTCATATCGATGCATATAATGGCAAAGAAAAGGTACATATGCAAAAACTCATATGTGAGGAGCTTGATGCTCAAGGAATGACAAGAACTTCTGTCCGAGAAGCCCCCAGGTACAAGTGGCGTAAATGTTTGAAGATGTATGTGCCAATGGTGTGCGGTCTAGCCGCACTAAAGCTTTAAAGTGAGAAAGAAGAAAGTAATCGGAGAAGAGAGAAAAACAATGGAAATTATAGGGGAGGAAGAGACGAACAAGGGGTTCAGCGCTAGTCGTAGAATCTCCGGAGTCTGGCCGCGTTCTAGGGGTTCGGCTCGAGGTGATTGTCTGATGCATCCCGAAGATGGTACGCTCCTCCGGTGAGAGCTTCGTCAATTATGAAGGGACCCTCCCATTTGGGCTTGAGTTTGTCCTTTTTATACTTCGGGAGCCGTAGAACGAGTTTGCCAACATTGTAAGTCTTGGCTTGTAATTCTCTGCTTTGATATCTTCGAGCCTGGTGTTGGTAAACTGCTGAACAGGCTTTTGCGACATCGCGTTCCTCCTCCAGGGCATCTAGGTTGTCCTGCCGATCGAGCTCGGCTTCTCTCTCTTCGTACATACGCACTCTAGGTGACTCATGAATAATATAGAAGGGCAATTTCGGTGGGAACGACACCTATGGGATCACAAGAATCCCTACTACGGTTGCGGGGCGCGGGGTCGTGAGAAGAGCGGATCAAACAGATAGCACACGGTTCGTTTATCCAGGTTCGGGCCATGGGGATGCGTAAAACCCTACTCCTGGTTTGGTGGATTGTATATTTGTGTTCTTGAGCTAGCTATGGGGCATGAGGAGCTCCAAAAAGCCGAATCCTCCTCCTGGTCGCCTCAGGCCTCCTTCTATAGGAAAGGGGTTGCCACAGTGGCACACAGGAGGCGGAAAGGGAACAGTGATGTGAGGTTATCCCTCGCATTACATGACAAGGCGCATTTAATGCGTCTGGCCTAGGTGTCCTTGCTTTATCGGGGATGGGGGAGAGCCCTGTCTCGTCCATCGCCGCTCCCTCTCGAGTTGACACGCGCCCTGGCCAGCGGCGCCCATGGTGCCATGTAGGCAGGCAGGCAGCTGAGGTGGCGCAGTGGTGGGTCTCCACGAAGATCTGCATGCCGCCACGCAGGTGCCTGCCCAGCTGGTTTGGTCGGCAGCTGCATGTGAACGGCAGTGGAGGTTTGACTGGCGTGGGCATGATGGTGGCCCTACGGGTGTTCTTGGCAAGGGCCTTGCCGGGGCCGCGGCAAGGGTCTTGCCGTGGCGCCTGCTGTCATCCTCGGCAAGGCTCTTGCCGGGGGCCTTGTGGTCTTCCTTGGCTGGGATCCCGCCAGGGATCATCATATTCTAAAGGGTGTATCTGATCTTGAATGTCTTCACAAAGATCTTCAAGCCACCACGGGGATGTCTCCCGAATCCTTGCCCCATGGGGGCAGTGGACTCAAGGGTGACTCACTCCGTAGGTGTGAGGCGAGCTACCACGGCAAGGGTCTTTCCGGGTTTGCTAAAACCGCCTCCCGACAAGGATCTTGCCGGGGGGGAGGTCCGCTTCGTCCCCTTTGCTCTTTATGGTCTTGGTCTTGGTGTCGTTCTGCTTCTCCTGAGCTTCGGCCTTACCTTGGCTCACCTCCCTTGCCTTGCTCAGTGTGGTGATGCCCATGGCTTAGACTTCCCGTGCATAGTTATAGGGGTACAAAAAGTGTGCCCCTCTTTTTGTACACCGACAGGAGCCCCCGGGCCTGGGCCACACGTAAGCGCAATCGCGTCGTTGGGCGAGGCCTAAAAACGGTGTGCGAGCAGGCGGTGCGGTTTTTACCGCGGTAAGTCTCTTCGCGCCCTGCGCTTCCCATGCTTCCCGCGCGTGGCACGGCGTGGGGAGGCGTGTGTGACGTGGGTGGCATGCGTGGGGTTGCTTCCCGCGGGCATGCATCACATCACAGTTAATGTGAAAGGAGGCGGCCCGTATTTTTTCCCCATAAGAAGGAATAACCGTGGGCGTGCTACTCACTTTCTCCTCTTCCCTTGTGCCTTTTCCAATCCTAGAGCCGCCGTTCCCTCTCTTCCTTCCTTCCTAAGCTTTCATTGTCGCCCACCGCCGCTGCTTTGCCATCCCCCTTCCTCAGCCCTCTGAACTTCTTGGTCGCCATGGCTCCCAAATTCGCCAAGGGCAAGGAGGTGGCTAAGGGCGCCGGGACGGTGGAGCCACCGGAGAGCGCGCTGTCGGGGGACCGGACGAAGTCCGCCTTCTTCTTCCCCTCGACGTTTGATGTTCAAGAGCTCCGGGCCTCCTTCAAGACCCTATGGGGAGTGAAGACGGGGGGAGAGGATTCGGGATACCCGGCGACGCGCATCATTCCTGCTGCTTGCGCTGATCCTGCCTCGAATCGGTACCCCTTCTTCGTTGATTACTTTTCTTGCGGGTTATGCCCTCCTTTCTCCGATTTCTTCTGCGACGTTATGCGCACCTTCGGCTTTCTCCTCTTGGATTTTACTCCAAATGTGGTGGCGTGCATGGCTTTCTTCGCGCATCTTTGGGAAGGCTTTGCCGGGGTGCAGCCCAACATGGCGCTCTTCCGCCATTACTTCTTCCCTCGAATCCAGCCGGGAGGAGCCGTCTCTGGTTGCGTCACCTGGATCCCAAGATCCAAGGGGGCGTGCCCGGACGGTGCCGTGAAGGAGAGGTGGGAGGAATGGCATGGCCGGTGGTGCTGGATTGAAGATGAAAACCCGCCGGAATTCTGCAAGGTCCGCCGAGTGCCGCAGGTCCGCGGCAGCGATTGGAGCGATGTCGACGCCGCCGACGGGAGGCTCACCGTCGCCACCACCAGGATTCTCCGGCTCACCCAGGCCAGACTCACCCTTGAGATGATTGGGGCGGAGTTCATTCGCCGCCGGATCGCCCCGTTCCACAGCAAGGGGAGGCCAGCTTGGCTCTTTACGAACCCGGCTGACATTATGCGACTCCGCCCCGGCCTTGATCACAACTTCACAGTGCTGGCGCATGCCCACTTCTGCCAGCGGCTTTTCCAGCTTGATGTGTGTCGCGATGGCGAGGTCGAGCGGACCGGCAAGGCCGCGAGGGCTGCCGCAAAGGTTGGCAAGGCCCTCAAGGGGCCATTCTTCAAGCTGCCAGCGGGGGTGGTCTCGTTGTGCAACAATTCGCGTCGGTCCGAGATCATGGCCATGATGCCGGACTGTAATGCGCACGGCCCTATCCCGAGCTGGGAGGAGCCGAAGGACGAGGATGTGCAGCAATTCTTCGACACCCTGATCGAGGTGTACGTCAATGCCGACGCCGAGCGGTGGCTTATCATGGACACCACCCAGGCAGAGCTGGACTACATCGACACTAGGGCGAGGGAGGCACAACTTGCCATGGAGGCCGGCAGCGCCAGGGGCATGGAGGACAAGGCCGCAATGGCGGCGGAGGAAGAGGAGCTCACCCGGTGGGCGGCGGCCTCCGGGGAGGTCAGCAGCGCCAACACCAGAGCTCCGCTTGTCGAGGACGCGGCCAACGAGTTGTCGGAGGAGGAGGGCGTGGCGGCGGGCTCGACGCCAACCATGGGAAGAGGGCGAGTCCCGCGGCGGGCTGGCTCCGGCGAGCCGGTCCGGCCCGGCGGGGCTACGCGGCCTCAATTGACCCTCGAGGGGTCCGGGCGCCACATGAGGGCCACGGCAGCGAAGAGGCTGATGAGGGCCGCTGAGAAGAAGAAGGCGATAGCCCCTTCCTCATCCGGGCGCGCTCAAACCCCGCCACCTCCTTCGCCTCCTCCGGCAGGCGTCGACTCGGATGATGATGTGGAGTTCCCTTTTGATCTCGGGCCTCTCAGCTCGGAGAGGAAAAGGAAACTGGTGGAAGAGGACGAGACGGATGACGAGTAAGTTCTCCGTTCCTTACTGTCATTTCCATTTCCTCGAATTGGGTCGCTTTTCTTGATCCATTTTTTCTTCCGTAGGGAGACAGAGACGTTGGCCAGAGGGTGAAGAGGGCGAGGACCTCGGCGAGCAGCCAGCCCCCGGCTGGGGCTTCAACGACACCACTGGTGGTGCTGAGCAGCCCGGACAGCAGCCCCCGGCGCAGCCCCCAGCGTAAGTTCATCACCCTCTTCTTACTCGACATGTGGTAGGCGCTCGATGCTATGATGCTGACCTTGCCGGGTTTGCAGGAGGGGAGCGGCAGTAGGAGGAGCCACAGAGGGCCACTCCTAACACAGAGGCCTCCATCGAGGAAGAGGTGGTGGGTGACCAGCCTCCCTCCTCCTTAACCTCGGGCCCCGGCAGATATCTGAAGGTGGGCGACGATCTCTTCGTCCACCTCCCAGGGGCGTTGTAACACCCTCGATGCGACTATATCTCCCACGTGTCGAGGCACGACTTAGAGGCATAATCGCATTGAAGGCATATGTCGCAAGTTAGGCAATCTTCACAACATCCCGTGTAATATATATGTAATAAAAGGGGAGATAACATAGTTGGCTTACACTCGCCAGGTCAATCAAGTATATAAATAACATTACATCATCCAAACACTCATGGCCCAACTACGGCGCCAAAATAAAAGATAACCCAACATGCGACACGGTCCCGATCACCCCAAACTGGGCACCACTACTGATCATCAGGAAAGGAAACATAGTATCATTGAGAGTCCTCGTCGAACTCCCACTTGAGCTCGAGCGCGTCACCTGGAGCGGAATCATCAGGTCCTGCATCTGGTTTAATAGTAATCTGTGAGCCACAGGGACTCAGCAATCTCGCACCCTCGCGATCAAGACTATTTAAGCTTATAGGTAAGGCAAGGTAAAATATGTGTGGAGCTGCGGCAAGCGACTAGCAAATATGGTGGCCATCCTGTTCGCAAAAGAGAGCAAGAAGAGGAGGCAAAGCGCGAGCGAGAAACTAGAGAGCAACCTACGCAAACATTACTCCAACACCGTGTCCACTTCCCGGACTCCGCTGAGAAGAGGCCATCACGGTAACACACTCAGTTGATTCATTTTAATCGCGGGCATGGCTTTCGAAAGTTCAAGTTATCTACAACCGGACATTAACAAATTCCCATCTGCCCATAACCGCGGGCACGGCTTTCGAAAGTTCAAATCCCTGCAGGGGAGTCCCAACTTAGCCCATGACAAGCTCTCACGGTCAACGAAGGAATAGACCTCCTCCCGAGACGTTCCGATCAGACTCGGTACCTCGGTTCTTCAAGACACTTCGATAGGTTAAAACAAGACCAGCAACACTGCCCAAATGTGCCGACAAATCCCGATAGGAGCTGCACATATCTCTTTCTCAGGGCACACTCAGATTGTCCTAGGTACGGGTAGGCCAGCCCAGAGTTGCCCCTGGTGGCCACCGGCAGCTGATAGGTGGACCAACACTCAGAGGAGCACTGGCCCGGGGGGATTTAAAATAAGATGACCCTCGGGCTCCGGAAACCCAAGGGAAAAAGAGGCTAGGTGGCAAATGGTAAAACCAAGGTTGGGCATTGCTGGAAAATCTTTAATCAAGGCGAACTATCAAGGGGTTCCCATTATAACCCAACCGCGTAAGGAACGCAAAATCCAGGAACATAACACCGATATGATGGAAACTAGGGCGGCAAGAGTGGAACAAAACACTAGGCGAGAGGCCGAGCCTTCCACCCTTTACCAAGTATATAGATGCATTAAGATAACAAGATAATATAATGATATCCAACAAGTAAAAAAATGTTCCAACAAGGAACGGCCTCCAATCTTCACCTGCAACTAGCAACGCTATAAGTGGGGCTGAGCAAAGCGATAACATAGCCAATCAACGGTTTGCTAGGACATGGTGGGTTAGAGGTTTGACATGGCAATTTGAGAGGCTTGAAAGCAAGTGGTAGGCATCGTAGCATTGGCATAGCAAAAGAGCGAGCATCTAGCAAAGCAAAGATAGTAGTGATTTCGAGGGTATGATCATCTTGCCTGCAAAGTTATCAGAGTTGACTGGATCCTCGAAAGCAAACTCAACGGGCTCCTCGTTAGCGAACTCGTCTCTCGGCTCTACCCAAACAAGACAAACAAGCAACAAGGACACAATCAACCACGTGCAAGGATCAAACAATATGATGCAAGGATTGTATGCGATGCGGGATGCATATGCAAGATTTGACAAGGGATGCATGAACATGGCCTCAACTTGGAAATCCAAGTCTGCCACTGGAAAGATGAGATGAAATCGCTTGAAAACGATATAAAGAACGCCGGAATCAGAGTTACGGTTTGGAAATGGCAAGCGATTCAAATATGACACCGGTCTGCGATTTACAGCAAGTAGCCGTCTAAATGCAACGAGATGAACATGATACAGCACCCAAACATGAAAACAAAATACATGGTAGGGATGCACTCAAGATGCTTAACAAAAGTCTAGCACTGAGCTACGTCCAAATCATCCATTAACAGGTTCAAACAAGCATGGCAAAAATGCATATGGTAAACAGATTTCAGACTTAGTGAAATTAACACTTGTCTGAAATTTCAGATCAGGTAGCAATCTTCAGAACAACAAAACTATATGCTACAGGACCTGAACATGGCAAATTAAAGCATGTAATGGAAATACTCAAGGAGCTTATCAAAAGTCCCTTAGTGACCTTGAGCCAAAAGGGATCAGAAAATACAATTGCAAGCATGTGAACATGGCAAAAACATAATCAGATCTCAGACTTAGTGAAAAACTGGAGCATGCTGAAAACAAATATCAAGTAGGCATGTTTGCGAGCTCGATGCACTCAGTACAGAGCAAGTCATGATAATCTAAGCATACACCCATAAATAATACACAAAATGCAAGCTATACATGGCAAGAACAAGAACATAGCATGCACGGATCAACTACAACATCATCGGCAAAATCGCTAACAAGTAGACAATCTACCCAGATTCACGAAGTAGCAAAAGTAGAGCTCGATTGACTCAAGCTAGGGTGCTCCATAATTTCAAACAAAGACATGGATGGATAGAGCACTACAATATTAACAAAACATCCTTACTGATCATCCTCAAAAGAGGCATGTATCACTAGGAAACAACATGAACATATGGCCATATGAGATAAACAGGTCAAGGACTTAGTGGAAATGCTAAGTCCCTGAAATCAGCATTACCAAGTGCCTCACTTTGCAAGCTTGTGCTAGTCACCACACACATCACAAAAATACCTGGGTTGCACCTCTGGAAAGATGGCAAAACCCTTAACAAAACATATGTAGAGCTCATGGGCATATCATGCACACAAAAATCATGGCAAGAATGACAAATATCATAAATGGAGTAGCAGATCTGACAATTATCTCAAGTAGCACTCTTCTAACAGCATCTCGGGCATCAAGATGAACTCAAATGAAAATGATGCAATGGAATGAAATGATGTACTCTTTGAGACGAACATTTTGATATGCTATAAGTCCAAAACGGAGCTACGGATGCGGAGTTATAGCACGATGAACATGGCAAGATAATTAGGGTTTCCGGCAGAAAAGTCAACCGAGGAGGGGATCTAGATCTGGATCGGATCCGGCTGGCACAGAAAACGAGGTTCACCGGACTCGGAGCTCGAGCTCGCCGGAGTCGTCGGGGCGGCGTCGGACTTGCCGCGGAGGACGAGGGGGCCGGTCGGAGTCACGGACGGGCGCCGGAGCGAGGCGGCGGCATCGGCCGGCAGGAGCAGTGCGGAGGGGCGGCGCCGGAGCGAGGCGGCGGCGTCGGGCGTCGATGGCGGCGCCCAGACCCGGCGAGGCGCGCGGCAGCGCCGGCGAGCCGGAGTGGAGGAGGGCGAAGCGGCGGCGGATCCGGATGGGCCTCGAGGGCCGGATGCGGGCTCCCCAGGCCGGCGGCGCGACGAGCGGCTCCGTGCCACGTGGCGGAGCGTGGTTGGCGGCGGCGGGACGTTCGGTCAGGGCGGTTGTTGTCCGGCGGCGGAGAGGGGATTTTTTTAGGGTTAGGGGGGAGAGGATCCGCGAATTTTGAGGAGGGGGTCAATATATAGGCATAGGAGGAGTTAGGAGAGTCCAAATGAGGTGCAGTTTTCGGCCACGTGATTGTGATCGAATGCTCTAGATGATGGAGAGGGTTTAGGTTGGTTTTGGGCCAAATTGGAGGGGTGTTGGGCTGCAACACACACGAGGCCTTTTCGGTCCCTCGGTTAACCGTTGGAGTATCAAACGAAGTCCAAATGGCACGAAACTTGACAGGCGGTCTACCGGTAGTAAACCAAGGTCGCTTGGCAAGTCTCAGTCCAATCCGGAAATGTTTAATCCCCACACACGAAAGAAAGGTAGAAATGACCACCGGAGGAGAACGAAGCGCCGGAATGCAAAACGGACAACGGGGAAAATGCTCGAATGCATGAGACGAACACGTATGCAAATGCAATGCACATGATGACATGATATGAGATGCATGACAACGACAACAACACACGGAGACAAAAACCCGAACCCGAGAAAATAAAATAACTTAACGCCGGAAACGGCAAGAGTTGGAGTACAAATTGGGAAAGTTACATCCGTGGTGTTACAACACTCCACCACTATGAAAGGATCTCGTCCCGAGATCTAGGACTGAAAGAACGCCGGGTACTCGGAATGGAGGTGATCCTCGCATTCCCAGGTAGCTTCGCGGTCGGAATGGTGTGACCACTTGATTTTGAGTAATTTGATTGACTTGTTGCGAGTCTTGCGTTCAGTCTCTTCAAGAGTAACAACGGGGTGCTCACGATAGGATAGATCTTCTTGGAGCTCAATGTCCTCGAAGTTGACGGTGCGGTCAGGAGTCTTGAAGCACTTTCGAAGCTGAGAGACATGGAACACATCATGAACATTTGCAAAGTTTAAAGGAAGCTCGAGTTGATAGGCGAGGTCGCCTCTCTTGCTGACAATCTTGAAAGGTCCCACGTATCTGGGGGCAAGCTTCCCTTTGATACCGAAGCGACGAGTACCTTTCATTGGAGAGACGCGGAGGTAAACATGATCTCCGATCTCGAAAGCTAAATCACGGTGCTTACTATCATAGTAGCTCTTCTGGCGGGATTGGGCTGCTTTGAGGTTATCTCGAATGAATTTGCACATTTCCTCTGCCTCTGTGATTAAGTCATTACCCAAAAGCTGACGTTCACCGGTTTCAGACCAGTTGAGAGGGGTACGACACTTCCTACCATAGAGAATTTCAAATGGGGCCTTGCCCGAACTTGCTTGAAAACTGTTGTTGTAGGAGAATTCAGCATAAGGAAGACAATCCTCCCACTTCATGCCGAAGGAGATCACACAAGCCCTGAGCATACCTTCAAGAATCTGGTTGACACGCTCGACTTGACCGCTAGTTTGAGGATGGAAAGCTGTGCTGAAGCGGATGTTGGTGCCCATGGCCTTCTGAAAAGAATCCCAAAACTTGGAGGTAAAGATGCTGCCACGGTTTGAAGAGCTCACTTGTGGAATACCGTGCAGAGAGACAATTCGAGAGGTATAGAGTTCCGCCAATTGAGCTGCAGTGATTGACTGTTTGATAGGCAGAAAGTGAGCCACTTTGGTGAGTTTGTCGATGACAACGAATATAGCATCATTGCCACGCTTGGACTTTGGAAACCCAGTCACGAAGTCCATCTCAATGTGGTCAAACTTCCATTATGGAATGGCAAGAGGTTGGAGGAGACCAGCTGGCCTTTGGTGTTCTGCCTTCACTCTTCTGCAGACATCACATTCATTCACGAACTGAGCAATCTCGCGCTTGATTCAAGTCCACCAATAAGCCTGCTTGAGGTCCTGATACATCTTCATGCTCCCAGGGTGGATGGAGAGGAGAGAATTGTGAGCCTCGTTCATGATCACTTTACGAAGTTCACCTTTGGGCACAACAATACGATCCTCAAAGAAGAGAGTATACTTGTCATCAAGGAGGTAGCACTTGTACTTGGGTTGACACTTGGCCATCCCAATCTTCATCTTTTTCACCATAGCATCAAGAAGCTAGGCTTGGCGAATCTGGTCTTCCAAGGTAGGAGAGACTTGAAGGTTGGCGAGGAAACCTTGAGGAACAACTTGCAGGTTAAGTTTGCGGAAAGCTTCACAAAGCTCGGGTTGATAAGGCTTGAGAATCAGGCTGTTACAATAAGCCTTTCTGCTCAATGCGTCAGCAATCACATTGGCCTTGCCTGGAGTATACTCGATTATCGGATTATACTCTTGAATCATTTCGACCCATCGAGTCTGCCTGAGGTTGAGATTAGGCTGAGTGAAGATGTACTTGAGACTCTTGTGGTCAGTGAAAATGTCCACTTTTCTTCCCAATAAGAGATGTCTCCAAGTCAAAAGAGCATGCACAACTGCCGCCAACTCGAGATCATGAGTGGGGTAGTTCTTCTCATTGGGCTTCAACTAGCGACAGGTATAAGCAACAACTTTCTTCTCTTGCATCAATACTGCGCCAAGACCTTGGAGAGAGGCATCACAAAAGACCTCATACGGCTTGGACTCATCAGGCGGAGTCAGAACTGGAGCAGTGATCAATTTCTATTTCAAAGTGTTGAAAGCAATGTCACACTCCGGAGACCAAACGTATTTGACGTGCTTCTGGAGAAGATTTGAGAGAGGCTTCGCGATCTTAGAAAAGTTTTCAACGAATCTTCGGCAATAACTTGCGAGACCGAGGAAGCTACGGAGTTGCTTCACGTTCTGAGGAGGTTCCCAATTCACAATTGCAGACACCTTCTCAGGATTCACCGCAATGCCCTTGGCAGAGATGATATGACCAAGATAAAGAACCTCATTGAGCCAAAATTCACACTTGGAGAACTTGGCATAGAACTGGTGTTCCCTCAGCTTATCGAGTACCAAACGCAAGTGCTTGGCATGATCTTCCTTGTTCTTCGAGAAAACCAGAATGTCGTCGAGATAGACCAAAACGAAGTCATTGGTGTAGGCGTTGAAGCTGAAGTTCATCATGTGAGAGAACGTCGGAGGAGCGTTGACAAGGCCAAAAGACATGACAGTGTATTCATATGAACCATAGCTTGTCCTGAAAGCCGTCTTGGGAATATCTTGCTCCCGGATTCAAATCTGATGATAACCCATACGGAGATCAAGCTTGGAGAATACTTGGGCACCTTTGAGTTGTTCGAATAGCTCGTTGATGTTGGGAAGTGGGTATTTGTTCTTGATGGTCTTCTTGTTCAATGGACGGTAATCAACACAAAGTCAGTCCGTTCCATCCTTCTTCTTCACAAAAAGAACACCACAACCCCGCGGAGAGGAACTAGGCCGGATGAGACCCATTCTTTCTTGAATATCGAGTTGCTTCTTCATCTCCTTCAACTCTTCAGGTCCGAGCTTGTAAGGACGCTTGCACACAGGTTCCGTACCAGGCTCAAGATCAATAACGAATTCAACTGGCCGGTGCAGAGGCATTCCTGGAAGCTCTTCTGGAAAGACGTCTTGATATTCGCAAACGACTGGAATTTGCGAGATGGCATCCAGTTCACCCTTCTCATTGAGAGAAAAAAGGCAGATGGTATCATCATGAGCGGCAATGACAATTACATCTTCAGACAAATGAGTCAATTGAATCTGCCTGGCTGCACAATCAAGATGCGCCTTGTGCTTAGTAAGCCAATCCATTCCGAGAATAAGATCAATATCCGAGTTGCCAAGAACCACCGAAGAAGAGAGAAACTTTTAATCGCCCAACGTGATAGAGACGTCCAGGACACAATTGTTAGAAGTCATTTGCTTGCTCGGAGACACAATCTTCAACAGAACAGGAATCCTTTTGGTCACAAAATCATGCTTGGCCACAAATGGTGTTGAAATAAAAGAAAGCGATGCACCAGTGTCAAAAAGAACTTTTGCAGGAATATCGTTAACTGGAAGGTTACCCATGATGACATCTGACGTATCCTCTGCCTGAGCTGCATTCACCATATTGACCTTGTCGTACTTGGGGTTATGCTTGACCACAGCTGTACTTGCCGATCTGATAGGAGGAGGAGGAGGAAGACGCCTCTGGTTGAAACACTTGTTGGCATAGTGACCCTTCTGTTGGCACTTGTTGCACGTGACCTCTGAAAGCGGACGGTGATACGGAGCACTCGATCTTGGAGATTGGGACGAAGTCTTATTCTGAAAGCCAGGGTTGGGTGGGTGGGAAGATCCACTGCCACCTTTGCTCTTCTGCTAATACGGCTGACGGAATGGAGGAGGAGGAAGCCAAAACTTCTGCTGCTTGGCCACCTGAGTAGAGGAAGAAGGAGTAGCATCTCTAACTCACCTCTTGGAAGCATCACACCTCAGTTGAGCAGCCTCTTGCTTCAGTGCCATGTTGTAGAACTCATCGTACCCCAAGGGCTCAAAGAGAACAAGAGCTAGCTGAATTTCTTCTCTGAGACCACCCCTGAACTGGTATATCATGCTCTTCTCATCAGGCACGTCCTGCTTAGCAAAGCGGGCGAGCTTCTGAAACAACTTGTTGTAGTCATAGACAGACAAAGAGCCTTGCTTCAGGTTGCGGAATTCCTCACGCTTGCTTTCAACCATGCTCTGAGGGATATGGTGAGCTCTGAAATCTTGACGGAATTCATCCCAGGTAATTACACGTCCACCTCTGGAATCCTTGTACTGCTGGAACCATTCTGCAGCTTGATCTTTGAGTTGGAAAGAAGCGAACTTGACAAAGTCCTCAGGCCTGACGTTACTGCACTCGAAATGCTTGCACAGATCCACAAGCCAATCGTCAGCATCGGTTGCCTCAACACAATTGCTAAAAGTCTTTGGCCCGTTAGCAAGGAACTGGTTGAGTGTAGCAAAGTGATTCTGATTGTTGCCTTGGTTCCCTTGGTTGCCTTGATTACGCTCTTGAAGAATTTGCATGATCAACTGTGTGTTTGCATTGGTTGCGGCCATCACAGCTTGCCATGCCTCCGGGGGAGGTGGAGGTGGTGGCGGATCAGGATTCGGAGTCGTGTGCGTTGGAGGAGCCATCCTGAAGAGGTTGACATCCATTAGCACATTGATAGACAAATATTGAAGCTGAATCCAACGGAATGAAAATTGCAACATATAGTCTTCGCATCCGAACAAAATGAACGAATGCATTCCTCTTGAAATGGTCACATATCCATAAATTGAGAAGCCACTTAGAATTTAGGTAGAGAAATAAATCAACAAGGTATGGATCAAGAACGAATAATCGGTAAGAAATCCCAATCTCAAACCAATATCCGTGGAAGAAGAACTAGAGCTACGTGAATTCCCACCTATGAAACTCCCGAACCTTTCCGGTTATGCAATCAGGTGTTGGGGATACAGGGGAAGCATAATATCTCACCCAAATCTAGCAAATCCTACATCCAGCTGTATCCATCCTTCAACACATAACCGAGAAAAACTTCGGAAACCATCTACCTCAACCTTCGAAAAGCATCCGTTATACAAGTTATGGCGATACTCCCGAACTCCCGCCCCAGTACTGGGTGGCGTCGAGGTTATCTCACCAACAAACTGCATAAAAGAGATTTTCGATGTCGGCGCACTAAACTCAGGTATTCCAGAACTGCAACAATAAAATTATGACGACAACACCTCAGAGCTCAACTCCCTGGGAAACTTCCACAAAACCCCTGACAGGAGGCACCAAGACAATGTTCTCATCATAAAACCATCAGAACGATTCCAAGATACCCGCGTGATCCTAAAAAAAATTTAGTGAAATTTGAGAAGAGAAGAGTCAAAACTCTACGTCAGGATGCCTTACCAGAGCGATGAGGAGACTGGGAAGTAAAAAAGAATTCCTAAACTCTCCGATATATAATTCCTAAATGACTCAAAACATTTTTCTAGACACAACTCGGCCGCTAATAACGATCAAGTAATGGGGCTCCTAAGGTCGGGGAAGGCTCTGATTACCAACTTGTAACACCCTCGATGCGACTATATCTCCCACGTGTCGAGGCACGACTTAGAGGCATAATCGCATTGAAGGCATATGTCGCAAGTTAGGCAATCTTCACGACATCCCGTGTAATATATATGTAATAAAAGGGGAGATAACATAGTTGGCTTACACTTGCCACGTCAATAAAGTACATAAATAACATTACATCATCCAAACATTCATGGCCCGACTACGGCGCCAAAATAAAAGATAACCCAACATGTGACACGGTCCCGATCACCCCCAACTGGGCACCACTACTGATCATCAGGAAAGGAAACATAGTATCATTGAGAGTCCTCGTCGAACTCCCACTTGAGCTCGAGCGCGTCACCTGGAGCGGAATCATCAGGCCCTGCATCTGGTTTAATAGTAATCTGTGAGCCACAGGGACTCAGCAATCTCGCACCCTCGCGATCAAGACTATTTAAGCTTATAGGTAAGGCAAGGTAAAATATGTGTGGAGCTGCGGCAAGCGACTAGCAAATATGGTGGCTATCCTGTTCACAAAAGAGAGCGAGAAGAGGAGGCAAAGCGCGAGCGAGAAACTAGAGAGCAACCTACGCAAACATTACTCCAACACCGTGTCCACTTCCCGGACTCTGCCGAGAAGAGGCCATCACGGTAACACACTCAGTTGATTCATTTTGATTAAGTTAAGGTTCAAGTTATCTACAACCGGACATTAGCAAATTCCCATCTGGCCATAACCGCGCGCACGGCTTTCGAAAGTTCAAATCCCTGCAGGGGAGTCCCAACTTAGCCCATGACAAGCTCTCATGGTCAACGAAGGAATAGACCTCCTCCCGAGACGTTCCGATCAGACTCGGTACCTCGGTTCCTCAAGACACTTCGACAGGTTAAAACAAGACCAGCAACACCGCCCGAATGCGCCGACAAATCCCGATAGGAGCTGCACATATATCTTTCTCAGGGCACACTCAGATTGTTCTAGGTACGGGTAGGCCAGCCCAGAGTTGCCCCTGGTGGCCACCGGCAGCTGACAGGTGAACCAACACTCAGAGGAGCACTGGCCCGGGGGGGTTTAAAATAAGATGACCCTCGGGCTCCGGAAACCCAAGGGAAAAAGAGGCTAGGTGGAAAATGGTAAAACCAAGGTTGGGCATTGCTGGAAAAGCTTTAATAAAGGCAAACTATCAAGGGGTTCCCATTATAACCCAACCGCGTAAGGAACGCAAAATTCGGGAACATAACACCGATATGACGGAAACTAGGGCGGCAAGAGTGGAACAAAACACTAGGCGAGAGGCCGAGCCTTCCACCCTTTACCAAGTATATAGATGCATTAAGATAACAAGATAATATAATGATATCCCAACAAGTAAAAAAATGTTCCAACAAGGAATGGCCTCTAATCTTCACCTACAACTAGCAACGTTATAAGTGGGGCTGAGCAAAGCAGTAACATAGCCAATCAATGATTTGCTAGGACATGGTGGGTTAGAGGTTTGACATGGAAATTTGGGAGGCTTGAAAGCAAGTGGTAGGCATTGTAGCATTGGCATAGCAAAAGAGCGAGCATCTAGCAAAACAAAGATAGTAGTGATTTCGAGGGTATGATCATCTTGCCTGCAAAGTTGTCAGAGTTGACTGGATCCTCGAAAGCAAACTCAACGGGCTCCTCATTAGCGAACTCGTCTCTCGGCTCTACCCAAAAAAGACAAACAATCAACAAGGACACAATCAACCACGTGGAAGGATCAAACAATATGATGCAAGGATGGTATGCTATGCGGGATGCGATGCGGGATACATATGCAAGATTTGACAAGGGATGCATGAACCTGGCCTCAACTTGGAAATCCAAGTCTTCCACTGGAAAGATGAGATGAAATCGCTTGAAAACGATATAAAGAACGCCGGAATCGGAGTTACGGTTTGGAAATGGCAAGCGATTCAAATATGACACCGGTCTGCGATTTACAGCAAGTAGCCGTCTAAATGCAATGAGATGAACATGATACAGCACCCAAACATGACAACAAAATACATGGCAGGGATGCATTCAAGATGCTTAACAAAAGTCTAGCACTGAGCTACGGCTAAATCATCCATTAACGGGTTCAAACAAGCATGGCAAAAATGCATGTGGTAAACAGATTTCAGACTTAGTGAAATTAACACTTGTCTGAAATTTCAGATCAGGTAGCAATATTCGGAGCAACAAAACTATACTCTAAAGGACCTGAACATGGCAAATTAAAGCATGGAATGGAGCTACTCAAAGAACTTATCAAAAGTCCCTTAGTGACCTTGAGCCAAAAGGGATCAGAAAATACAATTGCAAGCATGTGAACATGGCAAAAACATAATCAGATCTCAGACTTAGTGAAAAACTGGAGCATGCTGAAAAAGATATCAAGTAGGCATGTTTACAAGCTCGATGCACTCACTAAAGAGCAAGTCATGATAATCTAAGCATACACCCATCAAGAATACACAAAATGCAAGCTAGACATGGCAAGACCAATAACATAGCATGCACGGATCAACTACAACATCATCGGCAAGATCGCTAACAAGTAGACAATCTACCCAGATTCACGAAGTAGCAAAAGTAGAGCTCGATTGACTCAAGCTAGGGTGCTCCATAATTGCAAACAAAGATATGTATGGATAGGGCACTAAAAGATTAACAAAACATCCTTACTGATCATCCTCAAAAGAGACACGGATCACTAGGAAACCACATGAACATATGGCCATATGAGATAAACAGGTCAAGGACTTAGTGGAAATGCTAAGTCCCTGAAATCAGCATTACCAAGTGCCTCACTTTGCAAGCTTGTGCTAGTCACCACAAACATCACAAAAATACCTGGGGTGCACCTCTAGAAAGATGGCAAACCCTTAACAAAACATATGTAGAGCTCATGCGCATATCATGCACACAAAAATCATGGCAAAAATGACAAATATCATAAATGGAGTAGCAGATCTGACAATTATCTCAAGTAGCACTCTTCTAACAGCATTTCGGGCATCAAGATGAACTCAAATGAAAATTATGCAATGGAATGAAATGATGTACTCTATGAGACGAACATTTTGATATGCTATAAGTCCAAAACGGAGCTACGGATGCGGAGTTATAGCACGATGAACATGGCAAGATAATTAGGGTTTCGGGCAGAAAAGTCAACAGAGGAGGGGATCGATATCTAGATCGGATCCGACTGGCATGGAAAACGAGGTTTGCCGGACTCGGAGCTCGAGCTCACCGGAGTCGTCGGGGCGGCGTCGGACTTGCCGCGGAGGATGAGGGGGGCGGTCGGAGTCGTGGACGGGCGCCGGAGCGAGGCGGCGGCGTCGGTCGGTGGGAGCAGCGCGGCGGGGCGGCGCCAGAGCGAGGCGGCGGCATCGGGCGTCGATGGCAGCGCGAAGACCAGGCGAGGCGCGCGGCGGCGCCGGCGAGCCGGAGTGGAGGAGGGCGAAGGCGGGCGGCGGCGGATCCGGATGGGCCTCGTGGGCCGGATGCGGGCTCCCCGGGCCGACAGCGGGACGAGCGGCTCCGCGCCACGTGGCGGAGCATGGTTGGCGGCGGCGGGACGTCCGGTCAGGGCGGACGTTGTCCGGCGGTGGAGAGGGGATTTTTTAGGGTTAGGGGGGAGAGGATCCGCGAATTTTGAGGAGCGGGTCTATATATAGGCATAGGAGGAGTTAGGAGAGTCCAAATGAGGTGCGGTTTTCGGCCAGGCGATCGTGGTCGAACGCTCTAGATGATGGAGAGGGTTTAGGTGGGTTTTGGGCCAAATTGGAGGGGTGTTGGGCTGCAACACACACGAGGCCTTTTCGGTCCCTCGGTTAACCGTTGGAGTATCAAACGAAGTTCAAATGGCACGAAACTTGACAGGCGGTCTACCGGTAGTAAACCAAAGCCGCTTGGCAAGTCTCGGTCCAATCCGGAAATGTTTAATCCCCACACACGAAAGAAAGTTAGAAATGACCACCGGAGGAGAACGAAGCGTCGGAATGCAAAACGGACAACGGGGAAAATGCTCGAATGCATGAGACGAACACGTATGCAAATGCAATGCACATGATGACATGATATGAGATGCATGACAACGACAACAACACACGGAGACAAAAACCCGAACCCGAGAAAATAAAATAACTTAACGCCGGAAACGGCAAGAGTTGGAGTACAAATTGGGAAAATTACATCCGGGGTGTTACAGGCGTCAAGCCGGGCGCCCACCGAAGGGGAAGTTTTCGATGGCGAGGTGCTTGCTGCCACCGGGCTCGAGGTGGTTGATGAGCCGGGCGTTGGTGGCGTCGGTTCTCCAGAAGAGCAGCTTTTTCGTGCCATGGGGGGCAATTTCCGGAAGCTCCAAGTGCTCTACCGTGCTCCCCTGGACAAGGTCAAGTCCAGGATGGCAACGGTGGACAACACGGAGGTGGACTTCAAGGCGTGCGTTGCCGAGACGCAGACATGGTTCCACCAGGCTCGCGAGGAGCAGAGGGCCTTTCAGGAGAAATTGGCCGAGCGCGATGTGGAGCTCACCATGAAGATGGCCGACATCGAGAAGGCCCAGGAAAAGGCGGCGAACTTGGCTGCCGCAGCCGCGGCCGCCCGGATCCAGCATCAAGCCACCTTGGATTCCCAGGAAGAGGACCTCACCGCGCGTGAGGCAAAGCTTGCCGCAGCGCTCCGTGGCAAGGATGAGGAGCTCAAGGCCCTTGTCGCGCGGCGGACTCGTGAGCTGGAGCAGAGGCACAAGGAAGCACTCGATGCCCAGGCTCTGGCCCATGCCGGCAAGGTAAGGGAGTTGGAGGTGGCGCCGGACGAGCTGAAGGAGCAGGCCCTCAAGCTGTCCAACGAGAAGAGCACGCTCAACAGCGCCTTGGTGGAGCGCAAGGAACGGTCATCAGCAGGGCTGCGGAGCTCTCCGAAGCGCAAAACTCCGTCAGAGACCTCAAGCTGAAGATGGGGGATCTCGAGAAGATGATGTCGGAGAGCAGGGCTCGGGAGGAGATCTTGACCAGGAGCCTGGAGGAGGAGAAGCAGCTGCGGGCGAACGAGGCCGCCTCCCACCAGGATTATGTGGCGGGCGAGAACAGATGGATCAGCCGTCTGGAGGAGGTCGCCAGTAGGGTCACCTCGCAGTTGGCCACCATGGGGATGCCAAACGTGAGATACGCCCCTGAGCGCAGCGGGACCATCAACACCAAGTTGACCCTGTTCTTCGAGGGCGTCCTCGGAGCCTTGGCTTATCTCCACTCCAACAGGACGGCCACGATGGCCGAGGAGGCCCGGCGACTTTGCCGGGGGGTCGTGACCAAGGTCCTCACCAAGATGGCGTACTGGAATCCCGATCTTGACTTCGCGGCCGTGATGAAGAGCTTGCCGGATGGTGCTGACCTCACGGTGCTCAAGGAGCGCATCAAGCCCATCACCGACTGCATCGATGAAATCAAGAGGGTGGAAGGCCAGCGCCGGGATTCGGCATCCCGTTCTTCTTCGCCGCTGCGGGTTCCCGACCAAGACAAATTGTATCTTTAGTTAGAACCGCAGCTATGATGTGATGTAATATAACTTTGAAGTACTCTTAATTTTCAAGCATGTTATTTCCCCGTTCAATTCCTCTTTGTATGCGCGCCCTACGCCGATCGGGAAGGCTTGCCGGCGCGGAAGCCCCTAGCGGCGTTTTGGGGACGGATCCCCATGGCCAGCCAGGTACGCATGCTGCCGGACGAGCCACCTTTCCGTTCTGAACGCGGCCGCTCGAACTGTCGAGCTTGACTCGAGTCAGAATCGCGGAAGGCTACTCTGCCATTCTCGACACAGCCGCTTGAGCTGTTGAGCGGACTGGAAACAGGGCAAGGGCGTTGCCGATCGTGGTAGAGCCCCCTGGCGTGCAGGTTTCTCATACTAAGCAAATATCTCCGGGGGGAATAACCTCAAATAAGAAGGGTAGCACAAATAAGGGTTCAGTGCAACTTAGCTTCTGTTTGTAGTCACTTGAGCGCTGATCTTCTGGCCTCCGTCCTTCTCCAAGAGCCACGAAGGCAAAGGAGTGCTGAGCTGATTGCTAGAGCCAATTCTCACAACTACGCCCCCTACCTGGCGCGCCAAAGATGTCGGTGGGAACGACACCTATGGGATCACAAGAATCCCTACTACGGTTGCAGGGCGCGGGGTCGTGAGAAGAGCGGATCAAACAAATAGCACACGGTTCGTTTATCCAGGTTTGGGCCGCGGGGATGCGTAAAACCCTACTCATGCTTTGGTGGATTGTATATCTGTGTTCTTGAGCTAGCTATGGGGCATGAGGAGCTCCAAAAAGCCGAATCCTCCTCCTGGTCGCCTCGGGCCTCCTTTTATAGGAAAGGGGTTGCCACAGTGGCACACAGGAGGCGGAAAGGGAACAGTGATGTGAGGTTATCCCTCGCATTACATGACAAGGCGCATTTAATGCGTCTGGCCCAGGTGTCCTTGCTTTATCGGGGATGGGGGAGAGCCCTGTCTCGTCCGTCGCCGCTCTCTCTCGCGTCGACACGCGCCCTGGCCAGCGGCACCTGCGGTGCCATGTAGGCAGGCAGGCAGCTGAGGTGGCGCAGTGGTGGGTCTCTACGAAGATCTGCATGCCGCCACGCAGGTGCCTGCCCAGCTAGTTGGGTCGGCAGCTGCATGTGAATGGCGGTGGAGGTTTGACTGGCGTGGGCCTGATGGTGGCCCTACGGGTGTTCTTGGCAAGGGCCTTGCCGCGGCCTCGGCAAGGGTCTTGCCGTGGCGCCTGCTGTCATCCCTAGCAAGGCTCTTGCCGGGGGCCTTGTGGTCCTCCTTGGCTGGGATCCCGCCAGGGATCATCATCTTCTAAAGGGTGTATCTGATCTTGAATGTCTTCACAAAGATCTGCAAGCCACCACGGGGATGTCTCCTGAATCCTTGCCCCATGGGGGCAGTGGACTCAAGGGTGACTCACTCCATAGGTGTGGGGCGAGCTGCCACGCCAAGGGTCTTGTTGGGTTTGTTAAAACCGCCTCCCGGCAAGGATCTTGCCGGGGGCGAGGTCTGCTTCGTCCCCTTCGCTCTTTGTGGTCTTGGTCTTGGTGTCGTTCTGCTTCTCTTGAGCTTTGGCCTTAACTTGGCTCACCTCCCTTGCCTTGCTCAGTGTGGTGATGCCCATGGCTCAGACTGCTCGTGCACAGTTATAGGGGTACAAAAAGTGTACCCCTCTTTTTGTACACCGACAGGCAATACGGCCTCTGCACCATACACCATGAAGGAAGGTGTGTACCCGGTAGTACGGTTGGGCGTGGTCCGCAGCCCCCAGAGTACGGAGTCGAGCTCCTCAACCCAGTTCTTGTCTGATTCTTTTAAAGACCGCACTAGTCTGGGCTTGATGCCGCTCATAATAAGACCGTTGGCGCGTTCGACTTGACCGTTGGTTTGTGGGTGGTAGACGGAGGCGTAATCAAGTTTAATACCCAGATTAGTACACCAGGTTTTTACCTCATCGGCTGTGAAATTAGAGCTGTTGTCCGTGATGATGTTGTGTGGGACACCATAACGGTGCACAACATGGGATATGAAGTCTATCACTGGGCCGGACTCAGCCGTTTTAACCAGTTTAGCCTCTATCCACTTAGTGAATTTGTCCACCATAACCAGCATATATTTTTTCTTATGGCTTCCCCCTTTAAGGGGTCCAACCATGTCAAGTCCCCATACCGCGAAAGGCCAAGTGATGGGGATTGTTTGTAGGGCAGTGGGCGGCATATGGCTTTGATTGGCAAAGAGTTGGCATCCGACGCAATGTTGGACAAGGTCCTGTGCGTCCGCTTGGGCCGTCGGCCAATAAAACCCTGTACGGAAAGCCTTGCTAACAAGGGCCCAAGCTGCGGCGTGGTGCCCGCCGAGTCCAGCATGAATTTTAGCCAAGAGCTGCCACCCCTCTTCCTCGGATATACATCGTTGAAGGACTCCGGTGGCGCTTTTCTTGTAGAGCTCTCCATCATGAACCTTATAGGCCTTCGAGCGCTGGACAATGCAGCGGACCTCATTCTGGTCCTCAGGAAGCTCCTTCCTATTAAGGTAGGCTAGGAAGGGTTCGGTCCATGGGGCAATGACTGCCATGATGAGATGCGTCGATGGTGTTATGTCGATGTTTCCGGGATCTGGGGTTATGTTTGGGTCCGGACTAGTGTTTCCATTTTCCCCCTGCCACACCACGGATGGCTTAAAGAGCCTTTCCAGGAAGATATTAGGTGGGTCAGGGTCACGCTTAGCGCCAATACGAGCAACAACATCCGCCGCTTGATTACTTTCTCGAGCCACATGATGGAACTCAAGCCCCTCGAACTGGGCCGACATTTTTATGACTGCGTTACGATACGCTGCCATCTTTGGATCTTTAGCGTCGAAATCTCACTTTATTTGAGATATTGCAAGGTTTGAGTCCCTGCGCACTTCTAGGCGTTGTATGCCGGTGGAGACAGCCATCCGGAGACCATGCAATAAGGCCTCGTATTCGGCTGCATTATTGGAGTCTGTGTATAGTATTTGGAGAACATACTGGACGATGTCTCCGGTAGGGGACGTTAAGACGACACCCGCTCCTAACCCTGCTAGCATTTTGGAGCTGTTGAAGTGCATGACCCAATTGGAGTATGTGCCGTACTCTTTAGGGAGTTCGGCCTCTGTCCATTTGGCGATGAAGTCGGCCAGTACCTGGGATTTGATAGCTCGACGTGGTTTGTATGTAATGTCAAATGGCAGGAGCTCAATGGCCCATTTGGAAATCCGTCCCGTAGCATCGCGGTTATTTATAATGTCGTTGAGTGGTACTTCGAAGGCCACCGTGATCGAACACTCCTGGAAGTAGTGACGGAGCTTTTGGGATGCCATAAAGACTGTGTATGCTATTTTTTTATAATGAGGGTACCGGGCTTTGCATGGTGTAAGGACAGTAGATACGTAGTATACTGGCTTTTGAAGTAGGAATTTATGTCCGTCCTATTCTAGTTCAACAACGAGTATGGCGCTCACCACCTGATGTGTTGCCGATATGTATAATAACATCAGTTCGCTGGAGTTAGGTGCGGCCAGCATTAGATTGGATTGCTCGCAAGAAGGGTTTTTATTTCTTTCAATCTGGCTATTGCCGCGTCCGTCCACTCGAAGTGGTCGGTTCGCCGTAGAAGGTTATAGAGAAGCAGTGTCTTTTCTCCTAATCTGGAGATAAAGCAGCTTAGAGCTGCCACGCAACCTGCAAGTTTTTGAACTTGCTTACACTACTAGGAAAAGTCCTACTAATGGCGCACCTAATTTGGCCATTAATGGTGCATTAGTGGTGCGCCATTAGTGTGCGCCATTAGTATCTGGTCTACTAATGGCGCACCTCAGATGCGCCATTAGTATATACAACAGTGCGCCATTAGTATGCCTCCCAGGGGGCCATGTATACCCAGGTGCTTTGGCATACTAATGGCGCACAACAACAAGATGCGCCCTTAGTAACTTCGGCATACTAATGGCGCACTATTTAATGATGCGCCATTAGTATCCTTTGGCATACTAATGGCGCACTGTGATGTGATGCGCCATTAGTATGAATATTAGGTTTTTTTATTTTTTTAATTTTCTGTTTTTTGCACAGGTTACAAAATGTATAACTGGACAAAATATAGACAGCACACATCAACAACAGATTCATCGAATACAATAGAAGATTAGTCTCTGAATACAATTCATCATATTAGTCTCCGAATACAATTCATCATATTAGTCTCCGAATTGACAGGCCGAAGAAAGATAGAACATTATATTACAAGTCTCGAGACCGCGAGTAGCGAGTTTGTCTTCACATTACAAGTCGATATCGATCATCTAAACTACCATCACATAGAAGAGACCTGCAGTCATCACGATGAGCATCATCACGATGAAACTCGTCTTCATCCGGTTCCTCCAGCGCTCCCTCCCCTCTCCCGCTAGATAGCGGGCGTATCTATATTCGGCCTCGGCCCTAGTGGTGTACCCTTTGTAACTGTTACCGCTGAATCGGTGAACCTGTCTCCGACACTCCTCCCAGTCGTCGTAGACTCCGGGAACCTTACCCTTGTACACGACATACGACGGCATTGCTATGCAGTAGCCAAACGAAACGTTAGTACCAATTCACAGACAATACATAAGCAATATATAAGTATGCAACAGAACAATCGGAAGAGAAAAGCAAGACATTAATAGCATCGATTACATCTAAGTTGAACGACTCTCGAAACCAAAGAGACATACTACAAGTTCATTAAAGTTTAATTACAACATGAGCCAATCGATGTTTCAGAACTAGACACAGCATCACTGCTTTCGACTCGACTCAAGGGACCGGAGCGTGGATGAAGCCGCCGTCTATCATGGGAGTCATGAAACAACGGTCGTTGTCAGCCTGCATTTGTAGCATTGTGTCGATGTCACTGTTGGACGGTTGATTTCTGAGGTAGAACTGCCTCGAGGTACGAAGGACATCTTGATGGATGATTTCCGCAAACTCCGACTAGATGTGAAAGAATTCTTGTCTGATGTCCGTGTCCTGGATTGCCGACACGCTCGCGGCCCAATATTTGAGTTTACTCGGTAGCAGAAGTTGATGATGGTCCCGTACGATCGCCCGCATGTGATGGATGGCGTAGTAGGCACCCTTCTGACGCCAGGCAGCTGCTTGACGCAGCAGAACGTCGTATTGTGGGAGAACACGTGCTTGCTGTACTTACAAATAGGCCTGGTGAAGGTGCTTCCATATTTGACGTAGCCGGGGAGAACATCATCAAGAACCTTCTTGACATTTGTGTAGTCTACGTTCGACTGACGGTCCGGGTCGAAATACGTGGCCATGGAATATTTGGGGCTTAGGAGGATGAGCGTGCAATGTGTGTCACTTCAGAAAACACGGAATGTTAAAAGAAAAATGATCGAAATCTAAGAATTCATATGTTACGGGGCGGTTGAGGGGAGGACTTACTCGGGAAAGTAAGGCACGAGGAAGTTATCCTTATCTTGATTTGCCAGAATGACGCCTTCGAGGTAAGAAGTCGCGACTTGCCGGTCCCCAGCGCTGCCCATGATCTTGGCACGCATGTAGAAGGGGTCGACTATCACGATGTCCGGGGTCTTGTCGCGAATGATCCGCATCTCCATACTCAGCGAAAATAGCCGAACGAAGGTGTGGTGCAGCGGATGAAGGTTCAACATAGCGTGGATGTCATCAAACCGCAGGACGATCGTACCCTCGATGGAGTTATCCACAAAGCCCTTGCCCTCTGGCACCTTGGCCGCAAAAACCGGGTATGCCACATCCTTCTCTCCGAGACGCCACTTCTCCAAAGAAAGAACACTATCATGCAGACTCCGCATAGCACCGGTTGCAGCATCGAGCATATTTCTCGGTAGCATTGGCCTACCCGCCACATGCACCCTCCTCGAGATATCCTCAGGTGAAGATGGCCCGTCCTGAGCACGGATCGTACTCGGTGCCGGCTGGCCCGCACCCTTATTAGTCTTTCTTTTGCGTGCCTTCTTCTTCTCCTGTAATGGGACCGAGTTCTGCTCACAGACCGCCTTCTTGAGTGTGTTGGGGCTGATAATATTTCGCACCTCGCCTATCTGAGGCTCGGTGAAGTCGGCAGCTGGAGGCGTCTCCTAAGAGCTGAACGGCACACGACGCCTGTTGCAACTTGGCTTCTCCGCGGTACCAGCTAAATCGCGCACGTCTTTTGTTGGGTTGGGTTCTTGAGAAGGAGGCCCCATGAAGTCGCCACCGTACCCATGATCGGCAAAGTACTGATCGACGTTGGCAAATGTATCGTCGTCATCGTCGTTCTGATCCTGTGCCATATGCATGTTTGGATCCAGTGGCATAGGGATGTCCGGCACCGTTGCGGCGTTCTTGCCATGGGGCCGACTTGGCACCGGCACGACTGGCGGTGTTGTCTTTGGGGTGGTGTCCCCCTCCCCCAAACGAATCTGGCTCTTCGGCCAAAGCAGGGGCCAGCTCAGGCAGGTGCTGAGGGTCATCACGTCATCATCGTCGGCCCCGACGGGTCGAATCGGAGGTAACAACTTGTCGCAGCCTGGCAGCACCCGAACCAGTTGAACCCTAAACAAGTTGGGTGGCATCTGGGTACCGTGGAACAAGGGGTTGCTCGGTTGAACGATTTTGCCCTTGGCGACATCGACCAACTCGTTGTTCACGAAGTGCAGGAGAGTGCAAGGAACGTCGGCGGCGCCCTGCGAAAACATGTAGGGCGTCAGGGATGCCCAGTCAACGGCAAGGAGATGAAGTCCTCGGCCGAGAGAGGCTTAATTAGTTACCGTGATGATGGCGTCGAGCTCGGCTAATGTCGAGGCACCGCCAACGGCGGGCGTGCAGTTGACGGAGGGGCCGCTTGCTGCAGAGGTGCCGGCCGGCGTACACCCGGGTGCATTAAGCTCCCGTGCCGGCGTCGGAGACACCAATGGCCCCGCCATCGCATTCTGCGAGTTGCTGGCCGTGAAGCTAGGAATCGGGGGCGGCCCCTGTTGGCCGCCCGCAATCCACGCACTAATCCCCTGGATCAAGGTAGGCACAATGGCGGTGATCGTCCTTCCGAGTTGTTGTTCCACTTGCTCTTGGACAATCTCCGGAATCCGCACCACCTGTGCCCTGAGTTCTTGAACCTCGCGTGCCTGGCTTTCCGAGCTGGTCTTTTTCTCCTTTCGCCCACCAGTGTTATAGTATGACGACCATTTTGTCGACAAGCCTTTGCCTGCCACACGACCAGCTGACGTCGGCTTACTGAGCTTATCCTTGTTCTTCATTACATTCAACGCCCTATTTAGAGTGGTGTCCCAAGGGTTGCTCTTAGTCGACCCCGCGCTACTGCTTTCAGTCGCCTGCGGAAGGAATGTGAACCATTTAGAAATTTGGCTTCATTAATTAGAATGCAACCATATGGAGCTAATTACGCGGGGGTGTATTCCTTACCAGAAGAAGCTCAAGCGCCCGGGTCTTCGGATCCGTGGTAAGCTCCTTTGTTTTCGGGTCCTTCTTGTACCGGGCCCTGACAAAGTTCCTGGTCTGCTTGTCACCGTATTTATCGAAGAGGGGCCGTAGGCCTTGCTCGGCACGGTCCGCCTCCTCCTTGTCCCATATAGGCTCCGCCACACTGTAACCGCCGGGACCGAGTGTGTGTTCCCCTAAGTTCAGCTCCCGCATTTCTTTCGCCCACTTACTTGATTCGGAGTTTGCGGTGCTCGAGCAATTGATCTTGAAGTCGTTGTAGTCATCTTCGGTGATCGAAGGATTTTTCTCCTTGATCTTCTCATAACTCTCACCTTTCTTGATCATTCTCTTCACATTACTTTTCCAAGTAGACAGGGCCTTGCTCATCTTCGTGAGGGCAGCATTGTTCACTTTATTCCTTTTGAGGCTTGTGTTCTCAAATTCAGCGGGGAACTTGTATCGTTCGTGCAACTTCGTGAAGAGGAGGTTGCACAAATTCCCTCGGTCAGGATGCCTCAGGTTCTCGGTGTTGATCGAGACTGTGCTCCGGAGAATGCACCTGAGCTGAAGCGAGTACCCCTTGACTATTCGTTCGGGCACCGTTGGATTCCCGTCGGAGTCCACTTCAGTAACTTCCTCCTTGAGGGTGCGGAGCACGGTCGGGCGCCGGTCCTTCCGTTGCCTCTTCGGTTGGCTGCCATCTGTGCGTGCGCCGCCATCATCAGCGGTGGCATCCTCGGCGGCACCATCAGTGGTGGCATCAGTGGGGTCATACTCGGCGGTACCATCAGTGGTCTCAGGATCGGTGGGGAAGGCGGCGTCCTCATACAAGTGAGGTTGTTCCTCCATCTCCTGGGACAGCTCCCAGAATGCCTTGACGCCCGAACCCCCGGCCTCATCGTTGTTGGCCATGTTTCTCTCTAAATAGGAACAAAGTTTGGTCAAAAAGTTGGTTATTGTCAAGGAACAAGATCATGGTCTCATCATTTAGGGTTTGTCGACACCGAGGCATCCTAAAAGCTCAGCTTTTATCATTGAGGGTTTTTCGACGCTGAGGCACCCTAAAAGCCTAAGCTTTCATCATTTCGGTTTTTATCGACACCGAGGCACCCTAAAAGCCATGCATTAGTCACAAGTACGCCGGGGCACTTGATCCTACTTAATTAACTACTAAGATACCCCGGCCCATGCATTAGTCACAAGTACCCCATATGTCCTATTTTTAGCAAAGTCATGCTAAAATTCACGGAAAATTTCAGCATGACCTTTGCTGAAAATAGGACATATGGAGTACCCGAATTTGCCGGAACGGAAGTTAATCGACATTCCAGCAAACTCAAGGGCCTCTCGGGTGGACAAGGCAAAAAAGGCCTCCATCACAACATGGAAAATATATTGGCATGTGAAGAGGTGAAACAATATATGCATCTCCAAGCAGTATCTTCTGTGTCGCCAACTGGACTAAAAGATGAGTGTTTTTTTTATGGTTCTTAGTTAGGCATGAAAACTAAAGCAGCAGCAGCCTGCAGAAAAGCAAGCACCAGCAGGGAATAATGGCCAACCAAAAAAAGGAAGAACTTAATTGCATTCATCACCGGCGGCTTAAATATTGATAAGATGACAGTGAAGCAGTTTCAGTTTCCGTGTAAAGGTGCTGGATCAGAAAATACTAAAAACAGAGCAATGACTTTCCCTATATATATAGCAAGCAAATAACCCCCCCCCCTAAATAACTACACCGAGAATCTAAAAATACTTTGCGCGTAGATCATGGAGAAAACACTCATAAGATTTTACAATTAACCAAACCGATAAAAGCCTTACAAAAAATACGAATGGACCAGGAGAGGTCCATGTGAGTTATCACAAAAAAAGAAGAAGAGATAAGACCATGTGTTGGGTATTTTGTATGAAACACCCTATGCCCAAAACAAAGCTACTGAAGAAACCTGTACCTGTAGTGCTGCACAAGTGCCTACACACAAACTGCCCAGAAATCAGTATGAACCAACTCAGAGAACATGGTAATAAATTCCCAACAAGTACCATCCCAGCAGCACAAATTGGGCAAAAAATGAATGCTTTCTCTCCGTAAGATCGTCGCGTACACCCTACCCATGAGAACAATAGTGCTATCTGAACTCTGAAGTCCTTCCTTCCTTCTCTATAGAAGCAAGAGAACATGCTAGTACTAATACTAACTGTACCACTCTACCAAGTGGAGTCCATTGCTTAGGATGCACTGCCACTGAAGCATTGGGTACAAGACTGTTACATGAAAGTAAATGCAGCAGTTGAAGCAGAGATTGGTGTACAAGCAAGAACAGAGCAAGTTCTTCTTATCCTCTGCAATTATAATAGGAGCCAATCAAATGGATAAAAGGAGAATTGGTTGATTGGGCATGAAAACTAAAGCAGCAGTAGCAGCAGCCCTGCAGAAAAGCGAGCACTAGCTAGGGAATAATGGGCAGCCAAAAAAGGAAGAAGTTAATTGCATTCATCACCGGCGTCTTAAAGAGTGTATCATCATCGCTTTGATGCGCCTGCCTTTTGACACGGAGGTTAAAGGAGGGAGGAATGAGGATGAAGCCCATGCGCAATGACACAAAGGAGGCTACAAAGGTGGCGCTGCTGGCTATCTTTTTCTCACGCAAGCACACAAAGGCTTGACTTGCTTTGCAGCAGCAGCCGCCAAATCTTCTCTAATTTCAGAAAAAGAAGAAGTAGAAGAAGAGAACATATGCACTTTCCGACAGGTGCGCCATTACTAGTTACAACTAGTAATGGCGCACTGTGTCTGGTGCGCCATTAGTATGTTTGGACAGGCGCACTAGTTAAAAAAATTGATACTAATGGCGCACCCTGGGCCAGGTGCGCCATTAGTAGTTTCAACTCTAATGGCGTATCAGAAGGTGGTGCACCATTAGTATATACTAATGGCACACCGCTTGACTGGTGCGCCCTTAGTGTCAATCCCATCTATAGCCATTTTTCTAGTAGTGTTAAGGTCTGTTGGCTTAGCCAATTGTGACAAAGCTCAGATTTTGGCTGGGTTTGCTTTGATTCCTCTATTGGAAACGATAAAGCCCAGCAGTTTTCCAGCGGGGCGCCGAAGACACACTTTTCCGGGTTGAGCTTAATGTCATACGCCCTGAGGTTGTCAAATGTAAGACGTAAGTCGTCTATTAGTGTTTCCACGTGCCTGGTTTTGATGACAATGTCATCAAAGTAAGCTTCTACTATTTTGCCAATCTGTTTCTCCAAGCATGTTTGAATCATGCGTTGGTATGTGGCGCCGGCATTCTTGAGCCCAAAGGGCATGGTATTGAAGCAGAATGGCCCATATGGGGTAATAAATGCTGTTGCAACTTGATCGGATTCCTTCATTTTGATTTGATGGTATCCGGAGTATGCATCGAGGAAACACAGTGAGTTGTGTCCTGCGGTGGCGTCAATGATTTGATCAATGTGGGGAGGGGGAAGGGATCCTTAGGGAAGGCTTTGTTGAGGTCTTTGAAATCGACACACAGGCGCCAGGATTTGTCCTACTTTGGTACCATCACCAGGTTTGCCAGCCAGTCCGGATGTTTGATTTCTCTAATGAATCCGGCCTCGATGAGTTTGGCCAGCTCCTCCCCCATGGCTTGTCGCTTAGGTTCGGAAAAGTGCCGCAGTGCCTGCTTAAGTGGTTTAAACCCCTTTAATATATTGAGGCTATGTTCGGCCAGCTTGCGTGGGATCCCTGGCATATGCGAAGGGTGCCAGGCAAATATGTCCCAGTTTTCACGCAGGAATTCTCGTAGTGCGGTGTCAACTGTTGGGTTTAGTTGAGCTCCGATGGATACCGTCTTCTTGGGGTCTGTTGGGTGGACCTTGAATTTGATTATTTCTTCTGTTGGTTTAAACGAGGTGGATTTGGGGCGTTTGTCGAGGATCACATCATCCTTGTCCACTGTGGAGCGTAGTGCGGTTAATTCTTTGGCCGTGGGTGCTTCAGATAGCGCCTCTAGGGCCAGGGATGCGGTTAATTCTTCGGCTGCACAATTTTTGCAGAACGCTGATATTGTGTCCTCGTCACGGCAATATTTTACCTTGTTCCTGACAAGGAGGAATCTGGCCCAAAAGTGGTGGACCTTCTCCTAAGACTGTTGTTTTATGCTCATGAGATCCTCTATGTTCGGGTGGGTGGGTGGAATTAAATCCGAACCCTGACCTAACCGGTTGTCCGGGGTCCGACGACCTTTCGGACTAGACAGTCCGGGTTCAGGAACATCTTCTGATTGTTGGGACCCGCCGTCCGATGCTATGTTCGGAGGGCTGGTTGTGTCCTTTCGCGGGTGAGTATCCGGCTCTTTATGAACGGTGACCCAAACATAGTCCGCCTTCGATATAGAAGAAGACTCGCCGTCCTGCTCCAGGACTGTCGTGATCTGGTGGGTGATAAGTGGAGCTTCGGTTTCTCCCTGATCGGTTTTAGGCCCGATCTGATCGTAATCAATGGCGATTCCTAAAGCGGCCATGCAATCTAGCAGCTCGTTTAAGGACAAAAACTCGACCAGATCCATCCGCTTGGAGTGCTCGGAGTTGATGCGAAGGGGATTTTTGATGGCCCGAGAGGTCATCGTCGGCTCCGTGGCCGAACGGGCGATCATAGTAAAATCGCCCTGTGACACTCCAAAATTTTTATTTTGTTTTCAGAAAAAACTTTGTGGTTTTTGAAAAGAGGACATTCAAAATTTTCCAGAAAACCTTCCTCTTAAAGACTTCTTTGGCAAGGATTTTTATTTTTGTATCTTCTTCAAACTATGGTGTTTGATCATTTAAAACTCTTACTCTGATGGTTCCCTTCTCAAAATATATTTTTGGAAATTATTCTTTTCTTACAAAAAGAACTCTGTGAATTTTGAGGATTTTCTTATCTTGAAAACCACCCATGGTTTTACCATGTCTCCTATAGTAAATCTTCTCAAAATCCCTCCCTCCACCTTTGAACAATCTAATCTCTCCATCGCAACAAGTCCAAACTAGTTTTGGATTTTTATTTCAATTATTTTATCCCCCAAAACATTTCTGCCAATTATTTTGAGCCTAAGTGATTTTCAAAGCAAGTACCTTATTGCCTTTGAATTTTTACCTCAAACCAACTCCCCGGGATTGTCTTTAGAACCCACAACTCACTGCAAGTTTGGACCAGATTTGACAAATTTGATGAAATTCATATCTACACTTCTCCAAAAAATCCACCAAAATTAAGGCAGCCTCCTGGTGCATTGAGAGGCCACCCCACCAAGTTTCAGCTCAAGCAGAGCCTCCCTCATACCAAAAACATTCTGTCGAACACCTGAGCTGCACTGTTCCTTTGCATTTTCAGAAAAATTCAGAGTTCAGTGTCGTTTCTCTTCATCAGGGTTCAGTCACGCGTCGACAGTGCGATGTGGCGTGATGCGCGCAGCCCCTCCTTGCTGTCCAGAGCGCCGCACGCGCACTTGGCTGGTTCCTGGCGTCGGAGGCGGCGAGCATCGCTGGAGCTGGCGGCTTCCGCGGTGGCCACGCCACCCGTAGCGGCCAACAGTGGCAGCCCCAGCTTTGCAACGCCGTTCCGCGCCGCCCTTTGCTCCCTAGCCCTACGCGTGGCTCATGCATGCCAGCGCAGCCCCGCTACACCGTCGCCGTGGCCGACAAGCGCTGGGCGCGCTCACTGCCGCCAACGGACCCGCGCCGTCCCGTTCCGACAAAACCTGCCCTAAGCTTCTAATCCTGGTCCGTTGAGCGTCGGAGTGGAGCCAGTGGACCTCCACATTGATGGCCAACCCCCTAAAATTCCCGACCTAGCACTGCACCGCCGTAATCCATCGCCGGAGAACTCCGTTGACGGCCACCGCCTCGGGTCGCCTATAAAAGGGGACCCCGAGCTCGCCCTCGAGCACGCACCCCCTCTGCATCTCACCAGCACACCGCCAGGGCAACAGGGGGACCTCAAGGAGGTCTCCTCCCCCGACTCCGGCCGCCCCGTTCCGCCTCGTCCTCCACCTCGATTCGCTCCAGTGAGGCCATCTCCGGCGCCCAAGCCACGTCAGTTACCCCCTCTAGCTACCAGAAGCCTAACCCCCTCCTCAATTTGATCTCCGCAGCTCTCTCCGACGAGGCCCTCGATCACCCGAACCATCGTCCGCCGAAGCAAGGCTCGCCGTCGACGTGGTACTCGCCGGCGACCACCACCACCACCAACCGACGCGGAATGGCACCCTGAACACGGAGGTACTCTCCGATTCCCCTACCTCGTCGTGGATCGGCGCCGGCGACCACCGCGGCTCTCGGGCTCCGGCGAAATCTGCCGCCCCGTTTGAATATTCAAACCTGACGGGCGGGACCCGCCGTCAGCCTCTTTGTCCTTTCTATGAGAAGCGTTTTCTGAAAACGCCTTCTGCCAAATGCGCTTTCCCTCTGGGCTGGCGTAGTCGTACCGAAGCGTTTTCTGTTTTTACAAGCTAGCCCCTGGGAACTTTCTGTTTCATTACAGATGGGTCCTTGGGTTAAAACCCTTATAAATTTTTAACAGAAAATAATTTTTGAGTGATTCTTTTTCTGACCTCTTCAGATTTTTGTCTAGTTTTTTATCATATTTATTTGAAAAATATTTGGTATAATTTTTGTGCACCTCGCGGTATTCACGATAGCGCGTATATTTTCTTTATACCGTAGATACCGAAGGAGATGACGGGACCGCAAACTTCACCGAGCTAGGCTCCGACTACTCCGAACCAGGCAAGCATGTTTGAACTTTTGATATGATGATTGTTTTGGCATGTTTGCATGGTTTATGGCATGTTGATGAACATACCGACGAAAGTCATGTTACTTGCAACGATGAGGCAAGTGAGTTTCGAAAATCCATGAGTGGATGGATGTGAGTATGCATGGCCATGTGTTGGCATGTAGATGGGTAAGATGGCAGTGTTGTAGGATGCCAGGCTTATGCCAGACTATGTGACTTCAATGTCAACTCGTACCATTCCAGTTCCTTCCATTCTTCCTTCCCTGTACTACCACATGTTTTCCGCAAGGAATATGGCTTAGTAAGTTGTAAACCGCTTTCCTGGTACACACCAAAAAGGAGAGGCCGTGATGATGGTTCCATGGCCCTGGATTAAAGCCAGTCATCCGGTCAGGGGGCATGGGTGTTTCCGGTTGGGACCGAGAGGGGGGCACCCCTTAGAGCGTGCGTATATAAATTTGATCCCATGCTATTCGAGATTGTGATCTCCCCGTCTCAAAGTTTTTCTTGGACGATGTCTAGGGTGATTCCTAGCAACGAGAGGTAGGATGGGTGTGTACTGGTTAGCTGTGTTTTCTTCCGAAATACCGTAAACGGAACTAGTCCTTCGTGACTACGGAAATCCGTTGGCTGTGGGAAAAACTTTGTACAAACTCTGCAGAGTCATATATTCCTTCGAATCATCTATTCCATGTCCAAGTTCGATATTATCTTATCCTAACCAAATGTCAGTTTTGATGACAGAGACTCCGGTGAATCGCATGAGTGCTATGTCCGGTTAAATGATTATTCTTGTGGATGGACTAACCCGTTTATTTTCATGAATTGAATGTTTGTTATGAGTATTATTTACTTGTGAATAAAAGCCCTTTCTGTGATGTCGCTCAGACGTCCGACTGTGGCGTTTCTTTTAAAGCCCTTTATGTGGCGTCGCTTAGACGCCCGACTGTGGCATTTCTTTTAAAGCCCTGTATGTGGCGTCGCTCAGACGCCCGACTGTGGCATTTCTTTTAAAGCCCTTTATGTGGCGTCGCTCAGACGCCCGACTGTGGCATTTCTTTTAAAGTCCTGTATGTGGCGTCGCTCAGACGCCCGACTGTGGCATTTCTTTTAAAGCCCTTTATGTGACGTTGCTCAGACGCCCGACTGTGGCATTTCTTTTAAAGCCCTTTATGTGACATCGCCTAGATGCCCGACTGCGGCGTGATTTATTTATTTATCTTCCTATCGAGGTGTCGTTTCAGACCCCGGTTGTGTTTACCGTTATTTTGTTGGGTTTTCGAGCGGACTACCGCCGACTCCCTTTTTACCTGTCTTGTTTTTACGAATTAATGTGCCACTGTTAAAAGTTAAACATGTCGCATCCATGCTTGCATTTGTTATATCTCACGTCCGAACTGTCTTGCGAGTACATTCAAAGTACTCACCTGGCTTGTTGATTTGGCCAGATGCTGACGAAGGCGATCTCATGGATGAAGATTTTGATAGCGAGTCCGACGCCTAGAGGAATCCCAGTCAGTCTCGCGCGACCCTGGGTTTGGTCACTGTATCATATCCCCTTCCGCTACCAAATAAATTCATCGAGCCTCACCTCGACGCTCGATGAGATGCCAGTTTTAGAGTCTTGCATCTCTCTCCCCGCTGTGTTTTTCCACCACCGCCCTATCCTCGAGTCAGTAGTATGCCTCCACACCAGTGTGTCATGTCCGCCATTATGTATAATTATTGGCGTGCTTGTAATAATTTGGTTGAGAAAAACGTAGTTCGATCCTGTAATATATTTTATGCTACTGGCTTATTGTATCAAGAATTTGTCTACCGGTAAGGAGGATTTTTCTCATACTGGACTCAAAAGATTGGTTTCTCAATAAATATTTTTATTGGAAAACCGGTCGTGACAAGCTTGGTACCAGAGCCAGGCTGACTGTAGGAAGCCACTAGGTGCGATCGCTAATTGGTTATTAGCATGATTGAGCCTTTTCATATTTTCTTGATTGTAGTCATTTTCTGTCAGTCAGCATAAATTTATGATCTGACCATGCAGAATTTTTGCCTACTTTTGTAGATGGCCGACAACAGCTGCGAGTCTCAGACCTTCGCCAACGTGCCCGATGGGTTCGTCAAGCTTCTTTCCTTCATCGTTCAGGTCGCGATGGGGCCATCTGTGCGCCCAGTCTTCACACTCTGCCAGCACCGGGTCAACGACAGTCTGAACATGCACCAGGCCGCGGTGTAGTTCAAGGGAGGGCGTGGTGAGTTACGCCGCTTCCGGTTCTTGGGAAGAGCCATGCCTACGGAGAGGCATGCTATGCAGATGCCAGCCCGCGAGGCGATAGCTCGTCTCAGGGATGTCCTCCCCGTGATGAAGACTCATCGTTACCGTTATCTTCCACGCCATGTGCCTTATACCTGTCACTACGCATTCTCCTGCCCCAGAGGAGAACGAGACGAGGCTTTTGAGATGCTTATTGAGTATCTCCGGGCCCTGGAGGCAGCCTTCGACAACCTGGTGGACGACTTCGTGGCTGCGTGCATGGACTCAGTCCATGGCTGTGCTGCCAATAGGAGGGAGCTCCTACCCACCGCACCGCCACTGACTTTGGTCTCATCCTCAGCATCTCATGCACCTACTCGTCGCCTGCCTTCTACCGAAGAATTCAACCAAGTCATTGCGCCCACTCCAGCGCGCACTGCACCACCCTTCGCGCCCACTCCTATTCGTGTTGTTCCGCCCCTGGCGCCCGCTCCGTCCACCCAGCGCAACTCTACTCGTATGGAGCCTATCAGGGAGGAGGAAGTCGAGTCTCCAGCCTCGCTACGCCTCACCCTCGGCAGGGCAAAGGAGGTCGTCAACATCTCCGCCTGAGTACGCTTAGCCGCCATGCAATGTACCGCTTTGTATGATATGTTTATATGTACATAGGTTGTGAGAAGTAGCCTGTTTGCGCATCATGTAGGATCTGGAGGAGTGCACTAGCCTAAATAACATGTCAGGATTATGTACGCATATCCTGAGTGATATATTGTATAATTACCGCCCGCGTGTAAAATATGTAATGAGCAGTCCTTCTCCGTGCGCAAATCGATATGTTTTTCTTAAGTAAGCTTGTTTATCTAATTTTAATTGCCAACTTTATGCATTCTGGAATTGTTTTTGCGACTCTTTTTCGCTTTTCTTATGGGTTTTACAAAATATATCCCCAGAGTGAAAAATGTCTCGTCCTTGGACTCGCTCCATGCCAACTCCACCAGAGGAAAATTAAGATACACAACCCAGCAACAAGTTCACACAGGGACAGTCAAGCCAACAGGACAGTGAATCGGCACTTTCACAAATGTGTCGCCTTTATGAGCAGAGTCAGCAACAACATCGGGAAATGATGAACCAAGTCATCAACATGGGAAATCACCATGGACAATATCAGCAGCATTCCGAGTTATCTGAGCTACAGAAGACACGTCCCCAAACATTTTCTCATACTGACAAGCCTCTGGAGGCTGAGGATTTGCTTCGAGATATGGAAAGAAAATTAATTATTTCAAAATGTTCAGATCTCGAGAAAGTACTATATGCTCCGCACTATCTCGCAGGAGCAGCTGCATCATGGTGGGAGAACTTTCTGCACATGCACCCCAACGAAAATGATATAACCTGGGATGATTTCAAGGATGGTTTCCGTGGTGCACACATTCCCAAAAGTATTATGAAAATCAAGAAGAGAGAGTTCGATGACCTCAAGCAAAGGAACATGACAGTGTCAGAATACAACGGTCAATTTACTCTATTGTCTCGCTACGCCAACGAAGAACGTATGACTGAAAGCAAGAAGATGGAGAAATTCCTTGACGGTCTGGCGCCCGCGCTTAAATGCCAACTGGTCGTGCACACTTTTCCAGATTTTAAGACACTAGTGGACAAAGCCATTACTCTGGAAAATGAGAGACGTAGCTTGGAGGATTTCCGCAAGCGAAAAAGAGACCAGACTACTCTTGCACGCAACCACCGAAGCAAGACAGATTTTCAGAAAGGTGGGACACACAAACCTATGACAAACATCTCACGCCCAACCAAGAATGTCCATGCAAGGGACAAAGAGTTCACATATCACCCAGGCGTTACTTGCTACGCTTGTGGAGAAGAAGGGCACTATGCCAAATAGTGCCCCAAGCCAAGGAACTCAACCCCAAAGCCAAACAACGGTGGAAATAATTCCGCACCCAAGCGCAACAATTTCAACCCCAACAACAACCACAGGAAGGGTCATCTAAACCACGTGACCAAAGAAGAAGCACAAAACGCTCCGGATATCGTACTCGGTACGTTTCCTGTCAACACAATACCTGCAATGGTTTTGTTTGATTTTGGAGCTTCTCACTCATTCATTTCGAAAAGTTTTGCTTTGCAAAATAATTTTTCGATGTTTCCCTTGGAAAAATCCATGATCATCAAGTCCCCTGGGATTCAGCAAGTTACTCAGAGTTACTGTCAGAATGTGGTTATTGAGTTCGAAGGATTGAAATTTTACGCCAATCTTATTGTGTTGGAAAATAAAGGACTGGATGTCATCCTAGGGATGGACTGGTTAACCACCAACAAAGGTTTTATTGACTGTTTCAACCGGACCGCAATTCTCACGCACCACCATGGGAAGACAATAAAAGTATCGGCCAAGGAAAGAAAAATACCCCGGCAGCCGAGATTGAATAAGGTGGACATTTCTGAGTTAAGCAAGGTTCCAGTGGTATGTGAATTTCCAGATGTATTTCCCGAAGAACTACCAGGCATGCCACCAGACCGAGAAATAGAATTCAGCATTGAGCTAGCACCAGGAACCACCCCCATATACAAGAAACCATACAGAATGGCACCATCCGAGTTGATTGAGTTGAAGAAACAAATAAAGGAATTACTGGACAAGGGATACATTCGAGCCAGCTCCTCACCTTGGGGATCACCAATTTTATTTGCCAAAAAGAAGGATGGAACACTAAGATTGTGCATAGACTACCGAGCACTTAACATGGTCACAGTCAAGAACAAATACCCGATGCCACGAATAAATGATTTATTTGATCAGCTCGCTCAGGCCAAGGTATTCTCAAAGATTGACTTAAGGTCAGGATACCATCAATTAAAAGTGCGAACAGAAGATATCCCCAAAACAGCCTTCACCTCCAGATATGGACTATATGAGTTCACAGTTATGCCTTTTGGATTAACAAATGCCCCCGCATATTTTGTTCACCTCATGAACAAAGTATTTATGAAGTTTATGGACAAGTTCGTTGTGGTATTTATCGACGATATTCTGATATACTCCAAGACACCAGAAGAGCATGCGGAACATCTCAGGATTGTGCTAGGAGAACTCAGGAAACATCAATTGTATGCCAAGTTCAGCAAGTGCGAATTTTGGCTAAGACAAGTAGGCTTTCTAGGCCACGTGCTGACCCAAGAAGGTATCGCAGTGGACCCGGAGAAAGTTAGGGCCATACTTGGCTGGAAGTCACCAGCCAACGTAACGGACATACGAAGTTTCTTGGGAATGGCAGGATATTACCGCAGATTTATTGAAGGACTCTCCACCCTAGCCAAGCCAATGACGCAGTTACTCAAGAAGGACAAGAAGTTTGAATGGACAGAAGCCTGCGAAAAAAGTTTCCAAGAGTTAAAACGGAAATTAACCACAGCACCGGTATTAATTGTGCCAGACATACACAAGAACTTTGAGGTGTATTGTGACGCATCCCGAAAAGGTCTCGTGTTCGTGTTGATGCAAGAAGGTAAGGTTGTCGCATACGCTTCACGGCAACTCCGCAAACATGAGGAAAATTATCCCACTCATGACTTAGAAATGGCAGCAGTCATTCATGCACTTAAGGAATGGAGGCATTTCTTACTTGGAAATCGATGTGAAATATACACGGACCATAAAAGCCTCAAATATATTTTCACACAGCCAGAACTAAACTTACGGCAACGACGTTGGTTGGAATTGGTAAAGGATTATGATGTTGGTATCCACTATCATCCAGGAAAGGCAAATGTAGTGGCCGATGCTCTTAGTCGGAACCCCAGCTCCGACGAAAATAGTCTGCAAAGTTTGAGACCTGAATTCCAACAAGAATTTGCCAAACTCAACTTATTGATGATCGCGGGAGGCACCATATCAAACTTGGAAATAAAGCCCGACCTTGTGGAAAGAATTAAAGAAGCTCAGCCTGGTCACCCCAGCATTGAAGGTATTAAAAGAAAGGTGAGTATGGGCAAGGCCCCGGACTTAGTCATAGGCGATGATGGAATATTACGGTACGGAGACAGACTCTGCGTGCCAAACATAGAGGACCTCAAACAGAAAATTCTAGCTGAAGCACACACCACCCCATATTCGATCCACCCTGGAGGAACCAAAATGTATAAGGATATTCAGGAAAGATTTTGGTGGCACGGTATGAAGAGGGACATAGCCACATTCGTTGCATGTTGCGATTCCTGTCAACGCATAAAAGTTGAGCATCAAAAACCAGCCGGACTACTGCAACCAAACAAAATACCTGAGTGGAAATGGGATGAAATAGGGATGGATTTTATTGTCGGACTACCTCGGTCACGACACGGGAATGATGCCATATGGGTCATCACCGATAGATTAACCAAGGTAACACATTTCATTCCAGTAAAGACAACCTACAACACTCAGAAGCTTGCCAGGATTTACCTCTCCCGTATAGTTTGTCTGCATGGAGTCCCGAAGACTATAATATCCGACAGAGGCACTCAGTTCGTCTCGAGATTCTGGGATCATTTACAACAGGCTCTGGGGACTCAATTGGCCTTCAGTACAGCCTACCACCCCCAGACTGATGGACAGACTGAACGCGTAAACCAAATTTTAGAAGACATGCTGAGAGCATGTGTCCTCACCTATGGAGCCAGTTGGGAAGAAAGCCTGCCATATGCCGAATTCGCATACAACAACAGCTACCAGGCCAGCCTGCAAATGGCACCTTTTGAAGCCCTATACGGACGGAGATGTCGTACCCCGCTAAATTGGTCAGAGACCGGAGACAGCCGTATTTTCGGCCCAGACATGCTCAAAGAAGCCGAGGAAAAAGTCAAGCTAATCAGGGACCGACTCAAGACCGCTCAAAGCCGAACGGGCGATCATAGTAAAATCGCCCTGTGACACTCCAAAATTTTTTTTTGTTTTCAGCAAAAACTTTGTGGTTTTTGAAAAGAGGCCATTTAAAATTTTCCAGAAAACCTTCCTCTTAAAGACTTCTTTGGCAAGGATTTTTATTTTTGTATCTTCTTCAAACTATGGTGTTTGATCATTTAAAACTCTTACTCTGATGGTTCCCTTCTCAAAATATATTTTTGGAAATTATTCTTTTCTTACAAAAAGAACTCTGTGAATTTTGAGGATTTTCTTATCTTGAAAACCACCCATGGTTTTACCATGTCTCCTATAGTAAATCTTCTCAAAATCCCTCCCTCCACCTTTGAACAATCTAATCTCTCCATCTCAACAAGTCCAAACTAGTTTTGGATTTTTATTTCAATTATTTTATCCCCCAAAACATTTCTGCCAATTATTTTGAGCCTAAGTGATTTTCAAAGCAAGTACCTTATTGCCTTTGAATTTTTACCTCAAACCAACTCCCCGGGATTGTCTTTAGAACCCACAACCTAGAACCATCTTGTTCCACTCTTCATCTTTTCAAAAATTTCAAATTTCACTCACTGCAAGTTTGGACCAGATTTGACAAATTTGATGAAATTCATATCTACACTTCTCCAAAAATTCCACCAAAATTAAGGCAGCCTCCTGGTGCATTGAGAGGCCACCCCACCAAGTTTCAGCTCAAGCAGAGCCTCCCTCATACCAAAAACATTCTGTCGAACACCTGAGCTGCACTGTTCCTTTGCACTTTCAGAAAAATTCAGAGTTTAGTGTCGTTTCTCTTCGTCAGGGTTCAGTCACGCATCGACAGTGCGCTGTGGCGTGATGCGCGCAGCCCCTCCTCGCTGTCCAGAGCGCCGCATGCGCACTTGGCTGGTTCCTGGCGTCGGAGGCGGCGAGCATCGCCGGAGCTGGCGGCTTCCGCGATGGCCACGCCACCCGTAGCAGCCAACAGTGGCAGCCCCAGCTTTGCAACGCTGTTCCGCGCCGCCCTTTGCTCCCTAGCCCTACGCGTGGCTCATGCATGCCAGCGCAGCCCCGCTGCACCGTCGCCGTGGCCCGACAAGCGCTGGGCGCGCTCTCTGCCGCCAACGGACCCGCGCCGTCCCGTTCCGACAAAACCTGCCCTAAGCTTCTAATCCTGGTCCGTTGAGCGTCGGAGTGGATCCAATGGATCTCCACGTTGATGGCCAACCCCCTAAAATTCCCGACCTAGCACTTCACCGCCGTAATCCATCGCCGGAGAACTCCGTTCACGGCCACCGCCTCGGGTCGCCTATAAAAGGGGACCCCGAGCTCGCCCTCGAGCACGCACCCCCTCTGCATCTCACCAGCACCCCGCCAGGGCAACAGGGGGACCTCAAGGAGGTCTCCTCCCCCGACTCCGGCCGCCCCGTTCCGCCTCGGCCTCCACCTCGATTCGCTCCGGTGAGGCCGTCTCCGGCGCCCAAGCCCCGTCAGTTACCCCCTCTAGCTACCAGAAGCCTAACCCCCTCCTCAATTTGATCTCCGCAGCTCTCTCCGACGAGGCCCTCGATCACCCGAACCACCGTCCGCCGGAGCAAGGCTCGCCGTCGACGTGGTACTCGCCGGCGACCACCACCACCACCAACCGACGCGGAATGGCACCCTGAACACGGAGGTACTCTCCGATTCACCTACCTCGCCGTGGATCGCCGCCGGCGACCACCGCGGCTCTCGGGCTCCGGCGAAATCTGCCGCCCCGTTTGAATATTCAAACCTGACGGGCGGGACCCGCCGTCAGCCTCTTTGTCCTTTCTATGCGAAGCGTTTTCTGAAAACGCCTTCTGCCAAATGCGCTTTCCCTCTGGGCTGGCATAGTCGCTACCGAAGCATTTTCTGTTTTTACAAGCTAGCCCCTAGGAACTTTCTGTTTCATTACAGATGGGTCCTTGGGTTAAAACCCTTATAACTTTTTAACAGAAAAGAATTTTTGAGTGATTCTTTTTCTGTCCTCTTCAGATTTTTGTCTAGTTTTTTATCATATTTATTTGAAAAATATTTGGTATAATTTTTTGCACCTCGCGGTATTCACGATAGCGCGTATATTTTATTTATACCGTAGATACCGAAGGAGGTGACGGGACCGCAAACTTCACCGAGCTAGGCTCCGACTACTCCGAACCAGGCAAGCATGTTTGAACTTTTGATATGATGATTGTTTTGGCATGTTTGCATTAAGTGGTTTATGGCATGTTGATGAACATACCGACGAAAGTCATGTTACTTGCAACGATGAGGCAAGTGAGTTTCGAAAATCCATGAGTGGATGGATGTGAGTATGCATGGCCATGTGTTGGCATGTAGATGGGTAAGATGGCAGTGTTGTAGCATGCCAGGCTTATGCCAGACTATGTGACTTCAATGTCAACTCGTACCATTCCAGTTCCTTCCATTCTTCCTTCCCTGTACTACCACATGTTTTCCGCAAGGAATATGGCTTAGTAAGTTGTAAACCGCTTTCCTGGTACACACCAAAAAGGAGAGGCCGTGATGATGGTTCCATGGCCCTGGATTAAAGCCAGTCATCCGGTCAGGGGGCATGGGTGTTTCCGGTTGGGACCGAGAGGGGGGCACCCCTTAGAGCGTGCGTATATAAATTTGATCCCATGCTATTCGAGATTGTGATCTCCCCGTCTCAAAGTTTTTCTTGGACGATGTCTAGGGTGATTCCTAGCAACGAGAGGTAGGATGGGTGTGTACTGGTTAGCTGTGTTTTCTTCCGAAATATCGTAAACGGAACTAGTCCTTCGTGACTCTGGAAATCCGTTGGCTGTGGGAAAAACATTGTACAAACTCTGCAGAGTCATATATTCCTTCGAATCATCTATTCCATGTCCAAGTTCGATATTATCTTATCCTGACCAAATGTCAGTTTTGATGACAGAGACTCCGGTGAATCGCATGAGTGCTAAGTCCGGTTAAATGATTATTCCTGTGGATGGACTAACCCGTTTATTTTGATGAATTGAATGTTTGTTATGAGTATTATTTACTTGTGAATAAAAGCCCTTTCTGTGATGTCGCTCAGACGTCCGACTGTGGCGTTTCTTTTAAAGCCCTTTATGTGGCGTCGCTCAGACGCCTGACTGTGGCATTTCTTTTAAAGCCCTGTATGTGGCGTCGCTCAGACGCCCGACTGTGGCATTTCTTTTAAAGCCCTTTATGTGGCGTCGCTCAGACGCCCAACTGTGGCATTTCTTTTAAAGTCCTGTATGTGGCGTCGCTGAGACGCCCGACTGTGGCATTTCTTTTAAAGCCCTTTATGTGACGTTGCTCAGATGCCCGACTGTGGCATTTCTTTTAAAGCCCTTTATGTGACATCGCCTAGACGCCCGACTGCGGCGTGATTTATTTATTTATCTTCCTATCGAGGTGTCGTTTCAGACCCCGGTTGTGTTTACCGTTATTTTGTTGGGCTTTCGAGCGGACTACCGCCGACTCCCTTTTTACCTGTCTTGTTTTTACGAATTAATGTGCCACTGTTAAAAGTTAAACATGTCGCATCCATGCTTGCATTTGTTATATCTCACGTCCGAACTGTCTTGCGAGTACATTCAAAGTACTCACCTGGCTTGTTGATTTGGCCAGATGCTGACGAAGGCGATCTCATGGATGAAGATTTTGATAGCGATTCCGACGCCTAGAGGAATCCCAGTCAGTCTCGCGCGACCCTGGATTTGGTCACTGTATCATATCCGCTTCCGCTACCAAATAAATTCATCAAGCCTCACCTCGACGCTCGATGAGATGCCAGTTTTAGAGTCTTGCATCTCTCTCCCCGCTGTGTTTTTCCACCACCGCCCTATCCTCGAGTCAGTAGTATGCCTCCACACCACTGTGTCATGTCCGCCATTATGTATAATTATTGGCGTGCTTGTAATAATTTGGTTGAGCAACCGTAGTTCGATCCTGTAATATATTTTATGCTACTGGCTTATTGTATCAAGAATTTGTCTACCGGTAAGGAGGATTTTTCTCATACTGGACTCAAAAGATTGGTTTCTCAATAAATATTTTTATTGGAAAACCGGTCGTGACACGCCCAGCCGGAGGGTTTGGCCCGGGGCCAAAACTACCCCCGCGGTAACGTTGTATTTAGCGACAAGGAGAGCCATCGAGCCTTTCATCGACGACACAGTGGAACTCTCAATGAAAGCACCAATGTCAGTGTCAAAACCAGTGGATCTTGGGTAGGGGGTCCCGAACTGTGCGTCTAGGATCGATGGTAACAGGAGACAGGGGACACGATGTTTACCCAGGTTCGGGCCCTCTCTATGGAGGTAAAACCCTACTTCCTGCTTGATTGATCTTGATGAATATGAGTATTACAAGAGTTGATCTACCACGAGATCGTAATGACTAAACCATAGAAGTCTAGCCTATGAATATGGTAATTAGTATATGTGGTGTCCTTTCCGGACTATCCCCTTCGGTTTATATAGACACCGAGGGGATCTAGGGTTTACATGGAGTCGGTTACAGAAAAAGGAATCTTCGGTCGCCAAGCTTGCCTTCCACGCCAAGTAGAGTCCAATCTGGACACGGTGCAATCTTCGGTCTTCATGTCTTCACAGCCCATCAGTCTGGCCCATGGATAACAGGTCGGACGCCCGAGGACCCCTTAGTCCAGGACTCCCTCAGGTAGAAGCTATTCCAACTAGTAGTGCTGATCATAACACCTCTATTAATATGCTTAAAGAAGTTATTTTTCTGAGGTTTGGAGTCCCTAGATACTTAATGACTGATGGCGGTTCACATTTTATTCATGGTGGTTTTCGTAAAATTCTTGCTAAGTATGATGTTAATCATAGAATTGCATCTTCATATCATCCACAGTCTAGTGGTCAAGTAGAATTGAGTAATAGAGAGCTTAAATTAATTTTGCAAAATACTGTTAATAGGTCTAGAAAGAATTGGTCCAAGAAACTTGATGATGCATTATGGGCCTATAAAACTGCATATAAAAATCCTATGGGTATGTCTCCGTATAAAATGGTTTATGGAAAGGCATGTCACTTACCTCTTGAACTAGAACATAAGGCATATTGGGCCATCAAAGAGCTCAATTATGATTTCAAACATGCCGGTGAGAAGAGGCTTTTTGACATTACCTCACTTGATGAATGGAGAACCCAGGCTTATGAGAATGCCAAACTGTTTAAAGAAAAGGTTAAAAGATGGCATGACAAAAGGATACAAAAACGTGAGTTTAATGTAGGTGACTATGTATTGTTATACAACTGTTGTTTAAGATTTTTTGCAGGCAAACTTCTCTCTAAATGGGAGGGTCCTTACGTTATCGAGGAGGTCTACCGTTTTGGTTCAATAAATATCAACAACTTCGAAGGCACAAACCCGAGGGTGGTGAACGGTCAAAGAATCAAACATTATATCTCAGGTAATCCCATAAATGTTGAAACTAATGTTATTGAAACTGTAACCCCGGAGGAATACATAAGGGACACTTTCCAGAATGTTTCAGACTCCGAAAAGGAATAGTACGTGGTACGGTAAGTAAACCGACTTCAAAACAGTTCCAATGGCAATTTTTTATCCGTTTTGGAATATTTAAGAAAATAGGAAAATAAGAAGTAGTCCGGAAAGGACACGAGGCTTCCACGAGGGTGGAAGGCGCGCCCCTGCCTCGTGGGCACCTCGTGTGCCCTATGGACTCCGTTTTCTTGCACGATGCTTCTTTTGGTCGGTAAAAATTCATTATATAATCTCCTGAAGGTTTTGACCACCGTATCACGCAAATATCTCATGTTTTGTTTCGAGCTGTTTCTGCTGGAGATTAGAGCAATATGTCATCCCAAGATTCAGAGGGAGAAAGCTATGTGGATGATTACCTTGCAGATCATAAGGTCTATGGGGACTTGGAGCATTGCGGTTGGACCACGGAGGAAGAAGAAGACTATGAGCCTAAGGGAAAAGAGGAGACGAGCTCAGATGAAGAGGAAGTCCCATTACCTCAACCTGGGGACATGCATCTGGAGTTCAAAAATTCAAGTCTCCCCAATAGAGCAAAGAAACCTAAGATCGAGTTTATCCCTTTTCGTCTCTTGAAGGAGAACAAATAAGAACTATGCAAAAAGTTATTAAGCCTTGAGCGGGAGATCGAGGACCTAAGGGAGCAAAATTCTATCCTCAAGCGCAAATTAAGGAAGAAGCATCCATCATTGCCAACACCTTCTTCACCAACAAAAAAGAACTGAGTATTGGGTATGGGCATTCCCCTTGGCAACTGCCAAGCTTGGGGGAGTGCCCCGGTATCGTATCACCATCACTTTTATCTTTACCGTTTTCTTAGTTCGATCCTTTTGGTAATATCTTGATCTAGTAGAATAAAGTTTTACTATGATCTAGTTCTTTAGTTTTGCTTTATGATCCTTCTATGTAATCGAGCCCGTGGGCTATATATAATAAAGATTAGTGTTGAGTCAAGGGCTTGATTATCTTACTATGATCTTGAGGAAATAAAATAAAAAAAATAAAGAGATCATATGGATCTTATGGAGAGTAATGACTTCACATATAAAGAGTATCTTATATTTACTAATCGGAGGCACTAAACGAGCTTCCACGTTAATCCTGGTGGTTAGAAAATTTTGACCATTAGATTTACTAATGATACACCGATGGCCGTCAGATAATACCCTGATGCGCACCTTCATGTATGGGAGACAATCTCTCTATTTGCACCTCCTCACGTGATAAAAAAAGAAATAGAGACCAACGGGGATGCACCTCTTTACGTGCTGGAGACAGACTCCTTTCTTTCCACCTTTTTATACATGATAAAAAAACTGAAATAGAAGCCAACGAAAGAAAACACGGCTGGGTAATCCTCGCATCCTGCCTCCCACCACCGTTTCTTCTCCACAAGCGCGTCCCCTCGATCTGCTGACCTCCGATCTCCCTCATCTGGTCATCAAGGCCGCTCCGACACCATCTGTCTCCTACTCTCCTTACTCAGGCAAACTTCGAGATTGCCTCCTCAATTTATTGAGGTGTCAGCTCCTCTCTATGCTCGCCATGTACTTAAGTAGGTCAGGCAGATTGGCCACACGTACATCGGAATTCATCAGCATGTGTTGCATTGGAGATGCACGAGAAGAATCGATCTCCCTACCCCTTTTTTCTGCAGAGGTAGGTATACGTTTTCTATCTGATGTACTATTTTGTATCTATATAACAAGGGACACTAGCAGCAAAGTAGCGTTAAATCCTATAATTTTTACCAATTCAACTACTATCCATGCAGTTGGCCATCCTTAGATTTGAGTGGAACAAAAAATTGATACCAATCCGCTGCTATAGTATGCAATTTACTAAGATTAGATGGTAGTGGAACTAATCAGGTTTTTATTCAATCTGATTTCTACTATATACACCCAGTTTTGTTCCAATGTCAATGGAATAAAATATTGAACAAATTAATGTAAGAATAATTTTATACAAAGACTAAAAAATATTCTCTCCTTGATTTTTTTATTTTGTTTCCATATCACACTGGACTGAAGATAAACAGCGGTGTTAATCGGAGGCACTAAACGAGCTTCCATGTTAATCCTGGTGGTTAGAAAATTTTGACCATTAGATTTACTAATGATACACCGATGGCCGTCAGATAATACCCTGATGCGCACCTTCATGTATGGGAGACAATCTCTCTATTTGCACCTCCTCACGTGATAAAAAAAGAAATAGAGACCAACGGGGATGCACCTCTTTACGTGCTGGAGACAGACTCCTTTCTTTCCACCTTTTTATACATGATAAAAAAAACTGAAATAGAAGCCAACAAAAGAAAACACGGCTGGGTAATCCTCGCTTCCTGCCTCCCACCACCGTTTCTTCTCCACAAGCGCGTCCCCTCGATCTGCTGACCTCCGATCTCCCTCATCTGGTCATCAAGGCCGCTCCGACACCATCTGTCTCCTACTCTCCTTACTCAGGCAAACTTCGAGATTGCCTCCTCAATTTATTGAGGTGTCAGCTCCTCTCTATGCTCGCCATGTACTTAAGTAGGTCAGGCAGATTGGCCACGCGTACATCGGAATTCATCAGCATGCGTTGCATTGGAGATGCACGAGGAGAATCGATCTCCCTACCCCTTTTTTCTGCAGAGGTAGGTATACGTTTTCTATCTGATCTACTATTTTGTATCTATATAACAAGGGACACTAGCAGCAAAGTAGCGTTAAATCCTATAATTTTTACCAATTCAACTACTATCCATGAAGTGAGCAGCCGTGGAATGGGAAAAAAGTTCAGGAAGGACAACACCAACATTCTAGGAGGTATAGAGTTCTGTATTATTTTTATTTTTGTAAAACTATGAGATACAGAGGCCGGATGCGGAAGTGAAAGTATTTTTCGCGATTGTATCACCTACATACATAATAAAATCACTAAAAGCCGCAAAACATGATATTAGTTCATTGGCGCTAAATCTTAGGTTGCTCAAACGGAACTAATATATCTGAGATATATGACGCTAAACTCTGATAGATCAAACTGAGTTGATACTTTTTTATATATGGTGCTGCACTCATTCTCTTCTATGAACATTAAATTCAAAATTTCCTTTCTTAAATTCTGTACACATGGCTATGAACACATGGTTTTCAAAACAAACTAAATTACCAACTCTGTTTTGGAGTACGCTTCAGGTGGTTTGTGTATGGTCTGTGTGTGCGGTGATATTCCAGAGAATATTAGAAATAACATAATGTGTGTCCGAAAAGCAATAGTCGCTTTATAATTTCTATTGTAATTATTTCAGTAAAACATACTTTAATTTTCACCAAAATTGTGTGTACTGTTATCAACATAACTACGTAGAGATTAAATTATATATTTATCTATGTTACAAAAAATTCTTATTAACAGATCGAGCGAAGTCCTCTTGGTGTACATAATTTTATGTAATGCATGATGTGCTGCCAGGTTATTGGTTTCTACAACATATCAGTGTCATTTTTCTTTTTTAATATGTTGAAAACCCTATAATTATTTTTAATATTACATTGTACTTAAGTATTATTTTTCTCACATATGTACTGACCTCCATGCTATACTCTTTTCTCTGATATTTCTTGAAGGCATATGGCAAATATGGGGAGAAAAAAGATTTGTTTATTGCCTAACCAAAACTAAATTCAAGAAGGTAATAATGTCAACATGTCGAAGCTTTATACTATTAAATTAGGAACTTGTAGATGGTCGCAAGTTAGTGTATTTGTAATTTACTACTGAGTGAAGCACTAAACAGTAAACTTTTCGCCAAAAAATGGTTGTAAACATGTGTAAACTTAATCCTATTACTTATTGATCCTCCAGCAAACGTTAGAATTCCAAGAAAGTACCGCCATAGAAATAGTGTGCAATTTCTCTTTATTTAAAACAAATTATTTCCTACTTTCTCAGTTGTTATAATATTCCAATTACTTCCATATTAAATCATTGTTTGGTGTAGAAACATGGCAATCTTGAAACCGGTGAGATTTGTATCAAAAAGAAATGAAGCAGATATTGCTACTTCTGCATTTCCTTGATTAATTTAATATCAATTGTGATTAATTCGATATGTTTACATTATATATATGTTTTAAAAGGCCCTGTCTTGATGATGTTCAAATCTAAAATGAAACATCCATATGGATACTCCTACAATTTTAGTCATGCATAAGGAATCCATATTCTAAAGGTTTGTTTCTAACGACATATGTATTTTCTCTTTGTAGTTCCATTATTTAGATTTTAGATCCTCCATTCTAGAAAACATAAGAAATTAATTAAGACGCGTTATCATTTCTTAATTATACCATACCATCAATATTTATCACTAGTAGAAAACAGGGCTATGGTCCAGGCCGGCTCAGCCCATTAGTCCCGGTTCAGTGTAGAACCGGGACCAATTCATGAGCCCAGGGGGCCGGCCGGGCCACGTGGGCCATTGGTCCCGGTTCGTCTGAACCTTTTGGTCCCGGTTGGTGGGACGAACCGGGACCAATGGGCCTCGCTCCTGGCCCACCACCATTGGTCCCGGTTGGTGGCTTGAACCGGGACCAAAGGCTCCCCTTTAGTCCCGGTTCAGGCCACCAACCGGGACCAATGAGGTGCCTATATATACCCCCTCGCGCAAGAGCAGAGCATAGTGCTCTATTTTTTCTGGCCGAGGGGGAGAGGGCTTTGTGGTGCTCTAGCTCACCTCCTATGTACATGAGGTGTTCGATGGAATGCCCGAGCCACACTACTTAAGCTTTCTCCTCTCGAAGCTCGACCTCCAAGCTCCATTTTCCTCGAGATTTGTACACTTCTATTAATTTGGACACTTAATTATATATAATGCACGCAGATGAACCGGCAATGGATGTACGGTGACAGACACACCCGCGAGTACATTAAGGGCGTGCATGAGTTTCTCGATGCAGCTGAGGCAAACAAGCAGAATGGTTTTATGTGTTGTCCATGCACTGAATGTGGGAATACGAGGTCTTACTCTAACCGGAAAATCCTTCACTCCCACCTGCTTTACAAGGGTTTCATGCCACACTATAATGTTTGGACGAGGCACGGAGAAATAGGGGTTATGATGGAAGACGGCGAAGAAGAAGAGTATGATGACAACTATGTGCCCCCTGAATACGGTGATGCTGCAATGGGGGGAGCTGGTGAAGATCAAGAGGAACCAGACGATGTGCCCAATGATGCTGCCACGGGTGAAGCTGCTGAAGATCAAGAGGAACCAGACGATGTGCCCGATGATGATGATCTCCTCCGGGTCATTGTCGATGCAAGGACGCAATGCATTAGTCAAAAGGAGAAGCTGAAGTTCGATCGCATGTTAGAGGATCACAAAAAAGGGTTATACCCCAATTGTGAAGATGGCAACACAAAGCTCGGTACCGTACTGGAATTGCTGTAGTGGAAGGCAGAGAATGCTGTGGCTGACAAAGGATTTGAGAAGCTACTGAAAATATTGAAGAAGAAGCTTCCAAAGGATAACGAATTGCCCGACAGTACATACGCAGCAAAGAAGGTCGTATGCCCTCTAGGGTTGGAGGTGGAGAAGATCCACGCATGCCCGGTATGCGGTGCGTTGCGGTATAAGATCAGACGAGATGACCCTGGTGATGTTGACGGCGAGCCCCTCAGGAAGAGGGTTCCTGCGAAGGTGATGTGGTATGCTCCTATAATACCACGGTTGAAACGTCTGTTCAGAAACGAAGAGCATGCCAAGTTGATGCGAAGGCACAGTGAGAACCGAAAGAAAGATGGGAAGTTGAGAGCACCCGCTGACGGGTCGCAGTGGAGAAAAATCGAGAGAAAGTACTGGGATGAGTTTGCAAAGGACCCAAGGAATGTATGGTTTGCTTTAAGCGCGGATGGCATTAATCCTTTCGGGGAGCAGAGCAGCAATCACAGCACCTGGCCCGTGACTCTATGTATGTATAACCTTCCTCCTTGGATGTGCATGAAGCGGAAGTTCATTATGATGCCAGTTCTCATCCAAGGCCCTAAGCAACCCGGCAACGAAATTGATGTGTACCTAAGGCCATTAGTTGAAGAACTTTTACAGCTATGGAATGGAAACGGTGTACGTACGTGGGATGAGCACAGACAGGAGGAATTTAACCTTAAGGTGTTGCTATTCGTGACCATCAACGATTGGCCCGCTCTCAGTAACCTTTCAGGACAGACAAACAAAGGATACCACGCATGCACGCACTGTTTAGATGACACTGAAAGTATATACCTGGACAAATGCAGGAAGAATGTGTACCTAGGCCATCGTCGATTTCTTCCGACAAACCATCAATGTCGAAAGAAAGGCAAGCATTTCAAAGGCGAGGCAGATCACCAGAAGAAGCCCGCCATGCGCACCGGTGATCACGTGCTTGCTATGGTCAGTGATTTACACTAGGTAATCTTTGGAAAGGGTCCCGGTGGACTAGCTGTTCCGAATGACGCTGAGGGACACGCACCCATGTGGAAGAAGAAATCTGTATTTTGGGACCTACCCTACTAGAAAGACCTAGAGGTCCGCTCCTCAATCGACGTGATGCACGTGACGAAGAACCTTTGTGTGAACCTGCTAGGCTTCTTGGGCGTGTATGGGAAGACAAAAGATACACCTGAGGCACGAGAGGACCTGCAACATTTGCACGAAAAAGACGGCATGCCTCTGAAGCAGTATAAAGGTCCTGCTAGCTACGCTCTTACAAAAGAAGAGAAAGAAATCTTCTTTGAATGCGTGCTCAGTATGAAGGTCACGACTGGCTTCTCGTCGAATATAAAGGGAATGATAAATATGCCAGAGAAAAAGTTTCAGAACCTAAAGTCTCATGACTGCCACGTGATTATGACGCAACTGCTTCCGGTTGCATTGAGGGGGCTTCTACCGGAAAACGTCCGATTAGCCATTGTGAAGCTATGTGCATTTCTCAATGCAATCTCTCAGAAGGTGATCGATCCAGAAATCGTACCAAGGCTAAGGAGTGATGTGGCGCAATGTCTTGTCAGTTTCGAGCTGGTGTTCCCACCATCCTTCTTCAATATCATGACGCACGTCCTAGTTCATCTAGTCGACGAGATTGTCATCCTGGGGCCCGTATTTCTACACAATATGTTCCCCTTTGAGAGGTTCATGGGAGTCCTAAATAAAAATGTCCGTAACCGCGCTAGGCCAGAAGGAAGCATCTCCATGGGCCATCAAACAGAGGATGTTATCTGGTTTTGTGTGGACTTCATTCCTGGCCTTAACAAGATAGGTCTCCCTAAATCGCGGCATGAGGGGAGACTGACTGGAAAAGGCACTCTTGGAAGAGACTCAATAATATGCAGGGACGGATATTCTTGGTCTCAAGCACACTACACAGTTCTACAGAACTCTACCTTGGTGACCCCGTATGTCGATGAACACAAGAACAGTCTGCGCTCCAAACACCCGGAGCAGTGCGACGACTGGATTACATGTGAACACATCAGGACTTTCAGCAGTTGGTTGGAAACACGTCTCAGAGGTGACAACACTGTTTGTGATGAGTTGTACTTGTTGTCCAGGGGACCATCTTCGACTGTATTGACTTACAAAGGATACGAGATAAATGGGAATACATTTTACACGATCGCCCAAGATCAAAAGAGCACCAACCAAAACAGCGGTGTCCGCTTTGATGCAGCAACCGAGAGCGGAAAGGACACATATTATGGTTACATAGTGGACATATGGGAACTTGACTACGGACCTGATTTTAAGGTCCCTTTGTTTAAGTGCAAATGGGTCAATCTGTTAGGCGGCGGGGTACAGGTAGACCCACAATACGGAATGACAACAGTGGATCTGAAAAATCTTGGGTACACTGACGAACCATTCGTCCTAGCCAATGATGTGGCACAGGTTATCTATGTGAAGGACATGTCTACCAAACCGAGAAAAAGAAAAGATAAGGAATCGAATACATCATACGATGAGCCAAAGCGCCACATAGTTCTTTCAGGAAAAAGGGACATCCTGGGAGTGGACGGCAAGACAGACATGTCTGAAGATTATGAAAAGTTTCATGAAATTCCTCCCTTCAATGTCAAGGCTGACCCAAGCATCCTGAAAAACAATGAAGATTATCCATGGTTACGGCGCAATAAGCAAATGACACAAGCGAAGAAAAAGTAAAGACTTTCTCCCGCAATAAGCAAATGCTATGTGGGTGAAATTATGATACCATCCCAACTTTCAACTTTTTAAGAGTTCATTTGAAATGCTTTCATGTCTTATGGTTCGAAACTTTGATACTTCGAAAGTGATTGTCCATTTTGTACACGAAGTGCATCAAGTTTTTGTCGTAACCCTCTCTACTTTTTGGAACATGCTATGTGGGTGAAATGATGAGACCATGCCAACTTTCAACCTTTTCAGAGTTCATTTTGAAATGCTTTCCAATTTCAGAGTCATTTAGCTCAAAGAATGAATTAATAGCAAACAGAATGAACTACAAAACTTTTATGAAAATAAAAACAATCAATTAAAATATTATGTTATGATCAACTAAAATAAAACTATAATATTGTTCAATAGCAAAAAGAATATAATTTGTGTGACCTAAAATCAAACTATAATTTGTGTGACCTAAAATAAAAAATAAATAGCAAAGAAGAAAAAAATTAATAGAAAAAAATTCTAATTTTATAGTAAAGTTATTCATAAACTAGTGATTTACACAAATTTTTAAAAATTCAAATTTAAACTATTTAAAATTTAAAACTAATGGCACTAACAGAAAGCTTATAATTTTTGTGACCTAAAAGCAAAAAGAAATCACTAAAAAACTGTAAGTATTTAGTTGTAAGTAGAAATAAAAAATAAATAGAAAAAAATTCTAATTTTATAGTAAAGTTATTCATAAACTAGTGATTCACACAAATTTTTAAAAATTCAAATTTAAACTATTTAAAATTTAAAACTAATGGCACTACCAGAAAGTTTATAATTTTTGTGACCTAAAAGCAAAAAGAAATAAAAAAATAAAAAACCAAAAAAATGTAGAAATAAAAAAGAAAAAACCAAAAAAAATGCCACCTACTGGGCCTCCACGGCCTGAATACGACTGGAAACCCTACATGGGCCAGGATTCAGGCCCGTAGAAGGCCCAATAGGCCCACAGGCAAAGCAGTGTCAAATTAGGCCCATAGGCCTGCAGTTCAGAGGAGTTCGAGAGGGAGGAGGCAGCAGAGCTTATAAACTGGTGTTGGGCGCTGTCAACTAGTGATGTGGGACTAAACTTTTGGGCGCGGGGCGCACAAGGGCATTGGTCCCGGTTGGTGGCACCAACCGGGACTAAAGGGTGCATTGGTCACGGTTCGTGGCACCAACCATGACCATTTCCCCCTTTTAGTCCCGGTTGGTGCCACCAACCGGGACCAATGGGCTTCGCTTCCTGCCCTTTGGGCTGCCGAAAAGAGGCCATTGGTCTCGGTTCGTGGCAGCAACCGGGACTAATGCCCACCTTTAGTCCCGGTTGCTGCCACAAACCGAGACTAAAGCCTCTGCTATATAAGGCCACACTTTGGAATTTTTCATTCTCATTTTGCAGTTGCAGTTGCCGACGCCGCCAGGCTGCCCTGACGCCGCCCACCCCCATCGTCGCCGTCGCCCGCGCCCATCGTCGCCGTCGCCCTCGTCCCTGCCCCGATGCGCACCGCCCCGTCCCGCCCTCGCCGTCGCCCGCGCCGGCCGGCCCCTTGCCCGACGCCCGCCGCCCCGGCCCGCCGTCGCCGTCGCCCGCGTCTCCTACCCCAAGTGCGCGCCCACTGCCCCGTCGCCATCCTCGCCGCCGACTCCGCGGTCCTCCTCTGGTCCGGCCGGCGCCCTAGCTAGCATTTTTTTCATATATATGCTTTTTTTCATATATATATATGCTTGTTTTTTATATATATATGTAGACATATGTTCTCTGTGTATATATCTATGTTCATGTATATATGCAAAAGATTAGGATTAGAAGAGGGAGAAGAATATTAGGATTTTTTATATATATGTATACATATGTTCTCTGTACGTATATATCTATGTTCATGTATATATGCAAAAGATTAGGATTAGAAAAATTAGGATTTTTTTCTGTTCATAGATTTTTTTGGTGATATTAATTATTGTAAATATGAAAATGTTTGTATATTCATATGAACAAATGAATTAGAAGAGGGAAAAGAAGAGGGGTTCGAGGGTCGTCGAACATGAGAGGAGGAAGAGGATAAAAAAAGAAGAGGAATAAGAAAAGAAAAAAAGAGGAGAAGAAAGAATAGAGGAGATGATCTTCTCCTCTATTCTTTCTTCTCCTCTTTTTTTCTTCTTCTTCCTATTTTTTTATCGGTAACGAGGGTTGTCGAGGGTCGCCGAGCGGTAGAGGAAGAAGAGGATAAAATAGAAGAGGAAGAAAAAAAAGAGAGGGGTCGACGGTCGCCTAGGGGTCGAGGGTCGAGAGGGGGTCTAGGGTCGCCGAGAGGGTAGAGGAAGACGAGGAGAAATAAATAAGAAGAAGAAAAAAGAAGAAAACTTCTCCACTATTCCTTTCTTCTTCTCCTCTTCTTTTTCTTCTTTTTTTTCTTCGACACGTGGGGGGGGTCGAGAACGTCGGACATTCATGAGAGAGGTGAGGAAGAAGGGGAAGAAGAGGGAGAAGAAGAGGAGAGGAAGAAGAGGAAGTCTTCTCCTCTATTCTTTCTTTTCTTCTTTTTTCTTCTTCTTCTTCCTCTTTATTTTATCGGGAACGAGGGTCGTCGAGAGGTCGAGGAGCGGTAGAGGAGAAACCCTAAATAGAAAGTATCGTCGGTGTGAGATACATGTACCGTCGGTGTCGGACACTACACCCACATCCCACAAGTGGCGCGGGCTTCGACGCCCACGTCACTTGTGGGACGTGGATGTAGTGTCCGACACCGAAGGCCACATGTATCTCACACCCACGATACATGCTAGCTATTTAGGGTTTCCTCTACCGAAAAGAAGAGGAGAAATAAATAAGAAGAAGAAAAAAGAAGAAAAAGAAGAGGAGAAGAAGAAAGGAATAGTGGAGAAAAGAGAAAATAGAATATTATTCTATTTTCTCTTCTTCTCCTCTATTCCTTTCTTCTTCTCCACTTTTTTTTCTTCTTTTCTTCTTCTTCTTCTTCTTCTTATTAGCCGGAAGTAGAGAGAGGTTTCCTAGTGTCAAAGTATTGAAGAAATCCATGCCTTCATCATTAGCCGGAAGTAACCAGGGCATGTTGGTACGAAGTTCTGCAAAGTTATTCTGGAATGGAGTCCCGGATAGAATAATCCGCTTTTTGGTACGAATTCAGCAAAGGCCTTCCAAATAGAAAGCGAATTATCCTATCTGGGACTCCGTTCCAGAACAACTTTGAAGAGCTTCGTACCATCATGCACATGTTACTTTCGCCTAATGATGAAGACATGGTTTTGTTGAATCCTTTGACACTAGGCAACCTCCCGACCCCTCGGCGATCCTCTCGAACATGATGTAGTGTCGTCGTTGTCGATATATACCCCCTCCCGGTAGCTTACTATGATTAGGTAGCTAGTTCTACGTTTGGCACTAATATATCCATCTGTCATGTTTGAATAATAATTGCCATGTTGTAAATATTTGTAGAAACTATGGACACCGCCCTAGACGAAGCAACAAAAGAAGCGTTGTTGAGGGACATAATCGCAGAAGGAAGTGATGCCATCTCGTTGTTTCTCAACGAAACCGATGGTCTGGAAGGAGAGGGTGAACAAGCTGGCTACGGTGACCTAATGCCGGTGCAAGAAGAAGAACATGAGGACGGCTCCGGTGACCCAATGCCGGTGCAAGAAGGAGACCGTGATGACGGCTCCGGTGACCGAACCGAGTCCGGCCAGGTATATATATTAGTTAAGCCTATGCTGACTAGCTGATTGATGCATTCATTGTTTTGGTATGTATACATATTAATTAAGTCTTTGTTCTTTTTTCTAGCCCTCCGAATCGAGCACAACTTCGGTAAAGAGACGAGGCCCGAAGAAAAAGTTGAGCTCGGATGAAAAGTTTGAGATCATAGCAATCGCGCCCGACGGCCAACCTATTGAACCCCTCCGGACAAAGACCGCATTTGTTGCTCAGTGCGGGGTTCTGGTTAGGGACAAGATCCCGATAAGCATCCAGCAATGGTTTAAGCCGGCTAAAGAAGACCCTGAGGTGTCTTATGTCAATGATATGCAGAAAAATGATCTTTGGACTGAGCTGAAGTCAAATTTCACCCTACCGCCTGAGGATAATCCAGAGAACCCAGTTAAAGAGAAATTAATCAAGTCTTTTGCTTTGAAGAGGATGGCAGAACTATTCAGGAGGTGGAAGAAAGAGCTGAATAAGTTTGTTGAAAATAATGAGACACCAGAATTCAAGGGCAGATATGAGAAGATCAGAGATCACTGGCCCGCATTTGTGGCCCACAAGACATCAGAAAAGAGTAAGAAGATGTCGGCGACAAACAAGCAAAATGCTGCGAAGAAGAAGCTTCACCATCACATGGGGTCAGGTGGCTACCTCGTAGCCCGGCCTAAGTGGTCCAAGAGTGAGAATGATCTGGTTCATAAAGGGATCGAACCAGAGAAAAATAACTGGCCAGACCGTTGCCGGACTTGGTTCTTCGGGGCTGGCGGAACCCTGGACCCTGAAACAGGGAAGTGCATTTGGACGAACGATCAAATGGACATACCAGTCAGTAAGCTTAAGCAGTATATCGAAGCAGCGCAGGAAGGGACGTTCTTTCCAGACAGAGAGAACGACGAGCTCACAATGGCCCTCGGGAATCCTGAGCACCCTGGACGGACACGAGGCACGCCAGGCTCCGTTCCGTGGAAGGTTGGGTTTCCGGACGCAAGCGGTTACAAATCCCATGAGAGGAGGAAAAAAGTGCAGCAGACCCAAATGCAGGCGCTGCAAGCAAGGGTGGACGCGATAGAGGAACGAGAAGCAAATCGCAGCAAACGTACTGCCGAAGCCTCCCCCGAAGCTACCCCGCCATCTCAGCGCAGAAGCAGCGTGGCTTCCACCGAGCTGCTTCAGTCAGAGCATGCCTTGACGGCTCCTGCCAGCTATCTCGTGGATGCTATCACGGAGTCTCAAAATTGCCACCTTATGACGCAATGGATGAATTTGAAGGTCAAAGTGGCTGTTGGCTCTGTTTATCCTACTGAACCCGGCGCAACTTTTCACTGCCGGCCGATTCCAGAAGGATATGCTAGGGTGATGGTGGATGAGATAACAGAGGGATTTGAGGACCTCCAGCTTGACCACCCTACCGGTGAAGGGGAGACTCGGCTGGGGTCTGCTTTGAAGACTCCATGCCTATGGTGGAAGGAGCTCATCAACCTTCCGAACTGGACGCCTCCGCCTCCTCCTCCGGCGAGTCAGGGCACTCCGCCTCCACCGCCTCCTCCTCCGACGAGTGACGATCAGGGCCCTCGGCCGGCTCCTTCTTCGACGCGTGGCGGCACTCCGCCTCCTTCTCCGCCTGCGCCGACGCGCCCGAGCAGCCAGCCTCCTCCTTCTCCGCCTCGTCAGCAAGGGCGGAAGAGACCTGCCGTCGCTCCAGCTACTCCGGCGCGTCGTAGTCCTTCTCCTCCGCCGCTTAAGCAAGTAAAGAAGACAACCGCTACGTCTGCTCGGTCGGCGTCTAGCAGTACAACCAGAGGCGGGAGGACATACAGATTCGGTCCTTCTCTGAAGACTCCAGAGAAGTTACCATACGAGAGGACCCAGGAGGACAACGCCGAGATCGCGCGAGAAGAAGTGAAGAAATTCTTTGAAGGGGTGAAAGCAAAGAAACATCCACCTCCGAAGGAGAAGGTAGATCGGGTGAAAGTGAAGCGCACTTTGGCTGCCCTGACAAAACCACCGAAGTCTGATCCGCAGAAAGGAAACTATGACCGCATTATTAGAAAAGAATTTGCCGAAGCGGAGCGGTCGGGAAGTACTGTCAGTGATCAAAGGCTGAAAGAACGACAAGCTGGGAAACAAATTGCCCAGCTCGGCGAACAAGCGAAGCAATCGTGCCCCCCGCTCAAGGTGCCTAGCCACAACGTCAATAATGATCTGAGGATGGTGCCCGGTTATAGCAATCTTGCAGATTACCTGCCCGACGAAGTACATTATGAACCCATGGACATGCAGATACAAAGATACGAGTACGGGAAGCCTCTCGTCAAAGATGAAAGATCTCTATCAACGATGATGCGAAGATTACATGATTGGTACTTGAAAATCTGCAGAGACTCTGGGGGGAGGAGTACTTTGTATGCGAGAGTTAAACCGGAGCATGACCTCGTTGGAATTGATCTGTTGCCTGTTCCATTTGAGGAGTTCTATCAGTTTTTCAATCAATTGGCCCTCGATAAAACAACAGTCGCTTGCTACTGTCTGTAAGTAGTACTACTTCTGTCATTAAGTTTCTCTATATAGCTTAGCTCTTTCATTGCATGTATTTATAATCATCCTCACTATATTATGTAGATTGAAGATCGTCGAATTGAAGAAAAGACAAGTCAGTGATATTGGGTTCATTAACACATATCTCATAGATGCAACTCAGGTTAAACTTCATGCCGCAGCTACCGAGGCCAGCTTGCTACGATCGTTCGTAATAAATCAAAACAAAGATATAATACTCTTTCCTTACAACTTCAGGTGAGTGTTAATGTCTTGTGCGTATTCGGTTTCCCTTATATATTAGTCAAGGTTATAGTAATGTAATTGATGAGTTATGCATGTGTGTGCAGTTACCACTATATTCTCCTAGAGATTAAGCTTGAGCAGGGAGTAGTAACCGTCTTGGACTCTAAACGAAAAGATCCCAAGGAGTATGCGGACATGACTGAAATCCTCAAGAAGTAAGTTAAATCGATCATTATCCACCATATCAGCAACTTTGTTCATTTGCTGATATCAAGTAATTGTTTTCTTTGTCCGGCAGGGTTTGGAGAAAATTCACCAAAACAGTTCCGGGACTGCCGAAGGAGCTGGAATTTAGACACCCGAAAGTAAGTACTATAGTAGCATGTTCCGCGCATCTCCTAGTGATTCAAGTGCTAGTTTCATCAATACCATTTAGCATTCTTGCTTATCAATTTGATTGACCTCTATTTCTTGTAAAGTGGTTGTGGCAGGAACAAGGGAATGATTTCTGTGGATACTACATCTGCGAGTCCATCCGCCACACGACCTGTGAGCGGGGTGGGTACTCTAACGAACAATATGAAGTACGTAAGTAACAACATTCACAATTTTATTTTATTACCATCATTTGTGTTGAGTTTCATTCATTTATATATATATATGTATTGACCCCCTTCTTCAAATTAGATGTTTCGGAAGCGGGATGAACTCCTAGCACCAGCTCGCATGCGAGCAATTCAAGAGGAATTGGCGGCATTCTTTCTTGACCACGTGATCCCTGAAGACGGAGAATTCTATGTGGACCCTGAGTCCGTATGATTATATTTGTAAGTGATAATTATTGTATATATGTAGCCGGTAGTGTCAGATAGATATACGAAAACTTGTTGTTCGACCAATCTCTCGGAGAAGGAGAGGTGGTCGATATCACTTCTCTCTGTATATATGCATATATGTTCATGACGATGTTCTGTTTCCTTCGTTTGCTTACTAGCTAGCTAGCGTGTCTAGTCCTCTCTATATACGTATGTATAGTACGTAGCGTCGACCAAGCACGGACATAAGAGAGGACACTTCTCTCTATTAATTATAACTAGCTAACACAATATATGAAACACCTAAATTAACCCCGCAAAACCCCCAACCCCCCCCTTTCAAAAAAAAACAAAAACCCCAGCCACAGAAGTGCTGACGCGTGGATGCCTATTGGTCCCGGTTGGTGCCACCAACCGGGACCAAAGGGTCTCCTGACTGGGCTCTGCGCACTGCCCACGTGGAGGGCCTTTAGTAGGTATTAGTACCGACACTTTAGTCCTGGTTCCGGAACCGGGACTAAAGGCCCTTACGAACCGGGACTATAGGCCCTTTTTCTACCAGTGTATTAATGTCTCAACATATATCTCCATTCAAAATAATAATAATTGAGGGATCATCCTTCACATAAAGTTAAAAGTTATATGAGTGCCCACAAAGTATATATGCATGTTGTTTAACCCACAAAGTACATATGCATGTTGTTTAACAATACCATAGATTTCAAAATAGCGGTAGAACCCCTAGCCCGTGCAGGTGCACGGGTTGATGACTAGTGATGAATAAAAATTGTTGAGAGTTGACAAGCATAGTTTTGGTCACCATTGCAATTAATAGGAAGTAATAAAGAAAGAGAGGTTTTCACATATAAATATACTATCTTGGACATCTTTTATGATTATGAGCACTCATTAAAATATGACATGCTAAAGAGTTGTTGTTGGACAAGGAAGGCAATGTAATGGGTTATGTTTTCTTACATCTAAAATAAATTATATTGTCATGGATCATCCAACATGTTGAGCTTGCCTTTCCCTCTCATGCTATCCAAATTCTTTGCACCAAGTAGAGATACTACTTGTGCTTCCAAATATATTTAAACCTAGTTTTGCCATGAGAGTCTGCCATATCTACCTATGAATTGAGTAAGATCCTTCAAGTAAGTTGTCATCGTTGCAAGCAATAAAAATTGCTCTCTAAATATGTATGATTTATTAGTGTGGAAAAAATAAGCTTTATACGATCTTGTGATGTGGAAGAAATAAAAGCGACGGACTACATAATAAAGGTCCATATCACAAGTGGCAATATAAAGTGACGTTCTTTCTCATTAAGATTTTGTGCATCCAACCATAAAAGCAGATGACAACCTCTGCTTCCCTCTGCGAAGGGCCTGTCTTTTATTCTTGTCTTATACTTCATGCAAAGAGTCACGGTGATCTTCACCTTTCATTTTTACATTTTATCCTTTGGCATGCACAATGTGTTGGAAAGATCATGATATATATAGCTAATTGGATGTGAGTTTTCATGAACTATTATTGTTGACATTACCCTTGAGGTCAAAGGTTGGGAGGCAAAACTATAAGCCCCTATCTTTCTCTGTGTCTGATTAAAACTCCATAACCATAAATATCTCGTGACTGTTAGCAATTGTGAAAGGCTAAATAATGGTTGAGTATGTGGACTTGATGAAAAGGTCTTATTGACTCTTTCTGATGTTATGATAAATTGCAATTGCCTCAGTCACTGAGATTAGAGTTTGTTGGTTCTCAATGAAGTTTATGTTTCATACTTGAAATTGTGATTGAATTGTTACTTTAGCATAAGATATCATATGCCAATATATATGTGTGTGTTGCTATTCCAAGAATGATCATGATGCCCTCATGTCCGTATTTTATTTCTATCGACACCTCTATCTCTAAACATGTGGACATATTTTTCGATTTCGGCTTTCGCTTGAGGACAAGCGACGTCTAAGCTTGGGGGAGTTGATACGTCCATTTTGCATCATGCTTTTATATCAATATTTATTGCATTGTGGGCTGTTATTGCACATTATGTCACAATACTTATGCCTATTCTCTCTTATTTTACAAGGTTTACATGAAGAGGGAGAATGCCGGCAGCTGGAATTCTGGGCTAGAAAAGGAGAAAATATTAGAGACCTATTCTGCACAACTCCAAAAGTCCTGAAACTTCACGGGAGCACGTTTCAGAATATATAAAAAATATTGGGTGAAAGAAGTAGCAGAGGGGGGCCACCCACCGTCCAAGAGGGTGGGGTGCGCGCCCTACCCCCCTGGGTGTGCCCCCTGCCTCGTGGGCCCCCTGGTGGCCCTCTGATGCTCATATTTGGCTATATGGAGTCTTTCGTTGAGGATAAATCATAAGCAAGCTTACGGGACGAAACTCCGCCGCCACGAGACAGAACCTTGGCGGAACCAATTTAGGGCTCCGGCGGAGCTGTTCTGCCGGGGAAACATCCCTCCGGGAGGGGGAAATCATCACCATCGTCATCACCAACGATCCTCTCATCGGGAGGGGGTCAATATCCATCAACATCTTCACCAGCACCATCTCATCTCAAACCCTAGTTTATCTCTTGTATCCAATCTTTGTCCCAAAGCCTCAGATTGGTACCTGTGGGTTGCTAGTAGTGTTGCTTACTCCTTGTAGTTGATGCTAGTTGGTTTACTTGGTGGAAGATCATATGTTCAGATCCATTATGCATATTAATACCCCTCTGATTATGAACATGAATATGATTTGTGAGTAGTTACGTTTGTCCCTGAGGACATGGGAGAAGTCTTGTTATAAGTAGTCATGTGAATTTGGTATTCGTTCGATATTTTGATGAGATGTATGTTGTCTTTCCTCTAGTGGTGTCATGTGAACGTCGACTACATGACACTTAACCATTGTTTGGGCCTAGAGGAAGGCATTGGGAAGTAATAAGTAGATGATGGGTTGCTAGAGTGATAGAAGCTTAAACCCTAATTTATGTGTTGCTTCGTAAGGGGCTGATTTGGATCCATATGTTTCATGCTATGGTTAGAATTACCTTAATACTTCTGTTGTAGTTGCGGATGCTTGCAATAGGGGTTAATGATAAGTGGGATGCTTGTCCAAGGAAGGACAGTACTCAAGCACCGGTCCACCCGCATATCAAATTATCAAAGTACCGAACGTGAATCATATGAACGTGCTGAAAACTAGTTTGACGATAATTTGCATGTGTCCTCGAGACTGCTTTCCTTTATATAAGACTTTGTCCAGGCTTGTCCTTTGCTACAAAAAGGATTGGGCCATCTTGTTGCACCTTATTTACTTTTACTATTTGTTATCCTTTACCAATTACCTTATCACAAAACTATCTGTTACCGATAATTTCAGTGCTTGCAGAAAATACCTTGCTGAAAACCGCTTATCATTTCCTTCTGCTCCTCGTTGGGTTCGACACTCTTACTTATCGAAAAGGCTACGATAGATCCCCTACACTTGTGGGTCATCATGGAGCAGAGAGGGTATTTTAGGCACTTGATGGCGAACTTCACAAAAAAATTCAAAGATGATGTGTTTGGTAGGATGTGGCCTACTGCTAGGGCATATAGGCCTAAAGTTTTCTCCCATCATATGCAGAAAGTCTTGGCAGCTTGTAGCTGTGTGCATGAATATTTGTCAACCTATCACAGTATGAAGTGGATGAGATGTAGTTTCAATGCAGACATCAAGTGTGATTATATAGACAATAATATGGTTGAGTCTTTTAATAACTGGATAAAGGACTATAAAGACTTGCCATTTGATGAGCTTGTTGACACATATAGAGAGTTGTTGATGAAACTAGTATACAAAAGAAGGAGAATTGGGGAGAAATTGAGGGGAAAGATCATTCCTGCTGTTATTTAACAGATTTTCAATAGGACTAGAGGGCTTGGTCATCTAAAAGTTGGAAAACCATGTAATGGTAGTTTTGAAGTCAGGGACACAAGCAAAAATAGTCTTAGGCATGTTGTGAAGGTTGAGAAACATGAACGAACTTGTTTGGAGTGGCAGCACACTGGAAAGCCATGTGAGCATGCTCTAGTATTTTTGATGCGGTTGAGAAACCCAAAATGGGTATACTATGCTCATAATTATTTCTCCTTGGACAAGTTTAGGGCAGCTTATGCAGGTGAGATCAATGCCCTCATGTGGATGTTGGTTTCGACATGGATGCACCGATTCACAAAGGAAGACCGCCTGGAAGGCCTAGAAAGAAGAGGTACAAGAGTGCCCTCGAAGGTGGAAAGGGTGGTCCAAAAAAGAAAGAACCTAAACAATTGGGCAGCCAAAACAGATGCAAAAGATGCAATGAACTAGGTCACATACAACCTGGTTGCCCTTTAAATGGTCCTCAAAAAAGGTAACTATATAACCAACTATATTTTGCATTACTTTTGTCATGTTATGAATTTTTTCCAGTTATATGCATTTTGTATCATGTTGTAGGAAGAGAAAACAGAGAGCAAGAACATATCCTGCTAAAGATGATGAGCCAGAACCTCAAATTTGTGGTGCTCCTGTTGGCGCACCCAATAGGTAAATGTTTACTATTCCTGCCAGTCTCCGTGATAGTCCTGGGCTAGTGACAAGAAGGTAATATGCAGTAAAATAATTATTTCATTGCAGTGCAAAGTTGATCTCTCATGTTTACTATTCCACTCTTTATAGGATGTTGTCTATGGCCTCGGCTGATGAATCATCAGAGCCAATAGAGATGCCTTCAACCTTGCATGCCAGAAAGTTAACCCCTAAGAGAAAAGGAACGTAGATCGTGTCGTGCTTCTGTGGTGAACTAGATGTTGTGCCATGTGACTTTTTTGGGCTAAACATGCTAAGTCGTGTCCTTTTGTGTCGAACTATGTTTTCTGATTCTTATGTATGGATGTCATACTATCTATTATTGTAACCAAATGTTTGCACTTGCCATGGTTTGTGAAGAAAAGTTGTCCAAGTGGTAGCCTAATGATGCACAAGTTTTTTGGCCAAAAAATCAAACTACCTGGAAAAAGTTGAAACAATTCCAGAAAATAAAGAGTTTTAAATTGAGAATTATGGGAAAATTTCAGCTCATTTGGCCGAACAGAAATTGAGAAAATTAAAAACATATCATTTCTAGCCTATTTTTGGGTCAAATTTGTCCTAAAATTGAAATTATGCAAGAAACATTGAAACAATTACTGAAAACCATGAATATTACACTGAGCATCATTTGGCTCAACAGAAAATGAGGAACTAAAAAAATCATTTTCAGCCTTATTTCAGGTCAAATTTGGTCTAAAATTGAAATTATCCAGAAAATTTGACATAATTCCTGAAAATTACGATATTGCATTGAGTATTCTGGGAGAATTTGAGATCATTTGGCAGAGCAGAAATTAGAATCTTAAGAAGTACCCAGAATGACAAATCTGAAGTTCACAACTTTAGAAAGTACACAAAACGACAAATCCGAAGTTCCTTAGATTTGGGAGAGCACGGACCTGTTGCTACTTCTTGAGCTTGCGTTGGTTTTTTCCTTGAAGAGGAATGGGTGATACAGTAAAGTAGAGATAAGTATTTCCCTCAGTTAAGAACCAAGGTACCAATTCAGTAGGAGAAGAACGCGCAAATCACCAATACCTGCACAAACAATCAAACGCTTGCACCCAACGCGATAAATGGGTTGTCAATCCCTTCACGGTCACTTGCAAAGGTGAGATCTGATAGAGATAGATAAATAAAAGGTAAATATTTTTGGGTTTTTTGGTTTATAGATCAGAAAGTAAAAGATTGCAAAATAGTAGATTAGAAACTAATATGATGGAAAATAGACTCGGGGCAATAGGTTTCACTAGAGGCTTCTCTCATGATAGAAAATAATACGATGGGTGAACAAATTACTGTCGAGCAATTAATAGAAAAGTGCAAAGTTATGACGATATCCAAGACAATGATTATAAAATATAGGCATCATGTCCGTGTCAAGTAGACCGACTCCTGCCTGCATCTACTACTATTACTCCACACATTGACCGACTCCTGCCTGCATCTAGAGTATTAAGTTCATGAAGAACAAAGTAATGCTATAAGTAAGATGACATGATGTAGAGGAATAAACTCAAGCAATATGATGTAAACCTCATCTTTTTATCCTCAATGGCAACAATACAATACGTGCCTCGCTACCCCTACTTTGTCACTGGGTGAGGTCACTTCAAGATTGAACCCAAAGCTAAGCACTTGTCCCATTGCAAGAAAAACCAATCTAGTTGGTCAAACCAAAATGATAGTCTAAAGAGAATTACAAAGATATCAAATCATGCATATAAGAATTCAGAGAAGATTCAAATAATATTCATAGATAAGCTGATCATAAATCCACAATTCATCGGATCTCGACAAACACACCGCAAAAGAATATTACATCAAATAGATCTCCAAGAACATCAAGGAGCACATGGTATTGAGAATCAAAGAGAGAGAGAGAGAGAGAAGAAGCCATATAGCTACTAGCTATGGACCCGTAGGTTTGTGGTAAACTACTCATGCTTCACCAGAAGGGCAATAGAGTTGATGCAGATGCCCTCCGTGATTGAATCCCCCTCCGACATGATGCCGGAAAAGGCCCCAAGATGGGATCTCATGGGAACAGAATGTTGCGGCGGTGGAAAAGTGCTTTCTTGGAGGCTTCTGGTGGTTTGGGAATATATGTGAATATATAGGAGGCAGAACTAGGTCAGGGGGTCACCGAGGGGCCCACAAGGTAGGGGCGCTCCCTACCCCCCTAGGCGCGCCATCCCCCCTTGTCACTACCTCATGGCTCTTCTGACTTGAACTCCAAGTCTCCGGGGTGTCTTTTGGTCCAAGAAAAATCATCGCGACAGTTTTATTCCGTTTGATATTCCTTTTCTGAGAAGCTAAAAACAAGGAAAAAACAGAAACTGGCATTGGGCTCTAGGTTAATAAGTTAGTCCCAAAAATAATATAAAATAGCATATTAATCTATACCAATATAAAAAGACCCAAATGGGAAGATCCAAACCATCTCGACCGTCAAATCATGTTATCTAGCGGTTCAAATCGCTCCAATGTTGAGCACCAAACACGTTTAATGCTCTAATTACCCACCATTGCCGTTGGTTATAAACACGTTTTGAGTCAACGCTATCCCTTGAAATCTGCCATGAAATTAATATCCTACCATTCCCGTGAAAAAGTAATTGATATCTTACCAAATACCAACATGCAACAGATATATCTTACCTAATATAACGTGCAACTAATATCCTACCTAATATAAACGTGCATTGCACGTAAATTATTACTAGTGCATATAAAACATACAAAACAGATAATATAATAGCATGGAACAATAAAAAATTATAGATACGTTGGAGTCATATCAAGCATCCCCAAGCTTAATTCCTGCTCGTCCTCGAGTAGGTAAATGATAAAAACAAAAGTGTTGATGTGGAATGCTACCTAACATATTTATCCATGTAATTTTCTTTGTTGTGGCATGAATGTTCAGATCCACAAGATTCAAAACAAAAGTTTAATATTGACATAAAAACGATAATACTTCAAGCATACTAACAAAGCAATCATGTCTTCTCAAAATAACATGGCCAAAGAAAGCTATCTCTACAAAATCATATAGTCTGGCTATGCTTCATCACACAAAATATTCAAATCATGCACAACTCCGATGACAAGCCAAGCAATTGTTTCATACTTTTGGTGTTCTCAAACTTTTTCAACTTTCACACAATACATGAGCGTGATCCATGGACATAGCACTATAGGTGGAATAGAATATGGTGGTTGTGAGAAGACAAAAAGAAGGAGATAGTCTCAACTAGGCGTACAGGCTATAGAGATGCCCATCAATAGATGTCAATGTGAGTGAGTAGGGATTGCCATGCAACAGATGCACCAGAGCTATAAGTTTATGAAAGCTTAAAAAGAAACTAAGTGGGTGTGCATCCAACTTGCTTGCTCACGAAGACCTAGGGCAATTTGAGGATGCCCATCATTGGAATATACAAGCCAAGTTCTATAATGAAAAATTCCCACTTGTATATGAAAGTGACAATATTGGAGACTCTCTATCATGAAGATCATGGTGCTACTTTAAAGCACAAGTGTGGAAAGGATAGTAACATTGCCCCTTCTCTCTTTTCTCTCATTTTTTATGTGGGCTTCTTTGGCCTCTTTTTTTATTTTATTTTTATTTTCCGTCCGGAGTCTCGTCCCGACTAGTGGGGGAATCGTACTCTCCATCATCCTTTCCTCACATGGGACAATGCTCTAATAATGATGATCATCGCACTTTTATTTACTTACAACTCAAAAATTAAAAGTCGATACTTAGAACAAAATATGACTCTATATGACTGCCTCCGGTGGTGTACCGGGACGTGCAATGAATCAAGAGCTACATGTATAAAAAATGATGAATGGTAGCGTTGCCACAAATACGATGTCAACTACATGATCATGCAAAGCAATATGACAATGATGAGACATGTCATAATAAACGGAACAGTGGAAAGTTGCATGGCAATATATCTCGGAATGGCTATGAAGATGCCATAATAGGTAGGTATGGTGCCTGTTTTGAGAAAGGTATATGGTGGGTGTATGGCACCGGAGAAAGTTGCACGGTACTAGAGAGGCTAGCAACGGTGAAGGGTGAGAGCGCGCATAACCGATGGACTCAACATTAGTCATAAAGAACTCACATGCCTATTACAAAAATATATTAGTCATTGATACGTCCATTTTGCATCATGTTTTCCTACTGTTATTTATGATGTTTTTATGGATAATAATGCTTTTTGGAGTAATTCTAATGCCTTCTCTCTCATAAAATGCAAGGTACACACAAACAGGGAGAATTCCGGCAGCTGGAAATATGGACCTAGAAAAGCTATGACAGGCTACCTATTCCACACAACTCCAAACAAGCTGAAACTTTACCGAGAATTTTTATGGAATATATTAAGAATATTGGAGCCAATAAGTACCAGCGGGGGCCCACCATGTGGGCACAACCCACCTGGGCACACTAGGGAGCCCAGGCGCGCCCTGGTGGGTTGTGCTCACCCAGGCGCACCCCCGGTGCCCATCTTCTAGTATATAAGTCATTTTGACCTAGAAAAAAACTAAGGAGAGGACTTTCGGGACGGAGCGCCGCCGTCTCGAGGCGGAACTTGGGCGGGAGAACTTTTGCCCTCCGGCGGAGCGATTCCGCCGGGAAAACTTCCTTCCCGGAGGGGGAAATCATCGTCATCATCATCACCAACAACTCTCCCATCTTGGGGACGGAAATCTCCATCAACATCTTCAACAGCACCATCTCATCTCAAACTGTAGTTCATCTCTTGTGTTCAATCTTGTTACCGGAACTATAGATTGGTGCTTGTGGGTGACTAGTAGTGTTGATTACATCTTGTAGTTGATTACTATATGGTTTATTTGGTGGAAGATTATATGTTCAGATCCAATATGCTATTTAATACCCCTATGATCTTGAGAATGATTATCATTTGTGAGTGGTTACTTTTCTTCTTGAGGTCACGGGAGAAATCATGTTGCAAGTAATCATGTGAACTTGATATGTGTTCAATATTTTGATAGTTTGTATGTTGTGATTCCATTAGTGGTGTCATGTGAACGTCGACTACATGACACTTCACCATATTTGGGCCTAAGGGAATGCATTGTGGTGTAGTTATTAGATGATGGGTTGCGAGAGTGACAGAAGCTTAAACCCTAGTTTATGCGCTATTCCGTAAGGGGCCGATTGGATCCAAAAGTTTAATGCTATGGTTAGAATTTATTCTTAATACTTTTCTCGTAGTTGCGGATGCTTGCAAGAGGGTTATCATAAGTAGGAGGTTGTTCAAGTAAGAACAACACCTAAGCACCGGTCCACCCACATATCAAATTATCAAAGTAGCGAACACGAATTGAATCAACATGATGAAAGTGACTAGATGAAATTCCCGTGTACTCTCAAGAACGCTTTGCTTACTATAAGAGACCATTTTGGCATGTCCTTTGCCTCAAAAGGATTGGGCTACCTTGCTGGACTTTTTTTTACTACGATCGTTACTTGGTCGATACAAATTATCTTGCTATCAAACTACTCTGTTACTTACAATTTCAGTAATTGCAGACATTACCTTGGTGAAAACCACTAGTCATTTCCTTTTGCTCCTTGTTGGTTTTGACACTCTTATCAAAAAGAGCTACAATTGATCCTATATACTTGTGGGTCATCAAGTCCATTTTCTGGTGTCGTTGCTGGGGAGTGAAGCGCCTTTGGTAAGTGGAATTTGGTAAGGAAACATTTATATAGTGTGCTGAAATTTACTGTCACTTGTTACTATGGCAAACAATCCTTTGAGGGGTTTGTTCGGGGTATCTTCACCTTGACTGGAACCACAATTATCTACCCCGCAACCTACTGCACCTACTGAAAATATTGAATATGAAATTCCTTCGGGTATGATAGAAGAACTGCTAGCTAATCCTTATGCAGAAGATGGAACCGAACATCCTGATATGCACTTGATATATGTGGAAAAAATTTGTGGATTGTTTAGGCTTGCAGGTTTACCCAGATATGAAGTGAAGAAGAAAGTTTTCCCTTTATCTTCGAATGGAAAAGCATTGGCATGGTGTAGGCTATGCGATGATATTGGATCTAGGAATCGGAATTGATTGAAATTGGAGTTTCACCAAAAAAAATATCCTATGCATCTAGTTCATTGTGATCGGAATTACATATATAATTTTTGGCCTCGTGAACGAGAAACTATCGCTCTAGCTTGAGGGAGGCTTAAGTCAATGTTATACTCATGTCTCAATCATGACAATAGTAGAAAATAGGGCTTCGGTTGGAGCCTGCCAAGACCATTAGTCCCAGTTCAGTCAAGAACCAGAACCCATGGGGGGCATACGCCCCAGTTCGTGCGCCCAGGGGCCCGGCCGGGCCTCGAGAGGCATTTGTCCCGGTTCATGTGGACCTATTTGTCCCGGTTCTAGACACGAATTGGGACCAATGGCCATTGGTCCCGGTTCGTGGCTAGAACCGGGACAGAAGGGGGTTCTTTAGTCCCGGTTCCAGCCATGAACCAGGACCAATGAGGTGGTGATACGTCTCCATCGTATCTACTTTTCCAAACACTTTTGCCCTTGTTTTGGACTCTAACTTACATGATTTGAATGGAACTAACCCGGACTGACGTTGTTTTCAGCAGAATTGCCATGGTGTTATTTTCATGCAGAAATAAAAGTTCTCGGAATGACCTGAAAATCAACAGAGATTATTTTTTGGAATATATAAAAAATAATAGAAAAAGAATCCATGACAGGGGGCCCACACCCTGTCCACGAGGGTGGGGGCACGCCTACCCGCCTGGGCGCGCTCCCCTGCCTCGTGGGCCCCCTAACGCTCCACCGACCTCAACTCCAACTCCATATATTCATGTTTGGGGAGAAAAAAATCAGAGAGAAGGATTCATCATGTTTTACGATACGGAGCCGCCGCCAAGCCCTAAACTCTCTCGGGAGGGCTGATCTGGAGTCCGTTCGGGGCTCCGGAGAGGGGAATCCATCGCCATCATCATCATCAACCTTCCTCCATCATCAATTTCATGATGCTCACCACCGTGCGTGAGTAATTCCATCGTAGGCTTGCTGGATGGTGATGGGTTGGATGAGATTTATCATGTAATCGAGTTAGTTTTGTTAGGGTTTGATCCCTAGTATCCACTATGTTCTGAGATTGATGTTGCTATGACTTTGCTATGCTTAATGCTTGTCACTAGGGCCCGAGTGCCATGATTTCAGATCTGAACCTATTATGTTTTCATGAATATATGTGAGTTCTTGATCCTATCTTGCAAGTCTATAGTCACCTATTATGTGTTATGATCTGTTAACCCCGAAGTGACAATAATCGGGATACTTACCGGTGATGACCGTAGTTTGAGGAGTTCATGTATTCACTATGTGTTAATGCTTTGGTTCGGTACTCTATTAAAAGGAGGCCTTAATATCCCTTAGTTTCCAATAGGACCCCGCTACCACGGGAGGGTAGGACAAAAGATGGCATGCAAGTTCTTTTCCATAAGCACCTATGACTATATTCGGAATACATGCCTACATTACATTGATGAATTGGAGCTAGTTCTGTGTCACCCTATGTTATAACTGTTGCATGATCGATCGCATCCGGCATAATTCTCCATCACCGATCCAATGCCTACGAGATTTTCCATATATTGTTCTTCGCTTATTTACTTTTCCGCTGCTACTGTTACAATCACTACAAAACCCAAAAACATTACTTTTGCTACCATTACTTTTTTCCACCGTTACCACTACTATCATATTACTTTGCTACTAAATACCTTGCTTCAGATATTAAGTTTCCAGGCGTGGTTGAGTTGACAACTCAGCTGCTAATACTTGAGAATATTCTTTGGCTCCCCTTGTGTCACTTGGGATTTTATATCTACTTATCGCTATGAAGAACTTGAAAGATCAAAGAACCAAGATTTTTCCCTCAACTACGAGGGGAGGTAAGGAACTGCCATCTAGCTCTCCACTTGATTCACCTTCTGTTTTGAGTAAGCTTGCGACACCTAAACCTGCTTCTGCTATTAATTCTGATATGTCGCATGTTATTGATGATGCCACTTCTGCTTTGCATGATACTTATGATGAAACTACTTCTATGCTTGATACTATTGTGCCACTAGGTGAATTTCTTGATGAACAACTTGCTAGGGCTAGAGAGAATGAAATTATTGAAACTGATAATATTGATGAAAGTGATGATGAAGATTCTCCCCCTAGATATGAATTGCCTGTTGTTCCTGAGGGTTATGTTATGGATGAAGAAACTGCTAGAGACTTCTTAGCTTGCAATGATAGATCTGATCTTAAGAAACTATTAGCTAAACTGAAAGAAAAATCTCTGAATGCTAGAATGAAATATGATCCTACTTATGCTACTTCACCTATCTTTATTACTGATAAGGATTATGGTTTCTCAGTTGATCCTGATATAATTACTTTGGTTGAATCTGATCCTTTTTATGGCTATGAATCTGAAACTGTTGTGGCACATCTTACTAAATTAAATGATATAGCTACCCTGTTCACTAATGATGAGAAAACTCACTACTAGTATATCCTTAAATTATGTCCATTCTCATTAAAGGGTGATGCTAAGATATGGTTTAATTCTCTTGATCCTGGTTGTGTGCGTAGTCCCCAGGATATGATTTATTACTTCTCTGCTAAATATTTCCCATCTCATAAGAAACAAGTTGCTTTAAGGGACATATATAATTTTGTGCAAATTGAAGAAGAGAGTCTCCCACAAGCTTGGGGGAGGCTTCTCCAATTACTTAATGCTTTGCCTGATCATCCTCTCAAGAAAAATGAAATACTTGGTATCTTTTATAATGGACTAACCGATGCTTCCAGAGATTACCTGGATAGTTGTGCTGGTTGTGTTTTCAGGGAAAGAACAGTTGATCAAGCTGAATTGCTATTGAATAATATGTTGACTAATGAAAATAATTGGAAACTTCCTGAACCAGCTCCTAAGCCAACTCTAAAGAAAAGGGGTATTCTATTTCTCAGTCCTGAAGATATGCAAGAGGCAAAGAAATCAATGAAACAAAAAGGTATAAAAGCTGAAGATGTTAAGAATTTACCTCCTATTGAAGAAATACATGGTCTTAATTCATCACCTATTGAAGAAATACACGGTCTCGATAACCCGACACAGGTAGTAAAGGTAAAGTCTCCCTATAGATATGATAAAGCTGAAATCCCTCCTGCTAAGTTTGCTAGCCAATGCTTAGATGAATTTGATAACTTTATGGTTAAGCAAGAAGATTTTAATGCTTATTTTGGTAGACAACTGAAACACAATGCTTATATGATTGAACACTTGAGTGATTATATTGCTAGTGTTAAATGTGAACTTAAACTTATTAGTAAACATGCTTCTATGGTTACCACTCAAGTAGAACAAGTACTTAAAGCTCAGATTGATTTGTTCAATGAATTGAATAGTAAGAATAATGACTTTGTTGTTAGAGTTGCAACTAGAGGAGGTAAAGTGACTTGGGAACCTTTGTATCCTGAGGGACACCCTAAGAGAATTGAGCAAGATTCTTAGAGAAATAACGTTGATTCACCTAGTCCTTCTAAGAGGAAGAAAAAGAAAAATGAGAGGACTTTGCATGCTTCTAGTGAACCTGTTGTAGACACACCTGAGTATCCTAATGATATTTCTATCTCTGATGTTGAAACACAATCTGGTAATGAACATGAACTTAGTGATAATGTTAATGATGATGTTCATGTTGATGCTCAACCTAGCAATAATAATGATGTAGAAATTGAACTTGTTGTTGATCTGGATAACCCACAATCAAAGAATCAACGTTATGATAAGAGAGACTTTGTTGATAGGAAGCACAGTAAAGAAAGAGAACCATGGGTTCAGAAACCCATGCCTTTTCCTCCTAAACCATCCAAAAAAATGGATGATGAGGATTTTGAGTGCTTTGCTGAGATGATTAGACCTATCTTTTTGCGTATGCGTTTGACTGATATGCTTAAAATGAATCCTTATGCTAAGTACATGAAAGATATTGTTACTAATAAAAGAAAAATATCGGAAGCTGAAATTTTCACCATACTTGCTAATTATACTTTTAAGGGTGGAATACCAAAGAAACTTGGAGATACAGGAGTACCAGCTATACCATGCTCCATTAAAAGAAACTATGTTAAAACTGCTTTATGTGATCTTGGAGTTGGTGTTAGTGTTATGCCTCTCTCTTTATATCGTAGACTTGATTTGAATAAGTTGACACCTACTGAAATATGTTTGCAAATGGCTAACAAATCAACTGCTATACCTATCGGTATTTGTGAGGATGTGCCTGTTGTGGTTGCAAACGTTACTATTTTAACGGACTTCGATATTCTTGATATTCCCGAGGACGATAGTATGTCTATTATTCTTGGAAGACCCTTTTTGAATACTGCAGGGGATGTTATTGATTGCACCAAAGGCAATGTCACTTTTCATGTTAATGGTAATGAGCATACGGTACACTTTCCGAGGAAACAACCTCAAGTCCACATTATCAATTCTATTGGAAAATTTTCAACAATTACTATTGGAGGTTTTGAATTTCCTCTTCCTACTGTCAAGAAGAAATATGATATTCTTATTGTTGGGGATGTGCATATCCCCGTAGAGGTAAACTAGTGTTATTCGAAAATTCTCCGGTTTCATGTTATTCTAAATGAGTTTGTTAACAAGACTTGATCAACCTTGTTAATGGGTTCCTTTTGATGAGCATGAGATGGATGAATTTACAAAACACAACTCTCTGTACCCTATTTTTACTTTCTATTATTTATGTTAATAAAGAAAAAATAGTATTTTCTGTCTGTTTTCTGACTTATCCATGCAATAAAAAAGTACCTCGAAAATAAAAGTTCTCCAAATGCCCTGAAATTTAAATATGATTTTTTCTAGAATATTTGAGAATATCTGGCACTGAGAACACACCAGGGGGAACAAGCACCTGGCCACGAGGGTCCAGGGCGTGCCCCTTGCCTCGTGGGCCCATGGTGGCTCCCCTCCACTTATTCCAGCCACCACACACTCCTTCTTCCTCCCAAAAAAATCACCAACCAGCTCAAGCATTAGTTCTAGCTCATCTTACTGCCATTTTCGATCTCCTAGCTCAAAGCTCCATTCACAAAACTACTTTGGGGGATTGTTCTTTGGTATGTGACTCCTCCAATGGTCAAATTAGTTTTTGTTCTAATACTTTATTCATTGCAAATTTTTGCTGCCTAGGTGACCCTATTCTTGAGCTTGCATGTCAAATTTATGTGGTCAAAAGTAGTTTTAATGCATGATATAGTCTCTAGGCACTTGTGGGAGTGGTTGCTATCAATTTTGTTGAGTTTGGTCCACTTTTATTTTTAAGTTACTAAAAATTTCAGAAATTTTCAGAAAAAGATGAAGAGATTTTTGAGGGGCTCATCCACCTGAAGCTCGAAGGATAAACAAAGTGATGAGAACAAGAAGCCAAAGTATAATCTCCCTCGCACCATGAAGGTTCGGCCTTGTGAATGGCCTTGTGATGATTTCTTCAGAGCAACCGGGATTTATGATGATTTCTATGAGTTGGTTGAGAATGCAGGCCTCACCGCCTTCCTCCACGACCAACGCGAGCAGTATCTCTTACTCACCAATATCTTTGTGCAAAACTTTCATTTCCATGCTAGGAGCTCACCACCTTTGGTGGAATTTTATTTATATGATGAGCATAAGGAGATGTCACTTCGTGATTTTTGTCGGGTTTGTTTGATACCTTTTGAGGGCAGCATAGAGGAACCACATCGTGATGATGTGGAGGGATTTATTGATATGATTGTTGTAGGGGAAACGAGGAAAGTTTCTGATGCAAGAATCACTAGCATACATTTTCCTGTTTTACGTTACTTTGCAATATTTGCTAGTAGATGCTTAATTGGTCGCGGAAACTATGGCAACCTTAGTGCCCATGATATTGTTATTTTGTGCCATGCCTTGTTCCGTGATGAAACATTTAGTTTGGGCGCTAATGTTGCAAAGCGGTTAAATCTTAACCGTATGAAGGGCCCCATCTTGGGAGGTAACTTCGCCTCGCGCCTCGCTGCACATTTTAACATACCTATTAGGCATTATGAGAAAGAAGAAAAGGTGTTGCCTCCTGTTTTTCTAGACTATAAGAGTATGGCAGCACATGATTGTATCATTAAGAATATGGAAAAGATGCTTAATTACAAGCTGATATTTGATAAAAATCACCCTGAGACTATTACTTTTCTGCTCCTTCCTTGTTTGACTTATCTGCATGCAAGTACCTTGTTCCGCCGGAGGCCATTCACACCTACCGAAACCCCACACCAGCTACAGAGCCAGAGCCGGAACCACAATTTGATCCTCACCCGAAGTCTATTTATTAGTGGAATCCGGAAGAGATCGCCAACCAGTGGCACCAGGAGGATCCTTCTCAATATGACCCCGACTATAACTTTGGAGTATGCTAGGCCAGCCATGGCCATAGACCAACTTAGGCCAAAAGCCTAAGCTTGGGGGAGTACGTACTTCTCACCGACATTACATTCCTGCTCACACACTCATGCCACTTGTCGGTGCTCGTACTTTTTCATTGTAATATCCATGCTAGTTTATTTCCCTTTTATGCTTTCTTCTTGTGTGTTTGATAAACCTTAAGAAAAACCAAAAAATTAGTTGTAGCTTTTAGTTAGTTTACTTTCCATGCCTATAGTGGTAGTAATTAAAAAGAAAACCCAAAAAGATTTCTCGTTCTTCTTTTTGCTTGTTGGGAGCTTTCCCGTGTAAATAGTTTTTTTCTTTTCTTGCTCTTTGGGGGCCGAGAGGAGAAGACCATAATGAAAATGATGAGTGGCTCTCATATGCATTATTGTTGATCTAACGAAGAGCCCATATTAACTTGTCTTCTCTCTTGAATTGAATGCTTGCAGATTCCAGCTTAGTCCAATGCACGTGCACTATTATTATTATCCACACTATTCGGTCGTGCAAGTGAAAGGCAATAATGATGATTATATGATGAACTTATTGAGATGAGAAAAACTGGTATGAACTCGACCTCTCTTGTTTTTGTAAATATGATTAGTTCATCGTTCCTGATTCAGCCTATTATGAAAGAAACAAGTTTGCAATGAAAATTAGAGATTGTAGTTGCTTATGCCATGCTTAATTAGCTAGGAGTTTATAATGGTTTACCTTGCGTGCCAACATGCTATTAAAATGGTTGTGATGTGGTATGATAGGGTGGTATCCTCTTTTGAATGATTCGAGTGGCCTGACTTGGCACATGTTCACGCATGTAGTTGAAACAAAATCAACATAGCCTCTACGATATTTATGTTCATGGTGAATTATATCCTACTCATGCTTGCATCCGGTGTTGATTAATTTTAATGCATGTTCATGACTGTTGTCGCTCTCTAGCTAGTCGCTTCCCATTCTTTTTCTAGCCTTCACTTGTACTAAGCGGGAATACTGCTTGTGCATCGAACTCCATAAACCCCAAAGTTATTCCATATGAGTCCTGAAGGAAATATGCCCTAGAGGCAATAATAAAGTTATTATTTATTTCCTTATTTCATGATAAATGTTTATTATTCATGCTAGAATTGTATTAACCGGAAACATAATACATGTGTGAATACATAGACAAACAAAGTGTCACTAGTATGCCTCTACTTGACTAGCTCGTTAATCAAAGATGGTTATGTTTCCTAACCATGAACAAAAGAGTTGTTATTTGATTAACGGGATCACATCATTAGTTGAATGATCTGATTGACATGACCCATTCCATTAGCTTAGCACCCGATCGTTTAGTATGTTGCTATTGCTTTCTTCATGACTTATACATGTTCCTATGACTATGAGATTATGCAACTCCCGTTTGCCGGAGGAACACTTTGGGTGCTACCAAACGTCACAACATAACCGGGTGATTATAAAGGAGCATTACAGGTGTCTCCAAAGGTAGATGTTGGGTTGGCGTATTTCGAGATTAGGATTTGTCACTCCGATTGTCGGAGAGGTGTATCTGGGCCCTCTCGGTAATGCACATCACATAAGCCATGCAAGCATTGCAACTAATATGTTAGTTGTGAGATGATGTATTACGGAACGAGTAAAGAGACTTGCCGGTAACGAGATTGAACTAGGTATTGGATACCGACGATCGAATCTCGGGCAAGTAACATACCGATGACAAAAGGAACAACGTATGTTGTTATGCGGTCTGACCGATAAAGATCTTCGTAGAATATGTAGGAGCCAATATGGGCATCCAGGTCCCGCTATTGGTTATTGACCGGAGACGTGTCTCGGTCATGTCTACATTGTTCTCGAACCGTAGGGTCTGCACGCTTAACGTTACGATGACAGTTATTATGAGTTTATGCATTTTGATGTACCGAAGTTAGTTCGGAGTCCCAGATGTGATCACGGACATGACGAGGAGTCTCAAAATGGTCGAGACATAAAGATTGATATATTGGATGGCTATATTCGGACACCAGAATTGTTCCGGGTGATTTCGGAGAAAACCGGAGTGCCAGAGGGGTTACCGGAACCCATCGGGGAAGTAATGGGCCTTATTGGGCCTGAGGGGAGAGAGAGGGCAACAGCCCAGGAGGTGGCGCCCCCCCCATGGGGAGTCCGAATTGGACTAGGGAGGGGGGCGCGGCCCCTCTTTCCCTCTCCCTCTCCCTCTCTTTCCTTCCCCCTTAAGTTTCCTAATTGGATTAGCAAAGGGGAGTCCTACTCCCACTAGGAGGAGGACTCCCCCTCCCCTTGGCGCGCCCCATAGGGCCGGCCGGCCTCCCCCTTGCCCCTTTATATACGGGGGAAGGGGGCACCCTAGGACACACAAGTTGATCCTCGTGATCGTTCCTTAGCCGTGTGAGGTGCCCCCTGCCACCATATTCCACCTCGGTCATATCGTTGTAGTGCTTAGGCGAAGCCCTGCGTCGGTAGAACATCATCATCGTCACCACGCCGTTGTGCTGACGGAACTCATCCCCAAAGCTTTGCTGGATCGGAGCCCGGGGAGCGTCCTCGAGCTGTACGTGTGCTAAGAACTCAGAGGTGCCGGAGTAACGGTGCTTGGATCGGTCGGATCGGGAAGAAGACGTACGACTACTTCCTCTATGTTGTGTCAACGCTTCCGTTGCGATCTACAAGGGTACGTAGATCATACTCTCCCCTCTCGTTGCTGTGCATCACCATGATCTTGCGTGTGCGTAGGAAAATTTTGAAATTACTACGTTCCCCAACAGTGGCATCAGAGCCAGGTTTTATGGTTTGATGTTATTTGCACGAGTAGAACACAAGTGAGTTCTGGGCGATATAAGTCATACTGCCTACCAGCATGTCATACTTTGGTTCGGCGGTATTGTTGGACGAGACGACCCGGACCAACATTATGCGTATGCTTACGCGAGACCGGTTCTCCCGACGTGCTTTGCACATAGGTGGCTTGCGGGCGATAGTCTCTCCAACTTTAGTTGAACCAAGTGTGGCTACGCCCGGTCCTTGCGAAGGTTAAAACGGCATCAACATGACAAACTATCGTTGTGGTTTTGATGCGTAGGTGAGATTGGTTCTTGCTTAAGCCCGTAGCAGCCACGTAAAACTTGCAACAACAAAGTAGATGACGTATAACTTGTTTTTGCAGGGCATGTTGTGATGTGATATGGTCAAGACATGATGCTAAATTTTATTGTATGAGATGATCATGTTTTGTAACCGAGTTATCGGCAACTGGCAGGAGCCATATGGTTGTCGCTTTATTGTATGCAATGCAATCGCGATGTAATGCTTTACTTTATCACTAAGCGGTAGCGATAGTCGTGGAAGCATAAGATTGGCGAGACGACAACGATGCTACGATGGAGATCAAGGTGTCACGCCGGTGACGATGGTGATCATGACGGTGCTTCGGAGATGGAGATCACAGGCACAAGATGATGATGGCCATATCATATCACTTATATTGATTGCAAGTGATGTTTATCTTTTATGCATCTTATCTTGCTTTGATTGACGGTAGCATTATAAGATGATCTCTCACTAAATTATCAAGAAGTGTTCTCCCTGAGTATGCACCGTTGCCAAAGTTCGTCATGCCCAGACACCACGTGATGATCGGGTGTGATAAGCTCTACGTCCATCTACAACGGGTGCAAGCCAGTTTTGCACACGCAGAATACTCGGGTTATACTTGATGAGCCTAGCATATGCAGATATGGCCTCGGAACACGTAGACCGAAATGTCGAGCATGAATCATATAGTAGATATGATCAACATAATGATGTTCACCATTGAAGACTAATCCATCTCATGTGATGATCGGTTATGGTTTAGTTGATTTGGATCACGTGATCACTTAGAAGATTAGAGGGATGTCTATCTAAGTGGGAGTTTTTAAGTAATATGATTAATTGAACTTAAATTTATCATGAACTTAGTCCCTGATAGTATCTTGCTTGTTTATGTTGATTGTAGATAGATAGCTCGTGCTGTTGTTCCGTTGAAAATTACTACTCGATAGTTCAGTGTGCCATGCTTTACGGCTTAGAATCGGGACTTCAACGACGTTTTGAACGTCATGGAGCATATGAGATGTTCCAGGAGTTGAAGTTAATATTTGAAGCAAATGCCTGGATTGAGAGATATGAAGTCTCCAATAAATTCTATAGCTGCAAGATGGAGGAGAACAGTTCTGTCAGTGAGCATATACTCAAAATGTCTGGGTATAATAATCACTTGATTCAATTGGGAGTTAATCTTCCAGATGATTGCGTCATTGACAGAATTCTCCAATCACTGCCACCAAGCTACAAGAGCTTCGTGATGAACTATAATATGCAAGGGATGAATAAGACTATTCCCGAGCTCTTCGCAATGCTCAAAGCAGCGGAGGTAGAAATCAAGAAGGAGCATCAAGTGTTGATGGTCAACAAGACCACTAGTTTCAAGAAAAAGGGCAAAGGGAAGAAGAAGGGGAACTTCAAGAAGAACGGCAAGCAAGTTGCTACTCAAGAGAAGAAACCCAAGTCTGGACCTAAGCCTGAAACTGAGTGCTTCTACTGCAAGCAGACTGGTCACTGGAAGCGGAACTGCCCCAAGTATTTGACGGATAAGAAGGATGGCAAGGTGAACAAAGGTATATGTGATATACATGTTATTGATGTGTACCTTACTAGAGCTCGCAGTAGCACCTGGGTATTTGATACTGGTTATGTTGCTAATATTTGCAACTCAAAACAGGGACTACGGATTAAGCGAACACTGGCAAAGGACGAGGTGACGATGCGCGTGGGAAATGGTTCCAAAGTCGATGTGATCGCGGTGGGCACACTACCTCTACATCTACCTTCAGGATTAGTATTAGACCTAAATAATTGTTATTTGGTGCCAGCGTTGAGCATGAACATTATATCTGGATCTTGTTTAATGCGAGACGGTTATTCATTTAAATCAGAGAATAATGGTTGTTCTATTTATATGAGTAATATCTTTTATGGTCATGCACCTTTGAAGAGTGGTCTATTTTTGATGAATCTCGATAGTAGTGATACACATATTCATAATGTTGAAGCCAAAAGATGCAGAGTTGATAATGATAGTGCAACTTATTTGTGGCACTGCCGTTTAGGTCATATCGGTATAAAGCGCATGAAGAAACTCCATACTGATGGACTTTTGGAATCACTTGATTATGAATCACTTGGTACTTGCGAACCGTGCCTCATGGGCAAGATGACTAAAACGCCGTTCTCCGGTACTGTGGAGAGAGCAACAGATTTATTGGAAATCATACATACAGATGTATGTGGTCCGATGAATGTTGAGGCTCGTGGCGGATATCGTTATTTTCTCACCTTCACAGATGATTTAAGCAGATATGGGTATATCTACTTAATGAAACATAAGTCTGAAACATTTGAAAAGTTCAAAGAATTTCAGAGTGAAGTTGAAAATCATTGTAACAAGAAAATAAAGTTTCTACGATCTGATCGTGGAGGAGAATATTTGAGTTACGAGTTTGGTGTACATTTGAAAAATTGTGGAATAGTTTCGCAACTCACGCCACCCGGAACACCACAGCGTAATGGTGTGTCCGAACGTCGTAATCGTACTTTACTAGATATGGTGCGATCTATGATGTCTCTTACTGATTTACCGCTATCATTTTGGGGATACGCTCTAGAGACGGCCGCATTCACGTTAAATAGGGCACCATCAAAATCCGTTGAGACGACGCCTTATGAACTATGGTTTGGCAAGAAACCAAAGTTGTCGTTTCTTAAAGTTTGGGGCTGCGATGCTTATGTGAAAAAGCTTCAACCTGATAAGCTCGAACCCAAATCGAGAAATGTGTCTTCATAGGATACCCAAAGGAGACTATTGGGTACACCTTCTATCACAGATCCGAAGACAAGACATTCGTTGCTAAGAATGGATCCTTTCTAGAGAAGGAGTTTCTCTCGAAAGAAGTGAGTGGGAGGAAAGTAGAACTTGATGAGGTAACTGTACCTGCTCCCTTATTGGAAAGTAGTACATCACAGAAAACTGTTTCAGTGACACCTACACGAGTAAGTGAGGAAGCTAATGATGATGATCATGAAACTTTAGATCAAGATACTACTGAACCTCGTAGATCAACCAGAGTGAGATCTGCACCAGAGTGGTACGGTAATCCTGTTCTGGAAGTCATGCTACTAGATCATGATGAACCTACGAACTATGAAGAAGCGATGGTGAGCCCAGATTCCACAAAATGGCTTGAAGCCATGAAATCTAAGATGGGATCCATGTATGAGAACAAAGTATGGACTTTGGTTGACTTGCCCGCTGATCGGCAAGCAATTGAGAATAAATGGATCTTCAAGAAGAAGACTGACGCTGACAGTAATATTACTGTCTACAAAGCTCGACTTGTCGCAAAAGGTTTTCGGCAAGTTCAAGGGATTGACTACGATGAGACCTTCTCACCCGTAGCGATGCTTAAGTCTGTCCGAATCATGTTAGAAATTAACGCATTTTATGATTATGAAATTTGGCAGATGGATGTCAAAACTGCATTCCTGAATGGATTTCTGGAAGAAGAGTTGTATATGATGCAACCAGAAGGTTTTGTCGATCCAAAGGGAGCTAACAAAGTGTGCAAGCTCCAGCGATCCATTTATGGACTGGTGCAAGCCTCTCGGAGTTGGAATAAACGCTTTGATAGTGTGATCAAAGCATTTGGTTTTATACAGACTTTTGGAGAAGCCTGTATTTACAAGAAAGTGAGTGGGAGCTCTGTAGCATTTTTGATATTATATGTGGATGACATATTACTGATTGGAAATGATATAGAGTTTCTGGATAGCATAAAGGGATACTTGAATAAGAGTTTTTCAATGAAAGACGTCGGTGAAGCTGCTTACATATTAGGCATTAAGATCTATAGAGATAGATCAAGACGCTTAATTGGACTTTCACAAAGCACATACCTTGACAAAGTTTTGAAAAAGTTCAAAATGGATCAAGCAAAGAAAGGGTTCTTGCCTGTGTTACAAGGTGTGAAATTGAGTAAGACTCAAAGCCCGACCACTGCAGAAGATAGAGAGAATATGAAAGATGTTCCCTATGCTTCAGCCATAGGCTCTATCATGTATGCGATGCTGTGTACCAGACCTGATGTGTGCCTTGCTATAAGTTTAGCAGGGAGGTACCAAAGTAATCCAGGAGTGGATCACTGGACAGCGGTCAAGAACATCCTGAAGTACCTGAAAAGGACTAAGGATATGTTTCTCGTATATGGAGGTGACAAAGAGCTCATCGTAAACGGTTACGTTGATGCAAGCTTTGACAATGATCCGGACGATTCTAAATCGCAAACCGGATACGTGTTTACATTAAACGGTGGAGCTGTCAGTTGGTGCAGTTCTAAACAAAGCGTCGTAGCGGGATCTACATGTGAAGCGGAGTACATAGCTGCTTCGGAAGCAGCGAATGAAGGAGTCTGGATGAAGGAGTTCATATCCGATCTAGGTGTCATACCTAGTGCATCGGGTCCAATGAAAATCTTTTGTAACAATACTGGTGCAATTGCCTTGGCAAAGGAATCCAGATTTCACAAGAGAACCAAGCACATCAAGAGACGCTTCAATTCCATCCGGGATCTAGTCCAGGTGGGAGACATAGAGATTTGCAAGATACATACGGATCTGAATGTTGCACACCCGTTGACTAAGCCTCTTCCACGAGCAAAACATGATCAGCACCAAGACTCCATGGGTGTAAGAATCATTACTGTGTAATCTAGATTATTGACTCTAGTGCAAGTGGGAGACTAAAGGAAATATGCCCTAGAGGCAATAATAAAGTTATTATTTATTTCCTTATTTCATGATAAATGTTTATTATTCATGCTAGAATTGTATTAACCGGAAACATAATACATGTGTGAATACATAGGCAAACAGAGTGTCACTAGTATGCCTCTACTTGACTAGCTCGTTAATCAAAGATGGTTATGTTTCCTAACCATGAACAAAAGAGTTGTTATTTGATTAACGGGATCACATCATTAGTTGAATGATCTGATTGACATGACCCATTCCATTAGCTTAGCACCCGATCGTTTAGTATGTTGCTATTGCTTTCTTCATGACTTATACATGTTCCTATGACTATGAGATTATGCAACTCCCGTTTGCCGGAGGAACACTTTGGGTGCTACCAAACGTCACAACGTAACCGGGTGATTATAAAGGAGCATTACAGGTGTCTCCAAAGGTAGATGTTGGGTTGGCGTATTTCGAGATTAGGATTTGTCACTCCGATTGTCGGAGAGGTGTATCTGGGCCCTCTCGGTAATGCACATCACATAAGCCTTGCAAGCATTGCAACTAATATGTTAGTTGTGAGATGATGTATTACGGAACGAGTAAAGAGACTTGCCGGTAACGAGATTGAACTAGGTATTGGATACCGACGATCGAATCTCGGGCAAGTAACATACCGATGACAAAAGGAACAACGTATGTTGTTATGCGGTCTGACCGATAAAGATCTTCGTAGAATATGTAGGAGCCAATATGGGCAACCAGGTCCCGCTATTGGTTATTGACCGGAGACGTGTCTCGGTCATGTCTACATTGTTCTCGAACCGTAGGGTCCGCACGCTTAACGTTACGATGACAGTTATTATGAGTTTATGCATTTTGATGTACCGAAGTTAGTTCGGAGTCCCGGATGTGATCACGGACATGACGAGGAGTCTCGAAATGGTCGAGACATAAACATTGATATATTGGATGGCTATATTCGGACACCGGAATTGTACCGGGTGATTTCGGAGAAAACCAGAGTGCCGGAGGGGTTACCGGAACCCCCCGGGGAAGTAATGGGCCTTATTGGGCCTGAGGGGATAGAGAGGGCAGCAGCCCAGGAGGTGGCGCCCCCCCCCATGGGGAGTCCGAATTGGACTAGGGAGGGGGCCGCGGCCCCTCTTTCCCTCTCCCTCTCCCTCTCTTTCCTTCCCCCTTAAGTTTCCTAATTGGATTAGGAAAGGGGATTCCTACTCCCGCTAGGAGGAGGACTCCCCCTCCCCTTGGCGCGCCCCATAGGGCCGGCCGGCCTCCCCCTTGCTCCTTTATATAAGGGGGCAGGGGGGCACCCTAGGACACACAAGTTGATCCTCGTGATCGTTCCTTAGACGTGTGAGGTGCCCCCTGCCACCATATTCCACCTCGGTCATATCGTTATAGTGCTTAGGCGAAGCCCTGCATCGGTAGAACATCATCATCGTCACCACGCCGTTGTGCTGACGAAACTCATCCCCGAAGCTTTGCTGGATCGGAGCCCGGGGAGCGTCGTCGAGCTGTACGTGTGCTAAGAACTCGGAGGTGCCGGAGTAACGGTGCTTGGATCGGTCAGATCGGGAAGAAGACGTACGACTACTTCCTCTATGTTGTGTCAACGCTTCCGTTGCGATCTACAAGGGTACATAGATCATACTCTCCCCTCTCGTTGCTGTGCATCACCATGATCTTGCGTGTGCGTAGGAAAATTTTGAAATTACTACGTTCCCCAATAAGTCCACCATACCTACCTATATACGGTATCTACTTGCCATTCCAAGTAAATTTGTATGTGCCAAACTCTAAACCTTCAAATAAACATTATGTTTTGTATGCTCGAATAGCTCATGTATCAACTAGGGTTGTCTGTATCTTCCATGCTAGGTGGGTTATTCTCAAGAGGAGTGGACTCCGCTCCTCACTCACGAGAAAATGGCTGGTCATCGGGATGCCCAGTCCCATGCTTTATGCAAATCAAATCAAAATAACTGCAAACAAAGCTCCCGCGGGACTCTTGTTAGTTGGAGGCACTCGTTGTTTCGAGCAAGCCATGGATTGATGCTTGTTGGTGGAGGGGGAGTATAAACTTTACCATTCTATTTGGGAACCGCCTATAATGTGTGTAGCATGGAAGATATCGAGATCTCTCGGTTGTTATGTTTACAATGAAAGTATACGGCTCAAAATATTATTCATATCTATTTCAAAATCGAGCTCTGGAACCTCTACAAATCCCTGCTTCCCTCTGCGAAGGGCCTATCTATTTACTTTTATGTTGAGTCATCATCCTCTTATTAAAAAGCACCAGTTGGAGAGCACCTCTATCATTTGCATCCATTACTGTTAGTTTACATTGAGTATGCTGTGGTTGGATCTCTTTTACCATGAATTACAATGTCTAGTCAGTCCTTGATCTTTAAAGGTGCTCTGCATTAATGTTTTGCAGTCTCAGAAAGGGCTAGCGAGATACCATCTTGTTATATCATATTATGATTGTTTTGAGAAAGTGTTGTCATCCGAGATGTATTATTATTGCTCGATACTTGATTATGCCATTGTGTCGAATTATTGTGAATATGGTTAGTTCATAATATTTGCTGAAAACTTGAATGCTGGCTTTACATATTTATAAGAACAAGAGCAAACAGAGTTTGTAAAAGTTTTTCTTTATCACTTTCAGTTTATCAACTGAATTGCTTGAGGACAAGCAAAGGTTTAAGCTTGGGGGAGTTGATACGTCTCCGTCGTATCTACTTTTCCAAACACTTTTGCCCTTGTTTAGGACTCTAACTTGCATGATTTGAATGGAACTAACCCGGACTGACGTTGTTTTCAGCAGAATTTCCATGGTGTTATTTTTGTGCAGAAATAAAAGTTCTCAGAATGACCTGAAAATCAAAAGAGATTATTTTTGGACTATATAAAAAATACTGGAAGAAGAATCCACGTCAGGGGGCCCACACCCTATCCACGAGGGTGGGGGCACACCTACCCCCCTAGGTGCGCCCCCTGCCTCATGGGCCCCGTGACGCTCCACCGACCTTAACTCCAACTCCATATATTCGTGTTCGGGGAGAAAAAATTAGAGAGAAGGATTCATCGCGTTTTAAGATACGGAGCCACCACCAAGCCCTAAACTCTCTCGGGAGGGCTGATCTAGAGTCCGTTCGGGGCTCCGGAGAGGGGAATCCATCGCCATCGTCATCATCAACCTTCCTCCATCACCAATTTCATGATGCTCACCGCCGTGCATGAGTAATTCCATAGTAGGATTGCTGGATGGTGATGGGTTGCATGAGATTTATCATGTAATCGAGTTAGTTTTGTTAGGGTTTGATCCCTAGTATCCACTATGTTCTGAGATTGATGTTGCTATGACTTTGCTATACTTAATGCTTGTCACTAGGGCCCGGGTGCCATGATTTCGGATCTGAACCTATTATGTCTTCATGAATATATGTGAGTTCTTGATCCTATCTTGCAAGTCTATAGTCACCTATTATGTGTTATGCTCCGTTAACCCCGAAGTGACAATAATCGGGATACTTACCGGTGATGACCGTAGTTTGAGGAGTTCACGTATTCACTATGTGTTAATGCTTTGGTCCGGTACTCTATTAAAAGGAGACCTTAATATCCCTTAGTTCCCAATAGGACCCCGCTGCCACGGGAGAGTAGGACGAAAGATGTCATGCAAGTTCTTTTCCATAAGCACGTATGACTATATACGGAATACATGCCTACATTACATTGATGAATTGGAGCTAGTTCTGTATCACCCTATGTTATAATTGTTGCATGATCGATCGCATCCGGCATAATTCTCCATCACCGATCCAATGCCTACGAGCTTTTCCATATATTGTTCTTCGCTTATTTACTTTTCCGATGCTACTGTTACAATCACTACAAAACCCAAAAACGTTACTTTTGCTACCATTACTTTTTGCCACTGTTACCACTACTATCATATTACTTTCTACTAAATACCTTGCTACAGATATTAAGTTTCAAGGTGTGGTTGAATTGACAACTCAGCTACTAATACTTGAGAATATTCTTTGGCTCCCCTTGTGTCGAATTAATAAATTTGGGTTGAATACTCTACCCTCAAAAATTGTTGCGATCCCCTATACTTGTGGGTTATCAGGTGGCTATATATACCCCTCGCCCACGAGCAGAGCACTCCACACTGCTCTATTTTTTCTGGCCGGCGTGGGGAGAGCTTTGTGGTGCTCTAGCTAAGCTTTCTCCTCTCAAAGCTCGACCTCCAAGCTCCATTTTCCCCAAGATTTGTCTAGGTTTAGCGGTCTGTCACGTCTCGTCCCCGTCTTCACCTCCGTCGATCGCTCACGCCGATATCATCGCCTGCACCACCGTGGTGAGCCTCTTGTTCTTATCTTCTTCTAAAAGAAAAAATTCTTACTTTAAATAGATACTTGTCTAATTTTCTTACTTTTATTATTGCTTGTTATTATATAGTGCGATGGTTTTGGTATCCGCCCCCGTCAGCCCTCGTCCTGTCTATGATTCGGATGTGGTATATATTATCTTTTATAACTATTTGGTTCATTTATTTTTTATGACAATTATGCCCATCAAGTTGACATAGATTTTATTTATCTAGGAGGTAGTTGAACCGGAAATTCCAACCGACCCTATTGTCGAGAGGTTAAATTTAATTGAAGAAGAAAACAATTATTTGAAGGAAAAACTATAAAAATTTAGGAGGACAAGATGACATTGGAGTTGCATGTTGCGGATGTCCTCGATGATCACAAGATCAAGATGGATGCAATGCGGTTGAAGATTAGAAAGATCAGAAAATATGCCATTCGTACCGAGGCTTGGTATCATTATGTTGTTGGATCAATTGTTACCTTGGTTGTTGTAAGTGCATCTAGTGCCACCCCTAGTTGGTTTTGGAGTATTGACGACCGCTTCAGAACTGAAGAAGACGAGGACTGCCGAGGCTGAAGCCAGAAAGAGGAAAAATCATGATGCTTCTGATGTCGCTCCCTCCAAGAAGAAGCGCAGAACCAAGAAAGATTGGGCTGCTCCCACAGAGCCCCTTATTGTAGAACCCATCTCTGTTGCTCGCCCTGATTCCTCGCATCAAGAACGACGGATAGTAGTTCATGAGCCTGCTTCCACAGAGGCTCCTGAAGCTGAAGACATTCCGGCAGTTGACCCCACCGCTGCTGAAGACATTGGTCACCATGACAATGTTGAAGATGATGAAGTCCTTCCTCAGATCGAGCACCAACTAGTATCATCGCCTGTGCTCACGCACAGTGAACTCATCAGCATTGGTCGTCCTCTGACGCCAACTGCTCAGGATGCATCGTGGGCTGTGTTCGGGTTTCGTAGTAATTTCAAAAAAATTCCTACGCACACGCAAGATCATGTGATGCATAGCAACAGAGGGGAGAGTGCTGTCTACGTACCCACGCAGACCGACTGCGGAAGCGTTGACACAACGTAGAGGAAGTAGTCGTACGTCTTCACGATCCAACCGATCAAGCACCAAAACTACGGCACCTCCGAGTTCGAGCACACGTTCAGCTCGATGACGATCCCCGGACTCCGATCCAGCAAAGTGTCGGGGAAGAGTTCTGTCAGCACGACGGCGTGGTCACGATCTTGATGTACTACAGCAGTAGGGCTTTGCCTAAACTCCGCTACAGTATTATCGAGGACTATGGTGGCTGGGGGCACCGCACGCAGCTAAGGAATAGATCACGTGGATCAACTTGTGTGTTTCTGGGGTGCCTCTGCCTCAGTATATAAAGGATTAGAGGGGGGAGGCTGGCCGGTCACAGGAGGCGCGCCAGGAGAGTCCTACTCCCTCTGGGAGTAGGATTCCCCCCCCCCCCAATCCTAGTTGGAATAGGACTCCTTGAGGGGGAAAGAGAGAGAGGGGGCCGGCCACCTCTCCTAGTCCTAATAGGACTAGGGGAAGGGGGAGGCGCACAGCCACCTTGGGCTGCCCCTTTCTCCTTTCCACTAAAGCCCACTAAGGCCCATATAGCTCCCGGGGGGTTTCGGTAACCTCCCGGTACTCTGGTAAAATCCTGATTTCACCCGGAACACTTCCGATATCCAAACATAGGCTTCCAATATATCAATCTTTACGTCTCGACCATTTCGAGACTCCTCGTCATGTCCGTGATCACATCCGGGACTCCGAACAACCTTCGGTACATCAAAATGCATAAACTCATAATATAACTGTCATCGTAACCTTAAGCGTGCGGACCCTATGGGTTCGAGAACAATGTAGACATGACCGAGAAACGTCTCCGGTCAATAACCAATAGCGGGACCTGGATGCCCATATTGGCTCCTACATATTCTACGAAGATCTTTATCGGTCAGACCGCATAACAACATACGTTGTTCCCTTTGTCATCGGTATGTTAATTGCCCGAGATTCGATCGTCGGTATCCAATACCTAGTTCAATCTCGTTACCGGCAAGTCTCTTTACTCGTTCTGTAATACATCATCCTGCAACTAACTCATCAGTTGCAATGCTTGCAAGGCTTATGTGATGTGCATTACCGAGAGGGCCCAGAGATACCTCTCCGACAATCGGAGTGACAAAACCTAATCTCGAAATACGCCAACCGAACATGTACCTTTGGAGACACCTGTAGTACTCCTTTATAATCACCAAGTTACGTTGTGACGTTTGGTAGTACCCAAAGTGTTCCTCCGGTAAACGGGAGTTGCATAATCTCATAGTTATAGGAACATGTATAAGTCATGAAGAAAGCAATAGCAACATACTAAACGATCGGGTGCTAAGCTAATGGAATGGGTCATGTCAATCAGATCATTCTCTTAATGATGTGATCACGTTAATCAAATAACAACTCATTGTTCATGGTTAGGAAACATAACCATCTTTGATTAACGAGCTAGTCAAGTAGAGGCATACTAGTGACACTTTGTTTGTCTATGTATTCACACATGTATTATGTTTCCGGTTAATAAAATTCTAGCATGAATAATAAACATCTATCATGATTATAAGGAAATAAATAATAACTTTATTATTGCCTCTAGGGCATATTTCCTTCTGTCTCCCACTTGCACTAGAGTCAATAATCTAGATTACACCGTAATGATACTAACACCCATGGAGCCTTGGTGCTGATCATGTTTTTCTCGTGGTAGAGGCTTAGCCAACGGGTCTGCAACATTCAGATCCGTATGTATCTTGCAAATCTCTATGTCTCCCACCTGGACTAGATCCCGGATGGAATTGAAGCGTCTCTTGATGTGCTTGGTCCTTTTGTGAAATCTGGATTCCTTTGCCAAGGCAATTGCACCAGTATTGTCACAAAAGATTTTCATTGGACCCGATGCACTAGGTATGACACCTAGATCGGATATGAACTCTTTCATCCAAACTCCTTCGTTCGCTGCTTCCGAAGCAGCTATGTACTCCGCTTCACATGTAGATCCTGCTACGACGCTTTGTTTAGAACTGCACCAACTGACAGCTCCACCATTTAATGTAAACACGTATCCGGTTTGCGATTTAGAATCGTCCGGATCAGTGTCAAAGCTTGCATCAACGTAACCTTTTACGACGAGCTCTTTGTCACCTCCATATACGAGAAGCATATCCTTAGTCCTTTTCAGGTATTTCAGGATGTTCTTGACCGCTGTCTAGTGATCCACTCCTGGATTACTTTGGTACCTCCCTGCTAGACTTATAGCAAGGCACACATCGGGTCTGGTACACAGCATTGCATACATGATAGATCCTATGGCTGATGCATAAGGAACATCTTTCATATTCTCTCTATCTTCTGCAGTGGTCGGGCATTGAGTCTTACTCAACTTCACACCTTGTAACACAGGCAAGAATCCTTTCTTTGCTTGATCCATTTTGAACTTCTTCAAAATCTTGTCAAGGTATGTGCTTTGTGAAAGTACAATTAAGCGTCTTGATCTATCTCTATAGATCTTTATGCCTAATATGTAAGCAGCTTCACCGAGGTCTTTCATTGAAAAACTCTTATTCAAGTCTCCCTTTATGCTATCCAGAAATTCTATATCATTTCCAATTAGTAATATGTCATCCACATATAATATCAGAAATGCTACAGAGCTCCCACTCACTATCTTGTAAATACAGGCTTCTCCGAAAGTCTGTATAAAACCAAATGTTTTGATCACACTATCAAAGAGTTTATTCCAACTCCGAGAGGCTTGCACCAGTCCATAAATGGATCGCTGGAGCTTGCACACTTTGTTAGCTCCTTTTGGATCGACAAAACCTTCTGGTTGCATCATATACAACTCTTCTTCCAGAAATCCATTCAGGAATGCAGTTTTGACATCCATTTGCCAAATTTCATAATCATAAAATGCGGCAATTGCTAACATGATTCGGACAGACTTAAGCATCGCTACGGGTGAGAAGGTCTCATCGTAGTCAATCCCTTGAACTTGCCGAAAACCTTTTGCGACAAGTCGAGCTTTGTAGACAGTAATATTACTGTCAGCGTCAGTCTTCTTCTTGAAGATCCATTTATTCTCAATTGCTTGCCGATCAGCGGGCAAGTCAACCAAAGTCCATACTTTGTTCTCATACATGGATCCCATCTTAGATTTCATGGCTTCAAGCCATTTTGTGGAATCTGGGCTCACCATCGCTTCTTCATAGTTCGTAGGTTCATCATGATCTAGTAGCATGACTTCCAGAACAGGATTACCGTACCACTCTGGTGCAGATCTCACTCTGGTTGATCTACGAGGTTCAGTAGTATCTTGATCTAAAGTTTCATGATCATCATCATTAGCTTCCTCACTTACTCGTGTAGGTGTCACTGAAACAGTTTTCTGTGATGTACTACTTTCCAATAAGGGAGCAGGTACAGTTACCTCATCAAGTTCTACTTTCCTCCCACTCACTTCTTTCGAGAGAAACTCCTTCTCTAGAAAGGATCCATTCTTAGCAACGAATGTCTTGTCTTCGGATCTGTGATAGAAGGTGTACCCAATAGTCTCCTTTGGGTATCCTATGAAGACACATTTCTCGATTTGGGTTCGAGCTTATCAGGTTGAAGCTTTTTCACATAAGCATCGCAGCCCCAAACTTTAAGAAACGACAACTTTGGTTTCTTGCCAAACCATAGTTCATAAGGCGTCGTCTCAACGGATTTTGATGGTGCCCTATTTAACGTGAATGCCGCCGTCTCTAGAGCGTATCCCCAAAATGATAGCGGTAAATCAGTAAGAGACATCATAGATCGCACCATATCTAGTAAAGTACGATTACGACGTTCGGACACACCATTACGCTGTGGTGTTCCGGGTGGCGTGAGTTGCGAAACTATTCCACAATTTTTCAAATGTACACCAAACTCGTAACTCAAATATTCTCCTCCACGATCAGATCGTAGAAACTTTATTTTCTTGTTACGATGATTTTCAACTTCACTCTGAAATTCCTTGAACTTTTCAAATGTTTCAGACTTATGTTTCATTAAGTAGATATACCCATATCTGCTTAAATCATCTGTGAAGGTGAGAAAATAACGATATCCGCCACGAGCCTCAATATTCATCGGACCACATACATCTGTATGTATGATCTCCAACAAATCTGTTGCTCTCTCCATAGTTCCGGAGAACGGTGTTTTAGTCATCTTGCCCATGAGGCACGGTTCACAAGTACCAAGTGATTCATAATCAAGTGGTTCCAAAAGTCCATCAGAATGGAGTTTCTTCATGCGCTTTACACCGATATGACCTAAACGGCAGTGCCACAAATAAGTTGCACTCTCATTATCAACTCTGCATCTTTTGGCTTCAACATTATGAATATGTGTGTTACTACTATCGAGATTCAACAAGAATAGACCACTCTTCAAGGGTGCATGACCATAAAAGATATTACTCATATAAATAGAACAACCATTATTCTCTGATTTAAATGAATAACCATCTCGCATCAAACAAGATCCAGATATAATGTTCATGCTTAACGCTAGCACCAAATAACAATTATTTAGGTCTAATAGAATCCCGAAGGTAGATGTAGAGGTAGTGAGCCGAATGCGATCACATCGACTTTGGAACCGTTTCCCACGCGCATCGTCACCTCGTCCTTAACCAATCTTTGCTTGATCCATAGTCCCTGTTTCGAGTTGCAAATATTAGCAATAGAACCAGTATCAAATACCCAGGTGCTACTGCGAGCATTAGTAAGGTACACATCAATAACATGTATATCACATATACCTTTGTTCACCTTGCCATCCTTCTTATCCGCCAATTACTTGGGGCAGTTCCGCTTTCAGTGACCAGTCTGCTTGCAATAGAAGCACTCAGTTTCAGGCTTAGGTCTAGGTTTGGGTTTCTTCTCTTGAGTAGCAACTTGCTTGCCGTTCTTTTTGAAGTTCCCCTTCTTCTTCCCTTTGCCCTTTTTCTTGAAACTAGTGGTCTTGTTGACCATAAACACTTGATGCTCCTTCTTGATTTCTACCTCCGCAGCTTTCAGCATCGCGAAGAGCTCGGGAATAGTCTTGTTCATCCCTTGCATATTATAGTTCATCACGAAGCTCTTGTAGCTTGGTGGCAGTGATTGAAGAATTCTGTCAATGACGCAATCATCTGGAAGATTAACTCCCAATTGAATCAAGTGATTACTATACCCAGACATTTTGAGTATATGCTCACTGACAGAACTGTTCTCCTCCATCTTGCAGCTATAGAACTTATTGGAGACTTCATATCTCTCAATTCGGGCATTTGCTTGAAATATTAACTTCAACTCCTGGAACATCTCATATGCTCCATGACGTTCAAAACGTCGTTGAAGTCCCGATATTAAGCCGTAAAGCATGGCACACTGAAGTATCGAGTAGTCATCAGCTTTGCTCTGCCAGACGTTCATAACATCCGGCGTTGCTCCTGCAGCAGGCCTGGCACCCAGCGGTGCTTCCAAGACGTAATTCTTCTGTGCAGCAATGAGGATAATCCTCAAGTTACGGACCCAGTCCGTGTAATTGCTACCATCATCTTTCAACTTTGCTTTCTCAAGGAACGCATTAAAATTCAACGGAACAACAGCACGAGCCATCTATCTACAATCAAACATAAATAAGCAAGATACTAATCAGGTACTAAGTTTCATGATAAATTTAAGTTCAGTTAATCAAATTAATTAAAGAACTCCCACTTAGATAGACTTCCCTCTAATCCTCTAAGTGATTACGTGATCCAAATCAACTAAACCATAACCGATCATCACGTGAGATGGAGTAGTTTTCAATGGTGAACATCGTTATGTTGATCATATCTACTATATGATTCATGCTCGACCTTTCGGTCTCCATGTTCCGAGGCCATATCTGTATATGCTTGGCTCGTCAAGTATAACCTGAGTATCCCGCATGTGCAACTGTTTTGCACCCGTTGTATTTGAATGTAGAACCTATCACACCCGATCATCACGTGGTGTCTCAGCACGAAGAACTTTCGCAACGGTGCATACTCGGGGAGAACACTTCTTGATAATTTAGTGAGAGATCATCTTATAATGCTACCGTCAATCAAAGCAAGATAAGATGCATAAAAGGATAAACATCACATGCAATCAATATAAGTGCGTGCTTGTGATCTCCATCTCCGAAGCACCGTCGTGATCACCATCGTCACCGGCGTGACACCTTGATCTCCATCGTAGCATCGTTGTCGTCTCGCCAAGCTTGTGCTTCCACGACTATCACTACCGCTTAGTAATAAAGTAAAGCATTACATCATGATTTCATTGCATACAATAAAACGACAACCATAAGGCTCCTGCTAGTTGCCGATAACTCGGTTACAAAACATGATCATCTCATACAATAAAATTCAGCATCATGTCTTGACCATATCACATCACAACATGCCCTGCAAAAACAAGTTAGACGTCTTCTACTTTGTTGTTGCAAGTTTTACGTGGCTGCTACGGGCTTAAGCAAGAACCAATCTCACCTACGCATCAAAACCACAACGATAGTTTGTCAAATAGACTCCGTTTTAACCTTCGCAAGGACCGGGCGTAGCCATACTTGGTTCAACTAAAGTTGGAGAGACAGTCGCCCGCAAGCCACCTATGTGCAAAGCACGTCGGGGGAACCGGTCTCGCGTAAGCGTACGCGTAATGTTGGTCCGGGTCGTCTCGTCCAACAATGCCGCCGAACCAAAGTATGACAAGCTGGTAGGCAGTATGACTTATATCTCCCACAACTCACTTGTGTTCTACTCGTGCATATAACATCAACATAAATAACCTAGGCTCGGATGCCACTGTTCGGGTTTCGTAGTAATTTCAAAAAATTTCCTACGCACACGCAAGATCATGTGATCCATAGCAACGAGAGGGGAGAGTGCTGTCTACGTACCCACGCAGACCGACTGCGGAAGCGTTGACACAACGTAGAGGAAGTAGTCGTACGTCTTCACGATCCAACCGATCAAGCACCAAAACTACGGCACCTCCGAGTTCGAGCACACGTTCAGCTCGATGACGATCCCCGGACTCCGATCCAGCAAAGTGTCGGGGAAGAGTTCTGTCAGCATGACGGCGTGGTGACGATCTTGATGTACTACAGTAGCAGGGCTTCGCCTAAACTCCGCTACAGTATTATCGAGGACTATGGTGGATGGGGGCACCGCACACGGCTAAGGAATAGATCACGTGGATCAACTTGTGTGTTTCTGGGGTGCCTCTGCCTCAGTATATAAAGGATTAGAGGGGGGAGGCTGGCCGGCCACAGGAGGCGCGCCAGGAGAGTCCTACTCCCTCTGGGAGTAGGATTCCCCCCCCCCAATCCTAGTTGGAATAGGACTCCTTGAGGGGGGAAAGAGAGAGAGGGGGCCGGCCACCTCTCCTAGTCCTAATAGGACTAGGGGAAGGGGGGAGGCGCACAGCCACCTTGGGCTGCCCCTTTCTCCTTTCCACTAAAGCCCACTAAGGCCCATATAGCTCCCGGGGGGTTCCGGTAACCTCCCGGTACTCCGGTAAAATCCCGATTTCACCCGGAACACTTCCGATATCCAAACATAGGCTTCCAATATATCAATCTTTATGTCTCGACCATTTTGAGACTCCTCGTCATGTCCGTGATCACATCCGGGACTCCGAACAACCTTCGATACATCAAAATGCATAAACTCATAATATAACTGTCATCGTAACCTTAAGCGTGCGGACCCTACGGGTTCGAGAACAATGTAGACATGACCGAGACACGTCTCCGGTCAATAACCCATAGCGGGACCTGGATGCCCATATTGGCTCCTACATATTCTACGAAGATCTTTATCGGTCAGACCGCATAACAACATACGTTGTTCCCTTTGTCATCGGTATGTTACTTGCGCGAGATTCGATTGTCGGTATGCAATACCTAGGTCAATCTCGTTACCGGCAAATCTCTTTACTCGTTCTGTAATACATCATCCCGCAACTAACTCATTAGTTGCAATGCTTGCAAGGCTTATGTGATGTGCATTACCGAGAGGGCCCAGAGATACCTCTCCGACAATCGGAGTGACAAAACCTAATCTCGAAATACGCCAACCCAACATGTACCTTTGGAGACACCTGTAGTACTCCTTTATAATCACCCAGTTACGTTGTGGCGTTTGGTAGTACCCAAAGTGTTCCTCCGGTAAACGGGAGTTGCATAATCTCATAGTTATAGGAACATGTATACGTCATGAAGAAAGCAATAGCAACATACTAAATGATCGGGTGCTAAGCTAATGGAATGGGTCATGTCAATCAGATCATTCTCTTAATGATGTGATCTCGTTAATCAAATAACAACTCATTGTTCATGGTTAGGAAACATAACCATCTTTGATTAACGAGCTAGTCAAGTAGAGGCATACTAGTGATACTTTGTTTGTCTATGTATTCACACATGTATTATGTTTTCGGTTAATACAATTCTAGCATGAATAATAAACATTTATCATGATTATAAGGAAATAAATAATAACTTTATTATTGCCTCTGGGGCATATTTCCTTCAGGCTGATCACCCACAGAGACAAGACACTCCAAGCTCTCCCCAACCACAAGCCCCACCACCTGTGCAAGACGAAGAAGACGACTTTGAGGCCCAGCCAACTCCATCTCCACAGGCGTCGCCAACGCTACGCAGTCTTCGCAAAGGACCAAGGCCTCAAGTCCCTCTTTCGAGCGTTCCAGAAGGAGAAGTGCACCACCAATCTGTTGCACGTCAAGTGTTTCCAGATGCCACTCCTACTGTGACTGACTCTGAATCTGAAGCCAAAATGGCTGAAGATGTTCCGGTTGCATCAGCCGATGAAGAAGAAGCCCCAAGAGTTGCTACACCCCCGTCTCACCAAGATGTTGTTCTCGAGGAGAACGTGACCGACCCTCCAGCTTCTGAAGTGGAGGTTGAGAATCCTGAGGCTGCCACCACTAACACCACTGAAGCCAATGACGTGGTCATGGCTGAAGACACTGTGGAGCCTACACCTAACACTGTGCCAGAGGCCAATGAAGCCAATGATGCACCTGCAACAGATGTGCAGCTTGACGCCTCTGTTGATGCCACTGCTCCTGTTCCGCCACCAAGGCCACACACTATCGAGCAAGCATTCAACAATGGCCAACTTATCACTGTCAAATGGCCTTTTCTGACTCCTCCGCCTGCTGCTGGTCCTCAGTTTGACTATCACGTTGAGCACAGGCCTCAGGTTCAGAAGCCAATGCCAAGGTTGCCCAGGTTTCCAGGTGCTGCATCTGCACCCGGATCTTTTAATCAATGGCTTCAAGGCACACAACACCTTCTTTGATAGTGCCAAGAACCCCTACACCAAGGCAAGAATATCTTCTGATCGGTTCTGGAGCTATCAGCAGCGCAGTTATTACTCATGCATTCTGTACAATCAAGGTCGCGTTTTCCCACATATGCGTCTTGACACTGAAGCCATAACTGGTCTGCCTTGTTTGGAAGAAGCTCTGGATTGCTTCAGAGAGTCTGGATTGTTGCCGTTCGTCACTAACAAGGAGCACTGGAACGAAGAATTGCTGCTCCAATTCTATGCCACTCTTCATATTCGTGGCTACAAAAGAGATCCAAAGACTTGGGTCCTTGAGTGGATGACAGGCAATGTTCATCATGAAGCCAAAGCCTTTGATATCATTGAGCTCACTGGTCTGCCCACTCCAGGAGATCTTTATGAACCTGGTTGTCAGCTTCACAGTGCAGCTATGGAGAGCATTTTTCACAAGCCTGAACCAAACATGAGTCAGATGCTTAGCATGATGAAGCCTTTGCCTCCAGATGCTGCATATCCTAAGGAGTTCTTTGTTGAAGACCTTGAGTATCTGCCACGCACTATGTATCACATTATAAGGCCAACTCTCTGGCCCATCAAAGGACATTCTCCACATGCAAAGCTGGAAGGTGCAATGAAGACTTTGGTCTTCCATATTCTTCATGGCAAATGCTTCAATGCACAAGACTTCTTCATCCGCCAACTTGCTGCATCAGGATCTGATCTCTTTGGCTTGAAGTTTTACGCTCCATGGATTATGCGGCTGATCAAACTACACTCATCTGTCACCTATCAGCCCTCTGCTCGCAATCATCGGATCTTTATGCCTGACGTCGATATGTCAGTTGAAGCCATCTATCCAGAGCCTGCCAAGGAGCCCCTTAGTCTTCAGAATGCTGATAAGCAAAGTTTCTCACAACACATTGACGGAGATCCAGCAGTCGCTCGTGTTTATCCTCTGGCTGGTACTACCCATGCACCTCATCGTGCCCGCACTGAAGCAACTGAAAGCACCATTGCCCAACGCTTCTCTGAACGCTTCAAGTTTGACTCAACACCTCCAAGAAGGACTGTGTTGCGATGTACTCCGTCTCTTGAAGACTCTGAGTTCTCCTCCTCTGCTACAACAATGAATGCACGTGTCATCGATGATGAAGACGATGCTACTTCACCACCTTCAGCGCGAATCACCACTGCACCGAGTTCGTCTGCACCGCCAACCAACTCCGACGACCCTACTGCTTCACCAACTCCTCATGGGAACGAGTAGGTGCTCTATGTCTTCAAACCTTTTTGGTCCTTACTGACAAAAGGGGGAGAAGCATATGATTTTGATAGTCTTCAAGCGGGTCCATATGGGCAGTGGTTTTATATTTTGCCTAGTGTTTACAACTCTCGCATTTTGATACATTTGGTTCTTTGAGTTGTAACACTCAAACTCGATGGTCGTCTGCTACTTATTTGCTTTTCTGTGATGCGATGATAAATTCCGCATGTGCGATGATAAATTCCGCACTTAGATCATTTTGCAGACGTCCATTTTTCATTATGCATGTCATTATCTTCACATACTTTTCATGCATGATGAATTGTCATCATAAGTTGAAGAGGATCTCCACAAGTACAACCTGCCATGTGCATTTGCATACCAAAAGCAAATTACTTATATGCACATCTTCAGGGGGAGCCCTTGCAACTTATGAAGACAATCCCCTATCCTTTACAATTTGACATATTATATTCCCCGTTGAAAACTTCAACTAGTTTGTCATCAATCACCAAAAAGGGGGAGATTGTAAGTGCATCTAGTGCCACCCCTAGTTGGTTTTGGAGTATTGACGACAAACCTAGTTGAGGGACTAATGTGTTTGTGAGAATTGCAGGATAACACAGGTAGAAGTCCCTCATTGATTCGGTTTTCCTACCAGAGATGACCCCTAAAAATGTATGAAGACATTGAAGTCAGAGGTGGTATGTGAAGACATTCACATTGAAGACTATGATAAGAGAAGACATCGCGTGAAGACTATGGAGCACGAAGACTTAGCAGTTTCATCGTTCTGTGTTTTTCTTTGTTGAGTCATAGGAACCACCGTACTGTTAAGTGGGGTCCAAGAGAACCAGTCAGAATGACTGAAGTGATGCTTAACCAAAATCCTATGTCTTCGAGTGAAGACTATGAGAGCAAATCTTGTCCAGAGTTGGATAAGTCGGCTTTGCTTGTAGTCCAAGTAAAGTTGCCGTGTGTGTTTGAAATCTGACCATTGGAACACGTGTCAGTTCCTTAGTGACCAAGGGTCATTTCGGACAAACCAGTTCGGGTTGCCTAGTGGCTATAAATAGCCCACCCCCTACAACCATAAACGGTTGGCTGCTCAGAGTTAGTGTACGGCTTTTGTTGTTTGAGAGCAAACCACCTCGAAGCCTTTGAGAGAGAATTCCGATATGCCTGATGATGATGATCAAGAGGAAACTGTTGAAGATCAAGAGGAACCAGACGATGTGCCCGATGATGGTGATCTCCGCCGGGTCATTGTTGATGCAAGGACACAGTGCGAAAGTCAAAAGGAGAAGCTGAAGTTCGATCGCATGTTAGAGGATCACAAAAAAGGGTTGTACCCCAATTGCGAAGATGGCAACACAAAGCTCGGTACCTACTGGAATTGCTGTAACGGAAGGCAGAGAATGCTGTGTCTGACAAAGGATTTGAGAAGCTACTGAAAATATTGAAGAAGAAGCTTCCAAATGATAACAAATTGCCCGACAGTACGTACGCAGCAAAGAAGGTCGTATGCCCTCTAGGATTGGAGGTGCAGAAGATACATGCATGCCCTAATGACTGCATCCTCTACCATAGTGCGTACGAGGATTTGAACGCATGCCCGGTATGTGGTGCATTGCGGTATAAGATCAGACGAGATGACCCTGGTGATGTTGATGGTGAGCCCCCCAGGAAGAGGGTTCCTGCGAAGGTGATGTGGTATGCTCCTATAATACCACGGTTGAAACGTCTTTTCAGAAACGAAGAGCATGCCAAGTTGATGCGATGGCACAAAGAGGACCATAAGAAAGACGGGAAGTTGAGAGCACCCGCTGACGGGTCACGGTGGAGAAAAATCGAGAGAAAGTACTGGGCTGAGTTTGCAGGTGACCCAAGGAACGTATGGTTTGGTTTAAGCGCAGATAGCATTAATCCTTTTGGGAGCAGAGCAGCAATCATAGCACCTGGCCCATGACTCTATGTATGTATAACCTTCCTCCTTGGATGTGCATGAAGCGGAAGTTCATTATGATGCCAGTTCTCATCCAAGGCCCTAAGCAACCCGGCAACGAGATTGATGTGTATCTAAGGCCATTAGTTGAAGAACTTTTACAGTTGTGGAATGGAAACGGTGTACGTGTGTGGGATGAGCACAAACAGGAGGAATTTAACCTGCACACATTGCTGTTTGTAACCATCAACGATTGGCCCGCTCATAGTAACCTTTCAGGACAGACAAACAAGGGATACCACGCATGCACGCACTGTTTAGCTGACACTGAAAGTATATACCTGAACAAATGTAGGAAGAATGTCTACCTGGGCCATCATCGATTTCTTCCGATCAACCATTAATGGCGAAAGAAAGGCAAGCATTTCAAAGGTGAGGCAGTTCACTGGAACAAGCCCGCCATGCGTACCGGTGATCACGTACTTGCTATGGTCAATGATTTACACGTAATCTTTGGAAAGGGTCCCGGCGGACTATCTGTTCCGAATGACGCTGAGGGACGCGCACCCATGTGGAAGAAGAAATCTATATTTTGGGACCTACCCTACTGGAAAGAGCTAGAGGTCCACTCTTCAATCAACACGATGCACGTGACGAAGAACCTTTGTGTGAACCTGCTAGGCTTCTTGGGCGTGTATGGGAGGACCTGCAACGTTTGCACAAAAAAGACGGCATGCCTCCAAAGCAGTATGAAGGTCCTGCCAGCTACGCTCTTACCAAAGAAGAGAAGGAAATCTTCTTTGAATGCCTGCTCTGTATGAAGGTCCCGTCTGGCTTCTCTTCGAATATAAAGGGAATAATAAATATGCCAGAGAAAAAGTTCCAGAACCTAAAGTCTCATGACTGCCACATGATTATGAAGCAACTTCTTCTGGTTGCATTGAGGGGGCCATTGTGAAGCTATGTGCATTCCTCAATGCAATCTCTCAGAAGGTGATCGATCCAGAAATCATACCAAGGCTAAGGAGTGATGTGGCGCAATGTCTTGTCAGTTTCGAGCTGGTGTTCCCACCATCCTTCTTCAATATCATGACGCACATCCTAGTTCATCTTGTCGACGAGATTGTCATTCTGGGTCCCGTATTTCTACACAATATGTTCCCATTTGAGAGGTTCATGGGAGTCCTAAAGAAATATGTCAGTAACCGCGCTAGGCCAGAAGGAAGCATCTCCATGGGCCATCAAACAGAGCATGTCATTGGGTTTTGTGTTGACTCCATTCCTGGCCTTAATAAAATAGGTCCCCCTAAATCGCGGTATGAGGGGAGACTGACTGGAAAAGGCACGCTTGGAGGGGACTCAATAATATGCAGGGACGAGCATTCTTGGTCTCAAGCACACCACATAGTTCTACAGAACTCTATCTTGGTGACCCCATATGTCGATGAACGCAAGAACAGTCTGCGCTCCAAACACCCGGAGCGGTGTGACAACTGGATTACATGTGGACACATCAGGACTTTCAGCAGTTGGTTGGAAACACATCTCAGAGATGAAAACACTGTTTGTGATGACTTGTACTCGTTGTCCAGGGGACCATCTTCGACTGTATTGACTTACAAAGGATACGAGATAAATGGGAATACATTTTACACGATCGCCCAAGATCAAAAGAGCACCAACCAAAACAGCGGTGTCCGCTTTGATGCAGCAACCAATAGGAGAAAGGACACATATTATGGTTACATAGTGGACATATGGAAATTTGACTACGGACATGATTTTAAGGTCCCTTTGTTTAAGTGCAAATGGGTCAATCTGTCAGGAGGCAGGGTACAGGTAGACCCACAGTACGGAATGACAACAGTGGATCTGAACAATCTTGGGTACACTGACGAACCGTTCGTCTTAGCCAATGATGTGGTGCAGGTTTTCTATGTGAAGGACATGTCTACCAAAACGAGAAAAAGAAAAGATAAGGAAGCGAATATATCATATGATGAGCCAAAGCGCCACATAGTTCTTTCAGGAAAAAGAGACATCGTGGGAGTGGAGGGCAAGACAGACATGTCCGAAGATTATGAAAAGTTACATGAAATTCCTCCCTTCAAAGTCAAGGCTGACCCAAGCACCCTGATAAACGATGAAGATTATCCATGGTTACGGCGCAATAAGCAAAGGACACAAGCGAAGAAAAAGTGAAGACTTTTCTCTCCACAACTATTATTATGATGCCTTTGATCTATAATATCCATGTACCAGATCTCCACAACTTTCAACTTTTTCAGAGTTCATTTGTAGTGCTTTTCATTTTTCAGGGTCATATAGCTCAAAAAATCAGTAAATTGATGAAAAATAACAAATGAAGTCAGAAAGGGTTGAAAATTGATGACGTCGCTTTGAATGGTGCATTTTGAACACACAAAAAGTCTGGAGTTCAAATAAATTCAAAAAATTAAATCCCTTTGTAACAGATGAGCTTTCGTCTGAAACCCTAATACTTCGGAAGAGATTGTCCATTTTGTACACGAAGTGCATCTAGTTTTTTCCGTAACCCTCTCAAATTTTTAGAACATGCTATGTGGGTGAAATGAAGATACCATGCCTATTTTCAACCTCTTCAGAGTTTATCTGAAGCGCTTTTCAATTCCAGGGTCATTTAGCTCAAAGTATGAACTAATATAAAAATGATCTGGAAAACTTTTATGAAACTCAAATAGCAAAAATAATAAACTAAAAAATGAACTAGAAAACTTTAATGAAACTCTAATAGAAAAAAGAATGAACTAGAAAACTTTAATGAAACTCTAATAGCAAAAGGAATCAACTAAAAAGTTTTATAAACCTCTAGTATTATTGAAACATAAATTATATAAAATTTATGCAACTAAAATTATCAAAGTATTTTCTGTTCAAAACATTATAAGCAAAAAGGAAATAAAATAAATAAGTAGAAACAAAATAAAATAAATATGTAGAAATAAAATAAAATAAACTTTAATAAAATAGATAAGTAGAAACAATAAAATAAAATAAATAAGTAGAAACAAAATAAAATAAAATAAACATTAATAAAATAAATAAGTAGAAACAAAATAAACTTTAATAAAGAAAACTAAATAAACTTTAAATAAAATAAAATAAAAATAACAACAGTAAGTATTTTGTTGTATGTAGAAACAAAATAAAATAAATAAAGCAACAAAGAAAACAAAAAAGTGCCACCTACTGGGCCAGCACGGCCGGAACACGACTAGAAACCCAAGCATGGGCCAGGATTCAGGCCCGCTACATGCCTAGTAGGCCCACAGGCACAAGTGATAGATTAGGCCTGAAAGCCTACATTTGAGAGGAGCTCAAGAGGGTGGACTAAACTCTCGAGCTCTCTCAGCTAGCGAGGTGGGACTAAACTTTTGACGCGGGGCTGCACAAGGCCTTTGGTCCCGGTTGGTAGCACCAACTGGGACTAAAGGGGTGCATTGGTACCGGTTCGTGGCACCAACCGATACTAATTCCCCCCTTTAGTCCCGGTTGGTGCCACCAACCAGGACTAAAGGCCTCTACTTCCCGCCCTTTGGGCTGCTGAGAAGAGGCCTTTGGCCCCGGTTGGTGGCACCAACCGGTACTAAAGGGGGTCTTTGGTCCCGGTTGGTGCAATGAACCGGGACCAATGCTTCAGGTATATAAGTAGCACTTAGGAAAATTTCATGAATTCATCACCAGTTGCCCCCCCCCCGCCCGACGACGCCGAGCTCATCGACGTCGCCAGGCTGCCCCGATCGACGTCGTCCACTACCCAGACGCCGTCCGCGCGCCCCCGTCGCTGCGCCCTGCCCCATCGCCGCCCCGACATCGTCGCCGTGCGCCACCCAGCGCCGTCGCCGTGACCTCCCTGCGCCGCCCCGACGCCATCACCGCCCCATGCCACCGCTGCCCGGACGCCGCCGCGCCACCCCCACGGTCCGTCGGCCTTCCGATGTTTTTTTCATATATGTGATGATGTTGATATGATGTTTTTTTCATATCATTCATATGATGTTTTTTGTGTATATGATGTTTTTTCATATATGTATTAAATTTTTTATTTAGGTTGTTAATTAGTATATATCGATTTTAGGTTAGTGCATTTTAGGTTAGTGTAGAGGAAAAAGTAAAATAAGGAAAAGGAAGAAAAGAGGAAGAAGGAAGAAGAAGAAGAAGAAGAAGAAAAAGAAGGAGTAGAAAAAGGAAAATAAGAAGAGGAAGAAGGAGAAGAAGAAAGGAGAAGAAGAGGAGAGGAGAAAAAATAAGAAGAAGAAAAAATAAGAAAAAAAAGAGGAGAAGAAGAAAGATATAGAGGAGAAGAAAAAATACAAAAAAATATTCTATTTTTTCTTCTTCTCCTCTATTCCTTTCTTCGTCTCCTATTTTTTTCTTCTTTTTTTCTTCGATCTTCTCTTCTATTCCTTTCTTCTTCTCCTCTTTTTTCTTCTTCGATCTTTTTTCCTCTTCTTACATGAGGGTGGGGGGTCAATATACCCCCTCCCCGATAACTTTGACATTAGGGGGGTCGCCGTGGGTTCAAGGGGCGAGGGTCGGGAACTATAGGGTAGAGGTTCGAGGGTCGGTGAGGGTTCAAGGGGAGGCGAGGGTTCGAGGGTCACCGAGTGTTCGAGGGGCGAGGGTCAAGAACTAGGGTAGAGGTTCGAGGGTCACCGAGGGTTCGAGGGGCAAGGGTCAGGAACTAGGGTAGAGGTTCGAGGGTCACCGAGGGTTCGAGGGTCGCCGAGGGGTTGAAAGGTTGCCTAGTGTCAAAGTATTGAAGAAATCCATGGCTTCATCATTAGCTGGAAGTAACCGGGGCATGATGGTACAAAGTTGTGCAAAATTGTTTTGGAACGGAGTTCCAGATAGAATAATTCGCCTTTTTGTACGAATCTCAGCAAAGGCCTTCCAAATAGCGATATTCGGAAGGCTCTTTCTAAACTTTGTACGAAAAAGTGAATTATCCTATCTGGGACTCCGTTCCAGAACAACTTTGCAGAACTTCATACCATCATGCGCCTGTTACTTTCGCCTAATGATGAAGACATGGTTTTGTTGAATCCTTTGACACTAGACAAACGTGACATGAGGGGGTCAAGGGTCAGGGACTAGGGTAGAGGTTCGAGGGTCGCCGAGGGGTCGAGAGGTTGCCTAGTGTCAAAGTATTGAAGAAATCCATGGCTTCATCATTAGCCGGAAGTAACCGGGGCATGATGGTATGAAGTTGTGCAAAGTTGTTTTGGAATGGAGTTCCGGATAGAATAATTCGCCTTTTTGTACGAATTTTAGCAAAGGCTTTCCAAATAGCGATATTCGGAAGGCTCTTGCTGAACTTTGTATGAAAAAGCGAATTATCCTATATGCGACTCCGTTCGAGAACATCTTTGCAGAACTTCATACCATCATGCACCTGTTACTTTCGCCTAATGATGAAGACATGGCTGTGTTGAATCCTTTGACACTAGACAAACGTGACATGAGGGGGTCGAGGGTCGGGGGTCGTCCAGGGGTCGGGGGTCCAGATTTATCAAGAATGCCCCCATTATGGATGTGCACAAGTTTATCCAAACCCTATAAGCGCTGCCGAGGCCACCCAAATTTACCAAGTTAAAAGAGCGTTCTCGTCGAGGCCACCCCGAACCCTAGAAGCGTTGCTGAGGCCACCGCAAACCCTAGAGAAGCGTCAAGGCCACTAATATGATTCCTTGTTGTGATTACTAGCTAGGTCTATGTTTGCCACTAATATATCCATCTGTCATGTTTGTATAATAATTTCCATGTTGTAATATTTGCAGAAACTATGGAGCACGGCCTAGACGAGGCCACAGAAGTGGTGTTGGGCGACATAACCGCAGCCGGAGGTGATGTCATGTCGTATCTCAATGATACCGATGGTCTGGAAGGAGAGGGTGAAGCAAGCTACGGTTATCGAACAATGCAGGAGGAAGGACATGATTATGATGGCTCCGGTGACCGAATGCCGGTGCAAGGAGACCGTGATGACGGCTCTAGTGACCGAACAGAGTCCGGCCAGGTATATATATTAATTAAGCCCATGCTGACTAGCTAATTGATGCATTCATTGTTTTGGTATGTACACATATTAACTCTTGTCTTTCTTCTTTTTTCTAGCCCTCCGGATCGAGCACAACTCGGGTACAGAAACGAGGCCCAAAGAAGAAGTTGCGCCCGGATGAAAGGTTCACGATCACAGCAATCGCGCGCGATGGCCAAACGATTTAACCCATCCGTACCAAGGAAGCATTTGTTGCTCAGTGTGGGGTTCTTGTTAGGGACAAGATCCCAATCAGCATCTAGCAATGGTGTAAGCCTAAGAAGGAAGACCCTAAGGTGTCTTATGTCAACGATATGCAGAAACATGATCTTTGGACCGTTGAAGGCAAATTTCACCCTACCGCCAGAGGAGGATCTGGAGAAGCTAGTTAAAGAGACATTGATCAAGTTTCATGCTCTTAAGAAGATGGCAGATCTATTTAGGAGGTGGAAGAATGAGCTAAAAACAACATTCGTCGACAAAGAAGAGACGCCAGAATTCACCGGCTGGTGTGAGAAGATCAGAGATCACTGGGACGCATTTGTGGCCCACAAGACATCGGACAAGAGTAAGAAGATGTTAGCAGAAAACAAGATAAATGCTGCGAAGAAGGATCATCACCATCGCATTGGGTCAGGTGGCTACCTCAAAGCCCGGTCGTTGTGGGCCAAGGCTGAGAATGACATGCATGATAAAGGGGTCGAACCAGAGACATTGCACTGGCCAGACCGTTGCCGGACTTGATTCTTCGAGGTTGGCGAAATCTTGGACCCTGTAACAGGGGAAGTGCGTTTGGACGAACAAGCAAATGCGAATACCCGTCACGAAGCTTCAGGAGTATATCGCCGCAGCGCAGCAAGGGACGTTCGTTCCAGACAGAGAGAGAGAACGACGAGCTCACAATGGCCCTTGGGAATCCTGAGCACCCTGGATGGACACGAGGAATGCCAGGCTCCATTCCGTGGAAGGCTGGGTTTCCAAACGCAGGCAGTTACAAATGCCAGGAGAGGAGGAAGAAAGTGGAGCAAACCGAACTGCAGAAGCTGCACGCAAGGGTGCAAGCGCTAGAGGAACGAGAAGCAGTTCACAGCAAGCGACCTGGCGAAGCTACCCCGCCATCTCAGCGGAGAAGTAGCATGGCTTCCACCAAGTTGATTCAGCTAGAGCCTATCTTCTCCTGCTAGCTACCCCGTGGATGCTATCACGGAGTCTCAACATTGCCACCTTATGACGGAATGGCAGAACTTCAAAGTCAAGGCGGCTGTCGGCTCTGTTCGACCTCCTGAACCCGGCGCAACTTTTCACTACCATCCAATTCCAGAAGGATATGCTAGGGTGACGGTGGATGAAATATCAGAGGGATTTGAGGACCTCGAGCTTGACCACCCTACCGGTGAAGGGGAGACTTGGCTGGGTTCTGCTCTGAAGACTCCATGCCTATGGTGGAAGGAGCTCATCAACTTTCCGAACTGTACGCCTCCGCCTCCTCCTCCTCCTCCTCCTCCGGCGAGTCAGGGCACTCCGCCTCCTCCTCCGGTGAGTGATCAGGGCACTCTGCCTCCTTCTCCGGCGCATGGCGGCACTCTGCCTTCTTCTCCGCCTGCACCGGCACGCCCGAGCAGCCAGCCTCCTCCTTCTCCGCCTCGTCGACAAGGGCGGAAGAGACCCGCCGCCGCTCCGGCTGCTCCGGCGCGTCATACTCGTTCTCCTCCGCCTCGTAAGCAAGCAAAGAAGACAGCCACGGCCGCTTCGTCTGCTCTGGCATCTAGCAGTACAGCCAGAGCCGGGAGGCAATTCAGATTCAGTCCATCTCTAAAGCCTCTAGAGAAGTTACCATACGAGAGGTCCGTGGAGGAAAACAAGAAGATCGTGGAAGCCGAAGTGAGGGAATTCTTTGAAGCGGTGAAAGCAAAGAAACATCCACCTCTGGAGGAGAAGATAGATCCGGTGAAAGCAAAGCACACACTCGATGCCCTGAAGAAACCACCACCGTGTCCGTCAAAAACCAACTATGAGCGCATTATTGGAAAGTCATTTATCGAAGCGGAGTGGTCGAGAAGTGTCGTGGGTTTGTCACGGCAGATGTCCTTGTGAAAGGACTTAGTCGTGGATCCATCGCAACGGGTTAGCTTAAAGGGATTAAACCGGACAAGGGGACACGAGAGTTTATACTAGTTCGGCCCCTTCGATGAAGGTAATAGCCTATGTCTAGTTGTGATTGGTATTGCTAGGGGTTCGAAGGCCAAGGAGCGAATCCGCTTTGTCTGGCTCTCGAGTTGTTGTCTATCCTTGAACCGCCACCGGGTCACCTCTCTATATACTCAGGAGGACCCTGGCCGGTCTACAGAGTCCCGAGGCTGGCTCATACAAGTGTCCACCTCGGTCTCCTCTTTCCTATCTTACAATGCAAGTTTATACAATCATGGCGGTTTACTACCATGGGCCCTAAATCGCCTGCGGGCTCTGGGCCTCTAAGCCTCATCCGTAAAGCTCCATCTTCTGGGTTTCCTTGGGCTTCAGTATAGGTGAAGGTGAACTGGCCCCTCCTGGGCAGTTTACCCTTAGTGGTTATATCCTCAACATTAGGCACCAGATTGCTTTGAACCTGTTCATGTCAATCTTCAATCCTTAGAAAAACTACCTGAATTTCTGACAATTCTCATAAACCGCCATATTGTCTTCTCCCTGTAACTTTAGTGAACCACCATGATGTCATCTTCTGTCACTTCAATAAATTATTGTGACGTCATCCCTGTATAAAAAGATTTATGAAGATTCCCTTCTCTTTAATTAATTCCCGAAGATCGAGGCGACAGCTGCATCCTCTTTTGCCGCTTCCGACTCCTCGATTTTCGCGCCTGCTGTTTTATCCCACTTCCCTTATAAATAAGACCGGGGCGCCTTCCATTTCCCCCCTTTCCTATTCGCATCGTCTTCCTCCTCGCGACCCGAAGACCTCAAGCATCGCCTCCGCCGCCGTCGTCGATCTTCCAGTCTGCACCAACTAGGCCGCTGCATCACCCTGTTCGTACCAGATCTCTTGAGATACTCTGCCGCTGCGTGTCCCTGGTAAATACTCCTTTCCTTTACTTGTTAGATCTACATTAGGGTTTCGAAATTTCTTCGGTGTTTGTCAGTGTTCATCAGTACTTTTTCTGCTTTTCCTTTAGCATCTTACTGAATCTAGCTAGGCCTGATAGTTTCCCCTTGCGGCTGGATCTGTAACTTTACTCTACCGTACTACAGCATCTTACTGTTCCTGTATAGATCCTTATCTGAACCTTCTCTGTTCTGTTTAACACCATTGTAGGGCTCAGAAAAATTTGTTTTTTGAACAACGGTAGATCCAAAATTATATCACCATCTTGTGAAACTTGTTTCCACAACACCTAGCAGATTTTCAGATTGGGTTCTGCCTCCCAAGGGCGGTTTAACCTTTAGTAATTGATAATCCGTCATATGTCATTAGCCCTCTCTTAAACCGCCATCTAGACTTGAATAGCAATGCCTGGTTCACTTCATATGTACACCTTGAATTGCCGGTTTAACATTGACAAACACACATGAACCGTCAACCGTAAACCGTCCATTTTCCTTTTACAGACTTTGTAAGATGACGAAGCAATTTGCTGCTTGCAACTGGGTTCCATCTCGGATCACAGAAACGCAAATCAATGGATATGTCACCACAGGCGCTTTAGCTTCAAAAAATGTCCTCCATTGGCGAGTTACTGGCCCTGAGTGCCCTCCTGAGCCTCAAGATGGAGAAGTGATTGTGTTCATGCAACATTTAGCTCGAGGTTTCAGTCCTCCCGCATCAAAAAAATTCCGGGATGTTCTTGCCAGCTTCCAACTCCATCCTCAAGATATTGGACCAAATTATGTGTCCAACATATGCGATTTCCAAGTATTCTGCGAGGTTTACCTGCAAGAAGAACCAACTGTCGATCTCTTTCAAGATCTCTTCCACTTAAACCGCCGGATTGAATTTTCTGATGGACCCAATACTAAACTTGGTGGTGTGTCGATCCAAAAGAGGAAAGAGGTTGAATTTCCTCATGCCAAACTTCACAGCCATCCAAAAGACTGGAACCAAACTTGGTTCTACTGTCGGAATACTGCCCCTGCTGAAGAGAATCCTTTGCCGGGCTACCGTCTGCACCGGCTCAGCAATAGCCACCCTTTACCTCAGAGATTGTCTGCCAAAGATTGACAAGCCTATGCACCTCAACTCGCCAAACTCCGGGCTTTCCTTGCCAATGGTTTAACTGGTGTTGATCTCGTCCGCTGTTGAATTTCATGGTGCATTCTACCTTTAAGTCGCCGCCCCGGATTGATGTTTGAATATACCGGCAATACCAATGATCCACAACGGTTTAATGAAATAGAGCTGACTTATGATGAAGTCACTGAAGGTGTAAATAAAATACATGACGAACCGCTCGCCGTATGTACTCAAACTGGTCTTTGCCCTTTTTATGCCTCCAACAAACCGCCAGCGGTAAAAACTTTAACCTTGTACTTTTCCTGATCCTTCTTCGCTTTAACACTGCTATAATAACCCTTTGTGCAATCTCGCAGGCCAGTAGCTTCTTCTGGAAAAGGAAATCTCAAGACAAAGTGGCTAAGGCTCCTCGTGTTAAGACCAAGGTCATCAAGAGAGCTGCCAAAAAGAAAACTGCTGAGTCTTCGGAACTGCCAGAGGATGTCGGTGTCTCGGCTGAAGAGGTAAAATTTGACTCCCTTGACTTCTATTTCATATATTTTACTGATAATGATTACTCCCAGGATGATGCGGAGGCCAGCCATGCAGATCATGTTGAGGTAATTTGTCTTTCTGACTCAGAACTTGTGCCGGTTCAACGATTTCGCCGTGCAGTTCGAAAAGTGAAATGCTCTCACCCTCTTGTTCATTTGGATAAAAAACTTTCTTTGAAGACACAGCAAACCGAAGGGCGTCGCACAACCCGGCACAGTGGTCAACAGGTCACTTCTTCCGGTTTACCTCATACACCAAACCGGAAACGTCGTCTAGAGGTTGCTTGTTCTCCTGAAAAACTTTGTTCTTTGAACGGTTTCTTCCGATGCCCTCTCAATCCATCTGATTCAAATTACCAGGTGTCTTCTAATTCGTCTGGCGGTTCATCAACCACTCAGCTGCCTCCACTGAAAACCGTCCCTGGGTAAGCATGCAGCCCTCCATTCTCCTTCATAATTCGGTTAATCTATATCTATCTATCTATCTATCTATCTATCTATACCTCTATACCTATACTAATCACGGACTCCCTAGAAAATCCCACGTTAATCAGTAATTATGAGTCGTTAATCTGGTGGGACCGAGTTATTACGGTCTAGATTAACTCATCTAATTCTCGGTTGAACTTTCGTGAAAAAAGAATCGATTGAAGGCCCACGATCGTTTATCGGTTGTAAAAAACTAAAAATAGAATCCACATGTGTCACGATCCTAGACTAATCCACCGATCCTTTCTCTAACTAGGCCAATCTCAATCTCCATCTACTCCTGTACTACTGCTGCCTTCTTCCGTAACAAGGAAGAAAAAGTAAGGAAAGTCAAAAAAAGGAAGGAAAAAATCTATCCAATCGTCCTCTAATTAAAAGGATCTCTATATAGAAATATTAGATCGATGAAGACCTGCTCCCCGTAGATTCCTCCATCACGTACGCATGACTTCCTCATGTCAACAATTGCAGCAGCCGCTTCCTCATCCTTCCTTGCGCATCACCTCCATCTTGCCCTCAGATTGATTCCATGGTAACCATTATTTGCCTCACTTCCCTATCCACCTCAATCGCTGCTTCTCTGTAGTGGATGCTACCACTGCTTGATGATCAAATCTGAGCGCCATCTTTTCCTCTTGCATAATCTCCCGGTGTCTGCGATCTGGCAGGCCACGCCCTAGCTACGCTGCCCATCACCTCCATCTTTTCCTGTCACCATCGCAGACGGAGGGAACTGTGGAGCCATGCATCTGCTCTCCGTTCGACAACACCGCCTCACAGACTGCAAGCCTGCCGCACGTCCTGCCTCGAGCGACATGCATGGCTAGCGGCGGAGCGCCAATGGTAGACATCGCCCAGTGGACGAGCTCAAGCAGGAGGTTGTTCGCCGAAGCCTACAGGGGCGTTTTTTGTTGTGGGAGCCGGGAACATCAGGGTTGACCTGAAGCTGTCTGGTGCTTATTCACGTGGACTACAACTAACAGAAACTATTCCTTCCAGCACAACACATACTTATGCAAAGTGTGGCCCTTTCCTTTTCAATTATCATCTGTTTGAGGTAATGTTAACATCAAAAGAAGATAAGTTCCTATGGCGTTGTTAATTCTCTTTGCCACATTTTAGAGATTTATACCTGAAAAGGGATAAAATGATATATCAAATTGTACAGTATATCCTTGGAGATAATGTTGAATTAATCAATGCCCTCAATCAAAATACTATGCAGTTTACATGCACACTGAAACAGCTGATGGCCCGTAGAAATTTTTCTATTAGATCGCAGGCCACGCCCTAGCTACGCTGCCCATCACCTCCATCTTTTCCTCTCACCATCGCGGACGGAGGGAACTGTGGAGCCGTGCATCTGCTCTCCGTTCGACAACACCGCCTCGCAGACTTCAAGCCTGCCGCACGTCCTGCCTCGAGCGACATGCATGGCTAGCGGCGGAGCGCCAATGGCAGACATCGCCCAGTGGAGGAGCTCAAGCAGGAGGTTGTTCGCCGAAGCCTACAGGGGCGTTTTTTGTTGTGGGAGCCAGGAACATCAGGGTTGACCTGAAGCTGTCTGGTGCTTATTCACGTGGACTACAACTAACAGAAACTATTCCTTCCAGCACAACACATACTTATGCAAAGTGTGGCCCTTTCCTTTTCAATTATCATCTGTTTGAGGTAATGTTAACATCAAAATAAGATAAGTTCCTATGGCGTTGTTAATTCTCTTTGCCACATTTTAGAGATTTATACCTGAAAAGGGATAAAATGATATATCAAATTGTACAGTATATCCTTGGAGATAATGTTGAATTAATCAATGCCCTCAATCAAAATACTATGCAGTTTACATGCACACTGAAACAGCTGATGGCCCGTAGAAATTTTTCTATTAGATCGCAGGCCACGCCCCAGCTACGCTGCCCATCACCTCCATCTTTTCCTCTCACCATCGCGGACAGAGGGAACTGTGGAGCCGTGCATCTGCTCTCCGTTCGACAACACCGCCTCGCAGACTTCAAGCCTGCTGCACGTCCTGCCTCGAGCGACATGCATGGCTAGCGGCGGAGCGCCAATGGCAGACATCGCCCAGTGGAGGAGCTCAAGCAGGAGGTTGTTCGCCGAAGCCTACAGGGGCGTTTTTTGTTGTGGGAGCCGGGAACATCAGGGTTGACCTGAAGCTGTCTGGTGCTTAGTCACGTGGACTACAACTAACAGAAACTATTCCTTCCAGCACAACACATACTTATGCAAAGTGTGGCCCTTTCCTTTTCAATTATCATCTGTTTGAGGTAATGTTAACATCAAAAGAAGATAAGTTCATATGGCGTTGTTAATTCTCTTTGCCACATTTTAGAGATTTATACCTGAAAAGGGATAAAATGATATATCAAATTGTACAGTATATCCTTGGAGATAATGTTGAATTAATCAATGCCCTCAATCAAAATACTATGCAGTTTACATGCACACTGAAACAGCTGATGGCCCGTAGAAATTTTTCTATTAGATCGCAGGCCACGCCCTAGCTACGCTGCCCATCACCTCCATCTTTTCCTCTCACCATCGCGGACGGAGGGAACTGTGGAGCCGTGCATCTGCTCTCCGTTCGACAACACCGCCTCGCAGACTTCAAGCCTGCCGCACGTCCTGCCTCGAGCGACATGCATGGCTAGCGGCGGAGCGCCAATGGCAGACATCGCCCAGTGGAGGAGCTCAAGCAGGAGGTTGTTCGCCGAAGCCTACAGGGCCGTTTTTTGTTGTGGGAGCCAGGAACATCAGGGTTGACCTGAAGCTGTCTGGTGCTTATTCACGTGGACTACAACTAACAGAAACTATTCCTTCCAGCACAACACATACTTATGCAAAGTGTGGCCCTTTCCTTTTCAATTATCATCTGTTTGAGGTAATGTTAACATCAAAAGAAGATAAGTTCCTATGGCGTTGTTAATTCTCTTTGCCACATTTTAGAGATTTATACCTGAAAAGGGATAAAATGATATATCAAATTGTACAGTATATCCTTGGAGATAATGTTGAATTAATCAATGCCCTCAATCAAAATACTATGCAGTTTACATGCACACTGAAACAGCTGATGGCCCGTAGAAATTTTTCTATTAGATCGCAGGCCACACCCTAGCTACGCTGCCCATCACCTCCATCTTTTCCTCTCACCATCGTGGACGGAGGGAACTATGGAGCCGTGCATCTGCTCTCCATTCGACAACACCGCCTCGCAGACTTCAAGCCTGCCGCAGGTCCTGCCTCGAGCGACATGCATGGCTAGCGGCGGAGCGCCAATGGCAGACATCGCCCAGTGGAGGAGCTCAAGCAGGAGGTTGTTCGCCGAAGCCTACAGGGGCGTTTTTTGTTGTGGGAGCCAGGAACATCAGGGTTGACCTGAAGCTGTCTGGTGCTTATTCACGTGGACTACAACTAACAGAAACTATTCCTTCCAGCACAACACATACTTATGCAAAGTGTGGCCCTTTCCTTTTCAATTATCATCTGTTTGAGGTAATGTTAACATCAAAAGAAGATAAGTTCCTATGGCGTTGTTAATTCTCTTTGCCACATTTTAGAGATTTATACCTGAAAAGGGATAAAATGATATATCAAATTGTACAGTATATCCTGGGAGATAATGTTGAATTAATCAATGCCCTCAATCAAAATACTATGCAGTTTACATGCACTGAAACAGCTGATGGCCCGTAGAAATTTTTCTATTAGATCGCAGGCCACGCCCTAGCTACGCTGCCCATCACCTCCATCTTTTCCTCTCACCATCGCCGACGGAGGGAACTGTGGAGCCGTGCATCTGCTCTCCGTTCGACAACACCGCCTCGCAGACTTCAAGCCTGCTGCACGTCCTGCCTCGAGCGACATGCATGGCTAGCGGCGGAGCGCCAATGGCAGACATCGCCCAGTGGAGGAGCTCAAGCAGGAGGTTGTTCGCCGAAGCCTACAGGAGCGTTTTTTGTTGTGGGAGCCGGGAACATCAGGGTTGACCTGAAGCTGTCTGGCGCTTAGTCACGTGGACTACAACTAACAGAAACTATTCCTTGCAGCACAACACATACTTATGCAAAGTGTGGCCCTTTCCTTTTCAATTATCATCTGTTTGAGGTAATGTTAACATCAAAAGAAGATAAGTTCCTATGGCGTTGTTAATTCTCTTTGCCACATTTTAGAGATTTATACCTGAAAAGGGATAAAATGATATATCAAATTGTACAGCATATCCTTGGAGATAATGTTGAATTAATCAATGCCCTCAATCAAAATACTATGCAGTTTACATGCACACTGAAACAGCTGATGGCCCGTAGAAATTTTTCTATTAGATCGCAGGCCACACCCTAGCTACGCTGCCCATCACCTCCATCTCTTCCTCTCACCATCGCGGACGGAGGGAACTGTGGAGCCGTGCATCTGCTCTCCGTTCGACAACACCGCCTCGCAGACTTCAAGCCTGCCGCACGTCCTGCCTCGAGCGACATGCATGGCTAGCGGCGGAGCGCCAATGGCAGACATCGCCCAGTGGAGGAGCTCAAGCAGGAGGTTGTTCGCCGAAGCCTACAGGAGCGTTTTTTGTTGTGGGAGCCAGGAACATCAGGGTTGACCTGAAGCTGTCTGGTGCTTATTCACGTGGACTACAACTAACAGAAACTATTCCTTCCAGCACAACACATACTTATGCAAAGTGTGGCCCTTTCCTTTTCAATTATCATCTGTTTGAGGTAATGTTAACATCAAAAGAAGATAAGTTCCTATGGCGTTGTTAATTCTCTTTGCCACATTTTAGAGATTTATACCTGAAAAGGGATAAAATGATATATCAAATTGTACAGTATATCCTTGGAGATAATGTTGAATTAATCAATGCCCTCAATCAAAATACTATGCAGTTTACATGCACACTGAAACAGCTGATGGCCCGTAGAAATTTTTCTATTAGATCGCAGGCCACGCCCTAGCTACGCTGTCCATCACCTCCATCTTTTCCTCTCACCATCGCGGCCGGAGGGAACTGTGGAGCCGTGCATCTGCTCTCCGTTCGACAACACCGCCTCGCAGACTTCAAGCCTGCCGCACGTCCTGCCTCGAGCGACATGCATGGCTAGCGGCGGAGCACCAAAGGTAGACATCGCCTAGTGGAGGAGCTCAAGCAGGAGGTTGTTCGCCAAAGCCTACAGGGGCGTTTTTTGTTGTGGTAGCCGGGAACATCAGGGTTGACCTGAAGCTGTCTGGTGCTTATTCACGTGGACTACAACTAACAGAAACTATTCCTTCCAGCACAACAGATACTTATGCAAAGTGTGGCCCTTTCCTTTTCAATTATCATCTGTTTGAGGTAATGTTAACAGCAAAAGAAGATAAGTTCCTATGGCATTGTTAATTCTCTTTGCCACACATTTTAGAGATTTATACCTGAAAAGGGATAAAATGATATATCAAATCGTACAATATATCCTTGGAGGTAATGTTGAATTAATCAATGCCCTCAATCAAAATACTATGCAGTTTACATGCACACTGAAACAGCTGATGGCCCGTAGAGATTTTTCTATTAGATGCTATATATTTGCAAATTCGTTTTGCCATATATATGATACTTATATAACTAACACCGGGAGTCTGCATTGGTGGACAGCAAAAACATATTATTGTTTCATGCAATTTCTTATCAATATTAGCATACACTGCCCAGAATAAATACGTGGAGAAAATCAAACGGGTGAAGAGCTACAGATTGATATTAGTGATGAGTGTATGGGGAAAAGATAAACTGCAAAACGTGGTGTCAAGACGCCTTGAGTGAGAACTGATCCACATGACCTTGGAATTTAGCTTATGTTGACACATACATGTAGAATATTTCGAAAACAGTACTTTGCTTGACTTGCATATTCAGATGTAATGTATATTATGCAACACCACCTGTATGGATTTTTGTTAATAATTAATTTCTTACGTATGAATATGTTATTATATATGTGACCCAACCAGGCACAACGAAGTTGTCTCAACTTTTATCTTGGATACTTTTACTGGTGGATACGCCTATGAAGCTTTATATATATATTTCCCATACAAGTGTTTGCTAAACCAGTCAAGATATCACTTGGATTTGATGTTTCCTCTGTAATGTGTAACCTTCTTGCCGTTACCATTGCATCAATGCAGAAATAAATGTTGATTACTTGATAACTTTCAGTATATTCACGGTGAATGGAAGCAATAGGAATTTGAGTGGAACTGACGAAATATCACTTCAAAATCGCTTTGCAGGTGAAATTTATTTTTCCCATATAGCTTTATTTTTAACATCAAATACTTTTTGCTCCATAGTACATCTATCCACACAAATGATATTCTGAGATTCAGCATTATTTCTTCAGGCTTGACCACGAAAGTTAATATCAAGTACCATGATGCAGTCATACTGTTTTATCCGCCATACTTTGATTTCTATGAAAACTATTTTTTGATCCCAACATGTGGTAGTGAAGTCGTTGTGATTTGGGCTTAGTTATTAGAGCCTTGAAACATTGGCTGCTGATAGATTTGTCTTTCTAGAAGCTAGTCTATGTGTATAGTCTTACAAGCAACAACCACCGAGTTCCCGCAAAAAAAACTACCACCGAGCCATGATTGAGTTTGTGGATGGTAATCTATCTGTACAGTCTTAGAAGCAACAACCATAGTAATGATAATTCTATTCCCAATACAGAACTAATTAACTTTGCTGCTTCTGAATATTTAGCTTTTGAAATGACTTTGATAATCACTACCGGAACAGGGCTCTAAGCCGACAGCCAAATGTATGCCGACGGCCACCGTCGGCCTAATCCGAGCTATGCCGACAGCTAGATCCTGGCCGTCGGCGTACAACGGCCGTCGGGCTATCCCCGCCTACGCCGACAACAGCCGTCGGCACAGGACAGCCGTCGGCTTATCCCGGACTACGCCTACAGCTGCCGTCGGCATATATAAGCCATCGGCATAGATGCGGGCCCGCCGACAACCCTCATCACGGCCGGCTAACGACGTTAAATCTATGCCGACGGCCGTGACGGGTGGCCGTCGGCATAGATTCGGGTGACACGTCACCGATCCAGAGCGCACCGACCAGGACCTATGCCGACGGCAGCCGTCGGCATAGCCGACACGTCATCGATCCGTGGCGCTGTCCATCTGCCCTGGCCGCAGCTATGCCGTGCCGTCGGCATAGTTTTTTTTCTTTTTTTCTTTTTTTCCATATAGTATTATTGTTATTATTATTAAGCATACAGTATGTGTTAATAACCATACATATAGATTGTGTTAATAAGCATACATATAGTATGTGTTAATAAGCATATAGTATGTTAATAAGCATATAGTATGTGTTAATAAGCATACATATAGTTTTTTTGTTTTTCTTCACTGTTTTCTTTATTATTAATATTTAACTAACTTACATACAGTATGTGTTAATAAGCATACATACATTATTTTTCGGTTCTGTACAGAGCGGTGTGACCCCCCTCACGAACGGTGCCGCCGCCAGCCGACAACTAGAATGGGGAACAGCCGCATCGGGTCTATACGAAGGGGACTTTGCTCCAAGTGTTCATATATATCGGATTACCTACCACAATCGGATGGTGTTATGCCATGTCCGAAGAGGCGGCACGCATCTCCGGGGTGTGGCCCCATCACGGACGGCGCCGCCGCTGGCACCTGGAGGGGGGGGAACGGACGCGTCGGGTCTACATGGAGTGGATGTATCTGTGGGTTTGGCCCGGATGTTGCTCCCGGGTGTCCCTATGGGCGGACCTGACACAACCGGGTGGAGAGGTCCACTGGTCAAAGCCCGTCCGTGCAAAGTCAAAGAGCTAGATCCCGTGGTCAAACGCTACAGGGTTAGCCGGGACGGGGGCCCTGGGGGGGTAGCAATGCCACCAGAGCGTCGTACTGGGCCCTCATACATGCGGGGTGGTGTTGTGGCATGTCCGAAGAGGCGGCACGCGTCTCCGGGGTGTGGCCCCCGTCACGGACAGCGCCGACGCCGGCACCTGGAGGGGGAAACGGATGCGTCAGGTCTACACGGAGAGGATCTTGCTGTGGGTCTGGCCCGGATCTTGCTCCCCGGTGTCCCTCTGGGCCGACCTGACACAACCGGGTGGAGAGGTCTACTGGTCAAAGCCCGTCCGTGGGAAGTCAAAGGGCTAGATCTCGTGGTCAACCGCTCCAGGGTTAGGCGGGACGGGGGCCCTGGGGGGTAGCAATGCCACCGGAGCGTCTTACCGCGCCTCATACATGTGGGGTGGTGTTGTGGCATGTCCGAAGAGGCGGCACGCATCTCCGGTGCGTGGCCCCCCTCATGGACGGCGCAGCCGCCGGCACCTGGAGGGGGGAAACTACCGCGTCGGGTCTACACGGAGTGGATGTAGCTGTGGGTTTGGCCCGGATGTTGCTCCCCGGTGTCCCTCTGGGCCAACTCGACACAACCGGGTGGAGAGGTCCACTGGTCAAAGCCCGTCCGTGCAAAGTTAAAGGGCTAGATCCCGTGGTCAAACGCTACAGGGTTAGCCGGGACGGGGGCCCTGAGGGGGTAGCAATGCCACCGGATAGTCGTACCGGGCCCTCATACATGCGGGGTGGTGTTGTGGCATGTCCGAAGAGGCGGCACGCGTCTCCGGGGTGTGGCCCCCGTCACGGACGGCGCCGACGCCGGCACCTGGAGGGGTAAACGGACGCGTCGGGTCTACACGGAGAGGATCTTGCTGTGTGTCTGGCCCGGATGTTGCTCCCCGGTGTCCCTCTGGGCCGACCTGACACAACCGGGTGGAGAGGTCTACTGGTCAAAGCCCGTCCGTGGGAAGTCAAAGGGCTAGATCTCGTGGTCAACCGCTCCAGGGTTAGGCGGGACGGGGGCCCTGGGGGGTAGCAATGCCACCGGAGCGTCGTACCGCGCCTCATACATGTGGGGTGGTGTTGTGGCATGTCCGAAGAGGCGGCACGCGTCTCCGGTGCGTGGCCCCCCTCATGGACGGCGCAGCCGCCGGCACCTGGAGGGGGGAAACTACCGCGTCGGGTCTACACGGAGTGGATGTAGCTGTGGGTTTGGCCCGGATGTTGCTCCCCGGTGTCCCTCTGGGCCAACTCGACACAACCAGGTGGAGAGGTCCACTGGTCAAAGCCCGTCCGTGCAAAGTCAAATGGCTAGATCCCGTGGTCAAACGCTACAGGGTTAGCCGGGACGGGGGCCCTGAGGGGGTAGCAATGCCACCGGAGCGTCGTACCGGGCCCTCATACATGCGGGATGGTATTGTGGCATGTCCGAAGAGGCGACACGCATCTCCGGGGTGTGCCCCCCGACACGGACGGCGCCGCCGCCGGCACCTGGAGGGGGGAAACGGACGCGTCGGGTCTACACGGAGTGGATGTAGCTATGGGTTTGGCCCGGATGTTGCTCCCGGGTGTCCCTCTGTCGATGACCCCTCCCCCTTCACTCACCTGACAAACTAAGCTACCCCCGCCCCCACCCCCACCCTCACCGTCGACGACCCCCTCCCCCTTCAATCACCTGACGAACTAAGCTCCAGATCGAGCACGCGATCGAGGGCGGCCATGGCGCTCCCATACCCGCGACCAGGCCACGGCCTTGGCGGACGAAGCTGCTCGAATTCGGCACCTCCCCTCCCCTCCCCTCTGTGTGGTTCCGGGAGAGGAGAGGGCTGAGCGGTTTAAAAAAAATAAAAAAATCTATATGAAATAATAATACATAAAAAAGGAAAATTATAACTATAAAAAAATTTAGAAATCTATATAAAATAAAAAAACTATAAGAAAACATTAAAAAATTTATATAAAATAAAAAAGGAAAATAAATAAAAAAATAAAAAAGTATGCCTACGGCTAAGCCGTCGGCATAGGTGCCACGTGGCCTCCTCATGTATGCCGACGGCTTAGCCGTCGGCATAGGCTGCCTTATCCACCCGTGGGGCGAACCCCCTCCACTCATTCTCTCTTTCCCCCCGAGCTGCGTCGCCGCCGCACCCCCGACCTGCGCCGCCGCCGACGCATTCTGCGCCCCGCCCACTCCACCCCGGCTGCCCCCTCGCCGCTGCCGCACTCCACCCCGCCCACTCCACCCCGCCCCCTCGCTGCACACCCCACCCCTGCCGCCGCCCTCCCCCGCCTCCACACCCGCGTCGCCGCTCCCGCATCCACACCTGTCGTCGCCCCGCACTTCTCCCGACCCCGCCGCTGCCCCGGCCTCCCACCGACCGCGCGCCGGCCGCGGCTCCTGCCGGTCGTGTGCCCGGTGCTCCCGTCCCCGGCCGGCCCTGCCCTCCACCGCCGCCCCTGCCTCACCATCCGCGGCCGCCCCTGCCTCACCGTCTGCGGCCGCCCCTGCCTCACCGTCCCCGGCCGCCCCGGTGAGCTTTTTTTTCCTCATTTTTTTGCAATTTTTACTACTTGTTATATATGTGATAGATGCATGTTCTATGGATGAATGGATGGATTGATGTATATTGGTTAGTTATAGCTTTGGTCAAGTTGGTGATGTTGTCAAATAGCTATGTGAGATGCGCTATAAAAATTTTGAAGAACAAAATTGGTATATCTGAGATGTTGTCAAATAGCTATAGTTTCATTTTGTGATGTTGTCAAAATAGGTATATCTGAGATGTTGTCAAAATTGGTATATGTGAGATGATGTTGTCAAATAGCTATATCTGATGAGTAGTTATTTTATCATGATGATCTTGCTAAAAAAATTGAAGAACAAAATTTGACACTTGATGAAAATTAGGATTATAAGTATCATGATGATCTAAAACCTTGACTAGATGTCATCAACAATATGATTTTTTTTCATAGTTTGAAGTGTCAATGCTTTATGTGATGTGATGCCCTCAGCTTTATGTGATGTGATGCCCTCAAATTTTTGACTCGGTAAAATTTACAGGCTTTGTGGTATTTCATCTCACTGGAGCCTTCGTCGTCTGGGTTTGGTCCGTGATCCTGCCGCTGCTAGACTACTTCCTCTACAGCGGAGGGTGAGCTACGAATCCACCTTCAACTCCTAGCCTCTTTTAACTAGATTGAATTTTCACATCAAGTCGCGTAACCTAGGTCTCCCGTCCGAGAGGGTCTCCTATCCTCTTTATCTTTTTCTATATTGTATTCTCAGTTTATTTTTAGCATTGCTCACTTAGAAATAACCTAAATTATGTAGGCCTATAAGGAGTTTGTCGAGCATAGGAATCTCGAGGTGCGGGAGTACTTGAAACGAGTGAAGGCAAACGATGATTACAACCGTCAGATGATGACGGTTAGTTTTGCCCTCTTAAAACCAACCTAAATTTTTGCACTTTCATTCCTTCTGATCTTCTACTTTGCTTGTTTAACTAACATTCAGGCTATGTTGGCGTCTTGGACTAACCGCACGGATCCACCACAAATGGGACCCCCACCACCACCTGCGGGAGAACCCCCACACGTGCCCACGTTCGATGAATGGGTGGCACTAGGCAGTGATGGTTCGGTTAGTACATTTGCCTAACTACTAGCAAACTAGTTCTCGTTCATGAAACACTATCATATCATATTTACCGTTAGAATCTTTTCTGAAACATGTAGGGGACCGGTGGCTCGACTCCTGCTCCGTCGACCCCAGTCACTCGGATCTGGCAGAGTGGTGGTGGTCGCGATGACGGTTTTGGCGGAGGTGGTGCTTTTGACGGAGGTGGTGCTTTCGGCGGGGGTGCTCTTGCTTGATGATTCCGTGCATGTGGCCATCGTGCCATGCCTTTCATATTCCTACTTTTATCATGTTTCATGTCTTGCACTACTTTTATGTTCATGAACTTCCATCGGTGATGATCTTTAGATAATGTGATGAACTTGAGTATGTTTAGATGATGATGGTGAACTTGAGTATGTTTAGATGATGATGGTGAACTTGAGTATGTTTAGATGAACTTGAGTATGTTCACATGATGAATTGTCATATTTCTGCATAATTTCATATTGTTCTGTTTTGAAATGCTGTCAAATGAATTGGAAAAGAGAAAACAGGGAAAATAAAAAAAACAAAAAAAACTATGCCTACGGCAAAGCCGTCGGCATATATACACCCAGGAGTTACCAGGGCTTGCCACGTGGCAAACTATGCCGACGGCTTTGCCGTAGGCATAGCCCTGTTGCCAGGAGAAACCAGGAGCTGCCACGTGGCAGACATATGCCTACGGCAAAGCCGTCGGCATAGGCATAGCCCTGCCGCCAGGAGAAGCCGGGGGACGACATGTGGCGCAGGTATGCCGACGGCTTGGCCATCGGCATAGATTTTCCATCTATGCCGACGGCCAAGCCGTCGGCATACCTGCGCCACGTGTCGTCTCCTGAATCACGCTGTTGACGGCGCCGTCCGTTGCCGTCAGACGGAAAACAACGCCGACAGCTAAACTATGTCGACGGCTATCCCACGGCCGTCGGCATATGCACCTATGCCGACGGCTATACTACGCCGACGGTCTGACACATCTACGCTGACGTGATCTACGCCGACGGGGCTATGCCGACGGCGGCCGTAGGCATAGATCTATGCCGACGGCAAAGGACCTGTGCCGACGGCCCTAGGCCGTAGGCATAGCCCGCGAGTCCGGTAGTGAATGGAATATGTAAGACTATATGCCTGTAGATTTACTCTTTCACTCTTAATTTGTATTTGTAATAGAGGGGTGCTCTTTGGAGGAACATGTTTTGTAACGCCCTCGATGCGGCTATATCTCCCACGTGTCAAAGCAAGACTTAAAGGCATAACCGCATTGAAAGCAATGTCGCAAGTGAGGTAATCTTCACACAACCCATGTAATTCATAAGGGAAAGAGATACATAGTTGGCTTACAATCGCCACTTCACACAATTACAAGAATAAAGCATTACATCAACCAAATACAATCAAGGTCCGACTACGGAACCAAAATAAAAGAAGAACCCCAAATGCGACAAGGTCCCCGATCGTCCCGACTGGGCTCCACTACTGATCAACTAGAACGAAACAACACAAAGGACAAGATCTTCATCGAGCTCCTCCTGAGCTGGGTTGCGTCATCTGTACGGACTCATCGGCACCTGCAAGCTGGTTTTGGAAGTATCTATGAGTCACGGGGACTCAGCAATCTCACACCCTCGCGACCAAGACTATTTAAGCTTATAGGTAAGGCGAAGGTATGAGGTGGAGCTGCAGCAAGCGACTAGCATATATGGTGGCTAACATATTCGCAAAAGAGAGCGAGAAGAGAAGGCAAAGCACGAATGAAGAACTATGATCAAGAAGTGATCCTAGAACAACCTACGTCAAACATAACTCCAACACCGTGTTCACTTCCCGGACACCGCCGGAAAGAGACCATCACGGTAACACACGCGGTTGATGTATTTTAATTAAGGTCAACTTCAGGTTTTCTACAACCGGACGTTAACAAATTCCCATCTGCCAATAACCGCGGGCACGGCTTTTGAAAGTTCAAATCCGTGCAGGGGTGTCCCAACTTAGCCCATCACAAGCTCTCACGGTCAACGAAGGATATTCCTTCTAGCGGGAAGGCCCGATCAGACTCGGAATCCCGGTTACAAGACATTTCGACAATGGTAAAACAAATCCAGCAACACCGCCCGAATGTGCCGACAAATCCCGATAGGAGCTGCACATATCTCGTTCTCAGGGCACACTCAGATGAGACTAGCTACGAGTAAAACCAACCCTCAAGTTTCCCTGAGGTGGCCCCGCAGGCAGCTTAGTTCGGACTAACACTCAGAGGAGCACTGGCCCCGGGGGGTTAAAATAAAGATGACCCTCGAGAGAGCGACTCCCAAGGGAAAAGTAGGTGGTGGTGAGGCAAATGGTAAAACCAAGGTTGGGCATTGCTGGAGGAGTTTTATTCAAGGCGAACTGTCAAGGGGTTCCCATTATAGCCCAACCGCGTAAGGAACGCAAAATCCGGGAACATAACACCGATATGATGGAAACTAGGGCGGCAAGAGTGGAACAAAACACCAGGCATAAGGCCGAGCCTTCCACCCTTTACCAAGTATATAGATGCATTAATTAAATAAGAGATATTGTGATATCCCAACAAGTAAACAGGTTCCAACAAGGAACAACATCTCCATGTTCCGACAAGGAACAAACTTCAATCTTCACCTGCAACTAACAACGCTATAAGAGGGGCTGAGCAAAGCGGTAACATAGCCAAACAACGGTTTGCTAGGACAAGGTGGGTTAGAGGCTTGGTTCAACCATATGGGAGGCATGATAAGCAAGTGGTAGGTATCGCAGCATAGGCATAGCAAAAGAGCGAGCAACTACGCAAGCAAAGATAGAAGTGATTTCGAGGGTATGGTCATCTTGCCTGAAATCCCGCAAGGAAGAAGAACGAGTCCATGAAGAAGATAAACGGACGTAGTCGAACGGATCCTCACACACACGACGTTATTGGAACCAACCCGAAGAAGCAACACCGGAAAGAAAGCAAACAATATAGTAAACAACCACGACATGAACATGGCATGATGCACAATCGAGTCTGATGCATGTCTGGTTTAATGAGGCATGGCATGGCAAAATGCACAAACAATCCTACAAATTAAGTGGAGCTCATTATGCAACGGAGTTGCATATTGAAGAAAACACCACATGACTTATTTAGTTCTCTCTCGTTTATGTACCCAGCAATATTAAATGTTGATTAACATGGCAAGAGGGTGAAGCAAAGTAAAACTACCTATCTAGTCAAGTTTAAATGAGGCCGGAAGCAACGAACAACAATTCCGGTAATCCTCATATGCATATATTAGGTTTGGTACTGTTCTGCCCTAAACATAATTTTAGAGTTATTAAACATGCAAAGATGAGTGCACCATGGTAAACTAGGCATTTTTCTACCCCATTTACATATAAAGTTTATTAAAATCCGAGTTACCGACATATAGTTATGAAATAAATCATTTTAGCATGGCATTAGGTAAATTATGAACAAACATCATTTTAAACATTTTAAACATAGATGAAAGTTGCACAATATGAATCTACACAAAATTCTAAGCAACTTTCATATATAAATCATTTTAATATGGTGCACGGTTATTAAGTTATTATATGCATGAACATGGAGGGTTTTTCTATAAAACTACAGTCTCCGGAATACTTAGGAAATTGGCAGAACAGAAAAAAAAAACAGGTTATGGGCCGAAACTGAAGGGCGCAGCATAGCAGAATAGCACACAGCGAGGAACAGGAGGGCGCTGCTCACCATGGGCTTGGCCCGTTGGTGAAGAGGCCGGGCAGGCTGACTTGGCGCTGGCTGGGCCCAGATGCGCGAGGTGGGGAGGCTACGGGCGCGTCGCCCTCTGTTTGAAAGAAAACAGAGGAGCAGCGGTGTTGGTGCTCGCGACGCTGGCTCGCGCGGGACTCCGCCCAAGCGGAGAGGCAGGGGACGGACACGGGAAAGCGAGGGAGGTCCGGATCCTCCAGATCCGGTGGCACTTGGCTTGTGGAGGCCGGCAGCGAGCTACAAGGCCATGGAAGCTGCTGTTGTCTGAAGGAAAAAGACAGAGAAATTCAGAGGGGAAACAAGGAAAGAAGAGGGCCGCAGGGAGATGGTAGGGGAGCGACGGCCTGAGGAGAACCTACGGTTCGGCAGCGAGGAGGCCAGGAAAAGAGCGGGTCCGGCGGGGCAGATCTTGCCGGAGAAGAGGTCGCGGACGGCGGAGCTAGTACCTGAAGAAAAAAATGGTGGCGCGGCAGTTTCAGAGAGGAAGAGACTTGGGAGAAGAAAAGGGAAACGGGGAGACAGAAGGAAGAGGAGGCATGGGGCAGCCCGGACCTGCTACTGGTACGGTAGCTCGCCGACGAGGGCTGGGGGCGCGACGGTGTTGGTCAAAGGCAGAGGCACCAATGGAGCTGCGGCTTCCTCCTGATCGGAGAGAGAAAAACAGAACGATGAGCGAAGGAAAAGAAAACAGGGGAGAAGGAAGGAAAAGAGGGCGGTGCGGGAACGACGGCGTGACCTGGGCATCTTGTCGTCTCGCACGAACGGGAAGACGGAGACCGGTCAGCTCGGGAGCATCTGCAGGTGCTCGGGACGGAGGTGGGTCTCGGGGAGGGGCGAGGCAACAAGGAGACAGGCCCTCAGGTGCTTGCGGAAGAGGGCGTGGAAGATGGAGCTCGGCTCAGGAAGGGCACGGGAGGAGCTTGCGCCGACGAGCGTCCCGGTGACTGGATGGATTTGTGGGTGGCTGCGAGCTGGTTGGGTGGATCAGGCAGGGGAGATCCCGATGAGGATTTGGTGGAGAGGCGGCGCTGCGATGGGATAAACCTCCTAGAAATTAGGGTTGGGTTGATTTGGTAGGTGGTGGGCTTATATATAGTAAGAAGGTCCAAAAGAGGCTAGATCGGACCCTCCGATTTAAATCGGGCAGTCGAGAAAAATAGGCTAGGGAGTCCAAATAGGAAAACGGAGATGTTTTGTAGATGTTTGGGGATGATCCGGACACAACGGTGGCGACAGACCGAGTCAGGTCCGGGACAGCTTTTTGGACACGCGCGCGAGGAGGGCCACGGGCTGACGAGAGGGGTTAGGTAGGACCTGAGGTTAGGTAGTGGACTATGGAGGGCGGGTTGGTCTGAGAGAAGAGGGGAGAGATGCAGCCCGGCAGGGTTTTCGGAGACCGAAAACGTCCTACGGAAAGACCGATTATAATGTCGCTATAGTTTAACGGTTGGGCTATCAAACGATCTCCGAATGCGATGAAACTTGGCAGGCGACCTACTAACAACATAACAACACCACACGCCAACTTTCATCCCATTCCGAGAACATTTTCCGGCCACTTCTAAAATAATATTCGGGCGTGACGCGGGCGCGTGCAAGTGTGGTTGAACTCAGAACGGACAACGGACGAAACTGGGGGAACCCGGACGGATGCAGGTTTTGAAAACATGATGATGCAATGCACATGATGACATGATAAGATGCAACACGCAAGCAAATGACAAGCCAACAACAGCAAATAAGCAGAGGACACCTGGCACATCGGTCTCGAAGCGTTACATGTTTCCTCAGATTTTGTGCTTTATTAGGACGTATAGAAGATTAAACTTACTGGAGTAGTATATTATATACACACTATTTGTTAATACATCCATGTGAGATAAAAAATAAATAAAATTTGGTGTGATATTTATATTCTTCGATATAATATAATTAACGTTTAATAATGTGTTTCTGCTCAAACTTTTCTATCGCAAATCAGACTACTTTTATTCGAAGGAACTCCTCATTTGTTTCCAATTTTCGATTGCACTATAGAATACAAAACACATCAATTTGATTGGTGGTAAAAAATTGCAAGAGCATCAGCTTAACTATACCTAATATATGAAATGTTGCTCTATGTCTCTCATGTCACCTGAATGGACCTTATTACTCTTATAAATATAACAATAGACAGGAAAGTGTCATGTAGACTATAATGAATGATATAGCTTCTGAAATTTACAACTGGGGGTAAAATCAAACATATATTCTTTTATATCTCATCAGATTCAACTTCAAACGTCATGTTTTATTTCTTCAACACATATCTCATTGTGTTTTTTTAAATGGTATTATATTCAAAGTTGCTGCTTAATAAAATGCAGTCTTCAAAATTGCAAGATGGAGAAGATTCATTTTTATTTTCCCAAAACTGTGGTTCGAGCATTTGCACTTGAATATACTATATCTCCTTGACTATCAATTTCAGGTTGATAAATATACAAGATCACAAACATAGTGAAGAGAAGTAGTCCCGCCACAAGGAAGCGGTAATTAATCTTATCATTCAGATCCTTGAACCATGCGTGCAAAGATCTAAGTCTTTGCTAACATTCCAAATTGTACTAGAATGCTCTCTGTTCCCGAATACCAACACATTTCATGAATCCTGCATATTTGAAAGGACGAGAGGAGAAATTTTGGCAAAGTAGAGTCGACAAAGTGAGGTGTATGTCTGCTTTTCCTTTTTATTTTTTGAAAAGATTAATAGACCATGATTTATATCCCACAACTCGCATGCTTATAGAAATGGTATGTATTTTAATTCATCCTAATCGTGTATCTGTCCATGAAAAACAAATAAAGAAAATCGCATTATGTTAATTGAATGGAGAGATCACATGCACAATCTGGTGCTTTTAAAGACTCGACTGAAACAAAATTTGAATCCATAAATGAAATCTGATCCTGAACTAAATGAAAGTATTTCACCTGCAAAAAATAACTAAAATTATTTATGTCCGTTTGTCGTATGGAATGCCATGGAAAATTATGTGCAAGAATTTACATAAGAATTGTCTAACCAGTATTTTTTTTTGGAAAAATGGCAGAGTTAAATTTTATCAATGAATCCCCACAAAAAATAAATGAACTTAAACCACTATATCCTTTGGCACACATGGATAACTATTATATTTATTGGTGATAATAATTTCAAAATGAATATACATAGGTGATAGTTAATTGGTAACACTTCTACTCTTTATGTGTTAATAATTGACATTAAACTAGCCCGTGCACCGCACGGGTTGGCGACTAGTCATGCTAATCCTTGTTTTAATATTAGTGCCAAAGCTCGTCTGAGTAAGAAGGCTAAGACCAGTGCCCCTACCGGCGAAGTTGAACCGGAGGAAACTCCTGAAAATCCCGATAAAAATCTTGATAATATCATGGATGATTCTGTCCCGCCGGAGCCAGCTACCAACGCTGATCCGCCGGAAGCTAATCCGGCCGCACATGAGGATACCTCAAGTCCACATGCTACACCTGCAAGTCCGGTTGTTGATCCACTGAGCTCAACTGCTAATCCGCCAAGCCCTGCTACCACTCCTAACCCAGCCAAAGATGATGACGTTATTGTTACTGGCACTGCTTATACCGCTCCGGGCAATCCAGTTATCTTGGCAAAACATACCGCCAAGGATGAGTTTACTTCTATGGGCAAGGGGAAGATGGAAGCTGACTTGTCAAAATATGCTAATCTTTCTGCCCAGGATCTTCATTCCGGATTCTTGAACCGGCTTTATACAAGCCGAGATAATGAAGCTGATTTGGTAAATCTGATGAAGGAACGCTATGAGGTGAACATTTTCATCCTTATCTTTGTATTTTCACTGCCTTGTATCTTGTAGCCCCTAAGGGCCGGTTTAGCTTGGAAAGACAAACCGGGACTTTTAACCTTCCATACTGCACATTGTTGACTTTTAAGTTCTTGAACAAATATACATTAGCCCCCAAGTGCCAGGATTGAAACTTGTATTAATCCTCGGGACTTTGAACAAGCAGTAGGAAAGAAGCAATCCGCATTAGCCCCCAAGTGCCAAGTGTAGAACCAGTTGTAGCTTGGGACTTTTGTTAAAATATTGATATGCTCCTCTGATTGTGGCAGGCTGATAAAAACCATCAACGCATGCAAATTGCTGATCTTCAAGAGAGTATCAAAGCCTATCAAGAAGAATCTTCTAAGGCCAAAGATGAGCTTCGAGCCGCTTTAACTTCCACGGAACAACTTAAGGAAGAATTCAAGACTGAACGTGCCAATTGGGACACTGAGAAGGATACATTGCTGAAACGGGCTGAAAACGCCGAGTCCGCTCTTAAACTGGTGGCAGAAGAGCTTTCTGGGTTGAAGCGTCAAGTGAACGCCATGACCTCCGCAGTATTTGGTAAGTACTCCTAGCAAGGCATCTGAAATATCCATCTTGTAAGGTGCCGGTTGAAATATGAAATTCTTAAACCGATGCAGGTAGCCGCATTACTCATCTGGGCTCAGATGTACGGATGAAACAGAAAGCAGCATATACTCTGCTTGAACAACTATACACCGGTGCCCAACGGGTTATCCGTGCAGCATCCTACGACAATCCAGCCCCAACACTGATCAAGGACACTCTGGCAAGGCTATCCATGGCACTAGCACAGATAGAAGAGGTAAAGCAATCCGCTGCCAGGGCTGGCGCTTTGTTGGCACTCACCCGAGCCAAAGCGTGGATAGCCGACTTGGATCTGGTTAACCTCGCCAAAGGCTTTCCAAGCACACAAGAAAACGGGGCAGATTTTGATGATGAAGCCCTTACAAAAGTTACAAGGGAAATGCGTCCTCTGGCGAGTCAGCTGGAAGAAGATGCTAAGTTGACTGTTCACCGGTCTTATTATGATGCCCACAACAAATGGGTTAATACTGTCATGCCGGAAGCGCAAAATCTTATTCCGCCAATCCATAAGCACACTTATGCCCCTGACATTGATCCATCGGAACTTATCAGTGAAGAAGCTATCTTTCAGGCCTTAACCCGGATTGACTGGACCACCACAAACTTCCAGCCGCTAGGTGGGGAGGAGGAGGCTGATCCGACGCCAAATGACCCATCAACTTCACATCAACATGGTAATGAGGCTTGATCCAGCAATCAGAGTGATGCTCCATAAACTTTGTTCTGTTGGAAACACCATACTTTGGGCCTTCAAGTGCCTTGTAATAGGCTAGTGAAAATACTTTAATCCGTTGCCATCGTGCACTGGGACACACTTTGCGTTGATCCGTCATGATAATTTCAGTACTGGCTTATGTATTTTCACAATATTATGCAAACCCTGTGTCTGCATAAGAAAAATCTGTCCGGGCGCTTTACCACCGGACGGGTCAAAATACCCAACACAACTTGGTAAGCAACTATGGTTGCAGCAATAATAAATCATACCTATGATACGAAACATTGTTGTTGGTTTACCAATTGTGATTTTAAGAAGGGTGAAAACCCAACTTCCACCATGCCATGCTGGTATATATGATATAGAACCGGGTTGTGATGAACACCGGACGATTTCTGGAGACAAGGTGTCAAAGCCATACCGGTTTGAAGGATGCTGGGTTACCTTTAATTGTATGCTTTAACAGAAGATCCGTAAGCCATGCCGGGTTAAGAAACACCGGTTTAACATAAACCTTACGAAAAAACAATAACTTGGCAAGAAGCAAACAAAAAACCATGGTCAAGGCTTTTCAAGGGCTGCCAGGCCCAAATCGAGGCTTTTCATGGGCTGCCAGGCCACTGAGTTAAACCATTTTGACAAAGCCTTTTAAGATGGCCCTCCAACTAACCAATCATCGTTTTAACTTTGACAAGTTCAGGGTCTCAATGAGAGTAACTGTCAAACGTTCGACGGGTCGTGCCAGGATTACCTGGATAGGAGTGGCTTACTTGATGAAGGCAGGTTAACCCGGGGTTTTAGGTGAATACACCAGGCTTCCAAGCCGTGGGTCGATACCCGGCTACAAGGGTCCTTTCAAACTCTTTGGTATTTGACACAAAGAGCCCCCAAGTAACTTTGTGAGCTGTGCTCAATGGGTGCCTATGTTTGAGTCGTGCTTTGAGCAATCAAACTCTCTTTGGCCCCTTGGGTGTGAAGCTCCCAAGCTAGGTGGTGGCATGGTAGCCGGGTTAACAGGTAGTACTTCGCTTTATTAGCTGAAGCCCCCAAGTTAACAAATATTTGAAGAAAAACGGCGGAGACCCTGCTTAATAGCAAGGATGCCGGTTTATTATATTGATCATAATATATACATTATTGAAATATGTACATAAGAAAAGCCTGTGGCTTCAAGTGTAATAAGGCCGTAGGAGAGCTATGTTCCATGGCCGTCGGGTCTCCTCCTCAGAGCTACGTGAGTCTTTTCGAATGTTAATGAGGTAGTATGATCCGTTGTGCAGATTTTTTCTGACCACAAAGGGCCCTTCCCAAGGTGGGGATAACTTGTGCATATCAGTCTGGTCTTGAATGAGCTGAAGTACCAAATCGCCTTCTTGAAAGGTTCTTGTCTTAACCCGGCGGCTGTGATAACGCCGCGGGTCTTGTTGATAAACCGCCGACCGAGCCAAAGCCATGTCTCGTTTCTCATCTAATAGGTCCAGCGCCTCTTGGCATGCTTGCTCGTTGTCCGCTTCAACATAATTCGCAACCCGGGGCGAGTCGTGACGAATATCACTTGGGAGGACAGCCTCAGCCCCGTAAACCATGAAAAAAGGTGTATAACCCGTAGATCGGTTTGGGGTGGTATTTTGTGACGCCCGGATAATTAAGCTACAGTAATTCCCTGCTAATGATGCCACGTCATCATGGTTACTATTGTCGATCTCTCGATGGTTCGAAACCGATTCAAATTCAAAATCAAGCAAATAATAAAACTTTTAAAATATTGAAACTAAAATGTTCGGGTTGTGCCAAATAATGTGTAGGTAATTATCGTGAAGAAACCAAACTTCTATAAATTATTCCAATGCACTAAAATAATTAAAACAGCAGCTAAACCTATTATAAGTGCCCTTTTGAAATTTATAAAAATGCGAACTAAATATTTTAAAGATACCAAAATATATTATGGAAGTGGGCTAATTTACAACCTCCATTTAGGTACTGGTCTTATAAATTTACAAAACTGAAAACTATTAAAAACTATAATAGAAAACAGAAAAGTAAAATAAAATAAAAACAGAAAAGAATATATAAAAAAAAAGAACCCCCCACTAGGCCTCGGCCCAGTTGGCCATCGGGCCAACCAGGCCGGCCCAACTGGCACCTACAACACCCCCTGGGGCGACCGAACCCTAGCCCGGCCACCCCACTCCCCCGCACAATCCCCACCTCTCCCCTCGTCTCCCTCACCCGCCGCCACCCCATGACGCCCACTCCCCTCCTCGTTCCCCACTCCCCTCCACGTTCTGGATCGGGGACGAAACCCTCACTCCCCTCGCTCCTCGCCCCCCCTCTGCCCGATCTGGACCGGGCACGGCGCCCCGTCCCCATCTCCCTGTCGCGTCGACGCTGCCCCACCGACTTCACCTGCGTCGCCACGCCCCGCCCCGCGTCGGACGCCGCCCTCCACTCCGAAACCGGACCGAACCACGACCTCGCCCTCGTCACCGAACCTCGTCGCCTGGAGCTTGATGCGCCGCCGCCTGGACCTCGCCGGCCTCCCCGCCCGGACCGCACGCCTTCCTCGTCCTCCTCCCCGTCGGACCACCTCGAGCCTCGGCGCCCGATCCCCTGCTCCGAACGTGAGCACCTTCTCTTCCACCTCTCTCTCTCCCGTAGCCGGATCGGCCATTCTCGCGCTCTCCCGCTCGCACCCGGCCCTCCACCTTGCCGCTCCTTACTGCTGCTGCTTGCGGCCTTGTCCAGGGCGCGCCCTGTGCGGCCCTGCCCACTGCCGCATAGCCCCGCGCTCGCCGAAGCTCCGCCTGCTGCTTTCCTTCGCCGCAGCCACCACGCTCGCCGGCCACGCCGCTCACCGTGCCCCCCCCCTTGGTGCTGTTGCTCGAGCAGTGGCCGCGGCCACAGCCGCCGCCGGCACCGGACCCCGGTAGCTCGCGGCTGCGCCATTCGGGCAGCGCCCTACGCCCGGCGCCCGGCGTGCCTCGCCACCGCGCCTGAGGTGTGAGGTCGGGCGCCCACACGCCCCTTGCCCGTTAACCGCCCGCCCCGTTAAGCCCCAAGGGCCAATGACAAAGGGGGCCCAACCCACAGAACGTTTTAAAAGAAAATGAAAAATAAAATAAAAATGCATTAATAAAATTACTAATTAATTAAATTAATTAATTAGTGAATTAATTAAGTTAATTAATCCTGATTAATTAATCTAATTAACCAGTTAGCTTAATTAAATAGTAATTAGTTTAACTAAGACCTAATTAACCTAAACAGTGGATGACAGGTGGGTCCCACTTGACCCACATGTCAGTTTGACCCAGTCAACTCTGTTGATTGCTGACGTCAGCATGACATCATGCTGATGTCATTAATTTATTTTTGAATTAATTTAAATAATTAATTAAATACCAGAAATTAATAAAATCTTTAGAAAATCATATCTTTTAATCCGTAACTCGGATTAAAATATTTTCAACATGAAAGTTGCTCAGAACGACGAGACGAACCCGGATACGCAGCCCGTTCGTCCGCCACACACCCCTAACATATCAAACTCGCAACTTTCCCCCTCTGGCTCATCTGCCCGAAAACACGAAATACCGGGGATACTTTCCCGGATGTTTCCCCCCTTCGCCGGTATCACCTATCCCTGTGTTAGATCACCTCTAGAACCGCGTTTGTCATGTTATGCTTTGATGGCTCTGTTATTTATTGCGTTCCCCCTCCGTTACTTTTTCCGGTAGACTCCGAGACCGCTGCCCGTACCCCTGTGATCGACTACGGAATTGACGACCCCTCTCTCTTGCCAGAGCAACCAGGCAAGCCCCCCCTTTGATCACCAGATATCGCCTACTCTTCTCTATACTGCTTGCATTAGAGTAGTGTAGCATGTTACTGCTTTCCGTTATTCCTATCCTGATGCATAGCCTGTCCTTGCTACTATTTTGATACCTTTACCTGCAATCCTACTTGCATAGTATAGGATGCTAGTTTATCATCAGTGGCCCTACATCCTTGTCCGTCTGCCATGCTATATTATCGGGCCGTGATCACTCAGGAGGTGATCACAGGTATATACTATATACTTTATACAGGATACATGTGGTGGCTAAAGACGGGTCGGCTTGAGGAGCACCTGCGAGTGGATCTTTGAGGCGGAGCGACAGGGCAGGTTCCGACCACCTAGGAGAGAGGTGGGCCTGGCCCTGGTCGACGTTCGCGGATACTTAACACGCTTAACGAGATCTGCATATTTGATCTGAGTCCGGCCATTTGGTCTATACGCACTAACCATCTACGCGGCAGTAGTTATGGGTATCCCGGCGTCGTGGTATCAGCCGAAGCCTTCGTGACATCAGCGACTGAGTGGCGCGCGCCGGATTGGACTAGAACGCCACTAGGCTAGGTCTGCTTTCGGCCGCGTACGCAACGTGCAGGTGTGCTAAGGGCGATGGGCCCAGACCCCTGTGCGCATAGGTTTAGACCGGCGTGCTGACCTCTCTGTTGTGCCTAGGTGGGGCTGCGACGTGTTGATCTTCCGAGGCCGGGCATGACCCAGGAAAGTGTGTCCGGCCACATGGGATCGAGCGTGTTGGGGAATGTGGGGCACCCCTGCAGGGAAGTTAATCTATTCGAATAGCCGTGATCTTCGATAACAGGACGACTTGGAGTTGTACCTTGACCTTATGACAACTAGAACCGGATACTTAATAAAACACACCCTTCCAAGTGCCAGATACAACCGGTGATCGCTCTCTCACAGGGCGACGAGGGGAGGATCATCGGTTAGGGTTATGCTATGCGACGCTACTTGGAGGACTTCAGTCTACTCTCTTCTACATGCTGCAAGACGGAGGCTGCCAGAAGCGTAGTCTTCGAAAGGACTAGCTATCCCCCTCTTATTCCGGCATTCTGCAGTTCAGTCCATATATGATAGCCTTATTCCAGTTGATACCAATCCATACATATGTAGTGTAGCTCCTTGCTTGCGAGTACTTTGGATGAGTACTCACGGTTGCTTTCTCCCTCTTTTCCCCTATCCCTTCTACCTGGTTGTCGCAACCAGATGTTGGAGCCCAGGATCCAGACGCCACCGTGGATGACGACTCCTACTACACCGGAGGTGCCTACTACTATGTACTGCCCGCTGACGACGACCAGGAGTAGTTTAGGAGGATCCCAGGCAGGAGGCCTGCGCCTCTTTCGATCTGTATCCCAGTTTGTGCTAGCCTTCTTAAGGCAAACTTGTTTAACTTATGTCTGTACTCAGATATTGTTGCTTCCGCTGATTCGTCTATGATCGAGCTCTTGTATTCGAGCCTTCGAGGCCCCTGGCTTGTAATATGATGCTTGTATGACTTATTTTATTTGTAGAGTTGTGTTGTGATATCTTCCCGTGAGTCCCTGATCTTGATCGTACATGTTTGCGTGTATGATTAGGGTACAATTAAATCGGGGGCATCACAAGTTGGTATCAGAGCCGACTGCCTGTAGGAATTCCCCTTCCACACTCCTTGGCCGAAGTCGAGTCTAGACATTGCAAAAACTTTTACTAACTTGGTTGTGTGCCTTACGGGCCCACGTCGCCATTGGGTGGTATTAGGATCTTTTACTCCTCGATCTTTACTCCGGGATTCTGAACTCTCTTCTATTCGGGTTAAACGATTTTTACTAAAATCTAACTTTAGGTTCTCGAAAATGCTTTCTCCCGGAGATCCCCTTCGGTCCAGATGATCGCCGGCTGCACCAGAAGATTTCAGAGATACTCTCCGATATTCTTTCGAGACCTTGTGCCCGTTGCTTTTGCAATTCCCTTCCACTGAAATATCCGTATGGATAAATACTTACAGCTGTCGTGCTTACTTTTATTCCCAGTCGATCTTGTTATTACAAGATACCCCGAGAATATTTTGTACCTACTGCCTTGCAGTTCTTTGCCACCTGAATACCCCTAAGAATAATTTCTCGCACTTTCCGAGTATCCGCTCATCCCCAGTTGTTCAGGTGTTTCACAAAAGTCTTCGAAATACTATTCAATCCTCCAAAAATCCTTAGTAGCTTATTGCTCTGCAATACTTGTCTGCTTGCGTGATGGATGCTTTCCATATGTCTGGCAATATTCGTTAGTATCCTTAGGCATCGTCATTTTGATCCCTTTGATTCAACATGAGTGCGAATGCACGCAATCAACAGTTGATCCTTTTAAATTATTTTTCCGGCTCAGACGTCATTTTGAACATGAGCTGGTTCTCAACAAATCCAATTGCCGTCGATTGTACCCCTAAGGCTATTCAACTTATCCATCCCTAATCAGAACATTGCTTCTGATCCCTTGATTTGAAAATCATAATTCCACTGGACTTGAGCTCTGGATTAGTAAGTTGTTTCCATAATCCAATGCATTTGCATTCTTTCTTCTTTTGGTAGAATACCGATACTCACATCAGCTCCATTGTGGATCGTCAGATCCATTGTTTGATTTCATCCGACATCGTCCTTAATGTTCTATAACCTTGTGAGCCTTTCCACAGGTATATAATGCCTTTGGTAAATTGTATCCTCTGCTTTCTCAAGCATGCTCTACTATAGAGCTGGTGTTATTTATTCTTGAAATTTGTGGTATATACTCCTAAGATGCCCTGATGGGTTGAACCTATGCCTTCTCTAAACTGTGTGAACTCGAAATTTTTCACGAGTCATACACTTCTGGTATTTTGCCAAATAAAATTTCAACACTACAACTTCTTCGAAAGTGAGTAGTGAATGATAGGTTATGCATTGAAGAAGTGGGAAGTCGACCTTGAGCCTTTGTGTTCATGCCCATGGACATGATGTAGTTCTTATCATTAAAGCTTTTCTTAAATTAATTATTCCCTTGGTATAAGTTCATCTTATCTCTGGGATCTGGCCTTTGCAAGCGTGGTTCCGACCATATTCTCCTTTAAATACCATTTCTCAGACAAGTTAGAGCACTTGTCTTTTGTTGATCGATACATCTCCGCAACCTCTACTTTGATCTGTCGCCGAGTATTACCTCCTGGTATCTCGGAGATGTCTTGCCATTGCACCACAGCTTACTAACGTTGTTGAAGTAATGTCTTTCCTTGTCGTAATCACTCTATGGGTTCTGGGTTGTTATCAACCGAGGGCACCGACTAGTGAAATTATTCCGCACTACAAATCAAATACCCCTACTATTTTTACAAGGAAATTCTAAACTCAAGCTGGTCATTCCTAGACTATCGGCTGCATCCTGGTCTTGCTACCTTTGACTGTGCTACCTTGTCATTCTCTGGTGCACGTATTCTTAAGTGTGTGAGCACGACTTACGTCAAGCTTTCAACATCTTGTTGCTTGTCTTGGAATGCAACTTTGGTTCCGAGCTTGCCTCTTATATATTGATCCTATAACTTGCCACTTTGTCATTTCCTTGCTTGTTGCCGTTGTTATTTGATTGCATCCTCTTGAAACCTCCCGGCAAATGGGTCGGATCACCTTCAACACTTTGACTTCTTCCAGAATATCAAATAAATTCATGTTGAGGAATACCATCAGTGCCCCTCGCTGATTTGAGTTGTCATCGACAACATTCTTGCCTTCCCTCCAACACAAACTTGTTCGTGTTTTGAGTTATACTTGGAGATCCTTGCTATCCAACATTTGTTCTTCTTTACCTTGGAGTATTACCATCTTTTATATCAAGGATGTCGTGCTTAGCACACCCGGCCGGAGGCCCTATGGTTATAGATTCCTTTTCAGCAAGGTTATCCATTCTTCCATGAGGAAATTGTAAGACTTATTCTACGGGTTATTCCTGATGGATCCTTTGTGTTTCCAAAGTCTGACCTTTGCCTGAATACCATGTCAAAGCTATCTCGAAGCATATATATGGTACTCCAAATTTCAACAAGAACATTTAAAGCCTAATGTTAAATGTTTCCTGCTCAATTATCCAAACACCGTTGTAGGGGTAATGTCATGAAAATTCTCTCCCCTACCTACAGAGTTTTCTACATTATATCCTGTCATGGATAATATGTTCTGCTTGTCCTTGGGAAGAATATACCCTTGAAATACGTGTTCAAACACATTTTCCTTTCCATTGTTCTGTTTAAACCTGATAATCACTTTTCCTTTCCATTGGTTTGTTTAAACCTTCTTGTGATCTATATTGTATAAGCAGTAATATATCCCTGCTTATGTAAACACCTCGTTGTACCATTCAGTTAGAAAGACCCTGTTACTTTTGTTGATGGCATTCCGGTAACCACCGATGGACGAGAATCTTGCCTACTGGTCCGCCTCGTTCAACGAGCAGGAAAATGGTTCTCTTCGTCCCTCGCCCTTGGTACCAACGATGTTGCCAACATAACCGACAGTCTCTTCTCTGACATGCCTGGCTATCATGATGCCTTGCTATCATGACCGTGCAAGATGTCAGTGCCCCCCTACTTTACCCACATGGTGGGCCCATAACCCAAAGTTCCACAAGATCGAAACCTGACTCTCCTGTATATCCCTGCTTCAAAGTTATCCCTTATTCTTGGCTTTGTAGGTAATTCGCGAGCCAACTTCCTACTGCTCTATTCTAGTATCAGACGCAATACTTACTCTCGCTACTCTGAACCCCTTTCTCACTCAGGTTCAGACTTCGAGCAACTATCTATCTGCTTGAAACTTCTTATTGTACCTTCGAACTTTACTCTCGATGTGTTTTAATTGTTCAACTCGAGAGGCACTCGTATGATCATTCATGGGTTAATCCCAGATTATTACCCTTATAGCATTATGACGTTGCCAATCTGCCCCGTTACCTATTCATAAGAACGATTGAACCCCCGAAGAAAGGATGAAGACTTCATCACGATTACCTGAAGCAAAAAAAAAGAGACATCAATGAAATGGATAGACCTCTTTGAGAAGAGCAACCAAGACCGAGGAGATCCGTTAGAATTTTGTAACTAGACCTTTCCCTTCTTCTCTACCTCTTAAATCTCGGGACGAGATTTCTTGTAGTGGAGGAGAATTGTGACGCCCGGATAATTAAGCTACAGTAATTCCCTGCTAATGATGCCACGTCATCACGGTTACTATTGTCGATCTCACGATGGATCGAAACCGATTCAAATTCAAAATCAAGCAAATAATAAAACTTTTAAAATATTGAAACTAAAATGTTTGGGTTGTGCCAAATAATGTGTAGGTAATTATGGTGAAGAAACCAAACTTCTATAAATTATTCCAATGCACTAAAATAATTAAAACAGCAGCTAAACCTATTATAAGTGCCCTTTTGAAATTTATAAAAATGCGAACTAAATATTTTAAAAATACCAAAATATATTATGGAAGTGGGCTAATTTACAACCTCCATTTAGGTACTGGTCTTATAAATTTACAAAACTGAAAACTATTAAAAACTATAATAGAAAACAGAAAAGTAAAATAAAATAAAAACAGCAAAGAATATACAAAAAAAAGAACCCCCCACTAGGCCTCGGCCCAGTTGGCCATCGGGCCAACTAGGCCGGCCCAGCTGGCACCTACAACACCCCCTGGGGCGACCGAACCCTAGCCCGGCCACCCCACTCCCCCGCACAATCCCCACCTCTCCCCTCGTCTCCCTCACCCGCCGCCACCCCATGACGCCCAGTCCCCTCCTCGTTCCCCACTCCCCTCCATGTTCTGGATCGGGGACGAAACCCTCACTCCCCTCGCTCCTCGCCCCCCCCCTCTGCCCGATCTGGACCGGGAACGGCGCCCCGTCCCCATCTCCCTGTCGCGTCGACGCTGCCCCACCGACTTCACCGGCGTCGCCCCGCCCCGCGTCGGACGCCGCCCTCCACTCCGAAACCAGACCGAACCACGACCTCGCCCTCGTCACCGAACCTCGTCGCCTGGAGCTCGATGCGCCGCCGCCTGGACCTCGCCGGCCTCCCCGCCCGGACCGCACGCCTTCCTCGTCCTCCTCCCCGTCGGACCACCTCGAGCCTCGGCGCCCGATCCCCTGCTCCGAACGTGAGCACCTTCTCTTCCACCTCTCTCTCTCCCGTAGCCGGATCGGCCATGCTCGCGCTCTCCCGCTCGCACCCGGCCCTCCACCTTGCCGCTCCTTACTGCTGCTGCTTGCGGCCTTGTCCAGGGCGCGCCCTGTGCGGCCCTGCCCACTGCCGCATAGCCCCGCGCACGCCGGAGCTCCGCCTGCTGCTTTCCTTCGCCGCAGCCACCACGCTCGCCGGCCCCGCCGCTCACCGTGCCCCCCCCCCTTGGTGCTGTAGCTCGAGCAGTGGCCGCGGCCACAGCCACCGCCGGCACCGGACCCCAGTAGCTCGCGGCTGCGCCATTCGGGTAGCGCCCAACGCCCGGCGCCCGGCGTGCCTCGCCACCGTGCCTGAGGTGCGAGGTCAGGTGCCCACACCCTTCCAAGTGCCAGATACAACCGGTGATCGCTCTCTCACATGGTGACGAGGGGAGGATCATCGGTTAGGGTTATGCTATGCGATGCTACTTGGAGGACTTCAGTCTACTCTCTTCTACATGCTGCAAGACGGAGGCTGCCAAAAGCGTAGTCTTCGAAAGGACTTGCTATCCCCCTCTTATTTCGGCATTCTGCAGTTCAGTCCACATATGATAGCCTTATTCCAGTTGATACCAATGCATACATACGTAGTGTAGCTCCTTGCTTGCGAGTACTTTGGATGAGTACTCACGGTTGCTTTCTCCCTCTTTTCCCCCTATCCCTTCTACCTGGTTGTCGCAACCAGATGTTGGAGCCCAGGATCCAGACGCCACCGTGGATGACGACTCCTACTACACCGGAGGTGCCTACTACTACGTACTGCCCGCTGACGACGACCAGGAGTAGTTTAGGAGGATCCCAGGCAGGAGGCCTGCGCCTCTTCCGATCTGTATCCCAGTTTGTGCTAGCCTTCTTAAGGCAAACTTGTTTAACTTATGTCTGTACTCAGATATTGTTGCTTCCGCTGATTCGTCTATGATCGAGCTCTTGTATTCGAGCCTTCGAGGCCCCTGGCTTGTAATATGATGCTTGTATGACTTATTTTATTTGTAGAGTTGTGTTGTGATATCTTCCCGTGAGTCCCTGATCTTGATCGTACATGTTTGCGTGTATGATTAGTGTACGATTAAATCGGGGGCGTCACATATTTATACTCCATAATACAGATGGTAATTCCTCCACCCAACAACCTGGCGTCCGCTTCAAAGGGACCATAAGCCGAGGCTTGATACCCTTCAGGATCTCTTGATTCGCCCTCTCAGCTTGACCATTAGACTGGGGGTGAGCCACGGATGCTACATCAAGCCGGATGTGCTCTCGTTGGCAAAACTCCTCCATCTCACCTTTAGAAAGGTTCGTACCATTATCTGTGATGATGTTGTGTGGAAAGCCAAAACGGAAAATAATCTTTTTGAGAAATTGAACCACCGTGGCTGCATCACATTTACTGATGGGCTCCGCTTCGACCCATTTGGTTAACTTGTCAACCGCCACCAATAGGTGGGTCTTCTTGTCCTTAGAGCGCTTAAAGGGTCCAACCATATCAAGCCCCAAGTAGCAAATGGCCAAGTGATGGGAATCATGCGTAACTCTTGAGCCGGAACATGAGCTCGACGTGAAAATTTCTGACAAGCGTCACACCGCTTTACCAAGTCTTCCGCATCAGAATGAGCTGTCAACCAGTAGAACCCATGTCGGAAAGCTTTAGCCACCAAGGATTTTGAACCGGCATGGCGACCGCAATCCCCTTCATGGATTTCACGTAGAATCTCTTGTCCTTCTTCAGGAGAAACACAACGTTGGAATACGCCTGAAACACTAGAACGGTGTAACTCGCCATCGTGAACAACCATAGACTTGGACCGCCGGACTATCTGTCTGCGAAAAGCTCGTCATCTGGTAATTCGCCCCAGTTCAGATACGCCAAATATGGAACCGTCCAATCCGGGGTGGCATGTAAAGCGGCTAGCAACTGGGCCTCCGGATCAGGAACACCTAAATCCTCCTCTGTAGGCAACCTTATAGACGGGTTATGCAAGATATCTAGAAAGGTATTGGGTGGTACAGGTTTACGCTGAGATCCCAGCCGGCTTAGAGCATCTGCTGCTTCATTCTTGCGTCGGTCGATGTGTTCCACCTGATAACCCTTAAAGTGACCTGCTACAATATCCACCTCATGCCTATAAGCCACCATGAGTGGGTCCTTAGAATCCCAAGTACCAGAAACTTGCTGAGCCACCAGATCAGAATCTCCAAAGCATCGAACCCGGCTTAAGTTCATTTCCTTAGCCACATGACGGCCGTGGAGTAAGGCCTCGTACTCTGCTGCATTGTTAGTACAAGGAAACATTAAGCGGAGAACATAACAAATCTTATCACCTCGAGGGGAAGTGAGGACAACCCCAGCCCCCGAGCCTTCCAACTACCTGGACCCATCAAAGTGAATGGTCCAGTATGTATTATCCGGTTTGTCCTCTGGTGCCTGTAACTCGGTCCAATCATTGATGAAGTCAAAAAGCGCCTGAGATTTGATGGTTGTTCAGGGCGTATACTTCAAACCATGGGGACCAAGCTCAATTGCCCACTTCGCAACCCGGCCAGTTGCTTCTCTATTCTGGATTATATCGCCCAAAGGAGCAGAACTAACCACTGTGATAGGATGGCCTTGAAAGTATTGCTTGAGCTTCCTACTTGCCATAAAAACTCCATACACTAGCTTCTGCCAATGCGGATATCTTTGCTTTGATTCGATCAGTACCTCACTGATATAATAAACTGGTCGTTGAACCGGATATTCTTTTCCAGCCTCCTTACGCTCAACCACAATCGCCACACTGACCGCTCGGGCATTGGCAGCCACGTACAATAATAGAGGCTCATTATCAACCGGAGCAGCAAGGACTGGCGATTCAGCCAGCTTCTGCTTCAAATCCTCAAATGCCACATTGGCGGCGTTACTCCAGACGAATTTATCTGTCTTCTTCAACATCTGATATAGGGGAATCGCCTTCTCTCCCAAACGGTTGATAAACCGGCTGAGGGCTGCAATCCGGCCTGCCAGACGCTGAACATCATTGATACATGCTGGTTTAGCCAAGGATGTGATCGCTTTGATTTTTTCTGGATTGGCCTCAATACCTCTGTTGGACACAAGAATGCCCAAGAGCTTGCCTGGCAGAACACCAAAAACGCATTTGTCTGGGTTGAGCATCATTTTGTAAACCCGAAGATTGTCGAATGTCTCCTTGAGATCATCTATCAAGGTTTCCTGCTTCCTGGACTTCACCACAATATCATCCACATAGGCATAACATTACGCCCGATCTGCTTGTGAAGACAATTTTGCACACAGCGCTGGTAGGTTGCTTGGGCACTCTTGAGCCCAAAGGGCATAGAAACATAGCAGAAGGCTCCAAAGGGAGTGATGAAGGCTGTCTTCTCCTGGTCCTTAACTGCCATTTTAATCTGATGATAACCTGAATAAGCATCCAGGAAACTCAGGCGCTCACAACCCGCCGTCGCATCAATGATCTGATCAATACGCGGGAGAGCGAAAGGATCTGTCGGGCAGGCCTTGTTCAAATCAGTGTAGTCCACACACATACGCCAAGTGCCGTTTTTCTTAAGGACAAGCACCGGATTAGCCAACCACTCGGGATGAAACACTTCGATGATAAACCCAGCTGCCAGTAGCCGGGCTACCTCTTCACCAATGGCCTTGCGTCTTTCTTCGTTAAAATGGCAAAGGAACTACTTGACCAGTTTAAACTTAGGATCAATATTGAGAGTGTGCTCAGCGAGTTCCCTCGGTACACCTGGCATGTCAGAAGGCTTCCATGCAAAGATGTCCCGGTTCTCACGGATGAACTCGATGAGCGCGCTTTCCTATTTCGGATCCAGATTGGCACTGATACTAAACTGCTTGGATGAATCACCAAGGACGAAGTCAACGAGTTTAGTCTCATTAGCCAGTTTGAACGTCAGGGCCGGGTCATGCTCAGTTGTGGGCTTCTTTAGAGGGGTCATGTCCGCCGGATCAACATTGTCCTTATAGAACTTCAGCTCCTCTGTAGCACAAACCGATTCAGCATAGGCCGCTTCACCTTCCTCGCAATCCAAAGCAATCTTTTGACTTCCATGTACTGTGATCGTCCCCTTATAACCCGGCATTTTGAGCTGTAAATAGACATAACAGGGTCTCGCCATGAATTTCGCATAAGCCGGCCGTCCAAATAGCGCGTGATGTGGGCTCTGGATTTTCACCACCTCAAAGGTCAATGTTTCAGACATGGAATCATGCTCATCTCCAAACATGACTTCGAAAGCGATCTTTCCAACAGGGTATGCCGATTTACCTGGTACTACACCATGAAAAATAGTGTTTGACGGTTTAAGATTCTTATCTGTCAACCCCATGCGATGGAAAGTCTCATAGTAAAGGATGTTGATACTGCTCCCTCCATCCATCAGAACTTTGGTAAACTTATAGCCCCCCACCTAAGGTGCCACCACCAAGGCTAGTTGACCCGGATTGTCAACCCGGGGCGGGTGATCCTCTCTGCTCCACACAATGGGCTGCTCCGACCATCGTAGATAACGTGGCACGGCCGGTTCAACAGTATTAACTGCCCTCTTGTGAAGCTTCTGATCCCGCTTGCACAGGCTAGTAGTGAACACATGATACTGTCCGTTGTTCAACTGCTTGGGGTGACTTTGGTAACCTGACTGTTGCTGATTCCCTTGGTTATTCTGCTGGTTATTACCATGGTTGTTCTGATGGCCCTGGTTATTCTGAAATCCAGAGCTTGAACCGCCGCCCCCATGGAAACCTGGACCTGAACCGCACGGCGGACCCTGATCGTACCGGTATAGATCAGAGTTTTTGAACTCCCTCATCATGTGAAAATCCTTCCAAAGATGTGTGGAAGGGGCCTCCTTGGTTCCATGCTTCAGGCAGGGCTGGTTTAACAAACGCTCCAGATTCATCCCTCCACCGCGTTGGGGCAGTTTACCTTTGCGACGCTGCATATTTGTGTTAGCCACAAAGTCTGAACTATCCGCTTTACGCTTACCATAATTCCCATGGCCTCCTTGGTTGTGGTGCTGCCCTTTTGCACTGACGTTATTCTTTCCCTTCTCCGGTTTGTCCTCCTCTGAATCCGGATCCTTGGTATTATCTAAATCGGCATATTTAACCAAAGCGGCCATGAGTGTTGACATGTCGTTGCAGTGACGTTTGAGCCTTCCCAACTTCTGTTTCAATGGTTTGAAACGGCAATTGCCCTCTAACGTTAACACTGCAGTGTCTGCATTGATACGATCTGATGAATGCAAAATCGCCGAGACCCGTTTGACCCATTGGGTCATGGACTCTCCTTCCTCTTGGACACAAGCGGCCAGATCTACAATTGACATTGGCTACTTACACGTATCCTTGAAGTTCTGGATAAACCGGTGCTTCAGTTCGGCCCATGATCCAATAGAGTTGGTCGGCAAGCTCTTCAACCAAGTGTGAGCTGTTCCTTCCAACATCATCGTGAAATATTTAGCACACACCGCCCCATCCACATCTAACATCTCCATTGCCATCTCATAGCTCTCCACCCACGCCTCTGGCTACAAATCGGCGGTGTAATTTGGTACCTTACGAGGTCCCTTGAAATCCTTGGGTAGTCGCGCATTACGCAACACGGGAGTTAAACATGGTACCCCTAAAGAACTGAACATCGCCCCTGGCTCCATGGAGGCAGTGGGGTGAACCGGAGTATGCTGTCGTGCTTCGTGCCGAGCTGTCAACTCGGCCTCTCGACGTGCGCAGCCATGGTCCACAACATCTTGCGCATTAGCACCTCCCCCGGCCGGGTTGTTCCCTCGTGGCGAATTTCGACGGCGTGCACTACTGGACACGGCCGGTTCATCTTCCACGTGTCTGCTATAACTCCGGCTTGGACGGGGAGTGGAATGAATCCTCTCACGGCTGTGTGAATATGCTTGCTGTTGATTTAGTGCCGTCTGAAGGAGATCCCTAGCCCGATGCGCTTCCACTGCAACTGGTGACTCGCCGTCGGTTGGGAGGGCCGCCAGACGCGAAGCGGCGGCCACAATGTCCTCCAACGGGTTGGAATAATGCCCGGGCAGTGTTGCTGGTACAACATTGTTCTGGCGAGGCAGGTCCGTCATGCGTGGCTGAAACCAACACTCCTGCTCCCGGCGCCCCCGCCCGGTTTAGCGTGGGTTGGTTACCAGCTCCTGCACCTGGCGTGTTGAAAAGATTCTGCGGCTCATAAACCGACGGGAGACGTGATCGGTACCTTCTTCTCATGACTTCCTCTGAAGCATTCTGATCCAGTCTAATCCGGTAAGCCTGTGCTTCCAACTCGGCCCGCTCCATAGCCATCCTGGCGTTCTCTGCTGCCAGGTCCGCTTTAGCCTGGGCTATCTGATCTTTCACTTTTAGAATCTCCGCATCGTGTTGATCCCTGGCTGCTATGTCTACCTCCACGGACATCAATGCCGCTAGAGCGTCGAACAAATCAGATAAGACTTGGACCAGAGGCGGCGCCGAGCTTCCTGCCCCTGCTGGTGTGGCCGTCATTGAACCGGAGAGCATTGCTGCGGCGGTAGATGAATGAGGCGCCGATCGTGTGCCGGTCATGAAGATGGCGGCCCGGTTTGGCAGACCGGGGGAATCCGGAATACTGTTGCCCTCGGATCCTCCCTCAATCCGGCCGTCCTGCAACTGGTAAAGCGATTCAGTTTCTCCAGAAGACTCGTCATCAGAGCAGACTACGGTTTCTCCATCGGAGACCGGTCCGTCCTCGTACCCCGATCCATGGACGACACCTACGAAAACATGCCTTGCCTCGGGCTGAACTGGCGAAGAACTTGCAAGCCGAGCTGTTTCGATGATGTCGGTCCAGATGTCCGGCTCGGGGGCCGGTTCGCCGATCTTGCCGATGAAGACGTGAATCCCACCAAACGGGACCCGGTACCCGTATTCGATTGAATCGGCTTCGGGACCCCATCCTGCGTTGTCGATGTAGAGCTTTCCGCGGCGACTCTTGGTCATCCGGCCCACAGCGTATCCCTTGAGTCCATCGAAGCTGCCCTTCAAGAACTCAAAACCACCATGCGATTGCCCCACGGTGGGCGCCAACTGTCGTGGGTTTGTCATGGAAGATGTCCTCATGAAAGGACTTAGTCGTGGAGCCATCGCAACGGGTTAGCTTAAAGGGGTTAAACCGGACAAGGGGACACGGGAGTTTATACTAGTTCGACCCTTCGATGAAGGTAAAAGCCTATGTCTAGTTGTGATTGGTATTGCTAGGGGTTCAAAGGCCAGGGAGCGAATCCGCTTTGTCTGGCTCTCGATTTGTTGTCTGTCCTTGAACCGCCGCCGGGTCACCCCTTTATATACTCAGGAGGACCCCGGCCGGTCTACAGAGTCCCGAGGCTGGCTCATACAAGTGTCCGCCTCGGTCTCCTCTTTCCTATCTTACAATGCAAGTTTATACAATCATGGCGGTTTACTACCATGGGCCCTAAATCGCCTGCGGGCTCTGGGCCTCTAAGCCTCATCCGTAAAGCGCCATCTTCTGGGTTTCCTTGGGCTTCAGTATAGGTGAAGGTGAACCGGTCCCTCCTGGGCGGTTTACCCTTAGTGGTTATATCCTCAACAGGAAGTACTATGAGTGATCGAAGGTTAGAAAAACGACGAGCTAGGAAAAAAATTCCTAGCTCGGCGAACAAGCAAACCAATCGTGCCCCCCGCTCAAGGTGTCTAGCGATATCGTCGCTAATGATCCGAGGATGGTGACCGTTATACCAATCTTGGAGATTACCTGCCCAGCGATGCAAAAAACTTGATATAATGGAGGTGGACGAACACAAATACCAGTACGGGAAGCCTCTCGTCAGAGATGGAACTACTCTGACAACGATGATGTGAAGATTCCATGATTGCTACATGAAAACATGCAGCGAGTCCGGGGGAAACATTTAATTGGTTAGCTAAAGGTCCCACTTGAGTTTCCAAATGCATGTCGCGACATATAGAGAGACGGCAGAATTGCATTTCTTTGTCACTTGTTGATTGTACTTTCTTGTCCATACCAAATCTTAGTTGTTATTTGAAAGCAAACATCGGTTGCTAGCTACCCTTTGCGCGGTTTGCAGCTTCAGATCTGCCATCCCACTACCACGGTCAACACTATACTCATCATGCTTATGGTTTCCCCATTTTATGATGACCACGATCAGCCTACGTGGTTCGTGTCGTAATAGCATTGCTCCACCCATCGAGTTAAACAAGGTTAGTTGTACAAATTCAAATATGTTATTATGTTGATATTAGTAAAACTGGGAGATGTTTAATTGGTCGGCTAAATGTTCCTACTTTAGTTTTGAAATGCATGTGAGCCACATATGGAGAGGCCGGAAGGAATAGTATTTCTCTGTGCGCTCTGGTTCATCATGGGTGGCCAACCGACATTGTATAGAAATACTTGTAATATCTTCAATCTGCTTGCTCTTCTGCTCTTCTTTAAGATGATCCTCTTCTCTTGTGGTCGACTGGTCAGGTCGAGTTATTCTCCCTTAGTATATTTTGAATCTGTCAGGTCAGGTCGACTTGTTCTTCTTTACTATATGTTGAAGTTGCCATTTGTGAAGTATCATCACTTCTGGAGCTCTCATATTTTGAGTAGTAGGCCACATTATATTAATGCACACACAAAATTACAGCATGCATGGCACATCTTAGAAGAATTGCAGAGATGGCACAAAGGGGTTTACCGGGAAGAAGTATTGGATTAGAATCACTTCTGCATTACAAAGATAATCTCACTTGTTTTTATGTTTTCATGCATGTCAGGTATTGAACATTATCAAAATGAATATGATAATGGGCACACGAGAGGAATATTGCGGAACAATCCACTGGCTAACAAACTTGGCATGGTGGAGGATGGCCTATCTTATTCACCCATCAAGGTGCATGCTCTAACTTGGCAAGGTTGTATTGGTCACACATATTTTGCATCTGACCTCTTGCATTACTTCTACTTTGTTACACCATCTGCTTAGTTTAAGCATCATATATGAGTATATGCCATACCTATCCATTTTCTGTACCTATTCCATGTGTCGTCATACTATGTTTTTCTAGTCGAATGTTGTTCTTTCATAATAGATGTCCAAAAGGAAGAGGGTGAGTGCAGATCCTCAAGGAGTACAAACTAGGTATTTGGAAAAGGTAGTGATACCTGTTAAATCAGATAGATTAGCAGCCACCGAAAACACAGGCCCAACTGTACCAGACTTCACCCCTACTCCAGTGGCCAAACCCATATTAGAACTGCTGAGAGCCCAGCGTTAGGTACTGTCTATGATATCAATTCAAAATTTGAACTCCTAAATTTCTGCATGTGCCTTACCTTCTCTCTTGTATGAAAACTAATTTCAGATGAATCTCCTTGCTCAAAGGATCATAGGATATCACGACAGTACTGGGCTCTGCATTGCTCTTGTCAGTACATCTTGCCCTTTGTCAGCATACTTACACTCATTGTTGTTTGATTATGTAGCATCACTGTAAATGTTCGCTTCTTTATCCTCCCTTTTCTTGAAATTATAAGATCTATATTTACTCTTAGATAATGTAGAATTAACACAATCGTTATGAAGTTTTGGATTGCTCATGTAAGTACCTATTGTCATGTACTCCCTCTGTATCGAATTAATTGTTGATCAATTGGATGTATTTAGAACTTAATAGTGCTAGATACATCCATTTGAGTGACAAGTAATAACGGATGGTGGTGGTATTACTGTACATGCATCACGAGATAGTTGATTGTCTAGCATTACTCTGCATCTTATCTGCCCTGCCCTCCACTTTCTCCAAATTATCATATCTACATTTACTATTACCAAAATGTTGAATAAAGCCAATGCCACTGCACACGTTGATGTCTGCATTCCTCTTGTGAGTACATTTTGCCTTGTAACGTTGTACTTAATTAATTGCTATTTGATTATGTATCATCAGTCTGCACCTGAGCTTCATTATCCTCTATTTCTTCCAATATTATTTGATCTATATTTACTCTTTGCAAAATGTAGAATAATGGCAACTCTTATAAAGAATTTTCTTTGGGGAATTTATTGAATTATCCTTCCATCAACATGGAGAAGGGCTTTGTCCAGCCCGTGTTAACATGTAATGTAAGTTCATCCTTTTCAAGCCTTCAAACTTTGTTCTAGTATAGATTTGGATAGGCATCATTTCCTCCACTGCTGTTTACATCTGATTGGATGTTTGCAACAACAACCAGTTTTAAATTTTAGTTGTAAAAACATGTTCCTTATGCACAACAGATCCATTTATTTGCTTATATAATTGTGAAACCTGTTACGTGTCTCCTTGTTTCTCTTTCAGAGTCGTATCTCTTATGCCAGGAAGAACTTTAGGAAAGATAGTGAGACAAACCATCTTGAGGACATCGAGATGACCCCAAGGTCCTGCCTTGATGAAGACAGTGAGTTGAAGCTACTCACCAGCAGGTGTGAGACAACCTCTGTGCAGTCGCTGCCTCAATCAGTTCGACTTCTTCAGTCTCAACTTAAAGCGGAAAGGCTTGCTTCATCTCAGCTCCAACTTGAAGTCAAAGATGTAATGAAGATGTTAGGGGACTGCCTTGCGCACTATGGTGCCATACAGCTAGGGATGAAGCATCTATCGTTGACACAACTGAGGTCTCATCAGCTTATTCGGCTGCTTGCGGGGCCCGACCTTGCCAGGTCTATTGCCTTCTGAAGTGCTCTCAGTTTGGTATATTATTTTGTCGGCACGTTTATATCCACTGGTGGCGACCTTTGATGCCTAGTGTATGTAATCCGCGATCATGTTGCGCTTTATTATCACCGATAGCGAACTTTGATTCCCAGTGGATGTAATATGTCGTAATTTCTTTATTGTATAGTCTAGGTTTATTCTTTGGTTGGTATGTTGTAATTTAGGCCGGAAGGTTTAGTGGATCTCAGTGTTGTCGGTCTTCAGGCCGGCCCGTTACTCATATGGGCCAAAACGTGGGCCTATAATCATCTTGGTCCATTAGCAGGTCAAAACCTATAGTAGTTTCCCGCCTTTAACAGGCCATGGGATACATATTTATTGTAGTGACACTAGGCCTCCTACGGGCCGTAGAAACAATGCGCCTTCTACGGTCCGTAGAAACAATGGGCCTTCTACGGGCCATAGAAACAATGGGCCTTCTACGGGTCGTATCATCAATGGGCCTTATACGGGCCGTATGATCGATTGGCCAAACATGGGCCAAAAACAGATCGCATTATGGCTGTAAACGGGCTAGAGTTGGAGTCGTCCGTTCATGGGCCGGTCATCGGGCCATCGTTAATAGGCCGTATTTGATGACACTATGAAAATGGCCCAATGTTTTAACGGGCCACAAACGGGCCGACTGTAACCACGGGCTGAATTTGGCCCACAAGCAGAAAATGGCAGTAACAGGCCATAAGTAAACGAATGCTGGAAATGAGCCCAAGAATAAATTGGCCCTGAGAAGGCCTAAAGATAACATGGGTTGCAAACGGCCCAATGGATTAATGGGCAATTAATGGGTATAAAGTGATACACTGTTCATTACGGGCCAGTTTCACCATGGGCCATTAATGGGCCTAGAGTTACAAAGGGCCTCATATGGGCCGAAAGACGTCATGGGCCATACATGGGCCGGAACTTAAAATGGGCTGGAATCATATTGGACGGCCCAGATGATGCTACTGGGCCTAATTCGGATAGGTCGTAACAGGCCCTGGGTTAGCGGGCTGTAAATGGGCTATATGCGAACAGGCCGTTGACAGGCTTTCCGTGGGCCAGCCCGCCACCTTTTGACCAAGTCAAACGGGTCGGCCTTTTCACAGGAATGGGCCTCTGTTCGGCCGTTCCATGTGTCGACGTATCATAGGCGCCTTCGGTCCAATGAGTGGATGACATTTGTCCCAACGGTGAGCCGACACATGTTTCCTCCAGCCAATGATGATTTTACACGTGGAAAATCCCCATTGGTCGGGGCTGTTAGCGGGTTATCGGATCCAAAACCGGACCCGATAGCTTAACGGCATTCCGTTACGGTGGATGCCACGTGTCAGTCACCCTTGACGAAAGCACTTCTGTGACGCGCGATTTATCGTCATGGAAGTGGACACTTCCGTGATGATAATTTTGGTAATGTCATGGAACACTTCTACGACAGCACAGGTATGACTATCTTGATTCTGTCATAAAATCGTCATGGATGTACATGCATGACAAAAAACGCGACCTACTATGACAAACACGTATCATCACGGAAGTGTATTTTTTTTGTAGTGTTGTTTCGATAACTAGTAGATTTTTGCAATAAGTATGTGATTTCTTTATGACTAATGTTGAGTCCATAGATTATACGCACTCTCACCCTTCCACCATTGCTAGCCTCTCTAGTACCACGCAACTTTTGCCGGTACCATAAACCCACCATATACCTTCCTCAAAACAGCCACCATACCTACCTATTATGGCATTTCCATAGCCATTCCGAGATATATTGACATGCAACTTTCCACCGTTCCATTTGTTATGACACGCTTCATCATTGTCATATTGCTTCGCATGATCATGTAGTTGACATAGTATCTGTGGCAAAGCCACCGTTCATAATTCTTTCATACATGTCACTCATGAGTCATTGCACATCCTGGTACAGCGCCGGAGGCATTCACATAGAGTCATATTTTGTTCTAAGAATTGAGTTATAAGTAAATAAAGTGTGATAATCATCATTGTTAGGGCATTGTCCCATGTGAGGAAAGGATGATGGAGACTATGATTCCCCCACAAGTCAGGATGAGACTCCAGACGAAAAAGAAAAAAAGAGGCCATAAAAAAGAGAAAAGGCCCAAATAAAAAATGAGAGAAAAAGAGAGAAGGGACAGTGTTACTATCCTTTTACCACACTTGTGCTTCAAAGTAGCACCATGATCTTCATGATAGAGAGTCTTGTATGTTATCACTTTCATATACTAGTGAGAATTTTACATTATAGAACTTGGCTTGTATATTCCAATGATGGGCTTCCTCAAATGCCCTAGGTCTTCGTGAGTGAGCAAGTTGGATGCACACCCACTTAGTTTCTTTTTGAGCTTTCATACACTTATAGCTCTAGTGCATCCGTTGCATGGCAATCCCTACTCACTCACATTGATATCTATTGATGGGCATCTCCATAGCCCGTTGATACGGCTAGTTGATGTGAGACTATCTTCTCCTTTTTGTCTTCTCCACAACCACCATTCTATTCCACCTATAGTGCTATGTCCATGGCTCACGCTCATGTATTGTGTGAAGATTGAAAAAGTTTGAGAACATCAAAACTATGAAACAATTTCTTGGCTTGTCATCGGGGTTGTGCATGATTTAAATACTTTGTGTGGCGAAGATAGAGCATAGCCAGACTATATGATTTTGTAGGGATAACTTTCTTTGGCCATGTTATTTTGAGAAGACATGATTACTTTGTTAGTATGCTTGAAGTATTATTATTTTTATGTCAATATTAAACTTTTGTCTTGAATCTTTCGGATTTGAACATTCATGCCACAATAAAGAAAATTACATTGAGAATTATGCTAGGTAGCATTCCACATCAAAAATTCTATTTTTATCATTTACCTACTCGAGGACGAGCAGGAATTAAGCTTGGGGATGCTTGATACGTCTCGAACGCATCTATAATTTTTGATTGTTCCATGCTATTATATTATATGTTTTGGATGTTAATGGGCTTATTTATAGACTTTTATATGATTTTTGGGACTAGCCTACTAACCCAAAGCCCAGTCTAAATTGTTGTTTTTTTCCTATTTCAGTGTTTCGCAGAAAAGGAATATCAAACGGAATCCAAACGAAATGAAACCTTCGGGAGAGTTATTTTTGGAACAAACATGATCTAGAGGACTTGGAGTAGACGTCAAGAAACCAACGAGGTGGCCACGAGGCAAGGGCGCGCCCTCCCCCTCGTGGGCCCCTCTTGGCTCCACCGACCTACTTCTTCCTCCTATATATATTCATATACCCCGAAAACATCCAGGAGCACCATGAAACCCTATTTCCACCGCCACAACCTTCTGTACCCAAGAGATCCCATCTTGGGGCCTTTTCCGGAGCTCTACCGGAGGGGCATCAATCATGGAGGGCATCTACATCAACTCCATGGCCCCTCCGATGATGTGTGAGTAGTTTACTTCAGACCTTCGGGTCCATAGCTATTAGCTAGATGTCTTCTTCTCTCTCTTTGAATTTTGATACAAAGTTCTCCTCGATCTTCTTGGAGATCTATTCGATGTAACTCTTTTTGTGGTGTGTTTGTTGAGATCCGATGAATTGTGGGTTTAGGATCAAGTCTATCTATGAACAATATTTGATTCTTCTCTGAAATCTTTTATGTATGATTGGTTATCTTTGCAAGTCTCTTTGAATTATCAGTTTGGTTTGGCCTGCTAGATTGATCTTTCTTGCAATGGGAGAAGTGCTTAGCTATGGGTTCAATCTTGCGATGCTCGATCCCAGTGACAGAAAGGGAAACGACACGTATTGTATTGTTGCCATCGAGGATAAAAAGATGGGGTTTATATCATATTGTTTGAGTTTATCCCTCTGCATCATGTCATCTTACCTAATGCGTTACTCTGTTCTTATGAACTTAATACTCTAGATGCATGCTGGATAGTGATCGGTGTGTGGGGTAATAGTAGTAGATGCAGGCAGGAGTCGGTATACTGTCACGGACGTGATGCCTATATACATGATTATGCCGAAATATTCTCATAATTATTTGCTTTTCTCAATTGCTCGACAGTAATTTGTTCACCCACCGTAATACTTATGCTATCTTCAAAGAAGCCACTAGTGAAACCTATGGCCCCCGGGTCTATTCTCCATTATATTAATCTCCCATCAACATGTTATTTCTGGCACCGTTTATTTTGCAATCTTTACTTTCAATCTATATCATAAAAATACCAAAAATATTTATCTTATCATTATTATCTCTATCAGATGTCACTCTCGTAAGTGACCGTGAAGGGATTGACAACCCCTTTATCACGTTGGTTGCGAGGTTCTTATTTGTTTGTGTAGGTACGAGGGACTTGCGTGTAGTCTCCTACTGGATTGATACCTTGGTTCTCAAAAACTGAGGGAAATACTTACACTACTTTGTTGCATCACCCTTTCCTCTTCAAGGGAAAACCAACGCAGTGCTCAAGAGGTAGCAGCCGGCCCCCCTCCCAGTTTGGATTGGGCTTGGGGGGCGCGCCCCCACCTTGGACGCCTCCTCCTCCTTTCCACTATGGCCCATTAAGGCCCATTGACTCCCCAAGGGGTTTCGGTAAACCCCCGGTACTCCGGTATATGCCCGAACTCTGTAGAAACCTTTCCGATGTCCAAACATAGTCATCCAATATATCGATCTTTATGTCTCGACCATTTCGAGACTCTTCTTCATGTACGTGATCACATCCGGGACTCCAAACTACCTTCGGTACATCAAAACACAAAAACTCATAATACCGATCGTCACCGAACGTTAAGCGTGCGGACCCTACGGGTTCGAGAACTATGTAGACATGACCGAGACACGTCTCCGGCCAATAACCAATAGCGGAACCTGGATGTTCATATTGGCTCCCACATATTCTACGAAGATCTTTATCGGTCAAACCGCATAACAACATACGTTGTTCCCTTTGTCGTCGGTATGTTACTTGCCCGAGATTTGATCGTCGGTATCTCAATACCTTCTTCAATCTCGTTACCGGCAAGTCTCTTTACTCGTTACGTAATACATCATCCCGTAACTAACTCATTAGTCACATTGCTTGCAAGGCATATAGTGATGTGCATTACCGAGAGGGCCCGGAGATACCTCTCCGATACTCAGAGTGACAAATCCTAATCTCGATCTATGCCAACTCAGAAAACACCATCGGAGACACCTGTAGAGCATCCTTATAGTCACCCAGTTACGTTGTGACGTTTCATAGCAAACTAAGTGTTCCTCCGGTATTCGGGAGTTGCATGATCTCATAGTCATAGGAACATGTATAAGTTATGGAGAAAGCAATAGCAACAAACTAAACGATCATCGTGCTAAGATAACGGATGGTTCAAGTCAATCACATCATTCTCTAATGATGTGATCCTGTTAATCAAATGACAACTCATTTCTATGGTTAGGAACATAACCATCATTGATTCAACGAGCTATTCTAGTAGAGGCATAATAGTGACATTTTGTTTGTCTATGTATTCACACATGTACTAAGTTTCCGGTTAATACAATTCTAGCATGAATAATAAACATTTATCCTGATATAAGGAAATATAAATAAAAACTTTATTATTGCCTCTAGGGCATATTTCCTTCAGTCTCCCACTTGCACTAGAGTCAATAATCTAGATTACATTGTAATGATTCTAACACCCATGGAGTCTTGGTGCTGATCATGTTTTTCTCATGAGAGAGGCTTAGTCAACGGGTCTGCAACATTCAAATCCATATGTATCTTGCAAATCTCTATGTCTACCTCCTTGACTTGATCACGGATGGAATTGAAGTGTCTCTTGGTGTGCTTGGTTCTCTTGTGAAATCTGGATTCCTTTGCCAGGGCAATTGCACCAGCATTGTCACAAAAGATTTTCATTGGACCCGATGTAATAGGTATGACACCTAGATCGGAAATGAACACCTTCATCCAGACTCCTTCATTTGCTGCTTCCGAAGCAGCTATGTACTCCGCTTCACACGTAGATCCCGCCACGACGCTCTGCTTGGAACTACACCAACTGAAAGCTCCACCATTTAATAAAAATATGTATCTGGTTTGTGACTTAGAGTCATCTGGATCAGTGTCAAAGCTTGCATCGACGTAACCGTTTACGACGAGATCTTTGTCACCTACATAAATGAGAAACATATCCTAAGTCCTTTTCCGGTATTTCAGGATGTTCTTGACCATTTTCCAGTGACCCACTCCTGGATTACTTCGGTACCTCCTTGCTAAACTAATAGCAAGGCACACATCAGGTCTGATACACAGCATTGCATACATGATAGAACCTATGGCTGAAGCATAGGGAATGACTTTCATTTTCTCTCTATCTTCTGAAGTGGTTGGGCATTGAGTCTGACTCAACTTCACACCTTGTAACACAGACAAGAACCCTTTCTTTGCCTGATCCATTTTGAACTTCTTCAAAACTTTATCAAGGTATGTGTTTTGTGAAAGTCCAATTAAGCGTCTTGATCTATCTCTATAGATCTTGATGCCCAATATATAAGCAGCTTCACCGAGGTCTTTCATTGAAAAATTCTTATTCAAGTATCCTTTTATGCTATTCAAAAATTCAGTATCATTTTCGATCAATAATATGCCATCTACATATAATATCAGAAATGCTGCAAAGCTCCCACTCAGTTTCTTGTAAATACAGGCTTCTCCAAAAGTCTGTATAAAACCGTATGCTTTGATCACACTATCAAAGCGTATATTCCAACTCCGAGAGGAATGCACCAGTCCATAAATGGATTGCTGGAGCTTGCACACTTTGTTAGCACCTTTTGGATCGACAAAACCTTCTGGTTGCATCATATAAACTCTTCTTTAAGATATCCATTAAGGAATACAGTTTTGACATCCATTTGCCAAATCTCATAATTATAAAATGCGGCAATTGCTAACATGATTCGGATGGACTTAAGCATCGCTACGGGTGAGAAGGTCTCATCGTAGTCAACTCCTTGAACTTGTCGAAAACCTTTTGCAACAAGTCGAGCTTTGTAGACAATAACATTACTGTCAGCGTTAGTCTTCTTCTTGAAGATCCATTTATTCTCTATGGCCTACCGATCATCGGGCAAGTCAACCAAAGTCCACACTTTGTTCTCATACATGGATCCCATCTCAGATTTCATGGCCTCAAGCCATTTTGTGGAATCTGGGCTCATCATCGCTTCCTCATAGTTCGTAGGTTCGTCATGGTCAAGTAACATGACCTCCAGAACAGGATTACCGTACCACTCTGGTGCGGATCTTACTCTGGTTGACCTACGAGGTTCGGTAGTAACTTGATCAGAAGTTTCATGATCATCATCATTAGCTTCCTCACTTACTGGTGTAGGAATCACTGGAACTGATTTCAGTGATGAACCACTTTCCAATAAGGGAGCAGGTACAATTACCTCATTGATACATCTCCAACCTATCTATAATTTTTTATTGTTCCATGCTATTATATTATCTGTTTTGGATGTTAATGGGCTTTATTTTACACTTTTATATTATTTTTGGGACTAACCTATTAACCATATGCCCAGCCCAAATTCCTGTTTTCTTGCCTATTTCGGTGTTTAGAAGAAAAGAAATATCAAACAGAGTCCAAACAGAATGAAACCTTCGGGAGAGTTATTTTTGGAACGAAAGCAATCCATGAGACTTGGAGTAGACGTCAGGGAAGCTTCGAGGTGGCCATGAGGCAGGGAGGAGCGCCTGCCCCCTGGGCGCGCCCCCCACCCTCGTGGCTCCCCTGACCGACTTCTTTCGCCTATATATATCAATATACCCTAAAAACATCGGAGAGCACAATAGATCGGAAGTTCCACCGCCAGAAGCCTCCATAGCCACCAAAAACCAATCTACACCCGTTCCGGCACCCTGCTGGAGGGGGGGAATCCCTCTCCGGTGGCCATCTTCATCATCCTGGTGCTCTCCATGATGAGTTGGAGAAGTTCACCCTCGCGGCTGAGGGTATGTACCAGTAGCTATGTGTTTGATCTCTCTCTCTCATGTTCTTGAGGTGGTACGATCTTGCTGTATCGCGAGCTTTGCTATTATAGTTGGATCTTATGATGTTTCTCCCCATCTACTCTCTTGTGATGGATTGAGTTTTCCCTTTGAAGTTATCTTATCGGATTGAGTCTTTAAGGATTTGAGAACACTTGATGTATGTCTTGCACGTGCTTATCTATGGTGACAATGGGATATCATGTGATCCACTTGATGTATGTTTTGGTGATCAACTTGTGAGTTCCGTGACCTCATGAACTTATGCATAGGGGTTGGCACACGTTTTCGTCTTGAATCTCCGGTAGAAACTTTGGGGCACTCTTTGAAGTTCTTGGTGTTGGTTGAATAGATGAATCTGAGATTGTGTGATGCATATCGTATAATCATACCCACGGATACTTGAGGTGACATTGGAGTATCTAGGTGACATTAGGGTTTTGGTTGATTTTTGTCTTAAGGTGTTATTCTAGTATGAACTCTATGATAGATTGACCGGAAAGAATAGCTTCGTGTTATTTTACTACGGACTCTTGAATAGATCGATCGGAAAGGATAACTTTGAGGTGGTTTCATACCCTACCATAATCTCTTCATTTGTTCTCCGCTATTAGTGACTTTGGAGTGACTCTTTGTTGCATGTTGAGGGATAGTTATATGATCCAATTATGTTATTATTGTTGAGAGAACTTGAACTAGTGAAAGTATGAACCCTAGGCCTTGTTTCCAAGCATTGCAATACCGTTTGTGCTCACTTTTATCATTAGTTACCTTGCTTTTTTTATAATTTCAGATTACAAAAACATATATCTACTATCCATATTGCACTTGTATCACCATCTCTTCGCCGAACTAGTGCACCTATACAATTTACCATTGTATTGGGTGTGTTGGGGACACAAGAGACTCTTTGTTATTTGGTTGTAGGGTTGTTTGAGAGAGACCATCTTCATCCTATGCCTCCCACAGATTGATAAACCTTAGGTCACCCACATGACGGAAATTTGCTAATGTCCTAGAAACCTCTGCACTTGGAGGCCCAACAACGTCTACAAGAAGAAGGTTGTGTAGTAGACATCAAGCTCTTTTCTGGCGCCGTTGCCGGGGAGGTGAGTGCTTGAAGGTATATCTTTAGATCTTGCAATCGAATCTTTTGTTTCTTGTTTTATCACTAGTTTAGTTCATAAAAGAAAATTATAAAAATGGAATTGAGGATACCTCATATGCTTCATCTTTTTAATGTCTTTCATGAAAATAAGGATTACGATAATTGTGCCAAAGTGTTAGAAGAAGAATGCATTAGAATGTTTGGCACTAAATCTTTGGATGATGAGCATGATTGGAATGTTATTAGTATGAATTCTTTGAATATCCATGATGCTAATGATATGCAAATTCCCAAGCTTGGGGATGCTATGTTTAATGAAGATGATATTTCTAGCCTCCCAAGTTTTGATATGCAAATTTTTTATGATGATAGCATGCCTCCTACTTATGATGATTATATTGATGAAAGTGGGTTTGGAAGAGTGTCAACTTTAGGAAGTAATGATCCCACTATTTTCGAGTGTGTTGAATCTTATTGTGACAATTATGAAAGTGGATTTGGAGAGGTCGTGACTTTATTTAGTAATGACTCCACTATCTTGGAAGAGGTTTCACTCGATTATGATGAGAACAAAGTTGCTACTTATGATGATTATTGTGATGATACTTATGCTATAAAAAGTAGTGATGATTATATTAAAACTTTTCATGATTATGATTACCCTTTTTATGAACCTTACTCTTTTAATATGGAAACAATTTATAGTATTCGAGTTTCTTATGATACTCCCACTATTCCGAATGAGAAGAATTTTGCTTATGTGGAGAGTAATAAAATTTCTTTGCTTGTAGATCATGAAAAGAATGCTTTATGTGATAGTTATATTGTTGAATTCATTCATGAAGCTACTGAAAATTATTATGAGGGAGTAATATATGCTTGTAGTAATTGCAATAATATCAAGTTTCCTCTCTATGTGCTTAAAGTTTTGAAGTTATGCTTGTTTTGCCTTCCTATGCTAGTTGATTATTGTTCCCATAAGTTGTTTGCTCACAAAATCCCTATGCACAGGAAGTGGGTTAGACTTAAATGTGCTAGTCATATTCTTCATGATGCTCTCTTTATGTTTCAATTCTTATCTTTTATGTGAGCATCATTGAAATCAACATGCCTAGCTAGGGGCATTAAACGATAGCGCTTGTTGGGAGGCAACCCAACTTGTTTTTTGTTCCTTGATTTTTGTTCCTGTTTAGTAATAAATAATTTATCTAGCCTCTATTATGATTGAGTTTTCATGTTTTACTTAATGTTTGTGCCAAGTATAACCTTTGGGAAGACTTGGGGAAAGTCTTTGCGATCTTGCTGTAAAAAACAGAAACTTTAGCGCTCACGACATTTGCTTCCATTTTTTACTGGAGAGTGATATTTAGTTAATTCTTTTTGCAGAATATTAATAGATAAATTACTCATGTCCAGAAATTTATTTTAGAATTTTTGGGGTTCCATAAGTATTCGAAACCTACAGATTACTACAGACTGTTCTGTTTTTGACAGATTCTGTTTTTCGTGTGTTGTTTGCTTATTTTGATGAATCTATGGCTAGTAATAGAGTTTATGAATCATAGAAAAGTTGGAATACAGTATGTCTAACACAAATATAAATAAAGAATGAGTTCATTACAGTACCTTGAAGTGGCGTTTTGTTTTCTTATACTAACGGAGCTTACGAGTTTTCTGTTAAGTTTTGTGTTGTGAAGTTTTCAAGTTTTGGGTGAAGATTCGATGGACTATGGAATAAGGAGTGGCAAGAGCCTAAGCTTGGGGTTGCGCAAGGCACCCCAAGGTAATATTCAAGGACAACCAAAATCCTAAGCTTGGGGATGCCCCGGAAGACATCCCCTCTTTCGTCTTCGTTCATCGGTAACTTTACTTGGAGCTATATTTTTATTCACCACATGATATGTGTTTTGCTTGGAGTGTCATTTTATTTTATTTTGTTTTGTTTTCTGTTTGAATAAAATGCCAAGATCCGAAATTCTTAAATGTTAGAGAGTCTTCACATAGTGCTACCTCTTGAGCTTGCGTTGGATTTCCCCGAAAAGGAAATGATGATGCAGCAGAGTAGCGTAAGTATTTCCCTCAGTTTTTGAGAACCAAGGTATCAATCCAGTAGGAGGCCACGCTCAAGTCCCTCGTACCTGCACAAAACGATAGCTACTCGCAACCAACGTGATTAGGGGTTGTCAATCCCTTCACGGTCACTTACGAGAGTGAGATCTGATAGATATAATATTTTTGGTATTTTTGGTATAAAGATGCAAAGTGAAAAGCAAAGCAAGATTAAAGTAATGGAGATTGATATGATGAGAATAGACCCGGGGGCCATAGGTTTCACTAGTGGCTTCTCTCAAGAGCATAAGTATTCTACGGTGGGTGAACAAATTACTGTTGAGCAATTGATAGAATTGAGCATAGTTATGAGAATATCTAGGCATGATCATGTATATAGGCATCACGTCCGTGACAAGTAGACCGAAACGATTCTGCATCTACTACTATTACTCCACTCATCGACCGCTATCCAACATGCATCTAGAGTATTAAGTTAAAAACAGAGTAACACCTTAAGCAAGATGACATGATGTAGAGAGATAAATTCATGCAATATGAAATAAACCCCATCTTGTTATCCTCGATGGAAACGATGCAATACGTGCCTTGATGCCCCTTCTGTCACTGGGAAAGGACACCGCAAGATCGAACCCAAAGCTAAGCACTTCTCCCATGCCAAGAACTACCAATCTAGTTGGCCGAACCAAACGGATAATTCGAAGAAAGACTTGCAAAGATAACCAATCATACATAAAAGAATTCAGAGAAGATTCAAATATTATTCATAGATAGACTTGATCATAAACCCACAATTCATCGTTCTCAACAAACGCACCGCAAAAAGAAGATTACAACGAATAGATCTCCACAAGAAAGGGGGAGAACTTTGTATTGAGATTCAAAGAGAGAGAGAAGAAGCCATCTAGCTACTAACTATGGACCCGAAGGTCTAAGGTAAACTACTCACACTTCATCGGAGAGGCTATGATGATGTACAAGCCCTCCGTGATGACGGCCCTCTTCCGGCGGAGCTCCGGAATAGGCCCCAAGATGGGATCCCGTGGATACAGAAAGTTGCGGTGGTGGAATTAGGTTTTTGGCTCCGTATCTGTTCGTTTGGGGGTACGTAGGTATATATAGGCGGAAGAAGTACGTCGGTGGAGCTCCGAGGGGCCCACGAGGTAGGGGCACGCCCTAGGGGGCGCCCCCCACCCTCGTGACCGCCTCTTTTGTTCCTTGGCGTAGGGTCCAAGTCTCCTGGATCACGTTTGGTGAGAAAATCACGTTCCCGAAGGTTTTATTCCGTTTGGACTCCGTTTGATATTCCGTTTCTTTGAAACACTAAAATAGGCAAAAAAAACAGCAATTCTGAGCTGGGCCTCCGGTTAATAGGTTAGTCCCAAAAGTAATATAAAAGTGGAAAATAAAGCCCAATATAGTCCAAAACAGTAGATAATATAGCATGGAGCAATCAAAAATTATAGATAACTTGAAGACGTATCAGGCATACCCAAGCTTAATTCCTGCTCGTCCACGAGTAGGTAAATGATAAAAAGAGAATTTTTGATGCGGAGTGCTACTTGGCATAATTTCAATGCAAATCTTCTTAATTGTGATATGAATATTCAGATTAGAAAGATTCAAGACAAAAGTTTATATTGACATAAGAAATAATAATACTTCAAGCATACTAACAAAGCAATTATGTCTTCTCAAAATAACATGGCCGAAGAAAGTTATCCCTACAAAATCATATAGTATGGCTATGCTCTATCTTCACCACACAAAATATTTAAATCATGCACAACCCCGATGACAAGCCAAGCAATTGTTTCATACTCTAACTTTTTCAAAACTTTTTCGATCTTCACGCAATACATGAGCGTGAGCCATGGACATAGCACTATAGGTGGAATAGAATGGTGGTTGTGGAGAAGACAAAAAGGGAGAAGATAGTCTCACATCAACTAGGCGTATCAACGGGCTATGGTGATACCCATCAATAGATATCAATGTGAGTGAGTAGGGATTGCCATGCAACGGATGCACTAGAGCTATAAGTATATGAAATCTCAAAAAGAAACTAAGTGGGTGTGCATCCAATTTGCTTGCTCATGAAGACCTAGGGCAATTTGAGGAAGCCCATCATTGGAATATACAAGCCAAGTTCTATAATGAAAGATTCCCACTAGTATATGAAAGTGATAACATGAGAGACTCTCTACTATGAAGATCATGGTGCTACTTTGAAGCACAAGTGTGGTAAAAGGATAGTAACATTGTCCCTTCTCTCTTTTTCTCTCATTTTTTTATTTATTTTTTATTTGGGCCTTTTCTCCTTTTTTATGGCCTCTCTTTTTTTTATTTGGGCTTCTTTGGCCTCTTTTTTTTATTTTTCGTCCGGAGTCTCATCCCGACTTGTGGGGGAATCATAGTCTCCATCATTCTTTCCTCGCTGGGACAATGCTCTAATAATGATGATCATAACACTTTTATTTTTCTTACAACTCAACAATTACAACTCGATACTTAGAACAAGATATGACTCTATATGAATGCCTCCGGCGGTGTACCGGGATATGCAATATGACAATGATGGAGTGTGTCATACTAAACGGAACGGTGGAAAGTTGCATGGAAATATATCTCGGAATGGCTATGGAAATGCCATAATAGGTAGGTATGGTGGCTGTTTTGAGGAAGGTATATGGTGGGTGTATGATACCGGTGAAAGGTGCACGGTATTAGAGAGGCTAGCAAAGGTGGAAGGGTGAGAGTGCGTATAATCCATGGACTCAACGTTAGTCATAAGAACTCATATACTTATTGCAAAAATCTAGAAGTTATCAAAGCAAAGTATTACGTGCATGCTCCTAGGGGGATAGATTGGTAGGAAAAGACCATCGCTCGTCCCCAACCGCCACTCATAAGGAAGACAATCAATAAATAAATCATGCTCCGACTTCATCACATAACGGTTCACCATACGTGCATGCTACGGGAATCACAAACTTCAACACAAGTATTCTTTAAATTCATAACAACTCAACTAGCATGACTTTAATATTATCACCTCCATATCTCAAAACAATTATCATGCTTCAATCTTTTCTTAATATTCAACACACTCAAAAGAAAGTTTCACAAATCTTGAATACCAGGCATATTATTATTAAGCAAATTACCATGCTATTAAGAGACTCTCAAAATAATTTAAGTGAAGCATGAGAGATCAATAGTTTCTTTAAAAACAAATCCACCACCGTGCTCTAAAAGATCTAAGTGAAGCATATAGAGCAAAATTACATAGCTCAAAAGATATAAGTGAAGCACATAGAGCAAAACTACTTAGCTCAAAAGATATAAGTGAAGCACATAGAGCAAAACTACTTAGCTCAAAAGATATAAGTGAAGCACATAGAGTATTCTATCAAATTTTAATTCATGTATGGCTATCTCAAAAGGTGTGTACAGCAAGGATGATTGTGGCACACTAACAAACAAAGACACAAATAATACAAGATGCTCCAAGCAAAACACATATCATGTTGGTGAATAAAAATATAGCTCCAAGTAAAGTTACCGATAGAAGTAGACGAAAGAGGGGATGCCTTCCGGGGCAACCCCAAGCTTTGTCTTTTAGGTGTCCTTAGATTATCTTGGGGGTGCCATGGACATCCCCAAGCTTAGGCTCTTTCCACTCCTTGTTCCATAATCCATCAAATCCTTACCCAAAACTTGAAAACTTCACAACACAAAACTTAAAGTAGAAAACTCGTGAGCTCCGTGAGCGAAAGAAAACAAAAGACCACTTCAAGGTACTGTAAAGAACTCATTCTTTATTTATATTGGTGTTAAACCTACTGTATTCCGACTTCTCTATGGATTATAAACTATTTTAGTAGCCATAGATTCATCAAAATAAGCAAACAACACACGAAAAACAGAATCTGTCAAAACAGAACAGTCTGTAGTAATCTGTAGCTAGCGCAAGATCTGGAACCCCAAAAATTCTAAAATAAATTTCTGGACGTGAGGAATTTATCTATTAATCATCTGAAAAAAGAATTAACTAAATATCACTCTCCAAATAAAAATGACAGCAGTTCTCGTGAGTGCTAAAGTTTCTGTTTTTTACAGCAAGTTCAACAAGACTTTCCCCAAGTCTTCCCAATGGTTCTACTTGGCACAAACACTAAATAAACACAAAAAACACAACCAAAACATAGGATAAATAATTTATTTATTACTAAACAGGAGCAAAAAGCAAGGAATAAAAATAAAATTGGGTTGCCTCCCAACAAGCGCTATCGTTTAACGCCCCTAGCTAGGCATAAAAGTGAGGATAGATCTAGGTATTGCCATCTTTGGTAGGCAATCCATAAGTGGCTCTCATGATAGTTTCATATGGCAATTTTATTTTCTTTCTTGGAAAGTGTTCCTTGCCCTTTTTTAATGGAAATTTAAATCTAATATTCCCTTCCTTCATATCAATAATCGCACCAACCGTTCTAAGGAAAGGTCTACCAAGAATAATAGGGCAAGAAGGATTGCAATCTATATCAAGAACAATGAAATCTACGGGCACATAATTCATATTTGCAACAATAAGAACATCATTAATTCTTCCCATAGGTTTCTTAATAGTAGAATCCGCAAGATGCAAGTTTAGAGAGCAATCATCAAAATTACGGAAATCTAGCAAATCACACAAAGTTTTGGGGATAGTGGAGACACTAGCACCCAAATCACACAAAGCATAAAAGTCAAGATCTTTAATTTTAATTTTAATAGTTGGTTCCCACTCATCATAGAGTTTTCTAGGGATAGAAACTTTCAACTCAAGTTTTTCTTCATAAGATTGCAAGGCATCAACAATATGTTCGGTGAAGGCTTTATTTTGACTATAAGCATGTGGAGAATTTCGCACGGATTGCAACAAGGAAATACAATCAATTAAAGAGCAACTTTCGTAATTAAATTCCTTGAAATCCAATATAGTGGGTTTAGCAACATCTAGATTTTTATTTCTTTCAATCCCACTTTCATCAATTTCATCACAAAGATCTAAATACTCTGAATTTTTAGAACGCCTTCTAGGTAAAGGAAGATCATATTCAGTTTCATCAGGATTCATATTGCAAAACAAAGATTTAATAGGAGACACATCAATAACTTTTAGGTCTTCATCTTGATTTTCATAGGAATTGGAAGAACACGCTTTAATAAAGGCATCTTTGGAGGCACGCATCCTAGCGGTTCTTTCCTTGCACTCATCAATGGAAATTCTCATGGCTTTGAGAGACTCGTTGATATCATGCTTAGGAGGAATAGATCTAAGCTTTAAAGAATCAACCTCAAGAGAAATTCTATCAACGTTCCTAGCCAATTCATCAACTTTAAGCAATTTCTCTTCAAGCAAAGCATTAAAATTCTTTTGTGAATTCATAAACTCTTTAATACTATTCTCAAATTCAGAGGGCATCTTATTATAATTTCCATAAGAGTTGTTGTAGGAATTCCCATAATTATTAGAAGGATTACTAGGATATGACCTAGGATTAAAATTCCCTCTATAAGCGCTGTTACCAAAATTATTCCTACCAACAAAATTCACATCCATGGATTCATTATTATTCTCAATAAAAGTAGACAAAGGCATATCATTAAGATCATAAGAAACACTCTTAGTAGCAAATAATTTCATAAGTTCATCCATCTTTCCACTCAACACATTGATTTCTTCTATCGCATGCACTTTTTTATTAGAAGTTCTTTCAGTATGCCATTGAGAATAATTAACCATAATATTATCTAGGAGTTTAGTAGCATCTCCTAAAATGATTTCCATAAAAGTACCTCCCGCGGCCGAATCTAAAAGATTTCTAGAAGCAAAATTCAATCCGGCATAAAAATTTTGTATAATCATCCACAAATTCAAACCATGAGTAGGGCAATTACGTATCATTAATTTCATTCTCTCCCAAGCTTGTGCAACATGTTCATGATCAAGTTGCTTAAAATTCATAATATCGTTTCTAAGAGAGATGATCTTAGCGGGAGGGAAATACTTAGAGATAAAAGCATCTTTGCACTTGTTCCAGGAATCAATACTATTTTTAGGCAAAGACGAAAAGCAAGCTTTAGCACGATCTCTAAGCAAAAAAGGAAATAGCTTCAATTTAATGACATCATTATCGACATCTCTTTTCTTTTGCATATCACATAAATCAACGAAGCTATATATTCAGATGAGTAGCGGCATCTTCACTAGGAAGGCCGGCGAATTGATCTTTCATAACAAGATTCAACAAAGCAGCATTGATTTCACAAGATTTAGTATTGGCAAGAGGAGAAATTGGAGTGCTAAGGAAATCATTATTATTGGTATTGGTGAAGTCACACAATTTGGTAGTATCTTAAGCCATCGCGAAAAACAAGCAAACAAACTAGCACACGAGCAAACAAGGGCAAACTGGCAAAAGAGGCAAACAGAGAGGGAGGATAGAGAGAGAGGGAGAATAAAACGGCAAGGGTGAATTGGGGGGAGAGGAAAACGAGAGGCAAATGGCAAATAATGCAATGCGAGAGATAGGGATTGTGATGGGTACTTGGTATGTTGACTTTTTGCGTAGACTCCCCGGCAACGGCGCCAGAAATTCTTCTTGCTACCTCTTGAGCTTGCGTTGGATTTCCCCGAAGAGGAAAGGATGATGCAGCACAATAGCGTAAGTATTTCCCTCAGTTTTTGAGAACCAAGGTATCAATCTAGTAGGAGGCCACGCTCAAGTCCCTCATACCTGCACAAAACGACAGCTACTCGCAACCAACGCGATTAGGGGTTGTCAATCCCTTCACGGTCACTTACGAGAGTGAGATCTGATAGATATAATATTTTTGGTATTTTTGGTATAAAGATGCAAAGTGAAAAGTAAAGGCAAAGTAAAAAAGCAAAGCAAGATTAAAGTAATGGAGATTGATATGATGAGAATAGACCCGGGGGCCATAGGTTTCACTAGTGGCTTCTCTCAAGAGCATAAGTATTCTATGGTGGGTGAACAAATTACTGTTGAGCAATTGACAGAATTGAGCATAGTTATGAGAATATCTAGGCATGATCATATATATAGGCATCACGTCCGTGACAAGTAGACCGAAACGATTCTGCATCTACTACTATTACTCCACTCATCGACCGCTATCTAGCATGCATCTAGAGTATTAAGTTAAAAACAGAGTAACGCCTTAAGCAAGATGACATGATGTGGAGAGATAAATTCATGCAATATGAAATAAACCCCATCTTGTTATCCTCGATGGCAATGATGCAATACGTTCCTTGCTGCCCCTTCTGTCACTGGGAAAGGACACCGCAAGATCGAACCCAAAGCTAAGCACTTCTCCCATGGCAAGAACTACCAATCTAGTTGGCCGAACCAAACGGATAATTCGAAGAGACTTGCAAAGATAACCAATCATACATAGAAGAATTCAGAGAAGATTCAAATATTATTCATAGATAGACTTGATCATAAACCCACAATTCATCGGTCTCAACAAACACACCGCAAAAAGAAGATTACATCGAATAGATCTCCACAAGAGAGGGGGAGAACTTTGTATTGAGATTCAAAGAGAGAGAAGAAGCCATCTAGCTACTAACTATGGACCCGAAGGTCTGAGGTAAACTACTCACACTTCATCGGAGAGGCTATGATGATGTAGAAGCCCTCCGTGATGACGGCCCTCTTCCGGCGGAGCTCCGGAACAGGCCCCAAGATGGGATCTCGTGGACACAGAAAGTTGCGGCGGTGGAATTAGGTTTTTGGCTCCGTATCTATTCGTTTGGGGGTACGTAGGTATATATAGGAGGAAGGAGTACGTCGGTGGAGCTCCGAGGGGCCCACAAGGCAGGGCCGCGCCCTAGGGGGGCGCCCCCCACCCTCGTGACCGCCTCTTTTGTTCCTTGGCGTAGGGTCCAAGTCTCCTGGATCACGTTTGGTGAGAAAATCAAGTTCCCGAAGGTTTTATTCCGTTTGGACTCCGTTTGATATTCCGTTTCTTCGAAACACTGAAATAGGCAAAAAACAGCAATTCTGGACTGGGCCTCCGGTTAATAGGTTAGTCCCAAAAGTAATATAAAAGTGGAAAATAAAGCCCAATATAGTCCAAAACAGTAGATAATATAGCATGGAGCAATCAAAAATTATAGATACGTTGGAGACGTGTCACATAGTTGCATAATTATTCGACTACTCATTGATCTTCACTTATATCTTTTGGAGTAGTTTGTCATTTTCTCTAGTGCTTCACTTATATCTTTTTAGAGCACGGCGGTGGTTTTATTTTGAAGAAATTGTTGAAATCTCATGCTTCACTTATATTATTTTGAGAGTCTTTAGAAAAGAAAAGTAATTTGCTTTGGTTATGAAATTAGTCCTAATATGATGGGCATCCAAGAGGGATATAATAAAAACTTTCATATAAAGTGCATTGAATACTATGAGAAGTTTGATACTTGATAATTCTTTTGAGATATGGAGATGGTGATATTAGAGTCATGCTAGTTGAGTAGTCGTGAATTTGAGAAATACTTGTGTTGAAGTTTGTGATTCCCGTAGCATGCACGTATGGTGAACCGTTATGTGATGAAGTCGGAGCATGATTTATTTATTGATTGTCTTCCTTATGAGTGGCGGTCGGGGACGAGCGATGGTCTTTTCCTACCAATATATCCCCCTAGGAGCATGCGCGTAGTACTTTGTTTTGATAACTAATAGATTTTTGCAATAAGTATGTGAGTTCTTTATAACTAATGTTGAGTCCATGGATTATACGCACTCTCACCCTTCCACCATTGCTAGCCTCTCTAGTACCGCGCAATTTTCGCCGGTACCATAAACCCACGATTTACCTTCCTCAAAACAGCCACCATACCTACCTATTATGGCATTTCCATAGCCATTCCGAGATATATTGCCATGCAACTTCCCATCGTTCCGTTTATTATGACACGCTCCATCATTGTCATATTGCTTTGCATGATCATGTTGTTGACATCGTATTTGTGGCAAAGCCACCGTTCATAATTCTTTCATACATGTCACTCATGAGTCATTACACATCCCGGTACACCGCCGGAGGCATTCATATAGAGTCATATCTTGTTCTAAGTATCGAGTTTTAATTTTTTGAGTTGTAAGTAAATAAAAGTGTGATGATCATCATTATTAGAGCATTGTCCCAGTGAGGAATGGATGATGGAGACTATGATGGCCCCACAAGTCGGGATGAGACTCCAGACGAAAAAAAGAAGAGAAAAAGAGGCCAAAAAAAAGAGAAGGCCAAAAAAAACAAAAACAAAAAAACAAAAACAAAAAATGAGAGAAAAAGAGAGAAGGGGGAATGCTACTATCCTTTTACCACACTTGTGCTTCAAAGTAGCACCATGATCTTCATGATAGAGAGTCTCCTATGTTGTCACTTTCATATACTAGTGGGAATCTTTCATTATAGGACTTGGCTTGTATATTCCAATGATGGGCTTCCTCAAAATGCCCTAGGTCTTCGTGAGCAAGCGAGTTGGATGCACATGCACTTAGTTTCTTTTTGAGCTTTCATACTTATAGCTCTAGTGCATCTGTTGCATGGCAATCCCTACTCACTCACATTGATATCTATTGATGGGCATCTCCATAGCCCGTTGATACGCCTAGTTGATGTGAGACTATCTTCTCCTATTTGTCTTCTCCACAACCACCATTCTATTCCACATATAGTGCTATGTCCATGGCTCACGCTCATGTATTGTGTGAAGATTGAAAAGGTTTGAGAACATCAAAAGTATGAAACAATTGCTTGGCTTGTCATCGAGGTTTTGCATGATTTAAGTATTTTGTGTGATGAATACAGAGCATAGCCAAACTATATGATTTTGTAGGGATAGCTTTCTTTGGCCATGTTATTTTGAGAAGACATGATTACTTTGTTAGTATGCTTGAAGTATTATTATTTTATGTCAATATTAAACTTTTGTCTTGAATCTTTTGGATCTGAATATTCTTGCCACAATAAAGAGAATTACATGGATAAATATGCTAGGTAGCATTCCACATCAAAAATTCTGTTTTTATCATTTACCTACTCGAGGACGAGCAGGAATTAAGCTTGGGGATGCTAATACGTCTCCAACGTATCTATAATTTTTTATTGTTCCATGCTATTATATTATCTATTTTGGATGTTAATGGGCTTTATCTTACACTTTTGTATTATTTTTGGGACTAACCTATTAACCGGAGGCCCAGCCCAAATTCATGTTTTCTTGCCTATTTCAGTGCTTCGAAGAAAAGAAATATCAAACGAAGTCCAAACGGAATGAAACCTTCAGGAGAGTTATTTTTGGAACGAAAGCAATCCAGGAGACTTGGAGTAGATGTTGGGGAAGCTTCGAGGTGGCCACAAAGCAGGGAGGCGCGCCTGCCCCCCTGGGCACGCCCCCCACCCTCGTGGGCCCCTCGTGGCTCCCCGACCGACTTCTTTCGCCTATATATATCAATATACCCTAAAAACATCAAGAGCACAATAGATCGGGAGTTCCACTGCCAGAAGCCTCCGTAGCCACCGAAAACCAATCTAGACCCGTTCCGGCACCCTGCCGGAGGGGGGAATCCCTCTCCAGTGGCCATCTTCATCATATCGGCGCTCTCCATGACGAGGAGGGAGTAGTTCACCCTTGGGGCTGAGGGTATGTACCAGTAGCTATGTGTTTGATCTCTCTCTCTCATGTTCTTGAGATGGTACGATCTTGATGTATCGCGAGCTTTGCTATTATAGTTGGATCTTATGACGTTTCTCCCCCTCTACTCTCTTGTGATGGATTGAGTTTTCCCTTTGAAGTTATCTTATCGGATTGAGTCTTTAAGGATTTGAGAACACTTGATGTATGTCTTGCACGTGCTTATCTGTGGTGACAATGGGATATCATGTGATCCACTTGATGTATGTTTTGGTGATCAACTTGCGAGTTCCGTGACCTCGTGAACTTATGCATAGGGGTTGGCACACATTTTCGTCTTGACTCTCCGGTAGAAACTTTGGGGCACTCTTTGAAGTTCTTTGTGTGGGTTGAATAGATGAATCTGAGATTGTGTGATGCATATCGTATAATCATACCCACGGATACTTGAGGTGACATTGGACTATCTAGGTGACATTAGGGTTTTGGTTGATTTGTGTCTTAAGGTGTTATTCTAGTATGAACTCTATGATAGATTGAACGGAAAGAATAGATTCACGTTATTTTACTACGGACTCTTGAATAGATCGATCAGAAAGGATAACTTTGAGGTGGTTTCGTACCCTACCATAATCTCTTCGTTTGTTCTCCGCTATTAGTGACTTTGGAGTGACTCTTTGTTGCATGTTGAGGGATAGTTATATGATCCAATTATGTTATTATTGTTGAGAGAACTTGCACTAGTGAAAGTATGAACCCTAGGCCTTGTTTCCTAGCATTGCAATACCGTTTGTGCTCACTTTTATCATTAGTTACCTTGCTGTTTTTATAATTTCAGATTACAAAAACCTATATCTACTATCCATATTGCACTTGTATCACCATCTCTTCGCCGAACTAGTGCACCTATACAATTTACCATTGTATTGGGTGTGTTGGGGACACAAGAGACTCTTTGTTATTTGGTTGCAGGGTTGTTTGAGAGAGACCATCTTCATCCAACGCCTCTCACGGATTGATAAACCTTAGGTCATCCACTTGAGGTAAATTTGCTACTGTCCTACAAACCTCTGCACTTGGAGGCCCAACAACGTCTACAAGAAGAAGGTTGTGTAGTAGACATCACTCATCAAGTTCTACTTTCCTCCCACTCACTTCTTTCGAGAGAAACTCCTTCTCTAGAAAGGATCCATTCTTAGCAACGAATATCTTGCCTTCGGATCTATGATAGAAGGTGTACCCAACAGTCTCCTTTGGGTATCCTATGAAGACACATTTCTCCGATTGGGGTTCGAGCTTATCAGGTTGAAGCTTTTTCACATAAGCACCGCAGCCCCAAACTTTAAGAAACGACAACTTGGGTTTCTTGCCAAACCATATTTCATAAGGTGTCATCTCAACGGATTTAGATGGTGCCCTATTTAATGTGAATGCAACTGTCTCTAAAGTATAACCCCAAAATGATAGCAGTAAATTAGTAAGAGACATCATAGATCGCACCATATCTAGTAAAGTACGATTACGATGTTTGGACAGACCATTACGTTGTGGTGTTCCGGGTGGCGTGAGTTTTGAAACTATTCCGCATTGTTTCACATGAAGAACAAACTCGTAACTCAAATATTCTCCTCCACGATCAGATCGTAGAAACTATATTTTCTTGTTACGATGATTTTCCACTTCACTCTGAAATTCTTTGAACTTTCCAAATGTTTCAGACTTATGTTTCATTAAGCAGATATACCCATATCTGCTCAAATCATCTGTGAAGGTGAGAAAATAACTATATCCGCCGCGAGCCTCGATGTTCATTGGACCACATACATCAGTATGTATGATTTCCAATAACTCTGTTACTCGCTCCATTGTTCCAGAGAATGGAGTTTTAGTCATCTTGCCCATGAGGCATGGTTCGCAAGTACCAAGTGATTCTAGAAGTCCATAAGAATGGAGTTTCTTCATGCACTTTACACCAATATGACCCAAACGGTAGTGCCATAAATAAGTTGCACTATCATTATCAACTCTGCATCTTTTGGCTTCAATACTATGAACATGTGTATCACTACTATCAAGATTTAGTAAAAATAGACCACTATCAAGGGTGCATGACCATAAAAGATATTATTCATATAAATAGAACAACCATTATTCTCTGATTTAAATTAATAACCGTCTCGCATCAAACAAGATCCAGATATAATGTTCATGCTCAACGCTGGCACCAACAACAATTATTTAGGTATAAAACTAATCCCAAAGGTAGATGTAGAGGTAGAGTGCCGACAGCGATCACATCGACTTTGGAACCATTTCCCACGTGCATCGTCACCTCGTCCTTAGCCAATCTTCGCTTAACCCGTAGCCCCTGTTTTTAGTTGCAAATATTAGCAACAGAACCAGTATCAAATACTCAGGCTCTACTGCGAGCATTAGTAAGGTACACATCAATAACGTGTATATCAAATGTACCTTTCACTTTGCCATCCTTCTTCTCCGCCAAATACTTGGGGCAGTTCCGCTTCCAGTGACCAGTCCCTTTGCAGTAGAAACACTCAGTCTCAGGCTTAGGTCCAGACTTGGGCTTCTTCACTTGAGTAGCAACTGGCTTGCTGTTCTTCTTGAAGTTCCCCTTCTTGCCTTTACCCTTTTTCTTGAAACTGGTGGTCTTGTTGACCATCAACACTTGATGCTCCTTCTTGATTTCTACCTCCGCAGCCTTTAGCATTGCGAAGAGCTCAGGAATCATCTTATCCATCCCTTGCATATTATAGTTCATCACGAAGCTCTTATATCTTGGTGGTAGTGATTGAAGAACTCTGCCAATGACACTATCATCAGGAAGATTAACTCCCAGCTGAGTCAAGTGGTTGTGGTACCCAGACATTCTGAGTATATGTAAAGTGACAGAACTATTCTCCTCCATTTTGCAGCTGTGGAACTTATTGGAGACTTCATATCTCTCAATCCGGGCATTTGCTTGAAATATTAACTTCAACTCCTGGAACATCTCATGTGCTCCATGACGTTCAAAATGTTGTTGAAGTCCCGGTTCTAAGCCGTAAAGCATGGCACACTGAACTATCGAGTAGTCATCAGCTTTGCTCTGCCAGGTGTTCACAACATCTGGTGTCGCTCCTGCAGTGGGTTTATCACCTAGCGGTGCTTCCAGGACGTAATTCTTCTATGCAGCAATGAGGATAATCCTCAAGTTACGGACCCAGTCCGTGTAGTTGCTACCATCATCTTTCAACTTAGCTTTCTCTAGGAACGCATTAAAATTCAACGGAACAACAACACAGGCCATCTATCTACAACAACATAGACATGCAAAATACTATCAGGTACTAAGTTCATGATAAATTAAAGTTCAATTAATCAAATTACTTAAGAACTCCCACTTAGATATAGACATCTCTCTAATCATCTAAGTGATCATGTGATCCATATCAACTAAATCATGTCCGATCATCACGTGAGATGGAGTAGTTTTCAATGGTGAACATAACTATGTTGATCATATCTACTATATGATTCACGCTCGATGAGGGAGTACTGGATTAGGGGGTGTTCGGCTAGCCGAACTATACCTTCAAGCCGGACTCCTGGACTATGAAGATACAAGATTGAAGACTTCGTCCCGTGTCCGGGAGGGACTTTCCTTGGCGTGGAAGGCAAGCTTGGCGATACGGATGTTCAGATCTCCTTCCATTGTAACCGACTCTATGTAACCCTAACCCTATCCGGTGTCTATATAAACTGGAGGGTTCTAGTCCGTAGGACAACATACACATCAACAATCATACCATAGGCTAGCTTCTAGGGTTTAGCCTCTCTGATCTGGTGGTAGATCGACTCTTGTATTACCCATATCATCAATATTAATCAAGCAGGACGTAGGGTTTTACCTCCATCAAGAGGGCCCGGACCTGGGTAAAACTTCGTGTCCCCTGCCTCCTGTTACCATCCGGCCTAGACACACAGTTCGGGACCCCCTACCCGAGATCCGCCAGTTTTGACACCGACATTGGTGCTTTCATTGAGAGTTCCTCTGTGTCGTCGCCATCAGGAAGGATGCCTCGTCCCGTCTTTAAAGATGGCACCCTTGCTAAGGGAGCTTTGGCTGTCCGCCAAACCCTCCGGCTAGGTGGTTTTCTTATGACCACCTGTTCGGCTTCTACGCCGATGATGACCTCTCGAGCCATCGAAAACAATCTTCATGTCAACTCGGAACTTGCCGAGCAGTTAAATCCAATAGAGCTTTCCTCCATAAACGAGCTCTTGGATCGCTTCGCCGCCCTGGGAGTCGCTACGGATTATGACCAGATTGGGCCTAAAACCGATCTGAGAGAGATTAACTCTCCCCAAGCCACCCATCACGTTGCCGTGGTAGAGGGACAGTGCGGCGACCCTTCATCTATCCTAAGGACTCGCTACGTCCGGATTCCCGATCCCTCCAAGCCGGATGTCCGCGAAGGGGAGGATATCACTCAAGACCTGAACCGAGAATCAGGCGATGGACTGGATTCATTGGACGACATCCAGGAATCCAAACTTTCGAGTTCGGAAATTCCTCGGCCTCTGAGCCTCAGAAGGGGTAAGGCTTCAGATTCAATTCCACCCACCCACCCGAACATTAGCGATCTATCCCAAATCAGGCAAGTGCCCAAAGAAACAGTACATCATTACTGGGCCAGATTCCTCCTGGTTATGCACAGGATAAAGGGCTCCCGCGAGGAAGACGCAATTTCATCCTTCCGCAATAATCCCTGGTGCTTTCGTCTCACCAAGGTACTCATGGACGGCGGCAGCGGATTGAACCTCATCTATGAGGAAACTCTCCAAAAAATGGATATAGACTAGAACCGCATCACGCGAAGCAGCACAACCTTTAGAGGAATAATCCCTAGTCGGGAAGCGCGCTGTACAGGAAAAATCACACTGGATGTGGTGTTCGGCACGCGGGACAATTACAGGTCCGAAGAAGTCACGTTCCACGTGGCCCCGTTCAGCAGTGGTTATCATGCTTTGCTAGGGCGGGAGGCATTCACAATCTTCCAAGCAATACCCCATTACGGGTACATGAAGCTCAAGATGCCCGGGCCTAACGGGATCATCACTCTCGCTAGTGAACTGGATGTAGCACTCCGCGCCGAAAACAAGACAGCCGCACTGGCCCTCGAGGCACTATCCGAAGCCCTAGCGGCCGAGGAACTGAGTGCGCTGCGCTCTACCGTGAATAGGGACGACGTGGTACTCAACAAAAGATCCAAGTCCACCTCCTTTAAACCTACGGACGAAATAGTCAAATTCCAAGTCCATCCAACGGACCCCAACAAAACAGCTTCCATCGGGGCACAGTTAAACCCTGATGTCGACACCGCATTGCGAGAGTTCCTACGGGAGAACTGGGACATTTTCGCCTGGCATCCTTCGGACATGCCAGGAATCCCACGCAGGCTGGCCAAGCACAGCTTAAATATCCAAACAGGATTCAAACCTGTCAAACAGGCTCTTAAGCGTCTTTCCGAACCTAAGAGACAGGCTATGGGAGAGGAGCTAGCAAAGCTATTGGAGGCCGGATTCATCAGAGATGTAAAACATCCGGACTGGCTAGCAAACCTGGTGATGGTACCAAAGAAGGACAAATCCTGGCGCCTGTGTGTCGATTTTAAAGACCTCAACAAGGCTTGCCCAAAGGATCCCTTCCCTCTCCCCTGCATCGATCAAATTATCGATGCCACCGCAGGACATGATTCGTTGTGTTTCCTCGATGCATATTCTGGCTACCATCAAATCAAGATGGCAGAATCAGACCAAGCCGCAACGGCATTTATCACACCATACGGGCCATTCTGCTTCAACATGATGCCCTTCGGGCTCAAAAACGTCGGCGCAACATATCAGCGCATGATTCAGACATGTCTGGCAAGCCAGATCGGCAAAACAGTGGAGACATACGTAGATGATGTGGTCGTCAAAACAAGACATGTTGAATCTCTAGTGGAGACATACGAAGGAGGCTCACATTTGATAATCTCCGAACATACGACATCAAGCTCAACACGGAAAAATTCGTTTTCAGCATCCCAGCTGGAAAGCTCTTGGGCTTCATTGTATCCAATAGAGGAATTGAAGCAAATCCAGCCAAGATCCGAGCTCTGTCGCAATTGGATATCCCAAAGGACCTCAAACAAATACAAAAGTTAACCGGATGTGTGGCGGCTCTAAGCCGCTTTATCTCCCGCCTGGGAGAAAAGGCCCTTCCCCTTTACCGCCTCCTTCGGCGCACCGAACACTTCAAATGGACGGACGCAGCCACGGCCGGACTCGACGAAATAAAAGCCATACTGGCAACAAACCCAGTCCTGGCCGCGCCAAACACCAGCGAACCAATGCTATTGTACATCGCAGCAACACATCAGGTTGTAAGCGCAGTGCTCGTCGTCGAACGAGAAGCGGACGGACACAAATTCCCCCTTCAAAGGCTTGTATATTATGTGTCCACTGTCCTCACTCCCTGCAAATCACTGTACCTGCATTATCAAAAGATTGCGTACACGGTATTCATGGCATCCCGGAAGCTACGACACTACTTTCAAGAGTGTTCGATAACAGTAGCCTCGGAAGTACCACTTAATGACATTATCAACAACCGTGACGCAACGGGCCGGATCGCGAAATGGGCCATCGAGCTCCTCCCGTTCGACATAACTTATAAGCCACGAGGAGCCATCAAGTCACAAGTTTTGGCCGATTTCGTCGCAGAATGGACGGAGGCCGAACTCCCTAAAGAGTACGGCACATATTCAAATTGGATCATGCATTTCGAAGGCTCCAAAATGTTGGCCGGACTGGGGGCTGGTGTCGTTCTGACGTCCCCCACAGGAGACACAGTTCAATACGTACTACAGATTCTGTACGCAGACTCCAACAACGCAGCCGAACACGAGGCTCTTCTACATGGTCTCCGGATGGCAGTATCCATGGGCATACAATGCCTAGAGGTGTGCGGGGACTCGAACCTCGCAATATCTCAAATAAACGGAGACTTCGATGCCAAGGATCCGAAAATGGCAGCTTACCGCAATGCCGTCCTAAAAATGTCAGCTCGGTTCGAGGGGCTTGAATTTCACCATATAGCCCGGGAAAATAATCAGGCGGCAGATGTCCTGGCACGCATCGGCGCAAAACGTGATGTAGTCCCCCCCAAAATCTTCTTGGAAAGGCTTTTTAAGCCATCCGTGGCATGGGAAGGGGAGCCGAACAATAACAGCTCGGACCCAACCGCATCGCCCGACTCTGAGCATTCTGACACAATCGGTGGCTCTGCCATTGAAGTAACACCTTCAGCCGACGTAATAATGGCCGTAATTACCCCATGGACGGAACCATTCCTCGCCTACCTTACTAGGCAGGTACTCCCCAAGGACCAGAATGAGGCACGCTGCATAGTGCGGCGATCCAAAGCCTACAGAATCCACGAGGGGGAGCTTTATAAGAAAAGCACTACCGGAGTCCTTCAAAGGTGCATCTCCGAAGAGGAGGGGCGGAATCTCCTGGCTGAAATCCATGCCGGACTCGGCGGTCATCACGCTGCAGCCCGATCTCTGGTAAGCAAGGCCTTCCATACAGGTTTTTATTGGCCGACGGCCCGGGCAGACGCTCAGGACTTAGTCCAGCGATGCACCGGTTGCCAGCTCTTTGCAAACCAAAGCCATATGCCACCCACCGCCCTCCAAACTATCCCCATCACTTGGCCCTTTGCGGTCTCGGGGCTTGATATGGTTGGACCCCTTAAAGGCGGAACCCACAAGCACAAGTACCTACTCGTCATGGTGGATAAGTTCACCAAATGGATAGAAGCCAAGCCTGTTAAGACGGCTGAATCCGGGCCTGTGACAGACTTCATATCCGGGGTTGTACACCATTACGGCGTCCCCCACAGCATCATCACTGATAATGGCACGAACTTTACGGCCGACGAGGTAAAACTCTGGTGCAAAAACTTGGGCATCAAGCTCGATTACGCTTCTGTCTATCACCCACAGACTAACGACCAGGTCGAACGTGCAAACGGTCTTATCATGAGCGGCATTAAACCCGGATTAGTACGATCCCTCAAGGAATCTAACACACACTGGGTAGAGGAGCTCGACTCCGTACTCTGGGGGCTGCGGACCACACCGAATCGCACCACCGGATATACACCATTCTTCATGGTGTACGGCGCGGAGGCAGTTTTGCCTTGCGACATAATTCATGACTCACCTCGAGTGCGCATGTACGAAGAAAGAGAAGCCGAGATCGATCGGCAAGACAGTTTGGATGCATTAGAGGAGGAGCGTGACGTGGCAAAAGCCCGTTCCGCATTGTGTCAGCAGCAGGCTCGAAGATACCAAAGCAGAGAAGTACGGGCCAAAAATTACAACGTTGGCGAATTAGTTCTACGCCTGCCGGACAAGAAAAAGGACAAACTCAAGCCCAAGTGGGAAGGTCCCTTCATCATCGACCAAGTCCTGACTGGTGGTGCGTACCGCCTGCGAAGTGCATCGGATAACCGACTCGAGCCGAACCCATGGAACGCAGCCCGCCTCCGAAGATTCTATGCCTAGCACCGGATCCTGTGTTCGTCTCCTTACTCTGTCCATTTTTTATATATACTTATGTCTTACATTTCTCTCCTTCTCTCTCTCTTTCCCTCTTATAGCCTTTAGAGGCTCACAAAGTGACGCGCTATCCACGCTCAGCAAACCTGGGGGCTTCTTTCAACAGAAGCTTATTTCTACGGGCTTCACGCCCAACACATGTGTCAAACTTCCGCGTGTACCTTTTATTCACCACTATATGCATCGGTATGACTTAAATTTTGGCCAAGCTGGGTTGCCTGGCTCCTGTGCTTACCCCTACGTTCCCGATTGTTCGGCTAGGCGGTAATGGGAGCACCTCTGCGATTGTTACTGCCGGGTCTGCCGGACGTGTACCTCAGACTGGGTGAAGCCGAAAGCTAGCGTTCTTAAGGGAGTATTCGGTCGGTGAACTAAAGACGGTCTTTTTTTATTTTTTCCATGTGCCCCCAGATGTTTTTCCTGTGTTTCTCTTCGCAACATGGACATGCACTTTAGGGCATGCCTCCCAGGGAAAGGAACCCCTAACCGAACTATTCTCCCTGGAAGATGTTTCTTACTAACCATGTAATATAACATAACTAGTCGGGCACTTGTCTGTTCACGCCATAATGACCCCTATGCCTGGTCTCCACGCATTCCCCGGTTCCTATATAACCGCATGGGAATTCAGACACACTCCGGACCGTCAGGTCCCGAGGCTGAAGAGAAAAGGTCAGCCATGACAAACGATCTACAATCCGGCTAGAAGGCATTATAAATGTCAATTAAATTACATAGTCATTTTGACTGATTGTACTCCTCTTCAATACCATCTAACAGGCTGTCTAATTTACAGTCCTGCTGGGAATACTTTGCAGCCAACTCTACTTGGCTGTACACTAAGCTCACAGGGATCTCCTTCCCATCGGGCCCTACAGGACCAACCTCGGCCATATGGTTGGGGTCGGCCTGTGAATACCGCGTCTTCACCATGGCCCAGGCCTCCCTAGCGCCTTGACGGCAGGCTGATATCTTCCACAACTGGAAGCACCGCCGTGCTCCCCTCAGCTTCTCCGCAAGCTCTCCAAGACCTTCGGGTGTGGAGACGGATGGCCACAGGACCTGGGCGACGCCTCGCATCGCCTGCCGAACTCGATCGAGCAATTGCAAGAGCTCGGGAAGAAGGTCACCCGTAGAACCGGGCATCTCCTCTGCAGGACGACCTGTTAACATACCTACGAATATTGCTCTGTTAATCAACGGCACCGCCGAACTTTCTTTTAAAAGGTTCGTTCAAGCACTTACTAAATATGTCGCGCCGAAGCCATTGATTCTCCTTCACGGAGTCTGACAGCTGGGCACGAACATATTTTAGCTCGACGCCCAGCCGGGTGTTGGCATCTTGGAGAACGTTCTTCTCCCCCATCACCTTTAATAGCACTCTCTCACTAGCCTTTAGTTGGCGTTCGAGGTGTTGCCTTTCCGGATTCAATCCGGTGCCATCTGCAATTTTATTTTTCAGATTCGCACAAAAGCCATGCTTCGCCACATACTTATCTTTCGAAATGTATATTACCAGAGGGGGTCTCCTTAGGCTCCCCTGCCGCGGCTAGTGCGGCCCCAGTTGGGCTTTGCACTCTTCCAGCTCCTGGGTCAGTGGGGAATTCTTTTCTGTAAGAACCTGCATTTCAAATGATCCTTAAACCAGTTATTCTAACTGTTTTCAGTCTCGGGGGCTACTACTACATATATATTTACCAAAATTTTCTTACCCGTATGTCTTTTACATATTGCTCCATGGCTCTGGCTAGACCATTTTGAGCGGCACGGAGGTGCGCATCTCCCGAATTGAAGGCATCTAATGCCTCTCGGGAGAAGCAAGCGTCGTGAAGAATTGTCCGGTGACGCCTGTGGTTCATGGCACTTTCCACCTCTGAGTTGGTGGCAGATAACCCGTCCGCATCCTCCGTCGGAGGAACGTCTGGCACACGCCTTGCATTCGCTTCCACCCCCGGACCAGGCTTTGGAGCCTGGCTGGTGGAGGCGCGATTAACAGCCTCTCCGGATATAGTCCGGTGAGGTCTCTTCGTCCTGAAAAGGGCACGAGCGTCAAGTGTGCCTCGAAGGTATAACAACTGGGATAAAGGGGCGCGCCATACCTTCGCGTTGATGCCTCGGTCCGAACTGCACCTCTTTTCTGCCCATGGGGCCCTGCGGCCCATGGTTGGTTTGTCGCCGCAGGTTCGGCCTTCTGCCTCAAAAACCTCCCCTGCAAAGTTTGGTTGCAATCAGGAAATTAAACACGCGTGGACGGACCCCTGTCTGGGGTACAGGGACTTCGGTCTCAGGTACCTGGGGTGTTCGGATTAGCCCTGGGTAATCGGTCGTAATGGCCACCAAGGCATTGTCCTCGCTCAATTGATGGAACACTCCATCAATCAGCTCCACAGATATGTCCGGATCCTCTTGAGAGGCCGGGTTGATAGACCATCCTGAGTCCTCGGGTTGTGGAGGCGGGCTGCTTATGTCCTTAACGGCCCGGCGCAGTTCCTGCGTTGAAGTCATCAGACTAAGTATTTAACAATGGGAACACTAAACGGATGAGCAAGTAAATGCGACCACTTACCCAGCTTGGGGGATTGTGCATAGAGAATCCACCCTATGGGTTGACGCGGAGAAATTCCTCCTCTTCTCCCTTGTACAAAGTGGACAAGATCTTTAATAGAGCGGCAACTGAATCTGGCCCTTTACGGCTGTAGCGGGTGGCGTCGTCCTCCCCGTTGAAATCCCACATGGGGTGGCTTCTGTACTGAAGCGGCTGCACCCCCCGCATGATGCATTCGGCCATAACTCCAATCATGGTTAGTCCGGAATGGGCCAACAATCTTATTCGGTCCATGGGATAAACGATGTCCCTGTCACTTTCCCTTTGAGGGCTCCGTGGACGCCAGCTTAGGCGCTTCTTTAAAGGAGCACTATCGAACTCTGGGAGGCCGATCCGGACAGGATCCGGCAGCGGGACGTCTTCTATATAGAACCATTCCGAGGGCCAGTCTTCGGACGCCTTCTTTGGGGTTCCGGACAGATATCCGGTCCCGGCGATGCGCCATACTTCGGCTCCGCCCACTTGATACATTGACCCTTTCTTGGAACGGGGCACGAGGCAAAATAGCTCCTTCCACAGTCTGAAGTGAGCTTCAATACCCAAGAACAGCTCGCAGAGGGCTACAAAGCCCGCGATATGCAATATTGAGGCAGGCGTGAGATGATGTAGCTGGAGGCCGTAGAACTCCAGCAGCCCCCGGAGAAACGGGTGGATGGGAAATCCGAGCCCCCTTATTAAGTAAGGAACAAGGCACACCCGCTCTCCTTTGGATGGATTAGGGGCATTCTCTGCTTGCTCTCCACTGTTGTAGACAGCAAGACCGGCTCGGACCAAGACCATATAGGCCGGGGGGAGAAATCCCTTGGTCTGAAGCGTCACTAGCTCGCTATGCGGAGTAGAACATCTCTCCCAATATCCAGGCTTAGGGCTAGGAGGGCGAGAGGAGGAGTTGCGGCGGCTGGCCATGGTGGAATGGACCTTTGTCGAATGCGCTCTGATGAACACTCGTGGAGGGGAGAAGGTGTGGATTGGATCTAAATCCTCGTCCCCTTAAAAAGGGCAGCTCATTTACACGGCTAGGGGTGTGAATGTAAAAACACTCAGACTTTTCATATTCGTTTGACACATGGAAAATGGCCATTATTGGGCGTAGATGTAATGCCCTCGATGCGGCTATATCTCCCACGTGTCGAAGCACGACTTAGAGGCATAACCGCATTGAAAGCAATGTCGCAAGTGAGGTAATCTTCGCAAACAACCCATGTAATACAATAAGGGAAAAGAGATACATAGTTGGCTTACAATCGCCACTTCACACAATACATGAATAAAGCATTACATCAACCAAATACAATCAAGGTCCGACTACGGAACCAAAATAAAAGAAGAACCCCAAATGCGACAAGGTCCCCGATCGACCCCAACTGGGCTCCACTACTGATCAACTGGGAACGAAACAACACGAAGGACAAGATCTTCACCGAGCTCCTCCTTGAGCTTGGTTGCGTCGTCTGCATGGACTCATCGGCACCTGCAAGCTGGTTTTGGAAGTATTTGTGAGCCACGGGGACTCAGCAATCTCGCACCCTCGCGATCAAGACTATTTAAGCTTATGGGAAAGGTAAAGGTATGAGGTGGAGCTGCAGCAAGCGACTAGCATATATGGTGGCTAAACATACGCAAATGAGAGCGAGAAGAGAAGGCAAAGCACGATCGATAAACTATGATCAAGAAGTGATCCTAAAACAACCTACGTCAATCATAACTCCAACACCGTGTTCTCTTCCCGGACTCCGCCGGAAAGAGACCATCACGGTTACACACGCGGTGGATGCATTTTAATTAAGGTCAACTTCAAGTTTTCTACAACCGGACGTTAACAAATTCCCATCTGCCCATAACCGCGGGCACGGCTTTCGAAAGTTCAAATCCCTGCAGGGGTGTCCCAACTTAGCCCATCACAAGCTCTCACGGTCAACGAAGGATATTCCTTCTAGCGGGAAGACCCGATCAGACTCGGAATCCCGGTTACAAGACATCCTCGACAATATTAAAACAAGTCCAGCAAAGCCGCCCGATGTGCCGACATCCTGATGGGAGCTGCACATATCTCGTTCTCAGGGTAACACCGGATAGGTCAAGCTACGAGTAAAACCAGCCCTCAAGTTTCCCCGAGGTGGCCCCGCAGGCTGCCCATTTCGGACCAACACTTAGACAAGCACTTGCCCGGGGGGGTTAAAATAAAGATGACCCTTGGGCTGGCCTAACCCAAGGAAAAAAGAGGCTAGGTGGCGAATGGTAAAACCAAGGTTGGGCCTTGCTGGAGGAGTTTTATTCAAAGCAAACTGTCAAGAGGTTCCCATTATAACCCAACCGCGTAAGGAACGCAAAATCCGGGAACATAACACCGATATGACGGAAACTAGGGCGGCAAGAGTGGAACAAAACACCAGGCATAAGGCCGAGCCTTCCACCCTTTACCAAGTATATAGATGCATTAATTAAATAAGATATATTGTGATATCCCAACAAGTAAACATGTTCCAACAAGGAACAACATCTCCATGTTCCAACAAGGAAAGAACTTCAATCTTCACCTGCAACTAACAACGCTATAAGAGGGGCTGAGCAAAGCGGTAACATAGCCAATCAACGGTTTGCTAGGACAAGGTGGGTTAGAGGCTTGGTTCAACAATATGGGAGGCATGATAAGCAAGTGGTAGGTATCGCAGCATAGGCATAGCAAAAGAGCGAGCAACTAGCAAGCAAAGATAGAACTGATTTCGAGGGTATGGTCATCTTGCCTGAAATCCGGTAAGGAAGAAGAATGAGTCCATGAAGAAGACAAACGGACGTAGACGAACGGGTCCTCACAAATGCGACGCTACCGGAACCAACCCGAAGAAGCAAACACCGGAAAGAAGCACACAACATAGTAAACAACCAACACATGAACATGGTATGATATGCGGGATGCGGTATGCGATGCATATGCATGATTTGACAAGGAATGATTGAACCTGGCCTCAACTTGGAAATCCAAGTGTGCCACTGGAAAGGTGAGATGAAATCACGATATAAAGATCACCGGAATCGGAGTTACGGTTTGGAAATGGCAAGCTATACGAATATGACAACGGTCTGCGATAAACAGCAAGTAGTCATCTAAATGCAACAAGTTAAACATGCTACAGCACCCAAACATGGCAACAAAATACATGGCAGGGATCCACTCATGATGCTTAACAAAAGATGAACACTGAGCTACGGCTAATTCATCCATTAACAGGTTCAAACAAGCATGGCAAAAGTGCATATGGTAAACAGATTTCAGACTTGGTGAAATTAACACTTGTCTGGAATTTCAGATCAGGTAGCACACTTTATAGCATGAAAACTATAAGCTACAGGAACTGAACATGGAAAAGTAAAGCATGGCATGGAGATACTCAAAGAGCTTAACAAAAGTCCCTTAGTGACCTTGAGCCAAAAGGGATCAGATAATACAATTGCAAGCATGTGAACATGGCAAAAACATAATCAGATCTCAGACTTAGTGAAAAAACTGGAGCATGCAAATCAGATATCAAGTAGGCATGTTTACGAGCTCGATGCACTCACTACAGAGCAAGTCATGGCAATCTAAGCATACACCCATCAAGAATACACAAAATACAAGCTAGGCATGGCAAGAACAATAACATAGCATGCACGGATCAACTACAACATCCTCGGCAAAATCGCTAACAAGTAGACAATCTGCCCAGATTCACGAAATATCAAAAGTAGAGCTCGATTGACTCAAGCTAGGGTGCTCCATAATTGCAAACAAATACATGGATGGATAGAGCACTACAAGATTAACAAAACATCCTTACTGATCATCCTCAAAAGAGGCACGGATCACTAGGAAACAACATGAACATATGGCATATTGAGATAAACAGATCAAGGACTTAGTGGAATTGCTAAGTCCCTGAAATCAGCATTAACGAATGCACCACTTTGCAAGCTTGTGCTAGTCACCACACACATCACAAAAATACATGGGTTGCACCTCTGGAAAGATGGAAAAACATATAACAAAACACATGTAGAGCTCAGGGGCATATCATGCACACAATAATCATGGCAAAAATGACAAATATCTAATTGGAGCAGCAGATCTGACAATTATCCCAAATAGCATTCTTCCAACAGCATTTCGGGCATCAAGATGAACTCAAATGAAAATGATACAATGAGATGAAATGATGTGCTCTCTGAGGCGAACATTTTGATATGCTATATGCGCAAAATGGATCTACGGATGCGGAGTTACGACATGATGAACATGAGCATATGAATCTGGGAATTTCGGGGACTTAGTGGAATTATACCTCCGCGAAAGTCAACGCGGGACGGAGATATCTGGGACGAGGAGATCCGGATCGAGGGGCCGCGTTTGGATGAGATCCCGGTGGATCTCGTCCCGATCCACCGGATCTCATCGGAGAGGACGACGGCGGCCGGAGGGAGGACGACGCCGGCGAGGTCGGTGGCGGCGGCCGGGGTCGGCGGCGAGCTCTGCGGCGGAGGCGGCGGCCAGCGGTGAGGGAACATGGTGGCGGGGCGATGACGGCGAGGAGAGGTGCGGGCGCCGGTGGAGTGGCGCGGCGGCGCGAAGTCCGGCGCGGTGGCGGCGGCCACGCCGGTGAGGGCGGCGCGGCGAAGCACCTGGCGGCGGCGGCGGGGCGCCTCGGGCGCGCGGCAAGGAGGCAGGCGACGCGCGGGGGCTCGGGCCCGGTTGCGGCTTGGGCGGGCCGGCCTCGCGCCACGCGGGCTGCGGCGGCGGGAGGAGAGAGAGGGTGACGTGGCGGCGCGGGATTTGCCGGGGACGGCGGTGCGGACACGTCCGGTCCGGGATGGACACGTCCGGTCTGGGATGGACACGTCCGGCGGCTGGAGGTGGAAGAAGGCTAGGGTTCATCCGCGAATTTCGGGAGGGGAGCACATATTTATAGGTAGAGGGAGCTAGGAGAGTCCAAATGAGGTGCGGTTTTTGGCCACGTGATCGTGATCGAACTACCGAGATGATGGAGAAGGTTTAGGTGGGTTTTGGGCCACTTTGGAAGGGTGTTGGGCTGCAACACACACGAGGCCTTCTCGGTCCCTCGGTTAACCGTTGGAGCATCAAACGAAGTCCAAATGGTATGAAACTTGACAGGAGGTCTACCGGTAGTAAACCAAGGCCGCTTGGCAAGTCTCGGTCCAATCCGGAAATGTTTAACCCCCACACACGAAAAGAAGGTAGAAATGACCACCGGAGGAGATAAGAGCGCCGGAATGCAAAACGGACAACGGGGAAACATCTCGGATGCATGAGACGAACATGTATGCAAATGAAATGCACATGATGACATGATATGCAATGCATGACACACAAGCAATGACAAGGCAACAACAGCGAATAACTAGAGGACACCTGGCACATCGGTCTCGGGGCGTTACAGTAGAAGCCAAGGAGCGCAACATCTACAAGAAACCGGACTTTATTCAAACAGGTACCCGAAATTTGGAGGAGAACCCGCCCTGCAATGTCGAAGACAATCTGCGCGCCGGACTCATCGTCATTGAAGCCTGGTTCGGGGGCTACTGAGGGAGTCCTGGATTAGGGGGTGTTCGGCTAGCCGAACTATACCTTCGAGCCGGACTCCTGGACTATGAAGATACAAGATTGAAGACTCTGTCCCATGTCCGGGAGGGACTTTCCTTGGCGTGGAAGGCAAGCTTGGCGATACGGATGTTCAGATCTCCTACCATTGTAACCGACTCTATGTAACCCTAATCCTATCCGGTGTCTATATAAACCGGAGGGTTCTAGTCCGTAAGACAACATACACATCAACAATCATACCATAGGCTAGCTTCTAGGGTTTAGCCTCTCTGATCTTGTGGTAGATCGACTCTTGTATTACCCATATCATCAATATTAATCAAGCAGGACGTAGGGTTTTACCTCCATCAAGAGGGCCCGAACCTGGGTAAAACTTCGTGTCCCCTGCCTCCTGTTACCATCTGGCCTAGACGCACAGTTCGGGACCCCTACCCGAGATCCGCCGGTTTTGACACCGACACTCGACCTTTCGGTCTCAGTGTTCCGAGGCCATATCTGTATATGCTAGGCTTGTCAAGTTTAACCTGAGTATTTTGCGTGTGTAAAACTGGCTTGCACCCGTTGTATGTGAACGTAGATCTTATCACACCCGATCATCACGTGGTGTCTCGGCACGATGAACCGTACCAATGGTGCATACTCAGGGAGAACACTTATACCTTGAAATTTAGTGAGAGATCATCTTATAATGCTACCGCCAAACTAAGCAAAATAAGATGCATAAAGGATAAACATCACATGTAATCAATATGAGTGATATGATATGGCCATCATCTTGTGCCTTTGATCTCCATCTCCAAAGAACCATCATGATCACCATCATCACCGGCTTGACACCTTGATCTCCATCGAAGCATCGTTGTTGTCTTGCCAACTATTGCTTCTACGACTCTCGCTACCGCTTAGTGATAAAGTAAAGCAATTACATGACGATTGCATTTCATACAATAAAGCGACAATCATATGGCTCCTGCCAGTTGCCGATAACTGTGTTACAAAACATGATCATCTCATACAATAAAATTTAGCATCATGTCTTGACCATATCACATCACAACAGGCCCTGCAAAAACAAGTTGGACGTCCTCTACTTTGTTGTTGCAAGTTTTATGTGGCTGCTAAGGGTTGAGCAGGAACCGTTCTTACCTATGCATCAAAAACCACAACGCGGTATAGTGATTGCTTTTTGATCTTTAGAAAGAACCCTGTTCATTGAATCCAATTCAACTAAAGTTGGAGAAACTGACACCCACCAACCACCTGTGTGCGAAGCACGTCGGTAGAACCAGTCTCGCGTAAGCGTACGCGTAATGTCGGTCTGGGCCGCTTCATCCAGCAATACCGCCGAATCAAGAAACAACTAGTTACGGTAAGCAATATGTATATACCCACGCCCACAACTCATTTGTGTTCTACTCGTGCATATAACATCTACGCATAAACCTGGCTCAGATGCCACTCTTGGGGCTACGTACACGCAAGATCATGGTGATGCATAGCAACGAGAGGAGAGAGTGTTGTCTATGTACCCTTGTAGACCGTAAGAGGAAGCGTTATGACAACACGGTTGATGTAGTTGTACGTCTTCACGATCGACAAATCCTACTACCGAAAGTACGGCACCTCCGCGATCTGCACACGTTCGGCTCGGTGACGTCCCACAAATTCACGATCCAGCAGAGTGTCGAGGGAGAGCTTCGTCAGCACGACGGCATGATGATGGTGATGATGATGCTACTGAAACAGGGCTTCGCCTAAGCACCGCTACGATATGACCGAGGTGGATTATGGTGGAGGGGGGCACCGCACACGGCTAAAAGATCAATGATCAACTTGTGTGTCTATGGGGTGCCCCCTCCCCCGTATATAAAGGAGTGGGGGAGGGGGAGACGGCCGTCCTCCTAGGCGCGCCCAAGGGGGGTCCTACTCCCGGTGGGAGTAGGACTCCCCCTTCCCTAGTTGGAGTAGGAGAGGGAAGGAAGGGGGAGAAGGAGAGAAGGAAAGGGCCCCCCCTCCCAATTCGGATTGGGCTTGGGGGGCGCCCCCACCTTGGCCACCTCCTCCTCCTTTCCACTATGGCCCATTCAGGCCCATTGACTCCCCAGGGGGTTTCGGTAACCCCCCGGTACTCCGGTATATGCTCGATCTTTATGTCTCGACCATTTTGAGACTCTTCGTTATGTCCGTGATCACATCCGAGACTCCGAACTACCTTCAGTACATTAAAACACATAAACTCATAATACCTATCGTCACCAAATGTTAAGAGTGCAGACCCTACGGGTTCGAAAACTATGTAGACATGACCGAGAAACATCTCCGGTCAATAACCAATAGCGTAACCTGGATGTTCATATTGTCTACCACATATTCTACGAAGATCTTTATTGGTCAAACCGCATAACAACATATGTTGTTCCCTTTGTCATCGGTATGTTACTTGCCCGAAATTTGATCGTCGGTATCTCAATACCTAATTCAATCTCGTTACCGGCAAGTCTCTTTACTCGTTCTGTAATGCATCATCCTGTAACTAACTAAGGCTTATAGTGATGTGCATTACCGAGAGGGCCCAGAGATACCTCCCCGATACTCGGAGTGACAAATCCTAATCTCGATCTATGCCAACTCAAAAAACACCATCGGAGACACCTATAGAGCATCTTTATAGTCACCCAGTTATGTTGTGATGTTTGATAGCACACTAAGTCTTCCTCCGGTATTTAGGAGTTGCATGATCTCATAGTCATAGGAACATGTATAAGTTATGGAGAAAGCAATAGCAACAAACTAAATGATCATCGTGCTAAGCTAACGGATGGGTCAAGTCACATCATTCTCTAATGATGTGATCCTGTTAATCAAATGACAACTCATGTCTATGGTTAGGAAACATAGCCATCATTGATTCAACGAGCTAGTCTAGTAGAGGCATACCAGTGACATTCTATTTGCCTATGTATTCACACATGTACTAAGTTTCCGGTTAATACAATTCTAGGATGAATAATAAATATTTATCATGATATAAGGAAATATAAATAAAAACTTTATTATTGCCTTTATGAGGTAGTTCGGAGTCTCGGATGTGATCACAGACATGACGAGGAGTCTCAAAATGGTCGAGACATAAAGATCGATATATTGGATGACTATGTTTGGACATCGGAAAGGTTTCGAGAGAGTTCGGGCATATACCGGAGTACTGGGGGTTACCGGAACCCCCCGGTGAGTCAATGGGCCATAGTGGAAAGGAGGAGGAGGTGGCCAAGGTGGGGGAATGCCCCACCAAGCCCAATCTGAATTGGGAAGGGGGGTCGTCCCCCCTTTCCTTCTCTCCTTCTCCCCCTTCCTTCCCTCTCCTACTCCAACTAGGGAAGGGGGAATCCTACTCCCATCGGGAGTAGGACTCCCCCCTTGGGCGCGCGTAGGAGGCTGGCCCTCTCCCCCCCCCCCTCCACCTCTTTATATACGAGGGAGGGGGCACCCCATAGACACACAAGTTGATCATAGATCTTTTAGCCTCGTGCGGTGCCCCCCTCCACCATACTCCACCTCGGTCATATCGTAGCGGTGCTTAGGCGAAGCCCTATTTCGGTAGCATCATCATCACCATCATCACGCCGTCGTGCTGACGAAGCTCTCCCTCGGCACTCTGCTGGATCGTGAGTTCATGGGACGTCACCGAGCCAAACGTGTGCAGATCGCAGAGGTGTCATACTTTCGGTACTAGGATCGGTCAATCGTGAAGACGTACGACTACATCAACCGCGTTGTCATAACGCTTCCGCTTACGGTCTACAAGGGTACGTAGACAACACTCTCTCCTCTCGTTGCTATGCATCACCATGATCTTGCGTGTACGTAGGAATTTTTTTGAAATTACTACGTTCCCCAAGGTGGCATCTGAGCCAGGTTTATGCGTAGATGTTATATGCGTGAGTAGAACACAAAGGAGTTTTGGGCGTGGGTATATACATATTGCTTGCCGTCACTAGTTGTTTCTTGATTTGGCGGTATTGTTGGATGAAGCGGCCCAGACCAACATTACACGTACGCTTACGTGAGACTGGTTCTACCGACGTGCTTCGCACACAGGTGGTTGGCGGGTGTCAGTTTCTCCAACTTTAGTTGAATCGGATTCAATGAACAGGGTTCTTTCTGAAGATCAAAAAGCAATCACTATACATCGTTGTGGATTTTGATGCGTAGGTAAGAACGGTTCTTGCTCAGCCCGTAGCAGCCACATAAAACTTGCAACAACAAAGTAGAGGACGTCTAACTTGTTTTTGCAGGGCATATTGTGATGTGATATGGTAAAGACATGATGCTAAATTTTATTGTATAGATGATCATGTTTTGTAACACAATTATCAGCAACTGGCAGGAGCCATATGGTTTTTGCTTTATTGTATGAAATGCAATCATGTAATTGCTTTACTTTATCTCTAAGCGGTAGCGATAGTCGTAGAAGCAATAGTTGGCTAAACGATAATGATGCTTCAATGGAGATCAAGGTGTCAAGCCGGTGACGATGGTGATCATGACGGTGCTTTGGAGATGGAGATCAAAGGCACAAGAAGATGATGTCCATATCATATCACTTATATTGATTGCCTGTGATGTCTATCATTTATGCATCTTATTTTGCTTAGTTCGGTGGTAGCATTATAACATGATCTCTCACTAAATTTCAAGGTATAAGTGTTCTCCCTGAGTATGCACCGTTGCTACAGTTCGTCGTGCCGAGAATCCACGTGATGATCGGGTGTGACAAGCTCTACGTTCACATACAACGGGTGCAAGCCAATTTTGCACATGCAGAATAATCAGGCTAAACTTGATGAGCCTAACATATACAGATATGGCCTTGGAACACTGAGACTGAAAGGTCGAGCGTGAATCATATAGTAGATATGATCAACATAGAGATGTTCATCATTGAAAACTAGTCCATCTCACGTGATGATCGGACATGGTTTAGTTGATATGGATCACGTGATCACTTAGATGATTAGAGAGATGTCTATCTAAGTGGGAGTTCTTAAGTAATTTGATTAATTGAACTTTAATTTATCATGAACTTAGTACCTGATAGTATTTTGCATGTCTATGTTGTTGTAGATAGATGGCCCATGTTGTTGTTCTGTTGAATTTTAATGTGTTCCTAGAGAAAGCTAAGTTGAAAGATGATGGTAGCAACTACACGGACTGGGTCCGTAACTTGAGGATTATCCTCATTGCTGCATAGAAGAATTACGTCCTGGAAGCACCTCTAGGTGACAAACCCGCTGTAGGAGCGACATCAGATGTTTTGAACACCTGGCAGAGCAAAGCTGATGACTACTCGATAGTTCAGTGTGCCATGCTTTACGTCTTAGAACCAGGACTTCAACGACATGTTGAACGTCATGGAGCATATGAGATGTTCCAAGAGTTGAAGTTAATATTTCAAGCAAATGCCCGGATTGAGAGATATGAAGTCTCCAATAAGTTCTACAGCTGCAAAATGGAGGAGAATAGTTCTGTCAGTGAACATATACTCCATGACAGAGTTCTTCAATCACTGCCACCAAGCTACAAGAGCTTCGTGATGAACTATAATATGCAAGGGATGGATAAGACGATTCATGAGCTCTTCGCAATGCTAAAGTCTGCAAAGGTAGAAATCAAGAAGGAGCATCAAGTGTTGATGGTCAACAAGAACACCAGTTTCAAGAAAATGGTTAAAGTCAAGAAGGGGAACTTCAAGAAGAACAACAAGCTAGTTGTTGCTCAAGTGAAGAAGCCCAAGTCTGGACCTAAGCCTGAGACTGAGTGCTTCTACTGCAAAGGGACTGGTCACTGGAAGCGGAACTGCCCCAAGTATTTGGCGGAGAAGAAGGATGGCAAGGTGAAAGGTGTATTTGATATACATGTTATTGATGTGTACCTTACTAATGCTCGCAGTAGCGCCTGGGTATTTGATACTGGTTCTGTTGCTAATATTTGCAACTCGAAACAGGGGCTACGGATTAAGCGAAGATTGGCTAAGGACGAGGTGACGATGCGTGTGGGAAATGGTTCCAAAGTCGATGTGATCGCCGTCGGCACGCTACCTCTTGATCTACCTTCGGAATTAGTTTTAGACCTAAATAATTGTTATTTGGTGCCAGCGTTGAGCATGAACATTATATCTAGATCTTGTTTGATGCAAGACAGTTATTCATTTAAATCAGAGAATAATGGTTGTTCTATTTATATGAGTAATATCTTTTATGGTCATGCACCCTTGATGAGTGGTCTATTTTTACTAAATCTTGATAGTAGTGATACACATGTTCATAGTATTGAAACCAAAAGATGCAGAGTTGATAATGATAGTGCAACTTATTTATGGCATTGCCGTTTGGGTCATATTGGTGTAAAGTGCATGAAGAAACTCCATTCTGATGGACTTCTGGAATCACTTGATTATGAATCACGTGGTACTTGCGAACCATGCCTCATGGGCAAGATGACTAAAACTCCGTTCTCTGGAAAATTGGAGCGAGCAACAAAGTTATTGGAAATCATACATACAGATGTATGTGGTCCAATGAACATTGAGGCTCACGGCGGATATCGTTATTTTCTCACCTTCACAGATGATTTGAGTAGATATGGGTATATCTACTTAATGAAACATAAGTCTGAAACATTTGAAAAGTTCAAAGAGTTTCAGAGTGAAGTGGAAAATCATTGTAACGAGAAAATAAAGTTTCTACAATCTGATCGTGGAGGAGAATATTTGAGTTATGAGTTTGGTCTTCGTTTGAAACAATGTGGAATAGTTTCGCAACTCACGCCGCCCGGAACACCACAGCGTAATGGTGTGTCCAAACGTCGTAATTGTACTTTACTAGATATGGTGCGATCTATGATGTCTCTTACGGATTTACCGCTATCGTTTTGGGGTTATGCTTTAGAGACAGCTGCATTCACATTAAATAGGGCACCATCTAAATCCGTTGAGACGACACCTTATGAACTGTGGTTTGGCAAGAAACCCAAGTTGTCATTTCTTAAAGTTTGGTGATGCGATGCTTATGTGAAAAAGATTCAACCTGATAAGCTTGAACCCAAATTGGAGAAATGTGTCTTCATAGGATACCCAAAGGAGACTGTTGGGTACACCTTCTATCACAGATCTGAAGGCAAGATTCGTTGCTAAGAATGGATCCTTTCTAGAGAAGGAGTTTCTCCCGAAAGAAGTGAGTGGGAGGAAAGTAGAACTTGATGAGGTAATTGTACCTGCTCCCTTATTGGAAAGTAGTTCATCACTGAAATCAGTTCCAGTGATTCCTACACCAGTAAGTGAGGAAGCTAATGATGATGATCATGAAACTTCTGATCAAGTTACTACCGAACCTCGTAGGTCAACCAGAGTAAGATCCGCACCAGAGTGGTACGGTAATCCTGTTCTGGAGGTCATGTTACTTGACCATGACGAACCTACGAACTATGAGGAAGCGATGATGAGCCCAGATTCCACAAAATGGCTTGAGGCCATGAAATCTGAGATGGGATCCATGTATGAGAACAAAGTGTGGACTTTGGTTGACTTGCCCGATGATCGGTAGGCCATAGAGAATAAATGGATCTTCAAGAAGAAGACTAACGCTGACAGTAATGTTATTGTCTACAAAGCTCGACTTGTTGCAAAAGGTTTTCGACAAGTTCAAGGAGTTGACTACGATGAGACCTTCTCACCCGTAGCGATGCTTAAGTCCATCCGAATCATGTTAGCAATTGCCGCATTTTATAATTATGAGATTTGGCAAATGGATGTCAAAACTGTATTCCTTAATGGATATCTTAAAGAAGAGTTTATATGATGCAACCAGAAGGTTTTGTCGATCCAAAAGGTGCTAACAAAGTGTGCAAGCTCCAGCAATCCATTTATGGACTGGTGCATTCCTCTCGGAGTTGGAATATACGCTTTGATAGTGTGATCAAAGCATACGGTTTTATACAGACTTTTGGAGAAGCCTGTATTTACAAGAAACTGAGTGGGAGCTTTGCAGCATTTCTGATATTATATGTAGATGGCATATTATTGATCGAAAATGATACTGAATTTTTGAATAGCATAAAAGGATACTTGAATAAGAATTTTTCAATGAAAGACCTCGGTGAAGCTGCTTATATATTGGGCATCAAGATCTATAGAGATAGATCAAGACGCTTAATTGGACTTTCACAAAACACATACCTTGATAAAGTTTTGAAGAAGTTCAAAATGGATCAGGCAAAGAAAGGGTTCTTGTCTGTGTTACAAGGTGTGAAGTTGAGTCAGACTCAATGCCCAACCACTTCAGAAGATAGAGAGAAAATGAAAGTCATTCCCTATGCTTCAGCCATAGGTTCTATCATGTATGCAATGCTGTGTATCAGACCTGATGTGTGCCTTGCTATTAGTTTAGCAAGGAGGTACCAAAGTAATCCAGGAGTGGGTCACTGGACAGCGGTCAAGAACATCCTGAAATACCTGAAAAGGACTAAGGATATGTTTCTCGTTTATGGAGGTGACAAAGAGCTTGTCGTAAACGGTTACGTCGATGCAAGCTTTGACGCTGATCCGGATGACTCTAAGTCACAAACCGGATACGTATTTTTATTAAATGGTGGAGTTGTCAGTTGGTGCAGTTCCAAGCAAAGCGTCGTGGCGGGATCTACGTGTGAAGCGGAGTACATAGCTACTTCGGAAGCAGCAAATGAAGGAGTCTGGATGAAGGAGTTCATATCCGATCTAGGTGTCATACCTAGTGCATCAGGTCCAATGAAAATCTTTTGTGACAATACTGGTGCAATTGCCCTAGCAAAGGAAACCAGATTTCACAAGAGAACCAAGCACATCAAGAGACGCTTCAATTCCATCCGTGATCAAGTCAAGGAGGGAGACATAGATATTTGCAAGATACATACGGATCTAAATATTGCAGACCTGTTGACTAAGCCTCTCTCACGAGCAAAACATGATCAGCACCAAGACTCCATGGGTGTGAGAATCATTACAATGTAATCTAGATTATTGACTCTAGTGCAAGTGGGAGACTGAAGGAAATATGCCCTAGAGGCAATAATAAAGTTGTTATTTATATTTCCTTATATCATGATAAATGTTTATTATTCATGCTAGAATTGTATTAACCAAAAACTTAGTACATGTGTGAATACATAGACAAACAGAATGTCACTAGTATGCCTCTACTAGACTAGCTCGTTGAATCAATGATTTTTATGTTTCCTAACCATAGACATGAGTTGTCATTTGATTAATGGGATCACATCATTAGAGAATGATGTGATTGACATGACCCATCCGTTAGCTTAGCATGATGATCGTTTAGTTTGTTACTATTGCTTTCTCCATAACTTATACATGTTCCTATGACTATGAGATCATGCAACTCCCGAATACCGGAGGAACACTTAGTGTGCTATCAAACGTCACAACATAACTGGGTGACTATAAAGATGCTCTACAGGTGTCTCCGATGGTGTTTGTTGAGTTGGCATAGATCGAGATTAGGATTTGTCACTCCGAGTATCGGAGAGGTATCTCTGGGCCCTCTCGGTAATGCACATCACTATAAGCCTTGCAAGAAATGTGACTAATGAGTTAGTTACGGGATGATACATTACGGAACGAGTAAAGAGACTTGCGAGTAACGAGATTGAACTAGGTATTGAGATACCGATGATCAAATCTCGGGCAAGTAACATACCCATGACAAAGGGAACAACGTATGTTGTTATGCGGTTTGACCAATAAAGATCTTCGTAGAATATGTGGGAGCCTATATGAACATCCAGGTTCCTCTATTGGTTATTGAACGCAGACGTGTCTCGGTCATGTCTACATAGTTCTCGAACCCATAGGGTCCGCACGCTTAACGTTCGGTGACTATCAATATTATGAGTTTATGTGTTTTGATGTACCAAAGGTAGTTCGGAGTCCCGGATGTGATCACGGAAATGACGAGGAGTCTCGAAATGGTCGAGACATAAAGATCGACATATTGGATGACTATGTTTGGACATCGGAAAGGTTTCGAGAGAGTTCGGGCATATACTGGAGTACGTACCAGGGGGTTACCGGAACCCCCCGGGGAGTCAATGGGCCTTAATGGGCCATAGTGGAAAGGAGGAGGCGGCGGCCAAGGTGGGGGCGCCCCTCCCCCCCAAGCCCAATCTGAATTGGGAAGGGGGGGCCGGCCCCCCTTTCCTTCTCTCCTTCTCCCCCTTCCTTCCCTCTCCTACTCCAACTAGGGAAGGGGGAATCCTACTCCCACCGGGAGTAGGACTCCCCCCTTGGGCGCGCCTAGGAGGCTGGCCCTCTCCCCTGTTGGGGAACATAGTAATTTCAAAAAAATTCCTACGCACACGCAAGATCATGGTGGTGCATAGCAACGAGAGGGGAGAGTGTGTCCACGTACCCTCATAGACAAGAAGCGGAAGCATTAGCACAACGTGGTTGATGTAGTCGTACGTCTTCACGATCCGACCGATCAAGTACCGAACGCACGGCACCTCCGAGTTCTGCACACGTTCAACTCAATGACGTCCCTCGAACTCCGATCCAGCCGAGTGTTGAGGGAGAGTTTCGTCAGCATGACGGCGTGGTGATGATGATGATGTTCTACCGACGCAGGGCTTCGCCTAAGCACCGCTACGATATGATCAAGGTGGATTATGGTGGAGGGGGGCACCGCACACGGCTAAGAGATCAAGAGATCAATTGTTGTGTCTATGGGGTGCCCCCCTCCTCCGTATATAAAGGGGGAGGAGGAGAGGGCCGGCCAATGGGGTGGCGCGCCCTAGGAGGGGGAAACCTACTCCAAGTAGGTTTGCCCCTCCCTTTCCAAATCCAAGAAGGAGGGGGAAGGAAGGAGTAGGAGAGGGGAAAGGCAAGGGGGGCGCCCCCCCCCCCTTTCCTTGTCCTATTTGGACTCAAGGGGAGGGGCGCCTCTTGCCCTGGCCGGCCCCTCTCTCTCTCCACTAAGGCCCAACAAGGCCCATTAGTTCCTGGGGGGTCCGGTAACCCCCAGTACTCCGACAAATATCCGAAACCTTCCGGAACCTTTCCGGTGTCAAAACATAGTCGTCCAATATATCGATCTTTATGTCTCGACCATTTTGAGACTCCTCGTCATGTCCGTGATCACATACGGGACTCCGAATTACCTTCGGTACATCAAAACATATAAACTCATAATATAATCGTCATCTAACTTTAAGCGTGCGAACCCTATGGGTTCGAACTATGTAGACATGACCGAGACATGTCTCCGGTCAATAACCAATAGCGGAACCTGGATGCTCATATTGGCTCCTACATATTCTACGAAGATCTTTATCGGTCAAACCGCATAACAACATGCGTTGTTCCCTTTGTCATCGGTATGTTACTTGCCCGAGATTCGATCGTCGGTATCTCAACACCTAGTTCAATATCGTTACCGGCAAGTCTCTTTACTCGTTCTGTAATACATCATCCCGCAACTAACTCATTAGTTGCATTGCTTGAAAGGCTTATAGTGATGTGCATTACTGAGTGGGCCCAGAGATACCTTTCCGACAATCGGAGTGACAAATCCTAATCTCGAAATACGTCAACCCAACAAGTACCTTTGGAGACACCTGTAGAGAACCTTTATAATCACCCAGTTACGTTGTGATGTTTGGTAGCACACAAAGTGTTCCTACGGTAAATGGGAGTTGCATAATCTCATAGTCACAGGAACATGTATAAGTCATGAAGAAAGCAATAGCAACAAACTAAATGATCAAGTGCTAAGCTAACGGAATGGGTCAAGTCAATCACACCATTCTCCTAATGATGTGATCCCGTTAATCAAATGACAACTCTTTGTCTATGGTTAGGAAACATAACCATCTTTAATTAACGAGTTAGTCAAGTAGAGGCATACTAGTGACACTCTGTTTGTCTATGTATTCACACATGTATTATGTTTCCGGTTAATACAATTCTAGCATGAATAATAAACATTTATCATGATATAAGGAAATAAATAATAACTTTATTATTGCCTCTAGGGCATATTTCCTTCATCCCCCTCCTCCACTCCTTTATATACGGGGGAGGGGGCAGCCCATAGACACACAAGTTGATCATTGATCTTTTAGCCGTGTGTGGTGCCCCCTCCACCATAATCCACCTCGGTCATATCGTAGCGGTGCTTAGGCGGAGCCCTGTTTCGGTAGCATCATCATCACCGTCATCACGCCGTCGTGCTGACGAAGCTCTCCCTCGACACTCTGCTGGATCGTGAGTTCGTGGGACGTCACCAAGCCGAACGTGTGCAGATCACGGAGGTGTCGTACTTTTGGTACTAGGATCGGTCGATCGTGAAGACGTACGACTACATCAACCGCGTTGTCATAACACTTCCGCTTACGGTCTACAAGGGTACGTAGACAACACTCTCTACTCTCGTTGCTATGCATCACCATGATCTTGCGTCTACACTCTCTCCTCCCGTTGTCATCTTTTAAGAAATTCAACAATTTAGAAGTTATGGTTTGCTAAAGAGTTACAAAATGATTATTGTGTTTTAATGCTTGTAATCATTGTTTGCTCATTGTGTTCTAATTTTGCTCTTCTCCTTTGTAGGATGGGGATGATGCTGATGCGACAAAGTTTACCATGGAAGTAGCTAGTGAACAAAACTCAAAAAAGGCAAGTATTGTGTATATAAACTCGTATCCTAGTTTGCAACAACTTATCTGATCTTGAATTTGGTTTAAAACCGAATCAGTGTTTGTTCTTTCTTTTAGTTCTATGATCAATGCTTCCCATGAACAAATGCACTCACAGTTTTTATATGACGCTAATCTAATTCTATATTGAAGATTAACATTTATAAATTCATTAGGGTTAACATTTTAACGACTTTAATGCTGTTGGAATCACTTTTCGTTGTGTATGATGGTGTTTATAATGATCTGAACTTTGTTTTGTATCGCTCCGCTTCTAAATATAAGTCTTTTAGACATTTCAAATGAACTACAACATTCGGATGTATGTAGACATATTTTAGAATGTAGATTCACTCATTTTGCTCCGTATGTAGTCACTTGTTGAAATCTCTAACTTATATTTGGGAACGGAGGGAGTATATTGTATGACTGTGCTTGATATTTTTCTGCAACATATTTGTGCTAATGCACCAAGTATGGAAGCATTTTCTCTTGATCCTTTATGCTTCTTAATGTTGACTGATAAGTTAAATCATCTACGTTTGCAGGGACGCAAGACAAAGTTTGACTTATTTGTTGAACGGTACAAACAAGACACTGTGAAATCTCAGCGGGTCCTCGATATACTGGTTGGTAAGCAAGCAGATATAGTTGATGACTGGTACAAGGAGATGGCTGAGAAATTCTTAGATGAAACCTGGATGAAAAGGCTCAAGGTGGTCAAAGTTGTACTTCCTCACGTGGCCAAAATCTTTTTCCTCTATGCGTTTGTGAAAATGATGCGGCAAAGCAAAGTTCCTATATGGAAATACCCTGCGGCTGCCCGAGCTGGCGGGTTAGCCGCGTCGCAGAAAATTTTGGAAGTGCTCGAAGAGGCTAAGAAGCTCGAAAAGGTTGAGAGGCTGAAGAATGGCGGTGAGACTGGGGAGGACAGCAAGCTGTTCTCGAAAGTGTGGGCGATCTTCAAGAGTGGTGGCACTACTTCCGTAAGTGTTGAGCAGAAGCTGGGGAAGGATGTGCCGAAGAAGGGGGAAGATGAGGACAAGTCAGGGGAGGATGAACCCAATGAGTAGCTTAGTCGATTTGTTTTGTTAGCAGTATGTTTCGTTGGCATCTGTATGCAGTGAACTGGGTAAATGTAGTTGGCAACTTGTGAATCAAATTGTGGTACTACTCATCTTCAGTGGTTGCTCCATCACATTTATTGCAGGCAGTCTTTGGTATCGTCATTATGTGTGAATCTGCTTGTGATTCAAACTGTGTTCTCTTCAGTAGTCAATCAAACTGTATCATTTGCATCTTCTGCCCTTTCTTCAAATATCAGTCAGCAAAACATTGTCTTTGTCTGCAAGTGTATGCACGTGAACTGTGATTGCAAACGCCTCTGTGCTTGCAATGCGCAAAATTTGGAGGCAAGAAAAGGCCCAAGTACAGGGGCCGTGAGTTGGAACGAGGCATATATTTTAACTGCATGATTGTTGGTGATTGCGCAAGTTTTTTCTTGTGGAGCTGCCTATTTGTGTCCGCTCCCATTTGGAGGCTAATTTTGTTGTCATAAAATGTCCTAAAGCCGAACTGATCACCACTTATTTTGGCAAGGATAAACAAGTTGTACACATTTGGAGGCTAATTTTATTGTCACAAAATGTCCTAAAGCTGATCACCACTTATTTTGGCAAGGATAAACAAGTTGTACACATCAAGAATGTACCGGACCTTGTTCATGCACCGCTGATTTTGAAGTTCTGGAAGAGGGACGCGTAGGCTAATTCAAAGTAAGCGGAAAACCACACTTTGAATGTCTACAGAAGTCGGTCATTCACATCTCTTTCACCAAGTTCCAAACCCTCTCTAGTAACCATGCAACCACCGTAGCCAAAGTTACCTATGTAGTCAAATGAGCCATAGCTTGGGGACTGGCGTTTTGGCTCCTCGGTGAAAAATATATCAAATGTTTTTGAAAAATTCTGAAATTATTTGTAGATATGTATTAGTGTCGCAAACATGCATGACAATCTTCATACGAAACGGAGACGGTGTTTCATTGGCAATAAATAAATAAATGTAGGGGATGGCGCCCGCAGGCGGCGTCGTCGTGGCCAGTATATCCGGCTTGGAGGCAACCAAGGGCGGCCGGAGACCAGATTGTGAGGCATGGTTTGGGACGGCGTTAGATCCAGGGTGGGCGCCCCCAGGCCACCACACCCTGCCAGCACCATTCGCCCGCTACCTTGCTATCCGCACGACCAAGGGAGGCGGGCAACACCTACGGCAGCCGCTGGCTGTGAGCACTGTCACACCACCTCTTGAGGCCGCCGCTGGCTGTGAGCACTGTCACACCACCTCTGGAGGCCGCCGCCTCGGTTCCAAAGCCCACCGCGTGCGGCAGGGCGGACATATCCTTGCCGCCACTTTTCCCGACGGTCGCGCGGCGTTTCGGTGACCCCCTTCGATGGCGGCTAGGGAGAGGAGAGGAGAGAGGGGAGGAGCGGCGGGCGGCGGGCTAGGGTTAGGGCCACCTGAGCGTCCTTGCGGGAGTGACCCAGGGGCCGAGCGGTGCTATGAGTAATGTGCATATTGCCTCTCTTGGATATGCATTTACATTTTAGTAAATGAAATTAGATAGATAGGTTTTGTAATTGTAAATTTTTGCTATCCCCTCTCTTGTATCTGTATGTTCAAATTCAGAGAAGAAAGGAATCATGTGCATCCAAACAGGTCGGAATTGGCAACTTGAGTCATTTGATATTTGCAGCAAGCATTTCCAACAGTCGGCCAAACAACAAAAGTGGAACCGTAGCAATTTCAATTTTGGATTCCGGAGATGAACTGGAATCTGCACTTGAGCTCTGCAGACCAATTCAGTCCCTGCAACCAAGCGGAGGAACTCAGATTTTCTGCGAACGTTTGTTGCTGAAAGTTGATCATGATACGGTTGATGATGGCTACTCCTACACAGCAGCTGTTGCATCATGTATGGTTGAGGCTGACGAGCGATGGCTACAGGTCCTGAGTACCTAGGAAACAGGCCATGACATCAGCTCACAAGTGCTGCTTCTTGTTGCCCCAAGGCCAAGGCTATCTATCCGTTCGTTGTCTACTTTAATGCCACTTCTTTGTGAAGCTTCATTAGTCAACCGAATGCAACATGCTTGACAGAGATGCTTGAGCCTTTTTCTTCTTCTTTATTATTAGCCTCTCCAAGTAAACACACGGGGAGCACAGGATCAGGTCGAACATACAGTAGTACGAACGGCGTCCGGGAGGAAATTATACATTTATACTGGTACTATCACCTAGTAGTGTCGTGGTCAAATGGGCACAAGCGCTTCCAGTTGCTCCTCCCATCTTTCCCGGACACGTCTGGCCGCGCTGCCGTTCCAAGCATATCCACGCTACGCTACACCGACGTGGAAGCCCGCACCGCACAACATCCGGCACGCCTCCCACCGGCTTCCTTCCGCCTATTTCAGTCCCCGAGACGCGCACCGGATGCCGCCTCCCATATCCCTCTCCCATCTCTAACAACTATCCGCGGGCGGTGCAATCTGTTTGTATCCGTCGCTCGCCCCCGACGACCGAGAAGAGCTAGCCTAGCGCCGTTGCTCGGGAAGATGGACCACGCGGCGGATGCGCAGCGGACGGACCTGATGACGATCACGCGGCACGCGCTGAACGAGCAGGGACGGCACCCGGAGTCCCGGGGCGACTTCACCATCCTCCTCTCCCACATCGTCCTCGGCTGCAAGTTCGTCGCCTCCGCCGTCAACAAGGCCGGCCTCGCCAAGCTCATCGGCCTCGCCGGGGAGACCAACGTCCAGGCAAGCCATCCAAGCCCCCTAGCCCCTTTCCTCGCCTTGTTTTCAATCTCTGCGCGCGCGTTGACGGACGTGGATGAGAGAGCAGGGGGAGGAGCAGAAGAAGCTGGACGTGCTCTCCAACGAGGTCTTTGTCAAGGCGCTCGTCAGCAGCGGCCGCACCGTAATGCACTCCTCTCACTCTTCAGTTTCAGTAGATATCTTCCCGGTAAAGTAAGAAATCCTGAGCCAAGGATCTGACTTTGCCGTGCTGCGTGCAGTGCGTTCTCGTGTCTGAAGAGAACGAGGCGGCCATCTTCGTCGACGCGCCCCTCCGCGGAAAGTACTGCGTGTGCTTCGATCCGCTGGACGGCTCCTCCAACATCGACTGCGGCGTCTCCATCGGGACCGTATGGCTCCTCTTACTCTGCTTCTCCGAGCAGAGCTGCTGCCTGTTGACTGCTTCAGTACACCGTTCAAAAGCAAAGGCACGTCCCCGAATTACTTACTGTCATCTGATCGGTGTTTCTCCGTTCTGTAGATCTTCGGGATCTACATGATCAAAGACAAGGACAACGCTACTCTCGAGGATGTACTGCAACCCGGGACTAACATGATTGCTGCTGGCTACTGCATGTATGGGAGTTCATGCACGGTAATCACACACCCTAATTAAAAGTTTTTTTCACTTCCACTACTTTACATCGATTCTTCATCCTAAATTGACTGCTGTTCTCACCGATGGCAGCTCGTGTTAAGCACTGGAAACGGTGTAAATGGTTTCACTCTTGATCCTTCCCTCGGGGAGTTCATACTAACTCATCCCAACATAAAGGTTTGTGATACAGCTTACAGCAACACAGTCGTTTCTACAATTTATTCACTGATCTGCAACAAAAGGTTAGCCTATTTTTACCATATATGTGCTTCTTGGTTGTGCAGATACCAAACAAAGGGAAGATCTACTCGGTGAACGAAGGGAATGCCAGAAACTGGGACGCGCCTACAGCCAAGTACGCAGTACATCTCATTTCAAGTTCACAAACATCAGTGTCTCTTAACAAGTTAAGCTGACTTCTCCAGCCAACATTGCAGGTACGTTGAGAGATGCAAGTTTCCCCAAGACGGCTCATCGCCAAAATCCCTGAGATACATTGGAAGGTCAGTGTCAGTCTTTCAGCTGTTTGTCTGACAGCAAACTGAAACTCTTCCACAGCTAATTCAGTCTGATTGCTCCTTCTGAATTGTAGTATGGTTGCTGATGTTCACCGCACCCTGCTCTACGGAGGCATATTTCTGTACCCCGCGGACAAGAAGAGCCCCAACGGAAAACTCCGGTACGCCGATGCGGACACTCTAGTTCGTGGTGTCCCCAGCTGATTATCCATATTGACAAGTGGTATTTTCAGTGTTCTGTACGAGGTTTTCCCCATGTCGTTCCTCATGGAGCAAGCCGGAGGCCAGTCTTTCACCGGCAAACAGCGGGTAAGGCCACTGAATTCACCAAATTCCTTTTGCTCAGAGCAGCACTTTATGTTATTGCCGATCTTTGGCGTGCTGTAACTGAAAAATGGCTTGCTGCGTTTGCGTTGCAGGCCCTTGAAATCGTTCCTTATGAGATACACCAGAGGTCTCCGATATTCCTCGGGAGCTACGATGATGTGGAGGAGATTAAATCGCTGTACGCTTCGGAGTCGAGCACCGCCTGATCCGAGTACCTGAAGACACATACACATGTTCTGCATCGCGTTGCTGAAAGAACAGAGTTAAACTCCTCAGGTAGTGTTATGGTGATTCTGAGATCATTGTCATGGCCTCGATGTAACAATATCCGTGTATACATATATTTGACATATTGCACGCCGTTTTAACAAGTATTCCCTCTGTAAAGAAATATAAGATCACGGACCACACCCCCTTACTTTTCATCGTTATCAGTAATAAGAGTTCACTGGTCTTGTAATTCATCACAGTTTTACATTCAGAGCAAGGAAACCACGGCAAAACAGAAGCCTCATGCATTCAGACACCAATTAAGTTTGTAAGGGGACTGGACAAAACGATCATACACAGGAGAGCACGGCACCACCACCTGGTCAAATTAAACAGAACCAAAACAACCACCACCAGGACTCACTGATCAAGCAAATGCAGGGCCAGGCTCATCTCAACAGGCTGTGGCCGTCAAGTTGAATGTTCCTCCAGCCTACCGATGAACACGTCTGTCAGCGGTGTCTTGGAGGTAAGCATGGCCCGCAGCAGCACAACAGCCTGCAAGACAACGAAACCTCAACAAGCTGGACACAGTAACTGGTCTGCATAAATCTGAAATTCTAGCTACCTTATTACGTACCTCTTGTTTCGTGATGTTGATGTCCATCTCCACCACGTTAGCCTTGTCTCTGCCACGCCAGTGCTTCGCCACAGACATCGCAGAGGCCTGGTGCATGAGCAGATCATCGTCCACCACGTACTTTCGGTCTTCGACAAGCTCATAACAACAGCCAACACACGAGCTGTAGGATACCAGACCCATGAAGTTCTTTGGTTCCACGGCGTCTCTTTTGGGAGTGGAGCAGTCAGGGTGCCTGCAGAACGGGCTAAGGGGCGGATCCAGCAACGTCTCAGCGGGGTATCCGCCTGCTATGAAGCCTGCTGCGTCGAGCTCGACGACGCTGGCGTACAGATTGGCCATGCCGCCGGTGCCGAGAGGAGAGGCGAAGCCACTGTCGTTCATGTTCTTGATCACACAGCCCAGTGGGTAAGCCAAGAAACCGAGAAGCAGGTCCACGAAATCGTGCTTGCATTCAGCATACATGACCTTCTTCTCCTTGGCGTCGTAGAAAAACTTGGTCTTAAATTCTGATGAAGCTCCCGGGTCTTCACTGGGAGTTGCTACGATTTTTTGGTTCATGCTCGGTTTCACGGTGGCACGAGCGTCCTGACCACCGGTTCCCGTGGGTAGAAAAACATCGGTGAATATGGTATCCGACGACAGAGAAGCCTTCAGCATGGATATAACCTAAAGTTATACAGAATAATCCAAGTTAAGTTGTTACTAGAGTAGAGAAAATGCTTCAACTTCTAGGAGTAAATTGATGATTAAATTGTGCTACCTTGGGCCAGCTGACACACACTTCCACCTCCTCAAACCCGGAGAAGGCGGCCTCGGATTCACAGCTGAACCTGTGAATCAGCGAAGTGCATGCCGGTGTGATCGTCCAGCCATCGCTGATCACAAACCGTTCTTTACACCTCACGAACTTACCAGGCGAAGAGCTTGCTCCGCTGTACGCACGCACAAGTCTGTCCATGACTTTCCAGCAGCTACAGAGATTGCCGTTCACCTTCAGGTTCGGCTGGTTATTGACGAACGCATCGTGGGTGAAGCTAAGATTGTACCTGAGCCCGGGAATACTAGGGTAAGTTTCAATAATAGAACTAAATCAAGAATTCAAGGTCAGGGAATCGGGCTAGCTAGATCATCATGCATGCATTAATTCGTCTCTCCAAGGAGAAGAGAAGATACGTACCGGTGCCGGCCACCAAACTCATGGGCGGTCGACGGCGTGAGAAGCATGCCATGGCAGGCCTCAACCTTGAGCAGCTTGCCTCCCGCGAGGCGTCTGACGCTGTTGCAGAGGTTGGAGAGGCATCCCGGCGACGGCGCCACGCAGAACTGGATCGCGGACAGCGGAAGCGTGAGGAAGCTGAGGAGGACGTCGACCAAGTCGGAGCCCGCGTCGGCGAACAGCACGCGGTTGCGCGACCTGTCGACGGCGAGGTTAATCTTGATGGAATCCATGGGTGCAGTGCAGACTATTCGTACTACTAGTTCAGGGGAACTGTGGGATGGATGGATATGCAGGTGGTCGAAATTTGTGGAGACTCTGGGATCGTACAGGGGAGGAGTAAAGCGCGAATTTGAGGGCTTTTGTTCCTCCATTCCAGTGCTGCTTTACATGCAGTGAGGTTCGTTCCTCTATATGCTTTACTTTTTTTTTGATTGAGAGGACTCTTTATACTTTACTGCTTTAGGTATTTTTGTTCTTATATATATGGTTTAGCCCACTCACATCTATACATTTACTTATTTCAGAGGGTGATGTCGACTAAGATCGTCGTTGCTTGATGTAGAGGCCTAAGGTTTCGATCTCCTCTCCGAAAAAGAGGAGAAAAATGACAGCCGTCTAATTAATATCTTCTCTTCTACTATTTGCACAAATCTCATGTTTTTTTTCTTGAGGTAAAACCACGGCGAAGTATATTAATCGGGCACAATGGTTATGTTAGAATATCTGTTTAAACTCTTGTAATCTAAACCTCCCTCCTATCTCTACTTCTCTCGTTTTCTTCTCGGACTCCTCATGTATCGATGAATCCTAGCGATCATCGTAAACTTGTAAGCCACGACAGGGGCAATTTCTGTCCCCAATAAATAGACACAACGGGCTTCCATCGAGAGTAGGAACGCTTCCACAAGATCAAATCTTACATGGTATCAGAGCTAGCCTCTTCCCTTCTATCTAGCAAAACAGAAACCAAACCCTATCATCGCCATGGCCGCAAGCTCGAGCGCCGTCGTCCTCAACCTCGGCGCATCTCCAACAGAAAAGCTTGCAAGGGGGAATTACCTTCTATGGAAGGCGCAAGTGATGCCGGCGCTGCGTGGAGCGCAGGTGACCGGCCTCCTTGACGGCAGCGATGCCGCACCACCGAAGACGGTGGAAACCACCAAGGCGGACAAGACCACGGCCATAGAGCCCAATCCTCTATATGACCCCTGGCTGTCGAAGGACCAGCAGGTCCTGAGCTATTTGCTCAATTCGCTGACCCCGGAGATCCTCTGTAACACTCCGGATGTAACTTTCCAGTTTGTACTCCAACTCTTGCCGTTTCCGGCATTAAGTTATATTTATTTTCCTCGGGTTCGGGTTTTGTCTCCGTGTGTTGTTGTCATTGTCATGCATCTCATATCATGTCATCATGTGCATTGCATTTGCATACGCGTTCGTCTCATGCATTTGAGCATTTCCCCGTTGTCCGTTTTGCATTCCGGCGCTTCGTTCTCCTTCGGTGGTCATTTCTAGCTTTCTTTGGTGTGTGGGGATTAAACATTTCCGGATTGGACCGAGACTTGCCAAATGGCCTTGGTTTACTACCGGTAGACCGCCTGTCAAGTTTCGTATCATTTGGACTTCGTTTGATACTCCAACAGTTAACCGAGGGACCGAAAAGGCCTCGTGTGTGTTGCAGCCCAACACCCCTCCAATTTGGCCCAAAACCCACCTAACTCTGCTCCATCATCTAGAGCGTTCGATCATAATCGCGTGGCCGAAAACCGTACCTCATTTGGACTCTCCTAGCTCCTCCAATGCCTATTTAAAGACCCCCTCCGTTTTCAGATCTCCTTCCGTCCCGAAACCCTAAAAAAATCCACCTCGCGCGCCGGACGTGTCCGTTCCGGCCGGACACGCCGCCGCCGCCGCGCGCAGCCAGTGGCAGAGCGCCACGTTGCCGCCGCCGCGCCTCAGCCGCCGCAGCCCGCTCGGGCCCGGGGCAGGCCCTCCTGGCCCGTAGCCTCCCGCCGCCTCGCGCCGCGCCTCGCGCCGCGCCTCGCGCCGCCGCCTCACCCAGCTGCCGCCGACGCCTCTCCTGCGCCGCCTCGCGACCCCACCGCCCTGCCGCGCGCCGGCCGCCGCCGCCTACTCCGGCCGCCGCCAAGCCGCGCCGCGCCGGCGAGCTCGCCGCCAAGCCGCGCCGCGCCGGCGAGCTCGCCGCCCGGCCTCGCCCCGCCGCCGTTCGGCCTCGCCCCGCCGCCTTGCCCTCGCCGCGCCGCTCGGCCACCACCTCGCCGCCCCTCTCCCTCGTCTCCGGCGCCGATTCCGGCGAGTACTCCGGTGAACGCCTCGGTAGGCGTGCAGATCTGGAAACCCTAGATCCGGTGATTTTTTTCGTCTAGGTCCTCAGAATTTTCAGTTCAAGTGCTCATGTTCACGGTTCCGTAACTTTGCATCCGTAGCTCCGATTCATGCATATAGCATATCAAAATGTTCATCTCAGAGAGTACATCATTTCATTCCAGTGCATCATTTTTATTTGAGCTCATATTGATGCCCGAAATGCTGTTAGAAGAGGGCTACTTGAGATTATTGTTAGATCTGCTACTCCATTTAGGTTTTTTTTGCCATGTTTAATGTGTGCATGATATGCCCTGATGCTCTACATGTGTTTTGTTAAGGGTTTTGTCATCTTTCCAGAGGTGCAACCCATGTATTTTTGTGATGTGTGTGGTGACTTGTGCAAGCTTGCAAAGTGGTGCACTTGGTAATTCTGTTTTCAGGGACTTAGTAATTTCACTAAGTCCTCGAGCTGTTTATCTCATGATGCCATATGTTCATGTTGTTTCCTAGTGATCCGTGCCTCTTTTGAGGATGATCACTAAGGGAGTTTTGTTAATATTGTAGTGCTCTATCCATCCATGTCTTTGTTTGCAATTATGCAGCACCCTAGCTTGAGTCAATCGAGCTCTACTTTTGCTACTTTGTGAATCTGGGCAGATTGTCAACTTGTTTGCAATTTTGCCGATGATGTTGTAGTTGATCCGTGCATGCTATGCTATTCTTGCCATGTCTAGCTTGCATTTTGTGCCTTCCTGATGGATGTATGCTTGTTTTGCCATGACTTGCACCGTAGTGAGTGCATCGAGCTCGTAAACATGCCTACTTGAGTTATATTTCAGCATGTGTCAGTTTTCACTAAGTCTGAAAACTGGTTATGTTTTTGCTATGTTCACATGCTTGCAATTGTATTTTCTGATCCCTTTTGACTCAAGGTCACTAAGGGACTTTTGTTAAGCTCTTTGAGTAGCTCCATGCCATGCTTTACTTCGCCATGTTCAGTTCCTGTAGCATATAGTTTTGTTGCTCCGAAGAGGGCTACCTGATCTGACATTCCAGACAAGTGTTAATTTCACTAAGTCTGAGATCTGTTTGCCATATGCATTTTTGCCATGCTTGTTTGAACCTGTTAATGGATGAATTGGCCGGAGCTCAGTGCTAGACTTTTGTTAAGCATCTTGTGTGCATCCCTGCCATGTATTTTGTTGCCATGGTTGGGTGCTGTAGCATGTTCATTTCATTGCATTTATATGCCTACTTGTTGTAAATCGCAGACCGGTGTCATTTTTGAATCGCTTGCCATTTCCAAACCGTAACTCCGATTCCGGCGTTCTTTATATCGTTTTCAAGCGATTTCATCTCATATTTCCAGTGGCACACTTGGTTTTCCAAGTTGAGGCCAGGTTCATGCATTTCCTGTCATACCTTGCATTTTGCATCCCGCATAGCATATCATCTTTGCATTGTGTTGTTTGAGTTTGCACGTGGTTGATTATATCCTTGTTGCTTGTTTATCTTGTTTGGGTAGAGCCGGGAGACGAGTTCGCTAACGAGGAGCCCGTTGAGTTTGCTTTCGAGGATCCAGTCAACTCTGACAACTGTGCAGGCAAGATGATCATACCCTCGAAATCACTACTATCTTTGCTATGCTAGTTTGCTCGCTCTTTTGCTATGCCAATGCTACGATGCCTACCACTTGCTTGCAAGCCTCCCAAATTGCCATGTCAAACCTCTAACCCACCATATCGTAGCAAACCGTTGATTGGCTATGTTACCGCTTTGCTCAGCCCCTCTTATAGCGTTGCTAGTTGCAGGTGAAGATTGAAGGCCGTTCCTTGTTGGAGCATTTATTTACTTGTTGGGATATCATTATTTTATCTTGTTATCTTAATGCATCTATATACTTGGTAAAGGGTGGAAGGCTCGGCCTCTCGCCTAGTGTTTTGTTCCACTCTTGCCACCCTAGTTTCCGTCATATCGGTGTTATGTTCCCGGATTTTGCGTTTCTTACGCGGTTGGGTTATAATGGGAACCCCTTGATAGTTCGCCTTGATTAAAGCTTTTCCAGCAATGCCCAACCTTGGTTTTACCATTCGCCACCTAGCCTTTTCTTTCCCTTGGGTTCTGCAGACTCAAGGGTCATCTTTATTTTAACCCCCCCCCCTCCCCGGGCCAGTGCTCCTCTGAGTGTTGGTCCAACCTAGAGCCCCTTGCAGCGCCACCTCGGGGAAACTCGAGGGCTGGTTTTAGTTGTATGGATTGCTTATCCGATTGTGCCCTGAGATAGAGATATGTGCAGCTCCTATCGGGATTTGTCGGCACATTCGGGCGGTGTTGCTGGTCTTGTTTTAACCTGTTGAAGTGTCTTGAATTACCGAGATACCGAGTCTGATCGAAACGTCTTGGGAGGAGGTCTATTCCTTCGTTGATGGTGAGAGCTTGTCATGGGCTAAGTTGGGACTCCCCTACAGGGATTTGAACTTTCGAAAGTCGTGCCCGCGGTTATGGGCAGATGGGAATTTGTTAATGTCCGGTTGTAGATAACTTGAACCTTAACTTAATTAAAATGAATCAACTGAGTGTGTTACCGTGATGGCCTCTTCTCGGCGGAGTCCGGGAAGTGGACACGGTGTTGGAGTAATGTTTGCACAGGTGGATCTCTAGTTTCTCGCTCGCGCTTTGCCTCCTCTTCTCGCTCTCTTTTGCGTATAAGCTAGCCACCATACTTGCTAGTCGCTTGCTGCAGCTCCACATATTTTATCTTGTCATACCTAAAAGCTTAAATAGTCTTGATAGCGAGGGTGCGAGATTGCTGAGTCCCTGTGGCTCACAGATTACTATTACACCAGATGCAGGGCCTGATGATTCCGCTCCAGGAGACGCGCTTGAGCTCAAGTGGGAGTTCGACGAAGACTCTCAACGTTACTATGTTTCCTTTCCCGATGATCAGTAGTGGTGCCCAGTTGGGGGTGATTGGGACCGTTGTCGCATGTTGGGTTCTCTTTTATTTTGGCGCCGTAGTCGGGCCATGAGTGTTTGGATGATGTAATGTTATTTATGTACTTGATTGACGTGGCGAGTGTAAGCCAACTATGTTATCTCCCCTTTATTATTTATATTACATGGGATGTTGTGAAGATTGCCTAACTTGCGACATGTGCCTTCAATGCGATTATGTCTCTAAGACGTGCCTCGACACGTGGGAGCTATAGTCGCATCGAGGGTGTTACATCCTCGCACAAGTCATCGGTAAAGACAGTACCTATGATCTTTGGATTGCCCTTATTACTTTGTTCGCTGCGCAATCTCAATCCCGGATAACAAATCTGAGGATCGCAATCTCCAATACCAAGAAGGGCAACATGTCCAACAATGCATTCATCGCCAAGATGAAAAGCCTCGGAGATGAACTCGCTGCAGCGGGTCATCCAGTAACCGATGGAGAGATGGTTGATTACATCTTGGCTAGACTCGATCGAGACTATGATCCTATTGTAGCAGCAGTTGGCGCAATCAAGAACTCCATTACGGTCGATGATCTCTTCTCGCAGATCTCTGCTTTTGACCGGAGGATGGAGATGCTAGGAGATGGTCCAGGCGGGTTTCGCTCCTCTGCCAATGCCATCTACAGAGGGCGTGGGCAGTACAGACCAAGAGGAGGCCATGGGCGAGGAAACAGGGGGCGTGGCCGTGGTGATCGCGGTGACCGCTCCTCCCCATCTCCCGCTCGCGTCGGCGGCTACGATGGTCATCAGCAACGCCCACGACAACAACCACAACAGCCACAACAGCAAGAACGGGATTATCCCGAGTGCCAGATCTGCTACAAGCATCATCCCAGCGACGCAAGGGCCTGCTGGCATCGGTATGATGAGGATCACGAAGAAAAGAAGGCCAACATCGTCACAAACTCCTACGGGATTGACACAAACTGGTATGCAGACTCTGGCGCCACCGAGCACATTACAGGGGAGCTCGATGAGAGAAAGATACCATGGAGGTGACTAGGTGCACACGGCAAGTGGTTCAGGTATGGACGTTACACATGTTGGGAATTCAATTGTTAAAACCCCCTTAAAAGACTTGCATCTAAACAATGTCTTACATGTCCCTGATACATCCAAGAATCCTGTCTCTGTTCATCGCTTTACCCTCGATAATAATGTTCTCATAATTTTTTACCCTTACTCTTTTGTGGTCAAGGACTTGGCAACGAGGAGAATCATTCTTAGAGGAAAGTGTGAGGGAGGCTTGTATCCACTCATATCATCATCTTCATCATGGTCGAATAAACAAGCCTGGAGTGTCACCAAACCATCTTCGGCAAAGTGGCATAGTCGTTTGGGTCATCCCTCTTCAGTTATAGTTCAGCATGTCCTTAGTAAAAATAATCTCTCCTATGAGCCTAGTTCTGAGTTATTTTGTGATGCTTTCCAACAAGCTAAGAGTCATCAGTTACCCTATCCTATTTCCACTAGTATTTCCACTGCTCCATTGCAACTTGTTTTCTCTGATGTGTGGGGACCAGCTCCTACCTCGGTTGGTAGATTTTCATACTATGTAAGCTTCATTGATGACTATAGTAAATTTAGCTGGATTTATTTGCTAAAGAAACGATCCGATGTTTTCCAAGTTTTTAGCAACTTCCAAAACCTTGTTGAACGACAATTGAACTCCAAAATTCTTGCCATGCAAACAGATTGGGGTGGTGAGTATGAGAAACTAAATTCCTTCTTCCAAAATATTGGAATTTCTCATCATGTTTCATGTCCCCATGCTCACCAACAAAACGGGTCGGCTGAACGCAAACACCGCTATATTGTTGAAGTAGGGCTAGCATTGCTAGTAAACGCTTCCATGCCTTTGAAATTTTGGGAGGAAGCCTTTCTTACTGCCACATATCTTATAAGCATTCGTCCTAGCAAAGTCATCAACTTTGAGAATCCCATCACTCGTCTTTTTGGTATTTCACCAGATTACAAGTCTCTTAGAGTTTTCGGATGTGCTTGTTGGCCCAATCTCAGGCCTTATAACACACGAAAACTTGTGTTCCGTTCAAAAAAAATGTGCCTTCATAGGATATAGCCCCATGCAGAAAGGATTCAAGTGCCTTGACATATCTACGGGACGAGTATATATCTCTAGAGACGTTGTGTTTGACGAGTCAGTATTTCCTTTTGCATCACTCCATCCCAACGCCGGTGCCCTTCTTCGCCAAGAAATACTTCTCCTTCCATCCATGTCTCCTAGTTTTGATGAAGGGGGAGATAACAATTGTACAAACCAACATGATAATGTTCCTAGAAGTGCTTCTTCTATACGTGTGCAGGTCTCTGACGGAAACGGTGCAGCAAATGGTGCAGAAAATGGTGCAGAAATTGGTGTTCAAAATGATCAAAACAATCTGTCATTTCATGTGCATGAAGAAGAGGGAGCAGGCACGGTCTTCGAGGACGATTTGGCGGCGCCTGCCACTCCTGTGCGGGAATCCTCCTCGGATCACGGGTGCGCAGCAGCCTCAGATCACGAGCGCGCAGCAACCTCAGATCGGGACCCTGCCAGCCGGGAGCAACAGCGCGGGCACATGCAGCCCAGGCGCATGCAGCCAACTGCTATGGCACGCTGCTCCCACATGCAGCGAAATGCTGCATCAGGCTCCGAATCGGCTGCGGCGGCTGGTTCTGCGGCCACACAAGAAACGGCCACCACACAGGAGGCTATTGGATCGTCTGCAGCTGATTCTGAAAATTCTCCTGGATCTTCTGCATCTAGCCGGTCTGTGCATATTCCTGCGCAGAGTTCAGCACAACCAAAACTTGTTGCTACACGTGTCATGACTCATCTTCAAAAAGGTATTAGAAATCCTAAACAAAGAACAGATGGCACAATACCATATGGCATGTTGTGTATTTCAGGTGAACCAGCAAAACTAAGTGATGCATTTAGAGATCCTAAATGGAAAAGAGCTATGGATGAAGAATATGGTGCACTCATGAAGAATAAAACATGGCACTTGGTACCAAGTCGGAGAGGTAAAAATATTATTGATTGCAAGTGGGTTTACAGAATAAAAAGAAAAGTAGATGGCTCCATTGATAGGTACAAGGCACGTCTAGTTGCGAAAGGGTTTAAGCAAAGATATGGTATTGATTATGAGGATACATTCAGTCCAGTTGTTAAAGCTGCTACTATAAGACTTGTGCTAGCCATTGCTGTTTCCAGGGGATGGAGTCTTAGACAGCTAGATGTTCAGAACGCGTTTCTGCATGGTTTTCTAGAAGATGAGGTCTATATGAGGCAACCACCAGGGTATGAGAATAAACAAACACCTCATTATGTTTGCAAGCTTGATAAGGCTCTTTATGGTCTGAAGCAGTCACCTAGAGCTTGGTTCTCAAGGTTAAGTTTGCAATTGAAGCATCTTGGGTTTGTTCCATCCAAAGCAGATACATCTTTGTTTATTTATAATAAGGCGCATACAGTGATTTTTGTGCTTATATATGTTGATGATATCATAGTTGCAAGCTCATCATCAAATGCAAGTAATGCCCTCTTGCGTGACTTGAGTTCAGAGTTTGCATTGAAGGATCTAGGTGACTTACATTTTTTCTTAGGCATTGAAGTTAAGAAGAGTCAAGATGGCATAATGTTCAATCAGGAAAAGTATGCTACTGAGCTTCTAACTCATATGGGAATGAAGGATTGCAAACCTTCACCTACGCCATTGTCTTCTTCAGAACAACTTTCAGCATATCAAGGAGAACCGCTTAATGAACAAGAAAGTACAAAATATAGAAGTGTTGTTGGAGCTCTACAATATTTGAGATTGACACGGCCAGACATATCATTTGTTGTAAACAAGGTTTGTCAGTATTTGCATGCTCCTACCTCCACTCATTGGACATCTGTCAAAAGGATTATACGATATATTAAGCACACTGTGAGTTTGGGACATCAGTTCAAACGATCAAGTTCTACACTTGTTAGTGCTTTTTCTAATGCTGACTGGGCAGGATGTAGTGATGACAGAAAGTCAACTGGAGGATTTGCAGTGTTCTTTGGATCAAACCTTATTTCTTGGAGTGACAGGAAACAAGCCACAGTATCAAGGTCAAGTACAGAGGCTGAGTATAAATCTCTAGCAAATGCAACTGCTAAAATTATTTGGGTGGAATCATTGCTTCATGAGTTAGGAATCAAGCAACATCGTACATCTTGTCTATGGTGTGACAATTTGGGTGCTACATATCTGTCTGCTAATCCAGTTTTTCATGCTAGAACCAAGCATATTGAGATAGATTTTCACTTTGTACGAGAAAGAGTTGCTGAGAAGAAGTTGGAGATACGATTTATTCCATCCAAGGATCAGTTAGCAGATGGGTTTACTAAGGCTCTTCCAGCAAGGCCATTTGAGGAGTTCAAGAGAAATCTGAATATAGGATAGTTTAGATTAAGGGAGGGTGTTAGAATATCTGTTTAAACTCTTGTAATCTAAACCTCCCTCCTATCTCTACTTCTCTCGTTTCCTTCTGAGACTCCTCATGTATCGATGAATCCTAGCGATTATCGTAAACTTTTAAGCCACGACAGGGGCAATTCCTGTCCCCAATAAATAGACACAACGCGGCTCCCATCGGGAGAAGGAACGCTTCCACAAGATCAAATCTTACATGTTACATTGCCAGCGATCACTGCACGGATAAAAACTAGAAATTTTATAGGACATGTCGTCAAAGTGTTTAGCTAAAACATGTTGTCAGTCATAGCTTAGCTTCTTTTGGTCGAGTAGAAGCAAGACCAATAATTTGGCTCAGATCAGGCCCTGCTAATGTACCTGCACTTTGTATGGAGGATGTTGTTGGGTTTCGTAGTAATTTCAAAAAAATTCCTACGCACATGCAAGATCATGGTGATGCATAGCAACGAGAGGGGGAGAGTGTGATCTACGTACCCTTGTAGATCGACAACGGAAGCGTTAACTTGGTTGATGTAGTCGTACGTCTCCATGGCCCGACCGATCAAGCACCGAAACTACGGCACCTCCGAGTTCTAGCACACGTTCAGCTCGATGACGATCCCCGGACTCCGATCCAGCAAAGTGTCGGGGAAGAGTTCCGTAAACACGATGGCGCGGTGACGATCTTGATGTACTACCATCGCAGGGCTTCGCCTAAGCACCGCTACAATATTATCGAGGACTATGGTGGAAGGGGGCACCGCACACGGCTAAGAATATGATCACGTGGATCAACTTGTGTGTCTAGGGGTGCCCCTTGCCTCCGTATATAAAGGATCCAAGGGGGGGTGCGGCTGGCCCTAGTAGGAGGCGCGCAGGAGGAGTCCTACTCCTACCGGGAGTAAGACTCCCCTCCCTTTCCTTGTCCAAGTAGGAGAGGGCGAAGGAGAGAAGAAAAAAGGGGGGACCGCCCCTCCCTCCTTGTCCAATTCAGACTAGGGGGAGAGGGGGCGCGCGGCCTGCCCTGGCAGCCCCTCCTCTTCTCCACTTTAGGCCCATGAGGCCCATTAACCCCCCGGGGGGTTCCGGTAACCCCCCGGTGCTCCGGTTTTATCCGAAACTTCCCCGGAACACTTACGGTGTCCGAATATATCCGTCCAATATATCAATATTTATGTCTCGACCATTTCGAGACTCCTTGTTATGTCCGTGATCACATCCGGGACTCTGAACTAACTTCGGTACATCAAAACTCATAAACTCATAATATAACTGTCATCGAAACCTTAAGCGTGCGGACCCTACGGGTTCGAGAACAATGTAGACATGACCGAGACACGTCTCCGGTCAATAACCAATAGCGGAACCTGGATGCTCATATTGGCTCCTACATATTCTACGAAGATCTTTTATCGGTCAGACCGCATAACAACATACGTTGTTCCCTTTGTCATCGGTATGTTACTTGCCCGAGATTCGATCGTCGGTATCCCATACCTAGTTCAATCTCGTTACCGGCAAGTCTCTTTACTCGTTCCGTAATACATCATCTCACAACTAACTCATTAGTTGCAATGCTTGCAAGGCTTATGTGATGTGCATTACCGAGAGGGCCCAGAGATACCTCTCCGACAATCGGAGTGACAAATCCTAATCTCAAAATACGCCAACCCAACATGTACCTTTGGAGACACCTGTAGAGCACCTTTATAATCACCCATTTACGTTGTGACGTTTGGTAGCACACAAAGTGTTCCTCCGGCAAACGGGTGTTTTAGTCATCTTGCCCATGAGGCACGGTTCGCAAGTACCAAGTGATTCATAATCAAGTGTTCCAAAAGTCCATCAGTATGGAGTTTCTTCATGCGCTTTACACCGATATGACCTAAACGGCAGTGCCACAAATAAGTTTCACTATCATTATCAACTCTGCATCTTTTGGTTTCAACACTATGAATATGTGTGTCACTACTATCGAGATTCAATAAAAATAGACCACTCTTTAAGGGTGCATGACCATAAAAGATATTACTCATATAAATAGAACAACCATTATTCTCAGATTTAAATGAATAACCGTCTCGCATCAAACAAGATCCAGATATAATGTTCATGCTTAACGCTGGCACCAAATAACAATTATTTAGGTCTAATATTAATCCCGAAGGTAGATGTAGAGGTAGCGTGCCGACTGTGATCACATCGACTTTGGAACCGTTTCCCACGCGCATCGTCACCTCGTCCTTAGCCAATCTTCGCTTAATCCGTAGTCCCTGTTTCGAGTTGCAAATATTAGCAACAGAACCAGTATCAAATACCCAGGTGCTACTGCGAGCATTAGTAAGGTACACATCAATAACATGTATATCACATATACCTTTGTTCACCTTGCCATCCTTCTTATCTGCCAAATACTTGGGGCAGTTCCACTTCCAGTGACCAGTCTGCTTGCAGTAGAAGCACTCAGTTTCAGGCTTAGGTCCAGGTTTGGGTTTCTTCTCTTGAGTAGCAACTTGCTTGCTGTTCTTTTTGAAGTTCCCCTTCTTCTTCCCTTTGCCCTTTTTTTGAAACTAGTGGTCTTGTTGACCATCAACACTTGATGCTCCTTCTTGATTTCTACCTCCGCAGCTTTCAGCATTGCGAAGAGCTCGGGAATAGTCTTATTCATCCCTTGCATATTATAGTTCATCACGAAGCTCTTGTAGCTTGGTGGCAGTGATTGGAGAATTCTGTCAATGACGCAATCATCTGGAAGATTAACTCCCAATTGAATCAAGTGATTATTATACCCAGACATTTTGAGTATATGCTCACTGACTGAACTGTTCTCCTCCATCTTGCAGCTATAGTACTTATTGGAGACTTCATATCTCTCAATCCGGGCATTTGCTTGAAATATTAACTTCAACTCCTGGAATATCTCATATGCTCCATGATGTTCAAAACGTCGTTGAAGTCCCGATTCTAAGTCGTAAAGCATGGCACACTGAACTATCGAGTAGTCATCAGCTTTGCTCTGCCAGACATTCATAACATCTGGTGTTGCTCCAGCAGCAGGCCTGGCACCCAGCGGTGCTTCCAGGACGTAATTCTTCTGTGCAGCAATGAGGATAATCCTCAAGTTACGGACCCAGTCCGTGTAATTGCTACCATCATCTTTCAACTTTGCTTTCTCAAGGAACGCATTAAAATTCAACGGAACAACAACACGAGCCATCTATCTACAATCAAGCATAAACAAGCAAGATACTATCAGGTACTAAGTTTCATGATAAATTTAGGTTCAATTAATTTACTTAAAGAACTCCCACTTAGATAGACATCCCTCTAATCCTCTAAGTGATTACGTGATCCAAATCAACTAAACCATGTCCGATCATCACGTGAGATGGAGTAGTTTCATTGGTGAACATCACTATGTTGATCATATCTACTATATGATTCACGCTCGACCTTTCGGTCTCCGTGTTTCGAGGCCATATCTGTATATGCTTGGCTCGTCAAGTATAACCTGAGTATTCCGCGTGTGCAACTGTTTTGCACCCGTTGTATTTGAACGTAGAGCCTATCACACCCGATCATCACGTGGTGTCTCAGCACGAAGAACTTTGGCAACGGTGCATACTCAGCGAGAACACTTCTTGATAATTAGTGAGAGATCATATTATAATGCTACCGTCAATCAAAGCAAGATAAGATGCATAAAAGATAAACATCACATGCAATCAATATAAGTGATATGATATGGCCATCATCATCTTGTGCTTGTGATCTCCATCTTCGAAGCACCGTCGTGATCACTATCGTCACCGGCGCGACACCTTGATCTCCATCGTAGCATCGTTGTCGTCTCGCCAATCTTATGCTTCCATGACTATTGCTACCGCTTAGTGATAAAATAAAGCATTACAGCGCGATTGCATTGCATACAATAAAGCGACAACCATATGGCTCCTGCCAGTTGCCGATAACTCGGTTACAAAACATGATCATCTCATACAATAAAATTTAGCATCATTTCTTGACCATATCACATCACAACATGCCCTGCAAAAACAAGTTAGACGTCCTCTACTTTGTTGTTGCAAGTTTTACGTGGCTGCTACGGGCTTAAGCAAGAACCAATCTTACCTACGCATCAAAACCACAACGATAGTTTGTCAAGTTGGTGATGTTTTAATCTTCGCAAGGACCGGGCATAGCCACACTCGGTTCAACTAAAGTTGGAGAAACTGTCACCCGCAAGCCACCTATGTGCAAAGCACATTGGGAGAACCGGTCTCGCGTAAGCGTATGCGTAATGTCGGTCCGGGCCGCTTCGTCCAACAATACCACCGAACCAAAGTATGACATGCTGGTAAGCAGTATGACTTATATCGCCCACAACTTACTTGTGTTCTACTCGTGCATATAACATCAACATATAAAACCTAGGCTCTGATACCACTGTTGGGTTTCGTAGTAATTTCAAAAAAATTCCTACGCACACGCAAGATCATGGTGATGCATAGCAACGAGAGGGGGAGAGTGTGATCTACGTACCCTTGTAGATCGACAACGAAAGCGTTAACTTGGTTGATGTAGTCGTACGTCTCCACGGCCCGACCGATCAAGCACCGAAACTACGGCACCTCCGAGTTCTAGCACACATTCAGCTCGATGACGATCCCCGGACTCCGATCCAGCAAAGTGTCGCGGAAGAGTTCCGTCAGCACGACGGCGTGGTGACGATCTTGATGTACTACCGTCACAGGGCTTCGCCTAAGCACCGCTACAATATTATCGAGGACTATGGTGGAAGGGGGCACCGCACACGGCTAAGAATATGATCACGTGGATCAACTTGTGTGTCTAGGGGTGCCCCTTGCCTCCGTATATAAAGGATCCAAGGGGGGTGCGGCCGGCCCTAGTAGGAGGCGCGCAGGAGGAGTCCTACTCCTACCGGGAGTAGGACTCCCCTCCCTTTCCTTGTCCAAGTAGGAGAGGGGGAAGGAGAGAAGAAAAAAGGGGGGCGCCGCCCCTCCCTCCTTGTCCAATTCGGACTAGGGGGAGAGGGGGCGCGCGGCCTGCCCTGGCAGCCCCTCCTCTTCTCCACTTTAGGCCCATGAGGCCCATTAACCCCCCGGGGGGTTCCGGTAACCCCCCGGTGCTCCGGTTTTATCCGAAACTTCCCCGGAACACTTCCGGTGTCCGAATATATCCGTCCAATATATCAATCTTTATGTCTCGACCATTTCGAGACTCCTCGTTATGTCCGTGATCACATCCGGGACTCCGAACTAACTTCAGTACATCAAAACTCATAAACTCATAATATAACTGTCATCGAAACCTTAAGCGTGCGGACCCTACGGGTTCGAGAACAATGTAGATATGATCGAGACATGTCTCCGGTCAATAACCAATAGCGGAACCTGGATGCTCATATTGGCTCCTACATATTCTACGAAGATCTTTTATCGGTCAGACCGCATAACAACATACGTTGTTCCCTTTGTCATCGGTATGTTACTTGCCCGAGATTCGATCGTCGGTATCCCATACCTAGTTCAATCTCGTTACCGGCAAGTCTCTTTACTCGTTCCGTAATACATCATCTCACAACTAACTCATTAGTTGCAATGCTTGCAAGGCTTATGTGATGTGCATTACCGAGAGGGCCCAGAGATACCTCTCCGACAATCGGAGTGACAAATCCTAATCTCGAAATACGCCAACCCAACATGTACCTTTGGATACACCTGTAGAGCACCTTTATAATCACCCATTTACGTTGTGACGTTTGGTAGCACACAAAGTGTTCCTCCGGAAAACGGGAGTTGCATAATCTCATAGTCATAGGAACATGTATAAGTCATGAAGAAAGAAATAGCAACATACTAAACGATCGGGTGCTAAGCTAATGGAATGGGTCATGTCAATCAGATCATTCACCTAATGATGTGATCCCGTTAATCAAATAACAACTCTTTGTTCATGGTTAGGAAACATAACCATCTTTGATTAACGAGCTAGTCAAGTAGAGGCATACTAGTGACACTCTGTTTGTCTATGTATTCACACATGTATTATGTTTCCGGTTAATACAATTCTAGCATGAATAATAAACATTTATCATGATATAAGGAAATAAATAATAACTTTATTATTGCCTCTAGGGCATATTTCCTTCAGATGTTCCTCCACCTTAAGCTATGAAATCCCTTTTAACCCCGCAAAAAACAAACAAACATGTGTTGCCCTCCTTCTAGAACAATGACTAAAAATTACGCGTGTGAAGTTATGACAAAGAAAGGTACATTCTTCATAGATGGCCGAAGGTTCTGGTTACCGGGCGGTAATTTGATTACCGCCTGGTAACCGAGTTTCTCGCCCCCCACAATAAACACCTATACCAAGCAAACAAAACTTTTTTCTGAAAATTTTGAATTCAAATGCTCAAGATAGAGTTAAACACACGACATCTCTCTTTTAGTAAGGGTTCTATTCAAGTTTACAATATCAAAACAACATTTTTAGATATTAACATTTAAGTTTTTCCAGCGCAACAACATATGCACCAAACATTTTATGAGAGAGGAGACCAGGCAGATGATCACAAAGCCCTAGCCGCCACTGGACGCCAACCCCTCTCGTGGTCGGGGCAAAGCCTATGCGGTGGCGACGCTGGGAGGAGGTACGGTTTAGGGGCAGTTTGTTGGGGAAGGTTTGGAGGTCTCGGAGGGCCGCTGGGGTTGGAGAAGGAGATGAGGGCTTGAGTGGAGGTCTTCGTTAGGCGGCACTCGACGGCGGCGTTGGTGAAGCTGGCGGCAACTCGACGAATCTAGTGCAGTGTGCTTCTACGATGGCCCAGCCTGGCTAGGCCACTTTGTTTCTATTAATGGAAATCGGGGCGAAACACTTTATGTTCAAATCTTGTTTTGTAGGGCGGACAATATTTAAAATGCTTCAACATTTTTGTCCCTTTTTCAAAAAGGAAGATAACACCCGGCTTCCGCATCAAACGATGCACACAACCATCTTTACTATAGTATTCAACAGAGTCTGACATAACAAATCCATGGATCAACTCACAACCACCTTCCTGACGATCTATGTCGCTACACCTACTAGTTTGATGATGTTTCTTGACTTCGCAACAACGCACACCGGGTAATCTGGTGGCCTCACTAAGCCGCCCAACGGTGAGCCGAGAGCACCAATCGGTCTACCAAACCCTTAGCACGCACGATGTGCGCACGCTCTAGAATATGTTGTTGTCATCTTTCGTCTTCCCATCTTTAGAAGGGATCAACACATTAACCTTGTCAGGCCCAACTGTCGTTGACGCCACCACGTCAACTGACAGTGCCACCATCCTACACGCATCCATCAACATGCATCCAACGCCGAGACTCCATAAAGCCACGTTGCCGAGACCAGCCGCCGCTGATGCGGTAAGATGCAACATCGCTCCACCTCTTGGCCCCTTGTGTCAGCACCTGTTCCAAAACAGTGCCCCGAGGAGGGGAAACGACACCGAAGGCTTTGCCATCGTCCGATCCGAAAGATCCAGATCTAGAGTTCTCCTCGAAGCATTCCGAGCGGGGTGACGTAGACTACCAATGACGTTAATGACATCGCTATCGTCCGCAAAGACCGAAGTCGATGTGACGCGCCACCCCGACCCCACAGCTGGTTCCGCAACATGAAGACGTAAGCAACTGCCGGCACGCCGAGGGCCACCACGCCCAGAGGGCAGCACCAGCCACCAGCCCGCGCCGCCGGTTGTAACATTTTTGTCTGATTTTTTAGAAGAACAGAGGTTATAAATGTCGCAAACGATGTTGCATACATGTGAAAAATGTTGCATGTGGAAGTTCGATGATGAGGCCATGAGGGATCGGAGATCATAGATTTGACAAGAAATGTTCGGTCGGAAAAAAATTGGGTGGAGACCGGCTACAAACCTCCTCCCGTGCATACCCGATCTGATCTGCCGCCACCTATCATACCAATGCATCCCACAGCATCTGCTCGCGCCCGTTGTGTCGCTCCTTTCTTCGGCTCATTTCGTCGCTCCCGGCGCTTCTGCTCGGCTCGATCGGTAAGCTGCTATATCGGCTCAAGAAACTGAACACAATCCCCATCTTGTTCCACATCCAGCGGACAGCCAAGGCCGAGCGATGCCGGTAGAGCGAGATGGCGGCCCCCGCGGAGCGGATTGGCGGCGACGGTGGACCAGGAGGCACCATGGACACCTATGCCCACGACTCCACGAGTGGTGCGCGTCCGTGGGAGAGCTGCTCAAACTACAGGCGTCAGAAGACCCAAATCAGATGGCAGCCGTGGACGACCGAAGTTGGGCATGGAGGCGCCCTTGCTGGCTCACAACGTGCAGCACCCGCTCGGCGAGTATGTGCGTGCATGGCGCCGGCGTGCTCTCGTGGCCATGAGCTCACCGGATATGATGTCTGTGTTCACCAACAACTGAATGAATTCGTTTTCCCGATTCAAAAGAAGAGTAGCTTTTGACTGATGAACCAGCGCCTTCCATAATAGTTTGAGGTCATTGCAATTTTCTTGTCAATGGGCATCACAATTGTAATATTCTCTCTCCATAGAGCATGACTTTATAATAGTTGAACGAGTATAGTTTTCAGATTTCAACTCTGCTTGATATCACACTGTATTTCTATTATCAATAAGCAAAAATAGGTTCCCTTTTCATGTCCGTTTCTTGGATTGCATTGTTATGTGCTCTATGCTGCCGGCACCATCACATGCAACTTGTTTGTGTTGCACAAAGCCTCCTACAGTTTAGATGTCAGAGTTTTTTTCACTTCTCTGAATTATAATTGATGCACTGTCATTCTCGAAAAATAATAATAATTGGTGCACTGATAGTTCAGGTTTGCAAATAGGTTTAGAGTGGCCTAACGGTGATGTTGGATTGATAGATAGCAGGGGTAGGAAGAGGGAAGAAGTAAAGGTTAAACGGATAATCCGATGACACCGAGAACATGAAGTAGATCGTGTTAAGTAGACTATATTATTTCTGTATTTTCATGGCCTGCTACGAGGTCAGAAAAGATGTCAAAATGCTCGCTGATGTTCTGCTCAATGGATTGCAAGTAAGCATGTTCTTTTAGTTAGAACGTACTTTCTTCAGTGAATTTCAAGATTCAGAAACTTATGATGAAAATAATGCTGATACTCTATTGTAAATTGTTCAGAAATATTGACTGTAAATTTTCTGATCTGTAAAAGGATAGATTCTTGCGATCATCTATAAATTAAAAAAAACTGATGTTTTATATCATCTTTTACATGCTCATATCTTGATTTTGTTGCAAACAGGAAAGCACAGCTAAGTCTTGCTAGCTTTTACAAGAGAGAACCTCAACTCCTTTTTGTTAGAAAAGGATGACATCAATGTATCAAAACTGAAAGCATGAAGATTTCACATTTTACATTTGAACATTTCATTGTACTCATACAGCCCTGATTGGAAAGTGAATGCAAATGGATTCAAATTGGACTGAAATTTAAACACCAAGGAGTAGCATTCCAGTAAAGCAACCCTATGAGAATAAATAGATAATCCTGTACATATTACAAAGCAAGGTTCCATATTGTCATGATTTGGCACTCCATCAGAATGATAGAGCAAATTATTCTTGAAAGCATATGAAAAATCATCAAACTTCAACCATGTCACTCTCAGATGTTAAAACAGAAAACACGTTACAGGTCCAGAACTGCTATTTATCGAAATGTAACTTTCTAATGGACGAGGAAAATGTGGCTTCTTGTTGAATTCCATGTAGAAGACTTGTAAATCCGCCTTGGACGAAAGGAGCAGGCATGGTCGAAGGCTGCCCGTACACATCTGCTGAGAATGTTAGCATGGATGCATTAACATATCCGCCTTCAATCAACGGAGAAGCCATGGTCGAAGGCTGACCATACACATCACTTGATAATGTTGGCATTGAGGCAGTAGCATATCCGCCTTGGATCAAGGAAGAACCTATGGTCGAAGTTGCCAATGAACATCATTTGCAAAGTTTGTCATAGCGTCAATGCTACTAGCATTAAGGTCCTACACCATGGAAGATGAAATAGTTTAAAGCAACAAATTAAGTACAATATGAAAGGAAAATAATGAGTACAAGCCCTGTCTTACGATCAATTCATTTGGACCATTGTGCTCCTCTCTATTTTCTGTTGCATTCTTTGGATCTTCTCCTATAGTCAGACATAAAAACCAAAATAAAATAAAAATGGCTATAGAAACATATACTGGATAATAGCTTTGCTAGATTGGGTACAATCGATCAATACCTTTCGTTTTAGAATTTTTCTTTTTCTTTCCATTCTTCCTTTCAAGAGAGATTTTTGATCGTTTACTCTTTGCGCCTTTTACCACCGGAGGAACTCTAAACGATACAATACCTTTTAATGTCTCTGCAACACACTCAGTCGAAACTAGCGGAACCTCGTTGGATTTTTCTTTCATCTTGCTAAGAGAATTATCTGCTTCCAAATCCAACTTATCTATGGCTTTCTCCAAATCATCAAGAAGCTCTTTCACTGTCGAACATTTCAATGCAACAGATGTTGCCTTCCGTGAGATACGGGCCGCTTGTGTTTTCAAATTTTCCGTATCAGTTCCTTGCTTCTCAATATAAAAGCCTCTCTTTGCATATTTTGTCCATCTATTTAGTATATATTGCGATGGCAAAATGAAAACATCGTTCAGGTTGAAGACTTTGAGAGCATGCGTGCACAACAAACCTATCAGATATGCATTTCATATTTTATCAGTTTGTATTAAACATCAATTGCAATAAAAAATGTGTACACATACCTATGGATTCAAACTTTCTGCAACAACATGCAACAGTCATATCTGTATTGTTGAATACAACTGTTGCTCCATGCTCGCTGCGCATATGTGTAACCATATATGTGAAGATTGGCCCTTCATTTGTTAGCAGTTTACAAGAGAATGTAAATTGCATTTTAAATTCTTTCTCAAACTCGGAATACATCCTACTTGTATACGATTCAGCCGCGGTCTTCAACAATGGTAAACTGCTATAAGTAACCGGGTTCTTTCGACGCGAACTAAAATCTTCATCCAACTCATTCTCGCGGAGGCTCGCCGAGACCTTGTCACACTCTACAAGGAGTTCGGAAAGACCAAGTTTCCTACGGAATCTTTTCTTGAAGACATTATTCATTCCTTCGCTCCTTTGAGTCGAGTTTATATCAGCTGTAAATGAGTCACGATAAATTGCAGCCCACTTTCCCCTCAATTCATACAATTTTGCCATCCATTCGTTGTCCTCAAGGTTATACTCCTCCAACAATTCTTGCCACTTCCTCTTGAAGATACATTCAGATCTGTCTTCATAGACACATTTCTTAAAATCCGGTAGAAACTTCTCAGGATGCTTATGAATTACATGCCCAAGATGTTTAGCAGCATTAAGATAGATGTGCCACAAGCAAAGCCGATGGCTTGTATTTGGAAATACATAAGCAATTGCTCCGTCCATGGCCCTGTCTTGATCAGTGAAAATTGTGCTTGGATGCTTGCCTGACATTGCCGTGAGAAATGTCTCAAATAGCCAAGCAAATGAATCAATGGACTCATTAAATATCAGTGCAGCCCCAAATATTACTGTTTGCTTGTGATGATTGGCACCAAGGATTGGAGCGAAAGGCAATTCAAACTTATTGGTATCAAATGTGGTGTCAAATGATACAGCATCACCAAAGCATGTGTAATCCATAATGGACTGACCATCTGCCCAGAAAAATTAGCTATCTGACCATCCTTCTCATCTAGTTGAATCGCATAAAAAAATGTTGGATCCTCCCTCTGCTTATTCTTCAAGTATTCTAACAGTGTTTTTGCATCATTGGACTCTAAATACTTCTTCCTTTCCTTACCAATCTCATTATTGCAATCCATTTTTGAGAATGGAACTTTGTCGACTCCTCCATAGAACTCTACCATAAAATCATACACCTGAGATGGCTTCATCCCAGCTTCACGTATCTGGCCAATTAGCGCTCTGTCCGCTTCTACAACACGTCGTTGGGATCTCGGCTTGTGCGACTTATTGGGATTTTTCAAGATAATGATTGTGATCGGTTACAACCTTTTGCACTGTCCAAATCCCCTCTCTACTGACACTAAATTGAACACGAGCCTGGCAACCTGTTCTTGTAGTGGCCTTTGATGATTCGGTTTCTAGTTCTCCCTCATTACTGCAAACTATATATTTTTGGTATATAGTTCGATCTTGGCGGCGCTTTGTCTGGCTCTTTCTGATACTAAACCCAATCTTGTCGGCATACGTGTTGTACATGTCGTATGCTTTCTGCTCTGAATCGAACGACTTTCCCATTTCGGGAACGATCAAAGATCGCCCAACTTTATCAGCCATCTACAGTAGAAAGTGTTGAGAATTAAAGTTACATTACAATGTAAAATATATATTATGTCCTTCACAACACATTTATTTTAGACTAGGTGCGTCATGGATGGAATACTTTGTTCTGAATAAGCTATTGTACTTTCAAGCCAAATATGAGCTAATCATTGTTTACAAAATTATTAATATGTCATCCTCAAATTGTTCATTACAGATAAACATCCTATCTTGACTTCATGATCTCTAGCTTTTGGCATGACAATGTACTGTACACATGCAAGCTGAGATTGTTGTAAGAGACAATCTTGAAGAACCAGGCAACGACCATACCTGTTGTATCTCCTCTCCGTCAGCTCCACGACCAGTGTCGATCACATCGTCCTCCTGGCCTCTTTCTCCAGTCATGTTGGTTGTGTCATACTCCTGGTCTTCTGTTACGTGCGGTGGCGGCAAGTCTATGTCGCATGTTGCTTCCTCCGGCGCCACTGTCGACAGCGGGCTGTATGAGGTGGAGCCGCGGTCGTACTCATTCGCATGGTTTACATGATCCAAGGCAGCGACAGGGCCGAACTCTGGCGTGACGACTCCCGTCCTTCTCGATGGAGGCAACACTTCAGGCAGCGGGAGCACGGCCCGCGGCGGCCATGGCTCTCGTTCCGGGCCGATGCAGCCATGGGAGAGAGAGGGCGGCGAGGCGTTCTGGCGCGGTGCGACCATAGCCGACCCAGGAATCCCATGCCCACCAGTCCAATGGCGTGGAGAAGAAGGCTCCGATCGCTCGGCCATGGAAACTCCGATTACCGCGGAACTGATTGATACGAGCCGTGTAGTTTGTTTCCTGGAGCCGATGCAAGGTACTCGAGCCGAGAAGCGTACGTGCAGGTGGGGATGAGAGGATAGCGTTAGATGGAGAGCAGGGACAGGTGGCGGCAGATCGGACCGGGTATGCACGGGAGGAGGTTTGCAGCCGGTCTCCACTCAATTTTTTTTCCTGTTCGGTGAGATGGTTACTGAAAAAGGCTTTCGCCTCGCTTTATATTATAAAGCACATGTCCAAGCCAACAATCCACAGAGGTTCAAACACACACACCAAGTTCATACAGAACACAGGATCCATAAGGGTTAATGCTGAGGGCACAGCTCAACAAGCCCTAGAACAGAAATAAACGACTGCAACTAGTCGGGCTCCGGGGGGGGCGGCGGAAGCGGTGGCGCCAGGCGGAAGGCGAGCGATCGAAGGTCGGCGAGGAGGGTGTTGATGACGTCCCGATCCTGAGGGCGGCTAAGCGGCCGCCAAAGCTGCAGGTACCCACACATTTTTAAAATGGCGTCAGTAGCACGTCTGAGAGTAACCTTTTGGATGACAAGCTTATTGCGGACAGTCCACAGCGTCCAGGCGAGGACCCCTACGTAGAGCCAACAGATATGTCGGTAGCGAGGGGGGAGGGAGGCATGGATCTCTGCGAGAAGGTCGGGGAAATTGGAATTGCACCACTGTCCACCAACCGTCTCGCGGAAACTGGACCAAAGAAACTGGGCCGTGGAGCACGCGAAGAAGATGTGGTTAGCGTCCTCCACCGTGCCGCACAGGGGGCAAAGCCCATCTCCAGGTCCGTTACGCTTGAGGACTTCGACTCCGGAGGGGAGGCATCCACGGATCCATTGCCAAAGGAAGATCCTAATCTTCAGTGGTAGGCGGATATCCCAGATCAAACTGAAGGGCTCGGGGGCGGGCGAAGGCGCGATGGCCGCGTATAGGGACTTAGTAGAGAAGCGTCCGGAAGATTCTAGGTGCCAAGAGATGGCGTCCGGGGTGTCGGTGACGTTCATCGGGAGAAGGGCGATGTCCTCGAGGAGGGCATCCCAGGCGGCCACTTCGGGCGGGCCAAAAGGGCGGCAAAACGCGAGGCGCCCTAAGTCAATAAGGGTCGTCTCAACAGAGACCCGCGGGTCAACAGCAATGGCGAAGAGCTCGGGAAAGCGGGCGGCCAGAGGGGTGTCGCCGATCCACCGATCAAACCAGAGCAGGGTCGCGGACCCAGACCCAACCGAGATGGACGTGCCAATGCGAAGCACAGGGAGCAGCTGAATAACGGCCTGCCAAAACTGGGATCCGCCCGAACGCTGACAGAAAGCCAGAGGCTATCCACGGAGGTACTTGTTCCGGATGATGGTGAGCCAAAGCCCTCCGTCACCATTAGCAATACGCCATAGCCACCGGGTCAGGAGGGCGATGTTCATGCGTCGGGAGGACAAAATCCCCAGACCCCCTGGTCCTTGAGTTTACATATGTCCAGCCAACTGACCATATGGTACTTCTGTCTGTCATCCTCGCCAGCCCAGTAGAACCTGGATTGGTACCTGGCAATTTCCGTGTGCAGCGTTTCATGGAGGCTATACAATCTCATGAGGTACCAAAGAAGGCTGGCGAGAGAGGAGTTGATGAGAATCACACGCGCAGCCTTCGATAGCCAACGCCCTTTCCAAGGCTCGACGCGATGTTGCATACGGGTCACCGTGGGGCGGAGGTCCGCCACGGTGAGGCGCGAATAACTAATGGGGATCCCCAGGTAGGTCATGGGGAAAGAACCCAGCTGACAGTTAAGTCGGTCAGCGATAGCCTGAGCTTCCACCGGAGGGTAACCAAGAACCATCACTTCGCTCTTATCGAAGTTGATCGTTAGGCCCGACATCTGCTGGAAGCACAGGAGGAGGAACTTCAGGTTAGCCACGTCCTGAGTAGAACCTTCAACCATTATTATGGTGTCATCCGCGTATTGAAGGAGGGAGACCTCTCCCCCTCCGACTAGGTGGGGGACAATGCCGTGAATATGACCGGCACCCTTGGCTTTTTCCAGGATGGCGGCCAGAGCATCGACCACCATGTTGAACAGGAACGGCGAGAATGGGTCCCCCTGACGCACCCCACAGAGAGTGGGGAAGTATGGCCCAATCTCGCCGTTGATGTTCACCGCGGTCCGCCCACAGGAGACTAATTGCATCACGTGAGTCACCCAACGGTCGTCAAAGCCCTTACGCAGCAGCACTTCCCGAAGGAAAGGCCAGTGCACAGTATCATAAGCTTTATGAAAGTCCAGCTTCAGGAAGACATCGCGATGTTTTTTCACCCGAACTTCGTGAAGGACTTCATGGAAGACCAACACGCCATCTAAAATAAAACCGGCCTTGGATGAAGGCCGATTGGTTCGGGTGAGTGATCGAGTTAGCAAGCAGGGTCACCCTATTGGCGTACCCTTTGGCCAGGATCCGGAATATCACGTTAATCATGGTGATGGGACGGAACTGGCGAATATCAGAGGCGCCCGGAACCTTTGGGATGAGGGTAATGATCCCATAATTGAGGCGACCAAGGTCCATAGAGCCTGAATAGAACTCCTCGAAGAGGGCCATGACCTTAGGTTTGACTGTCTGCCAGAACGTTTTAAAGAACGTAACGGGCAAGCCATCCGAACCCGGGGCCAAGGAGGGGTTCATTCCTTTAATGGCCGCGAGTACCTCTTCTTCGGCGAAGGGGGCAACAAGGGCCCCGTTGGCCTCGTCGGAAACCAACTCCACCCCCGTCCAAGTGTCGGGGGCGAGACTAGCGCCACCCCGAGGGGTGGGGGTAAAGAGGGCTTTGTAGAAGTCGTCTACATGAGCCCGAATGGCTGCGGGGCGGACAAGGGGGGCGTCATCCTCCCACAAGCAGTGGATGGAATTTCTCTGGCGTCGGCCATTCGCAACCGCCTGGAAATATGCAGTGTTTGCATCGCCGCGGAGCACCCATCTTTGGGTACCACACAACCTCCAGTATGCCTCCTCATCTGTGTAGATGGAGGAGAGTTGATCCTCAAGATCATATCTCAGCATCCACTCATCTGGGGAGAGCCCGGAGGAGTCGGTCCGGGCGTCCAGAGCCTGAATAGCCAACAGGAGAGATCTTTTACGCTCGCGGAGGTCACGGCCAAGATTAGTGCCCCAGCCCTTCATGAATTGGCGGGCAAGCTTGGCGCAGAAGTGCCACGAGTCAACGGCGGACATGGAGCGATGGGGAGAGGCGCGAGAAAGAGTCCAACGAGCAGAGACCGCATCCCGAAAGCCGGCTTGTTTGAGCCAAAAGGACTCAAACCTAAACCGCGACGGGAGGGGGGGCGCTCCTCCACAGAGGATAGGAGGAGAGGGACGTGGTCAGACCCAATCCGGGTAATCGCCCGGAGCGAGGTCAGGGGGCACCTCAATTCCCACTCCGGGGAAACTAGGACACGATCCAAGATGGATCGCGTCGGGTCGGCCTGGCGGTTAGTCCAGGTGAATCGCGCCCCCGTCCGCTCGATCTCCCGGAGGCCAAGCTCCGCGATCCAGTCGTTGAACAACTGCATACGGGGGAGGTTAATCCTATCATTATTCTTCTCGTCCGGAGAACGGATGAGGTCAAAATCTCCGCCCACAACTACTGGGAGGAGGGAGGCGGAGATCTTTTGGTGGAGCTCCGCAAGGAAGGTCGGGGAACGTCGGTGATCCGCCGGACCATAGGCAATCACGACCTCCCATTTGAAGTTCAGAGCTCGCTCAAGGATCTCTATGCTAACGAAGAATTCGCCCCGGTCCATGCCGCCCACCTCAAAGGTGGCATCCTTAACCCTAAAAGGATGCCACCAGAGTGGCCCGTGGTCCCACTAGAAGGGAGCCAATGCCAGGCGAAGAGGTGAGAGCTGAGGCAGTCAAGCTCATGGAGGGAGAACTCAGTACGCAAGGTTTCCTGGATTGCAATGATGTCAATGTGTCCGTCACGCACGTATTCGACTAGTTGGAGGCGTCGACCATCATGAACGAAGCCGCGGATGTTCCAAAAAAGGGCCCGCATCTAAGCCCCCATCGGGGGCTGCTTGACCCCAGAACACGAGATGCGATTTGGGCGCGGAGAGCAGCAGTGCGGGACCGAGTGCGCCCACGAATAGCCCCATCGACCACCGAAGGGGCCTGAACAGCGGTACGGGCAGTCTAGTCCTCAAGGGTCCTACGCAGGCGAGCCCGAGTCTCAGCCAGCTTACCATCCAGGATCTCGCGAGCCCTAATGGCCGCGATCTGCTCTAAGGGAGGACCCACTTCCCCCCTGAAAACGATGGCCGAGTCAGTGGCCACCTTGGCAAGGTGTCCAAGAGGAACGGCCTCAAGCGCGGAAAAGGAACAACAGGAAGAACTGGGGAGGGCGGAATCCACACCTGACTCGAGGTTCCGGGCAGCCGCCCAGATCTCAGCACGCTCGGCGATGGACGGAACCGAGGCATCAGCCGGGCGGGCCGCATCGAGGCGAGCGCTGCGGCGAGACGCCGTCACCGGCATCGAGGAGGAGCGGGGTCGCCTGGTGTACGCCACCGTCTGGGGAGGGATCGCGGAGACCGGAGTGGTGATGACCACGGCCACCGCCGAAGCCGGGGAGGCAGGGGAAGTGGGGTGGGCGTCGGGGGTCACCAGCGGGGGAAGCGGGGCGACGAGCACCAGGGTGTCACCAGACTCATCCCCCACAGGCGGGAGCACCAGAGAGGGCTCTCCGAGGGGAGGGGTCCCACCGTCACCACCCGTGAGGACCGGAGGGGTCGGGGCTGGGGGGAACGGTGGTTCCGGATCCGATGGAGAGGAGCGGCGAGCGGAGTCGGCGGACGGAGAACGGGGCGACGAGGGGGGCACGACGAGCATACCAACACTCGAGATGTCACTGGCTGACTCCGAGGCAGGGGGAGAGGGTGCCACTGGGGTGCGGCCAGCTAAAGAGCCACCGCGAGGTCAGCGGCAGACACCCGGGTGCGGCCCTGCCCGGAGTCGCCGCGACCCGATGGGGGGTTGGCGGGCTCACGAGACGGGGAGCGGGAGCGCTCAGAGATGTCGTTGTCCTCCTCGTGGTCGTCAAAGCGGGAGTGGCAGGGGTGCCGGTGGTGGGAGCCATCGGCATCCGCGGGCCCGCCCCGTGGAGGCTGTTGACGAAGAGGCGGGGGCGGCCAATGTGGTTCGGCGGCTCAGGGCAGATGGTGAGGTCGTATCCGTCATCGTTGAAGAAGACCCGAAGCGTGGTGTGGAGCTTGGAGGTGTCCAGGCATTTCACCTTGACTCGGACCTCCTCCTCCTTGCGCAGAGAGAGCTCGTCGACCACCACCACCTTGCCCAGGATCTTGGACATACTGCGAATGACCCGCTCAGACCGGGCCACGTCTGGGAGGCCGGCGATGAGGAGCCAAGCAGTGTCGAGGACCGCCACGGCCTTGGGATCCCACCTCGGCTCGAAGATATTCACCACAATCCAGTTGAGGGCCAAGGTGATGTTGTCGCTACGGGTGCAGAGGCACATGCTCAGGGCGTCGGGGAAGATCACCGAGAAGGTGTTGGGCGCGGTGGAGGTCACCTGCCAATCCCACTTGCATCGGCAGAGGTGGTTGAGCTCGGCCTCGATCAGCTCCGAAGTGGCGACGCCCTCCCCCACGACTGTCACAAGGGCCAGGAGCGAGGGGGAGGGAGGCGGGAGCTCCGGCACCTCAATGTGGAAGAATCCCATGTCCTCGATGCCGTGGCCGTACATCATGATCTCCTCTGTGACCGGGCGCTCCGAACAGAGAACCGCAGGGTGTCCGGCTTCCTTGCAGAGGTAGCAGGTCGGTGGGTTGGGGCAAGCCACCTGGAAGTGGCCGGGCAGGCCGCAGTTGAAGCACGGCAGACCCTCGGGGGCGGCGACGGCACCCGAGGCCGGGGTCACCACGGCGGCGGAGGAGGCGGCAGGTGGAGGGCGAGGCGGCCCCTTCTTATTCTTCTTCTTAGCGCCCGGGCGCCCATGGTTCCTGTTGCCACCGTTAGATGGTGGAAAAGCAGCTTGGGCGCGCGGGGGCTGGTAATGCCGGTTCTCAGGGGCGGTGGACCCGGAGGCGGGAGGAGCCTAATGCGAAGGGGAAGGCCGGCGGGAGCCACGGCCGACACGGGCCGGCGAGCGCCGGGTCGGTGACCGGCCTCGGGCAGGGGAGCGCTGGGCAGGCGAGTTGGCCCGGTCCCGAGAGTCCTCCCGAGGCGGATCCCGGCGGGCTGGCGAGTGTGAACGGCAGTCATCCCGCGCGGGGGAGCGGCGTGATTGGCGGGAAGGGGAGCGGCGGGGGTCGCGGGAGTCACGAGCAGGGGAACGGCGAGCCGGGCGGGAGGTGAGCTGGCTCCGGAGGTCAGCCTCCCGCCGGAGGCCGTCGGGGGAGGAGCGCGGAGGATCCCGGCGGTCATCCACACGCCGCTTCGGGCGGGGCTCGGCATCGCCCCAGTCCCAGGGCATGGCCGGCGGGGGAGGGGGGCGAGGGGCGCGGCGGCCGGAGGGGACAAGGGAGGCGGCCGGAGGGGACAAGGGAGGCGGCCTGCGTGGCGGCGGGATGGGGAGCGAGGGGCGAGGCACGGGGGGCACGGGGAAACCCTACAGGGGGCCAAATCGAGCGCCGGGACGGGCCAGACCGCGCCGGGGGGCGCTGCTGGGCCACACCACGCGCGGCCGGGCTGGACGGCCGGCCCACGAAGCGGTCGGCGGCCCGCATCCCACATGGGGATCCAGCGGCCGACAGCCCGGGGGAAGGCCCGACTGGTTGGGCCTCAGGGAGGCCCAGCAGCAGCGCAGCCCGAAACGACCGGTCCGGGGCAACCAACCGGGGCACGAGGGTTTCCCCAGGCGCCGCTGCGGAGGTCGCCACCGGGGCAGGACGGGGGCGGCGCGGCCAGGGCACGGCACGCCGGCCGGCCGGAGACAAGGAGGGAGCAGCTCCGAAGGAGGAAATGAACGGGCAAAATGTTGGGGAACATAGTAATTTAAAATTTTCCTACGCACACGCAAGATCATGGTGATGCATAGCTACGAGAGGGGAGAGTGTTGTCTACGTACCCTCATAGACCGGAAGCGGAATGACAACGCGGTTGATGTAGTCGTACGTCTTCACGGCCCGACCGATCAAGCACCGAAACTACGGCACCTCCGAGTTCTAGCACACGTTCAGCTCGATGACGATCCCCGGACTCCGATCCAGCAAAGTGTCGGGGAAGAGTTCCGTCAGCACGACGGCGTGGTGACGATCTTGATGTTCTACCGTCGCAGGGCTTCCCCTAAGCACCGCTACAATATTATCGAGGAGTATGGTGGAGGGGGGCACCGCACACGGCTAAGAAAACGATCACGAGGATCAACTTGTGTGTCTATGGGGTGCCCCCTGCCCCCGTATATAAAGGAGTGGAGGAGGGGAGGGTCGGCATTCTCTATGACGCGCCCTAGGGGAGTCCTACTCGCACCGGGAGTAGGATTCCCCCTTTCCTAGTCCAACTAGGAGTCCTACCATGTAGTAGGAGTAGGAGACAAGGAAGGGGAAGAGGGAAGAGAAGGAAGGAGGGGGCGCAGCCCCTCCCCCTAGTCCAATTCGGACTAGGCCTTGGGGGGCGCGCGGCCTGCCTCTCCCTCTCCCCTAAAGCTCAATAAGGCCCATATGCTTCTTCTCCCGTATTCCCGTAACTCCCGGGTACTCCGAATAATACCCGAACCACTCGGAACCTTTCCAATGTCCGAGTATAGTCGTCCAATATATCGATCTTTATGTCTCGACCATTTCGAGACTCCTCGTCATGTCCCCGATCTCATCCGGGACTCCAAACTCCTTCGGTACATCAAAACTCATAAACTCATAATATAACTGTCATCGAAACCTTAAGCGTGCGGACCCTACGGGTTCGAGAACAATGTAGACATGACCGAGACACGTCTCCGGTCAATAACCAATAGCGGAACCTGGATGCTCATATTGGCTCCTACATATTCTACGAAGATCTTTATCGGTCAGACCGCATAACAACATGCGTTGTTCCCTTTGTCATTGGTATGTTACTTGCCCGAGATTCGATCGTCGGTATCTCAATACCTAGTTCAATCTCGTTACCGGAAAGTCTCTTTACTCGTTCCGTAATACATCATCTCGCAACTAACTCATTAGTTGCAATGCTTGCAAGGCTTATGTGATGTGCATTACCGAGAGGGCCCAGAGATACCTCTCCGACAATCGGAGTGACAAATCCTAATCTCGAAATACGCCAACCCAACATGTACCTTTGGAGACACCTGTAGAGCTCCTTTATAATCACCTAGTTACGTTGTGACGTTTGGTAGCACACAAAGTGTTCCTCCGGTAAATGGGAGTTGCATAATCTCATAGTCATAGGAACATGTATAAGTCATGAAGAAAGCAATAGCAACATACTAAACGATCGAGTGCTAAGCTAACGGAATGGGTCAAGTCAATCACATTATTCTCCTAATGATGTGATCATGTTAATCAAATAACAACTCTTTGTCTATGGTTAGGAAACATAACCATCTTTGATTAACGAGCTAGTCAAGTAGAGGCATACTATTGACACTCTGTTTGTCTATGTATTCACACATGTATTATGTTTCCGGTTAATACAATTCTAGCATGAATAATAAAAATTTATCATGAAATAAGGAAATAAATAATAACTTTATTATTGCCTCTAGGGCATATTTCCTTCAGTCTCCCACTTGCACTAGAGTCAATAATCTAGTTCACATCGCCATGTGATCTAACATCAATAGTTCACATCTTTATGTGGTTAACACCCATAGTTCACATCGATATGTGACCAACACCCAAAGGGTTTACTAGAGTCAGTAATCTAGTTCACATTGCTATATGATTAACACCCAAAGAGTACTAAGGTATGATCATGTTTTGCCTGTGAGAGAAGTTTAGTCAAGGGTCTGCCATATTCAGATCCGCAAGTATTTTGCAATTTTCTATGTCTACAATGCTCTGCACGGAGCTATTTTAGCTAATTGCTCCCACTTTCAATATGTATCCAGATGAAGACTAAGAGTCATCCGGATCAGTGCCAAAACTTGTATCGACGTAACCCTTTTACGACGAACCTTTTGTCACCTCCATAATCGAGAAACATATCCTTATTCCACTAAGGATAATTTTGACTGTTGTCCAGTGATCTACTCCTAGATCACTATTGTATTCCCTCGCTTAACACAGTGTATGGTATACAACAGATCTGGTACACAGCATGGCATACTTTATAGAATCTGTGGCTGAGGCATAGGGAATGACTTTCATTCTCTTTCTATCTTCTGCCGTGGTCGGGCTTTGAGTCTTACTCAACTTCACACCTTGTAACACAGGTAAGAAACTTTTTCTTTGACTGTTCCATTTTGAACTACTTCAAAATCTTGTCAAGGTATGTACTCATTGAAAAAACTTATCAAGCGTCTTGAACTATCTCTATAGATCTTGATGCTCAATATGTAAGCAGCTTCACCGAGGTCTTTCTTTGAAAAACTCCTTTCAAATATTCCTTTATGCTTTTCAGAAAATTATACATTATTTCCGATTAACAATATGTCGTTCACATATACTTATCAGAAATGCTATAGTGCTCCACTCACTTTCTTGTAAATACAGGCTTCACCGCAAGTCTGTATAAAACTATATGCTTTGATCAACTTATCAAAGCGTATATTCCAACTCCGAGATGCTTGCACCAGTCCATAGATGGATCGCTGGAGCTTGCATATTTAGTTAACACCTTTAGGATCGACAAAACCTTCTAGTTGCATCGTATAAAACTCTTCTTTAATAAATCCATTTAAGGAATGCAGTTTTGTTTATCCATTTGCCAGATTTCATAAAATGCGGCAATTGCTAACATGATTCAGACAGACTTAAGCATAGATAAGAGTGAGAAACTCTCATCGTAGTCAACACCTTGAACTTGTCGAAAAAACCTTTTTTGCGACAATTCTAGCTTTGTAGATAGTAACACTACTATCAGCGTCCGTCTTCCTCTTGAAGATCCATTTAATCTCAATGGCTCGCCGATCATTGGGCAAGTCAATCAAAGTCCATACTTTATTCTCATACATGGATTTCATCTCAGATTTCATGGCCTCAAGCCATTTCGTGGAATCTGGGTTCACCATCGCTTCTTCATAGTTCGTAGGCTCGTCATGGTCAAGTAACATGACCTCCAGAACAGGATTACCGTACCACTCCGGTGCGGATCTCACTCTGGTTTACCTACGAGGTTCGGTAGTAACTTGATCTGAAGTTACATGATCATCATCATTAGCTTCCTTACTAATTGGTGTAGTAGTCACAAGAACAGATTTCTGTGATGAACTACTTTCCAATAAGGGAGAAGGTACAATTACCTTATCAAGTTTTCTACTTTCCTCCCACTCACTTCTTTCGAGAGATACTCCTTCTCCATAAAGGATCCATTCTTAGCAACGAATGTCTTGCCTTCGGATCTGTGATAGAAGGTGTACCCAACAGTCTCCTTTGGGTATCCTATGAAGACATATTTCTCCGATTTGGGTTTGAGCTTATCAGGATGAAACTTTTTCACATAAGCATCACAACCCAAAACTTTAAGAAACGACAACTTTGGTTTCTTGCCAAACCATAATTCAGATTGTGTCGTCTCAACGAATTTAGATGGTGCCCTTTTTAACGTGAATGCAGCTGTCTCTAATGCATAACCCCAAAATGATAGTGGTAGATCGGTAAGAGACATCATAGATTGCACTATATCCAATAAAGTACGGTTATGACGATCGGACACACCATTATGTTGTGGTGTTCCAGGTGGCATGAGTTTGTGAAACTATTCCACAATGTTTTAATTGAAGACCAAACTCTTAACTCAAATATTTGTCTCTGCGATCAGATCGTAGAAACCTTATTTTCTTGTCATGATGATTTTCCACTTCACCCTGAAATTATTTGAACTTTTCAAATGTTTCAGACTTATGTTTCATCAAGCAGATATACCCATATCTGCTCAAATCATATGTGAAGGTCAGAAAATAACGATACCCGCCGCGAGCTTCAACACTCATCGGATCGCATACATCAGTATGTATTATTTCCAATTAGTCAGTTGTTCGCTCCATTGTTCCGGAGAACGGAGTCTTTAGTCATCTTGCCCATAAGGCATGGTTCGCAAGCACCAAGTGATTCATAATCAAGTGATTCATAATCAAGTGATTCCAAAATCCCATCAGCATGGAGTTTCTTCATGCGCTTTACACCAATATGACCTAAACAGCAGTGCCACAAATAAGTTGCACTATCATTATTAACTTCGCATCTTTTGGTTTCAATATTATGAATATGTGTATCACTACGATCGAGATCGAATGAACTATTTTCATTGGGTGTGTAACCATATAAGGTTTTATTCATGTAAACAGAACAACAATTTATTCTTTTACTTAAATGAATAGCCGTATTACAATAAACATGATCAAATCATATTCATGCTCAACGCAAACACCAAATAACACTTATTTAGGTTCAACACTAATCCCGAAAGTATAGGGAGTGTGCGATGATGATCATATCAATCTTGGAACTACTTCCAACACACATCGTCACTTTACCCTTAACTAGTCTCTGTTTATTCTGCAACTCCTGTTTCGAGTTACTACTCTTAGCAACTGATCCAGTATCAAATACTGAGGGGTTGCTATAAACACTAGTAAAGTACACATCAATAACATGTATATCAAATATACTTTTGTTCACTTTGCCATCCTTCTTATCCGCCAAATACTTGGGGCAGTTCTGCTTCCAGTGACCAGTCCCTTTGTAGTAGAAGCACTTAGTCTCAGGCTTAGGACCAGACTTGGGCTTCTTCACTTGAGCAGCAACTTGCTTGTTGTTCTTCTTGAAGTTCCCCTTCTTCCCTCTGCCCTTTTCTTGAAACTAGTGGTCTTGTCAACCATCAACACTTGATGTTTTTCTTGATTTCTACCTTCGTTGATTTCAGCATCACGAAGAGCTTGGGAGTTGTTTCCGTTATCCCTTGCATATTATAGTTCATCACGAAGTTCTACTAACTTGGTGATGGTGACTAGAGAATTCTGTCAATCACTATCTTATCTGGAAGATTAACTCCCACTTGATTCAAGCGATTGTAGTACCCAGACAATCTGAGCACATGATCACTAGTTGAGCGATTCTCCTCCATCTTTTAGCTATAGAACTTGTTGGAGACTTCATATCTCTCAACTCGGGTATTTGCTTGAAATATTAATTTCAACTCCTGGAACATCTCATATGGTCCATGACGTTCAAAACGTCTTTGAAGTCCCGATTCTAAGCCGTTAAGCATGATGCACTTAAACTATCAAGTAGTCATCATATTGAGCTAGCCAAACGTTCATAACGTCTGCATCTGCTCCTGCAATAGGTCTGTCACCTAGTGGTGCATCAAGGACATAATTCTTCTGTGCAGCAATGAGGATAAACCTCAGATCACGGATCCAATCCGCATCATTGCTACTAACATCTTCAACACAATTTTCTCTAGGAACATATCAAAATAAACATATGAAAGCAACAACGCGAGCTATTGATCTACAACATAGATATGCTAATATTACCAGGACTAAGTTCATGATAAATTAAAGTTCAATTAATCATATTACTTAAGAACTCCCACTTATAAAGACATCCCTCTAATCTTCTAAGTGATCACGTGATCCAAATCAACTAAACCATAACCGATCATCACGTGAAATGGAGTAGTTTTCAATGGTGAACATCGCTATGTTGATCATATCTACTATATGATTCACGCTCGACCTTTCGGTCTCCGTGTTCCGAGGCCATATCTGTATATACTTGGCTCGTCAAGTATAACCTGAGTATTCCGCGTGTGCAACTGTTTTGCACCCGTTGTATTTGAACGTAGAGCCTATCACACCCGATCATCACGTGGTGTCTCAGCACGAAGAACTTTCGCAATGGTGCATACTCAGGGAGAACACTTCTTGATAATTAGTGAGAGATCATCTTAAAATGCTACCGTCAAACTAAGCAAAATAAGATGTATAAAAGATAAACATCATATGCAATCAAAATATGTGACATGATATGGCCATCATCATCTTGCGCCTTTGTTTTCCATCTCCAAAGTACTGTCATGATCTCTATCGTCACCGGCATGACACCATGATCTTCATCATCTTGATATATATCAATGTGTCGTCATGTGGTCGTCTCGCCAACAATTTCTCTTGCAACTATTGCTATCGCATAGCGATAAAGTAAAGCAATTATTGGGCGCTTGCATCTTATGCAATAGAGAGACAACCATAAGGATTTTGCCAGTTGCCGATAACTTCAACAAAACATGATCATCTCATACAACAACTTATATTTCATCACGTCTTGACCATATCACATCACAACATGCCCTGCAAAAACAAGTTAGACGTCCTCTACTTTGTTGTTGCAAGTTTTACGTGGCTGCTACGGGCTTAGCAAGAACCGTTCTTACCTACGCATCAAAAAACCACAACGATAGTTTGTCAAGTTGGTGTTGTTTTAACCTTCGCAAGGACCGGGCGTAGCCACACTCGGTTCAACTAAAGTTGGAGAAACTGACACCCGCCAGCCACCTGTGTGCAAAGCACGTCGGTAAAACCAGCCTCGCATAAGCGTACGCGTAATGTCGGTTCGGGCCGCTTCATCCAACAATACCGCCGAACCAAAGTATGACATGCTGCTAAGCAGTATGACTTATATCGCCCACAACTCACTTGTGTTCTACTCGTGCATATGACATCTACACATAAAACCTAGGCTCGGATGCCACTGTTGGGGAACGTAGTAATTTAAAAATTTCCTACGCACACGCAAGATCATGGTGATGCATAGCTACGAGAGGGGAGAGTGTTGTCTACGTACCCTCGTAGACCGGAAGCGGAATGACAACGCGGTTGATGTAGTCGTACGTCTTCACGGCCCGACCGATCAAGCACCGAAACTACGGCACCTCCGAGTTCTAGCACACGTTCAGCTCGATGACGATCCCCGGACTCCGATCCAGCAAAGTGTCGGGGAAGAGTTCCGTCAGCACGACGGCGTGGTGACGATCTTGATGTTCTACCGTCGCAGGGCTTCGCCTAAGCACCGCTACAATATTATCAAGGAGTATGGTGGAGGGGGGCACTGCACACGGCTAAGAAAACGATCACGAGGATCAACTTGTGTGTCTATGGGTGCCCCCTGCCCCCGTATATAAAGGAGTGGAGGAGGGGAGGGCCGGCCCTCTCTATGGTGCGCCCTAGGGGAGTCCTACTCCCACCGGGAGTAGGATTCCCCCTTTCCTAGTCCAACTAGGAGTCCTTCCATGTAGTAGGAGTAGGAGACAAGGAAGGGGAAGAGGGAAGAGAAGGAAGGAGGGGGCGCAGCCCCTCCCCCTAGTCCAATTCGGACTAGGCCTTGGGGGGGCGTGCAGCCTGCCTCTCCCTCTCCTCTAAAGCCCAATAAGGCCCATATACTTCTTCTCCCGTATTCCCGTAACTCCCGGGTACTCTGAAAAATACCCGAACCACTCGGAACCTTTTCGATGTACGAATATAGTCGTCCAATATATCGATCTTTACGTCTCGACCATTTCGAGACTCCTCGTCATGTCCCCGATCTCATCCGGGACTCCGAACTCCTTCGGTACATCAAAACTCATAAACTCATAATATAACTGTCATCGAAACCTTAAGCGTGCGGACCCTATGGGTTCGAGAACAATGTAGACATGACCGAGACACGTCTCCGGTCAATAACCAATAGCGGAACCTGGATGCTCATATTGGCTCCTACATATTCTACGAAGATCTTTATCGGTCAGACCGCATAACAACATACGTTGTTCCCTTTGTCATCGGTATGTTACTTGTCCGAGATTCGATCGTCAGTATCTCAATACCTAGTTCAATCTTGTTACCGGCAAGTCTCTTTACTCGTTCCGTAATACATCATCTCGCAACTAACTCATTAGTTGCAAGGCTTATGTGATGTGCATTACCGAGAGGGCCCAGAGATACCTCTCCGACAATCGGAGTGACAAATCCTAATCTCGAAATACGCCAACCCAACATGTACCTTTGGAGACACCTGTAGAGCTCCTTTATAATCACACAGTTACGTTGTAACGTTTGGTAGCACACAAAGTGTTCCTCCGGTAAACGGGAGTTACATAATCTCATAGTCATAGGAACATGTATAAGTCATGAAGAAAGCAATAGCAAAATACTACACGATCAAGTGCTAAGCTAACGGAATGGGTCAAGTCAATCACATTATTCTCCTAATGATGTGATCCCGTTAATCAAATAACAACTCTTTGTCTATGGTTATGAAACATAACCATCTTTGATTAACGAGCTAGTCAAGTAGAGGCATACTAATGACACTCTGTTTGTCTATGTATTCACACATGTATTATATTCCCGGTTAATACAATTCTAGCATGAATAATAAACATTTATCATGAAATAAGAAAATAAATAATAACTTTATTATTGCCTCTAGGGCATATTTCCTTCACGAAAGGGGGCTCTCCGGACAAGGATGCCCGAGAGCGCGAGCGTCGCCGCCGGCGACTGGCCGGCCGGAGCAGAGGCGGATGCCACCAACGCGGGGGACCGCCAGGAGTCGAGCGCAGCACCGCGGTCGGCGCGGCCGGCGACGCCCCAGCCGCCAGCACGGCGCCGCCGGGGAGGGGCCCGAGACCCCAAGGCGTCCCCTTTCGACCCAGGAGACGGCAGCGCGCCCGACGGCCGCCGGTGACGCCGATCGGTCCCGCGGGAGGCCGGACTCCCACCCCTGGGAGTCGGGCCGCCGACAGGGACGGATGGAGGCGGCCGGACCGGAGCGCGGGGCGGGATGCGGTCGCGGCAGGCGATGGGGCGGCCCGCAGCCACATCGGCAGCTTCGGCGAGGTCCGCCCAAGACTCGCGTGGAGGAACAGCTGGAGGAGACGGCGGGGAATCGGACGAGGGGGGCGCCGGCAGGCCGACCGCGGGCGAGGCCAGGGGCGAGGGCGGCGGCGGCGGCGCCGCCGAGCCGACCAGGGCGTCGCCAGAGCCAGAGCACGCGAGAGCCATCACCTCAGCTCCTCGTGCTGAATTTATCATGTCTTCCTCGGTGAGATGGTTCAGCCCGCTAACGCCTAGCGCGTGAGGAATAGTCTCAGTGTCCCGTGCGAGGACTAGTCATGGTCCACAACCCAATCCAGCGTCCTTTTGTGCATCTCCTCTTCCAGTCCATGCGCCCAATCGCGAATTGCTTTCTTCGCTTCGCTTGCTGCGACGTACGAACCCAACAATGGCGACCTCCCCACGAGCCATGCGTAGCCTGAGCCCCCTGTACTCTCTCCTCCTCCTTATCGGCGCAGCCAACGCCGCCGCGGACACTTTGGTGCACACCGAGTGCCCGAGCGACACAAACTACACCCGCGGCGGCGTCTTCCAGGGCAACCTCGACGCCCTCCTCTCCTTCCTCCCCGCCGCCGCGTCGGCCGCGTCCGGGTTCGCCGAGAACGCCACCGGCGCAGCGCCTGACGAGGCGTACGGGCTCGCGCAGTGCCGCGCCGACGTGAGCGCATCCGACTGTCGCACGTGCCTTGACGCCTCCGCGCAGGACGCGGCCAGCAAGTGCCCCGGCCAGAAAACGTCCATGCTCATCTACGACAACTGCCTCCTGCGCTACTCGAACGCAAGCTTCTTCGGCGCCGCCGACACGTCGCCGGTGGCCCGCCTCTGCAACACGGGGAACGTGACGCAGCCCGAGCTGTTCAGGACGCAGCTGGGCGCGCTGATGAGCAACCTCACCCGCAGGGCGGCGTACTCGTCCCCGCGGATGTTCGCGGCCGGCGCGGCCGACTTTACGTCCTTCACGAAGGTCTACGGCATGGCCCAGTGCACGCGCGACCTTGCCGGCGACGACTGCTACCAATGCCTCACCGGAGCCGTCTCGTCCATCCCGACCACCTGCGACGGGAAGCAGGGAGGGCAGATCATCTCCCGGAGCTGCTCTATCCGGTACGAGGTGAACCTTTTCTACAACGCCCAGGCCGCCGAGGCGGCGATGTCTCCGCCACCGCCAGCAGTAAACGGCAGCGACCAGTCCGGCCCTGCAGGACGCGCCGGTGAGTCAATGTCCCCGTCAACTTCGTGTCCGTACGCTCACGCGTTTCTAGCTGGCTGGCACTTGAGGCCATGCAGTTTTCTTGTTTTGAAATTGTCGTGTCAATCTCGCGTCTTTGATTAGACATTTCTTTCGGGTTGAAAGTTCGACAGCGACTGAACTAGAAGATAGGGTAAACTATTCTGAATTTCCTTTTGACGAATCTTCGTTGTGTGAGCAGGAAACGACGACGCCACGGCCAAGATAGCTCTGTTCGTCTCCATTCCTGTTGCTGTGGTGCTGTTGGTGATGTTGACGGTTGCTTTGTATCTCTGCAAGAGGAAGAACAAGAAACCACACGAACATGTGCGGATATCCAGCTCCGGTGAGTGCGTCTCGGTCGATTATATAGCAAAAACAATCTCCAAAAAAAAAAGAACAGCCAGGCTTAATTATTATACCGTTTGTCTTTGTGAGCAGAGGGTGGGGATGGAACAGACATGGGAAACTCAGAGTCTCTGCTGTACGATCTGGGCACTCTAAGAGCTGCCACTGACAACTTCTCTGAAGAAAATAAGCTCGGGGAAGGCGGGTTCGGGCCGGTCTACAAAGTAAAGTACACTCAACTTGGAACACGAGCATCCACTCTCCGATTGATTTTCCATGTCTAAACTGAACAATCGACTTGCTGTGGTTTGGTCGGTCAGGGCATTCTGCGGGACGGGCAGGAGATCGCGGTGAAGAGGCTGTCCAAGACCTCCCAGCAAGGGCTCGTGGAGATGAGGAACGAGGTCGTGCTGGTGGCCAAGCTCCAGCACAAGAATCTGGTGCGCTTGCTCGGCTGCTGCATCCAGGAGGAGGAGATGCTCCTCGTCTACGAGTTCCTTCCCAACAGAAGCCTCGACAAGATTCTATTCGGTTCGCACTTGGCACCTGGTTTCAGTTTCAGATCCCCGACTGTTATATCCAACTGACATACAATGGGATTGCACATGTGACATGTGCATGCAGATCCTGCGAGGCGCCGAGAGCTTACCTGGGGGCACAGGTTCAGGATCATCCAGGGGATCGGGCGAGGCCTTCTTTACCTCCACGAAGATTCGAGGCTGACCATCATCCACCGCGACCTCAAGGCGAGCAACATCCTGCTAGACCCCGACATGAACCCCAAGATCTCCGACTTCGGCCTCGCCAAGCTATTCAGCGTGGATGCCAGCGTCGGGAACACCAGCCACATCGCCGGAACCTAGTGAGTTTGTTATAACCGGTGGTGCACGTGAACCGAGCTAGTAGCTAACAATGCGGCGTCCACCTTGAAATGCAGCGGCTACATGGCGCCGGAGTACGCTCTGCACGGCATCTTCTCGGCCAAATCGGACGTGTACAGCTACGGCGTCCTTGTACTGGAGATCATCGCGGGTCGCCGCAACAATTTCGCCCAATATCCGGGCACTAACGGCGAAGATCTTCTGACCACGGTACGGGTGTGACCTTGCTCATGACGGATCAGTCAATGTAACTGGCTAATTACGCCCCTGCGTGTACAGGTCTGGAGGCACTGGAGCCGTGGGAGCGTGTCGGGGTTGCTCGACGGCTGCTCGGCCGACGGGCTCCAGCCGACGGAGATGCTGCGGTGCGTCCACGTGGGGCTGCTCTGCGTCCAGGAGGACGCGCACCTCCGGCCAGGCATGGCGGCGGTCGTCGTCATGCTCAACAGCCGCTCGATTACGCTCCCTGTGCCGACGCCGCCGGCCTATGTCGTTTCCGGCCGCGCGGGTGCGTTGGGGAGGAGCACGACGCGCGAGGCACAGGCTCCGACGGGAGCTGTTCGTGGGCCTTATGTCAACGACGCCTCCGTTTCTGGCCTGGAGGCCCGGTGAACGGGCGGCCTGGAAAATAGTGTGTTCTGGGCTTCTGGTGGCATCGCCGTCCAAACTTTCAGCAGTGTGTGTGGGCCGTATGTAGGCGATTGTGTTAAGTCGTTTAATTTTTTCCATTAAAAAAGTCGTTTAATTTTTCAACAGAAATGCTACTCCCTCTGTCCCAAAATATAAGAACGTTTTTTACACTAATGTAGTGTTAAAAACATTCTTATATTGTGGGACTGAGGGAGTATTTTTTAGTCTACCGAAAACAACTCGTCTTGAGTTGGTGTAATCATTGATATGGTCACTCATTCTTTTTCCTTGTCTTTCTCCGAGTTATAGTCTCTGTATGCTAGGACCCATTAAAAAATAGTATGTATGTTGGTATCCGTAAAAAAACAGTATGTATGCTAGGGAATGGGGAATATCGGCGTTGTTTGGATTTGGCATGTCCTGGCACTGCCAATATTGCCATGCCAACTTATTAACGGTCAATTTCGCCGCTGACGGTTGACCAAAAAGTTGGCGTCAAGTAGAACTAGAAGAGCGGAAGGGGGCAGGGTGCACCAATTCTTTGGCGTCCATCCAAACGCGCAGGGAAGGCTCAATCAACGCCAAAAAGTTGGCAGGGCGCCCATCCCATGGCTTCGATCCAAACAACCCCATCATGTCCTCCCTGCCATACAACATGATTTTTTGGGTATATATTTCAATATATTTTTCTCTTCATGTTAGTCTCAACAACCAACAATCATTTCTGTTTTCTAGCCTTTTCTGTGAACATGAATTCATGTGTCTAGTTCTATGTATTTATGGTTGATTCTGGACTATAAGCATTGTGGCGATTGATAGGTAGCAATGACTTTATTATGCGTTGTTATCTTAGAAGGGCATAGTGTTTGATAGCGTTTTTTTATAAATGATTATATGGTCAATAGATTTTCTATCATTTCTCTTGTTTTTTCTTCCTAAATTTTAGTTGTGGTTTCTTTTGTTACAGTTGTAACACAAGTGTTGTTCTAACCAATACTTATCTTTGCGTTACTATTTTAGGTACTAACTTTTACAGTTGTTTTGTTTATGAGCTTCAGTGTCAAGCCTTTTGGAATTATAGCTGGGTCCCTACCGGTGTGCTAGTTTTCTCAATTTTGATTCTTAATCCTTTGGTTGTATTCTCATTGGGAAACACGAGTTACATTGTATTGTAGATTGTAAGTATGAACCAAAATGTGTAAAAGCGTGTTTTTTTACAGTTTGGTTGCACATAATTTCCAGTATCTATTACTATGTAATTATGGTTGGTACAGTAATGTAAGTATTTTTGTTGTATTACTATACTTACAACTGTCACAATGTTATTGGCCGGAAAGGTTTGAATGAATGTGATTTGTTTTCAGCCGATGTTCACTGTATAATCTTCAAGCGCTAAGTGTTGGTCTAGTGATGTCAGATAGGTTGGGTGAGGGCCTCATAGGCCTCCCTGGTCCTCTGGCCACACTCAAACTCTGATTTTGGTGCGTTCAATCATTGGAGAAGGTGCAAAAACATGCGGTTGCATGTTGGTTATTGCTGCTACAAGCGGTGTATGTGCAAGGAACTATCGCACATGGTCACATGGTTGTAGGAGATACCAGTAGAGAGCATGATCAGTCACGCATAAGCACATAAGTGATAGAGAGGATGACATCTCAGTCCTAGCGGATCACCATGCATTGGATTGGCGGGTCATAGGGAATAGTTTCGTCTTCCTTGCCCTCTCTTACTATTGCGGCTTCCCTATGGTTGAATGCAACTTTAGAATAACACAAGATTCATAGAGAAATGAAAGTAAATGAAAATAACATATTTACATACTTAGTAGACACATTTGTCACTTAAATGTTTTCCATCAATTACCGAAATGAGCATATCAACAAGCACATGCGGTGTGTGGACAGTGCGAAGAGCAATTTGTAGAGGCGGGAAAGTGAGAGCGAAATGCTTCCTCTGCAGAATATTCTACAAGTAGATATTTTTTTAGCACAAGAGAGGCCATCCACTTCATTTTCATATAAAGAACTCACATAGTCTTGTTTATACATACTACAAACTACAACTATCAAGGACTCCAGACAAACTTCAGCAAGTCAAATCTTACAACGCTTGGATACAAGGAATCGCGCAAAAGAGAACCATGCAAGATCCAATGGGAGGCCCAACTAATGGTTAAGAAACCCTCCAGACTCTGATTACAACTAAAATATGACAGTTTTATATCATAAGCTAGTAACCAGTGTATAAGAGAAAAATAGGAAGAAAAGAGGTTTCAGCCGTGAGGAGCAACCTTGCGAACGCCAGCAAAGTAGGAGATCATCAACACCATTTTCTATAAGTCATTAACAATTCGAAGCACTCCCGGTCTTATGCCCTGTGATGCCAAGTAAACCTCACTTGCCACCCACTCCACCCTTTGGCGTGCCTCCTTTATCTAAAAATGGATCAATCTAAAATCCAAGAACACATCAGCTTGATCATAGTCATTGGATCATTGGTACTCCTCTTTCAAAAATCATATCATTTCAACATCTCCATATAGCCCAAAACATAGCCGCAATACCCACCAACACCAAATGTCTATCATGCTTCGGAAAGCTTTTGATCCATCCTTCAAAAGACAAGCAGGGGTGCAATTAAGAGCAAAAGCACATTTCAAAAGACTCCATATCAATCTAGCAGTAGAGCGTTGAAAAAACAAATCATAAATAGACTCATCTAATCATCTTGACCACAAAAAACACAACTTTTATTATCTTTCCCATTCTAAGCAAAAATACATTTAGTAAGAATGCTTTTTTACCATTAACCAAATGAAAAAAATTAGAAGGAATTTTTAATTTTCATAAAAAATTTTGTGGAAAACCATAAGCAGACTTGATCAAATATTGGTTGAGAGATCCGACAGTAAAATTCCTATTAGTAGTAAGCATCTTTTCCCGCTGTCGTTGTAATTTCCTCACATCCCACCTCCAAATTATTCAAAAACTCCAGAGCTTCACTAAACAAAGTTCTTCTGAAGGTAAAATCTTCCATCCTTTCTAATAGCACCAGCCACAGAAATGTTATGATCAAAGGTAAGAAAATAAGGCATGGGATAAGAGTGTCTCAGATGTTTATTTCCCCTGTCAATCTTCTAGAATCTAGTATTTTTTCCATGTCTAGTTACTTTCTTGCAATGCTGGTAAAACATTCCTTAACTTTCAAAAGGCTAGTCCAAAAGTGTGAGTATCACACATTTGTTTTAATATCAAGCATTGTCCTTTCACATATTTATTCAAAAGCACTTATTGCCATAACCTAGATTTAGTCTCTAACTTCCAAAACAAGTTGGCAAGTAGAGCCTTGTTCATGAAATCAAAAAATTAGAATCCTCAATCCCCCTTGATTCACAACAAGTTCTCTAATTTACCAAATATTTTTTATCTTTGTCAACTTGCCAAACAAGCCTAGCTAAAAAAATCGCCTTCCTTCCTCACCCCAACAGCTATGGGATAGAAAGACATCATAATAAAGGAATGCTAGTCAAACAAGCATTGTTCAGTAATTTCCCTTGCCAACAAGCACACATTTTCTCATTTGTTTCAGTGACCACTTTCCAATGATTATTTTTAATCCTAATGTTTGGATATCCCGAATATTTTAAATGGACGGAGCCCAATTCACATGTGAAGATTTCTTGATATAATCTACTACCTCTCTAACTTAATATAAGACTTTTTACACTATGATACATTTTGATACAGAGGGAGTAGTTTTTTACGTAGCCTCTCTAACGAAAAGCTCACTCTTGTGGAAATTAATAGTCAGTCCCGATTTTGGTCAACTGCACATAAGATAAATTTTATATATCTGACACTATTTTCATCATCTTGCAAAAGGAAAATTGTGCCATCGGCATATTGCAACATGTTAAGTCCCTGATCTAAAATTTCTCTCAAATCACCCTTGACAAAATCATATTCTATAGCTTTGTCCATAATAATGGCCAAAGCATCAGCGGCCAAGTCAAACAATAAAGTGAGGGGGCATCTCCATGCCTCAAGCCTTTATGAGTTGTAAAATAAGGACCCGTGTTATCATTTACCTTGACCCCTACATGGTCCTGGTCATCTCCGGCCCAGCCCTGTCAGCCCACCCAGGCCCGACCCTAAAATCCAGGGCCTAGGCCCGATGGGCTTGCCCGTGGGCCGGGCTTGGGCTTGAGTTTTGAGCCCACCACCAGGGCCTGAACGGGCTTGGGCTTGGCATATTGGCATTTTAAGGAAGAGGCCCGGCCCATGGCCCTAAGCCCTAAGGGATTTTCAGGACTTTTTACCAGATGGGCCGGGCTTGGGCTTGAAAAGTAGGCCCGATGGTAGGGCATGGGCCTCAGTTTTCTGCCGTGGGCTTTTTTAGGCCCAGCCCAAGCCCGGCCCGGCCTGGCCCATGGCCAGTTAGGCCCTGCATGACCTCCTCTCATGGTATACGTGATCCAATCAGACCACTTATCAGGAAACCTTTACGTTCCTACATTTGATAGACAAAAGGCCACATTTATATTATCATAATCTTTTCAAAATCAACCTTAAACAAAAGGGCATTTTGTTTTCGGTGATGGATAGAATTTAAAGCTTCATGTAGAACAAGTGAACAACCACACCTTTCACGACATATCTTCCTTTCACAAAACCAGTCTGAGTTTGTGAGATGACAGGGCTCACCACTTTGCTAAGTCTATTCATCGACACTTTAGTAATTATTTTAAGGGTTTTTATCATTTATGCCATCGGTTGTGTCCCACTACTCAGTAATGCCACTAGGAATTTCAACTGCTCAAAAATGCCATCGCTTTGTTAGACACATGTTCAAAAATGCCACTGGGCACCATTATTGTGATCTCAAATCTCTTTTGCCATGTTATTGTTGGGGAACGTAGTAATTTCAAAAAATTTCCTACGCACACGCAAGATCATGGTGATGCATAGCAACGAGAGGGGAGAGTGTGATCTACGTACCCTTGTAGATCGACAACGGAAGAGTTTGGTTGATGTAGTCGTACGTCTCCATGGCCCGACCGATCAAGCACCGAAACTACGGCACCTCCGAGTTCTAGCACACGTTCAGCTCGATGACGATCCCTGGACTCCGATCCAGCAAAGTGTCGGGGAAGAGTTCCGTCAGCACGACGGCGTGGTGACGATCTTGATGTACTACTGTCACAGGGCTTCGCCTAAGCACCGCTACAATATTATCGAGGACTATGGTGGCAGGGGCGCCGCACACGGCTAAGAATATGATCACGTGGATCAACTTGTGTCTCTAGGGGGTGCCTCTGCCTCCGTATATAAAGGCTCAAAGGGGGGGTGTGGCCAGCCAGGAGAGGCGCGCCAGGAGGAGTCCTACTCCCTCTGGGAGTAGGACTCCCCCCCCTTTCCTAGTTGGAATAGGATTCGCGGAGGGGGGAGAAGAGGAAGGGGGCTGCCCCCCTCTCCTTGTCCTATTCGGACCAAGGGAGGGGACGGGCGTGCGGCCCATCTCTGGCTACCTCTCCTCTCTTCCACTAAGGCCCACTAAGGCCCATATAGCTCCCCGGGGGTTCCGGTAACCTCCCGGTACTCCGGTAAAATCCCGATTTCACCCGGAACACTTCCGATATCCAAACATAGGCTTCCAATATATCAATCTTTATGTCTCGACCATTTCGAGACTCCTCGTCATGTCCGTGATCTCATCCGGGACTCCGAACAACCTTCGGTACATCAAAACATATAAACTCATAATATAACTGTCATCGAGACCTTAAGCGTGCGGACCCTACGGGTTCGAGAACAATGTAGACATGACCGAGACACGTCTCCGGTCAATAACCAATAGCGGGACCTGGATGCCCATATTGGCTCCTACATATTCTACGAAAATCTTTATCGGTCAGACCGCATAACAACATACGTTGTTCCCTTTGTCATCGGTATGTTACTTGCCCGAGATTCGATCATTGGTATCCAATACCTAGTTCAATCTCGTTACCGGCAAGTCTCTTTACTCGTTCCGTAATACATCATCTCGCAACTAACTCATTAGTTGCAATGCTTGCAAGGCTTAAGTGATGTGCATTACCGAGAGGGCCCAGAGATACCTCTTCGACGATCGGAGTGACAAATCCTAATCTCGAAATACGTCAACCCAACATGTACCTTTGGAGACACCTGTAGAGCACCTTTATAATCACCCAGTTACGTTGTGACGTTTGGTAGCACAAAAAGTGTTCCTCCGGCACACAGGAATTACATAATCTCATAGTCATAGGAACATGTATAAGTCATAAAGAAAGCAATAGCAACATACTAAACGATCGGGTGCTAAGCTAATGGAATGGGTCATGTCAATCAGATCATTCAACTAATGATGTGATCCCGTTAATCAAATGACAACTCTTTGTCCATGGTTAGGAAACACAACCATCTTTGATTAACAAGCTAGTCAACTAGAGGCATACTAGTGACACTCTGTTTGTCTATGTATTCACACATGTATTATGTTTCCGGTTAATACAATTCTAGCATGAATAATAAACTTTTATCATGATATAAGGAAATAAATAATAACTTTATTATTGCCTCTAGGGCATATTTCCTTCAGTCTCCCACTTGCACTAGAGTCAATAATCTAGATTACACAGTAATGATTCTAACACCCATGGAGCTTTGGTGCTGATCATGTTTTGCTTGTGGAAGAGGCTTAGTCAACGGGTCTGCTACATTCAGCTCCGTATGTATCTTGCAAATCTCTATGTCTCCCACCTGGACTAGATCCCGGATGGAATTGAAGCGTCTCTTGATGTGTTTGGTTCTCTTGTGAAATCTGGATTCCTTTGCCAAGGCAATTGCACCAGTATTGTCACAAAAAGATTTTCATTGGACCCGATGCACTAGGTATGACACCTAGATCGGATATGAACTCCTTCATCCAGACTCCTTCGTTTGTTGCTTCCGAAGCAGCTATGTACTCCGCTTCACATGTAGATCCCGCCACGACGCTTTGTTTAGAACTGCACCAACTAACAGCTCCACCGTTTAATGTAAACACGTATCCGGTTTGCGATTTAGAATCGTCCGGATCAGTGTCAAAGCTTGCATCAACGTAACCGTTTACGATGAGCTCTTTGTCACCTCCATATACGAGAAACATATCCTTAGTCCTTTTCAGGTATTTCAGGATGTTCTTGACCGCTGTCTAGTGATCCACTCCTGGATTACTTTGGTACCTCCCTGCTAGACTTATAGCAAGGCACACATCAGGTCTGGTACACAGCATTGCATACATGATAGAGCCTATGGCTGAAGCATAGGGAACATCTTTCATTTTCTCTCTATCTTCTGCAGTGGTCGGGCATTGAGTCTGACTCAACTTCACACCTTGTAACACAGGCAAGAACCCTTTCTTTGCTTGATCCATTTTGAACTTCTTCAAAATCTTGTCAAGGTATGTGCTTTGTGAAAGTCCAATTAAGCGTTTTGATCTATCTCTATAGATCTTTATGCCTAATATGTAAGCAGCTTCACCGAGGTCTTTCATTGAAAAACTCTTATTCAAGTATCCCTTTATGCTATCCAGAAATTCCATATCATTTCCAATCAGTAATATGTCATCCACATATAATATCAGAAATGCTACAGAGCTCCCACTCACTTTCTTGTAAATGCAGGCTTCTCTGAAAGTCTGTATAAAACCAAATGCTTTGATCACACTATCAAAGCGTTTATTCCAACTCCGAGAGGCTTGCACCAGTCCATAAATGGATCGCTAGAGCTTGCACACTTTGTTAGCTCCCTTTGGATCGACAAAACCTTCCGGTTGCATCATATACAACTCTTGTTCCAGAAATCCATTCAGGAATGCAGTTTTGACATCCATCTGCCAAATTTCATAATCATAAAATGCGGCAATTGCTAACATGATTCGGACAGACTTAAGCATCGCTACGGGTGAGAAGGTCTCATCGTAGTCAACCCCTTGAACTTGTCGAAAACCTTTTGCGACAAGTCGAGCTTTGTAGACAGTAATATTACCGTCAGCGTCAGTCTTCTTCTTGAAGATCCATTTATTCTCAATTGCTTGCCGATCATCGGGCAAGTCAACCAAAGTCCATACTTTGTTCTCATACATGGATCCCATCTCAGATTTCATGGCTTCAAGCCATTTTGCGGAATCTGGGCTCACCATCGCTTCTTCGTAGTTCGTAGGTTCATGATTTCCAGAACAGGATTACCGTACCACTCTAGCGCGGATCTTACTCTGGTTGATCTATGAGGTTCAGTAGTATCTTGTCCTGAAGTTTCATGATCATTATCATTAGCTTCCTCACTAATTGGTGTAGTTGTCGCAGAAACAGGTTTCTGTGATGTACTACTTTCCAATAAGGGAGCAGGTACAGTTACCTCGTCAAGTTCTACTTTCCTCCCACTCACTTCTTTCGAGAGAAACTCCTTCTCTAGAAAGGATCCATTCTTAGTAACGAATGTCTTGCCTTCGGATCTGTGATAGAAGGTGTACCCAACAGTCTCCTTTGGGTATCCTATGAAGACACATTTCTCCGATTTGGGTTCGAGCTTATCAGGTTGAAGCTTTTTCACATAAGCATCGCAGCCCCAAACTTTAAGAAACGACAACTTTGGTTTCTTGCCAAACCATAGTTCATAAGGCGTCGTCTCAACGGATTTTGATGGTGCCCTATTTAACGTGAATGCGGCCGTCTCTAAAGCATAACCCCAAAACGATAGCGCTAAATCAGTAAGAGACATCATAGATCGCGCCATATCTAGTAAAGTACGATTACGACGTTCGGACACACCATTACGCTATGGTGTTCCAGGTGGCGTGAGTTGCGAAACTATTCCGCATTGCTTCAAATGTACACCAAACTCGTAACTCAAATATTCTCCTCCACGATCAGATCGTAGAAACTTTATTTTCTTGTTACGATGATTTTCAACTTCACTCTGAAATTCTTTGAACTTTTCAAATGTTTCAGACTTATGTTTCATTAAGTAGATATATCCATATCTGCTTAAATCATCTGTGAAAGTGAGAAAATAACGATATCCGCCACGAGCCTCAATATTCATCGGACCACATACATCGGTATGTATGATTTCCAACAAATCTGTTGCTCTCTCCATAGTACCGAAGAACGGTGTTTTAGTCATCTTGCCCATGAGGCATGGTTCGCAAGTACCAAGTGATTCATAATCAAGTGGTTCCAAAAGCCCATCAGTATGGAGTTTCTTCATGCGTTTTACACCAATATGACCTAAACGGCAGTGCCACAAATAAGTTGCACTATCATTATCAACTCTGCATCTTTTGGCTTCAACATTATGAATATGTGTGTTACTACTATCGAGATTCATCAAGAATAGACCACTCTTCAAAGGTGCATGACCATAAAAGATATTACTCATATAAATAGAACAACCATTATTCTCTGATTTAAATGAATAACCGTCTCGCATTAAACAAGATCCAGATATAATGTTCATGCTCAACGCTGGCACCAAATAACAATTATTTAGGTCTAATACTAATCCCGAAGGTAGATGTAGAGGTAGCGTGCCGACCGCGATCACATCGACTTTGGAACCATTTCCTACGCGCATCGTCACCTCGTCCTTTGCCAGTGTTCGCTTAATCTGTAGTCCCTGTTTCGAGTTGCAAATATTAGCAACAGAACCAGTATCAAATACCCAGGTGCTACTGCGAGCTCTAGTAAGGTACACATCAATAACATGTATATCACATATACCTTTGCTCACCTTGCCATCCTTCTTATCCGCGAAATACTTGGGGCAGTTCCGCTTCCAGTGACCAGTCTGCTTGCAGTAGAAGCACTCAGTTTCAGGCTTAGGTCCAGACTTGGGTTTCTTCTCTTGAGCAGCAACTTGCTTGCTGTTCTTCTTGAAGTTCCCTTTCTTCTTCCCTTTGCCCTTTTTCTTGAAACTAGTGGTCTTGTTGACCATCAACACTTGATGCTCCTTTTTGATTTCTACCTCCGCAGCTTTCAGCATTGCAAAGAGCTCGGGAATAGTCTTATTCATCCCTTGCATATTATAGTTCATCACGAAGCTCTTGTAGCTTGGTGGTAGTGATTGGAGAATTCTGTCAATGACGCAATTGAAGGAAATATGCCCTAGAGGCAATAATAAAGTTATTATTTATTTCCTTATATCATGATAAATGTTTATTATTCATGCTAGAATTGTATTAACCAGAAACATAATACATGTGTGAATACATAGACAAACAGAGTGTCACTACTATGCCTCTACTTGACTAGCTCGTTAATCAAAGATGGTTATGTTTCCTAACCATGGACAAAGAGTTGTTATTTGATTAACGGGATCACATCATTAGTTGAATGATCTGATTGACATGACCCATTCCATTAGCTTAGCACCCGATCGTTTAGTATGTTGCTATTGCTTTCTTCATGACTTATACATGTTCCTATGACTATGAGATTATGCAACTCCCGTTTGCCGGAGGAACACTTTGTGTGCTACCAAACGTCACAACATAACTGGGTGATTATAAAGGAGCTCTACAGGTGTCTCCAAAGGTACATGTTGGGTTGGCGTATTTCGAGATTAGGATTTGTCACTCCGAATGTCGGAGAGGTATCTTTGGGCCCTCTCGGTAATGCACATCACTTAAGCCTTGCAAGCATCGCAACTAATGACTGAGTTGCGGGATGATGTATTACGGAACGAGTAAAGAGACTTGCCGGTAACGAAATTGAACTAGGTATTGAGATACCGACGATCGAATCTCGGGCAAGTAACATACCGATGACAAAGGGAACAACATATGTACTTATGCGGTCTGACCGATAAAGATCTTCATAGAATATGTAGGAGCCAATATGGGCATCCAGGTCCCGCTATTGGTTATTGACCGGAGACGTGTCTCGGTCATGTCTACATTGTTCTCGAACCGTAGGGTCTGCACGCTTAAAGTTACGATGACAGTTTCATTATGAGTTTATGTATTTTGATGTACCGAAGGTTGTTCGGAGTCCCGGATGTGATCACGGACATGACGAGGAGTCTCTAAATGGTCGAAACATAAAGATCGATATATTGGAAGCCTATATTTGGACATCGGAATCGTTCCGGGTGAAATCGGCATTTTACTGGAGTACCGGGGGGTTACCGGAACCCCCCGGGGGGTTATTGGGCCTACATGGGCCTTAAGGAAGAAGAGAGAAGGAGGTAGGAGGTGGCCGCGCGCCCCTCCCCTTCCTAGTCCGAATAGGACAAGGGAAGGGGGGCGGCGCCCCCCTTTCCTTCCCCTCTTCCTCCTCTTCCCCCCTTCTCCTTCTCCAACTAGGAAAGAAGGGAGTCCTGCCGGTGGGAGTAGGACTCCCCCCTGGCACGCCCCTCCTTGGCCGGCCGCCCCCTCACCTTGGCTCCTTTATATACGGGGGCAAGGGGGCACCCTAGAACACACAAGTTGATCTTCGTGATCGTTCCTTAGCCGTGTGCGGTGCCCCCCTCCACCATATTCCACCTCAGTCATATTGTAGCAGTGCTTCGGCGAAGCCCTGCGACGGTTGAACATCAAGATCGTCACCACGCCGTCGTGCTGACGGAACTCCTCCCCGAACCTTTGCTGGATCGGAGCCCGGGGAGCGTCATCGAGCTGAACGTGTGCCAAGAACTCGGAGGTACCGGAGTAACGGTGCTTGGATCGGTTGGACCGGGAAGACGTACGACTACTTCCTCTATGTTGCATCAACGCTTCCGCTTCGGTCTATGAGGGTACGTAGACAACACTCTCCCATCTCGTTGCTATGCATCACCATGATCTTGCGTGTGCGTAGGAATTTTTTTGAAATTACTACGTTCCCCAACAGTGGCATCCGAGCCTAGGTTTTTATGGTTTGATGTTATATGCACGAGTAGAACACAAGTGAGTTGTGGGCGATATAAGTCATACTGCTTACCAGCATGTCATACTTTGGTTCGGCGGTATTGTTGGATGAAGCGGCCCGGACCGACATTACGCGTACGCTTACGCGAGACTGATTCTACCGCCGTGCTTTGCACACAGGTGGCTGGCGGGTGTCAGTTTCTCCAACTTTAGTTGAACCGAGTGTGGCTACGCCCGGTCCTTGCGAAGTTTAAAACAGCACCAACTTGACAAACTATCGTTGTGGTTTTCATGCGTAGGTAAGATTGGTTCTTGCTTAAGCCCGTAGCAGCCACGTAAAACTTGCAACAACAAAGTAGAGGACGTCTAACTTGTTTTTGCAGGGCATGTTGTGATGTGATATGGTCAAAACGTGATGAGATATAAGTTGTTGTATGAGATGATCATGTTTTGTTGAAGTTATCGGCAACTGGCAAAAGCCTTGTGGTTGTCTCTTTATTGCATAAGATGCAAGCGCCAAATAATTGCTTTACTTTATCGCTATGCGATAGCAATAGTTGCAAGAGCAATAGTTGGCAAGACAACCATGTGACGACACATTGATATAGATCAAGATGATGGAGATCATGGTGTCATGCCGGTGACGATGGAAATCATGACGATACTTTGGAGATGGAGATCAAAGGCGCAAGATGATCACGGCCATATCATGTCACATATTTTGATTACATGTGATGTTTATCTTTTATGCATCTTATCTTGCTTTGATTGACGGTAGCATTATAAGATAATTCCTTACTAAATTTCAAGATAAAAGTGTTCTCCCTGAGTATGCACCGTTGCCAAAGTTCGTCGTGCCCAGACACCATGTGATGATCGGGTGTGATAAGCTCTACGTCCATCTACAACGGGTGCAAGCCAGTTTTGCACACGCAGAATACTCAGGTTAAACTTGACAAGCCTAGCATATGCAGATATGGCCTCGGAACACTGAGACCGAAAGGTCGAGCGTGAATCATATAGTAAATATGATCAACATAGCGATGTTCACCATTGAAAACTACTCCATTTCACGTGATGATCGGTTATGGTTTAGTTGATTTGGATCACGTGATCACTTAGAAGATTAGAGGGACGTCTTTCTAAGTGGGAGTTCTTAAGTAATATGATTAATTGAACTTTAATTTATCATGAACTTAGTCTTGGTAGTATTAGCATATCTATGTTGTAGATCAATAGCTCACGTTGTTGCTTTCATATGTTTATTTTGATATGTTCCTAGAGAAAATTGTGTTGAAGATGTTAGTAGCAATGATGCGGATTGGATCCGTGATCTGAGGTTTATCCTCATTGCTACACAGAAGAATTATGTCCTTGATGCACCGCTAGGTGACAGACCTATTGCAGGAGCAGATGCAGACGTTATGAATGTTTGGCTAGCTCAATATGATGACTACTTGATAGTTTAAGTGCACCATGCTTAACGGCTTAGAATCGGGACTTCAAAGACGTTTTTAACGTCATGGACCATATGAGATGTTCCAGGAGTTGAAGTTAATATTTAAAGCAAATACCCGAGTTGAGAGATATGAAGTCTCCAACAAGTTCTATAGCTAAAAGATGGAGGAGAATCGCTCAACTAGTGAGCATGTGCTCAGATTGTCTGGGTACTACAATCGCTTGAATCAAGTGGGAGTTAATCTTCTAGATAAGATAGTGATTGACAAAATTCCCTAGTCACCATCACCAAGTTAGTAGAACTTCGTGATGAACTATAATATGCAAGGGATAACGGAAAAAACTCCCAAGCTCTTCGTGATGCTGAAATCAACGAAGGTAGAAATCAAGAAAAACATCAAGTGTTGATGGTTGACAAGACCACTAGTTTCAAGAAAAGGGCAGAGGGAAGAAGGGGAACTTCAAGAAGAACAGCAAGCAAGTTGCTGCTCAAGTGAAGAAGCCCAAGTCTGGTCCTAAGCCTGAGACTAAGTGCTTCTACTACAAAGGGACTGGTCACTGGAAGCAGAACTGCCCCAAGTATTTGGCGGATAAGAAGGATGGCAAAGTGAACAAAAGTATATTTGATATACATGTTATTGATGTGTACTTTACTAGTGTTTATAGCAACCCCTCAGTATTTGATACTGGATCAGTTGCTAAGAGTAGTAACTCGAAACAGGAGTTGCAGAATAAACAGAGACTAGTTAAGGGTAAAGTGACGATGTGTGTTGCAAGTAGTTCCAAGATTGATATGATCATCATCGCACACTCCCCTATACTTTCGGGATTAATGTTGAACCTAAATAAGTGTTATTTGGTTTTTGCGTTGAGCATGAATATGATTTGATCATGTTTATTGCAATATGGTTATTCATTAAAGTCAGAGAATAATTGTTGTTCTGTTTACATGAATAAAACCTTCGATGGTCATACACCCAATGAAACAAGTTCGTTGGATCTCGATCGTAGTGATACACATATTCATCATATTGAAACCAAAAGATGCAAAGTTAATAATGATAGTGCAACTTATTTGTGGCACTACCGTTTAAGTCATATTGGTGTAAAGCGCATGAAGAAACTACATGCTGATGGGCTTTTGGAATCACTTGATTATGAATCACTTGATGCTTGCGAACCATGCCTTATGGGCAAGATGACTAAAACTCTGTTCTCCGGAACAATGAAGCAAGCAACAGATTTGTTGGAAATCATACATACTGATGTATGTGGTCCGATGAATATTAAGGCTTGCAGCAGGTATCATTATTTTCTGACCTTCACAGATGATTTGAGCAGATATGGGGATATCTACTTGATGAAACATAAGTCTGAAACATTTGAATAGTTCAAAGAATTTCAGAGTGAAGTGGAAAATCATCATGACAAGAAAATAAAAGTTTCTACGATATGATCGTAGAGGTAAAATATTTCAGTTACGAGTTTGGCCTTCAATTAAAACAATGTGAAATAGTTTCACTACTCACGCCACCTGGAACACCATAGTGTAATGGTGTGTCCGAACGTCATAACCGTACTATATTAGATATAGTGCGATCTATGATGTCTCTTACCGATCTACCACTATTGTTTTGGGGTTATGCATTAGAGACAGCTGCATTCACGTTAAATAGGGCACCATCTAAATCCGTTGAGACGACACCGTATGAACTATGGTTTGGCAAGAAACCTAAGTTGTCGTTTCTTAAAGTTTGGAGTTGCGATGCTTATCTGAAAAAGTTTCATCTCGATAAGCTCAAACTCAAATCGGAGAAATATGTCTTCATAGGATACCCAAAGGAGACAGTTGGGTACACCTTCTATCACAGATCCGAAGGCAAGACATTCCTTGCTAAGAATGGATCCTTTCTAGAGAAGGAGTTTCTCTCGAAAGAAGTGAGTGGGAGGAAAGTAGAAAACTTGATAAGGTAATTGTACCTTCTCCCTTATTGGAAAATAGTTCATCACAGAAATCTGTTCCTGTGACTACTACACCAATTAGTGAGGAAGCTAATGATGATGATCATGTAACTTCAGATCAAGTTACTACCGAATCTCGTAGGTAAACCAGAGTGAGATCCGCACCAGAGTGGTACGGTAATCCTATTCTAGAGGTCATGTTACTTGACCATGACGAACCTACGAACTATGAGGAAGCGATGATGAGCCCAGATTCTGATAAATGGCTTGAGGCCATGAAATCTGAGATAGGATCCATGTATGAGAACAAAGTGTGGACTTTGGTGGACTTGCCCGAGGATCGGCAAGCCATTGATAATAAATGGATCTTCAAGAGGAAGACGGACACGGATAGTAGTGTTACTATCTACAAAGCTATAATTGTCGCAAAAGGTTTTCGACAAGTTCAAGGTGTTGACTACGATGAGAGTTTCTCACTCGTATCTATGCTTAAGTCTGTCCGAATCATGTTAGCAATTGCCGCATTTTATGAAATCTGGCAAATGGATAAACAAAACTGCATTCCTTAATGGATTTATTAAAGAAGAGTTGTATGTGATGCAACAATATGGTTTTGTCAATCCTAAAGGTGCTAACAAAATATGCAAGCTCCAGCGATCCATTTATGGACTGGTGCAAGCATCTCGGAGTTGGAATATGCGCTTTGATAAGATGATCAAAGCATATAGTTTTATACAGACTTGCGGTGAAGCCTGTATTTACAAGAAAGTGAGTGGGAGCACTACAACATTTCTGATAAGTATATGTGAATGACATATTGTTGATCGGAAATAATGTAGAATTATTCTGCAAAGCATAAAGGAGTGTTTGAAAGGAGTTTTTCAAAGAAAGACCTCGGTGAAGCTGCTTACATATTGAGTATCAAGATCTATAGAGATAGATCAAGACGCTTGATAAGTTTTTTCAATGAGTACATACCTTGACAAGATTTTGAAGTAGTTCAAAATGGAACAGTCAAAGAAAAAGTTTCTTACCTGTGTTACAAGGTGTGAAGTTGAGTAAGACTCAAAGCCCGACCACGGCAGAAGATAGAAAGAGAATGAAAGTCATTCCCTATGCCTCAGTCATAGGTTCTATAAAGTATGCCATGCTGTGTACCAGATCTATTGTATACCATACACTGTGTTAAGAGAGGGAGTACAATAGTGATCTAGGAGTAGATCATTGGACAGCGGTCAAAATTATCCTTACTGGAATAAGGATATGTTTCTCGATTACGGAGGTGACAAAAGGTTCGTCGTAAAGGGTTACGTCGATGCAAGTTTTGACACTGATCCAGATGACTCTAAGTCTCAATCTGGATACATATTGAAAGTGGGAGCAATTAGCTAGAGTAGCTCCATGCAGAGCATTGTTAACATAGAAATTTGCAAAATACATGCGGATCTGAATGTGGCAGACCCGTTGACTAAACTTCTCTCACAAGCAAAACATGATCACTTTTTGGGTCTTAATCACATAGCGATGTGAACTAGATTATTGAATCTAGTAAACCCTTTGGGTGTTAGTCACATGGAGATGTGAACCAATCACATAAAGATGTGAACTATTGATGTTAAATCACATGGCGATGTGATCTAGATTATTGACTCTAGTGCAAGTGGGAGACTGAAGGAAATATGCCCTAGAGGCAATAATAAAGTTATTATTTATTTCCTTATATCATGATAAATGTTTATTATTCATGCTAGAATTGTATTAACCGGAAACATAATACATGTGTGAATACATAGACAAACAGAGTGTCACTACTATGCCTCTACTTGACTAGCTCATTAATCAAAGATGGTTATGTTTCCTAACCATGGACAAAGAGTTGTTATTTGATTAACGGGATCACATCATTAGTTGAATGATCTGATTGACATGACCCATTCCATTAGCTTAGCACCCGATCGTTTAGTATGTTGCTATTGCTTTCTTCATGACTTATACATGTTCCTATGACTATGAGATTATGCAACTCCCATTTGCTGGAGGAACACTTTGTGTGCTACCAAACGTCACAACGTAACTGGGTGATTATAAAGGAGCTCTACAGGTGTCTCCAAAGGTACATGTTGGGTTGGCGTATTTCGAGATTAGGATTTGTCACTCCGAATGTCGGAGATGTATCTCTGGGCCCTCTCGGTAATGCACATCACTTAAGCCTTGCAAGCATTGTAACTAATGAGTTAGTTGCGGGATGATGTATTATGGGACGAGTAAAGAGACTTGCCGGTAACGAAATTGAACTAGGTATTGAGATACCGACGATCGAATCTCGGGCAAGTAACATACCGATGACAAAGGGAACAACGTATGTAGTTATGCGGTTTGACCGATAAAGATCTTCGTAGAATATGTAGGAGCCAATATGGGCATCCAGGTCCCGCTATTGGTTATTGACCAGAGACGTGTCTCGGTCATGTCTACATTGTTCTCGAACCATAGGGTCCGCACGCTTAAAGTTACGATGACAGTTTCATTATGAGTTTATGTATTTTGATGTATCGAAGGTTGTTCGGAGTCCCGTATGTGATCACGGACATGACGAGGAGTCTTGAAATGGTCGATACATAAAGATCGATATATCGGAAGCCTATATTTGGACATCGGAATCATTCCGGGTGAAATCGGCATTTTACCGGAGTACCGGGGGGTTACCGGAACCCCCGGGGGGGTTATTGGGCCAACATGGGCCTTAAGGAAGAAGAGAGAAGGAGGCAGGAGGTGGCCGCGCGCCCCTCCCCTTCCTAGTTCGAATAGGACAAGGGAAGGGGGGCGGCGCCCCCCCTTTCCTTCCCCTCTTCCTCCTCTTTCCCCCCTTCTCCTTCTCCAACTAGGAAAGAAGGGAGTCCTACTCCCGGTGGGAGTAGGACTCCCCCCTGGCGCGCCCCTCCTTGGCCGGCCGCCCCCTCCCCTTGGCTCCTTTATATACGGGGGCAAGGGGGAACCCTAGAACACACAAGTTGATCTTCGTGATCGTTCCTTAGCCGTGTGCGGTGCCCCCCTCCACCATATTCCACCTCGGTCATATTGTAGCAGTGCTTAGGCGAAGCCCTGCGATGGTTGAACATCAAGATCGTCACCACGCCGTTGTGCTGACGGAACTCCTCCCCGAAGCTTTGCTGGATCGGAGCCTGAGGAGCGTCATCGAGCTGAACGTGTGCCAAGAACTCGGAGGTACCGGAGTAACGGTGCTTGGATCGGTTGGACCGGGAAGACGTACGACTACTTCCTCTACGTTGCATCAACGCTTCCGCTTCGGTCTACGAGGGTACGTAGACAACACTCTCCCATCTTGTTGCTATGAATCACCATGATCTTGCGTGTGTGTAGGAATTTTTTTGAAATTACTACGTTCCCCAACAGCAATCATCTGGAAGATTAACTCCCATCTGAATCAAGTGATTATTATACCCAGACATTTTGAGTATATGCTCACTGACAGAACTGTTCTCCTCCATCTTGCAGCTATAGAACTTATTGGAGACTTCATATCTCTCAATCCGGGCATTTACTTGAAATATTAACTTCCACTCCTGGAACATCTCATATGCTCCATGATGTTCAAAACGTCGTTGAAGTCCCGATTCTAAGCTGTAAAGCATGGCACACTGAACTATCGTGTAGTCATCAGCTTTGCTCTGCCAGACGTTCATAACATCTGGTGTTGCTCCAGCAGCAGGCCTGGCACCCAGCGGTGCTTCCAGGACGTAATTCTTCTGTGCAGCAATGAGGATAATCCTCAAGTTACGGACCCAGTCCGTGTAATTGCTACCATCATCTTTCAACTTTGCTTTCTCAAGGAACGCATTAAAATTCAACGGAACAACAGCACGGGCCATCTATCTACAATCAAACATACATAAGCAAGATACTATCAGGTACTAAGTTCATGATAAATTTAAGTTCAATTAATCAAATTACTTAAAGAACTCCCACTTAGATAGACATCCCTCTAATCCTCTAAGTGATCACGTGATCCAAATCAACTAAACCATAACTGATCATCACGTGAAATGGAGTAGTTTTCAATGGTGAACATCGCTATGTTGATCATATCTACTATATGATTCACGCTCGATCTTTCAATCTCAGTGTTCCGAGGCCATATCTGCATATGCTAGGCTCGTCAAGTTTAACCTGAGTATTCTGCGTGTGCAAAACTGGCTTGCACCCATTGTAGATGGACGTAGAGCTTATCACACCCGATCATCACGTGGTGTCTGGGCACGACGAACTTTGGCAACGGGCATACTCAGGGAGAACACTTTTATCTTGATAATTTAGTGAGAGATCATCTTATAATGCTACCGTCAATCAAAGCAAGATAAGATGCATAAAAGATAAACATCACATGCAATCAATATAAGTGATATGATATGAAGGAAATATGCCCTAGAGGCAATAATAAAGTTATTATTTATTTCCTCATATATCATGATAAATGTTTATTATTCATGCTAGAATTGTATTAACCGGAAACATAATACATGTGTGAATATATAAACAAACAGAGTGTCACTAGTATGCCTCTACTTAGCTAGCTCGTTAATCAAAGATGGTTATGTTTCCTAACCATGAACAAAGAGTTGTTATTTGATTAACGAGGTCACATCATTAGTTGAATGATCTGATTGACATGACCCATTCCATTAGCTTAGCACCCGATTGTTTAGTATGTTGCTATTGCTTTCTTCATGACTTATACATGTTCCTATGACTATGAGATTATGCAACTCCCGTTTACCGGAGGAACACTTTGTGTGCTACCAAAAGTCACAACGTAACTGGGTGATCATAAAGGTGCTCTACAGGTGTCTCCAAAGGTACTTTTTGGGTTGGCGTATTTTGAGATTAGGATTTGTCACTCTGAATGTCGGAGAGGTATCTCTGGGCCCTCTCGGTAATGCACATCACATAAGCCTTGCAAGCATTACAACTAATGTGTTAGTTGTAAGATGATGTATTACGGAACGAGTAAAGAGACTTGCCGATAATGAGATTGAACTGGGTATTGGATACCGACGATCGAATCTCGGGCAAGTAACATACCGATGACAAAGGGAACAACGTATGTTGTTATGCGGTCTGACCGATAAAGATCTTCGTAGAATATGTAGGAGCCAATATGGGCATCCAGGTCCCGCTATTGGTTATTGACCGGAGACGTATCTCGGTCATGTCTACATTGTTCTCGAACCATAGGGTCCGCACGCTTAACGTTACGATGACAGTTATTATGAGTTTATGTATTTTGATGTACCGAAGGTTGTTCGGAGTCCCGGATGTGATCATGGACATGACGAGGAGTCTCGAAATGGTCGAGACATAAAGATTGATATATTGGACGACTATATTCGGACACCGGAATTGTTCCGGGTGATTTCGGATAAAACCGGAGTGCCGGAGGGGTTACCGGAACCCCTCGGGGAAGTAATGGGCCTTATTGGGCCTGAGGGGAGAGAGAGGGCAGCAGCCCAGGAGGTGGCTCGCCCCCCCTCATGGGGAGTCCAAATAGGACTAGGAGGGGGGCGCGGCCCCCCTTTCCCTCTCCCTCTCCCTCTGTTTCCTTCCCCCTCCCTATTCCTAGTTGGACTAGGAAAGGGGAGTCCTACTCCCACTAGGAGAAGGACTCCCCCCCTCTCCTTGGCGCACCCAAGGGCCGGCCGGCCTCCCCCTTGCTCCTTTATATACGGGGGCAGGGGGCACCCTAGAACACACAAGTTGATCTTCGTGATCGTTCCTTAGCCGTGTGCGGTGCCCCCCTCCATGATATTACACCTCGATCATATTGTAGCGGTGCTTAGGCGAAGCCCTGCGACGGTTGAACATCAAGATCGTCACCACGCCGTCGTGCTGACGGAACTCCGCCCCGAAGCTTTGCTGGATCGGAGCCCGGGGAGCGTCATCGAGTTGAACGTGTGCCAAGAACTCGGAGGTGCCGGAGTAACGGTGCTTGGATCGGTTGGACCGGGAAGACGTACGACTACTTCCTCTATGTTGTGTCAACGCTTCCGCTTCGGTCTACGAGGGTATGTAGACAACACTCTCCCCTCTCGTTGCTATGCATCACCATGATCTTGCGTGTGCGTAGGAAATTTTTGGAAATTACTACGTTCCCCAACAGTGGCATCCGAGCCTAGGTTTTATGGTTTGATGTTATATGCACGAGTAGAACACAAGTGAGTTGTGGGCGATATAAGTCATACTGCCTACCAGCATGTCATACTTTGGTTCGGCGGTATTGTTGGATGAAGCGGCCCGGACCGACATTACGCGTACGCTTACGCGAGACCGGTTCTCCCGACGTGCTTTGCACATAGGTGGCTTGCAGGTGACTGTTTCTCCAACTTTAGTTGAACCGAGTGTGGCTACGCCCGGTCCTTGCGAAGGTTAAAACAACATCAACTTGACAAACTATCGTTGTGGTTTTGATGCGTAGGTAAGATTGGTTCTTGCTTAAGCCCGTAGCAGCCACGTAAAACTTGCAACAAACAAAGTAGAGGACGTCTAACTTGTTTTTGCAGGGCATGTTGTGATGTGATATGGTCAAGACATGATGCTAAATTTTATTGTATGAGATGATCATGTTTTGTAACCGAGTTATCGGCAACTGGCAGGAGCCATATGGTTGTCGCTTTATTGTATGCAATGCAATCGTGCTGTAATGCTTTACTTTATCACTAAGCGGTAGCGATAGTCGTGGAAGCATAAAATTGGCGAGACGACAACGATGCTATGATGGAGATGAAGGTGTCGCGCCGGTGACGATGGTGATCATAACGGTGCTTCGGAGATGGAGATCACAGGCACAAGATGATGATGGCCATATCATATCACTTATATTGATTGCATGTGATGTTTATCTTTTATGCATCTTATCTTGCTTTGATTGACGGTAGCATTATAAGATGATCTCTCACTAAAATTATCAAGAAGTGTTCTCCCTGAGTATGCACCATTGCGAAAGTTCTTCATGCTGAGACACCACGTGATGATCGGGTGTGATAGGCTCTACGTTCAAATACAACGGGTGCAAAACAGTTGCACACGCGGAATACTCAGGTTATACTTGACGAGCCAAGCATATGCAGATATGGCCTCGGAACACGGAGACCGAAAGGTCGAGCGTGAATCATATAGTAGATATGATCAACATAGCGATGTTCACCAACGAAACTACTCCATCTCACGTGATGATCGGACATGGTTTAGTTGATTTGGATCACGTGATCACTTAGAGGATTAAAGGGACGTCTATCTAAGTGGGAGTTCTTTAAGTAATTTGATTAATTGAACTTAAATTTATCATGAACTTAGTACCTGATAGTATCTTGCTTATGTATTTTTGGTTGTAGATAGATGGCCCGTGCTGTTGTTCCGTTGAATTTTAATGCGTTCCTTGAGAAAGGAAAGTTGAAAGATGATGGTAGCAATTACACGGACTGGGTCCGTAACTTGAGGATTATCCTCATTGCTGCACAAAAGAATTACGTCCTGGAAGCACCACTGGGTGCCAGGCCTGCTGCTGGAGCAACACCAGATGTTATGAACGTCTGGCAGAGCAAAGCTGATGACTACTCGATAGTTCAGTGTGCCATGCTTTACGGCTTAGAATCGGGACTTCAACGACATTTTGAACGTCATGGAGCATATGAGATGTTCCAGGAGTTGAATTTAATATTTCAAGCTAATGCCCGGATTGAGAGATATGAAGTCTCCAATAAGTTCTATAGCTGCAAGATGGAGGAGAACAGTTCTGTCAGTGAGCATATACTCAAAATGTCTGGGTATAATAATCACTTGATTCAGATGGGAGTTAATCTTCCAGATGATTGCGTCATTGACAGAATTCTCCAATCACTGCCACCAAGCTACAAGAGCTTCGTGATGAACTATAATATGCAAGGGATGAATAAGACTATTCCCGAGCTCTTCGCAATGCTGAAAGCTGCGGAGGTAGAAATCAAAAAGGAGCATCAAGTGTTGATGGTCAACAAGACCACTAGTTTCAAGAAAAAGGGCAAAGGGAAGAAGAAGGGGAACTTCAAGAAGAACGGCAAGCAAATTGCTGCTCAAGAGAAGAAACCTAAGTCTGGACCTAAGCCTGAAACTGAGTGCTTCTACTGCAAGCAGACTGGTCACTGGAAACGGAACTGCCCCAAGTATTTGGCGGATAAGAAGGATGGCAAGATGAACAAAGGTATATGTGATATACATGTTATTGATGTGTACCTTACTAATGCTCGCAGTAGCACCTGGGTATTTGATACTAGTTCTGTTGCTAATATTTGCAACTCGAAATAGGGACTACGGATTAAGCAAAGATTGGCTGAGGGCGAGATGACGATGCGCGTGGGAAACGGTTCCAAACTCGATGTGATCGCAGTCGGCACGCTACCTCTACATCTACCTTCGGGATTAGTATTAGACCTAAATAATTGTTATTTGGTGCCAGCGTTGAGCATGAACATTATATCTGGATCTTGTTTAATGCGAGACGGTTATTCATTTAAATCAGAGAATAATGGTTGTTCTATTTATATGAGTAATATCTTTTATGGTCATGCACCCTTGAAGAGTGGTCTATTCTTATTGAATCTCGATAGTAGTGATACACATATTCATAATGTTGAAGCCAAAATATGCAGAGTTGATAATGATGGTGCAACTTATTTGTGGCACTGCCGTTTAGGTCATATCAGTGTAAAGCGCATGAAGAAACTCCATACTGATGGACTTTTGGAACCACTTGATTATGAATCACTTGGTACTTGCGAACCGTGCCTCATGGGCAAGATGACTAAAACACCGTTCTCCGGTACTATGGAGAGAGCAACAGATTTGTTGGAAATCATACATACAGATGTATGTGTTGGGGAACGTAGTAACTTCAAAAAAATTCCTACGCACACGCAAGATCATGGTGATGCATAGCAACGAGAGGGGAGAGTGTGATCTACGTACCCTTGTAGATCGACAACGGAAGCGTTTGGTTGATGTAGTCGTACATCTCCACGGCCCGACCGATCAAGCACCGAAACTACGGCACCTCCGAGTTTTAGCACACGTTCAGCTCGATGACGATCCCCGGACTCCGATCCAGCAAAGTGTCGGGGAAGAGTTCCGTCAGCACAACGGCGTGGTGACGATCTTGATGTACTACTGTCGCAGGGCTTCGCCTAAGCACCGCTACAATATTATCAAGGACTATGGTGGCAGGGGGCGCCGCACACGGCTAAGAATATGATAACGTGGATCAACTTGTGTATCTCTGGGGTGCCCCTGCCTCCGTATATAAAGGTTCAAGAGAGGAGGAGGCCGGCCGGCCCCTATGGCGCGCCAAGGAGGAGTCCACCTCCTAGTAGGAGTAGGACTCCTACTAGGAGGGAGAAAGAAGTGGGGAAGGAGAAGGAAAGGGGGGCGCCGCCCCCCCCCCCCTCTCATAGTCCAATTCGGACCAGGGGGGAAGAGGCGCGCGGCCCACCTTTGGGTGCCCCTCTCTCTCTCCGCTAAGGCTCGTATGGCCCATTACTTCTCCCGGTGGGGTTCCGGTTGAAGGAAATATGCCCTAGAGGCAATAATAAAGTTATTATTTATTTCCTTATAATCATGATAAATGTTTATTATTCATGCTAGAATTGTATTAACCGGAAACATAATACATGTGTGAATACATAGACAAACAAAGTGTCACTAGTATGCCCCTACTTGACTAGCTCGTTAATCAAAGATGGTTATGTTTCCTAACCATGAACAATGAGTTGTTATTTGATTAACGAGGTCATATCATTAGTTGAATGATCTGATTGACATGACCCATTCCATTAGCTTAGCACCCGATCGTTTAGTATGTTGCTATTGCTTTCTTCATGACTTATACATGTTCCTATGACTATGAGATTATGCAACTCCCGTTTGCCAGAGGAACACTTTGGGTGCTACCAAACGTCACAACGTAGCTGGGTGATTATAAAGGAGCATTACAGGTGTCTCCAAAGGTAGATGTTGGGTTGGCGTATTTCGAGATTAGGATTTGTCACTCCGATTGTCGGAGAGGTATCTCTGGGCCCTCTCGGTAATACACATCACATAAGCCTTGCAAGCATTACAACTAATATGTTAGTTGTGAGATGATGTATTACGGAACGAGTAAAGAGACTTGCTGGTAACGAGATTGAACTAGGTATTGGATACCGACGATCGAATCTCGGGCAAGTAACATACCGATGACAAAAGGAACAACGTATGTTGTTATGCGGTCTGACCGATAAAGATCTTTGTAGAATATGTAGGAGACAATATGGGCATCCAGGTCCCACTATTGGTTATTGACCAGAGACGTGTCTCGGTCATGTCTACATTGTTCTCGAACCCGTAGGGTCCGCACGCTTAAGGTTACGATGACAGTTATATTATGAGTTTTTGCATTTTGATGTACCGAAGGTTGTTCGGAGTCCCGGATGTGATCACGGACATGACGAGGAGTCTCGAAATGATTGAGACGTAAAGATTGATATATTGGAAGCCTATGTTTGGACATCGGAAGTGTTCCGGGTGAAATCGGGATTTTACCGGAATACCGGGAGGGTTACCGGAACCCCCCGGGAGCCATATGGGCCTTCATGGGCCTTAGTGGAAAGGAGAAAGGGGCAGCCCAAGGTGGCTGCGCCACTTCCCCCTCCCCTAGTCCTATTAGGACTAGGAGAAGGTGGCCGGCCCCACTCTCCCTCTTTCCCCCTTTGGGGAATCCTAGTTGGAATAGGATTGGGGGGGAGTCCTACTCCCGGAATGAGTAGGACTCCTCCTGCGCCCTCCTCCCTGGCCGGCGCCCCTCTCCCCCCTTGGCTCCTTTATATACTGAGGTAGAGGCACCCTAGAACACACAAGTTGATCCACGTGATCTATTCCTTAGCCGTGTGCGGTGCCCCCTGCCACCATATTCCTCGATAATACTGTAGCGGAGTTTAGGCGAAGCCCTGCTGCTGTAGTTCATCAAGATCGTCACCACGCCATCGTACTGATGGAACTCTTCCCCGACACTTTGCTGGATCGGAGTCCGGGGATCGTCATCGAGCTGAACGTGTGCTTGAACTCGGAGGTACCGTAGTTTCGGTACTTGATCGGTTGGATCGTGAAGACGGACGACTACTTCCTCTACGTCGCGTCATCGCTTCCGCAGTCGGTCTGCATTGGGTACGTAGACAACACTCTCCCCCTCGTTGCTATGCATCACATGATCTTGCGTGTGCGTAGGAAAATTTTTGAAATTACTACGAAACCCAACAGTGGCATCCGAGCCTAGGTTATTTATGTTGATGTTATTTGCATGAGTAGAACACAAGTGAGTTGTGGACGATACAAGTCAAACTGCCTACCAGCATGTCATACTTTGGTTCGGCGGTATTGTTGGACGAGACGACCCGGACCAACATTACGCGTACGCTTACGCGAGACCGGTTCCCTCGACGTGCTTTGCACAGAGATGGCTTGCGGGCGACTGTCTCTCCAACTTTAGTTGAACCAAGTATGACTACGTCCGGTCCTTGCGAAGGTTAAAACGGAGTCTATTTGACAAACTATTGTTGTGGTTTTGATGCGTAGGTGAGATTGGTTCTTACTTAAGCCCGTAGCAGCCACGTAAAACATGCAACAACAAAGTAGAGGACGTCTAACTTGTTTTTGCAGGGCATGTTGTGATGTGATATGGTCAAGGCATGATGCTGAATTTTATTGTATGAGATGATCATGTTTTGTAACCGAGTTATCGGCAACTGGCAGGAGCCATATGGTTGTCGTTTTATTGTATGCAATGCAAATCGCGATGTAATGCTTTACTTTATTACTAAACGGTAGTGATAGTCGTGGAAGCATAAGATTGGCGAGACGACAACGATGCTACGATGGAGATCAAGGTGTCGCGCCGGTGACGATGGTGATCATGACGGTGCTTCAGAGATGGAGATCACAAGCACAAGATGATGATGGCCATATCATATCACTTATATTGATTGCATGTGATGTTTATCTTTTTATGCATCTTATCTTGCTTTGATTGACGGTAGCATTATAAGATGATCTCTCACTAAATTATCAAGAAGTGTTCTCCCTGAGTATGCACCGTTGCCAAAGTTTGTCGTGCCCAGACACCACGTGATGATCGGGTGTGATAAGCTCTACGTCCATCTACAACGGGTGCAAGCCAGTTTTGCACAAGCAGAATACTCAGGTTAAACTTGACGAGCCTAGCATATGCAGATATGGCCTCGGAACACGGAGACCGAAAGGTCGAGCGTGAATCATATAGTAGATATGATCAACATAAACGATGTTCACCATTGAAAACTACTCCATCTCACGTGATGATCGGTCATGGTTTAGTTGATTTGGATCACGTAATCACTTAGAGGATTAGAGGGATGTCTATCTAAGTGGGAGTTCTTAAGTAATATGATTAATTGAACTTAAATTTATCATGAACTTAGTACCTGATAGTATCTTTCTTGTTTATGTTGATTGTAGATAGATGGCTCGTGCTGTTGTTCTGTTCAATTTTAATGCGTTCCTTGAGAAAGCAAAGTTGAAAGATGATGGTAGCAATTACACGGACTGGGTCCGTAACTTGAGGATTATCCTCATTGCTGCTCAGAAGAATTACGTCCTGGAAGCACCGATGGGTGCCAGGCCTGCTGCTGGAGCAACACCAGATGTTATGAACGTCTGGCAGAGCAAAGCTGATGACTACTCAATAGTTCAGTGTGCCATGCTTTACGGCTTAGAATCGGGACTTCAACGACGTTTTGAACGTCATAGAGCATATGAGATGTTCCAGGAGTTGAAGTTAATATTTCAAGCAAATGCCCGGATTGAGAGATATGAAGTCTCCAATAAGTTCTATAGCTGCAAGATGGAGGAGAACAGTTCTGTCAGTGAGCATATACTCAAAATGTCTGGGTATAATAATCACTTGATTCAATTGGGAGTTAATCTTCCGGATGATTGCGTCATTGACAGAATTCTCCAATCACTGCCACCAAGCTACAAGAGCTTCGTGATGAACTATAATATGCAAGGGATGAACAAGACTATTCCCGAGCTCTTCGCAATGCTGAAAGCTGCGGAGGTAGAAATCAAGAAGGAGCATCAAGTGTTGATGGTTAACAAGACCACTAGTTTCAAGAAAAAGGGCAAAGGGAAGAAGAAGCGGAACTTCAAGAAGAACGGCAAGCAAGTTGCTGCTCAAGAGAAGAAACCCAAGTCTAGACCTAAGCCTGAAACTGAGTGCTTCTACTGCAAGCAGACTGGTCACTGGAAGCGGAACTGCCCCAAGTATTTGGCGGATAAGAAGGATGGCAAGGTGAACAAAGGTATATGTGATATACATCTTATTGATGTGGACCTTACTAGAGCTCGCAGTAGCACCTGGGTATTTGATACTGGTTCTGTTGCTAATATTTGCAACTCGAAACAGGGACTACGAAATAAGCGGGCACTGGCAAAGGACGAGGTGACGATGCGCGTGGGAAACGGTTCCAAAGTCGATGTGATCGCGGTCGGCACGCTACCTCTACATCTACCTTCGGGATTAATATTAGACCTAAATAATTGTTATTTGGTGCCAGCGTTGAGCATGAACATTATATCTGGATCTTGTTTAATGCGAGACGGTTATTCATTTAAATCAGAGAATAATGGTTGTTCTATTTATATGAGTAATATCTTTTATGGTCATGCACCCTTGAAGAGTGGTCTATTCTTATTGAATCTCGATAGTAGTAATACACATATTCATAATGTTGAAGCCAAAAGATGCAGAGTTGATAATGAAAGTGCAACTTATTTGTGGCACTGTCGTTTAGGTCATATCGTTATAAAGCGCATGAAGAAACTCCATACTGATGGACTTTTGGAACCACTTGATTATGAATCACTTGGTACTTGCGAACCGTGCCTCATGGGCAAGATGACTAAAACACCGTTCTCCGGTACTATGGAGAGAGCAACAGATTTGTTGGAAATCATACATACCGATGTATGTGGTCCGATGAATATTGAGGCTCGTGGCGGATATCGTTATTTTCTCACTTTCACAGATGATTTAAGCAGATATGGATATATCTACTTAATGAAACATAAGTCTGAAACATTTGAAAAGTTCAAAGAATTTCAGAGTGAAGTTGAAAATCATCGTAACAAGAAAATAAAGTTTCTACGATCTGATCGTGGAGGAGAATATTTGAGTTACGAGTTTGGTGTACATTTGAAAAACTGTGGAATAGTTTCGCAACTCACGCCAACCGGAACACCACAGCGTAATGGTGTGTCCGAATGTCGTAATCGTACTTTACTAGATATGGTACGATCTATGATGTCTCTTACTGATTTACCGCTATCGTTTTGGGGTTATGCTCTAGAGACGGCTGCATTCACGTTAAATAGGGCACCATCAAAATCCGTTGAGACAACGCCTTATGAACTGTGGTTTGGCAAGAAACCAAAGTTGTCGTTTCTTAAAGTTTGGGGCTGCGATGCTTATGTGAAAAAGCTTCAACCTGATAAGCTCGAACCCAAATCGGAGAAATGTGTCTTCATAGGATACCCAAAGGAAACTGTTGGGTACACCTTCTATCACAGATCCGAAGGCAAGACATTCGTTGCCAAGAATGGATCCTTTCTAGAGAAGGCATTTCTCTCGAAAGAAGTGAGTGGGAGGAAATTAGAACTTGACGAGGTAACTGTACCTGCTCCCTTACTGGAAAGTAGTTCATCACAGAAAACTATTTCAGTGACACCTACACCAGTTAGTGAGGAAGCCAATGATAATGATCATGAAACTTCAGATCAAGATACTACTGAACCTCGTAGATCAACCAGAGTAAGATCCGCCCAGAGTGGTACGGTAATCCTGTTCTGGAAGTCATGCTACTAGATCATGATGAACCTACGAACTATGAAGAAGCGATGGTGAGCCCAGATTCCGCAAAGTGGCTTGAAGCCATGAAATCTGAGATGGGATCCATGTATGAGAACAAAGTATGGACTTTGGTTGACTTGCCCGATGATCGGCAAGCAATTGAGAATAAATGGATCTTTAAGAAGAAGACTGACGCTGATGGTAATGTTACTGTCTACAAAGCTCGACTTGTCGCAAAAGGTTTTCGGCAAGTTCAAGGTATTGACTACGATGAGACTTTATCACCCATAGCGATGCTTAAGTCTGTCCGAATCATGTTAGCAATTGCCGCATTGTATGATTATGAAATTTGGCAGATGGATGTCAAAACTGCATTCCTGAATGGATTTCTGGAAGAAGAGTTGTATATGATGCAACCGGAAGGTTTTGTCGATCCAAAGGGAGCTAACAAAGTGTGCAAGCTCCAGCGATCCATTTATGGACTGGTGCAAGCCTCTCGGAGTTGGAATAAACGTTTTGATAGTGTGATCAAAGCATTTGGTTTTATACAGACTTTCGGAGAAGCCTGTATTTACAAGAAAGTGAGTGGGAGCTCTGTAGCATTTCTAATATTATATGTGGATGACATATTGCTGATTGGAAATGATATAGAATTTCTGGATAGCATAAAAGGATACTTGAATAAAAGTTTTTCAATGAAAGACCTCGGTGAAGCTGCTTACATATTAGGCATTAAGATCTATAGAGATAGATCAAGACGCTTAATTGGACTTTCACAAAGCACATACCTCGACAAAATTTTGAAGAAGTTCAAAATGGATCAAGCAAAGAAAGGGTTCTTGCCTGTGTTACAAGGTGTGAAGTTGAGTAAGACTCAATGCCCGACCACTGCAGAAGATAGAGAGAATATGAAAGATGTTCCCTATGCATCAGCCATAGGATCTATCATGTATGCAATGTTGTGTACCAGACCTGATGTGTGCCTTGCTATAAGCTTAGCAGGGAGGTACCAAAGTAATCCAGGAGTGGATCACTGGACAGCGATCAAGAACATCCTGAAATACCTGAAAAGGACTAAGGATATGTTTCTCGTATATGGAGGTGACAAAGAGCTCACCGTAAAAGGTTACGTGGATGCAAGCTTTGACACTGATCCGGACGATTCTAAATCGCAAACCGGATACGTATTTACATTAAACGGTGGAGCTGTCAGTTGGTGCAGTTCTAAACAAAGCGTCGTAGCGGGATCTACATGTGAAGCGGAGTACATAGCTGCTTCGGAAGCAGCGAACGAAGGAGTCTGGATGAAGGAGTTCATATCCGATCTAGGTGTCATACCTAATGCATCGGGTCCAATGAAAATCTTTTGTGACAATACTGGTGCAATTGCCTTGGCAAAGGAATCCAGATTTCACAAAAGAACCAAGCACATCAAGAGACGCTTCAATTCCATCCGGGATCTAGTCCAGGTGGAAGACATAGAGATTTGCAAGATACATACGGATCAGAATGTAGCAGACCCGTTGACTAAGCCTCTTCCACGAGCAAAACATGATCAGCACCAAGGCTCCATGGGTGTTAGAATCATTACAGTGTAATCTAGATTATTGACTCTAGTGCAAGTGGGAGACTGAAGGAAATATGCCCTAGAGGCAATAATAAAGTTATTATTTATTTCCTTATAATCATGATAAATGTTTATTATTCATGCTAATTGTATTAACTGGAAACATAATACATGTGTGAATACATAGACAAACAAAGTGTCACTAGTATGCCTCTACTTGACTAGCTCGTTAATCAAAGATGGTTATGTTTCCTAACCATGAACAATGAGTTGTTATTTGATTAACGAGGTCATATCATTAGTTGAATGATCTGATTGACATGACCCATTCCATTAGCTTAGCACCCGATCGTTTAGTATGTTGCTATTGCTTTCTTCATGACTTATACATGTTCCTATGACTATGAGATTATGCAACTCCCGTTTGCCAGAGGAACACTTTGGGTGCTACCAAACGTCACAACGTAACTGGGTGATTATAAAGGAGCATTACAGGTGTCTCCAAAGGTAGATGTTGGGTTGGCGTATTTTGAGATTAGGATTTGTCACTCCGATTGTCGGAGAGGTATCTCTGGGCCCTCTCGGTAATACACATCACATAAGCCTTGCAAGCATTACAACTAATATGTTAGTTGTGAGATGATGTATTACGGAACGAGTAAAGAGACTTGCCGGTAACGAGATTGAACTAGGTATTGGATACCGACGATCGAATCTCGGGCAAGTAACATACCGATGACAAAAGGAACAACGTATGTTGTTATGCGGTCTGACCGATAAAGATCTTCGTAGAATATGTAGGAGCCAATATGGGCATCCAGGTCCCGCTATTGGTTATTTACCGGAGACGTGTCTCGGTCATGTCTACATTGTTCTCGAACCCGTAGGGTCCGCACGCTTAAGGTTACGATGACAGTTATATTATGAGTTTTTGCATTTTGATGTACCGAAGGTTGTTCGGAGTCCCGGATGTGATCACGGACATGACGAGGAGTCTCTAAATGATCGAGACGTAAAGATTGATATATTGGAAGCCTATGTTTGGACATCGGAAGTGTTCCGGGTGAAATCGGGATTTTACCGGAATACCGGGAGGGTTACCGGAACCCCCCGGGAGCCATATGGGCCTTCATGGGCCTTAGTGGAAAGGAGAAAGGGGCAGCCCAAGGTGGCTGCGCCACTTCCCCCTCCCCTAGTCCTATTAGGACTAGGAGAAGGTGGCCGGCCCCCCTCTCCCTCTTTCCCCCTTTGGGGAATCCTAGTTGGAATAGGATTGGGGGGGAGTCCTACTCCCGGAAGGAGTAGGACTCCTCCTGCGCCCTCCTCCCTGGTCGGCGCCCCTCTCCCCCCTTGGCTCCTTTATATACTGAGGTAGAGGCACCCTAGAACACACAAGTTGATCCACGTGATCAATTCCTTAGCCGTGTGCGGTGCCCCCTGCCACCATATTCCTCGATAATACTATAGCGGAGTTTAGGCGAAGCCCTGCTGCTGTAGTTCATCAAGATCGTCACCACGCCGTCGTACTGACGGAACTCTTCCCCGACACTTTGCTGGATCGGAGTCCGGGGATCGTCATCGAGCTGAACGTGTGCTCGAACTCGGAGGTACCGTAGTTTCGGTACTTGATCGGTTGGATCGTGAAGACGTACGACTACTTCCTCTACGTCGCGTCATCGCTTCCGCAGTCGGTCTGCATTGGGTACGTAGACAACACTCTCCCCCTCATTGCTATGCATCACATGACCTTGCGTGTGCGTAGGAAAATTTTTGAAATTACTACGAAACCCAACACCGGTAACCCTCCGGCTCTCCGGTTTTCTCCGAAATCATCCGGAACACTTCCGGTGTCCGAATATAGTCGTCCAATATATCAATCTTTATGTCTCGACCATTTCGAGACTCCTCGTCATGTCCGTGATCACATCCGGGACTCCGAACAACCTTCAGTACATCAAAACGTATAAACTCATAATATAACTGTCATCGAAACCTTAAGCGTGCGGACCCTACGGGTTCGAGAACAATGTAGACATGACCGAGACATGTCTCCGGTCAATAACCAATAGCGGGACCTGGATGCCCATATTGGCTCCTACATATTCTACGAAGATCTTTATCGGTCAGACCGCATAACAACATACGTTGTTCCCTTTGTCATAGGTATGTTACTTGCCCGAGATTCGATCGTCGGTATCCAATACCTAGTTCAATCTCGTTACCGGCAAGTCTCTTTACTCGTTCCGTAATACATCATCTCATCACTAACTCTTTAGTTGCATTGCTTGCAAGGCTTAAGTGATGTGCATTACCGAGAGGGCCCAGAGATACCTCTCCGACGATCGGAGTGACAAATCCTAATCTCGAAATACGTCAACCCAACATGTACCTTTGGAGACACCTGTAGAGTACCTTTATAATCACCCAGTTACGTTGTGACGTTTGGTAGCACACAAAGTGTTCCTCCAGCGCACGGGAGTTACATAATCTCATAGTCATAGGAACATGTATAAGTCATGAAGAAAGCAATAGCAACATACTAAACGATCGGGTGCTAAGCTAATGGAATGGGTCATGTCAATCAGATCATTCAACTAATGATGTGATCCCGTTTTAATCAAATAACAACTCTTTGTCCATGGTTAGGAAACATAACCATCTTTGATTAACGAGCTAGTCAAGTAGAGGCATACTAGTGACACTCTGTTTGCCTATGTATTCACACATGCATTATGTTTCCGGTTAATACAATTCTAGCATGAATAATAAACATGTATCATGATGTAAGGAAATAAATAATAACTTTATTATTGCCTCTAGGGCATATTTCCTTCAGTCTCCCACTTGCACTAGAGTCAATAATCTAGATCACATCGCCATGTGATTTAACATCAATAGTTCACATCTTTATGTGATTGGTTCACATCTCCATGTGACTAACACCCAAAGGGTTTACTAGATTCAATAATCTAGTTCACATCGCTATGTGATTAAGACCCAAAAAGTGATCATGTTTTGCTTGTGAGAGAAGTTTAGTCAACAGGTCTGCCACATTCAGATCCGCATGTATTTTGCAAATTTCTATGTCAACAATGCTCTGCATGGAGCTACTCTAGCTAATTGCTCCCACTTTCAATATGTATCCAGATTGAGGCTTAGAGTCATCTGGATCAGTGTCAAAACTTGCATCGACGTAACCCTTTACGACGAACCTTTTGTGTAACGCCCTCGATGCGGCTATATCTCCCACGTGTCGAGGCACGACTTAGAGGCATAACCGCATTGAAAGCAATGTCGCAAGTCAGGAAATCATCACACATCCCATGTACATAAATAAGATAAAGGGGAGGTACATAGTTGGCTTACACTCGCCACGTCACATCAAAGTACATAAATAACATCCATCAAACAGACACTCATGGCCCGACTACTGTGCCAAAATAGAAAAGACCCCCAACATGCGACAAGGCCCTGAATCGATAACCCCAACTAGGCACCTCTACTGATCATCCGGAAAAGACACGTAGTAACGCTGAGAGTCCTCGTCGTACTCCCACTTGAGCTCAAGCGCGCCATCCGGAGCTGTATCATCTGTCCCTGCATCTGGAATTATAGTATCTGTGAGCCACAGGGACTCAGCAATCTCGCACCCTCGCGATCAAGACTATTTAAGCTTATAGGAAAGGTAAGTGGAGCTGCAGCGAGCGACTAGCATATTTGGTGGCTAACTTATGCGCACAAGAGGGCGAGAAGAGAAGGCGAAGCACGAGCGAGAAGCTAAAGGAACATCCTGCGCAAGCATAACTCCAACACCGTGTCCACTTCCCGGACTCCGCCGAGAAGGGGCAATCACGGTAACACACACAGTTGATTCATTTTAATTAATTAAGGTTCAAGTTATCTACAACCAGACATTAACAAATTCCCATCTGCCCATAACCGCGGGCACGGCTTTCGAAAGATCAATCCCTGCAGGGGAGTCCCAACTTAGCCCATGACAAGCTCTCACGGTCAACGAAGGAATAGACCTCCACCCAAGACACACCGATCAGACTCGGTATCCCGGTACAACAAGATGATTCGACAGGTCAAAACTAAACCAGCAACACCGCCGGAATGTGCCGACAAATCCCGATAGGAGCTGAACATATCTCGTTCTCAGGGCACACTCAGATGAGACATCCTACGAGTAAAACCAACCCTCAAGTTGCCCCGAGGTGGCCCCGCAGTCTACTCGGTCGGACCAACACTCAGAGGAGCACTGGCCCGTGGGGGGGCTAAAAATAAAGATGACCCTCGGGCTCCGGAAACCCAAGGGAAAAAGAGGCTGGGTGGCAAATGGTAAAACCAATGTTGGGCGTTGCTGGAAAAGCTTTAATCAAGGTGAACTATCAAGGGGTTCCCATTATAGCCCAACCGCGTAAGGGACGCAACAATCCGGGAACATAACACCGATATGACGGAAACTAGGGCGGCAAGAGTGGAACAAAACACTAGGCGAGAGGCCGAGCCTTCCACCCTTTACCAAGTATATAGATGCATTAAGATAACATAGCAATATAATGATATCCCAACAAGTAAATAAATGTTCCAACAAGGAACGGCTCCAATCTTCACCTGCAACTAGCAACGCTATAAGAAGGGGCTGAGCGAAGCGGTAACATAGCCAATCAAAGGTTTGCTAGGACAAGGTGGGTTAGAGGTTCAACATGGCAATTGGGAGGCTGACAAGCAAAAGGTAGGCATCGTAGCATTGGCATAGCAAGAGCGAGCAAACTAGCATAGCAAAGATAGTAGTGATTTCGAGGGTATGATCATCTTGCCTGCAAAGCTGTCAGAGTTGACTGGATCCTCAAAAGCAAACTCAACCGGCTCCTCGTTAGCGAAATCGTCTCCCGGCTCTACCCAAACAACACAAACAAGCAACAATAATACAATTAACCACGTGCAAGGGCAAACAATAATATGCAAAGATGTTATGCAATGCGGGATGCGATGCGGGATGCAAAATGCAAGACGTTACAGAAAATGCATGAACTTGGCCTCAACTTGGAAAACCAAGTGTGCCACTGGATAGAGGGGGTGAAATCACCTGAAACGATACAAAGATCATAGGAATCGGAGCTACGTTTTGGAAATGGCAAGTGTTTTACGAAACGAACCGATCTGCGATATACAGCAAGTAGGCTCCTAAATGCAACGAAACGAACATGCTACAGCCACCAAACATGAAAACAAAAGACATGGCAGTGATATACACAAGATGCTTAACAAATCACTAGCACTGAGCCATGGACAAATTCATCCATTAAGAGGTTCAAACAAGCATCCAAAAATGAATATGCAAAACAGATTCCAGACTTAGTGAAATTAACACTAGTCTGAAATCTCAGACCACGATGCCCTTTTCGGAGCAGCAAAACAACATGATACATGAACTGAATATGACAAGTAAGAACATGGCATGGAGCTACTCGACAAGCTTAACAAAACACCCAAAGTGACCTGGGGCCAAAAGGGTTCACAAAATACTCTAACGAGCACACGAACATAGCTCAAACACAATCAGTTTTCAGACTTAGTGAAAACTGAGACATGCAGTAATTTAACTCACGAAGGCATGTAAACGAGCTCGATGCACTCACTACGGTGCAAGTCACGGCAAGGCAAGCATATATCCAGAAAGAAGGCACAATATGCTAGCTACACATGGCAAGAACAATGGCATAGCATGCATGGATCACTAACAATAGCATCGGCAAAATCGCAAACGAGTTGACGATCTGCCCAGATTAACCACGAAGCAAAAGTTGAGCTCGATTGACTCAACCTAGAGCACTCCAACATAACAAGTAAAGACATGGATGGATATAGCATAACATAAATATCAAAACACCCTTACTGATCATCCTCAAAAGAGGCACGGATCACTAGGAAACAAGCTGAACATATGGCATCATGAACTAAAATATCCCAGACTTGGTGAAAATCATAAGTCCCTGAAATCAGCAATCTCAGGTGCCTCTCTTTGCAAGCTTGCACAAGTCACCACACACATCCTAAAAATGCATGGGTGGCACCTCTGGAAAGAAGACAAAATGCTTAACAATTCATCCCAAAGGGGCACAGGCATATCATGCACGGATTAAACATGGCAAAAAAGACAAAAGTCTATGATGAACTAACGGATCTGCAATTTAACTCACGAAGCCTCCTTCTAACAGCATTTTGGGCATCAAGATGAACTCAAATGCAAATGATGCAATGGAATGAAATGATGTACATGTCGAGACGAAGATTTTGATATATAATATGCCCAAATCGGAGTTACGGATGCGGAGATACGGGTCCTTGAACAGGAGCATATGGAGTAAAAATCTAGGGACTTAGTGAAAAAAAACTACCCCAGGATCCAGATCTAGGGTTCGGGCACGCGGCCCGAGACGGCGGCGGATCTCGCCGGGATTCCTGTAGACGACAGCGGCGGCCGGAGAGGAAGTAGCCGGAGCGGGGAGGGGGGGCCGGACGGCGAGGAGGAAGCGGCGCGGCTGGCGGTCGCCAGAGCCGGGAGCTCCTCTCCCTGGCGCGGGCGCCGGCGAGGGCTTGGGGCGGCGGGGCGAGGTGCTCCGGGCGGCGGCCGGCAATGGCGCTGCGGCGGCCGGAGTGGGCGAGCATCACCGGGCTCGGGGGCGGCGACTGGAGGAGGAGGCGGGCGGCGGAGCGGGCCGGGAGGGCCCCGCACGGGCCTCGCGGGCCCGCGGGCGGCGGCGAACTGGGGACCGGCCCCGGGACACGTGGCGGCGGCGGATTCGTCCCGCGGAGCCGGGCGGACACATCCGGCGCGCGATTTTTTGTCCGCCGGCGGCGGGAGGAGTTGGATCTAGGGTTAGGGGGGAGAAGAACCGTGGATTTCGGAGGGGGGTGTATATATAGGCATAGAGGGAGCTAGGAGAGTCCAAATGAGGTGCGGTTTTCGCCCACGCGATCGTGATCGAACGCTCTAGGACATGGAGCAGAGTTTGGTGGGTTTTGGGCCAAATTGGAGGGGTGTTGGGCTGCAACACACACGAGGCCTTTTCGGTCCCTCGGTTAACCGTAGGAGTATCAAACGAAGTCCAAATGACCCGAAACTTGACAGGCGGTCTACCGGTAGTAAACCAAGGCCGCATGGCAAGTCTCGGTCCAATCCGGAAATGTTTAATCCCCACACACGAAAGAAAGCTAGAAATGACCACCGGAGGAGAACGAAGCGCCGGAATGCAAAACGGACAACGGGGAAAATGCTCGAACGCATGAGATGAACATGTATGCAAATGCAATGCACGTGACGACATGATATGAGATGCAAGAAAAACGAAAACAACACACGGAGACAAAGACCCGAACTCGAGAAATAAATATAACTTAACGCCGGAAACGGCAAGAGTTGGATACAAATATGGAAAGTATATCTGGGGCGTTACAACACTCCACCACTACGAAAAGATCTCGAACTGAGATCTAGGACAGAAAGAACTCCGGGTACTCAGAACGGAGGTGATCCTCGCGTTCCCAGGTAGCTTCACGGTCGGAATGGTGAGACCACTTGACTTTGAGAAATTTAATTGACTTGTTGCGGGTCTTGCGTTCAGTCTCTTCAAGAATAGCAACTGGGTGCTCACGATAGGAGAGATCTTCTTGGAGCTCAATGTCCTCGAAGTTGACGGTGCGGTCAGGCGTCTTGAAGCACTTTCGGAGTTGGGAGACATGGAACACATCATGAACATTGGCAAAGTTTGAAGGTAGCTCGAGCTGATAGGCGAGGTCGCCTCTCTTGCTGACAATCTTGAAAGGTCCGACATATCTGGGGGCAAGCTTCCCTTTAATGCCGAAGCGACGAGTACCTTTCATAGGAGAGACGCAGAGGTAAACGTGATCTCCGATCTCGAAAGCCAAATCACGGTGCTTACTATCATAGTAGCTCTTCTGGCGGGATTGGGCTGCTTTGAGGTTATCACGAATGACCTTGCACATTTCTTCTGCCTCTGTGATTAGGTCATTGCCCAGCAGCTGACGTTCACCGGTTTCAGACCAGTTGAGAGGGGTACGGCACTTCCTGCCATACAGAATTTCGAAAGGGGCCTTGCCCGAACTTGCTTGAAAATTGTTGTTGTATGAGAATTCAGCATAAGGAAGACAGTCCTCCCACTTCATGCCGAAAGATATCACACAAGCCCTGAGCATGTCTTCAAGAATCTGGTTGACACGCTCGACTTGCCCGCTTGTTTGAGGATGGAAAGCAGTGCTGAAGTGAATGTTGGTACCCATGGCCTTCTGGAAAGAATCCCAAAACTTGGAGGTAAAGATACTGCCACAGTCTGAAGATATCACTTGAGGAATACCGTGCAGAGAGACAATTCGAGAGGTATAGAGTTCTGCCAATTGAGCTGCAGTGATCGACTCTTTGATAGGCAGAAAATGAGCCACTTTGGTGAGCTTGTCGATGACAACGAATATAGCATCATTGCCACGCTTGGACTTTGGAAACCCAGTCACGAAGTCCATTTCAATGTGGTCAAACTTCCATTCTGGAATAGCAAGAGGTTGGAGGAGACCTGCCGGCCTTTGGTGTTCTGCCTTCACTCTTCTGCAGACATCACACTCGTTCACGAATTGAGCGATCTCGCGCTTCATTCGAGTCCACCAATAAGCTTGCTTGAGATCCTGATACATCTTCGTACTACCAGGGTGGATGGAGAGGAGAGAGTTGTGAGCCTCGTTCATGATCACTTTACGAAGTTCACCTTTGGGCACGACAATTCGATCCTCAAAGAAGAGAGTGTCCTTGTCATCCAGTCGGTAGCACTTGTACTTGGACTGACTCTTTGCAATACCAATCTTCACCTTTTTCACCATAGCATCAAGAAGCTGGGCTTGGCGAATCTGGTCTTCCAAGGTAGGAGAGACTTGAAGGTTGGCGAGGAAACCTTGAGGAACAATTTGCAGATTAAGTTTGCGGAAAGCTTCACAAAGCTCGGGTTGATAAGGCTTCAGAATCAGACTGTTGCAATATGCTTTCCTGCTCAAAGCGTCAGCAATCACATTAGCCTTGCCTGGAGTATACTCAATACTTGGATTGTACTCTTGAATCATTTCGACCCATCGAGTCTGCCTGAGGTTGAGATTAGGCTGAGTGAAGATGTACTTGAGACTCTTGTGATCAGTGAAAATGTCCACTTTCCTTCCCAATAGAAGATGTCTCCAAGTCAACAAAGCGTGCACAACTGCCGCCAACTCGAGATCATGAGTGGGGTAGTTCTTCTCATTAGGCTTCAACTGGCGAGAGGTATAAGCAACAACTTTCTTCTCTTGCATCAGTACAGCACCTAGACCTTGGAGAGAGGCATCACAAAAGACCTCGTACGGCTTGGTTTCATCAGGCGGAGTCAAAACTGGAGCAGTGATCAACTTCTCTTTCAAAGTGTTGAAAGAAATATCACACTCCGGAGACCAAACATACTTGATGTGCTTCTGAAGAAGATTTGAGAGAGGCTTCGCAATCTTCGAAAAGTTTTCAACGAATCTTCTGCAATAGCTTGCGAGACCGAGGAAACTACGGAGTTGCTTCACGTTCTGAGGAGGTTCCCAATTCACAATTGCAGACACCTTCTCAGGATTCACGGCAATGCCCTTGGCAGAGATGATATGACCAAGATAAAGAACCTCATCAAGCCAAAATTCACACTTGGAGAACTTGGCGTAGAACTGATGTTCCCTGAGCTTGTCAAGAACCAAACGCAAGTGCTTGGCATGATCTTCCTTGTTCTTGGAGAAAACCAGAATGTCGTCGAGATAGACCAAAACGAAGTCATTGGTGTAGGGGTTGAAGATGAAGTTCATCATGCGAGAGAACGTCGGAGGAGCGTTGGCAAGACCAAAAGACATGACGGTGTATTCATATGAACCAAAGCTTGTTCTGAACGCCGTCTTGGGAATATCTTGCTCACGGATACGAATCTGATGATAACCCATACGAAGATCAAGCTTGGAGAATACTTGAGCACCCTTGAGTTGTTCGAACAGCTCATTGATGTTGGGAAGTGGGTATTTGTTCTTGATGGTCTTCTTATTCACTGGACGGTAATCAACACAAAGTCGGCTCGAACCATCCTTCTTCTTCACAAAAAGAACACCACAACCCCATGGAGAAGTACTAGGCCGGATAAGACCCAATCTTTCTTGCTCATCGAGTTGTTTCTTCAACTCCTTCAACTCTTCGGGGCCGAGCTTGTAGGGACGTTTGCACACAGGTTCCGTACCGGGCTCAAGTTCAATAACAAATTCAACCGGCCGGTTTGGAGGCATGCCTGGGAGTTCTTCTGGAAAGACGTCTTGATACTCACAAACGACTGGAATTTGCGAGATAGCATCCAATTCACCCTTCTCATTGAGAGAGAACAACCGGATGGTATCATCACGAGCGGCAAAGACAATTACATCCTCAGACGAATGAGTCAGTTGAATCTGCCTGGCTGCACAATCGAGGTGAGCCTTGTGTTTAGAGAGCCAGTCCATCCCAAGAATAAGATCGATGTCAGAATTACCAAGAACCACCGGAGAAGAGAGAAACTTGTAATCGCCCAATGTGATAGAAACATCGGGAGCAACCAAACTTGAAGTCAGAAGCTTGCCTGGAGATACAACTTGCATGGCTTTGGGCATAATCTCAGTATCAACATTGTGCTTCGATGCAAACGGGCATGACAAGAAAGAATGCGATGCACCAGTATCAAAAAGTACTTTTGCGGGAACATCGTTAACAGGAAGGTTACCCATGATGACATCTGAAGAATCCTCTGCCTGAGCTGCGTTCATCATATTGACCTTGGCATGCTTGGGATTGTGCTTGACCACAGCTGTACTTGCCGACCTGACAGGAGGAGGAGGAGGAAGACGCCTCTGGTTGAAACACTTGTTGGCACAGTGACCCTTCTGTTGGCACTTGTTGCACGTGACCTCTGAAAGCGGACGGTGGTACGGAGCACTTGGCCTTGGAGCTTGAGACGAAGTCTTGTTCTGAAAGCCTGGATTGGGTGGGTGGGAAGAACCACTGCCACCTTTGCTCTTCTGCTGATACGGCTGACGGAACGGAGGAGGAGGAAGCCAATACTTCTGCTGCTTGGCCACTTGAGTAGAGGAAGACGGAGTAACATCTCTGGCACGCTTCCTGGAAGCATCACACCTCAACTGAGCAGCCTCTTGCTTCAGTGCCATGTTGTAGAACTCATCGTATCTCAACGGCTCGAAGAGGACAAGAGCGAGCTGAATTTCTTCACGAAGACCACCCCTGAACTGATAGATCATGCTCTTCTCATCAGGAACATCCTGCTTGGCAAAACGGGCAAGCTTCTGGAACAACTTGTTGTAGTCATAGACAGACAAAGAGCCTTGCTTCAGATTGCGGAATTCTTCACGTTTACTCTCAATCACACTTTGAGGGATGTGATGAGCGCGGAAATCACAACAGAAATCATCCCAAGTGATCAAACGTCCACCTCTGGAATCCTTGTACTGCTGGAACCACTCTGCAGCCTGATCTTTGAGCTGGAAAGAAGCAAACTTGACGAAATCTTCAGGCCTGACGTTGCTGCATTCAAAATGCTTGCCCAGATCCACTAGCCAATTGTCAGCATCGGTAGCCTCAATGCAATTGCTGAACGTCTTTGGACCATTTGCGAGGAACTGGTTCAGAGTAGCAAAGTGGTGCTGATTATGGCCTTGATTCCCTTGACTGCCTTGATTGCGCTCTTGGAGAATTTGCATGATCAACTGTGTATTTGCATTAGTAGCGGCCATCACAGCTTGCCAAGCTTCCGGAGGAGGCGGAGGTGGTGGCGGATCAGGATTCGGAGTCGTGCGCGTTGGAGGAGCCATCCTGAAGAGGTTGACCACCATTAGCACACAAATAGACAAATATTGAAGGTGAATCCAACGGAATGAAAATTGCAACATAGTCTTCGCATCCAAACAAAATGAACGAATGTATTTCTCTTGAAGTGGTCACACCTTCCTAAATTGCAAAGCCACGAAGAATCAGGTAGAATGGGTACATCAACGAGGAATGGAATCAACATATGACGTCGAAGCAACTCAAATTCCACAACTGAAAATAAAACCAAGGGTTGGCTTGCGGAATAAGCCGGAACAAACAGATGATAGAAATTTCGTCCGAAGTTTTCATGGTGGGACCTACACGGGCTCGATCGTACAGCACCATCATGTACAAGGCAGTGCACATGACATACGAAGCGTCCCCGAGTCAGCATAGCCAAGGACTCTTTAAGACACAACGAGACCACTGTAAAATCGACCGTGAATAGGCGAACCACTAGACGTCGAACCCCAATTTCATATCAAACATCTGTCGGAAAGATATCCTAAGAGCTACTTGAATTCCCACCTATGAAACTCCCGAAATTTTCCGGCTATGCAATCAGGTGTTGGGGATACAGGGGAGCATAATATCTCACTCAAGCTAGCAAATCCTACATCCAGCTGTATCCATCCTTCAACACATAACCAAGAAACCTTCGGAAACCATCTATCTCAACCTTCGAAAAACATCCGTTATACAAGTTATGGCGATACTCCCGAACTCCCGCCCCAGTACTGGGTGGCGTCGAGGTTATCTCACCAACGAACTGCATAAAGGAGTTTTTCGATGTCGCGCACATATCTCAAGTATACCAGAATTGCAACGATAAAATTGTGACGACAACACCTCGGAGCTCAACTCCCCGGGACACTGCCACAACCCCTAAAGACAGGAGGCACCAAGAACAATGTTCTCGTCACAAAACCATCGGAACAAATCCAAAATACTCGCGTGATCCTAAAAAAAATTAGTGAAATTTGAGAAGAGAAGAGTCAAAACTCTACGTCAGGAAGCCTTACCAGAGCGATGAGGAGACTGGGAAGTAAAAAGAATTCCTAAGCTCTCCGATATATAATTCCTAAATGACTCAAAACATTTTTCTAGACACAACTCGGCTTCTAAAAACGATCAAGCAATGGGGCTCCTAAGGTCGGGGAAGGCTCTGATATTTTGTCACCTCCGTAATCGAGAAACATATCCTTATTCCAGTAAGGATAATTTTGACCGCTGTCCATTGATCTACTCCTAGATCACTATTGTACTCCCTCTCTTAACACAGTGTATGGTATACAATAGATCTGGTACACAGCATGGCATACTTTATAGAACCTATGACTGAGGCATAGGGAATGACTTTCATTCTCTTTCTATCTTCTGCCGTGGTCGGGCTTTGAGTCTTACTCAACTTCACACCTTGTAACACAGGCAAGAAATTTTTTCTTTGACTGTTCCATTTTGAACTACTTCAAAATCTTGTCAAGGTATGTACTCATTGAAAAAATTTATCAAGCGTCTTGATCTATCTCTATAGATCTTGATGCTCAATATGTAAGCAGCTTCACCGAGGTCTTTCTTTGAAAAAATCCTTTCAAACACTCCTTTATGCTTTGCAGAATAATTCTACATTATTTCCGATCAACAATATGTCACACACATATACTTATCAGACATGATGTAGTGCTCCCACTCACTTTCTTGTAAATACAGGCTTCACCGTAAGTCTGTATAAAACTATATGCTTTGATCAACTTATCAAAGCGTATATTCCAACTCCGAGATGCTTGCACCAGTCCATAGATGGATTGCTAGAGCTTGCATATTTTGTTAGCACCTTTAGGATTGACAAAACCTTCTGGTTGCATCATATACAACTCTTCTTTAAATCCATTAAGGAATGTAGTTTTGTTTATCCATTTGCCAGATTTCATAAAAATGCGGCAATTGTTAACATGATTTGGACAGACTTAAGCATCGCTACGAGTGAGAAAATTTCATCGTAGTCAACACCTTGAACTTTGTCAAAAACCTTTTTCGACAAGTCTAGCTTTGTAGATAGTAACACTACTATCAGCGTCTGTCTTCCTCTTGAAGATCCATTTATTTTCTATGGCTTGCCGATCATCGGGCAAATCCATCAAAGTCCATACTTTGTTCTCATACATGGATCATATCTCAGATTTCATGGCCTCAAACCATTTCGCGGAATCTGGGCTCATCATCGCTTCCTCATAGTTCGCAAGTTCGTCATGGTCTAGTAACATGACTTCCAGAACAGGATTACCGTACCACTCTGGTGTGGATCTCACTCTGGTTTACCTACGAGATTCGGTAGTAACTTGATCTGAAGTTACATGATCATCATCATTAGCTTCCTCACTAATTGGTGTAGTAGTCACAAGAACAAATTTTTGTGATGAACTACTTTCCAATAAGGGAGAAGGTACAATTACCTTATCAAGTTTTCTACTTTCCTCCCACTCACTTCTTTTGAGAGAAACTCCTTCTCCAGAAAGTTTCCGAATTTAGCAACAAAAGTCTTGCCTTCGGATCTATGATAGAAGGTGTATCCAATAGTTTCCTTTGGATATCCTATGAAGACACATTTCTCCGATTTGGGTTTGAGCTTATCAGGATAAAACTTTTTCATATAAGCATCACAATCCCAAACTTTAAGAAATGACAACTTTGGTTTCTTGCCAAACCACAGTTCAGATTGTGTCGTCTCAACGGACTTAGATGGTGCCCTTTTAAATGTGAATGCAGCTGTCTTTAATGCATAACCCCAAAACGATAGTGGTAGATCGATAAGAGACATCATAGATCGCACCATATCTAATAAAGTACGGTTATGATGTTCGGACACACCATTATGCTGTGGTGTTCCAGGTGGCGTGAGTAGTGAAACTATTTCACATTGTTTTAACTGAAGGCCAAACTCGTAACTCAAATATTTTACCTCTGCGATCATATCGTAGAAACTTTTATTTTCTTGTTACGATGATTCTCCACTTCACTCTGAAATTCTTTGAACTTTTCAAATATTTCAGACTTGTGTTTCATTAAGTAGATATACCCATATCTGCTCAAATCATCTGTGAAGGTCAGAAAATAATGATACCCGCCGTGAGCCTTAACACTCATAGGATCTCATACATCAGTATGTATTATTTCCAATAAGTCAGTTGCTCGCTCCATAGTTCTGGAGAACGGCGTTTTTAGTCATCTTGCCCATGAGGCATGGTTCGCAAGCATCAACTGATTCATAATCAAGTGATTCCAAAAACCCATCAGCTTGGAGTTTCTTCATGCGCTTTACACCAATATGACCTAAACGTCAGTGCCACAAATAAGTTGCACTATCATTATTAACTTTGCATCTTTTGGTTTCAATGTTATGATTATGTGTATCACTACGATCGAGATCCAACGAACTATTTTCATTGGGTGTGTAACCATATAAGGTTTTATTCATGTAAACAGAACAACAATTTATTCTCTTACTTAAATGAATAACCGTATTACAATAAACATGATCAAATCATATTCATGCTCAACGCAAACACCAAATAACACTTATTCAGGTTCAACACTAATCCCAAAAGTATAGGGAGTGTGCGATGATGATCATATCAATCTTGGAACTACTTCCAACACACATCGTCACCTCACCCTTAACTAGTCTTTGTTCATTCTGCAACTCCTGATTCAAGTTACTAATCATAGTAACTGAACTAGTATCAAATACTGAGGGGTTGCTATAAACACTAGTAAAGTACACATCAATAACATGTATATCAAATATACTTATGTTCACTTTGCCATCCTTCTTATTCGCCAAATACTTGGGGCAGTTCCACTTTCAGTGATCAGTCCCTTTGCAGTAGAAGCACTTAGTCTCAGGCTTAGGACCAGACTTGGGCTTCTTCACTTGAGCAGCAACTTGCTTGCCGTTCTTCTTGAAGTTCCCCTCCTTCCCTTTGCCCTTTTCTTGAAACTAGTGGTCTTGTCTACCATCAACACTTGATGTTTTTCTTGATTTCTACCTTCGTCGATTTTAGCATCACGAAGAGCTTGGGAATTGTTTCCGTTATCCCTTGCATATTATAGTTCATCACGAAGTTCTACTAACTTGGTGATGGTGACTAGAGAATTCTGTCAATCACTATTTTATCTGGAAGATTAACTCCCACTTGATTCAAACGATTGTAGTACCCAGACAATCTGAGCACATGCTCACTTGTTGAGCGATTCTCCTCCATCTTTTAGCTATAGAACTTGTTGGAGACTTCATATCTCTCAACTCGGGTATTTGCTTGAAATATTAACTTCAACTCCTGGAACATCTCATATGGTCCATGACGTTCAAAACGTCTTTGAAGTCCCGATTCTAAGCCGTTTAAGCATGGTGCACTTAAACTATCAAGTAGTCATCATATTGAGCTAGCCAAACGTTCATAACGTCTGCATCTGCTCCTGCAATAGGTCTGTCACCTAGCGGTGCATCAAGGACATAATTCTTCTGTGCAGCAATGAGGATAAACCTCAGATCACGGATCCAATCCGTATTGCTACTAACATTTTTCAACACAATTTTCTCTAGGAACATATCAAAATAAACATATGAAAGCAACAACGCGAGCTATTGATCTACAACATAGATATGCTAATACTACCAGGACTAAGTTCATGATAAATTAAAGTTCAATTAATCATATTACTTAAGAACTCCCACTTAGATAGACATCCCTCTAATCCTCTAAGTGATCACGTGATCCAAATCAACTAAACCATGTCCGATCATCACGTGAGATGGAGTAGTTTTCAATGGTGAACATCACTATGTTGATCATATCTACTATATGATTCACGTTCGACCTTTTGGTCTCCATGTTCCGAGGCCATATCTGTATATGCTTGGCTCGTCAAGTATAACCTGAGTATTCCGCGTGTGCAACTGTTTTGCACCCGTTGTATTTGAACATAGAGCCTATCACACCCGATCATCACGTGGTGTCTCGGCACGAAGAACTTTCGCAACGGTGCATACTCAGGGAGAACACTTCTTGATAATTAGTGAGAGATCATCTTAAAATGCTACCGTCAAACTAAGCAAAAATAAGATGTATAAGATAAACATCATATGCAATCAAAATATGTGACATGATATGGCCATCATCATCTTGCTTCTTTGATCTCCATCTCCAAAGTACTGTCATGATCTATATCGTCACCGGCATGACACCATGATCTCCATCATCTTGATCTATATCAATGTGTCGTCACGTGGTCGTCTCGCCAACAATTGCTCTTGCAACTATTGCTATCGCATAGCGATAAAGTAAAGCAATTATTGGACGCTTGCATCTTATGCAATAGAGAGACAACCATAAGGATTTTGCCAGTTGCTGATAACTTCAACAAAACATGATCATCTCATACAAAAACTTATATCTCATCACGTCTTGACCATATCACATCACAACATGCCCTGCAAAAACAAGTTAGACGTCCTCTACTTTGTTGTTGCAAGTTTTACGTGGCTACTACGGGCTTAGCAAGAACCGTTCTTACCTACGCATCAAAACCACAACGATAGTTTGTCAAGTTGGTGCTGTTTTAACCTTCGCAAGGACCGGGCGTAGCCACACTCGGTTCAACTAAAGTTGGAGAAACTGACACCCGCCAGCCACCTGTCTGCAAAGCACGTCGGGAGAACCGGTCTCGCGTAAGCGTACGCGTATTGTCAGCCCAGGCCGCTTCATCCAACAATACCGCCGAACCAAAGTATGACATGCTGGTAAGCAGTATGACTTATATCGCCCACAATTCACTTGTGTTCTACTCGTGCATATAACATCAACACATAAAACCTGGCTCTGATACCACTGTTGGGGAACGTAGTAATTTCAAAAAAAATCCTACGCACGCGCAAGATCATGGTGATGCATAGCAACGAGAGGGGAGAGTGTGATCTACGTACCCTTGTAGATTGACAACGGAAGCGTTTGGTTGATGTAGTCATACGTCTCCACGGCCCGACCGATCAAGCACCGAAACTACGGCACCTCCGAGTTTTAGCACACGTTCAGCTCGATGACGATCCCCGGACTCCAATCCAGCAAAGTGTCGGGGAAGAGTTCCGTCAACACAACGGCGTGGTGACGATCTTGATGTACTACTGTCGCAGGGCTTCGCCTAAGCACCGCTACAATATTATCGAGGACTACGGTGGCAGGGGGCGCCGCACACGGCTAAGAATATGATCACGTGGATCAACTTGTGTATCTCTGGAGTGCCCCTGCCTCCGTATATAAAGGTTCAAGAGAGGAGGAGGCCGGCCGGCCCCTATGGCGCGCCAAGGAGGAGTCCTCCTCCTAGTAGGAGTAGGACTCCTACTAGGAGGGGGAAAGAAGTGGGGAAGGAGAAGGAAAGGGGGGCGCCGCCCCCCCTCTCCTAGTCCAATTAGGACCAGGGGGAAGAGGCGCGCGGCCCACCTTTGGCTGCCCCTCTCTCTCTCCACTAAGGCCCATATGGCCCATTACTTCTCCCGGTGGGGTTCCGGTAACCCTCCGGCTCTCCGATTTTCTCCGAAATCATCCGGAACACTTCCGGTGTCCGAATATAGCCGTCCAATATATCAATCTTTATGTCTCGACCATTTCGAGACTCCTCGTCATGTCTGTGATCACATCCGGGACTCCGAACAACCTTCGGTACATCAAAACGTATAAACTCATAATATAACTGTCATCGAAACCTTAAGCGTGCGGACCCTACGGGTTCGAGAACAATGTAGACATGACCGAGACATGTCTCTGGTCAATAACCAATAGCGGGACCTGGATGCCCATATTGGCTCCTACATATTCTACGAAGATCTTTATCGGTCAGACCGCATAACAACATACGTTGTTCCCTTTGTCATCGGTATGTTACTTGCCCGAGATTCGATCGTCGGTATCCAATACCTAGTTCAATCTCGTTACCGGCAAGTCTCTTTACTCGTTCCGTAATACATCATCTCGTAACTAACTCTTTAGTTGCATTGCTTGCAAGGCTTAAGTGATGTGCATTACCGAGAGGGCCCAGAGATACCTCTCCGACGATCGGAGTGACAAATCCTAATCTCGAAATACGTCAACCCAACATGTACCTCTGGAGACACATGTAGAGTACCTTTATAATCACCCAGTTACGTTGTGACGTTTGGTAGCACACAAAGTGTTCCTCCAGCAAATGGGAGTTGCATAATCTCATAGTCATAGGAACATGTATAAGTCATGAAGAAAGCAATAGCAACATACTAAACGATCGGGTGCTAAGCTAATGGAATGGGTCATGTCAATCAGATCATTCAACTAATGATGTGATCCCGTTAATCAAATAACAACTCTTTGTCCATGGTTAGGAAACATAACCATCTTTGATTAATGAGCTAGTCAAGTAGAGGCATACTAGTGACACTCTGTTTGTCTATGTATTCACACATGCATTATGTTTCCGGTTAATACAATTCTAGCATGAATAATAAACATGTATCATGATATAAGGAAATAAATAATAACTTTATTATTGCCTCTAGGGCATATTTCCTTCAGTATGTGGTCCGATGAATATTGAGGCTCGTGGCGGATATCGTTATTTTCTCACCTTCATAGATGACTTAAGCAGATATGGGTATATCTACTTAATGAAACATAAGTCTGAAACATTTGAAAAGTTCAAAGAATTTCAGAGTGAAGTTGAAAATCATTGTAACAAGAAAATAAAGTTTCTACGATCTGATCGTGGAGGAGAATATTTGAGTTACGAGTTTGGTGTACATTTGAAGCAATGCGGAATAGTTTCGCAACTCACGCCACCTGAAACACCACAGCGTAATGGTGTGTCCGAACGTTGTAATCATACTTTATTGGATATGGTGCGATCTATGATGTCTCTTACTGATTTACCGCTATCATTTTGGGGTTATGCTTTAGAGACGGCCGCATTCACGTTGAATAGGGCACCATCGAAATCCGTTGAGACGACGCCTTATGAACTATGGTTTGGCAAGAAACCAAAGTTGTCGTTTCTGAAAGTTTGGGGCTGCGATGCTTATGTGAAAAAGCTTCAACCTGATAAGCTCGAACCCAAATCGGAGAAATGTGTCTTCATAGGATATCCAAAGGAAACTATTGGATACAACTTCTATCACAGATCCGAAGGCAAGACTTTTGTTGCTAAATTCGGAAAATTTCTGGAGAAGGAGTTTCTCTCGAAAGATGTGAGTGGGAGGAAAGTAGAACTTGATGAGGTAACTGTACCTGCTCCCTTATTAGAAGGTAGTACATCACAGAAAACTGTTTCTGCGACACCTACACCAATTAGTGAGGAAGCTAATGATAATGATCATGAAACTTCAGGACAAGATACTACTGAACCTCGTAGATCAACTAGAGTGAGATTCGCGCCAGAGTGGTACGGTAATCCTGTTCTGGAAATCATGCTGCTAGATCATGATGAACCTACGAACTATGAAGAAGCGATGGTGAGCCCAGATTCCGCAAAATGGCTTGAAGCCATGAAATCTGAGATGGGATCCATGTATGAGAACAAAGTATGGACTTTGGTTGACTTGCCAGATGATCGGCAAGCAATTGAGAATAAATGGATCTTCAAGAAGAAGACTGACGTTGACGGTAATATTACTGTCTACAAAGCTCGACTTGTCGCAAAAGGTTTTCGACAAGTTCAAGGGGTTGACTACGATGAGACCTTTTCACCCGTAGCGATGCTTAAGTCTGTCCGAATCATGTCAGCAATTGCCGCATTTTATGATTATGAAATTTGGCAGATGGATGTCAAAACTGCATTCCTGAATGGATTTCTGGAAGAAGAGTTGTATATGATGCAACCAGAAGGTTTTGTCGATCCAAAGGGAGCTAACAAAGTGTGCAAGCTCCAGCGATCCATTTATGGACTGGTGCAAACCTCTCGGAGTTGGAATAAACTCTTTGATAGTGTAATCAAAGCATTTGGTTTTATACAGACTTTCGGAGAAGCCTGTATTTACAAGAAAGTGAGTGGGAGCTCTGTAGCATTTCTGATATTATATGTGGATGACATATTACTGATTGGAAATGATATAGAATTTCTGGATAGCATAAAGGGATACTTGAATAAGAGTTTTTCTATGAAAGACCTCGGTGAAGCTGCTTACATATTAGGCATAAAGATCTATAGAGATAGATCAAGACGCTTAATTGGACTTTCACAAAGCACATACCTTGACAAGATTTTGAAGAAGTTCAAAATGGATCAAGCAAAGAAAGGGTTCTTGCCTGTGTTACAAGGTGTGAAGTTGAGTCAGACTCAATGCCCGACCACTGCAGAAGATAGAGAGAAAATGAAAGATGTTCCCTATGCTTCAGCCATAGGCTCTATCATGTATGCAATGCTGTGTACCAGACCTGATGTGTGCCTTGCTATAAGTTTAGCAGGGAGGTACCAAAGTAATCCAGGAGTGGATCACTGGACAGCGGTCAAGAACATCCTGAAGTACCTGAAAAGGACTAAGGATATGTTTCTCGTATATGGAGGTGACAAAGAGCTCATTGTAAACGGTTATGCAAGCTTTGACACTGATCCGGACGATTCTAAATCGCAAACCGGATACGTGTTTACATTAAACGGTGGAGCTGTCAGTTGGTGCAGTTCTAAACAAAGCGTCGTGGCGGGATCTACATGTGAAGCGGAGTACATAGCTGCTTCGGAAGCAGCAAACGAAGGAGTCTGGATGAAGGAGTTCATATCCGATCTAGGTGTCATACCTAGTGCATCGGGTCCAATGAAAATCTTTTGTGACAATACTGGTGCAATTGCCTTGGCAAAGGAATCCAGATTTCACAAAAGAACCAAGCACATCAAGAGACGCTTCAATTCCATCCGGGATCTAGTCCAGGTGGAAGACATAGAGATTTGCAAGATACATACGGATCAGAATGTAGCAGACCCGTTGACTAAGCCTCTTCCACGAGCAAAACATGATCAGCACCAAGGCTCCATGGGTGTTAGAATCATTACTGTGTAATCTAGATTATTGACTCTAGTGCAAGTGGGAGACTGAAGGAAATGTGCCCTAGGGGCAATAATAAAGTTATTATTTATTTCCTCATATATCATGATAAATGTTTATTATTCATGCTAGAATTGTATTAACCGGAAACATAATACATGTGTGAATATATAAACAAACAGAGTGTCACTAGTATGCCTCTACTTGACTAGCTCGTTAATCAAAGATGGTTATGTTTCCTAACCATGAACAAAGAGTTGTTATTTGATTAACGAGGTCACATCATTAGTTGAATGATCTGATTGACATGACCCATTCCATTAGCTTAGCACCCGATCGTTTAGTATGTTGCTATTGCTTTCTTCATGACTTATACATGTTCCTATGACTATGAGATTATGCAACTCCCGTTTACCGGAGGAACACTTTGTGTGCTACCAAACGTCACAACGTAACTTGGTGATCATAAAGGTGCTCTACAGGTGTCTCCAAAGGTACTTGTTGGGTTGGCGTATTTCGAGATTAGGATTTGTCACTCCGAATGTCGGAGAGGTATCTCTGGGCCCTCTCGGTAATGCACATCACATAAGTCTTGCAAGCATTACAACTAATGTGTTAGTTGTAAGATGATGTATTACGGAACGAGTAAAGAGACTTGCCGATAACGAGATTGAACTAGGTATTGGATACCGACGATCGAATCTCGGGCAAGTAACATACCGATGACAAAGGGAACAACGTATGTTGTTATGCGGTCTGACCGATAAAGATCTTCGTAGAATATGTAGGAGCCAATATGGGCATCCAGGTCCCGCTATTGGTTATTGACCGAAGACGTATCTCGGTCATGTCTACATTGTTCTCGAACCGTAGGGTCCGCACGCTTAACGTTACGATGACAGTTATTATGAGTTTATGTATTTTGATGTACCGAAGGTTGTTCGGAGTCCCGGATGTGATCATGGACATGACGAGGAGTCTCAAAATGGTCGAGACATAAAGATTGATATATTGGAAGCCTATATCAATCTTTATGTCTCGACCATTTCGAGACTCCTCGTCATGTCCGTGATCTCATCCGGGACTCCGAACAACCTTCGGTACATCAAAACGTATAAACTCATAATATAACTGTCATCGAGACCTTAAGCGTGCGGACCCTACAGGTTCGAGAACAATGTAGACATGACCGAGACACGTCTCCGGTCAATAACCAATAGCGGGACCTGGATGCCCATATTGGCTCCTACATATTCTACGAAGATCTTTATCGGTCAGACCGCATAACAACATACGTTGTTCCCTTTGTCATCGGTATGTTACTTGCCCGAGATTCGATCGTCGGTATCCAATACCTAGTTCAATCTCGTTACCGGCAAGTCTCTTTACTCGTTCCGTAATACATCATCCCGCAACTAACTCATTAGTTGCAATGCTTGCAAGGCTTAAGTGATGTGCATTACCGAGAGGGCCCAGAGATACCTCTCCGACGATCGGAGTGACAAATCCTAATCTCGAAATACGTCAACCCAACATGTACCTTTGAAGACACCTGTAGAGCACCTTTATAATCACCCAGTTACGTTGTGACGTTTGGTAGCACACAAAGTGTTCCTCCGGCACACGGGAGTTACATAATCTCATAGTCATAGGAACATGTATAAGTCGTGAAGAAAGCAATAGCAACATACTAAACGATCGGGTGCTAAGCTAATGGAATTGGTCATGTCAATCAGATCATTCAACTAATGATGTGATCCCGTTAATCAAATGACAACTCTTTGTCCATGGTTAGGAAACATAACCATCTTTGATTAACGAGCTAGTCAAGTAGAGGCATACTAGTGACACTCTGTTTGTCTATGTATTCACACATGTATTATGTTTTCGGTTAATACAATTCTAGCATGAATAATAAACTTTTATCATGATATAAGAAAATAAATAATAACTTTATTATTGCCTCTAGGGCATATTTCCTTCAGTTATAATGACATAAATACCTACGAACCAGCATGCCAGCTCTCCTTCTATCTCACTACAATAAAGTGTGGGGCCCACTTGATCCCAACGACGTTCTTATTTTCCTATAAAATTATTCGCTTGGTTACTCCTGACAAGTGGGGCCATACTTATCATTGTGAGATAGAGAGAACTGACATGCGGGTCTAGGCTTATTTTTGTCATATAACATGGTCAATGAGTTTGATGTGAAAATAACGATGTTTAATGGCATTTTTGAGGAAACATCTAACGGAACGATGACATTTTTGAGCAAACATCTCACGGATCGATGGCATTTTTGAGTAGTCGTAACTTCTAATGGCAAAACTGAGTAGTGGGACACAACTAGTGGCAAAAATGATAAAAACCCTTATTTTAAAACTCACACTCAGTAAACAAATAGGCATAAACAAATAGGCATAAACTTCTGAATTTGTTTAGCATCCATTCTACAAGTACATGATGATACGGAAGATGACCTGGATGGCCACTGTCCTCTCAGTGTGTCAGCAACTCAGCATTGGTACGACTCCAAATGGAAGGAGGGACACACAATATCCGGAATTAAAAAGATGGGGTTAGCTTATTCAATTTTGAAGTTTGTAGACCAAAAATGGTCAATCTGACAAGGGGTGAAAAAACACTTAGCTCATACTGTATATCAATGTGACAAATTGTTATATTATTGTTCATATAGTAAGAATTGAACATGATACACGGGCCAAACCACATGGTCTTCAATACAAATTTGAGATAGGTAGTACTACGGTATCTCAGATATCAATGTGTCAATGTGACAAATTGTTATATTATTGTTCCTTCAGTAATAAGAACTGAAGATACACGAGCCAAACCACGAGGTCTAGAATACAAATTTGAGATATGGCATTACCACAGTATCTCAGATATCAATGTGATAAATTGTTATATTATTGTCCGTCCAGTAAGAACTGAAGATAATACACGAGCCAAACCACAAGGTCTCGAATACAAATTTGAGATACATAGTACCACAGTGATGGGAAAATATGGCTAATACAAAGCAAGAATGTAGAAATACAAACTCGCTTGGTTGTTCATCAGATCCCAAATGTTCCGAGGGGATCTTCTTTGCATCCCATCATAGGAGGAAGGGCAAAGGAAAAATAGTAATAGTACACACTCTACTGCCTTAGGCTGTGCATAATGTATTCTGCGTACAGATCCCTGAAAAGAAACAAATCAATTTAGGTCAGCATAGATCGACGCCTTCCGTCGTCAATGCCTCTTGAGCTTGATTACTGATCATCGTCCAAAATGGCGAGAGCTTACATGGAGTGCTGGATGGCAGCACGAGCATCATCGGCCTGGAGGAAGTCGTTGACAGCCACCTCCTTGTTCTCATTCTTCTTGTCTGAAAGATTTGATCAGCCAAGAATCACACACTTGAAGTCTGAAGATGCATGAAAAGGTTGCGGAAATGCGAGATATATAATGCAGGGAATGGTATACGTACAATCTTCGAAGAAGCGGCGGATCTCCTGGAGGCGATGGGGAGAGAGCTCGCTGAGATGGTTGAGGTTGTGGTACTCGGGGTCGTCGGCGCAGACGGCTATGATCTTGTCATCCTTCTCTCCCTGTTTAAGAAAAACAAAAAACAGAGAGTATGATATGAATATAAGCTTGATGCCAAAATGGTGGCTGGAAAGTTGACTTGTGCGCTTGGACAGGGATGAGGGGATTGGTTCAGCGTGCCTGATCGATCATGGGCATGAGGCCGATGGCCCTGGCCCGGAGGAAGGTGCCGGGGAGGACTGGTTCCTGGTTTGAAAAGAAAAGAAAAGAAATGATTAATTAACACGCGGTTGTCAGAAAAGAACGGTGGGTAATGCAGACGGTGATGCCTTGACAGGATTGTTAATTTGCACTTGTCATGACAGGACGATGATTGGAGTGTTGGTCGATTCACTCACCTGCATGAGGACGAGGACATCGATGGGGTCGTTGTCCTCGCAGAGGGTGCGTGGGACGAAGCCGTAGTTGTGAGGGTACACCACGGAGGAGTAGAGGATCCGGTCGACCTGGCAGGCAGATGATGATCTCACATCTCAGAACACATCCACGATCCATGCCGATGCAAATTAACAGGGAAAAGGGTTTGAGAGAGGCGAGGGAAGGGAATGCGCGCGGGCGCAGACTGCAGACCTTGATCATCCCGGTCTTCTTGTCGAGCTCGTACTTGACCTTGCTCCCCTTGGTGATCTCCACCACCACGTTGAACACCGCCGGAGCGCCAGGGCCTGCACCGGCCAATTCACGCAAAGATTAACTAATCAGCATACGTTCCGCGTGAGCGACCAACCAGCAGCTCCGGATCTGAGACGAAATGGGGAAGGGGCTCACCGATCTCGAGGTCGTGCCACGGGTGGGCGGCGACGGACCTCCGGGAGAGGGAGGAGAGGATCCGCTCGTTGAGCCGCGGCGTCTGCCTCTTGGGCTCCGCCGCCGCCTTCTCGCCGGCGGCCTTGTCCTGGCTCATCTTCGATCGAAGGAGGTCGCTGCTTAATTTGCTGTGTGCGCTGGATCGTTGCGCGGCTCTGAGGACGGGATGGCCGAAACGTCCGCGGCCCGGCGTGCATATATAGGAGAGGAGTTGGCGGGGCGGGGGGACGAGCGGTGAACGCGTCGTCGTCGGATGCATGCGGTGCCGTGCCGGTGCGAAGCTTCGGCCCCGCACCGTCAACAAAAAACATAAACGGTTTAAACAAACTGGGCAACTGGCCGGGCAGAATCCCTGCACATGCGGAACGTGCATGGATCAAGGCATCCGGTCACTCACAGCGCACTAGGCGCCATCGTTCATGCGTACATATACGTAAATAATAGTAAATACATAAAAAGCTGCCACCGGCACGATGCTGCGGTCAAATTTAAATTGGTTTTTCTCGTGATGGGGGGCACACGGCGCCATGTTCATCGACGTGCCGTGATCATCGTGTCAGCTTTGGGGGGGTCTCGCCCGGCTGGAAGGAGTGACCCACCCACCACCACCGGTTTTTGTTTCGCGAATTTGACTTATTACATTTCATATCGTAGCACAAAAATCAGTTCGCCGTGAACCGCAACTGTGAACGCGCAGTGAATGTTGATGCTGCTAGATGCCATTCAGAGGTAGGCGCTGGGAGAGGAATGATTAACTCAAGCTTCCCTCGACTATGGTCTAATGGATGAACAGGTGCCTGAATCAGATCCATCTACATAACAGATGTGAGTACAGTGTTTTCTCTTTGTATCAGGATACATGGATGATTGATTAACTCAAGTTATGCAGTGTCTCACGAGCCGGTAATGCTCCAGATAACATGTATAAGCTGATGCATGTCATCCGGATAGCGCTGCTGCCAATGCCCATTGAATGGTAGTTGTTCCGCCCTGACTTCAGACGGTCCCCAAGGGCGGCGAGACCAGTATCACGCCATCAGACGGTCCGCAAGGGCGGCGAAACCAGTATCACGCCATCTCCTCGGACAAAAAGGTAGGGGATGGTGCGCTTGCTGGTCTGGAATCATTGGAATAGAGAATATAAGTTAGTAGTAAATCTATTGCATATCAGCAGCCAAAAGTATCTGACACCATTTTGTGCTGTTGTATCGAATTACCCCAAACTATGGAAACGGTGACCACACAGAATTTTAAAAGTTAACGAAATGAAGAAAACAAGTAACCAGGTTCAATAGTAAAAGAAGATGAATTATCATATACACTGTAAAGTGATTAAGTGACCATAGTGACATGAGCCACATAGTACATCTAGTAATACGTGGAAGAAAGTTTCATTAAATAAGTTAAAAACCCTGACTACAATAACTGTAAACAAAAGAAATTGGTGCTATGCTTATTATGCAATATAACACAAGTGTTACCAGCAGAATACAAGCAGGTAAGACTGCTCATTTATAAACACAAAGCATTTTACACGTTACTATGCAACTGACACTGGGTTATCGTTAAGCAGCATCATGGTAAAACAATGCGCCTCCCAAATTACATGTGAGTGCAGAACTGACGATTGTGTGAGACATGACTTAATGTTAAGCAGTATCAGGGTAATCGTGCCAAACCCTCACTCCAGAGGCTCTACACATCATTAACACAAACTAAATAAACATATTGGAATAACTAATGATTTTGATTTGGAACAAACAGTAGTCGACGGTCTGAATTTGAACAAACTCACATCAGCATACAGTTCAAAATTTCGAGGAACGAGAAAGTACTTACACGAACAATCTCCTCGTAAGTCTCATCATCAATTTCAATGGAAGTCACTATCTCTTCTACATCTCCAAGTATCATATTGAGATGTTGATCATAAGCCTGGATCAAAGGAAGAATAAAGGAAACTTAGAAACAGAGAATCTCAAATAGTGGCCATGCTGATGCCCCAGGGTCAAATTTCCCAGCTGTCAGTACAACTGAATAACAATGCATTAATACAGTGTATGGCCCATGGGGCGCATCATATAACCCACATATGTTTTTTCCAGGTATACAATTGTAATGAATCGGTGAAATGATAATAATGCCCAGCGGGTAATAAGTTATAACCTCTTAACTTAAGCAACCCGAAGTCTTACATTGGAATGCCGAGATGATTTTGCCATTACGTTCCTACATATTTCTATGAACTCAAAATTAAAATACTACATTGCAAGACATCTGGTTCCACTAATCGATAAAACTCTGAAACCAGCATGTTATGCTTTATTCTAAAGTAAGCGGCCATTCTTTTTTCCTTTTTTTTTCTTTTTTTAAAGGAGGATTACCCCCGGCCTCTGCATCAAAATGATGCATGCAGCCATCTTTATTAAGTTATTCAACAGAATCTGACAAGATAAATACAAAGATCAACCAATCCCTAGAAAATGATGCCCAAAGTCTTGCATTGAAATGCCGAGATGATTCTGCCACCACAATCCAACATATTTCTATGAACTCAAAATTAAAATACTACACACATTGCAATTCATCTGGTTCCACTAATCGAGAAAACTTTCGAATCAGCATGTTAAGCTTTATCTAATGTAAACGGTTATTGTTGATGTCCATAACGAAAGCTTCTACTCGCATTTATATCCAATGGAAGGGAAAAAGGGTACATCATATGAGTCTCTACACAGATAAATTTGGGTTCTGATGTCTTCCAGTTCAACCGGAAAGTCTGTTTACACACCACAAGACCACGGCAACTCATTTCTCTATGCATTAATATCAGCTAGTATTAAAATACATAAGGCAGCACAACCACATAGTGGACACATAAACAAGATCCCTCACGCAGCCAAGCTCAGGCAGCGAAAGCTACCAGATCGACAGCAGAAATTACAAAGAGGGGCGAGGAAACATACATGGAGCTTGCCGCGGAGCTCGCGGTCGGAGCGGAGCTTGACGTAGATGCGCTCGTCGAGGCTGAGCCGTATGAGATCCAGCGGCTCCTTCACCGCCACATCCTCCTCCGACGCCATCGCCGCCGGCTGGTACCCCCTTCCGCTGCTCTCCCCAAACCCTAGCTTCTGAATCGAGCTCTTTCACTTCCGCGGCGTTCTTTTTTTTCCTTGTCGGGTCGGAGAAGTACAGTACACAACCTGTTTGGGCTTTGCACTTCTGGGCCCATCTCTATTCCTAATAGAGCAGTTGGTAGTGTCTGCCGGTCAATTTTCGTCGCACCACTTTCGTCCGGTTTTTTTCGTCGGTTTACCTTCGCCCACCTCCCACCACCCCGTGCAAAACCAAAAAAAAAAAACATACGCCACCATCCGTGTCCCGATCCACCCGATGCGGCCGCCCTATCTCCCTCGTCTAGCGATGCAATGCCGCCCCAATCTCCCCGCTCCGCCGCCGCGGCCCCCCACCTTCCACTATCACCCGCTCAGCCACCTCCACCCCCCTCTACATCGCCGGGGGAACGGGCACACCTGGCGCGCCGCCTCGAGGCGGCGCTCGAGCAGGTGAGGAGGGAGTCGGTGCGGCAGGGCGCGGCGCTGGACGAGCTGAGGCGGCGGCTCGAGCGGCGGCGGGCGCGCGCGTACGACACACCCTCCTCTCGATCCAGATGCGACCTCTCTCCCACTCCGCCGCCGCCCCTACTGCTCCGCCGCCGCCCCCTCGATCTGTTTCCTACATCGATTGTCAAGAATGCCCCAGCCGCCATAGCCTCCGCCGCGCGATGTCCGGCTGAGACGCGCCAAGGAGATCTCGCGACTCCGCCATGTTGGTGAGTACCCCACTTGACGGCTTGCTCCCGCCCCCCGCGCAGATCCTCTCCGCCGCCAACGAGCGCTATTCACCGGCCAGATTCCATCGGAGAGGAGGAGGTTCACCGGCCAGATCCTGATCCTCCTTCTACCACCGCTGCGTCGCTGCCCCAATGCTCCACACGATGCGCCGCCACCCGTATCCCAGAAATTTTTTGATCCAATCTTCGTCTCGCTGTCTCGTCTCACAGCATGCCGCCTCCCCTTTTCAAGATGGGGAGCTCGAGCGACCTCAAGCAACTACCACCGCCGCCGTCACGTATGGCCCTGCGAGCTCGTACAGCGTGTGCCCCGCCCTCCCTCCTCCGCCCCTGTCAGCCACGAAGGCTATGCCCGTCTATGGATTCTCAGTCTCAGGTGAGCTTCCCTCATTCCATTTGATACCATGTATTCTTCCTGGTTTGGACAGCATACAGTTTGATTTGTGCCCCTGCGATTTTTATGCATGAACTTTAGAACAGAAAAATGAATCTTGAGGAATGGGTTTACCTTCATGGAGATAATTCAAGGGTGCAATTTTCTGATCCACTCTTTTCTTGAATGGCAGGGAATGCTCACCTTAGGCCCTGTACGGTGGGTAGCTTGACGTTGTTGAGGTACGACGGCTGAATCTGAGTACTACTACTTTGCTTGTGCGCTTGCGTGGTGAATTGAATGTATAATTTTTTTTCTCCTGACTACTGTTTTCATTTCCGAATAATGGTTTTAAATGAACCAAATTGCCTCTGTAAGGTAGTTGATATTTATGTAGCTTCAAGCTTTCATTTCTTGTGCCTGAGGATAGTAGTTGTTTGTGTAGCTTCAAGGTTTATTTTCTTTTGCTTGATGATAGCAGGGTTGAGTAGATTATTGCCACACCCTGATATGGTCGGCCGTCCTTGTATTTTCAGGCTCTTGAATATTGTTGATCGAGTCAATGGATGTTTCCTGGTTGCTCTTATGGTGAGGATCAGGTACTTCTCTTCGACGATGATGTCGCCAACACAGCAGATGTAGCTTGCGGATCCCACGGCATGACTCAGATGCTGACGATGAACCGGACTACCCGTTGTAATCTGAACACCTAAAGAAGGTTCCTATACTCCTCCATGTTGGTTAACATTTGCTTCAGGTTCACTGTCGTTGAGTTATTTGTGTTATTTTTCAAACAAGCTATTACCAACTTATGTTGCATGTGTGCTACTAAATTTATCTTTGTTAATTAGGATGATGTTCACGTCAGGGCAGGACTTGAGGGAGGGCGTGGTTGTTGGAGGACGCCGCCGCCACCATTGCGGAACTCTAGGGTCAGGGGGTGGTCTGCGGTCAGCGAGGACCGGCAAGGCCGTGTCAATCGTTCCCTACATCACGGATCATCACAGATATTTACATTCTGTTTGTTTTCTGAATTTTTCTGTTCATTTCTGTATTTCCTGATCGTTTGTATGCTTCACCTGTCCTGAACATCATTTCTTGCAGCGAGGAGCGGCGCAAGGCCGTGCCCTATATCACCGAACATCACAGGTATTTACGTTCTGTTCATTTTTCTATATTTTTCTGATTGTTTGTATGCTTCACCTGTCCTGAACATCGTTTCTTGCAGCGAGGAGCGGCGCAAGGCCGTGCCCTACATCACCGAACATCACAGGTATTTACGTTCTGTTCATTTTTCTATATTTTTCTGATTGTTTGTATGCTTCACCTATCCTGAATCGTAGGTACATAGGTATACAGATACAATGTGAGGGCGCTGGACGCACACTCATTGAGAGGGACCTCTGCCAGGTACGCAATGTTGTGTAATGAAAGACCGTCTTGCTCGATTGATCCATTGAGTTCGTATGTTTATTAAAAAAAATTGTACATTGCGCGTGATCGGGTGTTAATTTTATCTACACCTGTAAAATGTGTGTTGTATTACTCGTCATTACCACTATTTATGAACTCTCTATTTGAACTATCAGGAATCATTGAACTATTTGGTATGGATTAAGAATTTAAGATGATTGTGTTCGTTTTGATGTTTCTGTGCTAAAGTGCCTGCAGGCAATAGGAAATGTTATGTTTTCTCGATTCTTACCATGGTTAAACTCGCGGTGTATTTTTAGATATTGTTATGTAGTCTGCTTTGCACCGCATTTATGGAGCTGGATTATTTACCTGCTTTCGTTAGCTTATGCAAGTTCGTTTGGTGAAGAAGATAGTTTTGTAGTTCGTTTTGTCGATGTGATTCTGTAAACTATGTATTGCACCTCGTATTGGGAACTTTCTCTTAGATTGATCGTTGGTTCTAAACAGGTGGTCCTCGTGCATGAATTGTTTATCGTAGTTGAGGTTGCACATAGAATGCGGAAATATATCACGGGTACAGTATTCAGGTTTTCTGAATTTTACTGCAGTTGATGGTGCTTTTCCAGTATATTACAATGTTTATGGTTTAATCATAAAGTGTTGAGATACTAGACAGGTGAGAGATACACAATCAGGTTGTGGACTAATCTTAGTCTAAACCTAGGTTTAAATATTGTTCAGAATATAGTGGAATAGTATGCTAGATTGTCAGGTCCGAGGAATCATGATTCTGAATTTACCAAAAGAATTCGATGGCTTAGCTGAAATGGTTCGATCAAACAGAAAGTATACCTTAATGGAGGATCTTGTGTTTTTTAAGGAACACTTGTGACCTTCCCTAGCTATATCAGCTAGGGATTGGTTACGAGCATATCTGAAATCATAATAGAAAACTGACAAGATGTGTTGAGGATCTTTTTCCTACTACGCATGAGTAGTCTTTGCTACTAGCACTTTTAGCAGTGGAATGGATTTGGTTGTGAACAGTCTGATCCACCCAAATCTCACTTTGCCTGACCATGCACCTGTGAAGCTTTTGTTCGAGATGGACGAGCGAAGACGCGTCCGAACGACCGCCAAATTGTGGCAGAGGACATGAGTGGCCAGGACCATTGCGAGCCGGGTAGACGCAGGCATGGTGAAGTGTGTTGGCAGAGCAGATATGGGAAGTTGGGCAGGGAACCAGCGGAGTGGCAGGCGTTGCAACGGAGTTCGGAGGACGTATCATGGTGGGAGGTGGGGCAACACGGGTCTTCGGTCTGAAGAGTTATTTTCTCAACTATTTTTGGATATAGTTTTCTCAACGGCTCTGTCTGCAAGGGGCATGTTGGAGAGGCTAGGAGCAAGGATTTTGTAGTAGAGATATGGTATGGGATGGAAACATATTTGGGAGATATGTTGCTGGGAACAAAGAAAATATTTACTTGTCAGTTTCCTGTTATCTCTTTCTCTCCCTGTCTCATTGCACTTACATGTGATTTTAGCTTATGTTCGTGCACAAATTTTATCCAGAAACCAAAGATTAAAATGGCGGGAGAAATCTAAGCTATCGTGGATCTGAAACCGCCCCGCGATTTGCATGGCTCGGTAAATAGCGGGAGATCAGGCGATTGCGCCATTATTTCCTTAATCGTCGTTGCAAAAATCCCGGCCGCGATTCTCTCTTGCCCGTGATTTTAATCTTTGCCAGAAACCAAAAAGAAGAAAATGTTTAAACCTGTTGCTGGCATCTTAGAAGCCGTTGCAAGCTTTGACCATATGGACTAGCTTTTGTCGATTAAAAACATACAGGTAGTTCTTGTAAGATACTTTCATCTATTCTCTAATTTACTTGCAGTATGAATTTTTCATCACATTGGCTTTTGGAGAAAATGCTTGCTTGAGAATTTAAGAGTTGAATGCTCGAATGACAGATTATGAGATACTGAGAAAGGAAATATTGCCTTTAGTGTGTTCATTTAATGAAGTGATTGGCCTCATTCGCAAATAATAAATAAAAATGAAGTTATTGGCCTCTTTTCTATTTGTTGCCCCATTTTTATATTGACATTGGGCATTTAGATACAACTAAAGGTGTTTTTGTTTTTTAAGATTTGTATTGTTCTTATGCAGAAATCAGTCGACGCCATTGCCCAGGTCATGCTCCCAGCCTGCACCAAAAATTCATCCGCCGACGAGTGGGATTGATATGCAGTAGGACGTCCATCTCAAGCATTCTCGGGATAAATAGCCTATGAAGTCAAGACCCTAGATATGGCCAAACTTCTCTCCAGGCCGCATGGTGGAGAGAGGTAGAGCTATGAAGAAGGTTTTGTGATTTATTTTTTGTTCTTTTTGTGGATTTGGGTGTGCTTGTAGTGGTGTAATCAAAATTAAAGAAGGTCCACTTTATGTGCATGATGTGAACATACAAGGTGAACTCACGACTACTAAACATAATATCTGGCAAGAAATGCAATTTACTCTTTAGATTGAAAGATGATTTGCTTATATCGCATCTTGTCTTTCCTTTGCCACTCCTTGGGTTTGATATGGATCCAATAAACCATGCACAGTTCTCTAATCATACATTTATATAATTGGGCTGTTTGATACAATATGCAATATGTGTGGCATGGCTAAATATTTCCCACTATGCTTTATCTCAGGATACTCAACTTTGGAGGACAGTGTCTCAATGGCGATCAACTGCGGATTCTTATTGAAGGACTGGCGACCATACAAATTTGTTAACAGGTGAATGACCATTACGACTTATTCCCATCCTTCATGTTAAAGAAAAAGAATACAAGTTGATTGGTCTTCACTCATACTTCATTGTGATGGCAAATAATTAGCATCATCTCCTTTTAATGACAGTGAAATTCTTTATACCAAATAAGCATGATATTTATTTATTTTCTCAATAGTTTTTTATGTACCATGCTATTTATGCTATTCAGACTACGTTGGCTCTGTTTCCATTCATAACCTTTTCTCACCTTCCATTATCCCTATGGTTATTCTTTTGTACAAAATCTTATTGTGTCTTCATAGATGAATTCTTAACAGAATTTGCTAATATATGTTCAAACTATCTGCGGTTTGTGACCCGGTTTTAAGAAATGAAGGAAAAATGTATGTTCCTCACGATTTACTACATGTTTCAAAAGAGAAGGTGATTTAGACCTTTTCAACTTGCTAAGTTTATCTTTTTGTGATATCAAATGTTGGGAATGGCTTATTCTATGGTTTTTAGCATGTTTATAGAAAAACACAAATTTTTACTAGACTTCAGCATTCATTATTGACGACTTCTACAAGTCATGCATTTTATTGGTATTAGTTTTTAGGGAATATGGTACCGCATGATGGAGGATGGTAGAAAATCAGATCTAAGTTTGCACCAAATGTGACTTTGCCTTTGTCATATGGAAATGTCTCACGCTGACGCTATATCTAACACTAACATTCGGCGACGTTTCGCGCCGTCACCCTCTTGGGAGCGTTGTCATTGAGCTCGGGGGTCGTTGTTCGTGCCTCGGCGAGGTGTTAGGCTTGTTCTAGGCTCATGCTGTATCTTTTGATCTACTTTGTAAGGGGACCTCTCCACTATATTGTATCGTTCACCCGTGTACTTTGTTTCGTTGCTTAAAGCAAGGCGAAAGCCTGTTCCGAGAGAGGGATAAGTGCCAATCGGCCAGGTTTCTGATCCTGGCGCATGTGCTAAGTACCGAGTGTTGGTGCTTCCCTAAGGGGACGATCAAGGAGCATAACAAAGATGTAGTGACAAAAATATAGCGGCATAGTTTATTAGATCCGATGGTCTGATGGAGAAGGATGAATAGAGGAGAAAAAACCACATGTATATTAGCGAGGTGAGTGTAGGAAGAAACGTCTTGAAAATAGGAAATGAGGAAGGCAAAAGTTCCCTCTAGATAGAAAAAGAAGACTAATATTGGGGTTCTCTATATAACAATAGTAAAACAATGTGTGGTTACATAATATTTATATTATCCAGTGGCAACATATGTACATTTAATTGCTTTGGTAAGGAGGGTATGCACACCTTTTCCTAAATATTAGTATATTTGTTTATCCGTATTATTGCCCGTAGTAACGCACGGGCATTTTGCTAGCTTTCCTAAATTTTTACCTTTTCTTGGTAACAACAAATATTTTCTATGTTTTCCACCTATTGAAGAAAATCACCCCTCCATCGATATTAGCATTTTTTTGAACTGAGATCTCCGGGTTATGATTTTTTTGTGATTCTTTCCAATTGTGACCTCTCCTTCCACTCCGGCTCCTTCTCGCATAAACACCTCCACCACAGCCGGGTGACACCGCCCCAGGCCTCCTGCCTCTCCACACCTTCTCCGCCACCTCTTTCTCGTACTCCATTAACAATCCCTCCGCCACATTTGTCCACGGCGGTGTCGAGGGCATGGCGCAGCAGCGTACCAGCGGTAGAGCAGCGTATAGCAGTAGGAAGCAACACGCAGCAGGCGAGGCGAGCGGCCGACGGTGGAGGGCGGAGATGCGGCCGGCGTGGTTAAGGGGGCGACCAGCAGAAGATGGCCACGACTGGAGGCGGCGCGAGGCAGGGGCGCGACAGCGGGGCGAGCGAAGGGATAAGCGGCAGCAGACGGGGCGAGCGCAGCCAGCGAGAGTGTGGCACGCGGCCAGGGTGTGTGTCGCGCGGGGCACAGTGGTGCGGTGGCTGCGGCGAGCGCGACGGCAGCGGCGGGCGCGACCGACGCGGTGTAGCATGGGCGTGGGCATGGAGAGGGAGTGGCCCCGCGGGTGCGGAAGAAGAGCGACAGGCTCGGGCATGGGCGTGCATAGGAGCGGGCATGTGCCACGGGGTCAATCCGAGGAGCTCGGTGGCTACCCCTGCAATGGCCATGGCGGACGGCGGTTCTCGGCCACGGAGAAATACTTAACAAGAGCAAACGAGAGGGGAAACATGGGAAAGGCAAGAGGAGATCATGGCGGTGTCAATGGCGCCCTAGGGGAAGACATGGGAGCTCGGGGCGGCGCGGATTGGATGGCAATGTCGCGGTGGCCCAAGGTTGAGGAAGACGGCAACGACGTCAATGCGGGGGTGCTGGACTTGATCTCGTTGGCGCAGATGAAGTAGCGAAAGGCGTTTGGAGCTCCTCGACAAGCTCCTAGCCCGCAGGGAGGGCAGTGGCCATGTGGACGGGGTCGGTCATGGTGGCCGTGGCGTCTGACTTCGTTCAGATCGACGGGATCGAGCGAGCGAGGAGGAGAAGTGGATTTGGGAGGGGCGTCGAGGAGGAGTGAGGCCATGGGGGCAGGGAAGGAAGGGTGTCACCCTTATCCATTCCCCTTCGATCCAGCGAGGTGGTCGGGCGGGAGCCCGGCTCTATAGCGACGTGGCTAGGGGAACAGGAGAAGACGGCCGCGCGGGGACTGGACCACTGAGCCGGTTCGATGGCAAGGCCCGGGGGGCAGGGCGAATCCCCTTTTACATCGTCCTTTTGGTTTTTCAATGTATTCTAATCTGTTTCTCCTTTTTAACACTGTTTTCTATTTATTCTTATCAACTAAATGATCTCTACTCCTAATGTCTCAGTTGGTAGTCTCCGTTCCGGGTTTATTTTCGTCCCACCTTTCGAGCGAGGGAGAGGGGGAGAGAGAGTGAGGAAGAGGGAGGGAAAGAGTGTGTGTGTGAGAATTTGATGGTAAAAAAGGTCGTCAATGTCACTTAATATGTATGAGAATATTAAATGAAATTTTAACATAATTGATATTGAATTTTTAAAGTTAATGTGGCCCCGTTGCAACGCACGGGCGTTCTTCTAGTATTGGTAATGTATGGGCTACTACTCCTCAGTTAATATGTTGGCCCATATTACTTCCTTGTGCAAACTGAAAAATCGATGCTCCCCGCCGAGCTTGAAGGGATAAACTACACTGCACTGGTGCTGTAGTCTGTAGCTGTCTAAATTTAGCTTGTCTCAAAAAAAAAACTGTCCAAATTTAGCTCTCCTACATCTCAGAAAATGAGTTTAGTTAGCTATTCTATGCAAGGGGGCGGTCAAAACTCAGAACGGTGTGCGTAAGCCAGAAACATTCAGCTCGACCATGGAGATCCCAACAACAAAAAGAAGGATTACCATGGAGATTCTCAAATGGCATTATTGTAAGTTTATAACGGAACCACACAAAAGACCGGGGGTGAAATGTGTTAGATTTTCGCCTCTCCGCAAAATGGATTCAGTGCTAAAAATCGAACACAAACTTTTTCAATAACACAAACTCACTAGTGAAAGGGTTTCTTGACAGGGCATTCGACGTCAAGTACCAGCCGATGTCATCAACCATCTCATGCTCAATATACGAAAACAAACTACGAAGGACTAGCACCGCCTTGTAAACACCGACGTGTTTGTCAGGCTCAGCCCCGCGCCAAGGCGGTTTCCGGTTATCACTAATCGGCTCTGATTCACCCGGCTAATCAGATATTCATACTAGTATAAAAAGCACCCGATCCGCCATGGAGTCATGTAACCTGAATCAGCTGAATGCCTTGCCGACTGTCAGCTGCCAAACAAATTTCCCCCGCCAAGATGTGCTCCAGAACCATTCCACTCCAGTTCAGGGCTCGTTCGGCTAATCCTGTCTCTAATGGGACTGGAGACAATTACTGGATGGGGTCACGGGGGATCAATTCTCTCCGACTGTCTCCGATCCCCACCGAACCGAACAGGGGCGCTCTGAACGCAGCGGTTCCGAACAAGGCGGCATGCTGCAAATTCCTCCCCGGCGTCGCCTCCGTCGCGCCTAGTTCGTCGCCGCTGCGGCATGTGACCCGCGGCGAGCAGAGGCCGTGGAGCTCCCCCGTGGCGAGGACGAACGACGGCGCCGCGGAGGGCGAGCCGGAGGCGCCGGGGGAGGCCGAGGGGAAGCAGGGAGACGAGGAAGTGGCGAGGAGGAAGAGCGCCGCGCAGGAGGTGTTTGAAGGCCTGTACATCTGCGGCTACGTCCTGTTCTACAGGATTGGTGAGTGCGTCTGGTACAAAGTGAAGGAAGGCATCGCCAAACTCCGCAAGAAACGATGATACCCTCCATGCTGTGGGTTGATCGGGTTAATTACGTACTACCAGTGCTTATTATTCCGTGATTAGTCCCCTCCATGCTCGCTGTGACGCCTCGTACTCGTACGCATGGGGATTGTGTTCTCCTTTGTAACCGATCGCATGTAAGGTTTGCTGGATTCACAAGAGACTGTATTGATCTGGTGGTTTCCAGTTGGGATTACCATGATTAATTACCCGGGTGGATTGAGATCATTGGTGCGTGAGACCAAAGAACTACACGGGTTTACAACTAATGACTTGACAAACTTCCCGGGCTTGCTTATCCAATCCGAACGGCGCTGACCAAACGATGTCCAAAATTTAGGACTCTCTTAGCTGGCGAACATTCGCTGGAAGGGATGGCACTTCAAACGATTTCGCTACCAGTTTTATTTGTGAGGGGATGACAACTTATTGTAAACAACAAGGTGGTTTCTTCAGAAGAAGGCATTTTCGTTACTCTCATCGTTAGATCTAGCGAAGCAACTACAACTGTGAGGAAAATCGCTCACTTGCGATCCCACTCCCAGCTGACGTTCGCCAGATAACACTACTGATAATTTAAATTCCTTTTTGCTCAAGAAAAATAAGAAAATTTATGCGTTGCAAGCAGAGTTAAAAATTTCAACGAAATTTCAGTGGAGTCCGAAATATTTTTAACTCCGAAATTTTGAGGCATATTCGAAATGATTTCAAAAAAAGTAAGTTATGTTAGAATTCATTAAAATTAAGTGAAATTTGAAATCTGAAACGCAAAAATAATTTCCGAAATACGTTAAATTTCTGAATTTTTGCATATTTAAGCGAGGTCCGAAATTATATTCTTTCCGAAATTAAAAACCTTGGTTGCACGCCTAACAGTTGGCAAGGGGTTACCAAGTCCCAGTTTTGTGGTGGTTGAACTAGTTAGAGGTAGTAAGTAGAGAGGATTAGTTTACACATGATATGATCTTTTAAACTCTAATGAGTGCTCTTAAAATAGCAGTAAATTGAATGTTTATAGAGAAGAAAATAATAGAATATTGGAATGGCTTGAGTGCAACCCAAAAATTGTCATGCAGCGCTATCCAGGAAACAAAACGTTTGAGAGTGATATAGAGAGAATTGGTCTTCTTACGGTGCAGAAATTCGCCCAGTTTTTTCCTCATTTTTGACCGAAGGACATTAAAATGACAGGAGGATCAACGCGAAATATGAAAGTGAACTAGAAAACATTGAATTCAACAAATAAAACAAATCACAACAATTACACAAGTTGGTGTGATCTGACCAAAAAAATGAACATGTTCAGCACGGTTAAGCATCCACCGGATACAAGTACATGTATCACGTACCTATCAGCGGTTAACCGTGCTCATCAATACAGAAATGATAAAAATTACACCACATCATTCGCATGTATACACACATGCGGCCAATGCAATGCTAGTAATTAACTCCTCCCCTACTGTCCGCTGCTTCAGTAGAGGAAATATGCGACAAGGGAGGCGACGAGGGCGGCGGGGGCGATTGCCACTTCAGAGGCGTCGCTGGTGGCAGGAGCGGCCTCGGAGGCCATGACGGCGGTGGCCGAGGCGGCAGCGATGAGGGCGGCGAAGGCGATCTTCTTCATCTCCATTTCGGACGGATGGTGGTGCGGTGGAGACCGGCGAGATGGCGGGGGATTATTGATCTCGGTTTTATTAGCTGGGACTTGGAAGTCTTATTTAGCTTGATGATGATCGATGCTTGGGAGAGGATTTTATAGGTCAGGATGGTTGGAGTACGAGTGGTTAGGAGCAGGGTTAGGATGGTCGCGCTCTTGGTAGCCTTAGGATGGTTTAACGGTGGTCGGAGAGCGGAGAGGGTCAGAAGGAGGCAAAAATAGGCATGCATGCATGTGTTCTTAGCAACTGACACGGTTATTCTTGAGCTTATTTTTTGCCTGGTTTCCTCAGCCTCCTCTTCCTCATATTTTAGGAGCGCACTGGCCGAAGACGTATGTACAATTGTACGGAGTATATGTAGTCTGGGTGTACCCAAGAGAACGCATGCATGCAACCGCACTAGTAGTTTGTCCTGTATACGATGTGTTCGTTCTTACCTGGTTAACGAGAGACAAATTTAACTGTCAAAAAAAAATCAGAGGATAGCATCGTAGTAACAGATAAGGAATTAAGGGCTGTAAAAAAATTCCGGTTCTTTGAGATTTTATGAAGGAAAAAATTATGGCCGAACAAGAACCTATAGTGACCCCCGGCAAAAAAAAAAAGAACCTATAGTGACATCTTATCTACTTAATGGAGCGATTGCCTTCTCCTGGGGTTAATTAACTGAAGATGGAGAACCGGCTCAAGATGAAGAAAGAAAGAAATTGCAGTGCCGCCCACGACTCCACCAGACGATGCCAGGAACGGTTCGCATCACGTCGACAGTTCGACGCCAAATGGTATACCCTAATACGGCCGGCTAGTCGGCTACAATAATAATTTGTTGATTACAGCTATTCTATCGTTGCCGCTGCCCGCTAGTTCCAACCGTACCAGCTCGCACCCACGACAACATCACAGCAAGAAGATCATTGTTGATACCGGAACTCCTAGCAGGCGGCAGGCTTATAAAACATCGCCTTCGATTGTCACCACTCACCACGCTTCTAATTTTCCTCCGCCGTTTCTTTCACGTCTGTTGCGCTTGCGCTGCGTGGCAAGAGACGGCGAAGGAAGGATGGGGAACTGCGGGTTGAAGCCGAAGGCGCTGGGCGACGACGACGCTCCCCCGCCTGCCGAGCCGCCGACGGCACCGGCGACCGGCGCGGAACAGGAGGTGGCGCTGCCGGCGGTGGTGGAAGAGGCACTGGCACCCGCGGAGGAAGCTAGCCGGGACGTCGTGGTCGGGCAACAGAGTGAGGTACGGCGCAGCTAGAGGTTTTGTTCAGCTCTCAACTTCTACCGAATTCGATCTAGTAGGAGTACTTCTTTTCTTCTCTGCTAGACTGCTACCGGCACCAGCAGCAGTCTTTTTGCTAGTAGGAGTATATGCGTACCGGCACCTGGATGTTTAGCAAGTGCATGTCTTTTTGTTCACCCTCCATTAGATCATTTTTAGGTTTTTTGGTTCGTTTTTTGAGTTTGGGCGATATAGCTCTGTGGTTGCGAGATCTGGGCCGTTGTTCTATTCGGGCTTGATCTTTATGTGTGTGTTGTACACAAACTTTGAGTGGAATAGGCCCGTTCGCCACTCGGCCCAAGGTGATCCGAGTTTGTTTCTATTGGTTTTACTTTATTTTCAAAACTTTATTTTTTCATGATTTTTTTTGCATTTTTGTTTTAGCTTTTATCTATATAGGTGACCGAGAAATTATTATTTCAAAGCCGGAGATCCTAAACGGGCATTTCTTATTAATTGAGAACTAGGCAGTTGGATATTCTTAACCATGTGTAGTGTTAAGTTTAGACAACTATAGAGACACAATTTCCTTTCGTGCAACTTCAAACATCATAATGTCCAACTTAGGCAACACAAAAATGACTTTCATTTTAAAAAAGATGACTATTGTCAGGCAACTTACAATATGGTATTCTTTTTTCTTTTTGTGACGCACTATGGCACGACGCCCTGTGTCGCGGGTTGCTATTGGGTCTTTCCACTTTGCAAGGCTGATATCACACATGCATCATATGCATGAGCAGGCAGCTAACCGAAATCCAATGGCCTTCGCTAGTTCACGCCGGTACATTGTAGGGAGAATGCTTGTTTCCTAGAAATTTTGGTGCGTTTACCAGTGGGAGAAGCAATTTACTACTCCCTTCGTTCGGAAATACTCGTCGGAGAAATAGATGTATCTAGATGTATTTAGTTCTAGATACATTTATTTTTATGCATTTCTTCGACAAGTATTTCCGAACGAAGGGAGTACTTCCTTTGACCCATAATAAGTATCGTGATTTTAGTTCAAGCTAGTTACCGTTCAAAAGTTCTACTAGGAGCAATTACTCAAAAGTCCTAGTACTATTACCTTCGTCCGGGTTTATTAGGCCCTTTATATTTTGGGTTCAAGCTTAACCATTATCTATATCTATATCTATACCTATACCTATTATTAAAGGGAATAGATATTCTTGGTTTGGTCCCCTTTTGTTTCGTCCTATTGTTTTTGGCTTCTGGTCTGTTCACCCATCGCTTGGCTGGGCCTCAGCCCGTTAAATTAAACACGGCTGAACCGTGCGCTGTAAGCTGGCCCAGCTACCAGGCCTGCCGCGCGCTATAAGCCGGCCCAACTACATTGGCAGCCCACGCAAAAAATAAGTGTTTCATCATGGGTTTCGAACGCATGACCTGTGGTCTATCCATAGATGGTATGTACCATCTAGCTACATCACTTTTGTGTTAAATAGAGACACAAATGTTGGTTTTGTTTAGTCCCACCTCGGTTTCTTGCACACAATATAACCAGTTTATATACATTTTTAAGTTTCCTGGTTATCAAGGAGTTGTCCCAAGAAATAAAGAAAGGAGAATTCAAGGAAGGAAAGGAAATCGAGAAACGGAAAATAATCGAGGGAAAAATCATGCCACCTTTGAAAAAGTAAATAAGGAAAGCGAATTGAGGGGAAATCGTGTGATTGTGTGCTCAAAGAGGTGTGAGACCTTCGAGCCGCTGCCAGCCACGCATGGGTGGACTGCATGAGGCAAGAATGAAGCAGCATAAGGCCACGCACCAACGTGTTGCAGCCTACTGAAAGACAAGATCAAGCACATACATGTTGAGGCCGTGCTAGCCTGGAGATGAGCTTGCCCAGCTAAATATGAGTTGTCATTCAAAAAAAGAATGAGTCAGACTAACTCCACAAGGTCACAATAGTATATTTGGCATAGGGGGCTAAACCTGAATTTTTTTTGTGAGCTTTTGACGCCCGACAAAACCACAGTTGTTGAAATTCTAATGCAAGGCCTGCTTCCTGCTGGGCTGGGGATTTTTCTATGTCCATGTTGAGTTGTCGGTTGAACTAAGAATGTTAATGAAAAAATAAATATCATATATAACTTTGTTTTTAACAAGAACCATGGTGAGCCCCAAACACTATTTTAGTACAATATTTTTAAAATCTAGAAAATATCCAAATATCCCCACTCGAACAAGCCCAAAAATACAATAGTTGTTGCGAACGTATGCTATCTCTCTCCGAATTTTGTGACCGGTATTGGCTAAACTTTACCGAGTTCCTAATTTCTTTTAAGGAGAAGTATGTTGATGTAGGTAAAGAAATATTCTATAAGATTAGCATGTCCTATTTCGATAATTTTGGATCTTAAAAAAATTTGACTAAAATTTGCATGAACAACGAATGTATTTTTGCACATATTATTATAAATAAACTTGAATATAAACTGATTTTTTCCGTTGCAACACACGGGCATTTGTGCTAGTTTAACTAAAAATATATAAAGTACATGCTACCAAAAGTATATTTTTGGATTTGTAGTTCAAAAGGTTTTCTATGATATAGTTTTGATGACATATAGTTTATATTTTATTAGTAAAGTTCATGGACAAATTTTGGCTCAAAATAAAAGGGGGCAAATAAATCCGAACGGTGGGAGTACCACATATGTACAGAAAGAAAGTGTTAAACTTCCTAGCAACTAATAAGTGCAGTATATATTTTTTTGCGAGATAATAAGTGCAGTATAAGAATTTTGGTGTGCATATTCATGTCAACAATAACTTGCTGAGATCCTCAAAAAAAAAAACACAATAACTTGCTGATTGCTGAACCATACTGTCTACTGCCGCTGTGCAACAGGAAGGTACGAGCGCAGCAGCTGAAACGAAAGAACAGGAAGAACCAAAGGAAACAGAGGGCGCGGAACCCCCGAAGGAGAAGGAAACGGTGGCGGAGGAAGCCCCCGCCGCCGGCGCCGAACTTCCGGCGTCCACGCCGGCGACCGTCGCCTGATATCAAGTTTTGAAATGAACGTTTTGTTGTAACATGGTCCGCTTCAGTTACTTTGGGACATACAGTAGTTCTTGAGCTGCATTGTGGCAGCTTTTCTTTTTGCGCTTCCCGGCTTTTGGTGTATACATACAGTCGTTTCATTTTCGTTCTGGATTGTTGGCTCGGAGGATAGAATGGAATTATGAATTGTCGTTCGTTGATGTACATGTACCCTGCTGTGTTATGCTGCCTCAACATATCGAATGGGAAGCAGATTGGCTCAACCTATGTGACGAATAATTGGGCATCTGTACCTCTCATATTCTGAAAAATAACACGCTTCTCTGGTGTACACTGCACAGTCCCTGAAAGTCTGCGGTTCAGATTCTTATAACTGGAGGAAACAATCAAACATGGCGTGCGTTTGAGAGAGAAGATGTGTCATGTGTTGTGGTCAAGGAAGGAATTTGTACTGTTGAATATATGGTTCGTGCATGTATATTGTATAGCCTATCTACCTCCTAATCTTTATATAGTTGAGGTTGTAGCCCACCTTGTACTTCATATGTACGTACGCTATGCACCGATCAATACATCGTGAAGCATTGCCAAAACCCTTGTCTCCAACATGATATCATACCTAAGATCCTAACCCTAACCCGTGTGCCGCCACGATCCCATCGCCGCCGCCGCCACCACCCGCCGCCGTCGTCGCCATAATCCCACGCCACCTTGACCGCCGCTCCCGTGTGTGCCGCCGCCCCCACTCCCGCCTTCACCCTACCGCGCCGCCACCCGGCCGCGCCTCCATCCCTCGGCCGCGCCGCTTCCCCGCGAGACGCCGCCAACCCCATGGCCTCCCCCGGCTCCTCCGACGCCACCCGCAGCCGCCGCACCAACCCGTTCGAAGGTCCCGATCCCGTCGTCATCTGCGACCTCAACATCCTCGTCCGGGTTCCCGTCGTCCTCGATCACCTCACCTCCACATACTATGCATGAAAGACGTACTTCTTCCTCGTGTTCCGGGAGTACAACATCTGGGATCACATCGATGGCTCCGTGGACTCCCGCTTCATGGAGGACGATGAGGAGTGGATGTTCATCGACGCCACTCTCATCCGTTGGTTCTACACCATCATCTCGAAGGACCTCTTCCACACGGTGGTCTCCGCCGACGATGATGCTCACGCCGTTTGAACCAAGCTCAACGGCCTCTTCACCGACAACGCGCTCCAACGCAAGGTTTTCTTGCACGGCGAGTTCTTTGGGTGCCAGCAGCTCGGCACGTCCGTTGATGATTACTGCATGCGCCTCAAGAAGCTTGTTGACGAGCTCCGTGATTTTGGTGAGAAGGTCTCCGACGAGCTCCTCCTCAGCACCCTCATCGCCGGCCTGAACGACGATTTTGGGAACGCCGCCTCCAACACCCCCCTCATCATCAACCCGACGTTTCCGAGAATCGTTGTGTACCTGAAGTTGGAGGAGCGGAGGATGCGGATGTCACGCACCCGGGCCACCCACACCGCCCTCACCGCCGGTACCCGCGGCGGTGCGCCACCCACCGCCCCGCCGAGGCCCGTCCCGGGTCCCTTCCCAGCGCCGCCGTCGCCCGGATTCCCGTACCCGCAGCAGCCGCCGGCCCCTCTGTAGCCCCCCGCCGAGCAGCAGCAGCAGCAGCGCCGCGGGGGGCGCCGTGGCCGAGGCGGCCGCAAGCCGCAGCAGCAGCCGGCTGCGCCCGGCGGGGCGCCTCGCCACCACCACCAGCAGCTCCCACCGGCGCCCTGGCAGGCCGGCCAGAACCCCTGACCGGGGTTGTGCACGCGTACTCCATGCCTATCCCGCGTGCCCCTGTTCCGGGCCTCTTCGGCGCCCGCCCTGCCGCTCATCAGGCGCTTCATGCGGCCCCTCAGCTGTACCCGCTCATGCCGCTCTACGGCCCCTCCACGGCCTATGGGTTGTCCTCGGCCGGTGGGTACGTGGCGCCACCGCCTCAGCCCGCACCGTCCGCCCCGGCTCTTCCGCCGGCACCTTGAGACCCCACGCTCCTAGCGGCCCTCCACACCGCAGCAGTACACTGGCGGTGGCGATTGATATATGGACACCGAAGCCACGGCTCACATGGCCGCCAACCCCGGTAACCTTCTTGCCGCTCACCCCGTTCACACCGCTGCTCGCATTACATGCATGTATATTGTATAGCCTGGCCCACCTCCTAGTCTTTGTATAGTTAAGGTTATGACCTATCTTGTACTCCATATATACGTGTGCTATGCACCGATCAATACATCCTGAAGTATTGCTTGTCTCCAACATGTACGAAGCTACTACAGTACCGTTTCTGACGAGTGGGGTCGTCGAACCATGTGCAACAGTGCAACGACTAGCTAGATGCGCGATTAATTACCCGGTCGTTGCGGTCGCATTTGACCAGCGAATGATGGGCTGGGCCGGGTCTCATTGATGCCGCTTCACTGTCGTGGTCCATCCCATGCCCTTGTAACGGAATTGAGCCGTTCAAAACGTTTTTTTACCAGCCAATTTACCAGTAGTATACATCTTGTCTTGGTAGTAGTAGTACTACGAAGAACCAACCTGTGATTGAGATGGTTAGGTGGATAGTGGTATCCCCAACCCATCAGGATTCAAATCTTGATGCTCGCATTATTCCTGGATTTATTTCAGGATTTTCGGCGATGCGTTTTCAGTGGGAGGAGACGTTTCCATCAACGACGAGGCGCCTACGGTGACTTCGTAAATCTCAAGATGATATGCCGACTTAGTCTTTCGGAGATGCTCATAGGGGTAGGATGTGCGTGTGTGCGTTCATAGGGATGAGTGTATGCGCGTGTATATGAACGCTTGTGTCTATACTGATGCTAAAAAAATATAGTAGTAGTACGAATCAAGCGGCTATGAGTGAGTGAGAGTGAGATCGACTTCTCCGTGACCCTTGCCCTATCCATGGGTTAGTGGTACAGCATCCATCCTTCCGACATGTGTGGGTGCTCCTGACTTTCGACGGTGCGATCGATGGGCTTTGCTACTGGCGATAAGATTCGACGCACGATCGAAGACGATCGCTGCCGATCATACGCACACACATCATCAGCGGTTCCAATCTAGGACTCCATGGCGAGTCTCGCCACAGCCCACCAACCGATTGTCATCGTCGCAATCATCATCACCATGCGTCTTGTGCCTATCACCCGTGCATACGCTGACAGCGCCACGCCACGCGCATACGAACGACCGCGCCGCTGTATGCCCTGTATGGAGCACGCACGCCTGAGTTGTCACGGGAACCACGCCGAGGCCGATCGATCGAGCGATGAGCGGCAGCTGCGCGGCGCCTTCCGGGCTGGCCCGAGAGGAGAGTCCGGTGCGTGCTCTCGCGTTGTCGACAGCGGCGTTCGAGCAAACTGCTTTTGTATTGTAGCGCACGCACGGACGTTCCGGTGCGTCACGCGTCCCACGCCGGCGTACGACGACGTACGGCATCGCTCCCTCGGGAGAGGTCGCCGGAAAGTTTTCCGTTCGGGTTACGGCCGCACGCATGGCGTGCGCACGGGCCATCACCGGCGCTGTGACGGTGCAGGTGGCGGCATCGGGCGCCGGCCGCTCCGACCGGCCCCCCGGGCGGCGCGCGGAAGAGACAAGCTTCAACTACTCGCCAGTACAGTACACTAATAGTAGCTTAACTGTAGAGTGTAGACACACGACCGTAGCCTAACTGTAGTGGTGGTAGCAGTAGTACTCCGGCTCGCTGGTCCACGTGCTCCATCGGTGCACCGTCACGACTGGGTCTCTCCTCTCCTCCCATGCCGGTGGCTCGATCCGAGCAGCGCGACTTCACATCAAACCTACGCCATGGTGCGTATCACACCAAGTTGCCACTTTCACGCAACCACTCGTCCGACTGAAAGCTCCGTCCCATATTTAGTAGCTGAATAAGAGCTCGATCGTTTAGTGGTAGGGTTGAGAGACGTACGATGTGTTACTGCAAACCAGTCTCCACCACTCCGCGTTACATTGATTAAGGATGGTGGTACCCTGACCCCATTGGGATACTAGTAGGCTGATCATAGTACTAGTGTCATGCATATAACACTAGTCTAACTTACTATCTTTATAGTGTAAAGTAAGAGCAACTTCAATGCAGTGACCCAAACGAACATCGATTTTGTCCGTTTTTCGTCCGTTTGGGTCGCCCGTCCGCCTGCCCGCGTCCGCCTTTTGGTTTGGGTCGGCCGGTGTGCCTAACGGAAGTCGGGCGCATTTTGTGCATGCCTGCGTCGCATTCAGTCGAACACCTGGTGGGCAAGCTCCCGTCCAGGTCCGATGCATCGCCCGCGAGGTCCGCCGCCGTCCGCCGCCGCGCCCACGAGCTCGCCTCCATCGCCTTGCCCGCAAGCTCCCAGTAGCAGCTCGCCGCGCCGGCCGCACGCGCCCCACCCCGCCCCGCAGCTCACCGCGTCCCCCACGCTCGCCTGCAGCTTGGTCACGCCCCCGCCCATGCTCTAGGTTGTGCGCTCGCCGCCCGTGCACGGGTGCTGCTTGTGGCTCGTCGCCAGACAAGAGCGCAGTGGCGGCGGCGTGGGTGCCGCAAGTGCCGGCCAGCCGCGGCGCGGCGAGGCAAAGCTGCGGCGAGGCAAGGCCGGGGGCGACCGGACGCAGCAGCGGAAGAATTGCATCTATGTGCTCCCATGTTTCTTCTACTGGTGCGCGTTCGTGCGAGACTGCAATCCAGTAAGCAAAATAGCAAGCACCCGGCCAACGTGTAGACATCACATGCATGCATGCGACAGCAGCATCGCGAGCTTGGCAGGGCAGCGCGAGCCTGCACGATGAGGTCATCGAGAGCATCCGCTTGGCCCGGCGCTGCTTCATGAGTGCCTGCATCTCCTTTGTGCCCGAAGCGGCCGCCATGGCCGCCTTCGTCGACAGCGCGCACGTGCTCCCGCTCCCGCCGGAGGACGTCGTGGACGCCCACGAAGCGGACGCTTCCCGTCGGCTCCGGCGCTTCACCGGCGTTGCCCCGGCTCTGGTGCTTCTCCGGCGCTGCCCTGGCCCCTGCTCCTTGCTAGTTCACGACGGAGAACGAAGTGGCCGGCGGCCTGGCGCTATGGGGTGGATGGGAGAAAGATGGAAAAGTAGGAGAGAGACGGAGGTGGGATGGGTGGGTGGCCCCTCGATGACAGATGGGCCAGTGCTCGCATGCAGCGGACGGAGACGGACGGGGAGAGCAAAGAAAACGTCTGCTTTGTGTCTGCCGCGGACCCAAGTGTGACGCAAATTTGGGCCGGATATGGGTCCGAGCGGACACAAAACGAACGGCAGGCAGACGCTGTGTCCATTTGGGTCGCCCCGTTGGGCCAAGTTTTATGTCCGGATGACCCAAACGGACAAAATGGGTCACCCGATTGGAGTTGCTCTAACATACTAGTAGCGTCATATATGGCTTCATTTATGGACGCGTCTAGTGGGCGGTCGGCTGCCCACTAGTGCGATCGAGTGGCCAGCCTAAAAAGGTAAGCCCTGTCCTCCTTCGATACAGAAAAGGAAGGGACAGGCAGCCACCAAACCGAGCCGATGGAGCGTCCAATCTCGAACAGAAAAAGCGCTCTCCACGTGGCCAACTATCCCCGGCGTCCCAGCCCCTCCCACGACCGCTCGCCCCCACGCCCCAGCCTCTCCCACGCTGCCTTCTTCTTCTCCACGAAAGAAGGGGATCTAAGGCCCTTCTTCCTCCTCTGTACAGTCGCCATTGCAGCCCAAAAGTAGAAGAAATTACTGCAAAAAATTGATCTAAGGGCGGGGTGATCAGAGTCCTACCAGGCAGCAACATCAGGCAAGTAATTCCCCTCTGCCCCTCTTCAGTTCTCGCCCTTCTTGTACTTCATCTATAAACCCCCTTCTCCATGGATCTATCAGCAAAACCATGGAGAAGTTGCTTCAAGAAAGGAGTGGATCTGCCACATCACCCCATTGTCAACATCACACCACCCCCATGAGTGTCATGTCTGCAAAGTAAAAAAAAACCAACCATGGACAGAAGCCTACTATTTTCTGGTTCGTGCAACTAAACAGAAGTCGTTAAGTTTAGTTGCATGGCTTTCTATTTGCACACTAAACATGGTTTGAGATCAAGTTTAACAAAACTAAACATGTTTTCTAACATGCATGCCAGCCGAGTTTCTCCCTGGATGTGTTTAGCAAGCTGACTACTCCCTCCGTCTTTTAAAGAGTGTACTTCCAACTTTGTTGGAGGGTCAAACTATTTCAAAGTTTGACCGAGTATGTGCAAAAATATATCAATGTTTGTGAAACAAAATAGGTATATGATGAAAATATATTTTATGATGAATCTAATGCTACTAATTTGGTGGCATAAATGTTGGCGTATTATTGTATAAATACGGTCAAACATAAAAATGTTTCACTTTCCAACAAAGTTGGAAATACACTCTTTAAAGGACGGAGGGAGTAAGACATATTTTCTAGCCAACTAAACATGATTCTAGCCAATTAAACATGCAATGTAGCTAAAACTAAACATGCATTCTACCAAGTTGAAGTTATGTTTTGCAAATGAACACATTGACTGTCCAAAGAATATGTGCAACTAAAAATGCATATATGTGCAACTGAACATACATCCCAGCCAACTGAATCATGTATTCTGGCAACTCAACATGCATTCTAGGCAAAATGAAACATGCATTGTACTCCACATGAACTGGATGTTTTTTGAGTGAAAACTTTAGAAAACCTGAAGTATATGTGCAATAAAAATATGCATCCTAGCCAACTAAAACATCTATTCTAGCCAACTAAACACATTGACTATCCAACTGAACATGCGTGCTAGCCAACTGAAAAAATGCATCTTGACCAACTGACACATCTATTCTAGCCAAAACCAAAAATCTGTAGTACGACAGCAAAAACATAAGAACTTTTGTCCATACCTAATGAAACCACAAACCATATTAAAATAGTCACGCATATATTCTTTGTCCCACACCTATTGCAAATCTATAGTGTAAAAATATGTTCAACATACTAGAAGTAAAACAGAAACGACGATGAAAATCATATATCTATAATATGTCATCCAATTATTCTTTTTTCCTTCACCTGGATTTTCCTTCTCAATTGTAGCATCAAAGTATGTGCAGAAAAATCCGAATCAGCTCCTTGCCAACAGAAAACCTGCGAATCATTGCAACAAATAGAGGAAAAAGTCAGAAAAACTCCGTAGTAAAAAAAGTCATGTTCTTGCCACCTATTTACTGCAAAATGTGCAACTAACATGACAACTTTGTGCAAACAAAAAAATGCATAAATTTTATAAAAAAGATTCTACTATAGACATGTAGTTTTTGCAACTAAGATTGTCATAATGGTGTGCAACTGCCTATTTACTAAGTTTTTAGGTTGTTTGAAACACTCTTTCATGATTAAAACTGATGACATCACTTCCTTCATTTTATATGTGCAGGGGGTGTGAGGCAGCAGCAAAAAAAGGAAAAAGAAATGCTTGATCTCAATGAGTTGCCTCCTGATCTCAATGAGCTTCCTCATGATATGGATCAGCAGCAACCCAATATACCACAAGGAAATTGGACAGAAAATGGGCGCTCTGTTTACTACACGCAGGCAACCCGTGGGCCTAACCCTATGGGCCATGACAATGTGGCAGGGCAGTCATCAACCCGTGGTGCCCCTGTACTGGTGTCTTTGCAGTCAGAGAGCCATACTCTTGATGACACGGGCACCGCGGCAAATGTTCCTGGTCCAACTAGGAATGAGCTCGGAGCTGGTGCTATTGACGGTGTTGTGCAAGGAGAAGAAGGAGAAGATGAGGCTGGTTCTCAGCCCATGGAACCCTATGTTGGCATGAGGTTTGACAACCTTCAAATTGCTAAGGATCACTACAACAGTTATGCCCTACGAATGGGTTTCTCTATCAAGATGAACACCTCTAGGCGGATAGCTCGCACAAATGTATTGGTAAAACAACAGTTTTGCTGCAACAAGTACAAGAAGCGAAAAGCTGATGATGGAGGAGCTGAGGCTCCTCTTGTCCTGGACCCTATACCCGATCCAAAACCTGTTGACACTGATGAGGAAATGGAAGATGAACCTCCAATATTTGCTGAAGAGGAGGCTGGTCCTAGTAAGAAAAATAAAAAACGGAAACGTGAGACAATAAAGCAGACTCAATGCAAGGCAAAAATGTTGATGGAGCTGCTAGATGGGTGATGGGAAGTGACACACTTTGTTCGTGACCACAATCATCCGCTGGTGAACAAACATTCGTTGTCCAAATACTTGAGATCCCACCAAGGCATCACTCCTAATGAAAATGAGTTTTTGCGCATCTTGTATAACTGCAACTTGATTGTAGGTGTGTTTCTTTATCCCTTACAGAATTAAATTTCCCTCTACGCAGTCTAGTGTGCAACTGTTATGGTACTAGTGTGCAACTAAAATGTCTTAAGTGTGCAACTAGTGTCCAAGTTCCTATGTTGTTTCTATATCACTTTGCTGCTTGTTGTGCAACTAGTTTACCTTCACTGTGCAACTACACAATGTGCTGTGTGCAAAATGCAAGTGTTTTTTAAAGGTGCAGCTACTTGTCCATTTCCTGCAACTATCCTTTGTGCCAACACATGTCATATTACTGTGCAGCTGGATGTGTGCATTCATGCGACTAAAAAAGATATATTGTTTCTTTTTGTATTATGCAGGACGTATGATGCCTATAATGGCAGAGTTCTATGGATCTGAGATGATGGTGTCGTTCGGACCAAAGGCAATAACAAATCTATGTACAAGTTTCCATAGAGATGACACAAAGGAAGGTGACATGATGGAGACAATTGTGCACTTCAAGGATATACAAAAATCCGATCCAGACTTCTTCTATAAGGTAAAATACGATGAAGAGGACAGAGTTGTCAACATATTTTGGATGGATGACTTAGCTCGAAAAGCTTATGCGAAGGCGTACCATGATTGCATATCGTTTGACACCACCTACATGACCAACATGTACAATATGCCGTTCGGGCCCTTCATAGAAATAAACCGACATGGCCAATCTTTCATGCTGGGTTGCACGTTTGTGAGGCAGGAGTTGGCATCGAGTTTTGATTGGGTCTTCCGAGCATTACTAAAGGCTATGGATGGCAAACCTCATGACAACTCCATAACCGATCAGGATGGTGCGATGAGGCAGTCAATAGAGAGCATCTTTCCAACCACCATGCATCGCTATTGTCAATGGCACATCATGAAAAAGGCTCAGGAAAAAGTTGGCTGGCTGTTGCGCCAGAATCCATGGCTCTCTGATGATTTCAACTACTGTGTTGACTTCAGCTTCACTATAGACGAGTTTGAGCAGAATTGGGCTGGGTTAATGATGAAGTACGAGGCTATGACACACACACACACACACACTTTGAGAAGTTGTACGAATACAGGTCAACTTGGGTGCCGTGCTACTTCAAACATAGGTTCTTCCCCTTCCTGTAGTCTACACAGCGTAGTGAGGGGTTCAACACCGTCCTAAAAAGATATGTGAACCCACACAAATCAATGCTGAACTTCGTCAAGTAATATGAAAAAATTCAGAACCACATCCTTACCAAAGAAGGCTGCAATGATTACAGGACAGAACACCTTGAGATTGAGTTATGGTCCAACTTCGCAATAGAGAGGCAAGCTTACGAAACCTACACTAGGGACCTTTACCGCAAGTTCTGAGAAGAGTTTGAGCTGATTGGACGTTATAATGTGTTCCAAGTTGGTGCTGACCTTTTTGAGCTCAGACCGTACCAGGAATTTGTTGCCAAATATGGTTCTCGAAACTACTTGGTGCAGGCAAGGGTGGTGGAGGGTTCCTATTTGTATGAGTGCTGTAAAATGAACAAGAACGGCATGCTCTGTTTCCACATCCTCAAAGTGTTCACCCATCTTGGAGTTGATGTCATACCGGAAAGGTATATGCTAAGACGGTGGACACCTACTACTGTCCCTAGTGCGCCAGGGAACGAGTATGAGCAACTGGATGGAATGCCTCCTCAATCAAAAAAGCAAATAAGGGTGAGAAACATGATATATGATTTTCGGAAACTAGCCAAGTTTGTGAGTGGCTCTGATGCAGCACATGTCGTTGTATACAAGCATATGCACGGAGCACATACCGAGATCGGCCACCTGAACAAGTCCAAAAAAAAGAAAAAAACATGCTGCTGCTACGGGGCCATCAGATGATGGCAACCCTCGAGGACCTCCTCCACCTCCAGGCCCTACACGGCATGCTCCGCCACCTCCTCCCCGCCTAGCCCAACAAGCATTGCCCCGTGTGCTCCTCCCAATGGCCCTACAGGCAGTACTCAGGGGGCTCATCATCCAGGTAATTACCCGCCCCAACTCCCCATCTAACTAGGTGTGTAAATTCAGTTGCACACATCTTGGTGCCCAGTTGCAGAGAACAGGCTACCCAGTTGCGCACACTGTGTTAGTTCGAGCATCAAGATAAACAACTAACTTGTTTTTCCTGTTCTGGCTATAGGTGATTACCATCCAAGTGCCATGACGGGCCGTGCTACTACATGTTTTCTTTTCAACTTAACTTGCACACAGCAACCAGTTAGTTGCACAACATGAGCTGTGTGGTTGCAGAAAACATCAGTCTTAGTTGCGCAAATAAATACTAAACTTTTTATATGATTATTCCACAGGTGATCGAACATAACCTCATGATGGTCCAGCGCCCACGCACACTGGTCCTACTGCCCCTCCGGAGGCTGCATCCCCTGCACAAGCCTCTGATGATTTTGTGCCCAGAGATCCTCCAAGGTCTACTACAAAGGGTAGGGCGAAGAGTCGACGGTACAAATCGGTGCTGGAGCTACACTCAAAGAAGAAAAACAAATGCAGCCACTGCCAATCTACGAAGCACACTGGCGGTGCGTGTCCACTCAGACTGCTGTTATTCTCTTGCATCGTTTGTATGAAAAAAGGGAAAAAGGAAAAGAATGATGGTTTTGAGCAATGTTGGGACAAAGTGGACACATTCATCATCTATGCTTTCTCTTCTCTAAGTTGTTTTCCTTGAATTGGTTCACGCATTGTGTAAAATGGTTGCTATTTGTGCCTTTGTTGGCAAATGGTTTAATATTTAGTTGTTGAACAATTTTATGCCCAGTGCTCCTAATGTGTCAACAAAAGTGATGACATTGAGTTGCAATGGAATTACTACTAGTGTGCAACTACAAATCTGTCGAAAAATTGTGCAAACCAGCAAGGCATTGAAAAGGGACAGAGAATAAAAAGAGTACTGACCTAGTCCTTGTCGTATCTCAGCAACTTCCTCCATGGGGAGGAGTTGTGCACACTGGTGATCCAATCATATGCCAGCTTCTTCCTGATGTTGAGTACTTCCTTGGTATCATAGTTGGGCAGTTGGCTATCGTTCCACTCAGTGGCGTTAAGCAGTGCGAACAACCCACACTCATTGCTGCGGTGGGGAAAAGGAAAATTTGTCACAGAAATTTAAAACCAGATAAGATGATGTACTCTGTGGCACTGTGCAACTACTTATGTGCCACTGTGCAACTAATTATGCGCCACTGTGCAACTACTGATGTTCCACTGTGCAACTGGCTAGATAATCCATGAGAAAGTCATAAAAATGAAAAACAGATTTCAAAATAGTTGTGTGTCTTAAAAAACTATAGATTGTACATCTATAAAACAAATAATCATTTAAACAAGAGAGAAAACAATACATCTAGAAAAATGTAAAAACTATAGATTGATGGTAAAAATTGAGAATAATGTCATGCTTCTTGTCTTACTTGCCGTGTTGCTTCGGTACGTCAATGCCAATAATTTGGAAGTGCTCGATGCTGAACTTTTGGTAATGCTTCCTCCATAGCTGGCGTACTATTCCCGCAATGGTAGATGCGGTGTTCATCAACTCAATGTTGTCCAGCTTCCTGCTTGAATCAAGAACTTCGAAACGTCCGTCCCTCAAGTTGACGTTGAAGACCCAATAATTCCTGCCTCCATCCTTATCGTTTATATCATCGCACTCAAGCACTGGCAACATGACCTGCACACGTGAACGATTCAGACATAGATACACGATGTAGGTAAAGAAAACAATGAAAAAATGGTGAAGTTAAAACAGGTTGCAAGAAAGTATTTGCCAACTAATAGATGTGTCATGTGCAACTGAACATGCTATGTGTGCCAACTAAGAGATGGATCATGTGGGCATAGCACCGACCAAGTCTTGCTTGTCGAGACAGGTCTTGTAATCAAACTTCTTGTTTATCTCATTCACATTGTGGATCCCTTACTGTAAATTGATCTGCAGAAATTATAAACATACATCAAACTCCTTACTAGATGAAAGGAATCCCTGAATTGGTCAACAAAAGTGCTACAAAAAAGATGAGGGTAAAAAGGTTTTGAAAAAACTTACAGAAAACCTCAGTGGCATAACGACCTTCTTTGACCCTTCTGGTAAGTTATCCATGATGTGTATGATTTCAGTCTCAATAACAATTCTTGACAACCATTGAACCTGCTTCATGGAATCAACTAACTCATTTATAGAAATGTAGAAAGCACCATACCTGATTATCTCAGGGCTGGGTTTTTTAAAATAAAATAAAAGACAAGTTAGCTTGAAGGGTCACAATAACAACAAAAATGTGTATTAAAAAAACAAAAGTGTGCAACTAAAAGATCTGTTTTGTGCAACATGCTCTGATTGTTGTGCAACTAAGTGGGTGGTACTGAGCAACTGAAAAGATATGTATGTAGGCTATGAAGAGTTGGTTTACCTGGTAAGATCATCATTTGCTCCTCAGTGATTCCTGACCCAATACAACAGGGCAGCATAAAGCTTGTTGACTGCCTCATGTTGGGGAACGTAGTAATTTCAAAAAAATTCCTACGCACACGCAAGATCATGTGATGCATAGCAACGAGACGGGAGAGTGTTGTCTACGTACCCAACACAGACCGACTGCGGAAGAGCTGACACGACGTAGAGGAAGTAGTCGTACGTCTTCACGATCCAACCGATCAAGCACCGAAACTACGGCACCTCCGAGTTCGAGCACACGTTCAGCTCGATGACGATCCCCAGGCTCCGATCCAGCAAAGTGTCGGGGAAGAGTTTCGTCAGCACGACGGCGTGGTGATGATCTTGATGAACTACAGCAGCAGGGCTTCGCCTAAACTCCGCTACAGTATTATCGAGGAATATGATGGCAGGGGGCACCGCACACGGCTAAGGAATAGATCACGTGGATCAACTTGTGTGTCTAGAGGTGTCCCCTGCCTCCGTATATAAAGGAGCCAAGGGGGAGGGCTGGCCGCCAAGGAGGAGGGCGCAGGAGAGTCCTACTCCCTCTGGGAGTAGGATTCCCCCCCAATCCTAGTCCAACTAGGATTCCTCGGAGGGGGAAAAGAGGAGGAGGGGGCCGGCCACCTCTCCTAGTCCTAATAGGACTAGGGGAAGGGGGAGGCACGCAGCCCATCTAGGGCAGCCCCTTCTCTTTTCCACTAAGGCCCACTATGGCCCATATAGCTCCCCGGGGGTTCCAGTAACCCTCCCGGTATTCCGGTAAAATCCCGATTTCACCCGGAACACTTCCGATATCCAAACTGAAGGAAATATGCCCTAGAGGCAATAATAAAGTTATTATTTATTTCCTTATTTCATGATAAATGTTTATTATTCATGCTAGAATTGTATTAACCGGAAACATAATACATGTGTGAATACATAGACAAACAGAGTGTCACTAGTATGCCTCTACTTGACTAGCTCGTTAATCAAAGATGGTTATGTTTCCTAACCATGGACAAAGAGTTGTTATTTGATTAACGGGATCACATCATTAGGTGAATGATCTGATTGACATGACCCATTCCATTAGCTTAGCACCCGATCGTTTAGTATGTTGCTATTGCTTTCTTCATGACTTATACATGTTCCTATGACTATGAGATTATGCAACTCCCGTTTGCCGGAGGAACACTTTGTGTGCTACCAAACGTCACAACGTAACTGGGTGATTATAAAGGTGCTCTACAGGTGTCTCCAAAGGTACATGTTGGGTTGGCGTATTTCGAGATTAGGATTTGTCACTCCGATTGTCGGAGAGGTATCTCTAGGCCCTCTCGGTAATGCACATCACTTAAGCCTTGCAAGCATTGCAACTAATGAGTTAGTTGCGAGATGATGTATTACGGAACGAGTAAAGAGACTTGCCGGTAACGAGATTGAACTAGGTATTGGATACCGACGATCGAATCTCGGGCAAGTAACATACCGATGACAAAGGGAACAACGTATGTTGTTATGCGGTCTGACCGATAAAGATCTTCGTAGAATATGTAGGAGCCAATATGGGCATCCAGGTCCCGCTATTGGTTATTGACCGGAGACGTGTCTCGGTCATGTCTACATTGTTCTCGAACCCGTAGGGTCCGCACGCTTAAGGTTACGATGACAGTTATATTATGAGTTTATACATTTTGATGTACCGAAGGTTGTTCGGAGTCCCGGATGTGATCATGGACATGACGAGGAGTCTCGAAATGGTCGAGACGTAAAGATTGATATATTGGAAGCCTATGTTTGGATATCGGAAGTGTTCCGGGTGAAATCGGGATTTTACCGGAATACCGGGAGGGTTACTGGAACCCCCCGGGAGCTATATGGGCCATATTGGGCCTTAGTGGAAAATAGAAGGGGCTGCCCTAGATGGGCTGCGCGCCTCCCCCTTCCCCTAGTCCTATTAGGACTAGGAGAGGTGGCCGGCCCCCTCCTCCTCTTTTCCCCCTCCGAGGAATCCTAGTTGGACTAGGATTGGGGGGGAATCCTACTCCCAGAGGGAGTAGGACTCTCCTGCGCCCTCCTCCTTGGCCGGCCAGCCCTCCCCCTTGGCTCCTTTATATAAGGAGGCAGGGGACACCTCTAGACACACAAGTTGATCCACGTGATCTATTCCTTAGCCGTGTGCGGTGCCCCCTGCCACCATATTCCTCGATAATACTATAGCGGAGTTTAGGCGAAGCCCTGCTGCTGTAGTTCATCAAGATCGTCACCACGCCGTCGTGCTGACGGAACTCTTCCCCGACACTTTGCTGGATCGGAGTCCGGGGATCGTCATCGAGCTGAACGTGTGCTCGAACTCGGAGGTGCCGTAGTTTCGGTGCTTGATCGGTTGGATCGTGAAGACGTACGACTACTTCCTCTACGTCGTGTCAGCGCTTCCGCAGTCGGTCTACGTTGGGTACGTAGACTACACTCTCCCGTCTCGTTGCTATGCATCACATGATCTTGCGTGTGCGTAGGAAATTTTTTGAAATTACTACGTTCCCCAACAGTGGTATCAGAGCTTAGGTTATTTATGTTGATGTTATATGCACGAGTAGAACACAAGTGAGTTGTGGATGATACAAGTCATACTGCCTACCAGCATGTCATACTTTGGTTCGGCGGTATTGTTGGACGAGACGACCCGGACCAACCTTACGCGTACGCTTACGCGAGACCGGTTCCCTCGACGTGCTTTGCACATAGATGGCTTGCGGGCGACTGTCTCTCCAACTTTAGTTGAACCAAGTATGACTACGCCCGGTCCTTGCGAAGGTTAAAACAGCACCAACTTGACAAACTATCGTTGTGGTTTTTGATGCGTAGGTAAGATTGGTTCTTGCTTAAGCCCGTAGCAGCCACGTAAAACTTGCAACAACAAAGTAGAGGACGTCTAACTTGTTTTTGCAGGGCATGTTGTGATGTGATATGGTCAAGACGTGATGAGATATAAGTTGTTGTATGAGATGATCATGTTTTGTTGAAGTTATCGGCAACTAGCAAAAGCCTTATGGTTGTCTCTCTATTGCATAAGATGCAAGCGTCCAATAATTGCTTTACTTTATCGCTATGCGATAGCAATAGTTGCAAGAGCAATTGTTGGCGAGACGACCACATGACGACACATTGATATAGATCAAGATGATGGATATCATGGTGTCATGCCGGTGACGATAGAGATCATGACAGTACTTTGGAGATGGAAATCAAAGGCGCAAGATGATGATGGCCATATCATGTCACATATTTTGATTGCATATGATGTTTATCTTTTATGCATCTTATCTTGCTTTGATTGACGGTAGCATTATAAGATGATCTCTCACTAATTATCAAGAAGTGTTCTCCCTGAGTATGCACCGTTGCGAAAGTTATTCGTGCTGAGACACCACGTGATGATCGGGTGTTATAGGCTCTACGTTCAAATACAATGGGTGCAAAACAGTTGCACACGCGGAATACTCAGGTTATACTTGACGAGCCAAGCATATACAGATATGGCCTCGGAACACGGAGACCGAAAGGTCGAGCGTGAATCATATAGCAGATATGATCAACATAACGATGTTCACCAATGAAACTACTCCATCTCACGTGATGATCGGACATGGTTTAGTTGATTTGGATCACGTAATCACTTAGAGGATTAGAGGGATGTCTATCTAAGTGGGAGTTCTTAAGTAATATGATTAATTGAACTTAAATTTATCATGAAACTTAGTCCAGGTAGTATTTTGCAAATTATGTTGTAGATCAATAGCTCGCGTTGTTGCTTCCATGTGTTTATTTTGATATGTTCCTAGAGAAAATTGTGTTGAAAGATGTTAGTAGCAATGATGCGGATTGGATCCGTGATCTGAGGTTTATCCTCATTGCTGCACAGAAGAATTATGTCCTTGATGCACCGCTAGGTGACGGACCTATTGCAGGAGCAGATGCAGACGTTATGAACGTTTGGCTAGCTCAATATGATGACTACTTGATAGTTTAGTGCACCATGCTTAACAGCTTAGAATCGGGACTTCAAAGACGTTTTGAACGTCATGGACCATATGAGATGTTCCAGGAGTTGAAGTTAATATTTCAAGCAAATACCCGAGTTGAGAGATATGAAGTCTCCAACAAGTTCTATAGCTAAAAGATGGAGGAGAATCGCTCAACTAGTGAGCATGTGCCCAGATTGTCTGAGTACTACAATCGCTTGAATCAAGTGGGAGTTAATCTTCCAGATAAGATAGTGATTGACAAAATTCTCTAGTCACCATCACCAAGTTAGTAGAACTTCGTGATGAAATATGATATGCAAGGGATAACGGAAACGATTCCCAAGCTCTTCGTAATGCGGAAATTGATGAAGGTAGAAATCGAGAAAAACATCAAGTGTTGATGGTAGACAAGACCAGTAGTTTCAAGAAAAGGGCAGAGGGAAGAAGGGGAACTTCAAGAAGAATGGCAAGCAAGTTGCTGCTCAAGTGAAGAAGCCCAAGTCTGGTCCTAAGCCTGAGACTAAGTACTTCTACTGCAAAGGGACTGGTCACTGGAAGCGGAACTACCCCAAGTGATTGGCAGATAAGAAGGATGGCAAAGTGAACATAAGTATATTTGATATACATGTTATTGATGTGTACTTTACTAGTGTTTATAGCAACCCCTCAGTATTTGATACTAGTTCAGTTGCTAAGATTAGTAACTCGAAATGGGAGTTGCAGAATAAAGACTAGTTGAGGGTGAAGTGACGATGTGTGTTGGAAGTGGTTCCAAGATTGATATGATCATCATCGCACACTCCCTATACTTTCGGGATTAGTGTTGAACCTGAATAAGTGTTATTTGGTGTTTGCGTTGAGCATGAATATGATTTGATCATGTTTATTGTAATACGGTTATTCATTTAAGAGAATAAATTGTTGTTCTGTTTACATGAATAAAACCTTATATGGTTACACACCCAATGAAAATAGTTCGTTGGATCTCGATCGTAGTGATACACATAATCATAATATTGAAACCAAAAGATGCAAAGTTAATAATGATAGTGCAACTTATTTGTGGCACTGCCGTTTAGGTCATATTGGTGTAAAGCGCATGAAGAAACTCCATGCTGATGGGATTTTGGAAGCACTTGATTATGAATCACTTGATGATTGCGAACCATGCCTCATGGGCAAGATGACTAAGACTCCGTTCTCCGGAGCAAGCAACTGACTTATTGGAAATAATACATACTGATGTATGCGGTCCGATGAGTGTTAAGGCTCACGGCAAGTATCGTTATTTTCTGAACTTCACAGATGATTTGAGCAGATATGGGTATATCTACTTGATGAAACATAAGTCTGAAACATTTGAAAAGTTCAAAGAATTTCAGAGTGAAGTGGAAAATCATCGTGACAAGAAAATAAAGTTTCTACGATCTGATCGCGGAGACAAATATTTGAGTTACGAGGTTGGTCTTCAATTAAAACAATGTGGAATAGTTTCACAAACTCATGCCACATGGAACACCACAGCATAATGGTGTGTCCGAACGTCATAACCGTACTTTATTGGATATAGTGCAATCTATGATGTCTCTGACCGATCTACCACTATCGTTTTGGGGGTTATGCATTAGAGACAGCTGCATTCACGTTAAATAGGGCACCATCTAAATCCGTTGAGACGACACCGTGTGAACTATGGTTTGGCAAGAAACCTAAGCTGTCGTTTCTTAAAGTTTGGAGTTGCGATGCTTATGTGAAAAAGTTTCATCTCGATAAGCTCAAACTCAAATCGAAGAAATATGTCTTCATAGGATACCCAAAGGAGACAGTTGGGTACACCTTCTATCACAGATCCGAAGGCAAGACATTCGTTGCTAAGAATGGATCCTTTCTAGAGAAGGAGTTTCTCTCGAAAGAAGTGAGTGGGAGGAAAGTAGAAAACTTGATAAGGTAATTGTACCTTCTCCCTTATTGGAAAATAATTCATCACAGAAATCTGTTCCTGTGACTACTACACCAATTAGTGAGGAAGCTAATGATGATGATCATGTAACTTCAGATCAAGTTACTACCGAATCTCGTAGATAAACCAGAGTAAGATCCGCACCAGAGTGGTACGGTAATCCTATTCTGGAGGTCATGTTACTTGACCATGACGAACCTACGAACTATGAGGAAGCGATGATGAGCCCAGATTCCGATAAATGGCTTGAGGCCATGAAATCTGAGATAGGATCCATGTATGAGAACAAAGTGTGGACTTTGGTGGACTTGCCCGAGGATCGGCAAGCCATTGATAATAAATGGATCTTCAAGAGGAAGACGGACACGGATAGTAGTGTTACTATCTACAAAGCTAGAATTGTCGCAAAAAGGTTTTCGACAAGTTCAAGGTGTTGACTACGATGAGATTTTCTCACTCGTATCTATACTTAAGTCTGTCCGAATCATGTTAGCAATTGCCGCATTTTATGAAATCTGGCAAATGGATAAACAAAACTGCATTCCTTAATGGATTTACTAAAGAAGAGTTGTATACGATGCAACTAGAAGGTTTTGTCGATCCTAAAGGTGTTAACTAAATATGCAAGCTCCAGCGACCCATCTATGGACTGGTGCAAGAATCTCGGAGTTGGAATATACGCTTTGATAAGTTGATCAAAGCATATAGTTTTATACAGACTTGCGGTGAAGCATGTATTTACAAGAAAGTGAGTGGGAGCACTACAACATTTCTGTAAGTATATGTGAATGACATATTGTTGATCGGAAATAATGTAGAATTATTCTGCAAAGCATAAAGGAGTGTTTGAAAGGAGTTTTTCAAAGAAAGACCTCGGTGAAGCTGCTTACATATTGAGTATCAAGATCTATAGAGATAGATCAAGACACTTGATAAGTTTTTTCAATGAGTACATACCTTGACAAGATTTTGAAGTAGTTCAAAAATGGAACAGTCAAAGAAAAGGTTTCTTGCCTGTGTTACAAGGTGTGGAGTTGAGTAAGACTCAAAGCCCGACCACGGCAGAAGATAGAAAGAGAATGAAAGTCATTCCCTATGCCTCAGTCATAGGTTCTATAAAGTATGCCATGCTGTATACCAGATCTATTGTATGCCCTACCACTGAGTTTGGCAAGGGAGTACGATAGTGATCTAGGAGTAGATCACTAGACAACGGTCAAAATTATCCTTAGTGGAATAAGGATATGTTTCTCGATTATGGAAGTGAAAAAAGGTTCGTCGTAAAGGGTTACGCCGATGCAAGTTTTGACACTAATCTAGATGACTCTAAGTCTCGGTCTAGATACATATTGAAAGTGGGAGCAATTAGCTAGAGTAGCTCCATGCAGAGCATTGTTGACATAGAAATTTGCAAAATACAAGCGCATCTGAATGTGGCAGACCCGTTGACTAAGATTCTCTCACAAGCAAAACATGATCACACCTTAGTACTCCTTGGGTGTTAATCACATAGCGATGTGAACTAGATTACTAAATCTAGTAAACCCTTTGGGTGTTGGTCACATGGCGATGTGAACTATGGGTGTTAATCACATGATGATGTGAACTATCGATGTTAATCACATGGTGATGTGATCTAGATTATTGACTCTAGTGCAAGTGGGAGACTGAAGGAAATATGCCCTAGAGGCAATAATAAAGTTATTATTTATTTCCTTATTTCATGATAAATGTTTATTATTCATGCTAGAATTGTATTAACCGGAAACATAATACATGTGTGAATACATAGACAAACAGAGTGTCACTAGTATGCCTCTACTTGACTAGCTCGTTAATCAAAGATGGTTATGTTTCCTAACCATGGACAAAGAGTTGTTATTTGATTAACGGGATCACATCATTAGGTGAATGATCTGATTGACATGACCCATTCCATTAGCTTAGCACCCGATCGTTTAGTATGTTGCTATTGCTTTCTTCATGACTTATACATGTTCCTATGACTATGAGATTATGCAACTCCCGTTTGCCGAAGGAACACTTTGTGTGCTACCAAACGTCACAACATAACTGGGTGATTATAAAGGTGCTCTACAGGTGTCTCCAAAGGTACATGTTGGGTTGGCGTATTTCGAGATTAGGATTTGTCACTCCGATTGTCGGAGAGGTATCTCTAGGCCCTCTCGGTAATGCACATCACTTAAGCCTTGCAAGCATTGCAACTAATGAGTTAGTTGCGAGATGATGTATTACGGAACGAGTAAAGAGACTTGCCGGTAACGAGATTGAACTAGGTATTGGATACCGACGATCGAATCTCGGGCAAGTAACATACCGATGACAAAGGGAACAACGTATGTTGTTATGCGATCTGACCGATAAAGATCTTCGTAGAATATGTAGGAGCCAATATGGGCATCCAGGTCCCGCTATTGGTTATTGACCGGAGACGTGTCTCGGTCATGTCTACATTGTTCTCGAACCCGTAGGGTCCGCACGCTTAAGGTTACGATGACAGTTATATTATGAGTTTATACATTTTGATGTACCGAAGGTTGTTCGGAGTCCCGGATGTGATCATGGACATGACGAGGAGTCTCGAAATGGTCGAGACGTAAAGATTGATATATCGGAAGCCTATGTTTGGATATCGGAAGTGTTCCGGGTGAAATCGGGATTTTACCGGAATACCGGGAGGGTTACTGGAACCCCCCGGGAGCTATATGGGCCATAGTGGGCCTTAGTGGAAAAGAGAAGGGGCTGCCCTAGATGGGCTGCGCGCCTCCCCCTTCCCCTAGTCCTATTAGGACTAGGAGAGGTGGCCGGCCCCCTCCTCCTCTTTTCCCCCTCCGAGGAATCCTAGTTGGACTAGGATTGGGGGGGAATCCTACTCCCAGAGGGAGTAGGACTCTCCTGCGCCCTCCTCCTTGGCCGGCCAGCCCTCCCCCTTGGCTCCTTTATATACGGAGGCAGGGGACACCTCTAGACACACAAGTTGATCCACGTGATCTATTCCTTAGCCGTGTGCGGTGCCCCCTGCCACCATATTCCTCGATAATACTGTAGCGGAGTTTAGGCGAAGCCCTGCTGCTGTAGTTCATCAAGATCGTCACCACGCCGTCGTGCTGACGGAACTCTTCCCCGACACTTTGCTGGATCGGAGTCCGGGGATCGTCATCGAGCTGAACGTGTGCTCAAACTCGGAGGTGCCGTAGTTTCGGTGCTTGATCGGTTGGATCGTGAAGACGTACGACTACTTCCTCTACGTCGTGTCAGCGCTTCCGCAGTCGGTCTGCGTTGGGTACGTAGACAACACTCTCCCGTCTCGTTGCTATGCATCACATGATCTTGCGTGTGCGTAGGAATTTTTTTGAAATTACTACGTTCCCCAACACAAACATAGGCTTCCAATATATCAATCTTTACGTCTCGACCATTTCGAGACTCCTCGTCATGTCCATGGTCACATCCGGGACTCCGAACAACCTTCGGTACATCAAAATGTATAAACTCATAATATAACTGTCATCGTAACCTTAAGCGTGCGGACCCTACGGGTTCGAGAACAATGTAGACATGACCGAGACACGTCTCCGGTCAATAACCAATAGCGGGACCTGGATGCCCATATTGTCTCCTACATATTCTACGAAGATCTTTATCGGTCAGACCGCATAACAACATACGTTGTTGCCTTTGTCATCGGTATGTTACTTGCCCGTGATTCGATCGTCGGTATCCAATACCTAGTTCAATCTCGTTACCGGCAAGTCTCTTTACTCGTTCCGTAATACATCATCTCACAACTAACATATTAGTTGTAATGCTTGCAAGGCTTATGTGATGTGTATTACCGAGAGGGCCCAGAGATACCTCTCCGACAATCGGAGTGACAAATCCTAATCTCGAAATACGCCAACCCAACATCTACCTTTGGAGACACCTGTAATGCTCCTTTATAATCACCCAGTTACGTTGTGACGTTTGGTAGCACCCAAAGTGTTCCTCCAGCAAACGGGAGTTGCATAATCTCATAGTCATAGGAACATGTATAAGTCATGAAGAAAGCAATAGCAACATACTAAACGATCGGGTGCTAAGCTAATGAATGGGTCATGTCAATCAGATCATTCAACTAATGATGTGACCTCGTTAATCAAATAACAACTCATTGTTCATGGTCAGGAAACATAACCATCGATTAACGAGCTAGTCAAGTAGAGGCATACTAGTGACACTTTGTTTGTCTATGTATTCACACATGTATTATGTTTCCGGTTAATACAATTCCAGCATGAATAATAAACATTTATCATGATTATAAGGAAATAAATAATAACTTTATTATTGCCTCTAGGGCATATTTCCTTCAGTCTCCCACTTGCACTAGAGTCAATAATCTAGATTACACAGTAATGATTCTAACACCCATGGAGCCTTGGTGCTGATCATGTTTTGCTCGTGGAAGAGGCTTAGTCAACGGGTCTGCAACATTCAGATCCGTATGTATCTTGCAAATCTCTATGTCTCCCACCTGGACTAGATCCCGGATGGAGTTGAAGCATCTCTTGATGTGTTTGGTCCTTTTGTGAAATCTGGATTCCTTTGCTAAGGCAATTGCACCAGTATTGTCACAAAAGATTTTCATTGGACCCGATGCATTAGGTATGACACCTAGATCGGATATGAACTCCTTCATCCAGACTCCTTCGTTCACTGCTTCCGAAGCAGCTATGTACTCCGCTTCACATGTAGATCCCGCTACGACGCTTTGTTTAGAACTGCACCAACTGACAGCTCCACCGTTTAATGTAAACACGTATCCGATTTGCGATTTAGAATCGTCCGGATCAGTGTCAAAGCTTGCATCAACGTAACCTTTTACGGTGAGCTCTTTGTCACCTCCATATACGAGAAACATATCCTTAGTCCTTTTCAGGTATTTCAGGATGTTCTTGACCGCTGTCCAGTGATCCACTCCTGGATTACTTTGGTACCTCCCTGTTAAACTTATAGCAAGGCACACATCAGGTCTGGTACACAGCATTGCATACATGATAGATCCTATGGCTGATGCATAGGGAACATCTTTCATATTCTCTCTATCTTCTGCAGTGGTCGGGCATTGAGTCTTACTCAACTTCACACCTTGTAACACAGGCAAGAACCCTTTCTTTGCTTGATCCATTTTGAACTTCTTCAAAATTTTGTCAAGGTATGTGCTTTGTGAAAGTCCAATTAAGCGTCTTGATCTATCTCTATAGATCTTAATGCCTAATATGTAAGCAGCTTCACCGAGGTCTTTCATGGAAAAACTCTTATTCAAGTATCCCTTTATGCTATCCAGAAATTCTATATCATTTCCAATCAGCGATATGTCATCCACATATAATATCAGAAATGCTACAGAGCTCCCACTCACTTTCTTGTAAATACAGGCTTCTCCAAAAGTCTGTATAAAACCAAATGCTTTGATCACACTATCAAAACGTTTATTCCAACTCCGAGAGGCTTGCACCAGTCCATAAATGGATCGCTGGAGCTTGCACACTTTGTTTGCTCCCTTTGGATCGACAAAACCTTCCGGTTGCATCATATACAACTCTTCTTCCAGAAATCCATTCAGGAACGCAGTTTTGACATCCATCTGCCAAATTTCATAATCATAAAATGCGGCAATCGCTAACATGATTCGGACGGACTTAAGCATCGCTACGGGTGAGAAGGTCTCATCGTAGTCAATCCCTTGAACTTGCCGAAAACCTTTTGCGACAAGTCGAGCGTTGTAGACAGTAACATTACCATCAGCGTCAGTCTTCTTCTTAAAGATCCATTTATTCTCGATCGCTTGCCGATCATCGGGCAAGTCAACCAAAGTCCATACTTTCTTCTCATACATGGATCCCATCTCAGATTTCATGGCTTCAAGCCACTTTGCGGAATCTGGGCTCACCATCGCTTCTTCATAGTTCGTAGGTTTCATCATGATCTAGTAGCATGACTTCCAGAACAGGGTTACCGTACCACTCTGGTGCGGATCTTACTCTGGTTGATCTACGAGGTTTAGTAGTATCTTGATCTGAAGTTTCATGATCATTATCATTGGCTTCCTCACTAACTGGTGTAGGTGTCACCAAAACAGTTTTCTGTGATGTACTACTTTCCAGTGAGGGAGCAGGTACAGTTACCTCGTCAAGTTCTACTTTCCTCCCACTCACTTCTTTTGAGAGAAACTCCTTCTCTAGAAAGTTTCCAAATTTAGCAACAGAAGTCTTGCCTTCGGATCTGTGATAGAAGGTGTATCCAATAGTTTCCTTTGGATATCCTATGAAGACACATTTCTCCGATTTGGGTTCGAGCTTATCAGGTTGAAGCTTTTTCACATAAGCATCGCAGCCCCAAACTTTTAGAAACGACAACTTTGGTTTCTTGCCAAACCATAGTTCATAAGGCGTCGTCTCAATGGATTTTGATGGTGCCCTATTTAACGTGAATGCGGCCGTCTCTAGAGCGTATCCCCAAAACGATAGCGGTAAATCAGTAAGAGACATCATAGATCGCACCATATCCAGTAAAGTACGATTACGACGTTCGGACACACCATTACGCTGTGGTGTTCCGGGTGGCGTGAGTTGCGAAACTATTCCACAATTTTTCAAATGTACACCAAACTCGTAACTCAAATATTCTCCTCCATGATCAGATCGTAGAAACTTTATTTTCTTGTTACGATGATTTTCAACTTCACTCTGAAATTCTTTGAACTTTTCGAATGTTTCAGACTTATGTTTCATTAAGTAGATATATCCATATCTGCTTAAATCATCTGTGAAGGTGAGAAAATAACGATATCCGCCACGAGCCTCAATATTCATCGGACCACATACATCGGTATGTATGATTTCCAACAAATCTGTTGCTCTCTCCATAGTACCGGAGAACGGTGTTTTAGTCATCTTGCCTATGAGGCACGGTTCGCAAGTACCAAGTGATTCATAATCAAGTGGTTCCAAAAGTCCATCAGAATGGAGTTTCTTCATGCGTTTTACACCGATATGACCTAAACGGCAGTGCCACAAATAAGTTGCACTCTCATTATCAACTCTGCATCTTTTGGCTTCAACATTATGAATATGTGTGTTACTACTATCGAGATTCAACAAGAATAGACCACTCTTCAAGGGTGCATGACCATAAAAGATATTACTCATATAAATAGAACAACCATTATTCTCTGATTTAAATGAATAACCGTCTCGCATCAAACAAGATCCAGATATAATGTTCATGCTTAACGCTGGCACCAAATAACAATTATTTAGGTCTAATACTAATCCCGAAGGTAGATGTAGAGGTAGTGTGCCGACTGCGATCACATCGACTTTGGAACCGTTTCCCACGCGCATCGTCACCTCGTCCTTAACCAATCTTCGCTTAATCCGTAGTCCTTGTTTCGAGTTGCAAATATTAGCAACAGAACCAGTATCAAATACCCAGGTGCTACTGCGAGCATTAGTAAGGTACACATCAATAACATGTATATCACATATACCTTTGTTCACCTTGCCATCCTTCTTATCCGCCAAATACTTGGGGCAGTTCCGCTTCCAGTGACCAGTCTGCTTGCAATAGAAGCACTCAGTTTCAGGCTTAGGTCCAGGTTTGGGTTTCTTCTCTTGAGTAGCAACTTGCTTGCCGTTCTTTTTGAAGTTCCCCTTCTTCTTCCCTTTGCCCTTTTTCTTGAAACTAGTGGTCTTGTTGACCATCAACAGTTGATGCTCCTTCTTGATTTCTACCTCCGCAGCTTTCAGCATTGCGAAGAGCTCGGGAATAGTCTTGTTCATCCCTTGCATATTATAGTTCATCACGAAGCTCTTGTAGCTTGGTGGCAATGATTGAAGAATTCTGTCAATGATGCAATCATCTGGAAGATTAACTCCCAATTGAATCAAGTGATTATTATACCCAGACATTTTGAGTATATGCTCACTGACAGAACTGTTCTCCTCCATCTTGCAGCTATAGAACTTATTGGAGACTTCATATCTCTCAATCCGGGCATTTGCTTGAAATATTAACTTCAACTCCTGGAACATCTCATATGCTCCATGACGTTCAAAACGTCGTTGAAGTCCCGACTCTAAGCCGTAAAGCATGGCACACTGAACTATTGAGTAGTCATCAGCTTTGCTCTGCCAGACGTTCATAACATTCGGCGTTGCTCCTGCAGCAGGCCTGGCACCCAGTGGTGCTTCCAGGACGTAATTCTTCTGTGCAGCAATGAGGATAATCCTCAAATTACGGACCCGGTCCGTGTAATTGCTACCATCATCTTTCAACTTTTCTTTCTCAAGGAACGCATTAAAATTCAACGGAACAACAGCACGAGCCATCTATCTACAAACAAGCAAGATACTAATCAGGTACTAAGTTTCATGATAAATTTAAGTTCAGTTAATCAAGTTAAAGAACTCCCACTTAGATAGACATCCCTCTAATCCTCTAAGTGATTACGTGATCCAAATCAACTAAACCATAACCGATCATCACGTGAGATGGAGTAGTTTTCAATGGTGAACATCGTTATATTGATCATATCTACTATATGATTCACGCTCGACCTTTCGGTCTCCGTGTTCCGAGGCCATATCTGTATATGCTTGGCTCGTCAAGTATAACATGAGTATTCCGCGTGTGCAACTGTTTTGCACCCGTTGTATTTGAACGTAGAACCTATCACACCCGATCATCACGTGGTGTCTCAGCACGAAGAACTTTCGCAATGGTGCATACTCAGGGAGAACACTTCTTGATAATTTAGTGAGAGATCATCTTATAATGCTACCATCAATCAAAGCAAGATAAGATGCATAATAAGGATAAACATCACATGCAATCAATATAAGTGATATGATATGGCCATCATCGTCTTGTGCTTGTGATCTCCATCTCCGAAGCACCGTCGTGATCACCATCGTCACCGGCGTGACACCTTGATCTCCATCGTAGCATCGTTGTCGTCTCGCCAAGCTTATGCTTCCACGACTATCACTACCGCTTAGTAATAATTAAAGCATTACATCGCGATTTCATTGCATACAATAAAGCGACAACCATATGGCTCCTGCCAGTTGCCGATAACTCGGTTACAATACATGATCATCTCATACAATAAAATTCAGCATCATGCCTTGACCATATCACATCACAACATGCCCTACAAAAACAATTTAGACGTTCTCTACTTTGTTGTTGCAAGTTTTACGTGGCTGCTACGGGCTTAAGTAAGAACCAATCTCACCTACGCATCAAAACCACAATGATAGTTTGTCAAATAGACTCCATTTTAACCTTCGCAAGGACCGGGCGTAGTCATACTTGGTTCAACTAAAGTTGGAGAGACAGTCGCCCGCAAGCCATCTATGTGCAAAGCACGTCGAGGGAACCGGTCTCGCGTAAGCGTACGCGTAAGGTTGGTCCGGGTCGTCTCGTCCAACAATACCGCCGAACCAAAGTATGACATGCTGGTAGGCAGTATGACTTGTATCGTCCACAACTCACTTGTGTTCTACTCGTGCATATAACATCAACATAAATAACCTGGCTCTGATACCACTGTTGGGGAACGTAGTAATTTCAAAAAATTTCCTACGCACACGCAAGATCATGTGATGCATAGCAACGAGACGGGAGAGTGTTGTCTACGTACCCAACGCAGACGGACTGCGGAAGCGCTGACACGACGTAGAGGAAGTAGTCGTACGTCTTCACGATCCAACCGATCAAGCACCGAAACTACGACACCTCCGAGTTCGAGCACACGTTCAGCTCGATGACGATCCCCGGGCTCCGATCCAGCAAAGTGTCGGGGAAGAGTTCCGTCAGCACGACGGCGTGGTGACGATCTTGATGAACTACAGCAGCAGGGCTTCGCCTAAACTCCGCTACAGTATTATCAAGGAATATGGTGGCAGGGGGCACCGCACACGGCTAAGGAATAGATCACGTGGATCAACTTGTGTGTCTAGAGGTGTCCCCTGCCTCCGTATATAAAGGAGCCAAGGGGGAGGGCTGGCCGGCCAAGGAGGAGGGCGCAGGAGAGTCCTACTCCCTCTGGGAGTAGGATTCCCCCCCAATCCTAGTCCAACTAGGATTCCTCGGAGGGGGAAAAGAGGAGGAGGGGGCCGGCCACCTCTCCTAGTCCTAATAGGACTAGGGGAAGGGGGAGGTGCGCAGCCCATCTAGGGCAGCCCCTTCTCTTTTCCACTAAGGCCCACTATGGCCCATATAGCTCCCGGGGGGTTCCAGTAACCCTCCCGGTATTCCGGTAAAATCCCGATTTCACCCGGAACACTTCCGATATCCAAACATAGGCTTCCAATATATCAATCTTTACGTCTCGACCATTTCGAGACTCCTCGTCATGTCCATGATCACATCCGGGACTCCGAACAACCTTCGGTACATCAAAATGTATAAACTCATAATATAACTGTCATCGTAACCTTAAGCGTGCGGACCCTACGGGTTCGAGAACAATGTAGACATGACCGAGACACGTCTCCGGTCAATAACCAATAGCGGGACCTGGATGCACATATTGGCTCCTACATATTCTACGAAGATCTTTATCGGTCAGACCGCATAACAACATACGTTGTTCCCTTTGTCATCGGTATGTTACTTGCCCGAGATTCGATCGTCAGTATCCAATACCTAGTTCAATCTCGTTACCGGCAAGTCTCTTTACTCGTTCCGTAATACATCATCTCACAACTAACATATTAGTTGTAATGCTTGCAAGGCTTATGTGATGTGTATTACCGAGAGGGCCCAGAGATACCTCTCCGACAATCGGAGTGACAAATCCTAATCTCGAAATACGCCAACCCAACATCTACCTTTGGAGACACCTGTAATGCTCCTTTATAATCACCTAGTTACGTTGTGACGTTTGGTAGCACCCAAAGTGTTCCTCCGGCAAACGGGAGTTGCATAATCTCATAGTCATAGGAACATGTATAAGTCATGAAGAAAGCAATAGCAACATACTAAACGATCGGGTGCTAAGCTAATGAATGGGTCATGTCAATCAGATCATTCAACTAATGATGTGACCTCGTTAATCAAATAACAACTCATTGTTCATGGTCAGGAAACATAACCATCTTTGATTAACGAGCTAGTCAAGTAGAGGCATACTAGTGACACTTTGTTTGTCTATGTATTCACACATGTATTATGTTTCCGGTTAATACAATTCCAGCATGAATAATAAACATTTATCATGATTATAAGGAAATAAATAATAACTTTATTATTGCCTCTAGGGCATATTTCCTTCACCTCATTGGAGTTGAACATCTTCTTCTTGTTGTAATCAATGAATGGGGACCTTTGAGATGCTCCGGGCCTTACTACCCTCCTCTGTCTTCGTGTAATAGGTGGTCCTGAAGAACTGCTCATGCGAACTGCTGGTTCTGCGCATATCGGGGGGTGGCAGCTATCTGGTGATCCAACATCTAGGTGGTGAGCTAATCCCTTGCCAGCATCAGCAGCAGCACATCCTTATTCATAGTTGTTGGGTTCAACTCACCCTCATCTATAACAACCACATTTGCATCCCCTGTTTGTGCTGTTGGAGCAAGTGCTGCAGCAGGCTCAGCATCACCATCTATACCTAAGTCAAAAGTTGGTGCATCGCAATACCCGTCATCATGATAGTTGTAAGAGTTTGATCTGCGTATGGGTTGAAGGCCCAGGGCATCTCCTTGCGGCACATACAAAGGTGCATCATTCGCTGACTTAGTTCGCAATAGTGTTGTAGTTGGCGGCCTAGGAGGCTTGCACCTACTTACAATGTTGAACACCTCCTCTTGTGTTAATGACTGTTGAAAGTCAGCTCTTGGTGATGCAGGCTTGCTTGGATGCTGTGGGTTAGTGATACGTCTCCAAAGTATCTACAATTTTTATTGTTCCATGCTATTATATTATCTGTTTTGGATGTTTAATGGGCTTTAATATGTTCTTTTATATTATTTTTGGGACTAACCTATTAACCGGAGGCCCAGTGCCAGTTTCTGTTTTTTTGCCTATTTTTGAGTTTTGCACAAAAGGAATACCAAACGGAATCCAAACGGAATGAAACCTTCATGATGATCTTTCTTGGACCGAAAGCAAACCATAAGACTTGGAGTTCAAGTCTGGAACTCTGTGAGGCAGCCACGAGGCAGGAGGGCGCGCCTAGGGGGTAGGCGCGCCCCCACCCTCGTGGGCCCCACGTAGCTCCACCGACGTACTTCTTTTGCCTATATATACTCTTATACCCTAGATCGATCATAGAGAGCCACGAAACCACTTTTCCACCACCGCAACCTTCTGTACCCGTGAGATCCCATCTTGGGGCCTTTTCCGGCGATCTGCCATAGGGGAAATCGATCATGGAGGGCTTCTACATCAACACCATAGCCTCTCTGATGAAGCGTGAATAGTTTACCATAGACCTTCGAGTCCATAGTTATTAGCTAGATGGCTTCTTCTCTCTCTCTCTTTGATTCTCAATACAAAGTTCTCCTCGATGTTCTTGGAGATCTATTCGATGTAATACTCTTTTGCGATGTGTTTGCTGAGATCCGATGAATTATGGGTTTATGAACAAAGATTATCTATGCATATTATTTGGTTCTTCTCTGAATTCTTATATGCATGATTTGATATCTTTGCAAGTCTCTTCGAGTTATCGGTTTAGTTTGGCCTACTAGATTGATCTTTCTTGCAATGGGAGAAGTACTTAGCTTTGGGTTCAATCTTGCGGTGTCCTTTCCCAGTGACAATAGGGGCAACAAGGCATGTATTGTATTGTTGCCATTGAGGATAAAAAGATGGGGTTTATATCATATTGCTTGAGTTTATCCCTCTACATCATGCCATCTTGCTTAAAGCGTTACTCTGTTCTTATGAACTTAATACTCTAGATGCATGCTGGATAGCGGTCGATGTGTGGAGTAATAGTAGTAGATGCAGAATCATTTCGATCTACTTGACACGGACATGATGCCTATATTCATGATCATTGCCTTAGATATCTTCATAACTATGCGCTTTTCTATCAATTGCTCGGCAGTAAATTGTTCACCCACCGTAATGCATGCTATCTTGAGAGAAGCCACTAGTGAAACCTATGGCCCCGGGCCTCTTTCTTATTATATTGCATCTATTTTATTTACATCATATCTCGTTTACTATTTTTCAATCTATACAACAAAAATACCAAAAATATTTACTTTACTATCTCTATCAGATCTCACTTTTGTGAGTGACCGTGAAGCGATTGACAACCCCTTTATCACGTTGGTTGCGAGGTTCTTGATTGTTTGTGCAGGTACTAGGTGACTTGTGCGTGGTCTCCTACTGTATTGATACCTTGGTTCTCAAAAACTGGGGGAAATACTTACGCTACTTTGCCGCATCACCCTTTCCCCTTCAAGGGAAAGCCAACGCATGCTCAAGAGGTAGCAAGAAGGATTTCTGGCGCCGTTGCCGGGGAGATCTACGCCAAGTCAAGACATACCAAGTACCCATCATAAACTCTTCTCCCTCGCATTACATTATTTGCCATTCGCCTCTCGTTTTCCTCTCCCCCACTTCTAAAACGATTTTCGAAAACCTTTGCCTTTCTTTAGCCATGGCCAAACCAATAGGGGCTAAGGGCTTTCTCCCGGGTTTTAATACTTTGGATAGTCCCCCTGCCCTTTCTAAGCTCACAAATAATGATGCTATGGAAAGACCTACCGGGATTATCGATGAGAGTTTGAATAATTTTGATGAAGATGATCCTGGAATTTTTCGTTATTTGCTTGATGAATCTTTGGAAGATGCTTGGGATAGGCTATTAAGGATCTGAGCCAGCTATGTGTGCAAATATCAAATTGAGATTTACTTAAAAAGTTTTTATGTTGGCTTACCTTCTTCTTTCAAGCAAGTTCTGGATTATATTTTTGAAGAAGGTTTTCTTGAGGGGGATGCCATCGATACCTATGAAAAGATGAAAGCTATATTTGGGCACCCCATGAGTGAAAAGGTTGAATCCACCTCTCTTTTGTGTTTTTATGAGAATGAAATCATCAAAGAGATGAAGGCTAGCTTAGATGCAAATTTTCATAGCGTGCTTAATCTTTCTTCTACCATTAATGGCCACGTACTCTCACAAAATAGAAAGATAAGTGCTTTGGATAAGAAATTCTCTCTTTATCACCAAAAGGGAGAAGACGGCAATACCTAGATCTATTCTTGTTTTTATGCCTAGCTAGGGGCGTTAAACGATAGCGCTTGTTGGGAGGCAACCCAATTTTATTTGTATTCTTTACTTCTTGTTCCTATTTAGTAATAAATAATTCATCTAGCCTCTCTTATGATTGTGTTTTAATATTTTAATTAGTGTTTGTGCCAAGTAAGCCTTTAGGATCTTCTTGGGTTATTGTTGTTTGATCTTGCTGATAAAAACAGAAAGTATGCGCTCATAAAAATAATTTCATTTTTTTACCAGAGAGCGATAAAATACCAATTACAACTTCAGTAGATCAATATACAAATTTTCCTGGTCATCCTAATTTTTCAAATTTTTTGGAGTTACAGAAGTATTCAAAACCTACAGATTGCTACAGACTGTTCTGTTTTTGACAGATTCTGTTTTTCGCGTGTTGTTTGCTTATTTTGATGTATCTATGGCTAATATCGGGGGGGTATGAACCATAGAGAAGTTGGAATACAGTAGGTTTAACACTAATATAAATAAAGAATCAGTTAATTACAGTACCTTAAAGTGGTGGTTTATTTTCTTATACTAACGGAGCTCATGAAATTTTCTGTTGTGAAGTTTTCAAGTTTTTTGGTAAATATTTGATGGATTTTGGAACAAGGAGTGGTAAGAGCCTAAGCTTGGGTATGCCCAAGGCACCCCAAGGTAAAATTCAAGGACAACCAAAAGCCTAAGCTTGGGGATGCCCCGAAAGGCATCCCCTCTTTCGTCTTCGTCTATCGGTAACTTTACTCGAGGCTATATTTTTATTCACCACATGATATGTGTTTTGCTTGGAGCGTCTTGTATGATATGAGTCTTTGCTTTTTAGTTTACCACAATCATCCTTGCTGTACACACCTTTTGAGAGAGACACACATGAATCGGAATTTATTAGAATACTCTATGTGCTTCACTTATATCTTTTGAGCTAGATAACTTTGCTCTAGTGCTTCACTTATATATTTTTAGAGCACAGTGGTGGTTTTATTTATAGAAATTATTAATCTCTCATGCTTCACTTATATTATTTTTAGAGTCTTCTAGAACAGCATGGTAATTTGCTTTGGCTATAAAATTAGTCCTAATATGATAGGCATCCAAGATGGGTATAATTATAACTTTCATATAAAGTGCATTGAATACTATGAGAAGTTTGATTCTTTATGATTGTTTTGAGATATGAAGATGGTGATATTAGAGTCATGCTAGTTGAGTAGTTGTGAATTTGAGAGATACTTGTGTTAAAGTTTGTGATTCCCGTAGCATGCATGTATGGTGAACCTTTATGTGATGAAGTCGGAGCATGATTTATTTTTTGATTGTCTTCCTTATGAGTGGCGGTCAGGGACGAGCGATGGTCTTTTCCTACCAATCTATCTCCCTAGGAGCATGCGCGTAATACTTCATTTCGATAACTAATAGATTTTTGCAATAAGTATGTGAGTTCTTTATGACTAATGTTAAGTCCATGGATTGTACGCACTCTCACCCTTCCACCATTGCTAGCCTCTCTAGTATCGCTCAACTTTCGCCGGTACCATAAACCCACCATATACCTTCCTCAAAACAGCCACCATACCTACCTATTATGGCATTTCCATAGCCATTCCGAGATATATATTTTTTTGAATATTTATTGTAGGGTAAAAACCCCACAGCCCTTTATTGCAGTCTGAAAGAAAAGAACTGTACAGATAAAGAAAGAGATTACAACCCTAAACTAAAGGTTAAGAAAAACTTACAATTACAAGAGGGAGTTAACCCAATCTATAAGCCTAGACTTATATGTATCCTTAAGCCTATGTGACAGGAGAAGAATGTCATGTACAAAACTGCCCCTCCAGGCAGCAAAAGTAGCCTGAACTCCCCTGGAAGTTCTCCCATTTCTCAGAATCCATATATTCCAAGCAGCTGTGAGCATAACTTCAAAGAAGAAAGGATGGCCAAATCTCTGCCTTGCTTGAGATATACTTTGCTGAATAGTAGAACCATGTGACCAATCGATCTGCAGGTAGTTCCAAACCCTGGCACTGAAATTACAACCAAAGAAAAGATGAGCCCCATCCTCCCAAACAAAGGCATTACAGATAACACATAGATTATCAGCCGTAGGGGACCTCCAGTGCCTGCGGACCAGCATGTCCTTTGTGTTGAGCCTGTCAAAAAATAGGAGCCAGCCAAAAACCTTAATTTTCATAGTACATCTGCTCTGCCAAAGCCAACGGCAAGGTTGAATTGTTGGGTGGTGTGTATGCATGATGTCATAGAAGCTCTTTGCAGAAAAGTGTCCAGATTTACCAGGCCAAATCCAAACATCAGGCAATGTTGGATCTCTCTGAAGATTGAACAACCATCCTTCCAAGGTTTCCAATTCTGCTGCTGCCTACTGAGAAATTGGCAGATGAAACATGGAGTACAAATCCTGAGTTTGTAAGAACTCCCTAACAGAAACCTTATCATCCAAAACAAAAGAGAAAAGCCTTGGTAATCTGAGGCTAAGTGGTCTTGAAGAGCCACCTAGATTCCAAGCATCCAGCCAAAAGAGAGCAGAATCACCCATATTAACTTGCACTGAAGCAATTGACCTATATGTGTCAGCAAGCTTGAGAATGTCTTTCCACCAAAAGGAGCCAGTTAGGACTATTGCATGGGGCACCACTCCATCATAATAACTATCCCAAATCAATTGGACCCAGGGAACCTGCTGCTTGTTGTAGAACTTATGCATGTGTTTGAGAAGCAGACCTTGGTTCTGAATATTGAGGTTTAGGATGCCAAGACCTCCCTTATCCTTTGGTCTACAAACTAAATCCCAGACAGCTAGGGATTGCTTAGGCACATCCGAATTGCCTCTCCACAAACACTTCCTGAAAATCCTATCCAATTGTTTGATAATACCAGGTGGAATATGCAAACTGCAGAGAAAGTATATGGGTATTGAAGTAAGCACAGATGTGAGCAATTGCAACCTGGATCCTTGGTTGAGCATGGCAGAGCTAACAGACAGTCTTCTTTCAACACTATCCACTAGGGGCATGAAATCAATTATTCTAGGTCTTGTTGTACCAAGAGGCAAACCCAGATTTGTGAAAGGTAACTTCTCCAGCTTACATCCCAGGATGGAAGACAACCTCTCTGCCTCTGTGGGATCAACATTTAGTGGCACCATTGATGATTTTGCAAAATTTACCTTTAGGCCAGTAGACTGTTGAAAAATATTGAGCATGTTCTTGAGAGCCACCAACTGATCCTCTACTGCAGAAAGGATAATTATTGTGTGTAAGGGCATATTTATCCCTAAGTGTTTTGGTGATTGATGACAACGCATTTGCGGACTAATCGTGTGCCTTGAGTATTCCAGACACTTCATTGCTAGGCACAAGGCGGTTGGGTGCCCCTCGAAGACTGATGAAGACGACATCTTTTGTACGTTTCTTTTTGGTGGATTTGAGTCATAGGAAAGCCGTAGTATTAAGAGGGGGTCCGCGTTGGAAAGGTTGGATGGAATCATCACATACACGTCTCCTTCTTGTCCCCTCCTTTTTCCTGAGAGCTTCCTCCGTTTTTCTTGCCTCCCTTGTCTGGCTGCTGTGGTTGGTTGCGGTAGTACTGCTCCCAGGAAAATGGTAGTACCGTAGGCATCCGCGGTAGTACCGCGCGGTGGCGCGATAGTACCGCAGGTGCCCATGATAGTACCGCTCCCCTGGAGCCGCACTACCGCTGCCCACCAGGCTAGTGCCGCCCCTTTGCGGTAGTAGGGGCGGATGTAATTTTTTTACATCCGCACCTACCGCGGTAGTACCGTTGTCGCCGAGCGGTAGTACCACGCTATGCAGTCAGGCAGTAGTACCGCCCCTCGGCAGTACTACTGTGTCAGGTTTTTGCTACTTCCATTTCTTCGCGGAAGTAGGCACGGAAGTTCCCTTCCCCCCTGGCTGGGATTTTTGCCTTGGGGTAGTACCGCATGGGGGGTGCGGAAGTACTGCCCCCAGCTCCTGCGCGTCTGTTTATCTTTTCTGTTGCTGGGGTTGCGGCAGTACCGTGGGTCAGTACGGTAGTACCGCTTGGTTGCAAGCAGTAGTACCGCGCGGCCTTGCGGTAGTACCGCTGGCCAAGCGCGGTAGTACCGCTGGCCGCGGGCTGGTTGGTGGGTAACGGTTGGATCCTTTTCCCACTCTATATAAGGGGTCCCCTTCTTCCCCGTTGACTCACCTCTTCCACCTCTAAGCTCCATTATTGCTCCAAGCTCCATTTTCGCCCGATCTCACTCCCTAGCCGACCAAACTTGTTGATTTGCCCGGGAGTGGTTGAGAAGGCCCCGATCTACACTTCCACCAAGAGATATTTGATTCCCCCCACTAATCCCTTGCGGATCTTGTTACTCTTGGGTGTTTGAGCATCCTAGATGGTTGAGGTCACCGCGAAGCCATAGTCCATCATGGTGAAGCTTCGTGGTGTCGTTGGGAGCCTCCAATTGAGTTGTGGAGATTGACCCAACCTAGTTTGTAAAGGTTCGGTCGCCGCCTCCAAGGGGACCAATAGTGGAATCACGGCATCTCGCATTGTGTGAGGGCGTGAGGAGAATACGGTGGCCCTAGTGGCTTCTTGGGGAGCATTGTGCCTCCACACCGCTCCAACGGAGACGTACTTCCTCTCAAAGGGAAGGAACTTCGGCAACACATCCTCGTCTCCACCGTCTCCACTCTTGGTTATCTCCTGCCTTTACTTGTGCAAGCTTATTTGTTTCATATATCTTGCTTGCTTGTGTTCCTATCCTTGTTGCATCATATAGGTTGCTCACCTAGTTGCATATCTAGACAACCTACTTTGATGCAAAGTTTAAATTGTAAAAGAAAAGCTAAAAATTGTTGGTTGCCTATTCACCCCCCCTCTAGTCAACCATATCGATCCTTTAATTGGTATCAGAGCCTCGTCTCTTTATTAAGGACTTTACCGTCCAAAGAGTATGGTTGATACCGTAGACGGTGTGGAGGAACACTCCGATGTGAATCCGACCTCGTCTACGGGCGATGGGGGAACCTCGGTCTCTCGTGAGGAGTTCAATGTGGCCTTGGAGACATTGAAAACCTCCATGACGACCGAAGTTGAAAGCATGTTTACTAAATTTCTTGTGGGGCTTAAACTATCCACCGCACCGTTGAAAGTGGGTGGCCCCGCCGACAAGGTGACGGATGCTATCCCCGACAAGGGGGAAGCTAGTAGTGAAAAGGCTCCTTCTTCTAGTGGTAAGAATGGCACCGGCATCTTTGCCCATGTGGAACCACCACTTGTTTATGGTGGACCGGTTCCTTCCACTCATTTGAATCATGCCAGTCCTCCCCCTAAGATTGTGAAAAATGAGGACTTTGATTCTTGGGTTTACCACTTTAAACGTCATTTAAATCATGTGAACACTAACCTTTGGAGAATCATTGAAGAAGGTTTCTATCCACATGATCCAAGCAACTTCACTCCTCGAGAAGCCGCGGACAATCAATTCAATGAGAATGCTCTCTTCATCATTCAAGATGCAATTCCACCCGAAGACCTACCTCATCTTCGTCCCTTCGCCTTGGCCAAAGATGCATGGCATTGTGTTGTCTCTCTCTACCGGGGAAGCGCAAGCATTCAACGCTCCAACTATGAAGTGGTGCAAGATGAGGCCGATGAGTTTGCAATGAAAGAAGATGAAGAACCTCGTGAGCTTTATCAAAGAGTAACCAAACTCGCGGTCTCACTATGAGATCACGGGAGCAAGGACACGGATGACAATTGGATCAAGCGCAAATTCCTCAAGGCAATGATGCCCTATCACAAGGCCATGTCCTCCGTCATTCGTCAAAGACCGGACTTCCACACTTTGACCTCAAGCGAAGTGTTGGATGAGTTTGTGGCCATGAACATTTTGGACAAGACCGCCGACAATGCGGTGCTTCGTTCTCAAAGGGCAAAGAAGCCTAACCTTGCATTGAAGGCCAAACTCACCGTTGAAGAAGAAGAAGAGGAAGAAGAGGAGAGCAACCCCGAAGATACGAACTATGCGTATCATGAACACATGGCACTTGCTTCAAGGCAATTTTGGAGCAAGAAAAACTCGAGGCCAAACTTTAGCAAAAACGACTCAAGTGGCACGAAGAGCAAGCAACGTGTAAGGACTTGCTACAATTGTGGCAACGTGAGTCATTTTATTGCGGAATGCCTGTATGAGAAGAGGGAAGACAATGGTGGCAAGCTCATCCGAAAGGACAAGGCCAAGTCATTCCCCAACAAGAGCAACTTCACCAAGAAGACTCCTCCCAAGGCATTGGTGGTACAAGAAGAGTACAATGAGGATGATGCCGATGATGAAAGTGATGAGTCGGTTGCCATGGCCTCCGTTGCCATTGCGACTGTTCGCACACGAACACGTCACCGTGTACCTCCAACGCCGAGGATGATGCACCGCAGCTCACGTCGAAGGAGATCCGACCGGCAGCGCGATACGCAGGACAGCCGGCAGACGCTTTTGTAGACCCGAAGCCCCGCTTGCCCGGGAGGGACCCCGTCAGGGCTCGCGGCGGCTATGGGCTGCTCCAGGTCGATTCGCTCGCCCCTAGAGCCTCGTGGACCCTCAGCCCTCCAGCATGAAGAACTAGCGAAGAACGAGAAGAAAGATACAAGGGGGAGATAAAAAGTAGATGAACACAAAAAAGTAGTAGATTGATTTGTTCGATTGTGTGTTGTTCAATCGGCCGTCACCCCTTAGGTATATAAGAGGTGGCTGGACTTCCCGTGCAAGGAAAAGGCTTGGATTCACGTCCAAAATACTAGTCAAATTCGGATTGGTTTTGTCCGAACTTTCCAAAACTGTTCGGTTTAAACTGGCTGCACCTTGCGGGTAATTTTTGAGGTGGTAAACGACCTTGGATGAAAATGAGCCTAAAAGCAGTCTTGACCGTTTCGACAAGACGAACAACTTTCATGTGGAACATTTTTTGATCAGAGGTCATCTTGAGGGTCAAATCGCTCGCGCAAAACACCTGTTCCCTCGCGCTACCCATCAGACATGCGTCTGGTAGGGCGCGCCACATCTCGCCTCATGACTGGGCTGCACTCCGATTGTTTTAACTTTTGCATACGGACTCAGATTTGGATGATTTTTATATCAAAATCGATCGTTTCGACGAGACGAAGACAAATCGTGTAGATCATTTTTTAATATGGGGCAGTCTTAGGGGTGTAATCAGCCGAAAAGTGTTCTGGATACAAAATCTCAGTACTTCAAACACAACTTCGGCCTTAGAGATGAGATCGGATGGCTATGACCCAAATATCAAAGTTTATCCTTTTGATGATACAAAACTTTCTCACTTTGAGAACTTTTTCATTTGAGGCCATATTCATTGCGTTTTGTATCGTGCCAAAATTGGGTGTCAACAGCGACGACTCCACGGGTGTCTCTCTTCGACTCACCCAATGAGAGCATCACCGCCAAGTGCCTCATGGCTAAAGCCACCAACAAGGTAACCCCCAACATCAAAACTACCATCATTAATCATCCTTCTCCGACGGATAGCATTAATGAACTTGAGGAAGATAATGTGGAGGCTAATGAGTTTGAGGCCTTTATGGGCAAACTCAAGGGAAAATCCAAGAAGCACTTTGTTGCTCTCTTGGAACAACTTGGTAAAGCCAATGACATGATCGAGGCTCACGAAAACACCATCACTAAGATGGAAGGGCATAGTCGTGACTATGCCGATGAGATTTCGGATCTTTCCAATGCTCTTGAGGAAGAGCGTGGTCTTCGTTTGGCTCTTGAGGAGTCACACAACGTTGATCATGCTAAGTTAAAGAAAGATTATGATCATGTCCTCATTGTTTCTCATGTGCTAAACTCCGAGAAGGCCGAACTTGAGGTTGATTTTGTTAGACTCAAAGAGGAGTTTGATCTACTTGACAAGGCTCACAAGGTCTTGAAGGGTGCTCATGCTAGCCTCAAAGAGTCGCATGATCAACTTCAAGTAAAGCTAACCAAGGAAAAGGCCACTTTCCCTCGTATGATGTTAATTGATAATGCAAATGCTACTAACCCGTGTTGTGAGCATGTGCATATCGTTGAGGAGAACGCTAAGCTAAAGGGGCAACTTGAGAGAGGTCTTGCGACTTGCATATAAGGCAAGAAGAACCTCAACGATCTCTTGATCAACCAAAAGGGAGTTGTGGCCAAGGAAGGGGTTGGGTACGTGCCCGACTCCAAGAACAAGAAGAAGAATGACAAGACCAAACGACCTCCTCCTCTCATGCAAACCTTTGTGAAGGAGGGAGAGAGTGCCTCCGAGGAGAAGAAGAACATTGCAAAGGGCGGCAATGTCAAGAAGGGCAATGCCACCCCTCCCAACAAAGCCGGCGATTTTAATTCTTCTTATGTGTTATGCCGTGCTAGTGATGGGCATGTTTATGCCAAATTTGTTGGTTCTCTTCATGAATACATTGAATGGTCTATTTGGGTTCCAAAGACCCTTGTTACTAACATCAAAGGACCCATTACAAAATGGGTACCTAAAACCAAGCATTGATCTCTTGTAGGTGTTTGCTTCCGGTGGGGGTCATGGTTGCTCGATAGCGGAGCTACAAATCATATGACCAGAAGCAAGGACTTGGTGGTGGACGTGCACAAGGTCCCATCTATGCCCACCAATGTCGAGTGGGGTGACGCCTAATCTTTTAAGGTATTGGGACTTGGCAAGGTGGTCATCTCTCATGATCTCACGATCGAGAAGGTCATGCTTGTTGAGTCCCTTGCATACAATTTACTTTCCGTTCATCAACTTGCAATCATGGGCTTTGCCACTTTCTTTGACATCGATACCGTGTCCCTCTTGTGGAGCAAGACTCTTAAAGTAGCCTTTGTTGGGCATGTCGAGAACGGTCTATATGTGATTAACTTTTCGGAGCGACCCACTAAGACCGCGACGTGCCTAATGGCTAAAGTTGATGTGGGATGGCTTTGGCATCGCCGTTTAGCCCACGTCAATATGAGATCTTTGCAAAGTCTCCTCAAGGGGGACCATGTCCATGGACTAACGAATGTTAGTTTTGCTAAAGATCGTGCTTGCAGTGCTTGTATCGAAGGAAAGCTACATGAGAAGGCTCACCCTCCCACGACTATCATTTATTCAAAGAGGCCTTTGGAGCTCCTTCACATGGATCTCTTTGGGCCTCCATCCTTCGATAGTCTTGGAGGTAGGAAGTATTGCTTGGTGATTGTGGATGACTACTCAAGGTACACGTGGGAGTATTTCTTCAAGAGGAAGAGCGAGACCCAACAAACCATCATTGATTTTGCAAATGAAGCACAACGTCAATACAATGCAAATATCTTGACAATAAGAAGTGACAACGGCACCGAGTTCAAGAACTACACCTTGGATGAGTTTCTTAGTGATGAGGGGATCAAGCATCAATATTCCGCACCTTACACCCCTCAACAAAATGGTGTTTTGGAGAGGAAGAACCGGACGTTGATGATGCGGCAAGGACCATGATGACAGAGTTCAAGTCTCCATACAACTTTTGGGCCGAAGCCATCAACACCGCGTGTCATGCATCCAATCGGCTCTACCTCCGCAAGGGCTTGAACAAGACTCCATATGAGATACTCACCGGTAACAAGCCCAACCTCAAGTACTTCCGGGTGTTCGGGTGTAAGTGTTTCATTCTCAAGAAAGGTGTTCGGTTGTCTAAATTTGAGGCTAGAGCTTATGAGGGCATATTTGTTGGTTATGCTACAAACTCTCATGCTTACTGTGTCCTCAATAAATCCACAGGACTTATTGAGGAGACGTGTAACGTGGAGTTTGATGAGAATAACGGCTCCCAAGTGGAGCAAAGTGGCACTTGTGATGTAGGTGATGAAATTCCTCCCCAAGCCATAAGAAGAATGGGTGTTGGCTTTATCCTACCCATTGAGGAACCCCTTGTGGCCGAAGGAGAAGGACAAAGCTCCACTGTAGCGGATCCATCACCAACCCAAGGCCCACACGCTTCCGAAGAACAACATGAAGGCCCTCATCCTCAAGAACATGACCAAGGGCAAGATCACGCTCAAGACGGTGTTGACACATCTAGTGATGCCCAAGGTCAAGTTCTCTCCTCCGAGCAAGTTCAAGAACAAGAACAAGCTCAAGATGATGCTCAAGATGATCAAGTGACCACTCCTCGTCTCACCCCCGAGGAGGAATTAGAGCGTCATGCCGCCAAGGTTGCTTCCAAGCTCTCCATCAAGGATCATCTCATGACGAATGTGCTTGGAAGCTTACGAAAGGGGGTAAGCACTCATAGACAATTAGCAAATTATTGTGAGCATCATGCGTTTGTCTCTTGTGTGGAACCCCACAAGGTCTATGAGGCGCTAGAAGATCCGGATTGGCTCAATGCCATGCATGAAGAACTCAACAACTTCGAGCGCAACAAAGTGTGGAGATTGGTGCCAAGACCGACGGGGAACCACAATGTCATCGGAACCAAGTGGATATTTAAAAACAAGCAAGATGCCCATGGGATTATCATTCGCAACAAGGCTCGTTTGGTAGCACAAGGCTACTCCCAAGTCGAGGGTATCGACTACGGTGAAACCTTTGCTCCCGTTGCTCGTCTTGAATCTATTCGCATGTTGATTGCCTATGCTTCTCATCATAACTTTAAGTTACAACAAATGGATGTGAAGAGTGCTTTTCTTAATGGTCCCATTAATGAATTGGTTTATGTCAAGCAACCCCCCGGGTTCGAGGATCCCTACTTTCCCAATCATGTGTATCAACTCGATAAGGCACTCTATGGCCTTAAACATGCCCCACGTGCGTGGTATGACCACCTTACCGAGTTGTTACAAGACCGTGGTTTCGAAGTTGGGCTAATCGACCTCACTCTTTTTACTAAGAAGGTCAAAGGGGAGTTGTTTGTGTGCCAATTATATGTTGACGATATTATCTTTGGTTCCCCTAACAAAGCTTTCAATGAGGAATTTGCCACTCTTATGACCTCAAAGTTCGAGATGTCTTCCATGGGAGAGTTGAAGTTCTTTCTAGGGTTCGAAGTGAAGCAAAGAAGAGAAGGAACCTTCATCAATCAAGCCAAATATACTCAAGACATGCTCAAAAGATTCAAACTAAGTGATGTCAAGCCGGCTTCCACTCCCATGCCCACCAAGTGCCAACTTGACATAGATCCCAATGGTAAAGCAGTGGATCAAAAGGTATATCGTTCCATGATAGGTTCCTTGCTTTACCTTTGTGCATCTAGACCGGATATCATGTTGAGTGTGGGAATTTGTGCATGTTTTCAAGCCGCACCTAAGGAAAGTCACTATGTGGCGGTCAAACGAATCTTTCGATATTTGGCTCATACCCCAAACTTTGGCCTATGGTACCCAAGAGGAGCAAACTTCAAGCTTGTAGGGTATTCGGATTCCGATTGGGCGGGAGAAAAAGTGGATAGGAAGTCCACCTCCGGAGGGTGCCAATTTCTTGGTTGCTCTTTGGTAAGTTGGTCTTCCAAAAAGCAAAGTTGTGTGTCTCTCTCGTCCACCGAAGCGGAGTATGTGGCGGCCGGTAGTTGTTGTGCACAACTCTTATGGATGAGGCAAACTTTAAAGGATTACGGTGTCATTTGTGACAAAGTGCCTCTTTGGTGTGACAATGAAAGTGCCATCAAGATCTCTCTCAACCCGGTGCAACACTTCAAGATGAAGCATATTGAGATTCGATATCACTTCATCCGGGATCACATTAGGCGAGGAGAGATCGAGCTCAACTATGTCAACACTCATGATAACCTTGCCGATATCTTCACGAAGCCCTTGGATGAAGCAAGATTTCGCGAGTTAAGGCATGAGCTAAATATCATTGATTCGAGCAATGTTGCTTGAACCCTTGCACACCCCACCATACTCAACGTGTTATTCTATTTAGATGTAGGCATGGACATAGGGGGAGTGATGTTCTCTCAATGAACTCTCCCTCCCCCCATTATGCATAAATCGATCAAGTCTTTCTCATTAGCCATGTTTGATGGTACTTGTGCTTCAAAGACGAGTTTTGGTCATGGACCCAAGGATAATTCTTCGCGGTGCCATACCAATTGACTCAAACATAGGTGACTATGGCCACCGCCCTCTCTTTGGAGAGGTGGTGTCTCGTGGTTGTTTCGTTTGTCGTGTGCCTTCCTAGCTTTGTGTGTTGCGTGGTCTTGTGGTGTCGTGTTGGCTCGGAGTGTTTGTGCAAAGATCCAGTTTTTCGTGTGCTCGAAATGTGCATCTTCTTGAGCTCACGGTACTACTGTGTCTGGATGCGGTACTACCGCTTTGGGAGGCACGATACTACCGCGCCACAGCACGGTACTACCGCTCAGGTGCGGTACTTCGGAAGTACCGCGTCGGGCGGTACTACTGCGTCGGGGCACGGTACTACCGCACCGTCGAGGGAGCGTGGGGGTTATGACTCGGGCAGGGGAGTTCCAACTCCCCATACCCATTCATTTGTCTCTCTCCCCACGTCTCTCTCTCTCTCTCGCTCAAGAACGGCGCCGGAGGCCCTCGCCGGATCTCCGTCTCCGGCCACTCTCCTCGGATTCCGGCCCGTGGGATCGTTCCCCACCACTTTCTCTTGCCATGGACCAAGGTTTTTCCCCAAATCCCTCTTTTTCTTGGTTGTTCTCTTGCTTCTAGGTTTTTGGGGAGAAACTTGTTGTTCTTGAGATTTTAGGCCAAACCTATGCAAGAGTAAGATGTAGGAGAGTCGTGATGCGTAGGAATCATACTTGATATGCTGTCTTGTGGTAGCTTTGTCCAACCATAGTACCGCCGTGGTTTCGCGGGCTTTTCTCAGATTTGAACCTGTTCAGATCTGACGCGGTGCGGTACTACCGTGTCTGATGTGCGGTACTACCGCTCTTGCGGTATTACCGCCCGTCAGGTGTGGTACTACCGTGCTAGCTCGTGCGGTACTACCGCTCAACAGACGCGGTACTACCGCGCTAGCCGAGGCGCTAAGGTCGTAGTACCGCTCCTAGACCCGGTACTACCGTGACCTTGCACGGTACTACCGCGTCTAAGAGCAGTACTACTATCTTAGCTTCGCAGCACTTGGCAGTACTACCGTAGGGATCAAATCTCTCTCTAGGCATTTATCATGTGTGCTTTCTGCTTGTTTCACTTGCTTTGTTGTGGTCTTTGCATTAATCCCTCTTGGCTGTTGTGGGTGTTTTGCGTTTTGTGTCTCAGGTGGTGGCTCTCGCCGTTCCAATCCCAGTCGTGACACTGGCTCCAAGCGTCTGCACAACCCCCAAGATGAAGCCCCAGAGGGCTCCAATGCCCCCAAGCGCAATGTCAAGACCACTACCAGCAAGCAAAAGGAACCTGCTAAGGGCATGGACGAGATTTCTGTCTCTGAGTATGTCGAACGCCGGAGGGTCAATCCCTATGTGACTCCTCGGGTTGTGCTCAGAGGCACTGAGATGTTCTGGAACAAGCAACAGGTTCTCATCTATCTGGATGTGATCAAGAGCAAGCAGAATACCTTCGTGGAAGTCAAGTGGATAGACATGCATCACATGCGGAAGGACAAGTTTCGTGACTATTTTGGAGAGGCTCTGGACTTGGTGGAGCAGTTTGCTATTGAGCCGGTGATCTCTTTTCACCATGACTATGACCCTGAGCTCATCTGTCAGTTCTTTGCCTCAGTGTACTTTCATCCCGGGAAGAAGCGGAGGATGACCTGGATGACCAATGGCCGTCAGCTGTCTGCTACATGGAAAGAGTTCATGGATCTGCTGCACATTCCTGATGACGGGCTTCACACCCCCGTTGGTGTTCGCCCCCATGCCAACTCTGAGTCTGCCAACAAGAACCTGCTTCAGCCTTTCCTTGTTGAGAAGGTGCTCCCCAATGGCAAGTCAACTTGGGTGTTAAACTCCTTTTTGAATATCATGCATCGCATCTTCCGCAACACTCTGTTACCACGCATTGGCGACAAGGACAAGGTCCATGCATATCTAGTGGACATGTTGCTCCTGTGTGCAGAGACACGTTCTTCTCAGACTCAGCCACTTGATGTCTCTCACATCATGTGGTGTGAGCTTCGGTTTGCGGTGTTCACTCGCAAGGTACCTATCTATGGACCGTACCTGTTTCTGCTGCTCTCCACCACTTGGGAGAAGATGTACCCGGGTGATGAGTTTCTTGCTCCAGACTGGATTCGCCATGAGTCCATCAGCCTCCGCGTCAAGCCCAACTGGGCCAACACCACTACCTGTGCTGAGGCCTCTTCTGCTAGGACGGCTGCTGATGAGGAGGAGGCTGCTGCTGAGAATGTTGCTGAGGACCGTGCTGCTAGGTCCACCACTCCTTCCTTTGAGCCGTCATGGGCCAAGAAGCTAAAGGACAAGATGAAGACTCTCTTCTGCATGCAGGCAAAGGGACAGTACAGGGCTCACATGGCTGACAAGGAGAGTCGCCGCCGTGACAAGAAGGTTATGAGGCTCTTTGGAGAGGATGTGTCTGGCGGGTCTGAGGACGTCATCACACCTGAGGCTGCCTGGATGTCAAAGCAGGGATACAAGTGGATCAGTTCAGAGGATGACTTCAAGGAGACTATCCCCGCCACTGAGTCTGACGAGGAGCACGAGGAGCAGTGGGACGACTTCTCTGCCTGAGCCACCCCGTGTGTGTAGGTGTCCTCTCTGCCTTTTTGGCGTCTCGATGCCAAAGGGGGAGAGAGTGTAGGGATTTGCGTTGTGTCGTGCTTGGTGCGTTTATTTGCTTTGTCTTTTGGACCTCGTTTGTGCTTGGTTGCTCTTGTTTGGTTTGTGCTTTCCTACATATGGTGTAAGACATATGCACTCTATCTATCGTAGTTAACTTATGTTTGTGCTATCTTGTCTAGTGATAGATATGCCTTGTCTCTATAATATAGGGGGAGCTTTGATCCTAGTACACGTGTGTCGTGCAGTCCAAAGAACTCATCTAGGTGGCACACATCTAGGGGGAGCCCGTCTATATTATAGAGAGGAGGGGTTTGCATTTACTTAATATTATTTTCCTTGTGCAAATCCCGTATTGTCATCAATCCACCAAAAAGGGGAAGATTGTAAGGGCATATTTATCCCTAAGTGTTTTGGTGATTGATGACAACGCATTTGCGGACTAATCGTGTGCCTTGAGTATTCCAGACACTTCATTGCTAGGCACAAGGCGGTTGGGTACCCCTTGAAGACTGATGAAGACAACGTCTTTTCTACGTTTCTTTTTGGTGGATTTGAGTCGTAAGAAAGCCGTACTATTAAGAGGGAGTCCGCATTGGAAAGGTTGGGTGGAATCATCACGTACACGTCTCCTTCTTGTCCCCTCCTTTTTCCTGAGAGTTTTCTCCGTTTTTCTTGCCTCCCTTGTCTGGCTGTTGTGGTTGGTTGCGGTAGTACTGCTCTCAAGAAAACGGTAGTACCGTAGGCATCCGCGGTAGTACCGTGCGGTGGCGCGGTAGTACCGCAGGTGCCCACGGTAGTACCACTCCCCTGGAGCCGCACTACCGCTGCCCACCAGGCTACTGCCGCCCCTTTGCGGTAGTAGGGGCGGATGTAATTTTTTACATCCGCACCTACCGCAGTAGTACTGTTGTCTCCGAGCGGTAGTACCGCGCTATGCAGTCAGGCAGTAGTATCGCCCCTCAGCAGTACTACTGTGTCGGGTTTTTGCTACTTCCTGTGCGGTAGTACCGCTTGGTTGCAAGCAGTAGTACCATGCGGAGTACCGTGCGGCCTTGCGGTAGTACCACTGGCCAGGCACAGTAGTATCGCTGGCCGCGGGCTGGTTGGTGGGTAACGGTTGGATCCTTTTCCCACTCTATATAAGGGGTAGGGGTGGGCATTCGGTAGAAACCGAAAATTCAGTTTTCACCATTCGGTTTATTTTAAAATTCGGTTAGCAAAATTAAAAACCGAAATTAGCAAGCAAAAAATGCTAACCGAAAATTCGGTTAACCGATTATTTCGGTTCAGTTTTCTGTTTATACCGAACACTGCTTAGGAGCTGGTGCTTCTACTGTTAGGACTGTACACCCCAGTGTTATATAAACCAGCGTCTTGTCGCATTGAGCTTCGCAAGCGATGTGGGACTAAACTCGTATGCCGATGGCCGCTGCGCACTCCACCCAGTCAACATACGCACTAGTTGTTGTGTGGGCCTTGTAGTTAGTGGAGGGGCCAGGCCTATACACCGAGCTCTAGCTAGTAGCTACCGGGCTTAGCACGCATGCATTAGGCCAGAACGTGGGACAGAGCTGCGTGGCCGGACGCGCGCACGCGGTCGACGGTCACATCACAGCGTTTGGCGATACGCGGGAGCCTCGTTCGGTATTTTTCTTCGGTTATCAATTTAATACCAAACCGACCGATTTAAATTCGGTTATTGAATCTAAAAACCGAATTTAATTGTGGCAGTATAAAAAACCGAAAATTCGGTTTATTCGGTTTCGGTATCGGTTCGACATTCGGTTGGTCGGTATTTATGCCCACCCCTAATAAGGGGTCCCCTTCTTCCCCGTTGACTCACCTCTTCCACCTCTAAGCTCCATTATTGTTCCAAGCTTCATTTTCGTCCGATCTCACTCCCTAACCGACCAAACTTGTTGATTTGCTCGGGAGTGGTTGAGAAGGCCCCGATCTACACTTTCACCAAGAGATATTTGATTCCTCCGCTAATCCCTTGCGAATCTTGTTACTCTTGGGTGTTTTGAGCATCCTAGACGGTTGAGGTCATCGCGAAGCCATAGTCCATTGTGGTGAAACTTCGTGGTGTCGTTGGGAGCCTCCAATTGAGTTGTGGAGATTGCCCCAACCTAGTTTGTAAAGGTTCGGTCGCCGCCTCCAAGGGGACCAATAGTGGAATCACGGCATCTCGCATTGTGTGAGGACGTGAGGAGAATACGGTGGCCCTAGTGGCTTTTTGGGGAGCATTGTGCCTCCGCACCGCTCCAACGGAGACGTACTTCCTCTCAAAGGGAAGGAACTTCGGCAACACATCCTCGTCTCCACCGTCTCCACTCTTGGTTATCTCCTGCCTTTACTTGTGCAAGCTTATTTGTTTCATATATCTTGCTTGCTTGTGTTCCTATCCTTGTTGCATTATATAGGTTGCTCACCTAGTTGCATATCTAGACAACCTACTTTGATGCAAAGTTTAAATTGTTAAAGAAAAGCTAAAAATTGTTAGTTGCTTATTCACCCCCCCTCTAGTCAACCATATCGATCCTTTCATTGTGTCATCTGCATACTGAATGATAGGAAAATCAGGGTCCTGAGTTGGGATTGGAAGTGTTAGAACTCCCTTAGCTAGTATGTCATTGACCACTGCTTGAAAAAGATCAGCAGCTATGACAAATAAAAGAGGGGATAGTGGATCCCCCTGCCTGACCCCACATTTACATTTGAACTGTTTGCCAGGCACCCCATTGAGCAAAACAGATGATGATCCTGAGGAGAGAAGCTCTTTAATCCAAGAAACCCATTTGGCATCGAAACCTTTGTGCTGAAGAACTTGCAATATAAGATCATGCTCTACTGTGTCAAAAGCTTTGGCAAAATCCAATTTCAAAATGATAATTGGCCTTTTTGATTGGTTGCATTGATGTATATATTCAAAAGCCCAAGCCAGACAGTCCTGAATGGCTCTGCTCTTCAGAAACCCATATTGATTCTTATGTATGCATTGCAAAATGACCTTCTGAAGCCTCTTTGCCAAAAGCTTAGTAAGGAATTTGAGGCATGTGTTAGTGAGAGAGATTGGTCGAAAATCCTCAGGTCCTTTAGGGGATAACATCTTTGGAATTAAGGTAATAAGGGATCCATTAATATTTTCCAAAGATAGTCTCCCATCATAAAAACCCTGAATGAGAGCCAAAAAATCCTTCTCAATGATGGGCCAACACCTCTTAACAAAGAGACCATTAAAACCATCCGACCCTGGAGCTCGATCAGTCGGCAATTCTTTAAGGACAGTGTTTATTTCTTCAGCAGAAAACGGTTCAGACAGACTGCTCAGGCCCTCTACAGGTTGAATAAGAGCGGGCAAATCAAAGCCCATATTAATACCTTGGGCCTGGCCCATTCTATTTTTGAAAGAGGACCAAAGGATTCCCTCCATTTGGGAATGATCAGAAACTGGGTCAGCACCTGCAACAGAGAGGCTTGCAATCGTATTCCTGCGCAGATGTTCAGAAGCCATAGGATGAAAAAACTTAGAATTCTCCTCCCCCACCTTAATATAACGGATTGTACACCTCTGCTTCCAATAAATGTAGTGGATTCTAATAAGATTCTCATTGTCTAATTTAACAATCTTCCGAAAGTTAAATTCAGGTGTGGTGAGAGGCCTCAACTCTTCCAGATTATCAAAGAATAAAATAACTCGGGAACAATCCATTGTGAGACGCTTAAGGAAGGACAGATTCTTGCTCCAAGCCTTGAGGGCAGAACGCAGGCGCTTAAACTTGGTTGTCAGGACGGCAGAAGGAGACAAATCAGCAAACACTGGCTGGTTCCAAGAAACCTTGACACAGTCCAAAAACCCTGGCATGTCCACCTAGTAATTCTCAAATCTGAAGACTCTGGGTTTAGGTATATTGGTGTCAATTGAAACCACGAAGGGGACATGATCAGACGACATTTTTGCCAGGGGTAGAACGACAGTGTTGGGATAGATAGAAATCCAGTCTGAGGTGGTGAAAAAAAACCAATCAAGCTGTTCGAGCAATGGCTGCTCTTGCATATTGGACCAAGTAAAACTTCTGCCCTTTAATGGCAATTCCAGCAAACCCAAATGGCCAATGATCTCATTAAAGAGGAAAATGTCATTGACATCACCACCTGGTCTATTTCTATTATCAAATGAACGAATGAAGTTGAAATCTCCCAGAAGTAACCAATTCTCATCTGTGGGGATATTAAGGTGATAGAGCCAACTAACAAAATTATCCCTAGTGGGGGCCATCACAGGGCCCATAAACGGACACTAGGGCCCACTTCTCAGCATTATGAACTGACTGAAAAGAAATTACAATGCCAAAGCTCTGAATTTGAACGAGGGTCCCATGGAAGATGGCCGAGTTCCAAACCACAAGGATGCCACCAGAAGCACCAACGGCCGGGGCAAACACAAAAGTATCAAAGCGCCGAGGACAAAAGGATCAAATTTTTCGAATATCAAAATCCGCACACTTCGTTTCTTGCAAACAAACAATGGAGCATTGGCTCTCCTCAATCTTTGCTCTCACATCATGCTGACGAGCATCTAAATTCAGGCCACAGACATTCCAACAGAGCACACGCCAATTACGATAAGTTGTACTATCCATAAAAAACTCGCAGCGATGAAATAAGGACTGTCAGGCATAACCTAGTAGTTTCATAGACCAGAACCACACGACCCAAAAGAGCATATAGTGCAACAAGTTTAGATAAAACATAGCCACTAAGGAAACAAAAACTATGCCAGGCAAGACCCCTCTGGCGCCAATCCTGAAGTCTAGGTTTACTCATCATCGGACACTGTATCAGAAGAAGATTGCTTAGGAGGAGCCGTAAGCTTCTCCAGCGTCAGATGATCCGCAGAAATACCTAGACGAGCGCCGACTGCCTGTAAGTCAGCGATGGATGTTGGTGGAGGTATCGCCTGCGCTGCATCTTCATGAACGTCTGAGTCTTAAACTGATGGCTTGGCCTTCTTGGCCCTCGGGCGGCGTAATGCAGAAGCTTTGGTGGGAACGGCCGAAGTTGGTTTGTAACCAGAGGCCTTAGCAGCGCTGCGCGTCATGCGTCTGACGGAGAAGTCTGGAATTGGAGCAACTGCAAGTAGCGACCGACGACCTCGCCTGGCCTCACGTCCACGCTTGCCAAGCACTGGAGGAAGAACAGACGTGAACAAGAAACATCGTGATTCGTTGGCGAGTCAGCATCTGCAGGCTACACATGTTCAACCTGCTCATGGGCAGAAACTTGAGGCTCCACATGGTCTGAGGAGATCTCTTCAATGACAACAGACGAGCGAGGCATGGGAGGATTGTTCGACTGCATCAGAAATCCAAAAGAGAACTCACAGTGCTCAGGCAGAACACAGGTGGTGAGTTGAGACTGCCATTGTTGATGTGTGGAGAGCAGAGCAGGCACCTTTCTGATAAAAAAATTCAGGCAGCAGTGAACGAAAAGACCTCTCCCAGATAAGGTGTGGAGGAAGCACAGGACCATAAACCACACGAACAATTCCCAGTTGAATTGGTTCAAGAGGAGCCACCGGGTGCTGTGCCACAATATGATGGATGGGCTGCTGAACTTCCTCTAAATCCATGTCATTGTCAGAGTCCAAAGAAGGATTGAGGACCATGGAATTCTGCTCCTAAACAATATCCTACCGCTGAACAGGTTGATCCTCATGCTGCTGCTGTGGTTGCTGAACCTGCTCATCCCATGGGCCCCATCCATCATCATTGACATTGTTGGCCTCATTGGCATCTATACCCCAGCCTCCCGCGTTGTTACCCTGGTTTGGATTATGATGAGGTGGAACAACATTCCAACCAAGCGCAGGGTACGGTGGCATTGCCCAGAAGGGCTACGGTGGGTTTACGCCTGGCATAGGATGTGGGTTGCCGTCGAGAGGCATTGGATCTTCGTCGGCAGGTATCATAGCATCCGCAAATTCTCCAATCAAGATGAAGCAACCAGCAGTCCAAGATACAATAGCACCACCCTAGTTTGCAAAATCACGAAAAACCACAGAACGCGGCACCAAAGCATTATCTGGAAAAGAAGCTCTGACCAGGGATCTAACTAGACGACGATCTGTTTGGTTCCAGTAGTGAATTTGGCCAAAAGTTCCAACAACCTCTGCCAAGCACTGTGTATTACAATAATCCAGTGGCACTCCAATAAACATGAGCCAGCCGGTTCTATGGCCATGAATAGCCCCGAAACCCTCCCCCTGGTTGTGTGGAATAAACCTGACAAAAAATTCCTCTCCATCTTCATCCACACCAAGGGGAAAAGGAGGGTGTTGAGTAAACGAACCCCTCACTACAGGATCCTCCATATCAAAAAGCCCTACCCCTTGGAACCAAGTCTCAGCTGAAAGCACCGCAATATGCAAGGTCTGTGTAAGAAAATCAAGAACCTGCTATCGACGGATGGCAACCAAGTGTGCTTCTTGTATGGGCTCGACGATTGCCACCATGTATTGCTCATGGTTGCGGGGGGGGGGGGGCATGATTGCAGGAGTGTAGAAGGTCCTTGGGAGCCGATCTTCTCCGCCGTTGACGATATCATATCCAGCCGGAACAAAGCGATGCGGGTCAATCGCATAGACCGCCATTGGAGATGACGGAGCTGCTACTGTCGGCGCGGCAGAAGCAGGAACGGCCGGCGAAGATCGTAAGCTTGACGGCGATGGGTGGGAGGCGGACGATTGGGGTTTTTTTTGGGGGGGTGGAGGCGTCTGGTTTGGGGAAACCGAAGAGGCCGGAGAGTTGTCTTTCTTGGCGCGGGCTCCAAAGCCTTTGGATGGGACTTTGGGCACCCAGAGGGGAGAATCAGGTGGTTAGACGGTGCAGTTCCGTTTAATGTGACCAGACCGAAAACAATTTCTACACCGGATCCTGTTAGAACAAGTCTCTGTCCGGTGGCCCATACCCAAGCTATTCTGGCAGTCCCAAAACATGGCAGCCATATTTTCAATCATCTCGTCAAAGCTCTGTAAATCCCTGACAACCTCCTGCAGCGATGGAGAGAATTGCCGAAAACTGTGGAGTCGCGGTGGGCCAAGATGTCCTCTTCATCATCAGAAATTTCAATGAGCTGAGAGGAGGAGGAATTGGGCTGAGGTGCAGGCCCAAGACTTTCCAACTATGGAGAATCCGGAATGTCCACAAAGTCTGGTCCAATAAACTTCAAACCAGCAGGAGATCCGGGGTTGCTGCCAACAGACAGCGGAGATTGCGGGGATAGATGGAACGAACCAAAAAGGATCGCCGGAGGCGGTGAGCTAGCCATGGTCGTCACCGGCGATGAGGTGCCTGAGGCTTCTTGTGCTGACACATGATAACCAGCCTCATGGACCGTCAACACATCGGAGGGCATGGGGTGATAACTATACTCCTTACAAGCAGGATAGTTGATGAACGTAGCAAATCGTAGTTTTTTCTTTGGGTGGCCAGAGGTAGAACTACCACGCAAAGAAGATTTACTAGGAACATGTTTCATGGCCTGCATCGCAAGTAAAACCCTACGTTTTGTTGGACTAACTAGGGTCCATTCCTGCTGGCATTCACCCTGCTAGAGGCGAAATTCTTTCTCCCAATCTGGACCACCATGGCCCCAAAGATGAAAATAGCACTTGAAAAGATCGCAGACAAAACTACGCTGATGTAGAATGAAAAACCCCACTTGCTTGCAGGAAACCGTGAAAGAGAAAACCCGATCATTGAGGTATGATACCTTGAGATGAGAGCAATAACCACCAATTGCAGATTCAAGAGCGAGGCCAACATTATCCTCATCTAGACGAAAAGAGTGCCGGGCAAAAGAGACCACCATCGTGAAGTGACCCGAGTCAGAGGTCGGATGCACAGATCTGTTGAACGTGCGCTGGATCTCAGCCGCCAAAGCCATCCTCGGGCTAAAGTCCAAGCCCAAGGATATGGAAGCATGCACCGCCATGGAGAAGACAACCAACAAGGAGAGCAACGTGCGCCGGAGAGGGTGGTGCGATCAGATGTGTAAACCCATGGTCAGGTGGGCTGATCACCGGTGAGGTGGAGGGCTAGGGTTAGGGTGGCGGCGGGGTGGAGGTGGGAGCCATACTTTAAACTCTACAGTAACATATTCCTCTCTTTGTTATGTCTTCATGGCATATTCCGAGATATATTGCCATGCAACTTTCCACCGTTTCATTTATTATGACACGCTCCATCATTGTCATATTGCTTTGCATGATCATGTAGTTGACATTGTATTTGTGGCAAAGCCACCGTTCATAATTTTTCATACATGTCACTCTTGATTCATTGCACATCCCGGTACACCGCGGGAGGCATTCACATAGAGTCATATTTTGTTCTAAGTATCAAGTTATAATTCTTGAGTTGTAAGTAAATAAAAGTGTGATGATCATCATTATTAGAGCATTGTCTCATGTGAGGAAAGGATGATGGAGACTATGATTCCCCCACAAGTCGGGATGAGACTCCGAACAAAAAAAAGAAAGAAAAAAGAGGCCATAAAAAAGAGAAAGGCCCAAATAAAAAAATGAGAGAAAAAGAGAGAAGGGACGATGCTACTATCCTTTTTGCACACTTGTTCTTCAAAGTAGCACCATGAATTTCATGATAGAGAGTCTCTTATTTTTTCACTTTCATATACTAGTGGGAATTTTACATTATAGAACATGGCTTGTATATTCCAATGATGGGCTTCCTCAAATGCCCTAGGTCTTCGTGAGCAAGCGAGTTGGATGCACTCCCAATTAGTTTCTTATTGAGATTTCATACACTTATAGCACTAGTGCATCCGTTGCATGGCAATCCCTACTCACTCACATTGATATCTATTGATGGGCATCTCCATAGCCCGTTGATACGCCTGGTTGATGTGAGACTATCTTCTCCTTTTTGTCTTCTCCACAACCAATATTCTATTCCACCTATAGTGTTATATCCATGGCTCACGCTCATGTATTGCATGAAGATTAAAAAAGTTTGAGAACATCAAAAGTATGAAACAATTGCTTGGCTTGTCATCGGGGTTGTGCATGATTTATATATTTTGTGTGATGAAGATAGAGCATAGCCAGACTATATGATTTTGTAGGGACATATTTCTTTGGCCATGTTATTTTGAGAAGACATGATTGCTTTATGAGTATGCTTGAAGTATTATTATTTTTATGTCAATATTAAACTTTTGTCTTGAATCCTTCGGATCTAAACATTCATGCCACAATAAAGAAAATTACATTGATAATTATGTTAGGTAGCATTCCACATCAAAAATTCTGTTTTTATCATTTACCTACTCGAGGACGAGCAGGAATTAAGCTTGGGGATGCTTGATACGTCTCCAACGTATCTATAATTTTTGATTGTTCCATGCTATTATATTATCTGTTTTGGATATTTAATGGGCTTTAATATGCTTTTTTGTATTATTTTTGGGACTAACCTATTAACTGGAGGCCCAATACCAGTTTCTGTTTTTTTGCCTATTTTAGAGTTTTGCAGAAAAGGAATACCATACGGAATGAAACCTTCGTGATGATCTTTCTTGGACCGAAAGCAAACCAGAAGGCTTGGAGTTGAAGTCTGGAACTCCATGAGGCAACCATGAGGCAGGAGGGCGCGTCCAGGGGGGTAGGCGCGACCCCCACCCTCATGGGCCCCATGTAGCTCCACCGACGTTCTTCTTACAGCTATATATACTCTTATACCCTAGATCGATCATAGAGAGCCATGAAACCACTTTTCCACCGCCGCAACCTTCTGTACCCGTGAGATCCCATCTTGGGGCCTTTTCCGGCGATCTGCCGGAGGGGGAATCGATCATGGAGGGCTTTTACATCAACACCATAGCCTCTCCGATGAAGCGTGAGTAGTTTACCATAGACCTTCGGGTCCATAGTTATTAGCTAGATGGCTTCTTCTCTCTCTTTGATTCTTAATACAAAGTTCTCCTCGATGTTCTTGGAGATCTATTTGATGTAATACTCTTTTGCGGTGTGTTTTTGCCAAGATCCGATGAATTGTGGGTTTATGAATAAATATTATCTATGAATATTATTTGGTTCTTCTCTGAATTCTTATATGCATGATTTGATATCTTTGCAAGTCTCTTCGAGTTATCGGTTTAGTTTGGCCTACTAGATTGATCTTTCTTGCAATGGGAGAAGTGCTTAGCTTTGGGTTCAATCTTACGCTGCCCTTTCCCAGTGACAGTAGGGGCAGCAAGGCACGTTTTGTATTGTTGTCATTGAGGATAAAAAGATGGGGTTTATATCATATTGCTTGAGTTTATCCCTCTACATCATGCCATCTTGCTTAAAGCGTTACTCTGTTCTTATGAACTTAATACTCTAGATGCATGCTGGATAGCGGTCGATGTGTGGAGTAATAATAGTAGATGCAGAATCGTTTCGATCTACTTGACACGGACGTGATGCCTATATTCATGATCATTGCCTTAGATATCTTCATAACTATGTGCTTTTCTATCAATTGCTCGGCAGCAATTTGTTCACCCACCGTAATACATGCTATCTTGAGAGAAGCCACTAATGAAACCTATGACCCCCGGGTCTCTTTCTTATTATATTGCATCTCTTTTATTTACATCGCATCTCGTTTACTATTTTGCAATCTTTACTTTTCAATCTATACAACAAAAATACCAAAAATGTTTACTTTACTGTCTCTATCAAATCTCACTTTTGCGAGTGATCCTGAAGGACTTGATAACCCCTTTATCGCGTTGGTTGCGAGGTTCTTGATTGTTTGTGCAGGTACTAGTTGACTTGTGCGTTGTCTCCTACTAGATTGATACCTTGGTTCTCAATAACTGAGGAAAATACTTATGCTACTTTGCTCCATCATCCTTTCCTCTTCAAGGGAAAACCAACGCATGCTCAAGAGGTAGCAGTTAGCTCTTGGAGACGGCACTTTGGCAGTTTGATCACCTCCTTCCGTGTTTGGCGTTGAAGTATCTCTATGAATTGGCACCTTGGAGCTTGCAGTTGCAGTGGTGTCTTCCTGAGCAGCAATGGTAGTTTTGACTGTAACCCCGCTGCTAATTGACACTTCAGTTTATACAGTAGTATCTGCAGTTGGCATCTTTCCAGCCTCAGTTGGCAGCAAACTAGCTGAAGTTGGCACTCCTACATCGATGGATGTGGCATGTTATTCTGTCTCATGTCTGAACCCCACACCATTTCTACCCTGTTCCCCCTTTGTGCCCTTGACAAATTTGAGAATCTTTTGCTGCTTAGCTGGTTTAGGTGGGTGTGTTGACATAGGAGTCTTCCCCTTAATCTATTGCACTCCTGTGATGGTTGTAGACTCAACATGTATTGCTGTCACATCTTCAGTGGTGGTTGGCTCTCTGCTCACTACAGTTGGCACAACAGTTGGCGTGATAGCTTCCTTCTCTGCATCTATTTCAGCATCTGCCCTCGGCATTTGTTGCTGGGTTTAAGGCAACTTTAGATTCTTCTTCATTGAAACTGCTTTGTGCTTCTGGACCACATGAGGGTTTGCCACGGATGCTGCCTTGCTCTTGCTGGAGGTTACATCTGGAAGTTGCTTCAAACATTCCTTGTATTTTGCCTTCGAATGAACCCAGTCCAGACCCTTTCCTGCTTCCTCCATGTCAACTGGATTCTTTTTAGCCTCACTTAATAATAACAACTTGTGATCAATGGCAAAATCGATGTTCTGACACATCTCTCAGTCACTGAAATCTGGGGGGGAAAGTCGTTGGCAAAGCTGGTTTCAAGTTGCACAGATTGAGCATATCAATGCTACCTTGAGACTTTGCTTTGTCATTTTTCTTTGACTTCGGGAAATTCTCATCTTTCCAGCAACTTTTATCCATCCACATCTATAATGTGCTCTTGCTGCTCATTGAGTTGTTGTTGCTGCTAGGGTTGACAGTGCTGCTAGTCCCCCTAGTTGTGTTGCCGCCTATACCCCCCGGAACCAGGGCCCTTGTCATCATCATCATCACTGCTGTCACTGTCTCCATTGGATCCCCCTTAATCATCATGATCAACATCCTCGTCATCTTTCTCGTCATCTCCTTCCCCCTAATTACCATCAACTGCTGCACCTTTGTCTCCATCCCCCTCTTTGGCCTCATCTTCTTCGTCCTCCTCCTCTGCCTCATTATCTTCTTCCTGTTGTCCTCCTCCTCTCCTTTCTCCTCTTCTTCTTTGTCCTCCTCGTCTTCTTTATCCTCCTCCTCCTCCTCCTCATCATAATCTTCTTCTTCTTTGTCCTCCTCCTCTTTGTCCTCCTCCTCCGATTAATCCTCATTTGTATCCCCGTCATCTTCAACATCTTGTGCTACTTCCATTTCATCTTCTTCTTCTGACTCCTCCTTAACAAACTCTTCTTCTTGTATAGGTGAAACCCGTCTCTTCCTTTTTGGAACACGGCGTGACGTGCCGGTTCCCGTTGATGTCTGGTGTACATATGGATCAATATCTGGTTCCTCATCATCGATCTTGGCAACTGCTTCAATGAAGGTGCCAATCTATTTAGTTACTGCCTTGCACAACTCATTGACCACTTTGGCAATCTTTGCCTTTTTCTGCATCAACACAAAAAAGATTGAGTACTGATTCAATTAGAAAACATTTTAAAGAAGAAATTGTTGACAACTAATCCAAACTCCTTTATGCAAAGACTTACCTGCGGATTGTAGGTTATTGGCAACTTGGATGCCACAAATGCTTCAGCTTGCAAAAGACCACCAAACAATGGTGTCTGCTCCGTGCCCCTATACTCCTCTTTAAGCGGATGTGAAAAAGAGAAAAAGAAAAGAACAAGGTTATCAAACAGATTTTGTGTTGAGCGAAAACCAATTGTTATAACCTGTGCAACTACAACAAAATGCTGGGCAAACTAGATTCTACATATACGCAACTGCACAAACCAAAAAAACCGCGCAACCCACAGGACACCTAAAAATGTTTCTGCCAACTAATATCACACATCTGTGCAACCAGATAGGTAAAACTATGCAACTTGAAACAGATGATGTGGCATTTAAAAATGAACATGCGTCCAGATGCCAAACTAAAGCTACAAGTTGTGCAACTACAGGCATTAGTGTGCCAACTGATCATAGTTTTTGTGCAACTACCAAAAAGTGTCGAAAGGCTGATCTCAAAAGCATATGTGCAGCTACCAAGGAATTAAAATTGAGCAGAAATGAATAGAACATAAAAAATAGCCAATGTTGGGAAAAAACAAAAGAGAACTCACTTGTCATTTGCAGAACACACCAGGAGAGATCGAGTCCTTCTTGATCACCTTGGCAATTAGGCTACTGTCCCATGCATTCGCTCGTATCACGCAGTTGCTTACTGGGATATCATGAACGAGCGCATCAAGGTATAAGATCTGCCACAGACCAAAAAAGCAAACCCAACTTCAGTTATTATGAGGAGTATTTCAGAAACTATAACTGCACAAAGAAGAAAAACACATGGAAGTGGTAGTTTTCACTCACCATCAAGTGATACAAGCAGCAACAAACGGTTTGCTTCTCCTGGTCCATGTTCCGAAAAACTTAATTTATGTATTCTGCTACAAAGAGGCAAATGTTTGTGTTCTTGAGCATTTCATGACCTAGCACAAGTCTGTAGCACTTTGGGCTCAGCTTCAGGGCCGTGGTTGGTGCTAGAAAAGTGTTGAATGCAAGCGCAAGCAAGGCCATAAAGAAATTGTCATCCGTTCTTCCCGCCATATCCTTAATCATCTTGCACCATGTAGTGATCTGGGGATGAGAATCTCCAGTTATGTTGAAAGCCTATCTGAATCTCCTAGTTGCATCCTTGTCAACTACATATCTGACTTTTGGACCCCTGTTTGGGAGATCAAATACCCTGTGAACACTGTCAGCATCGACACGGATCCTTCCCCTACCTGGGAACACCATTTCAGAGCTCTCTGGCTGGTAGGACTGCACTAGGAATTTAGTGAGGTCCGCTGGAAGTGTCTCTGATAAGTTCAACAGGCCCCTAAACAACCTTGAAACTAGGTCAGACTTCTGCGTTGGGGATAGTGAGTTGTTGAACTTTGCAAACCGCCCTGCTGATGCCCTTATCCTGCCCGCTTGTGATGGTCGCTCCACATCTTACCCTGCACCCACCTCAACTCCTTCACCAATGGCCTGTTGATGAGAAAATAAAAACATTAAACACAAGACAAAAAACTGGACTGAGAAAAAACTAGCAATGATCATTTGGATCAGTATTGCAAAAGCTATATAAACATAAAATAGATCATGCCAACTAATATGATGTTTTTGTGCAACTATGAAAGCTCATGATGACAACTGAAGACTACCAGTGTGCAACCTGCAAAAAAACTAAGAAAATGTACTAGACCTGACAACTACAAAAAGTTCTAGGGGATATGCAACGATAAGCATGATATTGCAAGAAGATAACAACAACTAAGAAAAAAGGTTTGCAAGAAACTGTTCAATAGCTCATAAACACACAAAAAAACATACCTCAGCATCCGCTGCGGAAGATGAGGCAGCTCCTCCAGCAACTGCTGCCTGCACAAATGGTGACCAGTGATGTCAACTATAAGAAGCCAACTCATGTCATCTTCTGGGAAAACTATATGGACTATATTTAGATCAAGATGACCAGTGATGTCAACTACAAGATGGTTATTGAGCAACTACAACAAAATAGGGGTGCCAACGGCTGCAAAATTTTATCAGCGTCTAAAAAGCGAGAACCATTGATATTCAAGGATTTACTTACCTTAGTAGATGATTCAGCTCTCCCTGCAACTGCTGTACGTCTAGTCCGCTTTACAACCCGAAACTGATCAACATCCTAAGAAAAATGAAAAACATGGGCATGGGAAAAAACAAAAAATTATTATATGACCCAAACAAAACCAAAATAAGGTGCTTGTGTCATCAGCATGCCACTTACCTCAACTTCCTCTACCTGCTGAACACTACGCGCAGAGCATGGCTAGCGATTAGTAGCACGCTTCGAGTTCCGGCGAAGGGACTGACTTCCAGAACCCTAATTAAGCAACCAAAAAAAATGAAAAAAGAACATAAGCATACATGGATAAAGTTGAAAACAACTCAAAGACATAGAAAAATGAAAAAATACATCTTCTTCATTGCCACTTGCATCTCCTCCTATTATAACCATTTTTAGCCTTGGGGGAAATACAAGAAAAGAAAACATAGTTAGAAGATGTGCAAACAAACTAGAGAAAACATAAAAGGTTGCTTTGATATGCAGACATCTACGCATAAGCAGGACACCTAGTGCAAAAAACTATAGAACATGTGGACAACCAACTACTACAGTGATGCAACCAACTAGGAAGTCAACCTTGTGCAACTGGACATCATATAAGCCAACTAGTTTCACTAAGGCAAGTAATAACTAGGCAGAAAAATAGTTAACTAAAGACAGCCAGCTGAGTATGATAACTTGTGCAACTGGGACAAACAAAAGAAAGACTAGGAAAAAATGCATAGCCAAGTAGAATATATGGACAAGTAGTGCACCAGCAGGGCGCCTACGGGGGCAACTCTAACACGGAAATAGAGCGATTTAGTGCAACTCAACAGCATATAGACATCCAACCTAGTATAAAACAGGAAGCAACCTAAGCATGACAACTAGTGCAAAAATGCAAAACATGTGGACAGCCAACTAGTATATGCATGCAACCAACTAATCAGGCAACTTGTGCAACTGAACAACGTATAGACAGCCAATCTAGCACAAAACAGCAAGCCAACTAAGCAGGGCAACTAGTGCCAAGTGTAGAACACATGGACATCCAAGTAGTATAGTGATGCAGCCAACTCAGCAGGCAACTTGTGCAACTGAACGCCGTGTACACAACCAACTAGTACAAACAGTAAGCCAACTGACCAAGACAACTGGTGCAACTGCAGAGCATATGGACAACCAACTACTATATGGATGCAGCCAACTAGGGAGAATTTTGTGCAACTAATCAAAAATTTCTACCTATACAACAAGTTCAATCAGCCATTGCATTGCACACATCTAACAGCAACAACATAGAACTAGACATAGAACTTGGAGAAGGCCTAGGAGAAATCATGAACAAATCTCAAACCCTTGCCCCTTAACAGCAACAACCTGGACAACGAACAACCGCTCTCCATCGCCCTAAAATCGCACAACGGGCGCCCTGGACGTGCATCCCCTGCTAGCTTTCGAATACCGTAGCAAAACAAGGCAAACGAGTACCCGTGCCCTACCCAACTACACCACTTTGCCATAGATCCCGACCACAGTTGGGGGCATGCTACCAGAGAAAGGGCTCAACCGCATCAATGGGAGAGATGTGCTAAAATTGACCATAAGTTGGAGCAGTTCACGCCGTTCGAACCTAGGAAGCATCCCCCTCAAATTCCGGCAAATCCGCGACCCAGCAAGACGGAGAGAGGAAGGAGAAGCAAGGAAATGCAGAGCCTACCTTTGACGCCGACGAGCACCAACGATTCCATCCGCGGAGAGCCACCCGTGAGCCCCCCGCCGACTTGAGGACTCCGACGCACCTCCCCCGTATCGCGGCCGATTCGGTTGAAAGGCCAGGCGAGGACGAAGACTGAATGGGGAGAATGGGGAGAGAGCACCGAGGCGAGTGATTTCAGGCACCAATTTCGAAATCGCCGCCCACGAACCCCTCTGCTCTCTCTTGTATCGCTTACAGGTGGGCCTCCATCACGTCCGGATGAGGACAAAACTGCCCCACGACCGCGGGCAGGGCCAATCAGACCAGGTGGCATCTGGCGGACGGGGGCGCGACCCGTGGCGTGATCGTGCGGCCAGGACGCGGCCGCCCGGTACTGCTACTTAGTGCGTGTGCACTCTGTAGGTTTTAGCTTCAGTTATTAGCTCATAGACTCATTTTGCCTTAGGAAGCGCTATGTTACAGTAACATATTATGTTACCACAGACACCTTTTTTTTCATTAAATATTTGCCACATAAGTAAAATTATCTTGGGATATATTAAGTTACTAAGTTACCCCACCATGACTAGCCGTAGGAGTAATCGTTTTCCTTAATGGCGGCTTTTTAATACTAAGTGAAAGGAGCTTTTGGTTACGGCGAGCGCCGAGGACGGCACGCACGGCCCCGGCGCCGGTCCGGGCACACACACGGCTTTCGAAGCGCCCTCACATTCCGCGCCGGCCGGCGGACCGCCGACCCTGCCTGCACGGATTCTGCCACGCGGGTTTGTTTAAGTAATCACGAACGGCAGACATCACAAGTTAGGTGGACAAGTTAGTAGTGCTGTAGAATACAAAGCACTCCCGAATAACGGAAAGCGTGCACGGCGACGACAAAGTTGAAAGTGAAAGTTGAGTGTCGTTGCTTTGTGCTCCCAGGCCTCTATCCATCCATCCATGCACGGTAAAATTGATTTTTCTACATAGGGCTTGGTGGTTTACTGCATTGTGAATTGCATTATTGCTGTCAAGTTGCGGGGCTCAGAGCCAAGTGGACAAGGGGACGTGTTTCCTGACCTGGATTTGTTTGCTTTACAACATGGTGAGTTTTAAAAATGTGGAGATAGATACTGCAAGTTTCTTTAGAGAAAACATCCCTGTCGAAATCCATAACAACATTAGAACATGTTTCTGTCGTCGGCGAGATGTACGCGGTGATTTTGCCAATCTTGAAGCTCTACGGTTCTAGACTATGGTAGGCGTCATGTAAGTGTGTATTTATGTTGTATGTGGAGAATGATTTGGTGCATCGATATCACATTGATCGTGCATTAGACACACATATATATATATATAGATACAAGGGATATGACCGGTGTCTTGTCTCCTAAGATACACGTACATACATAGGGAGACAGACACTACACGTGTGGCATACAAAACCCAAACCTACGTACATGTACACATGTTCAACACCCCCGCAGTCGAAGCGTCGCCGGTGACGCAAAGACTGGACCGAAAGCCCTCGAAAGTCGAGGTGGGTAGTCCCTTCGTCATGACATCGGCGAACTGCTGATCGGTAGGCACATGCAGAACTCGAACACGACCAAGTGCGACGTGCTCCTGAACGAAGTGAATGTCGAGCTCAATATGCTTCGTCCGTCGGTGATGAACAGGGTTGGCAGCGAGGTAGACCGCGGAGACGTTGTCACAGCAGACAAGTGTGGCCTTGGTAACCTCACATAGCAACTCCTGAAGTAGCTGTCGGAGCCAGGAGCACTCCGCGACGGCGTTGGCCACAACCTTGTACTCGGCCTCGGCGCTCGATCGTGAGACCGTGGGTTGTCTTTTGGACGACCACAAAACCAGAGAGGGCCCGAGGTAGACACAGTAGCCGGAAGTAGATCGCCGAGTGTCGGGACACCCAGCCCAGTCGGCGTCGGAGTAGGCGACAAGGCTGGTGTCAGGCGATGCCGTCACGGTGAGGCCCATAGTTGTGGTGCCACGTATATACCGAAGAATACGTTTCACCAGAGCCCAATGGACGTCACGAGGGGCATGCATGTGGAGGCACACCTGCTGGACAGCATACTGAATATCCGGATGCGTCAGAGTAAGGTACTGAAGAGCACCGACAATGAAGTGGTAGAAGGGAGCGTCGGACGCCGGAGAGCCCTCGACGGCGGACACCTTAGCCTTCGTATCGCCAGGCGTGGAAGTGGGCTTGCAATTAAGCATGCCGGCTCGCTCCAGAAGCTCGTAGGCATACTTCTGCTGGTGCAGGAAGAAGCCAGTGGCACGGCAGACAACCTCGATGCCAAGGAAGTAGTGGAGAGCCTCCATGTCCTTGAGGGCGAACTCGATGCCGAGGCGAGCTGTGATCTGCTAAAGTAGCGCTGGCGAGGATGCAGTCAGGATGATGTCGTCAACGTATAGGAGGAGGTACGTGGTGGCGGCGCCCTAGTGATAAACAAACAGTGAGGCATCGGCTCATGTGGACCAGAACCCCTGATGCTGAAGGAAGGCCGCGATCTGCTGGTACCAGGCCCGAGGCGCCTCCTTCAACCTGTAAAGAGAACAGGAGAGCAAGCACACGTGGTCCGGATAGTCGGCGTCGACGAAACCAGTAGGCTGCTGATAAAAACACCTGCTCGTCGAGATGGCCATGCAAGAAAGCATTGGACACATCGAGCTGGTGAACTGGCCAAGCGCAATTAGCAGCAAGCTGGGGGACAGCGCAAATCGTGCCCGGTTTGACAACCAGGGCAAAGGTGTCGGTGAAGTCCACGCCGGCACATTGGCAAAAGCCGCGCACCACCCAACGCGCCTTGTAGCGCTCGAGAGAGCCGTCGGGGCGAGTCTTGTGGTGGAAGACCCACTTGCCAATGATGATATTGGCACGGGGAGGCCGCGGGACAAGCTGCCAGCGGTTGCGCTGCAAGGCGTCAAACTCCTCACGCATCGCAGCTAGCCAGTTCGGATCCCAAAGGGCTGCGCGAGTGGAGGTGGGGAGCGGGGACGGGGCCGAGGTAGACGCGGCACATGCGTACTCATCGGAGGTGTAGCGTGTGCTAGGACGAAATGTCCTAGTCCGAGCCTGAGTGACCACACCGGTGAGAGGTGCGGCCGCAACCGTCGGAGCCGAGAAGGGGACCGGCGAGGAGGAAGTGAAGCCGGTGTCCGGGGGCTCCGAGGGGTCACCCGCAGCGGCGCTAAGGGCAGCGGCGGCGGGGACAGCCGAAGGGGCCGCAGCGACGGGGGCGGATGAGGGGGCCGCGACGACGGGGGCCACGACGACAGGGGCGCCGGCAGAGGCCACGGCGACGGGGCCCGAAGCACCGCGGGAGGGGGCCACCGGCACTGAGGTGGAGGCAGGGGCGAACCGCGCCGCAGGAGACGTCGAGGATGATGGTACCTGCTGAAACGCGAACACCAGCTCATCAAAGTACACATGCCGCGAAGTGAAAACACGGTGGGGCACTGGATCATAGCACCGGTAAACTTTGGTGTTGGGAGGATAACCAACGAAGATGCAAGGAAGCGACCGGGGAGCCAGTTTGTGAGGAGCAGTGAACGCGGTGCTAGGATAACAGAGACACCCAAAAATGTGAAGACCATCATAAGATGGAACCGCACCGAAGAGGAGCTGGTGAGGAGTGTAGTTCCAGCGTGGACGACACGGGCGAATGTTAATGAGGAGGCTGGCGGTTGCGAGCACGTCCGGCCAGAACCGAGGAGGCACGTTGGAGTGGAAGAGCAACATGCGGACACAGTCATTAAGAGTGCGGATGACGCACTCGGTGAGGGAGTCCTCGACTAAGGGGTCCTCAGGCGTCTGACCTATTGGATATGGGCCGGACTGATGGGCCATGAAGATACAAAGACCGAAGACTCTACCCGTGTCCGGATGGGACTCTCCTTGGCGTGGAAGGCAGGCTTGGCGACCAAATATGAAGATTCCTTTCTCTGTAACCGACCTTATGTAACCCTAGACCCCCCCCGATGTTTATATAAACCGGAGGGTTCGGTCCGTAGACATATATCCTCATAATCATAGTCAGGCAGGCTAGACTTCTAGGATTTAGCCATTATGATCTCGTGGTAGATCAACTCTTGTAATACTCATATTCATCAAGATTAATCAAGCAGGAAGTAGGGTATGACCTCCATAGAGAGGGCCCGAACCTGGGTAAACATTGTGTCCCTCGCCTCCTGTTACCATCGATCCTAGATGCACAGTTCGGGACCCCCTACCCGAGATCCGCCGGTTTTGACACCGACATTGGTGCTTTCATTGATAGTTCCACTGTGCCGTCGTCCAAAGGTTTGATGACTCCTTCAATCATCTACAACGATGATGTCCAAGGGAAAGCCTTCCTCTTGACAGATCTTCGTATTCGGCGGCTTCACACTGCGGGCCAACTCATTTGGCCATCTGGAGCAGATCGAAAGCTACACCCCTGGCCACCAGGTCAGATTTGAAGCTTGAACTATGTTGCAGATATCCGTGGAGACTTGATCTTCCACGAATTCGAGACCACGACAGCCGCTCCCTGCCACCATGATGAACATGATGCTGATACGTCTCCAACGTATCTATAATTTTTGATTGTTCCATGCTATTATATTATCAACCTTGGATATTTTATATGCATTTATATGCTATTTTATATGATTTTTGGGACTAACCTATTAACCTAGAGCCCAGTGCCAGTTTCTGTCTTTTCCTTATTTTAGAGTATCGCAGAAAAGGAAAATCAAACGGAGTCCAATTGACCTGAAACTTCACGGAACTTATTTTTGGACCAGAAGAAGCCCACGGAGTATCAGAGTTGGACCAGGAGAGTTTCGGGCTGCCCACGAGGGTGGGGGCACGCCCACCCCCCTGGGCGCGCCCCCTGCCTCGTGGACAGCCCAGAGGTCCACTGATGTACTTCTTCCTCCCATATATACCCATATACCCTAAAAACTTTAGGGAGCATAATAGATCGAGAGTTCCACCGCCAGAAGCCTTCGTAGCCACCAAAAACCAATCTAGACCCGTTCCGGCACCCTGCCGGAGGGGGGGAACCCTCACCGGTGGCCATCTTCATCATCTCGGCTCTCTCCATGACGAGGAGGGAGTAGTTCTCCCTCGGGGCTGAGGGTATGTACCAGTAGCTATGTGTTTGATCTCTCTCTCTCTCATGTTCTTGAGGTGCTACGATCTTGATGTATCGCGAGCTTTGCTATTATAGATGGATCCTATAATGTCTCTCCCCCTCTACTCTCTTGTAATGGATTGAGTTTTCCCTTTGAAGTTATCTTATCGGATTGAGTCTTTAAGGATTTGAGAACACTTGATGTATGTCCTGCCGTGCTTATCTGTGGTGACAATGGGATATCACATGATCGACTTGATGTATGTTTTGGTGATCAACTTGCGGGTTCCGCCCATGAACCTATGCATAGGGGTTGGCACACGTTTTCGTCTTGACTCTCCGGCAGAATCTTTGGGGCACTCTTTGAAGTTCTTTGTGTTGGTTGAATAGATGAATCTGAGATTGTGTGATGCATCTCGTATAATCATACCCACGGATACTTGAGATGACATTGGAGTATCTAGGTGACATTAGGGTTTTGGTTGATTTGTGTCTTAAGGTGTTATTCTAGTATGAACTCTATGATAGATTGAACGGAAAGAATAGCTTTGTGTTATTTTACTACAGACTCTTGAATAGATTGATCAGAAAGGATAACTTTGAGGTGGTTTCGTGCCCTACCATAATCTCTTCGTTTGTTCTCCGCTATTAGTGACTTTGGAGTGACTCTTTGTTGCATGTTGAGGGATAGTTATATGATCCAATTATGTTATTATTGTTGAGAGGACTTGCACTAGTGAAAGTATGAACCCTAGGCATTGTTTCAACGCATTGCAATACCGTTTACGCTCACTTTTATCATTAGTTACCTTGCTTTTTTTATATTTTCAGATTACAAAAACCTTTATCTACCATCCATATACCACTTGTATCACCATCTCTTCGCCGAACTAGTGCACCTATACAATTTGCCATTGTATTGGGTGTGTTGGGGACACAAGAGACTCTTTGTTATTTGGTTGCAGGGTTGCTTGAGAGAGACCATGTTCATCCTACGCCTCCTACGGATTGATAAACATTAGGTCATCCACTTGAGGGAAATTTGCTACTGTCCTACAAACCTCTGCACTTGGAGGCCCAACAACGTCTACAAGAAGAAGGTTGTGTAGTAGACATCAGACGCAAATCTGTCATCGGCCCGTATGCAGGAGATAGCACCTGTAGCTGCTCGGGCCCTAGATCCGGAGCAGCTCGCGCCATCCGAAGACAGGAAGCTCAACCCCATCACGGAAGCCGCAGACATAGCGGTGTTGGAGCTGCGCACAGACTTAACTTCAAGTGACACCTATGTCACCGGAACAACGGACTTGTCTCCGGCTACCGATTCCGAACCTTGTGCGTCCGCATACGTCGAGCTTGATCGGTCATCGATCGTCGAATTCAGCTCCGCGGACATCTTCCGGCACTCGCCTTTGGGCGACATGCTAAATTCGTTAAGAGCACTATCTTTAATGGGGGGCTCACAGCCGAATTATGTCTGGTTCGAACCGGAGGCTGATGACAGAGAATTTCACTTCCCACCCACCGCCCACTTCATAGCCACTGTCGAAGACTTAAATGACATGCTCGATTACGGCTCCGACGACATCGACGGTATAGATGACGACGACGGAGAAGAAGAGGTCCAGAACCCGCCGTTTACCGGACGCTGGACGGCCACTTCCTCGTATGATGTATACATGGTGGATGCACTAAAAGAGAATAGCGATGATGACAAGGAAGATCCAGTTGAGGATAAACCTCTCGAGATACAATCAAAGCGCCGGCGTCAGCGGCGCCGCTCTAAGTCACGCTGCAGTAAAGACAGCAACACCGGCACAGGAGAAGATAACACTCCGGAAGGTGCCGAAGACAACGAAGACCCCGTTGACGCAACCACTGAACAGGATGAACGGGAAGATGGGCAAGTTAGCCCTGGTAAACAGGCCACACACGAAGACTCGAAGGATACTAATTATCTTCCGCTCTCCGAGGATGAGGCAAGCCTCGGCACTGAGGATTTAATCATGCCTGAGGAACCTCTTGAGCAGGAGCGTTTAAGCGCCAGTGAATAGCCACTACAAGGAGCCTGAAAAAGAAGCAACAGCAGCTTCAAGCCGACCAAGATCTGCTCAACGATAAATGGACTAATGTCCTAGCAGCTGAAGAATACGGCCTCAAGCGCCCAGCCAAAAGCTACTCGAAGCACAAATTGCTACCTCGGTTCGACGACGAGGCACCGGAGCACATACCACCATCACGCAATGCGGCTGACCGGCCACCATGTGGTCGGCGTAAAACGGCAACTCAAGCCGAACACCAGCCCGCCCCGCCTCATCGCAAAGCAGAGGTAAAACAGCTCACAGTCATACATATGACCTTCGGCAGAACCTGAACAATAAAGGATGACATACCAGATCGATCTACATATTATGAGGACGTGCCCCGACACGCGACGACGCCCATCTATTCGGACGTGACAAACTTAGTCATGCGCGGGCTGAAAGCCGTAGATGGACTCCATCAGAGCTACGTCGCGATGCGGCCCGATATAGAGGTGTCGCACACCCTCTTTGCTTCACTAACGAAGTCATGGAACATGATTTCCCAGAAGGGTTCAGACCCATGAATATAGAATCATACGATGGAACCACAGACCCCGCGGTATGGATCGAAGGCTTCATTCTCCATATTCATATGGCCCGCGGCGATGACCTTCATGCCATTAAATACCTCCCCCTAAAACTCAAAGGACCAGCCCAGCACTGGTTGAACAACCTGCCTGAAAATTCCATCAGCAACTGGGAGGACTTGGAAGAAGCCTTCCTTGATAACTTCCAAGGTACATATGTTCGACCTCCGGACGCTGATGACTTAAGCCATATAGTTCAACAGCCCGGAGAGTCTGCCAGGAAATTTTTGGACTAGGTTCTTAACTAAAAAGAACCAGATCGTCGACTGTCCGGATGCCGAAGCCCTAGCGGCCTTTAAACACAGCATTCGTGACGAATGGCTCGCCCGCCACATCGGCCAAGAGAAGCCAAAGTCCATGGCGGCCCTCACGGCACTCATGACCCGCTTTTGTGCGGGCGAGGATAGTTGGCTGGCCCGTAGCAAAAACAATGCAAGCGGCGCCAGCACCCCTGAAGCTAAAAATAGCAACGACAAGTCTCGATGCAATAGATACAAGCGTCAAAACAACAATGACAACACCGAGGATACGGCGGTCAATGCTAGATTCAGTGGCTCTAAGTCCGGTCAGCGGAAGAAGCCGTTCAAAAAGAACAATTCGGGCTCATCTTGCTTGGACCGCATACTTGATCGTCCGTGCCAGATTCACGTCACAGACAAACCACCCAATCATACCAACAGAGATTGTTGGGTTTTTAAACAGGCCGACAAGTTAAATGCCAAAAGCAAGGAGAAGGGATCGCAAAGCGAAGAGGACGATGAGGAGCCCCGGCCACCGAACACAGGCGGACAGAAGAAGTTTCCCCCTTAGGTTAAAATGGTGAACATGATATATGCTACCCACATCCTCAAGAGGGAGCGCAAGCGCGCGCTCAGGGACGTCTACGCGATAGAGCCAGTCACCCCAAAATTTAATACATGGTCATCATGCCCGATCACTTTTGATCGCCAGGATCATCCAACCAGTATCCGTCACGGCGGTTCAGCCGCACTGGTCCTGGACCCAATAATTGATGGGTTCCACCTGACGTGAGTCCTGATGGACGGTGGCAGAAGCCTCAACTTACTCTATCGGGATACAATGCGCAAAATGGGCATTAACCCATCACGGATCAAGCCCACAAAGACTACCTTTAAAGGAGTCATACTGGGCGTAGAGGCCCGCAGTACGGGCTCAATCACACTAGAGGTTGTCTTCGGATCTCCGAACAACTTCCGAAGCGAGGAGTTAATCTTCGATATCGTCCCCTTTCACAGCGGCTACCACGCACTGCTCGGATGAAACACATTTGCTCGATTCAACGTGGTGCCACACTATGCTTATCTCAAGCTCAAGATGCCCAGACCACGCGGCGTCATAACAGTTAATGGAAACACGGAATGCTCCCTCCGCACCGACGAGCACACCGCTGCCTTAGCAGCAGAGGTACAGAGCAGCCTTTTCAGGCACAACCTTAATTCGGCGGCCAATCCCCTGGACACTGTCAAGAGAGTCCGGACCATTCCGCAGCAGGACATCTTGGCTCATCACGAGCTTGACTAGCAATTTGGCATCCGTCCCAGTCCCGACCAAGTGGCGGCAATTGTACCACACGTACATAATTACACACACAAAATACCATGGACACGGATGGATGCATAACCAACTTGTGATCCGCAATACGGCTCGACCGCCCGGGACACACATACTTTCACTATTTCCCCTTTTTGTTTTTTTTCAGGTTCCTTTTTCATAGGCCTTTCCTAATGGCTTGATCATCGATTCTTTTTGAAGGATAAAAACACCAAGATGACAAGAAGCATGGACGTACTGGGAATCTTTATGTGGTTTCTTTAACGATCCCTTTACCTGTTTTCAGGACCCAAATGCAGCTCTCCCTTGGTTAAGGCATAGTAAATAGCCTTCTGCTTATTGCACTACTTGTATAAATGCACTTTAACGCACCAATGAAATCATAATAGAAACAGTTTGCGGCCCAAATTTTACAGCTATAGCTTACTACTTGTTCTTATTTTCTTCCTTCTTGTCTTTCCTTTTCTGGTAACTCTATCAGATAACACCCATACACTCTGGTGCGTTTCAATTTGCCAGGGGCTTCATAGTGCCCCACAACATGGCAACAAAAGTCTAAACACTTTTATAGTACAGTTTGGCACCATGAATTTGGCACTATATGCATTGGCTCTGAATCATGTCTTTGGTCAATATTTGGGTTGCCCGGCTCCTGTGCTTACTACCTTACGTTCCACTGTATCGGCTAGGGTAGTAAAGGGAGAACTACTGCGATTGTGCCCTGGTTTACCCGGGTGAGCGCCTCAGTAGAGAAAGCCAAAAACTGACTATCATGATGCGGTGAGAGCCGGTCAGCTCTTCAGAGGTCTCAAATCCTTAGAGATTTTTTTTCCGCATTACGCGAGGGATTGGTACTTACCCGATCAAGTGTTTACAGCATCCTAGTCCGGATACTAGGGGCTGCGCCTATATTTCTATTGTCAAACTCCTATGGCTAAGTGAGGGTGCTAAAGCCGCATAGTCCGAATGCCTGGTTCGTCGCGCTAAACACCTCCTTCAAGGACCAAACAATTGGATCAAGAGTGTTTAGATTACATCCCGAACACCCCCGTATTTCCTACGTGGGGGCAGAAGCCGACGACTGGCCAACTCTGAGATTTCACATAACACGGCCGCACAGGAGGATAATTTTTTTAACAAAACATTATATTACATAACGATTTTTTTCATCATACAAGGAAAAGACAACATGAATGTATTCATTCGAAAATAATGTCTTGCGCACATTGTGTTGCTACAATGCGAGACCCCTCCAGGACATCTGCAAAAAACCGCTCGGGCGTGCAGTGCTCCTTGCCCTTTGGTGGCCCCTCAGTCGTTAGCTTGATGGCGTCCATCTTCACCCACCACAACTTGACGCGGGTGAAGGCCATGCGTGCACCTTCAATGTAGGCCGATCGCTTGACGACGTCCAGCCGAGGACAGGCGTTCGCCAGCCGCTTCACGAGCCCGAAGTAGCTGCCGGGCATAGCTTCGGCAGGCCACAGCCGGATTTTCAAATCCTTCATGGCTAGTTCGGCCACCCTATGCAGCTCAACCAGCTGTTTTAGCTGATCGGTGAAGGGCACGGGATGCTCTGGCACAAGGTACTGCGACCAGAACAACTTCTCTGTCGAGCTCCCTTCTTCGGCTCGGAAGAACTCCGCAGCGTCGGACGCACTGCGTGGCAGATCTGCAAACGCCCCTGGAGAACTCCGAATCTGGATTAGTGAGAAATACTTCTTCACATACTTGCTTTGCATACTAAACGCCTTACCCGCCGTGATCTTCTTGGCTGCCTGGATCTCCTGGAGGGCACCCTGGGCTTCACCCAGGCCACTTCCGCGCTTTGATGAGCCTTGGTGAGTTCGATCTCTCGAGCCGAAACATCACCCTCCAAGGCCTCATACTTCTTCACAGCATCCTGGAGCTCTTGCTGGACCTCGTTCAGCCAGGCCTTAAGCTTTAGGCCTTAAGCCAGGGCCTCATACTTCTTCACATGTGGAGAATGATTTGGTGCATCGATATCACATTGATCATGTACTAAGCACATATATATATAGGTATAAGGGGTGCGACCGGTGTCTTGTCTCCTAAGATACACGTACATACAAAGGTAGACAGACACTACAGGTGCGGCATACAAAACCCAGACCTACGTATATATACAGATGTTCAACATTGTATTTGGTGTTTCTACGATAAAAACTATTTTAATTGTTTAGATTTATGAAAGTTTGTTGATTGAACATAAAAGTCGTTGTTCTTTTTTTGACAAGGAAAACATAAAAATTGTTAATGCCTATGAGAAAACTTTGCGTTTCACGCAAGACCCTGGTTGTATTCAATCAAGTAAGGGACACTGAACTCAAGAGACCATATTCAAATGTGGAGTACCTCCTAAATTGTGCTTGGTCTTTTTAATTTTAGGGAGCACTTGATCCGGTAATATCAAGTGGATTCGGGAGAGGGTATGGAAGTCTTGGGAAATGGGACAAATGACAACATATCCAAAATTTTCTTTTTTGAATGCATCTCCACCGTGTTGGGTCATTTTTTGAGGGTTCTTTGATTTGCCTAGCTTTGAAAGCGTAGAAATAGAAGAAACACTAAGTATGATAGGACTGTTTGTGTAGGACCATTGTTATCGACCAGGGAGGAGTGGGATAAATGGAAGATTTTAACAAGTTCTTCAAGTAGACACAACACTTTGAGAAACTAAATAATAACAAGATAGCGCTACAACAATTTTGAGAAAATCTACAAGAAGAACTAGATAATCAGAAGGGCATGCAACAAAACTACCAAATAAGCAAAACACGGGAAAACAAGGTATCACATAAATATAAGAGAAACATTCATCAAAATCTTCACGGGGTAAGCAGAGTACAACACTTCATCAAAATCTGAGAGCAGAATAAAATGAAAGTGCTCAATAGTCTTTGCAACAATCACACAGAAGAAAAAAAAGGAAAGTTCTTTGAAACACCATGAGTGACTGAAATTAAAGTAGTGTAAAAAATAGATCTTGTTTATCGACGAAGACACAATGATGTGTTTATCCCTGTCCAAACGGTTGGCACAGTTCTACGGCTGGTTTGAAGATGTTGAGCCACAGTTCCGAAGACACACAAGTTTTCGTCTTGTACTCCTCAGGTAAGTTTCTCCGAACTCACCTAATCACGTGTGGTAGACCATGTAGTGATCTATGAACCGATACAAACTTGTTCTTCGGTGAATCCACACATTGGATGCTCTTGAACAATGCCTAACCGTCTAGAAGATGCATTGTCCTCAGGAGTAACAGGTCCAAGTTAGTCCTTGATCAAGTTCTTCGATGATTCTCAATCGCAGTCACTGAAGGCTATGTGGTTTTTCCTCACTCAAATCTGTGGGAGGGAAGGTTGTTGATAACACACAAATGTGGGGATGACAACAATCTGCAATGGGTATAAACCCAAATTTATAGATTTGACATAAATGTTGGGGAACGTAGCATGCAATTTCAAAAAAAATCCTACGATCATGCAAGATCTATCTAGGAGATGCATAGCAACGAGAGGGGGAGAGTGTGTCCACGTACCCTCGTAGACCGAAAGCGAAAGTGTTAGGTTAACGCGGTTGATGTAGTCGAACATCTTCACGATCCAACTCATCTAGTACCGAACGTACGGCACCTCCAAGTTCAGCACACGTTCAGCTCGATGACATCCCTCAAACTCTTGATCTAGCAGATGGTCGATGGAGAGTTTCGTCAGCACGACGGCATGGTGACGGTGATGGTGATGTGATCCGCGCAGGGCCTCGCCTAAGCACTACGACACTATGACCGGAGGAGTAAAATGTGGAGGGGGCACCACACACAGCTAAGAGAATAACTGTTGTGTCTCCAAGGGGTGCCCTGCCCATGTATATAAAGGAGGGAGAGGAGGAGGCCGGCCACCAGGGGGGCGTGCCAAGAGGGGGGGTCCTACTAGGACTCCAGTTCTAGTAGGATTCGCCCCCCTTTCCTTCTCATGGAGGGGGGAAAGAGGGAAGGAGAGGGAGAGGGGGAAAGGAAAGGGGGGCCGCACCCCCTTCCCCCTGTCCAATTCGGACAGCCCATGGGGGGGCGCCACCCCTTGTGGGCTCCCCTCTCTCTCCCCTATGGTCCATGCTGGCCCATTACTTCCCTGGGGGTTCCGGTAACCCATCGGTACTCCGATAAATATCCGAACCGTTCCGAAACCATTCCATTGTCCAAATACTATCATCCAATATATCAATCTTTACCTCTCGACCATTCGATACTCCTCGTCATGTCTGTGATCTCATCCGGGACTTCGAACAATCTTCGGTCACCAAAACACATAACTCATAATACAAATCATCATCGAACATTAAGTGTGCAGACCCTACGGGTTCGAGAACTATGTAGACATGACCGAGACATATCTCCGGTCAATAACCAATAGCGGAACCTGGATGCTCATATTGGTTCCTACATATTCTACGAAGATCTTTATCGGTCAAACCGCAATGCAACATACGTTATTCCCTTTGTCATCAGTATGCTATTTGCCCGAGATTCGATCGTCGGTATCATCATACCTAGTTCAATCTCATTACCGACAAGTCTCTTTACTCGTTCTGTCATGTATCATTCTGTAACTAACTCATTAGTCACATTGCTTGCAAGGCTTATAGTGATGTGCATTACCGAGAGGGCCCAGAGATACCTCTCCGATACTCGGAGTGAAAAATCCTAATCTCGATCTATGCCAACCCAACAAACACCTTTGGAGACACCTGTAGAGCATCTTTATAATCACTCAGTTACGTTGTGACGTTTGATAGCACAAAAGGTGTTCCTCCGGTATTCGGGAGTTGCATAATCTCATAGGCAGAGGAATATGTATAAGTCATGAAGAAAGCAATAGCAATACAACTTAACGATCATTATGCTAAGCAACAGATGGGTCTTGTCCATCACATCATTCTCCTAATGATGTGACCCCATTCATCAAATCACAACACATGTCTATGGTTAGGAAACTTAACCATCTTTGATTAACGAGCTAGTTAAGTAGAGGCATACTAGGGAGACTTTGTTTTATCTATGTATTCACACATGTATCAAGTTTCCGGTTAGTACAATTCTAGCATGAATAATAAACATTTATCATGATATAAGGAAATATAAATAACAACTTTATTATTGCCTCTAGGGCATATCTCCTTCAGTCTCACACTTGCACTAGAGTCAATAATCTAGATTACATAGTAATGATTCTAACACCCATGGAGTCTTGGTGCTGATCATGTTTTGCTCGTGGAAGAGGCTTAGTCAACGGGTCTGCAACATTCAGATCCGTAAGTATTTTGCAAATCTCTATGTCTCCCTCCTTGACTTGATCGTGGATGGAATTGAAGCGTCTCTTGATGTGTTTGGTTCTCTTGTGAATCTAGATTCCTTCGCTAAGGCAATTGCTCCAGTATTGTTACAAAAGATTTTCATTGGATCCGATGCACTAGGTATTACAACTAGATCGGATATGAACTCCTTCATGCAGACTCCTTCATTTGTTGCTTCCGTATCAGCTATGTACTCCGCTTCACACGTAGATCCCGCCACAACGCTCTGCTTGGAACTGCACCAACTGACAGCCCCACCATTCAATATAAATATGTATCCGGTTTGGGATTTAGAGTCATCCGGATCAATGTCAAACCTTGCATTGACGTAACCATTTACGACAAGCTCTTTGTCACGAGAAACATATCCTTAATCCTTTTCAGGTATTTCAGGATGTTCTTGACCGCTGTATAGTGATCCACTCCTGGATTACTTTGGTACCTCCCTACTAAACTTATAGAAAGGCACACATCAAGTCTGGTACACAACATTGCATACATGATAGAACCTATGGCCGAGGCATAGGGAATGACTTTCATTTTCTCTCAATCTTCTGTTGTGGTCGGGCATTGAGACTGACTCAACTTCACACCTTGTAACACAAGTAAGAACCCTTTCTTTGACTGATCCATTTTGAACTTCTTCAAAACTTTATCAAGGTATGTTCTTTGTGAAAGTCCAATTAAGCGTCTTGATCTATCTCTATAGATCTTGATGCCTAATATATAAGCAGCTTCACCGAGGTCTTTCATTGAAAAATTCTTATTCAAGTATCCTTTTACGCTATCCAGAAATTCTGTATTATTTCCAATCAACAATATGTCATCCACATATAATATTAGAAATCCTACAGAGCTCCCACTCACTTTCTTGTAAATACAGGCTTCTCCAAAAGTCTGTATAAAACCATATGCTTTGATCACACTATCAAAGTGTATATTCCAACTCCGAGATACTTGCACCAGTCCATAAATGTATCGCTGGAGCTTGTACACTTTTTTAGCACCTTTAGAATTGACAAAACCTTCTGGTTGCATCATATACAACTCTTCTTTAAGAAATACATTAAGGAATGCAGTTTTGACATCCATTTGCCAAACTTCATAATCATAAAATGCGGCAATTGCTAACATGATTCGGATAGACTTAAGCATCGCTACGGGTGAGAAGGACCCATCATAGTCAACTCCTTGAACTTGTCGAAAACCTTTCGCAACAAATCGAGCTTTGTAGACAGTAACATTACCGTCAGCGTCAGTCTTCTTCTTGATGATCCATTTATTCTCTATGGCTTGCCGATCATCAGGTAAGTCAACCAAAGTCCATACTTTGTTCTCATACATGGATCCCATATCAGATTTCATGGCCTCAAGCCATCACGGAATCTGGGCTCATCATCGCTTCCTCATAGTTCGTAGGTTCATCATGGTCTAGTAACATGACTTCCAAAACAGGATTACCGTACCACTCTGAGGCGGAACGTACTCTAGTAGTAACTTGATCTGAAGTTTCATGATCATCATCATTAACTTCCTCACTAATTGGTGTAGGCATCACTGGAACTGATTTCTGTGATGAACTATTTTCCAGTTCGAGAGAAGGTACAACTACCTCATCAAGTTCTACTTTCCTCCCACTCACTTCTTTCGAGGGAAACTCTCTAGACATGATCCACTCTTAGCAACGAATATCTTGCCTTCGGATCTGTGATAGAAGGTGTACCCAACAGTTTCCTTTGGGTATCCTATGAAGATACATTTCTCCAATTTTGGTTCGAGCTTATCAGGCTGAAGCTTTTTCACATAAGCATCGCAACCCCAAACTTTATGAAATGACAGCTTAGTTTTCTTACCAAACCACAGTTCATATGGTGTCGTCTCAACGAATTTAGATGGTGCCCTATTTAACGTGAATGCAGCCGTCTCTTAAGCATAACCCCGAAACGATAGTGGAAAATCGGTAAGAGACATCATAGATCGCACCATATCTAATAAAGTACGGTTACGGCATTCGGACACACCATTACGCTATGGTGTTCTAGGTGGCGCGAGTTGCGAAACTATTCCACATTGTTTCAAATGAAGACCAAACTCGTAACTCAAATATTCGCCTCCACAATCATATCATAGAAACTTTATTTTCTTATTATGATGATTTTCCACTTCACTCTGAAATTCTTTGAACTTTTCAAATGTTTGAGACTTATGTTTCATTAAGTAGATATACCCATATCTGCTCAAATCATCTGCGAAGGTCAGAAAATAAAGATACCTGCCGCGAGCCTCAACACTCATGGGACCGCATACATCAGTATGTATTATTTCCAATATGTCTATTGCTCGCTCCATTGTTTCGGAGAATGGAGTCTTAGTCATCTTGCCCATGAGGCATGGTTCGCAAGCATCAAGTGATTCATAATCAAGTGATTCCAAAAGCCCATCAACATGGGGTTTCTTCATGCGCTTTACACCAATATGACCTAAATGGTAGTGCCACAAATAAGTTGCACTATGATTACACTCAAGAACAGAAAGCAAAAAGCAAAAAAATATATTCATTGGGTTGCCTCCCAACAAGCACTATTGTTTTACGCCCCTAGCTAGGCATAAAGCAAGGATCTAAGTTTTTTCATCGTTCTTCTTTATTTCCTTAGAGGTGTTTTCATCATGGTGTTTTGTAAAAACAACATAAAACATATTATCCATGGAAACCTTAGCACTATTAAGTTGCTTAACATCATAACCCTTTTGATTTCCTGCAACAATCCAAGAGTAATGATGATTGACATTATTGAAAACTTGTTGCATTATGTCTAAAATGGGGACTTCCTTTTTAAGATTCTCATCCAAGATTTGGTTATCCCCAATCAAATGTCTTAACGCATAATCACCATTGTAAAGAATTTCATCTATCACGGGCTTTTCGCGATTCATACCATAAAAATCAAAGATTTCCCTAGCTTCGCGTATGATGTAGTCAAACTCATTCATAAGAACAAGAGTGGCCAATTTTTTAGCCTTAGGATTCTTTATAGCGGGAAGCTCAAAAAACAATCTTTGCAAAGTAGGATGAGGACAGATAAATTTACTTTCAAGTTTCAGAACTAATGTTGAAATAGCATTCGCATAAGATCTAGTAGTTCTAAGTATAGGAGCATCATCAAGACTTAGATTTCCCACACAATTGAAAAATTCTTGGATATGTTCCTTTCCCATAACATTCTCTTGCCCCAAGATAAAAGTTTTAGCATCCAAATTGCCCGTACGTCCAATCTTAGGAGTTAGGCCATCATCTGCTGCTGCCATACCGAAATCACTCATGATTGCAAGCAAAGGATATATCTAACGAGAAAGCGGCGAACAAAAAAGAGGGCATATAAAACGGCAAATTTTTGTGAAGTGGTGGAGAGGAAAATGGGGGGCAAATGGCAAATAATGTAAATTGCGAGGAGATGATATTTGTGATTAGGAACCTGGTAGGTGTTGATGATCCTCCCTGGCAACGGCGCCAGAAATTCCTTTTGATGTGTGCTAGAGCTACGTCGGTATTTCCCCACAGGGGAAGGGATGATGCAACACATCAACGGTAGGTATTTCCCTCAGTGATGAGACCAAGGTTATAGAACCAATAGGACAACCAAGCAACACTACATAAACAACACCTGCACACAAATAACAAATACTCGCAACCCGACGTGTTAAAGGGGGTGTCAATCCCTTTCGGGTAACGACTCCAGAAATTGGCAAACGAACGTGAGAGAGTTGTAATAATTGATAGATCGAACGCCAAATAAAATAAAATGCAGACATGTATTTTTGTATTTTTTGGTTTAATAGATCTAAAAATAAAAGGCAAATAAAATAGATCGCAAAGGCAAATATAGTAAAGAAGAGACCCGGGGGCCATAGACTTCACCAGTGGCTTCTCTCGAGAAAAATAGCAAACGGTGGGTGAACAAATTACTGTTGGGCAATTGATAGAACTTCACATAATCATGACGATATCCAGGCAATGATCATTATATAGGCATCGCGTCCAAGATTAGTAGACCAACTCCTGCATGCATCTACTACTATTACTCCACACATCGACCGCTATCCAGCATGCATCTAGTGTATTAAGTTCATGGAGAAACAGAGTAATGCAATAAGAATGATGACATGATGTAGACAAGATCTATTTATGTAGAAATAGACCCCATCTTGTTATCCTTAATGGCAACGATACATACGTGTTGTTTCCCCTTCTGTCACTGGGATCAAACACCGTAAGATCGAACCCATAACCAAGCATCTCTTCCCATTGCAAGATAAATAGATCAAGTTGGCCAAACAAAATCCAAATATCGGAGAAGAAATACGAGGCTATAAGCAATCATGCATATAAGAGATCAAAGAAGACTCAAATAACTATCATGGATAAAAAGAGATAGATTTCATCATAAACTCAAAGTTCATCGGATCCCAACAAACACACCGCAAAAAGAGTTACATCATATGGATCTCCTAGAGACCATTGTATTGAGAATCAAAAGAGAGAGCGGAAGCCATCTAGCTACTAACTACGGACTCGTAGGTCTACAAAGAACTAGTCACGCATCATCGGAGAGGCACCAATGGGCATGATGAACCCCTTTGTGATGGTGTCTAGATTAGATCAGGTGGTTCTGGACTCTAAGGCGGCTGGAATTGATTTTCATCGACTCCCCTAGGGTTTCTGGAATATTGGGGTATTTATGGAGCAAAGAGTCGGTTCGGGAGGCACCCGAGGTGGGGACAACCCACCAGGGCATGCTTGGGCCTCTAGGCGCGCCCTGGTGGGTTGTGCTTCCCTCGGAGCACCCCCAGGCGCTTCTCGGGCCGACTGGATGTCTTCTGGTCCACAAAAATCCACAAAAAGTTTTGCTACGTTTGGACTCCATTTGGTATTGATTTCCTGCGATGTAAAAAACATGCAGAAAACAGCAACTTGCACTTGGCACTATGTCAATAGGTTAGTACCAAAAATGATATAAAATGATTATAAAACATCCAAGAATGATAATATAACAACATGGAACAATAAAAATTATAGATACGTTGGAGATGTATCAGCGGCGCTTCGTTCGAAAAGCTTCCTTCTGATTTTTTCCAGGTCAAAACACATCATATAGTAGAAGTGGAGGAAATATGCCCTAGGGGCAATAATAAAGTTGTTATTTATATTTCCTTATATCATGATAAATGTTTATTATTCCTGCTAGAATTGTATTAACCGGAAACTCAGTACATGTGTGAATACATAAGACAAAACGAGTGTCCCTAGTATGCCTGTACTTGACTAGCTCGTTAATCAAAGATGGCTAAGTTTCCTAGCCATAGACATGTGGTGTCATTTGATGAACGGGATCACATCATTAGAGAATGATGTGATGGACAAGACCCATCCGTTAGCTTAGCATAATGATCGTTTAGTTTTTCTCCTATTGCTTTCTTCATGACTTATACGTGTTCCTCAGACTATTACATAGGTCATGCATGCATATCATATTTTATTGCATTTTCGTTTTGGCGGTCCTCGAAATTCTAAGCAACTCAAGGACCCTCGGAGAGAGTTGGGGATTTCATAGTTCTCATATTTGAATTTTCTCAAATATCGAAACAAGGATCACTTTGGTTTTAATTAATTTTTCTCTCCGAAAATATTTCATATTAAAAATATATGAGAGGAGATAATATGACTTCTCCAAAATAAATGGAATTTGCAGGAAAATATTAAAACCAAATAAATATTTTATTTTGGATTTTTTCGTTATTTTATTTGAATTAGGAAAAATACACGCTTTTCAAAATTGCATTGGAGGCCCAAATAAATGTTCACTTTGTCCAGAATATTATTAGAGGACCATGAAAATTTATTTCGGGATTTTTAGAATCCATTTAGTATTTCTTTTATTTTTTTCCACATCAGGATTTTTTTAAAAAAGTTACCGACCTAACCGGGTCGTGTCCGACCTGGACTCCGACCCGGACGACCTTTATAAGCCGCCCCGCCAGCCCGCCCGACCCGCCAGACCCGCCGCCGAAACCCTAGCCAGTCGCCGCACCCCGCCTCGATTTTCGTGTCACACTGTCGCCACCAGCCGCCGCCCCGTTCCGCCAGCCCGCCGCCACCGCCAACCCCACCGGACCTCGCCGAGGTAGCCGCCCGCCGATTTTGGTTAGAAAGCCGCTCGTTTTTTGGTTCAAAACCCTAGATCTAGTTTTTTTTGTTTTAGATCGGTTTTTTAAGTTCAATTAAATAGCGGACGTTCGTCCGTACGTTTTTTGATAGAAAGACTGTAAGGGAACCCCCTACAGTATAATTGGTGCAACAAACCCAAATTACAAGTACCACGACTTGAACCTGGGTGGGTGGAAAGGCATCAGCCCCTTCCCACCACTAGGCTATGCCTTAGTCCGTTGTTTGTCTGTACGTTCGTTTTAACATACGCTGTTCGTTAGTTAGCCGCAGACAATGAACGTTCGTTCGTTAGCCTGTTCGTCTTGTTTTATTTTTCCAGGGTTTTTCCGCGATTACTTTCGATCGCGATTTCTGTCCTAATCTTTGTTCTAGTATATCTTTTCGCTCGTTTATCCGAATCGGGTGAAACAAGCGCCTAGATCTTTGTCTCAAGCCCTCTTTCTGTTTAACCAACTTAAACAAGATTTTGGTACTGTAAAATTTGACTTTAGCCCAGATTAGTAACCGGATCTTGTTTCTTTCGCAGTTTGAGTTTCATTGCTCCGTTTGATTTGATTCTTTTTGCAAACTGGAGTTGTTCAGCTGAACTTTCTGGTTAGATATTCTTATTTGAGATTTACCCGTGCATCTTTGCTTGATTGCTTATGTATGCTATTGTTTGTTTGCGATAGAATTCCCGGAGTGCGAAGCGTGCTACTATGAGTCTCTAGGATTTGCAGATCGTCAGCAAGGCAAGTAACACTTTGATCATACCCCTTGATTATCCAGTTTTATGAATTAGTTACAACACTCACACATTGCATGAGTGGGATCTCTTAACATGTGGGGTTGGGAATTATTTGATGAGGTAGAACCTATTGCCCTTTTATTATCAAACCCTTGGGAGTTACTTCTATGTTATGCTTATATTGCTATGCTATGCTCGTAGACGTGCATTGGGTTTGAGTGTATCCATGACAGATGTGAGATTGTTAATTAATGGTTCAACTTAAGGTGGCAACTTTAATACACATCTAGGTGGATTGCTTGTGGGCATCTGGAGAATTCAGTGTTGTCCTAGGATATCCTGGAGTACCCGTGTGATCATCCTGCGGTCCGCCACCCAGGCTCAAAGGGATCATATGATTATTCATGCTAGAAACTTCCATGTGCAACCACAAGCCATTATGGGCTCTGGCATAGTTGAGTATGTTGTGTGACCTCTTTCAGTGGTGGGCTAGCAGATGTAGGGGAAAGTAGGTGTAACGGTCCACCTAGAGTAAAGAGTTAATGCTTCTGAAAGACCGTGTCTCGGTCATCCGTTTCTCAAACACCTTGTAGTGAGAGGAATCCAACGGAGGAGATCGAGTCTTGTGGGGAAAAGTGCGCAAACCTCTGCAGAGTGTATAAACTAATCATGGTTAGCCGTGTCCCCGGTTATGGACATCTTGAGTATCTGGTACTTGAATTATTGATTTGATCTCATCACTCTAAATTAATTTGTTGGGTTAATGATTACTTTAATTGGGATTGAGTTGGAGGAACCTTCTCAATTATGTTTCAACTACCATGATAGTTATATAAAATATATTCCTTTGTTGTAGGAAAAAATTGGCTTTTCACAAAAACAATGTAACCATAGAGCCACCACCAGCCATATTGCATGTAGTGATAGCATTTATCTGTTCATTGCTCTACTGTGTTATATTGCCAGCATATTCCATGTGCTGACCCGTTCTCGGGCTGCAACGTATCATGTTGCAGATTTTTCAGACGACGAGTAAGATGCTGTAGGTCGTTTGTCATGCACTCAGCTATGCCGTTGGAGTTGATGGACTCGCTTTATCTTCCAAGCCTTCTGCTGTTATCGTATTTAGATGGCCTTAAGCCATATTTATTATAATAAGTTCTCTTTTGAGACATTCGTTGTAATAAGTGTGTGATTGCTAGTCTGTTATAAATCCTTCAAAGTACTGTGTGTGTCAGCATTACCGATCCAGGGATGACACTGAAGCATAGAGACTTGACCGTCTGAGGTCAGGTCGCTACAATGAGATTATGCAACTCCTGAATACCGGAGGAACACCTTGTGTGCTATCAAACGTCACAACGTAATTTGGTGATTATAAAGATGCACTACAGGTGTCTCCGATGGTGTTTGTTGAGTTGGCATAGATCAAGATTAGAATTTGTCACTCCGCGTATCGGAGAGTTATCTTTGGGCCCTCTCGGTACTGCACATCACTATGAGCCTTGCAAGCAGTGTGACTAATGAGTTAGTCACGGGATGATACATTATGAAATGAGTAAAGAGACTTGCCGGTGACGAGATTGAACTAGGTATGATGATACCGACGATCAATCTCGGGCAAGTAACATACCGATGAGAAAGAGAACAATGTATGTTGTTATGCGGTTTGACCGATAAAGATCTTCGTAGAATATGTAGGAGCCAATATGAGCATCCAGGTTCCGCTATTGTTTATTGAACGGAGATCTGTCTCGGTCATGTCTACATAGTTCTCGAACCCGTAGGGTTCGATGACGATTTGTATTATGAGTTTCTGTGATTTGATGACCGGAGGTTGGTTGGAGTCCCATATGAGATCACGGACATGACGAGGAGTCTCAAAATGTTCGAGACATAAAGATTTATATATTGCACCATGTTATTCGGACACCGGAAGTGTTCCGGATAGTTTCGGGTAAAAACGGAGTGCCGGAGGGGTTACCTGAACCCCCGGGGGGAACTAATGGGCCACCATGGGCCTTGTTGGAGAGATAGGAGGGCATCTAGGGCAGGCCGCGCCCCCCCTTGCAGTCTGAATTGGACAAGGGAAGGGGCGGCGATGCCCCCTTTCCTACTCCCTCTCCTTCCTTCCCCCTCTCTTCCTTATGGAGGAATCCTACTAGGATTGGTAATCCTAGTAGGACTCCCTCTCCTTGGGCGTGCCCCTAGGGCCGGCCGGCCTCCCCCTCCCTCCTTTATATACGGGGGCAGGGGGCACCCTAGAACACACAAGTTGATCTTTTAGCCATGTGCGGTGCCCGCCTCCATAGTTACACACCTCGGTCACATCGTTGTAGTGCTTAGGCGAAGCCATGCGTCGGTAACTTCATCATCACCGTCACCACATCATCGTGCTGACAGAACTCTCCCTCGGCCTCAGCTAGATCAAGAGTACGAGGGACGTCACCGAGCTGAACGTGTGCTGATCGCGGAGGTGCCGTGCGTTCGGTACTTGGATCGGTTGGATCGCGAAGACGTTTGACTATATTAACCACGTTACTAAACACTTCCGCTTTCGGTCTACGAGGGTACGTAGACACACTGTCCCCTCTCGTTGCTATGCATCTCCTAGATAGATCTTGCGTGATCGTAGGTAAATTTTTTGAAATACTGCGTTCCCCAACAAGAAGATGGTCGTCGGGGGCCTGCCAGGGGGCCCACAAGACAGGAGGGCACGCCTAGGGGGTAGGGCTCACCCTCCACCCTTGTCGAACGCAGGTGGCCCCCCTCTGGTGCTTTCTTCGGCCAATATTTTTTATATATTCCAAAAATATTCTCCGTGAAGTTTCAGGACTTTTGGAGTTGAGTAGAATAAGTCTCTAATATTTTCTCCTTTTCCAGACCAGAATTCCAGTTGTCGGCATTCTCCCTCTTCATGTAAACCTTATAAAATAAGAGAGAAAAGGCATAAGTATTGTGCCATAATGTGTAATAACAACCCATAATGCAATAAATATCAATATAAAAGCATGATGCAAAATGCACGTATCAACTCCCCCAAGCTTAGACCTCGCTTGTCCTCAAGCGAAAGCCGATATCGAAAAATATGTCCACATGTTTAGAGATAGAGGTGTCGCTAAAATAAAATACGGACATGAGGGCATCATTATCATCTTTAGAACAGCAACACATATTGTCATATAATTTCTTATGCTAAAGTAATAATTCATTCACAAGGTAAAGTATGAATCAAAAACTTAATTGAAAACTAAAAAACTATGATCTCAGTCATTGAGGTAATTGTAATTTATCATAACATCGAAAAGAGTCAATTAAAGAGCTTTTCAGCAAGTCCACATACTCAACTATCATTTAGTCTTTCACAATTGCTAACACTCACGCGATACTTACGGGTTCAAAGCTTCAAACGGACACATAGAAAGATAGGGGCTTATAGTTTCGCCTCCCAACCTTTTACCTCAAGGGTAATGTCAACAATAATACTTTATGAAAACCTACTTCCGACTGGATATATATATCCAGATCTCTCCAACACATACTGCTTGCCAAAGGAAAAAGTGTAAAAAGGAAAGGTGGAGATCACCATGACTCTTGTATAAGGGTAGAAGGTAAAAGATAGGCCCTTCACAGAGGGAAGGAGAGGTTGTCATGCACTTTTATGGTTGGATGCACAAAATCTTAGTGCAAAAGAACGTCACTTTATATTGCCGTTTGTGATAAAGAACTTTATTATGCAGGATGTCACTTTTATTTCTTCCATATCACAAGTTCATATAAAGCTTATTTTCTTCACACTAATAGATCATGCATATTTAGAGAGCAATTTTTTGGTACTAACCTATTGACATAGTGCCAAGTGCCATTTGCTGTTTTTTGCATGTTTTTAACATCGCAATAAATCAATACCAAACAGAGTCCAAATGCAGCGAAACTTTTTTGTATTTTTTTGGACCACAAGGCATCCAGTGGGCCGGAGAAGCACCTAGGGGGTGCTCCGAGGGGAGCACAACCCACCAGGGCACGCCCGAAGGCCCAGGCGTGCCCTGGTGGGTTGTGCCCACCTCGGGTGCCCCCCGGACCGCCTCTTTGCTCTATAAATACCCCAATATTCCAGAAACCCTAGGGGAGTCGACGAAATATTGATCCAGCCGCCGCAGAGTCCAGAACCACCAGATCCAATCTAGACACCATCTCGGATGGGGTTCACCACCTCCATTGGTGCCTCTCCGATGATGCGTGAGTAGTTCTTTGTAGACCTTCGGGTCCGTAGTTAGTATCTAGATGGATTCCTCTCTCTCATTGGATTCTCAATACAATGGTCTCTTGGAGATCCATATGATGTAACTCTTTTTTCGGTGTGTTTGTTGGGATCGATGAACTTTGAGTTTATGATCAGATCTATCTTTTTATATCCATGAAAGTATTTGAGTTTCTTTGATCTCTTTTATGCATGATTGCTTATAGCCTCGTATTTCTTCTACAATACTTGGGTTTTGTTTGGCTAACTTGATCTATTTATCTTGCAATGGGAAGAGGTGCTTTGTAGTGGGTTCGATCTTATGATGCTTGATCCCAGTGACAGAAGGGGAACCGACACGTATGTATCGTTGCTACTAAGGATAAAACGATGGGGTCTATCTCTACATAGATAGATCTTGTCTACATCATGCCATCGTTCTTATTGCATTACTCAGTTTCTCCATGAACTTAATACACTAGATGCATGCTGGATAGCGGTCAATGTGTGGAGTAATAGTAGTAGATGTACGCAGGAGTCGATCTACTAATCTTGGACGTGATGCCTATGTAATGATCATTGCCTGGATATCGTCATGATTATTTGAAGTTCTATCAATTTCCCAACAGTAATTTGTTCACCCATCGTTTGCTATTTTTCTCGAGAAAAGCCACTAGTGAAACCTACGGCCCCCGGGTCTCTTTCTCATATATTTGCCTTCATGATCTACTTTTCCTTTGCATTTATTTTTAGATCTATTAAACCAAAAATACAAAAATACCTTGATGCAATTTATTCTTATTTATTTTATTTGGCGTTCGATCTATCAATCTACTACAAATTTACCTCACGTCTGTTTGCCTATCTTTAGGCGTTGTACCCCGGAAGGGATTGACAATCCCTTTAACACGTCGGGTTGAGAGAAGTTGTTATTTGTGTGCAGGTGTTGTTTACATTGTGTTGCTTGGTTTTCCTACTAGTTCGATTACCTTGGTTTCACATCTGAGGGAAATACCTACCGCCGCTGTGCTGCATCATCCCTCCCTCTTTGGGGAAATACCGACGTAGATTCAAGCGACATCAAAAGGAATTTCTGGCACCGTTGTCGACGAGGATCTTCAACATATACGAGGTTCCTAATCACAAATATCATCTCCTCACAATTTACATTATTTGCCATTTGCCTCTCGCTTTCCTCTCCCCCAATTCAAAAAAATTTGCCGTTTTATTCGCCCCTCTTTTTCCTTTCGTCGTTTTCTTGCCGGATCTGTTTTTGAGTGCAACCTTGTTGTGTGGTCATAATGACTCAAGAAAACACCAAGTTATGTGATTTCTCAAATACCAACAACAATGATTTTATCGGCACTCCAATTGCTCCTCCCGCCACTAGTGAGGAGTCTTGTGATATTAATACTGCTTTGTTGAATCTTGTTATGAAAGATCAATTTTCTGGTACTCCTAATGAGGATGTCACACCCCATCTTAATACCTTCATGAAATTATGCGATATGCAAAAGAAAAAAGATGTGGACAATGATGTGGTGAAGATGAAATTATTTCCATTTTCTTGGCGTGATTCTGCAAAAAATTGGTTCTCTTCTTTGCCTCGCAATAGTATCGATTCTTGGAATAAGTGCAAAGATGCTTTATATCAATAAGTATTTTCCGCCCACAAAAAGTATTTCTCTTAGAACCCAGATCATGAATTCAAGCAAATTGAATATGAGCACATTGCACAATATTGGGAAAGGATGAAAATGATGCTTAGAAATTTCCCAACTCATGGGTTAAATCTTTGGATGATCATACAAAAAAATTATGCAGGTTTGAATTTTGTTTCTCGTAATCTTTTAGATTCCGCCGTGGGTGGTACTTTTATGGAAATTACTGTGGGTGAAGCCACCAAATTGCTTGATAATATTATGGCAAATTATTTGCAATGGCATACCGAAAGAGCTCCTACTAGTAAAAAAGTTAGTTCGATTGAAGAAATTTCTTCTTTGAGTGAAAAAGTTGATGCTCTTGTGAAATTGGTTGCTAGTAGAAGTGCTCCTATTGATTTTAATGATATGCCTTTGTCTACTTTGATTGAGCAAAATAGTGATGTCATAGATGTGAATTTTATTTCTCGAAATAATTTCAAAAACAATGCTTATTGATGTAATTTTAATCCTATACCTTTTCCTAGTAATTCCTCTAATAATTATGGTAATTCCTATGGAAATCAATCTTATAAAAATAATAGGAACTCCTATGATGTTGAGAACAATATTAAAGAATTTATCAATACGCAAAAAGTTTTCAACACTTCCATAGAAGAAAAGTTGAGTAAGATTGATGATTTGTCTAAAAGTGTTGATAGAATTGCTCATGATGTGGAAAATCTCAAGATGAAAATTTTTGTGCCTAGAGTAGATGAATCAATTAAAGCTCTTTATGTTTCTATGGATGAAAGTAAGAAAAGAGCCGCTATGCTTAGAGCTAAAAGAGAATTTTTAGAAAAGGTCATTTCTAGTGATTTCTTTCGCAAAAGTGATGAAGATCTTAAAATGATTGGTGTTTCTTCTATTGATTCCTTGTTTAGTAAAGTTAAGATTGATGAAAAAGGGACTGGAGAGGAGTCAACTTTAGCTAGAAGGTGTCCCGATATTTTGGAGGGTGAAAATCTTGTTGAGAAAATTGATATAAGTGGGTTTGGAGAGGTCAAAACTTTAGCTAGTGATATACCCGCTCTTTTGGATTACAAAGACTTTAATTATGATAGTTGCTCTTTGATTGATTGTATTTCTTTGTTGTAATCCATGATAAATTCACCCCATGCTTATGAACAAAATAAAGCTTTTACTAAACATATTGTTGATGCTATGACGAAATCTCTTGAAGAAAAATTGGAATTAGAACTTTCAATTCCTAGAAAATTGCATGATGAGTGGGAACCTACTATCAAAGTCAAGATTAAAAATTATGAATGCTTTGATTTGTGTGACTAAGGTGCTAGTGTTTCTACTATTCCGAAATCTTTATGTGATGTGCTTGGTCTTACCGATATTGAATCATGTTCTTTAAATTTGCACTTGGCCGATTCTACTATTAAAAAGCCTATGGGAAGAATTAATGATGTTCTTATTCTTGCAAATAGGAATTATGTGCCTATCAGATTATGGGTTCCGGAAAACCCTTGTGAGGTTTGAACTCTGGGGTGCGCACAAAGAACACTCTCTTCCCATCTCGCACGCTCAACGATTCCACAGCCTAGCTCGACGGACCCAAAGAGCAAGAGACACGAGGGTTTATACTGTTTTGGGACACCTTGCGGTATAATACCCTACTCCAGTTTGTGGGTGGATTGCCTCGAGGGGTGCTACCTCTTGAGCACTTGCATTGGTTTTCCCTTGAAGAGGAAAGGGTGGTGCAACAAAGTAGCGGAAGTATTTCCCTTAGTTTTTGAGAACCAAGGTATCAATCTAGTAGGAGGCCATGCACGAGTCCCTCGTCCCTACACAAACAAATAAATCCTCGCAACCAACGCGATAAGGGGTTGTCAATCCCTACACGGTCACTTACGAGAGTGAGATCGGATAGATATGATAAGATTATATTTTTGGTATTTTTATGATAAAGATGAAAAGTAAAATAAAAGGCAATAAAAATAACTAAGTATTGGAAGATTAATATGATGGAAGATAGACCCGGGGGGCATAGGTTTCACTAGTGGCTTCTCTTGAGAGCATAAGTATTCACGGCGGGTAAACAAATTACTGTTGAGCAATTGACAGAATTGAGCATAGTTATGAGCATATCTAGGTATGATCATGTATATAGGCATCACGTACGAGACAAGTAGACCGACTCCTGCCTTCATCTACTACTATTACTCCACACAGTAGAGCAAGAACAGAATAATGCTATCACTACATGCATATTTGGCTGGTGGAAAGCTCTATGGTTACAGTTTTGCGAAAAGCCAATTTTTCCCTACAACAAAGGAATAGATTTTAATTTTACTTTCATGGTAGTTGAGACATCATTGAGAAGGTTCCTCCAACTCAATCCCAATTAAGGTGATTAACAACCCAACAATATATAGTTAAACATGATGAGATACTTCTAATAACCCAAGTACTAGATACTCAAAAATTGTCCATAATCGGGGACACGACTAACCATGATTAGATTGTACACTCTGCAGAGGTTTGTGCACTTTTCCCCACAAGACTCGATCGCCTCTGTTGGATTTCTCGCACTGCATGGTGTTTGAGAAACAGATGACCGAGACACAGTCTTTCAGAAACATTAACTCTCTACTCCCGACAGACCGTACCAAACCTACATCCCACTACCTGATGATCTGCCTCTTCAAGAGCTTCACATAACTTACTCAACTATGCTAGAGCCCATAATAGCTTGTGGCCGCACACGGAAGTTTCTAGCATGAATCATCTCAGTTCCCTTTGAGCCTGGGTGGCGGTCCATAGGAAGATCACACGGGTACTCCGGGATTTCCAAAAAATGTAGGCAACACTGGGCACTCCAGGTGCCTCAATCCACCCAGTTGTTTGATTAAGTTGCCACCTTAAGTTGAACCATTAATTAACAAGCTCACATCTGTCATGTATTTCACTCAAACCCAAACCACGTCTACGAGCATAGCATAGCATACTATATATAAGCAACGCGTAGAGTAACTCCCAAGGGTTTGAATGTAACAGGGCAATAGGTTCTACCTCATCAACTACTTCCCAACCCACAAGTTAATGACATCCTAATCATGCAATGTTTGAGGATTGGAACTAATGCATAAAAACTGGGTGATAAAAGGGATATGATCAAAGTGTTACTTGCCTTGCTGACGATCTGCGTAACCTAGGGACTCGTAGTAGCACGCTTCGCACTCCGGGTGTTCTATCGCAAGCAAACAATAGCATACATAAGTAACAAGCAATGATGCACAAGAAAAACTCAAACAAAAGAGGTTGACCAGAAAGTTCAAATTAAGAACTCCGGTTTGCAAAAAGAATCAAATCAAACGGAGCAACGAAACTCAAACAGCGAAAGAAAGAAGCTTCGTTTACTAATCTGAAACTAGATCAAATTTTACAGTAGAGAAAACTTGTTTGAGTTGGTAAAGCGGAAAGAGGGTTCCGAGACGAAACTCTAGGCGCTTGAATCACCTGATTCCGACTAACGAGCGAAAAGAAAAACAGAAACTAAGATCGGATCAGAAATCGTGATCAGAGAAAATCGCGGAATAAATCTGATAAAATAAAACTGACGAACAGACTAACGAACGAGCGTTCATTGGCTGTTTCTAACGGGCGAAGAACCGTTCGTTAAAATGAACATTCGGACGAACGTCCGCTAAAAAGAAAAACCAAGAAAACCGGCGAATCCAAAAAAACGGACCTAGGGTTTCTAAAAAACCGGACGGTCTTTATAACAAAACCGGCGGCGGGGCGCGGCGGCTACCGCCGGCGAGAGGTCCGGCGGGGCGGCGGCTTAGGGGCTACGGCGGCGGCGACAAGCGGCGGCGGCTAGGCGGCGCGGGCGATGGTGGCTGCGGCGCAGGCGGCGATGGTGTGGTGGGGTGTTGGGGGCGGGGTGGCGGCGTATATAAAGGACGGGGCGGGGCGGCTTGGAGGAGGGGGCAAGGCGCGACGGTGGAGAGGAGTCCGGCTCGGACTCCTAGTCCGAGTCGGCGGCGGCGGCGCTCGCGGGGAAGGCGGCGGCGGCGGCGGCCTGGCGCAGCTGGGCCTTAGGCCCAGTCGGCGCGGGAACCCCTTTAAAAAAAAATAATTTCGCCGACCGAAATAAAATCCTAGAAAAATAAATAAAAATCTAAAAATGCCAAAATAAATTTTCACCGTCTAAATAAAATATTTAGAACGAGATGAACATTTTCTTGGCCCTAAAATGCAATTTTGGAAAACGTGCAATTTTTCTAATGCAACCAAAATTGCAATAAAATCCAAATAAAGCAATTATTTGATTTTAATATTTTTCCTCCAATATTTAAATTTTCTTGGAGAATTCATATTATCTCCTCTCATATATTTTAGTGTGAAATATTTTGGAGAGAAAATAATTAAAACCAAAAATCCTTGTTTCAAGATTTGATAAAGATCAAATTTGAAAACCAGGAAATCCCCAACTCTCTCCGAGGGTCCTTGAGTTGCTTAGGATTTCGAGGATCGCGAGATGAAATGAGAATAAAATATGATATGCAAGGATGACTATGTATAACATTCCAAATTGAAAATTTGGGATGTTACAAACCTACCCCCCTTAAGATGAATCTCGCCCTCGAGATTTGGGTTGGCTAGAAAATAGGTGCGTGTGGTCTTTGCGAAGATCATCCTCTCGTTCCCATGTGGCTTCATCCTCGGTATGGTGGCTCCACTGAACTTTACAAAACTTGATAACCTTACTGCGGGTGACTCTACTGGCAAACTCAAGAATCTTAACTGGTTTCTCCTCATAAGTCAAATCACTGTCCAACTGAATCGCCTCCAGGGGTACTGTATCTCTTAGCGGTACATCTGCCATCTCAGCATGACACTTCTTCAGCCGTGAAACGTGAAACACGTCATGAACTCCTGACAATCCCTCGGGTAACTCCAACTTGTAGGCAACTTCTCCCATCCGTTCCAAAATACGATACGGTCCTACAAATCTCGGGGCTAACTTTCCTTTAACTCCAAAACGTTTCACTCCTCGCAAGGGTGATACTCGCAGATATGCTCGATCTCCAATTTCATAGGTTACCTCCTTGCGTTTTGAGTCAGCATAACTCTTCTGCCTGGATTGAGCAATCTTCAGTCTGTCGTGAATCAACTTAACCTTCTCCTCAGACTCCTTAATCAAGTCTGGTCCAAACAACTGTCGGTCTCCTACCTCGTCCCACATCAACGGTGTTCTGCACCTTCGTCCATACATGGCTTCAAATGGTGCCATCTTCAAACTGGCTTGATAGCCATTGCTGTATGAAAACTCTGCGTATGGCAAATTGTCATCCCAACTAGATCCATAATCTAGCGAACAGGCTCTCAACATGTCCTCCAAAATTTGGTTGACTCTCTCTGTTTGTCCATCCGTCTGTGGGTGAAATGCGGTACTAAACTCCAATCTCGTTCCCAAGGTCTGGTGCAACTGGTGCCAAAACTTTGAGGTAAACTGTGTTCCTCGATCTGATACGATGGTCCTCGAAACTCCATGCAGACATACTATCCTGGACATATATATCTTGGCCAGCTTTGCACTCGTGTAGGTGGTTTTCACTGGGATGAAATGAGCTACTTTGGTCAAGCGGTCAACTACTACCCATATGGAATCATATCCTGCTTTGGTCCTGGGTAATCCGGTGATAAAGTCCATGCCCAGTTTATCCCACTTCCATTCGGGTATCGGCATAGGCTGTAACAGTCCTGCTGGCTTCTGATGTTCGGCCTTCACACGCTGACATACATCACATACGGCGACATACTCGGCAATATCCTTCTTCATACCGGTCCACCAGAAACGTTCCTTCAAATCCAGATACATTTTGGTGTTTCCGGGGTGTATCGAGTAGGGTGAGTGATGAGCCTCTTGAAGTATTAACTTCCTGATCTCCTGGTTATTGGGCACATAAACTCGATCCTCAAACCATAGGGTATCGTGCTCATCTTCATGAAAACCTTTGGCCTTTCCTTTGCCCATCTTCTCCTTTATCTCGGCAATCTCCTTGTCCTCTTTCTGGGCTCCCCGAATCTTATCCAACAGTGTCGACTGGACCTCCATTGTTGCGATAAATTGTAACGCCCTCGATGCGGCTATATCTCCCACGTGTCGAAGCACGACTTAGAGGCATAACCGCATTGAAAGCAATGTCGCAAGTGAGGTAATCTTCACACAACCCATGTAATACATAAGGGAAAGAGATACATAGTTGGCTTACAATCGCCACTTCACACAAATACAAGAATAAAGCATTACATCGTCCAGATACAATCAAAGCCCGACTACGGAGCCAAAATAAAAGAAGACTACCCCAAATGCGACAAAGGTCCCCGATCGACCCCAACTGGGCTCCACTACTGGTCAACTAGAAAGAAACAACACAAATGACAAGATCTTCATCGAGCTCCTCCTGAACTTGGTTGTGTCATCTGCATGGTCTCATCGGCACCTGCAAGCTGGTTTTGGAAGTATCTGTGAGCCACGGGGACTCAGCAATCTCACACCCTCGCGATCAAGACTATTTAAGCTTATGGGTAAGGTAAAGGTATGAGGTGGAGCTGCAGCAAGCGACTAGCATATATGGTGGCTAACATACGCAAATGAGAGCGAGAAGAGAAGGCAAAGCACGGTCGATAAAATATGATCAAGAAGTGATCCTAAAACAACCTACGCCAAGCATAACTCCAACACCGTGTTCACTTCCCGGACTCCGCCGGAAAGAGACCATCACGGTAACACACACAGTTGATTCATTTTAATTAAGTTAAGGTTCAAGTTATCTACAACCGGACATTAACAAATTCCCATCTGCCCATAACCGCAGGCACGGCTTTCGAAAGTTCAAATTCCTGCAGGGGTGTCCCAACTTAGCCCATCACAAGCTCTCACGGTCAACGAAGGAATAGACCTCCTCCCGAGACATTCCGATTAGACTCGGTATCCTGGTTCTACAAGACATTTCGACAGGGTAAAACTAAACTAGCAACACCGCCCGAATGTGCCGACAAATCCCGATAGGAGCTGCACATATCTCGTTCTTAGGGCACACTAAGATGAGACTAGCTACGAGTAAAACCAACCCTCAAGTTTCCCCGAGGTGGCCCCGCAGGCAGCTCAGTTCGGACCAACACTCAGAGGAGCACTGGCCCCGGGGGGGTAAAATAAAGATGACCCTTGAGTCCGCGAAACCCAAGGGAAAAAGAGGCTAGGAGGCGAATGGTAAAACCAATGTTGGGCATTGCTGGAAGAGCTTTACTCAAGGCGAACTGTCAAGGGGTACCCATAATAGCCCAACCGCGTAAGGAACGCAAAATCCGGGAACATAACACCGATATGACGGAAACTAGGGCGGCAAGAGTGGAACAAAACACCAGGCATAAGGCCGAGCCTTCCACCCTTTACCAAGTATATAGATGCATTAATTAAATAAGAGATATTGTGATATCCCAACAAGTAAACATGTTCCAGCAAGGAACAACATCTCCATGTTCCAACAAGGAACAAACTTCAATCTTCACCTGCAACTAACAACGCTATAAGAGGGGCTGAGCAAAGCGGTAACATAGCCAAACAACGGTTTGCTAGGACAAGGTGGGTTAGAGGCTTGGTTCAACAATATGGGAGGCATGATAAGCAAGTGGTAGGTATTGCAGCATAGGCATAGCAAAAGAGCGAGCAACTAAGCAAGCAAAGATAGAAGTGATTTCGAGGGTATGGTCATCTTGCCTGAGATCCCGCAAGGAAGAAGAATGAGTCCATGAAGAATACAAACGGACGTAGACGAACGGGTCCTCACAAACGCGACGTTACCGGATCCAACCGAAGAAACAACACTGGAAAGAAGCAAACAACATAGTAAACAACCAACACATAACCAAGGCACGATGCACAATCGAGTAAGATGCATGTCCGGTTTAATGAGGCATGGCATGGCAAAGTGCACAAACAATTCTACAAATTAAGTGGAGCTCAATATGCAACGAGTTGCATATTGACGGAACACCACATCAATTATTTAGTTCTCTCTCGTTTATGTACCCAACAATATTAAATGTTGTTAGCATGTCAAGAGGTGAAACATGATGAAACTATCTAATCTAGGCAAGTTTAAATGAGGCCGGAACAACAAACAACAAATCCGGAAACTCCTCATGTGCATAATTTAAGGTTTGGTACTGTTCTGCCCTAAACATTATTTTAGAGTTGTTAAACATGCAAGATGATGCCACCATGTTAAACTAGGCAAAATTCTACCCCATTTACATATAAAGATTGCTAGAAACCGAGCTACGGTTATCTAGTTATGGAATAAATCATTTTAGCAAGTTATTAAGCAAATTTAAACAAACAGCATTTTAAACATTTTAAACATAGATGAAAGTTTCATATTATTAAACTAGACAAAATTCTAAACAAGTTACATATATAATTTATTTAGATCCGATGCACGGTTGGTGAGTTATGATATGCATGATGTAAGAGGGCTTTTCTGTAAAACTGTAATCTCTGGAAAAATGATTAAATTCGTCCAGGAAAAAAACGTTAAGCGGGCCGAATCTGAAAGCATTGCTGGCCCAACCGAGAGGGGGGGGGGGGTGTGGGCTCACATTGGGCCAAGGCCTGCTAGTGCAGGGAGAGGCCGACAGAGGCAAAGCTGGGCCGCGCCCAGAGGCAGAGGCGAGGGGAGTCATCCCCTGGCGCAAGTCAACGGCTGGAGCGTTGACGAGCCCGACGCTCGTCGTCTCCCTGATGAACGAGGCGGCAAGGAGCGCCGGGGCGGACTTGGCGCGGGACTCCGGGACGGCGCGGCAGCGGATCCGAGCGAGGAATGTCGAGGACGCGGCAGGAGCGAGAAGCGGCGGGTCGACGAGGCAACCTGCGACAGGGAGCTCGGGCGCCTGGGGAAGAAGCGCGGGCGGCAGAGGAGGAGATCAGTCGCAACGCGAAGCTCCAAGGGGAGGCCCTGGCGGGTCCCTGGGTGGCGGAGGGCGTCGACAGGAGGTTCCCAGCGATGGGGAATTCCGGCGGGACGAACTTGGCAGGGCGACGGCTCCCTGGTGGCCGACGACTCATGGCGTCGCCATGGGGCTCGGGTTCCTGCGAAGAAGAGTACAAGGAAAAGATTAGAGAGAGAGATCCACGGGAGGAAGTAGAAGAGGAGGGCTGAGAGAATGAGTAGGGACGGCGAGGACGGCCTGCTGGTTGCTGCTGCTCGCCGGCAGCGGCTGGGTCGACGACGGGGTCAAGGTGCACCTCGGGCGCCATGGGTGCTACGGGAGATGGACAAACCCAGCGATTGGGGCTCTGCTGCTGCTGCGGGAGCAAGGGGCTAGGGCACGAGGTGGGAGGCGGCAAGGAGCTCCTCTCCCCTGATTCGGGCGCGGGGTGGGGAAGATCGAGCAGGCAGAGGAAGGAGGAGGCGCTCGGCTGGTCGGATCGGAAGGAGGGGATGGATTGGATTGGATCGGGGGAAAACGAGGAGGGCGGCTGGTTGGTTTGACGCTGATAACAAGGAGAGTGGCGGCGGCGTGGGGATGGGATGGATGGGACAAGGTCCCTAGATTTTAGGGTTTGTCCAAAATAGTCTAGGAGTGGACTATATATATGGAAAAGAGGGAAGTTTAGGGGCTTATCCGTCCCTCCAATTAAAATCGAGCGGTTGAGAATAAAACACTAGGAAGTCCAAATAAGAAATAGGTGATGTTTTGTAGACGTTTGGGGATGATCCGGACACAACGGTGACGACTGCTCGGGTCGGGTCCGGGACACCTTTCCGGATGCGCGCGCGAGGGGGGGTTTGATGCACTGAGCAGAGAGGGTTTCGGGCCGTGCGATCGCATCGGACAACTCCGGAAGCGAAGAGGGGAAATAGGATGGACTAGGTGGGCCATGGCGAGACTGCGAGGGGGAGAAGAGAGAGAGAGAGAGCCCGGCATCTGTTTCCGAAGACCGAAAACGTCCGACGAAAAGACCGGCTATAATGCCGCTATAGTTTAACGGTTGGGCTAACAAACAAACTCCGAATGCGGTGAAACTTGACAGGCGGTCTATCTTCACTATAATAATACCACACGCCAACTTTCAACCCAATCCGAGAACCTTTTCCGGCCACTTATAAAATAATATTTCGGACATGCCGCGGGCGCGTGCAAGTGTGTCTGGGCTCAGAACGGATAACGGAGAGAACGAGGAGGCCGGGACGGATGCAAGTTTTGAAAACATGATGATGCAATGCACATGATGATATGACAAGATGCAACACGCAAGTGAATGACAAGGCAACAACAGCGAATAACAGGAATACACGTGGCACATCGGTCTCGGGGCGTTACATAAATCCTCTAGGAACAATCTCCAATCGAAGTTCCATGATGTCCTCTGATAATTCCTTTGGCAATCCCTTGCTTTCAAGGATATTAGCGTAACTCTTCCGGCTCAAGGCGTCTGCTACGACATTGGCTTTCCCAGGGTGATAGTGTAGCTTCATATCATAATCCTTTATAAGCTCCAACCATCTCCTCTGTCAAAGGTTCAGTTCCTTCTGGGTGAAAATGTACTTCAAACTCTTATGGTCCGTGTACACATCACAATGATTTCCAATAAGGTAATGTCTCCAGGTCTTCAATGCATGTACTACGGCTACTAGCTCCAAATCATGCGTGGCATAGTTTAACTCATGAGGTTTCAGTTGTCGTGAGGCATACGAAACAACTCTCCCGTCCTGCATAAGCACACATCCAAGTCCTAAGCGTGAGGCATCGCAGTACACTTGGAACTCCTTCTGTATATCTGGCAGTGTTAGCACCGGCGCTGTAGCCAAGCGTTTCTTCAATTCCTGGAAACTTGCCTCGCAATCTTCCGCCATTTAAACTTAGTATCCTTCTTCAACAGTTCAGTCATTGGCTTTGCAATCTTGGAAAAATTCTCGATGAATCTCCGGTAGTATCCTGCGAGTCCAAGAAAACTGCGGATCTCGCTAACTGAAGTGGGTGCCAACCATTCAGTGACTGACTGAATTTTGCTGGGGTCTACTACTATACCTTCTGCCGATATAACATGTCCAAGGAACCCAACTTCCTTCAACCAAAATTCGCATTTGCTAAACTTAGCATACAACTGGTGTTCCCTGAGTTTCTCGAGAACTAAGCGCAAATGCTCCTTGTGCTCCTCCTCGTTCTTCGATTATACCATAATATCATCAATAAACACCACAAAAAACTTGTCCAAATACTCCATGAACACCTTGTTCATCATGCTCATGAAATAGGCAGGGGCGTTAGTCAGTCCAAATGACATGACCGTGTACTCGGATAATCCATATCGTGTTGTGAATGCTGTCTTCGGTATGTCCTTCTCTTGTATCTTCAACTGATGATACCCCGATCGCAAATCGATCTTCGAAAACACTTTAGCTCTTTGCAACTGATCAAACAGATCGTTGATCATCGGCAGTGGGTACTTGTTCTTAATCGTCAATTCATTCAATGCTCGATAATCAACAACCATCCTTAGGGATTTATCCTTCTTCTCAACCAAAAGTACTGGGGCTCCCCAAGGTGATGAGCTTCTTCGGATGTATCCTTTCTCCAATAACTCCTTGATCTGTTTCTTAATTTCTTCTAGATCATTTGCGGGCATCCGATAGGGTCTCTTGGATATTGGTCCTGTACCTGGCAACATCTCTATCAAAAACTCAATGTCTCTATCCGGTGGCATGCCTGGTAACTCCTCTGGGAAAACATCCGGGTAATCCTTCACTACAGGCACTTCCTCCTGAACAACTCCCGTAAGGGCATTCACTTGACTCCTCCTAGGCACATGCCTAGATACATACTTAATCCTTTTCCCTTCCGGGGTGGTGAGATAAATCGACCTACTAGCACAGTCAATGCTTCCTCCAAATTTTGACGTCCAGTCCATACCCAATATCACATCCAATCCTTGTGACTCCAAGATAATTAGGTCGAACAGAAAAACATGTGTACCAATGGTTAAGGGTATTTGGTCACACCATCTACTAGCCATATACTCTGCTCCGGGTGAACTCACTAAAAGAGGGGTCCTAAGGGTTTGGGTTGGTAGTTTAAACTTATCCACGAATCCCCTTGATATGTATGAATTCGATGCACCAGTATCGAAAAGAACAAGAGCGGTAAATGACTTAACCAAAAACTTACCTATTAGCGCGTCCGGCTGCTCTTCAACCTCCGCCACATTAATGTGGTTCACTTGTCCTTTATTGAATGGATTTGGCTTCTTCCCAGCGCTCCCATTTCCATTTCCATTCTTTCCTTCAGGGCACTCCATGGCGTAGTGTCCAGTCTTCCCGCACTTGAAATAAGTAACATGACTTAAGTACCTTTTGGCGGGTGTGGCTGGGTTGGGGCGGTTATGATTGTTGTTGGTTCCATTCCCATTCCCATCCTTAGATCCATTGTGGTTATGCGATCCTCCTCCAGTGTGGTTGTGACCTCCACGGTTATGAACAAGTCCTCCCGAGTTCGGGGTAAGGCGAGGTTTCTGCTGAGCTCTTGAGTTATACTTTCCTTGTCCATACTTCCTCTTGCGACTCTCAATCTGCTATTGCTTCCCTTCAATCATAAGAGCCTTATCTACCAACTCCTGGTAGTTGTTGAAGGTTGCTACCATCAACTGCATGCTCATCTCATCATTCAGCCCTTCCACAAACTTCTCCTGCTTCGCGACATCTGTGGCCACATCGTCAGGGGCGTAGCGAGATAACTTGCTAAACTCATCTACGTACTGAGCCACAGTATGGTTTCCCTAGCGTAGGTTACGGAACTCCCGCTTCTTTATTTGCATAGCTCCAGTGGAGACATAGGCTGTGCGGAAAGCTTGTTGAAACTAGTCCCAAGTGACATTGGCTATAGGAAAGGTGGTTGTGTAATTCTCCCACCATGAGGCTGCTGGTCCATCCAATTGGTGTGCGGCAAAGCGCACTCTTTCAGCATCGGTGCAACCTGTGGTGGTAAACTCCCTTCCAATGCGATGTAGCCAATCGTCCGCAACTATGGGCTCGGTGCTACTGGAAAACGTCGGTGGTTGTAACCTTAGAAAACGGGCTAGGTTGTCCACGGGCGGCGGGTTGTTGTTGTTGTTGCCCTGATTCTGAACTAGCAATTGCATCAAGGTATTCTGCTGTTGGATCAACTAGGTGAGCTCCGGTGGGAAGGCAAAACCAGTGTCACGTCTCGGAGGCATCTGAGGGTTTAGGTGGAAGAGACGAGAATAGAGAAGGGGGTCTAATGGGAAAACACTACCCATATGCACATGAGACAAACACAATCATTTCACTCAATCAATCAAGCAAGGGCATACAAACGATCTAGAAATATCGCACAAGTGCTCAACCAGTACTATATACATGGGGGAATACTAGTGATATATGGTAGTCATCTAGAAGTTTTGATCGGTGGAAGACTCCATGACGTCTGCTCCAGCTTCGTCTTCATAGTCATCATCACTAGGATCGGAATCGGTGTCGTCGATGATGATGTAGTCCTCGGGGCATATCTCCTTGGGTTCTTCTTCCTCTATTGGCGCTGGTCCTCCCATGAATACTCCAATCTTCTTAACCAGGTCGTCATTTTTCTCCAGTAGTGTCTTGATTTCCTCCTCATACCCATCGTGTGTAAACTTGAGTTCTTCCTCCAGCTCGATGATTCTAGTCTTCGCCTTCTTCAAGTCCATCATATCCGCGCACATCTGGTTCTCCTGGCGTCGAATGTGCTGGTTTAACTCCTGAATGAAAGCTGCAATGGATCTATCCTTCCTGGTGCTGATTACTTCCCATTGCTCGTCTCGGCGCCCACATATTTGGTAAATAGTGTCCTTAAGTTCCCTGTTGTAAACTTCTCCAATGCGTCCAATGGTGATGTGGGCTGCCATGCTCTTGCCTAGACTCCAGGTGGGTGCTTCGAAAGAAAACTCTATGGGTTTAGAAGTTGGCGAGAACGTCCTTCCTGGAACTTGTACGCGAATCATCCAGCGATCCTCTTCCGGTAAAGTGGCGGTGTACGTCCCGGTGAAACTTGGTATTCCAATGTTCAGGTACCTAGTGACTTCCTTCAAGTGGTGTCCAAAAGGTGTGTCTTCATCCGGTTGGGCAAACTTGTTCTTCATCTCCGCCATCCTAAAGAGTAGAAAATGGAGAGGAGTTAGAAATGAGAAGAGAAGGGTGACCTAGGGTTTATCTTAGTGGTCGTGTCCTACACTGAACGTGTGCTCTGATACCATCTTGTAGCGACCCAACCTCAGATGATCAAGTCTCTGTGCTTCAGTGTCATCCATGGATCGGTAATGCTGACACACACAGTACTCGAAGGATTTATAACAGAGTAGCAATCACACACTTATTACATCGAAAGTCTGAAAAGAGAACATATTACAATAATATGGCTTAAGGCCATCTAATACAATAATAGCAGAAGGCTTGGAAGATAGAGTTCGTCCATCAACTCCAATGGCATAGCTGAGCTGCACGGCAACGACCTAACGAACCTTACTCCTCGTCTGAAAAGTCTGCAACATAATACGTTGCAGCCCGAAACGGGTCAGCACATGGAATATGCTGGCAAAGTAACACAGTAGAGCAAGAACAGAATAATGCTATCACTACATGCATATTTGGCTGGTGGAAAGCTCTATGGTTACAGTTTTGCGAAAAGCCAATTTTTCCCTACAACAAAGGAATATATTTTAATTTTACTATCATGGTAGTTGAAACATCATTGAGAAGGTTTCTCCAACTCAATCCCAATTAAGGTGATTAACAACCCAACAATATTAGTTAAACATGATGAGATACTTCTGATAACCCAAGTACTAGATACTCAAGAATTGTCCATAACCGGGGACACGGCTAACCATGATTAGATTGTACACTCTGCAGAGGTTTGCGCACTTTTCCCCACAAGACTTGATCGCCTCCGTTGGATTTCTCGCACTACATGGTGTTTGAGAAACGGATGACCGAGACACAGTCTTTCAGAAACATTAACTCTCTACTCCGGACAGACCATACCAAACCTACATCCCACTACCTGATGATCCGCCTCTTCAAGAGCTTCACATAACTTACTCAACTATGCTAGAGCCCATAATAGCTTGTGGCTGCACACGGAAGTTTCTAGCATGAATCATCTCAGTTCCCTTTGAGCCTGGGTGGCAGTCCATAGGAAGATCACACGGGTACTCCGGGATTTCCAAAAAATAGAGGCAACACTGGGTACTCCAGGTGCCTCAATCCACCCAGTTGTTTGATTAAGTTGCCACCTTAAGTTGAACCATTAATTAACAAGCTCACATCTGTCATGTATTTCACTCAAACCCAAACCACGTCTACGAGCATAGCATAGCATAGTATATATAAGCAACGCGTAGAGTAACTCCCAAGGGTTTGAATGTAACAGGGCAATAGGTTCTACCTCATCAACTACTTCCCAATCCACAAGTTAATGACATCCTAATCATGCAATGTTTGAGGATTGGAACTAATGCATAAAAACTGGGTGATAAAAGGGATATGATCAAAGTGTTACTTGCCTTGCTGACGATCTGCGTAACTTAGGGACTCGTAGTAGCTCGCTTCGCACTCCGGGTGTTCTATCGCAAGCAAAAAATAGCATACATAAGTAACAAGCAATGATGCACAAGCAAAACTCAAACAAAAGAGGTTGACCAGAAAGTTCAAATTAAGAACTCCGGTTTGCAAAAAGAATCAAATCAAACGGAGCAACGAAACTCAAACAGTGAAAGAAAGAAGCTTCATTTACTAATCTGAAACTAGATCAAATTTTACAGTAGAGAAAACTTGTTTGAGTTGGTTAAGCGGAAAGAGGGTTCCGAGACGAAACTCTAGGCGCTTGAATCACCTGATTCCGACTAACGAGCAAAAAGAAAAACAGAAACTAAGATCGGATCAGAAATCGCGATCAGAGAAAATCGCGGAATAAATCCGATAAAAGAAAACTGACGAATAGACTAACGAACGAGCATTCGTTGGCTGATTCTAACGGGCAAAGAACCGTTCGTTAAAACGAACGTTCGGACGAACTTCCGCTAAAAAGAAAAACCAAGAAAACCAGCGAATTCGAAAAAAATGGATCTAGGGTTTCTAAAAAACCGGAAGGTCTTTATAAAAAAACCGGCGGCGGGGCGCGGCGGCTACCTCCGGCGAGAGGTCCGGCGGGGCAGCGGCTTAGGGGCGGCGGCGCTCGGTGGCGGCGGCCGGGGCTACGGCGGTGGCGGCGGCTAGGCGGCGGTGGCTGCGGCGATGGTGTGGTGGGGTGTTGGGGGCGGGGTGGCAGCGTATATAAAGGACGGGGCGGGGCGGCTTGGAGGAGGGGGCAAGGCGCGGCGGTGGAGAGGAGTCCGGCTCGGACTCCTAGTCCGAGTCGGCGGCGGCGGCGCTCGCAGGAAGGTGGTGGCGGCGGCGGCCTGGCGCGGCTGGGCCTTAGGCCCAGTCGGCGCCGGAACCCCTTTTAAAAAAAAAAAATTTTGCCGACCGAAATAAAATCCTAGAAAAATAAATAAAAATCTAAAAATGCCAAAATAAATTTTCACCATCTAAATAAAATATTTAGAACGAGATGAACATTTTTTTGGTCCTAAAATGCAATTTTGGAAAACGTGCAATTTTTCTAATGCAACCAAAATTGCAATAAAATCCAAATAAAGCAATTATTTGATTTTAATATTTTTCCTCAAATATTTAAATTTTCTTGGAGAAGTCATATTATCTCCTCTCATATATTTTAGTGTGAAATATTTTGGAGAGAAAATAATTAAAACCAAAAATCCTCGTTTCAAGATTTGATAAAGATCAAATTTGAAAACCGGGAAATCCCCAACTCTCTCCGAGGGTCCTTGAGTTGCTTAGGATTTTGAGGATCGCGAGACGAAATGCGAATAAAATATGATATGCATGGATGACTATGTATAACATTCCAGATTGAAAATTTGGGATGTTACAGTTTATAAACCATAGAGAAGTTGGAATACAGTAGGTTTAACACCAATATAAATATAGAATGAGTTCATTACAGTTCCTTGAAGTGGTGATTTATTTTCTTATACTAATGGAGCTTACGAGTTTTCTGTTAAGTTTTGTGTTGTGAAGTTTTCAAGTTTTGGGTAAAGATTCGATGGACTATGGAATAAGGAGTGCCAAGAGCTTAAGCTTGGGGATGCCCAAGGCACCCCAAGATAATATCCAAGGACACCAAAAAGCCTAAGCTTGGGGATGCCCCGAAAGGCATCCCCTCTTTCGTCTTCGTTTATCGGTAACTTTACTTGGAGCTATATTTTTATTTACCACATGATATGTGTTTTGATTGGAGCGTCAATTTACTTCGTTAGGATTTGCTTGCTGTTTGAATAAAATACCAAGATCTGAAATTATTAAATGTTAGAGAGTCTTCACATAGTTGCATAATTATTCGGCTACTCATTGATCTTCACTTATATCTTTCAGAGTAGTTTGTTGTTGCTCTAGTGCTTCACTTATATCTTTTAGAGCACGGTGGTGGTTTTATATTATAGAAATAGATGAACTCTCATGCTTCACTTATATCACTTTGAGAGTCTTAAATAGCATGGTAATTTTCTTAAATAATCCTAATATTCTAGGCATCCAAGAATAATAAAAATTTTCATATAGAGTGCATTGAATACTAAGAGAAGTTTGATACTTGATGATTGTTTTGAGATATGGAGATAGTGATATCAAAGTTGTGCTAGTTGAGTAGTTATGAATTTCAGGAATACTTGTGTTAAGGTTTGCAAGTCCCGTAGCATGCACGTGTGGTAAATGTTGTGTAACAAATTGGAAACATGAGGTGTTATTTGATTGTCTTCCTTATGAGTGGCGGTCGGGGACGAGCGATGGTCTTTTCCTACCAATCTATCCCCTAGGAGCATGCACGTAGTGCCGAAGTTTTTGATGACTTGTAGATTTTTGCAATAAGTATGTGATTTCTTTATGACTAATGTTGAGTCCATGGATTATACGCACTCTCACCCTTCCATCCTTGCTAGCCTCTTCGGTACCGTGCATTGCCCTTTCTCACATTGAGAGTTGGCGCAAACTTCGCCGGTGCATCCAAACCCCGTGATATGATACGCTCTTTCACACATAAACCTCCTTATATCTTCCTCAAAATAGTCACCATACCTATGTATTATGGCATTTCCATAGCCATTCCAAGATATATTGCCATGCGACTTTCCACCATTCAGTTTTTTATGACACGCATCATCATTGTCATATTGCTTTGCATGATCATGTAGCTGACATCGTATTTGTGGCAAAGCCACCTCTCATAATTCTTTCATACATGTCACTCATGCACCATCTCAATCCCGGTACACCGCCGGAGGCATTCATATAGAGTCAAATCTTGTTCTAGTATCGAGTTGTAATCATTGAGTTGTAAATAAATAGAAGTGTGATGATCATCATTTTCTAGAGCATTGTCCCAAGTGAGTAATAAAAAAAGAGAAATGCCATAAAAAAGAGAGAAGGCCCAAAAAAGAGAAAGGCCATAAAAAAGAGAAGGCCCAAAAAAATGAAAAAAATGAAAAAGAGAGAAAAAGAGAGAAGGGACAATGCTACCATCCTTTGCCACACTTGTGCTTCAAAGTAGCACCATAATCTTCATGATAGAGAGTCTCTTGTTTTGTCACTTTCACATACTAGTGGGAATTTTTCATTATAGAACTTGGCTTGTATATTCCAACAATGGGCCTCCTCAAGTGCCCTAGGTCTTCGTGAGCAAGCAAGTTGGATGCACACCCACTTAGTTTCTTTTGTTGAGCTTTCATACATTTATAGCTCTAGTGCATCCGTTGCCTGGCAATCCCTACTCCTTGCATTAACATCAATCGATGGGCATCTCCATAAACCATTGATTAGCCTCGTTGATGTGAGACTTTCTCCTTTTTGCCTTCTCCACATAACCCCCTCATTATATTCTATTCCACCCATAGTGCTATGTCCATGGCTCACGCTCATATATTGCGTGAAAGTTTATAGGTTTGAGATTACTAAAGTATGAAACAATTGCTTGGCTTGTTATCGGGGTTGTGCATAATGAGAGCATTCTTGTGTGACGAAAATGGAGCATGACTAAACTATATGATTTTGTAGGGATGAACTTTCTTTGGCCATGTTATTTTGAGAAGACATAATTGCTTAGTTAGTATGCTTGAAGTATTATTATTTTTATGTCAATATGAACTTTTATCTTGAATCTTTCGGATCTGAATATTCATGCCACAATTAAGAAGAATTACATTGAAATTATGCCAAGTAGCACTCCGCATCAAAAATTCTGTTTTTATCATTTACCTACTCGAGGACGAGCAGGAATTAAGCTTGGGGATGCTGATACGTCTCCAACGTATCTATAATTTTTGATTGCTCCATGCTATATTATCTACTGTTTTGGATGTTTATGGGCTTTATTATACACTTTTATATCATTTTTGGGACTAACCTATTAACCCAGAGCCCAATGCCAGTTTCTATTTTTACCTTGTTTTAGGGTTTCGAAGAAAAGGAAAATCAAACAGAGTCCAATTGACCTGAAACTTCACGGAACTCATTTTTGGAAGGAAATAAGACCAGAAGACTTGGAGTGCACGTCAGGGGATCTACGAGGAGGCCACGAGGAAGGGGGGGGGCGCCCACCCCCCTGGGCGCGCCCTCCACCCTCGTGGGCCCCTCGTGACCCCCCTGACGTACTTCTTTTGCCTATATATCTCCATATACCCTAAAAACACCGCAGAGCATAATAGATCGGGAGTTCCGCCGCCAGAAGCCTCCGTAGCCACCGAAAGCCAATCCAGACCCATTCCGGCACCCTGCCGGAGGGGGAAATCCCTCTCCAGTGGCCATCTTCATCATCCCGGTGCTCTCCATGACGAGGAGGGAGTAGTTCTTCCTTGAGGCTGAGGGTATGTACCAGTAGCTATGTGTTTGATCTCTCTCTCTCTCTCGTTCTTGATTTGGCACGATCTTGATGTATCGCGAGCTTTGCTATTATAGTTGGATCTTATGTTTCTCCTCCCCCTCTACTCTCTTGTAATGAATTGAGTTTCCCCTTTGGAGTTATCTTATCGGATTGAGTCTTTAAAAGATTTGAGAACACTTGATGTATGTCTTGCCGTGCGTATCTGTGGTGACAATGGGATACCACGTGATTCACTTGATGTATGTTTTGGTGATCAACTTTGCGGGTTCCGCCCATGAACCTATGCATAGGGGTTGGCACACGTTTTCGTCGTGATTCTCTGGTAGAGCTTTGGGGCACTCTTTGAGGTTCTATGTGTTGGTTCAATAGATGAATCTGAGATTGTGTGATGCATATTGTGTAATCATACCCACAGATACTTGAGGTGACATTAGAGTATCTAGGTGACATTAGGGTTTTCGTTGATTTGTGTCTTAAGATGTTATTCTAGTACGAACTCTAGGGCAGTTTGTGACACTTATAGGAATAGCCCAACGGATTGATTGGAAAGAATAACTTTGAGGTGGTTTCGTGCCCTACCATAATCTCTTCGTTTGTTCTCCGCTATTAGTGACTTTGGAGTGACTCTTTGTTGCATGTTGAGGGATAGTTATATGATCCAATTATGTTATTATTGTTGAGAGGACTTGCACTAGTGAAAGTATGAACCCTAGGCATTGTTTCAACGCATTGCAATACCATTTACGCTCACTTTTATCATTAGTTACCTTTCTGTTTTTATATTTTCAGATTACAAAAACCTTTATCTACCATCCATATACCACTTGTATCACCATCTCTTCGCCGAACTAGTGCACCTATACAATTTGCCATTGTATTGGATGTGTTGGGGACACAAGAGACTCTTTGTTATTTGGTTGCAGGGTTGCTTAAGAGAGACCATGTTCATCCTACGCCTCCTACGGATTGATAAACATTAGGTCATCCACTTGAGGGAAATTTGCTACTGTCCTACAAACCTCTGCACTTGGAGGCCCAACAACGTCTACAAGAAGAAGGTTATGTAGTAGACATCAGAACCCCGTGGGGGCCGTGTAAATAAATTGTAATGCCTTTGATCCGGTGTTTATCATCCCTTCTATAAGACTTGTGCCCGCACATCCCGCTTTGGCACTGTCCCCCTTTTCGTCCTCGCGGTAGCTTAGCGCTCTACGCCAGCAGGTCCCAGTCCCCAGGCAGGCTTCAGCCGTCGCTGGTATGCCAGTTCGCGATGCCGTTGTCAAGGCCAGGAGGTGAGCGGCTCAAGGTCCGGTAAGAGCTCCTGAGGCGCGATTCTCAAGAGGTCCCCTTTGGCGTGCAAGAAGCGTCCCGAAGGCAGAAAAGGAAGGCAACATTGCCGGAGCAAGGCTGCCCGAATTGAAAATTCCAATTGCAACGTCGTGCTAATGCGAATATGTGACTTATCTTGCCGAGTCATGGTAGTTCCTTGTACGGCGTCCGGTCTGCGCTTCAACGGCGGTATTACTGGGTGAGGCTCACGCCGTCTTCCCCCTTCCTTGTTCATCTAAATTCCCTGCGTCCTTGGGTCCCGACCCTTGAGCAAGCTTAGCCGCCGCTGGTATGCCAGGTCGCGGTGCCGTGGTCAAGGCCAGGGGTGAGGGCTGGAGAGTCAGTAGGAGCCCCTGAGGTGCGATGCTCAGGATCCTCCCCTTTAACGCACAAGCGAATCACGCGAAAGGAGGGCGGCCGGCGAGGCCACCCGTAACCGCGCCCCGTAGATTCCTGCGGGTTAGCGTGAGGGGAGAATACAGCTCATAACCGCGTTTGCTGTCCTGCCACTGATCTTTCTGTGAGAAGATGAAGTCACTGTGGATCTGGCGAGGTGATGTGCACGGAGCGGGCCGCGAGCTAGAGCTCGATCGCATAGGTTTATCAGCGTTGCAGGGACGGACCCGAGCACAAGCGCCTTGCCAGCATGTGAAACCCCCGTTGCGGGATGAGCAAGTGGTCGATCAGCAACGCGGGAGGCCACGATGGGTAATAACCAGGTAGGCGATAATCATAAAGTAGCTGATGAGGAGAGACAAGCTAGTTCAGGTAAATGCAAGGATGATACATGCCGTAGGGACGGACCCACGCGGCCTGGGGATGATGCAGCCCGAGGAGCGCCCCCAACAGAATAAGCTTAGAGATGCAAAAGGGGGTACACATCGCAGGGACAGGCCCGTACAACTTGGGGATAATGCTGCCCGAGGGACGCCCCCAACTGAATGAGTCGGAAAGAGTCACCTGGCACCGTTGTTGAAGGGATGTTGACGCAGCTAAAGACGCATGTCGAAGGAGTTGCTCCTCACAAGTCGCCTGGGTCCAAAGCCTCGGGAGGCCTTGGGGCCCAGGAGGCTCATGAAGAACTGTCGCCATCTCCACCATGACTGCGTGATGCCTGGCCTCCTGAGCCGCCAAAATGCTCCTCGGGTGGCGCTAGGAGGTGACAGCCATGTTCGGCAGGCCGAATGGCATGCAAACATAGCTGTGAGGTGGACCCTCGCACCGACCAACGCGCTAAGGCTAGAAACTATCCTGAGATGCCGCCCTGTTGAGTCCTAGGATGTCGACGCAGATGCGCAGCTCGTCATCCTTGCCAGGACGAGAGCTGCGCCAGGTAGTGGGCGGCGGTCGCCGCGCACGATTCTCGCTTCTTGAAGCTTCTCGGTTGCCTTGGTGATGAACTCTGATACGTTGATACATCTCCGTCGTATCTATAATTTTTGATTGTTCCATGCCAATATTATTCAACTTTCATATACTTTTGGCAACTTTTTATACTATTTTTGGGACTAACACATTGATCCAGTGCCCAGTGCCAGTTCCTGTTTGTTGCATGTTTTTTGTTTCGCAGAATATCCATATCAAATGGAGTCCAAACGGAATAAAAATTGACAAATATTTTTTTGGAATATATATGGTTTTTGGGAAGAAGAATCCACGCGAGACGATGCTCGAGGGGCCCACGAGGTAGGGGGCGCGCCCTGGGGAGGCAGGCGCTCCCCTGACCCTCGTGGCCACCCCGTAAGGCGGTTGCCGTCCTTCTTTCGCCGCAAGAAAGCTAATTTCCGGATAAAGATCGTGTCAAAATTTCAGCCCAATCGGAGTTACGGATCTCCGGGAATATAAGAAATGGTGAAAGGGAAGAATCTGAGAACGCAGAAACAGAGAGAGACAGAGAGACAGATCCAATCTCGGAGGGGCTCTTGCCCCTCCCATGCCATGGAGGCCAAGGACCAGAGGGGAAACCCTTCTCCCATCTAGGGAGGAGGTCAAAGAAGAAGAAGACGAAGGGGCCCCCTCTCCCCTTCTCTTCCGGTGGCGCCGGAACGCCGCCGTGGCCATCATCATCATCACCGCGATCTACACCAACACCTCCGCCATCTTCACCAACATCTCCATCACCTTCCCCCTCTATCTACAGCTGTCCACTCTCCCGCAACCCGCTGTACCCTCTACTTGAACATGGTGCTTTATGCTTCATATTATTATCCAATGATGTGTTGCCATCCGATGATGTCTGAGTAGATTTTCGTTGTCCTATCGGTGGTTGATGAATTGCTATGATTGATTTAATTTGCTTGTGGTTATGTTGCTGTCCTTTGGTGCCCATCATATGATTGCGAGCGTGTATCACACCATAGGGTTAGTTGTATGTTGATAGGACTATGTATTGGAGTGCAAGAGTGACAGAAGCTTCAACCTAGCATAGAAATTGATGCATACGGGATTGAAGGGGGACCAATATATCTTAAGGCTATGGTTGGGTTTTACCTTAATGAACGTTAGTAGTTGCGGATGCTTGCTAATAGTTCCAATCATAAGTGCGTAGAATTCCAAGTCAGGGATGACATGCTAGCAGTGGCCTCTCCCACATAATACTTGCTATCGGTCTAGTAAAGTAGTCAATTGCTTAAGGGGCAATTTCGCAACTCTTACCACCACTTTTCCACACTCGCTATATTTAATTTATTGTTTCTTTATCTAAACAACCCCTACTTTTTATTTACGTACTCTTTATTATCTTGTAAACCTATCCAACAACACCTACAAAGTACTTCTAGTTTCATACTTGTTCTAGGTAAAGTGAATGTCAAGTGTGCGTAGAGTTGTATCGGTGGTCAATAGAACTTGAGGGAATATTTGTTCTACCTTTAGCTCCTCGTTGGGTTCGACACTCTTACTTATCGAAAACTATTGCGATCCCCTATACTTGTGGGTTATCAAGACCTTTTTCTGGCGCCGTTGCCGGGGAGCAATAGCGTGGGGTGAATATTCTCGTGTGTGCTTGTTTGCTTTATCACTAAGTAATTTTTATTTGCTGTTCTTAGTTGTTCTTTATCTTTAGTTATGGATATGGAACACGAAATACCAAAAAAATTAGGTGTACTTTCTGCTCATGGAGATGGGGAACCTCCTAAAACCCTCGATGCTGGTTATGTGAAAGATATTATGTACTACTTTAATAATCCTGAGAAAACCCCATTCAATTATGTAATGGGAGTAACGTTGGATTAACGTGAATACTTTAGGGATTACTGCTTGACACAAAAAGGAAAACTATTATGGGATCAAATTCATATACTGAATTGGTATGCTAGGCAACTATGCTTGAGATATGATTATACTTGTTGCTCTAAGGTGAAGGCTCCACACCTTCCCTTTTCATGTGAATTTAATGATAATGAAACCTTAGCTTCTTATGCTAATGGTATATATGATTACTATGATGTAGAACAAATAGAAGAATTTGTTGCTTTTATGGGTGCTTATGAAATTGAATCTATGTTTAAAGAGTTTGAAGATTTTGATGATGATGTTTATAGACCTGAAAGTTTAGCTATCCTGAAATATTGTTATGATAATTATGAATACAATTACGAAATTAATGCGCTTATTAAGAAAGTCTCCGCTGTCCAAGAAGAGATTAATATTTTGCAGGAGTCTATGGAAGAAGAAATTGATGAAACTGTGAGCTCATTAGATGAGAAAGATGAGGAGAAGAGCGAAGAACAAAAGTAGGAAGAGCGGATTGATCACCCGTGCCCACCTTCTAATGAGAGTAACTCTTCAACTCATACATTGTTTAATTTCCCTTCGTGCTTACCGAAGGATGAATGTTACGATAATTGTTATGATCCCGTCGATTCTTTTGAAATATCCCTTTTTGATGATGCTTGCTATGCTTGTGGCCAAGATACCAACATGAATTATGCTTATGGAGATGAACTTGCTATAGTTCCTTATGTTAAACATGAAATTGTTGCTATTGCACCCACGCATGATAGTCCTATTATCTTTTTGAATTCTCCCGACTACACTATATCAGAGAAGTTTGCACTTATTAAGGATTATATTGATGGGTTGCCTTTTACCGTTGCACATGGTGATTTTGATGAATGTAATATGCATGTGCTTGCTGCTCCTACTTGCAATTATTATGAGATAGGAACTATATCTCCACCTCTCTATGTTTCCAATATGATAAAATTGCAAGAAACTGTTTATACTATGCATTGGCCTTTACTTTGTGTGCATGAATTGTTCTTTTATGACATGCCGATTCATAGGAAGAGAGTTAGACTTCGTTGTTACATGATATATGTTACTTTGTGCTCACTACTAAATTACAAATCATTGTTAATTAAAATTGGCTTTGATATACCTTGGGATCCGGGTGGATTCATTACTTGAGCACTATATGACTAGCTTAATGGCTTTAAAGAAAGCGCTGCCAGGGAGACAACCCGGAAGTTTTAGAGAGTCATTTATTTCTGTTGAGTTCTTTTATATAGTTTAAAAACAACAAAAATAAAGAGGGGAACCCAAAACTTTTTCAAAAAGGAAAGTGAAAGTGAGAAAGACAAGCATTGTTGAAGTGGGAGCTAGCCTTGAACTTTGTTCATGCTCATAGAAAATTTGTGAATCTTGGTTATAGAAACTTTTCAATAAAAATAATTATCCCCTTGTACAATTACATTGTATTATAAAAATAATGTGCCAAGGTTTGCCTTTAGGATGTTTACATTTGCTTGATGGTTTGTACGGTGCAGGACAGAAACTTTGCCTGTAGTGCACAATTTTACATTTTTAGCTGGAACATCAAATGGTTCTGATTCTTCTTGCACTGTCTTCCTATACAAATTGTTTATTTTTACTAATTTTGGTAGAATTTTTCAAGTATCATAAGTATGGTGAATGTTCATATTATTACAGACTGTTCTGTTTTAGACAGATTCTGTTTTTGATGCATAGTTTGCTTGTTTTGATGAAACTAATGATTTGTATCTGTGGATTAAGCCATGGAAAAGGTTATATTGCAGTAGACACAATGCAAAAACAAAATATGAATTGGTTTCCAACAGTACTTAGAGTAGTGATTTGCTTTATTATACTAACAGATCTTACCGAGTTTTCTGTTGAAGTTTTGTGTGGATGAAGTGTTCGATGATCGAGAAGGTCTCGATGTGAGAAGAAGGAAGAGAGGCAAGAGCTCAAGCTTGGGGATGCCCGAGGCACCCCAAGTAAATATTCAAGGATACTCAAGCGTCTAAGGTTGGGGATGCCCCGGAAGGCATCCCCTCTTTCTTCAACAAGTATCGGTATGTTTTCGGATTCGTTTCGTTCATGCGATATGTGCAATCTTGGAGCGTCTTTTGCATTTAGTTTTCATCTTCTTTTATGCACCATGCTGGTATGAGATAGTCCTTGGTTGATTTATAGAATGCTCTTTGCACTTCACTTATATCTTTTGAGTATGGCTTTATAGAATGCTTCATGTGCTTCACTTATATCATTTGAAGTTTGGATTGCATGTTTCTCTTTACATAGACAACCGCCATTTGTAGAATGCTCTTTTGCTTCCCTTATATTTGTTAGAGCGTGGGCATATCTTTCGTAGAAAGAATTAAACTCTCTTGCTTCACTTATATCTATTTAGAGAGATGACAGGAATTGGTCATTCACATGGTTAGTCATAAAATCCTACATAAGACTTGTAGATCACTGAATATGATATGTTTGATTCCTTGCAATAGTTTTGCGATATAAAGATGGTGATATTAGAGTCGTGCTAGTGGGTAGTCGTGGATTGTAGAAATACTTGTGTTGAGGTTTGTGATTCCTGTAGCATGCACGTATGGTGAACCGTTATGTAACAAAGTCAGAGCATGAGGTATTTATTGATTGTCTTCCTTATGAGTGGCGGTCAGGGACGAGCGATGGTCTTTTCCTACCAATCTATCCCCCTAGGAGCATGCGCGTAATACTTTGTTTCGATGAATAATAGATTTTTGCAATAAGTATGTGAGTTCTTTATGACTAATGTTGAGTCCATGGATTATACGCACTCTCACCCTTCCACCATTGCTAGCCTCTCTAGTATCGCGCAACTTTTGCCGGTACCATAAACCCACCATATACCTTCCTCAAAACAACCACCATACCTACCTATCATGGCATTTCCATAGCCATTCCGAGATATATTGCCATGCAACTTCCATCATCATCATATACATGACTTGAGCATTCATTGTCATATTGCTTTGCATGATCGTAAGATAGCTAGCATGATGTTTTCATGGCTTGTTCGTTTTTTGATGTCATTGCTATGCTAGATCATTGCACATCCCGGTACACCGCCGGAGGCATCCATATAGAGTCATACTTTGTTCTAGACATTGAGTTGTAAGTAAATAAAAGTGTGATGATCATCATTATTAGAGCATTGCCCCAGTGAGGAAAGAATGATGGAGACTATGATTCCCCCATAAGTCGGGATGAGACTCCGGACTTTACAAAAAAAATAAAAGAAGCCCAAATAAAAAAGAGAGGACAAAGAAGCCCACCAAAAAAATAAAAAATAAAAAATGAGTGAAAAAGAGAGAAGGGGCAGTGCTACTATCCTTTTTCCACACTTGTGCTTCAAAGTAGCACCATGTTCTTCATATAGAGAGTCACTTGAGTTATCACTTTCATTTACTAGTGGGAATTTTCATTATAGAACTTGGCTTGTATATTCCGATGATGGGCTTCCTCAAATGCCCGAGGTCTTCATGAGCAAGCAAGTTGGATGCACACCCACTTAGTTTCAGTTAGAGCTTTCATACACTTATAGCTCTAGTGCATCCATTGCATGGCAATCCCTACTCACTCACATTGATATCTATTGATGGGCATCTCCATAGCCCGTTGATACGCCTTGTTGATGTGAGACTATCTTCTCCTTTTTGTCTTCTCCATCATCATATTCTATCCCACCTATAGTGCTATGTCCATGGCTCACGCTCATGTATTGCGTGAAAGTTGAAAAGGTTTGAGAACGTCAAAACTATGAAACAATTGCTTGGCTTGTCATCGGGGTTGTGCATGATGTGAATATTTTGTGTGGTGAAGATGGAGCATAGCCAGACTATATGATTTTGTAGAGATAACTTTCTTTGGACATGTTATTTTGAAAAGACATGATTGCTTTATTAGTAGGCTTGAAGTATTATTCTTTTTATGTCAAATGATAGACTATTGCTTTGAATCACTCGTGTCTTAATATTCATGCCATGATTAGATATGTGATCAAGATTATGCTAGGTAGCATTCCACATCAAAAATTATCTTTTTTATCATTTACCTACACGAGGACGAGCAGGAATTAAGCTTGGGGATGCTGATACGTCTCCGTCGTATCTATAATTTTTGATTGTTCCATGCCAATATTATTCAACTTTCATATACTTTTGGCAACTTTTTATACTATTTTTGGGACTAACATATTGATCCAGTGCCCAGTGCCAGTTCCTGTTTGTTGCATGTTTTTTGTTTCACAGAATATCCATATCAAACGGAGTCCAAACGGAATAAAAACTGACGGTGATTTTTTTTGGAATATATATGATTTTTGGGTAGAAGAATCCACGCGAGACGATGCTCGAGGGGCCCACGAGGTAGGGGGCGCGCCCTGGGGAGGCAGGTGCGCCCATGACCCTCGTGGCCACCCCGTAAGGCGGTTGATGCCCTTCTTTCGCCGAAAGAAAGCTAATTTCCGGATAAAGATCGTGTCAAAATTTCAGCCCAATCGGAGTTACGGATCTCCGGGAATATAAGAAACGGTGAAAGGGAAGAATCTGAGAACGCAGAAACAGAGAGAGATAGAGAGACAGATCGAATCTCGGAGGGGCTCTCGCCCCTCCCATGCCATGGAGGCCGAGGACCAGAGGGGAAACCCTTCTCCCATCTAGGGAGGAGGTCAAGGAAGAAGAACACGAAGGGGCCCCCTCTCCCCATCTCTTCTGGTGGCGCCGGAACGCTGCCGTGGCCATCATCATCATCACCGCGATCTACACCAACACCTCCGCCATCTTCACCAACATCTCCATCACCTTCCCCCCTCTATCTATAGTAGTCCACTCTCCCGCAATCCGCTATACCCTCTACTTGAACATGGTGCTTTATGCTTCATATTATTATCCAATGATGTGTTGCCATCCTATGATGTCTGAGTAGATTTTCGTTGTCCTATCGGTGGTTGATGAATTGCTATGATTGATTTAATTTGCTTGTGGTTATGTTGCTGTCCTTTGGTGCCCATCATATGATTGTGCGCGTGGATCACACCATAGGTTTAGTTGTATGTTGATAGGACTATGTATTGGAGGGCAAGAGTGACAGGAGCTTCAACCTAGCATAGAAATTGATGCATACGGGATTGAAGGGGACCAATATATCTTAAGGCTATGGTTGGGTTTTACCTTAATGAACGTTAGTAGTTGCGGATGCTTGCAAATAGATCCAATCATAAGTGCATAGAATTCCAAGTCAGGGATGACATGCTAGCAGTGGCCTCTCCCGCATAATACTTGCTATCGGTCTAGTAAAGTAGTCAATTGCTTAAGGGGCAATTTCGCAACTCTTACCACCACTTTTCCACACTCGCTATATTTACTTTATTGTTTCTTTTGAAGGAAATATGCCCTAGAGGCAATAATAAAGTTATTATTTATTTCCTTATAATCATGATAAATGTTTATTATTCATGCTGGAATTGTATTAACCGGAAACATAATACATGTGTGAATACATAGACAAACAAAGTGTCACTAGTATGCCTCTACTTGACTAGCTCGTTAATCAAAGATGGTTATGTTTCCTGACCATGAACAATGAGTTGTTATTTGATTAACGAGGTCACATCATTAGTTGAATGATCTGATTGACATGACCCATTCCATTAGCTTAGCACCCGATCGTTTAGTATGTTGCTATTGCTTTCTTCATGACTTATACATGTTCCTATGACTATGAGATTATGCAACTCCCGTTTGCCGGAGGAACACTTTGGGTGCTACCAAACGTCACAACGTAACTGGGTGATTATAAAGGAACATTACAGGTGTCTCCAAAGGTAGATGTTGGGTTGGCGTATTTCGAGATTAGGACTTGTCACTCCGATTGTCGGAGAGGTATCTCTGGGCCCTCTCGGTAATACACATCACATAAGCCTTGCAAGCATTACAACTAATATGTTAGTTGTGAGATGATGTATTACGGAACGAGTAAAGAGACTTGCCGGTAACGAGATTCAACTAGGTATTGGATACCGACGATCGAATCTCGGGCAAGTAACATACCGATGACAAAGGGAACAACGTATGTTGTTATGCGGTCTGACCGATAAAGATCTTCGTAGAATATGTAGGAGCCAATATGGGCATCCAGGTCCCGCTATTGGTTATTGACCGGAGACGTGTCTCGGTCATGTCTACATTGTTCTCGAACCCGTAGGGTCCGCACGCTTAAGGTTACGATGACAGTTATATTATGAGTTTATACATTTTGATGTACCGAAGGTTGTTCGGAGTCCCGGATGTGATCATGGACATGACGAGGAGTCTCGAAATGGTCGAGACGTAAAGATTGATATATTGTAAGCCTATGTTTGGATATCGGAAGTGTTCCGGGTGAAATCGGGATTTTACCGGAATACCGGGAGGGTTACTGGAACCCCCCGGGAACTATATGGGCCATAGTGGGCCTTAGTGGAAAAGAGAAGGGGCTGCCCTAGATGGGCTGCGCGCCTCCCCCTTCCCCTAGTCCTATTAGGACTAGGAGAGGTGGCCGGCCCCCTCCTCCTCTTTTCCCCCTCCGAGGAATCCTAGTTGGACTAGGATTGGGGGGGGGGAATCCTACCCCCAGAGGGAGTAGGACTCTCCTGCGCCCTCCTCCTTGGCCGGCCAGCCCTCCCCCTTGGCTCCTTTATATACGGAGGCAGGGGACACCTCTAGACACAACAAGTTGATCCACGTGATCTATTCCTTAGCCGTGTGCGGTGCCCCTGCCACCATATTCCTCGATAATACTGTAGCGGAGTTTAGGCGAAGCCCTGCTGCTGTAGTTCATCAAGATTGTCACCACGCCGTCATGCTGACGGAACTCTTCCCCGACACTTTGCTGGATCGGAGTCCGGGGATCGTCATCGAGCTGAACGTGTGCTCGAACTCGGAGGTGCCGTAGTTTCGGTGCTTGATCGGTTGGATCGTGAAGACGTACGACTACTTCCTCTACGTCGTGTCAGCGCTTCCGCAGTCGGTCTGCGTTGGGTACGTAGACAACACTCTCCCATCTCGTTGCTATGCATCACATGATCTTGCGTGTGCGTAGGAAATTTTTTGAAATTACTACGTTCCCCAACAGTGGCATCCGAGCCTAGGTTATTTATGTTGATGTTATATGCACGAGTAGAACACAAGTGAGTTGTGGACGATACAAGTCATACTGCCTACCAGCATGTCATACTTTGGTTCGGCGGTATTGTTGGACGAGACGACCCGGACCAACCTTACGCGTACGCTTACGCGAGACCGGTTCCCTCGACGTGCTTTGCACATAGATGGCTTGCGGGCGACTATCTCTCCAACTTTAGTTGAACCAAGTATGACTACGCCCGGTCCTTACGAAGGTTAAAACGGAGTCTATTTGACAAACTATCGTTGTGGTTTTGATGCGTAGGTGAGATTTGGTTCTTACTTAAGCCCGTAGCAGCCACGTAAAACTTGCAACAACAAAGTAGAGAACGTCTAACTTGTTTTTGCAGGGCATGTTGTGATGTGATATGGTCAAGGCATGATGCTGAATTTTATTGTATGAGATGATCATGTTTTGTAACCGAGTTATCGGCAACTGGCAGGAGCCATATGGTTGTCGCTTTATTGTATGCAATGAAATCGCGATGTAATGCTTTACTTTATTACTAAGCGGTAGTGATAGTCGTGGAAGCATAAGCTTGGCGAGACGACAACGATGCTACGATGGAGATCAAGGTGTCACGCCGGTGACGATGGTGATCACGACGGTGCTTCGGAGATGGAGATCACAAGCACAAGATGATGATGGCCATATCATATCACTTATATTGATTGCATGTGATGTTTATCCTTATTATGCATCTTATCTTGCTTTGATTGACGGTAGCATTATAAGATGATCTCTCACTAAATTATCAAGAAGTGTTCTCCCTGAGTATGCACCGTTGCGAAAGTTCTTCGTGCTGAGACACCACATGATGATCGGGTGTGATAGGTTCTACGTTCAAATACAACGGGTGCAAAACAGTTGCACACGCGGAATACTCAGGTTATACTTGACGAGCCAAGCATATACAGATATGGCCTCGGAACACGGAGACCGAAAGGTCGAGCGTGAATCATATAGTAGATATGATAAACATAACGATGTTCACCATTGAAAACTACTCCATCTCACGTGATGATCGGTTATGGTTTAGTTGATTTGGATCACGTAATCACTTGGAGGATTAGAGGGATGCCTATCTAAGTGGGAGTTCTTTAACTTGATTAACTGAACTTAAATTTATCATGAAACTTAGTACCTGATTAGTATCTTGCTTGTTTATGTTTGTAGATAGATGGCTCGTGCTGTTGTTCCGTTGAATTTTAATGCGTTCCTTGAGAAAGCAAAGTTGAAAGATGATGGTAGCAATTACACGGACTGGGTCCGTAATTTGAGGATTATCCTCATTGCTGCACAGAAGAATTACGTCCTGGAAGCACCGCTGGGTGCCAGGCCTGCTGCAGGAGCAACGCCGGATGTTATGAACGTCTGGCAGAGAAAAGCTGATGACTACTCGATAGTTCAGTGTGCCATGCTTTACGGCTTAGAATCGGGACTTCAACGATGTTTTGAACGTCATGGAGCATATGAGATGTTCCAGGAGTTGAAGTTAATATTTCAAGCAAATGCCCGGATTGAGAGATATGAAGTCTCCAATAAGTTCTATAGCTGCAAGATGGAGGAGAACAGTTCTGTCAGTGAGCATATACTCAAAATGTCTGGGTATAATAATCACTTGATTCAATTGGGAGTTAATCTTCTAGATGATTGCGTCATTGACAGAATTCTTCAATCACTGCCACCAAGCTACAAGAGCTTCGTGATGAACTATAATATGCAAGGGATGAACAAGACTATTCCCGAGCTCTTCGCAATGCTGAAAGCTGCGGAGGTAGAAATCAAGAAGGAGCATCAAGTGTTGATGGTCAACAAGACCACTAGTTTCAAGAAAAAGGGCAAAGGGAAGAAGAAGGGGAACTTCAAAAAGAACGGCAAGCAAGTTGCTACTCAAGAGAAGAAACCCAAACCTGGACCTAAGCCTGAAACTGAGTGCTTCTATTGCAAGCAGACTGGTCACTGGAAGCGGAACTGCCCCAAGTATTTGGCGGATAAGAAGGATGGCAAGGTGAACAAAGGTATATGTGATATACATGTTATTGATGTGTACCTTACTAATGCTCGCAGTAGCACCTAGGTATTTGATACTGGTTCTGTTGCTAATATTTGCAACTCGAAACAGGGACTACGGATTAAGCGAAGATTGGTTAAGGACGAGGTGACGATGCGTGTGGGAAACAGGTTCCAAAGTCGATGTGATCGCAGTCGGCACACTACCTCTACATCTACCTTCGGGATTAGTATTAGACCTAAATAATTGTTATTTGGTGCCAGCGTTAAGCATGAACATTATATCTGGATCTTGTTTGATGCGAGACGGTTATTCATTTAAATCAGAGAATAATGGTTGTTCTATTTATATGAGTAATATCTTTTATGGTCATGCACCCTTGAAGAGTTGTCTATTCTTGTTGAATCTCGATAGTAGTAACACACATATTCATAATGTTGAAGCCAAAAGATGCAGAGTTGATAATGAGAGTGCAACTTATTTGTGGCACTGCCGTTTAGGTCATATCGGTGTAAAACGCATGAAGAAACTCCATTCTGATGGACTTTTGGAACCACTTGATTATGAATCACTTGGTACTTGCGAACCGTGCTTCATAGGCAAGATGACTAAAACACCGTTCTCCGGTACTATGGAGAGAGCAACAGATTTGTTGGAAATCATACATACAGATGTATGTGGTCCGATGAATATTGAGGCTCGTGGCGGATATCGTTATTTTCTCACCTTCACAGATGATTTAAGCAGATATGGATATATCTACTTAATGAAACATAAGTCTGAAACATTTGAAAAGTTCAAAGAATTTCAGAGTGAAGTTGAAAATCATCGTAACAAGAAAATAAAAGTTTCTACGATCTGATCGTGCAGGAGAATATTTGAGTTACGAGTTTGGTGTACATTTGAAAAATTGTGGAATAGTTTCGCAACTCACGCCAACCGGAACACCACAGCGTAATGGTGTGTCCGAACGTCGTAATCGTACTTTACTGGATATGGTGCGATCTATGATGTCTCTTACTGATTTACCGCTATCATTTTGGGGATACGCTCTAGAGACGGCCGCATTCACGTTAAATAGGGCACCATCATAATCCGTTGAGACGACGCCTTATGAACTATGGTTTGGCAAGAAACCAAAGTTGTCGTTTCTAAAAGTTTGGGGCTGCGATGCTTATGTGAAAAAGCTTCAACCTGATAAGCTCGAACCCAAATTGGAGAAATGTGTCTTCATAGGATATCCAAAGGAAACTATTGGATACACCTTCTATCACAGATCCGAAGGCAAGACTTTTGTTGCTAAATTCGGAAACTTTCTAGAGAAGGAGTTTCTCTCGAAAGAAGTGAGTGGGAGGAAAGTAGAACTTGACGAGGTAACTGTACCTGCTCCCTCACTGGAAAGTAGTACATCATAGAAAACTGTTTCGGTGACACCTACACCAGTTAGTGAGGAAGCCAATGATAATGATCATGAAACTTCAGATCAAGATACTACTGAACCTCGTAGATCAACCAGAGTAAGATCCGCACCAGAGTGGTACGGTAACCCTGTTCTGGAAGTCATGCTACTAGATCATGACGAACCTACGAACTATGAAGAAGCGATGGTGAGCCCAGATTCCGCAAAGTGGCTTGAAGCCATGAAATCTGAGATGGGATCCATCTATGAGAACAAAGTATGGACTTTGGTTGACTTGCCCAATGATCGGCAAGCGATCGAGAATAAATGGATCTTTAAGAAGAAGACTGACGCTAATGGTAATGTTACTGTCTACAAAGCTCGACTTGTCGCAAAAGGTTTTCGGCAAGTTCGAGGGATTGACTACGATGAGACCTTCTCACCCGTAGCGATGCTTAAGTCCGTCCGAATCATGTTAGCGATTGCCGCATTTTATGATTATGAAATTTGGCAGATGGATGTCAAAACTGCGTTCCTGAATGGATTTCTGGAAGAAGAGTTGTATATGATGCAACCGGAAGGTTTTGTCGATCCAAAGGGAGCTAACAAAGTGTGCAAGCTCCAGCGATCCATTTATGGACTGGTGCAAGCCTCTCGGAGTTGGAATAAACGTTTTGATAGTGTGATCAAAGCATTTGGTTTTATACAGACTTTTGGAGAAGCCTGTATTTACAAGAAAGTGAGTGGGAGCTCTGTAGCATTTCTGATATTATATGTGGATGACATATTGCTGATTAGAAATGATATAGAATTTCTGGATAGCATAAAGGGATACTTGAATAAGAGTTTTTCCATGAAAGACCTCGGTGAAGCTGCTTACATATTAGGCATTAAGATCTATAGAGATAGATCAAGACGCTTAATTGGACTTTCACAAAGCACATACCTTGACAAAATTTTGAAGAAGTTCAAAATGGATCAAGCAAAGAAAGGGTTCTTGCCTGTGTTACAAGGTGTGAAGTTGAGTAAGACTCAATGCCCGACCACTGCAGAAGATAGAGAGAATATGAAAGATGTTCCCTATGCATCAGCCATAGGATCTATCATGTATGCAATGCTGTGTACCAGACCTGATGTGTGCCTTGCTATAAGTTTAGCAGCGAGGTACCAAAGTAATCCAGGAGTGGATCACTGGACAGCAGTCCAGAACATCCTGAAATACCTGAAAAGGACTAAGGATATGTTTCTCGTATATGGAGGTGACAAAGAGCTCACCGTAAAAGGTTACGTTGATGCAAGCTTTGACACTGATCCGGACGATTCTAAATCGCAAACCGGATACGTGTTTACATTAAACGGTGGAGCTGTCAGTTGGTGCAGTTCTAAACAAAGCGTCGTAGCGGGATCTACATGTGAAGCGGAGTACATAGCTGCTTCGGAAGCAGCAAACGAAGGAGTCTGGATGAAGGAGTTCATATCCGATCTAGGTGTCATACCTAATGCATCGGGTCCAATGAAAATCTTTTGTGACAATACTGGTGCAATTGCCTTAGCAAAGGAATCCAGATTTCACAAAAGGACCAAACACATCAAGAGACGCTTCAACTCCATCCGGGATCTAGTCCAGGTGGGAGACATGGAGATTTGCAAGATACATACGGATCTGAATGTTGCAGACCCGTTGACTAAGCCTCTTCCACGAGCAAAACAAGATCAACACCAAGGTACCATGGGTGTTAGAATCATTACTGTGTAATCTAGATTATTGACTCTAGTGCAAGTGGGAGACTGAAGGAAATATGCCCTAGAGGCAATAATAAAGTTATTATTTATTTCCTTATAATCATGATAAATGTTTATTATTCATGCTGGAATTGTATTAACCGGAAACATAATACATGTGTGAATACATAGACAAACTAAGTGTCACTAGTATGCCTCTACTTGACTAGCTCGTTAATCAAAGATGGTTATGTTTCCTGACCATGAACAATGAGTTGTTATTTGATTAACGAGGTCACATCATTAGTTGAATGATCTGATTGACATGACCCATTCCATTAGCTTAGCACCCGATCGTTTACTATGTTGCTATTGCTTTCTTCATGACTTATACATGTTCCTATGACTATGAGATTATGCAACTCCCGTTTGCCGGAGGAACACTTTGGGTGCTACCAAACGTCACAACGTAACTGGGTGATTATAAAGGAACATTACAGGTGTCTCCAAAGGTAGATGATGGGTTGGCATATTTCGAGATTAGGACTTGTCACTCCGATTGTCGGAGAGGTATCTCTGGGCCCTCTTGGTAATACACATCACATAAGCCTTGCAAGCATTACAACTAATATGTTAGTTGTGAGATGATGTATTACGTAACGAGTAAAGAGACTTGCCGGTAACGAGATTGAACTAGGTATTGGATACCGACGATCGAATCTCGGGCAAGTAACATACCGATGACAAAGGGAACAACGTATGTTGTTATGCGGTCTGACCGATAAAGATCTTCGTAGAATATGTAGGAGCCAATATGGGCATCCAGGTCCTGCTATTGGTTATTGACCGGATACGTGTCTCGGTCATGTCTACATTGTTCTCGAACCCGTAGGGTCCACACGCTTAAGGTTACGATGACAGTTATATTATGAGTTTATACATTTTGATGTACCGAAGGTTGTTCGGAGTCCCGGATGTGATCATCGACATGACGAGGAGTCTCGAAATGGTCGAGATGTAAAGATTGATATATTGGAAGCCTATGTTTGGATATCGGAAGTGTTCCGGGTGAAATCGGGATTTTACCGGAATACCGGGAGGGTTACTGGAACCCCCCGGGAGCTATATGGGCCATAGTGGGCCTTAGTGGAAAAGAGAAGGGGCTGCCCTAGATGGGCTGCGCGCCTCCCCCTTCCCCTAGTCCTATTAGGACTAGGAGAGGTGGCCGGCCCCCTCCTCCTCTTTTCCCCCTCCGAGGAATCCTAGTTGGACTAGGATTGGGGGGGAATCCTACTCCCAGAGGGAGTAGGACTCTCCTGCGCCCTCCTCCTTGGCCGGCCAGCCCTCCCCCTTGGCTCCTTTATATACGGAGGCAGGGGACACCTCTAGACACAACAAGTTGATCCACGTGATCTATTCCTTAGCCGTGTGCGGTGCCCCCTGCCACCATATTCCTCGATAATACTGTAGCGGAGTTTAGGCGAAGCCCTGCTGCTGTAGTTCATCAAGATCGTCACCACACCGTCGTGCTGACGGAACTCTTCCCCGACACTTTGCTGGATCGGAGTCCGGGGATCGTCATCGAGCTGAACGTGTGCTCGAACTCGGAGGTGCCGTAGTTTCGGTGCTTGATCGGTTGGATCGTGAAGACGTACGACTACTTCCTCTACGTCGTGTCAGCGCTTCCGCAGTCGATCTGTGTTGGGTACATAGACAACACTCTCCCGTCTCGTTGCTATGCATCACATGATCTTGCGTGTGCGTAAGAATTTTTTTGAAATTACTACGTTCCCCAACATCTTTGTCTAAACAGCCCCTAATTTTTATTTACGTACTCTTTATTATCTTGGAAACCTATCCAACAACACCTACAAAGTACTTCTAGTTTCATACTTGTTCTAGGTAAAGTGAACGTCAAGCGTGCGTAGAGTTGTATCGGTGGTCGATAGAACTTGAGGGAATATTTTTTCTACCTTTAGCTCCTCGTTGGGTTCGACACTCTTACTTATCGAAAACTGTTGCGATCCTCTGTACTTGTGGGTTATCATACGTCTCCAACGTATCTATAATTTTTGAATGTTCCATGCTATTATATTATATGTTTTAGATGTTAATGGTCTTATTTACACACTTTTTATATTATTTTTTGGACTAACCTACTAACCCAAGGCCTAGTGCAAATTGCTATTTTTTGCCTATTTCAGAGTTTCGCAGAAAAGGAATATCAAACAGAATCCAAATGGAATGAAACCTTCGGGAGAGTTATTTTTGGAACAAATGTGATCCAGGGGACTTGGAGTGGACGTCAATAAAGAGACAAGGGAGCCACGAGGCAGGGAGGGGCACCTGCCCCCCTGGGAGCGCCCCCACCCTCGTGGACCCCTAGTAGCTCCATCGACCTACTTCTTCCTCCTATATATATCCATATACCCCGAAAACATCCAGGAGCACCACGAAACCCTATTTCCACCGCCGCAACCTTCTGTACCCAAGATATCCCATCTTGGGGCGTTTTCCGTTGCTCCACCGGAGGGGGAATCAATCACGGAGGGCTTCTACATCAACACCATAGCCTCTTCGCTGATGTGTGAGTAGTTTACCTCAGACCTTCGGGTCCATAGTTATTAGCTAGATGGATTCTTCTCTCTCTTTGGATCTCAATACAAAGTTCTCCTTGATCTTCTTGGAGATCTATTCGATGTAATTCTTTTTGCGGTGTGTTTGTCGAGATCCGATGAATTGTGGGTTTATGATCAAGATTATCTATGAACAATATTTGGTTCTTCTCTGAATTCTTATATGTATGATTTAATTATCTTTGCAAGTCTCTTCGAATTATCTGTTTGGTTTGGCCTACTAGATTGATCTTTCTTGCAATGGGAGAAGTCCTTAGCTTTGGGTTTAATCTTGCGGTGTCCTTTCCTAGTGACAGCAGGGGCAGCAAGGCACGTATTGTATTGTTGCCATCGAGGATAAAAATATGGGGTTTATATCATATTGCTTGAGTTTATCCCTCTACGTCATGTCATCTTGCTTAATGAGTTACTCTGTTCTTATGAACTTAATACTCTAGATGCATGCTGGATAGCGGTCGATGTGTGGAGTAATAGTAGTAGATGCAGAATTGTTTCGGTCTACTTGTCGCGGACGTGATGCCTATATACATGATCATTCCTAGATATTCTCATAATTATGCACTTTTCTATCAATTGCTCGACAGTAATTTGTTCACCCACCGTAATACTTATGCTATCTTGAGAGAAGCCACTAGTGAAACCTATGGCCCCTGGGTCTATCTTTTATCATATAAGTTTCCAATCTATTTTATTTCGCAATCTTTACTTTCAATCTATATCATAAAAATACCAAAAATATTTATCTTATTATTATTATGTCTATCAGTTCTCACTCTCGTAAGTGACCGTGAAGGGATTGACAACCCCTTTATCATGTTGGTTGCGAGGTTCTTATTTGTTTCTGTAGGTACGAGGGACTTACGTGTAGTCTCCTACTGGATTGATACCTTGGTTCTCAAAAACCGAGGGAAATACTTACGCTACTTTACTGCATCACCGTTTCCTCTTCAAGGGAAAACCAATGCAGTGCTCAAGAGGTAGCAAGAAGGATTTCTGGCACCATTGCCGGGGAGATCTACGCACAAGTCAAGACATACCAAAGTACACATCACAAACTCTTATCCCTCGCATTACATTATTTGCCATTTGCCTCTCGTTTTCCTCTCCCTCACTTCACCCTTGCCATTTTATTCGCCCTCTTTTTCCGTCCCCTTCTCTTTTCTAGTTCGTCTCTTTTCGCTTGCTTCTTGTGCGCTTGTGTGTTGGATTGTTTGTCACAGTGGCTCAAGATAATACTAAATTGTGTGACTTTTCTAATACCAACAATAATGATTTTATGGGGCTACCCGAACACCCCCTAATCCAGGACTCCCTCAGTAGCCCCTGAACCAGGCTTCAATGATGACGAGTCCGGCACGCAAATTGTCTTCGGCATTGCAAGGCGGGTTCCTCCTCCAAGTCCTTCATAGAAGATTGTAAACACCCAGAGTAGTGTCTGGCTCTGCAAAATAATCTTCCACATATCGCCATAGAGAGAATAATATTAACACAAATCAAATCTGCTGACGTATTCAGTAGTGCGTCATCACACTACAGCCAAGTCCTTAACTCGAATTGTTTTCACTTTTCCACCTCCGCGTGTTTTGCGAGGCGGTTTCCTTGGCACGTCTTGTCAAAGCAGAGATCGTGTACCCCCCTTTTACGGGATTCTAATTAATACGGACATGGGTAACCCAACCGTGCCACTTATCACGGCGCTTGGGAGGCAAGCGAGTTTTTCTAGGCAGGTGGGGACGCACAACCGCATCCGCCCATATAAGGGGACAAGGATCCACCTTTTTACCTACGCCTTCTTCCTCCTTTTCCTATCCATCTCCTGTGCACCCGAGCTCCAGCGCCCAAGCCCTCACTTCCCACCTCAACCTTCTCCAGCAATGTCCGGAGCGGGAGGCAAGTGGATGGTCTCCTCCGTCACGGAGGGCAAAATCAAAAAGCTAAGGAAGGCCGGATACTTGTCCAAGGACATCGCGCACCGGCTTCCCGAAGAGGGGCAGCTTATCCCCACCCCAAGGCCCCATGAGAGGGTAGTATTTCTTCCCCACTTCCTCCGCGGACTGGGTTTTCCACTCCACCCATTTGTCCGGGGGCTCATGTTCTACTACGGCCTGGATTTCCACGATCTGGCTCCGAACTTCATCCTCAACATCTCGGCGTTTATCGTCGTGTGCGAGGCTTTTCTCCGCGTCCGCCCCCATTTCGGCCTCTCGCTCAAGACCTTCAATGTCAAGCCCAAGGTGGTGCGCGGCAGCCAGGCGGAGTGCGGAGGCGCCATGGCGGGAAAGATGGCCAACGTCCTATGGTTCGAGGGTTCTTTCATGGAGACCCTAAATGGATGGCAAGCCGGGTGGTTTTATATCACCGAGCCGCGCGATCCGGAATGGACCGCAGCCCCCGAGTTCCGATCCGGACCCCCCACGCGGCTTATGTCCTGGAAAGAGACGGGCCTGTCGTGGGGTGACGAAAAAGAGGTGACCGGATTGCAAACATGCATCCAGTCCCTGGTGAACAAGCCAGTTCGGCTTGTTAACGTAATCTAGGTTATGCTCGTCCGCCGGATCCTCCCGTGCCAACAATGGGATTTTAATCTGTGGCAGTTCGACCCGACGCAGCATCAAACCCTCAGCAGGCTCTTCGACACGACGTACGAAGACGCCTGGAAGATGCTATTCAAGGGCGCCGAGGCTCCCGCATCCGCTTCCGAGGACCGCGGATACAACTCGCAGCGTCACGCTAGCGAGGTAAGCCATCTACACCTTTTACGGGATGTTTAAACTTTTTACATAGTTTGACTCTATGCGGGATCTAAACTCCCTTACCTTTGACAGGCTTGGCGGGCGATATCCGGACCGATTAACTGTCCGGCTCCGCTGCCCGAAGACCCAGCCCCAGCTCTACTAGTGAAGCTGCTGGCTCCGGCGCCTTATGTGGTGCCGGAGAAGGCCAAGAAGAACAAGACCACTGGGACTCGAAGGAGTGCCCGCAACGTGGTGGTGTCGGACTCGTCATCTGATGAGTCCGAGACGCCCTCCTCCCGTGAAAACGAGGAGGAGGAAGAAGAAAATTCCCCCCCCCCAGCGGAGGGAGGAGAGAAGAGGAAGGCCGCCCCAACGGGGGAGGCCGAGGGGTCTAGGAAAAGGAAGACCCCTCCGGCGGACTACGCCCCTAACGCCGAAGAGGGCGAAGAGGAGTGGCCAGACAGGGCCAAGCGTCCGGCAAAGTCGTAAGTTCGGATATCAGAGTAACTCATGATGTTCCTTTGTTGCACAGCTTTCCCTAATGTCGAATGTAATTATGCAGTCCACCCCGGGCCAGACTCGACGAATTGTCGGGCGGATCCCTGGACTCACCGGACGTGAACTCAGTTCCGCCTGCTGTCTCCCCCCGCACTGCAGATGACGCCGAAGTGGCGTCGCGTCAAGCTCCGGGGCAGGAGGAGGTGGTCCCGGAGGAGCCGCAAGGCAACCTCCCGGAGTCCAGGAGTGAAGGGGGTAAGGCCCCCCAGGGCTCCCAGTCCGGCTTTGTGCCGGACACCGCGCCGGAATCTTCCATAGTTCCGGGCCGCGGTAGGCGAACTCCTTCCAAGAGGAGTAAGCCTTCTGAGCCGGCAGCCTCCGTCCAACCGGAGGTGCCGGACAATCTGCTGGAGGTGCTTGACGGTGCCTCCATCGACGAGGAGCACCGTACTATTATGAGTATGGTGATCCGGAAGGTTCAGTCCGCCAAGAGCGGACTGACTGAAGCTTGCGCTAGCCTTCTAACAGGCTTCGAGGTAAGTAAAAATATGTAAAAATATTACCGCATAGACAGTAGCCCTTGATGCTTTGTTTGGCGTTCGGAAAGAAAAGCCGAATAGAGGATCTATTAAATATTGCAGGAGTCTAACAAAAAAGAGTTTATATGCGTATGCAGGCTTCGCTGCTATCCACCGCCGCATTGACTGCGGAGGTGGGTGTCCTGAAGCAGGACCTCGAGCGGACCGAGCAAGAGCTCGGCCTTGCCAAATGGCAGCTCGAGGAGAAAGAAGGTAAGAGATACCTTATAGAAAAAATGCCTATAGGGAGGCGCAATTGCAAAAAATGACAGGAGTATACTGCTTATTGTAGGGGCCACAACTGAGGTGGCGACCCTCAAGCAGGCGCTGTCCGAGGCCGAAGAGAAAACGGCCGTGGAGTGCACCGAGCGAGAGAAACTTGAGGTCCAGGTCGGCGAGGTGCAGCAGGAGCTTCAGGTTCTCATGAAAAAACATGAGAGTTTGGAGCTTGAGTCCAAGACGCAAGCGTCCGAGCTCGCGGCGGCCCTTGAGACTACCAAGTCTGCCAAGGCCGAAACCCGAAAGGCCCTCCAAGAGTTGGAGGAGATGAAAAAGATAGCAGCGGGTAAGGCATTCTATATGCAAAGCAGACATATAAAAGTAAACTACTTGTTACTTACCCGAATCCAGAGCTCTCCAGGGGCATTTGCAGATCTTCCCCGCAGCGTATCCGATTCCACCGCATTCTACCGAGCCGAGGAAGGCAGCTCGACGGAGAAGGTGTTCTGGTCTCAGTACGCTGAGGCCGGACACCCTGTGCCCTTGAGCGACCAGCTGAAGCAGCTGGTCGAGCTCCACAAGGCGGCCGAACAGGCCCTGAAGGGCTTCATAGTTCGGCTGTGGCCTAGAGAGGCCCTGCCTGGGAGCTACTTCGGACTGGTGCGGCGGCTGGTGGAGGCTTGTCCAAGGCTTGAGGTCATCAAGCGCTCCGTCTGGATCGAAGGTGCCCGTAGGGCCCTTGCCCGTGCAAAGGTGAATTGGGGTAAGCTGGACGGTGAGAAGCTTGTGAAGGACGGGCCGCCGCCGGGGAAGGAGCATCGCAAGCCCGAGAACTATTACAAGGATGTTCTTGCTGGTGCCCGCCTTGTGGCGGATGAATGTACCAAGGATGTAATTTTTGAATGAACTCACTCGTGTTATCTTGTGCGCTGAAAACTTGTTCATATGCACTAAGCAATGCTTGAATTTAAAATATTACTTTCTGTGCGGCCGTTTATCAAAAAATTAAGAGATGGCCAGTCGTCGGCTTCTGCCCCCATGCCACTAGTGCTGGGGTGTTCGGGATAAACCTGAGCGCTCTTTTTCCCATGATTGGGTCCGTCGAGGGAGGCGGTCAGCACAACGAACAAGGCAATCGGACTATAATGCTTGAACACTCTCACTTAGCCATAGAACTCTATAATTTTAAATTTCGGCGAAGCCCCTAGTTCGGAAGACCGATTTCGGGACGCTATCCACGCCTTGGCCGGACAAAGCCAGCTCCTCGCTCGAAGCGGCATAAGCCTTTAGGGACTCGAAAAACCTCTCGAACAGTGACCGGTCTCTCGCCACATCATGACAGTCAGTTTTAGCTTTCTCCACTGAGGTGCTTAACCCAGCTCAACCGGGGCACAATCGCAGTGGTTCTCCTAGTGCTACCTTAGCCGATATAGCGGAACGTAAGGCACCAAAACATAGGAGCCGGGCAAACCCAACTATTGACCCAAATCATGATTCGGAGCCGATGCATATAGTGCTATAAGTTCGGGGTGCCGCACTTGTGAAAGTGTACGGACTTCTCACGCCATATTTATGGGTACTAAAGCCCCTGACGTATTTTGTCGTACCACAGTGTACGGGTGCAACATGTCATAAACATATATATGAAAAGATGATAATGCGAAAAATAGACAGAAAGCTATGCATTGTTTATAGAGAGGCTATTTATCAAAGCCGAACGATACAAATAGTGCGGTAAGCAAAAGATATTGGACTATTTAGTATGTCCTGACCAGGGGCAGGCCGTGGAATTGTGTTTAAAACAGGTATACCGCTCGTAACAGAGACCACCTGGGAGTTCCATAATGCGGCATGGCTTGTCTGCCTCCCTGGATCTTGCATCCTTTGTGCGGCAGTCGAATTGCCAAACAGGTCGTCCGAAGTATGGAGTCCTGAAAGTAAGAGAAAATTAAAAAAGAATCCGGCAGCCCCTAGTACGTTTTAGGCCGTACTTTGGGCGTGCCGTTATTGTGCCCCTTCCCCTGTGCCCATGGTATTTCAAGGGCGTAGTTATGTACGCGACGTACTGGCTTCGCTATGTCGCGAGAGCTGGGGTTGGGGCCACATTGCTACGCTTGCTTAAAGTGTGCCAGGTGGTCCGGTTGTGGGCTACTCCGGGCGCGCTTGGCAGTGTCTGGCTTTTTAACGGCCGGACTAGAGAATTGCCTAAGAAGGCTACTTTGTACCTCTGCTGCGAGAGCCGCCGTATGCTCCTCCGTACGGAGGGAGCGTTCGGTGTTTCCGTTGACCGTAATTACTCCTCGAGGGCCTGGCATCTTGAGCTTGAGATATACGTAGTGCGGCACCGCATTGAACTTTGCGAATGCGGTTCGTCCGAGCAGGGTATGATAGCCACTGCGGAACGGGACTATATCGAAGATTAACTCTTCGCTTCGGAAATTGTCCGGGGATCCGAAGACCACGTCAAGTGTTACTGAGCCTGTACAGTTGCCTTCTACACCTGGTATAACGCCTTTAAAGGTCGTTCTTGTGGGCTTAATCCTTGAGGGATCTATGCCAATTTTCCGCACTGTATCCTGATAAAGCAGGTTCAGGCTACTACCGCCGTCCATGAGGACTCTTGTGAGATGAAATCCGTCGATGATTGGGTCGAGAACCAATGCGGCGAAGTCGCCATGACAGATGCTAGTGGGATGGTCCCTTCGATCAAAAGTGATCGGGCAGGAGGACCATGGGTTGAACTTCGGGGCGACTGGCTCTATCGCGTATACGTCTCGTAGCGCACGCTTCCGCTCCCTCTTGGGAATGTGGGTTGCATATATCATGTTCACCGTCCGCACTTGGGGGGGAAAGCCCTTCTGTCCATTGTTGTTCGGCGGCTTGGGCTCCTCGTCGTCGCTGTGCAGCCCCTTGTCTCTATTTTCGGCCCTTAACTTGCCTGCCTGCTTGAACACCCAACAATCCTTGTTAGTGTGATTGGCTGGCCTTTCGGGGGTGCCATGTATCTGGCACAAGCGATCGAGTATTCGGTCCAAACTGGACGGGCCCTGAGTATTCTTTTTGAATGGCTTTTTCCGCTGACCGGATTTATAGCCTTTGAATCCGGCATTGACTGCCGTGTCTTCATTGCTGTCGCTGCTAACGCGGCGTTTTTGCTTATTCCGACGTGTCCTGCCACCTTTGTCCTTGGTATCCGAAGTACCAGGGTTCTTTGATAAGTTGTTACTACGAGCTAGCTAGCTGTCTTCTCCCGTGCAAAAGCGGGTCATGAGTGTCGTGAGGGCTGCCATGGATTTCGGCTTTTCCTGTCCCAGGTGCCGGGCAAGCCACTCGTCGCAGATGTTATGCTTGAAGGCTGCTAGGGCCTCTGCGTCCGGACAGTCGACTATCTGGTTTTTCTTTGTTAGGAACCGTGTCCAGAATTGTCTGGCCGATTCCTCTGGCTGCTGAATTATGTGGCTTAAGTCGTCAGCATCCGGTGGTCGCACGTAACTGCCCTGGAAGTTGTCGAGGAATGCGGCATCCAGGTCCTCCCAAGAACCGATTGAGTCTGCTGGCAAGCTGTTAAGCCAATGCCGGGCCGGTCCTTTAAGTTTGAGCGGGAGGTATTTGATGGCGTGTAGATCATCGCCTCGTGCCATGTGGATGTGAAGGAGATAATCCTCGATCCATACCGCCGGATCTGTTGTGCCATCGTATGATTCGATGTTTACGGGTTTGAAACCCTCTGGGATTTTATGATCCATTACTTCATTCATGAAGCATAGCGGGTGTGCGGCGCCTCTGTACTGGGCTATATCACGACGCAGCTCGGAAGAGCTATGTCTGTTGTGTTCGGCCCGGCCGGATTTGTTGTATCCGGAGAGAAGATCATTGTCACATGCCATAGGGCACCTGCGCGATCCGTAGATCGATCTTGTTTGTCTTGCCTTATCCTCCAGTATGTCTCGCAGGTCGGGCGCATTTTCCCGTGCCTTAGTTGAGCGGCGTCGAGGCATGGCTTGGGTGGAGGGCCGAGAGGCCTCTCTGTCATGGCCACGAGGTGGCTGGTCTGCCATGTCATGCGCTGGTGATGTAGGTGCTTCCTCCTCTGATCGGGGTAGCGGCCTGCGCTTCGGGTAGCTCTTGGAGGGGCGTTCGAGTTCATACTCTTCGGCCGCAAGGACTTCAGTCCATCTGTCAGCTAGCAAATCTTGGGCAGCTCTAAGCTGTTGCTGCTTTTTCTTGAGGCTGCTTGCCGTGGCTAAGAGCCTGCGTTGAAAACGCTCTTGTTCGACGGGGTCTGATGGTATGACGAATTCGTCGTCATCGAGGCTTGCCTCATCTTCGGAGGGAGGCGTATGGTTATCATCCTCGACCTCTCGGTCTGCCGCTCTCTCATGAGGGCTGGCTTCTTCATCTTCCTGTGCCGAATCTTGCTGAGGTGGGTGTTCTTCGGTGCTATCCGGGGTACTATTATCTCCCGTGCTGGAATCACCGTTTTTGCTTTGGCGGGATTTAGAGCGGCGCCGCTGACGCCGGCGCTTTGGCTGTTTCTTGGGGGCGTCATCCCCCCCTGTTCCATCGCCATCTCCATCTTTTGGAGTATCCATCATATATATGCCATATGACGAGGTGGCCTTCCAGCGCCCTACAGGTGCTGGTTCTAGTTCGTCTCCTACATCCACGTCCATGCCGTCGATGTCTTCGGAGCCGAAGTCAAGCATGTCAGTTAGATCGTCGACAGTGGCTACAAAGTGGGTGGTGGGTGGGCTTTGAATTTCCTCATCGTCCGTATCCCACCCTCGCTGACCGTAGTCCGGCCAGGGCTCTCCTGATAAAGAGACTTAAGAGAATTCAGGATGTCGCCAAAAGGCGAATGCTGAAAGATGTCTGCGGCGGTGAACTCCATTATCGGCGCCCAATCGGATTCGATTGGCAGGGGCGCGGGAGGTTCGGAGTCCGGGGAGGAGTCCGGATCCTCGGAGTCACGGGTCGTGCAGAGTGCGGGGCTAGCGTTCGGCTCGATCGCCTTTGAGATCGCAGCCCCCGAGGTGACGTCCAACCGCTCATCCTCGATTGGCGTAATAGGCTCCGAATCGATGGTCGGAACCGGTGCGTGTGCGGCCTCCAAAGCGTTGTTCGGCGGCAGAGCTATATCATGCCCATCGAGACAGTGCGGCGCGCTTGGCCGTGGCTCGAATCCGTCGAAGATCAAGTCCCTGCGGATGTCGGCCGTGTAGTTTAGGCTTCCAAACCTGACCTGATGGCCAGGGGCGTAGCTTTCGATCTGCTCAAGGTGGCCGAGCAAATTGGCCCGCAGAGCGAAGCCGCCGAAGACGAAGATCTGTCCGGGGAGAAAAGTCTCACCCTGGACCGCATCGTTGTTGATGATCGAAGGAGCCATCGGGCCTGAAGGCGATGATACAGAGGAACTCTCAATGAAAGCACCAATGTCGGTGTCAAAACCGACGGATCTCGGGTAGGGGGTCCCGAACTGTGCGTCAAGGCTGGATGGTAACAGGAGACAAGGGACACGATGTTTTTACCCGGGTTCGGGCCCTCTCGATGGAGGTAATACCCTACTCCTGCTTGATTAATATTGATGATATGGGTAGTACAAGAGTAGATCTACCACGAGATCAAGGAGGCTAAACCCTAGAAGCTAGCCTATGGTATGATTGTTGTATATGGAGTTGATTCTGTCCTACGGACTACAACCCTCCGGTTTATATAGACACCGGATAGGGTTAGGGTTACATAGAGTCGGTTACAATGGTAGGAGATCATGAATATCCGTATCGCCAAGCTTGCCTTCCACGCCAAGGAAAGTCCCATCCGGACACGGGATGAAGTCTTCAATCTTGTATCTTCATAGTCCAGGAGTCCGGCTGAAGGTATAGTCCGGCTACCCGAACACCCCCTAATCCAGGACTCCCTCAACGCATATAGAGGTAATTTTAATCCTAGGCCGTTTCCTAGTAATTCCTCTAATAATTATGGTAATTCCTACAACAATTCTTATGAAAATTATAATAAGATGCCCTCTGATTTTGAATTTAATATTAAAGAATTTATTAGTTCGCAAAAGAGTTTCAATGCTTTGATTGAAGAAAAACTGTCTGATTGATGAGTTGGCTAGGAACGTGGATAGAATTTCTCTTGATGTTGAATCTCTAAAACTTAGATCTATTCCACCTAAGCATGATATCAATGAGTCTCTCAAAGCTATGAGAATTTCCATTGATGAGTGCAAATAAAGAACCGCTAGGATGCGTGCTAAAAAAGATTGCTTTGTGAAAGCGTGTTCTTCTAGTTTTCATGATAATAAGGATGAAGATCTAAAAGTGATTGATGTGTCCCCTATTATATCTTTGTTTTGCAATATGAATCTTGATAATGATGGGACTGTAGATGAGTCAACTTTAGTTAAAAGGCATCCCAATGATTTGGAGTTTTTAGATCTTAATGCTAAAATTGGTAAAAGTGGGATTGGAGAGGTCAAAACTTTACATAGCAATGAACCCACTATTTTGGATTTCAAGGAATTTAATTATGATAATTGTTCTTTCATAGATTTTATTTCCTTGTTGCAATCCGTGCTAAATTCTCCGCATGCTTATAATCAAAATAAAGCTTTTACTAAACATATCGTTGATGCTTTAATGCAATCTTATGAAGAAAAGCTTGAATTGGAAGTTTCTATCCCTAGAAAACTTTAAGATGAGTGGGAACCCACTATTAAAATTAAAATTAAATATCATGAATGCTATGCTTTATGTGACTTGGGTGCTAGCGTTTCCACGATTCCAAACACTTTGTGTGATGTGTTAGGTTTCCGTGAATTTGATGATTGTTCTTTAAATTTGAACCTCACGGATTCCACTATGAAGAAACCTATGGGAAGAATTAATGACGCTCTTATTGTTGCAAATAGGAATTATGTTCCCGTAGATTTCATTGTTCTTGATATAGATTGCAATCCTACATGTCCCATTATTCTTGGTAGGCCTTTCCTTAGAACGATTGGTGCACTTATTGATATGAAAGAAGGGAATATTAGATTCCAATTTCCATTAAGGAAAGGCATGGAACATTTTCCTAGAAAGAAAATTAAATTACCTGATGAATCTATTATGAGAGCCACTTATGGATTGCATACCAAAGATGATAAACACCTAGATCTATCCTTGCTTTTATGCCTAGCTAGGGGCGTTAAACGATATCGCTTGTTGGGAGGCAACCCAATTTTATTTTTGTTTCTTGATTTTTGGTTCTGTTTAGTAATAAATAATTCATATAGCCTATGTTTAGATGTAGTTTTATGCTGTTAATTAGTGTTTGTGCCAAGTAGAACCTTTGGGAAGACTTGGGGAAAGTTTTAGCGATCTTGCTGTAAAAAACAGAAACTTTAGCGCTCACGAGATTTGCTGCAATTTTTTACTAGAGAGTGCGATTAGGTTTATTCTTTTGAAGATGATTAATAGATAAATTCCTCACGTCCAGAAATTTATTTTAGAATTTTTGGGGTTACAGAAGTATTCGAAACCTACAGATTACTACAGACATTTCTGTTTTTGACAGATTCTGTTTTTCGTGTGTTGTTTGCTTATTTTGATGAATCTATGGCTAGTATCGGAGTTTATGAACCATAGAGAAGTTGGAATACAGTAGGTTTAACACCAAAATAAATAAAGAATGAGTTCTTTACAGTACCTTAAGTGGTGGTTTGTTTCCTTATACTAACGGAGTTCATGAGATTTTCTGTTTATGTTTTGTGTTGTGGAGTTTTCAAGTTTTGGGTAAAGATTTGATGGATTATGGAATAAGGAATGGCAAGAGCCTAAGCTTGGGGATGCCCAAGGCACCCCAAGGTAAAATTCAAGGACAACCAAAAGCCTAAGCTTGGGGATGCACCGGAAGGCATCCCCTCTTTCGTCTTCTTCTATCGGTAACTTTACTTGAGGCTATATTTTTATTCACCACATGATATGTGTTTTGCTTGGATCGTCTTGTATGATTTGAGTCTTTGATTTTTAGTTTACCACAATCATCCTTTCTGTACACACCTTTTGGGAGACACACACTTGAATTGGAAATTTTTAGAATACTCTATGTGTTTCACTTATATCTTTTGAGCTAGATAATTTTGCTCTAGTGCTTCACTTATATCTTTTAGAGAACGGTGGTAGTTTTATTTTATATAAATTATTGATCTCTCATGCTTCACTTATATTATTTTGAGAGTCCTTTAGAACAGCATGGTAATTTTCCTTGGTTATAAAATAGACCTAATATGATAGGCATCCAAGATGGGTATAATAAAAACTATCATAGAAAGTGCATTGAATACTATGAGAAGTTTGATACTTGATAATTGTTTTCAGATATAAAGATGATGATATTAGAGTGTGCTAGTTGAGTAGTTGTGAATTTGAGAAATACTTGTGTTGAAGATTGCAAGTCCCGTAGCATACACGTATGGTAACCGTTGTGTAACAAATTTGAAACATTAGGTGTTATTTGATTGTTCTCCTTATGAGTGGCGGTCGGGGACAAGCGATGGTCTTTTCCTACCAATCTATCCCCCTAGGAGCATGCGTGTAGTGCTGGGTTTTCGATGACTTGTAGGTTTTTGCAATAAGTATGTGAGTTCTTTATGACTAATGATGAGTCCATGGATTATACGCACTCTCACCTCAAATCATTGCTAGCCTCTTCGGTACAGTGCATTGCCCTTTCTCACCTTGAGAGTTGGTGCAAACTTCGCCGGTGCATCCAAATGACCAAACCCCATGATATGATACGCTCTGTCACACATAAGCCTCGTTATATCTTCCTCAAAACAGCCACCATACCTACCTATTATGGCATTTCCATAGCCATTCCGAGATATATTGCCATGCAACTTTCCACCGTTTCGTTTATGACACGCTTCGTCATTGTCATATTGCTTTGCATGATCATGTAGTTGACATCGTATTGGTGACAAAGCCACCATGCATAATTTATCATACATGTCACTCTTAATTCATTGCCCTTCCCAGTACACCACCAGAGGCATTCATATAGAGTCATATTTTGTTCTAATATCGAGTTGTAATCATTGAGTTGTAAATAAATAGAAGTGTGATGATCATCATTAATAGAGCATTGTCCCAAAAAAAGGCCAAATAAAAAAAGGAAGGCCAAAAAAAAGAAATAAAAAGGGACAATGCTACTATCCTCTTTTTGCACACTTATGCTTCAAAGTAGCACCATGATCTTTATGATAGAGAGTCTCTTGTTTTGTCACTTTCATATACTAGTGGGAATTTTTCATTATAGAACTTGTCTTGTATATTCCAACAATGGGATTCCTCAAATGCCCTAGGTCTTCGTGAGCAAGCAAGTTGGATGCACACCCACTTAGTTTCTTTTGTTGAGCTTTCATACATTTATAGCTCTAGTGCATCTGTTGCATGGCAATCCCTACTCCTTGCATTGACATCAATAGATGGGCATCTCCCTAGCCCGTTGATTAGCTGCATCGATGTGAGACTTTCTCCTTTTTTGTCTTCTCCACATAACCTCCATCATCATATTCTATTCCACCCATAGTGCTATATCCATGGCTCACGCTCATGTATTGTGTGCAAGTTGAAAAAAATTTGAGATTACTAAAGTATGAAACAATTGCTTGGCTTGTCATCAGGGTTGTGCATGATGAGAGCATTCTTGTGTGACGAAAATGGAGCACGACCAAACTATATGATTTTGTAGGGATGAACTTTCTTTTTCCATGTTATTTTGAGAAGACATGATTGCTTAGTTAGTATGCTTGAAGTATTATTATTTTTATGTCAATATTAAACTTTTGTCTTGAATCTTGAGGATTTGAACATTCATGCCACAATAAAGAAAATTACTTTGAGAATTATGCTAGGTAGCATTCCACATCAAAAATTCTGTTTTTATCATTTACCTACTCGAGGACGAGCAAGAATTAAGATTGGGGATGCTTGATATGTCTCCAACGTATCTATATTTTTTTATTCTTCCATCCTATTATATTGTCTGTTTTGGATGTTAACGGGCTTATTTATACACTTTTATATTATTTTTGGGACTAACCTACTAACCCAAGGCCCAGTGAAAATTGTTTTTTTGCCTATTTCAGTGTTTCACAAAAAAGAATATCAAACGGAATCCAAACGGAATGAAACCTTCGGGAGAGTTATTTTTCGAACAAACGTGATCCAGGGGACTTGGAGTGGACGTCAAGAAAGAAACGAGGGAGCCACGACGCAGGGAGGCGCGCCTGCCCCCTGGGAGTGCCCCCGCCCTCGTGGGCCCCTCGTAGCTCCACCAACCTACTTCTTCCTCCCATATATATCCATATACCCCGAAAACATCTAGGAGCACCATGAAACCCTATTTCCACCGCCGCAACCTTCTGTACCCAAGAGATCCCATCTTGGGGCCTTTTCCGGAGCTCCGCCAGAGGGGGAATCAATCACAGAGGGCTTCTACATCAACAACATAGCCTCTCTGCTGATGTGTGAGTAGTTTACCTCACCTTCGGGTCCATAGTTATTAGCTAGATGGCTTCTTCTCTCTCTTTGGATCTCAATACAAAGTTCTCCTTGATCTTCTTGGAGATCTATTCGATGTAATTCTTTTTGCGGTGTGTTTGTCGAGATCCGATGAATTGTGGGTTTATGATCAAGATTATGTATGAACAACATTTGGTTCTTCTCTGAATTCTTATATGTATGATTTAATTGTCTTTGCAAGTCTTTTCGAATTATCAATTTGGTTTGACCTACTAGATTGATCTTTCTTGCAATGGGAGAAGTGTTTAGCTTTGGGTTCAATCTTGCGGTGTCCTTTCCCAGTGACAGCAGGGGCAGCAAAGCACGTATTGTATTGTTGCCATCGAGGATAAAAAGATGGGGTTTATATCATATTGCTTGAGTTTATCCCTCTACATCATGTTATCTTGCTTAATGCATTACTCTGTTCTTATGAACTTAATACTCTAGATGCATGCTGGATAGCGGTCGATGTGTGGAGTAATAGTAGTAGATGCAGAATTGTTTCGGTCTACTTGTCGCGGACGTGATGCCTATATACATGATCATGCCTAGATATTCTCATAATTATGCACTTCTCTATCAATTGCTCGACAGTAATTTGTTCACCCACTATAATACTTATGCTATCTTGAGAGAAGCCACTAGTGAAACCTATGGCCCCGGGTCTATCTTTTATCATATAAGTTTCCAATCTATTTTATTTCGCAATCTTTACTTTAAATCTATATCATAAAAATACCAAAAATATTTATATTATTATTATTATCTCTATCAGATCTCACTCTCATAAGTGACCGTGAAGGAATTGGCAACCCCTTTATCGCATTGGTTGCGAGGTTCTTATTTGTTTGTGTAGGTATGAGGGACTTGCGTGTAGTCTCCTACTGGACTGATACCTTGGTTCTCAAAATCCGAGGGAAATACTTACGCTACTTTACTGCATCACCTTTTCCTCTTCAAGGGAAAACCAACGCAGTGCTCAAGAGGTAGCAAACTCCTGAGCACCAGGCACTCCATGCCTTGTGCCCTCATGAGGGAAGGGTGTGTTGAAGCATGCCTCCACGTGGTGACCGAACGCCTCCCTCGTGCCATTGGCTAGGTCATAGGCCCTCCAGAAAAGTGCCCCCGAGCCCAGCCCGAGGAGGGCGTCGGGCGCGCCTTCCTATGCGAGGGAGGGAGGCGCCCCATCCGTGAGCCCAGGTCCTGAGGTGGTGCCGCTGGAGACTCCGCCCTCCTGAAGCCCTTGGCAGAGCAGCAACTTCTTCTTCTTGGGGAAAGCCTCAGGAGGGTGGACGGCGCCTTCGTTATATGGGTCTTTGGCCGCCGCAACCTGGTAGGTGCGCTCGAGAGGGCACACCGCATCATTTTCCTCGCAAGCGACCACGATGATGCCCCAGCTCCCTGGCATCTTGAGGACATTGTAACCATGATGAGTCACTCCCGTAAACTTGGCCAGGGCTGGATACCCAAGGATGTCATTGTACGACAGGCGGATGTGCGCGATGTTGAAGTCGATGAGCTCGGTGCGATAGTTTTCGCACTTGCCGAAGGTGACAGGAAGGCCGACCTGCCCTATCGGGGTGGTGGGGCCGTCGGTCACTCCTGAGAAGGGCTTGGTTGGCTGCAGCTGACCATACGGCACTTGGAGGCGGTCGAATGTTTCAACGGAAAGGACATTGAGCCCTGCACCGCCGTCGATGAGGGTCTTGGTGACGACGACGTTGCTGATGATGGGTGAGCAGAGCATTGGGTGGGCGCCGACAGTTGCCGCGCACTTGAGCTGGTCGGCTCAGCTGAAGGTAAAGGTGTACTTGGACCACCTGAGCGGGCGCGTGGCCTCGACCCTGGGAAGGGCCGCGTTCACCTCATGAGCAAACTCCTTGAAGATGCGCCAAGAGGCTGGGGCCTGAGCGCCACCTAGGATGCAGGCGATGGCACGAGGCTCCTGGAAGCCCCCAGCCCCCTCGTCCTGGTGGCGGTCATCGTTCCTCCTTGGTGGTGGCGGCAGCGGAGGGAGGCCAGCGTTGCCCTAAGGGCGGTCCTTACGAGGCTGGTCCCTCCAGGCGCCCTCGCGAGGCTGGTCCTGCCAGCGATCCTCACAACGTCGGTCGCGCCACTCCTGGCGGGGGCCGCGATCGTCCCAGCGTCCTCCACTTCGGCCTCCTCCATGGTCGTAGCCTTGGTCGTTGCACTCGGGGCATCGACCGAAGCGCCCATCACGGATGGCCCTGAGCTCTAGAAAGTCGATGGTGTTGTGGCTGTGCACATTGTGGAAGGCGCAGAATGGGCGATTGGCCTTGGATGACTCAGGGTGGTCGCAGTCGCGCTTCATCTTCGGCTCTGCCGCGAGCGCGGCAGCCCCCTTGCGCTTCACATCATTGGTCTTAGCCTTCTCGTCTTCTAGGTCGGCAGCTGGAAGCTCGAGGAGGGAAAGGCGTCCCTCCTCAACTCTCGCGCACCTGGTCGCTATGTTGAACATTGATAACCCACAAGTATAGGGGATTGCAATAGTTTTCAAGCGTAGAGTATTCAACCCAAATTTATTGATTCGACACAAGGGGAGCCAAAGAATATTCTCAAGTATTAACAGTTGAATTGTCAATTCAACCGCACCTGAAAGACTTAATATCTGCAGCAAAGTATTTACTAGCAAAGTAATATGGAAGTAACGGTAACAGTGGCAAAATTAACAGCAGTAGTTTTTGTAGTGATTGTAACAGTGGCAAGGGAAAAGTAACTAAGCAAAGATCAATATGTGAAAAGCTCGTAGGCAATGGATCAGTAATGGATAATTATGTCGGATGCAATTCCTCATGCAACAGTTATAACATAGGGTGACACAGAACTAGCTCCAGTTCATCAATGTAATGTAGGCATGTATTCCGAATATAGTCATACGTGCTTATGGAAAAGAAGTTGTAACAGCCCCAAAATTGGGTTATCAATTTTTGTGCTGTTATTCTCTCCTGGCACTCATTTTCAAAATTTTCTCCTGAGTTTGCTGGATGACTCTGAGAAATTTTGTCATTTCCAACCTTTCAGAAACCTTGCTCATGTTTTTGTCAGTGGGCAAGACCTCATTTGCATCATCCCAAACCCTCTCAAACCCTAATTCCAAATTTTTAGAATTTGAATGTGCCCTTTGTGATTACAAAGGAGCTATCATTTCCTTTGATCTGTTGATCCTCCCAATTGTTCCCAGAGATCCTCCTAACTTTCTGAACCTTGGATATGCAAAAATATTGCTAAGTCCAATGCAATATTTTTGAATTATGATTTATTTCTTTTCTTGCCTTTCTGAGGAATAAAATCCAAAGGCATAGCTAGTCATCTCCTAAATTCATGAGAATTGGTGGAGTTAATATTTATGCCTAATCCAAGCTCTGGCAAGTATATTGGCCATAACTAAATAAGGAAAATTTCCTTTTCCTATTTTAATCCAATATTGCATTTCTGCCATTTTCCAAAGGAACTACTATTTTTATAGCAGAGAAAATTCCCACATAAATTGTGGAGCTTGTCCTTGCTATATAATCACTAGTTCCATCCTAATCTCATGTTCCTCAGTTCAAAAATTGAGCACATGATCCAATGCAAGTTTCTGCCTTCTCTGAATTTATGCAAAGGAAGTGCTTTATTCATAATTCCAATTGAGCTGCAATTTGGGAGGGTGTCTAATATTGGTAAATAACCCATGAATTCCAAATATGAGCTCAATCCCCTCATCGTAGCTCCCTGTGCAATTTTTCAAAGTTTTTGACCAGAATGTAACTTTGTGAAGGAAGTACCTTCATAGATTTTCCAAATGGGATGAAACTTTTCCATCCTCTCAAGTGTCTCAAATCATTAGCCTCCACCCAATTTAAGTTTATTTCATTGAACTATGTGAGCACAGGAGCAATTCTTTGTTTCTGTCCACATTTCCAGTTTGTGAAGCAAGTGTATTTTATCTCGCTCCATTATGGGCGAAAATATTCCCAGGGCTTCTTATATCCATATAACCTATCTCCACAAGATTTGGGCTCGTTTCATCTAGCCAATTGCCCTAAGGTTTTTTTCTGAAGTTTTTGGACAGAAATGATAGTTGTGAAGGAAGTACCATTTTGGTGAGTCCATTTGGTATGAACTTTTTACAGCATCATTGTATGTCAAAATCACCAGGCTTTGCCAATTTTTAGCCTAATCCATCACTCCTAGTGAGTGCTTCATCATGATTCAGTTTGTGGGTCAGATTTGATGGTTGTAGAACAACTATGGTAAATAGTTGTCCATTTTACTTCAGAACTCCCAGGACCGTAGTCCTTTCTACCCTAAGCCTCCCAGACATCACTTTACCTTTTACCCTCTCTGGTTTAACCTCTAGTGTGTGGCCAAGTTTGCAACAGCAAACTTGTGGAGCTGGTTTACTCAGCTCACTTTGTCTCTGCTCGTTTCTTTACTAGGGTAACACTCCACGCTGGAAGGAATATGTGGTATACATGAACTTACATCGGTAAAAACCCCAGAGCGCGCCATGCTAGTGGTGACTACGAGGGCAGCCAGTCAAAACGGTGGTCTAGCCACTGTTGTCATCGGCATCGCTGCTCCGGCCGTCTCTGACCTCGCCATTAATGCCCAATAGTTCCCCCTCGACGTCATCTTCCCTCTGGACCTCTGGCCCCCTTCGTTTTCTTCTCCGGGGAGCCATTCCAACGCTCGAGCAGTGCGTGCCCGTGAGCTCGTCCTCTTCCTTGCCAGTGTCCGCTTCCTCCTCTTGTCCTCGAGCCTTGCCCGACTCCGTGAGCCTCTGCTGCTCGTCCATTTCCCCCTCATCGCCTTCCCGCCGCTCCCCGTGAGCTTTGGCCGCGCATGCCGACGCTGCGCCCCTCGCTGGTACATGGACACGTCGCCTGCCGCATGCCACAGCCTCCCCTCCTTCCCGAGCCCTCCCAGCGGCTATAAATAGAGCCCCGAGCTCTCTCGCAGTCCACCATCCCTCCCCAAGCATCTCCCCGAGCCCAAAGCCCCTCTCTGGCCCCCTCCCCATAGCCATGGCCGCCGCCCCGGACTTCTTTGATTCCGGCGATGTCGCTCCCCTCTCACCGTTCCACCTCCACCACTGCCCTCCCTAGGGTCCGGTGAGCCTCCCCGTTGCCTTGCCCACCCCATTCCCCCACCAGAGCTCCCTGTTCGCCAGAGGCCGAAGCCCTGCTCCGCCGCCCACCTTGCTGCTCCTTCCCTGGTGCCCCTCGACGGCAGCTGAGAACATCACGGGATGCGCCTCTCGCTCCTGAACCCGTGGGTAGGTCAGCCGTCGTGAGCGGTGGCTGGACGCGCCGGTTATTGCCGTCGAGGCGAGCCCCTCCCTCTGCCCGGCGCGCGTGCGCGAGCGGGAGGTTGAAGACGCCAGGGCCAGGCGGGCCCCTCCTCGCGCGGCCCCACCTATCGGCTACCGAAGGGCCTGGCCCCACCTGTCGGCGACCGAAGGGCCTGGCCCAATGCCACGTCAGTTAAGTGGCGGCGCCTCGGGCCGTTTTCCCGCTTTCGCTACTCCAAAGGCGTATTCAGTGTAGTGCGCTTTCACTTAGCCGAAAGTGTATTTCTCCTCTTCTTCGGGCCAGAATGCGCTTTCCTTTCTGGAAACCGTATTTCTAAGAAAGACGCGATCTGTTTTTCTGCCAGGGCCCGATTTGTAATGATTTTGTTTATAGATAGGTCCCTGGTAGTTAAACAGTCATATCTTTTTACCCGTAGCTCCGAATCAGGTGATTCCAAAGCCCACGTCTTCGTTTTGTCGAGCCCGTTCCATTAATATCATTTCCATAATATTTTCACATAGTGAAAATGACCATTTTGCCCTTGACCGTAAACAGCCTCCTCCGAGAGAGAACTATTTCCGGCAAATCTTTCCGCGATCGTTTCGCACTTCTTCCCGAAGTATTTGTCGACCCCCAAGCAAGCCAACCTCTTATCATGAGCCCCGAAATTGCATGTTAACTTTGATTGCACCTTGTGTGTGTAGTTGTAGTTGTTTCATATTGTTTTCGTCTGTAGTTATTCTGTTATGCCTGTCATGCATGCTTGTGTTTTCATGATATCTTTTGCCATGCTAATTAAATGTTATTATTAATAATGCCATGTCACTACTCTACTTTATTTGAATGTCATCATTATAAAATTCTATGAGGATTGTAATTCACCGTTGATATGCTATTACTTGGTATTGTCACGTCCTTTATGCTATAGTTGTGCACTTGAGAAGTTCGATATTTTGCCATGCATTTGTATGCTGCATGCTCATTATTGCATTCATGTTAAATATGTTCATGATGATGGAGAAGGAAATAAAATGACTTAATAATAACAAACCTCCTTTGTCATCGATGGGATCGAGTCATAGTGCCGCCAAATCGAACTTTTTCAGTGCAGCCACATTTGCCTTCGTGGGAAGGCCTTAATGCGAGCTATTGTCGTGCCTCTCGCCGGTGCCTCCCACTAGGGAGGGTTATGGGCATGCTTACCCTGATCAGGTAGGCAAACATAACCTTGTGTGCTCGTTGTTAGAATTTTTGGTACCGATCCCCGTGAGGGACGTTTTGGCCACGACGGTGGTCGGGGTGTCTTTGGTAGACACGGGGCCACCCAGGACTAGCCCAGTTGGGAGTGGGTCGGAGTGGCCGGGAGAGCGTCATGGCAGTAGTTCGGTTTCGTCGGAATGCCGTTGGTCCACCCGAATGGGATGACGAGGCCATGGGTTCCGTGGTGTGGGTACAGTGTGCTACCTCTGCAGAGTGTATATTAAGTCTATCGATAGCAAAAGTTCGTAGTAGGTCCCACTACCAGGTCTTAGTCGAATTGGAGGATAGACTTAAAATAATTAAGTTGATAAATAAAGATGTGATAACAAGAATATGGTGACTTGGACTATGGGATAGTCGTGAGACATTACGGTGATGTTTTGGATATGATCACGAGACGAGGTCTCGGTGAGTGTTGGAGACCAAGTGTTGGTCATGGTTGTGATCGCTGGAAAGATCATCGTTCGGTTGTGAGGCAACCCGTTGGTAAGAGAGTCCGAGGGACTCGGTGCATAAGTTTGGTTGTATTGCATAAGTAATATGTTGTATTTAAAAACCAAGGCAGAACAGTGATGATTGCATAAAGTTATCATGCTATGTCTACATTGGATATGATTTGTAGTTTATTTCCAGCATAGTTTCATGATGCCATGCCATGCTTTGATTTATATGTGAAATCATGCCATGATCAAGAGGATATGTGATGTTTTGCTAGTACCATGTTATAATCATGTTTTGATATGCCATGTCATTGCCATGTTAGTCGATGCTATAATATTGCTCATGCTCAGTTGACCGCTATCATGCATGTTTAGTAATTTGTTATGCGAAAGGTTGTTGCATGCGCTCGGTTCTCGCTTTGTCTCCTGCTTGTTTGGATGTTATGTATTTGGTGGTCTTGCAAGTACATTCAATGTACTGACCTGGCGTGTCATGCCAGTTTTGTAGGTCGTACCCGAGTTGTTCGCTTGATCCGCCGTGCTAGGCCGTAACCTTGCCGGTCCTGTGAGTTGTGGAGCCCAGCCAGAGTTGTTATGCTGCCAAATCAAGACATCCGCCGCCATTCTATCAGACTTCCGTTGTCATTTATTATCCTTAGGGATATGCCAGATAATTGTATTCATCAATGATGTAATCTTATATACATGTATTTGATGAATATTCTTGTACCTAGAATGTTGTATTATGGACCTATCGTGCGTCAGGTGTTATCCTGGGCTGGCGTACGAAGGCCCCCTGCTCCATGCGGATCAGGGTGCCACAGAACTTGCATGACATCTTTTGTCCTACCCTCCCGTGGCAGCGGGGTCCTATTGGAAACTAAGGGATATTAAGGCCTCCTTTTAATAGAGTACCGGACCAAAGCATTAACACTTAGTGAATACATGGACTCCTCAAACTATGGTCATCACCAGGAGTGGTCCCGATTATTGTCACTTCGGGGTTACTGGATCATAACACATACTAGGTGACTATTGACTTGCAAAATAGGATCGAGAACTCACATATATTCATGAAAACATAATAGGTTCAGATCTGAAATCATGGAACTTGGGCCCTAGTGACAAAAATTAAGCATAGCAAAGTCATAGCAACATCAATCTTAGAACATAATGGATTCTAGGGATCAAACCCTAACAAAACTAACTCGATTACATGGTAAATCTCATCCAAACCATCACCGTCCAGCACGGCGGTGAGCATCATGAAATTTGTGATGGAGGAAGGTTGATGATGACGATGGCGACGGATTCCCCTCTCCGGAGCCCCGAACGGACTCCAGATCAGCCCTCCCGAGAGAGATTAGGGCTTGGCGGCGGCTTTGTATTGTAAAACGCGATGAATCCTTCTCTCTGATTTTTTTCTCCCCGAACGTGAATATATAGAGTTGGAGTTGATGTCGGTGGAGCCTCAGGGGGCCCACGAGGCAGGGGCGTGCCCCGGGGGGCGCCCTGCACCCTCGTGGACAGGGTGTGGGCCCCTGGTGTTGATTCTTTCGCCAATATTTTTTATTTATTCCAAAACGTGTCTCCATTGATTTTCAGGTCATTCCAAGAACTTTTATTTTTGCACAAAAATAACACCATGGCAATTCTGCTGAAAACAGCGTCGGTCCAGGTTAGTTCCATTCAAATCATGCAAGTTAGAGTCCAAAACAAGGTCAAAAGTGTTTGCAAAAGTAGATACGTTGGAGACGCATCAACTCCCCCAAGCTTAAACCTTTGCTTGTCCTCAAGCAATTCAGTTGACAAACTGAAAGCGATAAAGAAAAACTTTTACAAACTCTGTTTGATCTTGTTGTTGCAAATATGTAAAGCCAGCATTCAAGTTTTCAGCAAAGATTATGAACTAACCATATTCACAATAACATTTAGGTCTCATGTTTACTCATATCAATGACATAATCAACTAGCGAGCAATAATAATAAATCTCGGATGACAACACTTTCTCAAAACAATCATAATATGATATAACAAGATGGTATCTCGCTAGCCCTTTCTGACACCACAAAACATAAATGCAGAGCACCCCTGGAGATCAAGGACTGACTAAACATTGTAATTCATGGTAAGAGAGATCCAGTCATACTCAATGTAAATTAATAGCAATGCATGCACATGACAGAGGTGCTCTCCAACTGGTGCTTTTAAATAAGAGGATGATGACTCAACATAAAAGCAAATAGATAGGCCCTTCGCAGAGGGAAGCAGGGATTTGTAGAGGTGCCAGAGCTCAAGTTTTGAAAGAGAGATAAATAATATTTTGAGTGGCATACTTTCATTGTCAATATAACAACCAAGAGATCTCGATATCTTCCATGCTACACACATTATAGGCGGTTCCAAACAGAATGGTAAAGTTTATACTCCCCCCACCACCAACAAACATCAATCCATGGCTTGTCTGAAACAATGGGTGCCTCCAACTATCAACAATCCTGGGGGAGTTTTGTTTGCAATGATTTTAATTTGAGCATGGGACTGGGCATCCCAGTTACCAGCCATTTTCTCGTGAATGATGAGCGGATTCCACTCATCTTGGGAATAACCCACCTAGCATGGAAGATATAGATAGCCCTACCTGATACATGAGCTATTTGAGCATACAAAATAGAATTTCATTTGAAGGTTTAGAGTTTGGCACATACAAATTTACTTGGAACGGCAGGTAGATACCGCTTATAGGAAGGTATGGTGGACTCATATGAAATAACTTTGGGGTTTATGGAAGTGGATGCACAAGTAGTATTCCCGCTTAGTACAAGTGAAGGCTAGAAAGAGACTGGGAAGTGACCAACTAGAGAGAGACAACAGTCATGAACATGCATTAAAATTAATCAACACAGAGTCCAAGCATGAGTAGGATATAATTCACCATGAACATAAATATCGTGGAGCCTATGTTGATTTTGTTTCAACTACATGCGTGAACATGTGCCAAGTCAAGCCACTCGAATTGTTCAAAGGAGGATACCACCCTATCATACCACATCACAACCATTTTAATAGCATGTTGGCACGCAAGGTAAACCATTATAAACAACTAGCTAATTAAGCATGGCATGGGTATCGCTATCAAAACCAGCGGATCTCAGGTAGGGGGTCCCGAACTGTGCGTCTAAGGCGGATGGTAACAGGAGGCAGGGGACACGATGTTTACCCAAGTTCGGGCCCTCTTGATGGAGGTAATACCCTACGTCCTGCTTGATTGATATTGATGATATGAGTATTACAAGAGTTGATCTACCACGAGATCATTGAGGCTAAACCATAAAAGCTAGCCTATGGTATGATTGCTGTTGTCCTACGGACTAAAACCTCCGGTTTATATAGACACTGGACGGGGCTAGGGTTACATAGAGTCGGTGAGGAGATCTACATATCAGTATTGCCAAGCTTGCCTTCCACGCCAAGGAAAGTCCCATCCGGACACGGGACGAAGTCTTCAATCTTGTATCTTCATAGACCAACAGTCCGGCCAAAGGATATAGTCCGGTCGTCCGGAGACCCCCTAATCCAGGACTCCCTCAATAGCCCCTGAACCAGGCTTCAATGACGATGAGTCCAGCGCGCAGATTTGTCTTCGGCATTGCAAGGCGGGTTCCTCCTCCAAATACTCCATAGAAGATTTTGAACACAAGGATAGTGTATGGCTCTGCAAAACAAGTTCCACATACCACTGTAGAGAGAATAATATTTCCACGAATCTAATCTGCTGACACCTTTGGCAACATGACATCACGCCATGGCCCGGTCATTATTCGAACCGTTTTTCTTAACCAGCACTGCACATATTGCGAGGCGGTTTTCTTGACACGTCTTGTCGAAGCAGAGATCGTGTCCCCCTTATTACGAGATTCTCATCAATACGGACGTGGGTAACCCAATCGTGCCCGTTGGTATGACTCCTCGATTTTAGGCAAGTCCCAAACGGCAACGGGGAGGACGCTTGATATTCACCCTCTTTATAAAGAAGCCAAGGCCTGTCCTTTTTTCCTTCTCGTACTCCATCGAATCCTTCCCCCGCCTCGAGTTCCAACACCCAAGGTTCAGGTCAGGCGCTTTGGACCTTCAACCATGTCCGGATCCAACCTTCAAGGTTGGTGGATGCCCTCCTCTGTTATAGAGGAAGACATCAAGAAGCTAAGAGAGGCCAGGTATTTGACCGGCGATATCTGGCATAGGCTGCCTGCTCGAGGGCAGGTCATTCCCACTCCCAAACCTGGCAAGAGCGTGGTATTCATCTCTCACTTCCTCTGAGGGCTAGGCCTCGCTCTGGATCCCTTTGTTAAGGGGGCTCATGTTCTATTACGGGCTGTGTCGGTGTCAAAACTGGCGGATCTTGGGTAGGGGGTCCAGAACTGTGCGTCTAAGGCGGATGGTAACAGGAGGCAGGGAACACGATGTTTTACCCAGGTTCGGGCCCTCTTGATGGAGGTAAAACCCTACGTCCTGCTTGATTAATATTGATGATATGGGTAGTACAAGAGTAGGTCTACCACGAGATCAGAGAGGCTAAACCCTAGAAGCTAGCCTATGGTATGATTGTATGTTCTAGTTGTTATGTCCTATGGACTAAAACCCTCCGGTTTATATAGACACCAGAGAGGTTAGGGTTACACAAGGTCGGTTACAAAGGAGGATATACACATATCCGTATTGCCTAGCTTGCCTTCCACGCCAAGTAGAGTCCCATCCGGACACGAGACGAAGTCTTAAATCTTGCATCTTCATAGTCTAACAGTCCGGCCAATGGAGATAGTCCGGCTGTCCGAAGACCCCCTAATCCAGGACTCCCTTAGTAGCCCCTAAACCAGGCTTCAATGACGATGAGTCCGGCGCGCAGTATTGTCTTCGGCATTGCAAGGCGGGTTCCTCCTCCGAATACATCACGGAAGAATTTGAATACAAGGATAGTGTCCGACCCTGCAAAATAAGTTCCACATACCACCGTAGAGAGAATAATATTTTCACAAATCTAATTTGCTGACTTGTTTTGGTAGCACGACATTATGTCATGGCCCGGTGATTATTCGAACTGTTTCCTTTAACTAGCCCCGCACATAACGCGAGGCAGTTTTTTGACACGTCTTGTCAAAGCAGAGATCGTGTCCCCTTATTACGGGATTCTCATCAATACGAGCGTGGGTAACCCAACCGCGCCATCGATTGCGGTGCTTGGGGGATAAGCGAGTTTTACCAGGCTAGTGGGGACGCATAGTTTCGTCCGCCCATATAAAGGGATAAGGATTCACCTTTTCATCCACGCCTTCTTCCTCCTTTGCTCACCCGTTTTCGCACACTCGAGCTCTAGCGCCCAAGTCCTCACTTCCTACCTCAACCTTCTCCAGCCATGTCCGGAGGGGGAGGCAGGTGGATGATCTCCATCACGGAGGGAAACATCAAGAAGCTGAGGAGAGCCGGATACCTGCCCGACGACTGTTGGATAACGTAGTAATTTCATGAAAATTTCCTACGCACACGCAAGATCATGGTGATGCATAGCAACGAGAGGGGAGAGTGTTGTCTACGTACTGTCATAGACCGAAAGCGGAAGCGTTAGCACAACGCGGTTGATGTAGTCTTACGTCTTCACGATCCGACCGATCAAGTATCGAACGCACGGCACCTCTGAGTTCTGCACACGTTGAACTCGATGACGTCCCTCGAACTCCGATCCAGCCGAGTGTTGAGGGAGAGTTTCGTCAGCACGATGGCGTGGTGACGATGATGATGTTCTACCGATGCAGGGCTTCGCCTAAGCACCGCTACGATATGATCGAGGTGGATTATTGTGGAGGGGGGCACCGCACATGGCTAAGAGATCAAGAGATCAATTGTTGTGTCTTTGGGGTGCCCCCTGTCCCCGTATATAAAGGAGTGGAGGAGGGGGAGGGCCGGACCTCTCTATGGCGCGCCCTAGGGGAGTCCTACTCCCACCGGGAGTAGGATTCCCCCTTTTCTAGTAGAACTAGGAGCCCTTCCAAGTAGTAGGAGTAGGAGGAAAGGAAAGGGAAGGGAAAAGGAGAAGGAAGGAAGGGGGCGCCCCCCCCCTCCCTAGTCCAATTCGTACCAGCCCATGGGGAGGGGTGCGTCCACCCTTTGAGGCCTTTCTCTCCTTTCCCGTATGGCCCATTAAGGCCCAATACGAACTCCCGTAATTCCCCAGTACTCCCGAAAATACCCGAATCACTCGGAACCTTTCCGATGTCCGAATATAGTCGTCCAATATATCGATCTTTACGTCTCGACCATTTCGAGACTCCTCGTCATATCCCCAATCTCATCGGGGACTCTGAACTCCTTCGGTACATCAAAACATATAAACTCATAATATAACTGTCATCGTAGCGTTAAGCGTGCGGACCCTACGGGTTCGAGAATTATGTAGACATGACCGAGACATGTCTCCGGTCAATAACCAATAGCGGAACCTGGATGCTCATATTGGCTCCTACATATTCACGAAGATCTTTATCGGTCAGACTGCATAACAACATACGTTGTTCCCTTTGTCATCGGTATGTTACTTGCCCGAGATTCGATCGTCGGTATCTCAATACCTAGTTCAATCTCGTTACCGGCAAGTCTCTTTACTCGTTCCGTAATACATCATCCCGCAACTAACTCATTAGTTGCAATGCTTGCAAGGCTTAAGTGATGTGCATTACCGAGAGGGCCCAGAGATACCACTCCAACAATCGGAGTGACAAATCCTAATCTCGAAATATGCCAACCCAACAAGTACCTTCGGAGACACCTGTAGAGCACCTTTATAATCACCCAGTTACATTGTGACGTTTGGTAGCACACAAAGTGTTCCTCTGGTAAACGGGAGTTGCATAATCTCATAGTCATAGGAACATGTATAAGTCATGAAGAAAGCAATAGCAACAAACTAAACGATCAAGTGCTATGCTAACGAAATGGGTCAAGTCAATCACATCATTCTCCTAATGATGTGATCCCTTTAATCAAATGACAACTCATGTCTATGGTTAGGAAACATAACCATCTTTGATCAACGAGCTAGTCAAGTAGAGGCATACTAGTGACACTCTGTTTGTCTATGTATTCACACATGTATAATGTTTCCGGTTAATACAATTCTAGCATGAATAATAAACATTTATCATGAAATAAGGAAATAAATAATAACTTTATTATTGCCTCTAGGGCATATTTCCTTCAACTACATCGTGCACCGGCTCCCAAATGAGGGGCAGCTCATCCCCACCCCCGAGCCCCATGAGAGGGTAGTGTTCCTTACCCATTTCCTCCGCGGAATGGGATTCCCTCTCTGTCCATTCATCCGGGGGATCATATTCTACTACGGCCTGGATTTCCATGATCTGGCCCCGAACTTCATCCTCAACATCTTGGCGTTTATCGTCGTGTCCGAGGCCTTCCTCCGCATCAAGCCCCACTTCGGCTTATGGCTGAAGACCTTCAATGTCAAGCCGAAGGTAGTGGGCGGCCGTCAGGCGGAGTGCAGAGGCGCCATGGTGGGAAAGATGCCTAACATTACATGGCTCGAGGGCTCCTTTGTGGAAACCATAAAGGGGTGGCAATCGGGGTGGTTCTACATCACCGAGCCACGTGACCCTGCATGGGCAGCGGCCCCCGAGTTCTGATCTGGCATCCCCACGCGGCTCACCTCCTGGAAAGAGAAGGGCCTGTCCTGGGGTAGTTCGGGAGAGCTGACCAGACTCCAAACATGTATTCAAAACATGGTGAACAAGAAGCTCAAACTCGTCAACGTAGTCCAGGTCATGCTCATCCGCCGGATCCTCCCGTGTCAACAACGGGCCTTCAACTTATGGGAGTTCGCCTCGGCGCAGCACCAAACTCTAAACAGGCACTTCGATACAACACACGAGGATGCCTGGGAGGTGTTATTCAAGGGTGCCGAGGTTCCTCCTCCTACTACTGAGGATCGCGGATTCTGCGCGAAGCGCCAAGCCAGCGTGGTAAGCTTCTGTACCTCTTACAGGATACTTATTTTTCATAGATTGACTCCACGCGGGATCTAAACTCCCGTACCTTTGACAGGACTGGCAGGAGACGGCCGGACAGATCGACTATCCGGCTCCTTTGCCCGAAGGCCCAGTAGACGCTCTTCTGACGAAGATGCTGACTCTGGCTCCTTATATGGTGCCGGAGAAGACCAAGAAGGCCAAGGGAACCCGAAAGAGTTCCCGACGCCAGGCGTCATCGGACTCACCGTCCGAGGACTCTACGGCGCAATCCTCCCCCAAAGACGAGGAGGCAGAAGAAGATGCTCCCCCTCCAGACGGGGGAGACAAGAAAAGGAAGGCCGCCCCAACTGGGGAGGCCGAAGGGTCCAAGAAGGGGAAGACTCTCCTTCCAGACAGCTCTACCACCGCCGCCGACGGCGAAGACGAGTGGCTGCCCAGGGCCAAGCCCCTGCGGAAGTCGTAAGTATCCGGATACCAGAGTAACTCATAGTATTCCTTTGTCGCACTACTTCACCTAACGCCGAAATATGATTATGCAGGCCGCCCCGAGCCCGTATTGATGTATCATCGGACGGCTCCCTGGGTTCGTCGGATATGGATAGCGATCCAGTCCCGACCGCCACCTCCCCTCATCCTGTGGACGGCGCCGAGGTGCTGTCTCGCGAGGCACCGGATCGAGGGGAGACAATCCCGGAGGCGCCTCAAGGCGGCCTCCCGGACTCCAGGAGCCGAGGGGACAAGGCCCCTGAGAACTCCAAGTTCGGCACTCAGCCGAACCCCGTGCCGGAACCTCCAGCGGTTCCGGACTCGGGCAGGCGGCCTCCTTCTAAGAGGGCAGGACACCTGTGCCAGTGACCTCTGTCCATCCAGAGGCGCCGGACAATCTGCTGGAAGCGCTTCGCAGCGCTTCCATCGACGAGGAGCACCGTACTATCATGAGTGCGGTGATCCAGAAGGTTCAATCCGCCAAGAGTGGATTGACTGAAGCCTGTGCCAGCCTTCTAACCGGCTTTGAGGTAAGTGTTTAAAATATAGTAAAAATATTACCGCATAGACAGTAGCCCCTGATGCTCTGTTCGGTGTTCACAAAGAAAAGCCGAACAGAGGATCAAAAAATATCACAGGAGTCTAATATGAGTATGTCAATATGCATATGCAGGCTTCGCTGCTGGCGTCCGCCGCACTTACTGCGGAGATCGCCATACTGAAGCAGGACCTCGAGGGGTCCAAGAAAGAGCTCGACCTTGCCAAGAGGCAGCTCGAGGAGAACAAGGGTAAGTAATACCATGTCTATAGATATGTATATATAAAATAAGACGCGATTGCAAAATGACAGGATCATCATATATTTGCCAGGGGCCACGACCGAGGTGGCAACCCTGAAGCAAGCGCTAACCAAGGCCGAAGATAAAGCGGCCAAGGAGCGCACCGAGCGGGAAAAGCAAGAGGCTCGTGTGGGCGAGGTGCAGCAAGAGCTCCAGGCTCTCGTGATGAAGCACGAGGCATTGGAGCTTGACTCAAAGACGCGAGGGTCTGAGCTTGCCGCTGCCCTTGAGAGCGCAAAAAGTGCCAAGGCCGAAGCCCGTAAGGCCCTCCAGGAGATTGATGCGATGAAGCAAATAGGGGCGGGTAAGGCATTCTATATGCAAAGCAAGCATGTAAAAGTAAATTACCGATTACTTACCCGAATTTGAGCTCTCCAGGAGCATTCGCAGATTTGCCCCGCAGCGTGTTGGATGCCGCACAGTTTTACCAGGCCAAGGAGGGAAGCTCAATGGAGAAGCTGTTCTGGTCTCATTATACTAGGACCGAACACCCGATGCCTCTGAGCGACCAGCTAAAGCAGTTCGTCGAGCTGCACAAGGCGGCCGAACAGGCCATGAAGGGCTTTATAGTCCGGCTGTGGCCTAGCGACGCCCTTCCGAACAACTACTTCGGCCTGATGAGGCGGCTTGTGGATGCCTGCCCACGGCTGGAGGTCGTCAAGCGGTCCGTCTGCATTGAAGGTGCATGCCGGGCTTTCGCCCGTGTGAAGATGCAGTGGGCCAACCTAGACGCCGTGAAGCTGATCAAGGAAGGGCCGCCGCAGGGCAAGGAGCATCGCACCCCTGAAATTTATTATGAGGGTGTCCTGAAGGGTGCCCGTCTTGTAGCATCCTTGGTTGTTGCATCATGTGTTCGGCAATAGTGCTGCCGGACAGGGTTTCCAGAGATTAAGATCCTGAAAAAGAGAAAAATAACCAAACGGGAAGCCCCTAGTGCGGTTTAAGCCGCGTCTTGGGGTGTGCCGCAGTTGTGCCCCCTCCCCACCTGTGCCCATGGTATTTTTAATGCGTAATTATGTACGCGTGGCACGAGTTTCACCGTTTGGCTGAGACTGGGGTGGGGCCGCATTGCTACGTGAGCTCAGATTGCGCCAGGCGGTCTAGTTGCCGATTGCTCCGAGCGCGCTTGAAGGTGTCCGGGTCTTGAAACGCCGAACTGGTGGATTGCCTTGAGAGGCTGCTTTGCGCTTCTGCTGCGAGGGCCGCGGTGTGCTCCTCTGTTCAGAGAGAGCGCTCTGTGTTTCCATTGACTGTAATAACCCCACGAGGTCCTGGCATCTTGAGCTTGAGGTATGCATAATGCGGTACCGCATTGAATCTCGCAAATGCGGTTCGCCCGAGCAGTGCATGATAACCACTGCAGAACAGGACTATATCGAAGATTAACTCTTCGCTTCGGAAGCTATCCAAGGATCCGAAGACCACTTCCAGTGTAATTGAGCCTGTGCAATGGGCCTCTACGCTTGGAATGACGCCTTTAAAGGTCGTTTTTGTGGGTTTGATCCTTGAGGGGTCTATACCCATTTTGCGCACTGTGTCCTGATAAAGCAGGTTCAGGCTGCTGCCGCCATCCATAAGGACTCGAGTGAGGTGAAATCCATCAATGATTGGGTCCAGAACCAGTGCGGGGAATCCGCCATGACGGATACTAGTGGGATGGTCCCTGCAATCAAAAGTGATCGGATAGGAGGACCATGGGTTGAACTTTGGGGAGACTGGCTCCAACGCATATACGTCCCTGAGCGCACGCTTCCGCTCCCTCTTGGGGATGTGGGTTGCGTATATCATGTTCACCGTCCGCACTTGTGGGGGAAACCTTTTCTGTCCTCCGGTGTGTGGCTGCCGGGGCTCCTCCTCGTCATCGCTATGTGGCCCCTTGTCCTTGTTTTCGGCAATTAACTTGCCGGCCTGCTTGAACACCCAACAATCCCTGTTGGTGTGATTGGCTAGCTTTTCTGGGGTGCCGTGTATGTGACACGAATGATCGAGTATACGGTCCAACCTGGACGGACCCGACGTACTTTGTTTGAATGGCTTTTTCCACTGACCGGGTTTAGAGCCTTTGAGTCCGGCATTGACTACCATACCCTCAGTATTATCGCTGTTAATGCAGCGCTTATGTTTGTTGCGACGTGACCTGCTATTGTCGTCCTTGGTATCCGAAGTACCATGGTTCTTTGATATGTTATTACTGTGAGCCAGCCAGCTGTCTTCTCCCGCACAAAAGCGGGTCATGAGTGTCGTGATGGCTGCCATAGATTTTGGCTTTTCCTGACCAAGGTGCCGGGTGTCGGAGTAAATAGCCATGGGTAGCCTAGCCGGCCTCCCCTGGCCCTTCTGAAAAAATTACGAGCCCGTCCGGCTCTCAGGGATCCAAGACATGGGGCCGCCTTCCCCTTGCTGGCTGTCACCCAGGCCAGCTCGAAGAATGCAGCCCAACTTTACCCCTCATGAAGAAAACCATGGGAGGCCGACTCGAAGAAGCCGACTCCAAGATGCCGACTCCAAGAAGCCGGCCATGAGGAGGCCGACTCCAAGAAGCCGGCTCCCATAAAGCGGTCGAGACCGTACCCTCAAAGTTTGCACCCACCTAACGGTGGTGCGACGGGGCGTGGCTACAGTGAAGCCTGCCACCCCCGAATCTCGGAGCACGCCTAGCACAGTGCGCCGTACGGAGTAGGCATGACCCGTCCAGCGCGGCACTGTTGCCATGTTGACCATGGTGTCACCCACGACGGGCCGCCAGCATGGCCCACAGATGGTGGGCCCCTTCGGGCAGAAAGACGCCCGAAGGCGGCCACGCCTCCAACCAGTCGGCCCAAGACAAAGCCGGCTCCCCGCAGTCGGCTTGCCTCCTCCCTCAAAGAAGACGCCCCATTAAGGAGACAAGGCGCGGTGAGGCTACAGCGATCGCCTGACGGGCGGCGGCACTGTAGCCGCGCCTACCACGACGAAGCTCACGTCACCAAGATGGAGCCACAGTAACCAGCCGCCGACCAGGCCCTGGACAACGGGGCCTGCCTGTCGACCAAGGGGCTGGCAGCCGGCGGGACCCACCAGTCGGCGGGCCCCAGCAGCCGGCGCAGAAGCCGGCAAGCGTAGTCACAGACGGCTGGGCCCCGCGCCCAGTCGGATTACCATTGTACCCCCGGGGGGTAGGCCTATATAAACCCCCGGGGCACCCATGCAAAGGGTTCGACCCTCTGCTAGTCTTAGACACCACACAAGGAGAGGAAGCAGGCTAACCGTGCCCTTCTTCCTCCTCCCACCAAACAGCTCAAGGAGCATTGTGTAGCTACTTGTTCATCTAGTGATCATGCGGAGACCCCGCAGAGCAGCAGTAGGGGTGTTATCTCCACGGAGAGCCCCGAAGCTGGGTAAGATCCGCCGGCGTGCATGTCTTCGCCTTATCCCGTTTCCAGGCACCGGCGATATCTTACTGGCTCCCACAATGATAAGCCACCCGTTGGCATATGTCGCACCTACCACCCGACACCGGGCTAGCCATTCATCGCGGATGTTGTGTTTGAAAGCCGCTAGGGCCTCTGCATCCGGACAGTCGACAATTTGATTTTTCTTTGTTAGGAACCGAGTCCAGAATTGCCTGGCCGATTCTTCTGGCTGCTGAATTATGTGGCTCAAGTCATCGGCATCTGGTGGCCGCACATAAGTGCCCTAAAAGTTGTCGAGGAATGCGGCTTCCAGATCTTCCCAACAGCTAATGGACTCTGCTGGCAAGCTGTTAAGCCAATGCCGTGCTGGTCCCTTGAGCTTTAGTGGGAGGTATTTGATGGCATGTAAGTCATCACCGCGGGCCATGTGGATGTGGAGGAGGAAATCCTCGATCCATACTGCGGGATCTGTTGTGTCGTCGTATGATTCAATATTTACAGGTTTGAAACCTTCTGGGATTTGATGATCCATTACTTCGTCTATGAAGCATAAGGGGTGTGCGGCGCCTCTGTATTGGGCTCTATCGTGACGCAGCTCGAATGGGTCTTGCCCGCTGTGTTCGGCCCGGTCGGATTTACTTTTACTGTATCCGGCGTGACGTTTATTGTCTCGCATAATGGCGCGCCCCCATGATCCGTAGATCGATCTTGCATGCTTTGCTTTGTCCTCCAATATGTCTTGCAGGTCTGGCATATCTCCCCATGCCTTTTTGTTTGAATGGCGTCGGGGTGCGGGCTGATTTTTTGGCCGGAATGCCTCTCTATCGCGGCCACGAGGTGGCCGATCAGCCACGTCATATGCTTCTTCCTCCAGTCGGGGTAGCAACCTGCATTTTGGGCAACTCTTGGAGGGGCGCTCGAGTTTATATTCCTCGGTCGCGAGGACTTCAGTCCATCTGTCAGCTAGCAGATCTTGATCAGCTTGAAGCTGCTGCTGCTTTTTCTTAAGGCTATTTGTCGTGGCTATAAGCCTGCGTCTGAAGCGCTCTTGTTCGACGGGATCCTCTGGCACGGTGAATTCGTCGTCGCCGAGGCTTGCCTCGTCTTCAGAGGGGGGCATGTAATTATCATCCTCCGTCTCTCCATCTGCCGCTCTCTCAGGAGGGCTGGCTCCTCCATCCTCCTGCTCTAAATCTTGCTGGAGGGGATTGTTGTTGTCTTCGGCACTATTTGGAGTGTTATTATCTCCTGTGCCGGTATCACCACTTTTGCTTTGGCGGGATATAGAGCGGCGCCGCTGACGTTGGCGCTTGGGTTGCTTCTTGGAGGGGTCATCCTCCGCTATCTCGTCGCCATTGCCTTCTTTGGGTGTATCCACCATGTATATATCGTATGATGAGGTGGCTGTCCAGTGCCCTGTGGGCAGTGGTTCCTCTTCGTCTCCCGCATCGTCGTCCATACCGTCGATGTCTTTGGAGTCGAAGTCGAGCATGTCGGTTGAGTCATTGACAGTGCTACTAAGTGGGTGGTGGGTGGGCCACGAATTTCTTTGTCGTCCGCATCCCAGTCCTGCCGGACATAGTTCGACCATGATCCTCCTGACAAGGAGAGAGACCTTAATGAGTTCAGTATGTCGCCAAAGGGCGAGTGGTGAAAAATATACGCGGAGGTAAACTCCATGATCGGCGCCCAATCAGATTCGATAGGAACGGGCGCAGGCGGCTCGGAGTCCGTGGCCGGAGAAGGATCCGGCAGTTTAACAACACGGCTCTCGTGTAAGGTAAGGTCAATGTTTGGCTTGATCGCCGCTGAGGGTAAGGCCTCCGTGGCGGGGTCCATCCACCCGTCCATAGACGGCGCAACTGGCTCCGAATTGAGGGTCGGGGCGGCTGCCTGTGCGATCTCCCGAACACTATCCGACGGTAGAGCTAAATCGTACTCATCGTGACCGCGTGACGCACAAGGCAGAGGCTCCAATCCGTTGAAGATCAAGTCTCCACGGATATCGGCCGTGTAGTTTAAGCTTCCAAACCTGACCTGGTGGCCAGGGGCGTAACTTTCGATCTGCTCCAGATGGCCAAGCGAATTGGCCCGCAGTGCAAAGCCGCCGAATGCGAAGATCTGTCCGGGGAGAAAAGTCTCACCCTGGACTGCATCGCTGTCGATGATAGTAGGAGCCATCAAGCCTGACGGCGACGACACAGAGGAACTCTCAATGAAAGCACCAATGTCGGTGTCAAAACCGGCGGATCTCGGGTAGGGGGTCCCGAATTGTGTGTCTAAGGCGGATGGTAACAGGAGGCAGGGAACATGATGTTTTACCCAGGTTCGGGCCCTCTTGATGGATGTAAAACCCTATGTCCTGCTTGATTAATATTGATGATATGGGTAGTACAAGAGTAGATCTACCACGAGATCAGAGAGGCTAAACCCTAGAAGCTAGCCTATGGTATGATTGTATGTTGTAGTTGTTGTGTCCTACGGACTAAAACCCTCCGGTTTATATAGACATCGGAGTGGTTAGGGTTACACAAGGTCGGTTACAAAGGAGGAGATACACATATCCGTATGGCCTAGCTTGCCTTCCACGCCAAGTAGAGTCCCATCCGGACACGAGACGAAGTCTTCAATCTTGCATCTTTATAGTCTAACAGTCCAACCAATGGAGATAGTCCGCCTGTCCGGAGACCCCCTAATCCAGGACTCCCTCAGGCTGGATTTCCATGACCTGGCCCCGGATTCCCTCCTTCACATCTCATCGTTCATCGTCGTGTGTGAGGCCTTCCTCCGCATTACCCCACACTTCGGCCGGTGGCTCAAGACCTTCAATGTGAATCCGAAGATGATCGAGGGGCGACACGCAGAGTGCGGAGGTGCTATAATAAGCAAGAACGGTGATGTTCCATGGCCAGAGGGTTCCTTTCTAGAGGTGTCCAGTTTATGGCAGCGGGGGTGGTTTTATATCATAGCTCCCCGGAGTACCAAGTGGGTAGCTGCCCCTGCCTTTCGCTCGGGCCCCCCACCACAACTGACGTCATGGATCAACAAGGGGCTGGATTGGGGGCCAGCAAATGACATGCCGATATTGCAGAGTCGCATCTGAGATCTCCTCGAGAGAGATGTCAGCCTGGTCACGGTAATGCAAGTCATGCTAGTTCGTCGGGTCCCGTCGTGCAAACGTCGACCCCTCCGTATGTGGGAGTTCAACCCAGAAGGACCGCGAATTATTTAGCACTTCCTCGGCATGACGCTCGAAGAGATGTACAAATTGTTCTTCGGACCACAAGTAAGGTGTCCGGACTCCACCGAGGATGCGGGTCTGAGCTGCAATCGCCCAGATACCCAAGTAAGTAAACCAATGGACGAACACGCTGTCTTTTTATTTATCATAATCATCATTTTGAAAAGTCGCTCTTTGACCAGGATTGGGTAACAAAGGCGAAGATGATCAGATGTTCGGCCACCCTTCCCGAAGGCTCAGCAAATCCAGTACTAGCCAGAATGCTCGAGCCGGCGCCTTATCAAGCGCCCTCAGGGGAAGATGAAGGGGGAATAAAGAGGCTGAAAGCGGGCCTTACTCATTATTCATCCAAACTGGGGGAATTAGCGCCTCCGCAAAGGAGGATAACCAGGGAGAAAAATCTGAAATTCCCTCTCCCCAAGGAAGGAAGAGGACCACCTCTGAAGACCCGGAAACAATGGTTTCCGAACGGGGGAAGAAATCTTCGCCAGAAGGTCCTGCCTCGGAGGGCACTCCTGCTGCACAGTGCCCACAAGGGGATCAGCCCTCTACCGAGCTGTAAGTAAACAAAAAGGTACTTAATAGCAAAAATATCCTACATTACTTCTGAAGACAATAACCGAAGCATATATCTTGTAGTTTGGATCGTAGCCCTTCTCGACAGAGTTCATCTTCGGGGGATCTTCTTCCAGAGACGATGGAGAGCGAAAAACCTCCCCCTGCCAACCAGCCTCATGAGGCGGGCGACCCTGAAGTGTCGTCGCGGAGGGCTTCTCCTGATCCGCCAAGGCCAGAGGGTAATCCTTTGGCCAACCGAAGTCCTTAGTATTCGGCTCCTAAAGAGAGCAACACAAAGAGTCTGGAATCGTCTGGTATGCGATCGGACACACTGAAGGATCTTCTGGAGCAAGCGGCCATCTTAGAAGCGCATCGTAATGTAATGGGTACGGTGATTGAGAGGATTTCATCCGCCGAAAGCGGGTTGCATGAAGCTTTTATGAGTCTGCTGAAAGGCTTTGAGGTACGTGAAATAGTGTATGTTTTTTACGGTACCGCACACGTTAGGTGTGCCCTATGCAGATAGTAGCCCCTGAGACTCTGGTTGCTATCGAGAGCGAAGGAAAACAGAGGATCATAGTCCCAGGTAATAATTAGGTCGCCTTCATATGCAGGTGGCGGAAGGTCCGGTGGCTAGCCGGACTGGTGAATTTGCCAAACTGAAGCGGCAACTTGATCCGGCAGATGCCAACATCATGCTTGTCAACAAGCGGCTCGACGAGGCACAGGGTATGTGATTTCTCCGGTAATTAGCACATAGTAAGACGAGCATGATGCTAGTATCTTTAATATGTTGTGACTGCAGATGAAGCTACCACCATGGAGACCCTTCGGGCGGAACTTGCCCGAGCCAAGGAGCAAGCCAGGAATAGTGATGCGGCCGCTCTAAAGGCGGTCGAAGAGCTGAGGGCCGAATAGGCCGCGCATTGCGAAAGCAAAGAAAAAATAGCCCAGATGGCTGTTGAGCTGAAAGATGCCGCCGGCCGTTACCAGCTTCTTGAAAAAGAAAGTCGAGCGAAGGCGACGGACCTAGAGAAGGCCATGGTAGCCGCCAAGGAAGCTCGCTCTAAAATCAGAGCGGTGAAGGAGGAGCTGCGTCAAGCTGGAGATATCACGGCTGGGAAGCCCTTTTTGTTGCGGACGAAGTTCGGAGATCTGAAGTATGCCCCTCTTGATCAACTATGGAGTTCGGCAGACGCATATGTGGATTTGGCAGCCAGTGCTGCTGATGCATCCGAGTACTTCAAGGATCAAAAAGATCGTGAAGTGGAAAGGCTATTCTGTTCATAGTTCCATGTTCCAGTGCGTCCACTGCTGTTGAATGAGCAAATGGCCGAGTGGGCCGAGCTCCATAGGTTGTCCGGACTTGCCATGAGGTCTGTTGTGGATCATCTATGGCCGGAAGGGCCAAGGCCGAATAGTTACTTTAGTTTAGTGCAACAATTCCTTGGTGCTGTGCCGCACGTCGACGCTATGAAGAGGTCGGCATGCATAGAGGGTGCGCGGATGGCACTTGCCTGTTGAGGGAGTCCTGGATTAGGGGGTGTTCGGGTAGCCGAACTATACCTTCAGCCGGACTCCAGGACTATGAAGATACAAGATTGAAGACTTCGTCCCGTGTCCGGATGGGACTTTCCTTGGCGTGGAAGGCAAGCTTGGCGATGTGGATATTCAAGATCTCCTACCATTGTAACCGACTTTGTGTAACCCTAACCCTCTCTGGTGTCTATATAAACCGGAGGGTTTTAGTTCGTAGAACAACTTCATCATACAACAATCATACCATAGGCTAGCTTCTAGGGTTTAGCCTCCTTGATCTCGTGGTAGATCTACTCTTGTACTACCCATATCATCAATATTAATCAAGCAGGACGTAGGGTTTTACCTCCATCAAGAGGGCCCGAACCTGGGTAAAACATCGTGTCCCTCGTCTCCTGTTACCATCCGGCCTAGACGCACAGTTCGGGACCCCCTACCCGAGATCCGCCGGTTTTGACACCGACATTGGTGCTTTCATTGAGAGTTCCCCTGTGTCGTCGCTTTTAGGCCCGATGGCTCCTTCAATCATCAATAACGATGCAGTCCAGGGTGAGACTTTTCTTCCCGGACAGATCTTCGTCTTCGGCAGCTTCGCACTGCGGGCCAACTCGCTTGGCCACCTTGAGCAGATCGAAAGCTACGCCCCTGGCCGTCAGGTCAGGTTTAGAAGCCTAAACTACACGGCTGACATCCGCGAGGACTTGATCTTCGACGGATTCGAGCCACAGCCAAGCGCGCTGCACTGTCTCGATGGGCATGATATAGCTCTGTCGCCGAGCAGCGCTTGGGAGGCCGCACATGCACCGGTTCCGACCATTGATTCGGAGCCTACTGCGCCGATCGAGGATCAGCGGTTAGACGCTGCCTCAGGGGCTGCGACCTCAGAGGCGATCGAGCCGAACTCCAGCCCTGCACTTCGCATGGCCCGTGACTCCGAAGAGCCAGATTCCTCTCCGAACTCCGTGCCCCCCGCGCCCCCGCCGATCGAATCCGATTGGGCGCCGATAATGGAGTTCACCGCCGCGGACATCTTTCAGCACTCGCCCTTCGGCGACATCCTGAATTCTCTAAAGTCTCTCTCTTTATCAGGAGAGCCCTGGCCGGACTACGGTCGGCAAGGTTGGGATACGGACGATGAAGAAATTCAAAACCCACCCACCACCCACTTCGTAGCCACTGTCGATGACTTAACCGACATGCTCGACTTCAACTCCGAAGACATCGACAGTATGGACGACGATGCAGGAGATAACCAAGAACCAACGCCTATAGGGCATTGGACAGCCACCTCATCTCACGATGTGTACATGGTGGATACCCCTAAAGGAAGCAACAACGAGGAAAACGGGGAGGGGGATCGATCTCTCAAAAAACAATCAAAGCGTCGGCGTAAACGCCGACCTAAGCCCCGCCTCAATAAAGACCCACCATAGAGCAGGATGAGCCGGTAGACGACGAGCATGCCTTAGAGCAACCGTCCCAACAAGACAACCCAGATAGAGAAACTGAACATTCCTCCCCTGGCGAAAATGGCATTCCAGACGACCCTACGCCGGACAAGCCCACGAAGCAGAAGAACCTGCACAAACGGCTCGTTGCAACCGCACGCAGCCTGAAAAAGCAGAAGCGGAAGCTAAAGACTGCGGAAGATGCACTCAGGATCAGATGGAGTAAAGTAGTCAATACCGCAGACAAATACGGCGGCAGTCGCCGCACTAAAAGCTATCCGAGGAGAAAACTACTACCTGAATTCGACGAGGAGGCCTTAGAGCCCTCACATTAAAAAAGTAAGAAAGCCACACGGTCGGATAGACGACCCCAGGGCCAGCTTAAAGCGGCAAGCAGCGCCGCACTTAAACCGGTATGCGACCCACTTAAGGATTCGCATCATGGCCCAGCCAGGTCCATTTACGGGCCAAGAAAGCAAGCTCTCGTAAGCAATGCAATAAAGCCATTATCAGAATACGGCACACCCAAATACAGGGGTGCCGCACACCCCCTATGTTTCACCAATGAGGTCCTGGATTATGAATTTCCAGCGGGATTCAAACCCGTAAACATAGAGGCATATGATGGAACAACAGACCCTGGAGTCTGGATCGAGGATTATATCCTCCACATACATATGGCTCGAGGGGATGACCTCCACGCCATAAAATACTTACCCCTCAAGCTTAAAGGGCCAGCCCGGCATTGGCTTAAAAGCCTTCCTGAAAGCACAATCGGAAGTTGGGAAGAGCTCGAGGACACTTTCCGAGCAAATTTTCAAGGGACCTATGTCCGCCCTCCGGATGCAGACGATCTTAGTCACATAACTCAACAGCCTGGAGAGTCAGATCGGCAATTCTGCAATAGATTTCTTACTAAAAAGAATTAGATAGTCGACTGTCCGGACGCTGAAGCCTTAGCAGCTTTCAGGCATAATTTCCGAGACGAATGGCTCGCCAGACACCTCGGCCAAGAAAAGCCAAGAACAATGGCCGCACTAACAAGCATCATGACCCGCTTTTGCGCAGGAGAGGATAGCTGGTTGGCAAGATGCAGCACCAGCGACCCAAGTACATCCGAAACTAGGGATGGAAACGGAAAACCGCGACGCAATAAGGACCGTCGCCGGACTAAGGAAAAAAGTCCGAAGAGCACGGCAGTTAACGTCGGATTCAAAAGCTCACGACAGAATCAGAAAAAGCCGCCCCTCCAAGATAACAGGGATGACCTATCCAACCTAAACAAAATCCTGGATAGGATATGTCAAATACATAGTACTCCCGGAAAGCCTGCTAACCACACCCACAGAGACTGTTGGGTTTTCAAACAATCCGGCAGACTCAACGTCGAACACAAGGGGCTCGATACACCAAGCGAAGACGAGGACGAACCCCAAAAGCAGAGTACCAGGAAACAAAAGAATTTCCCACAAGAAGTAAAAACAGTAAACTTACTCCACATAACAAAACGTGCGGCGCCCATAAAGGTACGCGCCCCACGGTCTATCCCAAAGGAATCCCGCCACTGGTTGTCAAAACCAATCATCTTCGATCATCTGGATTATTCTAGAAGTATCAGGAACCCAGGCTGGACTGCCCTGGTACTTGATCCAATAATTGGCGGACTCCAGTTTTCAAATGTCCTTATGGACGGTGGCAGCGGACTCAACCTAATATATCAGGACTCAATCCGCCACATGGGGATCGACCCAAAAAGAATTCGCCACAGCAAAACCTCCTTTCAAGGAGTAACGCCAGGTCCGGACACCCATTGCATGGGTTTTCTCCGGCTCGAGGTTATTTTCGGCTCTGCCGATAACTTTCGTTGCGAAAAGCTGACTTTCCACATCGTCTCATTCTCAAGTCGCTATCAAGCACTGCTGGGATGCGAAGCTTTCGCCCGCTTTAACGCAATACCGCATTATGCATCTCTTATGCTTAAGATGCCCGGTCCACGCGGCATCATCTCCTTAATGGGGAAGCAGTAAGGGCGCCTCCCCCAAGCGGAGGATTGTGCGGCCGCTTTAACAGCCCCATAATACAATGGCTTCACCAGCCAGAACATCGGAACAGGTCATTAAGACCACGAACATGGATAGATGAGTCCAGCACAAAAGTACCGTTGATAAAGGCTTAGTGGCCATATACCCCTGCACTAGGGGCTTCACACATATAAAATAAGAGACAATAAAGCTCAATTTTCCATATTTTACTTTACACTTTGTTTATTTCATATAACTTTTGTTCGGCACGCCCCTTTTTCAACTTAGTTGCTCTCTTTTTTACAGATGAACATCGTGCTGCGCCCGTCCAGGATACGGCACAACGGAGACACAGACGCAGACGTGCAGTAGGGACCCGTTCCAAGGATTCTTTTCAGATTAAGACCCTGCGTAAACCATTTTTACTGTCTCTTGTTGATACACATCCCCTGGTTCTATGACCAAGGAGGAGGCTAGCGTCTTGGCATGTGGCCACGTCAGAATTCTTGCGCATACCTGGACACTAGGGGCTTATACCTTAGAGCGTTACTTAGCCCGCTCTCATAAAGACCGAATACCTTAGGGAGTGTTCGGCGTCGCGAGTTTGGCCTTATATGCATCAGCTCCGAGTAATGATTTTGGTCAAATGTTGGGTTGCCCGGCTCCTGTGTTCGTCCGCCTTACGTTCCGCTCTATCGGCTAAGGCGGCACCAGGAGAACTACTGCGATTGTGCCCTGGTTCGGCCAGGCGAGCACCTCAGTAGAGAAAGCCAAAAACCGACTGTCATGATATGGCGTGAGACTGGTCAACCACTCGATGACTCTCCGGAATCTATAGGATTCCCCCGCATTAACGAAGGGCCGTTTCCCGGCCAGGCACATATGTGCCCCGAATTCGGGCGAGCGCAGTCGCCACCAGGGGCTACCTAAATAGTCCCATTGTCAAGCTCCTATGGCTAAGTGAAAGTGTTAAAGCATTATAGTCCGGTTGCCTAGCTCGCTGCGCTATCACCTCCTTTGTAGGACCAAGACGTTGGATTAAGTGTGAAAATGCGCCTTCTACGAGCACCCCCGCACTATATGCGTGGGGGCTGAAGCCAACGACTGCCATCTTTCAGATTTTGTATGTATATCTTAAAACGGCCGCACAGGAGGTGTTCCACATACTTGCAGGCACAAGTATAAAAGGCTACTACAATTCATCAAAATATTGCTTCATAATTACATATGCTATCAGAACATAGCATCCTTCGAGCACTGCGTCTCTATTACACGAGCGCCTTCAAGGACTTCCTGAAAATAGTGCTCGGAGGGTACTCGGCTTTGGTCCGAATCTCGGGATGCAACAACGATGGTCTCCATCTCTGCCCAGTATGTCTTGACACAGGCGAGAGCCATCCGTGCGCCCTCTATGCATGCTGACCTCTTCATCGCATCGATACGTGGCACCGCGCCAAGGAATTGCTGCACCAAGCCGAAATAACTCTTCGGCTCCGATCTCCCCGGCCACAGATAACCCATGACGTACTTCATGGCGAGTCCGGACAATCTATTCAGTTCGTCTCATTGAGCCAAACGATCGTCCATTGCTAGTGGACGCTCTGGATTATGGAACTGCGACCAGAAAAGCCTTTCCACCTCGCGATCTTCTTGATCTCAAAAGTGTTCGGTCGCATCAGCAGCACTTGCTGCCAAATCCAGATAGGTGTCCTTCGCACTCCACATCCGGTCCAACGGAGCAAACTTCGGATCGCCAAACTTCCTCCGCGGCATAAAGGGCTTTCCAGCCGCAATCTGTCCGGCCTGACGCAGCTCCTCCTTCGCAGCTCTCATCGCAGAGCGAGTGTCCTTGGCATCAACAACGGCCTTCTCTAAGTCTGTTTGTCTCGCCCGGTCTTCTTTCTCAAGAGACTTGCAACGGTCAGCAGAAATTTTTAACTTCACGGCCGTCTCGGCCATCTCCTTCTTGCTTCGGCAGTGAGCAGCCTGTTCGGCTCTCAGCTCTTCAAGTGCCTGCTCGGCAGCCGCATCACTTGTCCTGGCTTGTTCCTTAGCTCGGGCAAGTTCCGCCCAGAGACTCTCCACGGCGGCCGCACCATCTGCGTCAAGCACACACATTGTAAGATACTGGCATAAAAGCTCCTCTTACCAGATGCCTCCTGAGGAATTGCATACCTTGAGCATCATCAAGTCGCTCGTTGACGAGCATGATGTCGGCATCTGCCACGTCAAGTTGCCGCTTTAGTTCGGCAAAATAATCAGTTCGGCTCGATTTCGGACACTTCGCCACCTATATACAAAGGCAAAGATTAGACCTGGGATTATGATCCTCTGCGCGCTGTCAATTTTGACAACGCACAGTCTTAGGGGCTACTATCTACACAGGGCGCATCTTGTTTATGCGCAACTGGCAAAGAAGTACATTATCAAACGTACCTCAAAACCCGTCAGCAAACTTCTGACGGCCTCGTGCAATCCGCTTTCCGCGGACGAAATCCTTCCAATCACCGTACCCATCAATGCACGGTGCTCCTTTGAGATAGAAGCTCGCTCCAGCAGAATCATCAGCTCCTCCGACCACACACCAGACGGTGCCGGACTCGTCCTATGACCTCCATTGAAGGCAGGACGCGGAGAACCTTGGGGGGGGGCATATGGCTACCTTCCACCCCTGCCGGATTCGGAGAAACCCTCCGCGACGACACTTCAGGGTCGCCCGCCTCGCTAGGTGGTACGGCAGGGGGAGGCGTTCCACTCTCCATCATCTCCGGAAGAAGATCCCCCAAAGACGAGCTCTGCTGAGAAGGGCTGAGGTCCGAGCTACAAGGTAAAATTTCAGTTAATCTTCTCAGATAAAAAGTAAGGATTTCTCTCATCCCTCTAAAGGAAAATCTTGCTCTACTTACGGCTCGCTGGAGGGCTGATCCCTTTGGGGGCGTAGTTCAGCCGAGGATCTCCCTGGCGCCGGACCCTCTGACGAGGACTTCTTCCCCCGCTTTGAGGCCATGGTCTCTGGGTCGTCAGAGGCGGCCCTCTTCTTCCCCCTAGGAGAGGAATTGTCGGTTCCTTCCTTCGGAGCAGGCTCCTTCGAGGAGGCCATAGTTTCCTTGTCCTCCCCCTCACTTCCCTCCAAAGGCACGATCTTCAACATCCTGACTAGCACGGGATCCGGCCTGGTCTCGGGAAGGGGAGCCGGACACTTGATCAGCTTCGCCTTGTCTACCCACTCCTGTTTAAAAGGACAGCTCTTTTAGGGGCGAGTTTATGACAATTTTACGGATAGCGAGTCCAGGCACAAGGTTACTTACTTGAGTATCCTGGCGATTGCAGCTTAAACATGCGTCCTTGGTCAAATCCGGACACATTGCTTGTGATCCGAAGAACATTTTATACATCTCCACGGGCGTTGCGCCCATAAAATGCTGGAGAGCTCGTGGTCCCTCCGGATTAAACTCCCACAGACGAAGGGAGCGATGTTTGCCGGGCAATGTTCGGCGAATCAGCATGACCTGCGTCACCTTGACCAGGTTGAGGTCTCTTTCTAAGAGATCCCTAATGCGGCCCTGCAACAGGGGCACGTCTTTGGATAACCCCCAATCTAATCCTTTGTTGACCCATGACGCTAGACGTGGTGGGGGACCCGAGCGAAAGGCAGGAGGGGCCACCCACTTGGCGCTCCTGGGAGCGATGATATAGAACCACTCTCGTTGCCACAAGCCGAGCTCCTCTTGAAAGGAGCCCTCGGGCCATGGAGCATCGGCATTCTTACTTATGATAGCACCTCCGCACTCTGTGTGCCGTCCCTCAATCATCTTCGGCTCCACTCCAAAAGTCTTGAGCCATAATCTGAAGTGAGGAGTAACACGGAGGAACGCTTCACACACAACGATGAATGAGGAAATGTGGAGGATGGACTCCGGAGCTAGGTCATGAAATTCCAGCCCATAATAGAACATCAGCCCCCTCATGAAGGGATCCATCGGGAAGCCTAAACCCCGAAGGAAGTGAGACATGAACACTACGCTCTCACCAGGCTGGGGACTGGGAATAGCCTACCTTTGAGTAGGCAACCTATGCGAAATTTCAGCGGTCAAAAACTTAGCCTCTCTCAACCTTAGCACATCCTCCTCTGTGACGGAGGAGGGCATCCATCGGCCTTGAAGGTCGAAACCGGACATTGTCGAAGGTCCAAAGCGCCTGGAATCTGGAGCCTAGGGTGTTAGAACTCGAGGCGACAGGCGAACTTGTTTTGAGATTGGCGAAAAGGAGTAAGACCTTGGTCTCTTTATAAGAGGTTGAATACCAGGAGCCCTCCCCGTAACCGTTTGGGACTCGCCTTTAATCGAGAAAACATGCTAACGGGCACGATTGGGTTACCCACGTCCGTATTGATGAGAATCCCGTAAATAAAGGGGACACGATCTCTGCTTTGACAAGACGTGCCAAGGAAACCGCCTCGCAAAACACGCTGAGGTGGAAAAGCAAAAACGATTCGAACAAAGGCTTGGCTGTAGTGTGATGTCACGCTGCGGAATACGTCAGCAGATTAGATTTGTGCTAATATTATTCTCTCTGTTGCAATACGTGGAAACTTATTTTGCAGAGCCGGACACTACTCTTGGTGTTTACAAACTTTTATGAAGAATTTGGAGGAGGAACCCGCCTTGCAATGCCGAAGACAATTTGCGCGCTGGACTCGTCGTCATTGAAGCCTGGTTCAGGGGCTATTGAGGGAGTCCTGGATTAGGGGGTGTTCGGGTAGCCGGACTATACCTTCAGCCGGACTCCAGGACTATGAAGATACAAGATTGAAGACTTCGTCCCGTGTCCGGATGGGACTTTCCTTGGCATGGAAGACAAGCTTGGCGATGTGGATATTCAAGATCTCCTACCATTGTAACCGACTTTGTGTAACCCTAACCCTCTCCGGTGTCTATATAAACCGGAGGGTTTTAGTCCGTAGAACAACTTCATCATACAACAATCATACCATAGGCTAGCTTCTAGGGTTTAGCCTCCTTGATCTCGTGGTAGATCTACTCTTGTACTACCCATATCATCAATATTAATCAAGCAGGACGTAGGGTTTTACCTCCATCAAGAGGGCCCGAACCTGGGTAAAACATCGTGTCCCTGCTGCACGTCTGTGCCTGTGTCTCCATTGTGCCGTGTCCTGGATAGGTGTAGCATGATTGTCATCTGTAAAAGAGAAGAACTTAGGTGAAAGTTGTTGTGCCAGAAAATTGGTTATTATCAATAAACCATTAAAATTCAAGATAAGTCAAATTGAGCCGAACTAGCCTTGATTACACGCGGGAAACCCCTGGTACCGTCTATGAGGGTTTAACCATTAAACCAATCTCAGGTATATCTGGTGATGCGCCGGACTCATCTAACCGTGTCTGCGGTCTTGACGACATGTCATTTATTCTGGCTGGTAATGTCGTCTAGTGCTCAGCTGTTAAAGTCGCCGCACGTTCTTCCGCGTGTAGAGAATGCTCAATATTTCCACTAACTGTGATGGTGCCACGTGGACCGGGCATCTTAAGCTTGAGAGAAGTGTAATGCGGTACTGCATTAAAACGAGCGAAAGCCGCTCTTCCGAGTAGTGCTTGATAGCCACTTCGGAATGGAGCGATGTAGAAAGTTAACTTTTTGCTTCGGAAGTTGTCGGAAGAACCGGATACAACCTCTAGTAGTAGAGAGCCCGTGCAGCAGGCCTCTGGGCCTGGTATTACTCCCTTGAAAGTAGTATTACTGCGGCTGATTTTTGCCGGGTCTATCCCCATTTTGCGGACTGTGTCCTGATATATCAGACTTAGACCACTGCCGCCGTCCATAAGGACTTGTGTGAGATGGTATCCATTTATTATTGGGTCTAACACCAAGGCAGCCAATCCTTCTTGCCGGATGCTTGTCGGGTGATCCCTGCGATCAAAAGTAATTGGGCAGGCCAACCAGGGGGTGAACTTGGGGGTGACGGGCTCTACGGCGCGTATGTCTCGGAGTGCATGTTTGCTTATCCTCTTCATCACATGGATCATTGAGGGAGTCCTGGATTAGGGGGTCTCCGGACAGCCGGACTATATCCTTTGGTCAGACTGTTGGACTATGAAGATACAAGATTGAAGACTTCGTCCCATGAAGATTGAAGACCGACCCAGGCCCTTTGTTTGTGTCGTGGTGCCCGTGGGGCACGGACTGGAGGGGTGCTCCTGTAAGGGGCCCAGGTCGCGAACTCTTTGAGTGACTAGGATAGGAACACTCGCGAGAGCGCTTGGCTCTCCCCCTCACGAGGCCTTGACAAGAGAAATCGAGGCAGGAGAGTGAAAAGCCAAAGAACCGCAAGCCGAAGACGGCAACAACTTCAATAAAACTTCAAATGAAGAGGAACAAGCCAACTGTGGAAAGCAAATGAAAAGCTGCGTCCGGCACCTAGTCTAGTCTTCGACGTCTTCTCACCAGCGCGGAGCTAAGTGCTGCCACTGGGCGTGGGAGGGAGCCCCAGGGCCTGAGGCCGGCGCTCCTGAGACTCCGGGGCGTGTACAACCCCAACTCATTATTACGTGAGAGTGTCATGGGCGGCGAGCTTCACAGGCGTTGGCCTTCTTCACAGGCTCCGGGCCTTTTCCAAAATGCGATAGCTTCACAGGCACTCGCCTTGCTTCACAGGCTCCGGGCCTTTTCCAAAACGCGATAGCTTCACAGGCACTCGCCTTGCTTCACAGGCTCCGGGCCTTTTCCAAAATGCGATAGCTTCACAGGCACTCGCCTTGCTTCACAGGCTCTGGGCCTTTTTAGGGGTAGAACCTCCGGAGGTGCTAGATGTTCCATGCATTCTGGACCGGCACTCCCTCCTGAGTCTCCAAGCGCGCGAAGCCGGGCCTGGAAACATGCACAACCTTGAACGGGCCCTCCCACATGGGAGAGAGCTTGTGCAATCCCTCCCTGGAGAGAACCCTCCTGAGCACGAGGTCTCCTACCTCAAGAGTCCTGGGGCGGATGTTGTGGCAGTGATATCGCCGCAGTGCTTGTTGGTACCTCGCCGCTCGCAGCGCGGCTTCCCGGCGACGCTCCTCCCCCAGCACGAGGTTCGTCCCCCGCATGGCGTCCTGCTGCGCCTCGTCGAACTCCAGGACCCCCGCGGAGCGATGTCTAACCTCGTGAGGGAGGACTGCTTCTGCTCCATAGACTAGGAAGAACGGGGTCTCTGCAGTCGGCTTGGTCGCGGTGGTGCGGATGGACCACAGCACGGACTGTAGTTCGTCGTACCAACCTCTGCCGCAAGCCTCCAGCTTCTTCTTGAACGTCCTGGTCTTGAGGCCCCTCAGGACCTCCGCGTTGGCTCGCTCGGCCTGGCCATTGCTTCGGGGGTGCGCCACTGAAGCGTAGCATATCTGCGTTCCAAGGTTAGCACAGTATGTTTTGAAGAGGTTACTGGTGAACTGCGAACCGTTGTCCGTGATGATGCGATTCGGCACCCCGAACCGGCTCATGATGTCCTTGATGAACTTGACTGCGGAACCCGCAGGAATGGTGCGGACAGCCTCCACTTCAGCCCACTTGGTGAACTTGTCCACGACAACGTAAAGGTAGCGGTAGCCCCCTGGCGCCCGAGGAAACAGACCCAAGATGTCGAGCCCCCACACTGCGAATGGCCACGAAAGGGGGATAGTCTGCAAGCCCCCTGTCGGCTGATGGATCTGCTTGGCGTGGAACTGGCAGGCCTCACAAGCTTTCACTAGTTCAACAGCGTCATTGAGCGCGGTGGGCCAATAAAACCCACTGCGGAACGCCTTGCCAACGAGGGTCCGTGATGACGAATGATGTCCGCAGTCTCCGCCGTGTATATCTTCCAGTAGTTCCTTCCCTTGCTCCCTGGAGATGCAGCGCAGGGATACATCGTTTGGTCGCTTCCGGTAGAGCTCTCCATCTTTGATGCAGTATGACGTGGCCTGGCTCGCCACTCGCTCTGCTTCCTCCTCCTTCTCCGGTAGGGTCCCTTGCGTTAAGTAGCTCCGGAGCTCTGTGATCCAACATCCCTCCTGAGGTTCCATCGTCAGGAGCAGGCGTGCTCCCGAGGCCGGACCACAAGCCGGAGCTCCTGAGGCAGGTGGCTGAGGGAGCTCCTCCCTGGGCTGAGCCGTGTTTGATAATGACGGTAAGGCTGAAGGCTTGAAGAGCCGCTCCTCGAAAACGCCAGGCTCCTGAGGTAACCGCCTGGACGCGCGTTTGGCGATGTCATCGGCTTCCTGATTGGTGCCATGGGGCACATTCTACAACTCCAACCCCCAGAACTGCTTCTCCATCCTGCGGACCTCTGCAAGGTAGGCCTCCATGTGCTCATCCTTCAGCTCGTACACCTTGTTGGAGAAATTGACAAGGAGCTGCGAATCGCCCTTGATGGTGAGGCGTTTCACCCCAGGGTAGCTGCGGCCTTCATGCCTGCTATTAAACCTTCATACTCCGCTATGTTGTTGGAGACCTTTTCGCCTTGCTGGAAACAAAGCTGCACGGCGTAATAGAGCTTGTCCTAGGTGGGCGATATAAGCACCACCCTAGCCCCTGCGCCGTGTCTGGAGAACGCCCCATCGAAGTACATGACCCAGCCTTCTGGCGCCTCACTTCCCGGGGACAGGGACCGATCCTCGTTGGCCTTGAGGCCTGGCGCCTCCGTCCATTCTGCCACAAAATCCGCTAGCGCTACTCCCTTGATGACTCTGGTCATGCTGAATTCGAGCTGAAACGCTTGCAGCTCTATGTTCCACTCAGCGACCCTCCCAGCTGAATTGGGGCTCCTGAGCACCCTCTCTAGGGGGTATGACGAGACGACCTTGATGGGGTGACCCTGAAAATAGTGCCGCAGTTTGCGCGAAGCCACCAGTAGCGCGAGGAGGAGTTTTTGAGGCATGGGGTACCGTGCTCTTGCATCCCGCAGCACTGTGTTGACGAAGTACACTGGGTGCTCAATGAGGTGGAGTGCGTCAGCGCTGGTGGCTCCCTTCGGAGACCGTGGCGCCTCTTGGGGCAATGAGGCCTCCTGAGACTGGCCATCAGGAAGAGGGGCCTCTTCCGCCTCTGGTGCGCCCCTCTGCGGCGGCTGATCCTCCTCAGCCGCGATGGCGGTTTCTGTGGGCCTTCCTTGTCCCTGTTCTGCCTTGTCCCGAGCTGCTGCCGTGGTTTTGATTCGGCGCTCCTCTCTGACTGCTACCAAGGCTGCGCTGGCGGAGTAGGGAGTGGCAGCGAGGTAGAGCACTAGGGGCTCCTGAGGGCGCGGGGCCACCATGACCGGTGGGCTGATCAGGTATCTCTTGTGATCCTGGAACGCCTTGTCGGCCTCTTCAGTCCACTCGAAGGGCCCCTTTTTCTTCATTAGCTGGAAGAAGGGCAGGGCTCGTTCCCCCAACTTGGAGATGAAGCGCCCTAGCGCGGTCACGCGCCCCGTGAGCTTCTGCATTTCTCTGAGGGTCTTTGGCGGGCTCATGTCTTCCACCGCCTTGACCTTCTCCGGGTTAGCCTCGATGCCTCGGTGGGACACGAGGAAACCCAAGAGCTTGCCCAAGGGGACTCCGAACACACACTTCTCTGGGTTGAGCCGTAGGTTCACTGCGTTGAGGCTCGCGAAGGTTTCCTCCAGGTCTTGTATCAAGGTCCTGGCCTCCCGAGATTTTACCACAATGTCATCGACATAAGCTTCAACATTATTCCCGAGCTGCGGGCCCAAGGTGATATGCATCAGCCACTGAAAGGTCGCCCCTACGTTACGCAGCCCGAATGGCATGCAGGTGTAGCAGTACACCCCACACGGGGTTAGGAAGGCCGTCTTCTTGACGTCTTCTACCGCCATCTTGATCTGGTGATACCCAGAGAAGGCACCCAGGAAGCATAACAGGTCGCATTCCGCAGTGGAATGAACGATCTAGTTGATGCGGGGGAGCGGGAACGGATCTTGCGGGCACGCTTTGTTGAGGTTGGTGAAGTCGACACACATGTGTTCCTTCCCTCCCTTCTTCGGCACAACGACGGGGTTGGCCAACCAATCTGGGTATCGGACCTCGCGAATGACCCCAGCGGCCTCTAATTTGCGGGTCTCTTGGACGATGAAGGCCTGCTTTTCTGTGGACTGCCGCCTGGCCTTCTGCTTCACAGGACGCACGTTGGGGCACACGTTGAGGTGATGCTCGATTACACTCCTAGGGATCCCTGCCAACTGGTCCGGCTCCCAAGCGAATACCTTCTTGTTTGTGTGCAGGAACCCGACCAGGGCCTCCTCCTGCTCGGGTTTGAGGTGGGCACCTATGGTGAAAGTGGCGTTGGTGGACCCGTCCTCATCGACGGGTATCTGCTTGGTTTCTGCCTTATCTTGGGTGAACAACTGCTTCTTCTTGGCGGGCGCAGGCCCCTTGGGCTCGGGGGCCTCCAAGTCGGCAGGCTGTGCCGACGCTACTGTCTTGAAGACGAGCTTGAGCACCCGCAGAGCGTCACCGGTATCCCCGTGCACGGTGAGGACACCGCTGCTCCCGGGCATCTTCATGAGGTTGTACGCCAGGTGCGTTGCAGCCATGAACTGGGCCAGCGCTGGGTAACCGAGGATGGCGTTGTAGGGAAGGCCGATGGGGGCGATGTCGAAGTCGACCAGCTCCATGAGGAAGTTGTCGTAGGTGCCGAAGATCACTGGGAGCCGGATCTGCCCCAAGGAGCTGGACGACTTGCCCCCAACGCCTGAGAAGGGCCGGCTGGGCTGCAACCGTTCCAGGGGTATGCAGAGGAGGTTCAAGGCCTCGACTGAGAGCACGCTGAGGCTCTCCCCGCCATCGATGAGAGTTCTGGTGACGGCCACCTGGCAGATGGTGGGGGTGCATAGCATGGGGAGCGCGCCCGAGCAGGCCGAGTTGGAGGGGTGGTCCTCCGGGCTGAAGCTTGGGCCGGTCTCGGGTGCCGCCCGATCCAGGGGAGCCCCCTGCCGCGTGGAAGCGGCGCTGACCCGGCGGATGAACGGCTTGACATGATAAGTTGTAGGCGGCGCCTGTGAGCTGCCCAAGAGGGCCGCGACGACTGGGGGTGTTGGTGCAGCGCGATAGGCGGGGGAGAGGTTGCGGGGCTCCATGTGCGCGCGGAGCACGCGGGACGAAGAACCAGCTGGGGTGAGCGAGGGAGTTGCGATGCGGCCGTCTTGCCGCACGGACAGATGCCGGGACGATGCTTGCTGCTCGTCCCCCGCCGGGCCGGTGGCGGCGTTGACGGCAGGTGACGGGGAACGACGGGGACGCCCGCCGACAGGGGCCGTCTGGGCGACGCGGGAAGCAAAGGCGGCCAGGCGTTCTGCGCGGGCCCGACGAGCGTCAGACATGGGCGCGATGGTCGGAGGAGAACGGGGTGGTGGGGGACGAATTCCGGTGCACCCCCTACCTAGCGCGCCAAATGTCGGATTTCGGGTTCCGGCTGACCCTTGAGGTTCGAACACTGGGGTGCGCGCGGAGATTTCGCCTCCTACCTACCTGCACCCCTCCGCCGTGCTAGGATCAAAACTATCGAAAGGACAACACAAGAGACACATGGTTTATGCTGGTTCGGGCCACCGTTGTGGTGTAATACCCTACTCCAATGTGTGGTGTGTGGATTGCCTCTTGGGCTGATGATGATGAACAATACAAGGAAGAACATCCTCGCGAGGGTCTGTTCTTGGCTGGGGCGATGAACTGCTGGGAGGAGTTCAGTCACCTTTCTCTCTCTCTCTGCTTCCAACGGGCCGACCCCTTGCCATGTGGGTGGCTGGTCCTATTTATAGAGGCCCTGGTCCTCTTCCCACATATCGAGCGGGAAGGGAGCCAACAATGGCGGGCTAATTTGAAGGGGGACAGCAAGTATCAGCTATCCTGACAAAAGTAGTCTTCGTCTGCGCAAAGCTCTGGTGATGACGCCATCTTGGGCTCCACAGTGACCTCCGTCTCGTAGTCCTCCTGGTCTTGGTCTCGTTGCACCGAAATGGCAACCTTTGCCTGATGCCTCGGTACTCCGCGGCTGCACTTGCCCCCTTTGCACCAAAGAGGAAAGGAGGACGCTGCGCGGGCTGGCACACGCCTGGCGCCCTGTGTCATCATGGCTTGCGTCATGGCACCTCGTGAGGTACCCTGCCTTGATCTCTCCGCCTCCTCGTGAGCCAGCCTGACGAGGCCGTGCCTGAGGAGGCTCCGCGTCGTCCACCCCGCGAGGCTTGGCCCCTCGCGAGGGTCTTGAGTTTGTGTTGGTGAAGATGGGCCGTGTTGGGCCCCCCACCTCACGCCGCAGGCCGCAGGCAGGCAAGTCTGGGGACCCCCTTTCCCAGAACACCGACAGGTAACAAGATTGAACAAGGTATCGGGATACCGACGATCGAATCTCGGGCAAGTGCTATACCGGTAGACAAAGGGAAATGTATACGGGATTGACTGAATCCTTGACATCGTGGTTCATCCGATGAGATCATCGTGGAGCATGTGGGAGCCAACATGGGTATCCAGATCCCGCTGTTGGTTATTGACCGAAGGGTTGTCTCGGCCATGTCTGCATGACTCCCGAGCCCGTAGGGTCTACACACTTAAGGTTCGATGATGCTAGGGTTATAGGGAAAGTATGTACGCGGTTACCGAATGTTGTTCGGAGTTCCGGATGAGATCCCGGACGTCACGAGGAGTTCCGGAATGGTCCGGAGGTAAAGATTTATATGTGGGAAGTCCCGTTTTGGTCACCGGAAAAGTTTCAGGTGCTATCGGTAACGTACCGGGACCACCGGGAGGGTCCCGGGGGTCCACCAGCCCCAGAAGGTTGCGTGGGCCAAGTGTGGGAGGGGACCAGCCCCAGGTAGGCTGGTGCGCCCCCCACCAAGGCCCAAGGCGTGTGGAGAGTGGGAGGGGGCAAACCCTAGGTCCAGATGGGCCTTAAGGCCCACCCTAGGGTGCCCCCCTCTCTCCCCCCCTTGGCCGCAACCCTAGATGAGTTTTGGGGCTGCCGCCACCCCTAGGGAGGGAACCCTAGATGGGGTGCAGCCCCTCCCCTTCCCCTATATATACTTGAGGTATTGGGGGCTGCCAAACACATAATTTGATCTCTCTCTTGGCGCAGCCCTACCTCTCCCCCTCCTCGTCTCTTGTAGTGCTTGGCGAAGCCCTGCTGGAGTCCCGTGCTCCTCCACCACCACGCCGTCGTGCTGCTGCTGGACGGAGTCTTCCCCAACCTCTCCCTCTCTCCTTGCTGGATCAAGGCGTGGGAGACGTCACCAGGCTGTACGTGTGTTGAACGCGGAGGCGCCGTTGTTCGGCGCTTAGATCGGAGTCGACCGCGATCTGAATCGCTACGACTACGACTCCTTCATTCGCGTTCTTGTAATGCTTCCGCATTGCGATCTTCAAGGGTATGAAGATGCACTCCTCTCTCTCGTTGCTAGTCTCTCCATGGATTGATCTTGGTGGCACGTAGGAAATTTTTTGAATTATTGCTACATTCCCCAACAGTGGCATCATGAGCTAGGTCTATGCGTAGATTCTATGCATGAGTAGAACACAAAGTAGTTGTGGGCGATGATTTGTTCAATTTTCTTGCCGTTACTAGTCTTATCTTGATTCGGCGGCATTGCGGGATGAAGCGGCCCGGACCGACCTTACACGTACACTTACGTGAGACAGGTTCCACCGACTGACATGCACTTGATGCATAAGGTGGCTGGCGGGTGTCTGTCTCTCCCACTTTAGTCGGATCGGATTCGATGAAAAGGGTCCTTATGAAGGGTAAATAGCAATTGTCATATCACCGTTGTGGTTTTGCATAGGTAAGAAACGTTCTTGCTAGAAACCCATAGCAGCCACGTAAAACATGCAACAACAATTAGAGGACGTCTAACTTGTTTTTGCAGGGTATGCTATGTGATGTGATATGGCCAAAAGGATGTGATGAATGATATATGTGATGTATGAGATTGATCATGTTCTTGTAATAGGAATCACGACTTGCATGTCGATGAGTATGACAACCAGTAGGAGCCATAGGAGTTGTCTTAATTTATTTATGACCTGTGTGTCAATGAAAATGCCATGTAATTACTTTACTTTATTGCTAACCGTTAGCCATAGTAGTAGAAGTAATAGTTGGCGGGGCAACTTCATGAAGACACGATGATGGAGATCATGATGGTGGAGATCATGGTGTCATGCCGGTGACGATGGTGTTCATGCCGCGCCTCGAAGATGGAGATCAAAGGCGCAAGATGATATTGTCCATATCATGTCACTTTATGATTTGCATGTGATGTTTGTCATGTTTACATCTTATTTGCTTAGAACGACGGTAGCATAAATAAGATGATCCCTCGCTGAAATTTCAAGAAAAGTGTTCCCCCTAACTGTGCACCGTTGTGAAGGTTCGTCGTTTCGAAGCACCACGTGATGATCGGGTGTGATAGATTCTAACGTTCGCATACAACGGGTGTAAGCCAGATTTACACATGCAAAACACTTAGGTTGACTTGACGAGCCTAGCATGTACAGACATGGCCTCGGAACACGGAAGACCGAAAGGTCAAACATGAGTTGTATAGTGGATACGATCAACATGAAGATGTTCACCGATGATGACTAGTCCATCTCACATGATGATCGGACACGGCCTAGTTGACTCGGATCATGTATCACTTAGATGACTAGAGGGGATGTCTATCTAAGTGTGAGTTCATTGAATAATTTGATTAGATGAACTTAATTATCATGAACATAGTCAAAAGGTCTTTGCAAATTATGTCGTAGCTCGCGCTTTGGTTCTACTGTTTTAGATATGTTCCTAGAGAAAAATTTAGTTGAGAGTTGACAGTAGCAATTATGCGGACTGGGTCCGTGAACTGAGGATTCTTCTCGTTGCTGCACAGAAGGGCTATGTCCTTAATGCACCGCTCAGTGCGTTGAACCTCGAGTGTCGTATGTAGATGTTGGGTAACATCTGACATACACGTTTTGATGACTACGTGATAGTTCAGTGCGTAATACTAACGGTTTAGAATTGTGGCACCAAAGATGTTTTTGAAACATCGCAGAACATATGAGATGTTCCAAAGAGTGAAATTGGGATTTCAGACTAGTGCCCACGTCAAGAGGTATGAGACCTCTGACAAGTTTCTTAAGCCTGCAAACTAAGGGAGAAAAGCTCAATCGTTGAGCATGTGCTCAGATTGTATGAGTACTACAATCGCTTGAATCGAGTGGGAGTTAATCTTCCAGATGAAATAGTGATGATTCTCCATAGTCACTGCCACCAAGCTATTGGAGGTTCGTGATGAACTATAACATATCAGGGATAGACATGATGATCCTTGAGCAACTCGCGATGTTTGACACCGCGAAAGTAGAAATCAAGTAGGAGCATCAATTGTTGATGGTTAAACCACTAGTTTCAAGAAGGGCAAGGGAAAGAATGGATACTTCATGAGACAGCAAATCAGTTGCTGCTCTAGTGAAGAAACCCAAGGTTGAACCAAACCCAAGACTAAGTGCTTCTGTAATGAGGGAACGGTCACTGAAGCAGAACTACCCTAGATACTTGGTAGATGAGAAGGCTGGCAAGGTCGACAGAAGTATTTTGGAAATACGTTATATTAATGTGTACTTTACTAGTACTCCTAGTAGCACCAGGGTATTAAAATACTGGTTCAGTTGCTAAGTGTTAGTAACTCGAAATAAAAGGCTACGGAATAAACAGAGACTAGCTGAAGGTGAGATGACGATATGTGTTGGAAGTGTTTCCAAGGTTGATGTGATCAAGCATCGCATGCTCCCTCTACCATCGAGGTTGGTGTTAAACCTAAATAATTGTTATTTGGTGTTTGCGTTGAGCATAGACATGATTGGATTATGTTTATCGCAATACGGTTATTCATTTAAAGAGAATAATGGTTACTCTGTTTATTTGAATAATACCTTCAATGGTCTTGCACCTGAAATGAATGGTTTATTGAATCTCGATCATAGTGATACACATGTTCATGCCAAAAGATATAAGATAGTAATGATAGTACCACGTACTTGTGGCACTGCCATTTGAGTCATGTTGGTATAAAACGCATGAAGAAGCTCCATGTTGATGGATCTTTGGACTCGCTCGTTTTTGAAAAGATTGAGACATGCGAACCATGTCTATTGGTAGATATGCATGAAGAAACTCCATACAGATGGATCATTTGGACTCACTTGATTTTGAATCACTTGAGACATACAAATCATACCACATGGGCAAGATGACTGAAAGGCCTCGTTTTCAGTAAGATGGAACAAGAAAGCAACTTGTTGGAAGTAATACATTTTGATGTGTGCAGTCCAATGAGTGCGGAGGCACGTAGTGGATATCGTTATGTTCTTACTTCACAGATGATTTGAGTAGATACTGAGTATATTTACTTGATGAAACACAAGTCTGAATTATTGAAAGGTTTAAGTAATTTCAGAGTAAAGTTGAAGATCGTCGTGACAAGATGATAAAATGTCTATGATATGATCATAGAGATGAATATCTGAGTTACGAGTTTGGCACACAATTAAGACATTGTGGAAATTGTTTCACAACTAATACCGCCTGGACCACCATAGTGTGATGGTGTGTCCGAACATCACAACTGCACCTTATTGGATATGGTGCATACCATGATGTCTCTTATCAAATTATCACTATCGTTTATGGGTTAGGCATTAGAGACAACCACATTCACTTTAAATAGGGCACCACACAATTCCGTTGAGACGACACCGTATGAACTATGGTTTAGAGAAACCTAAGCTGTTGTTTCTTAAAAGTTTGGGGCTGCGATGCTTATGTGAAAAAGTTTCAGGCTGATAAGCTCGAACCCAAAGCGGATAAATGCATCTTCATAGAATACCCAAAATAGTTGGGTATACCTCCTATTTCAGATCCGGAAGCAAAAGTGATTGTTTCTAGAAACGGGTCCTTTCTCGAGGAAAAGTTTCTCTCGAAAGAATTGAGTGGGAGGATGGTGGAGACTTGATGAGGTTATTGAACCGTCACTTCAACTAGTATGTAGCAGGGCACAGGAAGTTGTTCCTGTGGCACCTACACCAATTGAAGTGGAAGCTTATGATAGTGATCATGAAACTTCGGATCAAGTCACTACCAAACCTCATAGGTCGACAAGGATGCATACTACTTCAGAGTGGTACGTAATCATGTCTTGGAAGTCATGTTGCTAGACAACAATGAACCTACGAGCTATGGAGAAGCGATGGTGGGCCCGGATTCTGACGAATGGCTCGAGGCCATAAAATCCGAGAAAGGATCCATGTATAAAACAAAGTATAGACTTTGGAAGAACTACTTGATGGTCATAAGGCTGTTGGGTGCAGATGGATTTTAAAAGGAAGACGGACAATGATGGTAAGTGTCACCATTAAGAAAGCTCGACTTGTCGTTAAGATGTTTCCCGACAAGTTCAAGGAGTTGACTATGATGAGACTTTCTCACTCATAGCAATGCTGAGAGTCTGTTGGAATTATGTTAGCAGTTACTGCATTGTTTATGAAATCTTGCAGATAGGATGTCAAAACATTGTTTCCTCGACGTTTTTCTTGAGGAAAGGTTGTATGTGATACAACCAGAAGGTTTTGTCAATCCTGAAAGATGCTAACAAGTATGCAAAGCTCCAGCAATCCTTCTAAGGACTGGAGTAAGCATCTCGGAATTGGAATGTACGCTTTGATGAGATGATCAAAGATTTTGGGTTTATACAAAGTTTATGAGAAACTTGTATTTCCAAAGAAGTGAGTGGGAGCACTATAGAATTTCTGATGAGTATATGTTGTTGATCAGAAATGATGTAGAGTTTCTGGAAAGCACATAGGGTTATTTGAAAAGTGTTTTTCGATGGAAAACCTGGATTAAGCTACTTGAACATTGAGCATCAAGATCTATAAGGATAGATCAAAACGCTTAATAGTACTTTCAAATGAATACATATCGTGACAAGATTTTGAAGGAGTTCAAAATAGATCAGCAAAGAAGGAGTTCTTGGCTGTGTTACAAGGTGTGAGTATTGAGTAAGACTCAAGACCTGACCACGGCAGAAGAGAGAGAAAGGACGAAGGTCGTCCCCTATGCTTTAGACATAGGCTCTACAGTATGCTATGCTGTGTACCGCACCTGAAGTGTGCCTTGCCATGAGTCAGTCAAGGGGTACAAGAGTGATCCAGGAATGGATCACACGACAGCGGTCGAACTTATCCTTAGTAACTAGTGGACTAAGGAATTTTCTCGATTATGGAGGTGGTAAAAGAGTTCGTCGTAAAGGGTTACGTCGATGCAAACTTTGACACTAATCCGGATGACTCTGAGGAGTAAACTGGATTCGTATAGTAGAGCAATTATTTGGAATAGCTCCAGGTAGCGCGTGGTAGCTGCATCTACAAGATGACATAGAGATTTGTAAAGCACACATGGATCTGAAAGGTTCAGACCCATTGACTGATAAACCTCTCTCACAAGCAAGATATGAACACACCCCATGGGTGTTAGATTCATTACAATCACATAGTGATGTGAACTGGATTATTGACTCTAGTGCAAGTGGGAGACTGTTGGAAATATGCCCTAGAGGCAATAATAAATTAGTTATTATTATATTTCCTTGTTCATGATAATCGTTTATTATCCATGCTAGAATTGTATTGATAGGAAACTCAGATACATATGTGGATACATAGACAACACCATGTCCCTAGTAAGCCTCTAGTTGACTAGCTCGTTGATCAATAGATGGTTACGGTTTCCTGACCATGGACATTGGATGTCGTTGATAACGGGATCACATCATTAGGAGAATGATGTGATGGACAAGACCCAATCCTAAGCCTAGCACAAGATTGTGTAGTTCGTATGCTAAAGCTTTTCTAATGTCAAGTATCATTTCCTTAGACCATGAGATTGTGCAACTCCCGGATACCGTAGGAATGCTTTGGGTATACCAAACGTCACAAAGTAACTGGGTGGCTATAAAGGTGCACTGCAGGTATCTCCGAAAGTGTCTGTTGGGTTGGCATGAATCGAGACTGGGATTTGTCACTCCGTGTAAACGGAGAGGTATCTCTGGGCCCACTCGGTAGGACATCATCATAATGTGCACAATGTGATCAAGGAGTTGATCACGGGATGATGTGTTACGGAACGAGTAAAGAGACTTGCCGGTAACAAGATTGAACAAGGTATCGAGATACCGACGATCGAATCTCGGGCAAGTGCTATACCGGTAGACAAAGGGAATTGTATACGGGATTGACTGAATCCTTGACATCATGGTTCATCCGATGAGATCATCATGGAGCATGTGGGAGACAACATGGGTATCCAGATCCCACTGTTGGTTATTGACCGGAGAGTTGTCTCGGCCATGTCTGCATGACTCCCGAGCCCGTAGGGTCTACACACTTAAGGTTCGATGACGCTAGGGTTATAGGGAAAGTATGTACGCGGTTACCGAATGTTGTTCGGAGTCCCGGATGAGATCCCGGATGTCACGAGGAGTTCTGGAATGGTCCGGAGGTAAAGATTTATATATGGGAAGTCCCGTTTTGGTCACCAGAAAAGTTTCGGGTGCTATCGGTAACGTGCCGGGACCACCGGGAGGGTCCCGGGGGTCCACCGGGTGGGTCCACCAGCCCCAGAAGGTTGCGCGGGCCAAGTGTGGGAGGGGACCAGCCCCAGGCATGCTGGTGCGCCCCCCCCCCACCAAGGCCCAGGGCGCGTGGAGAGTGGGAGGGGGCAAACCCTAGGTCCAGATGGGCCTTAAGGCCCACCCTAGGGCGCCCCCCCTCTCTTCCCCCCCCCTTGGCCGCAACCCTAGATGGGTTTTGGGGCTGCCGCCACCCCTAGGGAGGGAACCCTAGATGGGGCCACAGCCCCTCCCCTTCCCCTATATATACTTGAGGTATTGGGGGCTGCCAAACACATGATTTGATCTCTCTCTTGGCGCAACCCTACCTCTCTCCCTCCTCGTCTCTTGTAGTGCTTGGCGAAGCCCTGCTGGAGTCCCGCGCTCCTCCACCACCACCACGCCGTCGTGCTGCTGCTGGACGGAGTCTTCCCCAACCTCTCCCTCTCTCCTTGCTGGATCAAGGCGTGGGAGACGTCACCGGGCTGTACGTGTGTTGAACGCGGAGGCGCCGTTGTTCGGCGCTTAGATCGGAATCGACCGCGATCTGAATCGCTACGAGTACAACTCCTTCATCCGCGTTCTTGTAACACTTCCGCATTGTGATCTTCAAGGGTATGAAGATGCACTCCTCTCTCTCGTTGCTAGTCTCTCCATGGATTGATCTTGGTGACACGTAGGAATTTTTTTGAATTATTGCTACGTTCCCCAACACTAAGTCCCGCCACAGCAAAAGTAGTGATGCCAGCACAGGAGATAATAACACTCCGGATAGTGCCGAAGACAACCGCAATCCCCTCCAACACGATGTAGAGCCGGAGGATGAACAAGCTAGCCCTCCAGAGCAGGCAACAGATGGAGAACCGGAGGAGGACAATTACATGCCTCTCTCCGAAGACGAAGCGAGCCTCGACGACGAAGAATTTATCGTGCCTGAGGACCCCGTCGAGCAGGAGCGCTTCAAGCGCCGGCTTATGGCCACAACACATAGCCTGAAGAAAAAGCAACAACAGCTTCAAGCTGATCAAGACTTGCTAGCAGACAGATGGACCGAAGTCCTTGCGGCCGAGGAATACGAACTCGAGCGCCCCTCCAAGAGTTATCCAAAACGCAGGTTTCTACCTCACCTCAAGGAGGAAGCATTGAAACCTCATTCACCAGTGTACGATGCGGCTGACCAGCCACTGCGTGGCCGAGCCAGAGAGGCGTTTCAGCCTGAAGTTCAGCCTGCACCCCGCAGCCACTCAACCAAAAATACCAAGGCCCAGGGCAACACACGGGACCTGCGAGACGTATTGGACAGTAAGGCAAAACTTGCAAGGTCAATATACGGGTCACGGGCACGCGTGCCAATACGGGACGATGATCGTCGCGTCGGATACACCAAAAGCAAATCCGGCCGGGCCAAATACAACAGACAAGACTCATATGAACTGCGTCGTGATATAGCCTGGCACAGAGGCGCCGCACACCCCCTATGCTTCAATGATGAAGTTATGGATCACGAATTCCTGGAGGGTTTCAAACCCGTAAATATCGAATCATATGATGGTACAACAGATCCCGCAGTATGGATTGATGATTTCCTCCTTCACATCCACATGGCTCGTGGTGATGATCTACATACCATCAAGTACCTCCCACTAAAACTCAAAGGACCAGCTCGGCATTGGCTGAATAGCTTGCCAGCAGACTCCATCGGCAGTTGGGAGGATCTGGAAGATGCATTCCTTGACAACTTCCAGGGCACTTATGTGCGACCACCGGATGCTGATGACTTGAGCCATATAACTCAGCAGCCAGGGGAATTGGCCAGACAATTCTGGACTCGGTTCCTGACTAAGAAAAACCAAATGGTCGACTGTCCAGATGCAGAGGCCTTAGCGGCATTCAAGCATAACATCCGCGACGAGTGGCTTGCCCGACACCTCGGCCAGGAGAAGCCGAAGTCTATGGCAGCCCTCACGACACTCATGACCCGCTTTTGCGCGGGCGAGGATAGATGGCTGGCTCGCAACAACAACACATCCAGGAATCCGGGCACTCCGGATAAGAAAGATGCCAATGGCAAATTACAACGCAACAAACACAGGCGCCGCAAATATGGTGATAAAACCAATAATACGACAGTTAATGTCGGGTTCAGGGTCTCAAAGCCCGGTCAACGAAAAGGGCCCCACAAAAATACAAATCCGGGTCCATCCAGTCTGGATCGCGTACTCGCTTGCCAATGCCAAATTCATGGCACCCCAGAAACGCCAGCCACCCATACCAATAGAGAATGTTGGGTCTTCAAACAAGCCGGCAAGGTAGGCGCCAAACATGAAGAGGGGTCTCAAAGCGACGATAGCAATGAAGAGCCCAGATTTCCGAACACAGGAGGTCAAAAGAAATTCCCCCATACTCAATCGGTGAATGTGGTAAATACCACCCAACCGGCCCACTTGGACCAGATATACACCCTTAAGGATGCGGCCCAACGGAACTCGCCGTCCCACAATATAAGCTAGGGCCGGTCACTTTCAATCGCACGGATCGTCCGGTTATAGCCAATTGGGGCAATCCAGCCGCACTAATCCTCGAACCAATAGTAGACGGGTTCCACCTCACTCGAGTCCTTATGGACGGAGGTAGCAGTTTAAATCTGCTTTACCAGGATACAGTGCGCAAGATGGGCATCGATCAGTCAGTGATCAAGCCCACTAAGGCCACTTTTAGAGGCATCATACCAGATATGGAGGTCAGCTGTACAGGCTCCATGTCCCTCAAGGTAATCTTCGGGTCACCAGACAATTACCGTACCGAAGAGTTAATCTTCGAAATCGCCCCTTTCCGCAGTGACTATCAAGCACTGCTCGGGCGAACCGCATTCGCTCGATTCAACGCGGTACCACATTATGCCTACCGTAAGCTCATAATGCCCGGTCCACGCGGCGTCATCACGGTTCATGGCAAGGCCGAATTTTCCTTCGGCACCAACAAATACATCACTGCTTTAGCAGCAGGAACACCGAGCAGCACCTTGCAGCCAAACCTCGAGTCGACACCTAGGCTCCCGGACACCGTCAAGGGGCTCCGAACTACTTTGCGGAAGGATACTCCGGCTCGTCCAGGGCTCAATTAAACACTCCGGCGAAGGCCACAACAGGCCGAACTCAGCGGCTCAACCGCCCTCTGGCACGCAAACATTTCTTATATTTCCTTCGCAGGTTCACCTTCGCACCGACCAGGACGGACTCTACAGAGACAGCTCGAACGCATCTGGGGATCCTTAGACATTCCCCGCAGCGAACATCCGGCTATAATACGGATCCGCACTCAACCTCTCCCCCCTGGTCACAACAGGTGCTGCTATCACAACTCCTTTTTTATCACATTACTTGTACCCATACGCATAGACGTATTATTCAAATACAACATGTGGATTTATATAACATTTTACCACTGATTATTTCTCATCGAAATCATTTCGTCAAATGGCATCCGTACACAACGATATGCCTTAAATATGCCAGGGGCTTCGTTTTCCCCGTAGCACGGCAATACAAGTCCGAACACCTTCATGGAAGTTTAGCACCCCAAACTTATAGCATTATATGCATCAACTCCGAATCATGTCTTGGGTCAATAGTTGGGTTTCCCCGGCTGCTATGTTTTGGTACCTTACGTTCCGCTATATCGGCTAAGGTGGCACTGGGAGAACTACCGCGATTGTGTCCCGGTTCTTCCGGACAATCATCTCAGTAGAGAAAGCCAAAACTGACTGTCATGATACGGCGAGAGCTGGTCTGCTGTTCGAGCGGTCGCAAAATCTTTAAGGATTTCTCCCGCATGATGCCATAACCAATGCAGCGTGCGATGGATCGGCTTTTTTCTTTGATCAGGCGCTTATAGAGCCCCTAGTACGGTCTTCCGAACACAAGGGGCTGCGCCGACCATACTAAAGCTCCTCTAGCTAAGTGAGAGTGATAAAGCCCTATAGTCTGATTGCCTGGTTCGTTGTGCTGAGCACCTCACTTGGAGGACCCAAAACTGGGATAAAGAATGCTCAGGTTTATCCCGAAGACCCCCGTACTCCTTACGTGGGGGCACAAGCCGACGACTGGCCAACTCTCAGCCTTATATACAAACGGCCGCACATGAGGGTAAACTTTTATATAACAGGCGACATATCAACGACCTTGTTTAAACATTACAACGGACAACATGATCCGCATTTAGGGAAATATAATGTCCTTGGTACATAGCTCCGCCGCAAGGTAGGATCCTTTCAGGACACTCCTATAATATGATTCAGGCTTGCGGTGCTCCTTCCCCTCCGGCGGTCCTTCGATCACCGGCTTTTCGGCATCCCTCTTCCCCCAGTGCACCGTTGCAAGGGCGAAGGCCATTCGCGCTCCTTCTATACAGACCGACCGCTTGATGACGTCAAGTCGAGGGCAAGCGCTTATAAGCCGCCTTACGAGCTCGAAGTAGCTGCTTGGAATCGGTTCGGCAGGCCATAGCCGGATAACCACATCTTTCATGGCTAGTTCCGCCGCCTTACGCAGTTCGATCAGCTGTTTCAGTTGATCGGCAAAAGGCACCGGATAATTCAGTGCCAAATACTGAGACCAAAAAAGCTTGTCGGCGGTGTTCCTTCCTTCGGCTCTGTAGAAGTGAGCGGCATCTGATATATTGTGCGGCAGCTCGGCAAATACACCTGAGAAGTCCAGATTCGCAATCAAAAACATAGTTTTCCCTTCAAATATTTTCTTTACATGGGAAAAACTTACCTGCCGCGATCTTCCTCGCCTCTTGGATCCCCTGCAGCGCGCTTTGTGTTTCCCCCTGGGCGTCGCTCGTGGCTTAGCGTGCCTTGGTGAGCTCGGACTCTTTCTTCGTTAAACTCTGCTCCAATGCCTCACATTTACTTACGGCCTCTTGCAGCTCATGCTCAGCTTTAATAACTCTGGCTCCGTGTTTCTCACGAAGAGTCCGCTCCGTGGCTGCCTTTTTCTCGGCCTCGGCAACGGCCCTTTTGAGGGCCTCGACTTCGGTCATAACTCCTAGCACAAATTATGTCGCTTATTTCATACTGAACATTTATCTCACAATAAATGCACATAATACTAGTGCATACCTTGTTTATCCCTCAACTGCATTTGCAATCGGCCAATTTCTTCTCTTGCCTGCTCCAAACTCTGATTCAGTCCGGCGATCTCCGCAGTGTGAGAGGCAGCAGCCGCTATAGGTATCTGCTTGAAACAAGAGAGAAATCAATGTCATTTAGTGAGTCTTCCTGAGATCATGAATTCGATCCCCTGTCTGGTTCTTTCTTTCACCGAACAATGTATCAGGGGCTACTATCTATACTATGACACTGTTCGATAACTCATAAAACATACCTCAAAGCCTTTTATAAGACTGATACAGGCTTCGTTCAGTCCACTCTCGGTCGACTGAATTTTCTCAATCACCGTGCCCATCAGGGCACGGTGTTCATCAACGATGGAGGCATCTCGTAGTGCCACCAACAAAGCATCCGACACTTCTGGATGGACAGAGGTTGCCGGCGGAATCTTTTTCCCCACGTCTCCGGCCCCTGCGGTTCGACCTCTAGGCGCCGCCTTCATGGTTTTTTCCTTTTCTCCTTGGCCGGGGTCCTTTTGGGACGAGGCCTCGGTGTTTGGCACCTGTTTGGAGGAAGGGTCCTTCAGGGGCGTTTCGCTCTCCATGGCGTTTGAGCTCAGCAGGTCCTCCGATGAGGATTGTTCAGTATGGGACCTTGCCGGACTACAAGAAATATACGGCTTAGGTTAAAATACTAAGCCACGATGAGTCCGGACGCTTAAACGTATTTGGATACTCACGAGTTCAACAGGGGTTGGGCCTGGGATCCCATGCCAGGCCGCTGTCAGTGGCGGCAGGAGACTTCCCTTGACGAGGAATCTTTCCTCTTTCGGGTAGTTCGGCCTCCAAGGATGCGGAGGCCGTCCTCTTCCTTCTTCCCTCCATAGGGGGTTCATCTCCCTCCTCCTTTTCGTCCTCTTCAAAGGCGGAATGGGCATCAGAGCCTTCGGGTATTGTGCCCGAAGTGCCGCGATGACGAAGGCCGCCCCGGGTCTTTTTAGCCTCCTTCTCGGCCGTCTTCTTCGGCACCTTGTAAGGCACCGGGACCAGCATCTTCGTCAGAAGTGGGATGGCCGGGTCTTCGGGCAGCGGGGCCGGACAATGGATCCGCTCCGCCTTCTTCGTCCAGCTCTGGGAAAACTTGAACAAACACGCGTCAAGCGCTTCCTTTGGGTCATGCGGATGGAAAAGTTTGATAAACTCACCAAACTTGCAGGGCAGGATAGTTGGTACCCGCGGTCTTCGGTAGAGTCCGGCCATGATTTGCTGGACTTAAAAAGCACCTTCCAAATGTCCTTGTGCGACGAGCCGAAGAGCCTTCGCAAGGTTTGGTGCCTGCCGGATCAAACTCCCATAGATTGCAAGTCCGGTGTTGACAAGGCAGTATCCGGCGGACTAACATCACCTGGACTATGTCGGCGAGTTCAATGTTCTTATCTCCCATATCTTTAACGCGCGTCTGGAGCACCGACAGTTCGTCGGACGAGGACCAATCCAGTCCTTTCTTGACCCAGGACGTAAGCCGTTGAGGGGCGCCGGATCGAAACTCGGGAGAAGTGGCCCGCTCCTTAACGCTCGGCTCAGTGATGTAAAACCACTTTTGTTGCCACTCCTTGACAGAATCATTAAAGGTTCCTGTTGGCCATATGACGTTGGGCGTCTTGCTCACCATAGCGCCCCCGCACTCGGCATGCTCGCCGCCCACCACCTTGGGCTTCACGTTAAAGACCTTCAGCCATAAACCGAAGTGTGGCGAAAAACGGAGAAAAGCCTCACACACGACAATGAATGTCGAGATGTTGAGGAAGGAATTAGGGGATAGATCATGAAGATCGATCGCATAATAGTACATGATACCGCGAACGAATGGGTGGAAGGGAAATCCCAGCCCGCGGACAAAGTGAGGGAGGAATACAACCCTCTCATGGGGTTCTGGAGTGGGGACGATCTGCCCCGCCGTCGGGAGACGGTGGCCGATTTTCTTGTCCAGATACCCGGCCTCCCGAAGCTTTTTGATATCCTTCTCTCGGACGGTAGAGGCCATCCATTTGCCTCCTGCTCTGGATCCAGACATCTTTGGAAGACCTCTTGTGGGTAGAGGAGGTGAATGCTCGCACGTTGGAGCCTGAGCAGAATGGAGTGAGTTGGTAAGAAGGTATGGGTGAAGAGGGTGGATTCTTGTTCCTTTATAAGGGCGGAAGAGGCGATGCGCCTCTGATGTCTACTACACAACCTTCTTCTTGTAGACTTTGTTGGGCCTCCAAGTGCAGAGGTTTGTAGGACAGTAGCAAATTTCCCTCAAGTGGATGACCTAAGGTTTATCAATCCGTAGGAGGCGTAGGATGAAGATGGTCTCTCTCAAGCAACCCTGCAACCAAATAACAAAGAGTCTCTTGTGTCCCCAACACACCCAATACAATGGTAAATTGTATAGGTGCACTAGTTCAGCAAAGAGATGGTGATACAAGTGCAATATGGATAGTAGATAAAGGTTTTTGTAATCTGAAATTATAAAAACAGCAAGGTACTAATGATAAAAGTGAGTGTAAACGGTATTGCAATGATGATAAACAAGGCCTAGGGTTCATACTTTCGCTAGTGTAAGTTCCCTCAACAATACTAACATAATTGGATCACATAACTATCCCTCAACATGCAACAAAGAGTCACTCCAAAGTCACTAGTAGCGGAGAACGAACGAAGAGATTATGGTACGGTACGAAACCACCTCAAAGTTATTCTTTCCAATCAATCCGTTGGGCTATTCCTATAAGTGTCACAAACAGCCCTAGAGTTCGTACTAGAATAACACCTTAAGATACAAATCAACCAAAACCCTAATGTCACCTAGATACTCCAATGTCACCTCAAGTATCCGTGGGTATGATTATACGATATGCATTACACAATCTCAGATTCATCTATTCAACCAACACAAAGGACCTCAAAGACTGCCCCAAAGTTCTACCGGAGAATCACGACGAAAACGTGTGCCAACCCCTATGCATAGGTTCATTGGAGGAACCCGCAAGTTGATCACCAAAACATACATCAAGTGAATCACGTGATATCCCATTGTCACCATAGATACGCACGGCAAGATATACATCAAGTGTTCTCAAATCTTTAAAGACTCAATCCGATAAGATAACTCCAAAGGGGAAACTCAATTCATTACAAGAGAGTAGAGGGGGGAAGAAACATCATAGGATCCAAATATAATAGCAAAGCTCGCGATACATCAAGATCGTATCACCTCAAGAAAATGAGAGAGAGAGAGAGGGAGAGAGAGATCATGGAGAGCACCGGGATGATGAAGATGGCCACCGGAGAATGATTGCCCCCCCCCCCCCCGGCAGGGTGCCGGAACGGGTCTAGATTGGCTTTCGGTGGCTACGGAGGCTTCTGGCGGCGGAACTCCCGATCTATTGTGCTCCCGGATGTTTTTAGGGTATATCGAGATATATAGGCGGAAGAAGTACGTCAGGGGGGGCACGAGGGGCTCACGAGGGTGGAGGGCGCGCCCAGGGGGGTGGGCGCACCCCCCTGCCTCGTGACCTCCTCGCAGATCCCCCGACGTGCACTCCAAGTCTTCTGGGCTTCTTTCCTTCCAAAAATGATTCCGTGAAGTTTCAGGTCAATTGGACTCCATTTGATTTTCCTTTTCTTCGAAACCCTAAAACAGGGTAAAAACAGAAACTGGCACTGGGCTCTGGGTTAATAGGTTAGTCCCCAAAATGATATAAAAGTGTATAATAAAGCCCATAAACATTCAAAACAGTAGATAATATAGCATGGAGCAATCAAAAAATCTAGATACGTTGGAGACGTATCAGCATACCCAAGCTTAATTCCTGCTCGTCCTCGAGTAGGTAAATGATAAAAGAAAGAATTTTTGATGTGGAATGCTAGTTGGCATAATTTCAATGTAATTCTTCTTAATTGTGGCATGAATATTCAGACCCATAAGATTCAAGACAAAAGTTCATATTGACATAAAATGATAATACTTCAAGCATACTAACTAAGCAATTATGTCTTCTCAAAATAACATGGCCAAAGAAAGTTCATCCCTGCAAAATCATATAGTTTAGTCATGTTTCATTTTCGTCACACAAGAATGCTCTCATCATGCACAACCTCGATGACAAGCCAAGCAATTGTTTCATACCTTAATAATTTCAAACTCATAAACTTTCATGCAATACATGAGCGTGAGCCATGGATATAGCACTATGGGTGGAATAGAATATAATGATGGGGGTTATGTGGAGAAGACAAAAAGGAGAAAGTCTCACATCAACGAGGCTAATCAATGGGCTATGGAGATGCCCATCAATTGATGTTAATGCAAGGAGTAGGGATTGCCATGCAACGGATGCACTAGACCTATAAATGTATGAAAGCTCAACAAAATAAACTAAGTGGGTGTGCATCCAACTTGCTTGCTCACGAAGACCTAGGGCACTTGAGGAGACCCATTGTTGGAATATACAAACCAAGTTCTATAATGAAAATTCCCACTAGTATATGAACGTGATAACTCAAGAGACTCTCTATATGAAGAACATGGTGCTACTTTGAAGCACAAGTGTGGAAAAAAGGATAGTAGCATTGCCCCTTTTTATTTATTTTCTCTTTTTTGGGGGCCTTCCTTTTTTTTCTTTGGCCTTTCTCTTTTTTGGGGACAATGCTCTATTGAATGATGATCATCACACTTCTATTTATTTACAACTCAATGATTACAACTCGATACTAGAACAAAGTATGACTCTATATGGATGCCTCCGGCGGTGTACCGGGATATGCAATGAATCACGAGTGACAAGTATGAAAAAATTATGAATGGTGGCTTTGCCACAAATACTATGTCAACTACATGATCATGCTAAGCAATATGACAATGATGAATGTGTCATGATAAACTGGATGGTGGAAAGTTGCATGGCAATATATCTCGGAATGGCTATGGAAATGCCATAATAGGTAGGTATGGTGGCTGTTTTGAGGAAGATATAAGGAGGTTTATGTGTAAAATAGTGTATCATATCACGGGGTTTGGATGCACCGGCGAAGTTTGCAACAACTCTCGATGTGAGAAAGGGCAATGCACGGTAACGTAGAGGCTAGCAATGATGGAAGGGTGAGAGTGCGTATAATCCATGGACTCAACATTAGTCATAAAGAACTCACATACTTATTGCAAAAATCTACAAGTCATCAAAAACCTCGGCACTACGCGCATGCTCCTAGGGGGATAGATTGGTAGGAAAAGAGCATCGCTCGTCCCCGACCGCCACTCATAAGGAGGACAATCAAATAACACCTCATGTTTCAAATTTGTTACACAACGTTTACCATACGTGCATGCTACGGGACTTGCAAACTTTTGCACAAGCATTTCTCAATTTCACAACTACTCAACTAGCATGACTCTGATATTATTACCTCCATATCTCAAAACAATCATCAAGCATCAAACTTCTCTTAGTATTCAAAACACTCATAAGAAAATTTTACTAATCTTGAATACCTAGCATATTAGGATTTTAAGCAAATTACCATGCTATTTAAGACTCTCAAAATAATCTAAGTGAAGCATGAGAGTTCATCTATTTCTTCAAAATAAAACTACCACCATGCTCTAAAAGATATAAGTGAAGCACTAGAGCAAATGACAAACTACTCCGAAAGATATACGTGAAGATCAATGAGTAGTCGAATAATTATGCAACTATGTGAAGACTCTCTAACATTTAAGAATTTAAGATCTTGGTATTTTATTCAAACAGAAATCAAAGCAAAATAAAATGACATTCTAATAATGTCAAATGTCATGTGAAGAAGCAAAAACTTAGGATCAACCAATACTAACCGATAGTTGTTGAAGAAGAAAGGTGGGATGCCAACCGGGGCATACCCAAGCTTAGATGCTTGAGACTTCTTGAATATTATCTTGGGATGCCTTGGGCATCCCCAAGCTTTAGCTTTTGTGTCTCCTTAATTCCTCTCATATCACGGTCTCCCTAAATCTCAGAAGCTTCATCCACACAAAACTCAACAAGGACTCGTGAGATAAGTTAGTATAAACCATTGCCAAAACCTTATCATACTCTACTGTAGAAAATCACTAAAATTATTATTCAACATTGCATACTAAATTCCTCTGCATATTTAATAGTCCTATCCTCAAATAGAATCATTAAAGAAGCAAACATATGCAAACAATGCAAACACAACAGCAATCTGCCTAAACAGGATAGTCTGTAAAGAATGCTGCAACATCCATACTTCCCTAGCTCCAAAAATCATGAAAGAAAATTCCCACTGTAGTAAATTTATCAGAGCTTAATATGCAAAATGTTTCAACATTTTATCGCATTCTGACTTCTCTAGAGAATTATTGCAACAGCGGTAAACTTTCTGTTTTCAAACAGCAACATGTATACTTGTAACATAGGCATAGTAAAGGCTATCAATGCCACTTTTATTGAAATAAAATATGCAAAACATTGTTCTAAATAACAGAAAGCAAATCCTAACAAAATAAATTGACGCTCCAAGCAAAACACATATCATGTGGCGAATAAAAATATAGCTCCAAGTAAAGTTACCGATGAACGAAGATGAAAGAGGGGATGCCTTCCGGAGCATCCCCAAGCTTAGGCTCTTGGTTGTCCTTAAATATTACCTTGGGATGCCTTGGGCATCCCCAATCTTAGTCTATTGCCACTCTTTATTCCATAGTCCATTGAATCCTTACCCAAAACTTGAAAACTTCACAACACAAAACATAACAGAAAACTCGTAAGCTCCGTTAGCGAAAGAAAACAAAACACTACTTCAAGGTACTGTAATGAACTCATTCTTTATTTATATTGGTGTTAAACCTACTGTATTCCAAATTCTCTATGGTTTATAAACTATTTTACTAGCCATAGATTCATCAAAATAAGTAAACAACACATGAAAAACAGAATCTGTCAAAAACAGAACAGTCTGTAGTAATATGGATCAAACGTATACTTATGGAACTCATAAAATTCTCAAATAAATTTCTGGACCTGAGTAATTTATCTATTAATCATATGAAAAAAGAATTAACTATATAGCACTTCCCAAATAAAGATGGCAGCAATTCTCGTGAGCGCTAAAGTTTCTGTTTTTTTACAGCATGATCAGCAAGACTTTCCCCAAGTCTTCCCAAAGGTTCTACTTGGCACAAACACTAATTAAAAGAATAAAACCACATCTAAACAGAGGCTAGATGAATTATTTATTACTAAACAGGAGCAAAAAAGCAAGGAACAAAAATAAAATTGGGTTGCCTTCCAACAAGCGCCATCGTTTAACGCCCCTAGCTAGGCATGATGATTTCAATGATGCTCACATAAAAGATAAGAATTAAAACATAAAGAGAGCATCATGAAGAATATAACTAGCACATTTAAGTCTAACCCACTTCCTATGCATAGGGATTTTGTGAGCAAACAACTTATGGGAACAATAATCAACTAGCATAGGAGGGCAAAACAAGCATAACTTCAAGATTTTAAGCACATAGAGAGGAAACTTGATATTATTGCAATTCCTACAAGCATATGTTCCTCCCTCATAATAATTTTCAGTAGCATCATGAATGAATTCAACAATATAACCAGCAACTAAAGCATTATTTTCATGATCTACAAGCATAGAAAATTTACTACTCTCCACACAAGCAAAATTCTTCTCATGAATAATAGTGGGAGCAAACTCAACAAAATAACTATAATGTGATTGAAAATTAAGATCAAGATGACAAGTTTCATGGTTATCATTATTCTTTAAAGCATATGTGTCATCACAATAATCATCATAGATAGGAGGCATGCTTTCATCATAATAAATTTGCTCATCAAAACTTGGGGGACAAAAAATATCATCTTCATCAAACATAGCTTCCCCAAGCTTGTGGCTTTGCATATCATTGGCATCATAGATATTCAAGGAATTCATACTAACAACATTGCAATCATGCTCATCATTCAAATATTTAGTGCCAAACATTTTATAGATTTATTCTTCTAGCACTTGAGCACAATTTTCCTTACCATCATACTTACGAAAGATATTAAAAAGGTGAAGCGTATGAGACAAACTCAATTCCATTTTTTATAGTTTTCTTTTATAAACTAAACAAGTGATAAAACAAGAAACTAAAAGACTCGATTGCAAGATCTAAAGATATACCTTCAAGCACTCACCTCCCCGGCAACGGCGCCAGAAAAGAGCTTGATGTCTACTACACAACCTTCTTCTTGTAGACTTTGTTGGGCCTCCAAGTGCAGAGGTTTGTAGGACAGTAGCAAATTTCCCTCAATTGGATGACCTAAGGTTTATCAATCCGTAGGAGGCGTAGGATGAAGATGGTCTCTCTCAAGCAACCCTGCAACCAAATAACAAAGAGTCTCTTGTGTCCCCAACACACCCAATACAATGGTAAATTGTATAGGTGCACTAGTTCAGCAAAGAGATGGTGATACAAGTGCAATATGGATAGTAGATAAAGGTTTTTGTAATCTGAAATTATAAAAACAGCAAGGTACTAATGATAAAAGTGAGTGTAAACGGTATTGCAATGATGATAAACAAGGCCTAGGGTTCATACTTTCGCTAGTGTAAGTTCCCTCAACAATACTAACATAATTGGATCACATAACTATCCCTCAACATGCAACAAAGAGTCACTCCAAAGTCACTAGTAGCGGAGAACGAACGAAGAGATTATGGTAAGGTACGAAACCACCTCAAATTTATTCTTTCCAATCAATCCGTTGGGCTATTCCTAATAAGTGTCACAAACATCCCTAGAGTTCGTACTAGAATAACACCTTAAGATACAAATCAACCAAAACCCTAATGTCACCTAGATACTCCAATGTCACCTCAAGTATCCGTGGGTATGATTATACGATATGCATCACACAATCTCAGATTCATCTATTCAACCAACACAAAGGACCTCAAAGAGTGCCCCAAAGTTCTACCGGAGAATCACGACAAAAACGTGTGCCAACCCCTATGCATAGGTTCATTGGCGGAACCCGCAAGTTGATCACCAAAACATACATCAAGTGAATCACGTGATATCCCATTGTCACCACAGATACGCACGGCAAGACATACATCAAGTGTTCTCAAATCTTTAAAGACTCAATCCGATAAGATAACTCCAAAGGGGAAACTCAATTCATTACAAGAGAGTAGAGGGGGGAAGAAACATCATAGGATCCAAATATAATAGCAAAGCTCACGATACATCAAGATCGTATCACCTCAAGAAAAAGAGAGAGAGAGGGAGAGAGAGAGAGATCAAACACATAGCTACTGGTACATACCCTCAGCCCCGAGGGAGAACTACTGCCTCCTCGTCATGGAGAGCACCGGGATAATGAAGATGGCCACCGAAGAAGGATTGCCCCCTCCGGCAGGGTGCCGGAACGGGTCTAGATTGGCTTTCGGTGGCTACGGAGGCTTCTGGCAGCGGAACTCCCGATCTATTGTGCTCCCGGATGTTTTTAGGGTATATGGAGATATATAGGCGGAAGAAGTACGTCAGGGGGACCACGAGGGGCTCACGAGGGTGGAGGGCACGCCCAGGGGGGTGGGTGCGCCCCTGCCTCGTGACCTCCTCGCAGATCCCCTGACGTGCACTCCAAGTCTTCTGGGCTTCTTTCCTTCCAAAAATGAGTTCCGTGAAGTTTCAGGTCAATTGGACTCCGTTTGATTTTCCTTTTCTTCGAAACCCTAAAACAGGGTAAAAACAGAAACTAGCACTGGGCTCTGGGTTAATAGGTTAGTCCCCAAAATGATATAAAAGTGTATAATAAAGCCCATAAACTTTCAAAACAGTAGATAATATAGCATGGAGCAATCAAAAATTATAGATACGTTGGAGACATATCAGCCTCCGCCTCGCTTGGTAAAACCTCTTATTCCCCAAGCGCCATAAGTAATGGCGCGGTTGGGTTACCCGCGTCCGTATTGATGAGAATCCCGTAATAAGGGGGACATGACTCTGCTCTGACAAGACGTGTCGAGAAAACTGCCCCGCAATATGTGTGGTGCTGGTTGAGAAAACGGTTTGAATAAAGACCGGGCCGTGACATGATGTGATGCTGTCAAAACATGTCAGCAGATTGGATTTGTGGAAGTGTTATTCTCTCTACGGTGGTATGTGGAACTTGTTTTGCAGAGCCGGACACTATACTTGTGTTCAAAATCTTCTATGGAGTATTTGGAGGAGGAACCCGCCTTGCAATGCCGAAGACAATACTGCGCGCCGGACTCATCGTCATTGAAGCCTGGTTCAGGGGCTACTGAGGGAGTCCTGGATTAGGGGGTCTCCGGACAGCCGGACTATATCCTTTGGCCGGACTGTTGGACTATGAAGATACAAGATTGAAGACTTCGTCCCGTGTCCGGATGGGACTCTCCTTAGCGTGGAAGGCAAGCTAGGCAATACAGATATGTAGATATCCTCCCTTGTAACCGACTCTGTGTAACCCTAGCCCCCTCCGGTGTCTATATAAACCGGAGGGTTTAGTCCGTAGGACAATAGAAAATCATACCATAGGCTAGCTTCTAGGGTTTAGCCTCTACGATCTCGTGGTAGATCAACTCTTGTAATACTCATATCATCAAGAACAATCAAGCAGGACGTAGGGTATTGACACCGACTATCGTAGGACGCAGGGCCCGAACCTGGGTAAACATCGTGTCCCCTGCCTCCTGTTACCATCGGCCTTAGACGCATAGTTCGGGACCCCATACCCGAGATCCGCCGGTTTTGACACCGACAATCATGTTTACTGTTTTAACCTCTGGTGGGAATTTTTTCTGTCCTCCAGTGCTTTGCTGGTGAGGTTCGTCCTCGTCTTCGCTTGGTGTCTCCCCCTCCTTGTCTTCGGCGTTTAGCTTACCGGCCTGCTTGAAGACCCAGCATTCTCTGTGGGTGTGATTTGCAGGTTTGTCGGGGGTGCCATGAATCTGACATAGTTTGTCTAGAATTTTGTTTAGGCTAGACGGTCCATCTCTGCTGCCTTTGAAAGGCTTTTTCCGCTGACCTGGTCGAGAGCCCCTGAATCCGGCGTTTACCGCTATATTATCTGGGCTGTCTTCTTTATCTCGATGCTTGGTTTTACTGCGTCGTGGTTTTCCATTGCCATCCCTGACTTCGGATGTGCTTGGGTCGCTGGTGCTACTGCGGGCTAACCAGCTATCTTCGCCCGCGCAAAAGCGGGTCATGAGGCTTGTCAGGGCTGCCATTGTTCTCGGTTTTTCTTGGCCGAGGTGTCTGGCGAGCCATTCGTCTCGGACGCTGTGTTTGAAAGCTGCTAAGGCTTCGGCGTCCGGACAATCGACGATTTGGTTCTTCTTGGTGAGAAACATGTTCCAAAGCTTTCGGGCTGACTCTCCGGGCTGTTGAATTATATGACTTAAATCGTCTGCATCCAGAGGTCGGACATAGGTCCCTTGAAAATTAGCCTGAAAAGCATCCTCGAGCTCCTCCCAACTTCCAATTGAGTTTTCAAGGAGGCTTTTCAGCCAGTGCCGAGCTGGTCCTTTAAGCTTGAGGGGCAAGTACTTGATGGCGTGGAGATCATCTCCGCGAGCCATATGGATATGGAGGATAAAGTCCTCAATCCGGACCCCAGGGTCTGTGGTCACGTCGTACGCCTCTATGTTCACTGGTTTGAATCCTTCTGGGAATTCGTGGTCCAGCACCTCATCGGTGAACCATAGGGGGTGTGCAGCACCCCAGTATTTGGATGTATCATGGCGTTCAGACGGTTGTAGTATTTGGTTTTGATTTTGTGCCACAGCGCGCTTCCTAGATACATAGATGGATCTGGTCATACTAGATTTTTGGCGCAAGTCCTCACGTGATCGTGTGTTGACTTATGTGTAGCATTGTTAGCCGCTCTATCGTGGTCACAAGGTGGTTGATTCGGCCGGTTGGCCATTTTATTTTTTCGGCTGTGTGGGCTCTAAGGCCTCATCGTCGAATTCGGGTAATAGCTTGTGCTTTGGATAGCTCTTTGTGTGGTAACTTCCACCGTACTTTTCTTCGTTGTCGAGCACTTTGTTCCATCTGCTGTTGAGCGTATTTTGTGCGGCCTTAAGCCTTTGCTTCTGCTTCTTCAGACTCCTCGCTGTGGCAATAAGCCTTCTGCGGAGGTTCTCTTGTTCCAAGTGCGTTTCCGGGATGATGTTTGCATCTTTGTCCGGACTGTTTTCCTCCCCGGAGGGGGTGTGATGAGCTTTATCCTCGGCGTCGCCGTTTTCGGATATCGGATTCGTACTATGTTCGCCGTTTGCAGTTTCATCGTGCTCTACCGCTGGGTTAATGTGGTCGTCGTTGTTGGGGAACGTAGTAATTTCAAAAAAAATCCTACGCACACGCAAGATCATGGTGATGCATAGCAACAAGAGGGGAGAGTGTTGTCCACGCACCCTCGTAGACCAAAAGCGGAAGCGTTAGCACAACACGGTTGATGTAGTCGTACGTCTTCACGATCCGACCGATCCAAGTACCGAACGCACGGCACCTCCGAGTTCAGCACACGTTCAGCTCGATGACGTCCCGCAAACTCCGATCCAGTAGAGCTTCACGGGAGAGTTCCGTCAGCACGACGGCGTGGTGACGGTGATGATGTTGCTACCGACGCAGGGCTTCGCCTAAGCATCGCTACGATATGACCGAGGTGGAATATGGTGGAGGGGGGCACCGCACACGGCTGGGAGAGATCAACTGATCAACTTGTGTGTCTAGAGGTGCCCCCCTGCCCCTGTATATAAAGGAGCAAGGGGGAGGCCGGCCGGCGCTCTATGGGCGCGCTAGGAGGAGGAGTCCTCCTCCTAGTAGGAGTAGGACTCCCCTTTCCTACTCCTACTAGGAGGAGGAAAGGAAGGAGGAGAAGGAGAAGGAAGGAGAAGGAGGAAAAAGAGGAAAGGGCGGCCGGCCCCCTAGTCCAATTCGGTTTGGGCTAGGGGGGCCGCGCGCCCTGCCTCCTCTCTTCCACCACTTGGCCCATGAGGCCCATTACTTCTTCCTCGTATTCCCGTAACTGCCCGGTACCCCCGAAAATACCCGAATCACTCAGAACCTTTCCGATGTCCGAATATAGTCGTCCAATATATCGATCTTTATGTCTCGACCATTTCGAGACTCCTAGTCATGTCCCCGATCTCATACGGGACCCCGAACTACCTTCGGTACATCAAATCACATAAACTCATAATATAATTGTCACCGAAACTTTAAGCGTGCGGACCCTACGGGTTCGAGAACTATGTAGACATGACCGAGACATGTCTCCAGTCAATAACCAATAGCGGAACCTGGATGCTCATATTGGCTCCCACATATTCTACGAAGATCTTTATCAGTTAGACCGCATAACAACATACGATGTTCCCTTTGTCATCGGTATGTTACTTGCTCGAGATTCGATCGTCGGTATCTCAATACCTAGTTCAATCTCGTTACCGGCAAGTCTCTTTACTCGTTCCATAATACATCATCCCGCAACTAACTTATTAGTTGCAATGCTTGCAAGGCTTAAGTGATGTGCATTACCGAGAGGGCCCAGAGATACCTCTCCGACAATCGGAGTGACAAATCCTAATCTCGAAATACGCCAACCCAACAAGTACCTTCGGAGACACCTGTAGAGCACCTTTATAATCACCCAGTTACGTTGTGATGTTTGGTAGCACACAAAGTGTTATCCAGTAAACGGGAGTTGCATAATCTCATAGTCATAGGAACATGTATAAGTTATGAAGAAAGCAATAGCAACAAACTAAACGATCAAGTGCTAAGCTAATGGAATGGGTCAAGTCAATCACATCATTCTCCTAATGATGTGATCCCGTTAATCAAATGACAACTCATGTCTATGCTTAGGAAACATAACCATCTTTGATCAACGAGCTAGTCAAGTAGAGGCATACTAGTGACACTCTGTTTGTCTATGTATTCACACATGTATTATGTTTCCGGTTAATACAATTCTAGCATGAATAATAAACATTTATAATGATATAAGGAAATAAATAATAACTTTATTATTGCCTCTAGGGCATATTTCCTTCAGTCGTTTCCTCTGGAGTCGACTGGAGTGTTATTTTCTCTTGCGCTGATATCACTGTTTTTGCTATGGCGGGACTTAGCGCGGCGTCGCTGACGTCGGTGCTTGGGTTGCTTATTGGAGGGGTCATCCTCCGCTGTCTCGTCGCCATTGCCTTCTTTGGGTGTATCCACCATGTATATGTCATGTGATGAAGTGGCGGTCCGGTGCCCTGTGGGCGGTGGTTCCTGTTCGTCTCCTGCATCGTCGTCCATACCGTTGATGTCTTCGGAGCCAAAGTCGAGCATGTTGGTTAAATCATCGATAGTGGCTACTAAGTGGGTGGTGGGTGGGGAGCGAATTTCTTCGTCGTCCGCATCCCATTCTAGCCGGACATAGTTCGGCCAAGGTTCTCTTGACAAGGAGAGAGACCTTAATGAGTTTAGCACGTCGCCAAAAGGTGAGTGCTGAAAGATATCCGCGGAGGTGAACTCCATGATCGGCGCCCAATCGGATTCGATAGGCATGGACGCAGGCGGCTCGGAGTCCGTGGCCGGAGACGAATCCAGTGGTTCGGCAACACGGCTCTCGTAAGGGGTGAAGTCAGTATTCAGCTCTATCGCTACTGAGAGTGCAACCTCCATGGCGGGGTCTATCCACCCGTCCTCGGATGGCGCACTTTGCTCCGGATAGAGGGTCGGAGTAGTTGCAGATGCGATCTCCCGAACATTGTCCGACGGTAGAGTTACATCATGCTCGTTGTGTTTGTGCGGCGCACCTAACATGGGCTCGAATCCATCGAAGATCAAGTCTCCGCGGATGTCGGTAGTGTAGTTTAAGTTTCCGAACCTGACCTGATGGCCAGGGGCGTGGCTCTTGATCTGCTCTAGATGGCCAAGCGAGTTGGCCCGCAGTGCGAAGCCGCCAAATATGAAGATCTGCCCGAGGAGGAAAACCTCACCCTGGACCGCATCGTTACCGATGATCGAAGGAGCCATCAAGCCTTACGGTGACAGCACAATGGAACTCTCAATGAAAGCACCAATGTCGGTGTCAAAACCGGCGGATCTCGGGTAGGGGGTCCCGAACTGTGCGTCTAAGGTGGATGGTAACAGGAGGCAGGGGACACGATGCTTACCCAGGTTCTGGCCCTCTTGATGGAGGTAATACCCTACGTCCTGCTTGATTGATATTGATGATATGAGTATTACAAGAGTTGATCTACCACGAGATCGTGGAGGCTATACCCTAAAAGCTAGCCTATGGTATGATTGTTGTTGTCCTACGGACTAAACCCTCTGGTTTATATAGACACTGGAGGGGGCTAGGGTTACACAGAGTCGGTTACAAGGGAGGAGATCTACATATCCGTATTGCCAAGCTTGCCTTCCATGCCAAGGAAAGTCCCATCCGGACACGGGACGAAGTCTTCAATCTTGTATCTTCATAGTCCAACAGTCCGGCCAAAGGATATAGTCCGGCCGTCTGGAGACCCCCTAATCCAGGACTCCCTCAATGGGCAACTATAATCTCTAATTGTCATTGCAAACATGTTTCATCCATAATAGGCTGAATCAGGAACAATGAACTAATCATATTTACAGAAACAAGATAGGTCGAGTTCATACCAGCTTCTCTCATCTCAATCGGTCCATCATAAATCGTCATTATTGCCTTTCACTTGCATGACCGAACGGTGTGGATAATAATAATAGTGCACATGCATTGGACTGAGCTGGAATCTGCAAGCATTTAATACAAGGGAGAAGACAAGGTACTATGGGCTCTTGGTTAGATCAACAATAATGCATATGAGAGCCACTCAACATTTTCATCATGGTCTTCTCCTCTCGACCCCAAAGGAAAGAAATAAAACTATTTACACGGGAAAGCTCCCAACAAGCAAAAGAAGAACGACAAATCTTTTTGGGTCTTCTTTTAATTACTACTACTACAAGCATGGAAAGTAAACTAGCTAAAAGTTACAACTAATTTTTTTGGTTTTTCTTAAGGTTTTTCAAAAACACAAGAAGAAGGCTAGAAAAGAAAATAAACTAGCATGGATAGTACAATGAAAAATTATGAGCACCGACAACTAGAATGAGTGTGTGAACATGAATGTAATGTCGGTGAGAAATACGTACTCCCCCAAGCTTAGGCTTTTGTCCTAAGTTGGTCTATGGCCACTGATCGAAGCTACTCTCTCCGGTGTACTGAGGAGGGTCCTCAGGGTGCCACTGGTTGGCGATCTCCTCCGGATCCCACAGATAAACATACTAACAATAACGATCAAATGGTGGCTCCGGCTCAGGCTCTGGGACTTGTGTCAGCCTCCAGTACGCATAAATGGCTTCGGGTAAGATGAGGTACGTGCCTGAAAGTATGTTAAACAGAGAGGGTGCAGGCAAGGTAATAATCCCACAGTAAGTTTTATAAAATATCAATTTATACTTAAGCATATTCTTCTTATCTTTAACAATAAAATCATGTGCTACCATACTCTCATAATCTAGAAAAATAAGGGGCAACAACTTTTCCTCTTTCTCATAATGCCTAATAGGTATCCCAAAGTATTCAGCAAGGCGTGAAGCAAAGATGCCTCCGAAGATGGGACCCTTTGTTCGGTTCAGATTTAATCCTTTAGCAACAATAGCGCCTAAGCTGAAAGTGGTATCACGAAACAAAGCATGGCACAATATGACAATATCAGGGGCACTAAGATTTCCACTGTTCTCGCGACCAATTAAGCATCTACTAGCAAATATTGCAAGTAATGTAGAACAGGAAAATGTATACTGGTAATTCTTGCATCTAAAATTTTCCTAGTTTCTCCTACATCAATTCTATCAATAAACCCATCCACATTGCTATGATGTGGTTCCTCGATGCTGCCCTCAAAGGGTATCTTGCAGACCCGACAAAAATCATGAAGTGACATCTCCTTAACCTCATCATATAAGTAAAACTCCACTGAAGGTGGTGATTTCTTAGCATGGAAATAAAAAATTTGCACGAAAATATTAGTGAGTAGAAGATACTGTTTGCGCTGGTCGATGAGGCCAGCATTCTCAGCCAAATAATATAAGTCATCGTAAATCCCGGTTGCTCTCAAGAACTCATCACACGGCCATCCGCACGGACGAACCTCCGCAGTGCGAGGAAGATTGTATTTAGGCTTTTTATTCTCCTCATTCTGCTTATCCTTAGAGCTTCGGCTCAAGGAGCCCCTCAACAATCTCTTCATCATTTTCTTTCTGAAAAATTTCTGAAATTTTTAGTGACTCAAAATAAAAGTGAACCAAACTCAACAAGATTGATAGCAACTACTCCTACAAGTGCCTAGAGGCCATATCATGCATTAGAACTACTTGGGACCATATAAATTTGACATGCAAGCTCAAGAACAGGGTCACCTAAATAGCAAAAATTGCAATAAATAAAGCACTAGAACAAAAACTAATTGGACCATTGGAGGAGTCACATACCAAAGAACAATCCCCCGAAGCAGTTTCGTGGAAGGAGCTTTGAGCAAGGAGATCGAAAATGGCAGCAAGATGAGCTAGAACTCGGGTTTGAGCTATGTGAGGATTTTTTCTGGAGGAAGACGAAGTGTGTGGGTGCTGGAATAAGTGGAGGGGGTCCACGAGGCAGGGGGCGCCCCAGGGGGGTGGGCGCGCCCTGGACCCTCGTGGCCAGATGGTGGGTCCCCCTGGTGTGTTCTCAGTGCCAGTAATTCTAAAATATTCTACAAAAATTCATATGTCATTTTCAGGACATTTGGGAAACTTTTATTTTCGGGGTATTTTTTATTGCAAGGATAATTCAGAAAACAGACAGAAAATACTATTTTTGCTTTATTTAATCTAAATAACAGAAAGTAAAAGAAGGGTACAGAGAGTTGTGCTTTCTAACTTCATCCATCTCATGCTCATCAAAAGGAATCCACTAACAAGGTTGATCAAGTCTTGTTAACAAACTCTTTCGAATATCATGAAACCGGAGAATTTTCGAATAACACTAAGTTACCTCAACGGGGATATGCATGTCCCCAACAATAAGAATATCATATTTCTTCTTGACGGTAGGGAGAGGAAATTCAAAACCTCCAATAGTGATCGTTCAAATTTTTCCAATAGAATTGATACTGTTGACTTGAGGTTGTTTCCTCGGAAAGTGTACTGTATGCTCATTACCATTAACATGAAAAGTGACATTGCCTTTGTTGCAATCAATAACAGCCCCTACAGTATTCAAAAAGGGTCTAGCAAGAATAATAGGCATACTATCATCCTTAGGAATATCAAGACTAACAAAGTTCGTTAAAATAGTAACGTTTGCAACCACCACAGGCACATCCTCGCAAATACCGACATGTATAGCAGTTGATTTATCGGCCATTTGCAAAAATATTTCAGTAGGTGTCAACTTATTCAAATCAAGTATATGATATAAAGAGAGAGGCATAACACTAACACCGGCTCCAAGATCACATAAAGCAGTTTTAACATAGTTTCTTTTAACGGAGCATGGTGTAGTTGGTACTCCTGGATCTCCTAGTTTCTAAGGTATTCCATCTTTAAAAGTATAATTAACAAGCATGGTGGAAATTTCAGCTTCTGGTATCTTTCTTTTATTTGCAACAATATCTTTCATATACTTAGCATAAGGATTCATTTTAAGCATATCAGTCAAACGCATACGCAAAAAGATAGGTCTAATCATTTCAGCAAAGCACTCAAAATCCTCATCATCCTTTTTCTTGGATGGTTTAGGAGGAAAAGCCATGGGTTTCTGAACCCATGGTTCTCTTTCTTTACCGCGCTTCCTAGCAACGAAGTCTCTCTTATCATAACATTGATTCTTTGATTGTGGGTTATCAAGATCAACAGCAGGTTCAATCTCTACATTATTGTTATTGATAGGTTGAGCATCAACATGAACATCATCTTTAACATTATCACTAGGTTCATGTTCATTACCAGATTGTGTTTCAGCATCAGAACTAGAAATATCATTGGGATTCTCAGGTGTGTCAACAAGAGGTTCACTAGAAGCATGCAAAGTCCTATCATTTTTCTTTTTCTTCTTCTTAGAAGGACTAGGTGTATCAACATTTGTTCTCTGAGAATCTTGCTCAACTGTCTTAGGGTGGCCCTCAGGATACAAAGGTTCCTGGGTCATTTTACCCCCTCTAGTCACAACTCTAACAGCATTATCATTTTTCTTATTATTTAATTCATTGAGCAAATCATCTTGTGCTTTAAGCACTTATTCTACTTGAGTGGTAATCATAGAAGCATGTTTACTAGTAAGTTTAAGTTCACCTTTAACTCTAGGCATATAATCACTCAAGTGTTCAATCATATAAGCATTACGTTTCAATTGTCTACCAACATAAGCATTGAAGTTTTCTTGTTTAACAATAAAATTATCAAACTCATCCAAGCATTGGCTAGCAGACTTATTACGAGGAATATCACCTTCATCAAATCTATAGAGAGAATTTACCTTTACTACCTGTGTCGGGTTATCAAGACCATGTATCTCTTCAATAGGTGGTAAATTCTTAACATCTTCAGCTTTAATACTCTTTTCTTTCATAGATTTCTTTGCCTCTTGCTTATCTTCAAGACTGAGAAATAGAATACCCCTTTTCTTTGGAGTTGGCTTAGGAGTTGGTTCAGGAAGTGTCCAATCATTATCATTACTCAACATATTATTCAATAGCAATTCAGCTTGATCAACAGTTCTTTCCCTGAAAACACAACCAACGCAACTATCTAGGTGGTATCTGGAAGCATCGATTAGTCCATTATAAAAGATATCAAGTATTTCATTTTTCTTGAGAGGATAATCAGGCAAAGCATTAAGTAATCGGAGAAGCCTCCCTCAAGCTTGTGGGAGACTCTCTTCTTCAATTTGCACAAAATTATATATTTCCCTTAAGGCAGCTTGTTTCTTATGAGTGGGGAAATATTTAGCAGAGAAGTAATAAATCATATCCTGGGGACTACGCACACAACCAGGAGTAAGAGAGTTAAACCATGTTTTAGCATCACCCTTTAATGAGAACGGAAATAACTTAAGGATATAGTAGTAACAAATTTCTTCCTCATTAGTGAATAGGGTGGCTATATCATTCAATTTAGTAAGATGTGCCACAACAGTTTCAGATTCATAGCCATAAAAAGGATCAGATTCAACCAAAGTAATTAACTTAGGATCGACTGAGAAATCATAATCATTATCAGAAATATAGATAGGTGAAGTAGCAAAAGCAGGGTCATATTTCATTCTAGCATTCAAAGACTTTTCTTTCAGCTTAGCTGACAGTTTCTTAAGATCATATCTATCTTTGCAAGCTAAAAGATCTCTAGTAGTTTCTTCATCCATAACATAACCCTCAGGCACATCAGGCAATTCATATCTAGGGGGAGAATCTTCATCATCACTTTCATCTATATTATCAATTTCAATAATTTCACTCTCCCTAACCCTAGCAAGTTGTTCATCAAGCAATTCACCTAATGGCACAGTATTATCAAGCATAGAAGTAGTTTCATCATAAGCATCATGCATAGCAGAAGTGGCATCATCAATAACATGCGACATATCAGAATCAATAACAGGAGTAGGTGTCGCAAGTTTACTCAAAACAAAAGGTGAATCAAGTGCAGAGCTAGATGGCAGTTCCTTATCTCTCCTCGTAGTTGAGGGAAAATCCTGGTTCTTTCATCTTTCAAGTTCCTCATAGTGATCAACGGATATAAATCCCAAGTGACTCTAATAATAGAGCTATGCTCCCCGGCAACGGCGCCAGAAAATAGTCTTGATAACCCACAAGTATAGGGGATCGCAACAGTTTTCGAGGGTAGAGTATTCAACCCAAATCTATTGATTCGACACAAGGGGAGCCAAAGAATATTCTCAAGTATTAACAGTTGAGTTGTCAATTCAACCGCACCTGAAAGACTTAATATCTACAGTAAAGTATTTACTAGCAAAGTAATATGGAAGTAACGGTAATAGTGGCAAAAGTAATAATAGTAGTTTTTGTAGTGATTGTAACAGTGGCAATGGAAAAGTAACTAAGCAAAGATCAATATGTGAAAAGCTCGTAGGCAATGGATCAGTGATGGATAATTATGTCGGATGCGATTCCTCATGCAACAGTTATAACATAGGGTGACACAGAACTAGCTCCAGTTCATCAATGTAATGTAGGCATGTATTCCGAATATAGTCATACGTGCTTATGGTAAAGAACTTGCATGACATCTTTTGTCCTACCCTCCCGTGGCAGCGGGGTCCTATTGGAAACTAAGGGATATTAAGGCCTCCTTTTAATAGAGTACCAGACCAAAGCATTAACACTTAGTGAATACATGAACTCCTCAAACTATGGTCATCACCGGGAGTGGTCCCAATTATTGTCACTTCGGGGTTACCGGATCATAACACATAGTAGGTGACTATTGACTTGCAAAATACGATCAAGAACTCACATATATTCATGAAAACATAATAGGTTCAGATGTGAAATCATGGCACTCGGGCCCTAGTGACAAGCATTAAGCATAGCAAAGTCATAGCAACATCAATCTTAGAACATAATGGATACTAGGGATCAAACCCTAACAAAACTAACTCGATTACATGGTAAATCTCATCCAACCCATCACCGTCCAGCAAGCCTACGATGGAATTACTCACGCACGCGGTGAGCATCATGAAATTGGTGATGGAGGAAGGTTGATGATGACGATGGTGACGGATTCCCCTCTCCAGAGCCCCGAATGGACTCCATATCGGCCCTCCCAAGAGAGATTAGGGCTTGGCAGCGACTCCCTATCGTAAAATGTGATGAATCCTTCTCTTTGATTTTTTTCTCCCCGAACGTGAATATATAGAGTTGGAGTTGACATCAGTGGAGCCTCAGGGGGCCCACAAGATAGGGGGCGCGCCCCAGGGAGGGCGCCCTGCACCCTTGTGGATAGGGTGTGGGCCCCTGGTGTTGATTCTTTCGCCAGTACTTTTTATTTAATCCAAAACGTGTCTCCGTTGATTTTCATGTCATTCCGAGAACTTTTATTTCTACACAAAAATAACACCATGGCAATTCTGCTGAAAACAGCGTCAGTCCGTGTTAGTTCCATTCAAATCATGCAAGTTAGAGTCCAAAACAAGGTCAAAAGTGTTTGCAAAAGTAGATACGTTGGAGACGTATCAAACATCTCCAGAGCTGTGCACAAGTCCTCGTGTATGGCGAGCTCCTCCTTCATCTTGACATCACGGACGCCGTCGGAAAATGCTGAGATGATGGCCTCGTTCGTCACCTTGGGGATCTTGAGGCAAACGCTGTTGAAACGCTGGATGTACTTCTGCAGGGTCTCCCCTGGCTGTTGCTTGATGCGCCGTAGGTCACCAGCGACAGGCGGGCGGTCGCGAGTGCCTTGGAAGTTGGCGACGAAGTGCTCGCGCATCTCTCCCAGGGAGGAGATCGATCCCGCGGGCAAGTTCAAGAGCCACGAGCGCACGTCGTCTTTCAGAGCCATGGGGAACCAGTTCGCCATAACTTTCTTGTCGCCATTGGCCGCCTCGATGCTCACCTCATAGAGCTCGCAGGGTCGGGCGTGCCGTCGTAGCACGGAGGCAGGTCGGGCTTGAACGTGCCCGGCCAGACCACGCTGCGCAGCTCGGGGGTGAAGGCGTGGCAACCCGTCGTGGTCACTGGAGCCCGTCGTGCAGGTGGAGCCTGGTCTTGGTACCCACGCGCCGCCGCCACAGGCGGCACGCAGTCTTGATGTGGTGGTGCTGGGAGTGCAGGAGCATCTTCTTGCGGCCATGGGATTTCCCGGCAGCTTCCTTCTTCACGCGTGGGCGCCCTGCATGGTGGGTCATGTCGCAGGGCCACGCGTCTTGGTGCGAGGGTGACGTCTTGATGTGGAGGTGACGGAGGTGCTCCATGGGCTACGTCGCCCGCAGCAGGGGGCGGACAAGGCGGCGAAAGGGACGGTGCAGGAGAGCCCCCAGCGACGCTGACGAGCTCGGCGATGCGGTCCAGTCAGTCCTCGTAGATATCGTTGACGGGGCAGTAACACGGGAGCTCGCGCGCCATGAGCAGTGCGGCCATCGCGTCCACGACGAGCGTGGGACGACGAGCCGGCCGGAGTCAATGACGGGGTGGCGGTGCGTCCGTCCCGCCGCACAGAGGGGTGCAGCAACGAAGCTTGCTGCTCGTTTCCCATCGGGCCGGTGGCGGCGTTGGCAGCGGGTGATGGAGAGCGACGGGGAGGTCCGCCGATGGGCGCCGTCTGGGCGACGCGAGCGGCAAGGGCAGCCCAGCGCTCAGCACGGGCCCGGCGAGCGTCAGCCATGGACGCGGTGGAGCGGTGGTGCGTCAATCAATGAAAGAAAGGCTTCAACGGCCCCCTACCTGGTGCGCCAAATGTTGTATTACGGGTTCTGTCAAACCCTTGTGAGGTTCGAACTCCGGGGTGCACACGAAGAACACTCTCTCCCCGGCTCGCACGCTCAACGATTCCATGGCCTAGCTCGATGGACCCAAAGAGCAAGAGACACGAGGGATTATACTGGTTCGGGCCACCTTGCGGTGTAATACCCTACTCCAGTTTGTGGGTGGATTGCCTCGAGGGGCTGAGGATGAACTAGTACAATGGATGAACAGCCTCAAGAGGTGAGGTGTTCTTGGGCTCGATGAGCTGATCAGGGTGGAATGGATTGATCCGTCCCTATGGTGGTGGTCATGTCCTATTTATAGTGGCCTTTGTCCTCTTCCCAAATGTTTAAGCGGGAAGGGATCCCACAATGGCCAAGTTTGAAGGGGGACAACTAGTACAAGCTGTCCTGACAAAAGGTGATCTTCGCCTGCCAAAGGCTCTCGTGGTGATGCTGCTGCGGGCTCCGGGATGACCTCCGCCCTGCCATCCTACTGGTCTTGGTCTCATTGCACTGATATGGAAACCTTTGCCTGACATCTCGGGACCCCGCGCCTGCGCTTGCCTCCTTAGCACCAAAGAGGAAACTGGTACACTGCGCCCGCTGGCGTCCGCCTGGCCTTGGTCGTCATGGCTCACGTCACGTGAACCTCACGAGGTGCCCCTTGCATAGATATATCCGCTCCTCAAGAGCCAGCCTAGTGAGGCTGCCCCCAGGGAGGTCTTGGTGTCGTCCGCCTCGCGAGGCTCGGGCCCTCGCGAGGGTCTTGAGTTGTTGCTGCTAAAGATGGGCCGTACCAGGCCGTTGGTGGAGCCACGCCCTGGGCCACAGGCAGGCAATTCTGGGTACCCCCGGTCCTAGAACGCCGACAGTGCCCATTGATTTTATTGTTCTTGATGTTGATTGTAGTCCGTCTTTTCCAATTATTCTTGGTAGACCGTTTTTACGCACTATTGGTGACGTGATTGATATGAAAGAAGGCAATATTAAGTTCCAATTTTCTTTGAGGAAGGGTATGGAACACTTTCCTAGAACAATAATTAGGCCACCATATGAATCAATCATGAGGGCATCTTATGAATCTCGAAACAAGGATGACAAAACTTAGATCCTTGCCTTATGCCTAGCTAAGGGCGTAAAACTATAGCGCTTGTTGGGGGCAACCCAATGAATAAAATTTATTTTTGCTTTTTGCTTTTTGTTCTTGAGTGTTAGCACAATTATGCTACTGTTATGATTGTGTTTTTTATGTTTTAATTAGTGTTTGTGCCAAGTAAAGCCTTTAGGATCTTCTTGAGTGATAGTTGTTTGATCTTGCTGAAAAAACAGAAACTTTTGCGCTAACGAAAGTAATTCTAATTTTTTACCAGAGAGATAAAATACCCATTCCTTTCGCAGTAGATCAATATACAAATTTGCCAGGTCATCCTAATTTTTCAGAATTTTTGGAGTTACAGAAGTATTCAAAATAGTCAGATTACTATGGACTGTTCTGTTTTGACAGATTCTATTTTCTTTGCGTTGTGTGCTTACTTTGATGGCTCTATGGTTTTCTTTGATGATTTTTTGCCATAGAAAAGTTGGAATACATTAGATACAATGCAAGAACAAAATATGAATTGGTTTGATACAACACTTATAGTAGCAAATTATTTTCTTATACTAACGGATCTCACGAAGGTTTTGTTGAGTTTTGTGTGATTGAAGTTTTCAAGTTTTGGGTTATCTTATGATGGATGAAGGAATAAGGAGTAGAAGAGCCTAAGCTTGGGGATGCCCCGGCATCCCAAGCTGTTATCCAAAACTGAGCAACCAACTAAGCTTGGGGATGCCCCTGAGTGGCATCCCCTCTTTCTTCTAACGACCATCGGTATTTTACTCGAAGCTATATTTTTATTCATCAGATATTATGTGTTTTGCCTGGAGCGTATTGTATGATATGAGTATTTGCTTGTTTTATTTTGTGTTTTAAGTCTTGATCCCTTGCTGGACACACCTATTTGAGAGAGCCAAAATTATGTCATGACTTGTTAGAATTGCTCTCTTTGCTTCACTTAAATTTCTATGAGCTATGTACTTGCTCTAGTGCTTCACTTATATCTTTTTTAGCACGGTGTGCTTAGTTTTTTGAAGAACTGCTCTCTTGCTTCACTTAGATTTATTTGAGTTAGTAAAATTTTCAAGAAATTCTTTCTTGCTTCACTTAAATTAATTTGAGAGAAAGAAAGAAATATTATGCTCATGATCTTCACTTATATTTGTTTGAGCTTATAAAAAGCAACACATGAAAATTAGTCCCAAAGTGATAGAAATCCAAGAAGGATATAATAAAAACTTTCATGAAGATCATTGGACAAAATAAACTTGATTCTTAGTAATAGTTTTGAGATATGATTATGTGATATGTGAGTCATATTAATGAGTAATTATGCTTTAGTAAGAATATTGGTGTTAAGGTTTGTGATTCCCTATGCAAGCACGAAAGTCAATAGTCATGCAATGAAATTATATCCTACTTGTGGTGCATTATTTGGTGTTAATTATGCTTAATGCTTGCTTATGAGATTATATGTTTCTTGGTTGGTCTCTTCTCAATCTTTTGCTAGCCTTCATTTTGCACTAAGTATGATCACTACTTGTGCATCCAAAATCCTTTAACACAGTTTTGCCACATGAGTCCACTATATCTACCTATATGTGGTATTCTTTTGCCGTTCTAAGCAAATTTGCATGTGCCATCTCTAATTTTCAAAATAAACTTCTCTTTTGTGTGTTTGTTTCACTCGCGGAGCGGTGAGGGGTGGCTAATATTTCCCATGCTAGATCTGTTATTCTCACGATGAGTGTTTATTAACTTGTCATTGCACAAGAGTAAGGCACAGATATTAGGGATGCCCAGTCCCGAAATGAAAAATGAATTTACTTTATGTTGTCAAATAATAAATTCCTTGGAAAGTGTTGGTATGGAAGGCACCCGTGGATATGCTTAGCCATGGAAAGTGAAAGTATGGTGGAAAAAGAAATAAACTTTATTTTCTATTTGGGAACTGCCTATGATATATTTAAGCATGAAAAGTGTTGGGAACTCTAAGTTGTTTTCGTTGGTGGGATGGATACACCTCCCAAAATGTTTTTATCTCTATGTTTTTCACTTTGAGCTCTGGCACCTCTACAAATCCCTACTTGCCTCTGCGAAGGGCCTTTCTTTTTTACTTTATGCAATTTTTATTTTTGAATTTGAGTCTCCATCATCTCTTATAAAAGCACCAACTAGGAGGCACCTCCTAGGTTGTGAAACCAAGGCTGTGATCACTAAACGCTATGGAAATAAAGACAAATGGAGACCAAAGCTCTGATACCACTTATAGGATCGAAAGTATGTCTAGAGGGGGTGATTAGACTACTTGACCAAACAAAAATCTAGCCTTTTCACAATTTTAAGTCTTGGCAGATTTTAACAACTTAGCACAAGTCAAGCAATCAACCTACACATGCAAGTCTAAGAGTATAGCGGCGGAATGTAAAACATTGCACATAAAGGTAAAGGGAGAATTTTGGAGGGAGCAAACGCAATATAGACACGAAGATTTTTGGCGTGGTTCCCATAGGTGGTTCTATCATACATCCACGTTGATGGAGACTTCAACCCACGAAGGGTAACAGTTGCGCGAGTCCACGGAGGGCTCCACCCACGAAGGGTCCACGAAGAAGCAACATTGTCTATCCTACCATGGCCATCGCCCACGAAGGACTTGCCTCACTAGGGTAGATCTTCATGAAGTAGGCGATCTCCTTGCCCGTACAAACTCCTTGGTTCAACTCCACAATCTTGACGGAGGCTCCCAAGTGACACCTAACCAATCTAGGAGACACCACTCTCCGAAAGGTAATAAATGGTGTGTTGATGATGAATTCCTTGCTCTTGCGCTTCAAATGATAGTCTCCCCAACACTCAACTCTCTCTCTCACTGATTTGGATTTGGTGGAAAGATGATTTGAGTGGAAAGCAACTTGGGGAAGGCTAGAGATCAAGATTCATATGGTTGGAATGGAATATCTTGGTCTCAACACATGAGTAGGTGGTTCTCTCTCAGAAAATGAATGTTGGAAGTGTAGGCATGTTCTGGTGGCTCTCTCCACGAGTGAAGAGTGGGTGGAGGGGTATTTATAGCCTCCACACAAAATCTAACCGTTACACACAATTCACCAAACTCAGGACCGAATCAGAAAACTCGGTGGGACCGATTCAGTTCAAAATGTGAACGTTAGGCTTTTCGGTGGGACCAACATGTCAACTCGGTGGGACCGATTTGATTAGGGTTAGGGCATAACGTAATCTCGGTGAGACCGATTACAAAAACTCAGTGGGATCGATTACACAAACTCGGTGGGACCGATTTTGGTAATAAGCTAACTAGAGAGTTGGTCAGGCAAACTAGGTGGGACCGAATCGCTCATTTCGGTGAAACCAAAACGTTACGAAAGGGAAACAGAGAGTTTGCATTGCAAACTCGGTGGGACCGATCGCTCATCTCAGTTCAACCGAAACGTTACGAAGGGAAACAGAGAGTTTGCAATCCCATCTCGGTGAGACTGAGATCCCTATCGATACGACCTATATGACTAGGGTTTCTGACGGTGGCTATGTCAAGTGAACTCGGTGGCACCGGATAGAATACTTTGGTGGGGCCGAGTTTGAATTTTGGTTTGGGACATATGTGGATATGAGAAAGTGGTTGAGGGTTTTTGGAGCATATCACTAAGCATTTTGAGCAAGTAAGTCATTAAGCAACACCTCATCCCCTTTTAATAGTATTGGCTTTTCCTATGGACTCAATGTGATCTTGGATCACTAAAATGAAAAAGGTAGAGTCTTGAGCTTGAGCCAGTATGTGTCCTTAGCATTTTGAGGGGTCCACATTCTTAATCCATGCCATGCCAATCATTGAACTTTCTGAAATGATCATCTTGAAATAGTACTAGTTCAATGAGCTATATGTTGTTAATAATTACCAAAACCACCCAGGGATAGTTGCACTTTCAATCTCCCCCATTTTGGTAATTGATGACAACATATAGATCAAAGCTTAGACAAATGATAATAAGATTGAAATACATCGTCGCTTTGAGAAGTATGTGATAAGCAAGAGCCCCCCCCCCCTAAATTTGTGCACTATTTAAGATTTGCTTTTGAATGCAAATGCACAATCGATTAGGTTCATGGGTCACTCTTGTATGTCACATACATCTTGGTGGAGCGCTCAAAATGATATGGATTAAAACATGCACTCATCACCAAGCAAAGTGAATGATCATATAGGGATATAAAAGATAATGTCATCCAAGCAAGCATTAAGGTAGCATGTGATCAAACACATGATCATACAAGTATCTCACAGAAGGACATAGAGTATCAACCAAGCACACAATAAAGTTCAACCAAAAACAAGAGAGACAAAGAAGCAAAACACTCTCTCTCGAAGCCTATGATCTATACATTTCTCCCCCTTTGGCAACAAGTTACCAAAAAGACAAAAATACATAGTGCTATGCGTCTCTCGGGCTTGGTCTTCGGGAGGTGGTGTAGAGAGAACTCCAAGGACGAAGGCATCAGTGGATGATGTTGGAGCTGGTGGAGCAGGTGTTGGAGGTGGTACTGAAGCTGTCGCTGGTGCAGATGAAGTAGCTCTTATATCTGATACTGGCACTACAGCTGACCTCTGACTCCTTGGCACATGCTGAAAAGCATCCGTAGTTGCCCTTCCTCTCCTATCCTCAGCTTCCTCCTAGACCTGTTCAACTGCAGTCTGTATCTCAGTCACCTTGAGGTCAAGATCATAGAACTTGGTCTCTACAATCCTCTCCAAGCTCTCCTGATTCTGAGTTAGGGTGTCCAAGCCCTTCTCAATCCTCAATGTAGCTTGAATTAGATAACCCAATTGATCTTGTTTGCTCTCTAGGAACACCCGAGATGCTTCCTCGGTAGTTGGCATCCTTGCAGCCTTTTCTGCCTTTGCCTTGGCTCTCTTCTCATGTGCTTGTGCTGATGAAGGTTCATTGTCATTCATTACAACTTCATTATCTTCAAAATCTGAGTATAAGGCTAAATGCTCTTTATCCAACAAGTAAGTACATGTGCCCATCTTTGAGTTGATGAGCACCTGAATGTGTGGAGCATACCCACAAGATCTTTTCTGGTCAGCAGTTGTCCTCTTGATTGTCTCCACAATCAAACTCATGACCTTAAATTTTTGTGGTACATCAAATTTTTGCAGCAAGTTGATGGAATGTACCCTTATCATCTTGTGATCTCCATATTTGGGTAACAGAGTATGCCTTAAGATGGTGTTGATAGTGGGCAGACCAGACAACAAATAGTGCACATATCCAAGCTTGTGTGTCTCCAAAGCTTTATCAGGGATCTCCTTGTACATATTTGCCATTGAGTTGTGGTCCTTCTTCTTCTTGGCATACACATCCAAATCATCCTCTTGCTCTTCTAGGGCATTGATCAACTTGGCCCATTCATCTATAGTTGATTGGTACCCTGTACCTTCAGACATCCACACTATCCTCCCATCTGGATAGAAATGAGGAGTGGATTAAAATTGCATGATTAGCTCATCCTTCCATTTTGTGAGCTTCTCTTCAACAAACTTGTCAACTCCACAAGCTTTGAAGCTTCCATGTACACCTGGGAAGTGGTCCTCATTCTCATCAATAAATTCCCAATCAACCGATCTCATATCATTGACAATTGGCTTATTGTCAAGCAAAATGGTCTCATAGAAGTCTTGTTGTTCTTTGGTGTGGAACCTATAGTCCACTGCAGTTCTCCTCATTATAGCATATGGATCAGACTGCCTCCAAAGTCTCAATCCTACATCATTTCTGATGTTCATGTCCTCAGCCACTGGATGAGCATCATTGTGATCTGGAATCTTGGGTTTCAATTTTCTCAGCACTTGGGCTTCATCATCTTCTTCTTCAACTTCAGGCACTGGGGCCTTGTTCTTCTCTTCAGCAGGAATGTTTCTGGTGCTTCTCTTGGGCTTAGAAGGTTTCTGAGCTTGAGCTGTTGCTTTGGGAGCAGTTTTGGGCTTTGCTGTGGCAGCCCCTGACTTGATTGCATCTCCCATGAGCTTCTGAGATTTGGGAGCTGGAGCATCATCCTCTTCCTCTTCATCTTCTTCTGGCTCTCTCATGATGAAGGATCTACCAAGCACTCTAGCAGTGGTCTTCTTGACCATCTCCTTCCTCTTCTTGTCATCTCCAGCCTCTTTGGGTTCAAGAATGAACTCCATAGTTTCTTGAGTGGAGGCTCTGGCCTTAGACATAGGAATCCTTTTTGCAGGTGCCTTCTTATGTAACCCTGGCTTGGTTGTTGCAGCAGTACCATACTCTTTCTTTAGCACCTTCTTCTTGGAGCTGACTTCCTCTTCATTGGCCACATAGTCCTCATCTTCAGAATCTGAGGTTTTCTTATTCCTTGACACGGTGGCTGCCTTTGGCAAATTACTGGGAGTGCTCCTGCTGCCATCATTTGAGGTACTTGAGGGACTAGTGCCCTCACTCAATTGCACTGGCTCTTCAGATCTGTTTTGGCTGTCACTTTGGTCAGACATCTTGGCAAGCAAACTGACAGCAAACCCTGTGAATAAATATAGATGAGGTAGAATAATGAACATCACAAAGTGCAGAGTTTTTGTAAAACAAATGAGTCAAAAACTTAGTTTTAGTTCTCCACGGAAATCATTTCGGAGCTACCGATTTGATAAACTCGGTGATACCGAAGCAACTTTTGGAACCTAAACTAGTGAACTCGGTCAAACCGAGTCATAGTTCGGTGGCATCGAGATTGCTAGGGTTTCACAGAGTGTCGAATTCGGTCGCATTGATTTGTAATTTTCGGTCAGACCGAAAACGCATGTGCATGGCCTAAGCCAAATCGGTGAGACCGATTTCTACAAATCGGTCGGTCCGATATGAGTTTGGCGGAAACCTAACCCTAAATTTTGGAATCAAGCCTAACCTAAAGGATGTTTTCTCTGGATAGATTGTTTTCAAACGTGGTAATGATCATGACAAAGCAATGTGCTAGGAATCAGAGTAATGAAATAGCACAAAGTATCGAACCCATACCCTAGTTCGACGGGAGTTCTCTACGGCGAAAACGGCAGAGCAGAATTCCGTTGACGGCGACAGAAACCAGCGGCGGGAGGTCGCTGGCGGCGAGGAGACAATCTAGAGACCCGAGGAGGCACAGCAGGATATGCGTGGGCTGAGGAGGTTTGAATAAATTTCCAAATTCTCACCCATGGGTATATATATCCCGACCCTGTCGGTGTGACCGAGTGGAACAACTCGGTGGCACCGAGATGCAGAATCGCAAGCGGTTACTGCAACTCGGTGTGACTGAAAAGTTCAAATCGGTTGCACCGAGATGGAAAACCTAGATCAACTTGGTGAACTCGGTGTGACCGAAGTGGATGACTCGGTCATACCGAAATGCACAAAGAGGTTTTGGAAGTTTAAGCCTATGACAAATCGGGGACTCCGAGTGCTCCTCACACAAAGTGGTTCGAATCTGACTTGATCAAACTTTGTGATGTAGCATGAATAGAGTTTGAGACGAGAAAAGCATTGATAGCTACAGGAGGTTCTTAGGCATTCTTGTCCATCCACTTGGCAAAAGGGAAAATGCCAAACAATCAAAACAACAAGTGGATGTCCTCGAATGATTAAAATATGCAATCAACATGCTCACACAATAAAATGGCAAATGAAATATGTGGCAAAGCATGCACAAACACTCTAGCATCTATCAAGCAATTGGCGATGACTAGGTCATCTATATATGAGTATATTGACTAAGGAGTCAAATGAGAACATTTGATCGTAGGTCATACTCATCGTTTAAGCACAACTGGGGTTATCACTTTTACATAAAGCGTTGTTGTGCTCACACCTTTAGAGTTGCTTTAGCTCAATTTATTAGAGTGAAGCTCCCCCTAGATGTGATATCCCCCCTAAGAGGGATGAACTAACCTTGGGTTTTGTCGATGATGACTTCATGAAGGTGTTGAAGATGTGGATGCTCGATGTTGATGTAGATCATTTGGAGCAATCCATTGGAGTGAGTTGCACTTTCAACACCTATACAGGTTAGTCCCACAAGGAACAAACAAGGATATCCATAGACATAGAGTGATGTACACACAAGATGATGTCCATGAAAGCATTAGGTTACCTTGTCCCATGTCTTACCAACAAGAGGGTTTGTGACTCCTTGAACTAGTGCAAGATGTGGAGGTTGTTTGCACTTGTCCTTGCCAAAAATATATGAGTGAAGTATGTTGGCGGAGTCACCCTCAAGAACTCTCTAGTTCTTCTTCTTCGGGATCCACATCATCTTGATGGGAATCCTTGGAGTTGTAGTCATACTTGATGTAGTAGAACTTGATGTAGTCTTGGGAACCCACTTGACCAAGGCCATAGGAGCTTCTTCAAATGCATCAATCTCCTCTTGAAGCTTGTCATTCCCTTTTTGCTTTTGGTCTTGTGGTGGAAGATCATCTTGAGCTTGTGTCCCTTGGAAAGAAGTAGGATCATACTTCTCTTGTTGAGGAACAAACTTTGTCTTGGGGTATTGATATTCTTCCCACTCAACTCCATTGGCATTGAACTTTTGTTCAAAACCAATACCTTGATTCTTCCGGTGCCTTCCTTGCTTGCGTACAATTTCCTCAAATTGCTTACTTCCAGCAAGACTCTTGTAGACACCTTTCTCTATAATTCCCTTCAATAAGCTATTTTCTTTCTCAAGTGTAACTTGGCTAAGAGAATCATTAGTTGAATCAAGAGAACTACTAGAAGCAACAATATTGGATTTAACATGATTGTTGTTACTACTAGAAGAAGAATCTTTCTTACTCTTATTGCTAGATTTAAATTGTGGCATGTAAGTAGACAAGAGTAAACGCTTGGCAATGTAAGAAGTACTTTTCTTGCGAAGATCATCATTGATTGCCTTTAAGAACCCATGCTCTTGCTCAAGGTTGAGCTTTTCAAAGCGTAACTTCTCATGAGTTTTTAAAAGTTCTCGATGATCTTCCAAGGTAGTTTCATGAGCTAACTTAAGAGTGCTTAGTTCTTTAGTTAGACGCTCAATCTCCTTCTTATCATCGTCATTCCTTTTATCTTAATTAGCATGATTAATAGCAAGTTCATCATAGTTTTCATCACTACAGTTGTCAATAAGTAAATCATCATCACCTAGCAAATCATCTTCATCACTATTGAAATCAACATACTCGAGGTGTGATACCTTTGGACCTTTAGCCATGAAGCATCTTCCAATTCCTTCATTTGGTGAGTCAAATATGTCGTAGGAGTTGGTTGACACAAGTGCTAGACCGGCAACACCTTCATGTTGAGTATATTCGGAGTCGGAGTGATAACTTCTCTCAGAGTGATTGTCGGAGTCGGAGCCGGATACCCATTCACCAACATGAGCTTGATGTCTTTGTTTTGTGTAGCTCCTTGATGATTTGCCCTTCCTTTCCGAATCCTTGCTTCTCCGTGATGTTCTTCATTCATAACGGTTATCTCTACTCCTTCTCTCTCTTGGTGGTGATTCTTCTCTTATACTTTTCCTTTTGGGTGAATCTTATCTTCTTTTGTAGGGAGCCGTTCACTCATTGGAGTAGTGTCCGGGTCTTCCACAATTGTAGCAATTACGTTCATGACTCGAAGATCTTTTGTCATTGTAGGACCTTGACTTGGAACTTCTTTCCTTGCTTCTACTGTTGTAGAACTTGTTGAAGTTCTTCACCATTAGGCTCAATTCTTCATTGAAGGCTTGTTTCTCACTTGATGATGTAGGAGCATCACATGAGGCTTTGTAAGCACCACTTGACTTGTTGTGAAGCTCTTCCTTATCCTTGAGTGACATCTCACGAGCAAAAATTCTTCCAATGACTTCCGTTGGCTTGAGATCTTTGTAATTGGGCATCATTTGAATCAATGTACACACGGTGTCATATTTTCCATCCAAGGCTCTTAGGATCTTCTTGATGATGAATCTATCGGTCATCTCTTCACTTCCTAAGCCGCGATCTCATTTGTGATGAGAGCAAGCCTAGAGTACATTTCAGCGACACCTTCACCATCCTTCATTTTGAACTTGTTAAGTTGACTTTGAAGCACATCTAATTTGGATTCCTTCGGTACCTTCGTGCATATCAATCAAAGTATCCCAAATTTCCTTTGCATTCTCAAGACGGCTGATTTTGTTGAATTCTTCGGGGCACAATCCGTTGAAGAGGATATCGCAAGCTTGAGCATTGTATTGCAGCATCTTCAACTCTTCCGCGGTAGCTTCACGGTTTGGTTCTCTCCCATCAAAGAATTCACCTTGCAAGCTAATACACACAATAGCCCAAACGGCGGGGTTATGTCCAAGAATATGCATTTTCATCTTATGCTTCCAACTAGCAAAATTAGTACCATCAAAGTAAGGACCTCTACGGTGGTAATTTCCCTCGCTAGACGCCATACTCTCCTAGGTTGTGAAACCAAGGCTATGATCACCAAACGCTATGGAAATCAATACAAATGGAGACCAAAGCTCTGATACCACTTGTAGGATCGAAAGTATGTCTAGAGGGGGGTGATTAGACTACTTGACCAAATAAAAATCTAGCCTTTTCCTAATTTTATGTCTTGGTAGATTTTAACAACTTAGCACAAGTCAAGCAATCAACCTACACATGCAAGTATAAGAGTATAGCAACGGAATGTAAAACATTGCACATAAAGGTAAAGGAGAAGTTTGGGGGGAGCAAACGCAATGTAGACACGGAGATTTTTGGCGTGGTTTTGATAGGTGGTGCTATCGTACATCCACGTTGATGGAGACTTCAACCCACGAAGGGTAACGGTTGCGCGAGTCCACGGAGGGCTCCACCCACGAAGGGTCACGAAGAAGCAACCTTGTCTATCCCACCATGGCCATCGCCCACAAAGGACTTGCCTCACTAGGGTAGATCTTGACGAAGTAGGCAATCTTCTTGCCCGTACAAACTCCTTGGTTCAACTCCACAATCTTGATGGAGGCTCCCAAGTGACACCTAACCAATCTAGGAGACACCACTCTCCAAAAGGTAATAAATGGTGTGTTGATGATGAACTCCTTGCTCTTGTGCTTCAAATGATAGTCTCTCCAACACTCAACTCTCTCACACTGATTTGGATTTGGTGGAAATATGATTTGAGTGGAAAGCAACTTGGGGAAGGCTAGAGATCAAGATTCATATGGTTGGAATGGAATATCTTGGTCTCAACACATGAGTAGGTGGTTCTCTCTCGGAAAATGAATGTTGGAAGTGTAGGCATGTTCTGATGGCTCTCTCTACGAGTGAAGAGTGGGTGGAGGGGTATTTATAGCCTCCACACAAAATCTAACCGTTACACACAATTCACCAAACTCAGGACCGAATCAGAAAACTCGGTGGGACCAATTTAGTTCAAAATGTGAACGTTAGGCTTTTCGGTGGGACCGACATGTCAACTCGGTGGGACCGATTTGATTAGGGTTAGGGCATAACGTAATCTCGGTGAGACCGATTACACAAACTCGGTGGGACCGATTTTGGTAATAAGCTAACCAGAGAGTTGGTCAGGCAAACTCGGTGGGATCGAATCGCTCATTTTGGTGATACCGAAACATTACGAAAGGGAAACAGAGAGTTTGCATTGCAAACTCGGTGGGACCGATCGCTCATCTCGGTTCAACCGAAACGTTACAAAGGGAAACAGAGAGTTTGCAATCCCATCTCGGTGAGACCGAGATCCCTATCGGTACGACCGATATGACTAGGGTTTCTGACAGTGGCTATGTCAAGTGAACTCGGTGGCGCCGGATAGAATACTTCGGTGGGGCCGAGTTTGACTTTTGGTTTGGGACATATGTGGATATGAGAAAGTGGTTGAGGGCTCATTCGGTTTGGAGGAAATCAAAACGTAGGAATTAGGAGTAGTATAGGAATATGATAGGATGGCACTTGCCATCCTAAGGAATTGACTTGCCTCGTTCCTACGCGTAAAATGAGCTTTGAGTGGATGTGTAGTTTCCTCCAAAAACACGGGAAATGAGTAGTATTCCTACGAAATTCCTGCACGCATTTCCTACAAACCGAATGCATACATAGGAAATTTTCCTATGGAATCCTTATTCCTATGTTTTTCCTACGAAAATCCTCCAAACCGAATGAGGCCTGAGGGTTTTTGGAGCATATCACTAAGCATTTTGAGCAAGTAAGTCATTAAGCAACACCTCATCCCCTTTTAATAGTATTGGCTCTTCCTATGGACTCAATGTGATATTGGATCACTAAAATGAAAAAGGTGGAGTCTTGAGCTTGAGCCAATATGTGTCCTTAGCATTTTGAGGGGTCCACATTCTTAATCCATGCCATGCCATCATTGAACTTTCTGAAATGATCATCTTGAAATAGTACTAGTCCAATGAGCTATATGTTGTTAATAATTACCAAAACCACCCAGGGATAGTTGCACTTTCAATAGTGCCAAGTGCCAGTTGCTGTGTTTTTTCCATGTTTTTTACATCGCAGAAAATCAATACCAAACGGAGTCCAAACGTAGCGAAACTTTACGGAGATATTTTTTGGACTAGAAGGAATATAATGAGCCCTAGCTGCGCCTGGGGGATGCTCCGAGGAGAGCACAACCCACCAAGGCGTGCCAGGAGGCCCAGGCGCGCCCTAGTGGGTTGTGCCCACCTTGGGTGCCCCCGGACCTCCTCTTTGCTCTATAAATACCCTAATATTCCAGAAAGCCTAGAGGAGTCGACGAAATATTCATCCAGTCGCCGCAGAGTCCAGAACCACCAGATCCAATCTAGACGCCATCTCAGATGGGGTTCACCACCTCCATTTGGTGCCTATCCGATGATGCGTGAGTAGTTTTCTGTAGACCTTCGGGTCCGTAGTTAGTAGCTAGATGGCTTCCTCTCTCTCGCTGGATTCTCAATACAATGGTCTCTTGGAGATCCATATGATGTAACTCTTTTTGCGGTGTGTTTGTTGGGATCGATGAACTTTGAGTTTATGATCAGATCTATCTTTTTATATCCATGAAAGTATTTGAGTTTCTTTGATCTCTTTTATGCATGATTGCTTATAGCCTCGTATTTCTTCTCCGATATTTGGGTTTTGTTTGGCCAACTTGATCTATTTATCTTGCAATGGGAAGAGGTGCTTTGTAGTGGGTTCGATCTTACGGTGCTTGATCCTAGTGACAGAAGGGGAACCGACACGTATGTATCGTTGCTACTAAGGATAAAACGATGGGGTCTATCTCTACATAGATAGATCTTGTCTACATCATGTCATCGTTCTTATTGCATTACTCCGTTTCTCCATGAACTTAATACACTAGATGCATGCTGGATAGCGGTCGATGTGTAGAGTAATAGTAGTAGATGCAGGCAGGAGTCGGTTTTACTAATCTTGGACGTGATGCCTATGTAATGATCATTGCCTGGATATCGTCATGATTATTTGAAGTTCTATCAATTTCCCAACAGTAATTTGTTCACCCACCGTCTTCTATTTTTCTCGAGAGAAGCCACTAGTGAAACCTACAGCCCCCGGGTCTCTTTCTCATATATTTGCCTTCGCGATCTACTTTTCCTTTGCATTTATTCTTATTTATTTTATTTGGCGTTCGATCTATTAATCTACTACAAATTTACCTCACGTTCGTTTGCCTATGTTGAGGCGCCATACCCCGAAAGGGATTGACAACCCCTTTAACACGTCGGGTTGCGAGAAGTTGTTATTTGTGTGCATGTGTTGTTTACGTTGTGTTGTTTGGTTCTCCTACTGGTTCGATAACCTTGGTTTCACATATGAGGGAAATACCTACCGCCACTATGCTGCATCATCCCTTTCTCTTTGGGGAAATATCGGCGTAGCTTCAAGCTACATCATGGCTAAACTGGGTTTAGGGATGTTTGGAAGCACAAGTAGTATCTCTAATTGGTGTAAAGAATTTGGCTAGCATGAGAAGGAAAGGGCAAGCTCAACATTTTGGAAGATCCATGGCAATATAACTTCTATTCGGATATAAGAAAACATAACCCATTATGTTGTCTTCCTTGTGCAACATCAACCTTTTAGCATGTCATATTTTAATGAGTGCTCACAATTACAAAAGATGTCCAAGATAGTATATTTATATGTGAAGTTTCTCTTTATTTATTACTTCCTATTAATTGCAACAATGACCAAAACTATGTTTGTCAACTATCAACAACTTTTATTCATCATACTCTTTATATGTGAAGTCATTACTCTCCATAAGATCAACACATGATCTTTTTATTTTTTTATATTTTTCTCTTGTTCTATTCCCTCGAGATCATAGCAAGAAAGCAAAGCCCTCAACTCAAAACTACTCTTTGTTATATATAACTTGCGGACTCGGTTACATAGATAGGGATCAAAACAAAACTCAAAGCTATATCATACTAAAACTTTATTCTACTAGATCAAGATATAACCAAAAGGATCGAACTAAGAAAAACGATAAAGATAGAGGTGTGATGGTGATACGATACCGGGGCACCTCCCCCAAGCTTGGCAGTTGCCAAGGGGAGTGCCCATCCCCATGTATTTATGTCTCTTTCTTTGGAGGTGGTGATGATGGAGTTGTTGATGATGTAGGCTTGTCGTCCATCTTCCAGGGCATAGGCTCACCATCGTAGAAGGATGAACGAGTCTCCAGGATCCTCAAATATGCAGCCAAACTCATCCTCTTGAATCTATATTCATGCTCATAGTTTTGGTTTTGCAGGTCATAGATTTGGGCCTGGAGGTGCTCGATTTTCTCGTGAAGCTTGAAGATGGCCTCCCCGATGTTCTTGGCATCCAGCTTGTGATTTTTGGTGAACTCCACGATCATCATGTGATTGGCATTGAGTCCATGTTCCACCATCCCCTGGCACTTGAAAACTTGCTGCTCCATTGCTTCGAGTCTTGTCTCCATGCTTCCGGTCTTCTTTGGTCCCTCAACATCGCAGATGTGCAACACCCCCTCACGCATCTCAATGGTTTGAGGGTGTTGCGGCACCTCCACGAGGTAAGGGTTGATGACCTTCTCGAAAAACTTGTCCTTGGGGGCGCTTGGAGACGTCATGGTGATCTAGAACTGTCAGAAAAACAACTCAAAACAAGAACAGAGGATTTTGTCATGGTACGGTGGTCAAAACCTTCGGGAGATTATATAATGAATTTTACCGACCAAAAAAAGTATTGTGCAAGAAAACGGAGTCCGGAGGGCACATGAGGTGGCCACAAGGCAGGGGGCGCGCCCAGGGGGGTAGGCCGCGCCCTCCACCCTTGTGGCCTCCTCGTGTCTCTTTCGGACTACTTTTAATTTTCCTAATTTTTTAAATATTCCAAAATGGAGAAAAATTGCTATTAGAACAGTTTTAGAGTTGGTTTACTTACCGTACCACATACCTATTCCTTTTCAGAGTCTGAAACGTTCTGGAAAGTGTCCCTTATGTACTCCTCCGGTGTTACGGTGTCAATTATATTGGTCTCAACATTTATGGGATTACCTAAGATATAATGGGGCTTTCCCTCCTTGCTGGCAGCCTCTCCTCTCCCCTCTAACCTATATATACATTAGGTGTTGGCCCTTTTCTATTCACAAGTTTTGATGCCTCCTCTAGTTCGTCTAGTTCTAGTCCTAGTTAGTCCTAATCGACTAATTAGAGCTATACCTAGTTCCTCTAATCCTCATAATTAGAAGCCTAGTATGGTTCTAATCTCCTCTTTCTAATTCTCCGACGAGGATTAGCTCTGAATGGCGATCGTGAAGATCGTGCGCTTGCAACCAAGTAGATAGGTCGTACTTTCAGTCTTCCATTTGAGATATCGTTCAAGGGCGGTTCGCGGGATCATCATCTACGGTTCGAGGGACTCAAAGTATGATCTACACCAACTCGTCTACTTCTGCTGCATTTCGAACTCGGTAACGATCGTTGATCCAAACACTATATGCATCTTCGTATTATTCCTGGTTGATCGTAGGGCGATTTTTTTTGTTTTCTACTACATTTCACAACAGTGGCACCATCAGCGGTCCTATGAGTAGATGCAGGTTTCGATCTAGATCACATGTGGATGTGATGTTCTTGCTATGCTTCCCTCGAGTGTTGCTTCGATTCAGTTCATTGACGGCATGATGTCGCTTTTACAAGGTTCTGACAATCAATCGGCTCTAGATGTCGACGATCTGCTAACAATTCCTTGGGTTTCATCATAGTCAAGAATAATGAACTGTCGCGTATGCAAGAGGGCAATGAAGATGAATGATCTTCTAGGGGGTCACGCATGTTTGACGAAGTTTAGTGTGGGGGCGAGATTTTTAATTAAGTCTTTTTTTTCACACACCCCGAAAGTTAATCTAGCAACAAGAATTATCGACTTGATGGTGTGCGTAAGTAGCTAGTGTTATCCGGAAAACTTAGAAGTCACGTAATTAAAATTTGCCAAACCGATTAGAGGACGTCTAACTTGGTTTCGTAGGGTTTCACGTGATGTGGTATTGCCTTCGTCATGATAATGCATTTATCTATGAGATGGTTATATGTTGTAATGTTAAGTGGCATGCGCATCACGGCATGATGGCCGAAGCCACGGGATTGCCACCTTAATGTAATAGATGTAGAGATAGCCTACAGCTTACACGGAGGACCCGGAGCTTCACCAAGCGCAAGAGAACAAAATCGGAGCCACAACGGATGTTTTTCAAAATTGTCGCCACGACAACGATTCCGGAGAAGACCTTGGAGGACCATGGAGACGTTCCGGGCATCCAGGGCTATACCATATCATGCTATTATGAATTTTCTGAGATGTTTATCCCTTTTGTTGTTTGCGCCCTTTGATTGCTCAGTAGTCAATTATTAGGATGATCTCTCACAGTAAATATCAAATTAAAAAAGGTGCTCTTCCTAGTGTTGTTACCATCTATAACACGTAACATTCCAGAGTGCGTCATGTCCACGTGAGTACAAAATGGGTTATGAGGTGTAAGACAGGTGTATGGTCAGACCATTGTAATATCTCGCACGAGGTATCCCTCCACCATGAATAACAAGAAGAAGCGGAATGTAGGGTATTACTCTACGGAGGCCCGACCCTGGGATAAACTGTGCGTGCGGGCTCCGTCCCGGTACTTCCGACCTCGTCATGAACCCTACAGAGGGATCTGACGGTATTTTACGCCGTCATTCGGATCCTCTAGCACCTCCACCCGCCCTCTGTCTCCGGCAGGCTCTTCTCCGATTCCATGCGGCGACGGGGGCCGAAGGGAAGAAGAGAGTGGGAGAAAAGGGCGGGAGTTGCGTGGAGAGCGGCTGTATGGAAGATGAGATTGGGGTTTTTGCCGCGGAAACAAGGCAAACAACTACAAAAAGCGCGGGCTCCGCCTGCCTTTTGGGTGGGCCAGGGTGTCGGGGTCCTACGTGTCTGCTGCTCGGACTCCCGCAAAACCCCACGTTTGGTACCAGTTTTGTCGGGAAAACGTGATCCGAACCGCTCGGCGGACCGATACAAGACTTCCTTGGATGGCACAACTCGTACGGTTGATTTGAGGGTTGGTGTTGAAGATGCCCTAACACGTCGTACATCATACATCATACATCGTACAGATAGTATAGTAGTACATCTTCCAGAGTGTAGACTGGTCTATTCACTCGCCCTGATCCCTGATTGATTTGTTAAAACAACCGTGTTAACCCAATCGGCAGCACGTCAGCGTGCGGTCGCCAGCGCCAGGAACCCCCGCGCCCACGGGCAGCCGTGCACGCGGGCGAAAGCAGAAAGCTCGGCCAAAGCCCACCAAAAGCGACCCGCTTTCCCTGCCGCGGCAGCGAGCCAGCGAAATGCGCGCAGGTAGCGAGCGACGCAGGCGCCAGCGGACTCGGGAGACGTCAGGAACCAAGAAGAAAATGGAGCGGCAGGAGCGAGGCTGACGCCGTCACGCCCCGCGCGCAAGTCGGCACGCACACACACCCACACGGCAGGAGGACAGGAGACGGAACGCAACGGAACGGTCAACCGAACGCCACCCCCTGCCCCGTGGACCGGAGCGAGCGAGCGCGGACGGGAGACGATAAACAACAGCCGCGGCACCCGCCTCGTGTGTGTGTGTCTCTGCGCCTTTCCCCATTCCCCTCCGCTCGCTCGCTCCGGGTCTCCCTCCCTCCCTCTTCACACCCACCTCACCTCCTCTCCTCTCTCTCCCACCCTCTTCGCGTGCCCAAGAAAGGAACCTCCAGGCGGGGACGGCGTGAGCGCGGCAGCTGGGGCTGGAGCCGGATCGACCTCGTTCGTCTCCAGAGGCGGCGGCACGGGCGCGGGAGCTCCGGATCGGCGCTCAAGACCCCCAGAGTCCGCGCTGATGTGAGTTATTTCGGGGAGTCTTGGCCTTCCTCCGTCCTTGATTTGATTGATTGACGCGCCGGTTGTGCGGGGGCGAGCTTTTCGGGGCGTTTACTGTCCGGATCAAGCGACCGTGCGTCCGGATGCGGCAGTAAATGCCGAGTTCTTGGCATCTTTTTGTTCTCTCGTCCGTTAAATTCGTCCGTGCCAAGAGTTCGTTCAGCTGTCCTAACGCCTCGGCTTTGACTGCCACAGTCGTCGTTCTTGTCCTCGCACAAGACTTCAGATCTCGCGTAGGAACCTGTCGATTTCTTAGCACTACATATGTTCTTCAGAGATCCTCTTTTTTATTGTCTCTATCCGGGGTGAAATGGAGCCTTCTTGATTTATTTATTTTACCATGGAACGGCATATTTCCAAGTTTGTCATGGGATAGCTGTACTAGGGTGAAGATTTCTTTCTCCAAATGTCGCAGCATGCCACCGGGGTATCATGTTCTTTTTTTTTCCCGGCGCCGCCATGGCCATTTTCGATGTGTGGACTACTCTTTTTCTCTTGATGAGGCGATTTGTTCCTAGCAGGGGGCTGCAACGGAATTAGTATAATTTTTCACCAAGACGGGTGTCTCTTTCATGCTATACTCACCAAGGTTATTTTGCTCTCTCTTCCGCAGGTACACGTTGATGATTGCTTCTATCTAGACATACTCCGGAGCAGCAATCCTTGCTCTGGTGCCGTGATCTGTGACCTCTGCTCAATAAGAGGAACAGTTTAGAAAGCTTCGAGCTTCCAGCCTGCATCTACCTAGCGCAGATGTCGTTCCGCAGCATAGTTCGTGATGTCAGGGACGGTTTCGGCAGCCTGTCGAGGCGGAGCTTCGAGGTGACCATCTCCGGCCTGTCCGGCCTCACCGGGCACCACAGGGGCAAGTGCCAGAGCACGGTGCACGAGCTCCGCGACGCCGATCTCATAGTCCAGGAGAGCCGCTGGGCCAGCCTCCCTCCCGAGCTCCTCAGCGACGTGATCCGGAGGCTGGAGGCAAGCGAGAGCACCTGGCCGTCGCGCAAGCATGTGGTGTCCTGCGCCGCCGTTTGCAAGGCGTGGAGGGAGATGTGCAGGGAGATTGTGACGAGCCCGGAGTTTTGCGGAAAGCTCACCTTCCCCGTCTCTCTGAAGCAGGTGAAATTTCCCCGTGTGCTAATAAAGCAATCCTTAACCTGAATGCTACCAAGAATGCTATTTTGTTCTACCTAGATGGCAACATCTGAGACTGAGGAGTGTTTGTTGTTTTGCTTATTCTCATGCCTCTTAAGTCAAGACACCTGACACTCGTTTATTTTTTTCAACAGCCTGGCCCTCGAGATGGAATGATTCAATGTTTTATAAAGCGAGATAAATCAAAGTCTACTTATCATCTCTACTTGTGCCTGACTAATGGTATGATAGCCTTTTTCACCTTTAGAAGTATATACTATTCATATATTGTGCTAAGGTCGCCCCAAGGATATGTCTTTTGCTGAAAACTAGCTAATATGCTAGTATGAAATTCTACATTTTGGCCTTGGTTTTGTCTCAAATGTTTCTACCTGTTTTTATTCTATGATGAAATCGTGGTGAAGTTATCCGCAAAAAGAAAATGATATCATGGTGAAGTTGAGGTGCTGATCTTTTATTTCTTTTATTTTGAATCAGCGGTACTTGTGGAGAATGGCAAGTTCCTCTTGTCTGCTAAAAGGATCCGCAGGACAACCTGCACCGAATATGTTATCTCAATGGATGCTGAAAACATCTCAAGATCAAGCAGCACCTACATTGGAAAACTGAGGTACGAGTTATACATGTATACTGTAACCATTTCCTCCTGGTCTCATGCATTTGCGGATAATGAAACCAACTTTCTTTTCATTTCCAGGTCAAACTTCCTCGGCACAAAATTCATAGTATATGACACGCAGCCCCCCTACAATGGGGCTTTAGTTCCTCCGGTTGGACGGAGTAGCCGGAGATTCAACTCTAAGAAAGTGTCTCCCAAGGTGCCATCCGGCAGCTACAACATAGCTCAGGTGTCTTACGAGCTAAATGTTCTTGGCACGAGGGGCCCTAGGCGGATGAACTGCATCATGCACTCCATACCGGCCTCATCGGTCGAGCCCGGCGGCATAGTCCCTGGGCAGCCTGACCAGATCATGCCCCGGGCTCTAGAGGACTCGTTTCGCAGCATGAGCTCCTTCTCCAAGTCATCCATCATGGACCGGTCCACGGATTTCAGCAGCTCCCGTTACTTCAGCAGTTCCCGGTTTCTGTCCGACATTGCCGGAGGCGCCGCCATAAGCCGTGACGAAGACGGAGAGAACAAGGAGAGGCCGCTGGTGCTCCGCAACAAGGTTCCGAGGTGGCACGAGCAGCTGCAGTGCTGGTGCCTCAACTTCCGTGGCCGCGTGACCATCGCCTCGGTGAAGAACTTCCAGCTGATCGCGGCGCCGAGCCAGCCCCCGCCCCCCGCCGCGGGGGCGGGGGCGCCGGCCCCGGCCCCGTCGCAGCCCGCCCCGGCGCTGGAGCAGGACAAGATCATCCTGCAGTTCGGCAAGGTGTCCAAGGACATGTTCACCATGGACTACCGCTACCCGCTGTCGGCGTTCCAGGCCTTCGCAATGTGCCTGAGCAGCTTCGACACGAAGCTGGCCTGTGAATAAAACCGGCGACCGACGGAGGTCGACGACGACACAGGCGGCGGCGGTCGAGGGAAGGGAAGAAAGTAGTAGAACCCTCATTCCCCCCATAGGACTTCCATTCTAGATCACGGACACTCCCTTTCGTTTGCTTGTATTTCTGCTTTGTTTGTAGCTTGCTGGAACTGGGACTCGGTAGCATGCGTTGCTTCGCACCATGATTGCTTCCTTTGAAGCAAAGTTTCGTGGATGCGGTTGGTCTCTTCCGGATTTAACCTACGGTTCCCTCACCTTCATGATTTGCCTTTGAGCTTTTTCTATGGATGCCCATTGTCTGGTAAAGAGCAGAAAGGGTTCAGTGCTTCTGTTCTTTTACATTAGCATGTGTGCTTGCCTTATTCTACAGCGCAGACGAGGATCATGCGCACTGGGCTTGTCTCACATGATGAAGCCTTCTCCCTCCTCGGTCCATGCCCTTTTGGTGCGGTTGGTGCATGTTGTTTTAGCAAGCATGAACAGTGGTTTTGTCTAATGGGAGAATCATTGCACATGTACGTACCTGCCACCTTTTTCATGAGCTTTTGAGTGTTCCACGATCTCCTTTGGGTTCAGCTACCATGATTTCTGGGAGGTGGGTCGAGTTCTTTTCAGCATGGAGGAGGACGCATTTCCTGTAGTGAGAAAGATAAGTACTCCAGTACAGCTAGGCGAAGAGAAGGAATAAAGTAGTAAAATAGAGGCATCTGGGCCGGGCCCATGGTGGCTGCTGAGGGTGACCGGATGGGAGGAACAATTTTTCTTTCCTGAAGAAGTTATCATGTGCTACGTGACTGAGCGCATATGGCTGACAGCGAAACGAACCCACCATACCAGAAAATCATACTCCATCAATTCCACAACGTAGTGCGCCCGCGCTTTCAGAGATCCAAGTTTGATTGTAAATTTAATCAACGAGACTGACTGCGACGGGAGCAAAAATTATGTCACCGAATTCAAATTGAAAATACGAATTTAGTGGTATAATTTTTACTCCCGCCGCAGTCGGTCTCGTTGATTAAATTTATGATTAAACTTAAATCTCGAAAAACATGGACGCACTACATTATGAGTCGGTCTCGTTGGTTAAATTTATAATTGAACTTAAATCTCGAAAAACGCAGGTGCACTACATTATAAAATGAAGGGAGTACTACGTATTATGTAGTATAAAGGTGGCTTGCTTGCTTGCTCGGACGGACGAAATAATTGAGCGTATCGTGCATGGTGATTATTCATTCATTCTTAACCCGGGGCAGTGGCAAATGGGAGGAGGCTTTCATGGCTCCCCGGGCGTGTGACAGCGCGCCGAGTACCAGCACAAGTGTCACATTATACATATCCTGATGATGATTGATTAGGTTGATCAGCGCGGGTGGCCTCGGCACTAATCCGCTGGATGATTTGACAGCGGCGATCAAATCAAATCGGGCCGGCGGTTGGGGCCGTGGGCATTGCGTGTGGTTCATCTTCGCCTCCCGATGGCGTTGGATCCGTGGTCGCCGTCGTGCGGCGGGATGTTGAGTGTGCAGTGGCATGTTGAGATCCGGAGACTGGAAGGCGGGGTGAAAGCGCTGTGGTGAAAGTGGGCGGAATGGATGGATGCGGGCATCGCCTCGCTATAATTCAGGTGGGGGAATTTCCGGTCGATGGAATCGTGGAGTGGAGAGCATGATGGATGGATGTGACGACGCGGCCGCCATCCCACTTTACAAGTAGCGTGTGTATGGGTTCGGTCGGTGTAGGCGTGCAGCAGGAATAGTTTTGGCGCTCGGATAGGGAGGTCTTTTTTTTTGAAAAAAAAAACGTTTAACGTTCCTCGCAACCAAAAAAAAAACGTTTAACATTCCTCGCAACATTTTCTGCCTGCTGGCTGTCCTTCTGTAAGAAGGTTTAACATTCCTCGCAAAAAAAATGTTTAACATAACACAACACTAGTAGTACTCCCTCCGGTCCTTTTTACTCTGCATATAAGTTTTGTCCGAAGTCAAAGTATCTCTACTTTGACCAACTTATAGGAAAAAGTATCGACATTCACAATACCAAATTAATATTGTAGATGTTGATATTTTTTAATATAAATTTGATCAAACTTTATAAAGTTTGGCTTGGCATAAATCTAATATGTAGAGTAAAAAGGACCGAAGGGAGAACAACGTCAAGGAGTACCACCACCGTCTATCTGAAAGCAACTTTTTTTTGTGTTGCTTTGTTTGGGAAGACCACCATCTAGAATTTGGGAGTGCCACAAGTCTCCGAGGCAGAACTGTGATGCAATGCAGAAACTTCCTGCCCCCCCCCCCTTTTTTTCTTCAACAAGGAATAAGGTCCCAAAGGACCCAAGTAGTGCATTAAGTCAAAGCGATGGAGCCGTACAAACAACTTACAAGCCTGCCCCTTTCAAGGTGTTCTCGAAAAAAAGGCAGAAATATAATGCAAAACAAGTAACTATGAATCAAGTGCGCACTATGGTGATTGTTTTTAAGTGCGCCATTTTTGTGTGTGCAAACACACACGGTCTCAATAGACTTGGTAGATGCACATGAGCGCGAAGAGCTCGCCATTTTCCCTGGATGAGGTCAACCACACGCGACACACCAACGTGATGCTGCCACGTCACCACGAATGTTGGAGCCAACAAAGCAAGGCGTCGGAGGGGGAGGGGTGCTTCACCATCGTATGTGCCAAAGAGGGAGGATGTGACAATCGTTGTCTGCGAGAAGGGAAGACAATACCACCGATGTTAGAGAAGGGGGAGAACACCGACCCTACACGAGGAGGAGGAGGAGGGGGAGAGCACCCTCTCGAAGAGGCAGGAGACAATCGCCACTGCCAGAGCGAGGAGAGGGGGTTGTTGAAGTTTTTTGACCGGAGAGGGAAGGTGAACAAGTGAGCAGGGAGGTGAATATGGATTTGTACCACAACGAGTGCGCCACCTCACTGAAGAGGGAAGGACTCTCCTTTTTCAAGGGAAAAAGTAGCTCCCCAGGCAACAAGTTCCCTTTTTAGAAAAATTCACCCGCTTTATTGATGCATTATGTTTTGAGGAATATGAATTACACCATGAGGTTGGAGAATCCTGTTGGGGAATGTAGCAGAATTTTAAAAAAAATTACGCATCACCAAGATCAATCTATGGAGTCATCTAGCAACAAGGGAGAGAGGAGTGCATCTACATACCCTTGTAGATCGCGCGCGGAAGCGTTCAAGAGAACGGGGTTGATGGAGTCGTACTCGACGTGATTCAAATCACCGATGACCTAGTGCCGAACGGACGGCACCTCCGCGTTCAACACACGTACGGTTAGGAAGAAGTCTCCTCCTTCTTGATCCAGCAAGGGGGGAGGAGAGGTTGATGAAGATCCAGCAGCACGACGACGTGGTGTTGGATGCAGTAGGATCCCGGCATGGTTTCGCCAAGCGCAAGCGGGGAGGAGAGGTGTTACGGAGGGAGAGGGAGGCGCCAAGAGAAAGGGTGCGGCTGCCCTCCCTCCCCCCTCTCTATATAGGGGCCTTGGGGGGCGCCGGCCCTAGGGAGATGGATCTCCAAGGGGGCGGCGACCAAGGGGTGGCTTCCCCCCCAAGCCAAGTGGGGGGCGCCCCCACCCCTAGGGTTTCCCAACCCTAGGCGCAGGGCAGGCCCAAGGGGGCGCACCAGCCCAATAGGGGCTGGTTCCCCACCCAATTCAGCCCATGGGGCCCTCCGGGATAGGTGGCCCCACTCGGTGGACCCCCGGGACCCTTCCGGTGGTCCTGGTACAATACCGGTGACCCCTGAAACCTTCCCGATGGCCGAAACTGGACTTCCTATATATAAATCTTTACCTCCGGACCATTTCGGAACTCCTCGTGATGTCCGGGATCTCATCCGGGACTCCGAACAACTTTCGGGTTACTGCATACTAATATCTCTACAACCCTAGTGTAATCGAACCTTAAGTGTGTAGACCCTACGGGTTCGGGAGACATGCAGACATGACCGAGACGCCTATCCGATCAATAACCAACAACGGGATCTGGATACCCATGTTGGCTCCCACATGCTCCATGATGATCTCATCGGATGAACCACGATGTCGAGGATTCAATCAATCCGTATACAATTCCCTTTGTTAATCGGTACGCTACTTGCCTGAGACTCGATCGTCGGTATCCCAATACCTTGTTCAATCTCGTTACCGGCAAGTCACTTTACTCGTACCGTAATGCATGATCCCGTGATCAACCACTTGGTCACATTGAGCTCATTATGATGATGCATTACCGAGTGGGCCCAGAGATACCTCTCCGTCATACGGAGTGACAAATCCCAGTCTCGATTCGTGCCAACCCAACAGACACTTTCGGAGATACCTGTAATGTACCTTTATAGTCACCCAGTTACGTTGTGACGTTTGGCACACCCAAGGCACTCCTACGGTATCCGGGAGTTGCACAATCTCATGGTCTGAGGAAATGATACTTGACATTTAGAAAAGCTACAGCAAACGAACTACACGATCTTTGAGCCATGCTTAGGATTGGGTCCTGTCCATCACATCATTCTCCTAATGATGTGATCCCGTTATCAATGACATCCAATGTCCATAGTCAGGAAACCATGACTATCTATTGATCAACGAGCTAGTCAACTAGAGGCTCACTAAGAACGCGCTGTGGTCTATGCATTCACACATGTATTACGATTTCCGGATAACATAATTATAGCATGAACAATAGACAATTATCATGAATAACAAAATATAATAATAACCATTTTATTATTGCCTCTAGGGCATATTTCCAACAGTCTCCCACTTGCACTAGAGTCAATAGTCTAGTTACATTGTGATGAATCAAACACCCATGCAGTTCTGGTGTTGATCATGTTTTGCTTTAGGGAGAGGTTTAGTCAACGGATCTGCCATATTCAGGTCTGTATGTACTTTACAAATCTCTATGTCTTCATTTTGAACATTTTCACGAATGGAGTTGAAGCGACGCTTGATATGCCTGGTCTTCCTGTGAAACCTGGGCTCCTTGGCAAGGGCAATAGCTCAAGTGTTGTCATAGAAGAGAGTCATCGGGCCCGACGCATTGGGTATGATTCCTAGGTCGGTAATGAACTCCTTCACCCAGACTGCTTCTTGTGCTGCCTCCGAGGCTGCCATGTACTCCGCTTCACATGTAGATCCCGCCACAATGCTTTGCTTGCAACTGCACCAGCTTACTGCCCCACCATTCAAAATATACACGTATCCGATTTGTGACTTAGAGTCATCCAAATCTGTGTCGAAGCTAGCATCGACGTAACCCTTTACGACGAGCTCTTCGTCACCTCCATAAACGAGAAACATGTCCTTAGTCCTTTTCAGGTATTTCAGGATATTCTTGACCGTTGTCCAGTGTTCCATGCCGGGATTACTTTGGTACCTTCCTACCAAACTTACGGCAAGGTTTACATCAGGTCTGGTACACAGCATAGCATACATGATAGACCCTATGGCCGAGGCATAGGGGACGACACTCATCTTTTCTCTATCTTCTGCCGTGGTCGAACATTGAGCCGTGCTCAATCTCGTACCTTGCAATACAGGCAAGAACCCCTTCTTTGACTGATCCATTTTGAACTTCTTCAATATCTTGTCAAGGTACGTATTTTGTGAAAGACCAATGAGGCGTCTCGATCTATCTCTATAGATCTTGATGCCTAATATATAAGCAGCTTCTCCAAGGTCCTTCATTGAAAAACACTTGTTCAAGTAGGCCTTTATGCTTTCCAAGAATTCTATATCATTTCCCATCAACAGTATGTCATCCACATACAATATGAGAAATGCTATAGAGCTCCCACTCACTTTCTTGTAAATGCAGGCTTCTCCATAAGTCTGCGTAAACCCAAACGCTTTGATCATCTCATCAAAACGAATGTTCCAACTCCGAGATGCTTGCACCAGCCCATAAATCGAGCGTTGGAGCTTGCACATCTTGTCAGCATTCTTAGGATCGACAAAACCTTCCGGCTGCATCATATACAATTCTTCCTTAAGGAAACCATTAAGGAATGTCGTTTTGACGTCCATTTGCCATATTTCATAATCATAGAATGCGGCAATTGCTAACATGATTCGGACGGACTTCAGCTTCACTACGGGTGAGAAAGTCTCATCGTAGTCAACCCCTTGAACTTGTCGATAACCCTTAGCGACAAGCTGAGCTTTATAGATGGTCACATTACCATCCGCGTCTATCTTCTTCTTAAAGATCCATTTATTTTCTATGACTCGCCGATCATCGGGCAAGTCAGTCAAAGTCCATACTTCGTTTTCATACATGGATCCTATCTCGGATTTCATGGCTTCCAGCCATTTGTCGAAATCCAGGCCCGCCATCGCTTCTTCATAGTTCGAAGGTTCACCGTTGTCTAACAACATGATTTCCAAGACAGGGTTGCCGTACCACTCTGGTGCGGAATGCGTCCTTGTGGACCTACGAAGTTCAATAGCAACTTGATCTGAAGTTTCACGATCATCATCATCAACTTCCTCTCTAGTCGGTGCAGGCACCTCAGGAACATTTTCTTGAGCTGCGCCACTTACCGGTTCAAGAGGTAATACTTCATCAAGTTCTACTTTCCTCCCACTTATTTCTTTCGAGAGAAACTCTTTCTCTAGAAAGGACCCATTCTTGGCAACAAAGATCTTGCCTTCGGATCTGAGGTAGAAGGTATACCCAACAGTTTCTTTAGGGTATCCTATGAAGACGCATTTTTCCGATTTGGGTTCGAGCTTTTCAGGTTGAAGTTTCTTGACATGAGCATCGCATCCCCAAACTTTTAGAAACGACAGCTTAGGTTTCTTTCCAAACCATAATTCATACGGTGTCGTCTCAATGGATTTCGACGGAGCCCTATTTAAAGTGAATGCGGCAGTCTCTAAAGCATAGCCCCAAAATGACAGCGGTAAATCGATAAGAGACATCATAGATCGCGCCATATCTAATAGAGTGCGATTACGACGTTCGGACACACCATTACGCTGAGGTGTTCCAGGCGGCATGAGTTGTGAAACTATTCCACATTTTCTTAAGTGTGTGCCAAATTCGTGACTCAAGTATTCTCCCCCACGATCTGATCGCAAGAACTTGATTTTCTTATCACGCTGATTCTCAACCTCACTTTGAAATTCCTTGAACTTTTCAAAGGTCTCAGACTTGTGTTTCATTAAGTAGACATACCCATATCTACTTAAGTCATCAGTGAGGGTGAGAACATAACGATAGCCACCGTGAGCCTCAACACTCATTGGACCACACACATCAGTATGTATGATTTCCAATAAGTTGGTTGCTCGCTCCATTGTTCCTGAGAACGGAGTCTTGGTCATTTTACCCATGAGGCATGGTTCGCACGTGTCAAATGATTCGTAATCAAGAGACTCCAAAAGTCCATCTGCATGGAGCTTCTTCATGCGTTTGACACCTATGTGACCAAGGCGGCAGTGCCACAAGTATGTGGGACTATCATTATCAACCTTACATCTTTTGGTATTCACACTATGAATATGTGTAGCATTACACTCGAGATTCATTAAGAATAAACCATTCACTATCGGAGCATGACCATAAAACATATCTCTCATATAAATAGAACAACCATTATTCTCGGATTTAAATGAGTAGCCATCTCGAATTAAACGAGATCCTGATACAATGTTCATGCTCAAAGCTGGCACTAAATAACATTTATTGAGGTTTAAAACTAATCCCGTAGGTAAATGTAGAGGTAGCGTGCCGACGGCGATCACATCGACCTTGGAACCATTCCCGACGCGCATCGTCACCTCGTCCTTCGCCAGTCTCCGCTTATTCCGCAGCTCCTGCTTTGAGTTACAAATGTGAGCAACCGCACCGGTATCAAATACCCAGGAGCTACTACGAGTACTGGTAAGGTACACATCAATTACATGTATATCACATATACCTTTAGTGTTGCCGGCCTTCTTGTCCGCTAAGTATTTGGGGCAGTTCCGCTTCCAGTGACCACTTCCCTTGCAATAAAAACACTCAATCTCGGGCTTGGGTCCATTCTTTGGCTTCTTCCCGGTAGCTTGCTTACCGGGCGCGGCAACTCCCTTGCCGTCCTTCTTGAAGTTCTTCTTACCCTTGCCTTTCTTGAACTTAGTGGTTTTATTCACCATCAACACTTGATGTTCCTTTTTGATTTCCACCTCTGCTGATTTCAGCATTGAATATACCTCAGGAATGGTCTTTTCCATCCCCTGCATATTGAAGTTCATCACAAAGCTCTTGTAGCTCGGTGGAAGCGACTGAAGAATTCTGTCAATGACCACGTCATCCGGGAGATTAACTCCCAGCTGAGTAAAGCGGTTATGCAACCCAGACATTCTGAGTATGTGCTCACTGACAGAACTATTTTCCTCCATCTTACAGCTGAAGAACTTGTCGGAGACTTCATATCTCTCGACCCGGGCATGAGCTTGAAAAACCATTTTCAGCTCTTCGAACATCTCATATGCTCTGTGTCTCTCAAAACGCTTTTGGAGCCCTGGTTCTAAGCTGTAAAGCATGCCGCACTGAATGAGGGAGTAATCATCAGCACGTGACTGCCAAGCGTTCATAACGTCTTGGTTCTGTGGGACATGTGCGTCACCTAGCGGTGCTTCTAGGACATAATCTTTCTTGACAGCTATGAGGATGATCCTTAGGTTTCGGACCCAGTCCGTATAGTTGCTGCCATCGTCTTTCAGCTTGGTTTTCTCTAGGAACGCGTTGAAGTTGAGGACAATATGGGCCATTTGATCTATAAGACATATTGTAAAGATTTTAGACTAAGTTCATGATAATTAAGTTCATCTAATCAAATTACTCAATGAACTCCCACTCAGATAGACATCCCTCTAGTCATCTAAGTGAAACATGATCCGAGTCAACTAGGTCGTGTCCGATCATCACATGAGACGGACTAGTCAACATCGGTGAACATCTTCATGTTGATCGTATCTTCTATACGACTCATGCTCGACCTTTCGGTCTTCTGTGTTCCGAGGCCATGTCTGTACATGCTAGGCTCATCAAGTCAACCTAAGTGTATTGCGTGTGTAAATCTGGCTTACACCCGTTGTATTCAAACGTTAGAATCTATCACACCCGATCATCACGTGGTGCTTCGAAACAACGAACCTTCGCAACGGTGCACAGTTAGGGGGAACACTTTCTTGAAATTATTACGAGGGATCATCTTATTTAAGCTACCGTCGTTCTAAGCAAATAAGATGTAAAACATGATAAACATCACATGCAATCAAATAGTGACATGATATGGCCAATATCATTTGCTCCTTTTGATCTCCATCTTCGGGGCTCCATGATCATCGTTGTCACCGGCATGACACCATGATCTCCATCATCGTGTCTTCTTGAAGTCGTCTCATCATCTATTACTTCTACTACTATGGCTAACGCTTTAGCAATAAAGTAAAGTAACTACATGACGTTTATGTTGACACGCAAGTCATAAATAAATAAAGACAACTCATATGGCTCCTGCCGGTTGTCATACTCATCGACATGCAAGTCGTGATTCCTATTACAAGAACATGATCATCTCATACATCACATATATCATTCATCACATCCTTTGGCCATATCACATCACAAAACACTTGCTGCAAAAACAAGTTAGACGTCCTCTAATTGCTGTTGCAAGTTTTTACGTGGCTGCTATAGGTTTCTAGCAAGAACGTTTCTTACCTATGCCAAAACCACAACGTGAATTGCCAATTTCTATTTACCCTTCATAAGGACCCTGTTCATCGAATCCGATCCGACTAAAGTGGGAGAGACGGACACCCGCCAGCCACCTTATGCAACTAGTGCATGTCAATCGGTGGAACCAGTCTCACGTGAGCGTACGTGTAAGGTCGGTCCGGGCCGCTTCATCCCACGATGCCGCCGAATCAAGATAAGACTAGTAACGGCAAGCAAATTGACAATATCAATGCCCACAACTGCTTTGTGTTCTACTCGTGCATAGAAACTACGCATAGACCTAGCTCATGATGCCACTGTTGGGGAACGTAGCAGAATTTTAAAATTTTCTATGCATCACCAAGATCAATCTATGGAGTCATCTAGCAACGAGGGAGAGAGGAGTGCATCTACATACCCTTGTAGATCGCGCGCGGAAGCGTTCAAGAGAACGGGGTTGATGGAGTCGTACTCGACGTGATTCAAATCACCGATGACCTAGTGCCGAACGGACGGCACCTCCGCGTTCAACACACATACGGTTAGGAAGAAGTCTCCTCCTTCTTGATCCAGCAAGGGGGGAGGAGAGGTTGATGAAGATCTAGCAGCACGACAGCGTGATGGTGGATGCAGCAGGATCCCGGCAGGGCTTCGCTAAGCGCAAGCGGGGAGGAGAGGTGTTACGGAGGGAGAGGGAGGCGCCAAGAGCAAGGGTGCAGCTTCCCTTCCTCCCCCTCTTTATATAGGGGCCTTGGGGGGGGGCGCCGGCCCTAAGGAGATGGATCTCCAAGGGGGCGGCGGCCAAGGGGTGGCTTCCCCCCAAGCCAAGTGGGGGGCGCCCCCACCCCTAGGGTTTCCCAACCCTAGACGCAGGGCAGGCCCAAGGGGGGGTGCACGAGCCCACTAGGGGCTGGTTCCCCACCCAATTCAGCCCATGGGGCCCTTCGGGATAGGTGGCCCCACCCGGTGGACCCCCGGGACCCTTCCGGTGGTCTCGGTACAATACCGGTGACCCCCGAAACCTTCCCGATGGCCGAACCTAGACTTCATATATATAAATCTTTACCTCCGGACCATTCCGGAACTCCTCGTGACGTCCGGGATATCATCCGGGACTCCGAACAACTTTCGGGTTACTGCATACTAATATCTCTACAACCCTAGCGTAACCGAACCTTAAGTGTGTAGACCCTACGGGTTCGGGAGACATGCAGACATGACCGAGACGCCTCTCCGGTCAATAACCAACAGCGGGATCTGGATACCCATGTTGGCTCCCACATGCTCCATGATGATCTCATCGGATGAACCACGATGTCGAGGATTCAATCAATCTGTATACAATTCCCTTTGTTAATCGGTACGTTACTTGCCCGAGACTCGATCGTCGGTATCCCAATACCTTGTTCAATCTTGTTACCGGCAAGTCACTTTACTCGTACCGTAATGCATGATCCCGTGATCAACCACTTGGTCACATTGAGCTCATTATGATGATGCATTACCGAGTGGGCCCAGAGATACCTCTCCGTCATACGGAGTGACAAATCCCAGTCTCGATTCGTGCCAACCCAACAGACACTTTCGGAGATACCTGTAATGTACCTTTATAGTCACCCAGTTACGTTGTGACGTTTGGCACACCCAAGGCACTCCTACGGTATCCGGGAGTTGCACAATCTCATGGTCTGAGGAAATGATACTTGACATTTAGAAAAGCTACAGCAAACGAACTACACGATCTTTGAGCTATGCTTAGGATTGGGTCCTGTCCATCACATCATTCTCCTAATGATGTGATCCCGTTATCAATGACATCCAATGTCCATAGTCAGGAAACCATGACTATCTATTGATCAACGAGCTAGTCAACTAGAGGCTCACTAGGAACGCGTTGTGGTCTATGCATTCACACATGTATTACGATTTCCGGATAACACAATTATAGCATGAACAATAGACAATTATCATGAACAACGAAATATAACAATAACCATTTTATTATTGCCTCTAGGGCATATTTCCAACAAATCCATGAATGGCGACCAAAATGAAAAAGAAAGAGCATAACATGCTACTTTGTGTTCTTCCAAGTTGGAGCAATGCCCTTCATGAGCAAATGTTGCTTCCTGAAACTTCTTGCACCACTTACCTATTTCCTTGATCATCGAGGCATTACGACCACCTGAACTTTGATGGATGTCACTGACATTAGAAAGGCAATTTAAGGCGATCCTCACTCGATGAACACCTAAGTCCCCAACCAATGCAAGAGCCCTGGGACACACAATCATTTATATGATAGCTAGATCTATGAGTGCTAACAAGGTTACCGCTGACTATCCGAGATAGTTCCCATCACTGATACGACATAAGACAAGCACAACTCCAATGTCTCCCCGTCGAGACTCGAGATGCAACACCATCAAAATTTAACTTGGCAATACATGTTAGGGAAGGGATTCATCTTTTTGTGCTGGTTGTTTTTGGTCGATGAACCTTTTTCATCCTTTGTGTCTTGGCAATGTTAAGATAATCCATGAACAGTGAGATGAAGGCATGTGTAGATGACGGAGCCTGGAAACCCCCTTCATGAAGGGTCTTGTTGCGCGGCGTCCAGACGACCCAGATTGTAAAAAAAACACAAGTTGGCTGATCATGCGATAATGATTCTATCAATGAAAAACAATCATCTATTTCGTATTTGGCACTCAACAAGCTCCTCATCACCCAATGCCCGCATGCATCCGACCGTGGCACTAATAGTAGCAGACATATTTCAATATCGCAAAACATTAGTTGTTGGAAGAGAGAGTTGAGCTAACCTCCAATGAACAAGCGTACCTTCAAAGGAACTTGTGATTTCCACAGAGCAACCCATGCCTTCTCTTTTGCTTTCGAGCCTGAGCTTGAGGGTCACTTTCCCCATCCAACCAAGCTTCTCTTCACATTTTCGTCGCTACAAAGCATATGACAAGCAGACCGGGCTGAGAATGAGACCCGAGAGTCATGATTCCATGACCAAAAATCTTCCATATTACACATGGGTAGGGAAATGCTCAAGATAACATCAAAATCCATTGGATGGAAACCTTGCCGAATCAAATTTCTGTTCCACGAGGCCAAAGTATGACCTATCAACTCTCAAACAAGCCGAGGTGGCTCATTTGATAAAGACACAACGGGTCACAAGTCCGCCTCCCTTGATAACCACTACATATTGCAAGCTGAGGTAGTAGCACCATTGCCGATCCTTTGGATAAGGCCCTGGGTGAGAACATCTCTCCCATCCATAATGACTCGCCATACCTGTGACGGAAGGTACATAGTTCATCTGAAAGTTGCATTGAGGATAATATGCAACTTTTAGTTTTTTCTTAGATCAATACGCAACTTTTAGTACACATGCGCACAGAGATTACTACACGACCCTCGGAGTTCCCCAGGCCACCAATGCTTTCATTTTTCATACAAAAGTCAACGCTGCTATCCACATTTTTAGGGAGAGGAAGGGTTTTTTTATCGAGACAAATTTTTTTGAGGGGTAAACATGCTTTATTGATTGATATTCAAATTTACAGGAGTTACAAAGATATCATGGGTTTATAAGCCGTACGTTTTTTTGAGTAATGTATAAGCCACACGTGGAGAGGTGTCCAGTTCGGTCCATTTTTTGATCGAGAAAATAGCCTTTGTAACGGCCCAGGAAACTGGCTGTCTGCATCCACCACTGGCCCACAGAACCACTCTCTCCGGATCCCACCGCAGGTCAATCAGCCCGCCAGGAAAGCCCATCCAAAGCCGCGTGGCCCATCGGGAGTCGAGTCGCCTTGAGGCATCGAAAGCAGAACCGAGACCCCTAAAAAAAAAGCAGAACGGAGACCCCTCAAAAACAAAAAACAAAAGCAGAACGGAGTAAATGGCGCACACAGAAAGGGCGGAGACTGGAGCGGGGAGGGTTTTGGTGCCAGCGCCGCTGGGCGGAGAAACCCCATCCCTCGCGCCCTCCGCCCGCCGCCGGGAGTCTCCGGATCTGCTCGCCCGCCGCCGGCATCGTCCCCTTCGCTTCGGTGGGAAGTTCTCCGCCGCATTGCCCCGTCCCCTACGTCTCTTCCCCCCTTCGATTCCATCGGCTCTCCGGTGGTTTGATGCTCTGTTCCGGTCAATCTCGGTGTAGATTTACCTTCATAGCTTGTTTGGTCCATCTCTAGTGTACTGTAATTTTTGCTTGCTGCATGGATTTTTCCTTGGCTTGGCCCGATGATGATTAGGTTGAAACCCCCAAACGCGGGGATGTGGATGGATGGATAGATAGATAGATCGGCTCAGATCTGAGCTCGAGAAGGGACCAGTCGTTGCGTTGCAAGGTTGGAGCCCCTGAAATGGCTAATGCGGCGTGGCTTCTCTGTTCTGGGCGCTGAGGCATGTGTCTGGGTCAGCCGTTGCTTCCGCTGAAGATCTGCCACTGACCCATGGCCCTGCCCTTGTTGAGGTCTACCTCTGCTTCCATCTCCTCTTCCTCGTCGCCGCACCTTTGCCATGGCCTCGCCTCCTCTTTCGGTTCACCCAGACACGCCCCAGCGCCAGCTTTGGAGCCCGCTGCATTAGCCTATGACGAACCTGAAATCTGAGGGCCATGTTGTGATACAGAATTCTTGGTATTTTCATCTGAACCCAACTCTTTTTCATGGTCACACTGTAAAACAGGCAGCTTCCGCGCATTGTGTAAGATAATTAATTGATGCCATTGAATCACCAACTTAGCCCGGATCCTAAGCCATGCTCTGACAGATGTTACTAGTCTATCTCAGGATCATTTTCGTACATTTTTATTTTTTATTTCGTTTCTTTTACTCTATTTTGTGTCATGTGTCATCATTTGCCATTCTTGAATGCAGGTTGGCTCCTTTGTACGTAGCAAATATGACATGCTTTGCTACAGATTTGGTGACCAAACGTCTTTTACATGTTTGTTGCTTTTCTTTCTGTTTCCTTACCAGTTTAACCTCATGTTACATCTTACGCCATTTCTGATCCTAATTGTGAACCTTTGGCTTTGTGCTAAAAAAACATTTTGACTATTTTGTGATGGTTTTGTTTTGGTCTTCTGGATGGTGGTACTCTCTCTCTGAGCACCTATGTTTTTAAGGCGACGCCTTACCGCCTTAGGGAGGGGGGGGGGGCGCTTTGGCGACTAGGCGACGCCTAGGCGGGCGCTTTGGACGCCTAGGCGCCCAAAGCGGTCGATTTTCCAAAGCGGAGGGGGAGCGCTTCGACGCCTAGGCGTCGCCTTAGGGACGCTTTAAAAACATAGCTGAGCACGCACGAATGTGTTTGTGCGTGTGCTGATAGCAGATCTAACATTGTGGATGAATTTAAGATCATTCCTTGTGCTATCAGTGAATGCTACATATATGGAGAACTGAAAGCACAGGCTTCATTTTTGCCATTTTACACAAATTGCCGGTAAACTTGTGTTTGTTATATTTATATTTTCAGTTTCATCTTCAGATCCGTATATACTGGCTTGATGGAAACCCTTCATTTGCATTCCTGTCTTTTATGCATAAATTTTGCATTATTGCCATTTGGCTTCTTCAGTTTTGTGAATTTGCCTGTTTCGTCTGGTCAAGGTCAGGTTTGTTCTGTTACTTTGTTTACTGTGTTTCTAGTATCTTTTGTTTGTTGCTTGCCTTTGCTTTGGCTATTTGATCTGATCGATCTTGATATAGTTTTGTTTTCTTGGTTTATTTGGTGGTATATTTTTACTGCTATATATTTTGCGTGTTGTTTGGATTTGCCCTTGGCCCAATGAGGATTACGATGGAGCCCTCATGCATGCATGCATGGATGGATCAGATTAGATTTGAGCTCCAAACAGGGCCGGCTGTTGCATTCGCATAGTTGAAGCCCCTGAAATGCAGCACTGTCTTCTCTGCTGGGCGCTGAGGCATGTGTCTTGGGTCAACCGTTGCTTCTGCTGACTTCAACCGTTGCTTCTGCTGAAGCTTTGGCACTGACTCCAGGCCATGGCAAAATGTCTTCTTCTTCTTCTTCTTCTTCTCCTTCATACCGGTGAACCAAGGCATGCCCCAGTACCAGCTTTGAAGCCGGCTGAACTAGCCTGTGATGAAATTGAATCTGAGGGTCATATTGTAATACAACCTACTTGGTATTTTCAATGGAATCGAACTCTTTTGTTTGTGCTCACTGCCAAACATTCCATTTGCCATTCTCAGATGCAGGTTGGTTCTTCTGTAGTTTAACCTCATATAGCATCTTACCCCATTTGATAAAATCCTAATTGTGAACTTGTGTCTTTGCACTAGAATTTCTGTTTTGAGTTTTTGGGATGGTGGTTAGAAGCATGCGTTGCCTAATGATGAAAACTAATATGTAGAGATGGCACATGACATGATCTCTCTCTCTCTCTCTCTCTCTGAGTGTGTGTGTGTGTGTGTGTGTGTGTGTGTGTGCACGCGCATGCATGCATTGGCAGAAATTCTACCTTTGTTCAGGCCCTTATGGGTGAATTGAAGATCATCTCTTGTGCCATCAATGAATGCTACATATATGAACACCTGAAGGCACAGGCTTCATTTCGTATCACAAATTACTGGTGAACTTTTGCTTGATATATTTATTCGGTTTCATCTTCCATAACTGTCTATATTTGCTTGATGCGATCCCTTTCATTGCATTGCTGTCTCTTATGCTTAGATTTTGCATTATTGCCATTTGGCTTCTTCAATTTGTTGAATTTGCTTGTTGCATCAGATCATGTTCAGATTTGTTCTGTTAATTTGTTTATTGTGTTTCTACTATCTTTTCGTTGTTGCTTCGATTTGCTTTATTAGGCTATTTGATCTGATCAATCTCGGTGTAGATTTGCTTTCTTAGTTTGTTTGGTGCATTCTACTGTACTATATTTTTGCTTGTTACTGGGTTTGCTCTAGGCCCAATGATGATTACGATGGAACCCCCATGCATGCATGGATGGATCGACCGGCACAGGTCTGGGCTCCAAACAGGGCCACAATTGTTGGAACTCCTGAAATGGCTAATGCAGTGCTGACTTCTCTGATCTCGGCTCCGAGGTGTGTGCTTGTGGATTGGATGCAAGCTCCACCACTGACAGATGGGTCTGCCCATGTGGCAGGTTTATCTCTTCTTCTTCTTCTTCTTCTTCTTTTCCTGCTGCTGCTGCAGTTGTTGACATCTCTGGCACCTCATGTACTACACCGGTGCACCAAGGCACGCCCCAGTGCCAGCTTTGAAGCCCGCTGCATTAGCCTGTGATGAAACTGAAATCTGAGGGTCATATCGTAATACAACCTCTTTGGTATTTTCGTAGGAATCGGTCTCTTTTGCATGTGCTCACTGCCAAACAGCCAGGGTGCACATTGTGTTGTCATGGACACTGTCATGTGGATGCCCAATGGTGTAATGGGCCTCACAATGTGTCAGACATGGCGCGAGGGCGTGAGGTATCCACTGGGGCATGCATGCTTAGCTTCTCTTGCTTCACTATCTTGGCATCTTGGCCAAGGTTTAGGCTATAGTGTTCTGAATAAAGGTATGTGCTTGATGGATCATTGATCCACAATTAATGGCACAATATCACTCACATCCCTCTGCCATGTCTTTAGATACGATGGCAGAGGATCAGACCACACCTGACAGATGGTACCAGTTCATCTAAGGATAGTTTTTCATACACTCATATTTTTTGTTTCATTGTGCTATCATTATTGTTGTGTCACATGTATCATAAACATTCCATTTGCTATTCTCAGATGCAGGTTGGTTCTTCTGTAGTAAACGTGCCATCTGCATTTAGTGATCAAATATCTTGTCTATGTTTGTTAATTTTCTTTCTGCTTTGTTATCAGTTTGTGTTTTCCCCTATTGTCTCTTTGTGAAACCTCATATTACACCTTGACCCAATTAATATCCCAATCTTAGGCCTGTGGCCTGCACTTAATTTCTATTGTGACAGAATCGTAATGTTCATTTTGTTCTTGATGGTGGATAGAATCATAGAAGTGTTTGCTTCTATAATGCATTGCCCAATGATGAAAACGGAAAATGTAGAGATGGCACTTGGACATGATCCTCTCCTCCCCGCCCTCCTCCCGTCTGTCTCTCTCTCTCTCTCTCTCTCTCTGCATGGACGCGTAATGGCACATGCGGCAGCAACAGCAGCAGTAGCAGTTCACACCAGATCATTCTTTCACATGCCTTATGGACAAAAGGGAGATCATTTCTTGTGCCATCAATGAATGCTACATCTATGGCACCCGAGGGCATGATGTTTCTTTACCTTACACTAATTACCCGAAAAATCTGCATGGATATATTTATTTTCAGTTTCATCTTTCCAGATCCGTCTGTGTTGGTTTGATGGGGACCCTTCACTAGTATTGCTGTCTCTTATGTTCAGATTTTGCATCATTTTTGCTTTGCTTCATCATTTTTGTGCATTTTCTGTGGTTTCATCTGATTATGATTAAGTTTGCTCTATTGATTTCTTCATTACTTTTGTAGTGCCTTCTTAGCTTGTTGTTTTGCTTTTCACCTCAGCGGAGGAAAATCTTTGGTGTTTCATGATTTATCACGATTCATCACTGTTATAAATCAGCTTGCATTTGAGTTCCGATCTCGAAGTGGTAGCCCTTTATCAAGGTGAAGGTTTTGAAATGACCAAAGCATTGTTGGTTTCTGTCTGTAATGTTGACAACAAGTCTACATGTGTTCATGCCCTTATTGTGTTTGCTTGCCTTCGCTTTGGCTATTTGATCTGATTGGTCTTGATATAGTTTTGTTTTCTTGGTTTATTTGGTGGTACATTTTTACTGCTGTAGATTTTACGTGTTACTTGGATTTGCCCTTGGCCCAATGATGATTACGACGGAGCTCTAATGCATGCATGGATGGATCGGCTTGATTTGAGCTCCAAACAGGGCCAGCTGTTGCATTTGCAAAGTTGATGCCTCTGAAATTGGCTAATGCAACGCTGTCTTTTCTGTTCTGGGCGCTGAGGCGTGTCTTGGGTCAACCGTTGGCACTGACTCTAGGTCATGGCAAAAGGTCTTCTTCTTCATCTTCTTCTTCTTACTGTTGAACCAAGGCATGCCCCAGTGCCAGCTTTGAAGCCCGTTGCATTAGCCTGTGATGAAACTGAAATCTGAGGGTCATATTGTAATACAACCTTGTTGGTATTTTGATAGAGGCTAAGGTGTCCCGATGTTTCGATGAGATGGTGGCTATCGTTTTCTGTGGGAGTCGACCTTGACGATCCGACTACGAACGTGCGAGACGTCGCGCCTTAGCAATTGCTAAACCAACTTCCGAGGGTTATTGACCACGCCGGAGCACGATCAACCTGACCACGAGGGTCTGTTTCCTGCGAGCAAACGAAGAACAAGCAAGAAACTGAGATTGCAATCGGGATATTGCGAATATAAGATGAAAGCTTTATTGATCAAGGTGGGGTTCTGTGACGTCTTGGTCTGGTCGGTGGACACAAACGAAGTACGCGAAGTTGCAGCTATGGCGAACTTTTAATCTAAACAAAACCCAAAGTCTAAACGACGCCCTAAGGGCTGTATATATGGAGGAAGAGGGGGGAATTTCGTGGCCCTTGAGGGTGGGGTCCGAAACCAACCCTAACTCTTGTTTCCCCACACATACGGACTCTAAAAATAGCCTATACTTAAGTATTTCGAAATTACATGGGCCTGGCCCATTAATAAGGTGACGCAGCACCTAGAATAGCCTATGGACGAATATTATGAAGTGGCATCTTGTATATTTCGTCCAAGGCTTCATGCACTCCTTATGGCGGCTTCAAAGTCCTGAAATCATCACTTGTAACTCCGTTCTTGATCCCCTTGCGCATGCCATCAACTCCATGCATGTTCTTGCTTCAATGTATCCAATTTAGGCAGCATCATAATCTCATGAACATTAGAATCATTACCAAGAAACGAAAGTACCTGGTAATTTAATTGGCGTGCGCGAGCTCTAGTAATTGGTCCAGTATATGTAACAGTAGGGGCTGTGGGTGTAACAATGGTACTGATGTCCTCATCATCCTCCCCTTCTTGAAATGAAGTCGTCCTCGACGGAAGCGCATCTTCCTCACCCAAATAAGGCTTCAAATCTGCAATGTTAAAAGTGGGACTAACCCCAAAATCTACAGGTAGCTCAAGTTTATATGCATTATCATTTATTTTCTCTAACACCTTAAAAGGACCATCAGCACGTGGCATTAGCTTTGATTTGCGCAGATTAGGAAATCTATCTTTACGCAAATGTAACCAAACAAGATCTCCAGGCGCAAACACAACATGTTTTCTACCCTTATCTCCAGCAAGTTTATATTTAGCATTCATACGCTCAATGTTTTCCTTAGTTAACTCATGCATTTTTAAAATCAATTCAGAACGTTCTTTAGCATCAAAATTAACCTTCTCTGAAGATGGAAGAGGCAACAAATCAATAGGTGCACGAGGTAGGAAACCATAAACAATTTCAAAAGGGCACATCTTAGTAGTAGAATGCAATGAGCGATTATAAGCAAATTCAATATGAGGCAAGCATTCTTCCCACATTTTCTTGTTATTCTTCAAAACAGCCCTAAGCATAGTAGACAATGTTCTATTGACTACTTTAGTTTGTCCATCAGTTTGGGGGTGACAAGTAGTACTAAAAAGCAGTTTAGTCCCCAACTTAGCCCATAAACATCTCCAAAAGTGGCTAAGAAATTTAGTATCATGATCTGAAACAATAGTATTTGGCACACCATGTAAGCGAATAATTTCACGAAAGAACAAATCAGCAACATTAATAGCATCATCGCTTTTATGACATGGTATAAAGTGTGCCATTTTCTAGAACCTATCCACGACAACAAATATGCTATCCCTCCCCTTCTTTGTTCGAGGTAAACCTAAAACAGAGTCCATAGATATATCCTCCCAAGGAACACTAGCTACTGGCAAAGGCATATATAAACCATGAGGATTGAGTCGTGACTTAGCTCTTTGACATGTAGTGCAGCGAGCAACAAAACGCTCAACATCCCGTCTCATCTTTGGCCAAAAGAAATGTGTAGCAAGTATATCCTCCGTCTTCTTGACGCCAAAGTGTCCCATTAATCCTCCTCCATGCGCCTCCTGCAACAACAAAAGACGAACGGAGCTAGCTGGAATGCATAGCTTGTTAGCACGAAACACAAATCCATCGTTAAGAACGAACTTGTTCCAAGTTCTCCCTTCCTTACAATTCTGCAATACATCTTTAAATTCAGCATCATGAACATATTGATCTTTGATGGTCTCCAAACCAAATATTTTAAAGTCAAGTTGTGAAAGCATAGTATAACGACGAGACAAGGCATCAGCAATAACATTTTCTTTACCCTTCTTGTGTTTAATGACATAAGGGAAAGTCTCAATGAATTCAACCCATTTAGCATGTCTACGGTTCAGTTTTGCTTGACTTTTAATGTGTTTCAAAGATTCATGATCAGAATGTAACAATGGAATCAAACTCTTTTGCATGTGCTCACTGCCAAACATTCCATATGCCATTCTCAGATGCAGGTTGGTTCTTCTGTAGTAAACGCGAGGCATTTAATGACCAAATGTCTTGTCTATGTTTCTTGATTTCTTTCTGCTTTCTTATCTGTTTTTTTTTACCGTCTCTCTTTGCGAGACCTCATTTACACCTTGACCCAATTAATATCCCGACCATGGGCCCGTGGCTTGCACTTTTTTTTGAACAATCACCGGGGGGGGGGGGGAGAGCATCCCCACCTGAATATATTACTCAAAAAGCCCCGATGGGCGAAGGTACATCAGATATTACAACGTGAGGAGAGGAACATGCGCCAAGCTAAGGCGGCATCTCTAGCAGCTGGTTCTTTTAACCTAAAGACCCAAAGCGTGAAATCAGAGAGTACATTCCGAAGAGTATCCAAAGCTGAGTGAGTCTCTGAGCGGATGAGCGGAACACCTGGGCATTGCAGGAGTCCCAGAGTTTCCACAGAATGGCGAGGGCGACGGAGGGCCAGATGTTGATGTCGAGGCCATCTGGGGTGGCGGAATCCCAAATGTGAATACCGAGCAGACGCCACAGCTTGCACTTAATTTCTATTTTGACAGAATCGTGATGATTCATTTTGTTCTGGATGGTGGATTGAATCATAGAAGTCTTGGCTTCTATAATGGATTGCTCAATGATGAAAACTGAAAATGTAGAGATGGCACTTGGACATGATCCTGTCCTCCTCCTCCTCACCTTACTAATTACCGGAAAATTTCGCATGGATATATTTATTTTCAGTTTCATCTTTCCAGATCCATCTGTGTTGGCTTGATGGGGACCCTTCACTAGTATTGCTGTCTCTTATGTTCAGATTTTGCATCATTTTTGCCCTGCTTCATCATTTTTGTGCATTTTCTGTGGTTTCATCTGATTATGATTAAGTTTGCTCTGTTGATTTTTCATGACTTTTGTAGTACCTTCTTAGCTTAATTTGCTTTCACCTCAGCAGAGGAAAATCGTTGGTGTTTCATGATTTATCACGAGCGATCACTGTTGTAAATCAGCTTGCATTTGAGTTCCAATCTTGAAGTGGTAGCCCTTTACGAGGTTGAAGGTTTTGAAGTGGCCAAAGCATTGTTGGTTTCTCTGTAATGTTTATTAGTGGTTTTAAATTAGCACTCCCTCAAAAGAAAAAGTATCTCAACTTCAGTACAACTTTGTACTAAAGTTGTATTAAAGTTGAGACACTTATTTTGGGACGGAGGGAGTATTTTGGTTATGATTTGTGCTTCAAAATTGTCCATGAAGTCCTGATACCGGTTCTATATAGTGTGCATGTGTTGACAGCAGATCTACCTTTGTGGATGAATTTAAGATTATCCCTTGTGCCATCAGTCAATGCTACTCCCTCCGTTCCGAATTACTTGTCGCAGGTATGGATGTATCTAGATGTATTTTAGTTCTAGATACATCCATTTATGCGACGAGTAATTTAAAACGGAGGGAGTACATATTTGAACAACTCAAGGCACATGCTTCATTTTTGCCATCTTACACGAATTACCAGTAACCTTGGTTTGATATATTTATTTTCGGTTTCATCTTCCAGATCTATATATATTGGCTTGATGGAAATCCTTCATTTGTATTCCTGTCTCTTATGTTAAGATTTTGCACTATTGCCATTTGGCTTCTTCAGTTTTATGAATTTGCTTGTTTCATCTGGCCATTGTCAGGTTTGTTCTGTTAATTTGTTTGTTATGTTTCTACTAGTACCTTTTCTGTTGTTGTTTGCCTTCGCTTTGGCTATTTGATCTGATTGATCTTGGTATAGTTTTGTTTTCTTGGTTTATTTTGTAGTACATTTTTACTGCTATATACTTTGTTTGTTACTTGGATTTGCACTTGGCCCAATGATGATTATGATGGAACCCCCATGCATGGATGAGTCGGCTTAGTTTGGAGCTCCAAACAGGGCCAGCCGTTGCATCCTGAAAGTTGAGGCCCCTGAAATGGCTAATGCAGCACTGTCTTCTCTGTTCTGGGTGCTGAGGCATGTGTCTTGGGTCAGCTGTTGCTTCAGCTGAAGCTTTGCCACTGACTGATGGGCCGGCCTATACTGCTGGTCTCTCTTTCCTTCCTTCCCTTCCTTCCGGCTCATGTGTCACTCTGGTGACACCGCTGCCCTCGTCGCCGTTGTCGTCGCCATGATCGTCTTGTGTCCTCTATCTGCCCACCCAGACACGCCCCAGTGCCAGCTTTGGAGCCCGCTGCATTAGCCTATGATGAAACTGAAATCTGAGGGCCATGTTGTAATACAGAATTCTTGGTATTTTCATCTGAATTGAACTTTTTGCACAGGCTCACTGTCAAACAACCAGCTTTCACATGTATGTGCAATGGTGGAATGCCACCTCGCAATATGTGGAGCAGTCCATCCGGGCATGTATGCGCTGTCTGCCTGTCTTCGCCAATATCTAGGCTAGTGTATAGATATGCTAATTAATCGATATCACTGAATCACCCGCACCCATACCTGATTTGTTAGATATGAAGGCATAGTATCACACCCTTGACAGATGTTATCAGTTAATCCAAGGATCATTTTTGTACATTTATATTCTTGATTTCATCTCTTTTACGTTATTTTGTGTCACGTGTTATCAAGAACTGTTCATTTGCCATTCTCAGATGCAGGTTGGCTCTTTCATAGTAAATATGGCATACTTTTGGTACAGATTTTGTGACCGAGCATATTTTATACTCCCTCCATCCATTTTTACAAGGTGCATCCATTTATACTCTGTTCTAGGTTTCATAGAGTGCCTTGGTATAAGAGATTCACAACTTAGGCCCTGTAAAAATGGATGGAGGGAGTATGTTTCCTGTTTTTCTTTCTTTTTTCTTAGCAGTTTAACCTCATATTACATTTTACCCCATTTAAGAATCTAATTGTGAACTTGGGGCTTTGCGCTAAAATTTCTATTTTGACTATCGTGATGATTTATTTTGTTTTGGCTTGTTCTTAGAAGTATTGCCTTCTAGAATTTATTGCCCAATGATGAAAACTACTCCCTCCGTTCTAATTATGGAATGGAGCGAGAATTTGAACTAAAATTACGACAAGAATCATGGAACGGAGGGAGTAGTATGTAGAGATGGCACATGTCATGATCTCTGTGTGTGCGGGCCTGTGTGTGCTGACAGTACCTTTGTTTATGCCCTTATGGATGAATTGAAGATTGTCTCTCTGTCTCGTGCCGTCAATGAATGCTACATATTACATATTACATATATGAATTACTGAAGGCACAGGCTTCATTTTCATATCTTACACAAATTACTGGTAAACCTTTGTTTGATATATTGATTTTCAATTTAGTCTTGCAGATCTGTATATATTGGCTTGATGGAAACCCTTCATCTGCATTTGCTGGCTCTTGTCCTTAGATTTTGCATTATCACCATTTGGCTTCAAATTTGTGAATTTGCTTGTTTAATCTGGTCAAGGTCAGGTTTGTTCTATTAATTTGTTTATTATGTTTCTAGTATCCTTTTTTTGTCGTTGTTTGGCTTTGCCATGGCTATTTGATGTGATCAATCTTGGTATAATGTTGCTTTCTTATTTTGTTTGGTGCATCTCTACTGTGCTATATTTTCCCTTGTTACTTGGATTTGCCCTTGGCCCGATGATGATTATGATGGAACCCCATGGATGGATTGGCTCAGTTTTGAGCTCCAAACAGGGTCAGCCATTGCAATCACAAGGTTGAAACTCCTGAAATGGCTAATGCAGCGATGTCTTCTCTGTTCTCGGCGCAAGGTGTGTGGGGATCGGATGCAAGCTTGACCACTGACAGATGGACCTGCCCATGCGGCAGCTCTATCTCTTTCTTTTTCTTCTTCTTTTTCCGTCGTCGTCGTAGCGGTCACCTCGTATACCGGTGCATACAGGAACGCCCCAGTGCCAGCTTTGAAGCCCGCTGCATTAGCCTGTGATGAAACTGAAATCTGAGGGTTGTAATACAACTTTTCTTGGTGTTTTCATTGGAATTGGACACTTTTGCGCGTGCTCACTGCCAACAGCCAGTGTGTACATGTGTTCTTATGGTGCAATACTGTCATTTAGATGCTCAATGGTGGAACCTCACAATAAGTCAGACATAGCATGAGGTATCCTCTGGGCATGCATCCTTTGCTTCTCTTGTTTCGCTATCTTGGTGTCTTGGCAAAACTTTAGGCTAGTGCTCTGAATAAAGGTACGTGCTTGATGAATCATTGATCCAGAGAGTAATTAATGGATGACACAAATTCACTCACATCCCTCTGTCATGTCTTTAGATATGACGTCATAGGATCATGTTCTGACAGATGTAGCAGTCCATCTCAGGATAATTTTTCATACATTCATTATTTGCTTCTTTGCGTTATCATTGTTCTCTTGCCTATGCTTGTTGATTTTCTTTCTGCTTCTTTATCAGTTTTCCTGTGCCTCTTTATGAAACATCATATTACACCTTGACCCAATTAATACCCACTTGTGAATCTGGGCACTAAATTTCTATTTTGACAGAATCTTGATTCATTTCATTTTGGGTGGTGGATAGAATCATTGAAATATTAGCTTCTATAATGCATTGCCCAATGATGAAAACTGAAAATGTAGAGATGGCACTTACATGATCCTCTCCTCCCCCCACCCGGCACCCCTCTCTCTCTCTCTCTCTCTCTCTCTCTCTCTCTCTGGATGGGTAATCACGCATGCAGCAGCAGCAGCAACAACAACAGCAGTTCACAGCAGATCAACCTTTCACATGGCCTTATGGACAAAAGGAAGATCATTTCTTGTGCCATCAGTGAACGTTGCATCCTACATCTATTGCACCTGAGGGCATGATGTTTCTTTCTCATACCTTGTACAAATTGCCGGCTAAGTTTTGATTGTTTTATTTATTTTCAGTTCCATCTTCCAGATACGTCTCGTTGGCTTGATGGGGACCCGTAATTGGCATTGTTGCCTCCTATGTTTAGATTTTACATCATTTTCTGCATTTGCTATGGTTTCATCTGATTATGATCAAGTGTGGTTGATTTCTTCATACATTTCTAGTACCTTTTTATTTCATGGTTTTGCTTTTTGCCTCAGTGGAGAAAAACTTTGTAGTTTGATGATTTATCAGGAGAGATCACTGTTGTAAATCAGCTTGGAATTGAGTTCCGATCTCCCAAGTGGTAGCCCTTTACTAGGGTGAAGATTTTGAAGTGGCTTAAGTGTTGCTGGTTTCTCTCTGCAATGTTCATTAGTGGTTCAATTGGCATGTTTATGAGTTGCTCTTCAAATTTCTCCTTCCTGTCCTACCGCCAAGCCCACACACCAATATTGTGGTGTTGTTGTTTCCATTTCTTTTATCTGATCTTGGTACAGATAGGCTTTGCTGGTCTGTTTGTTTTTGCACTATATTGTTTGTATAGTTACAATTGTTGCTTGGATTTACCATTGGCCCTATGATGATTAATAGATGGAAAGATAGACTGACTTTGGTTGTGCCTAAATGCGGCTGCCCTTTGCATTTGCAAGGTCTAAGCTCTTGGAATGGCTAATGCAGAGTTGGCTTCTTCTGTTCTGTTCTTGGAAAGTGGGAATCAGGTGAAAACTGACAGATGGGCCTGCTGTTCATGTGGAAGGGTCATCTCTCTGCTTCTACTCTTTCTTTCTTTCTGCTTGGCGCTTCTGTTGTGTTTGTCATTGCAATGGTCGTACTATTCAGGTTTTCTACCGATCCATTTGGGACACTCTTGATATCTGAGGGCCATCTTCCTGATGGGCGTGCTACGAAACCATCAGTATACACACCGTGTCTTTGTTGTGTTGTATTATCGTTTAACGCGCAATGGTGGACTGGAACCTACCTAGGTAGAGGAGGAGATGGTGCATCGGTGCGTGCCTGCTCTGCTTCTGTTTGCCTTGATGATTGATTGACGACATGACGTCACTAAAACATCCCTTCCCCATCTCTGTTAGCGCTGCCTCTGCCCTACCTGATGCATCCCTTTGACTCTCTTTTGTGGGCTAGCAGATTTCTTGACAACTTTTGTTGTTGATTTTTGATAACCCGTGATGACCATCTCTTGAACCATTTTGCAAGGCCAAATGTATTACTAGATCTGAAGGCATAAGATTACTACCTGACAGATGCCACAACCCTTGCGTGGTTCATTTTTCGGTATATTCATTTCATTTCCTCTTTCCTCGGGCCGTACAGTATGGGATCATAATCTTTCTGTTTGCTGCTCTTGAATGAATGCTAATGCGATGGTCCCTCCTGTGGCCCCTTCATTCCTCCTGCTGCTGCTGGTGGCACAACAAGTCTCCTATGGCTATTTTCCTTTTCGATTATCCAGTTTTCTGGTGGTTTGATTATTTGTTTTGATCGAGCTCTGTACGGATTTAGTTTCGTAGTTTGTTTGGTTCATTACTATATTTTCGCTTGTTGCATGGATTTCCCCTTGGCCCAATGATGATGTTTAAAGCCCCATGTGGGGATGGATAGATAGATTGGCTCAGATTTGAGCTCGAAACGGGGTCAGCCATTGCATTCGCAAGGTTGAAGCCCACGAAATGGCTAATGCAGCGCTTGCTTCTCTGTTCTGGGCGCTGGGGCATGTGTCTGGATCAGCCGTTGCTTCTGCGGAAGCCCTACCACTGAGTGATGGGCCGGCTCTTGCTGCAGGTCTACCTCTCCTCCTCGTCGCCGCCATCGCCATGCCTCCTCTTCATTTCACCCAGACATGCCCCAGTGCCAAGCTTTGAAGCCCATTGCATTAGCCTATGATGAAACTGAAATCTGAGGGCCATGTTGTGATTCAGAATTCTCGGAATTATTCGAACTCTCTTGCATGGTCATACTTTAAAACAGACAGCTTTTCTGCACATTGTCTTTTATTATGTTATATTATCGGACTGGAACCTCCCTACGGGAGGATATGCTGCATGGCCCTGCTTCTCTGCTCCCATTTGCTTTGCTCACGTGTACTGTTATCGCTGCCTCTGCCCTAGCTGATACGTCCCTTTGACTCCATTTTATGTGCTAGCAGATTTCATGACTGCTTTTTTGTGTTGATTTTTCATAACCCATGATGATCATCTCTTTAACCATTTAGGAAGGCCAAAATGTATTAGATCTGAAGGCATAAGATCAATCCCTGACAGACATAACAGCCCCTGTGTGATTCATTTTTCGATATATTTATACACTTCATTTCATTTCCTCCTTCCGCAGGTTGTACAATATATTTGGGGAATCATAATGTTTGCCGATGCTCCTTGTGTAGCCCCTTCATTGCTGCTGCTGCTGCTGCTGCTGCTGCTGCTGACGCAACAAGTCTTCTACTTGCATCCTTGTTGCCGCTGCTGCTGGTGGTGGGTTTGAGAGACGATGGATGTCAGATCAAAGCTTGTGCTATCCATGGTGCCGTATCATTTGTGTCTGAGTGCGTATCGTTTCTATTCTCTTTCATGCCTGTCTAGAACCTTTGGGACAACCAGATTTTTGTAACTGTATATCAATATCTTTTCTGAAATGGAATTGATACCTTTTCTGGCAAGATGCAATATGCTGGTGGGCACATATGTGACTATTGTGTAGTACATCTCTGATGTTTCAGTGGTGGTTGGATTTCTCTGGTTTCAGTGATTGGTATGTGCCATTACTGATTGATGGAACGTTTCTATTGTAACATCTCATTTTATTTGTGAGGGAGCCAACGTCAACCCTTCTCACAAAGCCACCCGCGTTTTGTAGCCGTTTCAAATGGAATGGATAACTGGTGCGTTTTATATCTCAATATGTTTGAGAAGCTCGTGATCCAAACATTTGCTCCCCTTTGTTTTGTGTAATATAAAGTTGCTTACAGCTTAAAGTTCACAGAAATAATATTCCGCTTTCTGAATCACTTCCATGGAATTTTGAGTATCTACGGTTTGCAATTACTCCCTCCGTCCCCAAATATAAGATTGTTTTTTCAAGCTAACATAGCTTGAAAAATGATCTTATATTATGGGACGGGAGGGAGTAGATTCTATCCACATTTAATCGTCTCAAAATATGCACACTGACCATTTAGGTCATGTTTGATTATAGCCAGGCTTTCACCACACTTTCCTCAGTAAGTTGGGGCATGCCATCACAAGTTTGGTGAACAAATTGATCATCACAAGTGTGGCACGATTTGACAAAAGTATTTCACACTTGTGGCAAAGTTTGGCATGTGTGGCTATGAACCAACACGCCAATGTGTCAAACTGAAACTGTACGAGGCTGAAAACTGAACATAAACAAACATCTCTTCAAATGTCTTTGTAACTGAGGCAACTCTATTCTACATTTTATGCAAACATTGCTTATTCTGGTTTGTACATACAATGACAGCAAAATTAAATAGCTGATCACACACCGATACTGAATGGCGTGACCTTTCCGATCACGCACAGAACCTCGTCTACTACATCTTCTCTTCTCTTTTCGAGCTAGAGCCCTTCACCTAACAAGTCTTGCTGCTTCTACATCGCCGCCAGCAACGACGACTAGGGTAAACAGAAAGCAAAAGAAGAAACCCTGTAACTGTAAGAGAATAACAACAGAGCTTGCGGATACTTCTACCATTCCATCGAGTTGGTCCTTCTAAGATCTTGCGATGGTTTTTTCCTTACGACGACTTGGAATGCTTGTTCCTTGAGCTGCATAAACACACAATAATTGTAAGAAATGAAGTTGAAAAACAGCCGCCAATGCATGTTTGAATACCGAGCAACAAATAAGGGCCCTTTTTATTCGCAGGATTTCCAAAACCAGGGGTAAGGAAATGCAAGATTAGAGTGTCATGCCATAGGAAAACACATAGGAATTCTTTCCGAGAGATTGGAGCTGATGGAAGTTTTTCTATGACATCTAGTGCGAACTAATCCTATGGAAAAATCCTATGGTTTGCAATCAAAGAGTACTTAAGCTTTAGCAACAAAAAGGATAGTTCTCGATAGTGGAGACATGGGAATACAATGACTAATTCATATACAAATCCTTTATTGCAAGGCCTTGAGTGCACTGAGATATAAGAATAGAGGATGTAATGCCAATGTTGTTACTGTTATCTGCCCATAGTCATCAATTGTGCAGAAAAAACATCCGTGTACCACAGATAAGGTGACAACATAGAGTACTATGATGCTTCAACTTGACTAGCTTTCCAGGGTGAAATAGTTACCAAAATTGCTGGCTGGGCCATCTTTAAATAAAAAGAAAAACGCTTCTACATATCTATTTGGCATATGGAGGAAGAAAGATAGTGAGTAATGAAATCCACGAAAAATATACTTGACATGGTGATCCATATATATGTTAAAGCAACTTGCTAAATCTAAACATGCTTGTAAGCAATAACGTTTTGCAAAGAATATACCTCGTTAAGCCTCTTCTCGTTTTGCTCCTCCTGCGACAGAATAATAAAATAGAGACAATTCAGCAGAAGGTCATATAACCAAAAGTTAAAGATGAAGGCACATACAGACAGCCAGGTGCATGCAAGAGGCAATTAGTCCCCAGTCTATTTTTGCCAGGAAGATACTTTGGCACACTATATCGGTGGGTAATCCTGGTGATGGCAGTATGACATTGACAGGAATAAAAAGCCGAAACCATAATGAATCAACGAACAAAGATATGGGTTGCAATAACTATTGGCACTACAAAAAAATGCATTACATAAGTGCTAACCCAGCAAATGACACTACCAAGAAATACACTTCACTGCCAAACTCAGTTCCCCGATGGAAATATGTTATCACTTAATAGTAATTCTTAATGCGACAACAAGAAAAGAATCCAGATGGTCTATGATGCAATGGTGACAAAAGACTAACCACACTTTTAAGGTATCTATCGCTTAGTAACATAACCACATAAGTATTTCCCAGAAACTCATAAGATATAAAATAGCTTGCTGTAGTTATGTGAAAGAGCTGGCACATTTGGTATGAGTATAAATATAACAACTTAGAATGATGAATTCGGCATTGCCTTGGTTAGCCTAGTTCCATAATCATAGTGTTCCCTCATGCCCAGTCTGAACATATAATGGGGTCACTATCTAACTGACTGTTAAGCCATCGAACCTTGGAAAGTAAGCATAGGTTCATAGTGTCATGGCAGCATGCTCAATCCCCACAGTTCATAACTTTCATTCCAAACTAAGGCAGAACCAAAAACATACCTGTTCTCTAAGCAGTTCGGCATGTTCCTCCTCAAGCTGTGTGACCTGTGCCTCCAGTTCTGCGATGTAAGCCTGCATCCAAAACCAAATGAAAGCGTCAAATTTCACTGGACTGTACAACTGGGACAAAGGTCAAACCGTGCAAAATGCATCGAAATTTGTCCCTTTTGAGACATTTGGCGTAACCTGCTTCCTCTCCCTGGACCTGGCCGCAGACTCGCGGTTCTTGATCATGCGCTTCTGGCGCTGCGTGGCCGCGCGGTCCATGGGATCCATCAGCGCCCTCTTCCTTGCCCTTCCGGCGCCGCCGGCACCGCCGCCTCGTCGTCGCCCTCCGGCCACTCCCGCCCCCACATCCGCCCCCACATCGGGGAACCCTACCGCCATATTCCCCTCCACGGCCGTAACCCTACCGTCGTCCTCCCTGGCGAGGAAATCCTCCAGGGTCATCACGGCCGCGCCGCCCGCCTCGCCGCCTCCGGCGCCGGCGGGGGCAGGGGCGGGGGCGGGGGCGGAGAGGCCCCCGGTGGCCGAGATCTCCTTCCAGACCTCCTCGGCCGTCCGGCGGGCGGCGGCGGCCTCCGGCGCGGGGGCGGGGTCCGCCGGGGCGCCGGCGCCGGAGGGGGGCGCCTCGCCGTATATGTTGCGGAGGATGTCGTCCATGTTCATGGATCCGATGCCGCTGGCGCTCCGGAAGCGCGCGAGATCGGAGGAGCCGGACGGCGGCGGCTGCGACGACGCGGCCATCACCCGCGACGATGCCATGCGCTGGCGGCCCGCAGCCCGGCGAGGACCCGGCGGCCGGCGCCGGGGGGCTGTCGCAGTCTCTCTGTGTGTTGTTGGCTCGAATTTTTTAGGCTCTCGGGGTCGAAGGTTTCGGGGGAGGTGGAAAGGGAAAGAGGGAGAGGGGGGAAAGCTCTGGAGGCGAGGCGAGACGTGGGGGAACGATGGAAGCGGGAGGGTTGTGTGAGACTGCGACTGTCTATGGCGCGGAGGCGGGGGCTCAGGCCAGGCTCCGTGCTTTTTGCCAGTGTGTGTGTGGTGTGGTGTGGTGTGCGCACCACAGCCTGCTTTCCGCGTGAGCTCTCGATGGCTGAGTCTATAGCTTTTTCTTTCCTCTTTTGTCACTAATTAAACACATCCGCAATAATTGAAGCAACCATTACACTAAATCATCGGTTTCAAGGAAAAAGGATCACATATATCATAAGAAAAATATCACATTGGCATAAGCTCTTTTTTTTAAAAAAAATAAAGATTTTATCCAATAGGAGCATTTTACATCAAGCTTGATACAGAGAGTATGTCCTTACTAGGACATTGCCCTGCTTCGGTACTTAAGCACCGAATAGCCAAAGAGGTAGATTGTATTCTCAATGCTAAACGAGCTTGGTGATGAGCTTTGAAATTTCTTGGACTGATGTTACTATGATGGAAGGAGGAAGAAGCATGTGTTGTTGCTAGTTGCGATTTGTTATCTTAATGTCCAGGAGCTTGAAACACCGTCCTCGCTGCAGCTGCCGAAGCCAACACCAAGAAATCCGTATAGAAGTGTGGTTGTTGAACCTGTAAAATATCGATTAGCTTGGTTGCTAGAAAAAGCTCATAAGTCTCTGCCTGGAGTGGTGAAGATGCTGGAGTGAGAGCACTGAGATATACAAATGTTGAAGATGTCGATTCCCTTGAAATTGGATGACTACGCCTAATCCTGCTTGACTTTTCCTTGAATCTTGTTGCTTCTCCCATGTGGCATAACAGAAGATCGCATTCCCTGCAGTAAATTCAAAGTCTTGGAGGTGTAGCATGTGTTTAGGTACCTGAGTGTTGGTCAAATGCACTCTATCGTGTTGTTCAGTGGAGCTAGAGACCTCTGACTTAGTTGCATTGATAATGGCATTTGCTTCTTCAAAAACCTGTGAAGGTGTGCTAACTTTCCTGCAAAATAGAGTGTCATTTTGAGGCTTCTATAGACACCAAAAAAAGGTACAAAGAGTAGCGGGTTTTATTGGTGGATGTCCATATGCATGTGAGTAAGACATGAATCATATCAGTAAGGAAGCTTTATTGAGCAGCAAAGAGTTCAGTTCTAATGGACCAGGAAAAACAAAACCATGTCGCTTTAGAAAAAGGACATAAGAAAAGCATATGCATTTCATCTTCTCTATTACCACATCTAGAGCAACATTTTTTGATGTGTTTGGAATACATGCTTGCCCTCTTTCTCGTCGGGAGTGCTTCCCCGAGGAGCCTCAAAGCAAATGTTTGAACCCTTGGCGCCATTTGTTTATCATGCCAAACTTGATTAAGTAGGGAGATGGTTTGCGGAGAAACAATTTTTGGGTGCTTGAAAGTGCAACTAATCCCCGTGTGGTTTTGGTAATTCATAACAACATACAGCTCATTGAATTAACATCCATTCAAGTTTAATATTTCAGAAAGTTCAGTGAATGGCATGGAATGGACTGGAGATGTGGACCCCTCAAAATGCAAAGGACACTTATTGGCAAAAGCTCAAGACTCTTCATTTATATTTTAGTGATCCAAGATCACATTGAGTCCGTAGGAAAGCCAATACTATTAAAAGGGGATGAGGTGTTGCTTAATGGTCTACTTGCTCAAAATGCTTAGTGATATTGCTCCAAAGCCCTCAACCACTTTCTCATTTCCAAATTTGTCCAAAACCCAAAGTCAAACTCGGCCCCACCGAAATCTTCTATCCGGCGCCACCGAGTTCATTTGACTTAGCCACTGCCAGAAACCCTAACACCTCGGTCACATCGATACGTATCTCGGTCTCACCGAGATGGCCCTGCAAACTCCCTGTTTCCCTTTTGTATCATTTCGGTCTCACCGAAATGAGCGATCGGTCACACCGAATTTGCTTGACCAACTCTTTGTTTGCTCTTTGCTGAAACCGGTCTCACCGAGTTCACGCAATCGGCGCCACCGAGATAGCCCTAGCACATCGGTCCCACCGAGTTGTTCCAGTTGGTCCCACCGAGATTCCTAACGTTCACATTTTGAACTGAATTGGTCTTACCGAGTTCTTCTATTTGGTCCGACCGAGTTGGGTCAAATGTGTGTAATGGTTGGATTTTGTGTGGAGGCTATATATACCCCTCCACCCCCTTCTCCATATGTGAGAGAGCCATCAGAAGGTGCCTACACTTCCAGCTTACATCTTCTGAGAGAGAACCACCTACTCATGTGTTGAGATCAAGATATTCAATCCAACCATAAGAATCTTGATTTCTAGCCTTCCCCAAGTTGCTTTTCACTCAAATTATCTTTTCACCATATCCAAATCTGTGTGAGAGAGTTGAGTGTTGGGGAGACTACCATTTTAAGCACAAGAGCAAGGAGTTCATCATCAACATGACATCTATTACCTTTTGGAGAGTGGTGTCTCCTAGATTGGTTAGGTGTCGCTTGGGTGCCTCCGACAAGATTGTGGAGTTGAACCAAGAAGTTTGTAAGGGCAAGGAGATCGCCTACTTCGTGAAGATCTACCCGAGTGAGGCAAGTCCTTCGTGGGCGATGGCCATTGTGGGATATACAAGGTTGCTTCTTCATGGACCCTTCGTGGACTCGCGCAACTGTTAACCTTCATGGGTTGAAGTCTCCATCAACATGGATGTATGATAGCATCGCCTATCAGAACCATGTCAAAAATCTCTGTGTCATCATTGCGTTTGCACTCTCTGAACCCTTCTCTTTACCTTCATATGCAATGTTTTACTTTCCGCTGCTACACTCTTATAATTGCATGTGTTGGTTGATTACTTGACTTGTGCAATTTGCTAAAATCTGCCCACAACTAAAATTGGGAAAATGTTAGATTTTTATTTGGTCAAGTAGTCTAATCCCCCCTCCAGACCTACTTTTGATCCTACAAGTGGTATCAGAGCTTTGGTCTCCATTTGCTTGGATTTCCATAGCTTTGGTGATCATAGCCTTGGTTTCACAACCTAGGAGAGTATGGCGTCTAGCGAGGGAAATTACCACCGTAGAGGTCCTTGATTTGATGGTACTAATTTTGCTAGTTGGAAGCATAAGATGAAAATGCATATTCTTAGTCATAACCCCACCGTTTGGGCTATTGTGTGCATTGGCTTGCAAGGTGATTTATTCGAGGATGGAAAAGAACCGAATCGTGAAGCGTTCGCGGAAGAAATGAAGATGTTGCAATACAATTCTCAAACTTACGATATTCTCTTCAACGGATTGTGCCCTGAAGAATTCAACAAAATCAGCCGCCTTGAGAATGCAAAGGAAATTTGGGGTACTTTGGTTGATATGCATGAAGGTACCGAGTTCGTCAAGGAATCCAAATTGGATGTGCTTCAAAGTCAACTTGACAAGTTCAAGATGAAGGTGGTGAAGGAGTCACTGAGATGTACTCTAGGCTTGCTCTCATCATAAATGAGATTGCCAGTTTAGGAAGCGAAGAGATGACCGACAAATTCATCATCAAGAAGATCCTAAGAGCCTTGGATGGAAAATATGATACTGTGTGCACCTTGATCCAAATGATGCCCAATTACAAAGATCGCAAGCCCACGGAAGTCATTGGTAGAATTGTTGCTCATGAGATGTTAAGGAAGAGCTCCATAACAAGTCAAGCGGTGCTTACAAAGCTTCAAGTGATGCTCCTACAACATCAAGTGAGAAACAAGTCTTCAATGCAGAATTGAGCTTAATGGCGAAGAACTTCAACAAGTTCTAAAATAATAGAAGCAAAGAGAGAAGCTCCAAGTCAAGATCCTACAATGACAAAAGATCTTCTAGTTGTGATCACAATTGCCACAATTGTGGAAGACCCGAACACTACTCCAATGAGTGTACAAATCCCTACAAGAAAAGAGACTATTCACCAAAAAGGAGAAGTAAAAGAGATGAATCACCACCAAGAGAGAGAAGGAGTAGAGATGATCGTTATGAACGAAGACCCTCTCGTAGAAGCAAGGATTCGAAAAGGAAGGACACGTCATCAAAGATCCACACAAGACGAAGACATCAAGCTCTTGTTGGTGAATGGGTATCCGGTTCCGACTCCGACAACTACACCGAGAGAAGCTATCACTCCGACTCTGAATATACTCAAGATGAAGGTGTTGCCGGTCTTGCACTTGTGTCATCCAACTCCTACGACATATTTGACTCACCAAATGAAGGAATTGTGTCGTGGACTTAACACGGCAGATGCCCTAGCAAAAGGACTTAGGTGTGGAGCCATCGCAACTAGGTTAGCTTGAAGGGGTTAAATGGGATAAAGGACACAAAGAGTTTACCTAGGTTTGGCCCCTCTCAACGAGGTAAAAACCTACGTCTTGCTTATAGTTGTATTGCTTGGGATTCGATTACCAGGGAGCGAATACGCTTAACCTAGTTCTCGATCAGTTGTTTCTTGAGTTAACCCGCCGCCGGGTCACCCCTTTATATACACAGGTTGATGCCTGGCGGCTTACAGAGTCCCGGCCGGCTCATACACAACGTGTCTGGCCCGGTGACAAACTAAGCTTGCCTTACAATATAAGTTACACACATGGTGGTTCATCCTCTTGGGCCTCAAGTCGCCTCTGGGTCTTGGGCCTTCAATAGGCTTCCTTCATGACCCTCCATCTTCATCTATAAGCCGCCAGAGGTATAACCCGGCCCCTCCTGGGCGGGTCATACCTAATAGTTATATCCCCAACATTAGGCCCCAGGTTGATTTGAACTTGTTCACATCAATCTTCAGTGCTTGACTTGTCAAAATCTTGCATCGTCCATTTTATGAACTTGCTATAACCCGCCACGATGTCATCTCACATGATCATATTGACCCGCCATGATGTCATCTCTCATTAATTCCGCACGAGGCCCAGAATATCCTAACATATCCTTATCTTTTAATGAACATCCTGAAAATCGAGGCGTCCACATAGCCACATGATGATTCTGGCCTCCTCGATTCCCGCGCATGCCTTTTATCCATCTCCTTATAAATAGGTCCTTTTCATTTCCCCCCTTGCCTCCTCATCTTTGTCTTCCTCGCAATGCTATGCACGCCCGAGCTCCGCCGCCGTTGACTTCGTCAACTGCCTCTACTCCGGCCACTGCATCGACCTGAATGAATCCGAGCACCGCGACACGCCTTCGCTGTTCAACATCCCCAACAGGTACTCCTCCCTTCTCGCAGCAGATCTCCATTAGGGTTAGCCCTAGTTCGTTGGTCTTCTTAGCTGCTCTTTGTTTTTCCTCTTTAGATCTCATGGTTGGATTCGAATCTGTTGCCAAAGTGGTGAGGCACCTGCTAGCATCCCCTTTCAATGAAAAAAGATCTTGCTGTTGTAGTAAAAATCTCATTTGGCTATAGGAGTTCTTCCACTGATATCGCTTTAGTCTAGAATTTATCCTATTTTCAGAGCCGTTGTAGATCCAAAATTATAGCACCAGCTTGTGAAATCTGTTTATCCACCACTTAGCAGTTCTTCACTTATAAATCTGAGTCATAACTATTTGGGCGGCTCAACTAAGAAACCATAACCCGCCAGATACCATTAGTCCCCTCTTAAGTCGCCATGCTATGCATTTGTATACCTCAGTACTATTCTCCGGCTCAACATACCGGTTCCTTGTAGCAATTTTGTGAATCAATGGCCGACTTAATAGCATGATCTTAAACCAGGAATCTTTTCCTTTTTAGATTTCCTCAAAATGACCATGACTGTCACCTCGTGCAATTGGGTTCCTTCCCGGGTTACTGAGCAAACATTGAACGAACACGTTCAAGTAGGCGTGTTAGCCGCAAAAAACGTCATCCACTGGAGAGTTCCAGGAACGGAAACCATCCCTGAGCCCAAGGCAAAGTCGCTGTCTTCACTGATCACATGCTCCGGGGGTTCACTCCGCCCGGCTCAAAATTTTTCCCTGATGTGTTGCATTTCTTCCAACTCCATCCTCAAGACATCGGACCCAACTCAATCACCAACATCTTCAATTTCCAAGTATTTTGCAAAGTATACCTTCAACAGGAGCCCACCGTAGTGAAGGAAATATGCCCTAGAGGCAATAATAAAGTTATTATTTATTTCCTTATATCATGATAAATGTTTATTATTCATGCTAGAATTGTATTAACCGGAAACATAATACATGTGTGAATACATAGACAAACAGAGTGTCACTAGTATGCCTCTACTTGACTAGCTCGTTGATCAAAGATGGTTATGTTTCCTAACCATAGACATGAGTTGTCATTTGATTAACGAGATCACATCATTAGGAGAATGATGTGATTGACTTGACCCATTCCGTTAGCTTAGCACTTGATTGTTTAGTTTGTTGCTATTGCTTTCTTCATGACTTATACATGTTCCTATGACTATGAGATTATGCAACTCCCATTTACCGGAGGAACACTTTGTGTGCCACCAAACGTCACAACGTAACTGGGTGATTATAAAGGTGCTCTATAGGTGTCTCTGAAGGTACTTGTTGGGTTGGTGTATTTCGAGATTACGATTTGTCACTCTGATTGTCGGAGAGGTATCTCCGGGCTCTCTCGGTAATGCACATCACTTAAGCCTTGCAAGCATTGCAACTAATGAGTTAGTTGCGGGATGATGTATTACAGAACGAGTAAAGAGACTTGCCGATAACAAGATTGAAACTAGGTATTGAGATACCGACGATCGAATTTCGGGCAAGTAACATACCGATGACAAAGGGAACAACGTATGTTGTTATGCGGTTTGACCGATAAAGATCTTCGTAGAATATGTAGGAGCCAATATGAGCATCCAGGTTCCGCTATTGGTTATTGACCGGAGACGTATCTCGGTCATGTCTACATAGTTCTCGAACCCGTAGGGTCCGCACACTTAAAGTTCGATGATGGTTATATTATGAGTTTATGTGTTTTGATGTACCGAAGGTAGTTCGGAGTCCCGGATGAGATCGGGGACATGACGAGGAGTCTCGAAATGGTCGAGACGTAAACATCGATATATTGGACGACTATATTCGGACATCGGAAAGGTTTCGAGTGATTCGGGTATTTATCGGAGTACCGGGGAGTTACGGGAATTCGCCGGAGAGTGTATGGGCCTTATTGGGCTTTAGGGGAAAGAGAGAGAGGCAGGCCACGCGCCCCCCAAGGCCTAGTCCGAATTGGACTAGGGGGAAGGGCTGCGCCCCCTCCTTCCTTCTCTTCTCTTTTCCCTTTCCTTCTCTCCTACTCCTACTACTTGGAAGGGCTCCTAGTTCTACTAGGAAAGGGGGAATCCTACTCCCGGTGGGAGTAGGACTCCCCTAGGGCGCGCCATAGAGAGGGCCGGCCCCTCCCCTCCTCCACTCCTTTATATACGTGGCCAGGGGGCACCCCATAGACACAACAATTGATCTCTTAGCCGTGTGCGGTGCCCCCCTCCACCATAATCCACCTCGATCATATCGTAGCGGTGCTTAGGCGAAGCCCTGCGTCGGTAGAACATCATCATCGTCACCACGCCGTCATGCTGACGGAACTCTCCCTCAACACTCGGCTGGATCGGAGTTCGAGGGACGTCATCGATTTGAACGTGTGCAGAATTCGGAGGTGCCGTGCGTTCGGTACTTGATCGGTCAGATCGTGAAGACGTATGACTACATCAACCGCGTTGTGCTAACGCTTCCGCTTTCGGTCTACGAGGATACGTGGACACACTCTCCCCTCTCGTTGCTATGCATCACCATGATCTTGCGTGTGCATAGGATTTTTTTGAAATTACTACGTTACCCTACACGTAGAACTATTCAGAGAGTTCTATTATTTAAACCGCCAGACTGAATTTACAGACGGGCCAAGCCTAGAGTTAGGCAGAATTTCAATTCAGAGACGGAAGGATGCCACCTTCCCAGCCGCCAAACTGTCTAGTCACCCCAAGGACTGGAACCAACCCTGATTTTATTGTCAAGATACCTCTCCAGAAGGGGAAATCCCTCTGCCGGGTTATCGTGCAAGCCGGCTCAGTAACAGGCACCCCCTCCCCGACCGGATTAGCACAACAAAGCGGGCCAAGTATATGCCCATCTTTTCAAAGATTAGAGCCTTGACGACCAATGGTCTGACTGGAATAGACCTGGTTCGATGCTGGGTCGCTTGGAGAATCATGCCTTTAAGCCGCCGCTCCAGCTTGATGTGCGATTACACCTGTGACTTAAAAGATCCACAACGCCACTGCCCGATACAATTGACCGACAATGATAACAATGAAATGACCAAGTCTCTGCTAAACGAGAGCTTGGCAGATTGCAGCAGAACTGGATTGAATCCTTTCTGCACTCTTAACAAGCCGCTAGTTGTAAGTTTTTAACCAATTCTCAATTGAATCATATCTTCACTTAAATTTCCATCTCATACTCATTTGATTTTTTGTAGGCTGATTCACCTTTTTGGAATAGGAAGCTCCAGGATAAGCCGGCGAAAAAGACCCGGACAAAGAATAAGGCTCAGAAAATGCCTGCTAAGAAAAAGACCAACACCTCCAAGCTATTTGACTTGGATGATGATGATGATGAGCCGGAGGTAGAACTTGACTCTCTTGGCTTATTTTTTATACATATTGTTGGCAATGATTACTATCAAGATGACACGGAAGGCAGCCACACGGATGGTGAAGAGGTAATTATCCTTTTCTCCGACTCAGAACATCTGCCAAGATAGAAAGTTCGTCAAGCGAGCCGGAAAGTAAAGTTTTCTCACCCTTTAGCTTATTTGGATCCCAACTTTATTTTGAAGAAGTAGCAACATGAAGCTCGCCGCATGACCCGGAACAGTGGTGGCGGGATTCTTTCCTCTGGCTTACCAAACACGTCGGCTCCTCTCAAGCGCCAGCCAGAGGTTCCAAATATTTCCAACTTAGCTTACCCCAAGGCGGGTCTTTTTCGGCAACCTCTTAACCCGTTTGATTCAAACTATCAGGGGTCCTCTCACTCTTCTTCTAGTGACTCAACCGGGACTTAGGTCCCTCTTTTCAAGGCTGTGCCTGGGTAAGAAACATTTAAGCCTATTTTGCTTTCATTCATGCATTTAACTGTCATATCAATCTTGTCTTATGCTTTATTTTCAGCGCCATGGCCAAGCCTAGCAAGAAACAAAAAGTTGACAAACCAGCTGAAGAACCCAAGACTGTTGATCTGGAGAAACACACCATCTCTGAATCTTTGCATCAAGTTTCAGGAGCAGCCATGGATGATCCGCCACCAGAAGAACACCCTGTCACCAAGGATGCCATGGACATTGACCCAGAAAGTGATAAACCGCCCAGTCCGGCTCAGCCGGCTCATGAAACCGATGACATAATGATTACTGGATAACTTACACGGCCCCAGGAAACCCCACTGTCCTATCTAAGCATATCGCGAAAGAAGAATTTTCTGCCATTGATAAGGGCAAGTGGAAGTTGGACTTGGAGAGCTATGCCCAATTTAATGCCCAGGAGCTTCACATGGGCTACTTGAACCGCCTCCACACCAGTCATGACTTTGAAGCCGGCTTGGTCAACCTCATGAAGGAGCGTTTTGAGGTAAGCACTGCAGTCTTCTATATAAACATATCTATATCAGTCGCCAAGTCTACTGGATATGAGAATCAAATATGCCGTAGACTTTAAATAACTTTATAGTCTTTCATTCATGTTATGACATACTCATTGTAGAATAAAACAAGTAGCCCCCAAGGGCCGGCTTAAACTGAGAAGTTAAGCCGGGCCTTTCAATAGCGATGATCAACTTTGCACTTGTAGCCCCCAAGGGTCAGCTTAAGCCGAGAAGCTAAACTGGGACTTCTCATCATAATCATGAAGAAAATCCAAATATGTATAGCCCCCATGAGCCGGAGTAAATCATATCATTTTGTCTGGGTCATCACAGAAATTGTCTTTAAAAGAGCAATAGACATTAGCCCCCAAGTGCCAAGGAAAATACTTGTATTGTGCTTGGGACTTCAAAAATAATATGATCATAATACCTTCCACCTTGTTCATATTGCAGGATGAACTTAATGTGAAGGAATCCCAAGTCAAAGATCTGAGGGCCAACATTCAAACCCAGCAATCTGAGACTGCAAAAGCCAAATCCGAGCTAAAGACTTCATTGGAAGACATTGAAAAGCTAAAACAAAACTTCAACGCTGATAAAACCAGCTGGGAGATCGAGAAGGTAGCTCTATTGAAAAAAGCAGAGGATGTCGAAGCAGCCCTTAAATCGGTAACTAATGAATTGTCTAGTTTAAGGCATCAAATCAACAACATGACATCAACCATCTTTGGTAAGTAGCAAAAAATACTCTCCTATGTACCAACAACATATCATAATCATTTGCCGGTTTATGAAGAATTTTACTGATGCAGGCTCCTGAAGCTCCAAGCTGGGTCCAGACATGCGCATCAAACTTAAGGCTGTCTACACTCTTGTGGAGCAGCTATACACTGGTGCTCAACGGACAATCTCTGCTGCTATTCATATAAAACAGCCATCCTCCCTCATCAAGGAAACATTGGAGAAGCTATCTGTGCTGCCCATAGAATTGAGGAATTAAAGTGATCAGCCACTAGAGCCGACTCCATCACTCCCCTAAGCCAGGCAAAGGCATGGCAAGCAGAGCTTGACCCTCAAGAAATAGCCACTGACTGTCCTAGTTTTAAAGAAGATGGATCTCCCTTCAATGCTGATGATCATACCAACATCGTGAGGGAGATGTGTCCTTGGGCAAGTAAGTTGGCTGAAGAAACATATATCTCCAAGTACCACCCGACTTATGATGCTGAAAACTCAAAGGTGAAGACACTAGTTCATTAGGAGGTGGATCTCATCCCACCTACTCGTAAGCATACCTTCACTCCTGACATTGATCCATCAAGTCTTATAGATGACGAGGCTGTGTTTGGAGATTTGACCGGTATCAACGGGTCTACACCCAACTTCCAGCCAATGGATAACCAAGGAGAAGAGAGCCGGAACAAGATGACCCGGAAGCCTCAACCCGCCAAGACTAGGAATCGTGAGCCATGACCTGGTCTATCAGCTTCAACACTGAGAGGTTGTGCGTCTCAAAACATTGATTCTTTTGTGGCCACATGATGCCTTGTAATAGGCTAGTTAAAAAATCATGATCTGCCATGCCATCGTGCGTGTTTTATTTGCATAACACTTTTAAGCCACCGGAGTTGAGTTCAAACTCCACTATTTATGCTCATAACTTGTGTCAACCTTGCTGATCATGTTGTCATTAGCCCCGCATACAAGCAGATAACAAGTGCCCTGGCGGTTTACCCCAGGGCGGGTCACAACGCCCCATGTAAAATCCACTGGTGACTATATAGTCCATAACCAGGGTGGGTTTATCAAAACCTCATATAATCATAACAAAGTCATACCTGTGATATTTGTTCATAACGCCGTCTTACCATGCCGTATGCAGTAAGGGTAACAACCCAAAGATTTATAGCACAATGCTCTGTTCAATTTATTCATACCGTCGACTTACAATGCCAGACGCAACAAAGGGTAACATCCCAAAACCTAGAGTGCAGAACTCCAAGTGCATAATCATCACACACTGGCAACTTTAACATCCAAAGCCAGGCTGGGTTAGCAAAACTCCGGATAGAATCAAATATGAATCATAAGGATCAAGGCAACATGGCTTGAATCAATATTAAACCATATATCGATATGGTATAAAACTATGACCCAAAACAAAGTTCAAAAACAAATAACAAATTATTGAAAACAAGGCCTTCATAGGCTGCCAAGCCTCAAGATCAACTGCTATTCAAGGGCCGCACGACCGCTTAGTTAATCCTTAATTCAAACCTGTAAGCCGAGCCTCACATGACCAATCGTCGTTTTAACTTTGACAAGTTCAGGGTCTTTATAAGATTGACTGTCAAGAGTATAGTGAGTCATTCCAGGATTAACTGGTCGGAGTGGCAGGCATACAAAGGCAGGATAACCCGGATTTTTGGTGAATACACCTGGCGTCCAAGCCTATTATGAGGGACAACAAAGCTCTGTTCATTTACAAGAAGCCCCCAAGTAATATTTCAATCAAGGCGTACAAGCCAGGCCAGTAGGGTAGTCATAGCTATGCTCAATGAGCAGGAAGCCCCCAAGCAATTTTTAATCAAGGCGTACAAGCCGGATCAAGAGGGTAGTCATAGCTATGCTCAATAAGCAGGAAGCCCCCAAGCGATCTTATGAAGTAACAATAAAGACTCAGATTCTCAGAAATGAAACGACAAAGGCCCTGAATTATCAGGGATGCCGGCTTTATTATACTAATCATAATATATACATTGGCAGAAGTATGTACATCATAAGAGCCGGTGGCTCAGGTGTAATAAGGCCGAAGATGAGCAATATTCAATGGCCGGCCGGTCTCCTCCTCCGACGTGCGTGAGTCCTTGTGGTCTTGAACATCGATAAGGTAGTATGACCTGTTGTTCAGATTTTTGCTCACCACAAAGGGCACTTCCCAAGGTGGGGATAGCTTGTGCATGTCAGTTTGATCCTGGATGAGCCGGAGCACCAGGTCACCTTCTTGAAAGGTCCTGGTTTTAACCTGGCGGCTATGATAACGACACAGATCTTGCTGGTAAATCGCCGAACGAGCCGCCGCAAGGTCATGCTCCTCATCCAACAGGTCAAGAGCATCCTGACGTGCTTGTTCATTATCAGTTTCAACATAAGCAGCCACACGGGACGAGTCGTGACGTATGTCACTAGGGAGAACTGCCTCTGCTCCATAAACCATGAAGAGGGGCGTGTAACCCGTAGATCTGTTGGGGGTAGTATTGATACTCCATAGTACTGAGGGCAACTCCTCCACCCAACAACCCAACGTCCTTTGCAAAGGGACTTGATATCTACTACACAACTTTATTCTTGTAAACACATGTTGGACCTCCAAGCGCAGAGTTTTATAGGACAGCAGCAATTTTCCCTCAAGTGGATGACCTAAGGTTTATCAATCCGTGAGAGGTGTAGGATGAATATGATCTCTCTCAAATGACCCTGCAAGCAAATACAAAAAATCTCTTGTATCCCCAACACACCTAATACAATGGCAAATTGTATAGGTACACTAGTTCGGTGAAGAGATGGTCATAAAAGTGCAGTAACAATAGTAGATATTGATTTTTGTAATAAGAACAATAAAAAACAGCAAGGTAGCAATTGATAAAACTGAGCACAAACGGTATTACAATGCTTGAAATGAGGCCTAGGGTCCGTACTTTCGCTAGTGCAACCTCTCAATGGTGCTAATATAATTGGATCATATAACTATCCCTCAACGTGCAACGAAGAATCACTCCAAAGTTCCTATCTAGCGGAGAACATAAGAATAAATTGTTTGTAGGGTACGAAACTGATGACCCACAAGTATAGGGGATCAATTGTAGCTCTTTTCGATAAGTAAGAATGTCGAACCCAACGAGGAGCAGAAGGAAATGACAAGTAGTTTTCAGTAAGGTATTGTCTGCAAGTGCTGAAATTGTAAGTAGCGAGTAGTTTGATAGCAAGATAATTTGCAACGAGCAAGTAACACTGGTGCGCGTCGGTCCTAAACAAATGGTTTTTACCCCTTTCTGCGACGGCATTTGGATCCATCGCCAAGTGAGTGTGTGCGATAGGGTGTCCTTCCCACACGACCCAGAAATCGTCAGGGATAGGCCCTCCTAGGACCCAGGCTGGGGCCGTATGCGATCGGGCGAGGCATCGAAACCCAATCATTTCCATAGATATATACATCCCACACGGTGAATCCCAGAAATCATTTCTATAGGTATGTACATCCCACACGGTGAATCTCAGAAATCATTCCCGTAGGTATGTACATCCCACACGGTAATCTGAGAAAATCATTTCCGTAGGTATGTACATCCCACACGGTGAATCCCAGAAAACATTTCCGTTCGTATGTATATCACACATAGCCAATCCAAGGAATATATTTCCGTTCTTATGTACATCCCACACAGTCAATCCAGGGAAAACGTTTCCGTTCGAACGTAAATCCCACACAGTTTTATGTGCAGGCTCGTGTGTGAAAGGTGTAACTATCACACACGGTCTTCCTTGGTTAACTGTTTGCTTTTATCAACTATATATCACACACGATTTGATGAAGAAAACTGTGTGGCATTGGGCTATCCATCGCAACCGCTTTTATTGCTAGAACCGTTTGCAAAGGTCCATGACACATTTAGCAGGTTTATTAGTTTACAATTAATAATTCCAGTATTACGCAAATTCACATTTCATATCGAACAACTGTTTGCCAATTTCATATCAGGCACATAAATATATTATAACATCACAGTACGGTAGCTACGTGAAAACAACACAGTACAACATATAGCTAGTTCAACTTCATAAGAACAATATATTCATTTCCCTATAGGTTCATCTTATCCACCTCTGCTTTCAGTTCAGTAAGAACCCGTTTTGCACGGGCCAACTGGGAAAGTGCCTCCTCCTTCGCCAACACCATCTTAGCAAAGTCTTTAAAAAAATATGAGCTCATTCTTCACCTTCAACTTTTTATCCCGCATCTTGAAATATGCTTCAGTGTTGACAAGACTTTCTCTAAGCCTAGCTGTGTTCACTTCCTCATACATGCTCTAAAGCTTCGTTAGGCACATCTTCAAAGACTGTGGCCACTCTTGAACAACCCACTCCAATTAAGAACACTTCCGTTCATCCTATAATATTTAAAACTAGATCAGTAACAATTGTAGGGGAAATGGGTTTATAGCAACATAGAAAGTCACCAATGCTTATTTTGAAAAACTGAAGAAACATGTTAATTATGACATATCTTCTCAAAAAGATCAATGTGCAAATGAAATAATTGGTACTGAGACAACAACCAACTTCTAGAACATCAAAAGCTATAATTAACTACAACGACGCTACAAGTTCTTACTCATGTACAATAAATAAAAATTGAACATTTTATGAGGAAGGTAAATATAACTGCAACAATATAGCGAAAGTGTTTGGATGACAGCAAATTGATACTAACAGGTGTGTACACGCACAAATTTAGTAACATAGAACTAATAGCACTAAGGCCGTCCACTATGTATGCCAAAACTGGTGTAAAGACAACTATTGCTACATCTTGCACCGGTGCCCTGAACTGGCGAGCTGATGCAACAGAAAAAAAATCAAGGACCCGGACTTCGGAGCACGTAGTTGCTCCGATGCCCAGTTCCTTCGTGCCATAAAGATTTAGTATTTTACTGCTTGGTTGCTCGGATGTGTGGACCAAAGTTGGCTGCACAAACTGCTGAAGCGATGCCAAATAATTTTCTAATGGCACCGCTGATGAGATGGCAACAATTTAAGATACTAGGTACAAACTGTGACACTGACTTAGGATGCGTTTGGTTGAATGTGTGGTATGAATGGGTTGGGACCATGACAGTGTTTGAATCACATCTAACAAATGATTTGTAACAACGAAAGAGGGTCTAACCTTCTCTGCACATGCCAGAAACTTCCCCCCAGTGTCCACAAAATCAAACACAAGTAGCTTCACACATGGAGATTGATGGTGACAATGAGCAGATAGATCTTCAGCCACCCCTCTCCATTCGTTGCCACCGATGGTCTTAGGGAGCTACAAGAGGAAGAAACGACTCGAATCGACCTCCGGGTAAAAATCCTTCATTCCAAGTCATAGCCCGAGAGAGAGAGAGAAGAGAGGCATACCCGGGTGGTGAAGGAGTAGTCGCCGGAGGAGGAACCACTGGAGATGTATTTGAAGAAGACTATGGCGACCCCGGCGGTAGGATGCGAGACGGCGAGAGCGAGGATGCGGCTATAGCTTAGCAAGGAAGGAAGGAAGGAGGAAACATGGGAAATGTGACTTGTGGTCGGGGAGAAAAGGGGGTGGGGAAGGGGGGAAGGGGCGGGGGTAGATATTTTGGCGGTAGGCCAAAATTTTGGAAATGTGGAGGGAAACTTTGCGTGCGGTGCCGCCGGGCCATTCACTTTGAACGATTGTGTGCATCGCAAACGATTCTTCTGCTTTACGCGCATGGGATGAGTTTGATAATTCAAATTTTGGTCTCAAGGCATGGGCACATTCACTTTGAACGCGCGTGGTGCCGCCGGACCATTCACTTTGAACGATTGTGTGCATCGCAAATGACTTTTCTGCTTTACGCGCATGGGATGAGTTTGATAATTAAAATTTTGGTGGAAATTTCCCCGGGTACATCATTGCATAATTTAACATCGCTTGCTAATTTGGGCACAGAAAAAAGCGTACAGCAGACAAACCACACTTACTGAATTGAGCAATTTCAGTAATTACATAGAGCCAGTTGACCTAAACATTGCTCTAACAAAAGACCAGCATTAAAAACAAAGCCTAAGTATGCATAATTAAAAATCCGCTGCCGTGCCGGCCTATGCATCGCCGGTGTGAGATGAGATGTCGATGACTTGTCCTGGCGACATGCCGCCGTTGGTGGACTCCGCATCCCCTGCTGAAGTCGACCACGTCCTCGTCCTCATCCTTGGCACCGCCCTCAAGGTTGTAGTACTCGTAGTAGTGGCTGCGCATTGGTACTCCACCACCGATTCCTCAACGGACAGACTCTTCTCTACCTCGACCTGGCCACACGAAACTCCTCCTCCCGACGCTCCTCGATCTCCGCCGCCTCCTGCATCTCCAGCTCCCGCTCGATGACCTCATGAGGAAGCAGGTGCTCCATGGCCACCGCCGCCTTTTCAAATGTGGGTTGCATGCTGGAGTCCGAGGTGGCCTGGAATATCTTGGCGTGTGCATCCTCGATCTTGGCGTGGATGGCCTCGACCCGAGCCAGGGCGACATCAGCGGCACGGGCGGCAGCTCGAGCGCTCTCGGTGTTTGCAGCCACCGTCGCAGCAGCAGCTGCAGTCGTCTCGGCTGCCGCTGCTGCCGCAGACGCCCTCTCGGTGGAAGCGGCCGCGCTCAATGCGGATGCAGAGGCACTCTCAGCGTAGGCGGCGGCGCTCGCGGGGGACGCGACCATTATACGGGCCTTCACGAAGCGTTTCCATGGCGTCATCTTTGCAAGAAGGGGGTGCAGGAATGGGGACCAGGATTCGTGGATTCGGGGGTTGCCGGCACTAGAGCAGACGAGCTGGCGAAGCTTAAAGAGGGAGACTTAAATAGACCCAGATATTTTTCATCGCAAACGGTTCCTAGAAAACAACTTTGTGTGATGTTGTAGATATTTTTTATTAGCCGTGAAAGATGAATTTAAAATAAAGTGCCAATGGATGGTCTTTTAAATGAACGAGAAATTGTGTAGTACTAATACAACTGTCATGTCAAATTTTGGAAAATTTCAGGGGTCATTTGACCTTCTAAGACATTTAAGTGTTTTTCTAGCCATTTAAGGACCGCAGTTGAAATTTGAACTACATGTACATGCAACATCTAACCATAACGGTTTGGAAACTCATATTTCGTGTACTTGTGTGTGATTTAATTCCATGTGCAGTAAATTGGAAGGAATTTTCAAACATATTGGTCTAACAGCTCTGACACAATTAAGCATGGTGTGACATGGCATTTTAATTCCAATTTTTTTTAAAAAAAATCAGAAATACATTGGTTGATGTAATGTCATGCCACCAAGATGATGTGGTAAAAAATTGGCATGTTTGACCAAAGTTTGGACACACACCCCTCACAAACCAGAGCAACTCACTAGAAGGCTCGTGGTTCCGAGAGGGAACAATGCATGTTTGATGACGAACGGGAGATAACTTCCTCTTACGGCCTTCATTTTTTTACGTCTAACGTGCACTACTACAACTGTAATGTGAAATTTTTGAAAATTCTAGGGGTCATTTGACCTTTTAAAGACATTTAAGTGATTTTCTAGCTATTTAATGATCGTAATTCAAATTTTAACTACATCTACATGCAACGCGTAACCGAAACGGTTTGAAAAATCATATTTGTGTACTTGTGTGCGAGTTAATTCCATGTGCAGTAAACTAGAAGGAATTTTCAAACATATTTGTATCACGACATGGACACATATGTATGAATACGTATGCATGGAGTGGCATGGCATTTTAATTCCAAAAAAAAATCATAAACACATGAAACCTTGGTTGATGTAATGTCATGCCACCAAGATGATGTGGTAAAGAAATTGACATGTTTGACGAAAGTTTGGACACACACCCCTCACAAACCGGAGCAACTTGCTAGAAGGTTCGTGGTTCCGAGAGGGACAATGCATGTTTGATGATGAACGGGAGATAGCTTCCTCTTACGGCCTTCAAATGTTTTCTACGTCTAATGTGCACTACCACAACTGTAATGTGAAATTTTCGAAAATTCTAGGGGTCATTTGACCTTTTAAAGACATTTAAGTGATTTTCTAACCATTTAATGACCGTAATTCAAATTTGAACTACATCTACATGCAACGCCTAACCAAAATGTTTTGAAAAATCATATATATGTATTTGTGTGCGAGCTAATTCCATGTGCAGTAAATTAGAAGGATTTTCAAACATATTGGTCTCACGACATGGACACATGCATACGTACGCATGGAGTGACATGTCACTTTAATTCAAAAAATAGAAAAATGATGAGAAACACATGAAACCTTGGTTGATGTAATGTCATGCCACCAAGATGATGTGGTAAAGAAATTGGTATGTTTGACAAACGTTTGGACACGCACCCCTCACAAACTGGAGCAACTTGCTAGAAGGTTCATGGTTCCGAGAGGGAACAATGCATGTTTGATGACGAACGGGAGATAGCTTCCTCTTACGGCCTTCAATTTTTCCCTACGTTTAACGTGCACTAATACAACTGTCATGTGAAAATTTGGCAAATTTCAAGGGTCATTTGACCTTTTAAAGACATTTAAGTGATTTTATAACCATTTAATGACCGTAATTCAAATTTGAACTACATCTACATGCAACGCCTAAGCATAACGGTTTGAAAAATCATATTTTTGTGTACTTGTGTGCGAGTTAATGCCATGTGCAGTAAATTCGAAGGAATTTTCAAACATATTGGTGTCAAGGCATGGGCACATGCATGGAGTGCATGCCATGGCATTTTAATTCTCAAAAATTAAAAAATGATCAGATAAACATGAAACCTTGCTTGATTTAATGTCATGCCACCAAGATGATGTGGTAAAGAAATTGGCATGTTTGACAAAAGTTTGGACACACACCCCTCACAAACCGGAGCAACTCGCTAGAAGGTTCGTGGTTCCGAGAAGGAACAATGCATGTTTGATGACGAACAGGAGATAACTTCCTCTTACGGCCTTGAAATTTTTTCAACGTCTAACGTGCACTACTATAACTGTAATGTGAAATTTTGGAAAATTCTAGGGGTCATTTGACCTTTCAAAGACATTTAAGTGATTTTCTAACCATTTAATGACCATAATTCGAATTTGAACTACATCTACATGCAACGCCTAACCAAAACAGTTTGAAAAATCATATCTGTGTACTTGTGTGCGAGTTAATTCCATGTGCAGTAAATTTGAAGAATTTTCAAACATGTTGGTCTCATAACATGGACACATGCATACGTATGCATGGAGTGACATGGCATTTTAATTCAAAAAAATAGGAAAAATGATCAGAAACACATGAAACCTTGGTTGATGTAATGTCATGCCACCAAGATGATGTGGTAAAGAATTTGGCATGTTTGATGAACGTTTGGACACACGCCCCTCACAAACCGGAGCAACTCGCTAGAAGGTTCGTGCTTCCGAGAGGGAACAATGCATGTTTGATGATGAATGGGAGATAGCTTCCTCTTATGGTATTCAAATTTTTCCTACGTTTAACGTGCACTAATACAACTGTCATGTGAAAATTTGGTAAATTTCAAGGGTCATCTGACCTTCTAAAGACATTTAAGTGATTTTCTAACCATTTAATGACCATAATTCATACTTGAACTACATCTACATGCAACACCCAACCAAAATGGTTTGAAAAATAATATTTTTGTGTACTTGTGTGTGAGTTAATTCCATGTGCAGTAAATTCGAATGAATTTTTAAACATATTGGTGTCAAGGCATAGGCACATGCATGGAGTGCATGCCATGGTATTTTAATTCCAAAAAATTAAAAAATGATCAGAAAAACATGAAACCTTGCTTGATTTAATGTCATACCACCAAGATGATGTGGTAAAAAAATTGGCGTGTTTGACGAAAGTTTGGACACACACTCCTCATAAACCGGAGCAACTCACTAGAAGGTTCGTGGTTCCGAGAGGGAACAATGCATGTTTGTTGACGGACGGGAGATAGCTTCCTCTTACGGCCTTGAAATTTTTTCCTACGTTTAACATGCACTAATACAACTGTCATGTGAAAATTTGGAAATTTTCAGGGGTCATTTGACCTTTTATAGACATTTAAGTGATTTTCTAACCATTTAACGAACGTAATTCAAATTTGAACTACATCTACATGCAACGCCTAACCTGAACGGTTTCAAAAATCCTATTTTTGTGTACTTGTGTGCCAGTTAAAAAATCATCAGACGATGTAAATATCTGGTGTTCAAAAAAGAAAATGTAAAAATCTGTCAAGACAACCGGCCCCCACACGATTGGCACTCTATCTCGCGGCTCGAGATTTGGTAGGTGATTGGCGGGGATCATTAATTAGACACGGTTTTTTATTGGAAACCGTCAGCTATTATGTTCACACACGGATTTGCTGCGGGAATTGTGTGTTATTCAAACTACAGTACTCATAAATTCCGGCGACCGACGTGTGTACTATCCCCGTCGATCTAGATTCCGGCCGCCAATAAATACTACCTTGCTCACGTCGTCCCGCCTGCATTCTCGTCTACATCCTCCCCTCGCTCGCTCTCTCCCTCTCTCTCTCTCTCTCTCTCAAATCTCTACGATGGCGCCGCCGGTCTGCCCACGCGTCGACGAGGTGTCGCCGCCCCCCAAGGATGCTCACTCGATTAGCAGTGACATGGACCCCTACACGCCGCCTGATGAGGTTGCGCCGGACCCCCCAACTTTGGATTGGTTTTGGGGCCAGTACAATCTTTGTCTGTGGAAGTCGCTGCCGCCGGCTGAGAAAGCCAGGCAAGTGGCGTTCAAGAAGGAGATGGCGGAGGAGGAAGCCAGGTACCAGGCGGCCTGTGAAGCCCGTGATGCCGCCTGGAAAAGGGAGGCGGCGGAGCTTTGGGGGCGGGCGCGTCGTCGTGCCGAGGAGGTGTACGAAGACGGGTACTTCGCGAGGAAGGTCATAGGCACTGGCAGCTCGTCACTGCAAGGAGGTGGGCCGATAACCTCCAGCGTGCCACCGACGAGGTGCTTCGGTGGGCGTCCAACGAAATGGAAAGATCGGCCGCGTGCGTCGGCCAGCAAGAGGTAGATTGGTACGTCAAGCGCTGCGAGGCGGGGAGTCGGAGTACTGCCTCCGCACTGGGAAGACGCCGCGCACCAGGGAGCTGCTGGCGAGGGGCTGCCGGAATACTGGCCCAGGAGGGATTATTAGTCTTAGTATTGTTCTTTTCAATTTTATGCATTGTACCTAGTAGGTAAGTATCATCACGTATATGTGATGATTATATATATATATTCTATGATGATCTAATGAACAATATATATATATATTATGAATTCTATTTTCTATCTGTTTTTGTATACTAATTTGAATCTAGCTGTTATCATCCACATATACAGAATGGAAAACATATATACACACATTGAAACAGAACATATAAGAATGGAAAACAGAGTACACACATTGAAACAGAGCAATAAACAGAGCAATACTATGATTGCTGTGAATACAAAGCTATCCATGTCGAAACAACTTTTCAAAATAAAACGCGTCCATGAGACCATGACCAACATCCCTTGCCTAGGGTAGCTCTTGGCTCTGCCTGAGCTCGTGCAGACGTTCGTCCAAGCGGTCGACACGCTCGCGGTACATCTGGAGGGCGATCTTGAGCTCCAAGTTGGCTATTTCGTCGGAGATCACCAGCTCGAGGATGTGACGGCCATGTTCCTCTACTGTGCCCAGGTGGACACCTGGGCCAAGGAGACGGTCGAGCCTACGGACCAGCGCGTTGGCATCCAGCGGGCCGCGGACAAGGCGAACGGCGGCACCCATGCGAATGGCGCGGCGGCATCCGGTGCAAGTACGACGTGGCCGGCATCTGGTGCAAGTACGATGCTGAGGGCCTCTACCCACTCCTGGCGAGGAATGGGGGTACTAACAGGACGTGTACCCAGCTGCGATGCCGTGTCGACAGCAGGCAAGTGCCGATGGATCCACTCTTGCTGTGCAGCGCGCCGCGCCTCTCGCTCTGCGACGCTCCAACGGTCTCGCTATGCGGTGAGCCGCAGCCTATCGGCGCGGACGCGCCTAGCTTGCTCTGCGGCACGCCATCGATCATGTTGTGTGGCGAGCTGCAGCCTGTCGGCGCTGACATGCCTATCTTGATCCGCAGCGCTCAAGCGCCATGCGCCAAAGGTCCGCTCAACCCTGGCGATGACGCGCATCACAACATCGTCCATCACGTTGTCGGGGAGTGCCTCGGCTTCGACGGGCCGTGGCGCCTGCTCATTTTCCTCGTCGACGAGGTTGATGGTAGAGGTGGCACTTTGGTGGGTTGGCATGCTTGGAAAAGGTGGATGTGCTACAGGCTATGCTTGTCACCTCTGTGCGTCGCGCACCCCCTATGCGCAATATAGCAAGGTCATGGGAAACAGGTGAGGAAATGGCGGGAAATGGTGGCGTGTTCATAAAATGCCATCAATTAATGGAAACTTAGTATCGAGCTAGCACAAGAAGTAGATGATGATCAGATGAACACGGACCACACTAGGGATCCCATCGGTGATGAATTCATCAATCCCAAACGGTTGAATACTAGCAAGCGTTTACCCACAACACACACGGTTTATTCCATCACAAATAGGTCGGATGGATCAACTTTATGCCACGTATCCGGATGACCGCCCGTCCCACAATGGCCAATAGATGTTGTGTAGCACTACAAAAAAATACACTTCCATGATGATACGTGTTTGTCACAGTAGGTCACGTTTTCTGTCATGCATGTACATCCATGACAAATTTATGACAGAATCAAGATAGTCATACATGTGCTGTCATAGAAGTGTTCCATGACATCACCAAAATTATCATCACGGAAGTGTCCACTTCCATGACGATAAATCGCGTGTCACAGAAGTGCTTTCGTCAAGGGTGACCGACACGTGACATCCACCGTAACGGAACGCCGTTAAGCTATCGGGTCCGGTTTTGGATCCGATAACCCGTTAACAGCCCCGACCAATGGGGATTTTCCACGTGTAAAATCATCATTGGCTGGAGGAAACACGTGTCGGCTCATCGTTGGGACAGATGTCATCCACTCATTGGACCCAAAGCGCCTATGATACGTCGACACGTGGCACAGCCCAACAAAGGCCCATTCCTGTGAAAAGGACGGCCCGTTTGACTTGGTAAAAAGGTGGCGGGCCGGCCCACGGCAAGCCTGTTAACGGCCTGTTCGCATATAGCCCATTTACAACCCGCTATCCCAAGGCCCGTTTACGGCCTATCCGAATTAGTCCCAGTAGCGTCATCTGGGCCGTCCAATATAATTCCAGCCCGTTTTAACTTCCGGCCCATGTATGGCCCATGACGTCTTTCGGCCCATATGAGGCCTTAGTAACCCTCGACCCCTTAACGACCCGTGGTAAAACTGGCCCGTAATGAACAGTGCATCACTTTATACCCATTAACAGCCCATTATTCCGTTGGGCCGTTTCCAGCCCATGTTATCTTTCGGCCTTCTCAGGGCCCATTTATTCTTGGGCTCATTTCCAGCATTCGGTTACTTATGGCCCGTTACTGTCATTTTCTGCTTGTGGGCCAAATTCAGCCCGTGGTTACAGATGGCCCGTTTGTGGCCCGTTAATAGGTTGGGCCGTTTTCATGTCGAAAAAACCCGTTGGGCTGTTTTCATAGAGTTATCAAATACGGCCTATTAACGGCCCGTTATTGTCCACGAATAGTATGGCCCATGATTGGCGAAATGATGATACGCCCCATAGAAGGCCCGTGGATCGTATGACCCGTAGAAGGCCCATGGATCCTACGGCCCGTATAGAAGGCCAATGGATCCTACGGCCCGTAGAAGGCCCATGGATCATACGGCCCGCAGGAGGCCCATGGTTACAACAGTCTGTGTGTTGCCATGATTATTTTGGCCTACTTTCCCAAAATAGGTTATTGTGGCCATTAGAAAAACACAGAAAAAGAACTGCAGTGACTACAAGCAAGGAACTAAACAAGATAATAAGGAAATAAATAAGCAAGCAATTAATGCTAGCCTATTACCGCTATTACACATATTACATCCACTGGGCATCAAAGTTCGCCACCAGTGCAAATATAGGGAACAAAGTAGCATATTACATACACTGGCCGTCAAAATTGGCCACCAGTGCAAATAAACCCGGCAGCAAAATAAGAGCATAACTGAAACAACTTCAGAAGAGCTCAAGAAACATGGTATCCACCATGCTGGCAATAAGCTTAGCAAGCTTATTAGCCTTGTCCTGTTTGGCGCTAAAATCCTCCAACGCTTGCTATTGCACCAGAAAGTATGCATCTGAATGCTCCAGGGACTTCCGCTTCTTGTCGTAGCACAGCTGATCGATGTCTTTCAGCTTGTAGTTGAGACTCAAGAAACCGAGCTGATTCAGATAATGAGTTTGAATAGCTTGTGCAAGCGGTAGTGGCCAGTAACTCGAACACTAAACCAAGACAGGACTTTGGGGTTGTCTCATTGTCTTCGAGATAGTCTTCTTAGCTGTTTTATCAGCTTTGTTGGAGACCAACAAGGATGTGTCACTATCCTGAACCTTATCTGCATTACTTCCTTTGCCATTGCTTAATAAGGCACTCTTTCCCAATATTCTGTCAGCATTCTAAAAGAAGAAACAAGCAGACACATAACAGGTTTAGCATGTACTAGTATATGAAACTCATTTCGGTGAACCAGTTCATTAGTAAGGTGGACATGATTAAACTACGAAGTCTTCTATTGCCAAGTACTAGTACATAATAAAAGCATCAAACAAATATATATATATACACACACACACACATGTCCTATGGTCACTTCATTGTCTTGCCAAATCAAAATAGAGACACGGTTCAAATCATATCAGTTCAAGACAAAGCAGCAGTGAAAGAATACAAAGCATGGGAAACTACACGGCACAACAACATTTCAGATGGGTACCATGGATCTACATGTACAACAACACTATTGGCTTTGTTGTGATGCTAGTGATGTGCATGATATGAGAAGTCAACTGTATACATAATTGAAATTGAAATCAACAGAGCTATTGATAAGAGCAAGCCTGTTAAAGAAACATGCGTGGACATACCTGCTGTGCCATTGGAGTTTCGATTGGATCCTTCAATTTAAAAATAAGTCTATATGAGTAAATACAGTGATACAAGAGCAAAGTAGTATGCACGATAGTAATCATAGTTAAAAAAGGCGCGCCTAAGCGAGCTCTTAAGCGCGCCTAGGCTCTAGGCGTTGGCGAAATGCATTGCGCATAACTACGCTTAATCTGTGCATAATTGCGCATAAGCATGCGCTTTGGTCAGTAAAGTGCAAGGCGGTGGAAAAACACACAATTAACGCCTAGCGCTTTTTTGAACTATGATAGCAATGGAATCTTAAATTAAAACAGTTGTTCTTCAGGTTTAGGCACTTGTTCTACATGAACAGAGTACAGTAAGATGCAAGAATATAGTACTTAAAAATAGAAAATGAGCTCATAGACCTTACCACATTCTTGGTTCGGGACCAGTATAGAACAAGGCGTTCCCAGTCATCGTCCAGTAAATATGCCGTAGGAGAACATAAGGGAATTTGATGAGTTTCTTTGCCAGTGAAATACGTTTTCTTTAGGTAATTCCGATACTGCCACCAAGCATTCTTGAAGATAGCAGAGGTATTAGCACAGGTTACCTCATCCCGAGTTTCCAAATCGGTCCTTCTCTATAGAGAAAAATGGGAAAATTTGCTGTATTATAACCATCATGGAGGTAGGATGTATGGGACAAAGCAAAGTAATTGCCATGAATAACATTACTTACACATAACTCCTAGACAAACACCTGCAGCTAGCATTTTCCTTCATCTTCAGTATAATATTTCCAAGATGGGAAGATACACACATACGATTTAACAACATCAAATGCGATAAATGCTAAACTATGACTAGCTGGTTGTGCTTCCTCCACAGGAATAGGCGTACTAACTGGTGGAGTTGGGTTCGCCGTGGTAGTACTGGCCCTTTGGGCACTGGAGCCGTCTTACTAACTCCTCTTGTTTGGGAGCTCTGTGGTGGAGATGGTGCTGTGTCAACAGGAACTGGGTTACTATCTGCTTGGGTTGGGGTTAGATTGGGTGAAGCTGGTTCTCTGTCCATCGCAGTGGGGGTACAATCTGCGAGAGTTTGGGTTATGTGTGGTAGGGATGGTTCTCGTGCATGTACAACCGGGGTGCTATCTCCACCAAGAGGTAGCACTGTTTTAGCTGGTTCTCTGTCCATCGCTCTCGGTGTCAAAACCGGCGGATCTCGGGTAGGGGGTCCCGAACTGTGCGTCTAGGCCGGATGGTAACAGGAGGCAGGGGACATGATGTTTTACCCAGGTTCGGGCCCTCTTGATGGAGGTAAAACCCTACGTCCTGCTTGATTAATATTGATGATATGGGTAGTACAAGAGTAGATCTACCACGAGATCGAGGAGGCTAAACCCTAGAAGCTAGCCTATGGTATGATTGTATGTTGTGGTTGTTGTCCTACGGACTAAAACCCTTCGGTTTATATAGACACCGGAGAGGGTTAGGGTTACACAAGGTCGGTTACAAAGGAGGAGATATCCATATCCGTATTGCCTAGCTTGCCTTCCACGCCAAGTAGAGTCCCATCCGGACACGAGACGAAGTCTTCAATCTTGAATCTTCATAGTCTAACAGTCCGGCCAAAGGATATAGTCCGGCTGTCCGGAGACCCCCTAATCCAGGACTCCCTCAGTAGCCCCCGAACCAGGCTTCAATGACGATGAGTCTGGCGCGCAGTATTGTCTTCGGCATTGCAAGGCGGGTTCCTCTCCAAATTCCGTGTACCTGTCGAAATAGTGTCCGGCCTCTTGTGAATGTTGCACTCCTTGGCTTCCACGCCCAATAATGGCCACTTTCCACGTGTCGAGCGAATGTGAAGAGCCAGGGTGTTTTTACATTTACCCCCCTAGTTGTGCGAATGAGCTGCCTATAAAAAAGACGAGGATTCAGATCCAAATCACACCATCCTCCCTTGGCGAGCCTTCATCGGAGCGCATTTGACAGAGATCCATTCCATCATGGCCGATCGACGCAGCTCCTCCTCTCGCTCCCCTAGCCCCAAGCCCGGAGATTGGGAGAGATGTTCCATCCCGCACAGCAGATTAGTGATGCTTCAGACCAAGGGATTTCTTCCCCCAGCGTACATGGTCCCGGTTCGAGCCGGGCTCGCCACCTATAATGGCGGAGAGCAAGCGGAGAGCCATCCCAATCCCTCCAAGGGAGAGCGGGTATGACTTGTCCCTTATTTGGTAAGAGGGCTCGGATTTCCAATTCATCCGTTCCTCTGGGGGCTCCTGAAGTTCTACGGCCTCCAGTTGCACAACCTTATGCCTGCCTCCATGCTGCATATCGCGGGATTCATAGCCCTTTGCGAGTTGTTTTTGGGCTGTGAGGATCATTTCGCTCTGTGGAAGAAGTTGTTCTGCCTTGTGCCCCGTTCCCAGAAGGGTTCAATATATCAAGTGGGCGGAGCCGAAGTGTGGCGTATTGCCGGGACCGGATACCTGTCCGGCACCCCAAAGAAGACGTCTGAAGACTGGCCTTCAGAATGGTTTTATATAGAAGACGTCCCCCTCCCGGATCCTATTAGAATCGGCCTTCCTGAGTTCGACAACGCCCCTTTGAAGAAGCGCCGGAGCTGGCGTCCGTGGAGCTCCCTGGAGGAAGATGACAGGGACGTTCTTTACCTGATGAGCCGGATAAGTTTTTTAGCTCGATCCGGATTGACCATGATCGAGGTCATGGCCATATGTATTATGCAGGGGGTGCAGCCGCTTCAATATAGAGGCCACCCCATGTGGGATTTCAACGGGGAGGATGACGCCACCCGCCACGGCCGTAAAGGGCCGGGATCGGTTGCTGATCTAATAAAGATCTTATCCACTTTGTACAAGGGAGAAGAGGAGGAATTCCTTCGTGTCAACCCGCAGGGCGGATTTTCTATGTATAATCCTTCGAGCTAGGTAAGCGGAGACTTTTTCTCACCCATCTATTTTGTATTCCCGTAGTTAAGTATTCAGTCTAGCGATTTCATCGCAGGAGCTGCGCCAGGCTGTAAGGGAGATAAACAACCCCCCTCCACAACCCGAGGACCCTGGACGGTCCCTTGACCCGGCTTCCCAGGAGGATCCGGACATATCTGTGGAGCTGATCGATGGGGTATTTTACCAATTGAGTAATGACAATGCTTTGGTGGCCATTACGGCCGATTACCCTGGGCTACTTCCAGCCTCACAGGTGACTGAGACCGAAGTCCCAGTACTTCGAAAAGGGATCCGTCCTTGCGTGTTTTTGATTGTCGTATAACAGCTGTGTTTTGTAGGGGAGGTCCTCGAGGCGGAAGGCCGAGCCTGCGGCGACTAGCCAACAAGTGGCCGCGAGGCCAGGCAGGCTGAAAAGACCCACAGTCCGGATTGAGACACCGGCGCAGCGGTACGGCGCGCCGTCTTTATTGCAAGACATTATTATCAGAGGCATATTAACGCCCATGCCTTCTTTTCAGGAAAAAGAGCGCTCGCCAGACTATACCCGGAGAGGCTACTAATCGCGCCTCCACCAGCCAGGCTCCAAGGCCAGATTCGGAGGTGGGAACGAATACGAGGCGTGCACCGGGCGCTCCTCCGACAGAGGATGTGGATAAACTGTCCGCCACCAATTCCGAGGTGGAAAGTGCCATGAACCATAGGCATCGCCGGACTGTTCTTCATGACGCTTGTTTCTCCCAAGAGGCATTGGATGCCTTCAACTCGGGAGATGCGTACCTCTGTGCCGCTCAAAATGGTCTAGCCAGAGCCACGGAGCAGTATATAAAAGACATACGGGTGAGAAAATTTGGTGATTATATATATCAGTAGCCCCTAAGACTTGAAACAGTTAGAATAACTGATTTAAGGATCATTTGTTATGCAGGTTCTTACCGAAAAGAATACTCAACTGTCCCAGGAGCTAGAAGAGTGCAGAGCCCAACTTCAGGCCGCACTGGCCGCGGCGGGGGAGCCCAAAGAGACCCCCTCTGGTAATATATCCTTCGAATGATAAGTGTCATATAGGATGCGACGTATATGCGGATCTGACGATAAAATTGCAGATGACGCTGGAGTAAATCCGGATAAGCAACAGCTCCTACGCCAGCTAAAGGCCGGTGAGAGCGTGCTTACGAGGGTGAGGCAGGAGAAGAATGATCTCCTAGATGCCAACACCAAGCTGGGCGTGGAACTAAAAGATGTTCGTGCCCAACTGTCGGACTCTGTTAAGGAGAATCGGCGGCTTCGACGCGGCATATTTAGTAAGTGCTTGAATGAACTTTGAAAAAGAGTTCGGCGAGGAAGCTAGCTGACAGAGTTATGTCTGTAGGTATGCTAACAGGTCGTCCTGCCGAGGAAATGCCTGGTTCAATGGGTGACCTTCTTCCCGAGCTTTCACAGCTGCACGAACGAGTTCGGCAGGTGATGCAAGGCGTCGCCCAGGCCTTGTGGCCATCCGTCTCCATACCCGAAGGCCTTGGAGAGCTTGCAGAAAAGCTGAAGGGAGCGCGGCGGCGCTTCCGATTATGGAAGATATCGGCCTGCCGTCAGGGCACCTGGGAAGCCTGGGCAATGGTGAAGACACGGTACACGAAGTCTGACCCGAACCACATGGCCGAAGTCGGACCTGTGGGTCCCGATGGGAAGGAGATCCCTGTGAGCTTAGTGTACGGCCAAGTAGAATTGGCCGCAAAGTATTCCCAATAGGACTGTAGACTAGATAGCCTATTGGATGGTATTGAAGAGGAATTCAACCAGTCAAATTGACTATGTAATTTAAAGTGACATGTATAATGCCTTCTAGCCGGATTGTAGATTGTTTGTCGTGGCGGACCTTTTCGCTTCAACCTCGGGACCCGACGGTCCGGAGTGTATCCGAATACCCTCTCGGTTATGTAAGAACCGGGGCATGCGTGGAGACCAGGCGTAGGGGTCATTAGTGCTTTATCAGACAAGTGCCCAACTAGTTATGTTATATTACATGGGTAGTAAGAAACATCTTCCAGGGAGAATAGTTCCGTTAAGGGTTCCTTTCCCTGGGTAAGCATGCCCTAAAGTGCATGTCCGGACTGCGATAAGAAGCACACAAAAAGCATCTGGGGGCAGATATGGATAATAAATAAAAGTCATCTTTTGTTCACCGACCAAATATTCCCTTAAGAACGCTAGCTTTCGGCTTCACCCAGTCTGAGGTACACATCCGGCTGACCCGGCGGTAACAATCGCAGAGGTGCTCCCCTTATGCCCTAGCCGAATTAATGGGAACGTAGGGCATAAATACAAGAGCCAGGCAACCCAGCTTGGCCAAAACTTAAGTCATATAGATGCATATAATGGTGAAAAAAGGTACATGCGGAAGTATAACACATGTGTTGGGCGTGAGGCCTAGGTAAATAATTTAAGCTTCTGTGAAAGAAGCCCCCAGGTATGGACAGTGCAGCTAGCGCATCTGTAATGTACAAGTGAGGCACAAGGTGACCCTTGAAGGCCTAGAGAAATAATAAGAAAAAGAAAGGAAGGGAAACAAGACAGATGATGCATATGCAGAAAATGGACAAAGGGAGGGGACTAACATAGAGTCCGGTGCTAGGCGTAGAATCTTCGAAGCCTGGCTGCGTTCCATGGGTTCGACTCGAGTCGAGTAGTCGATGCATCCCGCAGTCGGTACGCTCCACCGGTCAGAACTTGGTCGATAATGAAGGGACCTTCCCATTTGGGCTCGAGCTTGTTCTTTTTCTTATCCGGCAGTCGTAGAACTAGTTCGCCAACGTTATAAGTTTTGGCCCGTACTTCTCTGCTTTGGTATCTGCGAGCCTGTGGCTGGTAAAATGCGGAACGGGCTTTGGCTACGTCGCGCTCTTCCTCCAAAGTGTCCAGACTGTCCTGCCGATCGAGCTCGGCTTCTCTTTCTTCGTAAATGCGCACTCAAGGTGAGTCATGAATTATGTCGCAGGGCAAGACTGCCTCTGCGCCGTACACCATAAAAACGGTGTATATCCGGTACTATGATTCGGCGTGGTCCGCAGCCCCCAGAGTACGGAGTCGAGCTCCTCTACCCAGTGCGTGTCAGACTCCGTTAAGGAACACACTAATCTGGGTTTAATGCTGCTTGTTATAAGACCGTTTTCTCGTTTGACTTGACCGTTGGTTTGTGGGTGATAGACTGAAGCATAATCGAGCTTGATGCCCATTTTGCTGCACCAGAGTTTTACCTCGTCGGCCGTGAAGCTCGTGCCGTTATCAGTGATGATGCTGTGGGGGACGCCGCAATGGTGTACAACCTCGGATATGAAATCTATCACCGGTCCGGATTCGGCTGTTTTAACCGGTTTAGCCTCTATCCATTTGGTGAATTTATCCACCATGACCAATAAGTATTTTTTCTTGTGGGTTCCCCCTTTAAGGGGTCCAACCATGTCAAGCCCCCAGACCGCGAAGGGCCATGTAATAGGGATTGTTTGGAGGGCGGTGGGTGGCATGTGGCTTTGATTTGCAAAGAGCCGGCAACTGGCGCAACGTTGGACCAAGTCCTGTGCATCTGCCCGGGCCGTTGGCCAATAGAATCCTGTACGGAAGGCCTTGCTTACAAGAGCCCGGGTTGCAGCGTGATGACCGTCGAGTCCGGCGTGAATTTCTGCCAAAAGGTTCCGCCCTTCCTCTTCGGAGATGCACCTTTGAAGGACTCCGGTAGTGCTTTTCTTGTACAATTCTCCCTCATGGACCCTGTAGGCCTTGGATCGCCACACTATGCAGCGTGCCTCATTCTGGTCCTCCAGAAGTTTCTGTCTAGTTAGGTAGGCCAGGAATGGTTCTGTCCACGGGGCAATAATGGCCATTATTTCGTGGGCTGAATGTGTTATTCCAGTGGCGGAGCCTCCGATTGCGTCAGAGAGTTTGGTATCGGGTATTTTGGCTGGGTCCGGACTGTTGTTACCGGTGTCCCCTTCCCATGCTACGGATGGCTTGAAGAGCCTTTCCAGAAATATGTTGGGAGGGACCGCATCGCGTTTTGCGCCGATGCGGGCGAGGATATCCGCCGCCTGATTGTTTTCCCGAGCCACATGGTGAAATTCGAGTCCCTTGAACCGAGCTGACATTTTTAGGACGGCATTACGATAAGCTGCCATTTTCGGATCCTTGGCATCAAAGTCTCCATTTATTTGGGATATCGCGAGGTTCGAATCCCCGCGCACCTCTAGGCGTTGAATGCCCATGGATACTGCCATCCGGAGACCATGTAGAAGGGCCTCATATTCGGCTGCGTTGCTGGAGTCCGTATACATTATCTGTAGTACGTATTGAACTGTATCTCCTATTAGGGACGTCAAAACGACACCAGCACCCAGACCAGCCAACATTTTGGAGCCGTCGAAGTGCATGATCCAGTTTGAATATGTGCCGTACTCTTTAGGGAGTTCGGCTTCCGTCCACTCGGCGACGAAGTCAGCCAAAACTCGTGACTTAATAGCTCGCCGTGGCTTGTAAGTTATGTCGAACGGGAGGAGCTCAATGGCCCATTTGGCAATCCGGACCGTCGCGTCATGGTTGTTTATAATATCGTTAAGTGGTACTTCCGAGGCTACCGTTATCGAACACTCTTGAAATTAGTGTCGCAGCTTCCGGGATGCCATAAATACCGCGTACGCTATCTTTTGATAATGCAGGTACCGTGATTTGCATGGAGTAAGGACAGTGGACACATAGTAAACCGGCTTTTGAAGGGGGAATTTGTGTCTGTCCACTTCTCGCTCGACGACGAGCACTGCGCGTACTACTTGATGAGTTGCCGCAATGTATAATAGCATTGGTTCGCCAATGTTTGGCACGGCCAGGACTGGGTTTGTTGCCAATATGGCTTTTATTTCGTTGAGTCCGGCCGCGGCGGCATCCGTCCACTCGAAGTGTTCGGTGCGCCGGAGGAGGCGGTAAAGGGGTAATGCCTTTTCTCCCAAGCGGGAGATAAAACGGCTTAGAGCCGCCACGCATCCAGTCAATTTTTGTATTTGTTTGAGGTCTGTTTGGGTAGCCAACTGTGACAATGCTCGGATTTTGGCCGGATTAGCTTCAATACCTCTACTGGAGACAATGAATCCCAGGAGCTTTCCGGCTGGTACGCCGAAAACACAGTTTTCCGGATTGAGCTTGATGTCATATGTTCGGAGGTTATCGAATGTGAGCCTCAAGTCATCTACTAGAGATTTGACATGCTTGGTTTTGACGACCACGTCATCTACGTATGCCTCCACTGTTTTGCCGATCTGGTTTGCCAGACATGTCTGAATCATGCGCTGATATGTTGCACCGGCGTTTTTGAGCCTGAAGGGCATTGTGTTGAAGCAGAATGGGCCATATGGTGTGATGAATGCCGTTGCGGCTTGGTCTAGCTCTGCCATTTTAATTTGATGGTAGCCGGAGTATGCGTCGAGGAAACACAATGAATCGTGTCCTGCGGTAGCGTCGATGATTTGATCGATGCGGGGGAGGGGGAAGGGATCCTTTGGGCAGGCCTTGTTAAGGTCCTTAAAATCGACGCACAAGCGCCATGATTTGTCCTTCTTTGGTACCATTACTAGGTTTGCTAGCCAGTCCGGATGTTTTATGTCTCTGATGAATCCGGCCTCCAATAGCTTGGCTAGTTCCTCTCCCATGGCTTGTCTCTTAGGTTCGGAGAAATGCCGAAGAGCCTACTTGACTGGCTTGAATCCTTTTAGGATATTTAGGCTGTGCTCGGCCAGCCTGCGTGGGATTCCTGGCATGTCTGAAGGGTGCCAGGCAAAAATGTCCCAGTTCTCGCGTAGGAATTCTCGCAGTGCGGCGTCAACATTAGGGTTTAATTGTGCCCCGATGGAAGCTGTTTTTGTAGGGTCCGTTGGATGGACTTGGAATTTGACTATTTCGTCCGCCGGTTTAAAGGAGGTGGACTTGGATCTTTTATCGAGTATCACGGCATCCCTGTTCACCGTGGAGCGCAGCGCAGTTAGTTCCTCGGTCGCTAGGGCTTCGGATAGTGCCTCAAGGGCCAGTGCGGCTGTCTTATTTTCGGCACGGAGTGCTATGTCCGGATCACTAGCAAGAGTGATGATTCCGTTGGGCCCGGGCATTTTGAGCTTCATGTACCCGTAATGGGGTATGGCCTGGAAGATTGTAAACGCCTCCCGTCCTAATAGAGCGTGGTATCCGCTGCTGAACGGGGCCACTTGGAATGTAATTTCTTCGGACCGGTAATTATCCGGCGTGCCGACTACCACATCTAGTGTGATTTTCCCAGCACAGCGTGCTTCCCGACTAGGGATGATTCCTCTGAAGGTTGTGCTACTTTTCTCAATGCGGCCGGTCTATTTCCATCTTTTGAAGAGTTTCCTCATAGATGAGGCTTAGTCCGCTGCCGCCGTCCATGAGTACCTTGGTGAGTCGAAAGCCGTCCACGATTGGACTGAGGACCAGTGCAGCTGGTGCTCGGGCTGTTCGGAGTTTAGGTTCGTCGCTGGCATTGAAGGTAATAGCCGTGTCACTCCAAGGATTTATTTCTGCTACGTGGCAGATTTTGGCCATGCTGCGGAGTGTTCGCTTGCGTCTATTATTTGACGCGAAGGTCTCAAAGACCGTTAACACCATATTGTTGTGCACGGGATGGTGCTTTGTGGTATTTGGGAGGAGTAGATCCTCACCACTTTTGGCCACCTGCCGGAGTATCCAACATGCTCTAAGGCTATGCGTTGGTATTGCATCCGCTGTACTATGAATTTTGCAGGGTCCGTTGAGCCATCCCTCCAGTACGGTTCCTTGCCCCATAGAGGGATTTTGCTTTTTGGTAGTTAACCCAGGTGTATTGTGATAATGCACCCTTTTATTTCGGACCGGGTTTGTATTCAGGGCCGGATTATCCCAAAATTTTATTTCGGTTTTCCAGGCGCTTTCCATCGCATAGTACTTTCGTACTATGGACACCAAGTCGGCAAAGCGTGTAATTTCGCGGCGACTTATGGCGTTGAGGATTCCCTTGTCCGTGCAATTATTGCAGAAGAATGAAATTGCATCTTCCTCGCGGCAGTCCTTTATCCTGTTCATGACCAGGAGGAATATGGCCCAGTAATGGTGTATTGTTTCTTCGGGCTCTTGCCTAATTTGGGATAGATCGCTTATGTTTGGGTGGGTGGGTGGAATTGAACCCGAATCCTCACCCAATCTGAGACTCAGGGGCCAAGGAGTTTTTGAACTCGGAAGTTTGGATTCTTGGATGTTTTCCAATAAATCTAGCCCGCTGCCTGACTCTAGGTTCAGGTCTTGAGTGACGTCCTCCACTCCACGGGTATCCGGCTTGGAGGGATCGGGAATCCGGACATAGCTAGTCCTTAAGATAGGTGAAGGGTTGCCGCATTGTTCCTCCACCACTGCAACATGTTGGGTGACCTGGGGAGAGTTGATCTCTCCCAGATCAGGTTTAGGCCCAATCTGATCGTAGTCTGTAGCGACTCCCAGGGCGGCGATGCGATCCAAGAGCTCGTTCAGGGAAGAGAGCTCCATTGGATCTAACTGCTCGGCGAGTTTCGAGTTGACGTGAAGATTTCTTTCGATGACCCGAGAAGTCATCGTCGGCGCAGCGGCCAAACAGGCGGTCATAAGAAAGCCACCTAGCCGGAGAGTTTGGCCGATAGCCAAAGCTCCCTGAGCGATAGTGCCGTCTTTAAAGATGGGATGAGGCATCCTTCCTGGTGGCGACGGCACAGCGGAACTCTCAATAAAAGCACCAATGTCGGTGTCAAAACCGGCGGATCTCGGGTAGGGGGTCCCGAACTATGCGTCTAGGCCGGATGGTAACAGGAGGCAGGGGACACAATGTTTTACCCAGGTTCGGGCCCTCTTGATGGAGGTAAAACCCTACGTCCTGCTTGATTAATATTGATGATATGGGTAGTACAAGAGTAGATCTACCACGAGATCGAGGAGGCTAAACCCTAGAAGCTAGCCTATGGTATGATTGTATGTTGTGGTTGTTGTCCTACGGACTAAAACCCTTCGGTTTATATAGACACCGGAGAGGGTTAGGGTTACATAAGGTCGGTTACAAAGGAGGAGATATCCATATCCGTATTGCCTAGCTTGCCTTCCACGCCAAGTAGAGTCCCATCGGGACACGAGACGAAGTCTTCAATCTTGTATCTTCATAGTCTAACAGTCCGGCAAAAGGATATAGTCCGTCTGTCCGGAGACCCCCTAATCTAGGACTCCCTCAATCACAACAGGGTTACAATCTACGAGAGTTTGGGTTATGTGTGGTAGGGCTGGTTCTCGTGCATGTACAACCGGGGTGCTATCTCCACCAAGAGGTAGCACTGTTTTATTTGAAGACCGTGTTTTTAGTTTGCTAGATGCTGGCATCACCCGCTCCAATTCAAATGGCTGATAAACAGGAAACATAGTTGAATGTGCAAACATTGTATGAGAGACAGATGCAATAGATAGTGTGGAAGAAAGAGGGCATGAAATAGTTGACATGTATATTGTTTAACTAAAACGGATAGCATGACATAATTTCACATATATGATGTCTGTCTAAACTGGATAGCATAGCATAACATAATTTAAAGATATGATGAATAACTAAACATGATCGCATGACATAATTCACCTACATGTTATCTAAGTAATCAGGATCGCATCATTTAATTCACATATGTGATTTATATGCTAAATAGAGGGCATTAGATATGATGTCTGAACTAAGAACATGGTGTTGAATATTGTGTATATGATGTCTAAACTATGCAATGCAAGACACCATATGCATGATATGAGCAGTATAACCGTGCCAAGTTAGAGCATACACCTCGGTGGGGGAATAGGGCTGGTCATCTGTCTCTGAATCCATCTCTGAGGAGCTATCGAGACCCAACAAGAGATCCGCTTCGACAGGTAGCACTGTCTGCTCTGAAGGCCTTGTTTTCACTCCAGATTTTTCAATCTCCCACCCAAATGGCTGATTCACAGGGAGAGTAGTTTAATGTACAAACATTGTCGACAAATGGAAATGTAATGAAGAAAAGATGGGCAAGATATCATTCAAATATATGATGCCTGGTTAAACAGGATGGCATTGCACATTTCACGTATATTATGGTTGGCTAAAAGACATGAGACTGCATAATTCCCATATATGATACAGAAACTAAACAGGTGGCATTACAGAACATGTCTAAACTAAGCAGATGACATATATGATGTCAAAAGTAGGCATTGCAAGGCAACATATGCATGATATGACTAACATCATCATGCCAAGGTAGAGCAAACACCTTGGGGGGTAAATAGGAGTGGTCAGCGGCGTCTGAATCCGCCTCAGAACAGATATCTTCCTCTGGATTACAATTTGGAGAGGGGTGGGGAGGGTTTGCCATGGAACCCACCATGGAGCGATGTCTGCATGACATTGTATTGCCGCGCAAAACTCTTCACTTTTTCTCTACATGTTCAGCATGACTGTGTACAATATCTGACATGCATACGAAAAAAATATGGTGAGATTATGTAAGGAGAGCATGCAGAAATTTAGAGTGATGGTAACAACCAGTGGATGGATTCAAAAATAATGATAGCATGCTGATGATTGCTTTAATTTAATAAAAAGACAGATGATGATTGCTTTACTATTTTTTTCCCACCCAAGATGAACAACATAGGCATACCCTAGGTGAACCAGATATTAGACAGAGATACTATTCATTTCTTCCTTAATATGTGCCCCACAACTAATTTTTAACTCAAGTTTGAACATTAATTTGGACCTGACTTGGAGTCCAAGAGGTGAACAGGACGATAAAGTAGCAGGTAATTTTAAGCAATGCATAACATAAGAAGAAACAAAAGAATGCGACCTCTCTTGTGGACCCGTGTACTCCTCAGGTTCACCTGCTGAGTCGATGATGGTGATGCCATTGCGGTGGGTGCCGGCGGCAGGGAAGGAGATATGAGGCGGCGAAAGACGGTCAGGAGTCGTGATGTCTGGTTTGGTGGATGTTTCTGTCGATGGAGCAGCTCAATTGAGGTGGACGACGTCGCGGCAGGAGCAGGACAAACCACACAAAGTTCCCTTCGACACCTACATGTAACTGAAGTAATTCTGTAAGGGCTCATTTGGCTTGCATGATTCTAAAAACGCAGGGATAGGGAAAACACCGGAATAGGATAGGAATGCACATGGTAAACAGAGCATTTGTAAACATAGGATTTCTGTCAACTTGAGTGTTTGGTTTACAGGAATTGGAAGAGCAGAGGAATGCAAAGAAACATGGCCAAAATAAAGTGAAACCATATGAAAGCGTGTACAATTAGAATGTTATTCTGCCACTAATGCACTTGGTCTTGTTTTCATGCATAGGATTTTGAAAAATAGGTCCAGGTAGATGTTTTTCTTCATTCCTTTCAACAAAATGCATGAATAATTGAATAGTAGAGTGCCATTGGAAAATTCCCTATTGCTATGTTTTTCCATCGAACCAAAAGAGCCCTAATGGATCGACATGAATGTATAGTAATAAGTGATGCAATAAGTGTACAACCACTTTATCGTAGCCGTGTCGACCTCAACATCATTGGGTTGGTCGCTGAAGCAGTTGAGGCATAGGTGGCTGTCGGAGGTGTGGAGGAAGATCCGAGGAATCTGTAGACGGCGTCCAGGGCACTGCTCTGTTGTGATGGATCGTTCTGTCGTTGGAGCAGCCCCGGTGAGCCGTAAGATGTCAAGGCTGAAGCAGCACAAGACATGCATTGTCAATCTCAAGTAGGATTCTAATAGCATCTCTAATAGAGGATGTAAAATAGATGTAAAATTTACATCACCAAAAACCACCTGACTACAACAGATGAGGTAAAAACTGTTGACTCTGAACTTAACTGTCGAAACTGAAATTTACTGTGGAATCTGAATGTTACTGTCGAAACTGAACGCAATGATAGCAGAGAGGCACTTGACATGTAGTTTAGGGAGGGCTTGCAGTTCATATTCAACCTGCACCCCCTTGAGCCGGCAGCCACCACCGGCCGAACCGCAGGCCCCAGCACCGCCTCGCCGCCCCGAAACAACTCCCCACGGCCGGTCCGCCGCCGCCCCGGCCAGCCCTATAGGCCCCCGCCCCCACCCTGAACCCTAAGATAGATAGTGGGGTACCTCTCTGGCGAGCTCTCGTCCCCGCTGCGGGTGGTTCTTCCTTAACTCCGACGAGCCCCCCACCCCCTGAAAATCGACTGACCCAAAAGTTGATTCAGTCGACTGAAGTGTAGCTAAATCGAAACAGAGCAGCAACACGAGCGAGGAGGAGAGCAGCAGCAGCGCAAGCGAGCGAGAGCCGGAGCAGAAGCAATAGATCCGGCTGGGATGGACGCCGCCACCGATGTAACATCCCAAATTTTCAATTTGGAATGTTATACATTAGATCATCAATGCATATCATATTTTATTTTGCATTTTGGTTGATCCTAGAAATTCTACGCAACTCAATGACCCACGGAGAGAGTTGGGGATTTCGTTATTTTCATATTTGAGTTTTCTCAAATTTTGAGAATAGGATCATTTGATTTTATTTATTTTATCATCAATTATTTCTATTACAAAAATATGAGAGAGGGAATAAAATGACTTTCCCAAAATAAAGAAATATTGAGGATTTAATAATAAAATCAAATAAGATTTTATTTCAGAGTTTTTCGGTGTTTTATTTGAATTTAGGAAAAATGTGCATTTTTCAAAATTGCATTTAGGTCCCAAATAAATGTTCACCTTGTGCGGCTTGATTTTAGAAGCCCGTGAAAATTTATTTCAGAATTTTTGGAGTCCGTTTAGTATTTCTTTTTATTTTTTTCTTCCGAACGAAATAATTTAAAAAAAACGAACCAACCTACGGGCCGTGTCCGGATAGGACTCCGGCCCGAGGTGGCCTTTAAAAGCCGGCCCAGCCCCCGGAAGAAACCCTAGCCGCCCAGCCCCAAAGCCGCCGCCGCCACCCGCTCCCGCCCCGCGCCGCCGCCGCCCGTCGCCGCCGCCACCGAGGTTCGCCGCGCCTCGACTTCTGTGCCATCGTTTTTTTTTAAAAATTAGATCGGTTTTCGTCGGTTTTTCCGTCGGTTTTTTTTTAGAATCGGTTTTCTTTAAATAGATCGGTTTTTCCGGTTTATTTAAATAGCGAGCGTTCGTCCGTTCATTCGTTCTAGCGAGCGTTCGTCGTTTTTCTTTTTCTCGGATTAAATCCGTGATTTTTCTGATCGCGATTCCTGATCCGATTTTCGTTTTAGTATAACTTTTCGCTCGTTTATCGGAATCAGGCGATTCAAGCGCCTAGAGTTTCGTCTCGAAACCCTCTATCCGTTTAACCAACTTAAACAAGATTTTGCTATTGTAAAATTTGCCCTAGATCCAGATTACTAGAACAAAGTGTTTTCTTTCGCCGGTTGACTTTCGTTGCTTCGTTCGATTTGATTCTTTTTGCCAACCGGAGTACTTAAGTTGAACCTTCTAGTTAGATCTCTTATTTGAGTTTTACCTGTGCATTAGATGAGTACTTATTGTATGCTTGTTTGTTTGTCTGCGATAGAATACCCGGAGTGCGCCACCTGTTACTTCGAATCGTTAGGTTTCGCGGATCATCAACAAGGCAAGTAACACTTTGATCATACCTTTTCTACTACCCAGTTTTCTTGCATTAGATCAATCCTCACACATTGCATGATTAGGATCTAATTAAATTGTGGGATGGGAAGTTGTTGAGGTAGTACCTATTACCTGTTTATTATCAAACCTTTGGGAGTAACTTCTACGTTTGCTTATTATGCCATGCTATGCTAGTAGACGTGGATTGGGTGAGTGATATCCATGACAGATGTGAGATTGTTAATTAATGGTTTATCTAAGGTGGCAACTTAAACACACATCTGGGTGGATTGAGGCACCTGGGTATTCCAGGACTTGCCTGTTTTTCTTTTGGACCGCCACCCAGGCTCAAAGGGATCATGAGATTATTCATGCTAGAAACTTTCGTGTGCAGCCACAAGCTATTATGGGCTCTAGCATAGTTGACTAAGTCGTGCGAACTCTTACAGTGGTAGACTAGCAGATGTAGGGGATGTAGGTGGTACGGTCTACCCGATCGTAAGGTGCTAGCGCTTCTGAAAGACTATGTCTCGGTCATCCGTCTTCTCAAACACCATGTAGTGCGAGAAACCAAACAGAGGCGATCAAGTCTTGTGGGGAAAAGTGCGCAAACCTCTGCAGAGTGTAATAAACTAATCATGATTAGCCGTGTCCCCGGTTATGGACATTTTGAGTATCTAGTACTTGGATTATCATGTGAATCTCAACATGTTACTCTAAATTAATTTTTTTGGGTTATGTTTAATGATGATGCTTAATTGGGATTGAGAATGCTGTCAACCATTCTCAATGTTTAACAACTACCATGATAGTTAAATAAAATTTATTCCTTTGAAGTAGGGAAAAATTGGCTTTACGCAAAACTGTAACCATAGAGCTTTCCACCAGCCAAATATGCATATAGTATAGCTGTTTCATTCCATTACTCTTTATGTGTTACATTGCCAACATATTCCATGTGCTGACCCGTTTCGGGATGCAACGTTAATGTTGCAGACTTTTCAGACGACGATTAAGGAGTTTTTAGGTCGTGGTTCTATACTCAGTGATGCCGTTGGAGTTGATGGACTCACTTATCTTCCAAGCCTTCCGCTGTTATCGTTATTAGATGGCCTTAAGCCATATTTATTGTAATAAGTTCTCTATGGAGACACTCGATGTAATAAGTGTGTGATTGCTACTCTGTTATAAATCCTCCGAGTACTGTGTGGTGTCAGCATTACTGATCCAGGGATGACACCGGAGCACAGAGATCAGACTGTTTGAGGTCTGGTCGCTACAGAGATGGTATCAGAGCACACGCTGACTGTAGGACACGACCACTAAGTTAGAGACCTAGATCACTATTCACTCTCTTCTCTTATGACATCTCATCTTTTCTACTCTTTAGGATGGCGGATGCAAGGAACAAGTTCACGCAACCGGATGAAGATACACCCTTTGGACGACACTTGAAGGAAGTCACTATATACCTGAACATAGGAGTACCAAGCTTCACCGGAACCTACAATGCCACTTTACCTGAAGAAGAGCGCTGGATGATTCAAGTTCAAGTTCCGGGAAGGACGTTCATGCCAGTCACTGAGCCCATAGAGTTTTCTTTTGATGCACCAACTTGGAGTCTAGTAAAAAGCATGGCAGCTCACATCGCCATGGGACGCATTGGAGAAGTCTACCGCAAGGATCTCAAGGATACTATCTACCAGATTTGTGGGCGCCGAGATGAGCACTGGGAGATGATCAGCACCAGGAAGGATAGATCAATCGCAACTTTTATCCAGGAGTTAAACCAGCACATTCGACGACAGGAGAACCAGATGTGCGCCGACATGATAGATCTGAAGAAGGCTAAGACTAGAATCAAGGAACTGGAGGAAGAACTCTAGGCTACACGTGAAGATTATGAAGAGGAAATTAAAGTATTGGTGGATAAGAATGACGACCTGGTCAAGAAGATTGGAATATTTATGGGAGGCCCTACACCAGTAGATGAAGACGAAGAACCCCAGGAGATTAGCCCGGAAGACTACATCATCATCGACGGCACCGACTCGGAACTAGATAGTAGCGATGATGACTATGTTGATGAAGCTGGAGCAGATATCATGGAGTCTGCAACCGAAGAATATTTCTAGTAGACCACCTCATCAGTAGTAGTAGTCCACCATGTAAATATAGTAGTCCGAGCACTTTTGCGATAGTTAGATCGATTGTATGCCCTTGTTTGATTGAATGAAGTGAATTGTTTGCTTTTGCCTCATGTGCATATGGGTAGTGTTTTCTCTTTAGACCCCCTCTATTCTTACATCTCATCTTTTCTAAACCCTCAGATGCCTCCGAGACGTGACCCCGGATTTGCCTTTCCATCGGAGCTCACCCAGTTGATCCAGCAGCAGAACACACTGATGCAGTTGCTAGTCCAGAATCAGAATCAAGGGAACAACAACAACAACCCACCACCACCACCACCTGTTGACCACTTAGCCCGTTTTCTTAGGCTGAATCCGCCGGTGTTTTCCAGTAGCACCGAGCCGATAGTAGCAGATGATTGGCTCCGCAAGACAGCTAGGGAGTTGACCACAGCAGGATGCACAGATGCGGAGAAGGTGAAGTTTGCCGCACATCAGCTAGAAGGACCCACAGCATCATGGTGGGAGAATTTCACAGCCACTTTCCCTGTCGACACTGTCACATGGGACCAGTTTCAGCAGGCTTTTCATACTGCACATGTTTCAGCAGGAGCTATGGCCATGAAGAAGCATGAGTTTCGCAACTTGCGCCAAGGAGGACGGACAGTTGGTAAGTATGTGGAGGACTTTAGTAAGTTAGCACGTTATGCCCCAGATGACGTCGCTACGGATGCAGCTAAGCAGGAGAAGTTTCTAGAAGGACTGAATGATGAGTTGAGCATGCAGTTGATGGTAGCCACCTTCAACAACTACCAGGAGTTGGTAGATCGTGCTCTTATGATTGAAGGGAAGCAGCAGCAAATTGAGAATCGCAAGAGGAAGTATGGACAAGGAAAGTACAATTCAGGAGCTCAGCAGAAGCCACGTTTTACCCCTAGACCGGGAGGACATTTTTAGCGTACCCATGGAGGAGGTAGCTCGCACAAACACAATGGCACCAAGAATGGTAATGGCAATGGAGGAAGCAACGGCCAGAACCGCACCAACCCATCAACACCAGCCAAGAAGGACCTAAGCCAAGTCACTTGCTTTAAGTGTCAGAATACCAGACATTATGCCAATGAATGTCCTGAAAGCCAAAATGGCAATGGAAGTTCTAGGAAGAAGCCGAACCCTTTCAACAGGGGACAGGTGAACCACATTAGCGTGGAGGAGGTTGAAGCTTAGCCCGATGCAGTAATAGGTAAGTTTTTGGTTAAGTCATTTACTGCACTCGTTCTTTTTGATATTGGTGCATCGCATTCATACATCTCAAGGGGATTTGTGGATAAGTATAACCTATCAACCCAAGCCCTTAGGTCACCCACGTTAGTAACCTCGCCTGGAGCAGAGTATGTGGCTAGTCTATGGTGTGATCGGTTACCATTAAGGATTGGTAACTATGTTTTTTCCTCAGACCTAATAGTATTGGAATCTCAAGGATTGGATGTGATATTAGGCATGGATTGGTTATCAAAGTATGAAGGGAATATTGAATGTGCTAGTAAGTCAATTTTGCTTACCACCCCAGAAGGGAGAAGGATCAAGTATGTATCCCGACATGTGCCAAAGAGGACTCAAGTAAATTGCTTAACATGAGTTGTGCAGGAGGAAGTACCAGTGGTAAGGGATTTTCCTGAAGTATTTCCAGAAGAGTTGCCAGGCATGCCACCGGATAGAGATATCGAGTTTTTGATTGAGCTATTGCCAGGCACAGGGCCAATATCAAAGAGACCATATAGGATGCCAGCAAAGGATTTGGTGGAAATTAAGAAGCAGATTAAGGAGTTACTGGATAAAGGATATATTCGCCCAAGTTCTTCTCCTTGGGGATCGCCAGTACTACTAGTGGAGAAGAAGGATGGATCGTCAAGGATGGTTGTTGATTATCGAGGATTGAATGAAGTAACGATCAAGAACAAGTACCCACTACCAATGATCAACGATCTGTTTGATTGATTGCAAGGAGCTAAGGTATTTTCCAAAATCGATATGCGATCAGGATACCACCAGTTGAAGATTCAAGAACAGGATATTCCGAAGACAGCTTTTACCACCAGGTATGGGCTGTATGAGTATACCGTTATGTCATTTGGTCTGACTAATGCACCTGCCTATTTTATGAACATGATGAACAAAGTGTTTATGGAGTTCTTGGATAATTTCGTCGTAGTGTTCATTGATGATATCCTGGTTTACTCGAAGAATGAAGAGGAGCATAAGGAGCATTTGCGTTTGGTACTTGGAAAGCTCAGAGAACATCAATTATATGCCAAGTTCAGCAAATGTGAGTTTTGGTTGAAGGAAGTAGGATTCCTCGGACACGCTATATCTGGAGAAGGTATAGCAGTTGATCCCACTAAAGTTGATACCGTGACCAAGTGGGAAGCCCCAACAACAGTTGGAGAGATCCGGAGTTTTCTTGGACTCGCAGGATACTACCGGAGATTTATTGAGAATTTCTCAAAGATTGCGAAGCCTATGACAGAGTTGTTAAAGAAAGATACCAAGTTCATATGGACAGAGGAATGTGAGGCTAGTTTTCAGGAGTTGAAGAAACGTTTGGTTACCTCACCAGTGTTGATTTTGCCAGACCATACCAAAGATTATGAGGTGTATTGCGACGCTTCACGTCGAGGACTTGGAGCAGTGCTTATGCAGGAAGGGAGAGTTGTTTCATATGCCTCAAGACAACTGAAACCTCATGAGTTGAATTATGCAACGCATGATTTGGAGTTAGTAGCCGTAGTGCATGCTTTGAAAACATGGAGACATTTCCTCATTGGAAACCATTGTGAGCTGTACACGGATCATAAGAGTTTGAAGTACATTTTCACACAGAAGGAGTTGAATCTCAGACAAAGGAGATGGTTGGAGCTTATCAAGGATTATGATATGAAATTGCATTATCACCCCGGAAAGGCTAATGTAGTAGCTGACGCATTAAGCCGTAAGAGCCATGTCAATACGTTAATGACGGGAGAAATACCCAAGGAGTTAGCGGATAATCTTCGTGAACTATGTGTGGAAATAGTTCCGAGAGGCTTTGAAGCAGCATTGGAGATTCAGTCAATTTTGATGGATAGAATCAGAGAAGCTCAGAAAACTGACAAAGAGATTGCCGCTATAAAGGAGAAACTGAGCAAAGGAAAAGCTAAAGGATTTCATGAGGATGAGCACGACACCCTATGGTTTGAAGACCGTGTTTACGTGCCCAATGACCTGGAGATCAGGAAGTTGATTTTGCAAGAGGCACACGATTCATCATATTCGATTCACCCAGGAAATACCAAGATGTATTTGGATTTGAAGGATATTTTCTGGTGGACCGAATGAAGAAGGATATTGCGGAGTATGTAGCAGTTTGTGATGTATGTCGGAGAGTAAAGGCAGAGCATCAGAAGCCAGCAGGATTGTTACAACCCTTGCCGATACCCGAATGGAAGTGGGATAAGCTAGGCATGTATTTTATCACGGGATTGCCCAGGACTCGTTCCGGCTATGACTCGATTTGGGTTGTAGTTGATCGATTGACAAAAGTAGCTCATTTCATCCCAGTAAAGACCACTTACACCAGTGCTAAGTTGGCAAAGATATACATGACCATGATCATATGTCTGCATGGAGTTCCAAGGAGTATCGTATCAGATAGAGGAACCCAGTTTACCTCAAAGTTCTGGAAGCAGTTGCATGAAACTTTGGGTACTAGGCTAGAATTCAGTACAGTTTTTCATCCACAGACAGATGGACAGACCGAGAGAGTCAATCAGATCTTGGAGGATATGCTGAGAGCTTGTGCGCTAGATTATGGATCTAGTTGGGACGATAATTTGCCATATGCAGAGTTCTCTTACAACAACAGTTATCAAACCAGTTTAAAGATGGCCCCTTTCGAAGCCTTGTACGGAAGGAGGTGCAGGACACCGTTGTCATGGGACGAAGTTGGAGAGCACCAGTTGTTTGGACCTGACTTGATTAAAGAGTCTGAACAGAAGGTGAAGTTGATTCGCGATAGGCTCAAGGTAGCCCAGTCCAGACAGAAGAGTTATGCAGATTCTAAACGCAAGGAGACAATTTACGAAGTCGGAGATAGAGCTTATCTTCGAGTATCTCCACTTCGAGGAACAAAGCATTTTGGAGTTAAAGGGAAGTTAGCACCACGATTTGTAGGACCATATCGAGTTTTGGAACGTATGGGAGAAGTGGCCTACAAGTTGGAATTGCCCGAATGATTGTCAGGAGTTCATGATGTGTTCCACGTTTCCCAGTTAAAGAAATGTCACGCGGAGATGGCTGACATACCGTTGAGAGACACAGTGCCCTTAGAAACTATTCAGTTGGATAACGATTTGACCTACAAGCAGAAGCCAATTAAGATCCTCGAGTTTGCCAGCCGAGTTACCCGCAGCAAGGTTATCAAGTTTTGTAAAGTTCAGTGGAGCCACCACATAGAGGATGAAGCCACCTGGGAGCGAGAGGAAGATTTGCTCAAGGACCACCCTCACCTATTTTCTAGCCAACCCGAATCTCGAGGGCGAGATTCATCTTAAGGGGGGTAGGTTTGTAACATCCCAAATTTTCAATTTGGAATGTTATACATTAGATCATCAATGCATATCATATTTTATTTGGCATTTTGGTTGATCCTAGAAATTCTACGCAACTCAATGACCCACGGAGAGAGTTGGGGATTTCGTTATTTTCATATTTGAGTTTTCTCAAATTTTGAGAATAGGATCATTTGATTTTATTTATTTTATCATCAATTATTTCTATTACAAAAATATGAGAGAGGGAATAAAATGACTTTCCCAAAATAAAGAAATATTGAGGATTTAATAATAAAATCAAATAAGATTTTATTTCGGAGTTTTTCGGTGTTTTATTTGAATTTAGGAAAAATGTGCGTTTTTTCAAAATTGCATTAAGCTCCCAAATAAATGTTCACCTTGTGCGGCTTGATTTTAGAAGCCCGTGAAAATTTATGTCGGAATTTTTGGAGTCCGTTTAGTATTTCTTTTTATTTTTTTTTCTTCCGAACGAAATAATTTAAAAAAAACGAACTGACCTACGGGCCGTGTCCGGATAGGACTCCGGCCCGAGGTGGCCTTTAAAAGCCGGCCCAGCCCCCGGGAGAAACCCTAGCCGCCCAGCCCCAAAGCCGCCGCCGCCACCCGCTCCCGCCCCGCGCTGCCGCTGCTGCCGCCGCCGCCGCCGGTCGCCGCCACCGCCGCCGCCGCCGTCGCCGAGGTTCGCCGTGCCTCGACTTCCATGCCATCGATTTTTTTTAAAATTAGATCGGTTTTCGTCGGTTTTTCCGTCGTTTTTTTAGATTCGGTTTTTTTTAAAATAGATCGGTTTTTCCGGTTTATTTAAATAGCGAGCGTTCGTCCGTTCGTTCGTTCTAGCGAGCGTTCGTCATTTTTTTTTCTCGGATTAAATCCGTGATTTTTCTGATCGCGATTCCTGATCCGATTTTCGTTTTAGTATAACTTTTCGCTCGTTTATCGGAATCAGGCGATTCAAGCACCTAGAGTTTCGTCTCGAAACCCTCTATCCGTTTAACCAACTTAAACAAGATTTTGCTACTGTAAAATTTGCCCTAGATCCAGATTACTAGAACGAAGTGTTTTCTTTCGCCGTTTGACTTTCGTTGCTTCGTTCGATTTGATTCTTTTTGCCAACCGGAGTTCTTAAGTTGAACCTTCTGGTTAGATCTCTTATTTGAGTTTTACCTGTGCATTAGATGAGTACTTATTGTATGCTTGTTTGTTTGTCTGCGATAGAATACTCGGAGTGCGCCGCCTGTTACTTCGAATCGTTAGGTTTCGCGGATCATCAGCAAGGCAAGTAACACTTTGATCATACCTTTTCTACTACCCAGTTTTCTTGCATTAGATCAATCCGCACACATTGCATGATTATGGTCTAATTAAATTATGGGATGGGAAGTAGTTGAGGTAGTACCTATTACCTGTTTATTATCAAACCTTTGGGAGTTACTTCTATGTTTTCTTATTATGCCATGCTATGCTAGTAGACGTGGATTGGGTGAGTGATATCCATGACAGATGTGAGATTGTTAATTAATGGTTTATCTAAGGTGGCAACTTAAACACACATCTGGGTGGATTGAGGCACCTGGGTATTCCAGGACTTGCCTGTTTTTTTTTGGATCGCCACCCAGGCTCAAAGGGATCATGAGATTATTCATGCTAGAAAATTTCGTGTGCAGCCACAAGCTATTATGGGCTCTAGCATAGTTGACTAAGTCGTGCGAACTCTTACAGTGGTAGACTAGCAGATGTAGGGGATGTAGGTGGTATGGTCTACCCGATCGTAAGGCGCTAGCGCTTCTGAAAGACTATGTCTCGGTCATCTGTCTTCTCAAACACCATGTAGTGCGAGAAACCAAACGGAGGCAATCGAATCTTGTGGGGAAAAGTGCGCAAACCTCTGCAGTGTGTAATAAACTAATCATGATTAGCCGTGCCTCCGGTTATGGACATTTTGAGTATCTAGTACTTGGATTATCATGTGAATCTCAACATGTTACTCTAAATTAATTTTGTTGGGTTATGTTTAATGATGATGCTTAATTGGGATTGAGAATGCTGTCAACCATTCTCAATGTTTAACAACTACCATGATAGTTAAATAAAATTTATTCCTTTGAAGTAGGGAAAAATTGGCTTTACGCAAAACTGTAACCATAGAGCTTTCCACCAGCCAAATATGCATATAGTATAGCTGTTTCATTCCATTACTCTCTATGTGTTACATTGCCAGCATATTCCATGTGCTGACCCGTTTCGGGCTGCAACATTAATGTTGCAGACTTTTTAGACGATGATTAAGGAGTTTTTAGGTCATGGTTCTATACTCAGTGATGCCGTTGGAGTTGATGGACTCACTTATCTTCCAAGCCTTCCGCTGTTATCATTATTAGATGGCCTTAAGCCATATTTATTGTAATAAGTTCTCTATGGAGACACTCGATGTAATAAGTGTGTGATTGCTACTCTGTTATAAATCCTCCGAGTACTGTGTGGTGTCAGCATTACTGATCCAGGGATGACACCGGAGCACAGAGATCAGACTATTTGAGGTCTGGTCGCTACAACCGAAGGGGCCTCACATGAGGGGAGCGCCGCCATGGAGATGTCGCCCGCGGCGCCGGCTTGAAGGTAGCCGCTCCATGGGGGTGCGGGATGGAGCACCGTCAGCGCTGGGAGGTCGAGCTAAGGAGAAGGTGCGATGCGATGAGTGTACAACCTCTTTGGTGGCGCCGAGTAGGCCTCGGCTTCGTCCGAGGAGTCGGTGATGATGTCGCGGTTCCGGTGGAGCACGTTAAGGCGGCGTTGTGGGGATGGAGCAGCCGCGATAGACGAGGCGATCGTTGGAGCAGCTCCTTGGAGGTGGAGGACTGTAGCGACCCGACCTCAGACGGTCAAGTCTCTGTGCTTAAGTGTCATCCCTGGATTGGTATGCTGACACACACAGTACTCGCGAATTTATAACAGAGGTAAATCACATGTATAAAGTAACGTAAATACTATTACCTCAATCCGAATTACGGAAGTAACAACAAGGTTGTGTATTCCCATCAGCACCAACGGGAAAGTTGAGTATAGAAATCGTAACCCTAACGTATCACTTACTCGTCGTAAGAATCCTGGAACATGAGACGTTGCAGCCACAAATGGTCAGTATATTGAATATACTGGCAAATTCACACCATAGGATAAAGATGAATAATAGTTATTACTACATGCATAGTTGGTTGGTGGAAAGCTCAAGTTTATTTTTGCATAAAGCTAATTTTTCCCTACCTCAAAGGAATAAATTTTATTGATTCAATTACACCACTAGTGCTAGAACTTGGCATACAAGTTCATTTTAGTGCTAGAACTTGTGGTGTACATACAAGTGGTTCAAGAACTTGACTTGACAGTGTAAATACTGTGTTGTACACACCTGCGGCGCGCGAGTTTGGTGTAGGGCCTGCTGTCAAAGGGCAGGGCGTGTGGCCTGTCTTTTGCGAAAAGCCTCTCGATATTATTTTTTCTTGATGAAAAAGTCCCTCAAGAGAAACTGTACATAAAAAATAAAGCTACTCGTTCAAACTCGCGTACTATAGGTCACCTGCGCTGATGGCTAGCCAGCACACCAATTTGGATTTGATGTTAGTATAGATACATAGGCTTTATATATACTTTAGGCTTAACCATATAAATTAAGAATTTTAGTCCAAAAAACAAAATACAGCAGGTTACATAGCCAGGCATACCACCCCAACACAAGACGTCCAAAGTATGATTACACTTTGCATAATTTAAAAATTCATGTCATCTAAAAAATAATTCACACATTATTTTAAAACATATTCATACAAATTGAAATATTTATGAAATATAAAATCTGTTTATAAGATTTAAATAGTACACATTTTAGAATCTGCAATCTGATGGCACACTAGGCTCATATTTATTTTCCATACATATTATATATATAAATTTAATTCAATAATATTTCCATAAAACACAAAAAAATTATTAAAACATGTTAACTCTTTTTAAAACAACCTAAAATTTTCATATATCATGATCACTTTTATATACTACATGAATATGATATTAAAAATCAGGAAAAAAATTGACATATATAAGAATTTACTTAATATAAGAAAATTCTAAAAATAATTAATTGTTTTTCTTAAATTGTGAACAGTTTTTAAAATCATAGTTTTTAAAAAAAATCATAAGTTAATTATGTGGGGTTTTGTTAAATTAGTATGTGGATATGTTTTGACGTTATATGTACATTTTTTAATGTAATTTATTTTACTTATATGTATATTATTTATAACGCATTATTACAATTTACAAAATTTTAGAAATCCCAAAAAACTAAAATTTTGAAATTTTCTGCACTGACTCCAATTCAGTTCAACGACACGATCGTTTTCCGCTATAGTCATAAAGTGTAATTATACTGCAGAAATATGTTACCTCTTCGGTTGGAGTTGTATCCCCGAGCACTAATTTAATTATATGGATTTTTGTTGAATTAGTGGGTGGATTTGTTTTGATGTTATATGAACATTTTAATGTATTTATATTATTTATATGTGTATTATTTACAGCACATAATTATAATGTACATGTTTTTCAACAAATTTATATCACATAATTATAATGGTTTCATTGATGACAATTCAATTTAGTGTCAAGATCGCGTTGTGTTATATTCATAAAATGTAATAAGACATCACAATTTTTGTGAACCAAATTATACATCACAAATAAGTGACCTTGTTTGTTGTGGTGGTATGCCCAGGCACTTATTTACTCTAAGGTTCCTGGTTTGGATTACCGAGCATGCACTGATTTTTGAGATTAAAATTGTCCAGTCAAATTTCTTTTTGAGAAATGTTCAGTCGGAATATCTAAAGGATATGTATCCTCACGTGACAAAAGGCCGTGTAGGTGGGCTGGCAATCCGCAGGTCGCTGGTTTGAACCTCCGGTGGACCAATTTATTTTCTATACCTTTTTTATAAGAGAAACAATAAATTGTTGAGGGGCCTGTCGCAAAACAAAAACAGGCCGTGTTGGCATGCATAGTCAGTGCCGCAGGCGTATGAAACACCGTATTTGCACCATCAAGCCAAATTCTTGAACCACTTATATGTACACCGCAAATTGTAACACTAAAGTGATCATTTGTGCCAAGTTCTAGCACCAGTGCTGTAATTGACTCAATTTTATTTAACTACACAGTTGTTTAAAAAAATATTGAGAAGGTATATCCCCAACTCAATCTCAAAATAATAATCATTAACCCAATCAAATTAATTAAATAAAGTGTTGAGATCAACATGATAATCCAAGAACCAGATACTCAAGATGTCCATAACCAGGTACACGGCTAATCATGATTAGTTTGTACACTCTGCAGAGGTTTGCACACTTTTCCCCACAAGACTCGATCTCCTCCGTTGTATTTCTCGCACTGCATGGTGTTTGAGAAACGGATAACCGAGACACAGTCTTTCCGAAGAGGCCCCCTTAACCGATATATAGGCCGGTACACCTACAATTCCCTACATCTGCTAGCCCATCATGGAAAGGATCCCCACAACTTACTCAACTATGCCAGAACCCATAATGGCTTGTGGCTGCACACGAAAGTTTCCCTTTGAGTCTGGGTGGCGAACCATAGGATGATCACACAGTAACCCCGAGATCTCCTAGGACAACACCGGTATATCCCCAGGTGTCTGGGCAAGTCCACTGGTATATCCCCAGGGTGCCCCAACCAATCCACCCAGATGTGTATTAAAGTAACCACCTTAAGTTCAACCTTATTTAACAATAATCTCTCACATCTTTCATGAATTCTCTCAAACCAATCCACGTCTACGTGCATAGCATAGCAGTATAAGCATAACGTAGAAGTAACTCCCAAGGTTTGAATGCAGGACAATAGGTTCCTACCTCATCAACTACTTCCCAGTACCCACATGTTATCAAGTCCTAACCATGCAGTATTCGAGGGTTGAAACTAATGCATAAAAACTGGGTATGAAAGGGATATGATCAAAGTGTGAACTTGCCTTATACAGTTGATGAAGATGATTCACACTCATAACTCTTGATAGTTCTACTCGTCACACTCCGTTCAATCTATCGTGAGCAAGCAATAGTAACCACACATAAGCAATCACTCAAAAGATCGGGAGGAACGAAGAAAACAGTTCGGAAAACATCAAAACCAAGAAAATAACTCTTGCAACATAAAACAATTTCTAACAGTACCAAAATTATGTGAATTTGGCCTTATCAGAAAGTTTAGGCCAAGAACTTCGATTTGCAAAAAGAATCAATTAAATCAGAGTTATAAAACTCAAGTTATGATCAAAAAAAGTTTGAATATGAATCTGAACAAATTTCGAAATTTGAAAATTCCAAAAGGTTGATGTGACAGGTTTACTAGATAGGTGAAAACAAGACAAAATTATAGGCGTTGGTTTCATCTAATTTGGATGAACAAGTAAAAAGTTATGGCTATTTGAAAAATCAGGGCCAAATTGTTTTACGAAAGAAAAAATAGCTACGACTAAAGAAAATCTAGATCTAATGTATAAATACAAAAACTAATTGATAATCTAATTATTCTGTCGTACTAGTCTAGAAATAATAAACTAAGAAAGTATAAAAAGAAAAAAACAAAGAAAGAGAAAAGACGACTTTGAAAAGAGGAGACAATTTTCAGAAGTCCCATCGAAGAGAAGAATTTTTTTTAATGAATCTAGTCAAACCAAAATATTGATTTAACCTGAATTAGATGATTTTTTGAGGCTCTATGAGTCTATATATATAGATGAAAAAGAGGTTTAGGGATCAAGGGCTAGGCAATGTTGGACTAAACATATACGTACATAGATGAAATTTGAAAATATAATGGGCCAAAAGTTAGGCCCAGCCGCGCGCTGTAGTTTTTTTTAACAAAATTCGGTCAAATAAAATAAAAAAAGGCTCGCTGGGCTGGCCCATATAGGAGAGAAGAGAAAAAATGGGACGCCCGATGCCACTATGCTGCGCACGTAGGCGACAGTTAGTTTCAGACGCATGTGTAGTTTTGTTTTTTAGAAACAGAAAAGGAAAAAAAGGAATAACGAAAATGAAAGTAAAATTATATATAGGCATATTATATATCTAAATTTTCAGACAAAGATTTTCTACAACATCAACATTTTTCTAGCATCAAATAAAATCCACAAAAATTAAAATAAATCAAAGAGTGCTACTGGTGCAATAAAACCCAATAAAAATCATTTTTTTAAAAATACCAAAATGATTTCAAATTTATTTATCTCCAATTTTCTGATGTAGGGAATTATTTTACCCTAATTTTCATTTATTTTATTTTTGGAGAAAAAGATTTGAATAAAAGTCAAATAACCCCAAAGTGAAAATAATTTCCAAAAGGACTCTAAATTTGATTCTTTGAAACTCACAACTCATATTTCATATAATTTGATATGAAGAAGTCATTTATCTTCTCTCGTGAAAATCATTGAGTTGCATAAAGTTTCTGAATTAAAAATATTTCGAAATAAAATTCAAATCTTTTCAAAACCCTTTTCATTTATTCAAATGGAAGAAGTCATGTCATCTTCTCTCTAGGGTTTTGTATTTGAAAAGAATTTGAATTCATGGAGATTCATAAATGCAAAAATGAAAGTTTAGGAAAGTCCTTTTATTTCCTCTCATTTAACTTTCAAAAAGTTTCGAATTTCACTCAATTTCACACAAGCAACCACACCACAATCAAACGATCAACCAAATATATCTATTTAATATAACATTCCAAAATTTAGGATTTTGGGATGTTACAAGGGCGGGGCGGCTGAACCGGCGGGACGGCGAGATGGACGACGGATCCTCATCCGGGGAGGTGGACGAGGGACATCGAGCTGTTGCGGTGGACGACGTCGTCGGGGAAGAGGCTCCGGCTGGGCAGCGGTGAGGTGGCGGACGAAGGAGGGTGGGGTTTCGCGGCTGGAGCGAAGAGGTTATGGCGGTCTGAGATTTCGAATGGCAAAAAGGAGGCGATGGGAGGGGGGTGAACCATGACTTAGGGACGCGTTTGTCCAAAATATAGGGTGTGTTACAAAAGTACCCCCCACCGATTTGAACTAGCGGCCCTTTCGGCTCAGGGTTAGAAGGGGGATTTCGCGTGTCGGGATTTGGCAGCTGGAGGGAGTTTTCGCGCGCGTTGTAATTTCAGGATAGCAAGGCGCGGGTTGTGAAGGCGCCAGTTTTAGGAGCACGATATCTGAATTTTCGGGATATAACAAGGCGCGGGTTGAATTTTAGGGACAAGCCTAATGTGTAATATTGTACTTGTACGTACCAAATCAATTCTCACTTCCCTCAACCAAAAAGAAAACGAAAAAATAAAAATATTCACACCACACAAAGAGAGAGTCTTGCCTCGTTTTACTATAAAAATGCTATTCAAAGCTACTCCCTCCTTCCATCTATATAGGGCCTAATGCGTATTTTATGCTAACTTTGACAAAATATTAGAGCAATAATATTGACATGCAACTTACACAAAGCACACCGTTAAATTCATTTGTGAAAGGTTCTTTCAATTTTATAATTTTCACATTGTGGTTGTCATGACTATTAATCTTGTCAATAGTCAAAAGCGGTCTTAAAAAACGCATTACACCCTATATAGATGGAAGGAGGGAGTATGAATCCATGTTATGTCCAATTAAATTTTTTTGTTTGCTGTATAATGCATGTAACCTACTCATACCAACATTTTAGTGCATTCCAAATGTCTATACTACCGCTGCAATTTGAACTGAATTTGAATTCGTTTCTCTATTTCAATAAAAATCTACAATAATGATTGTTTCCAACTTAAACCATCATTCGTGTATTTCCTTAGTAACACACCACATGATTACTATAGAGATAGATATGAACTATGTGTACTACATGAACTCGAATTCTGTTTTTTGAATACACTCGATGTTGATTCCAAATAATAGTACATTTGATGTACTAACTATATATTCATAATCTAAACCATGTTCCATACGTGTACACCGTGTTTATCACACATAGTATAGTGCCCCGCCCCCTACATTATGACAAGTATTTAGACCTGAGCTGCAAAAGCCACACATTAGCCCAAATTATGATCAATGTTCTATATATTATACGTAGTACTAGCAATATGCCAATGCGTTCCACAGAACATCAACATGATCAAGGGGAGGCCTAATTTGCAAATATGGAGAGGGGTGTGGGTATCTTTTTTCAAAATTGTCATAGTTTCCTTCCTATCCGTCAGATATAAGTTGGACGGCCTATATTGCAGGATGGCAGGCACAACATCATCAACGACTCCGTTTTTTATAAGAGTAGAGATAAAATATATTATATGTAGTATAACATGTTCATAACCACACCATGTGTATCACCGTTATATATATTCACACATGCGTCGGTTAAAACACTATGATAAATTCTTCAAATATCCAAATTCGCTTTTTATAATGAAGTATGATCTCTATTCATCGTTTACACCCACACAATCCTCTTATATTTGTAGCTAGCTAGCGCTAACTTTCTCTCGTGCATGCACACGCCCACATCCCTCTCACCCTCCCTCAGCATTCTCTAGCTCCATCGCGCAAATTCATCTTTTCACTTTAGGTCGTTCACCCACGGTGTGTGTAGCCCCCCGGCTCCTTCTTTACGGCACACATCATCGATATGTCTCTCTAGCCAGGTGTGCCTAGCACAAACACAAGCTTCCCCTCTTCTCTTATCACCGTCCATGCCTCACTCCCATCACTCTTTTCATCGATCTCGTACTCACACACTCCTTCCCCTGGATATAGTATGACTCCCGCACCACCTCCTAGATGCATCCCTCTCTCTCTATCCTTCTTCTCGTGACTCATTTGCTTCTAACACACACATGCATGTATACCGATCGATCTCTCAACATATACGTAGGTCGACTTTAACTATCCCCCCATCGATCGACGTACCTCACAAGTTATGTCTCTCCTTTCTCTCACAAAGGACGATTGATCTTCCTATGTAGTTATGTCTGCTTACCACAGCCATATCGTCCCCCTCATCATTCGTGCATGCCTCCTGACCCGTCTCTCACACGCACGTGCACAGACAGGCAACCATCCCCTCTCTTATTGATATTGCAGGCGTGCCCTCCGGTTGTCTAGCAAGCCTATCCCACCATTTGTTAGAAGCAACTCCACTACCACCCCCTCCAACTCTCTAGCTCTGTGTCTCTCCCAACCTTATTCCTCTCCTACACATATGCATGGATGCCGATCGATCTCCCTTAATACATGAGGTAGATCGATCTCCCTTAATACATGAGGTAGGCCTCTCTCCTCCTCCACACATATACCAGCCATTATACCTCTATAGTTAATTAGGCCTCCCTCCCCCCACCACACACCGATAGTCGAGCGTTTTAGGTAGGTATCCATGCCACAGAGACAAACTGCACCTGTCCCCTCTCTTGTTCTAGTAGGCCAGCCACTCTATATCTTTGACGTGGGCACACACAAATTCGATGGCACTCCTTATTGACCGCGCGCGCGCACACACACACATCATCCCTCTCTTCGATTCTATGGACACCTCAAGTCAATGATACCTCCACTCTCTTCTCGTGGATCGCCCCCTCTATATATATGATATATCCAGGACTCTATTTCACACACATTACATATGTTACATTTTTTGATTGACCCCCCCCCCCCAAAAAAACTCTCATGAACCCACACACTATATCTCTCTATGTTTGTATCTCTCTCACACAACCCCACATAGGTGGTGTACGTATACAAGAAGAGAATAGGTGACCGTGCACGTACTCACGCTTCGTGCCCAGCCACACCCGCGCGGGTACACGGTGGAGCTCATTTCTGTACGAAATGGCAGCCCACGTGCTAATTTGAACGCGTGTAGCAGTTGTTTACCTATGGAGGTCGTGTACCACGCGTGCATGAAACAAAGTTTGACTCGATGCATTGGCGCGTTATTTAAATAAAGTTATATCGCTCAATGGCACGTACACAGAATATAAAGCGATTTTTATGGAGAAAAAGGTAGTCCGCTCCACTATATACAATGGAGCCTCCCTGCCTGGTTTGTCTCTCTTCAGAGTATCTCACACAAGGCTGCGGTGGCCTCTCTCTCTCACCGTTGGTCACTGATCCTGCCGCATCCCGTCCGCCGGCGGAAAGGGATGACGTGCATTGTTTCTCCGTTCGATGGCGCCGAGGTAGCACGTCCCGATCTGCGGTACACACCGTTCTCTCTGACCAAGCTCCGACGCGGTAGGGCCTACGCCACCTGCTCACTGCCGCAGTATGGGCAAATTCCGCCCGCCGCCGCTCACCTAGTTACATCCCGACGACCTCCAGGTATCCCCTCCGGCCTTGCTCCACTGCCCGTCTTCCCACGTCGCTGCATGTGGATCTTACATAGTTCTTTGCACAAAACATAGCTCGTCCGACATACTTTCCATATTGCAATCTCGTCCTCACACCGTTTTAGACAAACACAACAGTGTTGTTATCTTCCCTTAGGACAAGGAATATGCTTCTTTTTGTCGTCGCAACTGTCATCAATAATATTTGTCTTTTTACAAATTTCAAATGGGCATATTTTAGAGTGTAGATTCACTCATTTTGCTTCGTATGTGTACTCCCTCCGTTGCTAAATATTTGTCTTTCTAGAGATTTCAACAAGTGACTACATACGAAGCAAAATGAGTGAATCTACACTCTAAAATATGTCTATATACATCCGTATGTAGTAGTCCATTTGAATCTCTAAAAAGACAAATATTTGAGTAGTCACTCGTTGAAATCTCTAGAAAGACAAATACTCCGGAGTATACTTAAGAACCGAGGGGGTAGTGCACAGCCACATGGGAGACTCAAACCGGTCGTTGCGCCGCATTAATAGTGAGTAATGAGCAGTAAAATCATAAGCCCCACCTTTCCCACTGTAAGTTGCTCGGAAGAAGTAACCATCAATACGCTCTTCTTTGAATCCGCTCATACTACTCCATCTGTCACTGTTTATAGAGCGCGCTTCAGAAAAAGAGAAAATATCTGGGACCAAGGCGACTAGCGATCGGCCTGAAAATTAGCATTGGTAGTTATAGCACAGCGTCTATTACTAGAGAAAATAATGCGTACACACATGCATGCAGTGCTTCCACCCCGGGTACACACATGCATGCACTTACTCCACTCCGTAGTACTACATCGAGAGAAAATTGCAGTTACCACGCCGTAATTAATTGAGCATTAAACTAAACGTGTCTAAAGTCTCTCTGATGGTGGAAATGCATTAAGAGAAATGTATCATAATGAAGCGCACCCTGTAAACTGTGACGGAGGGAGGAGTAGTATGAAGGTGCAAAACCAAGTACGTGTATGGCCAGTCGATCAATGCACCTCGTCTTGGCATATCACTGACATGTGGGACCGGAGTATGAGCAAACCGATCTCGCCAACCCGCTGTTCCTTGAGAGAGACGAGGAGCGAGGACACACAGACGGGCTCGCATGGAGGCCAAGATATATTCGAGCATGGTTGATCGATATCATCATTACATGTTGGGCTAACGTTTTTCCGCCCTTCTCCGGAATAAACGTGTACTTTATCGGAGATTAAAGAAAAGAGTACAGAGGCTCCACCATGCGGTTCTAGTAGTAGTACTACTCGTACTACTAAACCTTGCGCTTGGCTCTTCGCCTCTTCGTGAAGTCAAACAATGATGGTACTCCACATGTTTGGTACTAGTACAGTGTATGCCTCTGGCAATCTAACACCGAATGAACTGATGCATGTCCACCGCCTGGGCGAGGGTACGTTGCATTAGTCAAAAGGCGTAAGCGAGCTTCACCTTGTCCTGCAAGCTTCTCCTCATTCTGCGAGTTGACGGGACACACCAACAAGTAGTGCTAGTCCATACTCCCTCCTTTCCGGTTAATATGGCTTAATCTTTTTGCGGGTAAATGAGAGAGCTTTATTCATATATAAGCATTCTTAGGATGACTAGCCAAGACACTAGTCACTAGGAAGCGAGGTACCCCGCAAAAAAAGAAGTAGGAAGCGAGGTGTTTCATCAAGCCAGCTCTCGGCCACATTCAAAGTGCGGCAAGCACAGTTCGCAAAAAGATGCGCCGTAAGGTTTGCTGACCTGTTTACATGCTGAATAACAAAAAAATAGGAAATATCACTGAGCGCTCCTGTTTGCAACAGGATATGAGCCAGAATTAAGCGAGAATTGTGGCGAGTGTTCCATGCAATCAATTTCCATTATCACATGCGAGAACCCTTGAAGATAACCGAATGTGTTGAAGATTGCTTTATCACATTTTAAAAATATAATAAGAGTGCAGGCGCTCCTCCATCCGGTTCCTAGTACTAGTATAGTACATACCTCTATAGACTATAGTAGTAGTATTAGTACTAGTAAACTTTGCGCTTGGCTGTTCGCCTCTTCGGGAAGTGCAACAATAATAGTACTAGTACAATGTATGCTTCTAGCAATCTGACACCGAATTAACTGTTGCATGTCCACCGCCTGAGTGAAGGAGAGCTTGCATTAGTCAAAAGTTTCTCCTTGTCATGCGGGCCACCGCGCGCAAGCTTCTCCCGTCCTGCAAGCTTCTCCTCGTTCGGCAAGTTGACTGGACACAACAAAGTAATGCTAGTCCATACTGCCTCCTCTCCGGTTAATATGGCTTAATTTCAAACGAGATAAATACACTATCTGTCACTGTATATTTGTAAAAATACGGTCAGTGGACTTTATAATACGCTCATTGCGCTCAATATATACATTTTCTGGTGTTTATACGGTCACTAGCTCACCCTGGCTGAGTATGTGTGTGCATGCACGTGTAGGTTGAGCACTTGAGCATGACCTTGTGTGTTTCGTCGTGTGCTCAAACATGCATGCATTAGGGCATCGCGCGTGTTTTTGCGTCCATGTGCACATGTGACTGTTGCATACACATAGGGGGAGTACGTGTAGGGGCCACTAAAGGAGCAGTCAAATCACACAATAAGTTAGTCGGAAGAAGCAATCATCATTTCACTCTTCAATGACACGTACGCAATATAAAATGGTTGATATGGAGAGAAAAAGAAAACCACTATATATACACTAGTAGGAGCCTAAGCTACAAACCTGCTTGCTTGGGTTGCTCTCTTCACAAGCATAGAACGACGGTGGCCACACCGCTAGTCACATGTCCGGCCTGATCCGGCAGCTGGGGGAAGGGAACAATGTTCTACGTAGACGCGGTCGACATCGGCGAGGGAGAAAATCCACAGTCGGTGCATCCCAATCGGGGGTCACCGTGGTATGGGCTGATGCTACGTCCCAACCGCCCTTCTATCTACAGCCTAACGCCCGTTTCGAAAATATTAGTGCATGTCAACAAAAATTAGACTAGTATCGCTGTCCCGTTTCGAAAAAAGCATATAAGCTGTTACTTCTTACCCAAAGGATCTTTATATACAACAGACACAAAATATCCATTCGACTGTTCGAAATTACTTTCACTGCTGATCTGATGGTGAGGTAATTGCTGCATCGCCACCAAAACCCACCATCTCTTAAGCTAAAGTAGACCGAGCTAACCCCTATATTAGCATATTACTAAGATAAACAGAAGGCACTGTAGAATCATTTAGGACGTGAGCTTGTCAATCTGAATGTGGAGGGACACCAGCTTAGCCCCGGCCAACAGCTTGGGCGGAACTGTGAAGAAGGCCAGCTCCTGCACGGCGACGTCACCAGGATCCCTGCTGCTTGTCACCTCCATTTCCACCATGACAACGTCGGTCTTGCCTTTGGGCTCTCCCGGTGGGCCGTTCGTCCACAGCTTGGCCATGTATGTGGCAGTGGGGACACCCCCGCTCTGATGCAGATGACCAACACGGCGATAGGCGCGCTGATGTCGAGCACGCTGCCGACCAAGAAAAACGCACGGCCGTCCTCCTCCGCGAACAGTAAGAGCCGTGGCTCCGACAGTGGCACTTGCAGCTGGAGCGCCTTGCCGTACTGGATCCTGTGCACGGGCATGGGATGCACGATGCTGATGTGGTGGGAGAGCACCGGCGGCGGGCCTTCATAGCCGCAGACGGGCATGGGGCATTTGTAGGGCGCGAGCGGACACATGCTCTGGTGATCGGCGAGCTTGTGGTAAGTGATGTAGGGCCCACAACCTTCATGCGGGCACTCCACTCACCGAGGAGAGGACGTTATCCACCGCCGTGTTCCGCACGTCGAAGCCACCGCCGCGCTCGCACTTCTGGTACTGCCGCTGGTTCCCGGGGCGCTCGATGAGGCAGTCCGCACAAGCCAGGTGCCCTCCCTTGCACTGCACAAATCAACCGAACAACACATCAATCAAGAAACCTGCACCTTGCTTGATCAGCCGAACGGACGAGGTGTATTCGAACCTCATACACTGGAGGCTTCAAGGGGCGGAGGTACAAGGGGCAGTGGAGCAAGGTGAGGTCCATCGAGACCATAGAGAGCTCCATCGCCGGGTCCTGTTCCGTTTGCATGATCTCGCCCTCCTCGTGCACAACCATCTCTCACTTTATTAGGGCCGGGGCATTACAAAGCTTTACCATCACATATTCATACTACTTCAAGGTGCATTAAATCAACACATGCAAGTATCAAAAGGAGAGTCACGACATGCATGCATGCGTTGTAATTAATGCATCGGTAAATGCAAATTATTGAAATATATCAAGTGCAGTGCTTTGATGTGTCGCGTCAACTCGTACAAGACCGAGAAGTTTGATTACTACAATGCCCTCTCGCCTTAACCACACCTGCCTTTGGCTGCATGACAGGTGGGCCACCGACCTGTTGGGCCCACCTATCATGGACGCAAAGGCAGCAACAGTAAGTCAATGAAGCTGCATCCCTCCCTCGCCTATGAGCGTGGTGGTTGGCAGGACTAGGAGAAGCTTTCGTTCGCTATACGCTCTCCCTCCCGTATGCGGTGGACATGTAGCAGTTCAATCGGTGTCAGATGGCCACTTCAGTAGTACCCCCAAAGAGGCGAAGAGCCAAGCGCAGCCCGGACGCTCGTGTGGCAGTTTCATGTGTAGAGTAGTCTAGGATAGCGTGTATCGTGCCTATAAGCTTAAAATCGTTGGGGTCGGCTCCATGCTATTTTTTGATTAAAATAATCTTCTGGCCCTACCTGTCATCCTGGTGATTCTAGTTTGCACGCTCATCTGGTCAAGACAGGAATATATATTTTAATTTGTGGTGGGGTAAATGTTAGAGGTTGTAGCAAATGGAGTATTGTACACTACGGGTCTTTCAGCCAAGTTTAGAGGCAACCATGTGGGGCTAGTGCTATGATGTGTCGCGTCAACTCGTACAGCGAGGAGAAGCTTGATTTCACTACTACACGCCTTCTCCCTCGCAACTGTCATCAATAATATTTGTCTTTTTACAAATTTCAAATGGGCATATTTTAGAGTGTAGATTCACTCATTTTGCTTCGTATGTGTACTCCCTCCGTTGCTAAATATTTGTCTTTCTAGAGATTTCAACAAGTGACTACATACGAAGCAAAATGAGTGAATCTACACTCTAAAATATGTCTATATACATCCGTATGTAGTAGTCCATTTGAATCTTTAAAAAGACAAATATTTGAGTAGTCACTCGTTGAAATCTCTAGAAAGACAAATACTTCGGAGTATACTTAAGAACTGAGGGGGTAGTGCACAGCCACATGGGAGACTCAAACCGGTCGTTGCGCCGCATTAATAGTGAGTAATGAGCAGTAAAATCATAAGCCCCACCTTTCCCACTATAAGTTGCTCGGAAGAAGTAACCATCAATACGCTCTTCTTTGAATCCGCTCATACTACTCCATCTGTCACTATTTATAGAGCGCGCTTCAGAAAAAGAGAAAATATCTGGGACCAAGGCGACTAGCGATCGGCCTGAAAATTAGCATTGGTAGTTATAGCACAGCGTCTATTACTAGAGAAAATAATGCGTACACACATGCATGCAGTGCTTCCACCCCGGGTACACACATGCATGCACTTACTCCACTCCGTAGTACTACATCGAGAGAAAATTGCGGTTACCACGCCGTAATTAATTGAGCATTAAACCAAACGTGTCTAAAGTCTCTCTGATGGTGGAAATGCATTAAGAGAAATGTATCATAATGAAGCGCGCCCTGTAAACTGTGACGGAGGGAGGAGTAGTATGAAGGTGCAAAACCAAGTACGTGTATGGCCAGTCGATCAATGCACCTCCTCTTGGCATATCACTGACATGTGGGACCGAAGTATGAGCAAACCGATCTCGTCAACCCGCTGTTCCTTGAGAGAGACGAGGAGCGAGAACACACAGACGGGCTCGCATGGAGGCCAAGATATATTCGAGCATGGTTGATCGATACCATCATTACATGTTGGGCTACCGTTTTTCCGCCCTTCTCCGGAATAAACGTGTACTTTATCGGAGATTAAAGAAAAGAGTACAGAGGCTCCACCATGCGGTTCTAGTAGTAGTACTACTCGTACTACTAAACCTTGCACTTGGCTCTTCGCCTCTTCGTGAAGTCGAACAATGATGGTACTCCACATGTTTGGTACTAGTACAGTGTATGCCTCTGGCAATCTAACACCGAATGAACTGATGCATGTCCACCGCCTGGGCGAGGGTACGTTGCATTAGTCAAAAGGCGTAAGCGAGCTTCACCTTGTCCTGCAAGCTTCTCCTCGTTCTGCGAGTTGACGGGACACACCAACAAGTAAGTCAATGAAGCTGCATCCCTCCCTCACCCATGAGCGTGGTGGTTGGCAGGACTAGGAGAAGCTTTCGTTCGCTATACGCTCTCCCTCCCGTACGCGGTGGACATGTAGCAGTTCAATCGGTGTCAGATGGCCACTTCAGTAGTACCCCCAAAGAGGCGAAGAGCCAAGCACAACCCGGACGCTCGTGTGGCAGTTTCATGTGTAGAGTAGTCTAGGATAGCGTGTATCGTGCCTGTAAGCTTAAAATCGTTGGGGTCGGCTCCATGCTATTTTTTGATTAAAATAATCTTCTGGCCCTACCTGTCATCCTGGTGATTCGAGTTTGCATGCTCATCTGGTCAAGACAGGAATATATATTTTAATTTGTGGTGGGGTAAATGTTAGAGGTTGCAGCAAATGGAGTATTGTACACTACGGGTCTTTCAGCCAAGTTTAGAGGCAACCATGTGGGGCTAGTGCTATGATGTGTCGCGTCAACTCGTACAACGAGGAGAAGCTTGATTTCACTACTACACGCCTTCTCCCTCGCCCATGCGCATGGTGGATCACAGACAAGGACATGCTTTTGCTTATAGTACTACAACAAGCTATCCCTCCCGCTCGCGGTGGACGGACATGCAGCAGCGGATTCGATACTATACAAGCAGTAGTAGTAACAGTTCGTCTTCTCGAAGAGGCGAAGAGCCAAGTGCAACCCGAACGTGGCAGTTGCGAACCTTGGAGCACGCATATAGCCAGGCTCTTGCATGAGACAAAATTGCTATGTGAGCCCACTATTGTAGTACTCCCTCCATTCGGAAATACTTATCATCAAAATGAATAAAAGGGGATGTATCTAAATATATATTAGTTCTAGATACATCTTTTTTATCCATTTTGATGACAAGTATTTTTGGACGGAGGGAGTACTTGCTAGTATAGCCCTGTAAACCAGAAAGGAGAATTTGCCTTTCTAGAGATTTCAACAAGTGACTAGACTACATCGAGACGGAGTTCATATGGAGAAAAATGAGTGAATCTACACCGTAAATAAATACGTAGTTCTCTCATTTTCCTATTGACCTTGGTCACGGTGCACAATATTGAGTTTACTAGTACTATCATCTTGAAATTTATGAAGTCACCATAGGCACCTCGTCGTCGACGGGAACGTCTCCTGACACGCGATAGACGCGAGCGACAGTCGCCTCCATAGGTGCTTGAATTCCAAGGAGGGAGAGGGTAGCGGTTCCCGAGACATTGAACGTTCAATGATGCATCCTCAAATTACTCTACATGTAGAGGGAATTAATTGGAGAAGCAGAATAGAGCTAGCATGATGTGAATGCAACAGAGTTTGGATTCTCATATAAAGGCGCCCCACCACTCCAATCCATCTACTCCTTAGTCTCTGCGCAACACTGCTCACTCCAATCCAACACCAAGTGACCAGAAGCCAGAAGCACCTATGGAGGCGATGGTCACGAGTGGCAGTCGGCTGTGCCAAATCATCCAAGGCGCCAGCCTGCGGCCCCGCACCGCGTAGCATTTCCAGACGGTGCTGGCGACCGCCGGTGTCGTAGCCCTCGCCGACGCCGGCTTTGCCTCTCGCATGGATGACATGATGGTCAACTCCATCCGCAAGTTCGCCGCCGTCAAGAAGCGTGTAGCGAAAGCTCCTACTAGTCCTGCCAGCCACCACGCTCATGCACGAGGGAGGGACGCATCTTCATTGACTTACTGCTCCTACCTTTGCGTCTATGACAGGTGGGCCCAACAGGTGGTTGGCCCACCTTTCATGCAGCCAAAGGCAGGTGCAGTTAAGGCACCGGAGCTCAGTCCGCGAGGGAGAGGGCGTTGATCAAACTTCTCGGTCTTGTACGAGTTGATGCGACACATCAAAGCACTGCACTCGATATAAGTCTTTTTACACATTCAAATGGACTACTACATACGGATGTATGTAGACATATTTTGCTTCGTATGTAGTCACTTGTTGCAATCTCTAAAAAGACTTATATTTGGAAACAGAGGGAGTACAACGCATGCATGCATGCCGTGACTTCCCTTTTGATACTTGCATGTGTTGATTTGATGCACCTTGCCAAATTTTGACTATAAATTTAACTAACCAAATTTTCATGTATGTCACAAAAAATTACGGGGCTGTTTGGATTGTGACTATGTTTGTCTTATGTTGCCACATTATTTTTCCCACACTTGCCACACTTGCCTAACTTGAGTTGCTCAAATTTTTAGACACACTTTGGCTTGCCTAAGGGAATCTTGCCACACTTTTTGTGTCTATGACATGTGGGGTTCACTGCTAATAAAAAAAATTCTTATCTTAGGTGTGGCTAATAAAAAAGACTTATATTTAGGAAACAGAGGGAGTAGAAAATATAAATAATAATGCATGTTGGGGCAACCCACGTTTCCGATAATTTTAGCCACGGGCTTGTTCACAATTTTTACGAGGGGGTGGTTGTTCATTTAATGGAGGGACTTGTACCAGACTTAAACGATATGAAGTGCGACCTGGCACACCGTAACACCACTTGGAACAAGCGGGTAGCTATCTCAAAAAACAATCAACAACTAAAAAAACAGCGACCTGACACGTAGTACACAATTTTAAACGATTGTTTTGATGGAGTGAAAAAGGAAAACTACCCCACTACGTATATATAGGCCGGAGCCTTCGCGCTTGCTTGCTAGGGTTGCTTTATTCACAAACTCTCATCCTCTCTATATCTAAACAAGATAGGGGTGGTAACACTGTCTTTCTCCCTTAAAAAACACTGTCTTTCTATCCTCACCGCTGGTTACAGATCTGGACGTATCCCCCTTCGCCGGTCAAGGGGAGGAGGGGTAGCGTTTAGGCCGTCGTCGATAGCGAGGGAGGAGACCCACTACCGGCCGCACTGTTATCTCTGGCCGAGCGCCGGCGCGGGAGGTCCTCCGATCCCTTCGTCATTGCCCTAGTGTGGGTGGATCCGGCCTCCCGCCGCCCACCTATCCACATCCCGACGACCTTTAGGTATATCTTCCTTTGAAACCGCCTTAGCTCTACTTCCCCAGCTCGCTACATCGCTGCATGTGCATCATTTTCTACCTCTCAGCCCCTCTCAATCGGATGGTCCAACATCACCTATTTTCTTCTTCTATTGTTAGAGGTAAAGCTACTTCATGGAGTCGAATCTTGTACTTGGTTCAAACAAGAAGGGGCTGTTTGGTTTGTGACTAACTTTGCCAAAGGTTGCCACACATAAGGTTAGGCAAGTTTGACTAACTTAGGTGAGCGTTTGGTTCAAGCCACACCTTAGGCAAGACACACTTGAGCCCCACATGGCATACATACAAAAAGTGTGGCAAGATTCCCTTAGGCTTGCCAACTTGTGGCTTTCATTTTGAAGAACTAACCTTAGGCAAGTTTGGCTAATTTAGTGGGTGTTTGGTTCAAGCCACACTTTAGGCAAGCCACACTTAGGCCCCACATGGCATGCACATAAAAAGTGTGGCAAGATTCCCTTAGGCTTGCCAACTTGTGGCTCTCATTTTGAAGAACTAACCTTAGGCAAGTTTGGCAACATTGTATGGCAAAATGTGGTACTCCTAGTACTAGAACCAAACGACCCCTAAACTTAGGCAAGTTTGGCAAAAATGTGTGGCAAAATATGGAAATACTAGGCCTAGAACCAAACATCCCCTAAACTTAGGCAAGGTTGGCAAAAATGTTGTCAAAATATGGCAATACTAGGCCTAGAACCAAACATAGTACATCGGACTTGGTACAAACAGGAAGGAAAGGGGGTGAAAGTAGTACAGACTGGTCATCCAACCAGTCTCTTGGTCGAAAAGGGAAATATAGGGGTAACGCTGAACACAGTGGTATGACCAGGACTAGATTTGCTATCCACACATAGGAGTAGGTGGCTAGAGTGAGAAAAATGGGATCAACCCAGATATGTTTCTTGGATGTTTGTTTCTCGGGGCAAAAAACTATGAATCACCACTTTATGCCCCTGTTTAGGTACATGGTGCTGGACTGCTGGTGCACCCACTGTCCCATGCCCTTATACCAAATATTTAGTTGTTCTTAATCTAATGCCCCTGGTAAAAATGAAGCCATGCCACTGTTATAAGCCATGACAAGTTTAGCCAAATGTTTTTGCATGTAATTTTTTGAGACTCTGACTGTTTCCTCTGTAGCTTTTTGTGTAAACAGGGATATCCATTTCACCTGGTTGCTGTTGTGACCTTTTGGTGCACTGCACAAAACTCTTCTTAAAAGGTCCTCTTAAAAGTAGTGACTTTTGTGCTGTTTAACTGGAATGTCAGAATGAAACAGTTGGTTCATTTCGGTGGAACTGCACAAAGGGAGATCTGTGTTCCAATCCTCATCATCCATATTGGCACCATAACCTTTAGGTAAGAATGATATTGAATGCATGTGTTCATCTCTATTTTGCGACTGCCATGAGAAAATAATGCTATTTTTACTAGTACACTTGTACTCCCTCACTGACAAAACCAATTCTGAAATAGAAGGCCAATCATGTACTTGGTTTCACCAACTGGTGAGGAAAATGAGAAATAGAGCATGAAGAGGAATAAGAGGAAGAATAAACAGTGCCAAGACGATCTTGATGAAGCCAGAGGCCTCAGTCGAGGCCATTCAAGGGCTCCGGCAACGACTACCTTACATGTGAGATGATCCTCCAGGGAGCCCTTCCACTTCTGCTGTCTCACTTAATTAATTAGGAGTACTTAAGTACCACTAATTTATTGCTGCCTAATAACAAATCTTTAGTAGCACCCTATGCTGAATCATGTACGTGTGTATGTTTGTCTATGAAGGTGAATCATGTGGTGGAGCAGGGAGGGAATATTATTAGTGTCATGACATAATAGTGCTATTGTTTTGCATGTCAATTTATTGCCATTGGTTCAATGAGGCAATGTTTTGCGTATTGTCCATCATGAATTTGATGCTACTGTTAGATTAATATGCTAATGTCTTTCTATCCTTTCTCAATAAGCTAATGAAGATTTCACCTTGTTCCTACTTGTGCAAACAGGGATCATGTTGTGCCAATCATACATTTTAGTGGAACTACACAAGACAATACAATGAACTGTATCCTGGCCTGTGCTTTAATTCTGCTGGAAGTTCTTGATAATCTTTCAATATAATCTCAGCACTGGTAAACAAGAGTGATTTCAACCATACATTTGAAGTGCACAAAAATATATACTATTGAGTGATTCCAGTGAGTGCTTTATCATCTCTTATGGGACTACATGAATAAGCTTTTTTCCTTAGGTTGGTACGAGCCTAAGGCCTTCATCCATATTAGTTTGCTGTCATCTCTATTTGTATCATGCTACTGTCATGAGAAACTCCTTTATCTTTGCACGTTAAAGTTTTGCAACCTATGATACATGGCAATGCTTTGAGTGTTGAGCTAATTGGCACTGATTAAATAAACTAATACCCCTCTTTAAGAAAGACTACTATGTTGCTAACTTTACCCATTAAGATAATGAGGGTGCTTCTATTTGTTAGTGTATTGTTTCATCAACTAGTCCCACTATTACAGTAATCTCACTCTCTCAATATATGTGCCAATAGGGATGCTCGATTTTGGTGGAACTGCACAAAAACTTTGGGTGCTTCATTGCCTCGAAAGCTTCCGTCCTTTCCTACCAGTCACTAATCTGGGCCTGCTTTCTTCCTTTGCTGTCAGTTGCTTAGCTTATCTCGGCTTCTAGTCAAAGGAAAAAGCAATTGATATGCTACCTCACACAAGTTGGTACTGGTCTTTATCCTGATTATTGTACTTGTCATGTATTGGTAATTTGGTATTGTGCTACTGTTTGCCGATTTTATAAAGGAGTAACTTGGAGCCCGAACTCGCAGGCTAATCATTGCATTGGGTGATTTCAGTAGAACTGCACAAAAAGATCAGATGGACAGATACTTATGCCGCTGCTATGTACTCCAAAGTTCACTCAGACAAGCATCGATGTTGACAAGAAGTGCCTATATTCATTCGAGTATCAACCGACGTCAACCAGTTGTCAAACTCCAAGTATTAGGAGAGTGAACGCTAAAAATATTGCTTGGCGCATAGCCCAGAAAACACAGTCCAGTCTTTGGTCCCAACTTGTGCCTTTTGGTTATCGACAGATATGGTAGCGAACTGTATGGCATGGAGTCTAAAGATTCCAGACAAGTTGGTTGACGCGTATATTCATCTGGCACTTAATCAGTCTGCACACCAGGGATGCTCCATTTCAGTTGAACTGCACAAAAAATTTGGGTGGTTCATTTTCTCAACCGCCTCCTTTCTCGTCTGCAATGTAGAATTTTGGCGAGCTACAGGACCAAGATGAGCCAGTAAACTAGTTGGATGAAAGTAGTGGACAAGTTGCTCAAACCTCCCTCGGCACGAGGCCACTATTTGAGGATAAACCTACAAGCAAAGTTCAGATTGTCTGTGCTGCCTCTGATGTACTCAAAAGTTTACTCATACAAGCATTAATTTTAGCAAGAAGTACCTCCGACTGAACACCATTTACCAGTCTGCAATGTAGAATTTTGGCGAGCTACAGGACCAAGATGAGCCAGTAAACTAGTTGGATGAAAGTAGTGGCCAAGTTTCTCAAACCTCCCTCGGCACGAGGCCACTATTTGAGGATAAACCTACAAGCAAAGTCCAGATTGTCTGTGTTGCCTCTTATGTACTCGAAGGTTTACTTGTACAAGCATTAATTTTAGCAAGAAGTATCTCCGACTGAACACCATTTACCAGTCTGTACCCTAGGTAATTAAAGTTCGTCCATGGATCATATTGGATGTGATCTCAATCATTTGGATGCATAAACATACTGAACATGTGTATATCTGAATCTTTTTGTGAATTATCTATGAATATTGTTGTGTGATCTATCAATCATTTGGATCCATAGACATGCTGAACTTGTGTATATATGAATCTTTTGAGTTGTTGATAGTGAATGTTGGCTATGAATATGAACGTGTCCTATGAACCTGAGTTTGATACGAATGTTTACCTTTTCTGTTGTGCTTGGGTATGAACTTGTTAGTATGCCTACTGTGGGGTATGTGACGTGTGGGTGTCAACGGCACACCTTCTTCCCGAGAAGAATTGCACCTGCTTTGTTAGGGTAGCAACGGCGCATCAGCTCTTTTTAATCTTTTTTGCTCTGTCTTGCCCCCTCCCCCGCTCAACCCCTGCCGTAATGTTTTCGGCCTCAAAACAAACATAGTACTGCATTGTTTTTGGGGCTTGATGAAAAATCAAGTGCTGGTTTCTGTAGGTTGGCCTGCCCAGCAAATGGGCTGCTGGTCCACCACGGACTGGGAGGCTAAAAATACAAGTTGTATGGTGCAGAGGCAAGTAAAAAAGCCATCGAGAGCCATCCACTGAAGACAAAAAATCACTCCTGATGTGCTTCTTCAGTCGTGCCGCCGCCCCCTCTATAATCCAGTTCGCTCGGGGTTCTGGTGTCATTTTTTCCAAAGGGCGAACAAGTATCAGCTAGGCCTAGGTTTTGTATTTTAACATGTGTAGCCCACGACATACGGTGACAGTGGTTTCAACTTATTTTTGAGGTCCATACCGGCCTATGGGCTTTTTCTTAAAGATTGGCAGCCCAATGTATTTTTTTAACCACATTATATATATTTATATTATTACTATTATCGTATATTTTATAGAGACTTATATATATATTATAAAAACATCCCACGTGTTATTAACTTATAAAAGTAAATGTTTAACAGAAGTTGGCAAGGAAAATCTTGGTTGTTTTTAACTCACATGCAAGGAAAATCCTGGTGATTGCGTACAAAAGCTTGCGAAGATTTTAAGGACCAATGTAATAATAACGCACTCATTTTTATTTTAAGCAATAACTTGCTAATTTGTTAATTATGTATATAAAAATGTGCCTCTTCGGTTTATTTTTGATATTAATTGCTCCTTCTAACATAACATTATATATATAACGAGCCCAGCTAATTCGTGTATTTGAAGGAAGTGCAAATGGGCTGGGATTTCTTAGATAATATAAATGGGCCGCATTGACGCAAAATTATTAGTTCACCCAACCCAGCTAATGGACTGTACATTCTAGAAAACATGGGTTAAATATATGCCACATTTTTGCGGGCTGACATGTGGGCCAATAGGTCGAAGCCTACGCAGGGCGTTGTCAACTTGGTTGGCATGCACCTTCAATCTCTCGTCTTCTTCCTCCAGCGTCGCCGGGACCGCCTGGTCCGGCCTCGGGCGGCTAGCGGCTCTGCTTAGCACGCATCGCTGCGAAGCGCTACCCCACCGTCGGCCAAGCTATCCCTCCACCCCTCCACACCTCATGTTATTCTCCACCGACTGCAGCCCCACGCCGCACCAGAACCAGTTATAACCCTTCTCCTCCACTCAATCTGCGACTCCACTGCCGCGTCTTCCCATCTCCGAGTCGTTCCCGTCCGGGGCCTCGCCGTCATCCACCGCCTCGCTGCGCTCGGTGCAGCGTGGTCAACAAACGAGAGTCATCGAAAGAGGACTGTACATGGAGAGCCTGGCGGCTAGGACCCACGAGGTCCATGGTCGCACGCAAGGAAAGTTCCTCCTTATCAAGCTGAAAAAAATGTTTCCTCCACCTGACAGCTGGGACCCACCGGCTATATGTTCGCACGTAAGGAAGTGCCTCCTTGTTATGCAAAAAAAAATATTCCTCCCGTTGACAGCTAGACCCGTCAGATTTGGTGGCTGACTTGTGGGCCTACTAAGAGGACGTGTACGCAGGGCTTTGTCAACTTAATCAACAAATGATTCTAGCAGCTGGACCGTTGGATGTTAATCCAACACCCGTGCTCCTTCTTCAACCTCTGTTCTTCCTCCTGTCTCCCGTGGGCGGCACCGCGGCTGTGCTACCGCGCACCCGAACCAGTCAAGTTTTCCACTCCTCTCCATCTGCGACTCCACTGCCCCGTCTTCCCCATCTCCGGGTCGTTCCAGTCTGGGGCCTCGCCGTCATCCACCGGCCTTTGGTGCGATCGACACGGTGTGGTCAACATGGTCAACAACCGAGAGTCATCAGAAGATGACTGTACGTGAGAGGCTGAAAGTGGGGACGCACCACGCCCATGGACGCATGCATGCAATGGAACGCGGTGTGGTGATGTCTACTACACAACCTACTTCTTGTAGACGTTGTTGGGCCTCCAAGTGCAGAGGTTTGTAGGACAGTAGCAAATTTCCCTCAAGTGGATGACCTAAGGTTTATCAATCCATAGGAGGCGTAGGATGAAGATGGTCCCTCTCAAGCAACCCTACAACCAAACAACAAAGAGTCTCTTGTGTCCCCAACACACCCAATATAGTGGTAGATTGTATAGGTGCACTAGTTCGGCGAAGAGATGATGATACAAGTGGTATATGGATAATAGATATCAGTATTTGTAATATGAAATTATAAAAACAGCAAGGTAACTAATGGTAAAAGTGAGCGTAAACGGTATTGCAATGTGTGGAAACAAGGCCTAGGGTTCATACTTTCACTAGTGCAAGTCCTATCAACAATAATATCATAATTGGATCATATAACTATCCCTCAACATGCAACAAAGAGTCACTCCAAAGTCACTAATAGCGGAGAACAAACGAAGAGATTATGGTAGGGTACGAAACCACCTCAAAGTTATTCTTTCCAATCAATCCGTTGGGCTATTCCTATAAGTGTCACAAACAGCCCTAGAGTTCGTACTAGAATAACACCTTAAGACACAAATCAACCAAAACCCTAATGTCACCTAGATACTCCAATGTCACCTCAAGTATCCGTGGGTATGATTATACGATATGCGTCACACAATCTTAGATTCATCTATTCAACCAACACATAGAACCTCAAAGAGTGCCCCAAAGTTTCTACCGGAGAATCACGACGAAAACGTGTGCCAACCCCTATGCATAGGTTCATGGGCGGAACCCGCAAGTTGATCACCAAAACATACATCAAGTGAATCACGTGGTATCCCATTGTCACCACAGATATGCACGACAAGACGTACATCAAGTGTTCTCAAATCTTTAAAGACTCAATCCGATAAGATAACTTCAAAGGGGAAACTCAATCCATTACAAGAGAGTAGAGGGGGAGGAGAAACATAAGATCCAACTATAATAGCAAAGCTCGCGATACATCAAGATCATGCCAAATCAAGAACACGAGAGAGAGAGAGAGAGAGAGAGAGAGAGATCAAACACATAGCTACTGGTACATACCCTCAGCCCCGAGGGTGAACTAGTCCCTCCTCGTCATGGAGAGCGTCGGGATGATGAAGATGGCCACCGGAGAGGGATTCCCCCTCTGGCAGGGTGCCGAAACGGGTCTAGATTGGCTTTCGGTGGCTACGGAGGCTTCTGGCGGCGGAACTCTCGATCTATTGTGTTCATGGATGTTTTTAGGGTATATGGAGATATATAGGCGGAAGAAGTACGTCAGGGGGGCACGAGGGGCTCACAAGGGTGGAGGGCGCGCCCAGGGGGGTGGGCGCGCCCCCTGCCTCGTGACCTCCTCGCAGATCCCCCAACGTGCACTCCAAGTCTTATGGGCTTCTTTCCTTCCAAAAATGAGTTCCATGAAGTTTCAGGTCAGTTGGACTCCGTTTGATTTTCCTTTTCTTTGAAACCCTAAAACAGGGTTAAAACAGAAACTGGCACTGGGCTCTGGGTTAATAGGTTAGTCCCAAAAATGATATAAAAGTGTATAATAAAGCCCATAAACATTCAAAACAGTAAATAATATAGCATGGAGCAATCAAAAATTATAGATACGTTGAAGACGTATCAGCATCCCCAAGCTTAATTCCTGCTCGTCCTCGAGTAGGTAAATGATAAAAACAGAATTTTTGATGCGGAGTGCTACTTGGCATAATTTCAATGTAATTCTTCTTAATTGTGGTATGAATATTCAGATCCATAAGATTCAAGACAAAAGTTCATATTGACATAAAAATGATAATACTTCAAGCATACTAACTAAGCAATTATGTCTTCTCAAAATAACATGGCCAAAGAAAGTTCATCCCTACAAAATCATATAGTTTAGTCATGCTCCATTTTTGTCACACAAGAATGCTCTCATCATGCACAACCCCGATGACAAGCCAAGCAATTGTTTCATACTTTAGTAATCTCAAACCTATAAACTTTCACGCAATATATGAGTGCGAGCCATGGACATAGCACTATGGGTGGAATAGAATATAATGAGGGGGGTTATGTGGAGAAGACAAAAAGGAGAAAGTCTCACATCAACGAGGCTAATCAATGAGCTATGGAGATGCCCATTGATTGATGTTAATGCAAGGAGTAGGGATTGCCATGCAACGGATGCACTAGAGCTATAAATGTATGAAAGCTCAACAAAAGAAACTAAGTGGGTGTGCATCCAACTTGCTTGCTCACGAAGACCTAGGGCACTTGAGGAGGCCCATTGTTGGAATATACAAGACAAGTTCTATAATGAAAAATTCCCACTAGTATATGAAAGTGATATCATGAGAGACTCTCTACTATGAAGATCATGGTGCTGCTTTGAAGCACAAGTGTGGTAAAAGGATAGTAACATTGTCCCTTCTCTCTTTTTCTCTCAAATTTTTTTTGGGCCTTTTCTTTTTTATGGCCTTTCTCTTTTTTTGGGACTTCTCTTTTTTATGGACTTTCTCTTTTTTTATTCCTCACTTGGGACAATGCTCTAATGATGATCATCACACTTCTATTTATTTACAACTCAATGATTACAACTCGATACTAGAACAAAGATGACTCTATATGAATGCCTCCGGCGGTGTACCGGGATATGTAATGAATCAAGAGTGACATGTATGAAAGAATTATGAACGGTGGCTTTGCCACACATACAATGTCAACTACATGATCATGCTAAGCAATATGACAATGATGAATGTGTCATGATGAACGGAATGATGGAAAGTTGCATGGCAATATATCTTGGAATGGCTATGGAAATGTCATAATAGGTAGGTATGGTGGCTGTTTTGAGGAAGATATAAGGAGGTTTATGTGTGAAATAGCGTATCATATCACGGGGTTTGGATGCACCGGCGAAGTTTGCACCAACTCTCAATGTGAGAAAGGGCAATGCACGGTACCGAAGAGGCTATCAAGGATGGAAGGGTGAGAGTGCGTATGATCCATGGACTCAACATTAGTCATAAAGAACTCACATACTTATTGCAAAAATCTACAAGTCATCAAAAACCTCAGCACTACGCGCATGCTCCTAGGGGGATAGATTGGTAGGAAAAGACCATCGCTCGTCCCCGACCGCCACTCATAAGGAGGACAATCAAATAACACCTCATGTTTCAAATTTGTTACATAACGTTTACCATACGTGCATGCTACGGGACTTGCAAACTTCAACACAAGTATTTCTCAATTTCACAACTACTCAACTAGCACGACTTTGATATTATTACCTCCATATCTCAAAACAATCATCAAGCATCAAACTTCTCTTAGTATTCAATACTCTAAATGACAGTTTTTACTAATCTTGTATACCTAGCATATTAGGATTTTAAGCAAATTACCATGCTGTTCTAAAGACTCTCAAAATAATATAAGTGAAGCATGAGAGTTCATCTATTTATTCAAAATAAAACTACTACCATGCTCTAAAAGATATAAGTGAAGCACTAGAGCAGATGACAGACTACTCCGAAAGGTATAAGTGAAGATCAATGAGTAATCAAATAATTATGCAACTATGTGAAGACTCTCTAACATTTAAGAATTTCAGATCTTGGTATTTTATTCAAACATAAAGCAAAGCAAAATAAAATGACATTCTAAGAATGGCAAACATCGTGTGAAGAAGCAAAAACTTAGGATCAACCGAAACTAACCGATAGTTGTTGAAGAAGAAAGGTGGGATGCCAACCGGGGCATCCCTAAGATTAGATGCTTGAGACTTATTGAAATATTACCTTGGGATGCCTTGGGCATCCCCAAGCTTGAGCTTCTGTGTCTCCTTAATTCCTCTCATATCACGGTCTCCCTAAATCTCAAAAGCTTCATCCACACAAAACTCAACAAGGACTCGTATAAACCATTGCAAAAACCTTATCATACTCTACTATAGCAAATCACTAAAATTATTATTCAACATTGCATACTAAATGCCTCTGTATATTTAATAGTCCTATCCTCAAATAGAATCACTAAAGAAGCAAACATATGCAAACAATGCAAACATAACAGCAATCTGCCTAAACAGGACAGTATGTAAAGAATGCAGCAACATCCATACTTCCCTAGCTTCAAAAATTATGAAATAAAATTCCCACTGTAGTAAATTTATCAGAGCTTAATATTCAAAAGGTTTCAACATTTTATCACATTATGACTTTTCTAGGGAATTATTGCAACAGCGGTAAACTTTCTGTTTTCAAACAACAACATGTATATTTGTAACATAGGCATAGTAAAGGCTATCAATGCCACTTTTATTGAAATAAAAGATGCATAACATTGTTCTAAATAACAGCAAGCAAATCCTAACAAAATAAATTGACGCTCCAAGCAAAACACATATCATGTGGCGAATAAAAATATAGCTCCAAGTAAAGTTACCGATGAACGAAGACGAAAGAGGGGATGCCTTCCGGGGCATCCCCAAGCTTAGGCTATTGGCTATCCTTGAATATTACCTTGGGGTGCCATGGGCATCCCCAAGCTTAGGCTCTTGCCACTCCTTATTCCATAGTCCATCGAATCCTTACCCAAAACTTGAAAACTTCACAATACAAAACTTAAAGTAGAAAACTCGTAAGCTCCATTAGTATAAGAAAGTAAATCACCACTTCAAGGTACTGTAATGAACTATGGAATAAGGAGTGGAAAACTCGTAAGCTCCATTAGTATAAACTCGTAAGCTCCATTATTATTTATTTATATTGGTGTTAAACCTACTGCATTCCAACTTCTCTACCATAGAGAAGTTGGAATACAGTAGGTTTAACACCAATATAAATAAATAATAAAAACCATAGAGAAGTTGGAATACAGTAGGTTTAACACCAATATAAATAAATAATGAGTTCATTACAGTACCTTGAAGTGGTGATTTACTTTCTTATACTAACGGAGCTTACGAGTTTTCTACTTTAAGTTTTGTGTTGTGAAGTTTTCAAGTTTTGGGTAAGGATTCGATGGACTATGGAATAAGGAGTGGAAAGAGCCTAAGCTTGGGGATTCCCATGGCACCCCAAGGTAATATTCAAGGATAGCCAATAGCCTAAGCTTGGGGATGCCCCGGAAGGCATCCCCTCTTTCGTCTTCGTTCATCGGTAACTTTACTTGGAGCTATATTTTTATTCGCCACATGATATGTGTTTTGCTTGGAGCATCAATTTATTTTGTTAGGATTTGCTTGCTGTTATTTAGAACAATGTTTTGCATCTTTTATTTCAATAAAAGTGGCATTGATAGCCTTTACTATGCCTATGTTACAAATATACATGTTGCTGTTTGAAAACAGAAAGTTTACCGCTGTTGCAATAATTCCCTAGAAAAGTCAGAATGTGATAAAATGTTGAAACCTTTTGAATATTAATCTCTGATAAATTTACTACAGTGGGAATTTTCTTTCATAATTTTTGGAGCTAGGGAGGTATGGATGTTGCTGCATTCTTTATAGACTGTCCTGTTTAGGCAGATTGCTGTTATGTTTGCATATGTTTGCTTCTTTAATGATTCTATTTGAGGATAGGACTATTAAATATGCAGAGGCATTTAGTATGCAATGTTTAATAATAATTTTAGTGATTTGCTACAGTAGAGTATGATAAGGTTTTTGCAATGGTTTATACTAACTTATCTCACGAGTCCTTGTTGAGTTTTGTGTGGATGAAGCTTTTGAGGTTTAGGGAGACCGTGATATGAGAGGAATTAAGGAGACACAAAAGCTCAAGCTTGGGGATACCCAAGGCATCCCAAGATAATATTTCAAGAAGTCTCAAGCATCTAAGCTTGGGGATGCCCCAGTTGGCATCCCACCTTTCTTCTTCAACAACTATCGGTTAGTTTCGGTTGATCCTAAGTTTTTGCTTCTTCACACGATGTTTGCCATTCTTAGAATGTCACTTTATTTTGATTTGCTTGCTGTTTGAATAAAATACCAAGATCTGAAATTCTTAAATGTTAGAGAGTCTTCACATAGTTGCATAATTATTCGATTACTCATTGATCTTCACTTATATCTTTCGGAGTAGTTTGTCATCTACTCTAGTGCTTCACTTATATCTTTTAGAGCATGGTAGTAGTTTTATTTTGAAGAAATAGATGAACTCTCATGCTTCACTTATATTATTTTTAGAGTCTTTAGAACAGCATGGTAATTTGCTTAAAATCCTAATATGCTAGGTATACAAGATTTGTAAAAACTGTCATTTAGAGTATTGAATACTAAGAGAAGTTTGATGCTTGATGATTGTTTTGAGATATGGAGGTAATAATATCAAAGTCATGCTAGTTGAGTAGTTGTGAAATTGAGAAATACTTGTGTTGAAGTTTGCAAGTCCCGTAGCATGCACGTATGGTAAACGTTATGTAACAAATTTGAAACATCAGGTGTTATTTGATTGTCCTCCTTATGAGTGGCGGTCGGGGACGAGCGATGGTCTTTTCCTACCAATCTATCCCCCTAGGAGCATGCGCGTAGTGCCGAGGTTTTTGATGACTTGTAGATTTTTGCATTAAGTATGTGAGTTCTTTATGACTAATGTTGAGTCCATGGATCATACGCACTCTCACCCTTCCATCCTTACTAGCCTCTTCGGTACCGTGCATTGCCCTTTCTCACATTGAGAGTTGGTGCAAACTTCGCCAGTGCATCCAAACGCCATGATATGATACGCTCTTTCACACATAAACCTCCTTATATCTTCCTCAAAACAGCCACCATACCTACCTATTATGGCATTTCCATAGCCATTCCGAGATATATTGCCATGCAACTTTCCATCATTGCGTGAAGGGACAATGCTACTATCCTTTGCCACACTTGTGCTTCAAAGTGGCACCAAGATCTTCATGATAGAGAGTTTCTTATGTTGTCACTTTCATATACCAGTGGGAATCTTTCATTATAGAACTTGGCTTGTATATTCCAACAATGGGCCTCCTCAAGTGCCCTAGGTCTTCGTGAGCAAGCAAGTTGGATGCACACCCACTTAGTTTCTTTTGTTGAGCTTTCATACATTTATAGCTCTAGTGCATCCGTTGCATGGCAATCCCTACTCCTTGCATTAACATCAATCGGTGGGCATCTCCATAGCCCATTGATTAGCCTCGTTGATGTGAGACTTTCTCCTTTTTGTCTTCTCCACATAACCCCCCTCATTATATTCTATTTCACCCATAGTGCTATATCCATGGCTCGCGCTCATGTATTGCGTGAAAGTTTATAGGTTTGAGATTATTAAAGTATGAAACAATTTCTTGGCTTGTCATCGGGGTTGTGCATGATGAGAGCATTCTTGTGTGACGAAAATGAAACATGACTAAACTATATGATTTTGTAGGGATGGACTTTCTTTGGCCATGTTATTTTGAGAAGACATAATTGCTTAGTCAGTATGATTGAAGTATTATCATTTTATGTCAATATTAAACTTTTGTCTTGAATCTTATGGATCTGAATATTCATACCACAATTAAGAAGAATCAAATTATGCCAACTAGCATTCCACATCAAAAATTCTTTTTTTTATCATTTACCTACTCGAGGACGAGCAGGAATTAAGCTTGGGGATGCTGATACGTCTCCAACGTATCTATAATTTTTCATTGCTCCATGCTATATTATTTACTGTTTTGAATGTTTATGGGCTTTATTATACACTTTATATCATTTTTTTGACTAACCTATTAACCTAGAGCCCAGTGCCAGTTTCTGTTTTTACCCTGTTTTAGGGTTTCAAAGAAAAGGAAAACCAAACAGAGTCCAATTGACCTGAAACTTCACGGAACTCATTTTTGGAAGGAAAGAAGCCCAGAAGACTTGGAGTGCACGTCGTGGGATCTACGAGGAGGTCACGAGGCAGGGGGGCGCGCCCTCCACCCTCGTGAGCCCCTTGTGGCCCCCCTGACGTACTTCTTCCGCCTATATATATCTCCATATACCCTAAAAACACCCGTGAGAAAAATAGATCGGGAGTTCGGCCGCCAGAAGCCTCCGTAGCCACCGAAAGCCAATCTAGACCCGTTCCGGCAGCCTGCCGGAGGGGGGATCCCTCTCCGGTGGCCATCTTCATCATCCCGACGCTCTCCATGACGAGGAGGGAGTAGTTCTCCCTCGGGGCTGAGGGTATGTACAAGTAGCTATGTGTTTGATCTCTCTCTCTCTCTCTCTCGTGTTCTTAAGGTGATACGATCTTGATGTATCGCGAGCTTTGCTATTATAGTTGGATCCTATGATGTTTCTTCCCCCTCTACTCTCTTGTAATGAATTGAGTTTCCCCTTTGAAGTTATCTTATCGGATTGAGTCTTTAAAGATTTGAGAACACTTGATGTATGTCTTGGATATCTGTGGTGACAATGGGATATCACGTGATTCACTTGATGTATGTTTTGGTGATCAACTTGCGGGTTCCACCCATGAACCTAAGCATAGGGTTGGCACATGTTTTCGTCGTGATTCTCCGGTAGAAACTTTGGGGCACTCTTTGAGGTTCTATGTGTTGGTTGAATAGATGAATCTGAGATTGTGTGATGCATATCGTATAATCATACCCATGGATACTTGAGGTGACATTGGAGTATCTTGGTGACATTAGGGTTTTGGTTGATTTGTGTCTTAAGGTGTTATTCTAGTACGAACTCTAGGGCTGTTTGTGACACTTATAGGAATAGCCCAACGGATTGATCGGAAAGAATAACTTTGAGGTGGTTTCGTACCCTACCATAATCTCTTTGTTTGTTCTCCGCTATTAGTGACTTTGGAGTGACTCTTTGTTGCATGTCGAGGGATAGTTATGTGATCCAATTATGTTATTATTGTTGAGGGAACTTACACTAGCGAAAGTATGAACCCTAAGTCTTGTTTCCTATCATTGCAATACCGTTTACGCTCACTTTTATCATTAGTTACCTTGCTGTTTTTACAATTTCAGATTACAAAAACCTTTATCTACCATCCATATACCACTTGTATCACCATCTCTTCGCCGAACTAGTGCACATATACAATATACCATTGTATTGGGTGTGTTGGGGACACAAGAGACTCTTTGTTATTTGGTTGCAGGGTTGCTTGAGAGAGACCATCTTCATCCTACGCCTCCTACGGATTGATAAACCTTAGGTCATCCACTTGAGGGAAATTTGCTACTGTCCTACAAACCTCTGCACTTGGAGGCCCAACAACGTCTACAAGAAGTAGGTTGTGTAGTAGACATCAGCGCGCACGTAGCATATACACATACGTACATCGGCCAGTGTGCAAGAAAGAAAATACGGCCACGTACGTACATACGGGCAGGGTCTCGAACGCCTACTCGCGCATACGTACGGCCAGGGCTCGTGTACATGGCTGGGTCGGAACGGAGAAACTGCGTCGTCGTCGTGTTCATGGGGAGCCAACCGGCTGGGTCGGAACAGAATGCGTCGTTGTGTTCATCGGAGGGCTTTTTTGACCATGATATCGAGAGGGCTTGGATGGAACAACCGATGGAAATGAGGCCTGGCGTACCGTAGAACGGAGGAAACGACCTTGTGTTCGACCGTCCACGGTCGAATCGGGATCCTGTTCATCGGGAGGGGTCTGGCGTACCGCAAAACGGAGGAAACGGACCTCCTACGTTCGAAACGGGGGTCTTGTTGATCGGGAGGGGTGTGGCGTACTGCAAAACGGAGAAAATAGACTTGTGTTGGAGCGCTATGGTCGAAACGGGGGTCCTGTTCATCGGGAGGGGTGTGGCGTACCGCAAAACGGGACTCCATGGGATATTGTTCATCTCCAGTGTCGACCCCCTCCAGCCTCTACGGGCCACTGTTCATCCACCATCGACCTCCTCCAGCCTCCATCTGTGATTGTTCATCCACGGGCTCCTGTTCATCCAGCCTCCACCGCGCGCTACTCCACCGACTACTGTTCAACCAGCCCTCTCCACGGGCTCCTGTTCAACCACCCCTCCACGGGCTACTGTTCATCCAGTCCTCCACCTTCTACTGTTCATCCAGCCCTCCACGAGGTGGTCCTGCTCATCCCGCCCTCCACGGGGTCCTGTTCATCCAACCCCAACCAGCTCAATCGATCGGGGTCCTGTTCATCCAGAGGCAACACCACGGGGTCCTGTTCATCCACCCCCACCGGGAACTATTCATCCAAACCCCCCAGCAACGCTCACTGTTCATCCAGAGGCAGCATCAATCGGCTTCAGTTAGCAGCAGTAGCGAAGGAATCGCTCGACCGGGTTCAGTTAATATCCATCGATCGATCGCTCGAGTTCAGTAATGCGTAGCCTGTAGTGCAATCGCTCGGGTTCAGTTAGAGCCCAACGCCTCGCTCGGGCTCAGTTAGAGCCCAACGCCTCCCACCCACGCGCGTGCGTGTACGAGAGAAACGCGCATCCCTCGGCCCCGACCACCCACCGTAACCAGGAACACCCCGATATTTTCCTCGCCCTCGCTTCTACCATGGTTTTTTCCGTCATGGGCGGCCCAAAGAATGTCATGCAGCTGCGTCTCCGTCTCGCCCAGGACGAAAAATCCCATTTTCTGTCCTGATTTTTTGGCATAGAAGTAGGACCCCACCACATCTATGATGATACCATGTTTTGTCACAATTATTGTCATAGAAGTGTCATAAGTATGACATAATTTTTTTTCGTTCGGCCCAAAATGTCACGGATGTGTCTTTTTTTGTAGTGTAACATAGCATATCACATACGTCTTATTAGAAGCAATCGTCTGCGTTATTATCGGTCTTCGCACACATTTCTGATTACAGACCTATTTGCCGCGTATCACACACATCTTGTTATATTGAACCATTTCTGTTCTCTTGCCTAATCACAAACAGTTCATCCGAGTGAACCGTATGATGTACATCGCACACACCTTGATCGGGCTGTCCATTTCTTTTGTGTTGCCTAATCACAAGCAGTTCATCCGAGTGAACCGTATGCTGTACATCGCACACACCTTCATCTGGCTGCCCGTTTCTTTTGTTCCTCCTCATCGCAAACAATTAATTGAACTGAACCGTATGCCCTTCATCGCACATCCAACTAAAACCTGAACCGTGTTTGATGCATCCATCATCGCAAACGTTTTATACATTTCTGACGGTTTTCCTACACCACCGTTTGCGATCATTGCATCGCACACAGTTTCTCGAAGGGTCTCTGATCGTAGTGTCGCGTTAGCAGCATCCTGCAGTAGTGTAACAATAATAGTAACAAGTATGCAGCAAGGTAGCCCAATCCTTTTGAGGCAAAGGACAGGCTAAAATGGTCTCTTATAATAAGCAAAGCGTTCTTGATGGTACACGGGAATTTCATCTAGTCACTTTCATCATGTTGGTTCGATTTGTGTTCGCTACTTTGATAATTTGATATGTGGGTGGACCGGTGCTTAGGTGTTGTTCTTACTTGAAAAAACCTCCGACTTATGATTAACCCTCCTGCAAGCATCCACAACTATGAGAAAAGTATTAAGAATAAATTCTAACCATAGCATTAAACTCTAGCATCCAATCGGTCCCTTACGGAATAGCGCATAAACTGGAGTTTAAGTTTCTGTCACTCTCGCAACCCATCATCTATTTTCTACTCCACAATGCATTCCCATAGGCCCAAATATGGTGAAGTGTCATGTAGTCGACGTTCACATGACACCACTAAGGGAATAACAACATACATACTATCAAAATATCGAACACATATCAAGTTCACATGATTACTTGCAACATGATTTCTCCCGTGACCTCAAGAACAAAAGTAACTACTCACAAATGATAAACATGCTCATGATCAGAGGAGTATTAAATAGCATCATGGATATGAACATATAATATTCCACCAAATAAACCATATAGTAATCAACTACAAGATGTAATCAACACTACTAGTCACCCTAGCACCAATCTATAGTTCCGGTAACAAGATTGAATACAAGAGATGAAGTAGGGTTTGAGATGAGATGGTGCTGGTGAAGATTTTGATGGATATTGCCCTCCCCAAGATGGGAGAGTTGTTGGTGATGATGACGACGATGATTTCCCCCTCTGGGAGGGAAGTTCCCCTGGCAGAATCGCTCCGCTGGAGGGCAAAAGTGCTCCTGCCCAAGTTCCGCCTCGAGACGGCGGCACTCCCTCCCGAAAGCCTTCCCCTTATTTTTTCTAGGTCAAAATGACTTATATACCAAAAGATGGGCACCGGAGGTGGGCCGATGAGGCCACAACCCACAAGGGCGTGCCTGGGGGGCCTGGCGCGCCCAGGTGGGTTGTGCCCACCTGGTGGTCCCCCTTTGGTGTTTATTGGCTCCAATATTTCTTAAATAATCCATAAAAAATCTCCGTGAAGTTTCAGATCATTTGGAGTTGTGCAAAATAGGTGGCCTGACGTAGCTTTTCTAGGTCCAGATTTCCAGCTGCCGGAATTCTCCCTCTTGGTGTGTTCCTTGCGAATTATGAGAGAAAAGGCATTAGAGTTACTCCAAAAGCATTATTATGGATAAAACATTATAAATATCAGTAAGAAAACATGATGCAAAATGGACGTATCAGAAACCATCTCAAAGCTATTCTTTCTTTTTGATCTAATCAAGAGTCCGTACTAAAATAACACAAAGCTATTCTTTCCGTTCGATCTATCCTAAAGTCCATACTAAAATAACACCAAAGCAAATTCATATTCATAATACTCAATCCGACAGAAAGAACTTCAAAGAGTGCCCCAAGATTTCTACCGAAGTAACAAAGACAAGAACCTGCATCAACCCCTATGCATAGATTACCCCAATGTCACCTCGGGAATCCGCAAGTTAAGTGTCAAAACATATATCAAGTGAATCAATACGATGCTCCATTGTCACCACGAGTATTCAATTGCAAGACATATATTAAGTGTTGTGAAATCCATAAAAGTATTCAATCTGATAACAACAAAATCTCAAAGGGGAAAACTCAATTCATCATAAACAAGATAGAGAGGGGAAAACACCATATGATCTGACTATATTAACAAAGCCTGCGATACATCAAGATCATGCAATCTCAAGAACACGAGAGAGAGAGAGATTAAACACATAGCTACTGGTACAAACCCTCAACCCCGAGGGTGGACTACTCCCTCCTCATCGTGGTGGCCGCCGGGATGACGAAGATGGCCACCGGAGATGATTCCCCCCTCCGGCAGGGTGCTGGAACGAGATCTAGATTGGTTTTCGGTGGCGGAACTTCTGATCTAGGTTAACCTTGAGGGTTTTTGTAATATTTGTGAATTTATAGGGTAAAGAGGGAGTGCGAGAGGCTACTGAGGTGGGCACAACCCACCTGGGAGTGCCTGGGCTCCCAGGCACGCCCTGGTGGGTTGTGCCCCCCTCGGGGCACCCACCAGGTGCTTCTCTGGCCTATCCTGGGTGTTCTAGTCCATAAAAAATCTCCAAAAAGTTTCGCAGTGTTTGGACTCCGTTTGATATTGATTTCCTGCGATGTAAAAAACAAGCAAATAACATCAACTGGCACTGGGCACTGGGTCAATAGGTTAATTAGTCCCAAAAAATGATATAAAGTTGCTATAAAATGTTTGTAAAACATCCAAGAATGATAATAAAACAACATGAATACTTCATAAATTATAGATACGTTGGAGACGTATCAGCATCCCCAAGCTTAATTCCTACTCGTCCTCGAGTAGTTAAATGATAAAGGAATAATTTATGAAGTGTGAATGCTAGCAAAGTGCATAAGTTTGATCAATGATAATTTCAATCACTTTTTTTAGCATCATAACAACAATTCTTTCTCATAAAATTTCTCATGTTAAAGTAGCAACCAATTCACATGTTAAGGTTCAAAGAATGAACTCTCTTGAAACTCAACAACCTATGTTCTTAGTCACCATGCAATTGCAATTCAACTTATTCAATGGAGTTTAATTAAGAGCTCCACATACTCAACCATCTTATAGTATTCTATGATTGCTAACACTCACCGCATACACACGAGCAAAACGTTTCAACCGGACACATAAGAAGATAGGGGCTTATTGTTTTGCCTCCCAACGTATTCACCTCAAGGGTGATGTCAACAATAATAACTCATGCTACCCATATTCAACCGGACATATGTGCCTAGATCTTTCCTCACCACATGATGCTTGCCAAAAGAGAAAAATAAAAAGGAATAGAGAGAAAAACTTTGACTCTTTGCATAAAAGTAAATGCTGAAAAGTAAAATATAGGCCCTTCGCGAAGGGAAGTAGGGATTTGTAGAGGTGCCAAAGCTCAAAGCGAAAATTGAGAGGTAAAAACATTTTGAGAGGCATACTTTTCCCACCAACAAAAACGACTTAGAGCTCCCAACACTTTCCATGCTAGATATATCATAGGCGGTTCCCAAACAGAAAATAAAGTTTATTCCTTTTTCCACCATACTTTCACTTTCCATGGCTAACCGTATCCACGGGTGCCCTCCATACCAACACTTTCCAAGGAATTTATTATTTGACAACATAGATTAAATTCATTTTTCATTTCAGGACTGGGCATCCCTAATACCTTTGCCTTACTCTCGTGCAATGAAAAGTGAATAAAAACTCATCGTGAGAATAACACATCTAGTATGGAAAATATTAGCCATCCCTCACCACCTCGCGAGCGGTACGAGCACACAAAAGAGAAATTTATTTTTGAAAATTAGAATGGCACATACAAATTTGCTTAGAACGGCATGGAAATACCGCATATAGGTAAGTATGGTGGACTCTTGAAAATAAGATTTGGGTTTAAGGGTTTTGGATGCACAAGTAGTATCTCTACTTGGTGTGGAATTTTTGGCTAGCAAAGATGGGGAGCAAGCACCACATGTTGAAGGATCTATGAAAATATAACTTCTATGTGAATATGAACAAACATAAATCATTACGTTGTCTTCCTTGTCCAACTTCAACAATTTTGGCATATAATATTTTGATGGGGGCTCACAATCACAAAAGATTTCAAAGATAGTGTATTTGCATGTGAAAGTTCTCTTCCTTATACTAATTATTCGTGAATTGCTTGTATGCCCAATATTGTGATTGTCAAGCCTGAAAATATTTCACTTTCTAAACCCAATGTGAAGCTACCACTAGGCATGATATGATTCCAACTTCATGACATCCAATTTATTCAACAATTTACTCATAGGATATAAGTGAAGCACAAGAGTAAATGATAAGCTACTCCAAAAATATATAAATGGAGATCATGAGCATAATATTTCTTTCTCTCAAAATAATTTAAGTGAATCAAGAGATAATTTTTTTCAAAAATACTAAAGCACACCATGCTCAAAAAGATATAAGTGAAGCACTAGAGCAATTCCATAGAAAAGAGCTTCGTTGACGGGATGTGAATGTTGCTTACCTAGCCTCCCTGGCAACTATTTGAGGACTCTAATTTATTTAAGAACTTTAAGATCTAAGTATTTTATTAAAACATCAAGCAAAACAAAATAAAATGACATTCCAAGGATAGCACACATCATGGGAAGAAGCAAAAACTTAGGCTCAACCGATACTAACTGATAATTGTTGAAGAAGAAAGGCGGGATGCCTACCGGGGCATCCCCAAGCTTAGATGCTTGAGAATTCTTGAAATATTATCTTGGGATGCCTTGTGCATCCCCAAGGTTGAGCTTTTGTGTCTCCTTAATTCTTCTCATATCATGGTTTTTCTAAATATCAAAAGCTTCATCCACACAAAACTCAACAAGAACTCGTGAGACAAGTTAGTATAAACCAATGCAAAAACCTTATCATTCTTTACTATAGCAAATCACTAAAATTATTATTCAACATTGCATACTAAATTCCTCTCATATTTAATACTCCTATCCTCAAATAGAATCATTAAACAAGCAAACATACACAAACAATGCAAACATAATAGCAATCTACCAAAATAGTACAGTCTGTAAAGAATGCAAGAGTATAAACACTTATTCAACTCCAAAACTTATGAAAATTCACCACACTGTAGAAATTTAATAAGATCTTATTTTGCAAAAAGTTTCAACATTTTATCACATTCTGACTTTTCTAGGGAATTTTTGCAACAGCGGTAAAATTTCTGTTTTCAAACAGCAACATGTGTACTTGCAAAATAAGCATAGTAAAGGCTATCAATGCCACTTTTATTGAAATAAAAGATGCAAAAAATTATTCTGAATAACAGAAAGAAAATCCTAGCAAAAGAAAATGACGCTCCCAGTAAAACACATATCATGCGACGAATGAAAATATAGCTCAAAGTGAGGTTACTGATAATGTTGGAGACGAAAGAGGGATGCCTTCCGGGGCATCCCCAAGCTTAGTTGCTTGAATATTCCTTGAATATTACCTTGGGGTGCCTTGGGCATCCCAAATCTTAGGGTCTTGTCACTCCTTATTCTCCTCATATCGATATCTCACCCAAAACTTGAAAACTTCAATCACACCAAACTTAACGGAACTTCGTGAGAAGGGTTAGTATGATAAAAACAAATCATTCACTTTGGTACTGTCAAGATAAGATTCATAATTGTTCCCACACCATTCCTACTGTAGCATATCATTTCCACAATTTATATTGAGTAATATAAGCCATAGAAACTAGAAAACAAGCAAACTATGCATTGAAAACAGAATCTGTCAAAAACAGAACAGTACGTAAAGAGCTAAATTAAGCTCATACTTATGTAACTCCAAAAATTCTGAAAAATTAGGACAACGTAGAAAATTTGTATACCCATCAACTGTACAAATTTCAGAAATTTTCCACGTTCCAGTAGCAGATAAGAATTTATGCACTGGACGCAAAAGTTTCTGTTTTTGCACAGAATCAAGTCAACTATCATCCACACTATCCCAAAGGCTTTACTTGGCACTTTATTGAAATAAAAGCAATAAAACATGATTACTATAGTAGTATAAACATGTTAACACACAAGAATAGTAAGGATAAATGTTGGGTTGTCTCCCAACAAGCGCTTTTCTTTAATGCCTTTTGGCTAGGCAAGATGATTTCAATGATGCTCGCATAAAAGATAAGAATTGAAACACAAATAGAGCATCATGAAGAACATGGCAAGCAGATTTAAGTCTAACCCACTTCCTATGCTTAGGGATTTTGTGATCAAACAATTTATGGGAACAAGAATCAACTAGCATAGGATGGCAAAACAAGTGCAACTTCAAAACTTTCAACACATAGAGAGAAAACTTGATATTATTGCAATATGTAAAAGCATAAGTTGCTCTCTCATAGTAATTTTTAGTAGCATCATGAATGAATTCAGCAATATAACCATCACATAAAGCATTGTTTTCATGATCCACAAGCATAGAATTTTTATTACTCTCCACATAAGCAAATTTATTCTCATGAATAATAGTGGGAGCAAACTCAAAAAAATAGCTATCATGAGACACTTGATTGGCATGATCAATTTGAGCATTAAAGTCATGATGACAAGTTTCATCATTATCATTATTCTCTATGTCATCATCATAATCATCATAAATAGGAGGCATGCTACCATTATAACAAATTTGCACATCAAATCTTGGGGGACTAAAAATATCATCTTCATCAAACATAGCATCCCCAAGGTTATGGATTTGCATATCATTAGCATCATGGACATTCAAAGAATTCATACTAACAACATTGCAATCATTCTCATCATTTATGCCAAACATTTTGTTGCATTCTACTTCTAATAATTGAGCACAATTTTCCTTTCCATCATTTTCAAAAAAGATATTATAAAGATCATCACTAATATGATGCAACCTTAATTCCATTTTTTGTACTTTTCTCTTATAAACCAAATTAGTGATAAACAAGAAACTAAAAGATTTAATTGCAAGATCTAAAGATATACCTTCATGCACTCACCTCCTCGGCAACGACGCTAGAAAAGAGCTTGATGTCTACTACACAACTTTATTCTTGTAGACATGTGTTGGGCCTCCAAGCGCAGAGTTTTGTAGGACACCAGCAATTTCCCCTCAAGTGGATGACCTAAGGTTTATCAATCCGTGAGAGGTGTAGGATGAAGACGGTCTCTCTCAAGCGACCCTCAACCAAATACAAGAAATCTCTTGTGTCCCCAACACACCCAATACAATGGCAAATTGTATAGGTGCACTAGTTCGGCGAAGAGATGGTGATAAAAGTGTAGTATCGATAGTAGATTCTAATAAGAACAATAAAAAACAGCAAGGTAGCAATTGATAAAACAGAGCACAAATGGTATTGCAATGCTTGAAAATGAGGCCTAGGGTCCGTACTTTCGCTAGTGCAACCTCTCAACAATGCTAATATAATTGGATCATATAACCGTCCCTCAACGTGCAACGAAGAATCACTCCAAAGTTCCTATCTAGCAGAGAGCATAAGAATAAATTGTTTGTAGGGTACGAAACCACCTCAAAGCTATTCTTTCCGTTCGATCTAATCAAGAGTCCGTACTAAAATAACACAAAGCTATCCTTTCCGTTCGATCTATCCTGGAGTATGTACTAAAATAACACCAAAGCAAATTCATATTCATAATACTCAATCCGACACAAAGAACTTCAAAGAGTGCCCCAAGATTACTATCGGAGAAACAAAGACAAGAACGTGCATCAACCCTTATGCATAGATTACCCCAATGTCACCTTGGGAATCCGCGAGTTGAGTGCCAAAACATATATTAAGTGGATCAATACGATACCCCATTGTCACCATGAGTATTCAATTGCAAGACATATATCAAGTGTTCTCAAATCCATAAAAGTATTCAATCCGATAACAACGAAATCTCAAAGGGGAAAACTCAATTCATCACAACAACATAGAGAGGGGAAAACACCATATGATCCGACTATTTTAACAAAGCCCGCGATACATCAAGATCGTGCAATCTCAAGAACACGAGAGAGAGAGAGAGAGATTAAACACATAGCTACTAGTACAAACCCTTAGACCCGAGGGTGGACTACTCCCTCCTCATCATGGTGGCCGCCGGGATGATGAAGATGGCCACCGGAGATGATTCCCCCTCCGGCAGGGTGCTAGAACGGGGTTTAAGGGTGGTGGCCACCGGGATGATGAAGATGGCCACCGGAGATGATTCCCCCTCCGCCGTATCAGGACCATAAGCCGGGGTTTTATACCTCTCAAGATTTCTTGATTGCCTCTTTCAGCTTGACCATTGAACTGGGGGTGAGCCACAGATGACACATCAAGACGAATATGTTCACATTGACAGAATTCTTTCATTGCACCCTTAGCCAGATTAGTACCATCATCAGTGATGATACTGTGAGGGTACCCAAAATGAAAGATCACCTTTTTAAGGAATTGAACCGTCGTTGCTGCATCACATTTGCTGACCGGCTCAGCTTCAACCCACTTTGTAAACTTGTCCACTGCCACCAATAGGTGGGTCTTTTTGTGCTTGGATCGTTTAAAAGGCCCAACCATATCAAGACCCCAGACTGCAAACGACCAAGTTATTGGAATCATCGTTAATTCTTGAGCCGGCACATGAGCCCGTCTGGAAAATTTCTGACAACCATCACATTTATTGACGAGATCCTCTACATCAGCACGAGCCATCAACCAATAAAATCCATGACGAAAAGCCTTACCACGAGAGATTGAGAACCGGCATGATGACCACAATATCCTTCATGAATCTCTCGTAGAATCTCATGGCCTTCCTCAGGAGAAACGCAATGTTGAAACGCCCTCAAGACACTGCATCGGTGCAACTCTCAATTGAAAATAGTCATTGACTTAGACCGCCGGGTTATCTGCCTGGCCAAAGTTTCATCAACAGGTAACTCATCCAGGGTCATATAAGACAAGTATGGAACTGTGCAATCAGGGATAGCATGAAGAGCCGCCACCAACTGCGCCTCTGGGTCAAGAACAGCAAGATCTTCCTCTGCAGGCAATTTAAGCGAAGGATTGTGCAGAATATCAAGGAAAACATTAGGTGGCACCGGCTTACGCTGGGACCCTAGCCGGCTTAAAGCATCAGCCGCCTCATTTTTCCTACAATCAATATGCTCCACTTGATAAACTTTGAAATGACCAGCAATAACTTCAACCTCTCGGTGATAAGCCGCCATGAGTGAATCCTTTGATCCCAAGTGCCTGAAACTTGCCGAGCCACCAAGTCTGAGTCACCAAAACACCTCACCCGGCTTAGATTCATCTCTTTAGCCATCCGAAGACCATGGAGCAAGGCTTCATACTCAGCTGCACTGTTAGTACAAGGGAACATCAACCTTAGGACATAACCAAATTTATCACCTCGTGGGGAAGTCAAAATAACTCCAGCCCTGAGCCCTCCAATTGCCTGGATCCATCAAAGTGAATAGTCCAATATGTGCTATCCGGCTTCTCCTCAGGCATTTGTAACTCTGTCCAGTCATTGATAAAATGCACAAGTGCTTGAGACTTGATGGCTGTCCAAGGCATGTACTTCAGACCATGGGGTCCAAGCTCAATGGCCCACTTAGCTACCCGACCTATGGCTTCTCTGTTTTGAATAATATCTCCCAAAGGAGCAGAACTCACCATAGTGATGGGATGACCAAAGAAATAGGGCCATTTACATTTCTGCCCCTAACTGGATCCCTCTACTCAGATTTGCCCCTAATTTCGAAGGGTGCTCAAATTTGCCCCTCTGCCGTCAATTCCACTTATAGAAATGCCCCTCCATGCCGTTTCCGTCCGGTCAAGGCTGTTTGACCGCTAACTTGCCGTCAGTTTGACATATTTTCCCCTCCGTCCTTACAAGCGGGCCCAAATTTACCTGTTCGATGCAGTCTGTCTCTCATTCTCTTTCTTCAACCTCTCGACGACGTCAGGGGCAATTTGGACGGCGGCTGGCGGCTGGAGGCGGCTGGAGGTCGTGGATCTAGAGGGCGACGACACTAGGCTATTGATGTGCACATCGGGCATGTCTTCGTCAAGCTCCTTAGTTCATGGCGAGGTAACTGTTCTGACTCGATTTGGGTATTTTTTGGGGATTAGGGCTCATCAATTTGGGGATTTTTTCCATTTAGGTGGATGGTGTTGGGATTGTTCAGTTTGAATCTGAGTTCTACATCCCAGATCTGACATTCGATGGGCCCGAGATGCGCACGACGAGGCGCTGCCCGGGGCACGGGCTTATTCCTGCTCGACGCGTCGCCTGGGGAGGAGCAAGCACGGGAAGAAGGTTCCTGGGGTGCCCTCTTGATGTAATTTCTCTTTTGCTTGTCATTGGGCTTTGATTAGTTGCAAATCATTCTTTTTTTGATCCAAGTTATTATTTTGCAGCTCCCTGATGAATGTGACTGGGTTGTTTGGATTGACCCACCTCTGACAGATCATGTTGCTCGTGCATTTGAGGAACTTCATGCAGGATTAGAGAAAAGCTGGCTAAAAGCTCATTATTTGGAGCGAAGGGTGATGTATCTAACAGAGAAGAACAAGAAACTGAAGTTGAAGATGAAGAATAGAAATGAGCTTATGCAAACATGGGGATTTCTCATAGTTCTTTGCATTAGCATTTTTGCAACATTGTTTAAGAATCCATACTAGCTGGATGATTGTGTGTAATGTAAGGCAGTGTTGTGAGTTGTGAACTATCTCAAGTAGATGTCAAGTGTTTGGACCAAAGTTGTACTGGTAATGTAATGTGACATGTATCATTAGGAAAATGTTCTATCTATTTTCATCCAGTTTGCTCCAATGTGCTCCCATGAACAAACTTCACAGTTAAAGAGATAGCACATAGCACATAGCACATGACACATGACACATGATATAGCAGATAGCACATGACACATGATATAGCAGACAACATTGGGAGCACATTAGTTGCCAACATTAGTTGCCAAGAGTTCACAAAAGCCAAGAGCATACTGCCACAAATCTGGTACATCACCATATAGTTTTGAATTGAAAAGGACAAGCTAATAGTTCACAAATCCAACAAACAGTTCACAAATCCAACAAACACTTCACAACTACTTCTTCTTGCTCCTGGTGTTGCAAGCTGGGTTTGAAGAGAACCTAGATCTCCTCCTGGTGCTCACTTTCTTGGGCAGAACTGGAGTAGAAGACCTGCTCAGATTGTTGCTTCCAGTGACAGAACCTACAGTCTCCTCTTCTTCTGCAGTTTTCATCTTCTTCTTTAGTGGTGATTGTCCTCTATCAGTTGGTCTTTTGTAGTTTTTTCTTGGGCTGCAAAGTTATAAATGAATGAAAGAAGTCAGTTATATATGGCACTCAAAAAATGTAGCAAAGAATGACTGAAGCAATAAAAAATACCTCACTGCACTACCAACTGTTGTTGCATCCTGGCAGGGCACAGGCTCAATTGTTGGATCTGCTGCAGCAACATCTATAGCAGCAGCTGTATTATCTGCCACAGGAGTTGGTGCATCTCCATCCTGTACTAAGTGCTCAGCTTCTGTTGCATATGCAACATCTGTTTCATTATCAACATCTGTTGCAGTTTCAACATCTGTAGCTTCATCAATTGTAGCTTCCTGTACATCATCTGTACCTAGAGGTTCATCAGTTGCATTATCAGCACCCCAGTGTTCTTCTTCTCCAAATGCAGGGTCAATGGACTCTTTGCAGTGGCTGGCACGGTGCCCAAGCTTTCCACACCTTTTACACTTTTTCTTTCTTCCTCCAAGACCTTTTCCCTCTGATTTTGCTCTAACCCTTGTTTTCCTAGGTCTGCCAGGGGGCCTATTTTGCACTGGAGCACACAATTTAAATCCTAGATTTACCACATCCCACTATTGCTTGCCCTCCAAGAGTGGCAAATTATCAGCATAAGTTGCATTGAATTTTGCCACAGAGAAATACTCATGCACATACTGATCAATCTCACTGACTGGACCTCTCATTGAAGTGACAAAGTATAGAGCATGTATGCATGGTTGCCCTGTTATTTGCCACTTTCTACAACTACAACTCCTTGTTTCCAAGTTAACAGGATATCTCTACTCTCTTTTTTCCTTGTCAATTGCAGTAATTTCTGCCTCAAAGGTGCTTCTTTTAACTATGGTCATATCAAGATCCTTAGATTTAGCATGAAGCATTATCATGATTTTGGGGATTATAGTGTGCCCAATGTATGTGCTAGCTGCAATCTGTTATCTCAAGTCAAACTTCTCCATTATGAACTGCCTTATTTTGTTAAGCAAGTTCACAATGTGTACTCCCTTCCACTTCCTAATTTTGGAATTGAATGACTGACCTAGATTGTTGTTCACATAATCAACTGTGCAAATTTCATTGAAGAGGGCCCTGGCCCATAGCTTGGTGTGATGCTCCTCTAAGTACTCTTTCACACCAAGCTTGCTGTACAACTGTCTAAGATGGTAATTGTGTTTTTTCATACTATATGTCAATGAACAAGGCCATAAATTTTCATCAAAAAATTTACCTCTAAATTTTTTGGAAAAATTGGCTGCCAAATGCCTCATGCATTCTCTGTGCTCCACTCTTGTGAATACATCTTCTACATCAGTTTCTAGTCCTTTGCATGCATCACTTTGGATAACAAGACCTGGTGGATGCCCTATTAGGTTTTTTAAATTATGAAAAAACCAGGTCCAACTTTCTATATTTTCAGACTCAAAAACTCCAAATGCTACTGGGAAGATCCAGTTGCAAGCATCCACTGCACATGCACTGACAAGTTGCCCTCTATATCTGCCATTTAAAGCTGTGCCATCTACTGCAAGATAAGGCCTACATCCATCCACAAATCCTTGCCAGCATGCTTTGAAAGAAACAAACACTCTCCTAAAGCACTCTTTTTGTCTACCTTTTCCATTTATTTTGTACTCTACAGTGTGCTTATCAATGTTTACAACACTGCCAGGAGATGCTTTCTCAACTTCTGCCTTGAAAGTATACAACAGTTGAAATGAGTCAGTCCACTTACCATAGATGTTGTCAAGTGCCATTTGTTTCCCATAGAACACTCTCATGTATGGCACCTCCAGGCCATACTTCTTCTTCAGGTTCTTCTGCAACTGTCTAACTCCAATCTCAGAATCCTCTAAAACCCAGTTCTTCACAGCATCACCAACCCATCTGCTCTTAGCTGACTTCAGTCTTTTCCTTCTGTTGACACTTGGACAAGTATGAGCAGTCTTGTTCACTTTGACCTGCAATTATGAAAGTTGAAATACATGTTAGGACATATGTGGTGCAATAGACAAGTGAAATAAAATTTCCATGTAACTATGCATGCATCCAGTGTTACTAACTTAAGTTAATACCTGAAATAGTGTGCTATTCCTCATTAAAGAGGCATGCATCCTCCACCTACACCTCTTATAAGCACAATGAACAGTCAACCTGGTAGGATCACTTTTGTCTATTACAATTTCACTTTGAGTCTTTATTGAGAAAGTGGCCAGTGCATTCCTACAGTCTACAACACTGGAAAATATAGTTCCTTCTTTTAGAGAAGGATCATCTCTGTTGTACTGCACATCTGGCCTTGCATCATCTGAATCCTCACTGTATCCCATGTCCATGTCCTCCTCCAACTCATCTTCACCTGGCTCATCAAACATTCCTTCTGGTGGTGGAATATAATCCATGTCCCCCCTCCTCATCTTTCTTTTTGGGCCTCTGCCTTGTAACAAACTGTGGGAAAAGCCTTTTATCCTCATCATCTGTAGGCCAATCATCAGGAAGTCCCTCTTCAATATTTGGATCACCAGAATCTATGCTACTAGTAGGACCTGCATGTTTAGGAAGTTGCACTGTTGGTGTTCCTGGTACCTGCATAGAGCTCTCTCCTGCATCAGCAACTCTGCTCTTACTAGACTCAGGCTGTGAACTATTAACAGTTCTTTTTCTCCCCCTGGATTGACTGTTCCTTCCTCTAGAACTAGTAGATGATTGACAGTTCTGTTTCTGTCCTCTTTTTCTCTATATAACATTGATCTCTAATTTGACCGGGACCAAGCATGTGTTGTAAACATTTTTCCTAGCTCATCATCACATTGGACTGGGACCCAAACAGCACTATCAATGTCCCAGTACCTAAATTCTACCGCATCATGCACTCCCCAGGGGTATTTAGAATAAATCTGAGATCTAAATTGTTCAAACTTCACTATGCGCTCCACAACCAAAGGAAATGAGAACCCTGTTTCCACTGCTTTTGTACCAGCAGGAACTAGCAGTGTCGTTTGCATCCTACAATCCAGGCAAATATGTCCCGACCTATGGATAATCATGGAAAACAGGGATAGACACACCAAATGAGCACTACGAACGCAACAACCAACAAATCCAAGTCCAATAACTAAATAGAACAAAGAACATGCTTCAGATCTGAAAGAAAGAATTTACCCAAGCGCTGCATCCATCGCTGGCGTTGTGCTCCTGCTCCCTTGTTGGCCGCCACCACCGCGAGCACCGTCTCCCTCCCTCCCAGCACATCAGCATAAGGAGTCAGACTAATGGAATCTCCCCCGCGACTGGCATTGATCTGGAGCTGTGCTGGCCAGAGATCGAAGGCGCTAGGGTTAGGGTTAGGGTCACGCTGCTATTTGGGGGAAGAGAGAAGAGAGAGCATGTGGGTCGAGCGAGAGAATGAAAGAGATAAGATTTGCGGGTCAAACAAATAAGATTGGACAGAGGGGCAAATATGTTAAACTGATGACAAGGTAGCGGTCAAACAACCTTGACCGGACGGAAACGACACAGAGGGGCATTTCTATAAGTGGAATTGACGGCAGAGGGGCAAATTTGAGCACCCTTCGAAATTAGGGGCAAATCTGAGTAGTGGGATCCAGTTAGGGGCATAGATGTAAATGTCCCAAAGAAATATTGTTTCAGCTTACGACTAGCCATGAACACCCCATATACCAGTGATACGTCTCCGTCGTATCCTTAATTTTTGATTGTTTCATGCCAATATTATACCACTTTCACATAATTTTGGCAACTTTTTATATGATTTATTGGACTAACCTATTGATCCAGTGCCCAGTGCCAGTTCCTGTTTTCTGCATGTTTTTTATATCGTAGAGTATCCATATCAAACGAAGTCCAAATGCAATAAAATTTCACGGAGAATTATTTTGGAATATATGTGATTTTTGAGAGTTGGAATCACCGCAAACGGAGGCCCGTGGTGGGCACAACCCACCAGGGGGCGGTCCCGGGGCCAGGTGTGCCGTGGTGGGTTGTGCTCACCTCATACGTCGGTTCGGGCTCTACTTCGGGCACAAGGAAGCTTATATGCGGAAAAAAAATTGTGTTAAAATCTCAGCGCAATCGGAGTTACGGATCTCCGGGAATATAAGAAACGGTTTTCGGCCAGATCTGAGAAGGCGAAACATAAGAGAACAGAGAGGGAGATCCAATCTCGGAGGGGCTCCCGCCCCTCCGCCGCCATGGAGACCAAGGAACAGAGGGGAAACTCTCCTCCCATCTAGGGGGGGGGCAAGGAAGAAGAAGGAGGGGGCTCTCTCCCCCTCACTTCCGGTGGCGCTGGAGTGCCACTGGGGCAATGATCGGGACGACGATCTACATCAACAATCTTGCTATCGTCAACACCAACTTTCTCCCCCTCTATGCAGCGGTGTACCACTTCTTCTCCCTGCTGTAATCTCTACTTAAACATGATGCTCAACTCCATATATTATTTCGCAATGATCTATGGTTATCCTATGATGTTTGAGTAGATCCGTTTTGTCCCGTGGGTTAATCGTGATCTTGATTGGTATGATTGTATATTTTATTTATGGTGCTTTCCTACGGTGCCCTCCATCTCGCGCAAACGTGAGGGGCCCTTGCTATAGGGTGTTGCAATATGTTCATGGTTTGCTTATTGTGAGTGTCGCGAGGGTGACAGCAGCCTAAACGCGGATATGTGGGTTATGATGTATGGGAGTAAAGAGGACTTGACATTTAATGCTGTGGTTGGGTTTCACGACCTTAATGATCTTTAGTAGTTGCGGATGCTTGCTAGAGTTCCAATCATAATTGCATACTGGATCATGATTGGCGCGCGTTGCCGCGCCCGTCTATTTTGACTATAAAATATTAGGCACATCTACAAATATATGAAGGCATACAAAATGAAGGTTGTGTTCGCATAAAGTGATAATATAGTGGGGAATTTTGGCTTATAGCCTGAATTTAGGAGTATTCTGTTTAATGTCTCGCCATTTAGTGAGGATTTGTGAACGACGTGGTTGCTTGGGAAATACATGAAACCAAAGATTGCCAGTCACACAATAATCCTAATGACTCGTCCCATACACAAATATACAGTATAGCAGAACTATAAATACTAAGACAGATAGAAGCAATTCAGTTGTACTGTCTTTCCATGTATAGATGACAAGCAACCATATTCGCATTGGTTCAACTTCAACGGTAGATCGATCAAAGAAATGTGAAAGCGGATGTATGATTCCTAAGTTGGATTGAAGTTGCGACTTGCAAGAGTGGACCCATGGATAAGTTGTTAGGCTGAATTTTCCTAATCGAATGGATCAAAATCGAGATCCAACACTTCGACATAACCATGGAATGTGTCATTTAATCCCGACCCACTTTAAATCCCAATGGTTTATGGGCAGAAGGAATTAAATAAGGTTTGAAAATTATAATTATTTGGCTATGGCACTTTATTTCCAGATGATCTCGAATAGCAGAATGCAGGATCAACAAATGTCATTTTACATGATTCATGGATCAGGCATATATATTTTGTCCATTCCAACTCAACAATTACAGACTAATGTAGTTTTACTTGGCTCAAATGATTTTAAAGTGTTAATAGCAATATCGCAGGGAAGAACAAAGCCAAGAAGAGTTATCTATTCTTACAAAGTATCCGGGCCTTACCAATCCCTGTAAGACAGAGATGGAGCTCGCACCTAATTAGCTTGAAGAGTATATTTGCATTGTCACCCTCCTGTAGTAAATATTTTGAGAACTCCATCAACCAAAAAAAAGGATTAGAATCGAGAGACGGTCTCATTCTCTAAGGATCCACACTTTCAGAACTATATAAAGAACTTTCAGAAATGTGAAGATGAACTGATAATAAATAATTAAAGAAAGATCTCTATGGACTATGAAAACACTATGCAACTATTCTCTGCCTAAAAGCAGAGCAATGGTAAACTCGTAACTCTAAAACTATATTAACCAGGGGATAACAACATTTACATGTTGAAACAAAGTGTGTCATTCATGGGCTATAAGTTGTGCATAACTGTATAGAATTTACGAAAATCAACTCATCAATATGAGTATTCACTCTGTTAATCTGAATGACTCTATTACTGGTGTGCAATGGGTCAGAATTCAGAAATCAAGTGCTTACGTCAGATAGAAATTTCTCATGCCATGTATCATGCTTTGACAGTTACCACTCAAGCTTGAGCTTCTTTTGCACCACTGATCAGTCAAAAAAAAAAATCAATAATCAACATAATATTTGAGTACATGTATATCTGAAGTGACGGTGATAATACCAAGCTGTGAGCTACATAAAAAATTTAATTGTTGCAGAAGATATATTTTGGGGTGTTTGGACCTAGCATACATGCTCTATGCATTAAAATTTGTCACTTATCAGCCAAACTAAAGCATATTAGACCTTGTGGCTATGCATCAATTTATATTAATCTTCCCTATAGCGAATGTCCCTCAGTAACAGTACGGTTACGAGTACACCATTGCTACTGTGGTGGCATAAGTCAGATTAGACAAGTGCCAAACTGAAGACTCCCTCTGTTGGTTAATGCCTTTGAAAAAAGACTTCACGTACTGCATTGACTCTACAAAAAAAATAATAGAGAAAACCATCTCAGTTCTTCACAGAAGAAAAGATTGACACATGTTTTTCTCAGTCTACAAACAAAATAACTGAATGCAAGATAGCAAGGATATTCCTAAATTCATGTGTAATCCTGTACAGAATATAAGTTACCTGTCAGCATCATGGCAGGCAACATGATTAGAGATCGCACAAAGAAGAGGTTGTTGCGTCGCTATTGGATGGTTTCTCGAGTGCTTTGCTGCAGCCTCTGCAGCCATCCCGTGTTGAATCAACCATGCGAACAGACAGTGGAGGAGCAGAGATAGAGAGGGAATGAGCCACGACCGTCATTGTAAATATGTAATCTAATTATTTTAGGGCTTCTCAAGTGTTAATCCGATCTTCAAATCAACTACTCACAGATTAACCAGATGTCAATTTCAAAACATCCGAAAAGAGCATGAGGCATGGGGAAGTTGTGACCTCTGGATACCGGCTGGAACACAATCGCTAAGCGCTGTAGAGGTCGATCCGTAGCCCGGGACAATGACCAGATCAGGAGCGCGCGGACGAGCGACACAATGGGTTGGGTCAGGAGGAGGTGGGAGGAAGGGTGACCTTGCATGTGTCGCGTTGGGGTCGGGCGGTGGCGGCGCTTCCAGCTGCTAGGTCGTTGAACAGCCGCCGCGTTGCTTCCAAATCGATGGACAGCCGGGACAGGAACAGATGTGGCAGTGAAGGGTCTTCATTTTCCCCAATTGCTGTTGGATGGAGTGTTAGGGTCAGAGAGCTTGGAGGAAGCTCGACCACCACAGATAAGCGGGGCGGCGCGGGGAGCGCGTCAACCGCAACTACAACTTCGCATCATGGAGAGGCGCCGCCACGCGAGGGTGCGAGCGAAACGAAAGCAGGGCGATCGTCCTGTGTTTTAGGTTTTCCCAGTCCCACAGGAGCCTGGTACAGGCCCATGGGCCCAATTGAATCTCAGACGCCCAAGAAAACCACCAGAGAAGCGACCCGATAAGGTTAGCACTCGTGAGGACTGTGAAGTCTGGACGGTGCGATTAAGAGCCAATCTGATGGCCAAGAATGTATACAAGTGACGGTCCAACGGTTACAAATGCTAATGGTCTGAGAAGGCTGGAAAGATGCTTGGTTATAATGTATCTAAATGATTCAAGTAGAGAAAGTATGTTAGCTCATGCCTCTCCCTCATATAAAATTATAAGAATGATTACCGGTACTTGCTATCGATTGCCTAAGGACAAATAACTTTCTTGTTGACACAAACCCTTTTACTAAACACCTAACTTTTATTATCTTGCAAAGTACTTCTAGTTTTATTTTTGCAAAGTTGTTCTAGAATCACACCTACAAAATAGTTTCATACTTGTTTCCTATAAAGCAAGCGTCAAGTGTGCGTAGAGTTGTATCGGTGGTCGATAAAACTTAAGAGAATATTTGTTCTACCTTTAGCTCCTCGTTGGGTTCGACACTCTTAGTTATCGAGAGAGGACAATTGATCCCCTACACTTGTGGGTTATCAAGACCTTTTTCTGGCGCCGTTGACGGGGAGCAATAGCATGGGGTGAATATTCTCGTGTGTGCTTGTTTGCTTTATCACTAAGTAGTTTTTATTTCCTGTACTAAGTTGTTATCTATCTTTAGTTATGGATATGGAACACAAAACACCAAAAATATTAGTTGTACTTGCTGCTCATGGAGATGGGGAACCTCCTAAAACCTTCGATGCTCGTTATGTGAAAAATATTATGCACTACTTTGATAATCCTGAGAAAACCCATTCAACATGATAATGGGAGTAACGTTGTATCAACGCGAATACTTTAGGGATTATCGCTTGAATCAAAAGGGAAAACTTTTATGGGATCAAATTGAAATGTTGCAATGGTATGCTTGGAATTTATGTCAGAGATATGATTTTACTTGTTGCTCTAGGATGAATGCTCCACATCTTCCCTTTTCATATGAATCTAATGATAATGAAACCTTGGCTTCTTATGCTAAAGGTATATATATGATTACTATGATGTGGAATGTATAGAAGAATTTGTTGCTTTTAAGGGTGCTTATGAAATTGAATCTTTGTTTGAAAAGTATGAAGCTTTTGATGATGATGTTTATAGACCTGAAAATTTTGCCATCCTTAAATATTGTTATGATAATTATAAATAAAATTCCGATATTGATGAATTTACTGAGAAAATCTCTGCTGTCCGAGAAGAGACTAATATTTTGCAGGAGTCTGGAAGAAGAAATTGATGAAACTGTGAGCTCATTGGATGAAAAAGATGATGAGGAGAGCGAAGAACAAAAGGAGGAAGATCGGATTAGCTACTCATGCCCACCTTCTAATGAGAGTAACTCTTCAACTCATACATTATTTAATTTCCCTTCGTGCTTACCGAAGGATGAATGCCATGATAATTGCTATGATCCCATTGATTCATTTGAAATATCCCTTTTTGATGATGCTTGCTATGCTTGTGGCTATGATGCCAATATGAATGATGCTTATGGAGATGAACTTGCTATAGTTTCTTATGTTAAGATTGAAATTGTTGCTATTGCACCCACACATGATAGTCCTATTATCTTTTTGAATTCTCCAAACTACACTATATCGGAGAAGTTTGCTCTTATTAAGGATTATATTGATGGGTTGCATTCTACCACTACACATGATGATTTTGATGAATATAATATGCATGTGCTTGCTGCTCCTACTTGAAATTATTATGAGAGAGGAACTATATCTCCACCTCTCTATGCTTCCAACACGAAAAAATTGCAAGAAACTGCTTATGCTATGTATTGGCCTTTACTTGATGTGCACGAATTGTTCTTATATGACATGCCGATGCATAGGAAGAGAGTTAAACTTCGCCATTGCTTGATATATGTTGCTTTTTCCTCACTACTAAATGTTAAATCATTGTTGATTCAAATTGTCTTTGATATACCTTGGAATCCGGGTGGATTCATTACTTGAGCACTTTATGCCTAGCTTAATGGCTTTAACGAAAGCGCTGCCAGGGAGACAACCCGGAAGTTTTAGAGAGTCATTTATTTCTGTTGAGTGATTTTATAAAGTTTCAAAACAAAAAAATAAAGAGGGGAACCCAAAACTTTTCAAAAAGGAAAGTGAAAGTGAGAGAGACAAGCATTGTTGAAGTGGGGGAGCTCCTTGAACTTTGTTCATGCTCATGGAAACTTTGTGAATCTTGATTACAGAAACTTTTCAACAAAATTAATTATCCTCTTGTACAATTCCATTGTATTATAAAAATAATGTGCCCAGATTCGCCTTTAGGATGTTTACATTGCTTGTTGGTTTGTGCGGTGCAAAACAGAAACTTTGCCTGTAGTGCGCGATTTTACTTTTTTTTACCAGAATGTCAAATGGTTCTGAAACTTTTTGCACTGTCTTTCTATACAAATAGTTTATTTTTCCTAATTATTTCAGAATTTTTGGAGTACCAGAAGTATGGTGAATGTTCAGATTACTACAGACTGTCCTGTTTAAGACATATTCTGTTTTTGATGAATTGTTTGCTTGTTTTGATGAAACTATCGATTTCTATTAGTGGATTAAGCCATGGAAAAGTTATATTACAGTAGATATAATGAAAAAACAAAATATTATTGGTTTGCAACAGTACTTAGAGTAGTGATTTGATTTATTATACTAACAGATCTTACCAAACTTTCTGTTGAGTTTTGTGTGGACGAAGTGGTCAAAGATCGAGGAGGCCCGATATGAGGAGAAGGAGGAGAGGAAAGAGCTCAAACTTGGGGATTCCCAAGGCACCCCAAGTAAATATTGAAGGATACTCAAGCGTCTAAGCTTGGGGATGCCCGAGAAGGCATCCCATCCTTCTTCAACAAGTATCTGTATGTTTTCGGTTTCGTTTCATTCATGTGATATGTGTAAATCTTGGAGCGTCTTTTGCATTTAGTTTTTCCATTTTTCTTTTATGCACCATGATGGTATGATAGTCCATAGTTGATTTATAGAATGCTCATTGCACTTCATGTCGGGTGGTAGGTGCGACATATGCCAACGGGTGGCTTATCATTGTGGGAGCCAGTAAGACATCGCCGGTGCCTGGAAATGGGATAAGGCAAAGACATGCACGCCGGCGGATCTTACCCAGCTTCGGGGCTCTCCGTGGAGATAACACCCCTACTGCTGCTCGGCGGGGTCTCCGCATGTTCACTAGATGAATCAAGTAGCTACACAACGCTCCTTGAGCTGTTTGGTGGGAGGAGGAAGATGGGCACGGCTAGCCTGCTTCTTCTCCTTGTATGGTGTCTAGAACTAGCAGAGGATCGAACCCTTTGCATGGGTGCTCCGGGGGGTTTATATAGGCCTACCCCCCGGGGGTACAATGGTAATCTGACTGGGCGCGGGGCCCAGCCGTCTGTGACTGCGCTCGCCGGCTTCTGCGCCGGCTGCTGGGGCCCGCCGACTGGTGGGTCCCGCCGGCTGCCGGCCCCTTGGTCGACAGGCAGGCCCCACTGTCCAGGGCCTGGTCGGTGGCGGGTTACTGTGGCTCCATCTTGTTGACGCGGGCTTCGTCGTGGTAAGCACGGCTACAGTACCGCCGCCTGTCAGGCGATCGTTGTAGCCTCACCGCGTCTTGTCTCCTTAATGGGGCGTCTTCTTCGAGGGAGGCGGCAAGACGGCTGCGGGGAGCCGGCTCTGTCTTGGGCCGACTGGTTGGAGGCGTGGCCGCCTTCGGGCGTCTCTCTGCTCAAAGGGGCCCACCATCTGTGGGCCACGCTGGCGGCCCGTCGTGGGTGATGCCAGGGTCAACATGGCAACAGTGCCGCGCTGGATGGGTCATGCCTACCCCGTACGGCGCACTGCGCTAGGCGTGCTCCGGGATTCAGGGGTGGCAGGCTTCACTATAGCCACGCCCCGTCGCTCCGCCGTTAGGTGGGTGCAAACTTTGAGGGTACGGTCTCGTCCGCTTTATGGGAGCCGGCTTCTTGGAGTCGGCCTTCTCATGGCCGGCTTCTTGGAGTCGGCCTTCTCATGAGGGCTAAAGTCGGACCGCCTTCCGAAAGCCGGCCTGGGTGGCAGCCAGCAAGGGGAAGGCGGCCCCATGTCTTGGATTCTTGAGAGCCGGGCGGGCTCGTAACTTTTTCGGAAGGGCCAGGGGAAGCCGGCTAGGCTACCCATGGCTATTTACTCCGACAGTAGTCCCCGAAGCTGATCGAGCTCCGAGGCGAGCAGGGGGACGAGAAGCTTGGTCAGCTTCCCATCTTGAAGAGCCGGCTTTGCGGGCGTATGCCGACTTCAGAGAGCCCCGCGTCTTATAGGCGGGAGGAGGGGGGGGACCTGCGTGCTGACCACGGGCCCTCCCGCGACCACGTGGCAGCGAGATCCCGCGAGCGCACGCGCGCGACAGGACGCCGCCGCAGGCCCGGGCCCGCCACTTGCGAGCCTTGGTCCGGGCGCGGATCTTCTGTGGCCCACAGGGGCTGCTCGCCTTCTCGAGGCAGTTTTGTTTCGCCGTTAAAGCTCAATAATCGCGGGGCGTGGGGAGTGGGCACGATCGATCCCCACGCTTCCCCACGCCGCGCCTCCTCGGCTCCGCCACGTGAGCCTATAAGTAGGGGGAGGAGGGAGAGCGACAGAGGTTCGCACGCTCTTTCTCGCTCCGCCCCTCCTAATCCTCGTTTCTTCCTCTCACTGCCGTCGCAACTTCCCATCACAGCACCCCCACATCGTCCTGCTCCCATGGCGTTGTCAAGCTCGTGGGACGGCTCCAACGTCCATGAAGACCATGTGGAGTTCCTCCGCCAGACTCGGCGCCTGCCCGGCGCCGATCTCGTACAGGTCCGCCTGGCGCCGGAGAAGGAGATCTCGCCGGCACCGGAGGAGGGCGAGCGGGTCGTCTTCCGCTCGCACTGCCTGCGCGGCTTCGGCCTTCCGGCGAGCGAATTTCTGCGCTCCTTCCTGGAGTTCTACAACCTCCAGCCGCATCACCTCACGCCCAATGCGGTAATGCTGCTGTCGGCCTTTGTCTCCCTCTGCGAAGGCTTCTTGGGGCTGCTCCCCACGCTGGAGCTCTGGGGAGAGTTCTTCCAGAGCAAACTCGGCACCGTCGTCGCCGGCGTGCCTGCCCCCTGCGGGGCCTTCATCGCCATGAGGAGGGCGAGCGAGAACAATCCGTTCCCGTCCATTCCCCTAATCCAGTCGGTGAAGGTCTGGCAGAGATCATATTTCTACGTGAAGAACGTCGCCGAGCAAGGAGACTACATCAACCTGCCGGCTTACGTAGCCGGCCCGCCGGCTGGGAGGCAGCCCTCGTGGAGTTTCCGGTCCCGGTCACTGTCTCCGGCCGGGAACGCCGCCATCTCCCGGCTTCGGGTGATGATCCAGTCGGAAGGCCTGCGCGGGGCCGACTTGGTGGCCGCCTTCATGGAGCGCCGGATTCTTCCTCTCCAAAGCCGGCCCCATATGATGTGTCAGATGAGCGGCCGCTTCGACCCAAGCTGGCTGAGCACATGGGAAATGCCCCACGCGGAGGTGGCGCTCATGGTTAATTACATCGCCAACTGCAAGCTCGCCGGGGACTGGCAATACGGCAAGGTGTCGTATTCTCGCGCCAATCCTCCGCTCGTGGTAAGCTTCTCTCTCTATCTTCTTTTTGTCGTCAGCCGGCTTCATGACTGCCGGCCTCTGACCAGTCGGTTCCTTTGAGCAGAACCCTCTTCTTGCACCGCCGGCCGGGGCGGCAGGGATTGAACGCCAGTATGCCCCCGACCGCACGATGGACGACGTTGACGACCCGGACTTGGGGGAGGCCGCCATGGAAGACGCCGTCGTGGGGGACAACGCCGAGCCCGGAGGCTCAAGGTTCACCACGAGCTTCGAGGACTGGCCGGACGATTTTGAAGCCGAAGTCGCCCCGCGTCGCCAGCCGGCGGCCGACCATCAGGGCGCGGGCTCGTCTATCGCGCCGGCTGCCGGCGGCGGCACACAGAAGCGCAGGGCCGCTTCAGGCCTCTTCCGCAGTCGGCCGAAGAAGTCCAAGGCCTCCACCGCGGCGACCAAGCGAGACGAGGCGGCTGCGAAAGCGGCCCGCTTCCGCAAGGCGGTGAAGCAGCCTCAGGCGGTCTCAGCGTAAGTCTTCAATTGCCTTGCCGCATGCTCGTCATCATTCTCTTTCTCTTCGAATATTCTTCTTAACTTTTTCTTGCTTGCTGGACAGGGCGCCGCTTTCCCTTGAGCGGGGTCTGGGCGGCTTCGTCGTGGGGCCGACTGGAGGGTCTTCGAGCTCCCGCCGCGTGGACCCCCGCGCCGATCTCAGGGAGGCCACAGAGCGGAACGCCCGCGAAGCACGGGAGGAGCGTGAGGCGGTGGAAAAGGCGGCCGCCCAGGCGGCGAGGGAGCAGGCCGACGCGGTAGCCAAGGCCCAGACGGAGGCGGCTACCGCGGAGACGGAGGCGGAAAGCTCGCGCAACCAGCCTCCGCTGCTCGCCATTCCTCTCCGAGCCGTAGCCCCCGACACCCCATTGCCCTTGGCGGAGGAGATCGTCCAAGACCCGCCGCTGATGGAGAGGGGGGAGGACCCCGTGGCCTTCGCGAGGAGAGCGCCGCCAGCAGTGCCAACCGGAGCGGGCCAAGGCGGCCAATCGTCAGCGGCGCCAGAGGGGCCGGCTGGAGGTGAGCCAGAGAACAGAGCCGGCCTCGAGGTGCAGCCGGCGACGAGCCGGCGCGCAGGGGGAGGCGCCGCTCCGCCGGAGTTGCGCCGAGTCACGGGCGCAGGCCAGTCGGCGGAAGATCTAGAGGCGGCCAGCACTGCCACGTCCGAGTGGACTCCCAGCGGGGGGACTGGCGAGCTGAATGTGGCGGCTCAAGGGGTCCGGAGCCAGCTGCAAGCTCAGGCCGCCCTGCTGCAACAGTTCACCCAGGAGTTCTTGTCAACGCGAGCCACTATCTGGGTGAGTCCTTCGTTCTTGGCTGCTTTGCTTTCTTAATTTCTTCCGTGGGGGCGTGTCAGCGCACCCACTGGGTATAGTCCCCGAGATTCGGGCCGACTGCTGCGCAGTCGGGTCGGATCTTTCTTGACGGCTACCTTACTTTGCTTTTTTCTGAACTTTCAGGAATATCACAACCTTCGTGCTGCCGCCTTCAACTCCCAGGCTCGGGAGTTGAGCCGGAGGACCGACGACCTGGCCGACAGCCGAAGTAAGTACTCGATCTTGTCTGTCTCCTGTGGGGGCGCGTCAGCGCACCCACTGGGTGTAGTCCCCGAGATTCGGGCCGACTGTTGCGCAGTCGGGTTGGATCTTTCTTGACGACTCTTTCCTTATTGGTTTTTCTTTTTCTTTGTCTTCAGGGGCCAACGCCGACTTGAGGAAGGAGCTCGGCGAAGCGAAAGCCGCCCTTCATACCAAGGAGGCCGAGTACGCCGCCTTGGTCCAGGAACGGGATCGCCTAGCCAGGAAGCTGGCCGACCAAGAGGAGAGCCACAAAGCGGCCCTGCAGGCGGCGCAGGAAAGCGAAGCCGCCTTGAAGGCGGAGTATGAGACCGAGGCGGCGAGCTGGTCTGAGACCTGGCGAGCCCTGGACGAAGGCTTCGGCCGGATCGAGGATTTGATCGATGGTAAGCCGCCTTCCTCGGCCCTCCCCTGCCCCTTGCCGCCTGGGTTTTTGGCTTATCTTGAGCTGTTGCTTGTTTTTTGGTGCAGACTACTTCCCCGGCTACTCTGCCTTCGCCGCCCAAAGCATTGAGGCTCATCGCGAGGTGCGTCGTCAGGAGGGGGCCAACATCGCGCCGGATGCGAACCGGACACTTGAGGAGCAGCTCCTGGCTGTCCAGGCGCGGTTGCAGCCGGCTCATCGGATGCTTCGCCGGCTCCAATGTGCCGGGGCGCAAGTGTTGGCCGCCCTCTGGCCCGGCGAGACGATCCCCCGCACCCCAAGCCGAACTGCCGACTGGCTGGAGGTCGCAGTTGGTCGCTTTGAGGCTTGGAAGGCGCCGGCGGCCCGCCTCGGAGCCGGGCGGGCATTGGAGTTCGTTCGGGCTTGGTACCCAGGGCTGAGCCTGGACCAGCTGCGCACTTGGCGGATGGAGGCCGACGCGGAGCTGGAGGAGGTGAGGCCGGCTATCGCCCAGCGAGCTTCGACGATCGCCGAGTGCACCGACATCAGCGTTTTCGCACCCGAAATCGATGATGACGGTGTTGCTCAGCCGGAGGAGTGGTTCGGGCTGAACCCAGCGGTGGGCAAGGACTCGGCGGAGGAGATTGCCTCCAGCGATGAAGGCGAGGATGACGAAGAGGAGGACGGCGAAGACGTCGAGCCGGCTGGTGGAACAACCAGCCGACCTCAGGCCGACCGTGCCTCCAGCAACGAGGCGCGTGGAAGCACGCCCTCTGCGGGAGGCGGCGACAAAGCCGAAGTTCGCCAGCCGGCCGCTCCTTCAGCCGGCACGACCGTCTCCGCCAACCAGTCTGGCTCGTCGGCCGCTCCACCAGCTTGACCTGCCGTCTTTATCTTTCCTGCTTGTTGTCTTTGGAACAATCTTTGTTAAGTTTTCGCAGTTCCACCCACTGGGGGTGTATCCAAACTATGTTGAATGCTGGCCTCTCGGAGGTCTTTTTATGTAAATATTATTATGTGCATGTTTGGTTTCCATTCGCGTATGCTTTTTTATCCTTAGGCTTTTTCCTTTGCCGCCTTCCCTCTTTGGGGAGACAAGTACTTGAGCTTTCTTGGATTGAAGTGAAGTGAATGGAAACCGGCCGGCCGGCTACTCTGGTAGCCAGTCGGTGGTGGGAGAAAAACCGGCTTTTGTTATATTAGTCCGTTAGTCCCTAGCCGTTTTTCGTGTGGGCGCCCGTTCCTGCTTTTAACTCTTGCCAGCCGGACAGCCGGTTCTTCGAACTGCGACTTTTGGCAAGAGAAGGCTTGGGAGCCGGCACACTACTTGTCTGACTGCGGGTAGGACTTCTAACATAACTCCAGTCGGCCAGTCCCCGAGCCGACTTAGTCGAACTCGGTGCCGGACGGAATAAGTAAATGACACGACAAGGTCATAAGCATGATACTTTTCATTCATAAATAAGGGATGGCAGTCCCCGAGCCCTCCTCGGGGGGCCTATTGTCTTGTACTTAATACAAAAGTTATCGTGATACATACTGCCTTTCAACTGTAAAACCTTCGAAGGAGGTTGGCGTTCCATGGTCGTTCCGACTCCTTGCCGGAGTCGTCTCTCTTGCGTGCCTTCGGCTTCTGTGCATCGATCAGGTAGTAGGAGTCGTTGCCTAGAGCTCTGCTGATGACGAAGGGGCCTTCCCAAGGGGCCGAGAGCTTGTGCTGGCCGGCTGTTCGCTGGATCAGCCGGAGCACAAGATCACCCTCTTGGAAAGATCTTGGCCTGACCTTCCGGCTGTGGTAGCGGCGCAAACCCTGCTGGTAGATGGCAGACCGGCTGAGGGCTAACAGCCGGCTTTCTTCCAGCAGGTCGACGCCGTCTTCTCGTGCTTCCTTGGCCTCCGCTTCCATGTACATGGTTACTCGAGGCGAGTCGAACTCGATGTCAGTTGGGATGACCGCCTCGGCACCGTACACAAGGAAGAAAGGGGTGAAGCCGGTTGACTTGTTTGGTGTAGTGCGCAGACTCCAGAGGACAGCCGGCAGCTCATCGAGCCAACAGCCGGCTGAGCGCTCCAGAGGTACGACCAGTCGGGGCTTGATGCCGGAGAGGATGAGGCCGTTGGCTCGCTCGACCTGGCCGTTTGACTGCGGGTGGGCGACGGATGCTAAGTCCAGCCGGATACCTTGGGCTGCGCAGAAACGTGCCAAGGCTCCTTTGGCAAAATTCGTGCCATTGTCGGTGATGATGCTGTGTGGCACGCCGTACCGTGCTGTTATGTCTGCGATGAATGTCACAGCAGTCGGCCCATTCAGCTTCTTGATCGGCTTTGCCTCAATCCACTTGGTGAATTTGTCCACGGCGACGAGCAAATGCGCCATGCCGCCGCGCGCCGTCTTGAATGGGCCCACCATGTCCAGTCCCCAAACGGCAAAGGGCCAAGTGAGGGGAATGGTCTTGAGTGCCGAGGCCGGCATGTGTTGCTTGGAGCTGAAGAGTTGGCACCCCTTGCAATGTTTAACTAATTCTTTGGCATCATCCAAAGCAGTCGGCCCGAAGAAACCATGGCGGAAGGCTTTGGCGACAAGTGATCTTGAGGCCGCATGGTGGCCGCATTCTCCTTGGTGAATGTCTCTGAGGATTGCAATGCCTTTCTCTTGCTCAACGCACCGTTGGAGGACTCCAGTGACACTGCGCTTGACGAGCTCTCTGTTGACGATTGTGTATGCTCCGGCTCGACGTTGGACTTGTCTTGCTTCTGTTTCGTTAGCTGGCAGGTCTTGGTTTACTAGGAAGTTGAGGATGGACTGAGCCCATGATGGAGCCGCGACTTCTTCTACTGCCAATGTGGCTATTGCCACCAGGGTGGGCGGGCTGGGTGATGAGGTGCTAGAGTCGGCCGCCGGCTGTTGTGCTGGTGCAGTCCCCGGGCCGGCTACCACAGTCCCCGAGCCGGCTGCCGAAGTCCCCGAGCCGGCTGCCGAAGTCGCCGGGCCGGCTACGGGAGTCTTGGGGTCGCCTACTTGGTTCTTCGAGCCGGACCCGGCCGCATCGGGGTCAGGCGGCACGAAGATGGAATCAGACTCTCGAGACAGCTTGATAGATGGCTTGAGGAGGCGTTGTAGAGCGACGCTGGTTGGAATTGCTTGCCGGGTGGAGCCTATTAGAGCCAGGGCATCGGCTGGATCGTTGTCGGCTCGTGGTACGTGGAGGAACTCGCATCCTTCAAAGTATCCGCTGAGTTGTTGGACCAGGAAGCGGTAGCTCGCCATATTCGCGTCCTTGGCGTCCCAGTCGCCGGATGATTGCTGGACCACCAGGTCCGAGTCGCCATAACATAGGATCCGGCGAATGCCAAGTTCTTTGGCAAGCCGGAGCCCGTGTATGAGCGCCTCGTACTCGGCCACATTGTTGGAGGCGGCAAAGTGGATCTGTAGCATGTATCTGAGCTTGTCGCCTTTCGGAGAGGTAAGGACGACGCCGGCTCCCAAGCCGGTGCGCATCTTGGACCCGTCGAAGTGCATGCGCCAATGGGTGGAGTCGGGAGCCGGCGGCAGGTACTGGGTCTTGGCCCAGTCGACGAGGAAGTCGGCCAGTGCTTGGGACTTGATGGCAGTGCGGGGCTGGTAGAAGATCGTGTAGGGGGCCAGCTTGATGGCCCATTTCGCCACCCGGCCAGATGCGTCCCGGATGCCTATGATCTCGGCTAGCGGGGCGGTGCATACGACCGTGACGGGATGCTCTTGAAAATAGGGCTTCAGCTTCTTGGCGATGAAGTACACGCCGTAACACATCTTCTGGTAGTGCGGGTAGTTCTGCTTTGAGGCGGACAACACCTCGCTCAAATAATACACCGGCCTCTGGACCGGCTGGGCTCGGCCTTCTTCTGGGCGCTGGACTACGATGACGGTGCTGACCACCCGGCTGGTTGCGGCGATGTAGAGGAGCATGGGCTCTTTCTCAGTCGGCGCCGCGAGGACAGGCGGCGTGGCCAGCATCTTCTTCAGCTCGTGAAAAGCTTGGTCGGCCTGGTCGTTCCACTCGAAGTGAGTGCTCTTCTTCATGAGGCGGTAGAGGGGGAGAGCTTTCTCTCCGAGCCAGCTGATGAAGCGGTTCAAGGAGGCCAAGCACCCGGTGAACTTCTGAATGTCTCGAAGCTTGGTGGGGATCGCCATTCTCTCGATGGCCTTGATCTTCACCGGGTTGCATTCGATGCCGCGTTCAGAGACCAGGAAGCCTAGGAGCTGGCCGGCTGGCACTCCGAACACGCATTTCTCGGGGTTGAGCTTGATTTGGAACCAGCGTAAGTTCTCAAACGTTTCCTTGAGGTCTCCCAGCAAGGTGCCGCGCTTCTCCGTCTTCACCATGATGTCGTCCACGTAAACGTGAGCGTTTCTGCCGAGTTGCTTGAGGAGGCACTTTTGCATGCAACGCTGAAAAGTGGCACCGGCATTTCTCAAGCCGAATGTCATAGTCAGGTAGCAGAAGGCTCCAAATGGCGTGATGAAGGCGGTCTTCAGGCGGTTGTCCGGATCCAGCTTTATCTGATGATATCCGGAGTAAGCATCCAAGAAACTCAACAGCTCGCATCCGGCTGTGGAGTCTATCACTTGGTCAATCCTTGGTAGGGTAAAAGGATCTTTGGGGCATGCCTTGTTGAGGCTCGTGTAGTCTATACACATGCGCCACTTGTTGTTCTTCTTTAGCAGAAGGACCGGGTTGGCGAGCCACTCTGGAAAGAAAACTTCCATAATGAAGCCGGCCGCCAAGAGCCGGGCTATCTCCTCCCCTACAATCCTGTGTTTCTCCTCCAACAGTCGGCGAAGGGGTTGTCTGACTGGCTTTGCGTCTTCTCGAACGTGTAGTTTGTAGTCGGCGAATTTCCTCGGAACACCCGGCATGTCCTTGGGGGACCATGCAAAGATGTCCCGATTCTCACGGAGGAAATCGGCGAGCTCGCCTTCCTATTTGCTGTTCAGGTTTGCCCCGATGACGGCAAACCTCTCTGGATGCTCGGGGTCAAGAGGTATCTTCTTCGTCTCCTTGGCCGGCTGGAAAGATCCTTGAGCGTCATGCTCCTTGGGGTCGGGGGACACGGCCGACGGCTTGCCGGCTAGGGCCACGACTCGGTCCAACATCTTCTTCTCTTCGGCAATCACAAGGGACTCGGCCAGCCGGCTGCTGGCCGCCGCGCACTCAGAGGACTTCTTGTAATCACCGGCTATGGTGATGACGCCTTTGGTGCTTGGTATCTTCATCTTGAGGTATGCATAGTGGGGAACTGCCATGAATATGGCCAAGGCAGGTCGGCCAAGCAATGCATGGTAAGGGCTCTCCAGGTCCACCACTTCAAACCAGATCGCTTCCCGGCGGAAATGCTCCTTGTCCCCAAAAAGTACATCGATCTTGATCTTGCCAATGGGGGCGCAGGATAAGCCCGGTACGATGCCATGAAACACTGTCCGAGTAGGCGTGAGCTGCTTCGTCTTGACGTTTAGCTTTTCCAGGGTGTCACGGTATAGGATGTTGATGCTGCTCCCGCCATCTATCAACACACGGGAGAAGCGGGTGGCGCGTCTGTCCGTTGCAAGAGTGGCTTCCAGGACCAAAGCATAAGAGCCGGGAGACGGCATCACCTCCGGATGGTCGGCCCGGCTCCAGCTGATGGGCTTTTCTGACCAATGCATGTGTCCGGCGGGGTTGGCAGCGACCACGCTAACTTCCTGGCGCTCTTGGCGTTTGCTGCGCCGGTCTTCGGGCTGGCTTGTAAAGACGATGTAGGTTGCTTGCTCATCAGGGAACTCGTCATGCACGGCTCCGACTGCGGGCCGAGCGGCCAGAGGCGGAGGCGGCGGGCCGGCAGGCGGAGGCGGCGCGAGCCTTTCGCCTTTAGAGATTCGGGTGAGCCAATGGCACTTCCGGGTCATGTGATTGGATGGCTTCGCGCCGCTGTGGAACTTGCAAGGGGCGTCGAGAGTTTGCTCGTAGGAGAAGGCGGGCTGCCAAGCCGGCCTGCCGCCCTTGGGCTTCTTGGGCACCGGTCGCTCTTCAGGCGGCGCATCTTCGACTATGGCCACCTGCCGACTGGCGGAAGGCGGCGCGGGGCCCTTGCGCTTATGGTCGTTCGAGTGGGGGAGTCGGCCGGAATCTCCAGCCGGCGTCTTGGGCGCCGGGTTGAGTACCTTTCCGGACGCGTCTACCCGAAGCTCGGTCTTCATCGAGGAGTCGGCGGTGGCGTACTTGTCCGCTATGTCCAGAAGCTCGTCGAGGGTAGCCGGCTCGTCGCAGAGGAGCTTGTGCTTGAGGAGGGTGCCTTCTCGGCATCCGGCTGTGAAGTATTCTATGGCTTGCATCTCGTGCACCCCTTCACAGGAGTTGCGGAGTTCGGCCCAACGCGTGAGGTAATCGCGAGTGGACTCGGCGGGGCCTTGTACGCACAAGGAGAGCTGTCTGGGCTTGGGAGCCCACTTGTAGGTGCTGGTGAAGTTGCGGATGAAGGCTTCTGTGAAATCTAGCCAGCTGTTGATGCTACGCGGCTTGAGGCTATTGAGCCAGGTCCGCGCCGTGCCTTGCAGCATGAGGGGCACGTACTTCACGGCAACGCCCCAGTTGCCGTTGGCTATGCTAACCGCCGTGGAGTAGTCGATCAACCAATCTTCCGGCTTCACGGAGCCGTTGTACTTGGGCGTGTCTCTTGGGAGCGAGAACCCTTTGGGAAAGGGCTCGTCGCGGATGCGGGGGCCGAAACAAGGCGGGCCGACATCGTCTTCTTCTTCCAATGCCAGGGATCGCGCCAGGCGGTCGATCCGATGGCGGGCGTCGTTCTCGCCGATTCCTTCGCGGCGGCCTAGCCGGCCGCTGAGAGTCGGGTGCGCCACTGGCGGCGGGGCGGGATATCTCTCTCCACGGGGCGGAGGCGGAGGCGGGTCGCCCCGCCATTCCATGGCTCGGGGATGACCGTCCGTGTCTCGCTCGATAGAGATCCGGGTCCGGCTGCGGCTGGCAGCCGGCTCCTTCTCGCGTCGCGCGCGGGTGTTGCTCATAGTCGGCGTCCGGGACGTCGCGCCGTGTTCTCGGCGCGAGGGAGGGCTTTCCGCGCGGGCGTCGGCTTCGTGTCGCCGCACGGCTGCGTCAATCAATTGCTGGATGCGCCGGGTCATGTGGGGGAGGTCTTCGGCCTCCAAGCCATCCAACTCGTCTACAGCCGCCTGGGCGACACGCAAGTTCTCGAGCGGAGTGGCATAGACCGGGCGGTCGACTCCCAGTGTGTCGGCGATGACGGCGCCGCGTTGCTTGACAAGGCCGGCCCGGCTTGGCCCGCCCGGGGCCGGCGTGCCGAAGGCGGCGCGGTCAACTTCGCGCTGATAGGCCTCAGTGAGGCGTCTTACGGAGGCCAGCCTCCGGCCCTCTGCGAGGAGGGCGAGGCGGCGTGCCTCCAGTGCTTCGTCATCGGCATTAGCCGGGAGGGGAGCGGACAAGTCGTATGCCGCCGTGTGCGAGGCGTCGTGGGCGCTCTCGTCGGCCGGGCCGCCGTGGCCGACAACCATCACTTCGGTGGTGACAGCATCGCAGCCGTCGGCTCGAGGAAGCGGGTCGTTGTAGATCGTGACGTTGGTGGGGAAGGTGTCGTAGGAGGCCGTGTCGGAGTCGACAGGCATCGGGTCGGTGGTGCCAACCGACTCCAGGTCCGCAGCAGGCTCGCTGGAGACATGGAGTTGGCCGAAAAGGTTGGCGAGGTGGTCGGTGCCCGCATCGGAGGCGAGCTTGTCGGAGATGAGAGTTTCGTCGAGGAGATCGGCGAGGCTGCTCGCCGCGCAGATGCTGGTGACGCCTTGCAGCGCGTCGTGGCAAGCGCCATCGGGCATGCCGGGCTGGCTACGCTCGCGGGGGAGGAATAAGGTTCCCGTCCAGAACAGGTCTCCGGACGATGGTGCACCGTGCCCCACGGTGGGCGCCAAATGTCGGGTGGTAGGTGCGACATATGCCAACGGGTGGCTGATCATTGTGGGAGCCAGTAAGACATCGCCGGTGCCTGGAAACGGGATAAGGCGAAGACATGCACGCCGGCGGATCTTACCCAGCTTCGGGGCTCTCCGTGGAGATAACACCCCTACTGCTGCTCGGCGGGGTCTCCGCATGTTCACTAGATGAATCAAGTAGCTACACAACGCTCCTTGAGCTGTTTGGTGGGAGGAGGAAGATGGGCACGGCTAGCCTGCTTCTTCTCCTTGTATGGTGTCTAGAACTAGCAGAGGATCGAACCCTTTGCATGGGTGCTCCGGGGGGTTTATATAGGCCTACCCCCCGGGGGTACAATGGTAATCCGACTGGGCGCGGGGCCCAGCTGTCTGTGACTGCGCTCGCCGGCTTCTGCGCCGGCTGCTGGGGCCCGCCGACTGGTGGGTCCCGCCGGCTGCCGGCCCCTTGGTCGACAGGCAGGCCCCACTGTCCAGGGCCTGGTCGGCGGCGGGTTACTGTGGCTCCATCTTGTTGACGCGGGCTTCGTCGTGGTAAGCGCGGCTACAGTACCGCCGCCTGTCAGGCGATCGCTGTAGCCTCACCGCGTCTTGTCTCCTTAATGGGGCGTCTTCTTCGAGGGAGGCGGCAAGCCGGCTGCGGGGAGCCGGCTCTGTCTTGGGCCGACTGGTTGGAGGCGTGGCCGCCTTCGGGCGTCTCTCTGCTCAAAGGGGCCCACCGTCTGTGGGCCACGCTGGCGGCCCGTCGTGGGTGATGCCAGGGTCAACATGGCAACAGTGCCGCGCCGGACGGGTCATGCCTACCCCGTACGGCGCACTGCGCCAGGCGTGCTCCGGGATTCGGGGGTGGCAGGCTTCACCGTAGCCACGCCCCGTCGCTCCGCCGTTAGGTGGGTGCAAACTTTGAGGGTACGGTCTCGTCCGCTTTATGGGAGCCGGCTTCTTGGAGTCGGCCTTCTCATGGCCGGCTTCTTGGAGTCGGCCTTCTCATGAGGGCTAAAGTCGGACCGCCTTCCGAAAGCCGGCCTGGGTGGCAGCCAGCAAGGGGAAGGCGGCCCCATGTCTTGGATTCTTGAGAGCCGGGCGGGCTCGTAACTTTTTCGGAAGGGCCAGGGGAAGCCGGCTGGGCTACCCATGGCTATTTACTCCGACACTTCACTTACATCTTTTGAGTGTGGCTTTATAGAATGCTTCATGTGCTTCACTTATATCATTTGAAGTTTGGATTGCCTGTTTCTCTTCACATAGAAAACCGTTATTTGAAGAATGCCCTTTTGCTTCACTTATATTTGTTAGAGCATGATCTTTTGTAGAAAGAATGAAACTCTCATGCTTCACTTAGATCTATTTAGAGAGTCAAAAGGAATTGGTCAATTGCATGGTTAGTCATAAAATCCTACATAAAACTTATGGATCACTGAATATGATATGTTTGATTCCTTGCAATAGTTTTGTGATATAGAGATGGAATATTTGGGAGGTACTAGTAAATGGTTGTGTTTAGTAAGAATATTGGTGTTAAGGTTTGTGATTCCCGAAGCATGGATGTATAGTCTCTCGCTATGCTATGAAGTTGGAGCATGATTTCTTATTGATTGTCCTCCTTATGAGTGGCGGTCGGGGACGAGCGATGGTCTTTTCCTACCAATCTACCCCCTAGGGGCATGCGTAGTAGTACTTTGCTTCGAGGGCTAATAAACTTTTGCAATAATTATATGAGTTCTTTATGACTAATTTGAGTCCATGGATTACACGCGCTCTTACCTTTCCACAATTTGCTAGCCTCTACGGTACCATGCATTGCCCTTTCTCACATTGAGACGTGGTGCAAACTTCATCGGTGCATCCAAACCCCGTGATATGATACGCTCTATCACACATAAGCCTTATCATATCTTCCTCCAAACAACCACCATACCTACCTATTATGGCTTTTCCATGGCCATTCCAAGATATATTGCCATGCAACTTCCACCGCTTCCGTTTGATGACTTGAGCATTCATTGTCATATTGCTTTGCATGATCATATAGCTGACATAGTAGTTGTGGCTCAGCCACCGTTCATCATTTTTCATACATGTTACGCTAGATCATTGCACATCCTGGTACATTGCCAGAGGCATTCATATAGAGTCATACTTTGTCATAGGTATCGAGTTGTAATTTTTATTTCTTTTGAGTTATAAGTAAATAGAAGTGCGATGATCATCATTATTCATTTTTAGAGAAGTGCCCCAGTGAGGAAAGGATGATGGAGACTATGATTCCCCCACAAGTCGGGATGAGACTCCGGGCAATGAGAGAAAAAATATATATAAAAAGAAAAAAAGAAAAAAAAGAAAAAGAAAACAATAAACAAAGAGAGAAGGGGCATTGTTAGTATCCTTTACCACACTTGTGCTTCAAAGTAGCACCATGTTTTTCATATGGAGAGTCTCCTATGTTGTCACTTTCATATACTAGTGCGAACTTTTCATTATAGGATTAGATGCACACCCACTTAGTTTTCATATTGAGCTTTCATACACTTATAGCTCATAGTGCATTCGTTGGATGGCAATCCCTACTCTTCACATTGATATCAATTGATGGGCATCTCCATAGCTCGTTGGTTAGCCGCATCGTTGTGAGACTTTCTACTTTTTTGTCTTCTTTATATTTACCTCTATCATTATACTCTATTCCACCTGTAGTGCTATATCCATGGCTTGCGCTCATGTATTGCGTGAGGGTTGAAAAAGCTGAAGCACGTTAAAAAGTATGAACCGATTTCTCAGCTTGTCATTGGGGTTTTGCATGATAAATACTTTGTGTTAAGAAGACAGAGCATGACAAGACTATATGATTTTGTAGGGATAGCTTTCTTTAGCGTTGATATCATGATTGTTTGTTGGGATGCCTGGGTATTGATGTCTTTATGTCAAATTATAGACTATTGCTTTGAATCACTTATGTCTTAATATTCATGCCATGACTAGATATATGATCAAGTTTATGCTAGGTAGCATTCCACATCAAAAATTATCTTTTTTATCATTTACCTGCTCGAGGATGAGCAAGAATTAAGCTTGGGGATGCTGATACTTCTCCATCGTATCTATAATTTTTGATTGTTTCATGCCAATATTATACCACTTTCACATACTTTTGGCAACTTTTTATATGATTTTTTGGACTAACCTATTGATCCAGTGCCCAGTGCCAGTTCCTGTTTTCTGCATGTTTTTTGTATCGCAGAGTATCCATATCAAACAAAGTCCAAATGCAATAAAATTTCACGGAGAATTATTTTGGAATATATGTGATTTTTGAGAGTTGGAATCACCGCAAACGGAGGCCCGTGGTGGGCACAACCCACCAGGGCGCGGTCCCGGAGCCAGGCGTGCTGTGGTGCGTTGTGCTCACCTCGTACGTCAGTTGGGGCTACTTCGGGCGCAAGGAAGCTTATATCCGAAAACAATCGTGTTAAAATCTCAGCGTAATCGGAGTTACGGATCTCCGGGAATATAAGAAACGGTTTTCGGCCAGATCTGAGAAGGCGAAACAGAAGAGAACAGAGAGGGAGATCGAATCTCGGAGGGGCTCCCGCCCCTCCACCGCCGTGGAGACCAAGGACCAGAGGGGAAACTCTCCTCCCATCTAGGGGGGGGGGTGAGGGAGTCCTAGATTAAGGGGTCCTCGGGCGTCCGACCTGTGGGACATGGGCCAGACTGATGGGTCGTGAAGATACAAGACAGAAGACTCTCTACCGTGTCCGGATGGGACTCACCTTGGCGTGGATGGCAAGCCTGGCATTCGGATATGAAGATTCCTTTCTCTATAACTGACTTTGTACAACCCTAGCCCCCTTCGTGTCTATATAAACCGGAGGGTTTAGTACGTCGAGGCAATCATAATCATACAGGCTAGACTTCTAGGGTTTTAGCTATTACGATCTCGTGGTAGATCAACTCTTGTAACCCTCATACTCATCAATATTAATCAAGTAGGACGTAGGGTATTACCTCCATCAAGAGGGCCCGAACCTGGGTAAAACTTCGTGTCCCCTGTCTCCTGTTACCATCAACCTTAGATGTACAGTTCGGGACCCCCTACCCGAGATCCGCCGGTTTTGACACCGACATTGGTGCTTTCATTGAGAGTTCCACTGTGTTGCCGTCAGAAGGTTCGATGGCCCCATCCATCATCCGCAACGATGCTGCCCTAGGGGAGGTTTTTCTCCCTGGCCAGATCTTCGTATTCGGCGGCTTTGCACTGCGGGCCAACTCGCTTGGCCATCTAGAGCAGATCAACAGCTACGCTCCAGGTCACCAGATTAGTTTTGGAAACCTGGATTATGTCGCTGATATCCGAGGAGACTTGATCTTCCAAGGATTCATGACCCCAACCTCCGCTCTGGCCTTAAAGCCGGAGCGCCTCGTCGGGACCGAAGACGGGATTTCTAAACCGCCGGACTATCTGTGGCCACTAGGCCCAGTACGGGAGAGCCGGTGGAAGCAGTGTTGCCGGCAACCATCACAAAGCCGGACCCTTCCCCGGATACTGGCTCTGAACTCTCGGAGTCAGCATCGTGTGGGCTCGGCCGAGGAATTCCCTTCCCGCCATACTCCATGGATTCTTTTCTCCCTCAACAAACCTCGCCTTTAAGCGAGGCTCTGAACTTGATGCGATCCCTCGTGATTACAGAGGAGCAACATCCGAACTACGCCCAGCCCAGACTAGGGGTTGAGAGCGGGGAATTTTACATCCCACCCACCACCCACTTCATCGCCACAGTTGAGGACTTAACTGACATGCTCGATTACGGCTCCGAAGACATCAACGGTATGGACGATGATGCCGGAGAGGAGCAAGCCGAAAACCCGCCGTTTACCGGACACTGGACGGCCACCTCTTCGTATGACGTGTACATGGTGGATACACCCAAGAAGGGTGACAGTGATAATGAGAAAAATCCAGTAGAGGATGAACCTCCCGAGATACAACCAAAGCGCCGACGGCGCCGCTCTAAATCACACTGCAGCAAAAACAGCAATACCGGCACGAGAGACAACAACACTCTGGATGATGCCGAAGACCAAGAAAACCCCATCGAGCAAAACTCTGAACAAGATGATTGGGAGGATGGGCAAGTTATCCCTAATGAACAGGCTGCAAACGAAGACTTGGAGGACAGTAATTACCTTCCACCCTCCGAGGATGAGGTGAGCCTCGGCGACGAAGACTTTATCATGCCTGAGGAACCTCTCAAGGAGGAGCGCTTTAAGCAACGGCTAATAGCCACTGCAAGGAGCCTGAAAAAGAAACAGCAGCAGCTTCAAGCTGATCAAGATCTACTCAATGACAGATGGACTAATGTCCTGGAAGCCGAGGAATACGGCCTCGTGCGCCCAACCAAAAGTTACCCGAAGCGCAAATTGCTACCGCAATTTGATGATGAGGCACGGGAACCCGTACCATCAACGCGTAATGCTGCTGATCGACCACCACGTGGTCGGGACAAAGCGGCAACTCAAGCCGAACACCAGCCCGTCCTACCTCACCGTAAAGGCAGAGACACAATAGCTCGGGGATACACATATGACCTGTGGCAGGACCTGAAGAATAAAGCAGGTCCAGCCAGATCGATCTACGGATCGCGGGGGCATGCCCCGATGCGCGAGGACGGCCATCAAGCCGAACATGACAAGCACAATCACGTCCGGGCCGAAAACCGCAGAAGGACTCCATCCGAACTACATCGCGATCTGGCCCGATATAGAGGCGCCGCACACCCCCTCTGCTTCACTGATTAAGTAATGGAACATGAATTCCTAGAAGGGTTCAAACCCGTGAATATCGAATCATATGATGGAACAACAGATTTCGTGGTATGCATTAAAGAATTTATTCTCCACATTCATATGGCCCGCGGTGATTATCTTCATGCCATCAAATACCTCCCCCTAAAACTCAAGGGATCGGCCCGGCACTAGCTGAACAACCTTCCTGAAAACTCTATTGGTAGCTGGGAAGACCTAGAAGACGCCTTCCACGAGAACTTCCAAGGCACATACGTCAGACCTCCGGATGCCGATGAGTTAAGTCACATAGTTCAACAACCCGAAGAGTCAGCCAGGAAATTCCGGACCAGGTTCTTAGCTAAAAAGAACCAAATCGTCGACTGCCCGGATGCCGAAGTCCCAGCGGCCTTTAAGCATAACATCCATGACGGATGGCTCACCCGACACGTCGGCCAAGCAAAGACAAACACCATGGCAGCCCTCACGTCACTCATGACCCGCTTTTGCGCGGGCGAAGACAGCTGGCTAGCCCCGTAGCAATAACAATGCAAGCGAACCTGGCACCTCTGCGGCCAAAAATAGCAATGGCAAGCCCCGACACAATAGACACAAGCGTCGAAACAAAGATAACAACACCAATGACACGACGGTCAATGCCGGATTCAGTGGCTCTAAGTTTGGTCAGCGGAAGAAGCCATATAAAAGGAACAATTCGGGCCCTTCCAGTCTGGACCGCATACTCGACCGTCCATGTCAGATCCATGACACCCCTGATAAACCAGCCAATCATACCCACCGGAGTTGTTGGGTCTTTAAGCAAGCCAGCAAGATAAATGCCAAAGACAAGGAGAAGGGGTTGCAAAGTGAGAATGATGACGAGGGGCCCCGTCCGCTAAACATAGGGGGACAGAAGAAGTTTCCCCCTTAGGTCAAAATGGTGAACATGATATACGCTACCCATATCCCCAAGAGGGAGCGCAAGCGCGCACTCAGGGACGTCTATGCGATAGAACCAGTCGCCCCAAAATTCAATCAATGGTCGTCCTGCCCAATCACCTTTGATCGCAGGGACCATCCGATCAGTATCCGTCATGGCGGTTCAGCCGCACTAGTCCTCGACCCAACAATTGATGAATTCCACCTCACACGAGTCCTCATGGATGGTGGCAGCAATCTCAACCTGCTTTATTAGGATACAGTGTGCAAAATGGGAATCGATCCATCAAGGATCAATCCCACCAAAACCACCTTTAAAGGAGTTATACTAGGTGTAGAAGCCCGTTGCATAGGCTCAGTCACATTGGAGGTCGTCTTCGGATCTCCGGACAACTTCCGAAGCGAAGAGTTAATCTTTGATATCGTCGCTTTCTGCAGTGGCTATAGATGCACTGCTCAGACGAACTGCATTTGCGCGATTCAATGCAGTGCCACACTATGCTTATCTCAAGCTCAAGATGCCCAGAACACGCGGTGTCATCACAGTCAACGGAAACATGGAGCGCTCCCTCCATACTGAGGAGCACACCGTGGCCCTGGCAGCAGAGGTACAGAGCGGCCTTCACAAGCAAAACCTTAATTCGGCGGCCATGCCCCCGGACACTGTCAAACGAGTCTGGACTACTCTGCCGCAGGACAATCCAGCTCGTCAGGAGCTCGACTAGCAATCCGGCCTCCGTCCCAGTCCCGACCAAGTGGCGGCATATGTACCGCGCGTACATAACTACGTACTAAAAATACCATGGGTAGAGATGGAGGCATAACCAGAATGTGGTCCACAATATGGCTCGACCTTCCCTGGACACACATACTCTTACTTTTCTTTTTATCCTTTTCAGGTTTCTTTTTCACAGGCCCCTCTTAACGGCCTGATAATCGGTCCTTTCGAAGGACGGACATACCAAGGCAACAAGTAGCACAGACGTGTGGGGGAATCTCCAGATGTTCTTCTTAACAATCATTCTACCTGTTTTCAGGACCCGTACGTAGCTTCCCCATGGTCTTGTCATGTTAAATAGCCACTATTGCTTATCGCACGATTTGTACAAATATGCTTTGACGTATTAATCAAAATTATAATGGAAACAGTTTGCGGCTCAAATTATGTGGCACTAGCTTACTACTTCATTTTATTTCTCTATTCTTATTGGTTGCATCCGTACACTTTGGTACACCGTAATTCGCCAAGGGATTTATTGCGCTCCATACTATGGCAACAATTCTGAACACTTTTAAAGTATAGTTCGGCCCCCGAATTTAGCACTATATGCATCGGCTCCGAATCATGTCTTTGGTCAATAGTTGGGTTACCCGGCTTCGAATCCTGTGCTTACTACCTTACGTTCCGCTCTATCGGCTAGGGTAGTAAAGGGAGAACTACTATGATTGTGTCCTGGTTTATCCAGATGAGCACCTCTGTAGAGAAAGCCGAAAAATGACTGTCATGATGCGGCGTGAGTCGGTCAGCTCTTCGGAGGTTAAAATCTCTTGCGATTTTTTCCACATTATGCGATGGATCGGCCTTCACCCGATCATGTGTCTATAGCACCTTAGTCCAGACTAACAAAAACTTGGGGCCACGCCTACATTTCTATTGTCAAACTCCTATGGCTAAGTGAGGTGATAAAGCCACATAGTCCAATTGCCTGGCTCGTTGCGCTAAACACCTCCTTCAAGGACCAATTTCTTGGATCAAGAGTGTTTAGATTCCATCCCGATCACCCCCGTACTACCTACGTGGGGGCTGAAGCCGACGACTGGCCAACTCTCAAATTTAATAAAACGGCCGCACAGGAGGTAAAATTCCAAAATAAACAGCAAGCATTATATTACATATCAGTCTTGTTTTCATCATACAAGGCAGGATAACATGAAGGTACTCATTCAAAGATAATGTCTTTTGAACACTAGCCCTCTACAATGCGGGATCCCTTGAGGACATCATCAAAATACCGCTCCGGCGTGCGGTGCTCCTTGCCAGCGGGTGCTCCCTCGGTCGCGAGCTTGACGACGTCCATATTCGCCCACTGTATCTTGACACGGGCAAAGGCCATTTGCACACCATCGATACAGACCGACCGCTTGATGATGTCAAGCCGGGGGCACGCATTGACCAGCCGCTTCATGAGCCCGAAGTAGCTGCTGGGTATGACTTCGGCAGGCCATAGCCGGATTATTAAATCCTTCATGGCTAGTTTGGCCACCCTATGCAGCTCCACCAGCTGTTTTAGCTGATCGCTAAAGGGCACCAGATGTTCTGGCATAAGGTATTGCGACCAGAACAGCTTCTCCGTCGAGCTCCCCTCTTCGGCTCGAAAGAACTCCGCAGCGTCGGCAACGCTACGCGGCAGATCCGCAAACACTCCTGGAGAACTCCAAATCCGGGTCAGTAAGAGAATTTTTCTCTTCACATACTTTCTCTGCATAATAAAGGCCTTACCCGCCGCGATTTTTCTGGCCTCCTGGATTTCCTGGAGGGCGCCTTGGGCTTCAATTCGAGCATCGTGTGCGGGCCTTGGCAAGTTCAGACTCTTGATCCGCAATATTGCGCTCCAAGGACTCACATTTCTGCACAGCGTCCTGGAGCTCCTGCTGGACCTCACCAACCCTGGCCTCGTATTTCTCACGAGCGGCTTGTTCCTTTGCCGCTCTCTCCTGGGCTTCGGTCAGCGCCTTCTTGAGGGCCTCCACCTTGGTCGCCGCTCCTAACAAATATCATGCATTATGGTCAGTACAAATCATTCATCCCATCTGGATCTACAAAAGGTCATTGCATACCTTGATGGTCCTCCAACTGTTTTTTCACGCGTCCGAGCTCATCCTCGGTCCGCTCTAGACTCTGCTTTAGTCCGGATACCTCGGCAGTATGAGAGGTTGCAGCCAGCAAAGACGCCTGCTTATTCACATAGACACGTATGGTTAGTCTCCTGCCAAAATTAGTTGATCCTCTTTCCGGCTTTTCTTTTCGAACACCGGACAATGTCTCAGGGGCTACTGTCTATACTATGACTTTGTTTTTATTCAATTGCGCCACTTACCTCAAATCCTGTTAGAAGGCTTGTGCAGGCTTCGGTCAGTCTGCTCTTGGCGGACTGAATCCTCTCAACCACCATACCCATGAGGGTACGGTGTTCCTCAACAATGGAAGCACTTTGCAGCGCTTCCAATAGAGTATTTAGTGCCTCTAGATGGACAAAGGTCACCAGTGGAATCGGTGTGCCTCCTTCTTTCGAAGGAGGCTGCTTGCCGGATTCCGGAGCCGTATATGTCTCCAGGATCGTATTTGGCTGGGGGCCTAATTGGATATGGCCCTCATCGCCAGTCTCCATGGGGATCTGCTCCCCCATGTGTCCGGCGGCCGAGGTGTCATCCTCTGGCGCCATCATGACGGCCTCCTGTGCCTCCCTCTGGGCCGGGAGGGTCCTTCGGGATAGCACTTCAGCGTCCTCCATAGACTTGGGAGAGGAGGCCGCCAGAAGGGACCCGCTGTCCATCACCTTCGGAGCCAGCGAATTTCTCGAAGATGAGGATCGCTCGAGGTCAGAACGAGCTGGGCTGCAAGTGCATGATTTAACTTGTTAAAATTATGAAGTAAAGAGGCTGTGTGTTTGTGTGCGTCTTCGAGTACTTACGATTCGGCCAGGGGCTTATCCCTGGGGCACCACTCGGAGCTGCTATCAATCTCCCACGTGGAGTTGTCCGCGGCGGAGGCCATCCCCTTCTTGGACGCCTCTGCCTCCAGATGCGTGGAGGCCGCCCTTTTCTTCCTTCCCCCCTCAGGGGGAGAATTTCTTTCCTCCTCTTCCTCATCGCTGGTGGCGGGAGGGGAGTGGGTTTTGGCATCTTCGGACATCACGTCCGAACTGCCCTTATGGCGGAGACCACCCCTGGTCCCCTTGGCGTTCTTCTCCGGCGCTTGATAGGGAGCCGGAACTAGCATCTTCGTCAGAAGCAGGATAGCTGGTTCTTAGGGCAGCGGAGCCGGACACTAAATCCGCTCCTCCTTCTTTGTACAGCCCTGAAAAAACAAATAGGGAAGCTTAGACATCCTCCTTGAGTATGCAAGTAAAGGATACACCTTGAAATACAGAAAACTTACCGCACTAGCGGGATGGGCCAAGTCATGCCCCTGGTCCTCGGTCGTCGCCGGCCACGTCTCGTTGGCCTTGAAGAGCACCTTCCAGATGTCTTCGTGCATAGTGCCGAAGAACTGTTGCAAGGTCTCGTGCTTGGCCGGATCAAACTCCCACAAGTGGCAAGTCCAGCTTTGGCACGGCAGGATCCGGAGAGCGAGCATCACCTCGATCACATTGATAAGCTTGACGTTCTTGTCCACCATGCACTTGATGCGTGTCTAAAGTGCTGTCAGCTCGTCCGATGAAGACCAATCCAGGCCCTTCTCTAGCGAGGAGGTGAGCCGCATTGGGGCGCCGGACTGGAATTCAGGAGCCGTGACCCAAGTGGCATCGCGAGGCTCTGTGACGTAGAACCACTTTTGTTGCCACCCTTTGATGGTCTCCATGAAGGTACCTTTGGGCCATGTGACATTGGGCAGCTTGCTCACCATGGCGCCTCCGCACTCTGCATGTTGGCCATCCACCACCTTCAGCTTCACTTTGAGGATCTACAACCACAATCCGAAGTGGGGTGGGATAGGGAGGAAGGCCTCGCACATGACAACAAATGCTGATATATTGAGGAAGGAGTTGGTGGCCAAATCGTGGAAATCCAGCCCGTAGTAGAACATGAGTCCGCGAACGAATGGGTGGAGAGGAAATCCCAACCCGTGGACGAAGTGGGGGATGAACACGACCCTCTCATGGGGCTCCAGAGTAGGGACGATCTGTCCCTTGGCCGGAAGCCGGTGGGCGATTTCCTTGGCTAAGTACCCGGCCTCCCGGAGCTTGGTGATGTCCTTCTCCTTGACGGAGGAGACCATCCACTTGCCCTGCGCTCCGGATCCGGACATTGCTGGAGTGCTTTTTTGAGATGGAAAGGATGGAAGCTTGGGCGCTAGAGCTCGAGAATGGATGGGCAGAGAGAAGGAAGGCGTGGGTGAAAGAGGTGAATCATTATCCCTTTAAAAAGGCTGTGAATATCAAGTGCCTCCCCACTCGCCTTAAAACTCGCTTATTCCCCAAGGGCCGTGCAGACGGCGCGGTTGGATTACCCACGCCCGTATTGATGAGAATCCCGCAATAAGGGGACACGATCTCTGCTTTGACAAGACGTGCCAATAAAACTGCATCTTGAAACATGGAGCGGGAGGCTAAAAAATGGTTCGAAACAATGACCGGCCTATGACGTGATGTCACGCTACAAAAGTTGTCAGTGGATTGGACTCATAAAATATTATACTCTCTGCGTATGTGTGTGGTACCGTTTTGGAGAGCTGGACATGTTTTATGTGTTCGAAGGCTGTTTTGGAGTATCCGGAGGAGGAACCCGCCTTGCAATGCCGAAGACAACCTGCGCGTCGGACACCTCGTCATTGAAGCCCGGTTCAGGGGCTACTGAGGGAGTCCTGGATTAAGGGGTCCTTGGGCGTCCGACCCGTGGGACATGGGCTGGACTGATGGGCCGTGAAGATACAAGACAGAAGACTCTCTACTTTGTCCGGATGGGACTCACCTTGGCGTGGATGGCAAGCCTGGCGTTCGGATATGAAGATTCCTTTCTCTGTAACCGACTTTGTACAACCCTAGCCCCCTTCGGTGTCTATATAAACCGGAGGGTTTAGTCCATAGAGGCAATCATAATCATACAGGCTAGACTTCTACGGTTTTAGCCATTATGATCTCATGGTAGACCAACTCTTGTAACCCTCATACTCATCAATATCAATCAAGCAGGATGTAGGGTATTACCTCCATCAAGAGGGCCCGAAACTGGGTAAAACTTCGTGTCCCCTGTCTCATGTTACCATCAACCTTAGACAAACAGTTCGGGACCCCTACCCGAGATCCGCCGATTTTGACACCGACAGGGGGGCATGGAAGAAGAAGAAGGAGGGTTGCTCTCTCCCCCTCGCTTCCGGTGGCGCCGGAGTGCCATCGGGGCAATGATCGGGACGGCGATATACATCAACAATCTTGCTACCGTCAACACCAACTTTCTCCCCTCTATGCAGCGGTGTAACACCTCTTCTCCCCGTCGTAATATCTACTTAAACATGGTGCTCATCTCCATATATAATTTTGCAATGATCTATGGTTATCCTATGATGTTTGAGTAGATCCGTTTTGTCCTGTGGGTTAATCGTGATATTGGTTGGTATGATTGTATATTTTGTTTATGGTGCTGTCCTACGGTGCCCTCCGTATCGCACAAACGTTAGGGGCCCTCGCTATAGGGTGTTGCAATATGTTCATGGTTTGCTTATTGTCAGTGTTGCGGGGGTGACAACAGCCTAAACGCGGATATGTGGCTTATGACGTATGGGAGTAAAGAGGACTTGATACTTAATGCTATGGTTGGGTTTCACGACCTTAATGATCTTCAGTAGTTGTGGATGCTTGCTAGAGTTCCAATCATAAGTGCATATGATCCAAGTAGAGAAAGTATATTAGCTCATGCCTCCCCCTCATATAAAATTACAAGAATGATTACCAATACTTGTTACTGATTGCCTAGGGACAAATAACTTTCTTGTTGACACAAACCCTTTTACTAAATACCTAACTTTTATTATCTTGCAAAGTACTTCTAGTTTTATTCTTGCAAAGTAGTTCTAGCATCACACCTACAAAATAGTTTTATACCCGTTCCCTATAAAGCAAATGTCAAGTGTGCGTAGAGTTGTATCGGTGGTCGATAGAACTGGAGAGAATATTTGTTCTACCTTTAGCTCCTTGTTGGTTTTGACATTCTTACTTATCGAAAGAGGCGACAATTGATCCCCTATACTTGTGGGTTATCAACCAGCTTCCGCCAATGTGGATACCTCTGCTTGGATTCAATGAGCACCTCACTGATATAATAAACCATCCACTGAACCGAATGTTCCTTGCCTGCTTCCTTCCATTCCACCACAATCACCATACCGACGGCTCGGCTATTAGTAGCCACATATAACAATAAGGGCTCCTTATCAATAGGAGCTGCAAGGATCGGTGGATCAGCCAACTGCTTTTTCAATACCTCAAATGCATGATTAGCAGCATCACTCCAGACTAAGTGGTCCGTCTTTTTCATCATCTAATACAGAGGATTGCTTTTTCACCCAACCGGCTTATGAACCGGCTTAAGGCCGCAATATGACCCGCTCGATGCTGGACATCATTAATAGACACCGACTTAGCCAAGGACGTGATAGCCTTGATTTTCTCCGGGTTAGCTTCAATGCCCCTTCCAAAAACCAAAAAACCCAAGAGCCTGCCTGCTGGCACACCAAAGACACATTTGGCCGGGTTAAGCATCATTTGATAGACCCGGAGATTGTGAAAGGTCTCTTTCAAATCATCTATCAAGGTCTCCTTCCTAGATTTCACAACAATATCATCCACATGAGCATGAATGTTATGTCCAATCTGGTCATGGAGGCAATTTTGAACACACCGCTGATAAGTCGCCTAGGCACTCTTGAGACCAAAAGGCATATACATATAGCAGAAGGCTCCGAAGGGAGTGATGAAGGTTGTCTTCTCCTGGTCCTTAACTGCCATTTTGATCTGATGATACCCAGAATAAGCATCCAAAAAACTCAAATGCTCACAACTCGCCGTAGCATCAATGATCTGATCAATATGAGGGAGAGCAAAAGGATGAGCCGGACATGCTTTATTAAGGTCTGTGTAATCCACACACATGCGCCAAGTGCCATTTTTCTTAAGTACCAGCAGCGGGTTAGCCAACCATTCAGGATGAAAAACTTCAACAATGAACCCAGCCGCCAAGAGCCGGGCCACATCTTCACCAATGGCCTTACGCCTCTCTTCATTAAAATGACGAAGGAATTGCTTGACCGGTTTAAACTTGGGATCGATATTGAGAGTGTGCGCATCGATTTCCCTTGGTACACCTGGCATGTCTGAAGGCTTCCATGCAAAGATGTCCCGGTTCTCACGGATGAACTCGATGATCGTGCTTTCCTATTTCATATCCAAATTAGCACTGATACTGAGCTGCTTGGATCAGTCGCTAGGAACAAAGTCAACCAGCTTGGTGTCATCCGTCGACTTAAACTTCAACAATGGGTCATGCTTTGTGGTTGGCTTTTTCAAAGGTGTCATATCTGCCGGGTCAACGTTATCTTTATAAAACTTCAACTCCTCTGTTGCACAAACAGAGTCAGCATAAGCAGCATCGCCCTCTTCACATTCCAAGGCTATCTTCCTGTTCCCATGCACTGTGTTGGTACCCTTATGGCTCGGCAGCTTGAGCTCTAGATAAATATAACAAGGTCTTGCCATAAACTTAGCATAAGCCGGCCTCCCAAACAAGGCGTGATAAGGGCTCTTGATCTTGACCACCTCGAAAGTCAGCGTCTCAGCCCTGTAATAATGATCATCACCGAAAGCTACCTCCAAATCTATCTTTCCCACCGGATACGCCGATTTACCAGGCACCACTCCATGGAAAACAATATTGGATGGCTTAAGATCTTTGTTAGTCAAATTCATATGATGGAAAGTGTCATAGTAAAGGATATTAATGCTGCTGCCTCCATCCATGAGTACCTTAGTAAACTTGTACCCCCCAACCTGAGGCGCAACCACCAAAGCCAACTAACCCGGATTGTCAACCCGGGGCGGGTGATCCTCATGGCTCCAAACAATAGGATGTTCAGACCATCGCAAGTAACAAGGGACCGTTGGCTCAACTGCGTTCAATACCCTTTTATGAATCTTCGGCCCTGTTTGCATAAAATGGTGGCAAACACATGATACTGACCCCTATTCAGCTGCTTTGGATTACTATGGTAACCAGACTGTTGTTGCTGATTCCCTTGACTAGATTGCTGATTAAAACCACCTTGATTGCCTTGACCCTGAAAACCGGAGTTTGAGCCGTCACCTCCAAAGCCACGTCCGTGAGAGCTGGATCCTGAGCCGCCGTTTGGCCAATGGTTATTCTAGAAAAAAATGGAATTTCTATACTCCCTCATGATGAAGCAATCCTTCCATAGATGGTTGGTCGGTTTCTCTTGCGTACCATGCTTCGGGTAAGGCTGGTTCATCATCGCCATGTTATGTTGTTGTCCCTTTGCACTACCACTCTTCTTCCCCTTACCAGCCTTCTCCCCATCAGACTCAGGGTCTTTAGTACTGTCAGAGTTGGCATAATTAACAACAGCCGCCATGAGCTTCCCCATGCCATTGCAGTGGCGCTTAAGCCGCCCTAGTTTATGTTTAAGGGGAAGGAAACGACAATTCTTCTCCAACATTAGGACTGCTGAGCCAGCGTTGATACTGTCCGATGATTGTATCACAGCCGAGATCCGGCGCACCCAATTGGTTTTTGACTCGCCATCACCTTGGACGCAAGAGTCTAAATCCAGAATTAACATAGGCTGCTTGCATGTGTCTTTAATTTTTTTTAATAAAACGCGTCTTCAGCTCTGCCCAAGATCTGATGGAGTTGGTGGGCAACCTTTCAACCAAGTACGAGCCGGCCCATCTAACATCATGGTGAAATACTTAGCACATGCAGCATCGCTAACATCCAACATCTCCATGGCCATCTCATAGCTTTCAACCCAGGCTTCTAGGGGCTGATCTGCAGTGTAATTAGGCACTGAAAGTGCTAGTTATCGACTAGAGGGGGGTGAATAGGTGATTTTTATGAAAGTCTTCAAAACACGAGGTCTTTGAAGACAAACAGTAGAAATGAACCTATTAATATGCAGCGGAAGGTAGACTACACTAGACAAGCCATACTCAAGTATTTAATGAACTAAAAGCATGAAGACTCTCAGCAGCTAAGTAGTATGGCTCAGGATGGAACATAGTATGAAGACAACAGTAGATAGTCTTCACTCAGTGAAGTCAAACAGATCAGACAAGCAAGCAATGACTTCACGAAGACAAACTGTAAAGTAAAGGGAAGTGAAGGATAGAACCAGTTGCTTGGTGAAGACAAGGATTTGGTAGACCAGTTCTATTTGCTATGATAACTGTATGTCTGGTTAGGGAGGCTGAGATTTAACTCAGAAGACCACGTCTTCACCTTATTCCCCTTGAGATAAGGACACACAGTCCTCGCCCAATCACTCTGGTAAGTCTTCAAGGTAGACTTCCAAACCTTCACAGACTTCGTTCACTGGCAATCCACAATGGCTCTTGGATGCTCAGAACGTGATGCCTAACCGGCTAGAGGATTCTCAGTCCTCAAGTGTAACAAGTCTTCAGGTCACGCGGGTAGAAAAACTTTAGTGATGCGTAACACTCTTTGGCTCTGGGTGTTTTGGGCTTTGTCCTCGCAAGGATCTCTCTCTCTCTCTCAAATGCTTCGGAGGTGGGTTGCTCTCAAACGACAAAAGCCATGCACTAACTCTGAGCAGGCACCAATTTATGGTGTAGGGGGTGGGCTATTTATAGCACTACAAAAAATACACTTCCGTGATGATACGTGTTTGTCACAGTAGGTCGCGTTTTTTGTCATGCATGTACATCCATGATGATTTTATGACAGAATCAAGATAGTCATACCTGTGCTATCGTAGAAGTGTTCCATGACATTACCAAAATTATCATCATTGAAGTGTCCACTTCCATGACGATAAATCACGCATCACAGAAGTGCTTTCGTCAAGGGTGACCGACACATGGCATCCACCGTAACGGAACGCCATTAAGCTATCGGGTCGGGTTTTGGATCCGATTACCCGTTAACAGCCCCAACCAATGGGGATTTTCCACATGTAAAATCATCATTGGCTGGAGGAAACACGTGTTGGCTCATCGTTGGGACAGATGTCATCCACTCATTGGACGGAAGGCGCCTATGGTACGTCGACACGTGGCACGACCCAACAGAGGCCCATTCCTGTGAAAAGGCCGGCCCGTTTGACTTGGTCAAAAGGTGGCGGGTCGGCCCATGGAAAGCCTGTTAACGGCCTGTTCGCATATAGCCCATTTATAACCCACGAACCCAAGGCCCGTTACGCCCTATCCGAATTAGGCCCAGTAGCATCATCTGGGCCATCCAGTATGATTCCAGCCCGTTTTCACTTCTGGCGCATGTATTGCCCATGACGTCTTTCGGCCTATATGAGGCCCTATGTAACTCTTGGCCTATTAACGGCCCGTGGTGAAACTGGCCCGTAATGAACAGTGTATCACTTTACACCCATTAACGGCCCGTGGTGAAACTGGCCCGTAATGAATAGTGTATCACTTTATACCCATTAACGGCCCGTTTTTCCGTTGGGCCGTTTCCAGCCCATGTTATCTTTCGGCCTTCTCAGAGCCCATTTATTCTTGGGCTCATTTCCAGCATTCGTTTACTTACGGCCCGTTACTGTCATTTTCTGCTTGTGGGCCAAATTCAGCCCGTGGTTACAGTCGGCCCGCTTGTGGTCCGTTAATACCTTGGGCCATTTTCATAGCGTCATCAAATACGGCCTATTAACGATGGCGCGTTATGGTCGGCCCATGAACGGACGATTCCAACTCTAGCCCGTTTACGGCCATAACGCGGTCTGTTTGGCCCATGTTTGGCCAATCGATCATACGACCTGTATAAGGCCCATTGATGATACGGCCCGCAGAAGGCCCATTGTTTCTATAGCCCGTAGAAGGCCCATCGTTTCTACGGCCCGTAGAAGGCCCACTGTTTCTACAGCCAGTAGGAGGCCCAGTGTCACTACAGTAAATATTAGCCCATGGTTATTGTGGCCTAGTTTTAAAAAATAGGTTATTGCAGCCACTAGCTAACCGCGGAAAAAGAACTGCAATGACTACAAGCAAACAAATAAACAAGACAACAAGGAAAAAAATAAGAAAGCAACTAATGCTAGGCTATCACGGTTATTACACATATTACATCCACCGGGCATCAAAGTTCGCCACCAGTGCAAATATAGGGAACAAAGCAGCATATCATATACACTGGTTGTCAAAGTTGGCGACCAACGCAAATAAACGCCGCAGCAAAACAAATCCAGAACTGAAACCACTTTAGAATATCTCAAGAAACAATATCCTAGGTACCCATAATGCTGGCAAGATGCTTAGCGAGCTTATTAACTTTCTCTTGTTTGGCGCTTAAATCCTCCAGCGCTTGTTGTTGCACCAGAAAATATGCATCTGAATTCTGCAGGGACTTCCTCAATCCTTCAGCTTGATGTCGCAGCACATCTGATCAATGTCTTTCAACTTGAAGTTGAGACTCAAGAAGACGAACTGATTCAGGCAGCGAGTTCGAAGAGCTTGTGCCAACAGTAGTGGCCAGTAACTCGAACACTACATCAAGACAGGACTTTTGGGTTCCCTCACTGTCGTCAAGATAGTTTTTATCAGCTTTCTTGGAGACCAACAGGGATGTCTCACTATCTTGAACCTTATCTTCATTACTTCCTTTACCATTGGATAACGCAGTACTGTTCTCCAATATTTTGTCCGCATTCTAAAAGAGAAACAAGCAGACACATCACATGTTTACCATGTTGTATATGAAACTCATTTTGGTAAATGAGTTCAGTAGTAAAGTGGACAGGATAACAGCATGAAACAAACATATATCTATGTACCATGGTCACTTTATAGTCTATATCATTCTAGTTTTTTTTGCCAAATCAAGATAGAGACACAGTTCAAATAATATTTGTTCAAGACAAAGCAAAATAGACAGAATATAAGTGTGGGTTACTATAGAGCAATAACAACACTTGTAATGTGCATGACATGAGAACATAACTGTTTATTCAATTGAAACTGAAATCAACATAGAGCAGGTTACAACAGCAAACCAGTTAAAGAAACATGTTTAAAACATACCTATTGCGCCATTGGAGTTTCAATTCCATCCTTCAAATTTGAAAATAGTTGGTATGAGTAAATACAGTAATGCAAGAGCAAAGGAGTATGAACCATAGCTACAGAACCTGACCTGAGAACAAATCTTCTTCTCCTTTAAGCGTTAAGTTGGGATTCGGAGTGGTGGTCCTCGTGCTTTGGGCACTGCAGTTCCCTTACTAACTGCTCGTGTTTGGGTGCTCTGTGGTGGAGACGGTGCTGTGTCAACTAGAACTGGGTTACTATCTGCCGAGGTTGGGGTTAGAAGGGGTGTAGCTGGTTCTCTGTCCAACTGGGTAGGGGTACAATATGCGAGAGTCTAGGTTATGTGTAACGCCCTCGATGCGGCTATAGCTCCCACGTGTCGAGGCACGACTTAGAGACATAACCGCATTGAAAGCAATGTCGCAAGTCAGGCAATCATTACAACATCCCATGTAATACATAATAAAAGGGGGAGATACATAGTCGGCTTACACTCGCCACGTCACGTCAAAGTACATAAATAACATCCATCAAACAAACACTCATGGCCCGACTACGGCGCAAAAATGGAAAAGAACCCAACATGCGACAAGGCCCTGAATCAAACCCCAGCAGGCACCACTACTGATCATCGGGAAAGGAAACATAATAACGCTGAGAATCCTCGTCGAACTCCCACTTGAGCTTGTACTCGTCACCTGGAGCGGAATCACCTGGACCTGCATCTGGAGTTGTAGTATCTGTGAGCCACAGGGACTCAGCAATCTCGCACCCTCGCGATCAAGACTATTTAAGCTTATAGGAATGGATAAGGCAAATATATGTGGAGCTGCAGCAAGCGACTAGCATATGTGGTTGCTATCTTACACGCAAAAGAGAGCGAGAAGAGGAGGCAAAGCACGAGCGAGAAGCTATAAGAACAACCTGCGCAAGCATAACTCCAACACCGTGTCCACTTCCCGGACTCCGCCGAGAAGAGGCCATCACGGTAACACACTCAGTTGATTCATTTTAATTAATTAAGGTTTAAGTTATCTACAACCGGACATTAACAAATTCCCATCTGCCCATAACCGCGGGCACGGCTTTCGAAAGTTCAATCCCTGTAGGGGAGTCCCAACTTAGCCCATGACAAGCTCTCACGGTCAACGAAGGAATAGACCTCCTCCCAAGAAGTTCCGATCAGACTCGGTATCTCGGTAACTCAAGACACTTCGACAGGTTAAAGCAAGACCAGCAACACCGCCCGAATGTGCCGACAAATCCCGATAGGAGCTGCACATATCTCTTTCTCAGGGCACACTCAGATGAGACTAGCTACGAGTAAAACCAACCCTCAAGTTTCCCCGAGGTGGCCCCGCAGGCAGCTCAGTTCGGACCAACACTCAGAGGGAGCACTGGCCCGTGGGGGCTAAAATAAGATGACCCTTGAGTCTGCAAAACCCAAGGGAAAGAAAAGGGTAGGTGGAAAATGGTAAAACCAAGGTTGGGCATTGCTGGAAAAGCTTTAATCGAGGCGAAATATCAAGGGGTTCCCATTATAACCCAACCGCGTAAGGAACGCAAAATCCGGGAACATAACACTGATATGACGGAAACTTGGGCGGCAAGAGTGGAACAAAACACTAGGCGAGAGGCCGAGCCTTCCACCCTTTACCAAGTATATAGATGCATTAAGATAACATGGCAATATAATGATATCCCAACAAGTAAATAAAAGATGTTCCAACAAAGAACGACCTCCAATCATCACCTGCAACTAGCAACGCTATAAGAGGGGATGAGCAAAGCTGTAACATAGCCAATCAACAGTTTGCTAGGACAAGGTGGGTTAGAGGTTCAACATGGCAATTGGGAGGCTCACAAGCAAAAGGTAGGCATCGTAGCATAGGCATAGCAAGCGCGAGCAAACTAGCATAGCAAAGATAGTAGTGATTTCGAGGGTATGATCATCTTGCCTGCACAGTTGTCAGAGTTGGCTGGATCCTCACAAGCAAACTCAACGGGCTCCTCGGTAGCGAACTCGTCTCCCGGCTCTACCCAAACAAGACAAACAAGCAACAAGGATACAATCAACCACGTGCAAGACCAAGCAATAAGATGAAATGATGATATGCTATGCGGGATGCGATGCGGGATGCAAAATGCAAGATATGACAGGAAATGCATGAACCTGGCCTCAACTTGGAATTCCAAGGGTGCCACTGGAAAGATGAGATGAAATCGCTTGAAAACGATATAAAGATCATTGGAATCGGGGTTACGGTTTGGAAATGGCAAGCGTTTTAAGAAATGAACCGGTCTGTGATTTACAGCAAGTAGGCATCTAAATGCAATGAGATGAACATGCTACAGCCACCAAACAAGACAACAAAAAACATGGCATGGATGCACACAAGATGCTTAACAAAATACTAGCACTGAGCCACGGCCAATTCATCCATTATGAGGTTCAAACAAGCATGGCAAAAACGCAAATGCAAAACAGATTCCAGACTTAGTGAAATTAACACTAGTCTGAAATTTCAGATCACGAAGCCCTCTTCGGAGCAGCAAAAAAACATGATACATGACCTGATTAAGACAAGTAATAACATGGCATGGAGCTACTCAACAATCTTAACAAAAGTCCCAAAGTGACCTGGGGCCAAAAGAGTCCACAAAATATATTAACGGGCACACGAACATAGCATAAAACACAATCAGTTTTCAGACTTAGTGAAAACTGAGACATGCTGAAATATAACTCACGAAGGCATGTAAACGAGCTTGATGCACTCACCACGGTGCAAGTCATGGAAATAAAAGCATACATCCATTAAGAAGGCACAATATACAAGCTAGGAATGGCAAGAACAATGGCATATCATGCACGGATCAACTACAATAACATCGGCAAAATCGCAAACGAGTTGACGATCTGCCCAGATTCACCACGAAGCAAAAGTAGAGCTCGATTGACTCAAGCTATGGTGCTCCAAAATAGCAAGTAAAGACATGGATGGATTGAGAATAACATGAATAACAAAAGTTCCTTACTAATTATCCTCAAAAGAGGCACGGATCACTAGGAAACAAGCTGAACATATGGCATCATGAACTAAATAATCCCAGACTCAGTGAAAACAACTAAGTCTCTGAAAGCAGATTTCCCGGGTGCCTCACTTTGCAAGCTTGCACAAGTCACCACACACATCCTAAAAATGCATGGGTTGCACCTCTGGAAAGAAGACAAAATGCTTAACAAAACATATGAAGGACTCACAGGCATAGCATGCACAATAATCATGGCAAAAATGACAAAAGTCTAAGATGAACTAGCAGATCTGACAATTAACTCACGAAGCCTCCTTCTAACAGCATTTTGGGTATCAACATGAACTCAAATGAAAATGATGCAATGGAATGAAATGATGTACTCGTCGAGGCGAACATTTTGATATATAATATGCCCAAAACGGAGCTACGGATGCGGAGATATCATCAGTCAAAGATTGCATAAGAATTAGGGTTCGGGAGCGAAAAGTCAACCCTGAAGATTTCAGATCCAGATTTGCACGGGAACCGAGGTCGGCCGGAGAAGCTCGCCGGAGTTCTTCGAGGTCGCCGGAGAAGATGGCCGGGGCGAGGTCGGCCGGAGGAAGAGGGAGGCGAGGCCGGCCTGGGCGTGAGGCGGCGGGCTCCTCCGCGGCAAGGGGCGGCGGGGTCGGCTGAAGGCGGCGGCGGGAGGCGTGCCGCGGCGGCGTGGCGGCGCTGGCCGGCGATGGCGGCGCGGTGGCCGACCGGGGGGGGGGGGGAAGACGGCGGCGCGGTCGTCCCTGGCGGCGGGGCGATGCGGGCACGGGAGGCGGCGGCTGTGGGCCGGGAGGGCCCGCCCCAGGCTCGACGGGCTGGCGGCGGCGAAGTGGGCCTGAGGCGCGGGCCAATGAGGACGCGCCACATGGCAGCGGTGGCGGGTGGCGATTTGTCCGGCCGGGTCGGACGTGTCCGGCTCGGCGCGGGGATCTTTTAGGGTTCGGAGGTAGGGAAGATCCGAAAAAACGGGGGTTGTATATATAGGCATAAGTGGAGCTAGGAGAGTCCAAATGAGGTGCGGTTTTCGGCCACGCGATCGTGATCGAACGCTCTAGGACATGGAGCAGAGTTTGGTGGGTTTTGGGTCAAATTTGAGGGGTGTTGGGCTGCAACACACACGAGGCCTTTTCGGTCCCTCGGTTAACCGTTGGAGTATCAAACGAAGTCCAAATGATACGAAACTTGACAGGCGGTCTACCGGTAGTAAACCAAGGCCGCATGACAAGTCTCGGTCCAATCCGGAAAATGTTTAATCCCCACACACGAAAGAAAGCTAGAAATGGCCACCGGAGGAGAACGAAGCGCCGGAATGCAAAACGGGCAACGGGGAAAAAGCTCGAATGCATGAGATGAACACGTATGCAAATGCAATGCACATGATGACATGATATGAGATGCATGAAAATGAAAACAACACACGGAGACAAAACCCGAACCCGAGGAAATAAATATAACTTAACGCCGGAAACGGCAAGAGTTGGAGTACAAATAGGGAAAAGTTACATCTGGGGTGTTACAACACTCCACCACTACGAAAAGATCTCGTCCCGAGATCTAGGACTGAAAGAACTCCGGGTACTCAGGACGGAGGTGATCCTCGCGTTCCCAGGTAGCTTCACGGTCGGAATGGTGTGACCACTTGACTTTGAGAAATTTGATTGACTTGTTGCGAGTCTTGCGTTCAGTCTCTTCAAGAATAGCAACTGGGTGCTCATGATAGGAGAGATCTTCTTGGAGCTCAATGTCCTCGAAGTTGATGGTGCGGTCAGGAGTCTTGAAGCACTTTCGAAGCTGAGAGACATGGAACACATCATGAACATTTGCAAAGTTTGAAGGAAGCTCGAGTTGATAGGCGAGGTCGCCTCTCTTGCTGACGATCTTGAAAGGTCCCACGTATCTAGGGGCAAGCTTCCCTTTGATACCTAAGCGATGAGTACCTTTCATAGGAGAGACACGGAGGTAAACATGATCTCCGATCTCGAAAGCCAAATCACGGTGCTTACTATCATAGTAGCTCTTCTGGCGGGATTGGGCTGCTTTGAGGTTATCACGAATGACTTTGCATATTTCCTCTGCTTCTGTGATTAAGTCATTACCCAGCAGCTGACGTTCACCGGTTTCAGACCAGTTGAGAGGGGTACGGCACTTCCTTCCATACAGAATTTCAAAAGGGGCCTTGCCCGAACTTGCTTGAAAACTGTTGTTGTATGAGAATTCAGCATAAGGAAGACAATCCTCCCACTTCATGCCGAAGGAGATCACACAAGCCCTGAGCATATCTTCAAGAATCTGGTTGACACGCTCGACTTGACCGCTTGTTTGAGGATGGAAAGCAGTGCTGAAGCGGATGTTAGTGCCCATAGCCTTCTGAAAAGAATCCCAAAACTTCGAGGTAAAGATGCTGCCACGGTCTGAAGAGATCACTTGAGGAATACCGTGCAGAGAGACAATGCGAGAGGTATAGAGTTCCGCCAATTGAGCTGCAGTGATTGACTCTTTGATAGGCAGAAAGTGAGCCACTTTGGTGAGCTTGTCGATGACAACAAATATAGCATCATTGCCATGCTTGGACTTTGGAAACCCAGTCACGAAGTCCATTTCAATGTGGTCAAACTTCCATTCTGGAATGGCAAGAGGTTGGAGGAGACCAGCTGGCCTTTGGTGTTCTGCCTTCACTCTTCTGCAGACATCACATTCCTTCACGAATTGAGCGATCTCGCGCTTCATTCGAGTCCACCAATAAGCTTGCTTAAGGTCCTGATACATCTTCGTGCTCCCAGGGTGGATGGAGAGGAGAGAATTGTGAGCCTCGTTCATGATCACTTTATGAAGTTCACCTTTGGGCACAACAATGCGATCCTCGAAGAAGAGAGTGTCCTTGTCATCAAGGTGGTAGCACTTGTACTTGGACTGACTCTTGGCAATCCCAATCTTCACCCTTTTCACCATAGCATCAAGAAGCTGGGCTTGGCGAATCTGGTCTTCTAAGGTAGGAGAGACTTGAAGGTTTGCGAGGAAACCTTGAGGAACAACTTGCAGATTAAGTTTGCGGAAAGCTTCACAAATCTCGGGTTGATAAGGCTTGAGAATCAGACTGTTGCAGTAGGCCTTTCTGCTCAAAGCGTCAGCAATCACATTGGCCTTGCCTGGAGTATACTCAATACTCGAATTATACTCTTGAATCATTTCGACCCATCGAGTTTGCCTTAGGTTGAGATTAGGCTGAGTGAAGATGTACTTGAGACTCTTGTGATCGGTGAAAATGTCCACTTTTCTTCCCAATAGAAGATGTCTCCAAGTCAAAAGAGCATGCACAACTGCCGCCAACTCAAGATCATGAGTGGGGTAGTTCTTCTCATTAGGCTTCAACTGGCGAGATGTATAAGCAACCACTTTCTTCTCTTGCATCAATACTGCGCCAAGACCTTAGAGAGAGGCATCACAAAAGACCTCGTACGACTTGGATTCATCAGGCGGAGTCAAAACTGGAGCAGTGATCAACTTCTCTTTCAAAGTGTTGAAAGCAATATCACACTCCGGAGACCAAACGTACTTGACGTGCTTCTGAAGAAGATTTGAGAGAGGCTTTGCGATCTTGGAAAAGTTTTCAACGAATCTTCGGCAATAGCTTGCGAGACCGAGAAAACTTCGGAGTTGCTTCACATTCTAAGGAGGTTCCCAATTCACAATTGCGGATACCTTCTCGGGATTCACGGAAATGCCCTTGGCAGAGATGATATGACCAAGATAAAGAACCTCATCGAGCCAAAATTCACACTTGGAGAACTTGGCATAGAACTGATGTTCCCTGAGTTTATCGAGAACCAAACACAAGTGCTTGGCATGATCTTCCTTGTTCTTGGAGAAAACCAAAATGTCGTCGAGATAGACCAAAATGAAGTCATTGGTGTAGGCGTTGAAGATGAAATTCATCATGCGAGAGAACGTCGGAGGAGCGTTGGTGAGGCCAAAAGACATGACAGTGTATTCATATGAACCAAAGCTTGTTCTGAATGCTGTCTTGGGAATATCTTCTTCACGAATGCGAATCTGGTGATAACCCATACGGAGATCAAGCTTGGAGAATACTTGGGCACCTTTGAGTTGTTCGAACAGCTCATTGATGTTGGGAAGTGGGTATTTGTTCTTGATGGTCTTCTTGTTCACCGGACGGTAATCAACACAAAGTCGGTCCGTTCCATCCTTCTTCTTCACAAAAAGAACACCACAACCCCACGGAGAAGTGCTAGGCCGGATGAGACCCATTCTTTCTTGCTCATCGAGTTGCTTCTTCAGCTCCTTCAACTCTTCAGGTCCGAGCTTGTAGGGACGTTTGCACACAGGTTCCGTGCCAGGCTCAAGTTCAATAACGAATTCCACTGGCCGGTGCGGAGGCATTCCTGGGAGCTCTTCTGGAAAGACGTCTTGATATTCGCAAACGACTGGAATTTGAGAGATAGCATCCAATTCACCCTTCTCATTGAGAGAAAACAGACGGATAGTATTATCCCGAGCGGCAAAGACAATTACATCCTCAGACGAATGAGTCAATTGAATCTGCCTGGCTGCACAATCAAGCTGAGCCTTGTGCTTAGAAAGCCAATCCATCCCGAGAATAAGATCAATATCCGAGTTGCCAAGAATCATTGGAGAAGCCAGAAACTTGAAATCACCCATCAAGATAGAAATATCCGGAACCATCAAACTAGAACTCAGACGCTTAGCTGGAGAGACAACTTGCATAGCTCTAGGTAAAGCCTTAGTACTAAAATTGTTCTCCGATGCAAATGGGAATGACATGAAGGAATGCGATGCACCAGAGTCAAAAAGTACTTTTGCGAGAACATCGTTAATAGGAAGGTTACCCATGATCACATCTGACGAGTCCTCTGCCTAAGCTGCATTTATCAAATTGACCTTGGCATGTTTGGGGTTATGCTTGACCACAGCTGTACTTGCCGATCTCACAGGAGGAGGAGGAGGAAGACTCCTCTGGTTGAAACACTTGTTGGCATAGTGACCCTTCTGTTGGCACTTGTTGCACGTGACCTCTGAAAGCGGACGGTGATACGGAGCACTCGATCTTGGAGCTTGAGACGAAGCCTTGTTCTGAAATCCTGGGTTGGGTGGGTGGGAAGAACCACTGCCACCTTTGCTCTTCTGCTGATACGGCTGACGGAACGGAGGAGGAGGAAGCCAAAACTTCTGCTGCTTGGCCACTTGAGTAGAGGAAGGAGTAACATCTCTGACTCGCTTCCTGGAAGCATCACACCTCAACTGAGCAGCCTCTTGCTTCAGTGCCATGTTGTAGAACTCATCGTATCTCAAGGGCTCAAAGAGGACAAGAGCGAGCTGAATATCTTCTTTGAGACCACCCCTGAACTGATATATCATGCTCTTCTCATCAGGCACGTCCTGCTTGGCAAAGCGGGCAAGCTTCTGGAACAACTTGTTGTAGTCATAGACAGACAAAAAGCCTTGCTTCAGATTGCGGAATTCCTCACGCTTGCTTTCAACCACGCTCTGCGGAATGTGATGAGCTCGGAAATCTCGACGGAAATCATCCCAAGTGATAACACGTCCACCTCTGGAGTCCTTGTATTGCTGGAACCATTCTGCAGCTTGATCTTTGAGTTGGAAGGAAGCGAACTTGACAAAGTCCTCAGGCCTGACGTTACTGCACTCGAAATGCTTACACAGATCCACAAGCCAATCATCAGCATCGGTTGCCTCAACACAATTGCTGAAAGTCTTTAGCCCGTTAGCAAGGAACTGGTTGAGTGTAGCAAAGTGACTCTAATTGCTGCCTTGATTCCCTTGACTGCCTTGATTGCGCTCTTGGAGAATTTGCATGATCAGCTGAGTGTTTGCGTTGGTTGCGGCCATCACAGCTTGCCATGCCTCTGGAGGAGGTGGAGGTGGTGGCGGATCTTGATTCTGGTTCTGACTGGTGCTCTTAGCGGGAGCCATCCTGAAGAGGTTGACCACCATTAGCACATTGACAGATAAATATTGAAGCTGAATCCAATGGAATGAAAATTGCAACATATAGTCTTCACATCCGAACAAAATGAACGAATGCATTTCTCTTCAAATGGTCACATATCCATAAATTGAGAAGCCACGTAGAATTAAGGTAGAGAAATAAATCAACAAGGTACGGATCAAGAACGAATAATCGGTAAGAAATCCCAATCTCAAACCAATATCCGTGGAAGAAGAACTAGAGCTACTAGAATTCCCACCTATGAAACTCCCGAACCTTTCCGGTTATGCAATCAGGTGTTGGGGATACAGGGGAAGCATAATATCTCACCCAAACTAGCAAATCCTACATCCAGCTGTATCCATCCTTCAACACATAACCAAGAAAACTTCGGAAACCATCTACCTCAACCTTCGAAAAGCATCCGTTATACAAGTTATGGCGATACTCCCGAACTCCCACCCCAGTACTGGGTGGCGTCGAGGTTATCTCACCAACGAACTGCATAAAAGAGATTTTCGATGTCGGCGAACATATCTTAAGTATTCTAGAATTGCAACGATAAAATTATGATGACAACACCTCAGAGCTCAACTCCCCGGGACACTTCCACTAAACCCCTGACAGGAGGCACCAAGACAATATTCTCATCATAAGCCATCGGAACAAATCCAAGATACTCGCGTGATCCTAAAAAAAATTTAGTGAAATTTGAGAAGAGAAGAGTCAAAACTCTACGTCAGGATGCCTCACCAGAGCGATGAGGAGACTGGGAAGTAAAAAGAATTCCTAAGCTCTCCGATATATAATTCCTAAAGACTCAAAACATTTTTCTAGACACAACTCGGCTGCTAAAAACGATCAAGCAATGGGGCTCCTAAGGTCGGGGAAGGCTCTGATTACCAACTTGTAACGCCCTCGATGCGGCTATAGCTCCCACGTGTCGAGGCACGACTTAGAGACATAACCGCATTGAAAGCAATGTCGCAAGTCAGGCAATCATTACAACATCCCATGTAATACATAATAAAAGGGGGAGATACATAGTCGGCTTACACTCGCCACGTCACGTCAAAGTACATAAATAACATCCATCAAACAAACACTCATGGCCCGACTACGGCACCAAAATGGAAAAGAACCCAACATGCGACAAGGCCCTGAATCAAACCCCAACTAGGCACCACTACTGATCATCGGGAAAGGAAACATAATAATGCTGAGAGTCCTCGTTGAACTCCCACTTGAGCTCGTACTCGTCACCTGGAGCGGAATCACCTGGACCTGCATCTGGAGTTGTAGTATCTGTGAGCCACAGGGACTCAGCAATCTCGCACCCTCGCGATCAAGACTATTTAAGATTATAGGAACGGATAAGGCAAATATATGTGGACCTGCAGCAAGCGACTAGCATTTGTGGTGGCTATCTTACACGCAAAAGAGAGCGAGAAGAGGAGGCAAAGCACGAGTGAGAAGCTATAAGAACAACCTGCGCAAGCATAACTCCAACACCGTGTCCACTTCCCGGACTCCGCCGAGAAGAGGCCATCACGGTAACACACTCAGTTGATTCATTTTAATTAATTAAGGTTTAAGTTATCTACAACCGGACATTAACAAATTCCCATCTGCCCATAACCGCGGGCACGACTTTCGAAAGTTCAATCCCTGCAGGGGAGTCCCAACTTAGTCCATGACAAGCTCTCACGGTCAACGAAGGAATAGACCTCCTCCCAAGACGTTCCGATCAGACTCGGTATCTCGGTAACTCAAGACACTTCGACAGGTTAAAACAAGACCAGCAACACCGCCCGAATGTGCCGACAAATCCCGATAGGAGCTGCACATATCTCTTTCTCAGGGCACACTCAGATGAGACTAGCTACGAGTAAAACCAACCCTCAAGTTTCCCCGAGGTGGCCCCGCAGGCAGCTCAGTTTGGACCAACACTTAGAGGGAGCACTGGCCCGTGGGGGCTAAAATAAGATGACCCTTGAGTCTGCAGAACCCAAGGGAAAGAAAAGGGTAGGTGGCAAATGGTAAAACCAAGGTTGGGCATTGCTGGAAAAGCTTTAATCGAGGCGAAATATCAAGGGGTTCCCATTATAACCCAACCGCGTAAGGAACGCAAAATCCGGGAACATAACACTGATATGACGGAAACTTGGGCGGCAAGAGTGGAACAAAACACTAGGCGAGAGGCCGAGCCTTCCACCCTTTACCAAGTATATAGATGCATTAAGATAACATGGCAATATAATGATATCCCAACAAGTAAATAAAAGATGTTCCAACAAAGAACGACCTCCAATCTTCACCTGCAACTAGCAACGCTATAAGAGGGGATGAGCAAAGCGGTAACATAGCCAATCAACAGTTTGCTAGGACAAGGTGGGTTAGAGGTTCAACATGGCAATTGGGAGGCTGACAAGCAAAAGGTAGGCATCGTAGCATTGGCATAGCAAGAGCGAGCAAACTAGCATAGCAAAGATAGTAGTGATTTCGAGGGTATGATCATCTTGCCTGCACAGTTGTCAGAGTTGGCTGGATCCTCACAAGCAAACTGAACGGGCTCCTCGGTAGCGAACTCGTCTCCCGGCTCTACCCAAACAAGACAAACAAGCAACAAGGATACAATCAACCACGTGCAAGACCAAGCAATAAGATGAAATGATGATATGCTATGCGGGATGCGATGCGGGATGCAAAATGCAAGATATGACAGGAAATGCATGAACCTGGCCTCAACTTGGAATTCCAAGGGTGCCACTGGAAAGATGAGATGAAATCGCTTGAAAACGATATAAAGATCATTGGAATCGGGGTTACGGTTTGGAAATGGCAAGCGTTTTAAGAAATGAACCGGTCTGTGATTTACAGCAAGTAGGCATCTAAATGCAATGAGATGAACATGCTACAGCCACCAAACAAGACAACAAAAAACATGGCATGGATGCACACAAGATGCTTAACAAAATACTAGCACTGAGCCACGGCCAATTCATCCATTATGAGGTTCAAACAAGCATGGCAAAAACGCAAATGCAAAACAGATTCCAGACTTAGTGAAATTAACACTAGTCTGAAATTTCAGATCACGAAGCCCTCTTCGGAGCAGCAAAAAAACATGATACATGACCTGATTAAGACAAGTAATAACATGGCATGGAGCTACTCAACAATCTTAACAAAAGTCCCAAAGTGACCTGGGGCCAAAAGAGTCCACAAAATATATTAACGGGCACACGAACATAGCATAAAACACAATCAGTTTTCAGACTTAGTGAAAACTGAGACATGCTGAAATATAACTCACGAAGGCATGTAAACGAGCTTGATGCACTCACCACGGTGCAAGTCATGGAAATAAAAGCATACATCCATTAAGAAGGCACAATATACAAGCTAGGAATGGCAAGAACAATGGCATATCATGCACGGATCAACTACAATAACATCGGCAAAATCGCAAACGAGTTGACGATCTGCCCAGATTCACCACGAAGCAAAAGTAGAGCTCGATTGACTCAAGCTATGGTGCTCCAAAATAGCAAGTAAAGACATGGATGGATTGAGAATAACATGAATAACAAAAGTTCCTTACTAATTATCCTCAAAAGAGGCACGGATCACTAGGAAACAAGCTGAACATATGGCATCATGAACTAAATAATCCCAGACTCAGTGAAAACAACTAAGTCTCTGAAAGCAGATTTCCCGGGTGCCTCACTTTGCAAGCTTGCACAAGTCACCACACACATCCTAAAAATGCATGGGTTGCACCTCTGGAAAGAAGACAAAATGCTTAACAAAACATATGAAGGACTCACAGGCATAGCATGCACAATAATCATGGCAAAAATGACAAAAGTCTAAGATGAACTAGCAGATCTGACAATTAACTCACGAAGCCTCCTTCTAACAGCATTTTGGGTATCAACATGAACTCAAATGAAAATGATGCAATGGAATGAAATGATGTACTCGTCGAGGCGAACATTTTGATATATAATATGCCCAAAACGGAGCTACGGATGCGGAGATATCATCAGTCAAAGATTGCATAAGAATTAGGGTTCGGGAGCGAAAAGTCAACCCTGAAGATTTCAGATCCAGATTTGCACGGGAACCGAGGTCGGCCGGAGAAGCTCGCCGGAGTTCTTCGAGGTCGCCGGAGAAGATGGCCGGGGCGAGGTCGGCCGGAGGAAGAGGGAGGCGAGGCCGGCCTGGGCGTGAGGCGGCGGGCTCCTCCGCGGCAAGGGGCGGCGGGGTCGGCTGAAGGCGGCGGCGGGAGGCGTGCCGCGGCGGCGTGGCGGTGCCGGCCGGCGATGGCGGCGCGGTGGCCGACCGGGGGGGGGGGGGGGGGAAGACGGCGGCGCGGTCGTCCCTGGCGGCGGGGCGATGCGGGCACGGGAGGCGGCGGCTGCGGGCCGGGAGGGCCCGCCCCAGGCTCCACGGGCTGGCGGCGGCGGCGAAGTGGGCCTGAGGCGCGGGCCAACGAGGACGCACCACATGGCAGCGGTGGCGGGTGGCGATTTGTCCGGCCGGGTCGGACGTGTCCGGCTCGGCGCGGGGATCTTTTAGGGTTCGGAGGTAGGGGAAGATCCGAAAATACGGGGGTTGTATATATAGGCATAAGTGGAGCTAGGAGAGTCCAAATGAGGTGCGGTTTTCGGCCACGCGATCGTGATCGAACGCTCTAGGACATGGAGCAGAGTTTGGTGGGTTTTGGGCCAAATTTGAGGGGTGTTGGGCTGCAACACACACGAGGCCTTTTCGGTCCCTCGGTTAACCGTTGGAGTATCAAACGAAGTCCAAATGATACGAAACTTGACAGGCGGTCTACCGGTAGTAAACCAAGGCCACATGACAAGTCTCGGTCCAATCCGGAAAATGTTTAATCCCCACACACGAAAGAAAGCTAGAAATGGCCACCGGAGGAGAACGAAGCGCCGGAATGCAAAACGGGCAACGGGGAAAAAGCTCGAATGCATGAGATGAACACGTATGCAAATGCAATGCACATGATGACATGATATGAGATGCATGAAAATGAAAACAACACACGGAGACAAAACCCGAACCCGAGGAAATAAATATAACTTAACGCCGGAAACGGCAAGAGTTGGAGTACAAATAGGGAAAAGTTACATCTGGGGTGTTACATTATGTGTGGTGGATCTGGTCCTTGGGTAAGTACAACCGTTGTTCTATCTGCATCAACTGGTAGCACTATCTTTTCTGAAGACCGTGTTGTTACTCCCCTAGATACTGCCATCACACTCTCCAATTCAAATGGCTGATAAACAAGAAAAGTAATTGAAAGTATAGACATTGTATGATAGATAGGTGCAATGGATAGTGGGGAATAAAAGACGGCATGAAATAATTCATATTTATGTTGTCTAACCAAACATGATAGCATGACACAATTTCACATATATGATGGCTAACTAAACAGGATAGCATGACACAATTTCACATTATGATGGCTAACTAAAAAAGATGGAAAGACATAGATCAAAATATGAGACTATGTAAACAGGATGACATGACATAACTATATAATGTGTTTATTAAATAGGTTGGCATGCCATAATTCACATACATTCACGGATAGAATGCCATAATTCAAAATATGATGACTGTAAACAGTAAACATGATGAGATGATATAACTATATGATGTCTTTATTAAATGGGTTGCCATGCCATAATTCAGATAGATGATGTGTATGTACTATGTAAACATGATGGCATGATATTATTCAAATATATGATTTATATTGTAAGCAAGTAAGCAGATGGCAATCCATATATGATGTAAAAGCTAAGCAATGCAAGACAACATGCATGGCATGGGTAATATAACCCTGCCAAGTTTGAGCATAGACCTCAGGGGGGAAATAGGACTAGTCATCAGTCTCTGAATCCTCCTTTGAGGAGCTCTCTGTAACCAGCAGGATGTCTGCTTCGGCAGGTAGCATTGTCTGCTCTGAATACCTTATTTTCACTCCAGATACTTCCATCACCGCTTCAAATGGCTGATGCACAGTTAGAGTAGTTGAATATACAAACGTTGTCGACAAATGGAACATGTAATACAAAAAAATGATAGCATGATATAATTCACATACATGATGATTGGCTAAACAGCATGGCATTGCATAATTCACATATATAATGCCTTTGCAACAAGATAGCATTGTATAATTCACATATATAATGTCTTGCAACAAGATGGCAATGCATAATTCACATATATGGTAGTTAGACACTGAACAGGTGGCATTCACACAAAGCATGTCTAAACTAATCAAATGACATAGCAATGCGAGACACCATACACACGATATGAGCAACATAACCCTGCCAAGTTAGAGCATACACCTCGGGTGGGGGGGAATAGGACTGGTCATCTGTCTCTGAATCCTCCTCTGAGGAGCTATCCGTAACCAGCGAGATATGCGCTTCGTCAGATAGCATAGTCTGCTCTGAAGACCTTGTTTTCACTCCAGAATTTGCCATCACCGTGTCAAATGGCTCATGCACACGAAGAGCAGTTGAATGTACTAACATTGTTGACAAATGTAATATGTAACAAAAAAAGGATGGCCTGATATAATTTACATATAAGATGACTGGCTAAGCAGGATGGCATTGCAAAATTCACATATATGATGCCTAGCTAAACAAGATGGCATTTGTATAATTCACATGAATGATGAATAAACTAAGCAGATGGCATTCGCACAAAGGATGTCTAAACTAAGCAGATGACATGTTTGATGTATAAAGTAAGCAATGCAAGACACCATATGCATGATATAACCAACATCAGCATGCCAAGTTAGAGCGAAGACCTCAGGGGGTAAATAGGAGTTGTCTTCTCCTTCTGAATCCCCGTCAGAACAGATATCTTCCTCTCGATTACAATCCGAAATGCGTGGAGGGGGGCTGCCTTTGCGCCTACCATGGAGCGACATCTGCATGAAATTTTATTGCCACACAAGGCTCGTCTCTTTTGCTCTACATGTTCAGTTCCATTGTTTACAATAACTGTCATGCATAGGAATAAAACATAGTGAGATTATGTAAGGTGTGCATGCAGAAATCAGTGATGGTAGCAACATGTGGATAGACCCAAAACCAATAATAGTAGGCAGATAATGGCTTCAGTTAAAAAATACAAATAATGGCTTCTTTACTGTTTGTTTCCCACCCAACATGAAACTCATAGTAGACACCGGAGATTAACCAGATAGTAGATAGATACTATTGATAGCGGCCTCGATATGTACCCCACAACCATTTAAAAACTGAAGTTTGACCATCAGTTTGGAGCTGACTTAGAGTCTAATCGGTGAACAGGACGATAAAGTAGCATGTAATATTAAGCGATGCATAATGTAAGCAGACACCAAAGAGTGCGACCTCTCTTGTGGACCCGTGTAGTCCTCGAGGTCATCTGCTCGGTTGATGATGGTAATGCAGTTTTCATGGCTGCCAGCGGCAGGGAAGAAGATCCAAGGCGGCGAAAGACAGTCTAGAGGATCCCTGTTGTGCTGGACCCTTCTGTCGTTGGAGCAGCTGAGCTAGGGTGGACGACGGCGCAACAGGAGTGGGACAAACCACACAAGGTTTTCTTTGACAACTATCTGTAAGAGAAGTAATTTTGTAAGGGCTCGTTTGAATTGGAGGATTCCAACAATGCAGGGATAGGAAATAGACAGGAATAGGATAGGAATGCACGTCCAAACAGAGAATTTAAAAACACAGGATTTCTGACAATCTGGGTGTTTAATTCACAACAATTGGAAGATCACAGGATGCAAAGAAGCACGATGAGATTAAGTCAAACCACAAGAAAATGTACGGTTATAAAGCTATTACACTACTATCTCTTAGTCTTGTGCTTCATGAATAGGAATTTGAAAAGGAGGACTAGTGAAAATTAAAATTCCTACGTTTTTTCTTTCAAGGAGACACTAAAGGAACAAATCCGTGTGCTTAGTGGACAATATATATAACATGTAAAGTAAAAAAGAGATGCAACAAGTGTACAACCTCTTTGGCGAAGCCATGTTGATCTCAGCGTGATTGGGTTGGCCGGTGAGGATGCTCCAGCTGACTTTGCTGTCGGAGGAGGGGAAGATCTTAGGCGTCTGAAGATGGAGCCCGAGGTACTGCTCTGCTGTGATGGACGGTTTCATCGTTGGAGCAGCTCCGATGAGTTGTACGACGCCGAGGCTGAAGCAGGACAAGAGAGACAACGAACAACGTTAACCTGAGTGGAATTCTAATAGCATCTCCAACACATGACGTAAAATACATAACCACAAAGTGCTAGATGTAAAATACATCAGCCGCTCATCTCTGAACTTAACTGCTGAAACTGAACTTAACTATCGAAACTGAACTTAACTGTCGAAACTGAATTTTGCTGTCGAAACTGAATTTTGCTGTCGAAACTGAATGCACTAGCAAGGTGAGGCTACACGGCAGTCGACTGACTTTTTCATCTCTGGTCAGTCGATTTTGCAGCCGTTGGATACGAAATCAAGGGCCTGCCACCACCGGCCAATCAACCTCCACCCCCCTGAGCCGCCAGCCACCACCGGCCAAACAACAGCCCCCCGCCGCCCGCGACCGGCGGTGCGCCGCCCCACCCGCCCCGAAAACACTCCACACCGCCGGTCCGCCGCCGCCTCGGCCATCCCTCTAGGCCCCCCGTGCCGAGCTTTTTCTCCGGCGATCCCCATGCCACCACCCCGCAAACGCCCCGCCACCGCCGACGACCACCGCCCACATCCTGAACCCTAAGATAGATAGTGGGGTACCTCTCCGGCGAGCCCTCCTCCCTGCTTGTAACGCCCCGAGACCGATGTGCCAGGTGTCCTCCTATTATTCGCTGTTGTTGCCATGTCATTGCTTGCATGTCATGCATTGCATACCATGTCATCATGTGCATTTCATTTGCATACGTGTTCATCTCATGCATTCGAGCATTTTCCCCGTTGTCCGTTTTGCATTCCGGCGCTCTGTTCTCCTCCGGTGGTCATATCTACCTTTCTCTCGTGTGTGGGGATTAAAATTTCTGGATTGGACCGAGACTTGCCAAGCGGCCTTGGTTTACTACCGGTGGACCGCCTGTCAAGTTTCGTACCATTTGGACTTCGTTTGATACTCCAACGGTTAACCGAGGGACCGAAAAGGCCTCGTGTGTGTTGCAGCCCAACACCCCTCCAATTTGGCCCAAAACCCACCAAAACCTTCTCCATCATCTCGGTCGTTCGATCACGATCGCATGGCCGAAAATCGCACCTCATTTGAACTCTCCTAGCTCCCTCTACCTCTATAAATAGACCCCTTCATTTTCGTTTTCAGATCTTTCCCCGAAACCCTAGCTTCTTCCTCCTCCAGCCGACGGACACGTCCACCCTCTCGCCCGGACATGTCCGCCTCGTCCTGCGCCCAACCGCGCGCTACCACCTGTCTACCGCGCCTCCTCTCTCTCCCCCGCGCCGCCGCGGCCCGACCGCGCCCCGCGCCTAGGCAGTTCCCTCGCCGCCGCCCGAGTGCATCGCGCCGCCGCCGAGCATCCGCACGCCGCGCCGCCGTCCTTTGACACCGCCGCCGGCCGCCGCCCACCGCTGCACCTCGCCGCGCCGGTCGCCGGTTGCCGCCACCCGGCGACTCCCTCGGCGCCCCGTCGGACCCCACGCCATGCCCGCTGGCTGTCGCCAGCAACCGCTCCGGCAACGTCGCCCTTCGCCGGCCCGCTGCTCCTCCGGCCCCGCCGCGCCCGGATCCGGCGGGATCCGGCCGGATCCACCTCCTCCGACCTCCCTGGAGCCGCCCCGCGCCCTCCTCCGGTGAAGCTCCGGCGAGTGCCTCGATTTCCGTGCCAAACCCTAGATCTGTTTTCAGAGGGTATATTTTTCCTAAGTCCCCGAAATTTCCATGTTTCATATGCCCATCTTCATCGTGCCGTAATTTTGCATCCGTAGCTCCGATTCATGCATATAGCATATCAAAATGTTCATCTCATAGAGTACATCATTTCATCTCATTGCATCATTTTCTTTTGAGTTCATCTTGATGCCTGAAATGCTGTTAGAAGAATGCTACTTGAGTTAATTGTCAGATCTGCTGCTCCATTTAGTTATTTGTCATTTTTGCCATGATTATTGTGTGCATGATATGCCCATGAGCTCTACATATGTTTTGTTAAGGGTTTTGCCATCTTTCCAGAGGTGCAACCCATGTATTTTTGTGATGTGTGTGGTGACTAGCACAAGCTTGCAAAGTGGTGCACTTGTTAATGCTGATTTCAGGGACTTAGCATTTCCACTAAGTCCTTGGTCTGGTTATCTCATTATGCCATATGTTCATGTTGTTTCCTAGTGATCCATGCCTCTTTTGAGGATGATCAGTAAGGATGTTTTGTTAATGTTGTAGTGCTCTATCCATCCATGTCTTTGTTTGCAATTATGGAGCACCCTAGCTTGAATCAATCGAGCTCTACTTTTGATATTTCGTGAATCTGGGCAGATTGTCTACTTGTTAGCGATTTTGCCGAGGATGTTGTAGTTGATCCGTGCATGCTATATTATTGTTCTTGCCATGTCTAGCTCGTATAATGTGTATTCTTGATGGGTGTATGCTTAGATTGTCATGCCTTGCTCTGTAGTGAGTGCATCGAGCTCGTTAACATGCCTACTTGATATCTGTTTCAGCATGCTCCAGTTTTCACCAAGTCTGAGAACTGATTATGTTTTTGCCATGTTCACACGCTTGCAATTGTATTTTCTGCTCCCTTTTGTCTCAAGGTCACTAAGGGACTTTTGTTAAGCTCTTTGAATAGCTCCATGACATGCTTTACTTTGCCATGTTCAGGTCCTGTAGCATATAGTTTTCATGCTCCGAAGAGTGCTATCTGATCTGAGATTCCAGACAAGTGTTAATTTCACTAAGTCTGAAATCTGTTTACCATATGCATTTTTGCCATGCTTGTTTGAACCTGTTAATGGAGGAATTGGCCGTAGCTCAGTGCTAGTCTTTTGTTAAGCATCTTGAATGGATCCCTGCCATGTATTTTGTTGCCATGTTTGAGTGATGTAGCATGTTCATCTCATTGCATTTAGATGGCTACTTGCTGTATATCGCAGACCTGTACCATATTTGAATTGCTTGCCATTTCCAAACGTAACTCCGATTCCGGTGATCTTTATATCGTTTTCAAGCGATTTCATCTCACCTTTCCAGTGGCACACTTGGATTTCCAAGTTGAGTCGAGGTTCATTCATTCCCTTGCAAATCATGCATATGCATCGCATCCCGCATCCCGCATATCATACCATGTTCATGTGTTGGTTGTTTACTATGTTGTGTGCTTCTTTCCGGTGTTTGCTTCTTTGGGTTGGTTTCGGTAACGTCGCGTTTGTGAGGACCCGTTCATCTACGTTCCGTTTGTCTTCTTCATGGACTCGTTCTTCTTCCTTGCGGGATTTCAGGCAAGATGACCATACCCTCGAAATCACTTCTATCTTTGCTTGCTTAGTTGCTCGCTCTTTTGCTATGCCTATGCTGCGATACCTACCACTTGCTTATCATGCCTCCCATATTGTTGAACCAAGCCCCTAACCCACCTTGTCCTAGCAAACCGTTGATTGGCTATGTTACCGCTTTGCTCAACCCCTCTTATAGCGTTGTTAGTTGCAGGTGAAGATTGAAGTTTGTTCCTTGTTGGAACATGGAGATGTTGTTCCTTGTTGGAACATGTTTACTTGTTGGGATATCACATTATATCTTATTTAATTAATGCATCTATATACTTGGTAAAGGGTGGAAAGCTCGGCCTTATGCCTGGTGTTTTGTTCCACTCTTGCCGCCCTAGTTTCCGTCATATCGGTGTTATGTTCCCGGATTTTGCGTTCCTTACGCGGTTGGGTTATAATGGGAACCCCTTGATAGTTCGCCTTGAATAAAACTCCTCCAGCAAGGCCCAACCTTGCTTTTACCATTCGCCACCTAGCCTTTTTCCCTTGGGAGTCGCACATCCCAAGGGTCATCTTATTTTAACCCCCCCGGGCCAGTGCTTGTCTAAGTGTTGGTCCGAAAAGGGCAGCCTACGGGGCCACCTCGGGGAAACTTGAGGGCTGGTTTTACTCGTAGCTTGACCTATCCGGTGTTGCCCTGAGAACGAGATATGTGCAGCTCCCATCAGGATGTCGGCACATCGGGCGGCTTTGCTGGACTTGTTTTACCATTGTCGAGGATGTCTTGAAGAACCGGGATACCGAGTCTGATCGGAATGTCTTGGGAGGAGGTCTATTCCTTCGTTGACCGTGAGAGCTTGTCATGGGCTAAGTTGGGACACCCCTGCAGGGATTTGAACTTTCGAAAGCCGTGCCCGCGGTTATGGGTAGATGGGAATTTGTTAATGTCTGGTTGTAGAAAACCTGAAGTTGACCTTAATTAAAATGCATCAACCGCGTGTGTAACCGTGATGGTCCCTTTTCGGCGGAGTCCGGGAAGTGAACACGGTGTTGGAGTTATGCTTGACGTAGGTTGTTTTAGGATCACTTCTTGATCATACTTTCTCGAACGTGCTTTGCCTTCTCTTCTCGCTCTCTTTTGCGTAGGTTAGTCTCGATATATGCTAGTCGCTTGCTGCAGCTCCACCTCATACCTTTTACCTTACCCATAAGCTTAAATAGTCTTGATCGCGAGGGTGCGAGATTGCTGAGTCCCCGTGGCTCACAGATACTTCCAAAACCAGCTTGCAGGTGCCGATGAGTCCGTGCAGATGACGTAACCAAGCTCAGGAGGAGCTCAATGAAGATCTTGTCCTTTGTGTTGTTTTGTTCTAGTTGATCAGTAGTGGAGCCCAGTTGGGGTCGATGGGGACCTTTGTCGCATTTGGGGTTCTTATTTTATTATGGCTCCGTAGTCGGGCCCTGATTGTATTTGGTTGTTGTAATGCTTTATTCATGTAATTGTGTGAAGTGGCGATTGTAAGCCAACTATGTATCCCTTTTCCTTATGTATTACATGGGTTGTGTGAAGATTACCTCACTTGCGACATTGCTTTCAATGCGGTTATGCCTCTAAGTCGTGCTTCGACACGTGGGAGATATAGCCGCATCGAGGGCGTTACACCGCTGCGGCTGGTTCTTCCTTCACCCCGGCGAGCCCCCCCACCCCCTGAAAATCGACTGACCCAAAAGTCGATTCAGTCGACTGAAGTGTAGCTAAATCGGAGCAGCATCGCAATCAAGGGCAAGAGCGAGAGCAGTAGCGCAAGCAAGAGAAATAGCAAGAGCAGACTAGGCAGGGGACCGAGAGCAAGAGCAGAGCAGCAGCGCGAGCGAGAGCTAAAGCAGCAGTAGCTCCTACTGATGTGGACGTCGCCGCCGAGGGAGCGACGTCGTGGAGGAAGTGTCCGGCGACGCCACCGTGGATGGAGCCGCGCCGTGTCGGCTCGGGACCTAGCGCCGACAGCACCGTGAGATCGAATCAAGAAGAAAATGCGGCTATTAGTGTACAACCTCTTTGGTGGCACCGATTAGGCCGCAGCTTCATCCGAGGAAACGGTGATGATGATGCTCTTCCGGTGGTGCAGGTGAAGACGGTGGTGTGGGAATGGAGGTGGCGCGAAAGACGAGGGGAACGTTGGGGCAGCTCCTTGGAGGTGGAGGACGGGGTGGCTGAACCGGCGAGACGATGAGATCGACGACGGATCCTCATCCGGTACGGTGGATGAGGGACGTCGAGGTGTTGCTGCGGACGACATCGTCGGGGAAGAGGCTCCGGCTGGGTGGCGGACGGAGCAAAGTGTGGGGTTTCGTCACGGGTTTTCGCGGCCTCGGTGTATGAATGGGTGGGCGGATGGGATGGCAGTGGGGAACCATGGCTTAGAGACATGCTTGTCCGAAATGTGGGGTAAGTTACGAAAGTACCCCCACCAATTTGAGGCGGTTCTTTCGGTTCAGGGGTACCACGGGCATTTCGCGTGTCGGGATTTCACAGGAGGTGGGAGTTCTCGCGCATGTTGTAATTTTGGAATAGCAAGGCGCGTGTTGAGATGGAGGGAGTTGTCGGAGCACAACGAGAAAATGATATATCTTAAATATTTCGGGCTAACAAGGCGCGGGTTGAAATTTCCGGACAAGCCTAACGTGTACTGTACCAAATCAATGCGCACTACAAATGTCATTCAAAACTTTTAATTCATGTTATGTTCAATTAAAATATTTCGCTACGTGTATAATGCATGCAACCTACTACTCAAATGAACGTTTTAGTGCATTCCAAATGTATATACTACCGCTTCAATATGAACTAAATTTGAATTCGTTTCTCTATTTGAATAAGATCTACAGTAATGATTGTTGTGAAGTCAAATCATTTGAATGCATTTCTCTGTTTTAATAAGATCTACAATCATCATTATTGTCAAGTTAAACCATCGTTTGTGTATTATCTTCACAGCACACCACATGATTAGTCTTGAGTTACATATGAACTATGTGTACTATATGAACTCGAACTAGATTTTTTGAATCCACCTCATTTTGATTTCAAATCACATTACATTTCTAGCTCTATCTAGATCTTCATAATCTAAACCATGTCTCATATGTATAATGTGTTTATCACATTATGTATGGTGCCCCGCCCCCTACGCCTACAAGTATTTAGATGTGAGTTGCAAACACCACACATTACCACAAATTCAAATAAAATGTGAGAATGTTCGATATATAGTATTGTTTAGATTGTTCGATATTTAGTTGTAAGCTGCAAACGCCACACATTATCACAAATTCAAATAAAATGTGAGATTTTTTTTGTATAGTATGGTTTAGATTGTTCGGCATTTAGCTGTGAGTTGCAAACGCCATGCATTATCACATTATGGTATAACATGTGCACAACACGTGTATCACCGCTATATTCATGCATGCAATGTTTAAAACACTATGATCTCCTATTCAAATATATGAATCCGCTCTCATATCAAATTATCACAATCCTCTAACCCTTGTAGCTACCACTAACTTTCTCTCATGCGTGCACACTCCCTCCCCCTCCCTCGGCATTCTATCCACCGGGCACATTCATTTTTTTCTTTAGGTCGTTCTCCCAGAGTCTCCACAACTCCTCTCCGACACACACCGATCGATAAACCTCTCTAGTGATGCCTGCCTACAACATACACACACACCTTCAATCTCCTCCTTTATGTGTCCTTGCCTCGTGTCTCTCATACGGTCAGACACACATGTAAACTCTCGCCCCTCTTTTCATTGATCTCACAACCGCACACTCCTCCCCCTATCTAGCTAGTAGTTGGGCCTCTCGCACCACCTCCTAGCTCCATTCTCTCTGTCTATCCGTCTCGTTGGGCCTTATTTGCCTCTAACAAATGGACGTACACCGACCGATCTCTTGCTATACATATAGCTAGCTAGGTCCTTATAACTAGTTTTTACCCACACGTCAATCGATCTACCTCATTAGTTGTGTCTCTCCCTTCCTCCGACAAACAACAATTGATCTACCGATCTAGTTAGGTTTGCTTACCAAACACATGGTTCCCCTTCATCATCCATGGATGTGTCCCGACAGATCTATCACGCACAGGCACACACAGAAACACATCCCCACTCTTATTGATAACATTGCAGTTCCACCCTCAGTTTGTCTTCTCCCACCATCTTCGAGAAGCAACTCCATCACCCATCCAACACTCTACCCCTCTCCCTCCCTCTCTCTCTCTCTGTCCCATCATATTTCCCGTCCTTCAGTTATGTATGGATGTCGACTGATCTCCCTCAATACATAGCTGGGTCTCTCCTTCTCAACACATATATGAGTCGTTCTACTTCTATAGTTAGGCCTCTGCCAACCCCTCCCCCCACCCCTCCCCCCCCACACCGATACATCGAGCGCTCTAGTCATGTCTCCCCGCCACACACAAACTTGACATGTGCCCTCTAACATTCCGGTAGGCCAGTCGCCCTATATCTTTGACTTGCACACACACACACACACACAATTTTGATGGCTCTCTTCATCGATCTCGCACCCCACCCACTTGATCCTCTCTTCGACTCTATCGATAGCTATGACCCCTCCCTCTCTTCTTGTGGATTGCCTGACCCTCTATGTATGATATGGATAGGCCTCCATTTCACACACATTGCATGCAAAATTTTGTTTGAGATGTCATCGACACATATTCCCACAAATAATTCACGAAATCAACCCCCACCCCAAAACAAAAAACACTCACGAACGCGGTTTGTATCTCTCACACACACCCACGTAGGTGGGGGACGTGCACGAAGAGAAGAGGTGCATGCACGGCGCACGTACTCCCGTCTCTTTCCCAACCACACCCGCGCGGGTACACGCTGGAGCTCATTTCTGTACGAAAAAGGCAGCCCACGTGGTAATTTGGCACGTGTACTGGTTGTCCACTTGGTGGAGGGAGGATCGTCTACCACGGGTGAACAAACAAATTGCAACTTGACGTGTTATGTTAAAAAGAGAGGCAAACCATGTGGGGCCTACCTTAGAGGCAAGGCTCTATACACTGGAGTACTTTTGATGTGTCCCGTCAACTCGCAGAACGAGGAGAAGCTTGCTTAGTACGCCGTCTCCCCCGCCCATGGACGCGGTGGCTCGCAGGATGAGGTGAAGCTTGCTCCGCCTTACGCCCGCTCCCTTGCCCATGCGCGCGCTGGCTCGTAGGACGAGGAGAAAAATTTACTACTCCCTCCGTTTACTCCTCATCCCTACTACCTTGGTAATAGAGATTATATCATATTGTTTGGAATATATATGTCCTTTAGTAGATTTCAATATGAACTACTAGTACATACTCCAAACACTGATGTATATAGACGTATTTTAGAGTGTAGATTCACTCATTTTGCTCCGTATGTAGCACTCTCCCTCACCCCTCGACACTCGCCCACGTGGTGGACGTGCAGCAATTCATTCGGTCTCATATAGCTAGAACGATATATACTGCACTACCATTATTACTCGACTTCCCGAAGAGGCGAAGAGCCAATCGCAAGGTTAATATTTTGGAAGCTTCATAGCATTGTACAAATTTATCTCGCTGATAAATTACAGTACGTACTATACTAATACTTCCTCCGTTCCTAAATATAAGTCTTTGTAGAGATTTCACCATGAACCACATGCGGATGTATATAGATGCATTTTAAGTGTAGATTCATTCATTTTGTTCCGTATGTAGTGGAATCTCTACAAAGACTTATCTACTAGTAATAGCTAGCCCCCACTACTAGGAATTCTCTATCCTATCCTTGAGCCACATCATCAAAATTGATGTAGCCGTTAGATGAAGTAAATCAGTCCATAATAGCCATCTGATCTAGACGTTGAGAGGCTCCGCACTAAGCCACATGCAAGCATGCAGAAATACCGTGGCACATGCATGTGAGTGGGTTTTAAATCACATCAACATGTATGCATGCAAGCATGCACCGGTAGCATGCATGTAAGTGAGCTTTTAAGTCCCATTAACATGTCAAAAAGAAAAATATAATCCCATTATGTAGTAGGAGTTGGCTGATCTTTTTTTCTTACGTGGGATGATCTAAATGATGATGGGAGTTTATTTAGTTTGGCTACCACATTTTTCATGCGGTTATAGAGTTTTTTTAGTTCTATGAAATCGATAATTTTGCGCAGAGAGATATACTGCTGTTCCGCGGCAATGCGCGGGGACTCATCTAGTAATATTTAGGAACGGAGGGAGTACTATGTAAAGAGTTAGGTGTCGCACGGTGATAGTGTGAGGTGGGCCATGTAATCACCGAGCTTGCGTGTTTTCACTGCTCTTGCACGCCTCCGCTGTAAGAATGGAGAAAATTGTAATCTAGTAGTAGTACCTCCTTTTGCCGAAAGCGTGGGACATCCAACAGTCCTACCACCTCAGTAATAAAGTCCAATGAGCCGTCAAATCACATAGACCCAGCAATAAGTTGGACGGACGAAGCAACCATCACTCTTGCACCAGTGAGAGGTCGCGTCTGCTCTGCCCGGGCATGAATGCGGCACCGATTCTTTGGAGCGGCGCTGACCGTTTCGGGCGGGAAGCGCACGCGGGCGATGGAGGGGCTTTGGGTGGGCCAGGCTGGTCAGGAGCGGGCGTGGCAGCTCTCCGCATGTCCCTACCGGACACGCCCGGAAACGAGGGGATGCACCGACTCTCGCGGCTAAAATCGTACACTACACAACATCTCTCTGTAGGACTAGGTCGATCTGTCGCTCTCTCTAACACACATGCTGTTAAACACACACACACACACACACACACACGCACACGCACGCACCTTGGTCCCGTTGCACCTTCTAACGTGACTTATTACACCTAGACGGAGGGAGTAGTAAGTATATGAGATACGGTGGAACACTGACTTAAGTCGAATACAAGTGCCCAAAATTTGTGTGCATGTTATAATAAGGATTCACTTAAAATAGTACGTGAGCGAACAGTGGGATCAATTGGACAGTGTTCCCAAGCAGTAGCGAGATGTGTGAGGTATGAAACACCGCTGGCGCTTTTATTTTTTCTTATTAATTTGTTTGTTTCACCCTCTGACTGGTGGGACCCAACGCACTACGTGGAGAGAGGTAAGGTGACTAAGGCTGCATTATTTCTGCACCACTGTGGATAGTCTTACCACCAAAGCCACATGACACGATTATGATTGAAATCCCAGTGACTCCCACACACACAAAAAAACACGGCATGCTTGTCACACGAATGCAGGAATGTATAAAAGGTTATTTCCCTCTCGTTGAACATAACAGGAGGGTTGTGTAGCTGGTTAGCCTGTTCGCTCATCAAACTTGAGGTCTCGGGTTCGATAACTGCACTTGAGCATAATTAGTGCCAGGAGGATTCTTTGACTGGTCAAAATGTTTTCTAGGGTTTGCACGCTTCACACTCTCTCTCTAGTATATATATACACGCTGGAGCCTCAGCGCTTGTAGTTACTCTCTTCATTCTCTCTCGCCCTCTCCTGCTGGAGCCTCAACGCTTGTAGTTGCTCTCTTCACACTCTCTCGCCCTCTCCAGATCTAAACAAGACTTCGTTGGCCTCTCTCTCCCCTCACTGCTACTCAAAGAGCCGGCAGGATCCGTCCACCGGGAAGGGAAGGAGGCTTAACGTTGTCGCCGTCAGCGAGGGACTACCGGCGCAGCTATTCACTTTCCACCCAGCGGCGGCGCGGGAGGGCCTCCGACCCCTTCTTTTTCGCCGCCGTCCCGTCGCCCATCGAACCACGCCCCAAGAACCTTAAGGTATAATTTACTTACTCCACATGCATTGCTCTAGCTGCATGTATACCATGAATCTAGGACGTGGTTCAAAGAGGAAAGGAGTGGGGGAAAGTAGTGGGAAACGTTGTATATAGCATGAATCTAGGACGTGGTTCAAAGAGGAAATGAAGGGGGAAAGTTTTATAGCATGAATCTAGGACGTGGTTCAAATAGGAAAGGAATGGGGGAAAGTAGTGGGGAAAGTTGTATCGCATAAATCTAGGACATGGTTCAAAGAGGAAAGGAAGGGGCGAAAGTACTAGTTCAAAAAGGAAAGGAAGGGACAATGCTGTAGAGTTTGAGCAGGACTAGATTTGCTGCACTCACATAGGGAAAGGTGTCTAAAGATAACAAAACTGGGACCGCCACAAATATGCTCCTTGGTTGTTTGTTCTTTGTTGCAACAGACTGTGCATGACCACAGTACATCGGTAGATGCACATGGTGCTGGTGCGTCCACTGTCCCGTGCAACTCATTAGCTGTTGTTAATCTAAGGCCCTGTTTGGTAAAAAAAACTTCCTAGTCCCTACCTGCTTGGTTCCAGGGACTAAACATGAACTAGAGGTCATTAAATGACATGCTAAAAGACCATGTTACCCCTAGTAATGAACTAATAGAGACAAGGTGCGATGCGTGGCAGGGGCAACTGTTGGAAAAATTCCCAAAAAGACTCCCCCGGGGTCTTCTTTCTTTAGTCCCAAATGCCCACTTTTAGTCCCTAAAAGTCCCTCCTGTTTGGTTTAGATGGGACTAACATAGAGTTTTTTTAGTCCCTACACCAAAATGTCCCTGTAAAGAAACACCCTCTAATAATGCCACTGGAAAATTGATACAATCCCATAGTTAAAAGCAAATTACATGTTTAACGAATTTTATTGTTAATATAATCTCTATGTTAATATTATTCAATGCCACCGTTTGAGAAATGCTACTGTCTTGCTTTCTTTCCCATTTAGATAAGGTAGATGCTTCTTTTTGTTGGCTTCTGTGTCATCCACCGTTATTGACCACTAATTGTTTCCTTTGCACCTCAGTGTAAACAGGGTTATCTACTTCACCTCGTTGCCATTGTGACCTTTTGTTGCATTGCACAAAACACTTTTGTTTTAAGAGTGTTTTGTGCAGTTCAACCAAAATGTCACACCGACAATGTTGCTTGATTGCTTGATCATAGTGGAACTGCACAAGAGGAGATCTTACTTCCTATCCGTTAAGGCGAATTTGGTTCAGATCTTCTTCTTGTGAGTTGTTTGAATTCCGCATCATGGGAGGTCAGTACTAGCCTTCTTTCACATGATTCTGCAGTGTGATCTCATATGTTGTGCTACTTGTATGATAATGTTGCTTGATTTTAGTGAACTGCACAAATGGAGACAAGACTTCCAATCTGTATGTGCACCGTAATATCCCATTGAGGTAAGATAAGGATATTTCACAACTGTTGGCCTGTATTTTGCCACTTTCATTAGAAAATTAAGTTTAGTAATATACTTGTGCTCCCTAATTGACATGCCAAATCTTATATTGAAGGTGAAGCTTGTTTGTTAGTGAACCAAGTGATGAAGGGGAAGAACAAGGGGAAGAAAAACAAAAATCAACTCCCGGTGTTGTAATGAAGCACTGGAACTGTGATGACACAAGTAATGATATAGTTTTGCATCTTAATTTATTGCTATGGCTGGAACGAGCAATTGTTTTTCCACTGATTTGATGCCACTCTTAATGTAATATGTAATTATCTCTACTTGTGCAAACAGGGATCTTCTTTGAAGATACCATATATTTTAGTGGAACTGCACAAGAAGATGTTGGAAACATTAAACTAATCGAGGAGTATATAGTAAGCATGGCCACCATCGTAGATAGCAACAGATGGTTCCGGAGAAGTGCTTCATCTGTATGCTCTACACAATAAGCCTCCTGGCAAAGGTTGGTACTCGCCCACTGATTTCATCCATATGACTGAGCTTTGTCATCTCTATTGGTGTTGTGCTACTGTTTAGATACTATCATGAAAAAGTGGTATTGTCCTTGAGAAGTGCTTCATCTGTGCTATTTTAAATATTTCCTTTCCTTTTTTCGAGCAAACAGGGATGCTAGCATTTAGTAGTCCTCTTGTCTTTGCACAACAGGATCATCTTCCTCTGAAGAAGAATATGGAATACGTGAAGTGACTAGGTCTGATTATGCCAGGATGAAGAAGCCCTGTCTATCTTCTCATCAGAAGGAGCAGTTGAAGGATGGTTACATTACTCCCCACAAGACCAAACTAACTTCAGCTCAGAAGGACTGACAAATCTCCATTTTTTGCTGTGATGCGCGAGTACAATGTTGTTCTAGGATTTTTTCTGGTGAGTTCCATTTTTCTAAAAGTGTGCTCTACATGGACCATGTATGTGCCTGTTGAAACTGTTAATTCATAGTACAATTTGGTTTATACTAATCACTTTTTTGTATTTGTGCAAACAGGGGTGCTCAGCTTGATTTCAATGGGAACTGCACAAAATGTTCATGAATAAGTTCAAGGCGTTGTAACATATAAGGGCGAAATCATACAAGCTACGCGCGAATTTGGTTGATTTTGGTGGAACTGCACAAAAAGAACAGCTGGTTTATTTAGCACGAGGTGCCATGTCAATGTTCGAACTGATGGCAAACCATGCCCATTCCACAATCGTAGGCATTTGATATTTTGGAATGGGACAACCTTGTAAAATTTTGCTCATTGATTTTAGCAAGACATGCGTTTGATATTTTCGAATGGGACGCCCTTTGCTGTCAGCAGCGTCGATCAATTTTTTGTTTATTCTTTAGTTGTGTAGTAAAGATTACCTCTGACATGTGAGTCGCTGAGATGCATAATCATCAATTGTTTTGAATGTTCTCTATGAATTGCCAGGCCTGTGTGTTTGATTGCAATTTACATAAACACTAAAAAGCTGCTCAAACTCTTTGTACTCCTTCTGTTCCTTTTTACTTCACACATTGTGAAAGTGCATACTTTTTTGTGTAAGATTGGTCAAAGTAGAGATACTTTGACTGCATACAAAACTTGTATGCAGACTAGAAAGGACCGGAGGGAGTACATGTGAAACTGCTGCAAATGAGGTGATCACCCTGGGAATAATGCTAGTACGCATTGTTTTGCATGTTCATCCAATGCCAGTGATACAGGAATTTGAACTAATCGAAGTAAATTCATTCATACACGGTCGGATTTCATATAAACATGTCGGATTTCATTACATTTCATACATTCTTCAAATAAAAGAGGTGCACTGGAGGTATAATTAATTAACCGAAGCTACCCACCTGTGTCCTGCTGAGCCGAACAGAAGCTTCAGCGACTTACCTGCAGGTGCAGTTGCGTAACTAACATGTGGCCTATTGGGCCCACGTGTCAGTTAGCCAACTGCACCCGCAGTTAAGTAGAAGCAGCGTTCTTCTCCAGCGCAGCTCTCCGACTCCACATCGCCGCCAAGAAGCTAACCGACCGTCAATGGTCAACCCGCCTAGCTTGGCTTCAACCGGAGGGTAGCAGCGGTGGCCTTAGTTGGACCCGAGTGGTGGCGACCTACCGTGTTCAACTCTTCCTCGTTTTCTGTGTGGTGCAGCCTCGTTGGCAGCGGGACGAGGCCTCGGCGGAGCCGGCGATGTCCTCTATCTCGTTGCCGGCAGGCGGCGCCTCAACGGAGCGGTGGAAATCCTCCCCCACGTTGCTGGCAGGGTGGGGCCTCGGCTAAGCCGGCGATGTCCTCTGCCTCGTTGTTGGCGGGGCGGGGCCTCGGCGGAGCCAGCGGTGTCCTCTGCCTCGTTGTTGGCGCCGCGGGGCCACAGCGGAGCAGGGCCTCATCGACGCCAGTGGAGCGGGGACTCGTCGGTGCCGACATTGTCCTATGCCTCGTCCTCGGTCTCGCCAAACAGCGCCTCGCCCGCTTCATCGCCCTCTTTGCTAGCCTCTTTGTAGGCGGCCGTAGCCTCCGCCACCCACATGCGGTACCGCCAGCGCTCGAGGCGGCCCTGGCAGGGGGAGCGGTACGAGTCGAGCAGCGCCTCCTGTTCCGCCCGCTCTGCGGCGATCTGCTCCTCTGCCTGCAGGTGCTCCTGTAGGAGATGGTGGTTGTAGGCGGCGTCGGCCTGCGCCTCCCGGAACTGCTCCTCACGCATCTGCCTGACCCTGTCCATATATTGGGCACGGGCCTCGCCGATGGTCATGGTGTAATGCACCGGCGAGGATGGCGCGGAGGAGGGGGTTGGCGCTGGATCGTCGACTACTATGTTCTCCATTGGGACGTCGTCATCCTTCGGCTGCCTGCTGGCCAGCCGGTCGGCAGCAATGGCTGCCATCTCCTTATGGTCCGTTGTTCGCCCGTCCCGAAGAGCGCTGGAGCGCGAGGAAGCCATGGTGGGCAGTAGTGGTGTGGACAGGAGAAAGGGAACAGATGCGGATGACTACGGCTATGGCCGGTGCAACAGTTTATATAGAAATGGTGGGCGGGCGGAGGGACGGACGTGTGGCGCCGGAGTAGCCGCCTCGGCAACCGTGTATCATTAATGTGGGCGGCAGATGGATGGACAGATGGCACTTGTGTCGTTTGAAGGCGGAGCAATCGCCTGCACCGGGAAGCAGGGCGGGCGGCGCTGACTGTTTCGGGCGGAAAGCGCGCGCGGGCGAGGAGATGACTTTACTTGGAGAGGATGACAATGGGGACCCACCAGGTCCATAGCCTCACGTACGCAAGTGCCTCCTTATTATATATATACATATATATATACATATATATAACTATAATTTATTTTGCTTCCTCCTGGTTTCCTGACATCATGGTCCCACACCATTGTCAACCTATGTAGTAGTCAATAAACGAGAGAATTGCACAAGAAGCGGCCGACAGCTGGGACCAAGCAGCTCGAGCAATATTTGTGTTTTTGAGGTGTGAGCACTGCAGAGTTTTTCGATGTTCAGCCCAGATATTAAGTTTTCTCCTCTGAACAACAACGAAAACATCGCTGCAGGTATTAACTAGGCGGGCTGTGGCCCGTCTAGCCCAGGCCAGATATTCAGAACAAATATTAAATTTTTCAAGCTGAAAATGGCTAGCCCACCTATACTTTTTTAGGAATATCCAGGCAAGGTCAAGTTGTTATTCTCCGCCCCGCTGGGCTGCAAATCTTTCCTAGGAGGGATGCATTAGGCTTAACAAGAAAAAATGGGCTTTAAGAAATAATAAATGGGATGTAATTATAAAAACTGGGCAGTAACTATAAAAAATGCACCAAACGCGCGATTACTTTATAAAATATTATTTTTGGATGTTGAAAATTTTAATTCCATTAATTGTTGTGAGCGCAATGTTTCGTTGGATTTTTACGTAATATAAATTTATATTGAAATTGTATTTAATCTGACTAGAAATTTCGGGATAAAAATATTTCGGATCCCATCAAAATGTGGGAAATTTTATTGAATTCTGTTTTGAACGGTTGGTTGAAATGGTCTGTACTTTTGACAAACTGTAAATGGGCCGTAGTAAATTCCATTAGAATTCAAAAATGGGCTACGCATTCTTACAAATCTCAAATGGGCTATAAGTTCTCTGCCACACACTTCTGGCCTTACTAAGTTGACGCGTCCCCTAAAAAACAGAGTTGACGCGTATGCAAGGCTTTGTCAACTTATAGTCAACACACGGTTCTAGCAGCAGTGGCCGTTGGATGTCCATCCAACGAATGCCGTGCTTCTTCTTCAATCTCGGATATTCTAGCTTCACCCGCCCAAAAAATGATTCCTCCCCCTGACATCTGGGGTGCACCGTTTTGGAAGCTGACCTGTGGGCCTACTAAGTTGACGTACCAAGGGCTTTGTCAACTTAGTCAATATAAACGATTCTAGCTGTAGTGACCGTACGATGTCCATCCAACGGCCGTCGTGCTTCTTCGACCTCTGGTCTTCTTGCTCCAGCCACCCAAAGCAGCGCAGGTTGTGCCGCCTGCTCCTGCCTCCCGTGGCCGACTGTGCTACCGCGGAGGCCTCACTGCCCCCATACTACTCCCACCGCTGGCCAGGCCATCCCTCCACTCACCCACACCCCCTGTTATTCTGCGGCGACGGCAGCACAGCTGAACCAGTGAACCCTCGTACTCCTCTCCGCGTGTGCATCCACTGCCGCGTCTTCCCCAGCTCCGCGTCGTCCCCTTCCTAGGCCTCGCCGTCGCCCACCACCCTGGTGCTCTCGGCGCGGCGTGGTCAACGTGGTCAAGGAACGACTTCCATCGGACGTGGACTGTACGTGGAGAGGCTGACAGCTGGGTCCACGGCAGCCGCAAGGAAGTGCCTCCTTATTACGCGCAAAATAATTATTCCTCCACCTGACAGCGGGGACCCACCGGACGGGCCACCATATTTCGTGAAAAAAATGATTCGCCCCCTGACTGCTGGGACCCACGAGCTACATCTTCGCACGCAAGGAAGTGCGTCCGAAAAAATGATTCGCCCCCCTGACGGCTGGGACCCACCAGCTACATCTTCGCATGCAAGGAAGTGCGTCCGAAAACAAACAATTCGCCCCGACTGCTGGGACCCACCAGCTACACCTTCGCACGCAAGGAAGTGCGTCCATGCAAAAAAAATTGATTCGCCCCCTCACTACCGGGACCCAGCAGCTACACCTTCGCACGCAAGGAAGTGTGTCCGGGCAAAAAAAACAAAACGATTCGCCCCCCTGACTACTGGGACCCACCAGCTACATCTTCGCAGGCAAGGAAGTGTCTGACAGTCGGGACCCACTTGGTCGAAGTGTACGTAGCGTTGTCATTCTGGTCGCGAATGTGTACGTACATACTGGTTGATGTAGAGGCGCGCACGTGTCGTAGTAGAGGCGCGCACGTGTCATAGTAGAGGCGCACACGTAGCATGTACACGTACGTACAGCGGCCATGGTGCAAGAAGGAAAATACGGCCACGTATGTGTACATACGGGCGGGGTCTCGAACGCCTACTCGCGCATACGTACGGCCAGGGCTCGTGTACATGGCTGGGTCGGAGCGGAGAAACAACGTCGTCGTCGTGTTCATGGGGAGGCAACGGAATGCGTCGTGTTCATGGGGAGGCAACGAAATGCGTCATGTTCATCGGGAGGCAACGGAATGCGTCGTGTTCATCGGGAGGCAACGGAACGCGTGGGAGCCAACCGGCTGGGTTGGAACGGAATGCGTGGTCATGTTCATCGGGAGGGCTTGGATGGAACAGGCGATAGAAACGAGGCCTGGCGTACCACAAAACGGAGGAAACGAACCTTCTACATTCGGAACGGGGTCGTGTTGATCGGGAGGGGTGTGGCGTACCACAAAACGGAGGAAACAGACCTCCTATGGTTGAAACGGGGATCCTGTTGATCAGGAGGGGTGTGGCGTACCGCAAAACGGATGAAACAGACCTCCTACGGTCGAAACAGGGGTCCTATTGATGGGGGAGGGGTGTGGCGTACCGCAAAACGGACGAAACATACCTCCTACAATGGAAACGGGGGTCCTGTTCATCGGGAGGGGTGTTGCATACCGCAAAACGGGACTCCATGGGATACTGTTCATCTCCACCGTCGACCTCCTCCAGCCTCCACGGGCTACCGTCGACCTCCTCCAGCCTCCACGGGCTCCTGTTCATCCAGCCTCCACCGCGCGCTACTCCACCAGCTACTGTTCAACCACCCCTCCACGGGCACCCCTCCACCGTCTACTGTTCATCCAGCCCTCCACACCACAGGGTCCTATTCAACCACCTCTCCACGGGCACCCCTCCACCGTCTACTGTTTATCCAGCCCTCCACACCACGAGGTCCTGTTCATCTAGAGGCAACGCCACCGCTCACTTTTCATCCACCCCCCCGCAACGCTCACTCTTCATCCAATTGATCAGCTTCAGTTAGCAGTAATAGCAAAGGAATCGCTCAATCGGGTTCAGTTAACAGCCATCGATCGCTCACTCGGGTTCAGTAACGCGTAGCCTGCAGTGCAATCGCTCGGGTTCAGTTAGAGCCCAATGCCTCGCTTGGGTACAGTTAGAGCCAACGCCTCGCACACATGCGCGTACAAGTACAAGAGAAACGCGCATCGCTCGGCCCCCGACCTCCCATCGTAACCGGGAACTCCCCGAAATTTTCCTCGCCCTTGCTTCTACCACGGTTTTTTCCGTCATGGACGGCCCAAAGAATGTCATGCAGCTGCGTCTCCGGCCCGCCCAGGACGAAAAGCCCATTTTCTGTCATGAGTTTTTGTCATAGAAGTAGGATCCCACCACATCTATGATGATACTGGGTTTTGTCACAATTATCGTCATAGAAGTGTCATATGTATGACAGAAAAAAATTTCGTTTGGCACAAAATGTCACGGATGTGTCTTTTTTTTGTAGTGTAGCCAGGAGGCAACCCGACCTGATTTGTCCGAAATGACCCTGGGTCACTAAGGAACCGACATGTGTCCAACGGTCGGATTTCAAACACACGCAACAGCTTGACTTGGTCTACAAGTATAGCTGACTCATCCAGCTCTGGATAAGATTTGCTCTCATTGTCTTCGCTCAAAGACATAGGATTTTGGTTGAGCATCACTTCAGCCACTCTGACTATGTTCACTTGGACCCCACTTAACAGTACGGTGGTTCCTACGACTCAACAAAGAAGAAAAGGAAACTACGAAACAACTATGTCTTCGCACTCCATAGTCTTCACATGAATGTCTTCTCATGTCATAATCTTCATCATGAATGTCTTCACGAACCACCATTGTCTTTAATGTCTTCACACATTTTTAGGGGTCATCTCTGGTAGGTAATCCGAATCAATAAGGGACTACTACCTATGTTATCCTGTAATTCTAACAAACACATTAGTCCCTCAACCAAGTTTGTCGTCAATACTCCAAAACCAACTAGGGGGGCACTAGATGCACTTACAATCTCCCCCTTTTTGGTGATTGATGACAAACTGGTTGAAGTTTTCAATGGGGATAAAAATATGTGAGAGTTAAGGATAAAGCACTGTCTTCATAAGTTGCAAAAGGCTCCCCGTGAAGATGTGCATATAAGTTGTTTGCTTTTGAATGCAAATGCACATGGCAGGTTGTACTTTGTGGAGATCCTCTTCAACTTACGAAGACAATTCATCATGCATATATAAGAATAACAAAGATAATGACATGCATAATGAGAAATGGGTGTCTTCAGTATGACTTCATGCGGAATTTATCATCGCTTCACAAGGTAGCAACAGAAGTAGCAGACGGCCATCAATTTTAAGTGTTACAACTCAAAAGCCAAATAGTTTCAAAACGAGAGTTGTAAGAACTTAGCAAACAAAAATAATGCAACCACCCATATGGACCCACTTGAAGACTATCAACCTCATATGCTTCTCCCCCTTTTGTTAGTGATGACCAAAAAGGTTTGAAGACATAGAAGATCTACTCGTTCCCAGATGGATTAGAAGATGGAGCAGGGTCATCGTTGGAGTTTGGTGGTGCAGAAGGGCGTGATGTAGTATCGTGATGCAGTGCAGCCAGGGTTGGTGAAGTGGCGTCGTCTTCGTCATCGAAGACTCTGGCAACAATAGTTGCAGCCGAAGATGAATACTCAGAATCTTCAATTCAGGGAATGCGACGCCAGCTTGCATTTTGAGGAGGTCTGGAGTCAAACTTGAAGTGCTCTGTGAAGCCATCTGCACGCAGATCATCTTCAGAACATAACAGTGTGAGGCTCTTCCAAGACCGCCGACAGGCTTCATGTGCAACAAATGTGTTCTTTGTGGCCAGGTTACGGACCACAGACATGCTTATCCTGCTTTTGATGCAATGCCACCAGAATCTCTCAGTCATTGAGTACACGAGGACGCTTCTGGGGCCTTTGAGGAATTGTGCTTGCAGTAGCTTCAATGTTGGCTCGGTGTGGAAAGTGCATGTGGCCAGCTAGAGGATATGCAGGAGTTGCAACATTGGGCACAAGAATTCTTTCGATTGGCTGCGTGAAGCTTCGAAATTCAACATTCTTAAGGTGGAGTGGCTTCTTTGCAGGCTCGGGGTAGATGGCTTCAATAGACAGATCAACTTCAGGCAGAAAAACAATATGGTTGCGCACTGAGGGCTGATAGTCAATGGTGGAATGAAGCTTAATCAAGCGCATCACCCATGGAGCATAGAACTTCAAGCCAAATAGATCAATCCCAGAAGTAGCAAGTTGTCGGATAAAGAAATCCTGAGTATGGAATCTGATGCCGTTGATGATATAGAATACTAAAGTCTTCATTGCTCCTTCAAGTTTAGCTTCAAAAGAATTTCCTTTGATGGGCCAGAGAGTATGCCTCAAAATGTCATACACTATGCGTGGCAAGTACTCGAGGTCCTTGACAAAGAACTCCTTTGGGTATTCAACGTCTTGTGGCAATGGCTTCATCATGCTAAGCATTTTGTTCATATTTGGCTCTGGCTTCTGAATAATGCTCTACAACTCATTTTGATGAAGCTGACAACCAGGTTCGTATAACTCACCTGGAGTGGGCAGGCAAGTAAGCTCGATGATATCTTGAGCTTTGGCTTCGTGATGAACGTCACCTGTCATCCACTCAAGGACCCAAGTCTTCGGATCAGCCTCAAATGTGTAGAGTGGCATAGAACTGCAGCAGAAGCTCCCCATTCCAGTGTTGTCAGTCACAAAGGGCAGAAGACCAATATCCCGAAAGCAGTCAAGGGCCTCTTCAAGACATGGCAGCCCAGCCATAGCATCACAATCCAGATGCTGGTGCAGAAAAATCCAGTCTTGGTTGTACAGGATGCAAGAGTAATAGCTTCGCTACCGATGGCTCCAAAATCTGTCAAAGGTGATCTTGGGCTTCTTGTATGGGTTCTTGGTGCTGTCAAAGAAAGTGTTGTGCTCTCTGAAGCTGAACACACTGAATGAGCCCTGAGTGGTGACATCACATGGAAGCCTTGGCAGACGTGGCTTTGGCTTCTGAACATGGGGCCTCTGCTCCACATGATAATCATACTATGGCCCAGGAGTAGTGGGTGGAACCATGATTGGCCATCTGACTGTGACAAGCTCACCTTCATGATTGAATGCACGTTCCACGGTATGAGGCCTTGGAGGAGGAATGGAACCATCAGAGATGATTGGCATTACTGTGGATTCATCATTAACATTGGCTTCGGGCTCCACATTGTCTTCGGCCATGACCGAGTCATTGGCTTCAGTGGTGTTGTTGGTGGCAGCCTCAGGGTTTTCAACCTCCATGTGTTCAATGGCTGGAGGGTCGGGCACAATCACATTCTCTTCGAGAATAACTGGATCATTTGCTGGGGGTGTGACTTCTCTTTCTTCTTCGGCTGATACAGCCGGAACGTCTTCAGCAACATTAGCTTCGGACTCAGAGGCAGATGCAGAAGAAGTGGCTTCAGGAAACACTTGACGTGCTACTGAGCTAGTGTGTTGCGCTTCTTCTTCTGGAATGTCTGACAGGGAAACCTGTGGCTTGAGGCCTTTGCAAAGCTTGTGAAACACTGGCGACGCTTTTGGAGAGGACTGGTCTTGTCCATGTAGTTTTCATCATCAAGCACCGATGAGGTGACTTGAGCAGGTGGAGTACGGGGTGCCTCAGCTTGCACTAGGGTGTCTTGTTGTTGGCGCTTAGCCCATGAGTCATCTTGAGCGATTGGTGTCAAAGGACGACCAATGCTAATAAGTTCACTGCTCATGAGAGAAGGCAATGATACCAACTGGGGCTTGAGCTGAGGAAGGACTTCATCATCATGTACATTGTCTTCATGACCAATGTCTTCAGCTGCGTTGGGGTCAACAGCTGGAACTTCTTCATCTCTGGAGCCTCTGTGGAAGCAGGCTCATGAATCACCAGACGACGTTCTTGGTTGGTGGAGGCAAGAAAAGCAACTGAGATGGGTTCAACGATGAGGGGCTCTGGGGCAGCAACACGCTCTTTCTTTGAATACTTTGAAACCTTTGTCTTCAATTTCTTCTTGGAGGGATCACCAACAGATGTATCTTTGAGCTTCCTCTTTCTGGCTTCGTCTTCGGCATGCCTTGTTTTCTTCAGCTTTGAAGCTGCTGAGGTGACCTTTGGCTTCGAGCCGGTCATACTAGCTGGGAAGACTATGCTTGGTCGTTCCTGCCATTGAGCTTCGTGTTGAGCTTCAGCAGTCTTCTTCTTTTGCTTGGAAGCCATCCTAGGGTCGATGCCAGGGTGCCTAATAGCCTTTCTCTTCTCAGCTTCTTTATGTGCTTGAACACATTTCTGCGCATAGTACTTCATGCGCTCGCGTGAGCCTTTGGCTTCTTCACGCTTCTTGTGGAATTTAGCCTTGAGATCATGCAACATCTTCTTGAAAATTTGAACATCAGCCACAGTGAGCTTGGCCATGTGCTTCTTGAAATGCGCCTTCTCATGATCAATCTTGTTCTTGAGATCGATGATTTTCTGAGCTAAGGCCAATTCATTTGCAATAGCTCCATGAAAAGTGACACTGATGTCCACTGGCAGCTGGAGGTCATCAATACCGATGCTCTGGTCATCAAACCATTCATCGATGAAGTTTTTCAATATATCAATATCAAAGAGGGGCGGATCATTGAAGATCTCCACCTCTTGCTTGCTCTTGGTCAGCATCTCTAGAGCTTCATCACCAAGATATTCATCACTTGACAGATCAATGGTGTCTTCCTCGTTACGCAGAACGGAAGCAGGAGTCGGGTTATGCCCTGAAATCTTTTGGGGCTTCTTGGTCTTCTTGGAGACACGAGACAAGTCTTCAGACTGCACATTGGGTTCAGGAGGTGCAGCCTTCAATGGCTTCATAGGCGAAGCAGTTGGTGCAGCAGAGGGCTTCAAAGCTTCTGTTTTCTTCTTATTTTGCTTCAGTGGTGCAGGAACATCTTTAGAGTCTGCTTCTTCAGCAGACTAATCCACTGTGGCCCTCTAAGAAGCAATGTGGGGAGGAGCCCATCGAGGCTATTGAAGGGCCCGATGACATTGGGATTGGCTTCGCGAGTGCCATCCTATCTTGGAGCAGACGGACCAGGGTTGAAGTTGAGTCCGAAGGCTTTCCTGTTCGTTGCAGCTGACTCCTGAGCAAACTGATAGTTGCACTTGAAGAGATTGTCGTCTCGACACCATAACAAGGATGATGGGTCGGCAATTTTAGGTTGCGGTCCATGGACCATGCAAGGATAGAAGCCTTGGGCAATAGCTTCAGGCTTGGACTTGGGTTGCATATTCTTGTAGAGGATATCGCCCCACGGGCTCTTGATAGCATTCTTCTTAGTATATTCAATAGTGATGAAATTGTACTTGAACCGATGTTTTGCCCAATATCTTTGGATCCACTGGATCCGGGTTTTGCGCTGATTGTAGTTCTCCTCAGAAGCAGTCTTATACATTTCATACAGATCCGGAGGCAAATCTAGAGTGGTATTTCCACGGCGCTACCTGCCACCCTTCCTTACAGATTTCTCTAAAGCCATAATATTCAGACAGATAGGCTTCAGAACAGTGAAAAGCTTCTGTCTACTTGTCAGGCAAGAACTGGCTTCAGGGGAGTGAATATGATGCTCTAAGAATTCTGCAAAGGAATGCAGACTATGAGAACCAAGGGATTCTCCCACGGACATGTACCTGTGACAACATTAGAGATGCGAGGGAAGGGGAAGAGGTCATATGCATTCTCAGAAGATTTTGAAGATAAATCAGTTTGAAGACATTGACCTCATAAAGTGAAGACATTCACTTATTTGAAGAGAGTTGGTTCCAGATTTGTCCGAATCCATGAATAAGTACAAGTGAGGAATCTAACTAGTTATGAAGCATAAGTAAATATACTTTGCAAGGTATGAGATTCAGAAAGAGACAAATCCAGATTTGGAAGTGTAGAAACCACTTTTGGTTGAAGTGGATGGATTGGACAGATCAAAAAGACTGTAAAAAAGGAGATTTATCTTCAAAATTATTATTTGGTTGAAACCAGATAAGCTAGATGGATCCACTACAGGTCCCTTTGCAGCAACCCAGGTGGTCACGGGGTACTGCTCAGGCTTCCAGTAAGAACCATCAACATTCATTTTCCTCTCGAAACCAACACCCTCTTTCCTAGGGTTTCGGTTCAGAATTTGTTTCTTAAGGACATCACATAGTGTCTGATGCCCTTGAGACTCTTGTACATTCCTGTTTCAAGCAATGTTTTCAACCTGGCATTCTCATCAGCAATAGTAGTGGTATCCTTAGTGGAGGGGCCGGTTAGTTTCCACATCAGCAGTTGAAGATATTGCAACAGTAGCATCAGTAGAACATTCAACAACAGAGACAGCATTATCACGCTCAAGACATTTTAGACATGGTGGTTCAAACCCTTCCTGAGCGGAACTGATCTGTTGAGCGCGGAGTGACTCGTTCTCCTTTTGAAGATCATCATCAGTCGCTCTCAAGTTCTTGCTTCCTTTTAAGATAATCATAGGAGAGCTTTTCATGAGTAGTTGAGAGCGTTTCACGATGACTTTCAAGTTCCTCATACTTAACATGAAGATTTTTAATGTCTTCAATTAAGGACTGATTCCGGGTCATTTCTGCGTCCAACAGGTTATCGCTTTTGTCTAGCAACTTTTGAATATGTTCCATAGGAGTTTGTTGTTCAGTTGCAATTTTAGCTAGTGTTTTGTACCTAGGTTTAGATTCACATTCAGAGTTATCTTCACTTGATGTTTGAAAGTAAGCATCGCGTGAGTTTACCTTGGCACCTCATGCCATGACGCAGTAGGTGGGAGCAAAGTCGTCCTAATCATTAGCATCAGCATTGGTGACGAGGCCATTGTCTTCAGTGTTGAAGATGGACTTGGGGACATAGGTTGAAGCTAGAGCCATGCTTGCCACGCCTGAATCGGACTCCTCCTCAGATTCCACCTCCGCCTCCTCATAAGTAGACTCCTCCTCTGAATCCATCTCCTTGCCAAAAATGCACGAGCCTTGCTTGATGAGCTCTTCTTGTGTGATGAAGACTTTGACGAAGAATTTGAAGAAGACTTTGAGGATTTCTTCTTCTTCTTGTCATCAGAATCATATTCCTTGCTTTTCTTCTTCTTCTTGGTCTCATTGTCCCACTATGGACACTCAGAGATGTAGTGACCAGGTTTCTTGCATTTGTGGCATGTTCTCTTCTTGTGGTCACGAGTGGAAGCTTCATCATTTCTTGAGCTGGATCTTGAAGACTTTCTGAAGCCTTTCTTCTTGGTGAACTTCTGGAACTTCTTCACAAGCATAGCAAGCTCCTTTCCAATGTCTTCAGGATCCCCAGAATTGCAGTCAGATTCTTCTTCAGATGAGGAAACAATCTTTGCCTTCAAAGCGCGAGTTCGGCCATAGTTGGGACCATAGATATCTCTTTTCTTAGATAACTGGAACTCATGTGTGTTGAACCTCTCAAGTATGTCAGATGGATCGAGAGTCTTGAAGTTAGGATGTTCTTGAATCATCAGGACCAGGGTGTCGAATGAGCTATCATGTGATCTCAGGAGCTTCTTGACGATTTCGTGCTTGGTGATCTCAGTGGCGCCGAGTGCGCGAAGTTCATTTGTGATATCAGTGAGGCGATCAAACGTGAGCTGGACATTCTCATTGTCGTTTCTCTTGAAGCGGTTGAAGAGGTTGTGAAGAACATCAATCCTTGAGTCTCTCTGGGTTGAGACGCCTTCGTTGACCTTGGAGAGCCAGTTTCAGACTAGCTTTGCAGTTTCCAGAGCACTCACACGGCCATAGTGTCCTTTGGTCAGATGACAACAGATGATGTTCTTGGCAGTCGAGTCCAGTTGAATGAACCTCTTGACATCAGCAGCGATGACACCTTCACCGACCTTGGGAACGCCGTTCTTGATGACATACCAGAGGTCGACGTCAATGGCTTCAAGATGCATACGCATCTAATTCTTCTAGTAGGGGTAATCAGTGCCATCAAAGACAGGGCACACAACGGAGACCTTGATTGTCCCTGCAGTCGACATAGCTAAAACTCCAGGTGGTTAAACCGAATCACACAGAACAAGGGAGCACCTTGCTCTGATACCAATTGAAAGTGCTAGTTATCGACTAGAGGGGGGGGTGAATAGGTGATTTTTATGAAAGTCTTCAAAACACGGGGGCTTTGAAGGCAACCAGTAGAAATGAACCTATTGATATGCAGCATAAGGTAGACTACACTAGACAAGCCATAGTCAAGTAAGCAATGAAGTGAAAGCACGAAGACTATCGGCAACTAGGTAGTATGGATCAGGATGGAAAATAGTATGAAGCCAAACAGTAAACAGTCTTCAAGCAGTGAAGACACTCAGATCATGCAAGTAGGCAATGACTTCAAGAAGACAAACTGTAAGTAAAGGGACGGGAAGGATAGAACCAGTTGCTCGGTGAAGACAAGGATTTGGTAGACCAGTTCCAATTGCTGTGACAACTGTATGTCTGGTTAGGGAGGCTGAGATTTAACTCAGAAGACCGCATCTTCACCTTATTCCCCTTGATCTAAGAACATTTAGTCCTCGCCCAATAACTCTGGTAAGTCTTCAAGGTAGACTTCCAAACCTTCACAGACTTCATTCACTAGCAATCCACAATGTCTCTTGGATGCTCAGAACGCGACGCCTAACCGGCTGGAGGATTCATAGTCCTCAAGTGTAACAAGTCTTCAGATCACGCAGACAGAAAGACTTCACAGTGTAACAAGTCTTCACGGTCCTCAAGTGTAACAAGTCTTCAGATCATGCACAACCTCGATGACAAGCCAAGTGTCGGATTTTAGGTTCTGGCAAAACCCTTGGGGTTCGAACACTGGGGTGCGCACAAATATCACTCCCCCTCTAGCTCGCACTCAGCATGATCTCACGGCCTAGCTCTTCGAACCCAAAGAATGAGAGACACAAGATTTATACTGGTTCGGGCCACCGTTGTGGTGTAATACCCTACTCCAGAGTGGTGTGGTGGATTGCCTCTTGGGCTGAAGATGAACAGTTACAAGGGAAGAACAGCCTCCTGAGGAGAGGTGTTCTTGTGCTTGGAGAACTTGTCTGGTGGCCTTGGTGGAATGGATCCAGTCCAAGATGAGATCCTCCTCCTATGGTGGTGGCTAGTCCTATTTATAGAGGCTCTGGTCCTCTTCCCAAATATTGAGCGGGAAGGGATCCCACAATGGACAAATTCGAAGGGAGACAACTAGTACAAGTTATCCTGACAAAAGTAGTCTTTGCCTGCCAAAGGATCCAGTGGTGACGCCGTCTTGGGATCCATGGTGACCTCTGTCCTATCGTCCTACTGGTCTTGGTCTTGTTGCACCGATATGGAAACCTTTGCCTGATGCATCAGGACTCCTCTCCTGCGCTTGCCCCCTTAGCACCAAAGAGGAAACAAGGACACTGCGCACGCTGGCGCCCGCCTGGCGCCAGTCGTCATGGCTTGCGTCACAGAAACCTCACGAGGTGTCCCTTGCCTTGATCTCTTCGCCCCTCGCGAGCCATCCTAGCGAGGCCGCCCCTGAGGAGGTCTTGCATCGTCCGCCTCGCGAGGCTTGGCCCCTCGCGAGGGTCTTGGGTGTTTGCTAGTGAAGATGGGCCGTATAGGGCCGCTGGGGGAGCCATGCCGCGTGCCGCAGGCAGGCAAGTCTGGGGACCCCCGTTCCCAGAACACCGACAGTAGCCCCTAAGCCCAAGGCGCGCTCGGGCTTGGCTTCGAGGCAAAGCCAAAGGGCAAGTGCAGAGCGCTGCGGGCCCTAACAGCCAACAGCCACGGTTGGCGCGTGGCGACTGATTGGACGTGGGTGTCTTCGCTTCCCCATGCTGCCTCGGCAACTTCCCGTCTGACAAAAAGGCCACTGCGGGCAATGCTTTCCTTCATTGCTTTCCTTCGTCTTGCTCTAGATCCCCTCTCTCGCTCCTTGCTTCCGAAATCTCCGGATCTGCTTCATCCCCTTCCAATCTTTCGACCAATGGCGCCCCAAAAACCCAAGGCCGTTTCGCCGCCTGTCTGGTACGAGCCGGCTCTGGACGCGCCCAACGTCTCGGAGAAGAACCTTGCCGCTACGCGCCCGCTGACATCGAGGGAACACAATGAGAAGGGGAAGACCGAGCTCCAGGCTGGCTCCGCCGTGCCGAAGACTTTGGAGAGCTCCTTCTACCCCTTCTTCATGAGCAGCGTCGTCGCGGGTCTGGTTCCCCCCTTCTCCGACTTCTTCTATGCTGTCCTCCGACATTACAAGTTGCAGGCCCTTCATCTCCATCCCAACTCCGTTCTTCTCTTGTCGATCTTTTCCTTCTACTATGAGGCATATGTCGGGGTGATGCCGTCCATGGCACTGCTGCGCCACTTCTTCCTCTGAATCAACAACGGCCACACCTCGTGGTGCGCCAACTTCGTCGCAGCCGGAAAGGCTAAGGCGATCTCGAAGGCCAGAAAGAAGGCCAATGTCTTCAGGAGCAAGTGGGTCACGATGGATGCCAAGTGTGTCCACCCACGGTTGAAGCTGCCAACGGAGATGCCCCAGTCTGACGAGGGGTGGTACCGCGCAAAGCTTACTGACGACCGGGTGAAGTCGGTGCTAGAGAAGATGACCACCGACTTGAGGCCGGGCAACGCGAAGGTGGCGAAGCTGACGGGGGCCATGCTCCTGAGGGAATTCTTGGTGCTGCGGGTGGCTCCTCTCCAGGCACGCTCGCGCCCCTTGTGGACACTCGGGGACGGAGAAGACAAGCTTCGCTTGAGTCCGGAGGCCTTCTCTGAAGAGGAGGTTGCTGTGGCTCTCGGCCTCTTGGCCGGGGACGACCAAGAGTATCCGCCGAATGCCCACATTCCCTTGTTCCTTCGGAAGGACAGGGCACAGGTCGTGGCCGCCATGCCCACCATTGACAGGCGCGGCCTGGTGCCACCAACGCCCCATGTGGTCCCGGTGGCAATGGCGACGATGGACGTGTCTTCTGGCGATTCCCGCTGGAAGGGGGAAGAGAAGGAGGACGAGGAGCGTGACTCGGAGGCGACCCCCGAGGGTATGGGGGAGACCTCCCCCTTGCGCAAGGCTGACATCCTCTGCGCCCTGCCCGATGACGACAACGAGGCTGGCGTCCTCCTGGAGAGAGAGGAGCCGCCCGCCGTTCCGATGAGTGGCAGGTCGATGATGATCTCCCGGGACGATGCTCCTGCCCCGACACCGCCTGGAGTTGCTTCCGGTCCATCTGCTGCCCCTGCTTCAGCTTTTGGAGCCTGTGCGTCTGCGCCTCAGGCTGCGAGGCTCTCCGGCATCAAGCTTAAGAAGCGGAGGGACTACGCCGCGGTGGACCAGTAAGTGTTCTTCTCCAGCCTTGTTCTTGCTTCTGCTGCTCGTCCTTGACGCTTCTTCGTTGTGCAACTAGGCCGACGCCCACGGCGAATAAGAGAAAGGAGGAAGAGGTGGTACTGCTCGAGCCCAGATCGCCTCCTGCGGCCGCACCCCTCTCCATGGATAAGGGCAGCGATGACGCTCGTGCTTCTGCAGCCCGATCATCCTCGTGAGGCTTGGTGGAGCGTCCTCGGGAGAACTCAGCCCCTTTGGCCCCACTGGCTCCAGAGGTACCAACGTCTGGCTCGAGCGCTGGGGTCCCCGAGGCTCAGGAGCTTCTGGCCTCCCGGGGCATGATGACGTCGCCTCCTTCTGCCGCATTGCTATCTCCGGGTCCTTCTGCCTCTCGTGACATCCTGGAGCGCGCTCTTTCTGCGTTGACCCTGCTGTGAGAAGATCTTCAAGGCACCGACCGTCGCCTGGTGGCCGGGCGCCTGGAGTTGGTATTGGCTGGTGTCGGTGTCAAAACCGGGGGATCTCGGGTAGGGGGTCCCGAACTATGCGTCTAGGCCGGATGGTAACAGGAGGCAAGGGACACAAAGTTTTACCCAGGTTCGGGCCCTCTTGATGGAGGTAAAACCCTACGTCCTGCTTGATTAATATTGATGATATGGTGTTACAAGAGTAGATCTACCATGAGATCAGAGAGGCTAAACCCTAGAAGCTAGCCTACGGTATGATTGTATGTTGTGATTGTTGTCCTACGGACTAAAACCCTCCGGTTTATATAGACACCGGAGAGGGTTAGTGTCGGTGTCAAAACCGGCGGATCTCGGGTAGGGGGTGCCGAACTGTGCGTCTAGGCCGGATGGTAACAGGAGGCAAGGGACACGAAGTTTTACCCAGGTTTGGGCCCTCTCGATGGAGGTAAAACCCTACGTCCTGCTTGATTAATATTGATGATATGGGTAGTACAAGAGTAGATCTACCACGAGATCAGAGAGGCTAAACCCTAGAAGCTAGCCTATGATATGATTGTTGTTGTCTATGTTGTCCTACGGACTAAAACCCTCCGGTTTATATAGACACCGGAGAGGGTTAGGGTTACACAAAGTCGATTACAATGGTAGGAGATCTGCATTTCCATATCGCCAAGCTTGCCTTCCACGCCAAGGAAAGTCCCTTCCGGACACGGGACAAAGTCTTCAATCTTGTATCTTCATAGTCCAGGAGTCCGGCTGAAGGTATAGTCCGGCTATCCGAACACCCCCTAATCCAGGACTCCCTCAGTAGCCCCTGAACCAGGCTTCAATGACGATGAGTCCGGCGCGCAGATTGTCTTCGGCATTGCAAGGCGGGTTCCTCCTCCAAGTACTTCATAGAAGATTTGAACACAAAGATAGTGTCCGGCTCTGCAAAATAAGTTTCCACATATTTCCGTAGAGAGAATAATATTTACACAAATCTAATCTGCTGACGTATTCCGTAGTGCGACACACCACGGCCAAGCCTTTATCCGAGTCGTTTCATTATTACACCTCAGCGCGTCATGCGTGGCGGTTTCCTTGGCACGTCTTGTTAAAACAGAGATTGTGTCCCCTTATTTCGGGATTCTCATCAATACGGGCATGGGTAACCCAACCGCGCCATTGATTACGGCGCTTGGAGATAAGCGAGTTTTACCAGGCTAGTGGGGACACGTAGTTGTGTCTACCCATATAAGGGGGTAAGAATCCACCTTTTCACCTACGCCTTCTTCCTCCTTTGCGTATCCATTCTCGCACACTCGAGCTCCAGCGCCCAAGTCCGCACTCCCCACCTCAACCTTCTCCAGCCATGTCCGGAGCGGGAGGCAAGTGGATGGTCTCCTCTGTCACGGAGGGGCACATAAAAAAACTGAGGAAGGCCGGATACCTGTCTAACGACATCGCGTACCGGCTTCCCGAAAAGGGACAACTCATCCCCGCCCCTAGGCCCCATGAGAGGGTGGTGTTCCTCCCCCATTTCCTCCACGGACTGGGCTTCCCTCTCCAACCATTTGTCCAAGGGCTCATGTTCTACTATGGCCTGGATTTCCATGATCTGGCCCCGAACTTTGTCCTCAACATCTCGGTGTTTATCGTCATGTGCTAGGCTTTCCTCCGCATCCGCCCCCATTTCGGCCTATGGCTCAAGACTTTCAATGTCAAGCCGAAGGTGGTGCGCGGCAACTAGGCGGAGTGTGGAGGCGCCATGGTGGGCAAGATGGCCAATGTCTTATGGCTCGAGGGCTCCTTTGTGGAGACCCTGAAGGGGTGGCAATCGGGGTGGTTTTACATCACCGAGCCGCACGACCCTGAGTGGGTCGCAGCCCCCAAGTTCCAATCCGGACCCCCAACGCGGCTCACGTCCTGGAAGGAGACAGGCCTATCGTGGGGTAAAAAAGGAGAGCTGACCGGACTCCAAACATGCATCCAAACCCTGGTGGACAAGAAGCTCAAACTTGTCAACGTAGTCGAGGTTATGCTCATCCGCCTGATCCTCCCGTGTCAACAATGGGCTTTCAACCTGTGGGAGTTCGACCCGGCGCGGCACCAAACTCTGAGCAGGCTCTTCGACACGACGTATGAAGATGCCTAGAAGGTGCTTTTCAAGGGCGCCGAGGCCCCCGCATCCGCTACCGAGGATCGCGGATTCAGTATGCAGCGTCACGCTCATGTGGTAAGCTGTTTTTTCCTTTTACAGGGTATCAGTTTTTCATAGTTTGACTCCATGCGGGATCTAAGCTCCCTTAACTTTGACAGGATTGGCAGGTGACGTCCGGACAGATCAACTGTCCGGCTCCTTTGCCCGAAGGCCCAGCGGACGCTCGCTTGGCGAAGCTGCTGGTTCCGGCACCCTATGTGGTGCCGGAGAAGAAGGCCGCAAAAAGCCGCGGGGACTCGAAAAAGTGCCCGGCGCCAGGAGGTGTCGGGTTCATCATCCGGCGGCTCCGAGGCGCATTCCTCCCGTGAAGATGAGGAGGAAGAAGAAGAGACCTCTCCCCCTCCAGCAGGAGGAGAGAACAAAAGGAAGGCCGCCCTCTCTGGGGAGGCCGGAGAGTCCAAGAAGGGGAAAACCCTTCCTCCGGACTACTCCACCGACGCCGACGACGGCGGAGAGGAGTGGCAGCCTAGGGCCAAGCCCCTGGCGAAATTGTAAGTATCCGGATACCGGAGTAATTCATAGTATTCATTTATTGCACAGTTTTCCCTTATGTCGAATATGTTTATGCAGCCCACCCAAAGACCGGCTCGACGCGTCGTCGAGCGGCTCACTTGACTCGTCAGATGTGAACTTGCTTCCGGCAGCTTCCTCCCCCCGCCCTACGGACGACACCGAAGTGTTGTCCCAACAGGTTCCAAGCCGGGAGGAGGTGGTCCTGGAGGTGCCGCAAGGCGACCTCCCGGACTCCAGGAGTAAAGGGGATGAAACCCCCAAGGCTCCAAGTCCGGCTCTAGGCCGGACACCGCTCGGGAACCTTCAAAGGTTCCAGAGTCCGGCGGGGGACCTCCTTCCAAGAGGAGCAAGCCCACCGTGCCGGTGACCCCCGTCCAACCGGAGGCGCCGGACAATCTGCTGGAGGTGCTTGAAGGCGCCTCCATCGACGAGGGGCACCGCACTATTATGAGTGCGGTGGTCCAGAAGGTTCAGTCCGCCAAGAGCGGACTGACTGAAGCTTGTACTAGCCTTTTAACAGGCTTTGAGGTAAGTAAAGAATGTGTGAATAATATTACCGCATAGACAGTAGCCCCTGATGCTCTGTTGGGCGTTCGAGAAGAAAAGCCGAATAGAGGATCAAAAATTCGCAGGAGTCTAACAAAAAGGAGTCAATATGCGTATGCGGGCTTCTCTGCTGGCGTCTGCCGCACTGACTGCGGAAGTGGACACGCTGAAGCAGAACCTCGAGAAGTCCGAGAAAGAGCTCGGGCGTGCCAAGAAGCAGCTCGAGGAGAAGGAAGGTAAGAAATACCTTGTTTAAATATATATAAAAAAGGTGCTATTGCAAAAAATGACAGGATTAACATGGCTATTGTAGGGGCCACGTCTGAGGTGGCGACCCTTAAGAAAGCGTTGCTCGAGGCCGAGAAGAGGGCGGCCGCGGAGTGCACCGAGCGGGAGAAGTATGAGGCCCAGGTTGGCAAGGTGCAGCAAGAGCTCCAGGTTCTCATGAAAAAACATGAGAGTTTGGAGCTTGACTCAAAGACGCGAGCGTCCGAGCTCACGGCGGCTATTGAAAATGCCAAGTCTGCCAAGACCGAATCCCAGAAGACCCTCCAGGAGTTGGATGAGGTGAAGAAGATAGCGGCGGGTAAGGCATTCTTTATGCAAAGCAAACATATAAACATGAGTTACTTGTTAGTTACTTACCCGAATCCGGAGCTCTCCAAGAGCGTTCGCAGATCTTCCCCGGAGTGTGTCCGATGCCGCCGCATTCTATTGAGCCGAGGAGGGCAGCTCGATAGAGAAGGTGTTTTGGTCTCAGTATGCTGAGGCCGGACACCCCGTGCCCCTGAGCGACCAGCTGAAGCAACTGGTCAAGCTCCACAAGGCGGCCGAACAGGCCATGAAGGGCCTCCTAGTTCGGCTGTGGCGTGGAGAGGCTCTGCCTGGGAGCTATTTTAGGCTGGTGCGGCGGCTGGTGGAGGCCTGTCCAAGGCTCGAAGTCATCAAGCACTCCGTCTGCATTGAAGGTGCCCATAGGGCCCTTGCCCGTGCTAAGGTGCACTGGGGCAAGCTAGATGCTGAGAAGCTTGTGAAGGACGGGCCATCGCCGGGGAAAGAGCATCGCAAGCCCAAGAATTACTATAAGGATGTTCTGAAGGGTGCCCGCCTTGTGGCAGATGAATGTTCTAGGGATGTAATTTTTGAGTAAAACTTGCTTGTTTTGTCCCGTGGGCTGAAAACTTGTTCATATGCGCTAAGCAATGCTGTTGGAATTTAAAATATTACCTTCTGTGCTGCTATTTATCAATTCTGAGAGATGGCGAGTCGTCGGCTTCTGCCCCCGTGCCGCTAGTGCTGGGGTGTTCGGGGATAAACCGGAGCGCTCTTTTTCCCACGTTTGGGTCCTTCGAGGGAGGCGCTCAGCCCAACGAACAAGGCAATCGGACTATAACGCGTGAACACTCTCACTTAGCCATAGAATTCTATAATTTTAAATTTCGGCGAAGCCCCTAGTATTCGGAAGACCGAGTTCGGGGTGCTATCCACGCCTTGGCCGGACAGAGCCAACTCCTCGCCCTAAGCGGCATAAGTCTTTAGGGACTCGAAAAACCTCTCGAACAGCGACCAGCTCTCGCTTCATCATGACAGTCAGTTTTAGCTTTCTCCACTGAGGTGCTCGACCCAGCTCAACTGGGGCACAATTGCAGTCGTTCTCCTAGTGCTACCTTAGCCGATATAGCGGAACGTAAGGCACCAAAACATAGGAGCCGGGCAAACCCAACTATTGACCCAAGACATGATTCGGAGCCGATGCATATAATGCTATAAGTTCGGGGTGCTGCACTTGTGAAAGTGTTCGGACATCTCACACCATATTGAGGGGTACTGAAGCCCCTGGCGCATTTTGCCCGTACCAAATTGTACGGGTGCAACATGTCGTTAAGGAACATATATTATATAAAAAGTAATGCGAAAATATACGGAAGCTATGCACTGTTTATTAAAAAGGGCTGCGATCAAAGCAGAACGATACAAATAATGCGATAAGCAAAAGGTTGGACTATTTAACATGTCCGTTCCAGGGGCAAGCTGCGGAATAGTATGCGAAACGGGTATACTGCTTGTGATAGAGTCCACCTGGGAGTTCCGTAATGCGGCGTGGCTTGTCTGCTTCCCTGGTTCTTGCATCGTTTGTCCGGCAATTGAACTGCCGAACAGGCCTTCCGAAGAATGGAGTCTTGAAAGTAAGAGAAAATTAAAAAATCAGCAGCCCCTGGTGCGGTTTATGCCGTGTTTCGGGCGTGCCGTGATGGTGCCCCTCCCCCTGTACCCATGGTATTTTTAGAGCGTAGTTATGTACGCGAAGCACTGATGTCGCATTGTTGCGAGGGCTGGGGTTGGGGCCGCATTGCTACACCTGCTCGGAACGTGCCAGGCGGTCTTGTTGTAGGTTACTCCGGGCGCGCTTGACGGTGTCCGGACGTTTAATGGCCGGACTAGAGAACTGCCTGGAGAGGCTGCTTTGTATTTTCACTGCAAGGGCCGCCGTGTGCTCCTCCGTTCGGAGGGAGCGTTCGGTGTTTCCATTGACCGTAATTACTCCTCGAGGGCCTGGCATCTTGAGCTTAAGGTATGCATAGTGCGGGACCGCATTGAACTTGGCGAATGCGGTTCGCCCGAGCAGTGCATGATATTCACTGCGGAATGGGACTATGTCGAAGATTAACTCCTCGCTTCGGAAATTATCTGGAGATCCGAAGACCACTTCAAGTGTGACTGAGCCTGTATAATTGGCCTCTACACCTGGTATTACGCCTTTAAAGGTCGTTTTGGTGGGCTTAATCCTCGGGGGATCTATGCCCATTTTCCGCACTGTATCCTGGTAAAGCAGGTTCAGGCTACAGCCGCCGTCCATAAGGACTCTAGTGAGATGAAATCCGTTAATAATTGGGTCTAGAACCAATGCGGTGAATCCTCCATGACGGATGCTAGTGGGATGGTCCCTTCGATCAAAGGTGATTGGGCAGGAGGACCATGGGTTGAACTTTGGGGTGACTGGCTCTACCGCGTATACGTCCCTTAACGCGCGCTTCCGCTCCCTCTTGGGGACGTGGTGTCGGTGTACTAGAGTAGGGGTACCCTAGTATCCCGAACTTGTGCATGGGCAGTCGCAGAATCCCGCAGCAAGGCTTGCCGGGTGACCGCCAAGGTCCTCCGTGGTTCCTTTGGAGCCATTCAAGGACAAAGTATCCAAACCAAGGCATCTCAAGACCCCGGCAAGAGGAGCTTGCCGGGAAGGCCGACCAAGGCACATCAAGGAACTTGCCGCGACGCGCCACGCGTCCCGGCAAGGCCCGATGAGCGACAAGTTCTCGGACGCGACAAGACAACGACCGCGGCAAGGCGCTTGCCGCGGCAAGCCACCACTCTGTGCCCGCGCTCCAGCACATCCACCAATGTGTCGCTCTGGGACCCTTCCAGGCGTACGTGGCGGGAGGCTGTGCAGCCAGCGGTGCACGGTGGCGAGCGGCGCTGACAAGATTGCCATTGTGGCGAGCGGTGGCGTCCCTGACGTTCCCTTTTGCACTGTTTAGGCGACGCAGACGGGAATTTAATGCCCTTGTCCCCTGCCGTCAGGGTTAGGTATGATACACTATAGCAGGTCGCTGTACCTACCGCAGCACCTTTCCATTTTTACCCTTTGTCTCCGTTGCCACCTGTCGGTGACCCCTTGAGCATATAAAAGGAGGCCCGTGCGCAACGTAGAGGGGGGGGGGAGGAGAACATTCACGCTCGGTCTCGTTAGCTACTGGGGGGTACTGTAGCACTCCGCGCTCCCGAGCAAGAACTCAATACAAACCACAAAGCAGGAGTAGGGTTTTACGCATCCGTGCGGCCCGAACCTGGGTAAACTGCTCGTGTGCTTCGCCTCGATCCGCTCTTCGTGCGACCCTCGCCCCTGCCGAACCGAAAGGGACTCGGTCCGCCAGTCCCATAGGTGTTCGTGGATTAGTCCCCCGACACGTGGGTTGCGTATATCATGTTCACCGTCCGCACTTGTGGGGGAAAACCCTTCTGTCCACTATTGTTCGGTGGCCGGGGCTCCTCCTCGTCATCGCTATGCAGCCCCTTGTCTTCATTTTCGGCATTTAACTTGCCTGCCTGCTTGAACACCCAACAATCCCTGTTGGTGTGATTGGCCGGCTTTTCGGGGGTGCCATGTATTTGGCACAAGCGGTCGAGTATTCGGTCCAAACTGGACGGCCCCCTAGGATTCCTTTTGAATGGATTTTTCAGCTGACCGGATTTAGAGCCTCTGAATCCGGCATTAACTATCGTATCCTCAGTGTTGTCGCCGTTAATGCGGCGCTTCTGCTTGTTGCGACGCGACCTGCCGCTACTGTCCCTGGTATCCGAATTACCAAGGTTCTTGGTCATATTGTTGCTACGAGCAAGCCAGCTGTCTTCTCCCGCGCAAAACCGGGTCATGAGTGTCGTGAGTGCTGCCATAGATTTCGGCTTTTCCCGCCCTAGGTGCCGGGCAAGCCACTCGTCATGGATATTGTGCTTGAAGGCTGCTAGGGCCTCTGCGTCCGGACAATCGACTATTTGATTTTTCTTTGTTAGGAACTGTGTCCAGAATTGCCTGGCCGATTCATCTGGCTGCCGAATTACGTGGCTTAGGTCATCGGCGTCTGGGGGTCGCACATAAGTGCCCTGGAAATTGTCGAGGAATGCGGCTTCCAGGTCCTCCCAACAACTGATTAATCCTGTTGGCAAGCTGTTAAGCCAATGTCAAGCTGGTCCTTTAAGCTTGAGTGGGAGGTATTTGATGGCATGGAAATCATCGCCGCGGGCCATGTGGATATGAAGGAGATAATCCTCGATCCATACCGCATGATCTGTTGTGCCATCGTATGATTCGATGTTTACGGGTTTGAAACCCTCGGGGATTTGATGATCCATTATTTCGTCTGTGAAGCATAGTGGGTGTGCGGCGCCTCTGTACTGGGCTATATCATGACGTAGCTCCAATGAGCTTTGTCTACTGTGTTCAGCCCTGCTGAATTTGTGGCCGGCGTGACGGTTACTGTCTCGAGTCGTGGGGCGCCCACGCGATCCGTAGATCGATCTTGTTTGCCTTGCCTTGTCCTCCAACATATCTCGCAGGTCCGGCGCATTTTCCCGTGCCTTGGTACGGGGTGCGGCTTGAGTGGAGGGCCAAGAGGCCTCTCTGTCGCGGCCACAAGGTGGCCGATCGGCCGTATCAAGTGCTTCCTCCTCTAATCGGGGTAGCAACCTGCGCTTTGGGTAGCTCTTGGAGGGGCGTTCGAGTTCATGCTCTTCGGCCGCAAGGACTTCAGTCCATCTGTCGACTAGCAAATCTTGATCAGCTTTAAGTTGTTGCTGTTTTTTCTTGAGGCTTCTTGCCGTGGCCATAAGCCTGCGTTGAAAACGCTCTTGCTCGACGGGATCCTCTGGCACGATGAATTCGTCGTCATCGAGGCTTGCCTCGTCTTCAGAGGGAGGCATATAATTATCGTCCTCGACCTCTCTGTCAGCCGCTCTCTCATGAGGGCTGGTTTCTCCATCCTCCTGTGCTAAATCTTGCTGGAGGGGGTTTTCTTCGGCACTTTCCAGAGTATTAATATCTCCCTGCTGGAATCGCCGTATTTGTTTTGGCGGGATTTTGAGCGGCGCCGCTGATGCTGGCGCTTAGGCTGTTTCTTGGAGGGGTCATCCTCCGCTGTTCCATCGCCATCTCCTTCTTTTGGGGTGTCCACCATGTATATGTCATATGACGAGGTAGCTTTCCAGGGCCTAATAGGCGCTGGTTCTTCATCATCTCCTGCATCGGCGTCCATACCATCAAAGTCTTCAGAGTCGAAGTCAAGCATGTCGGTTAAATCGTCGACAGTGGCTACCAAGTGGGTGGTGGGTGGGCTTTGAATTTCTTCAGCGTCCGCATCCGAACCTTGCTGACCGTAGTCCGGCCAGGGCTCTCATGACAAAGAGAGAGACTTTAGCGTCTTCAGAATATCGCCAAAAGGCGAGTGCTGAAAGATGTCCGCGGCAGTAAACTCCATGATCGGCGCCCAATCAGGTTCGATCGGCAGGGGCGCGGAGGGTTTGGAGTCCGGAAAGGAGTCCGGCTTCTTGGAGTCATGAGTCTCGCGGAGTGCGGGGCTGGTGTTCGGCTCAATCGTCGTTGGGATCACAGCCCCCGAGCCAGCGTCCAACCGGCCATCCTCGATCGGCGCAGTTGGCTCCGAATTAAGGGTCGAAGCCGATGCGGGTGTGGCCTCCAGGGCACTATTCGGCGACAGAGCTAGATCATGCTCGTTGGGACAGTGCGGCGCGCTCGGCAGTGGCTCGAATCCGTCGAAGATCAAGTCCCCGCGGATGTCAGACATGTAGTTTAAACTTCCAAATCTGACCTGACGGCTAGGGGCGTAGCTTTCGATCTGCTCCAGATGGCCAAGTGAATTGGCCCGTAGTGCGAAGCCGTCGAAGACGAAGATCTGTCCGGGGAGGAAGGTCTCACCCTGGACTGCATTGCTATTGATAATCATAGGAGCCATCGGGCCTGACGGCGATGACACAGAGGAACTCTCAATGAAAGCACCAATGTCGGTGTCAAAACCGGCGGATCTCGGGTAGGGGGTCCCGAACTGTGCGTCTAGGCCGGATGGTAACAGGAGGCAAGGGACACGAAGTTTTACCCAGGTTCGGGCCCTCTCGATGGAGGTAAAACCCTACGTCCTGCTTGATTAATATTGATGATATGGGTAGTACAAGAGTAGATCTACCACGAGATCAGAGAGGCTAAACCCTAGAAGCTAGCCTATGATATGATTGTTGTTGTCTATGTTGTCCTACGGACTAAAACCCTCCGGTTTATATAGACACCAGAGAGGGTTAGGGTTACACAAAGTCGGTTACAATGGTAGGAGATCTGCATATCCGTATCGCCAAGCTTGCCTTCCACGCCAAGGAAAGTCCCTTCCGGACACGGGACGAAGTCTTCAATCTTGTATCTTCATAGTCCAGTAGTCCAGCTGAAGGTATAGTCCGGCTATCCGAACACCCCCTAATCCAGGACTCCCTCAGTTAGGGTTACACAAGGTCGGTTACAAAGGAGGAGATATCCATATACGTATTGCCTAGCTTGCCTTCCACGCCAAGTAGAATCCCATCCGGACACGAGACGAAGTTGTAAGTGCATCTAGTGCCACCCCTAGTTGGTTTTGGAGTATTGACGACAAACCTAGTTGAGGGACTAATGTGTTTGTGAGAATTGTAGGAAAACACAGGTAGAAGTCCCTCATTGATTCGGTTTTACTACCAGAGATGACCCCTAAAAATGTATGAAGACATTGAAGACAAAGGTGGTATATGAAGATATTCACATTGAAGACTATGACAAAAGAAGACACGTTATGAAGCTTGTGGAGCTCGAAGACTTAGATCTTTCGTAGTTCTTTTTCTTTTGTGTTGAGTCATAGGAACCACCGTACTGTTAAGTGGGGTCCAGGAGAACCAGTCAGAATGACTGAAGTGATGCCTAAATCAAAAACCTATGTCTTCGAGTGAAGACAATGAGAGCGAATCTTGTCCAGAGCCGGACAAGTTAGCTTTGCTTGTAGCCCAAGTAAAGTTGCCATGAGAGTTCGAAATCTGACCGTTGAGACACGTGTCAGTTCCTTAGTGACCCAGGGTCATTTCGGACAAATCAGGTCGGGTTGCCAAGTGGCTATAGATAGCCCACCCCCACAACCGTAAACAGTCGGCTGCTCAGATTTCAGTGCACGACTTTTGTCGTTTGAGAGCAACCCACCTCGAAGCCTTTGAGAGAAAATTCCTAGCGAGGAGAAAAGCCCTAACCACCCAGAGCCAGAGTAAATTGGGCATCACTTAAGTCTTCTTGTCTGTGTGATCTGAAGACTTATTACACTTGAGGACTGTGAATTCTCCAGACGGTTAGGCGTCGCGTTCAGAGCATCCAAGAGACATTGTGGATTGCCAATGAACGAAGTCTGTGAAGGTTTGGGAGTCTACCTTGAAGACTTACCAGAGTGATTGGGCGAGGACTAAGTGACCTTAGCTGAAGGAGAATACAGTGAGGACTTGGTGTCCTGAACTGTGTGTTCAGGACTGGGTGTCCGGGACTGTGTGTCCTATGGTTTAAATACCTAGCCGGTCCAACCAGACGTACAGTTGTCACAGCAACTGGAACTGGTGCAACATATCATTGTCTTCAACAAGTCACTGGTTTCATCTTCACTTCCTTTTCTTACTGTTACCCATTGTGAAGCCATTGCATGCTTGCTTTATCATTTGTCTTCACAACGTGAATGCATGATCTGTTTGGCTTCATAACTTCTTCCTACCTGATCCTTATTACACTGAAGCTGTTTGTCATTGTGCTTTCACTCTATTGAATACATGACCACGGCTGGCCTAGTGTAATCTAACTTCCGCTGCATAGTAATAGGCATAATCTTCACTTTTTGTCTTCATAACTCCCACGTTTTGAAGACTTCCATAAAAATCGCCTATTCACCCCCCTCTAGTCGATATAACGCACTTCCAATTGGTATCAGAGCGAGGTGCTCCCTTGTTTTGTGTGATTCGGTTTAACCACCTGGAGTTTTAGCTATGTCGACTGCAGGGATAATCAAAGTCTCCGCTGCGTGCCCTGTCTTCGACGGAACTGAATATCTCTACTGGAAGAATAAGATGCGCATGCATCTTGAAGCCATTGACGTCGATCTATGGTATGTCGTCGAGAATGGCGTTCCCAAGGCTGGAGAAGGTGTCACTGCTGCTGATGTCAAGAAGTTCACTCAACTGGACTCTACTGCCAAAAATATCATCTGTGGTCATCTGACAAAAGGACAGTATGGCCGTGTGAGTGCCTTGAAGACATCCAAGCTGGTCTGGGACTGGCTCTCCAAGGTCAATGAAGGCGTCTCAACCCAGAGAGATCAAAGAATCAGTGTTCTTCGCAACCTCTTCAACCACTTCAAGCGAAATGACAATGAGAATGTCCAGCACACATTTGACCGACTCACTGACATCACAAATGAGCTTCAAGCCCTCGGCGCCACTGAGATCACCAAACATGAAATCGCCAAGACGCTGCTGAGATCACTTGATAGTTCGTTTGACATCCTAGCCCTGATGATTCAAGAACGTCCTGATTTCAAGACACTCGATCCATCTGACATACTTGAGAGGCTCAACACACATGAGTTTCAGCTTTCTGAGAAAAGAGATATCTACGGTCCAAACTATGGGCGAACTCGTTCCTTGAAGGCAAAAGCTGTTTCCTCATCTGAAGAAGAATCTGACAGCAGTTCTGATGATCCTGAAGACATTGGAAGAGAACTTGCAATGCTAGTGAAGAAGTTCCAAAAATTCACCAAGAAGAAAGGCTTCAGAAAATCTTCACGATCAAGCTCAAGGAATGATGAAGCTTCTGCTCATGACTACAAGAAGAAAACATATCACAAGTGCAAGAAAACTGGACACTTCATCTCTGAGTGTCCACAATGGGACAATGAGAACAGAAGGAAGAAGAAGAGCAAGGAATATGATTCTGACGACAAGAAGAAGAAGAAATACTCAAAGTCTTCTTCCAAGTCTTCCTCAAAGTCTTCATCACACAAGAAGAGATCATCTAGCAAGGCACGTGCGTTTGTTGGCAAGGAAATGGATTCAGAAGAGGAGTCTGCTTCTGAGGAGGCAGAGGTGGATTCTGAGGAGGAGTCTGATTCTGGCATTGCGAGTCTGGCTACAGCATACATCGCCAAGTCCATCTTCAACACCGAAGACAATGACTGCATCACCGACACCGACGCAAATGACAAGAACGACTCCACTCCTACCTACTGCTTCATGGCACGCGGTGCCAAGGTAAACACACGCACTACTCGCTATCAAACATCTAGTGACGATGACTCTGACTGTGATTCAAAACCCAGCTACAAAACACTTGCTAAAATTGCAACTGAACAACAGAAAGCTATGGAACATATTCAAAAACTGTTAGACAGAAGCGATGATCTGTTGGGTGCTGAAATGACTCGATCTGAATCCTTAATTAAAGACATAAAAAACCTTCACGTTAAGTATCAGGAACTTGAAGATCGTCTTGATACTCTCTCAACAACTCATGAAAAAGCTTTCCTATGATTATCTTCAAAGGAAGCAAGAACTTGAGAAATTGAGAGCGGCTCATGAAGATCTTCAAAAGGAAAACGAGTCACTTCGCGCCGAACAGATCAGTCCCGCTCAGGAAGGATTTGAACCACCATGTCTTAAATGCATTGAGCGTGATAATGCTACTTCTGTTGCTGAATGTTCCACTGCTACTACTGTTGCAATATCTTCAACTGTCGATGTGGTAACTAACCCCTCTGTTGAGGATACCACTGCTATTGCTGATGAGAATGCTAGGTTGAAGACATTGCTTGAAACAGGGATGTACAAAAGTCTTAAAGGACATCAGACATTATGTGATGTCCTCAAGAAGCAGATTCTGAACCGAAACCCTAGGAAAGAGGGTGTTGGGTTCGTGAGGAAAATAAATGCAGATGGCTCTTACTGGAAACCTGAGCAGTACCCCAAAACCACATGGGTTGCTACAAAGGAACTTTCAGCAGATCCATCCAATTTATCTGGCTTCACTTGTGTTAACCCCATTATCATTGATGAATCCTTTGAGGCAAACTATAAACTGTTTAAGAATCAGAATGGTGAAGTGTTTGCCAGGTACATTGGTACTAACTGCAGGAATGGACCGCCTATGAAGAAGATCTGGGTTCCGAAAAAGTGTCTGGAAAATCTTCCTGTGAATGTCTTCATGACACCTCACTTGAAGAAGACAAACCTCAGACCAAAGGCTTCATATGGTCCAAAGGCTTCATACAAACAGAGGACTCATCTGAGTCACACAAACGCAAATGTTTTGCAGGGAAACCATACTCAGGCATATGAATATGAGAGCGGTTCTTCGAATCGTCATGTTCATATGACCAAAAATTATTCTGCCTATTCCTATGAGTATTATTGTCCACCTGCTAGACTGTTTGCTAAGGCTTCAAAGCCAAAATTCTCAGATGCTGCACTTAGACTTATTGCTTCTAAGCCACCCTTGAAGATGTGGGTGGTTAAGAAAGCTTAACTCTCTTTTGCAGGGAAAGGTCTCCAGCAGAAAAACAAAATCTTCTGACGCTATTGCTGGGGACCTTAAAAATCTTGTGGGGCGCAAGATAAAATGCCCAAATGGCATCGTTATGTACCTCGTTCCTGAATCGCATGCTACTCTCCCTATTAGTCCTAACCTGGATCTAAGTTTTCATAACCCACTGGTTCGTCAAATGTTTTTGCTTCACAATTCTCTTCGTGAAGCCTATCCCCCTAACTGCACTGTAGGGTACGACACCAGCGACTTCAAAGTCTTCAGAATGGATTATTGACAGTGGGTGTACAAATCACATGACTGGCAAAAGAAGCCTTCTTATGGACTTAACCTTACATCCATCTGACAAGAGCCACATCACATTTGCTGACACTGGTAAAAGTAAGGTATTGGGTCTAGGTAGAGTTGCAATCTCAAAGGATCAACACATGGATAAAGTCATGCTTGTTGAATCCCTTGGCTTCAACTTAATGTCTGTCTCAATGCTTTGCGATTTAAATATGATCGTAATGTTTGGAAAATATCGTTGCCTGGTACTAATGGAATCTGACAAGTCTCTAGTGTTTGAAGGGTATCGGAAAGGTGATTTGTACATGGTAGATTTCTCAGCAGGACCACAACTTGCAGTATGTCTTCTTGCAAAAGCTTCAGAATGCTGGCTTTGGCATCGGAGGCTTGGGCATGCTGGCATGAGGAACCTCCACACCCTTGCGAAGAAGAAGCATGTCATAGGCATCGAGGGTGTCAAGTTCAAGAAAGATCACTTATGCGGTGCCTGTGAAGCAGGGAAGATGACAAGGGCAAAACATCCTTCGAAGACAATCATGACTACTACTCAACCCTTCGAACTGCTCCACATGGATCTTTTCGGTCCCACTCACTACTCAACCTTTGCTACTACTGCTTGCCTCTATGGCTTCGTCATTGTTGATGATTACTCTAGATATACTTGGGTGCACATAATCCTTTACAAGACTGAAGTGCAGGATGTCTTCAGACGCTTCGCCAATCGAGTAATGAACAATTTTGGCGCCAAGATAAAGCACATCAGAAGTGACAATGGCACTGAATTCAAGAACACCGGCCTTGATACATATCTTGATACCTTGGGCATCACACATGAATTCTCAGCTCCGTACACGCCACAGCAGAATGGCGTCGTCGAACGCAAGAACAGAACACTCATTGAGATGGCCAGAACAATGCTAGATGAATACAAGACTCCAAGAAAATTCTGGACTGAAGCCATTGGCACTGCATGCCATACAATCAATCGTGTTTATCTTCACAAGCTTCTGAACAAGACATCTTATGAACTCCTAAATGGCAAGAAGCCAAATGTTAGTTACTTCAGAGTATTTGGCGCAAGGTGCTGGATCAAGGACCCACACCACACCTCAAAGTTTGCACCAAAAGCACATGAGGGCTTTATGCTTGGATATGGAAAGGATTCACACTCCTACAGAGTCTGCAATCTCTTCCATTACAAAGTGGTTGAAACAGTGGATGTGCGGTTCGATGAGACAAATGGTTCACAAAGAGAGCAACTGCCAAATGTGCTAGATGAAATTCCAGCTAATGAATCAATCAAGCTTATGGGAACTGGAGAGATTATACCTTCTGAAGCTCATCCTGAAGAAGAACTTATCATCTCAGCACCTGATCAACATGAAGACATTGCTCAGCCTGAAGACATTCCTCCCAACAACAACACAGATCAGCAAGAGCAAAGTCTTCGCCCTGTACATCCTCGTGTTGCCAATGAAGTGCAGATTGACAGAATAATTGACAGCATCAATGCACCCGGTCCACTCACTCGTTCAAGGGCAACTCAGCTAGCAAATTTCTGTGGGCACTTCGCATTCGTATCAATATCAGAACCCAAGAAAGTTGAAGAAGCCTTCATGGAACCTGAATGGATTCAAGCTATGCAAGAAGAGCTTCAACAGTTTGAACTGAATAATGTATGGGAACTGGTCAAGCGTCCTGATCCACAGAAGCACAACATAATAGGCACCAAATGGATATACCGCAACAAGCAGGATGAGCATGGTCAAGTTGTCAGAAACAAAGCTCGTCTCGTTGCTCAAGGATATACTCAAGTGGAGGGCATTGACTTCGATGAAACATTTGCCCCTATGGCTAGGATTGAAGCCATACGCATACTGCTGGCTTATGCAAATCATCATAACATACTTCTATATCAAATGGATGTGAAAAGTGCCTTTCTCAATGGCAAAATTGAAGAAGAAGTGTATGTTGCACAACCGCCTGGCTTTGAAAATCCAAAACATCCTAACATGGTATACAAGCTCAACAAGGCACTGTATGGCCTCAAACAAGCTCCCAGGGCCTGGTATGACACACTCAAATACTTCCTGAAGAGCAAAGGCTTCATACCTGGTTCCCTGGATCCCACTCTTTTCACGAAGACATATGATGGTGAACTGTTTGTGTGCCAAATATATGTGGACGACATTATCTTCGGCTGCACCAATCAGAAATACAGTGAAGAGTTTGGATATATGATGTAAGAGCAATATCAGATGTCCATGATGGGGGAGCTGAAGTTCTTCCTTGGTCTTCAAATACGACAACAGCGCAATGGCATCTTCATATCTCAAGAGAAGTATCTCAAAGATTGCCTGAAGAAGTTCGGTATGCAAGACTGCAAAGGCTTCACAACACCAATGCCAGCCAAACATCATCTAGGTCCTGACGACAATGGTAAAGAGTTCGATCAAAAGGTATACTGCTCCATGATTGGGTCTTTGCTTTATTTATGTGCATCTAGGCCAGATATTATGCTTAGTGTTTGCATGTGTGCTTGATTTCAAGCGGCACCAAAGGAGTCACATCACTTAGCTGTGAAGCGAATTCTTCGATATTTGGCTCACACCCCAACTCTAGGATTATGGTATCCAAAGGGCTCAGAGTTTGATTTGGTTGGATTTTCAGATGCTGATTATGCTGGTGACAAGGTTGATCGCAAGTCTACATCAGGCACATGTCACTTTCTGGGACGATCACTTGTATGTTGGTCTTCAAAGAAGCAGAACTGTGTATCTCTCTCCACTGCTGAATCTGAATACATTGTTGCGCTCAGCTTCTGTGGATGAAGCAAACACTCAAGGACTATGGCATTCATCTGAAGCAAGTGCCACTATACTGCGACAACGAAAGCGCCATCAAGATTGCCAACAACCCAGTTCAGCACTCGAAGACAAAGAACATTGAAATTCGTCATCACTTTCTCAGAGATCATGTTGTGAAGGAAGACATTGATATTATACACATCAACACTGAAGAGGAATTGGCAGATATCTTCACCAAGACCTTGGATGAGAAGAGGTTTTGCAAGTTACGGTGTGAGCTAAATATCTTGGAATCCTCAAATGTCCTGTGATCAGGCACACATCCTAACACTTATGCATATTAATGACTTAGATGTGCAACACACAAAGTAAAGTATATCTTCAATCAATGAAGACATACATTCTAAGTGTGAATACATTAATGTGGAATTTAACTTCGGAGCGCCACGATAATTGTGCGCCATGTCTGGGTCTAATACTTCCTATACGGTGGGTAACGCCACCACCAAACGTTCCATTTTGAAGTGTTTCACTCATGGCGTTACCTTGCAATATCTTCACATTTGGTTTGGCTTCGAACTCAACATTTCTTCATGATTATCTTCACTACGTTGATTATATAGATATATACGTACTAGTGTTCTGTCCTCTACATCATTCACTTATAGCTATGTCTTCTTGGTTGAATCTTTTGAACTAAGTGAATGTGATCGGACCCTAATCTCTCTATGCTTTCTATGTCAAATTCTATCTCTCCAAGTCATATGCATTCTATTGAAACTGTCGAATGTCTTCACTGCGTCCTTGTCAGCAGAAGATACAGAGACAACCATAAAATCCGGAGAAGCAGGAACGACCGCCCGACAATTTAGGCATGCGTGGGACGTGGAACAAACCCCAAACTTCCGCTAACTTGCCACGCATTCCTCAAATGCGAACCGCCAGGGGCACCTGTGTAATAGCATAGTGCCGCCCCTGAGCCTATAAATTCACACTTACCGCGGTCATTATCTCCTTCTTCCACCCTCGCACGAACCCTAGCGCCACCGCTAGCACTCGACGACGCCGGAGACGAAGCGCTTCGCTGCCGCAACCTCTCCAACGCCGTCCTCACGCCGACCGCGGACATCGTCCTCTCCGCCGTCGCCGTAGGTGTTTTCCGTTGCCAAGTTAGGGCACGGAGGACTGAACTGCTCGGCATCAACTCCCACTTCCGTCTAGCAGTTCTAAGTGTGGTAAATAAAACTTCTTTTTACAGCCCCTTCTGATCTTATGGTTCTGTCACTTTCTACCATAAGAAGTTTGTCTTCACACAAGTTAGATCTCTCAATCTGTATCTCATAACGTGCCTAGTATATTCACTTGTGCCTCATAAAGTAGTTAGATTCCTCACTTGTACTGATCTGTGGGTTCGTACAAATCTGGAACCAACTTCTTATCTATAAGTGAATGTCTTCGCACGATGAGGTCAATGTCTTCTAAACTGATTAATCTTCAAAACCTTCTGAGAATGCATATGACCTCTTCCCCTTCCCTCGCACCTTAATGTTGTCACAGGGACATGTCCGTGGGAGAATTCCTATAGCATCACATAAACTCTCCTGAAGCCAGTTCCTGTTGGTCCAGAAAAAGAAAGCCTTTGAAGCCTTTGAAAGTTTTGAAGCCTTTCAAGTTAAAGTTTATGGCTTCAGAAGCAGCAGCAAGGAAGGGGGGCAGACAGAGATGTGAGGGAACTTCCAAAGATCTGCCTGAAGACTTGGCAGAAATGTACAAAACAGATCCAGAAGAGAGCTATGGGCAGCGCAAGACCCGAATCCAATGGATTCGACACTATTGGGCAGAACAGTGGTTCAAATACCGCTTCGTCACTCAGGAGTATGCTGAGAAATGTGCCATCAAGAAGCCATGGGGGGACATCTTATACAAGAATCTCGTACCCAAGACCAGAGATGAAGCCATTGCTCAAGGCTTCTACCCATGCATGGTCCAAGGACCACAGCCTGATGATGCGCATCCATCGTCACTCCTCTGGTGCTGTGACGACAATCTCTTCAAGCGCAACTTTTAGTTTGCCCAACAGTCAGCGAAGCTAAACAAGGAGAAATTTGGGTTAGACTTCAACCCTGGTCCCTCCGCACCAAGGGCTGATGGCACACGCGACGCAGAACCCAATGTCATCGGTCCGTTTGCCAATCTTGAGGGCCTGATCACCCACATCTTAGTCCAAGGGACTGCCGTAAATTACCCTCCAGCTGACTCTGAGTCTGATGAAGCTCCTGCTGTGCCGAAGCCAAAGCAGACGAAGAAACCAAAAGCTTCAAAGCCGGCCCCTGCCACAAAAATCTCAAGGGCGAAGCCATTGAAAACTGCACCTCCTGAAGTCAGTGTGCAGTCTGAAGACGTATCCCGCGTCTCCAAGCCCCAGAAGGAAAAGGAGCCCCAGCAACAAAAAGGCAAAGAGCTCACTGCTACTGCCATTCTGCGCAGCGAAGCCATTGATCTATCAAGCGATGAAGATCTGGGAGATGACGCTCTAGAGCAGCTTATCAAAAGCAAAGAAGAAGCTGAAATCTTCAACAATCTGCCTCTCTTTGATGTCGCCATCATCCACAACTTCATCGATGAATGGTTTGCCTCACCAGACATCAGCTTCGAAGATCTGCAGCTGCCCGTTGGCCTCAGCGTCGCCTTCCAAGGCGCAATTGCTTCAAAATTGGCCATTGCTCAGTGCATTGTTGAGCTGAAGCAGAAAATTGATCATGAAAAGGCTCGGTTCAAGAAGCACATGGCCAGGCTCAGCGTGCAGGAAGTGAAGAGCTTCAAAACCATGCTACATGAGCTCAAGGAAAATTTTCTGAAGAAGCATGCTGAAGCTCAGGGCTCACGTGAGCGGATGAAGTCTCTGGCAGAACGATGTGTGCAGGCCTACAATGAGGCCGAGAAGCGCAAGGCACTTGGGCGTCCTGGCATCAACCCCAAGATGGCCGCGAAGAAGAAGAAGCAGCCTGCTGTGAATGAACCAGAGGCACCAAGGCAAGAAGCTGTTCCGATTGTCTTCCCCACCGCCACGACTGGCTCGAAGCCAAAGAGCCGGTCAACCGCTTCTGAGCTTAAGAAGACACGGAATGCAGAGGGCTGATGCTAGAAAGAGAAAACACTCTGCAGCCTCTCCTTCTGACCCAACCAAGAAGAAGCGCAAGATCAAGAAAGCTCGGGCTGCTCCCACAGAGCCCTTGATGGTTGAACCCCTCTCTGTCATTCACCCCAACGCAGAACGTCAGCTGACAGTTCATGAGCCTGCTCCCACAGAGGCTCCCGAAGCTGAAGATATTCCAGCAGCCGGCACCACAGCTGCTGAAGACATTGGTCGCCAGGACAATGTGCACGATGATGCAGCCCTTCCTCAGCTTGAAACAAGCGAACTCATCAGCATTGGTCGTCCTCTGACGCCAATGGCACAAGATGCGTCATGGGCGGATCGCCCTCAGGAGGAAGAAGACCTTGAGGCCCAGCCCACTCCAATCCCACAAGCGTCGTCTGCGTTCCGTAGGCTTCGCAAAGGTCCAAGGCCTCAAGTCCATACTGCGGAAATTCCGGCTGCATCAGCCGAAGAGAATGAAGAAGCACCACCAGAACCCACTCCCCCGCTCCATCAAGATGCAGTTCTCCAGGAGAACGTGCCTGAGTTTGCTCCTCCAACTACACAAGGGGAGGAAGAAAATGTTGCGGCTGCCACCACAAACACTGAAGCCAATGTGGAGCCCGCCCCACCAAATGCTTCAGCGTACAACGAAGCTACTGAGCCAGACACTTCTGTTCCTGAGTCTGCTGCAGGTCCACAGTTTGATTATCATATTGAGCACAGGCCTCATGTCCAGAAGCCAGTCCCAAGGCTTCCAAGGTTCCCAGGTCCTGCATCAGCACCTGGCTCCTTTGATATTAACAGCTTCAAGGCAGACAATACATTTTTCAACAGCTCCAAGAACCCCTATTCAAGGGAAAGGATTGTATCAGATAGGTTCTGGAGCTATTCTCAGCGCAGCTATTATTCATGCATCCTATACAACCAAGGTCGCATCTTCCCGCACAAGCGCCTTGAGGTTGAAGCCATTGCTGGTCTGCCCTGTCTTGAGGAAGCCTTGGATTGCTTCAAGCAAGTGGGTCTGCTGCCGTTTGTGACTGATGAAGAGCACTGGAATGAATAGCTTCTGCTTCAGTCTATGCCACCCTCCATATAAAAGGATACAACAGAGATCCGAAGACTTGGATCCTGGAGTGGATGACCGGCAATGTCCATCATGAAGCCAATGCATTTGATATCATTGAGCTCACCGGCCTGCCCACTCTAGGCGAATTCTTCGAGGAAGGCTGTCAACTACATTCTGAAGCTATTGAGAGCATATTCCAGAGGCCTGAACCCAATATGAGTCAGATGCTCTCAATGATGAAGCCATTGCCCCATGATGCACCCTATCCTACCGAGTTCTTCGTTGAAGACCTAGAGTACCTGCCCAGGACCATATATCACATCATCCGACGGACTCTCTGGCCCATTAAGGGACACTCACCAAATGCCAAGATTGAGGGTGCAATGAAGACTCTCATATTCTATATCCTGCATGACAAATGCTTCAACGCCCAGGATCTCTTCATACGCCAACTTGCAGCGTTAGGCCCAGAATTATTTGGTTTGAAGTTCTATGCTCCTTGGGTGATGAGGCTGATCAAACTGCACTCTGCGATCTCGTATCAGCCCTCTGCCCGAAACCATCGGATCTTCTTGCCAGATGTGGATACCTCTGCTGAAGCAATATATCCCGAGCCTGACAAGCAACTGATAAGTCTTCAGAATGCAGAACACCAAAGCTTCACGCAGAATGTTGAAGGTGTTGAAGCCATATCCAGGGTATATCCGTTGGCTGGCACTACACGTGCACCAGCATCTACTGAAGCCACAGACAGCACAAATGCTCCAAGACTCAAGAAGCGTGCTCGTGTCCTCAATGACCGAGAGCTTCTTGTGGCCCTTCACCAAAAGCAAGATAGGCATCATGACTGGCTAAAGCGTCATATGAAGAGCCTCTTGGTGGATGTCAATCGTCTTCGAAACCTAGCCACCAAGAATGCTCTTGTTACACATGAAACGTGCCGTCGTACATGGAATTGGCTCTCAATGATATGCACTGAAGCTGAACTTGAAGAGGATGGCTTCCCAGAGCGCTTCAAGTTTGACACCACACCTCCTAGAAGGGCTGTGATGTGCAACACACCATCACTTGAAGACTCTGAGTTTTCTTCATCTGTTGCCACAGTCACTGCCAGGATCATTGATGAAGATGACGATGCTACATCACCGCCACCTGCTTCAGCACCTCCAAGCTCTGCACCGCCAAACAACTCCACCGACCCTGCTGCGCCTGGGAACGCGTAGAAAACTCTATGTCTTCAAACCTTTTTGGTCATTACTGACAAAAGGGGGAGAAGCATATGATGTTTATAGTCTTCAAGCGGGTCAATATGGGCGGGTGCCTTATGTTTTGTTATATTTTGCTTCATGTTTACAACTCTTGTTTTTGCTTCATTTGGTTCTTTGAGTTGTAAACACTAAAACTCGACGGTCGTCTGCTACTTGTTTGCCACTCTGTTTGCGAAGATAAATTCCGCATGTGTGACGATAAATTCCGCACTTATCTCATTCTGCAGAAGTCCATTTTCCATTATGCATGTCATTATCTTCTTATACTTTCACATGCATAGTGGATTGTCATCATAAGTTGAAGTGGATCTCCACAAGTACAACCTGCCATGTGCATTTGCATTCCAAAAGCAAATTAACTTATATGCACATCTTCAAGGGGAGCCCTTGCAACTTATGAAGACAATTCCCTATCCTTTACAAACTTCACACTTTATATTCCCCGTTGAAAACTTCAACTAGTTTGTCATCAATCACCAAAAAGGGGGAGATTGTAAGTGCATCTAGTGCCACCCCTAGTTGGTTTTGGAGTATTGACGACAAACCTAGTTGAGGGACTAATGTGTTTGTGAGAATTGCAGGAAAACACAGGTAGAAGTCCCTCATTGATTCGGTTTTACTACCAGAGATGACCCCTAAAAATGTATGAAGACATTGAAGACAAAGGTGGTATATAAAGATATTCACATTGAAGACTATGACAAAAGAAGACACGTTATAAAGCTTATGGAGCTCGAAGACTTAGATCTTTCGTAGTTCTTTTTCTTTTGTGTTGAGTAATAGGAACCACCATACTGTTAAGTGGGGTCCAGGAGAACCAGTCAGAATGACTGAAGTGATGCCTAAATCAAAAACCTATGTCTTCGAGTGAAGACAATGAGAGCGAATCTTGTCCAGAGCCGGACAAGTCAGCTTTGCTTGTAGCCCAAGTAAAGTTTCCATGAGAATTCGAAATCTGACCGTTGAGACACGTGTCAGTTCCTTAGTGACCCAGGGTCATTTCGGACAAATCAGGTTGTGTTGCCAAGTGGCTATAAATAGCCCACCCCCACAACCATAAACGGTCGGCTGCTCAGATTTCAGTGCACGGCTTTTGTCGTTTGAGAGCAACCCACCTCGAAGCCTTTGAGAGAAAATTCCTAGCGAGGAGAAAAGCCCTAACCACCCAGAGCCAGAGTAAATTGGGCATCACTTAAGTCTTCTTGTCTGTGTGATCTGAAGACTTATTACACTTGAGGACTGTGAATCCTCCAGATGGTTAGGCGTCGTGTTCAGAGCATCCAAGAGACATTGTGGATTGCCAGTGAACGAAGTCTGTGAAGGTTTGGGAGTCTACCTTGAAGACTTACCAGAGTGATTGGGCGAGGACTAAGTGACCTTAGCTGAAGGAGAATACAGTGAGGACTTGGTGTCCTAAACTGTGTGTTCAGGACTGGGTGTCCGGGACTGTGTGTCCGAAGGTTTAAATACCTAGCCGCTCCAACCATACGTACAGTTGTCACAGCAACTGGAACTGGTTCAACATATCATTGTCTTCAACAAGTCACTGGTTTCATCTTCACTTCCTTTTCTTACTGTTACCCATTGTGAAGCCATTGCATACTTGCTTTATCATTTGTCTTCACAACGTGAATGCATGATCTGTTTGGCTTCATAACTTCTTCCTACCTGATCCTTATTACACTGAAGCTGTTTGTCATTGTGCTTTCACTCTATTGAATACATGACCATGGCTGGCCTAGTGTAATCTAACTTCCGCTGCATAGTAATAGGCATAATCTTCACTGTTTGTCTTCATAACTCCCACGTTTTGAAGACTTTCATAAAAATCGCCTATTCACCCCCCCTCTAGTCGATATAACGCACTTTCAGAAGTCTTCAATCTTGTATCTTCATAGTCTAATAGTCCGGCCAATGGAGATAGTCCGGCTGTCCGAAGACCCCCTAATCCAGGACTCCCTTAGTAGCCCCTGAACCAGGCTTCAATGACGATGAGTCCGGCGCGCAGTTGTCTTCGGCATTGCAAGGCGGGTTCCTTCTCCGAATACATCACTGAAGAATTTGAATACGAGGATAGTGTCCAACCCTACAAAATAAGTTCCACATTTCACCGTAGAGAGAATAATGTTTTCGCAGATCTAATCTGCTAGCTTGTTTCGGCAACATGACGTTACGTCATGGCCCGGTGATTATTCAAACCGTTTCTTTTAACCAGCCCCGCACATAACGCGAGGCAGTTTTTTGACACGTCTTGTCAAAGCAGAGATCGTGTCCCCTTATTACGAGATTCTCATCAATACGGGCATGGGTAACCCAACCGCGCCATCAATTGCGGCGCTTGGGGGATAAGCGAGTTTTACCAGGCAAGTGGGGACGCTTAATTTTGTCCGCCCATATAAAGGGATAAGGATTCACCTTTCTATCCACGCCTTCTTCCTCCTCTGCTCATCCGCTCCCGCACACTCGAGCTCTAGCGCCCAAGCTTTCACTTCCATCTCAACCTTCTCCAACCATGTCCGGAGCGGGAGGCAAGTGGATGGTCTCCTCCGTCACGGAGGGAGACGTCAAGAAACTGAGGAGAGCCGGATACCTGCCCGACGATATCGTGCACCGGCTCCCAGATGAGGGACAACTCATCCCCACCCCCGAGCCCCATGAGAGGGTAGTATTCCTCACCCATTTCCTCCGCGGACTGGGATTCCCTCTCCATCCCTTCATCCGGGGGCTCATGTTTTATTACGGCCTGGATTTCCACGATCTGGCCCCGAACTTCATCCTTAACATCTCGGCGTTCATTGTCGTGTGCGAGGCCTTCCTCCGCATCAAGCCCCACTTCGGCTTATGGCTGAAGACCTTCAATGTAAAGCCGAAGGTAGTGAGCGGCCGCCAGGTGGAGTGCGGAGGCGCCATGGTGGGCAAGATGCCCAACATCACATGGCTCGAGGGCACCTTCATGGACACCATAAAGGGGTGGCAATCGGGGTGGTTCTATATCACCGAGCCGCGCGACCCTGCATGGGTAGCGGCCCCCGAGTTCCGATCTGGCATCTCCATGCGGCTCACCTCCTGGAAAGAGAAGGGCCTGTCCTGGGGTAATTCAAAAGAGCTGACCGGACTCCAGTCATGTATTCAGAACATGGTGGATAAGAAGCTCAATCTTGTCAACATAGTCCAGGTTATGCTCGTCCGCCGAATACTCCCGTGCCAACAACGGGAGTTTACCTTGTGGGAATTCAATCCGGCGCAGCACCGAACTCTGAACAGGCTCTTTAACACGACTCATGAAGATGCCTGGAGGGTGCTGTTCAAGGGCGCCGTGGTCCCTCCCCCCATTACTGAGGATCGCGGATTCAGCGTGAAGCGCCACGCCAGTGCGGTAAGTTGTTTTACCTTTCACAGGATACTTGTTTTCTATATAGATTGATTCTATGCGGGATCTAAACTCCCGTGCCGTTAACAGGACTGGCAGAAGATGGCCGGACAAATCGACTGTCCGGCTCCCTTGCCCGAAGGCCCTGCAGACGCCCTTCTGGCGAAGATGTTGACTCTGGCCCCTTATAAGGTGCCGGAGAAGACCCAGAAGGCCAAGGGAGCTCGAAAGAGTTCCCGACGCCAGGTGTCGTCGGGCTCACCGTCCGATGAGTCTGTGGCGCACTCTTCCCCCGAAGACGAGGAGGAGGAAGAAGAGGCTCCCCCACCGACTGGGGGAGACAAGAAAAGGAAGGCCGCCCCAACTGGGGAGGCCGGAGGGTCCAAGAAGGGAAGGACGCTCCTTCCGGACAGCTCTACCGCCGCCGATGAAAGCGAAGACGAGTGGTTGCCCAGGGCCAAGCCCCAGGGGAGATCGTAAGTATTCGGATACCAAAGTAACCCATAGGATTCCTTTGTCGCATTGCTTTCCTTAACGCCAAACTCAATTGTGCAGGCCGCCCCGAGCCAATATCGAGGTATCCTCGGACGGCTCCCTGGGCTCGTCGGACATGGATAGCAATCCAGTCCTGACCGCCACCTCCCCTCATCTGGCCGACGACGCCGAGGTGCTGTCTCAAGAGGCACCAGATCGAGGGGGGACAGTCCCGGAGGCGCCTCAAGGCGAGCTTCCGGACTCCGGGAGCCGAGGGGACGGTGTCCCCGAGAGCTCCGAGTTCGGCCCTCAGCCGAACACCGCGTCGGACCCTCCAACGCTCCGAGCTCGGGCAGGCGGTCCCTTTCTAAGGGGGGTGAGGCGCCTGTGCTAGTGACCTCTATCCATCCAGAGGCGCCGGTGACCTCTGTCCATCCAGAGGCGCCGGACACTATGTTGGAAGCGCTTCACAGCGCTTCCATCAAGGAGGAGCACCGCACTATCATGAGTGTGGTGATCCAGAAGGTTCAGTCCGCCAAGAGCGGATTGACTGAAGCCTGTACTAGCCTTCTAACAGGCTGCGAGGTAAGTGTTTTAAAATGTAGTAGAAATATTACCGCATAGACAGTAGCCCCTGATGCTTTGTTCGGTGTTCACAAACAAAATCCAAACAGCGGATCAAATGATATCGCAGGAGTCTAATATAAGTATGTCAATATGCATATGCAGGCTTCGCTACTGGCGTCCACCGCACTAACTGCGGAGGTCGCCTATTGAAGGAGGCCCTCGAGGGGTCCCAGAAAGAGCTCGACCTTGCTAAGAGGCAGCTCGAGGAGAACAAGGGTAAGTAATACCCAGTCTACAGATGAGAAAAAGGACGCGATTGCTAAATGACAGGATCATTATATGTTTGCCAGGGGCCACGACCGAGGTGGCGACCTTGAAGCAAGCGTTGTCTCAGGCCGAAGAGAAGGCGGCCCAGGAGCGCACCGAGCGAGAGAGGCACGAGGCTCGGGTGGGCGAGGTGCAGAAAGAGCTCCAGGCTCTTGTGACGAAGCACGAGGCGTTGGAGCTTGACTTGAAGACGCGAGAGTCTGAGCTTGCCGCGGCCCGTGAGAGCGCGAAGAGTGCCAAGGCCGAGGCCCAGAAGGCCCTTCAGGAGATCGACGCGATAAAGAAGATAGCGGCGGGTAAGGCTTTCTATATGCAAAGCAAGCATGTAAAAGTAAATTATCGATTACTTACCCGGATCCGGAGCTCTTTAGGAGCATTCGCAGATTTGCCCCGCAGTGTGTCCGATGCCGCACAATTTTACCAGGCCGAGGACGGTAGCTCGACGGAGAAGCTGTTCTGGTCTCAGTATGCTGAGGCCGAACATCCGGTGCCGATGAGTGACTAGCTGAAGCAGATGGCCGAGCTACATAAGGCGGCCGATCAGGCCATGAAGGGCTTCATAGTCCGGTTGTGGCCTGGCGATGCCCTTCCGAGCAGCTTCTTTGGCCTGGTGAGGCGGCCTGTGGATGCCTGCCCATAGCTGGAGGTCATTAAGCGATCCGTTTGCATTGAAGGTGCGCGCCGGGCCTTCGCCCGTGTAAAAATGCAGTGGGTCAAGCTAGACGCGGTGAAGCTGATCAAGGAGGGGCCGCCGGAGGGCAAGGAGCACCGCCACCCCGAGATGTACTACGAGGGTGTTCTGCCGGGCGCCCGTCTTATCGCGGATGAGTGTTCACAAAATGTAATATTTGAATGAGACTTGCTCGTTTTTTATCCTGTGTGATGAAAACTTGTTTCATATGCGCTATGCAACGCTTGTGTGAATTTAAAATATTACCTTCTGTTTGGCTGTTTATCCAATCTGAGAGATGGCTAGTCCTCGGCTTCTTCCCCCATGCCAAGAGTGACGGGGTGTTCGGGATAAACCTGAGCACTCTTGTTCCCATGTTTGGGTCCTTTGAGGGAGGTGCTCAGCACAACGAACAAGGCAACCGGACTAATAATGCTTTATCACTCTCACTTAGCCATAGAATTCTATAATTCTAAATTTCGGCGAAGCCCCTGGTATTCAGAAGGCCGAATTCGGGGCGCGATACACGCCTGTAAGCCGGACGGAGCCGGCCCCTCACCCTAAGTGGCATAAGTCTTTAGGGACTCGAAAAACCTCGCCGAACAGCGACCAATCTCTCGCCTTATCATGATAGTCAGTTTTAGCTTTCTCTATTGAGGTGCTCGGCCCAGCAGAACCGGGGCACAATCACAGTAGTTCTCCTAGCGCTACCTTAGCCGATAGAGCGGAACGTAAGGTACCAAAACATAGGAGCCGGGCAAACCCAACATTTGACCAAAGACATGATTCGGAGCTGATGCATATAATGCTATAAGTTCGGGGTGCTGCACTTGTGAAAGTGTTCGGACTTTTCACACCATATTGTGGGTACGTAAGCCCCTGGTGCATTGGCCGTACCAGAGTGTACGGTTGCTAGGAGTCATTAATGAACACATAGATATGTATACATATAACAAAAATGCGATAATAGTCGTAATGTCATGCATTGTATATTAAAAAATTGCATTAAAGCAGAGTGATACAGATAGTGTAATAAGAAAAAGAGTAGGACTATGTCCCTTCCAAGGGCGAGCTGGGGAATTATATGAAATATGTAATCCACCTGGGAATTCCGTAGTTGTCGGCCTCCTTGGTTGCTGTATCATGTGTTCGGCAATAGAGCTGCCGGACAGTGTTTCCAAAGATTGAAGTCCTGAAAGAAAAAGAAAAATAACCAAACGGGAAGCCCCTGGTGCGGTTTAGGCCGCGTTTTGGGGCGTGCCGTAGTTGTGCCTCCCCCTCCCCATCTATGCCCATGGTATTTTTAATGCGTAATTATGTAAGCGCGGCACGAACAACGCCATTGGGCTGGGATTGGGGTGGCCGCCGTATTGCTATGCGAGCTCAGATCGCGCCAGGCGGTCTGTTTGCCGATTACGCCGAGCGCGCTTGAAGGTGTCCTGGCTTTGAAATGCCGAACTAGTAGATTGCCTTGAGAGGCTGCTTTGCGCTTCTGCTGCGAGGGCCGCGGTGTGCTCCTATGTTCGGAGAGAGCGCTCTGTGTTTCCATTGACTGTAATAACTCCGCGAGGTCCTGGCATCTTGAGCTTGAGGTATGCATAATGTGGTACCGCATTGAATCTAGTGAATGCAGTTCGTCCGAGCAGCGTGATAACCACTGCGGAACGGGACTATATCGAAGATTAACTCTTCGCTTTGGAAGTTATCCGGGGATCTGAAGACCACTTCCAGTGTAATTGAGCCTGTGAAGTGTGCCTCTACGCCTGGAATGACGCCTTTAAAGGTCGTCTTTGTGGGTTTGATCCTTGAGGGGTCTATACCCATTTTGCACACTGTGTCCTGATAAAGCAGGTTCAGGCTGCTGCCGCCGTCCATAAGGACTCGAGTGAGGTGAAATCCGTCGATGATTGGGTCTAGGACCAGTGCGGCGAATCCGCCGTGACGGATACTAGTGGGGTGGTCCCTGCGATCGAAGGTGATCGGACAGGAGCACCAAGGGTTGAACTTTGGGGCGACTTGCTCCAACGCATATACGTCCCTGAGCGCATGCTTCCGCTCCCTCTTGGGGATGTGGGTTGCGTATATCATGTTCACCGTCCGCACTTGCGGGGGAAACCTCTTCTGTCCTCCAGTGTGCGGCTGCCGGGGTTCTTCCTCGTCATCGCTATGCGGCCCCTTGTCCTTGTTTTCGGGAATTAACTTTCCAGCCTGCTTGAACACCCAACAATCCCTGTTGGTGTGATTGGCTGGCTTGTCTGGGGTGCCGTGTATTTGACACGAGCGGTCGAGTATACGGTCCAAGCTGGACAGACACGGCGTACTTTGTTTGAATGGCTTTTTCCGCTGACCGGGTTTAGAGCCTTTGAATCCGGCATTGACTGCCGTATCCTCAGTACTTTCGCCATTAATGCGGTGCTTATGCTTGTTGCGACGTGATCTGCTGTTGCCGTCCTTGGTATTTGAGGTACCATGGTTCTTTGATATGTTGTTACTGCGAGCCAACCAGCTGTCTTCTCCCGCACAAAAGCGGGTCATGAGCGTCGTGAGGGCTGCCATAGATTTTGGCTTTTCCTAACCAAGGTGCCGGGCTAGCCACTCGTCTCGGATGTTGTGCTTGAAAGCCGCTAAGGCCTCTACATCTGGACAGTCGACGATTTGATTTTTCTTTGTAAGGAACCGAATCCAGAATTGCCTGGCCGACTCTTCTACCTGTTGAATTATGTGGCTCAAGTCATCGGCGTCTGGTGGTCGCACATAAGTGCCCTGAAAGTTGTCGAGGAATGCGGCTTCCAGATCTTCCCAACAGCTAATGGAGTCCGCTGGCAAGCTATTAAGCCAATGCCACGCTGGTCCTTTGAGTTTTAGTGGGAGGTATTTGATGACATGTAAGTCATCACTGCGGGCCATGTGGATGTGGAGGAGGAAGTCCTCAATCCATACTGCGGGATCTGTTGTGCCGTCGTATGATTCAATGTTTACAGGTTTGAAACCTTCTGGGAATTGATGTTCCATTACTTCGTCTTTGAAGCATAAGGGGTATGCGGCGCCTCTGTATTGGGCTCTCGCGACGCAGCTCGTATGGGTCCTGCCCGCTATGTTCGGCCCGACCGGATTTGCTTTTACTGTATCCGGCGTGACGTTTACCGTCTCATAGAGTGGTGTGCCCTCGTGATCCGTAGATCGATCTTGAATGCTTTGCTTTGTCCTCCAATATGTCTCGCAGGTCTGGCATATCTCCCCATGCCTTTTTATTTGGATGGCGTTGGGGTGGAGGCTGAGCTTTTGGCTGGAATGCCTCTCTATTGCGGCCACGAGGTGGCCGATCAGCCGTATCATATGCTTCTTCCTCCAGTCGGGGTAGTAACCTGCGCCATGGGTAACTCTTGGAGGGATGCTCGAGTTTATATTCCTCGGCTGCGTGGACTTCAGTCCATTTGTCAGCTAGCAGATCTTGATTAGCTTGAAGCTGCTGCTGCTTTTTCTTGAGGCTATTTGCCGTGGCCATAAGCCTGCGCTTGAAGCGCTCTTGTTCGACGGGATCCTCTGGTACGGTGAATTCATCGTCGCTGAGGCTTGCCTCATCTTCAGAGGGGGGCATGTAATTGTCATCCTCCTCCTCTCCGCTAGCCGCCCTCTCAGGAGAGCTGGCTCCTTCATCCTCCTGCTCTAAATCTTGCTGGAGGGGATTGTTGTTGTCTTCGGCGCTATCCGGAGTGTTATTATCTCCTGTGCCGTTATGACCACTTTTGCTTTGGCGGGACTTAGAGCGGCGCCGCTGACGTCGGCGCTTGGGTTGCTTCTTGGAGGGGTCATCCTCCGCTGTCTCGTCGCCGTTGCCTTCATTGGGCGTATCCACCATGTATATGTCATACAATGAGGTGGCTTTCAGTGCCCTATAGGTGCTGGTTCATGTTCGTCTCCTACATTGTCGTCCATACTGTCGATGTCTTCGGAGTCGAAGTCGAGCATGTCAGTTGAATCATCGACAGTGGCTACAAAGTGGGTGGTCGGTGGGCGTCGAATTTCTTCATCGTCCGCATCCCAATCTTGTTGGCCATAATCCGGCCAGGGCTCTCCTGACAAAGAGAGAGACCTTCGTGAATTCAGAATATCGCTGAAGGGCGAGTGCTGAAAGATATCTGCGGCGGTGAATTCCATGATCGGCGCCCAGTCGGATTCAACTGGCAAGGGCGCGGATGGTTCGGGGTCCGGAGGAGAGTCCGGCACCTTGGAGTCACGGGCTGCGCAGAGGATCATGCTGGTGTTTGGCTCGATCACCGTCGAGACTGCAGCCCCTGAGGCGGTGTCTAGCCACCTGTCCTCGATTGGCGTAGCTGGCTTCGAGCTAAGGATTGGAGCTGATGTGGGCGCGGCCTCTGGGGTACCGTCCGATGGCAGAGCTAGGTCATACCCATCGCGACAGTGCGGCGCGCCCAGCTGTGGCTCGAATCCGTCGAAGATCAAGTCCCCGCGGATGTTGGTCGTGTAATTCAAACTTCCAAATCTGACCTGATGGCCAGGGGCGTAGCTTTCAACCTGCTCGAGATGGCCAAGCGAATTAGCCCGCAGTGCAAAGCCGCCGAATATGAAGATCTGTCCGGGGAGGAAAGTCTCACCCTGGACCGCATCGCTATCGATGATAGTAGGAGCCATCAAGCCTAACGGCGACGACACACAGAGGAACTCTCAATGAAAGCACCAATGTCAGTGTCAAAACCGGCGGATCTCGGGTAGGGGGTCCTGAACTGTGCGTCTAGGCCAGATGGTAACAGGAGGCAAGGGACACGAAGTTTTACCCAGGTTCGGGCCCTCTTGATGGAGGTAAAACCCTACGTCCTGCTTGATTAATATTGATGATATGGGTGTTACGAGAGTAGATCTACCACGAGATCAGAGAGGCTAAACCCTAGAAGCTAGCCTACGGTATGATTGTATGTTGTGATTGTTGTCCTACGGACTAAAAACCTCCGGTTTATATAGACACCGGAGAGGGTTAGGGTTACACAAGGTCAGTTACAAAGGAGGAGATATCTATATACGTATTGCCTAGCTTGCCTTCCACGCCAAGTAGAGTCCCATCCGGACACGAGACGAAGTCTTCAATCTTGTATCTTCATAGTCTAATAGTCCGGCCAATGGAGATAGTCCGGCTGTCCGGAGACCCCCTGAGGGAGTCCTGGATTAGGGGGTGTTCGGGTAGCCGAACTATACCTTCGGCCGGACTCCTGGACTATGAAGATACAAGATTGAAGACTTCGTCCCATGTCCGGATGGGACTTTCCTTGGCGTGGAAGGCAGGCTTGGCGATGCGGATATTCAAGATCTCCTGCCATTGTAACCGACTCTGTGTAACCCTAACCCTATCCGGTGTCTATATAAACCGGAGGGTTGTAGTCCGTAGGCGATCAACTCCATACACAACAATCATAGCATAGGCTAGCTTCTAGGGTTTAGCCTCCTTGATCTCGTGGTAGATCTACTCTTGTACTACCCATATCAGCAATATTAATCAAGCAGGAGTAGGGTATTACCTCCATCGAGAGGGCCCGAACCTGGGTAAAACAAGGTGTTCCCTGCCTCCTGTTACCATCTGGCCTAGACGCACAGTTCGGGACCCCCTACCCGAGATCCGCCGGTTTTGACACCGACATTGGTGCTTTCATTGAGAGTTCCTCTGTGTCGTCGCCTTTAGGCCCGATGGCTCCTTTGATCATCAACGACGATGCGGTCTAGGGTGAGATTTTTCTCCCCGGACAGATCTTCGGCTTCGGCGGCTTCGCACTGCGGGCTAATTCACTTGGCCACCTGGAGGAGATCGAAAGCTACGCCCCTGGCCATCAAGTCAGGTTTGGAAGCCTAAACTACACGGCAGATATCCGCGGAGATTTGATATTCGACGGATTCTAGCCACAGCCAAGCGCGCCGCACTGTCTCGTGGGGCATGATCTAGCTCTGTCGCCGAACAGTACCCTGGAGGCCGCAAACGCACCGGCTCTGACCCTTAATTTGGAGCCAGCTGCGCTAATCGAGGGTGAGCGGTTGGACGTCACCTCGGGGGCTGTAATCTCAAAGGCGATCAAGCCAAATGCCAGCCCCACACTCTGCACGGCCTGTGACTCCAATAACCCGGATTCCTCTCCGAACTCCGAACCCCTCGCGTCCCTGCCGATCGAACCCGATTGGGCGCCAATAATGGAGTTCACCACCGCGGACATCTTTCAGCACTCGCCCTTCGGCGACATCCTGAATTCTCTAAAGTCTCTCTCTTTATCAGGAGAGCCCTGGCCGGATTACGGTCAGCGAGGATGGGATACGGACGATGAAGAAATTCAAAGCCCACCCACCACCCACTTGGTACCCACTGTCGACAATTTAAACGACGTGCTCAACTGCGACTCCGGAGACATCGACAGCATGGATGACGATGCAGGAGATACCGACGAACCAACGCCAATAGGGCATTGGACAGCCACCTCATCCCACGATGTGTACATGGTGGATACCCCTAAAGGAAGCGACAACGAGGAAAAAGGGGATGGGACGGGAGATCGACCCCCCGAAAAGCAATCAAAGCATCGGCGTAAACGCAGACCCAAGCCCCGCCTCGGAAAAAACCCACCCATAGAGCAGGACGAGCCGGTAGACGACGAGCAGGCCTTAGAGCAACCGTCCGAACAGGGACACACGGATAGAGAAACCGAACATCCCTCCTCCGGCAAAAACGGCATTCCAGACAACCTCACGCCAAATAAACCTATGGAGCAGAAGAATCTCCATGAGAGACTCGTTGCAACTGCATGCAGCCTAAAAAAGCAGAAGCGGAAGCTAAAAACAGCGGAAGATGCACTCCGGATTAGATGGAGCAAAGTAATCAATACCACAGATAAGTACGGTGACAGTCGCCGCACTAAAAGCTATCCGAAAAGAAAGCTACTGCCTGAATTCGACGAAGAGGCCCTAGAGCCCTCGCATTCAAAAAATGAAAAAGCCACACGGTCGGATAGACGACCCCATAAAGCGGCAAGTGACGCCGCACCTAAATCGGCATGCGACCCACTTAAGGATTCACATAATGGCCCAGTCAGGTCCATTTATGGGCCAACAAAGCAAGCTCTCGTAAGCAATGCTATGAAGCCATCATCAGAATCCGGCACACCCAAATACAGGGGCGCCGCACACCCCCTATGTTTCACCGATGAGGTCCTGGACTATGAATTCCCAGAGGGATTCAAACCCGTAAACATAGAGGCATATGATGGAACAATAGACCCTGGAGTCTGGATCGAGGATTATATCCTCCACATACACATGGCTAGAGGAGATGATCTCCACGCCATAAAATATCTACCCCTTAAGCTTAAAGGGCCAGCCCGACATTGGCTTAAAAGCCTTCCAGAAAACACAATTGGAAGCTGGGAAGAGCTCGAGGATGCTTTCCGAGCAAACTTTCAAGGGACCTAAGTCCGTCCCCCGGATGCAGACGATCTTAGTCACATAACTCAATAACCCGGAGAATCAGCTCGGCAGTTCTGGAATAGATTCCTCACTAAAAAGAATCAGATAGTCGACTGTCCGGACGCCGAAGCCTTAGCTGCTTTCAGGCATAATGTCCGAGACGAATGGCTCGCCAGACACCTCGGCCAAGAAAAGCCAAGAACAATGGCCGCACTAACAAGCCTCATGACCCGCTTTTGTGCAGGGGAGGACAGCTGGTTGGCAAGGTGCAGCCCCAGCAACCCAAGTACATCCGAAACTAGGGATGGAAACGGAAAACCGCGACGCAACAAGGACCGTCGCTGGACTGAGGACAAAAATTCGAAGAGCACGGCAGTCAATGCCGGATTCAAAGGCTCTAGACAAAATCAGGAAAAATCGCCCCCCAGTATAACAGGGATGATCCATCCAACCTAAATAAAATCCTGGACAGGATATGTCAGATACACAGTACTCCTCGGAAGCCTGCTAACCATACCCACAGAGACTGTTGGGTTTTCAAACAATCCGGCAGACTCAATGCCGAACACAAGGGGCTCGACACACCAAGCGAAGACGAGGACGAACCCCAAAAGCAGAGCACCAGGAAACAAAAGAACTTCCCACAAGAAGTAAAAACAGTGAACTCACTTCACATAACAAAACGTGCGGTGCCCGTAAAGGTATGCACCACACGGCCCATCCCCAAAGGGTCCCGCCACTAGTTGTCAAAACCGATCATCTTCGATCAGCTAGATTATTCTAGGAATATCAAGAATGTAGGCTGGACTGCCTTGATACTCGATCCAATAATTGGCGGACTCTAGTTTTCAAATGTCCTTATGGACGGCGGCAGTGGACTAAACCTGATATATCAGGATACAATCCAGCACATGGGGATAAACCCAGCAAGAATCCACCGTAGCAGAACCTCCTTTCAAGGGGTAATACCTGGTCCGGACACCCATTGTACGGGTTTTCTCCGGTTCTTAGTCACATTCGGCTCTGCCGATAACCTCCGCCGCGAAAAGCTGACCTTCCATATCGTCCCGTTCTCAAGTCGCTATCAAGCACTACTAGGACGCGAAGCTTTCGCTCGCTTTAACGCAATACCGCATTATGCATCTCTTACGCTCAAGATGCCCGGTCCACGAGGCATCATCTCTTTGAAGGGTAAGCACTAAAGTGCGCCTCCCCAAGCGGAGGACTGTGCGGCCGCTTTAACAGCCCCACAGCAAAATGGCCTCACCGGCCAATAAACTTCAAAATAGGTCATTCAAGACCACGAACGCGGATAGACGAGTTCGGTGCAAAATCATCATTGATGCAGGCCTAGAAGCCATATACCCCCACACTAGGGGCTCCACGCATATACAATAAGAGACAATAAAGCTCAATCTCATATATCTTACTTTATACTTGCTTATTCTAAACTTTGTCGGCACGACCCGTTTTCAACTCAGTTCCTCTCTTTTACAGATGAACGTCGTGCGGTGCCCATCCAGGATACGGCACAACGGAGACACAGGTGCAGACGTGCAGTAGGGACCCGTCCTAAAGGATTCTTTTTAGATTAAGACCCTGCGTAAACCTTTTTTACTGTCTCTTGTTGCTACACATCCCCTGGTTTTTTTCTTTCTAATATAACCAAGGAGGAGGCTGGCGTCTTGGCATGTGGCCATGTCAGAATTTTTGCGCGTACCTGGACACTAGGGGCTTTTTTAATAAAGAGTGTTGTTTCGCCCGCACTCATAAAGACCGAACACCTTAGGGAGTGTTCGGCGTCGCGAGTTTTGGCATTATATGCATCAGCTCTGAATCATGTCTTTGGTCAAATGTTGGGTTGCCCGGCTCCTGAGTTCGGCTACCTTATGTTCCGCTCTATCGGCTAAGGTAGCACCAGGAGAACTACTGCGATTGTGCCCCCGGTTCGGCCAGGGCGAGCACCTCAGTAGAGAAAGCCGAAAACTGACTATCATGATGTAGCGTGAGACTGGTCAGCCACTCGATGACCTATCGGAATCTATCGGATTCCTCCGCTTTAACGAAGGGCCGCTTCCCGGCCAGGCACATACGCGCCCCGAATTCGGACGAGCGTAGTTGCCACCAAGGAGCTACCTAAAGAGTCTCATTGTCAAACTCCTATGGTTAAGTGAAAGTGTTAAAGCATTATAGTTCGGTTGCCTGGCCCGCTGCGCTATCACCTCCTTTGTAGGACCAAGACGTTGGGTTAAGTGTGAAAATGCGTCTTCTGCGAGCACCCCCGCACTATGTGCGTGGGGGCTGAAGCCAACACTGCCATCTTTCAGATTCTGTACATATATATATATATATATATATATATATATATATATATATATATATATATATATATATTAAAACGGCCGCATAGAAGGAGTTCACAATACTTGAAGGCACACGTATAAAAAAGGCCACTACAGTTTATCAAAATACTACTTTTCAATTACATATGCTATCATAACATAGCATCTTTCGAGCACTGCGTCTCTATTACACAAGCACCTTCAAGGACTTCCTGAAAATAGTGCTCGGAAGGTACTCGGCTTTTGTCCGAATCTCGGGACGCAACAACGGTGGTCTCCATCTCTGCCCAGTATGTCTTAACACGGGCAAGAGCCATCCTTGCGCCCTCTATGCATGCTGACCTCTTCATTGCATTAATACGCGGCACCACGTCAAGGAATTGCCGCACCAAGCTGAAATAACTCTTCAGCTCCGACCTCCCACGCCACAGATGACCCATGACGTACTTCATGGCGAGTCCGGACAATCTATTCAGCTCGGCCCATTGAGCCAGGCGATCGTCCACTGCCAGTGGACGCTCTGGATTGTGGAACTGTGACCAGAAAAGCTTTTACACTTCGCGATCTTTTAGATCTCGAAAGTGTTCGGTCGCATCAGCAGCACTTGCTGCCAAATCGACATAGGTGTCCTCCACAATCCACATCCGGTCCAACGGAGCAAACTTCGGATCACAAAACTTCCTCCGCAGCATAAAGGACTTTCCAGCCGCAATCCGTTCGGCCTGACGCAGCTCCTCCTTCACAGCTCTCATCGCAGAGCGAGCATCCTTGGCATCGGCAACGGCCTTCTCTAAATCCGTCTGTCTCGCCCGGTCTTCTTTCTCAAGAAGTTTGCAACGGTCTGCAGCGCTCTTTAACTTCTCGGCCATCTTGGCCATATCTTCTTTGCTTCGGCAGTGAGCAACCTGTTCGGCTCTCAACTCTTCAAGGGCCTTTTCGGCAGCCGCATCGCTTTTTCTGGCTTGCTCCTTAGCTCAGGCAAGTTCTGCCATAAGATTCTCCATGGCGGCCGTACCATCTGCGTCAAGCACACACACTGTAATACACTGGCATGAAGCTCCTCTTACCTGATGCCGCCCAAAGAATTAAATATCTTGAGCCTCATCAAGCCGCTTGTTGACAAGCGCGATGTCGGCATCTGCCACGTCCAGTTGCCGCTTTAGTTCGGCCACATCATCAGTTTGGCTTGATTCCGGACACCTCGCCACCTACATTCAAAGGCGACATCTTAGACCTGGGATTATGATCCTCTGCGTGCCGTCATTTCTTGACACCGCACAGAGTCTCAGGGGCTACTATCTACACAGCGCGCATCTTACTTATGCGTAACTGACAAAAGTGTACATTATCTAACGTACCTCAAAACCCGTCAGTAAACTTTTGACGGCCTCATGCAATCCGCTTTCTGCGGATGAAATCCTTTCAATCACCGTGCCCATCAATGCATGGTGCTCTTCTGAGATAGAAGCTCGCCCCAGCAGAATCTTTAGTTCCTCCGGCCGAGCACCAGACGGTGCCGGACTTGTCCTATGGCCTCTTTCGAAGGCCGGACACGGAGAGCCTCGGGGGGCCACATAGCTATCTTCCGCCCCTGCCGGATTCGGAGAAACCCTCCACGATGACACCTCAGGGTCGCCCGCCTCGCTGGGCGGCACGGCAGGGGGAGGCGTTCTGCTCTCCATCATCTCCGGAAGAAGATCCCCCGAAGACAAGCTCTGCTGCGAAGGGCTGAGGTCCGATCTACAAGGTAAAATTTCGGTTAATCTTCTCAGATATAAAATCAAGGATTTCTCTCATCCCTCAAAAGGAAAATCTTTTCTCCACTTACGGCTCGCTGGAGGGCTAATCCCCTTGAGGGCGTAGTCCAGCCAAGGAACTCCCTGGCGTCGGACCCTCTGACGAGGATTTTCTCCCCCGTTTTGAGGCTATGGTTTCCGGGTCGTCAGAGGCGGCTCTCTTCTTCCCCTTAGGAGAGGAATTGTCGGTTCCTCCCTTCGGAGCAGCCTCCTTCGAGGAGGCCATAGCTTCCTTGTCCTCCCCCTCCAAAGGCATTATCTCTAGCATCCTGACCAACACGGGATCCGGCCTGGTTTCAGGAAGGGGAGCCGGACACCTGATCAGCTTCGCCTTCGCTATCCACTCCTATTTAAAAGGACGGCTCTTTTAGGGGCAAGTTTATGACAATTATATGGATAGAAGGTTCGGGCACAGGGTTGCTTACTTGAGTATCCGGGCGATGGCAGCTTAGGCCTGCGTCCTCGGTTAAATCCGGACACATCTCTTGTGATCCGAAGAACATTCTATACATCTCCGCGGGCGTTGCGCCCATAAAATTCTGGAGAGCTCGCGGTCCCTCTGGATTAAACTCCGACAGGCGAAGGGGGCGACGTTTGCCGGGAAATATTCGGCGAATCAGCATGACCTATGTCACCTTGACCAAAGTGAGGTCTCCTTCCAAGAGATCCTTAATTCGGCCCTGTAACAGCGGCACGTCTTTGGGCAAACCCCAATCTAACCTTTGTTGACCCATGATGCTAGCCGTGATGGGGGACCCAAGCGAAAGGCAGGAGGCGCCGCCCACTTGGCGCTCCTGGGAGCGGTGATATAGAACCATTCTCGTTGCCACAAGCCGAGCTCTTCTTGAAAGGAGCCCTCGGGCCATGGAGCATCAGCATTCTTATTTATGACAGCGCCTCCGCACTCTGTGTGCCGTCCCTCGATCATCTTCGGCTCCAATCCAAAAGTCTTGAGCCATAATCCGAAGTGAGGAGTAACACGGAGGAACGCTTCACACACAATGATGAATGAGGAAATGTGGAGGATGGACTCTGGAGCTAAGTCATGAAATTCCAGCCCGTAGTAAAACAGCAGCCCCCTCACGAAGGGATCCATCGGGAAGCCTAACCCCAAAAGGAAGTGAGACATGAACACTACGCTCTCATCGGGCTAGGGACTGGGAATAGCCTGCCCTTGAGCAGGTAACCTATGAGGAATTTCGGCGGTCAAGAACTTAGCCTCTCTCAACTTTAGCACGTCCTCCTCTGTGACGGAGGAGGGCATCCATCGGCCTTGAAGGTCGGAACCGGACATTGTCGGAGGTCCGAAGCGCCTGGAATCTGGAGCCTGGGGTGTTGGAACTCGAGGCAATGGGCGAACTCGTTTGAGATTGGAAAAAGGAGTAAGGCCTTGGTCTCTTTATAAGAGGTTGAATACCAGGAGCCCTCCCCGTAACCGTTTGGGACTCGCCTTTAATCGAGAAAACATGCTAACGGGCATGATCGGGTTACCCACGTCCGTATTGATGAGAATCCCGTAAAAAGGGCACACGATCTCTGCTTTGACAAGACGTGCCAAGGAAACCGCCTCGCAAAACATGCTGAGGTGGAAAAGTAAAGACGATTCGAGTAAAGGACTTGGCTGTAGTGTGATGGCGCACTCCAGAATACGTCAGCAGATTTGATTTGTGTTAATATTATTCTCTCTATGGCAATATGTGGAAACTTATTTTGTAGAACCGGACACTACTCTTGGTGTTTACAAATCTTCTATGAAGGACTTGGAGGAGGAACCCGCCTTGCAATGCCGAAGACGACTTGCACGCTGGACTCGTCGTCATTGAAGCCTGGTTCAGGGGCTACTGAGGGAGTCCTGGATTAGGGGGTGTTCGGGTAGCCGGACTATACCTTCGGCCGGACTCCTGGACTATGAAGATACAAGATTGAAGACTTCGTCCCGTGTCCGGATGGGACTTTCCTTGGCGTGGAAGGCAAGCTTGGCGATGCGGATATTCAAGATCTCCTACCATTGTAACCGACTCTGTGTAACCCTAACCCTATTCGGTGTCTATATAAACCGGAGGGTTGTAGTCCGTAGGCGATCAACTCCATACACAACAATCATACCATAGGCTAGCTTCTAGGGTTTAGCCTCCTTGATCTCGTGGTAGATCTACTCTTGAACTACCCATATCATCAATATTAATCAAGCAGGAGTAGGGTATTACCTCCATCGAGAGGGCCCGAACCTGGGTAAAACAAGGTGTTCCCTGCCTCCTGTTACCATCTGCCTAGACGCACAGTTCGGGACCCCCTACCCGAGATCCGCCGGTTTTGACACCGACACCCCCCTAATCCAGGACTCCCTCAGCTGGCTTCACTCCGATGTGTTTGTCTGGGCGACACTGAGCCAAGCTGTTGTCGACTCCAAGAGGGACAAGGAGGTCATTGCCCATGCTATGGCCGCCCGCGAGGTGGCGCTAAAGGATGCCGGGCCCCCCCAGGACCGCTGTCGGTCGCTCGAGGCTGAGCTGGATACCATGTGGACAGAGCGCGTGAGAGAAGCCCGAGGCCGCAAGGAGGAGGAGGAGAAGATGAAGGCCCGAGAGGACACCATCAAGGATCGCGACGCCGAACTGGAGCAGTTGTCGAAGACACAGGCTGTCGTGGGAACAATTCCGACAATAAGCGAGGGGTAGGATAAAGGAGCATGATCTATCAAGATGCAAATAGATGACACGTGGTTTTAGCGAGTTCGGGCCTCTCACGATGAAGATAACAACCCTACGTCTCATGCACCAGAGAGCCTTTGTTTATCCGAGTCTGTATTCGGAGATTACAATGTATGTGAGAGCGAGGAGAACGGATCCCCATGCCTGAGTTAAGTCCTGAGACTAGAGAGGAAGGAGAGAGAGAGGTGGAAGAAAAATCCCCTGCCCCCAAGTCTAGTGGTGGGGGTGGCTTATATAGAGTGCGCCACCTCTCACCTCCTATGTTACAAAGCGGGGGTATGAATGCCATAATGCCAACCCACTACCAAGCCTTCACTATGAGAATGATGCTTTGACTGCTTTGCTGCCTCCCGGTCTTCGTATACCCGAGTGAGTCATACGGTCGAGTGGTAAACTGTCATCCGAGTGGATGGTATGCTGCTTGGTTGAGTGGATGGTATACTGCTTGGTCGAGTGGATAGTATGTCTGTATGAAATTTATCTGGACCCACATGTTGTGTGGACCCCATGCTTTATGATATTTCGACCCTTCGTGGGCCTACCTGTTATGTGTATCCCCAACATTAGCCCCCGAATCAATTGCGATTTTGTAGAACGAGTTTGTGAAATACACAATTTGGTTCGAGTGATTACGAAAATACTCGGTACCTGTCATCCTGCTTTCAGACAACCAAGGTTTGAACAAAATCTCAATGGATTCCGGCACTACGCTTCCCGACTGATCTGGGGTAAGTGCCCATGAGGAGCAACTTGGTGACATTTGTTCATCTCTCGGAAGAGGTTAACTTGTGATCAGAGTATGGGTGTGTCATTAAATCCGGACAACAGGATTGATGCATGGACTGTTCTCTCGGAGAGATGCCATTCTTATCCCGGGGGAACGTCAATACGAGTCAGTTCTGGATCCAAACTTGTGAGTTTCACGCTTTGAGTCCTAGAAGAAGGCTCAAAACAGGTCCACGGAGGAGCGTTAAACTCACCTTATAGGAAAAAAATTGGTAGTTTAACGGGAGTCTTTAGAACTTGTTTTTTGTTGTTCATCACTCGGACTGGTCAGGCCGTACCGAGTGGAGATTACTCCAATGGGGGCACGCTGAGTGCACCCACTGGGTGTAGTCCCCGAGACCGCCGTCGACTGCGGGCAGTCGGCGGGGGTCTGAGAAAACTAAAAATCTTCTTAGCTGGTACCGATCAAACTTGTTCCTCTCCGACTCGGAGGTCGAGTAGTACTTGAGGATCTAGTATTGGTCTAGCTTGTTTCTCCTCGACTCAGAAGTCGAGTAGTACTTGAGTGATCTGGAGCTGGTCTTGACCGAGCAAAAATGTTTCTTTCCGAGTTCTCTTCCAGTGGGGGCACGCTGAGTGCACCCACTGGGTGTAATCCCCTAGCCTCTGTCAGACTAGATGAGTCTGGCAGAGGGTTTAAGTCTCCTGGTAAACCTCCATGCAGTCGGCACGGTAAATATCTTTGTCTGAAATTGAGTCAATCGGATGGATCTTCAAGCGCTTGACATGGTAAATAAGCTCAGCCTGGAGTTGAGTCAGTCGGACTGATCTTCGTGCACTTGGCACAGTAAATAAATTCAACCTGGAACTTGGTCAAGCAGGTGAGTCTTCGTGCTCTCGGCACGAGGAATGAATTCAGCCTTGAAACTACCGACTGTAGAAAAATGCTGGACACTCCAGGGAGTAACCGTTCTAGTAGTACTTCTTATATTGACCATCATATTTTGCCTGAAGGGGGTATTTGTAAGAGTACATTGTATTTGAAGAGGAGTTTTGTTTTCATCCTTTTGCATGAAAGGGGTATTTGTCCGAGTGGACGTGCTTCCCGACTGATCGGGGTATGTTGGCTGCAAGGAAAAACTTGGTGGCACTCGTATGTCTCCCAGAGGAGATAGACTAGTGGTCTGACGTGGACGTGCCATGAAACCCGAGTGGCGAGGTTAGTGTGTGGGCTGACTCTCCGGAGAGAGGCCACTCATTATCCCAGGGGAACACCAGCACATGCCATCTCTGAGTCCAAGTTCGTGAAACTGACGCCTTGGAGCCAAGAATAAGGGCCAAGTGTATCCGTAGAGGAGCGTCATTTTCACCCTTTTGTAGCCTTGAAGATGACACCAGGTAATGATTTGGGCGATTGTCTGAGTGGACGGTGCTACCATTATAGATCTTCGACGGACCGAGCATGTATGGTCAGAAAAAATATTACTGAGGTGATCAACAGGTTGATCAAATGGGCGTAACCCTTGAGGACGGCATGGCCCATAGCTGTGCGTAGCCCCCGAGTGATGCTCGAAAGAGGAAAGCTTGTTGATCAAATGGGCGTAACCTCTGAGGGCAGCATGGCCCATGGCTGTGTGCAGCCCCCGAGTGATGCTCGAAAGAGGTAAGCTTGCTACACAGTGCGATATGAGGTTTGCTCATATGAGTAACTTAGTCGTTCCTGTGTTGGGGAGGTGAAGACATGTCCAACTGATGGTGACGCACGAGGGGCGAGGATGTGTACCACCGAGTGACGACGCGCGGGGCGGCAGAGTGGTGAAGACGTGCACAACCGAGTGGCGATGCGCGGAGCGACCGAGTGGTGAAGATGTGCACAACCGAGTGGTGATGCGCGGGGCGGCGGATCGATGTCGTGCGACGTGTTCGAATATAGGACTACATGTTTGAACGCGGCCGAGGGGTGAGGATGTGTACAAAAAAGTGACGACACACGGGGCGGCCGAGTAGTGAAGACGTGCACAACCGAGTGGCGACACGCACGAGGCGGCCGTGGGGCGAGGATGTGTACCACCGAGTGACGACGCGCGGGGCGGCCGAGTGGTGAAGACATGCACAACCGAGTGGCGCCGCGCGGGGCGGCCAAGTGAGGATGCGTGATGTCTACTACACAACCTTCTTCTTGTTGACGTTGTTGGGCCTCCAAGTGCAGAGGTTTGTAGGACAGTAGCAAATTTCCCTCAAGTGGATGACCTAAGGTTTATCAATCCGTAGGAGGCGTAGGATGAAGATGGTCTCTCTCAAGCAACCCTGCAACCAAATAACAAAGAGTCTCTTGTGTCCCCAACACACCCAATACAATGGTAAATTGTATAGGTGCACTAGTTCGGCGAAGAGATGGTGATACAAGTGCAATATGGATGGTAGATATGAGTATTTGTAATATGAAATTAGAGAAACAGAATGGTAACAAGTGATAAAAGTGAGCGTAAACGGTATTGCAATGATAGGAAATAAGGCCTAGGGTTCATACTTTCGCTAGTGTAAGTTCCCTCAACAATACTAACATAATTGGATCATAAAACTATCCCTCAACATGCAACAAAAAGTCACTCCAAAGTCACTAATAGCGGAGAACGAATGAAGAGATTATGGTAGGGTACGAAACCACCTCAAAGTTATTCTTTCCAATCAATCCGTTGGGCTATTCCTATAAGTGTCACAAACAGCCCTAGAGTTCGTACTAGAATAACACCTTAAGATACAAATCAACCAAAACCCTAATGTCACGTAGATACTCCAATGTCACCTCAAGTATCTGTGGGTATGATTATACGATATGCGTCACACAATCTCAGATTCATCTAGTCAACCAACACATAGAACCTCAAAGAGTGCCCCAAAGTTCCTACCGGAGAATCACGACGAAAACATGTGCCAACCCCTATGCATAGGTTCATGGGCGGAACCCGCAAGTTGATCACCAAAACATACATCAAGTGAATCACATGGTACCCCATAGTCACCACAGATACGCACGTCAAGCCATACATCAAGTGTTCTCAAATCTTTAAAGACTCAATCCGATAAGATAACTTGAAAGGGGAAACTCAATTCATTACAAGAGAGTAGAGGGGGAGGAGAAACATAAGATCCAACTATAATAGCAAAGCTCGCGATACGTCAAGATCGTGCCAAATCAAGAACACGAGAGAGAGAGAGATCAAACGCATAGCTACTGGTACATACCCTCAGCCCCGAGGGAGAACTACTCCCTCCTCGTCATGGAGAGCACCGGGATGATGAAGATGGCCACCGGAGAAGGATTGCCCCCTCCGGCAGGGTGCAGGAACGGGTCTAGATTGGTTTTCGGTGGCTACGGAGGCTTCTGGCGGCGGAACTCCCGATCTATTGTGTGTTCTGGAAGTTTTAGGGTATATGGAGTTATATAGGCAGAAGAAGCACGTCAGGGGAGCCACGAGGGCCCCACGAGGCAGGGGGCGCGCCCCAGGGGGGTGGGCGTGCCCCTACCCTCATGTGCTTCTCCTTCCTTCCTTGACGTGGGGTCCAAGTCTATCTGGTGGCTTTCGTTCCAAGAATAACTTCTCCGGTTGATTTCGTTTCGTTTCGACTCCGTCTGATATTCCTTTTCTTCAAAACACTGAAATAGGCATAAAACAACAAATCTAGGCTGGGCCTCCGGTTAATAGGTTAGTCCCAAAAATAATATAAAAGTGGATAATAAAGCCCAATATTGCCAAAAATAGTAGATAATATAGCATGGAGCAATCAAAAATTATAGATACGTTGGAGACGTATCAATGCATGAGGTGGCCGAGTGAAGGACTACGTGTCCAGCTAAGTGGTGATGCGCGGGGTGTTCGAATGACAATACGCGGGGTGGCCAAGTGACGACGCGTGGGGTAGCCGAGTGAAAGATCGCGTGTCCACTCAAGTGGAAAAAATGGTCCTCGAAGGAGTTAGCCAGATGCTTTCGAAGCTAATGTAGCGATGAGGTCTGTGTAGTGTGGTTGCGACGCAAAAAGACTAGTGCAACAACTGAGTCTGAGTAGGAACGAAGATGGCACGCAAAGTGTCTGAGTGATTATGTAACTTTACAAAGCGGTGGATCCGAATGCACTCGTTGAAGTGAAGGACTCGACTGGTGGTGATGTACCCGACCACTCAGGTGTAGTGTGATTCTGAATGAGCTGCAGCCCCCGAGCATACTATAGGCTTTGACAACGGACATGCCGGAATACGACAAATATAGTTTTGAATGGATGATTTGCAAGTCATCGAGTCGGACTCGGGTAAAGATGAGGGGAAGCTTCCGAGTGATGCTCGAAAGAGACAAACTCGCAAAAGAGTGAAGTGTGAAGTTTAATTATAAAAGGGACTTATCTGTCTCATGGCTGACGAGGTCTATATCATTGATACGATGCAGAGGATTCCACAAAGGCGTTGGCCGGATGAGTTTGAAGTCAACAAAGCGACACGGTCGGTGTTGTGGTGCGCTAGGACCGGTACAGTGACCGAGTCCGAGCAGCGATGAAGTTGGCGCATAGGGTCGTCGAGTGATCGCGTAACTTGTGTAAAAAATGGCACAAGTCAATGAAATAATTTCTCGAGGAAATTTGATGTGTGCTGAAATGATTTGTGTGAATAACACCCATAGACACCCACTGAAATGATTCGTTAACCACCAAGAGTCTGAAAGAGCGAAGGATCCGTTCGAACTTGTCGAAGCGACAGATCCGACTGAACTCATTGGAATATTTTCTCAAATAAAATGGAAGTGTAGTATTTCGACTGAGTTGCAGCCCCGGAGGACCGATGCAAACTCGAAATGAAGAACGACACATGTTGTTCGTGAATGATGTATGCGAAAAAATGGAAGTTGGAATCGGGAGTCACATAACCAGTACTAAGCAAGTCTGTGAGAATAAGCAGCCAAGCATAGAGGTACACTTGATGGCGTGGCCTCCGAGCGAACGTGATGTGTGAATTACGGGATACTCAGGAAAGAAGGAAATAACAGAATGTAAAATGACTTAGCTATCTGAAGGCGCGCGAGTGGCCGGGTGGTGATGAGGCGACCAACCGAGTGGCGACGCACGGGGCGGCCGAGTGGTGATGAGGTGACTAACCGAGTGGCGACGCGCGGGGCGGCCAAGTGGTGATGAGGTGACCAACCGATGGTGACGCGTGGGGCGGCCGAGTGGTTATGACGTCACCAACCAAGGGGCGACGCGCGGGGCGGCCGAGTGGTGATGAGGTGACCAACCGATGGCGACGCGTGGGGCGGCCGAGTGGTGATGACATGACCAACCGAGCGGCGACGCGCGGGGCGGCCTAATGGTGATGAGGCGACCAACCGATGGTGACGCGCAGGGCGGCCGAGTGGTGATGAGGTGACCAACCGAGCGGATACGCGCTGGGCGGCTGAGTGGTGATGAGGTGACCAACCGGTGGCGACGCGTGGGGCGGCCCAGTGGTGATGAGGTCACCAACCGATGGTGACGCGCGGGGCGGCCGAGTGGTGATGAGGTGACCAACCAAGTGGCGACGCCCGGGGCGGCCAAGTGGTGATGAGGTGACCAACCAATGGCGACGCACGGGGCAGCCTAGTGGTTATGAGGTGCCAACCGATGGCGACGAACGGGGCGGCCTATTGGTCATGAGGTGACCAACCGAGAGGCGACGTGCGGAGCGGCCGAGTGGTGATGAGGTGACCAATCGAGTGGCGACGCGTGGGGCGGCCAAGTGGTGATGAGGTGACCAACCGAGTTGCGACGCGCGGGGCGGCCGAGTGGTGATGAGGTTACCTACCGAGTGGCGACGCGCGGGACGGACGAGTGGTGATGAGGTGACCAACCGATGGCGACGCGCGGGGCGGCCGAGTGGTGATGAGGTGACCAACCGATGGCGACGCGCGGGGCGGCCGAGTGGTGATGAGGTGACCAACCAATGCCGACGCGCGGGGCACCCGAGTGGTGATGAAGTGACCAACCGATCACGATGCGCGGAGCAGCCGAGTGGTGATGAGGTGACCAACCGATGGCGACGCGCGGGGCGGTCGAGTGGTGATGAGGTGACCAACCGATGGCGACGCGCGGGGCGGCCGAGTGAAGTAGACCCGTTCTGCTGAGTGGCGACGCGCGGGGCGTCCGAGTGAAGTAGACGCGTTGCGCGGAGTGGCGACGCGCGGGGCGTCCGAGTGAAGTAGACGTGTTCCGCGGAGTGACGATGCGCGGGGCGTCTGAGTGGTGTAGACGCGTCCCGCGGAGTGGCACGAGCGGGCCGTCCGAGTGAAGTAGACCCGTTCTGCGGAGTGGCAACGCGCGGGGCGTCCGAGTGAAGTAGACGCGTTTTGCGGAGTGACGATACGCGGGGCATCTGTCAGGACCCCGATTCCAAGTCACATCGATCTAGCCGGTAACACTTCATATCACTTTGCGGCCTCACGCATGGTATTCCCACGGGTGTCGCCTTACCATGGCCCGGGACCGTTTGCGCCTTTTGGCTCACGTATATAATAGTGTCGCTAGCATCCATATGACAGGGAACCCGGGCCGACATGGCTAGTCATGAACCCAAAGCGACACCAACCTATGGGGACAGGCATACATGAATCACATCGAGCATGTCGGTCAGCAGTGTGTGAATCCGGGCTGTAGCACTGGGCTAACAGGACTCCGGGAACCCGGGCTGTAGCAGGCTAGGTAGGACTCCAGATGTCACCGCGTGACATTTCCCCGAAGGGACAGACACAGGAACGAAGTGAAACACATGCCGGCTAGTCAAGTGTCCTGAGCAGTAGTGCTGGGCTAACAGGACTCTGGTGAACCGGGCTGTAGCGGACTACTATGGCTCATGGAAGCACTAGACTACATTTCCCCATAAGAGAGGCTGCCAAGGATAAACAACTAGATTGTCGGATCCCACACATACCAAGCATTTCAATCATACACACAATATGCTCGATATGTGTAAATACAACATGGCATCACAACATAACTCTACAACTCAAGTATTTATTCATTAGGCTCCGAGGAGCGAGATATTACAAACATGGTTCTCATGACCCAACAATCATAGCATACAAATCAAAGCACATGCGGAAGCTTAACATGTCTGAGTACATACATCTACAAATGAAAAAGGCTAAGAAGTCTGACTATCTACCAGATCCTGCCGAGGGCACAAGATCGTAGCTGAGGTATCAAGCTAAACGTCGAAGTCCACGCGAGACTACTAGCGAGACTAAAGTCTCTCTGCAAAACATAAATTAAGTAAACGTGAGTACAAAAGTACTCAGCAAGACTTACATCAGAACTAGCTACATATGCATCGGTATCAACAGGGGGTGGTGGAGTTTAACTGCAGCAAGCCAGCTTTGACTCGGTGGCTATCTTAAACTACAACTACAAGTAACTCTTTTGAGGTGGCGCACACGAGTCCACATATTCACCATATCAATACACCACTATGGATCCGCTCCCGTCTCCCTACGAGAACACCATCCATAGCACTCACGCTTATCTTGCGCATTTTAGAGTATCCACTTTCACTTGTCTACGAACTGTTATGGGCAACACATAAGTCCTTTACCACGGACGCGGCTATTCGAATAGTTTTATACCCTGCAGGGGTGTACTTCGTCACACATGTTTCCACCACTTAGTGTCTGCACACGACATGTGCTCGGCAGAATTCCAGCGAAAGCCGACGTGGGTGTAGACCACGACCTGACTAACCGCACAAGTCTCTAGTCCAGGTTTATCGCCTATTCGGGTTCCATCCGCGAGGAGATCCGGCCGGAGTTTCACTCACAGCCCCAAACGATGTGTGCAGGGTTCCCGAGACACCAAACGGGCGCCCGGTACACCGTGCCACGGTGTATCTACCGCATCATAGCCCACCCCTAGGGTCAGCGCTACGCACGGCCGCCAACACATATCCTATAAACACCAGAAACTAGTTGGAACTCCTGTACAGAGGATGAGAGGGGTCAGTAAGTCGAGCGGGGTCATATTTCAGGGCCCAATGTGTGGTAGTAGCTGTTTCATGGATCACAAACACATAACTCAGTTCCTAAGGACGACTTCAATGAAACAACCCACCATGTACTCCTACATGGCCTCTCATCGATACCTTTACCAAATCATGTTCACACACTTAGATCTCAACAGTAGGACATGTTCACACACCTTCGATTCATCCCCGATGAAAAAGACCTGACACAATTCTATGCAATAGCAGTCATGACAAACAAGCATGAATGAGTAGGCACATCAGGGCTCAAACAACTCCTACTCATGCTAGTGGGTTTCATCTATTTACTGTGGCAATGACAGGTCATGCAGAGGATAAGGGGTTCAACTACCGCAACAAGTAACAGATGAATCATTGTTGTCCTAATGCAGTAAAAGAGAGCAGGAGCGAGAGAGTGGGATTGTATCAGAATGAGCAAGGGGTTTTTGCTTGCCTGGCACTTCTGAAGATGATATAGCTCTTCATCGGGGTCATCGATCACGTCGTCGGAAACATCTCTGCTAAGAGGGAACAACCACCGACAAACACAGAAGGAGCCACAATCAATGCAATGCACATTCATATGAATGATATGTCATATTAAAGTACTGAATTGACCTAGTGCAACAGTTAGTCGTATTCATTGAAGTGGAATTCAAACCTATAGCAAATTCCAACTCCAAAGCTAATTACCATCTATTCCATAATCATGAATTGTCCTATTCAGTGAGGTTAACTTGTTCAAACATGCATGAAAATGCCATAAACAGATTCTTTGGATTTTTCTGATCATTTTTCATATATAAATTATTTCCATTGGAGTTATAGATTATTTTCTATGATTTTTTGAAGTTTTGAAAATTTTCTGAAAATAAATAAATCATTTCTGATTTATTTCAAAATTCCAGAAAGTAATTACTGCGTCAGCCTGACATCAGGGTGATGTCAGCAGGTCAAAGGCGTCGACCAGGTCAAACCTGACCAGTGGGACCCACTGGTCAGTGACCCAGTCAACTAACTAAGTTAGTTAGCCCTAACTAACTAGCTTGGGCCCACTGGTCAGCGACTGTAGTAAGTCAGTGATTAGTCGGGCGGGGCCCGTAAGTCAGTGAGAGAGGGGGGGTCAAACCGGGCAGTGGGGTCAACCCACGCAGGTCAACGGGTCAGTGGTCGCCGGCGTTTAGCCGCCAGCGACGACAGAGACGGCGGGGCAGCTCGGAAATGCTTTACAGGGCACCATTCGATGCGCGAGTTGCACCTACGGGTTCCTAGGAGCTGTGGTGGTCAGGATCGACGGCGGCGACCAAATCGGCGGCGGCCGGAGTTCGGACAGGTGCGGTTTGGCGGTAGGGGGCACAGCGGGTCAAATGGGTGGGCGCGCCCGGCTCCTGGGAGAGTGCTGAGCACGGAGCAAAGCTAGGACGTGGGTGGCAGCAGTTGTGGCCACGGCGGCGATGAGGCACGACGCCGGCGAGCTTCGGCGTCCGCGCAACTACGGCCTAGAGGAGGCGGCGAGCAACGGGGTTCGGGGAAGGAGGAAGAGAAGCTCACCGCGAGCACGATGGGAAGGTCAGTGGGCGCGGGGGAGGTCCGGAGCGAGCAGGGCGACGGTGGCGATCTCGGCGACCCGAGGAGGAAGAAGAGGTCAGGGTCGGCGCTTCGGGGCGTTTGGCGTCGCGTGAGTCGACAGAGAGACGTCGGCGATGGTGGCGGAGCTCCTGGGCATGTCGGAGAGGCGAGGGGGAGGCGGTGGCCGCGGTGGTACACGTCGGCGGCGACGAGCTCCGCTTGGTCGCGAGAAAGAGAGAGAGAGAGAGCAGAGAGGGGAGTGAGGCCCAGGGAGAGGAGGGGAAGCGAGAAGGAGCGTTGGGCGTCTCCATGGCACGTCTGGATTGCCGGGGTCGTGCGGCTGAAGCAGGAGATGGCAAGGCATCGTCGACGCGCTCGCCACGCACCTGCCTGTCCTCCTGGCAGGAGGAGGAAGACCACTCATCCCCTGGTACTCCCTCCTTCTCTGTTTTCTATTTTATTTCCTCTCTGTTTTGATTTAGTTTTAGCCACTAAATCATTTTCATAAATTCTGTAGGTTATTATATGGCTTGCTAAAATATATACAAAGCCACTCACAAACTTCCAGAATTATTGAAGTTATATTTAATATATATTAAATATAAATCCAAAGCAAATAATTATTGGATTAATTCAAATGGCCAAAATAAATGTTTCTGAGCTCATAAAAATATTGGTTCGAATTTTAGCTCTTGCCAATAATTCTATGGAATAACAGGAACATTTTATTGGACTCATTTGAGAAGATTTTTAAAGTTGGTTATTTTTGAACTGATTTGTGAGGGTTTCAACAAACCTCAATTCAACTTTCAGAAATTAGACATGATGCATGGATGCTCTCTTATGAAACTATTGCAAACAATTCTAGGGCTGTGACAACTCACCCCCACTAAACAAGAATCTCGTCCCGAGATTCAGGACGTGAGGTAAGAAGACACAGGGGACACAAATCTAATTCAATCCTCATGACCCAACTGCTCTTCTCGAATATATTGATCCATTGCATCATATTGATCTTGGCGTCTTGCTTTGAGAACTACGTCCAACATGACAACAAGTAGAAAGGGACAATTTTTACAAGAATCGATCTTCTTGAGGTTCGAGCAACTTAGGATCATCTTTATGATCACAAGATCAACTCTCGGAATGAGACATAGAAACATCTCTGGAGCTGAGAGGCAAAAATTGCATCAGGAGCGATAGAAGAAACAATTTGACGAGGTTTCAAAGTGGCGAGGAAATTTGCCATGATTCCAAAACGGGGCACCTCGGGGAAGGTGACTCAAAGAACTATTCCCTTAAGTGGAAAAAAGAATTACTTTTGATACAAGATCATTGAAATTCTTTATACCAGCCTAAGGCATTCACAAATGATTGTGTGAACGAATTCGAAAGAATGGCATACCCATACCAGAATGGATGATGTGGACTACCTTGTTGAAGACAACACAATGGATGATTTTTCTTATCATCGGGGATGGATGGGACCCATAGTAGGACCACTTTTGAAGATGACCCTAAACAGTAATTACTGAGGTGCAAGCTAGGAACAAAATGCAAATGCTGGGAATGATTCTGGTAACTGGGAATAACTCAACGAGAGTGATTCCACTGTTTGAATGGTCATAGCTTAACCGAGGAAACCAAGAGCACAAGAATCCCTAAGGAACAACTTATAGGATAAGCCGCATGAAATCCTCGCGGAGAAGATGGACAAATTGCCCAATCAAGATACTATAGTGATAGATTCTCCGGCTAGGTGCGTCGGCCAGAACATCAACCTTGTCGGGACCTACATCATAGATCTTGGAGAAGTTCCAACCATCACATCTGCCTGAGATTCAGATCTGGTTGGTAACGGGATATTTCAGACAACATGTCTAGAAAGAAAGTTTGCAACACAAACCGACGAGACGATGTTGCGAGATTCTCGGGATTTGAACTACGATAGTAAACTCCAAAACATGAGCGGGTTCTGCTACACACATGTGAACACGTTGTCCAAGACAAGAATGGCCACATAGTAGTCTTATAATAAAACACTGTCGAGTTCAGGTGGGGAACCATCATCGAGGATATCAAAGTCCTTGCATAAGGCATGCTCTTAAGAAGGAACTTATTCTCCTTGAACAATTCAATCAGTGGCTTGGTGTGCTAGGGACACATATAGAATGAAGGTTGCAAGTCTCCAAACCACAGAATACTTCGCACTTATGCATGACTGATTTGGGATGATTCCAGAGGAAGCAAAAAAAACTTTCTCAAATCCACGGCGGCAACTTGCATCAAATGCACGTGATTCAAAGGAAGTCACTTCTTTCATCCAAGCATATGCTTCATGAGCTAGCATGAAGAAATGCTTACAAAAGTTTCCAACACTAGCTTAATGTTCAACATGAATCATGGAGGAGATAAGATGCTACTGATGGGCTCAACAACAACTCATTAGGATTTCCATATCACTGGAATTCCACCATTATGTGAACAAGGTGATAGCACTGGTCAGTCCCAAAGATATAATGGTGCATGCTCGAGGGGTCAACCACGAGTAAGACAACATTACGAATATCGTTGGTTCTGATTTTATTTGACAATAGCCCATACTCAAATCAAGGTTTGGACAAGATAATAGATCCAATAACTGATCACGAGGACCAATCGATGAAGATATCATCTTTCTTCAACACACACACACACAAGGATATCCCTTTGGAATAAACTAATTTAGACAAGCTTTTCTTCCAACTCTCCAAGTTGTTGTTTGGCTTAACCAACTAGCTCAGGGATATCCAACATAGATTCTTGGAGAAAGAGTGGTTTATTGGAAAACCAACTTGATCACGAACTCAACATATCGGTCAGGTGACAACCTGGTAATACTTCCGAGAAGATATTCGGAACATCACGAACCACCGTTATGTTATTAAGCTCGAGAACAATCTTGCTTTTCAGAGCAAGATGACATGATCAAATAAGCAAGGGATTGAATAATCCTAACTCATTGATCGAAGAGTGCACTGGAGATAAGGACTAGGTGGCACAATCTATCTTAGAATGATGATTCAATAACCAACACGCTAAGAATGAGAATATTGTCCATTTACTACTAAGCAACGGGGTTGCTAGTAGTATTGATTTCACACATCATGGTTCACTTGTCGGCATTCCGGTTGCGACAACACGGGACCGAGGAATGAAACAATGATAGCGAGAAGTATCACTGCGTCAAGAATTCATAAGAGATGGTGCAATTCTCATGACAATCCTGACATAAAGGGGGTAATACTCCAGGGTAGAACAAAGCAAAAGCTGGATTGGCATTTGATCTACAGAGCACAACTACTTTGACCCAATCCTGGAAATGGACGAGGTACTGGAGTTTGTTTCTCCTAGACATTCCGGAATAGAACGACTTGACGGACCATAAGAATAAAAGGCATCGATGAACACAAACGCACACACACTCTTGGCTATCAACTGATAGAGGATGGTCGGAATACAACTAAAGAGGAACAACTCAAGGAACATATAACTTTCTGAGTTGTGGATGCATAGATTAGTATGTCGAGCAAAACCCAACATTTCTTCCGGACAACCCATGCAGAAAGGTAGGACTGGCAGATTCACAATGCAGAATGGAGAACTCATCAAGAGCACTCTTATTGTGATCTTTTGGTTCAAAAGAACTCCTGCCAAGAATGGTTCATGGTAATTGGAAGAAGGATGTACCACGAACCTCGAGGACTATCGCAAAGGTTACTAATATCCTAAAGGAACTAGCAACACTATCAACATGAGGTAAGTAGGGTGAATCTTGGGTCAAGAACCCAGGAGTAGAATACCTACTACTAAATGGCATCACGGGATGCTTTCGAGAATGGTGGCCAGAATCATCACAACGGGAACACAAAGCATTGCCAGATTCCTAGGTGACTCCCTAAAACACCTAGGGACATAATAATAGCTCCAACATATATGTCGAGGCAATAGAGTACCTCAACTCACAGATTAGTGTGGTTGAACTGGCCCAAAGGAACATCGGGAACGGAAGAAGCGATTTGCAAATGCATCAGACTATTTAGAAACCTGGGATGACTCGGACAGCATAACGGTTGTAAATGCTCAAAATGATTTGAGACATCCTGCAAAATGGTGGCATAACCACTTAACATCACAATATCAAAGTTCTGAGATGAACTACCAACACACAGAAGTAGTAGGAACCGAACTCGGGCTTAAACTCAACAATCCTAGGCAACTACGGTTTAGTAAGACGTCATCCTGATAGATAGAGGAGGAGACCTAGTTCTTAATCCCCGTAGAAAAGAAGAGGTTGAGTCAGATCAGAAGGGCATAGGGTAAAGGAGTAAAAAGAGCCTTACGTTCCCTTCCACAATCAATTCCCTTACATAACTAAGCATTTCTAGACTCAACTTCGACCAGCTTGGCTTGGTAATCCTAAAGGCAGTTAGGCTCTGATACCAACCCTGTCAGGACCCTGATTCCAAGTCACATCGATCTAGCCGGTAACACTTCATATCACTTTGCGGCCTCACACACGGTATTCCCATGGGTGTCGCCTTACCATGGCCCGGGACCGTTTGCAACTTTTAGCTCACGTATATGATAGTGTCGCTAGCATCCATATGACAGGGAACCTAGGCCGACATGGCTACTCGTCAACCCAAAGCGGCACCAACCTATGGGGACAAGCATACATGAATCACATCGAGCATGTCGGTCAGCAGCGTGTGAATCCGGGCTGTAGCACTGGGCTAACAGGACTCCGGGAACCCGGGCTGTAGCAGGCTAGGCAGGACTTCCGATGTCACCGCGTGACATTTCCCCGAAGGGACAGACACAGGAACAAAGTGAAACACATGCCGGCCAGTCAAGTGTTCTGAGCAGTAGTGCTGGGCTAACAAGACTCCGGTGAACTGGGCTGTAGCGGACTACTATGGCTCATGGAAGCACTAGACTACATTTCCCCATAAGAGAGGCTGCCAAGGATAAACAACTAGATTGTCGGATCCCACACATACCAAGCATTTCAATCATACACACAATATGCTCGATATGTGTAAATACAACATGGCATCACAGCATAACTCTATAACTCAAGTATTTGTTCATTAGGCTCCGAGGAGCGAGATATTACAAACATGGGTCTCATGACCCAACAATCATAGCATACAAATCAAAGCACATGCGGAAGCTTAACATGTCTGAGTACATACATCTACAAATGAAAAAGGCTAAGAAGTCTCACTATCTACCAGATCCTGCCGAGGGCACAAGATCGTAGCTGAGGTATCAAGCTAAACGTCGAAGTCCACGCGAAACTACTGGCGATACTGAAGTCTCTCTGCAAAACATAAATCAAGCAAACGTGAGTACAAAAGTACTCAGCAAGACTTACATCATAACTAGCTACATATGCATCGGTATCAACAGGGGGTGGTGGAGTTTAACTGCAGCAAGCCAGCTTTGACTCGGTGGCTATCTTAAACTACGGCTGCAAGTAACTCTTTTGAGGTGGCGCACACGAGTCCACATATTCACCATATCAATACACCACTATGGATTCGCTCCCGTCTCCCTACGAGAATGCCATCCATAGCACTCACTCTTATCTTGCGCATTTTAGAGTATCCACTTTCACTTGTCTATGAACTGTTATAGGCAACCCAGAAGTCCTTTACCACGGACGCAGCTATTCGAATAGTTTTATACCCTGCAGGGGTGTACTTCATCACACATGTTTCCACCACTTAGCGTCTGCACACGACATGTGCTCGGCAGACTTCAAGCGAAAGCCGACGTGGGTGTAGACCACGACCTGACTAACCGCACAAGTCTCTAGTCCAGGTTTATCGCCTATTTGGGTTCCATCCGCAAGGAGATCCGGCCGGAGTTTCGCTCACAGCCCCAAACGATGTGTGCAGGGTTCCTGAGACACCAAACGGGCGCCCGGTACACCGTGCCACGGTGTATCTACCGCATCATAGCCCACCCCTAGGGTCAGCGCTACGCACGGCCGCCAACACATATCCTATAAACACCAGAAACTAGTTGCAACTCCTGGACAGAGGACGAGAGGGGTCAGTAAGTCGAGCGGGGTCATATTTCAGGGCCCAATGTGTGGTAGTAGCTGTTTCATGGATCACAAACACAGAACTCAGTTCCTAAGGACATCTTCAATGAAACAACCCATCATGTACTCCTACATGGCCTCTCATCGCTACCTTTACCAAATCATGTTCACACACTTAGCTCTTAACAGTGGGACATGTTCACACACCTCCGATTCATCCTCGATGAATCAGACCTGACACAATTCTATGCAATAGCAGGCATGACAAACAAGCATGAATGAGTAGGCACATCAGGGCTCAAACAACTCCTACTCATCTAGTGGGTTTCATCTATTTACTATGGCAATGACAGGTCATGCAGAGGATAAGGGGTTCAACTACCGCAGCAAGTAACAGATGAATCATTGTTGTCCTAATGCAGTAAAAGAGAGCAGGAGCGAGAGAGTGGGATTGTATCGGAATGAGCAATGGTTTTTTGCTTGCCTGGCACTTCTGAAGATGATATAGCTCTTCATCGGTGTCATCGATCACGTCGTCGGAAACATCGTCTACTAAGAGGGAACAACCACCGACAAACACAAAAGGAACCACAATCAATGCAATGCACATTTATATGAATTATATGTCATATTAAAGTACTGAATTGACCTAGTGCAGTAGTTAGTCATATTCATTGAAGTGGAATTCAAACCTATAGCAAATTCCAACTCCAAAGCTAATTACCATCTATTCCATAATCATGAATTGTCCTATTCAGTGAGGTTAACTTGTTCAAACATGCATGAAAATTCCATAAACAGATTCTTTGGATTTTTCTGATCATTTTTCATATATAAATTATTTCCATTGGAGTTATAGATTATTTTCTATGATTTTTTGAAGTTTTGAAATTTTTCTGAAAATAATAAATCATTTCTAATTTATTTCAAAATTCCAGAAAGTAATTACTGCGTCAGCCTGACGTCAGGGTGATGTCAGTAGGTCAAAGGCGTCGACCAGGTCAAACCTGACCAGTGGGACCCACTGGTTAGTGACCCAGTCAACTAACTAAGTTAGTTAGCCCTAACTAACTAGCTTGGGCCCACTGGTCAGCGACTGTAGTGACTAACCTAACTAGTTAATTAGTGCTAACTAGAGTAATTAGTCAGGCGGGGCCCATAAGTCAGTGAGAGAGAGGGGGGGTCAAACCGGGCAGTGGGGTCAACCCACGCCGGCCAACGGGTCAGCGGTCGCCGGCGTTTAGCCGCCGGCGATGACAGAGACGGCGGGGCGGCTCGGAAATGCTTTACAGGGCACCATTCGACGCGCGAGTTGCACCTATGCGTTCCTAGGAGTGAGGCGCATCCATTGGTGGTGGTGGTAGGAGCTGCGGTGGTTAGGATCGACAGCGGCAACCAAAACGGCGGCGGCCGGAGTTCGGACAGGTGCGGTTTGGCGCTAGGGGGCACAGCAGGTCAAATGGGTGGGCGCGCCTGGCTCCTGGGAGAGTGCTGAGCACGGAGCAAAGCTAGGATGCGGGTGGCAGCAGCTGTGGCCACGACGGCGATGAGGCACGACGCCGGCGATCTTCGGCGTCCGCGCAACTACGGCCTAGAGGAGGCGGCGAGCAACGGGGTTCGGGGAAGGAGGGAGAGAAGCTCACCGCGAGCACGATGGGAAGGTCAGTGGGCACGGGGGAGGTCCGGAGCGAGCAGGGCGACGGTGGCGATCTCGGCGACCCGAGGAGGAAGAAGAGGTCAGGGCCGGTGCTTCGGTGCGTTTGGTGTCGCGTGACTCGACAGAGAGACGTCGGCGATGGTGGCGGAGCTCCTGGGCATGTCAGAAAGGGGAGGGGGGGCGGTGGCCGCGGTGGTGCACGTCGGTGGCGACGAGCTCTGCTCGGTCGCGAGAAAGAGAGAGAGAGCAAAGAGGGGAGTGAGATCCATGGAGAGGAGGGGAAGCGAGAAGGAGCGTTAGGCGTCTCCGTGGCACGTCTGGAGGGCGGGGTCGTGCGGCTGAAGCAGGATGTGGCAAGGCGTCGTCGGCGCGCTCGCCACGCTCCTGCCTGTCCTCCTGGCAGGAGGAGGAAGACCACTCAGCCCCTGGTGGGCTGGGCCTCTTCTGCCAGGTAAGGCCCAGGTACTCCGTCCTTCTCTGTTTTCTATTTTAATTACTGTTTTCTATTTTATTTCCTCTCTGTTTTGATTTAGTTTTAGCCACTAAATCATTTTCATAAATTCTGTAGGTTATTATATGGCTTGCTAAAATATATACAAAGCCACTCACAAACTTCCGGAATTATTGAACTTATATTTAATATATATTAAATATAAATCCAAAGCAAATAATTATTGGATTAATTCAAATGGCCAAAATAAATGTTTCTGAGCTCATAAAAATATTGGTTTGAATTTTAGCTCTTGCCAATAATTCTATGGAATAACAGGAACATTTTATTGGACTCATTTTAGAAGATTTTTAAAGTTGGTTATTTTTGAACTGATTTCTGAGGGTTTCAACAAACCTCAATTCAACTTTCAGAAATTAGACATGATGCATGGATGCTCTCTTATGCAACTATTGCAAACAATTCTAGGGCTGTGACAGCATCCGAGTGATGTAGACGCGTCCCGCGGAGTGGCACGAGCGGGGCGTCCGAGTGAAGTAAATGTGTTTCGCGGAGTGGCGACGCATGGGGCGTCCGAGTGAAGTAGACGCGTTCCACGGAGTGATGCGCGGGGCGTCCGAATGATGTAGACGCATCCCACGGAATGGCACGAGCGAGGCGTTCGAGTAAAGTAGATGCGTGCCACGGAATGACGATGCGCGGGGCGTCCGAGTAATGTAGACGCGTCCCACAGAGTGGCGACGAGCGGGGCGTCAGGCTAATGTAGACGCGTGCCGTGGAATGGCTACGCGCGGGGAGTCCGAGTGATGAAGACGCGTCCGGCCGAGTGAGGAGTGAGGAGGACATGTCCAGCCGAGTGACGATGCATGGGGTGGCCAAGTTGGACAAGTTGATGAAGGCATGTCCAGCTGAGCGATGGCGTGCGGGCGGCCGAATGACGCTGGCGGGTGCAGCTGAGCGACGACGTGTGGGTGGCCGAGCCCACATCCAACGCATTGAAGGATTGCCCCCCACGTTCAACGCATTGAAGGCGTTGCCCCACGTCCAGAATCTGCACACCCGATCTGCATGCAAGAGGCATTAATGCTAATTAGCAAGAGTTAAAATCCTGTTAAGCATGCTAGGGACGTTTCCTTTTCCTACGACCATTTACCCCCTGCATGCAGGAAATGAATGGGATGGAATTAAGATTAGAAAGAAAGAGGAAGGCGGGGCAGGGCTCCCTGGTCGGCCATGACGGCGGCGCGCTCACGGATCCAGCGTGAGGTGAGGCGGCCTGCGACAGATCCAAGTACGGGGCGGCGTTCTCCTGCGAGGCTGCATAGGCAGAGCTTGAGGCGACGCTGAGTCGACATGCGGCCGCGTCTTGCAGTCGACTTCTCGGGGGAGCGCTGTGGTTGGGGACGTGGCTAGTCCCGACGTCGGTGTCGCGTCGGGGCCGTGCGTCCGCTCCAGGGGTGCGCTGTGGTCGGGGACGTGGCTAGTCCCGGCATCGGTGTCGCGTCGGGACCGTGCGTCCGCTACGGGGGTGGTCGTCGCGCATTTGAGTCCAGGCGTGTACTGCGAAGGCCATCGTCGAGCTGTTGCCTTCATCGTGGAGGTTGCTGTTGAAAGATCGATTGGAGAAAAGGTTGGGCTTGTGGCTAGCATCTGTGCTCCCTTTTCTTTTCTCCTTTTGTTTGATCTGTACGATAGCAATAACAAGATCACAGGTGATTGTTCCTACAGGAACAAAAACCAACAGATTTGTTAGATCGTCGATGATTAGGAATGCATCAGGTAGGACAGATTTTTCGGCTAATTTTCTCGTGAATCGTCCTGCATGTCCACGACGTTGGGTGAGGATGTATATTTTCCCCTTATTTTTTTTCTTGTTTGGATTACTCACTGCAGAGATGAACATTATGCATTGTACGAATAGGAATTAACATAGATGAATAAATAAAAAACCATCTGCATCATGGCTCGATAGACGCCATGCCCCACGGTGGGCGCCAACTGTTGTGTGAATGATTCCGACAATAAGAGAGGGGTAGGATAAAGGAGCATGATCTATCAAGATGCAAATAGATGACACGTGGTTTTAGCGAGTTCGGGCCTCTCACGGTGGAGATAACAACCCTACGTCTCGTGCTCCGGAGAGCCTTTGTTTATCCGAGTCTGTATCCGGAGATTACAATCTATGTGAGAGCAAGGAGAACGGATCCCCATGCCTGAGCTAAGTCCTTAGACTAGAGAGAAAGGAGAGAGAGAGAGAGAGGTGGAAGAAAAAGCCCCTGCCCCAAGTCTAGTGGTGGGGGTGGCTTATATAGAATGCGCTACCCCCTCACCTCCTATGTTACAAAGCGGGGGTATGAATGCCATAATGCCAGCCCACTACCAAGCCTTCACTATGAGAATGATGCTTTGACTACTTGCTGCCTCCTGGTCTTCGTATACCCGAGTGAGTCATACAGTCGAGTGGTAAACTGTCATCTGAGTGGATGGTATGCTGCTTGGTCGAGTGGATAGTATGTCTGTATGAAATTTATCTGGACCCACATGTTGTGTGGACCCCATGCTTGATGATATTTTGACCCTTCGTGGGCCTACATGTTATGTGTATCCCCAACACAGGCCACGGAGCGCAGCAGGCTAAAGGAGCTGGAGCAGAAGCTGCGGGCGGAGAAGGCCGAGCTTGACGCCAAGGCAAAGGTCCTGGCTGAGGACCGCGCGGCCTTCAAGCTCCTTGAGGAGAGGTCTTGAACGGTGCTGTAGTCACTCTACGAGAAGGGCTTGGAGGAGCCGCTGGCCGCCGACGACGAGGGCCCCACCCAGCTGCTTCCTTATTTGGTCGGTGCGCTGGAAGATGTCGTGAGTGGTATCGGCCCCATGGTGGAGGAAGAAGCCCGCATTCTTTCCTCAGCCGCGCTAACGCGCGTCTTCAGCCACCTCCATCTCCACGATCCTGCCGCCCGCCTTGACGAGCTGCTGGAGCCTGTGGACGACGGGCATTGCACGGCCGCTGCTGCAGCCATGAAGGGTCAGGCGGAGGACCTGCTGAAGAGGTTCCGCGCCTTCGCTCCCGCGCCCCGACCGGCGGTACTACTGATCTTGCAACTCCGGCTGGTGGTACAGGTGAAGGTGACACCGTTGAAGGAGAATCATCCCTTGCAGGCGACGGCGGTGTCCAGGGATGACTTGCTGGCGGCTCCTTTCCTGTCTAGTTTCTGCAATATGCACCATGCCTCGTGAAGGCGTTAAACTCGCATTTGGTTTCAGGAGAACAATATGTATTGTAATTTTTGCTTTGAAATTCTGTGATTTCCATTCCATTTGCTTTACGTTCTATGTCGGCAGGGCCCGACCCCACGCATACCTCAGCCACCATTGGGCCGTCCGGATCACTAGGACGGACCAAGGAGTGAGGGTCTACATGATCAGTTAGGCTCCTGAGTCGCGATGCTCAGGAGTCCCCCTTGACGCGCAAACAGCCTATAGGAAGGATATCTGGGAGTAGGCCTAGTATTCTACGTCGGTAGGGCCCGACCTCGCGCATACCTCAGCACCCATTAGGCCGTCCGGATCACCAGGACGGACCAAGGAGTGAGGGGCTACGTGGTCAGTTAGGCTCCATAGTCGCGATGCTCAGGAGTCCCCCTTGACATTCAAACGACCTTCGTACCTTAGCTCCGCTTGGGAGGGCACGCGATGACCAGGTCCGAGGGACCTGGCAGGGTGTCGTATGCTTGGGTGTGACCCGAGCGCCACCCCTGTGCCCAGCCCCCTCGCGCGACTCTCCCGAGGGGAGGTGTTGCGATCAGGCCAGACACCGAGCTCGGAGGCTCCTTGAGGTTGATACGGCGTGAGGCCGCCCTCTGTTGTTTATCACCAGCGCGGAGCATAGTGCTTCCGCACTTGCACGGGCATAGCTGCTCCTCGGCGGTGTTGACTCCCAGCGCGGAGCATGGTGCTTCCACTGGCACGTGGGAGGGGACTCCCTACTGCGGAGAGCCCCCGGGGCATGTACAGCCCCGCCCTGACACGTGGTGTAAGTGCATCTAGTGCCACCCCTAGTTGGTTTTGGAGTATTGACGACAAACCTAGTTGAGGGACTAATGTGTATGTGAGAATTGCAGGATAAAATAGGTAGAAGTCCCTCATTGATTCGGTTTTCCTACCAGAGATGACCCCTAAAAATGTATGAAGACATTGAAGTCAAAGGTGGTAAGTGAAGACATTCAGCTTGAAGACTATGACAAGAGAAGACATCGCATGAAGACTATGGAGTGCGAAGACTTAGATCTTTCGTAGTTCTTTTTCTTCTTTGTTGAGTCATAGGAACCACCGTACTGTTAAGTGGGGTCCAAGAAAACCAGTCAGAATGACTGAAGTGATGCTTAACCAAAATCCTATGTCTTCGAGTGAAGACTATGAGAGCGAATCTTGTTTAGAGTTGGACAAGTCAGCTTTGCTTGTAGCCCAAGTAAAGTTGTCATGTGTGTTTGAAATCTGCCTGTTGGAACACGTGTCAGTTCCTTAGTGACCCAGGGTCATTTCGGACAAATCAGGTCGGGTTGCCTAGTGGCTATAAATAGCCCACCCCCTACAACCACAAACGGTTGGCTGCTCAGAGTTAAAATACGGCTTTTGTCATTTGAGAGCAACTCACCTCGAAGCCTTTGAGAGAGAATTCCTTGAGAGGATAAAGCCCTAACCACCCAGAGCCAAAGAGTGTTAGGCATCACTTAAGTCTTCTTGTCTGTGTGATCTGAAGACTTATTACACTTGAGGACTGTGAATCCTCCAGCCGGTTAGGCGTCGCGTTCTGAGCATCCAAGAGTCATTGTGGATCGCCGGTGAACGAAGTCTGTGAAGGTTTGTAAGTCTACCTTGAAGACTTACCAGAGTAATTGGGCGAGGACTGGGTGTCCTTAACTCAAGGGGAATAAGGTGAAGACGAGGTCTTTTGAGTTGAATCTCAGCCTCCCTAACCAGACGTACAGTTGTCACAACAACTAGAACTGGTCCAACAAATCATTGTCTTCAATGAGTCACTGGTTTCATCCTTCCCTTCCCTTACTTACTGTTGGTTCTTGTGAAGTCATTGTACGATAGCATCACCACTTGACTTCACTAAGTGATTACGTGTACTGATTGGCTTCTCAACATTTTCCTACCTGATCCTTACTGCCTAGCTGCTATTTGTCATTGTGCTTTCACTTCATTGAATACATGACTATGGTTTCCCTAGTGTAGTCTACCTTCCGCTGCATGATAATAGGTTTATTTCTATCGTTTGTCTTCGAAACCCACATGTTTTGAAGACTTCCTTAAAAATTGCCTATTCATCCCCCTCTAGTCGATCACTAGCACTTTCAATTGGTATCAGAGCAAGGTACTCCCTTGTTCTGTGTTATTCGGTTTAACCACCTGGAGTTTTAGCTATGTCGACTGCAGGGATAATTAAAGTCTCCGCTGCGTGCCCCGTCTTCGATGGAACTGAATATCCCTACTGGAAGAATAAGATGCACATGCATCTTGAAGCCATTGATGTCGACCTATGGTATGTCGTCAAGAACGGCGTTCCCAAGGCTGGAGAAGGTGTCACTGCCACTGATGTCAAGAAGTTCGTTCAATTGGACTCTACTGCCAAGAATATCATCTGTGGTCATCTGACCAAAGGACAGTATGGCCGCGTGAGTGCTTTGGAAACATCTAAGCTAGTCTGGGACTGGCTATCCAAGGTCAACGAAGGCGTCTCAACCCAGAGAGATCAGAGAATCAGTGTCCTTCGCAACCTCTTCAACCGCTTCAAGAGAAATGACAATGAGAATGTCCAGCTCACGTTCGATCGACTCACTGACATCACAAATGAGCTTCAAGCCCTCGGTGCTACTGAGATCACTAAGCATGAAGTCGTCAAGACACTCCTCAGATCACTTGACAGTTCGTTTGACACCCTAGCCCTGATGATTCAAGAACGTCCTGATTTCAAGACACTCGATCCGTCTCACATACTTGAAAGGCTCAACACACACGAATTTCAGCTTTCTGAGAAAAGAGACATCTACGGTCCCAACTATGGGCGAACTCGTGCCTTGAAGGCAAAGGCTATCTCCTCATCTGAAGAAAAGTCTGATAGCAGTTTTGATGATCCTGAAGACATTGGAAGGAGCTTGCTATGCTTGTGAAGAAGTTCCCAAAATTCACCAAGAAGAAAGGCTTCAGAAAGTCTTCACGATCAAGCTCAAGGAATGATGAAGCTTCTCCTCATGACTACAAGAAGAGAACATGTCACAAGTGCAAGAAACTTGGCCACTACATCTCTGAGTGTCCACAGTGGGACAATGAGAACAACAACAAGAAGAAGAGCAAGGAGTATGACTCTGACGACAAGAAGAAGAAGAAATACTCAAAATCTTCTTCCAAGTCTTCCTCCAAGTCTTCATCACACAAGAAGAGCTCATCTGGCAAGGCACGTGCGTTTGTTGGCAAAGAAATGGACTCTAAGGATGAGTCCGCTTCTGAGGAGGTGGAGGTGGAGTCTGAGGAGGAGTCCGATTCTGGCATTGCAAGTCTGGCTACAGCATACGTTGCCAAGTCCATCTTCAACACTGAAGAAAATGACTTCATCACCGACACCGATGCAAATGACAAGGACTACTTCGCTCCTTCCTACTGCTTCATGGCACGTGGTGCCAAGGTAAACACACGCACTACTCACTATCAAACATCTAGTGACGATGACTCTGATTGTGTTTCCAAACCCAGCTACAAAACACTTGCTAAAATTGCAACTGAACAATAGAAAACCATGGAACACATTCAAAAACTGTTAGACAAAAGCGATGATCTGTTAGACGCTGAAATGACTCGATCTCAGTCCTTAATTGAAGACATAACAAATCTTCACGTTAAGTATGAGGAACTTGAAAGTCGTCATGAAACGCTCTCAACAGCTCATGAAAGGCTTTCTATGATTATCTTCAAAGGAAGCAAGATCTTGAGAAATTGAGAGCGGCTCATGAAGATCTTCAAAAAGAAAACGAGTCACTTCGCACCGAACATATCAGTTCAGCTCAGGAAGGATTTGAACCACCATGTCTTAAATGTATTGAGCGTGATAACGCTACTTCTGTTGCTGAATGTTCTACTGCTGCTACTGTTGCAATATCTTCAACTGTTGATGTGGAAACTAACCCCTCTGCTGAGGACACCACTGCTATTGCTGATGAGAATGCTAGGTTGAAGACACTGCTTGAAACAGGGATGTACAAAAGTCTCAAAGGGCATCAGACACTATGTGATGTCCTCAAAAGGCAGATCCTGAACCGAAACCCTTGGAAAGAGGGTGTTGGGTTCATAAGGAAAATGAATGCTGATGGCTCTTACTGGAAACCTGAGCAGTACCCCAAAACCACATGGGTTGCTGCAAAGGAACCTTCAGCAGATCCATGCACTCTATCTGGCTTCACTTGTGCTAACCCCATTGTTATTGATGAATCCTTTGATGCAAACTATAAACTGTTTAAGAATCAGAATGGTGAAGTGTTTGCCAGGTATATTGGTACTAACTGCAGGAATGGACCGCCTATGAAGAAGATCTGGGTGCCTAAAAGGTGTTTGGAGAATCTTCCTGTGAATGTCATCATGACACCATAGGTGAAGAAGACAAACCCCAGACCACAGGCCTCATACGGTCCAAAGGCTTCATACAGACAGAGGACTCACCTGAGTCACACTAAGACAAATGTTTTGTAGGGAAGCCATACTCAGACCTATGAATATGAGTGCGGTTCATCAAACCGCCATGTTCATAAGACCAAGAACTATTCTGCTTATTCTTATGAATACTATTGTCCACCTGCAAAACTTTTTGCTAGGGCTCCAAAGCCAAAGTTCTCAGATGCTGCACTTAGACTTATTGCTTCTAAGCCACCCCTGACGATGTGGGTGGCTAAGAAAGCTTAACTCTCTTTTGCAGGAAAAGGTCTCCAGCCGAAAACCAAAATCATCTAACACTATTCCTGGGGACCTTAAACACCTTGTAGGGCGCAAGATCAAATGCCCGAATGGTCTTACTATGTACTTCGTTCCTGAATCGCTTGCTACTCTCCCTATTAGTCCTAATCTAGATCTAAGCTTTCATAACCCACTGGTTCGTCAAATGTTTTTGCTTCACAATGCTCTTCGTGAAGCCCATCCCCCTAACTGCACTGTAGGGTACGACACCAGCGTCTTCAGAATGGATTATTGATAGTGGGTGTACAAATCACATGAGTGGCAAGCGAAGCCTTCTCATGGACTCAAATTTACGTCCATCAGACAAAAGTCACATCACATTTGCCGACACTGGTAAAAGCAAGGTATTGGGTCTAGGTAGAGTTGCAATCTCAAAGGATCAACACATGGATAAAGTCATGCTTGTTGAATCCCTTGGTTTCAACTTAATGTCTGTCTCAATGCTTTGTGATTTAAACATGATTGTGATGTTTGGAAAATATCGTTGCCTTGTACTAATGGAATCTGACAAGTCTCTAGTGTTTGAAGGGTATCGAAAAGATGATTTGTATGTTGTAGATTTCTCAGCAGGACCACAACTTGCAGTATGTCTTCTAGCAAAAGCTTCTGAATGTTGGCTCTGCCATCGAAGGCTAGGGCATGCTGGCATGAGGAACCTCCACACCCTTGCAAGGAAGAAGCATGTCATAGGCATCGAGGGCGTCAAGTTCAAGAAGGATCACTTATGCGGTGCCTGTGAAGCAGGAAAGATGACGAGGGCCAAGCATCCCTCAAAGACAATCATGACAATGACTCAACCCTTCGAACTGCTACACCTGGATCTTTTCGGTCCCACTCATTACTCAACTCTTACTACTACTGCTTGTCTCTATGGCTTTTTCATTGTTGATGATTATTCAAGATATACTTGGGTGCATATAATCCTTTACAAGACTGAAGTGTAGGATGTCTTCAGACGCTTCACCAATCGAGCAATGAACAACTATGGCGCCAAGATAAAGCACATCAGAAGTGACAATGGCACTGAATTCAAGAACACTGGCCTTGATACATATCTTGATACTTTGGGCATCACACATGAATTCTCAGCTCCGTACACGCCACAGTAGAATGGCTTCGTCGAACGCAAGAACAGAACACTTATTGAGATGGCTCGGACGATGCTTGATGAATACAAGACTCCAAGAAAATTCTAGCCCGAAGCCATTGACACTGCATGCCATATAATCAACCGTGTTTATCTTCACAAGCTTCTGAACAAGACATCCTATGAACTCCTTACTGGCAAGAAGCCAAATGTCAGTTACTTCAGAGTATTTGGCGCCAAGTGCTGGATCAAGGATCCACATCACACTTCAAAATTTGCACCAAAAGCACATGAGGGTTTTATGCTTGGATATGGAAAGGATTCGCACTCCTACAGAGTCTTCAATCTCTTTCATTACAAAGTGGTTGAAACAGTGGATGTGCGGTTCGAGGAAACTAACGGCTCACAAAGAGACCAACTGCCAAATGTGCTAGATGAAGTTCCATCCAGTGAATCAATCAAACTTATGAGAACTAGAGAAATCATACCTTCTGAAGCTCAACCTGAAGAAGAACTTATCATCTCCGCACCTGATCAACCTGAAGACAATGCTCAGCCTGAAGACAATCCCTCTAACAATGATAATGATCAGCAAGAGCAAAATCTTCGTCCTGTACATCCTCGTGTTGCAAATGAAGTGCAGATTGAGAGAATAATCGATAGCATCAATGCACCAGGTCCACTCACTCGTTCAAGGGCAACACAGCTAGCAAATTTTTGTGGGCACTTCGCATTCGTCTCAATAACAGAACCCAAGAAAGTTGAAGAAGCCTTCATGGAACCTGAATGGATTCAAGCTATGCAAGAAGAGCTTCAACAGTTTGAGCTGAATAATGTATGGGAACTGGTTAAGCGTCCTGATCCTCGGAAGCACAATATAATAGGCACCAAAGGGATATATCACAACAAGCAAGATGAGCATGGTCAAGTTGTCAGAAACAAAGCTCGTCTCGTTGCTCAAGGATACACTCAAGTTGAAGGGATTGACTTCGATGAAACATTTGCTCCTGTGGCTAGACCTGAAGCCATACGCATACTGCTCGCCTATGCAAATCATCATAACATACTTCTATATCAAATGGATGTGAAGAGGACTTTTCTCAATGGCAAGATTGAAGAAGAAGTGTATGTCGCACAACCACCTGGCTTTGAAGATTCAAAACATCCTGACATGGTATACAAGCTCAACAAGGCACTGTATGGCCTCAAACAAGCCCCTCTGGCTTGGTATGACACACTCAAAGACTTCCTGAAGAGAAAAGGCTTCAAATCTGGTTCCCTCGACCCCACTCTCTTCACGAAGACATATGATGGTGAACTGTTTGTGTGCCAAATATATGTGGATGACATTATCTTCGGCTGCACCAATCAGAAATACAGTGAAGAGTTTGGATATATGATGCAAGAGCAATATCAAATGTCCATGATGGGTGAGCTGAAGTTCTTCCTTGGTCTTCAAATACGTCAGCAACGCAACAACATCTTTATATCTCAAGAGAAGTATCTCAAAGATTGCCTGAAGAAGTTTGGTATGCAAGACTGCAAAGGCTTCACGACGCCAATGCCAGCCAAACATCATCTGGGTCCCGACGACAATGGTAAAGAGTTCGATCAAAAGGTATACCGCTCCATGATTGGTTCTTTACTTTATCTATGTGCATCTAGGCCAGATATTATGCTTAGTGTTTGCATGTGTGCTCGATTCCAAGCGGCACCAAAGGAATCGCATCACTTAGCTGTGAAGCGAATTCTTCGATATTTGGCTTACACCCCAACTCTTGGATTATGGTATCCAAAGGGCTCAGAGTTTGATCTGCTTGGATTCTCGGATGCTGATTATGCTGGTGACAAGGTGGATCACAAGTCTACATCAGGCACATGTCATTTTCTGGGACGATCACTTGTATGTTGGTCTTCAAAGAAGCAGAACTGTGTATCTCTCTCCACTGCTGAACCTGAATACATTGCTGCTGGATCTTGCTGCGCTCAGCTTCTGTGGATGAAGCAAACACTCAAATACTATGACATTCATCTGAAGCAAGTGCCACTCTACTGCGACAACGAAAGCGCCATCAAGATTGCCAACAACCCAGTTCAACACTCGAAGAAAAAGCACATTGAAATTCATCATCACTTTCTCAGAGATCATGTTGTGAAGGAAGATATTAATATCATACACGTCAACACTGAAGAGCAATTGGCAGATATCTTCACCAAGCCCTTGGATGAGAAGAGATTTTGCAAGTTACGGTGTGAGCTAAATATCTTGGAATCCTCAAATGTCCTATGATCAGGCACACATCCTAACACTTATGCATATTGATGACTTAGATGTGAAACACACGAAGTAAAGTATATCTTCAATCAATGAAGACATACATTCTAAGTGTGAATACATTAATGTGGAATTTGACTTCGGAGCACCACGATAATTGTGCGCCGTGTCTGGGTCTAATACTTCCTATACGGTGGGTAAAGCCACCACAAAATTCGTCTGTTTGAAGTGTTTTACCCATGGTGTTACATTTGTTGTGTCTTCACATTTGGTTTGGCTTCAATCTCAACATGTCTTCATGATTATGTTCATTATGTTGATCATATATATATCTATATACTAGTGTTCTGTCCTCTACAGCATTCACTTATAGCTATGTCTTCTTGTTGAATCTTTTGAACTAAGTGAATGTGATCGGACCCTAACCTCTCTATGCTTTCTATCTCAAACTCTATCTCTCCAAATCATATGCATTCTATTGAAACTGTCGAATATCTTCTCTGCGTCCTTGTCAGCAGAAGATACAGAGACAAACATTAAGTCCGTTTTCAATGCTAATTCCTTCACCTGAAACCCAGAGAAGTGGGAACGACCACCCGACAATCCAGGCATGCGTGGGAACGTGGAACAACCTCCGGTATGTTGCATGATGGCCACGTGTTCTTCAGATGTGAATCGCCAGGGGCACCTGTGTAATAATGTTGTGCCGTCCCTGTCCCTATAAATACATGCCTTACCACAGTCATTATCCTTTCTTCCACTCTCGCACGAACCCTAGCGCCACCGCTAGCCCTGGACGACGCCGGCGATGAAGCGCTTAGCTGCCGCGACCTCTCCGACGCCGTCTTCACACCGGCCGCGGACATCGTCTTCTCCGCCGTCGCCGTAGGTGTCCTCCGTCGCCAAGTTAGGGCACGGACGATCGAAGTGCTCGGCCTCCTCTTCCACTCCGTCTAGCAGTTCCTTGTGTGGTAAATAAAACTTCTTTTTTACGACCCCTTTGATCCTATAGATTCATCACTTTCTACCACAAGCAGTTTCTGTTCACACAAGTTGGATCCACTTCATACTGCATCTCATATTATGCCTAGTATGTTTACTTAGGCTTCACAAAGTAGTTAGATTCCTCACTTGTACTGATCTGTGGATTCGTACAAATCTGGAACCAACTTCTTATCTATGAGTGAATGTCTTCGCACGATGAGGTCAATGTCTTCTAAACTGATTTATCTTCAAAATCATCTGAGAATGCATATGACCTCTTCCCCTTCCCTCGCACCTTAATGCTATCACAGGTACATGTCCGTGGGAGAATCCCTTGGTTCTCATAGTCTGCATTCATTTGCAGAATTCTTACAGCATCACATAAATTCTCCCGAAGCCAGTTCATGTTTGTCCAGCAAGCGAAAGCCCTTGAAGCCTTTGAACGTATTGAAGCCATTCAGTTTAAAGTTCATGGCTGCAGAGAAATCAGCAAGGAAGGGTGGCAGAAAGCGTCGAGGTGAGACATCAAGAGATCTGTCTATGACCTCTCAGAACTGTACAAGACAGATCCAGAAGAGGATTACAATCAGCGCAAGACACGAATCCAATGGATTCGACGATATTGGGCAGAACAGTGGTTCAAGTACAGGTTTGTGACAAAGGAATATGCTGAGAAGAATGCCATCAAGCGACCATGGGGAGACATCCTATACAGAAATCTTCAACCCAGGTCCAGAGATGAAGCCATTGAACAAGGCTTCTATCCCTGCATGGTCCGTGGACCACAGCCTGTGGATGCTGACCCATTGTCACTGCTATGGTGTCATGACGACAATCTTTTCAAGCACAACTTCCAGTTTGCCCAGAATTCGGCAAAGCAGAACAAGAAGTCATTGGGACTAGACTTCAACCCTGGTCCCTCTGCTCCCCGTGCAGATGGCACCCGCGATGCCGAACCCAATGTCGTCGGTCCGTTCTACAACCTGGATGGCCTCATCACTCACATCTCTGTTCAAAGGTGCCAAAGTGGATCATTTTGATGATGATGCTGACACTGATGAAGCCCCAGCTCCTACTCCAAAGCCGCAGAAGCCAAAGCTGCCTAAAGCTTCAAAGCCTGCCTCAGCACCGAAAATCTCATGGGCAAAGCCACTGGCTACTGCACCTCCTAAAGACAGTGTGCAGTCTGAAGATCTGTCACGCATTTCCAAGCCCCCGAGAGTCAAGATGCCTCTGCCACATACCAGCCAAGAACTGACTGCTGCTGCTATTCTGAAGCTGACGCTGAATCAGATGAAGCGCCTGCAGCACCGAAGCCAAAGAAGCAGCCAAAAGCTTCAAAGCCTGCCTCTGCTCCAAAACTCTCACGAGCGAAGCCACTAGCAACTGCACCTCCTGAAGACAGTGCGCAGTCTAAAGATTTGTCACGCATCTCCAAGCCCCAGAAGGTCAAGATGCCTCTGGCACACACCGGCTAAGAGCTAACAGCTGCTGCCATTTTGCGCAATGATGCCATTGATCTGTGAAGTGATGAAGATCTTGCAGATGACGCTCTTGAGCAACTGATCAAGAGCAAAGAAGAAGCAGAAATCTTCAACAATTTGCCTCTCTTTGACGTGGCAATCATCCACGACTTCATCGATGAGTGGTTTGACACGCCCAACCTCAGCTTTGAAGATCTGCAACTTCCCATTGGCCTCAGTGTCGCCTTCCATGGCGCCATTGCTTCAGACTTAGCTATAGCCCAGCGCATCGTTGAACTGAAGCAGAAGATTGACTTTGAGAAAGCTCAGTTCGAGAAGCATATAGCCAAGCTCAGCATGCAAGAGCTCAAAGAAACCTTTCTCAAGAAGCGTGAAGAAGCTCAAGGTTCTCGTGAGCGCATGAAGAGCCTGGCTGACAAGTGTGTGCAAGCCTACAATGAGGCTGAGAAGCGCAAGGCCCTTGGGCGTCCTGACATCGACCCCAGGATGGCTCCAAAGCAACAGAAGAAGAAGCTCGCTATGGCCGAACCCGACGCACCAAGGCAGGAAGCACATCCCATTGTCTTCCCAACCAGCATGACTGGCTCGAAGCCAAAAGCCAGGTCTACCGCTTCAGAACTGAAGAAGACGCGGACTGCTGAGGCTGAAGCCAGAAAGAGGAAACATCCTGAAGCCTTTGCTGCTGCTCCCTCCAAGAAGAAGCGGAAGACCAAGAAGGAACGGGCTGCTCCCACAAAGCCCTTAATTGTTGAACCTATCTCCATGGTTCGCCCTGCCGCTGAACATCAAGAGCGCCAACTGACTGTCCATGAGCCTGCTTTCACAGAGGCTCATGAAGCTGAAGACATTCCTGCAGCTGATCCCACCGCAGCTGAAGACATTGGTCACCATGACCATGTTGAAGATGATGTAGTTCTTCCTCAGATCGAGCACCAACAGGTATCATCGCCTGTGCTTACGCACATCGAACTCATCAGCATTGGTCGTCCTCTGACGCCAATTGCTCAGGATGCATCATGGGCTGATCACCCACAACAACAAGTCACACCACCCCGACAAGAAGAAGAAGATGACTTTGAGGCCCAGCGAACTCCATCTCCAAAGGCGTCGCTAGCGTTACGCAGGCTTCGCAAAGGACCAAGGTCTCAAGTCTCCGAGTCCGAGGCTAAAACTGCTGAAGACATTCCGGCTGCATCAGCCGATGACACCTAAGAAGAAGAACATGCCCCTACTTCCCCAACTACTGAAGAAGCTGTTCTCGAGGAGAACGTGTCTGTGCCCGACCCTCCAGCTCATCAAGTGGAGGTAGAAAATCTTGAGGATGCCACCACCAACACCAATGAAGTCAGTGTCATGGCTGAAGCAAATGTGGAGCCTACACCAACCCAAGAACCAGAAGTCAGCGAAGCCAATGATGCTACTGCTTCTGTTCCTGCGCCTGCTGCTGGTCCTTAGTTTGACTATCATATTGAGCATAGGCCTCAGGTACAGAAGCCAATGCCAAGGTTGCCCAGGTTTCCAGGTCCTGCATCAGCACCTGGATCCTTCAATGTCAACGGCTTCAAAGCAGAAAACACCTTCTTCAATAGCTCCAAGAACACCTACTCAAGGGAACGAATATCTTCTGATCGGTTCTGGAGCTATCCACAGCAAAGCTATTACTCCTGCATTCTGTACAATCAAGGTCGCATCTTCCCACACATGCGTCTTGACACCGAAGCAATAGCTGGTCTGCCCTGTTTGGAAGAAGCTCTGGATTGCTTCAAAGAGGTTGGATTATTGCCTTTCGTCACCGACCAAGAGCACTGGAACGAAGAGTTGCTGCTCCAATTTTATGCCACACTCCACATACGTGGCTACAACAGAGATCTGATGACTTGGGTCCTTGAGTGGATGACAGGAAATGTTCATCACAAAGCCAAAGCCTTTGATATCATTGAGCTCACTAGTCTGCCCACTCCTGGAGATCTCTATGAACCTGGCTGTCAGCTTCACAGTGAAGCTATGGAGAGCATCTTTCAGAAGCCTGAACCAAACATGAGTTAGATGCTCAGTATGATGAAGCCTTTGCCACAAGATGCTGCATATCCTAAGGAGGTCGTTGTTGAAGACCTGGAGTATCTGCCAAGGACTATCTATCACATTATACGGCGAACTCTCTGGCCCATCAAAGGACATTCTTCACATGCAAAACTGGAAGGTGCAATGAAGACTTTGGTCTTCTATATTCTTCATGGCAAATGCTTCAATGCACAAGACTTCTTCATCCGCCAACTTGCTGCATCAGGATCTGATCTTTTTGGCTTGAAGTTCTACGCTCCATGGATAGTGCGGCTGATTAAACCCCACTCAGCTATCTCATATCAGCCATCTGCTCGCAATCATCGGATCTTTCTTCCTGATGTGGATATGTGCGTTGAAGCCATTTATCCAGAGCCTGCCAAGGAACCTCTTAGTCTTCAGAATGCGGAGCATCAAAGTTTCACTTAGAACATTGAAGGAGTTGAAGCAGTCACTCGTGTTTATCCTCTGGCTGGTACTACACGTGCACCTCATCGTGCCCTTACTGAAGCCACTGAAAGCACTATTGCTCAACGACCCAAGAAGCGATCTCGTGTTCTCAATGACCGAGAGCTTCTGGTTGCTCTTCATCAGAAACAGGATAGGCATCATGACTGGCTGAAGCGCCAAATGCACAGCCTCTTGGTGGATGTCAACCGCATTCACAATCTTGCCACCAAGAATGCCTTTGTTGCCCATGAAACCTGTCGGTGTACATGGAAAGGGCTGACGCTTATGTGTTCTGAGGATGATCTTCAAGAGGATGGATTCTCTGAACATTTCAAGTTTGACTCCACACCTCCCCGAAGGACTGTGCTGCGACGAGCTCCATCTCTTGAAGACTCTGAGTTCTCTTTCTCTGCGGCAACTGTGAATGCCAGAGTGATCGAGGACGAAGATGATGCCACTTCACCGCCCCCTACTTCTGCACGCCTCGACACTACCCCAAGTTCTTCTGCACCGCCGAACACCACCGACGACCCTGCTGCTTCACCTACTCTTCATGGGAACGAGTAGATGCTCTATGTCTTCAAACCTTTTTGGTCCTCACTGACAAAAGGGGGAGAAGCATATGAGTATGATAGTCTTCAAGCGGGTCCATATGGGCGGTTACTTTATGTTTTGCCTAGTGTTTACAACTCTTGCTTTGATACATTTGGTTCTTTGAGTTGTAATACTTAAACTCGATGGTCGTCTGCTACTTATTTGCTATTTTGTGATGCGATGATAAATCCCGCATGTGCAATGATAAATTCCGCACTTAGATCATTTTGCAGACGTCCATTTTTCATTATGCATGTCATTATCTTCACATACCTTTCATGCATAATGAATTGTCATCATAAGTTGAAGAGGATCTCCACAAGTACAACCTGCCATGTGCATTTGCATTCCAAAAGCAAATTACTTATATGCACATCTTCAGGGGGAGCCCTTGCAACTTATGAAGACAATTCCTTATCCTTTACAATTTCACATATTATATTCCCCGTTGAAAACTTCAACTAGTTTGTCATCAATCACCAAAAAGGGGGAGATTGTAAGTGCATCTAGTGCCACCCCTAGTTGGTTTTGGAGTATTGACGACAAACCTAGTTGAGGGACTAATGTGTATGTGAGAATTGCAGGATAACACAGGTAGAAGTCCCTCATTGATTCGGTTTTCCTACCAGAGATGACCCCTAAAAATGTATGAAGACATTGAAGTCAAAGGTGGTAAGTGAAGACATTCACCTTGAAGACTATGACAAGAGAAGACATCGCATGAAGACTATGGAGCGCGAAGACATAGATCTTTCGTAGTTCTTTTTCTTCTTTGTTGAGTCATAGGAACCACCGTACTGTTAAGTGGGGTCCAAGAAAACCAGTCAGAATGACTGAAGTGATGCTTAACCAAAATCCTATGTCTTCGAGTGAAGACTATGAGAGCGAATCTTATTCAGAGTTGGACAAGTCAACTTTGCTTGTAGCCCAAGTAAAGTTGCCGTGTGTGTTTGAAATCTGACCGTTGGAACACGTGTCAGTTACTTAGTGACCCAGGGTCATTTCGGACAAATCAGGTCGGGTTGCCTAGTGGCTATAAATAGTCCACCCCCTACAACCACAAACGGTTGGCTGCTCAGAGTTAAAATACGGCTTCTGTCGTTTGAGAGCAAACCACCTCGAAGCCTTTGAGAGAGAATTCCTTGAGAGGATAAAGCCCTAACCACCCAGAGCCAAAGAGTGTTAGGCATCACTTAAGTCTTCTTGTCTGTGTGATCTGAAGACTTATTACACTTGAGGACTGTGAATCCTCCAGCCAGTTAGGCGTCGCGTTCTGAGCATCCAAGAGTCATTGTGGATCGCCGGTGAACGAAGTCTGTGAAGGTTTGGAAGTCTACCTTGAAGACTTACCAGAGTAATTGGGCGAGGACTGGGTGTCCTTAGGTCAAGGGGAATAAGGTGAAGACGAGGTCTTCTGTGTTGAATCTCAGCCTCCCTAACTAGACGTACAGTTGTCACAGCAACTGGAACTGGCCCAACAAATCATTGTCTTCAACGATTCACTGGTTTCATCCTTCCCTTCCCTTACTTACTGTTGGTTCTTGTGAAGTCATTGTACGATAGCATCACCACTTGACTTCACTAAGTGATTACGTGTACTGATTGGCTTCTCAACATCTTCCTACCTGATCCTTACTGCCTAGCTGCTATTTGTCATTGTGCTTTCACTTCATTGAATACATGACTATGGTTTGCCTAGTGTAGTCTACCTTCCGCTGCATGATAATAGGTTTATTTCTATCATTTGTCTTCGAAACTCACATGTTTTGAAGACTTCCATAAAAATCGCCTATTCACCCCCCTCTAGTCGATCACTAGAACTTTCACGTGGCTTGCACGGCAGGGCTAGACGAGGTGTGTCTGGGCACTCGTGAGCCAGCGCGGGACTCACGAGGCCTTACCTCAAGGCGGGTTGCGCCGGGTCTTGGTTCTTGATGGCTATGGCGTTCCTGTGAGATGGTTAGAGAACCTGCACCGAATGAATTTCCTGAGGTTATCGCACGAGACGACCAAGCACCAACGACCCCAGGAGGTGACGTGAACGGGCCGGCCCGCCAGACAGAGCTCAATCGTTGGATTTATCGATGTTGCAGGGACGGGCCCAAGCACAGACGCCGTGCCTAGCCTTCTTATGCGAAGGATCCTGAAGAAAGATGATTGGCGCGTGGCTCTCATGGTGGGTGGCAATCAAGCAGGTGATAACCATAGATAGATTATGCATGAAGAGCAAACAAGCTTAGGTAAATGCAAGAAAGATACATGCCACTAGGTCGGACCCAAGCGGCCTGGGGATGATGCAGCCTGAGGGGCGCCCCCAGCGGGGAGAACTAAAGATGCAAGCGAATACACGCCGCAGGGATGGACCCACACGGCTTGGGAATGATGCAGCCCAGGGGGCTCTCCCAGCTAAATAAACTTGGAAAGCGTCACCTGGTTTGGTTGTCGAAGGAGTGTTGGGGTAGCTGAAGACGCACACTGAAGAAGTCGCTCCTCACGAGCCATCGAGGCCCAAAGCCTCGGGAGGCTCAGACGGCCTCCTGAGGACCGTCTCCATCTCTATCAGGACTGCGTGATGCCCGGCCTCCTGACCTGACAGGATGCTTCACAGATTGCGCTGGAAGGTGGCTGCCATGCTCGGCAGGCCAGACGACATGCGAACGTAGCTGTGAGGTGGACCCTCACACCTGCCAGCACGTGAAGGCCAGAAGCACTCCTGAGATGCGGCCCTGTTGAGCCCTGGGATGTTGATGCATATGCGCAGCTCACCACTCTCGCCTGGGTGGGGAGCAGCGCCAGGTGGGGCAGCGGTCGACGTGTATTGCCCTTGCTTCCTGAAGCTCCTGAGTGGCCTTGACGATGAACTCCTGAGCGCCGGGCGCTCCTTGCCCTGTGCCCTTCTGAGGGAAACGTGTCGCGAAGCACGCCTCCATGTGGTGCCTGAGCGCCTCCCTCGTGACGTTGGCCAGGCCAAAGGCCCTCCAGAAGAGAGCCCCCGAGCCCTGCCCAAGGAGGGCGCCAGGCACGTCTCCCTATGCGAGGGAATGAGGCGCCCCAGGTGCAGGCGTCGATCCTAAGGTGGCACTGCTGGAGGCGCCGCTCCCTTGAGGCGCAGCGCAGAGTAGCTGCTTCTTCTTCTTGGGGTTGGCCTCAGGAGGGTACTGCACACCCGCGCTGTCAGGGTCCTTGATTGATGCAGCTTGGAAGGCGCGCTCGAGGGAGCACGCCGCGTCTCTTTCTTCGCAGGGCACTATGATGGTTCCGCCGGTTCCCGGCATCTTGAGGACATTGTAGCCATGGTGGGTGACTGCCATGAATTTCGCTAGCACTGGGTACCCGAGGATGGCATTGTACGACAGGCGGATGTGGGCGACGTCGAACTCGACGAGCTCGGTGTGGTAGTTGTCACGCTAACCGAAGGTGACAGGGAGACGAACTTGTCCTATCAGGGTGGTGGAACCGTGAGTCACTCCTGAGAAAGGCCTGGTGGGCTGGAGCTGGTCATATGGCACTTGAAGGTTGTCGAACGTCTCGACGGACAGGACACTGAGCCCTGCGCCACCATCGATGAGGGTCTTGGTGACTTGGACATTGCTGATGACGGGTGAACAAAGCATCGGGAGAACGCCGGCGGTTTCCGCACACTTGAGCTGGTCCGCCAAGCTAAAGGTGATGGCGTACTTGGACCATCTCAGCGGGCGCGTGGCCTCGAGCTTGGGGAGGGATGCGTTCACCTCGCGAGAGAACTACTTGAAGATGCGCTGGGAAGCCGGGTCCTGAGCGCCACCCAAGATGCAGGCGATGGCGCGCGGCTCCTGGAAGCCCCCAGCCCCTTCGTCCTGTTGGTGGTCGTCGTTCCTCCTTGGCAGCGGCAGCGGAGGGAGACCAGGGTTGCCCTGAGGATGGTCCTCGCGAGGCTGGTCCCTCCAGGCACCCTGACGAGGCTGGTGCTGCCAGCGGTCCTCGCGAGGCTGGTCGCGCCACTCCTGGTGGGGCCCATGGTTGTCCCAATGCCCTCCACCTCGTCCACCTCCTCGGTCGTAGACCCGGTCGCCGCGCTCGAGGCATCGACCGAAGCATGCATCTCGAATGGCCCCGAGCTCTTGACAATCCTTGGTGTTGTCGGTGTGCACATTATGGAAGGCGTAGAACATACGGCTGCCCTTGGACGACTCGGGAAGATGTCAGCCACGCTTTGTGTCTGGCTCTACTGCGAGTACGGCCACCCCTTTGCAATTCACGTCCTTGACCTTGGCCTTCTTCTCCTCTGGATCCGTAGCGGGGAGCTCGAGGAGGGAGAGGTGACCCTCCTCAGCTCTTGCACACTTGGTTGCTATGTTGAACAGCTCCAAAGTTGTGCACAACTCCTCATGGATGGCGAACTCCTCCATCTTGATGTCGCGGACGCCGTCAAAAAACGCTGAGATGATGGCCTCGTCTGTCACCTTGGGGATCTTGAGACACACGCTGTTGAAGCGCTGGATGTACTTCTGCAGGGTCTCTCCCGGATGTTGCTTGATGCGGCGCAGGTCACCCACGGCCGGGGGCGGTCACGAGTGCCTTGGAAGTTGGCGATGACGTGGTCCCGCATCTCATCCCAGGAGGAGATCGAGCCTGGGGGAAGGTTCAGGAGCCATGAGCGAGCGCCATCCTTGAGAGCCATGGGAAACCAGTTCGCCATGACCTTTTCGTCGCTGTTGGCCGCCTCAATGCTCAGCTCATAGAGCTGCAAGAACTCCGCAGGGTCGGGGGTGCCGTCATAGCGAGGAGGCAGATCCGGCTTGAACTTGCCTGGCCAGACAACGCTACACAGCTCAGGAGTGAAGGCGCGGCAGCCTGCCGTGGCCACCGGGGCCTGTCGTGGATGCGGAGCTCGATCTTGGTGTCCCTGCGCCGCCACGGCAAGAGGCGCATGGCCCTGCCGCGACAAGCGATCCTGACGTGGCGGTGCTGGGAGCGGCGGAGTGTTTCTTGCGGACGGGGAACCTCTTGCCAGATTCTTTCCTCGTGCATGGGCACGCGACATGGTGGATCACGCCGCGGGACCGCACATCTTGGTGCGAGGACACCGTCCTGATGCGAGGAGGCAGAGGCGCTCCGTGAGCCGCGCGTCTCGGCGCGAGGGCGCCATCTTGTTGCGGAGGACGCTGAGGCGCTCCGTGAGCCACATCGCCCGCAACCGGGGGTGGGCGAGGCAGCAAGATGGATGGTGTAGGGGAGCCCCCCGCAGCGCTGACGAGCACGGCGATGCAGTCCAACCAGTCCTCATAGAGGTCGTCGACCGGGCGGTAGCGCAGGAGCTCGCGTGCCATGAGTAGCGCGACCTGCACGTCAGTGGGTGCGCGGCGAGCGTGAGACGATGTGCCAGCTGGAGTTAGCGACAGGGTGGCGGTGCGGCCGTCACGGCGCATAGAGGGTGACGGAGAACGACGGGGATGCCCGCCGACAGGGGCTGTCTGAGCGACGCGTGTGGCGAGGGCGGCCCGGCGTTCAGCACGGGCCCGGCGAGCGTCAGCCATGAACTTGGTGTAGTGGGGAAGCACGGATTGACAGAGGAAAGCTTAAGCGCACCCCTACCTGGCGCGCCAAATGTCGGATTTCGGGTTCCGGCAAAACCCTTGAGGTTCGAACACTTGGGTGCGCACAAATATCTCTCCCCCTCCAGCTCGCACTCAGCATGATTCATGGCCTAGCTCGTCGAACCCAAAGAACAAGAGACACAAGATTTATACTGGTTTGGGCCACCGTTGTGGTGTAATACCCTACTCCAGTGTGGTGTGGTGGATTGCCTCTTCAGCTGAGGATGAACAGTTACAAGGGAAGAACAGCCTCCTGAGGAGAGGTGTTCTTGTGCTTGGAGAACTTGTCGGGTGGCCTTGGTGGAATGGATCCAGTCCAAGATGAGATCCTCCCCCTATGGTGGTGGCTAGTCCTATTTATAGAGGCCCTGGTCCTCTTCCCAAATATTGAGCGGGAAGGGATCCCCCAACGACCAAATTCGAAGGGAGACAACTAGTACAAGTTATCCTGACAAAAGTAGTCTTCGCCTGCCAAAGGCTCCGGTGGTGACGCTGTCTTGGGCTCCATGGTGACCTCCGTCCTGTCGTCCTGCTGCTCTTGGTCTTGTTGCACTGATATGGAAACCTTTGCCTGATGCCTCGGGACTCCTCGCCTGCGCTTGCCCCCTTACCACCAAAGAGGAAAAGAGGAAAAGAGGAAAAGATCATTACCCACTACCTTTTATTGATCAAATGCTAGAAAGGTTGTTAAAGCACACACATTTTTGCTTCCTTGATGGATATTCCGGTTTTTCTCAAATACCTGTCTCACAGCCTGATCAAGAGTAAACCATCTTTACCTACCCTTTCGGAACTTATGCTTATAGAAGTATGCCTTTTGGTTTATGCACCAGCTACCTTTCAAAGATGTATGACTGCTATATTAATATTCTCTAACTTTTTTGAAAAGACTGTTGAGGTTTTCATGGATGATTTTTCCATCTACGGAACTTATTTTGATGATTGCTTAAGCAACCTTGATCGAGTTTTGCAGAGGTGCGAGCAAACTAATCTTGTCTTGAATTGGGAAAAGTGCCACTTTATGGTTAATGAAGGTATTGTCTTGGGGCATAAAATTTCTGAGCGAGGTATTGAGGTGGATAAAGCTAAAGTTAATGCAATTGAGAAAATGCCATGTCCTAAAGATATCAAAGGTATTCGTAGTTTTCTCGGTCCTGATGGTTTCTATAGGAGGTTTATTAAAGACTTCTCTAAAATTTCTAGGCCTCTTACAAATCTTCTACAAAAGGATATTCCATTTGTTTTTGACGATGATTGTGTAGAAGCCTTTGAAACACTTAAGAGAGCCTTAACTTCTGCACCTGTTGTTCAACCACCTGATTGGAATTTGCCTTTTGAAATTATGTGTGATGCTAGTGATTATGTTGTTGGTGCTGTTCTAGGACAAAGAGTTGATAATAAATTAAATGTTAACCATTATGCTAGTAAAACTTTAGACAGTGCTCAACGAAATCATGCCACTACTGAGAAAGAATTTCTAGCAGTGGTGTTTGCTTGTGATAAATTTAGATCTTACATTGTTGATTCTAAAGTAATTGTTCACATCGATCATGCTGCTATAAAATATCTTATGGAAAAGAAAGATGCTAAACCTAGACTTATTAGGTGGGTTCTTTTGCTACAAGAATTTGGCTTACATATCACTGATAGAAAAGGAGCTGAGAACCCCGTGGCTGATAACTTGTCTAGGTTAGAAAATATTCTTGATGACCCACAACCTATTAATGATAGTTTTCCAGATGAAAAATTAGCTGCAATAAATGTTTCTCATAACACTCCTTGGTTTGCTGACTATGCTAATTACATTGTTGCGAAATACATACCACCTAGTTTCACATACCAACAAAAGAAAAAAAATTCTTCTATGATTTAAGACATTACATTTGGGATGACACACATCTTTATAAAGAAGGAGTAGATGGTATTATTAGACGTTGTGTACCTGAGCATGAATAGGAACAAATCCTATGGAAATGTCACTCCAAAGCTTATGGAGGACATCACGCGGGAGATAGAACTGCTCACAAGGTATTGCAATCTGGTTTTTATAGGCCTACTCTCTTCAAGGATGCCCGTAAGTTTGTTTTATCTTGTGATGAATATCAAAGAATTGTTATTGGTAAGCGTTAGGAAATGCCTATGACTTATTCACTTGTTGTTGAACCATTTGATGTTTGGGGATTTGATTACATGGGACCTTTTCCTTCCTCTAATGGGTATACACATATTTTGGTTGATGTTGATTATGTTACTAAGTGGGCAGAAGCTATTCCAACTAGTAGTGCTGATCACAACACCTCTATTAAAATGCTTAAGGAAGTTATTTTCCCAAGGTTTGGAGTCCCTACATATTTAATGACTGATGGTGGTTCACATTTTATTCATGGTGCTTTCTGTAAAATGCTTGCTAAGTATGATGTTAACCATAGAATTGCATCACCTTATCATCCCTAGTTTAGTGGTTAAGTTGAACTTAACAATAGGGAAATAAAGTTGATTTTATAAAAAATGACAATAGGTCCCGAAAGAATTGGTCTAAGAAATTAGATGATGCATTTTGGGCTTACAAAACAACATATAAAAATCCTATGGGTATGTCTCCTTATAAAATGGTCTATGGGAAAGCTTGTCATTTGCCTCTTGAGTTAGAACATAATGCATATTGGGAAATTAAAGAACTCAACTATGATTTCAAACTTGCTGGTGAAAAGAGGTTATTTGATATTAGCTCATTAGATGAATGGAGAACCCAAGCTTATGAAAATGCCAAAGAAAATGTCAAAAGATGGCATGATAAAAGAATCCAAAAGCGCGAGTTCAAGGTTGGAGAATATGTTCTTTTGTACAACTCACGTTTCAGATTCTTTGCAGGAAAACTCCTCTCCAAATGGGAAGGACCCTATGTTATCGAGGAGGTTTATCGATCTAGAGCTATCAAAATAAATAATGCCAAGGGTACCAACCCAAAGGTTGTCAATGGGAAAATAATAAAACATTATATCTCAGGTACGCCCATTAATGTTGAAAGCAATATTATCCAAACTATGACATCGGAAGAACACACAAAACAAACCTTCCGAAACACTCCGGAATCATGAAAAAAGAGGAGGTACGTGATACCGTAAGTAAACGGACTCCGAAAAATTCGCAAAAATATCTTCTGTCTGTTTTGGAATATATAAAATTAGGAAAATAAGAAACAACCGGGAAGGCACCCCTGGTGGGCACAAGACACCAGGGCACGCTTGGCTTGCCAAGCGCGCCCAGGTGGGTTGTACCCACCTCGGGTACCTTCCGAACTCCATTTTTCTTTCGTTTGCTTGTTTCCCAAGATAAAAAAAATCTTTATATACCCCCTGAACCTATTGACCATCATATCGTGGAGAAATCTTCCGCTTTCTTTTACTTGTTGTTTTCTGACAGATCCAATCCACCATGGCCGCTTCAAGCTCCTCCAAGGACAAGCTCTTCGAGAACATCATCAACCCATATTTGCGGGAGGTGATGCAGCACCCTCAGGCTATCTAGATGCATGAGGGGGTGCTCCACATCCGTGATGTGCAAGGCCCCAAGGGGATGGGATCCATGGAGGCTAGGCTTGAAGATATGGAGCAGGAAGTCTTCCAGTGCAAGGGGATGGTAGAATGTGGACTCAATGCCAATCACCTCATCATCACAGACTACACCCACGTTCTCAAGGTAGATGGCAAGTCCATGAAAGACATCGTCTTCACCTTCAACGAGGAAATCAACTTCCTCCAAAGCCAGATGTATGATCTTCAAAACCAAGTCTTTGAATATGAGGCAAGGTTTAAAGGTATGAGTTTGGCTGCCAGTTGCAGGACCCGTGAGACTCACTCCTCCTCTTATTATGGCGAGCCCCTGCCATGAAAACCCAAGGATAAGATCGCTACAACTTCATCACCACCACCTCCTTCTTCATCACCAATGGAAAATTGAGTATCGGGTATGGGCACTCCCCTTGGCTTGTGCCAAGCTTGGGGGAGGTGCCCCAATATTGTATCACCCCCACTATCTTTTGCCTTTAATAATCTTAGTTTGATCCATAGTTATCTTTTGCTTTCAATGAATAAAAGTTTAGTTCGATCCTTTATTTTTGAGAGTTTTCTTAGTGATCTATGTTTGTAATCTTGTGCAAATATATAATAAGGCTTAGTTTGAATTTTGTTTTGTTTTCTTTACTTTTAATGTTCAATAAAAAGAAAGGAAATAAATGAAAAAGATCATATGGTAATCCTATGGCAAGTAATGACATCACATAAGGAAGAGTATAAGTAGAAAATTTTATTGGAGATTTACAAACATAGCATTGGTCAATGATGCAATTCATGAAAGAATTAATAAGGGAAGAGAAGATTCACATGCAAATACACTCAATTGGACATCTTTTATGATTGTGAGCCCCCATCAAAATAATATATGCCAAAATTGTTGACGTTGGATAAGGAAGACAACATAATGATTTATGTTTGTTCATATTCACATAGAAGTTATATTGTCATATATCCTTCAACATGTGGTGCTTACCCCACATCTTTGCTAGCCAAAAATTCCGCACTAAGTAGAGATACTATTTGTGCATCCAAAAACCCTTAAACCCAAATCTTATTTTGAAGAGTCCACCATACCTACCTATGGATTGAGTAAGATCCTTCAAGTATGTTGTCATCGGTGCAATAAGGCAATAAAAATTGCTTCTAAAAGTGTTGGATCATTTAGTGTAAGATAAAATTGAGCGTTGTATGAACTTGTGATGGCAAAGAATAAAAGCGACATACTGCATAATAAAGGTTGCTATCATAAGGGGCAATATAATGTGACGTTCTTTTGCACTAGGAGATTGAGCATACAAACAAAAAGCGCATGGCAACTGCTGCTTCCCTCTGCGAAGGGCCTATCTTTTACTTTTATGTATTTACTTTTATGCAAGAGTCAAAGTTCTTCTCTCTGTTGCTTTTTATTTTCTCTTTTGGCAAGCATCATGTGGTGAGGAAAGATCTAGGCACACATATCTAGTTGGATTTATATGGGTAGCATGAGTTATTATTGTTGACATCACCCTTGAGGTGAGTATGTTGGGAGGAGAAACTATAAGCCCCTATCTTTCTATGTGTCCGGTTGAAATTTTTGCTCATGTGTATGAGGTGAGTGTTAGCAATCATAGAAGACTATATGATAGTTGAGTATGTGGATTTGCCAAAAAGGCTCTGATACGTGACCCTTATTAAAAAGATGATGAATTGTAGTTGCAAAGTTGACTGAGAACATAGTTTGTTGGTTTCCAATAGAGTTTATGCTTTATACTTCGATGTTTTGGTGAATTGTTACTTGCTCATGAGAAGTCTATGATGAAAGTTTTGTTGGGAAACATTGCATGGAAAACAAAAAAATTCTACGCACACGCAATGATCTATCCATGGAGATGCATAGCAACGACGGGGAGAGTGTGTCTACGTACCCTTGTAGGCCGTAAGCGGAAGCGTTTCTCAACGTGGTTGATGTAGTCAAACTTCTTCGCGCTTCAACCGATCAACTACTGAACGCACGACACCTCCGTGTTCTGCACACGTTCAGTTCGGTGACGTCCCTCACCTTCTTGATCTAGCAAGACGTCCAGGTAGTAGATGAGTTCCGTCAGCACGACGACATGGTGACGGTGATGGTGAAGTGATCCTCGCAGGGCTTCACCTAAGCACTACGAGAATATGACCGAGGGTCTAAACGGTGGAGGGGGCGCCGCACACGGCTAGGCAATTGTCTGGTGTGTGCTAGGGGCGCCCCCACATATATATAGGTGGGAAGGGGGACGGAGCAGCCAGGAAGGCGCCCCAAGTAGGCTGAATCCTACTTGGGGTATTTCCCCAAGTGGCGTCCCCTTTCCATAATTGCCGGAGAAGAAAGGAAAGGGGGGAGGAGAGAAGGAAGGGGAGGCCGAATCCTCCCCCTTTCCTTCCCCACTTGGCCAGCTGCCATGGGGGGGGGGTGCCAGCCCCTTGTGGGCTGGTGTGCTCCCGTCTTGTGGCCCAATAGGCCCAATATACTCCCAGGAGTGACCGGTGCCCCCTCCGGTACTCCGATGACCATCCGGTTTTCTCCGAAACACTTCCGGTGTCCGAATATCATTGTCCTATATATCAACCTTTACCTCTTGACCATTTCGAGACTCATCATCATGTCCGTGATCTCATCCGGGACTCTGAACAACATTCGGTCACCAAATCAGATAACTCATATAATACAATATCGTCATCGAACGTTAAGCGTGCGGACCCTACGAGTTCGAGAACTATGTAGACATGACCGAGACACCTCTCTGGTCAATAACCAATAGCGAAACCTGGATTCCCATATTGGCTCCTACATATTCTATGAAGATCTTTATTGGTAGAACCGTTATAACAACATACGTTATTCCCTTTGTCTATTGGTATGTTACTTGCCCGAGATTCGATCGTCGGTATCTTCATACCTACTTCAATCTCATTACTGGCAAGTCTCTTTACTCGTTCCATAATACATCATCCCGCAACTAACTCATTAGTCACTTTGCTTGCAAGGCTTCTTACGATGTGTATTACCGAGAGGGCCCACAGATACCTCTCCGATATTCGGAGTGACAAATCCTAATCTCGATCTATGCTAACTCAACAAACACCTTCGGAGATACCTGTAGAGCATCTTTATAATCACTTAGTTACGTTGTGACGTTTGATAGCACACAAGGCATTCCTCCGGTATCCAGGACTTGCATAATCTCATAGTCGAAGGAATATGTATTTGACATGAAGAAAGCAATAACAATAAAACTTAATGATCATTATGCTAAGCTAATGGATGGGTCTTGTCCATCACATCATTCTCCTAATGATGTGATCCTGTTATCAAATGACAACTCATGTCCATGATTAGGAAACCTTAACCATCTTTGATCAACGAGCTAGTCAAGTAGAGGCTCACTAGGGACACGGTGTTTGTTATGTATTCACACATGTATTTAGGTTTCTGATCAATGCAATTTTAGCATGAATAATAAACCTTTATCATGAATAAGGAAATATGAAATGATACTTTATTATTGCCTCTAGGGCATATTTCCTTCAAGTTTATGATTAAAGTTATGTGATCAAGTTTTATGTTAAAGTTTGTTGCTGTTATAATAATATACATGATGCTTCTATGTCTATATTTTGTTTTTATCGACACCTCTCTCTCTAAGCATGTGGACATGTTTTTTGATTTCGGTTTTCGCTTCAGGAGAAGCTAGGTCTAATCTTGGGGGAGTTGATACGTCCATTTTGCATCATGTTTTCCTACTGTTATTTATATTGTTTTTATGTATAATAATGCCTTTTGGAGTAATTCTAATCCGTTTTCTATCATAATATGCAAGGTACACACAAAGAGGGAGAATACTGGCAGCTGGAATTCTGGACTTGAAAAAGCTACATCAGGCTACCTATTCCGCACAACTCTTAATGAGCTAAAACTTCACAAAGATTATTTATGGAATATATAAGAAATATTGGAGCCGATAAGTACCAGAGGGGGCCCACCAGGTGGGAACAACCCACCTGGGTGCACCAGGAAGCCCAGGCGCGCCCTGGTGGGTTGTGCCCTCCTCGTCCCACCTCCGGTGCCCCTCTTCTGGTATATAAGTCATTTTGACCTAGAAAAAAAAGGAGAGGACTTTCGGGACAAAGCGCCGCCATCTTGAGGCGGAACTTGGGCAGGGGCACTTTTGCCCTCGCCGAAGCGATTCCACCAGGGGAAGTTCCCTCCCGGAGGGGGAAATCATCGTCATCATCATCACCAACAACTCTCCCATCTTGGGGAGGGAAATCTCCATCAACATCTTCAACTACACCATATCCTCTCAAACCCTAGTTCATCTCTTGTCTTCAACCTTTGTACCGAAACTATAGATCACTACTGCAGGATGATGCTAACGTGACACTGCTACCTCTTGAGCACTGCGTTGGTTTTCCCTTGAAGAGGAAAGGGTGATGCAGTAAAGCAGCATAAGTATTTCCCTCTGTTTTTGAGAACCAAGGTATCAATCCAGTAGGAGACCACGCGCGAGTCACTTCGTACCTACACAAACAAATAAGAACCTCACAACCAACACGATAAAGGGGTTCTCAATCCCTTCACGGCCACTTGCAAGAGTGAGATCTGATAGAGATGATAATAATAAGATAAATATTTTTGGTATTTTTATGATATAGATTGAAAGTAAATAAAGCAAAATAAACGGCAATTGAAATAGCGTGTTGATGGGAGATTAATATGATGGAAAATAGACCAGGGGGCCATAGGTTTCACTAGTGGCTTCTCTCAAGATATCATAAGTATTACGGTGGGTGAACAAATTACTGTCGAGCAATTGATAGAAAAGCGAATAATTATGAGAATATCTAGGCATGATCATGTATATAGGCATCACGTCCGCGACAAGTAGACCGACTCCTGCATGCATCGACTACTATTACTCCACACATTGACCGCTATCCAGCATGCATCTAGAGTATTAAGTTCATAAGAACAGAGTAATGCCTTAAGCAAGATGACATGATGTAGAGGAATAAACTCATGCAATATGATGTAAACCCCATCTTTTTATCCTCGATGGCAACAATACAATACGTGTCGGCTCCCTTACTGTCACTTGGATCGAGCACCGCAAGATCGAACCCAAAGCTAAGCACTTCTCCCATTACAAGAAAGATCAATCTAGTAGGCCAAACCAAACTGATATTCGAAGATACTTGCAAGGATAAACCAATCATATATAAAAAAATCAGAGAAGATTCAAATATTGTTCATAGATAGACTTGATCATAAACCCACAATTCATCGGATCTCGACAAACACGCCGCAAAAGAAGATTACATCGAATAGATCTCCAAGAGAATCGAGGAGAACTTTGTATTGAGATACAAAGAGGGGGAAGAAGCCATCTAGCTACTAGCTATGGACCCGTAGGTCTGAGGTAAACTACTCACACATCACCGGAGAGGCCATGGAGTTGATGTAGAGGCCCTCCATGATTGTTGCCCCCTCTAGCGGAGCTTCGGAAAAGGCCCCTAGATGGGATCTCGTGGGTACAGAAGGTTGCGGCGGTGGAAATAGGGTTTTGTGGTGCTCCTGGATGTTTTCGTGGTACGTGGATATATATAGGAGGAAGAAGTAGGTCGGTGGAGCAACGAGGGGTCCACGAGGATGGAGGGCGCGCCCAGGGGGGTAGGCACGCCCCCCTACTCGTGGCCGCCTCGTTGATTGCTTGACGTCCACTCCAAGTCTCCTGGATCATGTTTGTTGAGAAAATAACGTTCCCGAAGGTTTCATTCCGTTTGGACTCCGTTTGATATTCCTTTTCTAGGAAACACTGATATAGGCAAAAAAACAGCAATTTGGGTTAATAGGTTAGTCCCAAAAATAATGTAAAAGTGTAGAATAAAGCCCATTAACATCCAAAATAGATAATATAATAGCATGGAACAATCAAAAATTATAGAAACGTTGGAGACGTATCAAGCATCCCCGAGCTTAATTCCTGCTCGTCCTTGAGTAGGTAAATGATAAAGAAAAGAATTTTTGATGTGGAATGCTTCCTAACATATTTCTCAATGTAATTTTTCTTTATTGTGGCATGAATGTTCAGATCCGAAAGATTCAAGATAAAAGTTTAATATTGACATAAAAATAATAATACTTCCAGCATACTAACTAAGCAATCATGTCTTCTCAAAATAACATGGCCAAAGAAAGTTATCCCTACAAAATCATATAGTCTAACTATGCTCTATCTTCATCACAAAAAATATTAAATCATGCACAACCTCAATGACAAGCGAAGCAATTGTTTCATACTTTTGATGTTCTCAAACTTTTTCAATCTTCACGCAATATATGAGCGTGAGCCTTGGACATAGCAATATGCAAGAATAGGAAAGGAACAATAACAATCTCAACATAACGAGAGGTAATTTACTAACATGAAAATTTCTACAACCATATTTTCCTCTCTCATAATAATTACATGTAAGATAATAAGAAAATTCAACAATATAGCTATCACATAAAATATTTTGAACACGGTCCACATGCATGCAAAGTTGACACTCTTCCAAAATAGTGGGATTAACATTAACTAAAGTCATGACCTCTCCAAACCTACCTTTATCAAAAATTTAATAAGATTGGACATTCTCAAAATATGTGGGATTTAAAGTTGAAACTCTTCCAAACCCACTTTCAATAATATTGTAAACACTATTGTCAATCTCATATTCATCATGGGGCTTAAATAAATTTTCAAGATCAAAAGAACAATCACCCCAATCATGACCATTACAACAAATAGTAGTCATAGCAAAACTAGCACCCCCAAGCTTGAGGTTTTGCATATCATTAACACAGTTGACATTAAGATAATTTATAATAACATCATTGCAATCATGCTTTTCATCGAAGAAACTATCAAGTATGGGTGCAATAGTAGCGATCTCATGTTTAACATAAGGAACTATAGCAAATTCATCTTCATAAATATTGGCATCATGGCCACAAGAATAGCAAGCATCATGTTCATCAAGGGATATTTCAATCAAATCATCGGAATCATAATTATCTATAGATTCATGCATATCATTATTTTCTTCCGAAGTAGCGGCTAGTCTTTCAATAAATTCTTTGACATAGACATTATGAGCATAGTTTTCATAGCAATATTTAAATATGTCAAGATTTTCAGATTGGTAGAGAGTAATATCATACTTTTCAAACAAAGAAGCAACTTCATAAGCACCCTTAAAAGCAATAAATTCTTCAATCTGTTCGATATTGTAGTAACTATAAACACCCTTTGCATAAGAAGATAAGATTTCATTATCATTAAACTCACATAGGTAGGGGGGGTGTTTTTTAGGGTTCTTAGAGCAACAAGTAAAATAAAAAATTTCACAAAGATTCCAAGCATAACATAGAAATCAGTTTATTTGATCCCATAAGAGTGTCCCTTTTTCAGACAAACGGTGACACACAAAATGAGCATGCTCATCTAAAGATTTCCCATCAACTAGGCTAGTTGGAGTTTCAACACGAGCGCATAAGGATCTAAGATGATCCAAGTAGAACACTTTAAGTGGATCCATATCAATAGATTTTTAGCAAGAAAATATGCAAGCAAATAGAAGGCACATGGGAACACAAAGAAAGATACATACGAGGAGAAGGCGAACGGAAAAAGGGCGAATAAAACGGCAAGGGTGAAGTGGGGGAGCGAAAAACGAGAGGCAAATGGCAAATAATGTAATGCGAAGGATAAGAGTTGTGATGGGTACTTGGTATGTCCTGACTTTGTGTAGATCTCCTCGGCAACGGCGCCAGAAATCCTTCTTGCTACCTCTTGAGCACTGTGTTGGTTTTCCCTTGAAGAGGAAAGGGTGATGCAGTAAAGCAGCGTAAGTATTTCCCTCAGTTTTTGAGAACCAAGGTATCAATCTAGTAGGAGACCATGCGTGTGTCACCTCATACCTACACAAACAAATAAGAACCTCGCAACCAACACGATAAAGGGGTTGTCAATCCCTTCATGACCACTTGCAAGAGTGAGATCTGATAGAGATGATAATAATAAGATAAATATTTTTGGTATTTTTATGATATAGATTGAAAGTAAATAAAGCAAAATAAACGGCAATTGAAATAGCTTGTTAACGGGATATTAATATGATGGAAAATAGACCCGGGGTCCATAGGTTTCACTAGTGGCTTCTCTCAAGATAGCATAAGTATTATGGTGGCTGAACAAATTACTGTCGAGCAATAGATAGAAAAGCGAATAATTATGACAATATCTAGACATGATCATGTATATAGGCATCACATCTGCGACAAGTGGACCGACTCCTGCCTACATCTACTACTATTACTCCACACATCGACCGCTATCCAGCATGCATCTAGAGTATTAAGTTCATAAGAACAGAGTAACACCTTAAGCAAGATGACATGATGTAGAGGAATAAACTCATGCAATATGATGTAAACCCCATCTTTTTATCCTCGATGGAAACAATACAATACGTGTCAGTTTCCTTTCTGTCACTGGGATCGAGCACCGCAAGATCGAACCCAAAGCTAAGCACTTCTCCCATTGCAAGAAAGATCAATCTAGTAGGCCAAACCAAACTGATAATTCGAAGAGACTTGCAAAGATAAACCAATCATACATAAAAGAATTCAGAGAAGATTCAAATATTGTTCATAGATAGACTTGATCATAAACCCACAATTCATCGGATCTCGACAAACACACTGCAAAAGAAGATTACATCGAATAGATCTCCAAGAGAATCGAGGAGAACTTTGTATTGAGATCCACAGAGAGAGAAGAAGCCATCTAGCTACTAGCTATGGACCCGTAGGTCTGAGGTCAACTACTCACACATCACCGGAGAGGCCATGGAGTTGATGTAGAGGCCCTCCGTGATCGTTGCCCCCTCTGGCGGAGCTCCGAAAAAGGCCCCAAGATGGGATCTCTTGGGTACAGAATGTTGCGGCAGTGGAAATAGGGTTTTGTGGTGCTCCTGGATGTTTTCGGGGTACGTGGATATATATAGGAGGAAGAAGTAGGTCGGTGGAGCAACAAGGGGCCCACGAGGGTGGAGGGCGCGCCCAGGGGGGTAGGCGCGCCCCCTGCCTCATGGCCGCCTCGTTGATTGCTTGACGTCCACTCTAGGTCTCCTGGATCACGTTTGTTGAGAAAATCACATTCTCGAAGGTTTCATTCCGTTTGATATTCCTTTTCTACGAAACACTGTAATAGGCAAAAAAACAGCAATTTGGGCTAGGCCTCCGGTTAATAGGTTAGTCCCAAAAATAATATAAAAGTGTAGAATAAAGCCCATTAACATCCAAAACAGATAATATAATAGCATGGAACAATCAAAAAGTATAGATACGTTGGAGACGTATCAGACACTACAATCAAAGACCCTTCGACGAAACTGTCTGCGATGCAATAATCACAAAGAATGGTGTAAAATAACCGTCAAAAAGGCACAAACCATTTGCGATGGCGGGTACATCAAACACAGTTCAGATTTTAGTTGCGTGTGCGATGCTGAGCATACGGTTGATCCGTACGAACTGTTTGCGATTAGACAGAACAACAGAAACGGGCAGCCATATCAATGTGTGTGCGATATACGTCATACAGTTCGCTCCAATGAACTGTTTGCGATGATCAAGGTGAACACAAACAATTTGGCGTAACAAGATGTGTGTGATACCCGGTAAACAAGTCGGTAATCAGAATTGTGTGCGATCATTATAGGCAGCCCATACCGACTTTTTTTGTGAATTGTGTGCTTGTCAGGGCACACAGTTCAACAAACCAACCTGTGGGCGATAATGTAGAAAATCTCTATCAAATACTATTACTAACCGTCTGCGATGAGATTGACAGGATAAACAGAGATAACAAATTAATATGAGCGAACGGAAACAGAGATATGTACAGTCTGCTTAATTTACTCCTTCTTCTTGTTGTTGTTGTTGTTGGACAGCCCCGCGACATCGTCTTGGCGAGGACCCTTCTTGCCACTGATGGTTGGCTTTTCCTCGCCACCGCCGTCGTCATCGTTGTTGCTGTCGTCGTCGTCCTCCTCCTTGTTCGACCATTCCTCCTCATCATGATCATCGTCCACTTCTCCGTCCTCCGACGGCTCCTCGTCCATCTGGTTGTCATCTGATGACTCCGGAGGCGGCGTCACTTCCATGATCCGGATATAATCGAGCTCTAGGCTCGACACTGGACTCATGGAAGACGAGCGGGATGATTCCGATGTTGACCTATCATTGGGCGCCAGACCGTTGGCCGAACTGTCATCCTCGCTATTGCTCGACATGGCTGCAGAGTGTGTCCCAGTGTGTAGCGCGGCCTTCCGGGGACGATGAAGATGGTGGACACTTAAGCGGGGTATGCAGAGAAGAGGATATGCCAATTGAAGCGGGGGTTGACGTATTATCTAACCGCTGATATAATCAACCGCAATTATTTGTACCCAGTCGCTCCAAATTCCTAGGGTTGTGCAGGACTCCTATTGGCTGGTTTATTTTTTCAGGACAAAAAGAAGGAACGAGTTTTGTGATTATGCACTGGTACCGGTACGAACGGAGTAGGACAGTTGGCAAGCAATACATTGAGCTCTTCCTATTGATAAAGCCAGTAATAATCAAACTACAATGGAAAAGAAAAAAGATAAAGGAAAATATCTGCATGAATCTTCACATAACATCAATGGCATAGGACCTAGATGTGCATTACTTAGAGCACATCTGGATGTGTTTAGCAATACTGTCAAACAAAACCCCTAATCATCATTGCAAACAGTGCATAGAATATGGCTAATGCGACAACCAGAACTACACATGCTAGTTCCTTCTTCTCTCTTGCTTTCATCTGTTGCCTGTGATTGGTTCTTTCTTGCTTCATCGTACTGATTGTACATTCCAGATCAGCCAGTTTCTTCTTCAGCTTTACGTTATCTTCTGCGAGTTTGGTGATAACACTCCGAGCCCTGCCATGCCATTCTTCATCTAGCCAGTTAACAAAGGCACAAGCCTCATGTCCCTACCAATGTTAAATAGTATTCAGGATGAGAAGTGGCATTAACTGAAGTAAAATGATGTACTTAGCACTAACCTCTAAGGGGCAACTGAGAAACCGCCTGCCAATGTCAAATCCCTCCGTGCATACATGTCGAGCAGGAGTGTGCCCATGCACACAACTCAACTTTTGGTACTTCTCGGTGGCGCAAAACTTGGAGTCGAACTCGTGTTGCGGGAGTCAGGAGTCATGCTCCGGAGCCGGCGGTAGATCGCTTTCTTGGGGGAGGGAGGTGTCATTCAGGACGGATTCAGCAAGGAGCTATACTTTGGACATGCCAAAAAGATGAGGATAGATTGGAACCTGACAAGACGATTCAGATCCGTGGTACACCTGCCTTCTGATGACCTTAGGCAAGTGCTCGGCGGCAACTGCCGTCGTGGCGGCGATACGAGCAGGACCAGCCGCACCGAAACCATCAGCACCACTCATCTGCATTCCCCTAATGTCAGCGCCACGCGAGGGAGTTTGGAGGCTATGTAGGGATTTGTGGGAAATGGGGAAGTGTGGGGATAAGCTAACTGTCGGGAACTACCTATGGCACTATATGTTGTATACAGCACACTGTTTATACATACCGTTTGTGTTAGCTAATACAATGTCACACACGATTTATGCGCCAAACCATGTGAGAAGACAACGTAGGTTACACATGGTTGTCATTACATAACCGTATGTGATGTACTACCTTGTCCATATAATTGAGTTACAGTGATACCGTGTAAACAGACGCTCTGCGGATATCCGTAAAAAACAGCCGCTCTACATATAGCTATGGCGGCGGCGGCCTAGGCAGCAGCTATCGGAGAAGAGGTCAATCCTCGGTCGGTGGGTGGTGGAGGCGTCATAGGAGGTTAATCATCGGTCTGCGACGGGAGATAGGAGGAGCTCAACCATCAAGGTCGGCGGTAGCGTGATTCGAGCACATCCATCGTGGTCAATGGTGGGATAGTGGAGGTCGAACTTGAGGCGACAACTACACTAAACTTTGCTCCTCGACCCTTCTGTCTTGGCGTGCTGCCGCATCGCGCTTCTCTATTTGCTGGGTGGAGGTCGCCGCGTGGATAATTAATTAAGGTATTCTTTTCATGACTGGGTTAATTAAGTTATTCAATTCCTAAGGTTAGTGTTGTACTGGTACTCTGTGTGTAAATTGACTAGCCATTAATTTTTTGTCATTGCACATCTGGATAACAACATGGAGCGCCCTCAGTAATTATGAAAATAAAACCTTGTGATTTATGCATGCATCTTTGGGCAGCAGTTAATCCGTGTATTAATGTTGTTGTTTTGTTTTTAATTATCATTCGTTTGGTGCAGATGGAATGATCTCGATGGATGAAAAATCGGAAAACCGCAGATTTTATCACTGGCGTGACAGAGTTCATGAATTTGGCTGAAAGTACAAAGAGGAGAATTGGTGATGCGGATTACATCCTGTGTCCATGTACTGATTGTGCCAAAACAGAGTCACATGAAGTTGCAGATGTCCAGTTGCACTTAGTCTCTAGGGGATTCATGGATGGATATACACGTTGCACCAGACATGGTGAAGAGGAGGTCATGGATGAAGATACCCAGGGCAGCGAGATGCCAAACCCCGATCAGTGTCACATGGATGTTGAATCTAACATCGGGGCCGAGGCGTCAAGCTACCAATGGAACACCGGAAAGCCGAAACGCTCACTGGAAAGCCAAGACGTCGACGCAGATGACGACGATGTTGATATGCCAGATTTTGCTGCTATGATTGCAGATTTCAAGGGCCCAAAAATGGATATGATTGGGTACAAGGATCTGCCAACCATTGATGCGGACTCCAAGAAATAATTGTATCCAGGTTGCAAAAAGAAATATTCCAAGTTGAGTGCCACCCTGGCGCTTCTCAGATTTAAAGCAGCAAATGGTCTATCAAACAAGAGCTTCACAGAGATGTTAGGTCTTTTCATAGAAATTCTTCTGGAAGATAATGTGCTCCCCAGAAGCACGAACGAAGCGAAGAAAATTGTTTGCCCATTGGAACTTGAAGCACAGAAGATACACGCTTGAATGGATGATTGTATATTGTACCGTGGTGAGTACAAAGATTTGCGTGCATGTCCCACATGCAAGCATGCACGATACAAGCGCAAGAGAGCAAATGACAAGTACAAATTGGACGACAAGATCAAGACAGGAATCCCGTTCAAGGTTGTTTGGTACTTGCCTTTAATTCCAAGGTTGAGGCGTTTGTTTGCAAACCCTAGAGAGGCAAAGAGGTTGCGGTGGCATCATGATGAGCGTATTGTCGATAAGTTTATGAGGCACCCGAAAGATGGGGCTCAGTGGGAATTAATCGACAACAATTTTGAAAAAATTTCCAAGGATCCTAGAAGTATAAGGCTCAGGGAGTGTACTGACGGGATGAATCCTTTTGGCGATATGAGCACTAATCACAGCACGTGGCCGGTGCTTCTGCCCATATATAACCTAGCTCCTTGGTTGTGTATGAAGAAAAAATACATTATGATGTTAATGATTATCCAAGGCCCGAAGCAACCTGGAAACGACATCAACATTTACTTTCAGCTACTGGTAGAAGAACTGCTGACAATGTGGATAGATGCTCCTGTTGTAAAATGTTATGATGCTTATAGAAATGAGATTTTTCATCTACATGCGATGCTGGTGCACACCATTCAAGATATGCCGGCATTAGGCAACGCATCGGGGCAAAAAACAAAGGGAGATGTAGGGTGTGTCACATGCATGGATAGGACAGCTAGCAGAAGACTTCCCAACTTGCACAAAACCATGTATGTGCGTCATCGTAGGTTCTTATGGAAAACTCACCCATACCGAAAGATGAAAGCTGAATTTGATGGTACGGCAGAGGCAGGTGTGGGCCCAAGACTGTATGAAGGGGAGGTGGTCCACAACATGGCTAAAAAAATTAATGTTGTGCTTGGCAAGAACCACCCTTTGACGGTGAAACAAACACCCAATGGTCAAGTGTTTAAGAAGAAATCAGTGTTCTGGAAATTACCTTACTGGGAGATTCTACGTGTACGTCATTGCATCGATCTCATGCACATAGAGAAGAATGTATGTGAAAGCATCCTTGGTACTCTGCTCAAGATTAGAGGTAAAAGAAAGGATGGTGATGGTTCACGGCTCGTTATGCTTGCTGATCAATCAAAACACAAGAGTGAAGTAGAAGATGATGACAAATTCATCAAAGCTCGCCGGAGTTACAATTTCAGTACAAAAGAAGCAACATAGGTCTTCACCTATTTGTTGTCAGTTAAGATACCCACTTCCTACTGCGCAAACATCAGAAGTCTTGTGGATGTTAGCTCAGGTAAAATGAAGTTGGGACACACGAAGTCACATGATTGCCACGTAATGTTGACACAAATCCTCCCGGTGGCCATAAGGAATCTGATGGACAAAGATATAAGAAACACACTCATTGACCTCTGTGATTTCTTCAAACAACTATGGTAGAAAGTTGTAGATCCTGAAGAGTTGGATCATATGCAAGATGATATTGCAAGAATATTGTCCAACCTAGAGATGTTTTCCCACCGTCATTCTTTGACGTCATGGTCCATCTCACTGTGCACCTTGTCGACAAGATAAAGTATTGTGGGTCCTGTGTTTCTTCGCAACATGTATCCCTTCGAGCGGTTCATGGGAATACTGAAGCGCTTTTGTCGGAACCGAAACCATCTAGAGGCAAGCATCCTACAAGGTTATACTGCAGAGGAGGTCTGAGGGAGTCCTGGATTAGGGGGTCTCCGGACAGCCAGACTATATCCTTTGGCCGGACTGTTGGACTATGAAGATACAAGATTGAAGACTTCGTCCCGTGTCCAGATGGGACTCTACTTGGCGTGGAAGGCACGCTAGGCAATACGGATATGTATATCTCCTCCTTTGTAACCGACCTTGTGTAACCCTAGCCCCCTTCGGTGTCTATATAAACTGGAGGGTTTTAGTCCGTAGGACAACATACAATCATACCATAGGCTAGCTTCTAGGGTTTAGCCTCTCTGATCTCGTGGTAGATCAACTCTTGTACTACTCATATTATCAAGAATAATCAAGCAGGACGTAGGGTTTTACCTCCATCAAGAGGGCCCGAACCTGGGTAAATATCATGTCCCCTGCCTCCTGTTACCATCCGCCTTAGACGCACAGTTCGGGACCCCCTACCCGAGATCCGCCGGTTTTGACACCGACATTGGTGCTTTCATTGAGAGTTACACGGTGCCGTCGCCGTAAGGAAGGATGCCTCATCTCGTTGTTAAAAACAACATTACCGCCGGGGGAGCCCTGGCTATCGACCAAACTCTCCGGCTTGGCAGTTTCATCATAACCGCCCGTTCGGCCGCTGCACCGACGATGACTTCTCGGGTCATCAAAAACAGCCTCCACGCCGGCTCGGAATTCGCCGAGCAGATGGATCCAATGGAGCTCTCTTCCCTAAACGAGCTGTTGGATCGTATCGCCGCCTCGGGAGTCGCTAAAGACTATGATCGGATTGGGCTTAAACCCGATCAAAGGGAGATTAACTCTCCACCGGTCACCCATCATATTGCGGTGGTGGAGGAACAATGCGGTGATTCTTCCTCTATCTTGAGGACTAACTATGTCCGGATTCCTGAACTCTCCGAGCCGGATACCCGTTTACGGGAGGACATCACCCAAGCCCTGAACCTAGAGTTAGGAAGCGGGCCAGACTTATCAGGCAACATCCCGAAATCCGAACTTCCAAGATCGGAAACTCCTCGGCCCCGGGGTCTCAGATCGGGTAGGGGTTCGGACTCAAATCCACCCACCTACCCAGACCTAAACGATCTTTCCCACATCAGGCAAGAGCCCCATGAAACAGTACATCATTATTGGGCCAGATTCCTCCTTGTGATGAACAAGGTTAAGGACTGTCGCGAGGAAGACACAGTCTCATTTTTCTGCAATAATTGCACGGACAAGGGAATTCTTAACGCCTTAAGTCGCTGTGACATATCACGCTTCGCTGACTTGGCGTCCATAGTATGAAAGTACTGTGCGATGGAAAGCGCCTGGAAAACCGAAACAAAATTTTGGGATAATCCGACTCGGAATATACACCCAGTCCGAAGTAAAAGGGTGCACTATCATAACACACCCGAGTTAGTTACAAAGAAACAAAAACCCTCTACAGGGCATGGAACCGTATTGGAGGGATGGCTCAACGGACCCTGCAAATTTCATAGTACAGCTGATACCATGCCAACACACAGCCTTAGAGCATGTTGGATACTCCGGTAGGTGGCCAAAAGTGGTGAGGATCTTCTCATCCCAAATGCCACAGAGCACCATCCTGTGGATAACAATATCGTACTAACAGTCTTTGAAACCTTAGCATCAAATAATAGGTGCAAGCGAACACTCCACAGCCTCGCCGAAATATGCCATGTGGCAGCAATGAATCCATGGAGTGACACGGCTATTACCTTCAATGCCAGTGGCGAACCTAAATTCCGAACAACCCGAGCACCAGCTGCACTGGTCCTCAGTCCAATTGTGGACGTCTTTCGACTAACCAAAGTACTCATGGACGGCGACAGTGGATTGAACCTCATCTATGAGGAAACTCTTCAAAAAATGGAAATAGACTGGAACCGCATTGAGCAAAGCAGCACAACCTTCAGAGGAATCATCCCCAGTCGGGAAGCACGCTATGCTGGGAAAATCACACTAGATGTGGTATTCGGCACGCCGGAGAACTATAGGTCCGAAGAAATTACATTCCAAGTGGCCCCGTTCAGTAGTGGATACCACGCCCTTTTAGGACGGGAGGCATTCACGATCTTCCAAGCCATACCCCATTATGGGTACATGAAGCTCAAAATGCCCGGGCCCAACGAAATCATCACTCTCGCTAGTGATCCGGACACAACATTCCACGCCGAAAACAAAACAGCCGCATTGGCCCTCGAGGCATTATCCGAAGCCCTTTCGGCCGAGGAATTAACTGCGCTACGCTCCAAAGTGGACAGGGACGACGTGATACTTGACAAGAGATCCAAGTCCACCTCTTTTAAACCAGCGGATGAAATAATCAAATTCCATGTCCACCCAACGGACCCTAGAAAAACAGCCTCCATCGGGGCACAGTTAAACCCCGCCATGGACGCCGCACTACGAGAGTTCCTGCACGAGAATTGGGACATACTCGCCTGGCACCCCTCAGACATACCAGGAATCCCACGCAGGCTAGCCGAGCACAGCCTCAATATTCTAAAGGGATTCAAGCCGGTCAAGCAGACTCTTCGGCGTTTCTCTGAACCTAAGAGACAAGCTATGGGAGAGGAACTAGCCAAGTTATTGGAGGCCGGATTCATTAGAGAAATAAAACACCTAGACTGGCTAGCAAACCTGGTGATGGTACCAAAAAAGGACAAATCCTGGCGCCTATGTGTCGATTTCAAGGACCTCAACAAGGCTTGCCCAAAGGATCCCTTCCCCCTCCGCCGCATTGATTAAATTATCGATGCTACCGCAGGACATGAGTCATTGTGTTTCCTCGACGCATACTCCGGCTACCACCAAATCAAGATGCCAGAGTCCGACCAAGCCGCAACGGCATTTATCACACCAAACGGCCCCTTCTGTTTCAACACAATGCCTTTTGGGCTCAAAAACGCCGGCGCAACATATCAACGCATGATTCAGACATGTCTGGAGAAACAGATCGGCAAAACAATAGAGGCATACGTAGATGATGTGATCGTCAAAACCAAACACGTCGACTCTCTAATAGACGACTTGAGGCTCACATTCGACAACCTCCAAACATACGACATCAAGCTCAATCCGGAAAAATGCGTTTTCGGCGTACCAGCCGGAAAGCTCCTAGGCTTCATTGTCTCCAGTAGAGGAATGGAAGATAATCCGGCCAAAATCCAAGCTCTGTCATAGTTGTCTATCCCAACGGACCTCAAGCAAATCCAGAAATTAACTGGATGTGTGGCAGCTCTAAGCCGCTTTATCTCCCGCTTAGGAGAAAAGGCATTACCCCTTTATTGCCTCCTTCGGTGCACCGAACACTTCGAGTGGACGGACGCTGCCACAGCCGGATTGGAAGAAATAAAAGCCATACTGGCAACCAACCCAATCCTGGCCGTGCCAAACATCAGCGAACCAATGTTGTTGTACATTGCGGCAACTCATCAGGTTGTAAGCGCGGTGCTCGTCGTCAAACAAGAAGAGGACGGACATAAATTCCCCCTTCAAAAGCCGGTATATTATGTATCCACTGTCCTCACTCCATGCAAATCACGGTACCCACATTATCAAAAGATAGCCTATGCGGTATTCATGGCATCCCGGAAGCTGCGACACTACTTTCAAGAGTGTTCAATTACAGTAGCCTTGGAAGTGCCACTTAATGATATTATAAACAACCGCGACGCCACGGGCCGGATTGCCAAATGGGCCATTGAGCTCCTCCCATTTGACATAACATACAAACCTCGGCGAGCCATTAAATCGCAAGTATTGGCCGACTTTGTCGCCGAATGGACGGAAGCCGAACTCCCTAAAGAGTACGACGCATACTCCAATTGGATCATGCACTTCGACGGCTCCAAAATGCTGGCTGGTCTGGGGGCTGGCATCGTCCTGACATCCCCAACCGGAGATACAGTTCAATACATACTGCATATACTGTATACAGACTCCAACAGCGCAGCCGAATACGAAGCCTTGTTACATGGTCTTCGGATGGCAGTTTCCATGGGCATTCAACGCCTGGAGGTGTGTGGGGATTCGAACCTCGCAATATCCCAAATAAATGGAGACTTCGATGCCAAGGATCCGAAGGTGGCGGCCTATCGAAACGCTGTCCTAAAGATGTCAGCTCGGTTCGAGGGGCTCAAATTTCACCATGTGGCTCGGGAAAACAATCAGGCGGCGGATATCCTCGCCCGCATCGGCGCAAAATGCGATGCGGTCCCCCCCATCTTTTTGGAGAGGTTGTTTAAGCCATCTGTGGTATGGGAAGGGGACACCGGTAACAATAGTCCGGACCAGGCCAAAATGCCCGATACCGAACACTCTGACATAATCGGAGGCTCTGCCACCAAAATAACACCTTCAGCCCATGTAATAATGGCCATCATCGCCCCGTGGATAGAACCATTCCTGGCCTACCTAACTAGGCAGGAACTTCCCGAGGACCAAAATGAGACATGCTACATAGTGCGGCTATCTAAAGCCTACAGGGTCCACGAGGGAGAGCTGTATAAAAAAAAGCACTACCGGAGTCCTTCAAAGGTGCATCTCCGAAGAGGAAGGGCGGAAGCTTTTGGCAGAAATTCACGCCGGACTCGGCGGCCACCACGCCTTAGCCCGGGCCCTTGTAAGCAAGGCCTTCTGTACATGTTTTTATTGGCCGACGCCCCGGGCAGACGCACAGGACTTGGTCCAACGCTGCGTCGGTTGCCAGCTTTTTGCAAACCAAAGCCACATGCCGCCCATCGCGCTCCAAACAATCCCCATTACCTGGCCCTTCGCGGTCTGGGGGCTTGACATTGTTGGACCCCTTAAAGGGGGAACCCATAAGAAAAAATACTTACTGGTCATGGTGGATAAATTCACCAAATGGATAGAAGCCAAACTTGTTAAAACAGCCAAATCCGGACCGGTGATAGACTTCATATCCGGGGTCATACACCGTTATGGCGTCCCCCACAGCATCATCACTGACAACGGCACGAACTTCACGGCCGATGAGGTAAAACTCTGGTACAGCAACATGGGCATCAAGCTCGATTATGCTTCTGTCTATCACCCATAAACCAATGGCCAAGTTGAGTGAGCAAATGGTCTTATCATGATCGGCATCAAACCCAGACTAGTGCGGTCCTTAAAGGAGTCTAACATGCACTGGGTTGAGGAGCTCGACTACGTACTCTGGGGGTTGCGGACCACGCCGAATCGTACTACCGGATACACACCATTCTTTATGGTGTACGGCGCAGAGGCGGTTTTGCCCTGCGACATAATTCATGACTCACCTCGAGTGCGCATGTACGAAGAAAGAGAAGCCGAGCTCGATCGGCGGGACAGTCTGGACACCCTGGAGGAGGAGCGCGACGTGGCAAAAGCCCGTTCCGCATTCTATCAGCAACAGGCTCGCAGATACCAAAGAAGAGAAGTACGGGCCAAAACTTATAACGTTGGCGAGTTAGTTCTACACCTGCCGGAGAAGAAAAAAACCAAGCTCGAGCCCAAATGGGAAGGTCCCTTCATTATTGACCAAGTTCTGTCCGGTGGAGTGTACCGTCTGCGGGACGCATCAAATAATCGACTTGAGCCGAACCCGTGGAACGCAGCCAGACTCTAAAGATTCTACGCCTAGCGCCGGACTCTATGTTCGTCTCTTTCCTCTGTCCATTTTTTGCATATACATTATCTATCTTTTTTCTCTTTCTTTCTTTTATTCTTTCTCCAAGCCTTCAAGGGCCAACTTGTGCCTCGCTTGCACACTATAGATGCGCTAACTGTGCTCATTATACCTCGGGGCTTCTTACAGAGAATCTTAATTATTTATCTAGGCTTCATGCCCCGCACATGTGTTATTCTTCCGCATGTACCTTTTCTTCGCCATTATATGCATCGATATGACTTAAGTTTTGGCCAAGCTGGGTTGCCTGGCTCTTGTATTTATGCCCTACGTTCCCGTTAATTCGGCTAGGGCATAAGGGAAGCACCTCTGCGATTGTTACTGCCGGGTCAGACGGATGTGTACCTCTGACTGGGTGAAGCCGAAAGCTAGCGTTCTTAAGGGAATATTCGGTCGGTGAACAAAATATGATTTTTATTTATTTTCCATATATGCCCCAGATGTTTTTGCCTGCGTCTCCTCTCGCAGTCTGGGCATGCACTTTAGGGCATGCGTACTCAGGGAAAGGAACCCCTAACGGAACTATTCTCCCTGGAAGATGTTTCTTACTACCCATGTAATATAACATAACTAGTTGGGTACTTGTCTGTTCAAGCACTAATGACCCCTACGCCTAGTTTCCACACATACCCCGGTTCTTATATAACTGAGCGGGTGTTCGGACACACTCCGGACTATCGGGTCCCGGGGTTGAAGTGAAAAGGTCCGCCATGACAAATGATTTACAATCTGGCTAGAAGGCATTATACATGTCACTTTAATTACATAGTCATGTAGACTAACTAAATTACTCTTCTATACCATCCAATAGGCTGTCTAGCCTGCAATCCTGTTGGGAATACTTTGCGGCTAATTCTACTTGCCCATACACTAATCTAACGGGGATCTCTTTCCCATCGGGCCCCACAGGTCCGACCTCGGCCATGTGGTTTGGGTCAGCCTTGGTATACCGCGTCTCCACCATGGCCCAGGCTTCCCTGGCGCCTTGACGGCATGCCGATATCTTCCATAATCGGAAGCACCGCCGTGCTCTCTTGAGCTTCTCCGCAAGATCTCCAATGCCTTCTGGCAGGGAGACGGATGGCCACAAGGCCTGGGCAATACCTTGCATCACCTGCCGAACTTGTTCGTGCAGTTGTGAGAGCTCGCGTAGAAGATCACCCGCAGACCGGGGCATCTCCTCCGCGGGACGACCCGTCAGCATACCTGCAGACATAACTCTGTTAGCCGGCTTCTCCACCGCCCCCTTTTAAGGGTTCGTTCAAGCACTTACTGAAAATGCCGCGTCGAAGCCGCTTATTCTCCTTCTCGGAGGCCGCAAGCTGGGCTCGAACATCTTTCAGTTCCATGCTCAGCTTGGTATTGGCGTCTTGGAGATTGCTTTTCTCCCGCATGACCATAGTCAGCACGCGCTCGCCAGCCTTTAGCTGTCGTACGACATGCTGGTCCTCCAGATTCTCTCTGGATTCATCTGCAATATCTATTGTTAGATCTGCAGCCACGCCGCACGCTATATGGTACCTATCATTCTTTGAAACAAATGTTACCAGCGGGGGACTTTTTAGGTTCCTTCAATGCGGCAACGGCGGCCCGAAGTTGGGTCTTGCATTCCTCTAGCTCCTGTGACAGTCGAGTATTCTTCTCTGTAAGAACCTGCACAATAGATGACCATTAAATCAGTTCTGCTTACTATTTCAAGTCTCAGGGGCTACTGATACATATAATCGTTAGATTTGCTTACCCGTACATCCCTTACATAGTGGTCCGTGGCTCTGGCTAGACCATTTTGAGCAGCACGGAGGTACGCGTCTCCAGAATTGAAGGCATCAAATGCCTCTGGTGAGAAGCAAGTGTCATGGAGTACGGCCCGGCGACACCTATGATTCATGGCGCTCTCCACTTATGAACTCGTAGCGGATAGTCTATCTGCATCCTCTGTAGGGGGAGTATCCGACGTCGGCCCCATGTCGGCTTCCGCCTCTATGTCCGGTCCTGGAGCCCGACTGGTGGAAGCATGATCGGCAGCCTCACCGGACATATTCCGGTGAGCATTTTTTCTGTTAAAGAAACATAGACGCCATTACATTTTGAGAAAGATGACAACCATGGAGAGGGATTTTGTCATACCTCTACACCGGCGTCTCCGTCCTGACCGCCTTCCTTTTTGGCCTACCCGGCCTCGGTGCCTCTTGTTTGCGAGTTGCTGCGGGTTCGGCATGGCGTCCCGAATGCCTTCCCTGTAAAACACCATATGTATATGGTAGGTGAAGTATCTAAAAGGGGATCCTAGTTTTTCTAGTTGGGATTTTGGTTTTTCTTACGAGCGACGCAGGTAGCAGTCCGGGATAGTCGGCCAAAATGGCCACCATGGCGTCATCACAGCTCAGTTGATAGAACTGCCGGTCTATCAGCTCCACGAATATGTCCGGATCTTCTTCGAGTCCGGAACCGAGGGCCCGGTCGGGGTCCTCTGGTTGTGGGGGCGGGCTGTTGACCTCCCTTATGGCTTTTCGCAGTTCCTGCCTTAAAATGGCAAGGTGAGTACCTCCGACAAAGAATGTGGGAAGAATGGGAGTGAGGAGATATAACTCACCCAACTTGGAGGGTTGTACATGGAGAATCCATCCCGTGGTTTGACGCGGATGAACTCCTCTTCCTCTCCCTTGAACAGCTCGGACATGATTTTTACTAAAGCAGCAACGTTGTCCGGACCCTTACGCCCGCAACAGGTGGCATCGTCTTCCCTGTTAAAACACCACAAGGGGTGCCCTCGATATTGAAGTGGCTGCACTCCCAGCATTATGCATATTGAGATAACCTCGATTACTGTCCATCCTGATTGAGCCAGCACTTTAATCCGGTTCATCAGGTAAAGGACTTCTCCGTTGTCTTCCTCCTGGGGGCTCCGTGGGCGCCAGCTTCGGTGTTTCTTCAGAGGAGCATTGTTGAACTCAGGAAGACCTCGCCGAACAGGGTCCGAAAGGGGGACGTCCTCCATATAAAACCATTCCGAAGGCCAGTCCTCGGACGTCTTCTTCGGAGTCCAGAACAGGTATCCGGTTTCGGTGATGCGCCATATTTCGGCTCCGCCCACTTGATAAAGTGACCCCTCCTGTGTGCGGGGGATGCGACAAAATAACATTTTCCACAGCTCGAAATGAGCCTCGCAGCCCAAGAATAACTCGCAAAGGGCAACATAGCCGGCGATGTGTAATATGGAAGCAGGGGTGAAATTATGCAGTTGGAGGCCGTAAAACTCCTGGAGCCCATGGAGGAACAGATGAATTGGAAATCCGGGTCCCCTTAATAAGGAACAAGGCATACCCGCTCCCTCGTAGAGGGGCTGGGGAAGCTCTCCGCTTGCTCCCCGCCATTGTAGGTGGCGAGCCCAGCTCGGACGGGAACCATATACGCTGGAGGGAGAAATCCCTTAGTCTGTAGTTCGACCAATCGACCGTGTGGGACAGAACACCTCTCCCAATCACCGGGCTTAGGGCTACGGGGGCGGGAGGAGGAGCTGTGGTTGTCGTCCATGCTGGAGTGGATTTTTCCGAAGCGCGCTCCGATGGATTCTCGCTGGGGGAGGATGATATGGATTGGATCTAAGAATCCCCATCCCTTTAATAGACAATTTATTTATCTGGCTAGGGGGTGTCGGTGTCAAAACCGGCGGATCTCGGGTAGGGGGTCCCGAACTGTGCGTCTAGGCGGATGGTAACAGGAGGCAGGGGACACGATGTTTTACCCAGGTTCGGGCCCTCTTGATGGAGGTAAAACCCTACGTCCTGCTTGATTATTCTTGATAATATGAGTAGTACAAGAGTTGATCTACCACGAGATCAGAGAGGCTAAACCCTAGAAGCTAGCCTATGGTATGATCGTATGTTGTCCTACGGACTAAAACCCTTTGGTTTATATAGACACCGGAGGGGGCTAGGGTTACACAGAGTCGGTTACAAGGAAGGAGATCTACATATCCGTATTGCCAAGCTTGCCTTCCATGCCGCCAAGGAGAGTCCCATCCGGACACGGGATGAAGTCTTCAATCTTGTATCTTCATAGTCCAACAGTCCGGCCAAAGGATATAATCCGGCTGTCCGGATACCCCCTAATCCAGGACTCCCTCAGTAGCCCCTGAACCAGGCTTCAATGACGATGAGTCCGGCGCGCAGATTGTCTTCGGCATTGCAAGGCGGGCGGGTTCCTCCTCCGAATACTTCATAGAAGATCTTGAACACGAGGATCGTGTCCGGCTCTGCAAAATAAGTTCCACATACCACCATAGAGGGAATAATATTTACACAAATCTAATCTGCTGACGTACCCCATAGTGTGACATCACACCACAACCATGTCTTTATTTGAATCATTTTTCATAACCTATCTCAGCGTGTTTCGTGAGGCAGTTTCCTTGGCACGTCTTGTCGAAGCAGAGATCGTGTCCCCTTATTACGGGATTCCCATTAATATGGACGTGGGTAACCCAACCGCGCCTACTAGTAGGACTCCTAAATCTTAGGCAAGTCCCAAACGGCCATGAGCAGGACGCTTGATATTCACCCTCTTTATAAAGGGGACAAGGCCTTTTCCTCTCGATCTTAATCGAATCCGCCTCTCGCATCGAGTTCCAACACCCAAAGCTCAGGTTTAGGCACTTCGGAGCTTCAACTATGTCCGGATCCAACCTTCAAGGTCGGTGGATGCCTTCCCCCGTCACAGAGGAGGACATCAAGAAGTTGAGAGAGGCCAGATATCTGACCGCCGAAATTTCGCATCGGCTGCCTGCCCGAGGGCAGGTCGTCCCTACTCCCGAGCCCAACGAGAGCGTCATGTTCGTCTCCCACTTCCTCCGAGGACTAGGCCTCGCTCTCGATCCCTTTGTTAGGGGTCTTATGTTCTATTACGGGCTAGATTTTCACGATCTGGCCCCGGATTCCCTTCTTCACATGTCGACATTTATTGTCATATGCGAGGCCTTCCTCCGCATTACCCCTCACTTCGGCATCTGGCTCAAGACATTCGATGCGAGGCCGAAGATGATCGAGGGGCAGCACGCAGCGTGCGGAGGCACTTCAATAAGCAAAATTGTTGACGCTCCCTGCCTGAAGGTTACTTCCCAGAGGTGTCCAGATTGTGGCAGCGGGAGTGATTCTACATCACAGCTCCCCGAAGTGCCAAGTGGGTAGCTGCCCCCGCCTTCCGCTCAGCCCCCCCACCACAACTGATGTCATGGATCAGCAGGGGGCTGAGCTGGGGTTCAGCCAAGGACGTGCCAATATTGCAAAGCCGTATCCGAGATCTCTTCGAGAGAGATATCAGTCTAGTTATGGTAGTGCAAGTTATGCTAGTCTGTCAAGTCCAGCCTTACAAACGCCGGCCCCTTCGCATGTGGGAGTTCAACCCGGAAGGACCGCAAGCTATCCAACATTTCCTCGGCATGACGCATGAAGAGATGTACAAATTGTTCTTCGGACCACAAATAATGTGTCCGGACATCATTGAGGATGCAATTGCCCGGATACCCCAGTAAGTGGCCCCGCATCCGAACACACTGTCCGTTTTATTTATAGCAACATTGCCCTAAAAAAGAAAAACCGCTCTTGGTCCAGGATTGGATAGCGAAGGAAAAGTTGATCAGGTGTCTGGCCCCCCCTCCCTGAGACCTCACAAAATCCCGTGCTAACCAGGATGCAGGAGATCGCGCCTTATCAAGCGCCCTTGGGAGGATATAAAGGGGGGAACAAGGAGGTTAGCGCCTCCGTGAAGGAGGTTAGCCGGGGAGGAGGGACTGAAACTTTCTCTCCCCAGGGAAGGAAGAGGGCTGCCTCCGAGGACCCGGAGACAATGGTCTCCAAACGGGGAAGAAATCTTCACCGGAGGGTCCTGCCTCGGGGGCTACCCTGGCCGCACTATGCCCTCAAGGGGATCATCCCTCCACCGAGCAGTAAGTAAAAGGGTATTTAATAATGAAAATATCTCGCTTTACTTCTGAGGAAAACAACCGAAGCATTTATCTTGCAGTTCGGAACTTAGCCCTTCTCAGCAGAGCTCGTCTTCAGGGGATCTTCTTCCAGAGATGATGGAGAGCGAAACACCTCCCCCTGCCACACCGCCTCATGAGGCGGGCGACCCCGAGGTGTCGTCGTGGAGGGTTTCTCCTGATCCGGCAAAGCCATAAGGTAATCCTATGGCCACCCGAAGTCCTCAGTATCCGGCTCTTGAAGAGAGCAATCGAAAGAGTCCAGCACCATCTGGTGTGCGGTCAGTCGTATTGAGGGATCTGCTGGAGCAAGTGGCTATCTCAGAAGAGCACCGCACGTTGATGGGTACGATGATAGAAAGGATTTCGTCCGCCAAAAGTGGGTTGCATGAAGCCTTTATGAGTCTACTGGCGGGTTTTGAGGTACGTGAAATCATGTGCATTTTTTATAGTACCGTGCATCTTTAGATGTGCCCTGTGTAGATAGTAGCCCCTAAGACTCTGGTTGCCGTCGAAAACAGCGGCAAATAGAGGATCATAGTCCCAGGTAATAACCAGACTGCCTCTATGTGCAGGTGGTGGAAGCTCCGGTGGCTAGCCGGATTGATTGGTTTGCCGAACTGAAGCGGCAGCTGGATGCGGCAGATGCCGACATCGTGCTTGTCAACAAGCGGCTTGGCGAGGCACATGGTCAGTGATTTTTCTGGTGATCGTCACATAGTAAGAGCAGCATGATGCCAATATCTTTAATGTGTTGTGACTGCAGATGGAGCGGGCACCGTGGAGACCCTTCCGGAGGAGCTTGCCCGAGCCAAGGAGCACGCAAGGAGCAGCAATGCGGCCGCTTTAAAGGCGACCGAGGGTTTAAGGGCCGAACAGGCCGCACATTGCGAGAGCAAAGAAAAAATTTCCAAGATGGCCGTGGAGTTAAAAGATGCTGCTGACCGTTACCGGCTTCCTGAAGAAGAAAACCGGGCAAAGGCGACGGACCTGGAGAAGGCCCGGGTGGCTGCCAAGGAATCCCACTCCAAAATTAGAGCGACGAAGCAGGAGCTGAATCAAGCTGCGGATATCGTTTCTGGGAAGCCCTTCTTGTTGCGGACTAAGTTCGGAGATTCAAAATATGCTCCTCTAGACCGGCTATGGAGTTCTGCGGACAAGTACATGGATTTGGCTACAAGTGCTACTGATGCGGCCGAGCACTTCAAGGATCAGAAAGGTCCTGAAGTGGAGAAGCTGTTCTGGTCACAATTTCACGCTTCAGTCCGTCCGTTGTTGCTGAATGAGCGATTGACCAGTTGGGCCGAGCTCCATAGATTATCCGGACTTGCCATGAGGTCCGTAGTGGATCATCTGTGGCCAGGAGGGCCAAGGCCGAATAGCTACTTTAGCTTGGTGCAACAATTCCTTGGTGCTATGCCACGCATCGATGCTGTAAAGAGGTCAGCGTGCATAGAGGGCTCGCGGATGGCCCTTGCCCATGTCAAAACATACTGGGCGGAGATGGATGCCAGCACTGTTGCGGCACAGGGTTCGGCCATAGGCGGAGTGGCTGCCGAGCACTACTTTGAAGAAGTTCTTGAAGGCGCTCGTTTGATAGAGGCTCATTGCTCGAAGAATGTTATGTTTAAGTGACATGTATTCCCATTGTAAGAACAATGTTTTATTGAATTTATCAAGGCTGTATTTATAATTTTGCCCGAAAGTGCTATGATACCTCCCGTGCGACCGTTTATGTATATATGTATATAACCTGAAAGATGGCAGTCGTCGGCTTCAGCCCCCACGCATATAATGCGGGGGTGTTCGCAGAAGACGCATGTTCACACTTGATCCAACGTCTTGGTCCATTAAGGAGGTGATAGCGCAGCGAACTAGGCAATCGGACTATAATGCTTTAACACTTTCACTTAGCCAGAGGAGTTTGACAGTGGGGCTACTATATAGCCCCTGGTGGCTCCGCGCTCATCCGGATTCGGGGCGCGTACATGCCTGGCCGAGAAACGACCCTTCGTTAAGGTGGAGGAATCCCGAAGATTCCGCTAGGTCATCGAGTGGTTGAGCAGTCTCATGCTATATCATGACAGTCAGTTTTCGGCTTTCTCTACTGAGGTGCTCGTCCAGATAAACCAGGGCACAATCGCAGTAGTTCTCCTGGTGCCGCCTTAGCCAATAGAGCGGAACGTAAGGCAGCAAAACACAGGAGCCGGGTGGGGGAGTCCTGGATTAGGGGGTCTCCGGACAGTCGGACTATATCCTTTGGCCGGACTGATGGACTATTAATATACGACATTGAAGACTTCGTCCCGTGTATATAGTAGATGCCTTATGTATACGAGATTGAACACTTAGACGATAGAGATGGATGACAACACTGTATACGAGATTGAAGACTTCCACGCCAAGTAGAGTCCCATCCGGACACAGGACGAAGTCTTCAATCTCGTATCTTAATAGTCCATCAGTCCAGCCAAAGGATATAGTCCGGCTGTCTGGAGACCCACTAATCCAGGACTCCCCCACCCGGCTCCTGTGTTTTGCTGCCTTACGTTCCGCTCTGTCGGCTAAGGCGGCACCAAGAGAACTACTGCGATTGTGCCCTGGTTCATCCGGATGAGCACCTTAGTAGAGAAAGCCGAAAACTGACTGTCATGATATAGCGTGAGACTGCTCAACCACTCGATGACCTAGCGGAATCTTCAGGATTCCTCTGCTTTAACGAAGGGCCGTTTCCCGGCCATGCATGTACGGACCCGAATTCGGATGAGTGCGGAGCCACCAGGGGCTATATAGTAGCCCCACTGTCAAACTCCTCTGGCTAAGTGAAAGTGTTAAAGCATTATAGTCCGGTTGCCTAGTCCGCTGCGCTATCACCTCCTTAATGGACCAAGACATTGGATCAAGTGTGAACATGCGTCTTCTGTGAACACCCCCGCATTATATGCGTGGGGGCTGAAGCCGACGACTGCAATCTTTCAGGTTATATACATATATACATAAACGGCCGCACAGGAGGCATCATAGCACTTTTGGGCAAAAGTATAAATACAGCCTTGATAAATTCAATAAAACATTGTTTTTACAATGGGAATACATGTCGCTGAAACATAATATTCTTTGAGCACTGAGCCTCTATTGAACGAGCGCCTTCAAGAACTTCTTCAAAGTATTTCTTGGCAGCCACTCGGCCTATGGCCGAACCCTGTGCCACAACAGTGGTGGCATCCATCTCCGCCCAGTATGTTTTGACACAAGCAAGGGCCATCCGTGAGCCTTCTATGCACGCTGACCTCTTCACAGCATCGATGCATGGCACAACGCCAAGGAATTGTTGCACTAAGCTAAAGTAGTTATTCGGCCTTGGCCCTCCTGGCCACAAATGATCCACAACAGACCTCGTGGCCAGTCCGGATAATCTATGGAGCTCGGCCCAACCGGTCAATCGCTCATTCAGCAGCAGCGGACGGACTGGAGTGTGAAACTGTGACCAGAACAGCTTCTCCACTTCGGGACCTTTCTGATCCTTGAAGTACTCGGCAGCATCAGCAGCGCTGGCAGCCAAATCCATGTACGTGTCCGCAGAACTCCATAGCCGGTCCAGAGGAGCATACTTTGGATCTCCGAACTTAGTCCGCAACAAGAAAGGCTTCCCAGACACGATATCTGCAGCCTGATTCAGCTCCTCCTTTGTCGCTCTAATTTTGGAGCGGGCTTCCTTGGCAGCCACCCGGGCCTTCTCCAGGTCCGTTGCTTTCACCCGGTTTTCCTCTTCAAGAAGCCGGTAACGGTCAGCAACATCATTTAACTCCACGGTCATCTTGGAAATTTTTTCTTTGCTCCCGCAATGTGTGGCCTGTTCGGCCCTTAACTCTTCGGCCGGCTGTAAAGCGGCCGCATTGCTACTCCTGGCTTGCTCCTTAGCTCGGGCAAGCTCCGCCCGAAGGGTCTCCATGGTGGCCGCTCCGTCTGCAGTCACAAACATATTAAAGATACTGGCATCAGGCCTCTCTTATTAGGTGACAATCGCCAGAAAACTCACTGACCCTGCGCCTCGTCAAGCCACTTGTTGACAAGCACGATGTCGGCATCTGCCGCATCCAGCTGCCGCTTTAGTTCGGCATACCCATCAGTCCGACTAGCCACCGGAGCCTCCACCACCTGCACATAAAGGCATTCTGGTTATTACCTAGGACTATGATCCTCTGTTTGCCGTCGTTTTCAACGACAACCAGAGTCTCAGGGGCTACTATCTACACAGGGAACATCTAAAAATGTGCGGTACTTTCAAAAATGTACATCATTTCACGTACCTCAAAACCCGTCAGTAGACTCATAAAGGCTTCATGCAGCCCACTTTCAGCGGACGAAATCCTTTCAATCACCGTACCCATCAATGTGTGGTGCTCTTCTGAGATAGCCGCTTTCTGCAGCAGATCCCTCCGTACATCCGACCGCACGCCAGATGGTGCCAGACTCTTTTGATTGCTCTCTTCGAGAAACGGATACTGAGGACTTTGGGTGGCCATAGGATTACCTTCCCGCCTTGCCGGATCAGGAGAAGCCCTCCGCGATGACACCTCAGGGTCGCCCGCTTCGTAAGGCGGTGTGGCAGGGGGAGGCGTTTTGCTCTCCATCATCTCCGGAAGAAGATCCCCCGAAGACGAGCTCAGCTGAGAAGGGCTAAGATCCGAACTGCAAGATAAATGCTTCGATTACTTTCCTCAGAAATAGAGCAAGATATTTTCGTTATTGAATACCCTTTTACTTACAGCTCGGTAGAGGGATGATCCCCGCGCGGACATTGTGCGGCAAGAGTACCATCTGAGGCAGGTCCCTCTGGCGGAGATTTCTTCTCCCGTTTGGAAATCTTAGTTCCCGGATCTTCAGAGGTAGACCTCTTCCTTCCCCGGGGAGAGAGAATGTCAGATTCTTCCCCTTGGTTATCCTCCCTCGCGGAGGTGCTCATTCCCTCGGTTGGAATAGGTAGCGATGGAGGCCCGCTTTCGCCCTCTTTATTCCCCCCTTCATCTTCCTTTGAGGGCACCAGGCAAGGTGCTGGCTCGAGCATCTTTTCCAGCACCGGATTGTCCAAGCCTTCAGGAAGGGGGGCCGAACACCGGATCATCTTCGCCTTTGTTATCCAGTCCTGGTCAAAGAGCGATTCTTCAGAATGATGTCATGATAAATAAAAGGACAATGTGTTCGGCCATGGGATTACTTACTTGGGCAGCGGTGCGGTTTCTGCTCAGGCCCACATCCTCGGTAGTGTCCGAACACTCTATTTGGGGTCAGAAGAACGATTTGTATGTCTCCTTGTGCGTCATGCCGAGGAAATTCTGAATAGTGCGCGGTCCTTCCGGGTTGAATTCCCACATGCGGAGGGGCCGACGTTTGCAAGGCTGGACTCGACGGACCAGCATAACTTGCATTACCATAACCAGACTGAAATCTCCCTCGAAGAGATCTCAGATACGGTTCTGCAGTATTGGCACGTCCTTGGCTGGACCCTAGCTCAGCCCCCTGTTGATCCATGACATCAGTTGTGGTGGAGGGCCCGAGCGAAAGGTGGGGGAAGCTACCCACTTGGCACTTCGGGGAGCTGTGACATAAAATCACTCCCATTGCCACAATCTAGACACCTCTGGAAAGGAACCCTTTAGCCATGGAGCGTCAGCAATTTTGCTTATTAGATCACCTCCGCACACTGCGTACTGCCCCTCGACCATCTTCGGCTTCACATCGAAGGTCTTGAACCACAGGCCGAAGTGAGGGGTAATGCGGAGGAAGGCCTCACACACGACAATAAATGACGAGATGTGAAGAAGGGAATCCGGGGCCAGATCGTGAAAATCCAGCCCGTAATAGAACATAAGACCCCTAACAAAGGGATCCAGAGCGAGGCCTAGTCCTCAAAGGAAGTGGGAGACGAACACAACGCTCTCGTTGGGTTCCGGAGTAGGGACGACCTGCCCTCGGGTGGGCAGCCTATGCGAAATTTCAGCGGTCAGATATCTGGCCTCCCTCAACTTCTTAATATCCTCCTCCGTGACGGAGGAAGGCATCCACCGGCCTTGAAGGCTGGATCCAGACATGATTGAAGGTCCGAAGTACCTGACATGGGCTTTGGGTGTTAGAACTCGAGGCGGGGGAAGGATTCGATTGAGCATGGGAGGGAAAAAAGTAGAAGCCTTGTCCCTTTATAAAGAGGGTGAATATCAAGCGTCCTCCTCGTGGCCGTTTGGGACTTGCCTAAGATCTAGGAGTCCTAGGCACGGTTGGGTTACCCACATCCATATTAATGAGAATCCCGTAATAAAGGGAACACGATCTCTGCTTTGACAAGACGTGTCAAGAAACCGCCTCGCGTTATGTACTGGGCTGTTTAAAGAAAAACGGTTAAAATAATTACCTGGCCGTGGCGTGATGTCATGCAGCCAAAACGTGTCAGCAGATTAGATTTGTGGAAATATTATTCTCTCTAGGGTGGTATGTGGAAATTATTTTGCAGGGTCGAACACTATCCTTGTATTCAAACTCTTCCGTGGTGGATTCGGAGGAGGAACCCACCTTGCAATGTCGAAGACAATCTACGCGCCGGACTTATCGTCATTGAAGCCTGGTTCAGGGGCTACTGAGGGAGTCCTGGATTAGGGGGTATCTGGACAGTCGGACTATATCCTTTGGCCGGACTGTTGGACCATGAAGATACAAGATTGAAGACTTCGTCCCGTGTCCGGATGGGACTCTACTTGGCGTGGAAGGCAAGCTAGGCAATACGGATATGTATATCTCCTCCTTTGTAACCGACCTTGTGTATCCCTAACCCCCTCCGGTGTCTATGTAAACCGGAGGGTTTTAGTCCGTAGGACAACATATACAATCATACCATAGGCTAGCTTCTAGGGTTTAGCCTCTCTGATCTCGTGGTATATCAACTCTTGTACTACTCATATTATCAAGAATAATCAAGCAGGATGTAGGGTTTTACCTCCATCAAGAGGGCCCGAACCTAGGTAAAACATCGTGTCCCCTGCCTCCTGTTACCATCTGCCTTAGACGCACAGTTCGGGACCCCCTACCAGAGATCCGCCAGTTTTTACACCGACAAGGTGGTTGAGTTTTGCACCAAATACATGAAACAAAGACCTATAGGTTTGCCCCTCTCTCGCCACGAGGGAAGGCTGAAAGGTAAGCCGGTCCTTACTGGCACGCAAATGGCTGCACTTGGAGAATTGGCAGAGAAAGCCCATTTGACGGTACTGCTTAACAACCCAGTTCTCAGCGCTTATGCCGAAGAACACTTGGCGGAGATACGCAAAAGCTTCTTACCAATGGTGCCTTCATCAGATGTGGAGATGAAGGAGCACACTAACAACTATGCCGAATGGCCGAAGGCTCGTTTGGCATAAGGATCCATCAATGAAATTGCTACATGGTTGGCACAAAAGCCATCACCTACAATGTTGACGTACCAAGCATATGACATAAATGGATACACATTCTACACTAAGGAACGTGATCAGAACACCTCAGATCGGAATAACTTTGTTCAAATAGAATGCATGACTGTAAATGAAGCTGATAAAAGGGTATACTATGGAACCATCAAAGAGATTTGGGAGCTTGACTATGTGAAAGTTAAGGTGGAATTATTCAGGTGCGCATGGATCCCTCTTGGTCAGGTAAGGATTGATGAGTACAAGAAGACATGTGTTAACAGGACAACGATGGCATATCACGCGGACCCATTCATTCTTGCCAGTGATGCTACCCAAATTTTCTTTGTGGAAGACCCCTTGCATAGGAACTGCCATGTAGTGATGCATAGGAAGAGAAGGGTACTGGGTGTTGACTATGTTGCTGATGAGGACGAGTATGATGAATTTGATGAGTTGCCAGCCAAGGGATCAAGCACCCGCGGAACAGAGAAGCGTAAAATCGTCATAAAACCCAAGTTCATTCGGGGTCAACGTAATGATCCAAGTTCCCCCATGTACATGAGAATTAAGCTGTAAGACTAGTCTTTATGCCTACCCTGCAACTTAATTCATTCAATTTAGAATTGTCGTGTGTACTGAATTTGTGAGCTTAGCCCGGTTTCTGTTGATGTAAGAACTGTTAATATGTTGACCTTGATATGCTATCAGCTCAGGCAATGAATATGAACTGTTTTTGTTGTTATTATTATTATATCATAGAGGTAGCACACTCAACTGATCTCACTACAGTATGTGTGAACAAAAATATGCAATCTGGTTTGTGAATAGCACACGGTTCATTGATGAAAGCCATGTGCAGACCAAACCCTGCCCACGATCTGAGTTGTGCTTTCTGATTGCCCAGAATTCAAACCCACGGATCATACGTCTGCACCGTTGGATGCTCCCAGATCGAACGGCGATCCTCATCCCTTTCGATAGCACATGCAGTTCTGGTTGTAATTTTATTTTTATGCACAAAATGCACGTTAATCTCAAAAAATGTCTTAAATATAGCTAACGATACCTGAAATGCGCCAGAAAATCAAACCCGTGGTATAATGGTGATTGCATACCGTGGACATTTTTATGAAGCCAGACGATGAAGTCACCGGCCACAGGAGTTTGAATTGACATGTCTCCTTTTGGAAACCATGATCCTTCATGTGAGATGCTCCGGTTTGGAAGGAGCGGTCATCAAAACTTGTGCCAAACTTTACCAATTTTTTCCACGGGGCCGTGAGAGCATGCCACGGGCACACACCGATTTTGATGATGTCTGAACTTCATCTGAGTTTCCTGTAATTAAAATACCAACTAGGCCTATGCCAGTGGCCGCACCTCGCGGCCGAAATGTTTGAAACTTCTCCCTGCTTCTCGAACAAATGGATGAAAACTCACAAAGTGATGCAGAAATGATCTGTACACCTTCTTTGCTAGGCTGATAGTAAGGGGGTATCATACCGAAAATTAGAAGGCGAGGACGAGCACGCGTGCTCCTGGTATCTGCAGCCATCAGTTTTGCTATGGGGATGTGTTTTCTGGAACGTAATAAATGAGGTGTCGTTGTATGTGGACGGTATACGGGCATGTATGGTTTGGTGTACGTACAAAATGTAGGGGGACAGCGACGGACGAGATGGTCTGTTTTGGGGCTTCGGTTATGTTTCAAAGTGTACCACTGGTACATCCACATAGGTTAACTGTGCGCCGCTGTCGCCGTCGGCGGACGGCGACACCGACACATGGTGGGGAAGTTCCGTTTGTGCGGGCTAGCTAACTCATTTATTACGAGACCGTCCCAGCGACCCCGTCCATATCTGCTCATTTATCCCCACAAAGTCGAGAGGAAGAACCCTAGGTACACCTCATGGAGAATGCCAACCAAGGTGTGGATCCGCACGTGCTTGATATAGTCAATTGCCCGGATTGTGGAAGGCGGGTGGTGACGTTTATGGCGAGGCGCGGCCATTTTGCGGGCAAGAGGTTCTACAAGTGCCGCAACCACAACGTAAGTGGATCTTGGTTGGAAGTTTCTTTGCCATTTTTTTAGGTTTTTCTCTATCTTACTCCACTTTTCCAATCCATGGCAGCTGGGGAGAGGCGGGTGTGATTTCTATTGGTGGCAACAAGCATATGCGGAGCACTTGGCTGGGCTTGGACCGGTCGTGCCTCCATTGGCGCAGATCAATCAGGGAGAAAATGGCATCGGAGGAGCAGATCAAGGTGGTCAGATGCAGCCGGCGGATCTAGCGGGAGGCCAGCAGATCGGAGGGCTGGATGCCTCCAACATGGCATCCACGGCGGCCGATGTTGCAAGGTCTTCGATCCGTGTGGTGGCTGTTGGTCGGCGTCAGGAAGCCATAACTCTTGATCCCGCATTTATCAATATGGTCATGTCTGTCGGCAATATGGCTATTTGCATTGCCATCCTTTACTGGTTGTGGCTGCAATCGTGATCGATGCGCTTGATGAGTCGATCCAATATTAGCAGCTTATGGATGCTTAGTAGGTGTCAAGGGTTAAGTAGTATTAGTGGTGTGCGCGTGTTAGCCATATGCTTTTGGCTTGGTAACCTTGTTGCTTGTACGTTTGGACCTATGGCTAGTTTTATTTAATGAAATGTTGGTAATGTAGACGTAATGATGGACAACATCTGTAGTATGTTTCCTTCTTTAAAAAATTCAGCAATGAATGCTTTTATTGCATGCAGTCCACGTGGATGGGGGGCACCTACCCATGTGCCTACAACAACTAGCGTTTTGAGCCATGAAGTAACACGTACCACAGAGTCGGGGAGTTTCAGACGGTGATGTTACTCACCAACCACCCGGCTCGCAGCTGTTTTCATTTCCCCAGCCCCATTCACATTCCCATCGACTTGCCATAATGAATGCTCTATGCCAGGTGTAAAGCTTGAAGGTTGCTTTCTCTCAACCAGGGGGTGTGCTGGTGGGGGTTCTCGAATTGCAATGTTGGTCTAGATCTGGCTGAGTAGCTCGATCCAGACGAACTCATCTGCGTGAATCGGCCTCTTGTTCTAAAGTCTTGGTTCACGGGCGTCTACGCGAGATCGTCAGGTATGCGAGTTGTAATTTCTGACTCTGTTTTCCTTGCAATGCTTCTGTATAGTTAGATCTGAGGTCTGGATTCTTTTTGGAGGTGTGATCTAAAACATGTTAATGCTTTTTGAAGGTTAATAGATGGAGGAAGAGGATGAAAACCATGGGTGGGGAGGCGGAAGTCATGAGCAAATAGAATTTACTTGTGGTGTTGCTAAAATTCAAGGAGATGTTTTGGATGATCAGATAGGGCTGACTTTGTGGCTATCTGTCAAGCATGTAGTCAAGGTCGTCACAAGATTTGATGAGTACAAGAGATGGCTTGTGTCTGAGATTGGTTTTGACGGTATGCTCAAACTTCCAATGCTGGGGAAGATGGATTTAAGGATGAGTGCGTGGATTATGCGGAAGGTGAAGGTTAAGCTGCGCACAATAGTTGTTGATGAAGATAGGGTGATTCCTTTTGTCCCAGAGGATTTTCACAAAGTTTTTGGGGTGCCATGCGGCAACCGTGCTGTTCGTGGAAGGGACCGCGAAATCAAGACTGCAGCAGTAGAGTTCATTAAGCTGACAATTGGGATGAATGCATCACCTGCTCACAATTTGAAGGCGGCAAAAGATTTTCTCAGTAGGGATATAACAGAGGACTCAAGCAAGATTGAGAAGGATTGTTTCCAGATTTCTTTTGTTATCTTTGTGATGGGTTACATATTGTCATCGAGCACAAAATACGAGCACATGACGATTGACTTTTGGGGCGCTCTTGCCAATACTGAATTAATATCTCAATTTAATTTGTGCGAGTATGCCGTTGATAATCTCATGGCAGCCGTGATCAAGTTGCAGATGGAATATCATAACAAGGCACAAGTAGTTCATCTTTCCGGATGTCATTTGTTCTTTCAGGTATGTTATATGTGGTTGTTGACTCGAATACCCTTTTTTCTTGAAACTGAGCAATCCATTTGTTTTGTGAGCAGATTTTCTTGTTGGACAACATTGATCTTGGGATTTTCAACATGATACATTCTGTATTCCCGCGAATCCAGTGTTTTGACTATAAAACGCTTCGTCAGATGATTACGATGGCGCGGTGCGAGCAGCGAGGGAGTATAACCTATGTCCCTGGTGTTGTAAGTTCCTGATCAATTTTTTGGGTATGGTGCAGACTAATAATATGGATAAGCCCTTTTACACGGACTCATTTTTTGTGTGTGTGTTTGCAGCTGCGGCCAGCAGATTCTGTGTGCTATGTCTGGGTCTTTGCGGCTAGCCCATTGTGTATGGAAGGTAAATCACGTCCATCTTCGCCGAAGCAACCATCTTCAAGGATGTCTGTGACACCTAAATATCAGACATCAAAGGTTCGTTTAGATGGGAAGACAGGGCCATTCAACTATCTTGGGGACCCTATGGCTGCGCATAAGTTAGTGGGTCCAAGTGATTTTAGCAAGTATGTTCGTCAGATTTGCAAAGATGATCCGGTATTTGCTATGTCATTGTTGTTTCCCTTTTTTGTCTGTTGATGTTTTTAGATATTCATTTAGCAGGATGACTGTGTCCAACAGGCCCTGCGGGAGTTGAGCCTCATGTTGAAGCAGCACAATGCCAAGTGCATGTTGAGCACGACATTGTTAAGGAACCAGTTGCAGTCTGACATGTTCTTTTTTGCGGAAAAAATGGTTGAACTTGTGAAGGACCGATGTAGATGTTATTCAAATCGAGGATTGTCGAAGTGTATTAGTCTCCAGAACGCTGGTTTGTATTGTTCAAGTGCTTATATATAATGTTAGTCATGATTTACCGCAATAAATATTACAAAGCATTTTCTTTTTCATAATTTTAGTTTTGTTTTTCTTTTCATGTTTTTTGTCTTATGTGCATGTATACAGATGCGGCTGGTAATCACCGCAGGACAGTTTTTGAAGTTGGCCGTCGTCTTGATATGGGTTGTGATGAAGGTATCATGTAATAGTGCCTTTGTTTTTTAGATTCATCTACTGTAGGGCAGGTACACTGTACGGTTTTGTAAAATGTTAATTTGGTGCTATGTTATTATGCATCAGTCCCCAGAAATTCAAATGTTGAGGAAGGCCAGCAAAGAATGAAAAGGATTTGTGTTGAACAGAACAAAAACAAAGGTGGTATATATTTATTGGATTTTCTAATTATATATGAAATGTATGGAACACGCATGGGTGTAACATATATATTTATGATATGCTGAATTGTCGCAGAATTAGCAGAGGGCGAGGCGCGGAATGAAGATGATGCCCCTGTGTACAACAATCCCGTGGTGGAGAGAGAACCAGATGATACGACGAAGATGTTTGAAGACAGAATTGTAGTCTATGCATAGACTATCGCTGAAATGGTTAAATCTCTATATGATACAAATGCAGAGGAGGCAAATTGTGTTCACTTTCATTCAATGGAGGCTAAGTTACCTAGGCTTAGGTATGTAATGTTGGCAAGTTTTTGCACTGATCCATGGTCAAGGGGATATGTCCCGCAACCGCCTCCAATCCCGTTGGTAGAAAAGTTCAATGACTGGATAGCTGGTCAGAAAGACCTTGATTTGAATAGTTATTTTTACATGTGTCAATTTCCATTTTTTTTGCTGCTCATTTTTCACATTGTTTAACATGTTTTTTTCAATATCTTAGCATTTGGTTCCTGCACGCATCGCCAAGGTTGTTGAGGGTAAATGATGTATGTGTTCAGCAGTAGATTGTTGGATCGCAAGCTCTTGATCATGAGGTTACTACTCTTCTTCTGCGGAGGTTTCATCAGCTTGACATTGGGCTTGGGGGAGTAAATACATATATGATGTGGAAGGAAGTTCTTGAACCAGATTTTTCGGTGCGTTCATTTTGTACTACACATATCATTTGTTTATTCAGCACAATACGGTTCAGCAATGTACATTGTAATGTCAAATAATGGATTTCCCCCCACAACAGACGCACGCTCTTGCTGGGGAGAAAGTATTGCACGTGAAAGCTGTCCAGGGTGTACTTGCGCAAGCGATTCATGATATAACAACATGTAGGATGGTAAGCTCATGTGCCTGTTGGAAGCTTTTCTTATGGGAGTATGCATAATTGTTCTCTTTTTTATAACATTTCTAAAATGATGCAGTTTTTTGTCCCTACCGTGCTCGATCAAGGGTGGGCGGCGTATATGTGGGACATGATGAGGAAGGAGATTCATGTCCTCGACCCTTTATGTCGCAAAGTTATAGGTGCAGAACAACGTAAGCTCATGCATGAGGAGGCAGTTTCACAAATACATGCTGCATTATTCGGCTGCTTGAATGAATACTTTGCAAAGTGGCATTGCACATCTGAAAGTTGGAAGCGCAAGTTCCCAAAGATTACAAATGACATTTTCACAAGGTATTTGGGTAATTTGGAAATCAATGTTTCAGGACAAAGGAATGATTTTGTTAATGTTATTTTATGTTTTTCATGTCTTTGTTCTTGTAGGGATGAGTCTGGAATATGCATGATGCATGCAATTAGGAATTACAGTGGGGAGAAGATGATGTGTCCACTGACGAAGGTAATTGATCGTGTCTGAATCTTTTGTATTTTTTGTATTAAGAAATGATTTCAGTTTGACTATATAGCACTTTAAGAGCTCAATAAGCGGTTGATTTTGAAATATGCAGAATAATATTGCAAGTTTTAGGAAAGTGGTTGCATATGAGGTTTTCCGGTTATGGGATGATCAAGGTGAATTCATGGCTGACGATGTTCTGCGTGCTACATTTGATGAACCCGAGGAATGATTTGCATGAAACAGGTTTATGTGCTTCGGGTGTTGGGTTTTATCACCTAGGAGTAAGTAAATAATGTGGTAAGACGAGTGCACTGAGATGAAGGAAATGCTGAAAATCATGTGCTGTATATGTATGCGATGTATGATGGACTATGTTTCAAGTAATAATGTTGTACTTTTTATTTAAATGTTTACGGATGTGAACAAATAGTTTAATGTCTCAACAGCACTAGATGGAAGTTGTATGGCCATTGTAAGCGAAATGTTTTCAATCAACTCTAGTTCTTGCAATTTTAAATGTTCTTGCTTTTCAAATGCTTTTTTCTAAAAGTTTGCATCAGCCTTTTTAGCATGTGGTGGTAAATGGAAGTTGGTTTTTGTAGAGGAGGGGTGGTGGGTAGGTTGTGGATTGCAATGGTTCTCACATCACTTGCTGTCGGATAGGATATTTTGCTTGTTGTCTTTATCAAAGGAAATGTTGATTTTTTATGTGGGATTTTAATGAAATGTGCAATAGTTGTATTGTCAGAATTTTTTGTGTAGTTGATAGAAGAAAGCTTGTTGGCGTACAGGGAATATAGCATGTTGCCACGGAGTTTCAGTGATTATGTTTTGCGGAAATTCAATTTTTTCAACTTTTATTGGTGCTCATCAAAACACGGTTAATTAAATATACAAATTTTTTATTTTGTTGTATCATATTATGTGTGTACGTACAAAAGTTTGTTTTTCATATGATGTCGTACGTAGGTAAATGGGTAATGGAGAAATGGATGGGAGGGACATGCGTTTATTGGGTTTGTTTTTTTTGGGTGGGGGTGTGCTGTTGGGAGGAGTGTATGGGAGTAATGGATGGGAAGATGAGTTCTGTGGTATTTTTCATGAGTCCCGTGTTTTTTTAAATGGCCGAAGTTAATTTACCGACATGTTTAGCTGTTTTAATTTCTTGCGATTGTAGTGAATTTGGTTTCCCTTTTATGCAAGTTGAATGACATGGTATAACTGGTGTATTCAAAAAAATTCAGGAGCAGTTGATGCATGAAGGCAACCTAAGAATATATGCAAGATATGTGCAAGGTCAAGGGCATGGTAAATGTAGGTATGCATATAATGTTTGTTCATCAGCATGATGCTAGTTTGATCATAGAAAGGTAAGTGCGTCATAGTAGAGGCAGCTCCAGATAAAAGTCATATTACATGAACATACTACTTAGTTCATAATCCGACGGTGGTCATCAACATAATTAGGCTAAAAGTCGATGATGTACACCATAACTAGGCTAAAAGTCTTGCCAATTAACTTCATTACATAGTGGAATATAGAATATATGAGCCATAGTACGCGTAGCGGTCGCGGTGACCGACATCATAATGGTTTGTTCAACCAGGAGTGATGCGCGTCCATAGCTTCTCTCATTCATGAACATTTTGCACTGGATTTAGGCTGCCTTCTTTTGTAGTAACATTGAACGGTGGATTTAAGCATGGTCATCCCCGTACATGTTGTCTGGGAGGCGCTCTTGGTTCCCCGTCATGTGGAGAACCTCATATGCCAGCTGCATATTCAGGTATCCAATTAAAGCCTGTAGATAGCATTAGATTGTGGCTAAGCATTTTTGTTTATGGGTGTTTGAATTCTTTCTAATGTATATTCAAGAGGTTTATAAGCTTACAGGGGTTGGCATTATATGGATTCTGGAACCGTTGTACACCTTGATGTAGTTTAGGACGTAGAAGCCACTCTCAGAACTGAAAGGTTTCAAGTCAGAAACTCATTACTTAGGGGGAAGACAAGTTTTTGTGGAAATCCGACCCTTAAGTAGTTTTGTTGGGTTAACTTAGGAATTGCAGTTGGCGTGCATGCCATAGGTATATTTGTAAGTCCAGGGAGATGTAGGGAAATGCCAGTCTGGACAACATGCATGCAGGCATGTGAATAGGCGACGCATGATGCGCTTGCATATTTCTTTGTGCTTGTCTTCTAGCGATCCTGGTGGGGAGGTGGTAAGCATGGGATCCATTATGCGTAGAGTTCTCGCAGTGATGTCAATCTCATAAAGACACCACCCCTTTGCGACCTCGAGTATAACAAAAATCTAGTTGTTGATACAGGGGACACAAAGTTTTAATTGTTGTTAGTATGCATTTCATCATGTTTGAAAGGCATAATAAATAAGTAGGCAATTTGTATTGGCATTTGGATTTGTTGGACTTACTTTCGTGCATTCCTCCAGCTTGTAATTAAGGTTTTCTTTGTTGAACATCCAGTACCACTACAAAAAAAGACACATCCGTGACATTTTGGGCCGAACGAATTTTTTCTGTCATACATATGACACTTCTATGACGATAATTGTGACTATAAGTGCATCTAGTGCCACCCCTAGTTGGTTTTGGAGTATGACGACAAACCTAGTTGAAGGACTAATGTGTTTGTGAGAATTGCAGGATAACACAGGTAGAAGTCCCTCATTGATTCGGTTTTCCTACCAGAGATGACCCCTAAAAATGTATGAAGACATTGAAGTCAAAGGTGGTATATGAAGATATTCACATTTAAGACTATGACAAGAGAAGACACCACATGAAGCCTATGGAGCTCAAAGACTTAGATCTTTCGTAGTTCTCTTTCTTCTGTGTTGAGTCATAGGAACCACCGTACTGTTAAGTGGGGTCCAAGAGAACCAGTCAGAATGACTGAAGTGATGCTTAAACAAAACCTATGTCTTCGAGTGAAGACTTTGAGAGCGAATCTTGTCCAGAGTCGGGCAAGTCAGCTTTGCTTGAAGCCCAAGTAAAGTTGCCGTGTGTGTTTGAAATCTGACCGTTGGAACACGTGTCAGTTCCTTAGTGACCCAGGGTCATTTCGGACAAATCAGGCCGGGTTGCCAAGTGGCTATAAATAGCCCACCCCCTACAACCATAAACGGTTGGCTGCTCAGCTTCAGAGTACGGCTTTTGTCGTTTGAGAGCAACCCACCTCGAAGCCTTTGAGAGAGAATTCCTTGCGAGGATAAAGCCCTAACCACCCAGAGCCAAAGAGAATTAGGCATCACTTAAGTCTTCTTGTCTGTGTGATCTGAAGACTTATTACACTTGAGGACTGTGCATCCTCCAGCCGGTTAGGCGTCGCGTTCTGAGCATCCAAGAGACATTGTGGATTGCCGGTGAACGAAGTCTGTGATGGTTTGGGAGTCTACCTTGAAGACTTACCAGAGTGATTGGGCGAGGTCTGTGTGACCTTAGCTCAAGGGGAATACGGTGAGGACTGGGTGTCCTGAGCTGCGTGTTCAGGACTGGGTGTCCGGGACTGTGTGTCCTAAGGTTTAAATACCTAGCCGCCCTAACCAGACGTACAGTTGTCACAGCAACTGGAACTGGTCCAACAAATCATTGTCTTCAGCGAGTCACTGGTTTCATCTTCCCTTCCCTTTACTTACTGTTACTCCTTGTGAAGTCATTGTATGTTCGCACTATCTTTTGTCTTCACTGAGTGACTGCGTGTTCTGTGTGGCTTCACAATATCTTCCTACCTGATCCTTACTACATTGCTACTATTAGTCATTGTGCTTTCACTCTATTGAATACTTGACTATGGCTTGCCTAGTGTAGTCTACCTTCCGCTGCAGGGTAATAGGTTTATTTCTATCGTTTGTCTTCATAACTTCCACGTTTTGAAGACTTTCATAAAAATCGCCTATTCACCCCCCTCTAGTCGATATAACACACCTTCAATTGGTATCAGAGCAAGGTGCTCCCTTGTTCTGTGTGATTCGGTTTAACCACCTGGAGTTTTAGCTATGTCGACTGCAGGGATAATTAAAGTCTCTGCTGCGTGTCCCGTCTTCGATGGAACTGAATATCCCTACTGGAAGAATAAGATGCGCATGCATCTTGAAGCCATTGACGTCGACCTATGGTATGTCGTCAAGAACGGCATTCCCAAGGCTGGAGAAGGTGTCACAGCTGCTGATGTCAACAAGTTCGTTCAACTGGACTCTACTGCCAAGAATATCATCTGTGGTCATCTGACCAAAGGACAGTATGGCCGTGTGAGTGCTTTGGAAACATCTAAGCTGGTCTGGGACTGGCTCTCCAAGGTCAATGAAGGCGTCTCAACCCAGAGAGATCAGAGAATCAGTGTCCTTCGCAACCTCTTCAACCGCTTCAAGCGACATGACAATGAGAATGTCCAGCTCACGTTTGACCGACTCACTGACATCACAAATGAGCTTCAAGCCCTCTGCGCTACTGAGATCACCAAACATGAAGTCGTCAAGACACTACTGAGATCACTTGATAGTTTGTTTGACACCCTAGCCCTGATGATTCAAGAACGTCCTGATTTCAAGACACTTGATCCGTCTGACATACTTGAGAGGCTCAATACACATGAGTTTCAGCTTTCTGAGAAAAGAGATATCTACGGTCCAAACTATGGGCGAACTCGTGCCTTGAAGGCAAAAGCTATCTCCTCATCTGAAGAAGAATCTGACAGCAGTTCGGATGATCCTGAAGACATTGGAAGGGAACTTGCTATGCTTGTGAAGAAGTTCCAAAAATTCACCAAGAAGAAAGGTTTCAGAAAGTCTTCCCGATCAAGCTCAAGGAATGATGAAGCTTCTGCTCACGACTACAAGAAGAAAACATGTCACAAGTGCAAGAAACCTGGCCACTTCATCTCTGAGTGTCCACAGTGGGACAATGAGAACAAAAAGAAGAAGAAGAGCAAGGAATATGACTCTGACGACAAGAAGAAGAAGAAATACTCAAAGTCTTCTTCCAAGTCTTCCTCAAAGTCTTCATCACACAAGAAGAGCTCATCTGGCAAGGCACGTGCGTTTGTTGGCAAGGAAATGGATTTAGAGGAGGAGTCTGAAGGAAATATGCCCTAGAGGCAATAATAAAGTTATTATTTATTTCCTTATATCATGATAAATGTTTATTATTCATGCTAGAATTGTATTAACCGGAAACATAATACATGTGTGAATACATAGACAAACAGAGTGTCACTAGTATGCCTCTACTTGACTAGCTCGTTAATCAAAGATGGTTATGTTTCCTAACAATGGACAAAAGAGTTGTTATTTGATTAACGGGATCACATCATTAGTTGAATGATCTGATTAACATGACCCATTCCATTAGCTTAGCACCCAATCGTTTAGTATGTCGCTATTGCTTTCTTCATGACTTATACATGTTCCTATGACTATGAGATTATGCAACCGGAGGAACACTTTGTGTGCTACCAAACGTCACAACGTAACTAGGTGATTATAAAGGAGCTCTATAGGTGTCTCCAAAGGTAGATGTTAGGTTGGCGTATTTCGAGATTAGGATTTGTCACTCTGATTGTCGGAGAGGTATCTCTGGGCCCTCTCGGTAATGCACATCACTTAAGCCTTGCAAGAATTGCAACTAAATGAGTTAGTTGCGGGATGATGTATTACAGAACGAGTAAAGAGACTTGCCGGTAACGAGATTGAACTAGGTATTGGATACCGACGATCGAATCTCGGGCAAGTAGCATACCGATGACAAAGAGAACAACGTATGTTGTTATGCGGTCTGACCGATAAAGATCTTCGTAGAATATGTAGGAGCCAATATGGGCATCCAGGTCCCGCTATTGGTTATTGACCGGAGAAGTGTCTCAGGCATGTCTACATTGTTCTCGAACCGTAGGGTCCGCACGCTTAACGTTACAATGACAGTTATTATGAGTTTATGCATTTTGATGTACCGAAGGTTGTTCGGAGTCCCGGATGTGATCACGGACATGACGAGGAGTCTCGAAAGGGTCGAGACATAAAGATTGATATATTGGAAGCCTATATTTGGATATCGAAAGTGTTCCGGGTGAAATCGGGATTTTACCGGAGTACCGGGAGGTTACCGGAACCCCCCGGGAGCTAAATGGGCCTTAGTGGGCTTTAGTGGAAAGGAGAAAGGGGCAGCCCTAGGTGGCCGCGCGCCTCCCCCTCCCCTAGTCCTATTAGGACTAGGAGAGGTGGCCGGCCCCCCTCTCTCTCTTTCCCCCCCTTGAGGATTCCTATTCCAACTAGGATTGGGGGGGAATCCTACTCCCAGAGGGAGTAGGACTCCTCCTGGCGCGCCCCAAGGCTGGCCGCACCTCTCCCCCTTGCTCCTTTATATACAGGGGCAGGGGGCACCTCTAGACACACAATTGATCCCCGTGATCGTTCCATAGCTGTGTGCGGTGCCCCCTGCCACCATATTCCACCTCGATCATATTGTAGCGGTGCTTAGGCGAAGCCCTGCGACAGTAGAACATCAAGATCATCACCACGCCATCGTGCTAACGGAACTTTTCCCCGATGCTTTGCTGGATCGGAGCCCGGGGATCGTCATCGAGCTGTACGTGTGCTAAGAACTCAGAGGTGCCGGAGTAACGGTGCTTGGATCGGTCGGATCGGGAAAATGTACGACTACTTCCTCTACGTTGTGTGATCGCTTCCGCAGTCGGTCTGCGTTGGTACGTAGATAACACTCTCCCCTCTCGTTGCTTTGCATCACCATGATCTTGCGTGTGCGTAGGAATTTTTTTTGAAATTACTACGTTCCCAACAGTGGCATCAGAGCCTAGGTTTTATGGTTTGATGTTATATGCACGAGTAGAACACAAGTGAGTTGTGGGCGATATAAGTCATACTGCTTACCAGCATGTCATACTTTGGTTCGGCGGTATTGTTGGATGAAGCGGCCCGGACCGACATTACGCGTACGCTTACGCGAGACCGGTTCTCCCGACGTGCTTTGCACAAAGGTGGCTAGCGGGTGACAGTTTCTCCAACTTTAGTTGAACCGAGTGTGGCTACGCCCGGTCCTTGCGAAGGTTAAAACAGCACCAACTTGACAAACTATCATTGTGGTTTTGATGCGTAGGTAAGATTGGTTCTTGCTTAAGCCCGTAGCATCCACGTAAAACTTGCAACAACAAAGTAGAGGACGTCTAACTTGTTTTTGCAGGGCATGTTGTGATGTGATATGGTCAAAACGTGATGAGATATAAGTTGTTGTATGAGATGATCATGTTTTGTTAAAGTTATCGGGAACTGGCAAAAGCCTTATGGTTGTCTCTTTATTGCATAAGATGCAAGCGCCAAATAATTGCTTTACTTTATCGCTATGCGATAGCAATAGTTGCAAGAGCAATAGTTGGCGAGACGACCGTGTGACGACACATTGATATAGATCAAGATGATGGAGATCATGGTGTCATGCCGGTGACGATAGAGATCATGACAGTACTTTGGAGATGGAGATCAAAGGCGCAAGATGATGATGGCCATATCATGTCACATATTTTGATTGCATATGATGTTTATCTTTTATACATCTTATTTTGCTTAGTTTGACGGTAGCATTTTAAGATGATCTCTCACAAATTATCAAGAAGTGTTCTCCCTGAGTATGCACCGTTGCCAAAGTTCGTCGTGCCCAGACACCACATGATGATCGGGTGTGATAAGCTCTACGTCCATCTACAACGGGTGCAAGCCAGTTTTGCACACGCGGAATACTCAGGTTAAACTTGACGAGCCTAGCATATGCAGATATGGCCTCGGAACACGGAGACCGAAAGGTCGAGCGTGAATCATATAGTAGATATGATCAACATAATGATGTTCACCATTGAAAACTAATCCATTTCACGTGATGATCGGTTATGGTTTAGTTGATTTGGATCACGTGATCACTTAGAGGATTAGAGGGATGTCTATCTAAGTGGGAGTTCTTAAGTAATATGATTAAATTGAACTTAAATTTATCATGAACTTAGTCCTGGTAGTATTCTGCAAATCATGTTGTAGATCAATAGCTCGCGTTCTTGCTTCCCTGTGTTTATTTTGATATGTTCCTAGAGAAAATTGTGTTGAAAGATGTTAGTAGCAAAGATGCGGATTGGATCCGTGATCTGAGGTTTATCCTCATTGCTGCACAGAAGAATTATGTCCTTGATGCACCGCTAGGTGACGGACCTATTGCAGGAGCAGATGCAAACGTTATGAACGTTTGGCTAGCTCAATATGATGACTACTTGATAGTTTAGTGCACCATGCTTAATGGCTTAGAATCGGGACTTCAAAGACGTTTTGAACATCATGGAGCATATGAGATGTTCCAGGAGTTGAAGTTAATATTTCAAGCAAATACCCGAGTTGAGAGATATGAAGTCTCCAACAAGTTCTATAGCCAAAAGATGGAGGAGAATCGCTCAACTAGTGAGCATGTGCTCAGATTGTCTGAGTACTACAATCGCTTGAATCAAGTGGGAGTTAATCTTCCAGATAAGATAGTGATTGACAGAATTCTCTAGTCACCATCACCAAGTTAGTAGAACTTCGTGATGAACTATAATATGCAAGGGATGACAAAAGTAATTCCCAAGCTCTTTGTGATGCTAAAATCGACGAAGGTAGAAATCAAGAAAAACATCAAGTGTTGATGGTAGACAAGACCACTAGTTTCAAGAAAAGAGCAAAAGGAAGAAGGGGAACTTCAAGAAGAACGGCAAGCAAGTTGCTCAAGTGAAGAAGCCCAAGTCTGGACCTAAGCCTGAGACTAAGTGCTTCTACTTCAAAGGGACTGATCGCTGGAAGCGGAACTACCCCAAGTGATTGGCAGATAAGAAGGATGGCAAAGTGAACATAAGTATATTTGATATACATGATTATTGATGTGTACTTTACTAGTGCTTATAGCAACCCCTCAGTATTTGATACTAGTTCAGTTGCTAAGATTAGTAACTCGAAATGGGAGTTGCAGAATAAACAGAGACTAGTTAAGGGTGAAGTGACGATGTGTGTTGGAAGTGGTTTGAAGATTGATATGATCATCATCGCACACTCCCTATAAATTCGGGATTAGTGTTGAACCTAAATAAGTGTTATTTGGTGTTTACGTTGAGCATGAATATGATTTGATCATGTTTATTGTAATACGGTTATTCATTTAAGTAAGAGAATAAATTGTTGTTCTGTTTACATGAATAAAACCTTATATGGTTACACACCCAATGAAAATAGTTCGTTGGATCTCGATTGTAGTGATACACATAATCATAATATTGAAACCAAAAGATGCAAAGTTAATAATGATAGTGCAACTTATTTGTAGCACTGCCGTTTAGGTCATATTGGTGTAAAGCGCATGAAGAAACTCCATGCTGATGGGCTTTTGGAATCACTTGATTATGAATCAGTTGATGCTTGCGAACCATGCCTCATGGGCAAGATGACTAAGACTCTGTTCTTCGGAACAATGGAGCGAGCAACAGATTTGTTGGAAATCATACATACTGATGTATGTGGTCCAATGAATATTGAGGCTCGCGATAGGTATCATTATTTTCTGATCTTCACAGATGATTTGAGCAGATATGAGTATATCTACTTGATGAAACACAAGTCTGAAACATTTGAAAAGTTCAAAGAATTTCAGAGTGAAGTGGAGAATCATCGTAACAAGAAAATAAAAGTTTCTACGATATGATCGTCGAGGTAAAATATTTGAGTTACGAGTTTGGCCTTCAGTTAAAACAATGTGAAATAGTTTCACTACTCACGCCACCTGGAACACCACAATGTAATGGTGTGTCCGAATGTCATAACCGTACTTTATTAGATATGGTGTGATCTATGATGTCTCTTACTGATTTACCGCTATCGTTTTGGGGTTATGCATTAGAGACAGCTGCATTCACGTTAAATAGGGCACCATCTAAATCCGTTGAGACGACACCGTATGCACTATGGTTTGGCAAGAAACCCAAGCTGTCGTTTCTTAAAGTTTGAGGTTGCAATGCTTATGTGAAAAAGTTTCAACCTGATAAGCTCAAACCCAAATCGGAGAAATGTGTCTTCATAGGATATCCAAAGGAAACTATTGGATACACCTTCTATCACAGATCCGAAGGCAAGACTTTTGTTGCTAAATTCGGAAACTTTCTAGAGAAGGAGTTTCTCTCGAAAGAAGTGAGTGGGAGGAAAGTAGAAAACTTGATAAGGTAATTGTACCTTCTCCCTTATTGGAAAGTAGTTCATCACAGAAATCTGTTCTTGTGACTACTACACCAATTAGTGAGGAAGCTAATGATGATGATCATGTAACTTCAGATCAAGTTACTACCGAATCTCGTAGGTAAACCAGAGTAAGATCCGCACCAGAGTGGTACGGTAATCCTATTCTGGAAGTCATGTTACTAGACCATGACGAACTTGCGAACTATGAGGAAGCGATGATGAGCCCAGATTCCACGAAATGGTTTGAGGCCATAAAATCTGAGATATGATCCATGTATGAGAACAAAGTATGGACTTTGATGGATTTGCCCGATGATCGGCAAGCCATAGAAAATAAATGGATCTTCAAGAGGAAGACGGACGCTGATAGTAGTGTTACTATCTACAAAGCTAGAATTGTCGCAAAAGGTTTTCGACAAGTTCAAGGTGTTGACTACGATGAGAGTTTCTCACTCGTATCTATGCTTGAGTCTGTCCGAATCATGTTAGTAATTGCCGCATTTTATGAAAACTAGCAAATGGATAAACAAAACTACATTCTTTAATGGATTTGTTAAAGAAGAGTTGTATATGATGCAACCAGAAGGTTTTGTCAATCCGAAAGGTGCTAACAAAATGTGCAAACTCCAGTGATCCACCTGTGGACTGGTGCAAGCATCTCGGAGTTGGAATATACGCTTTGATGAGTTGATCAAAGCATATAGTTTTATACAGACTTGCGGTGAAGCCTGTATTTACAAGAAAGTGAGTGGGAGCACTACAGCATTTCTGATAAGTATATGTAAATGACATATTGTTGATCGGAAATAATGTAGAATTATTCTGTAAAGCATAAAGGAGTGTTTGAAAGGAGTTTTTCAAAGAAAGACTTCGGTGAAGCTGCTTACATATTGAGCTTCAAGATCTATAGAGATAGATCAAGACGCTTGATAAGTTTTTTCAATGAGTACATACCTTGACAAGATTTTGAAGTAGTTCAAAATGGAGCAGTCAAAGAAAGAGTTCTTGCCTGTATTACAAGGTGTGAAGTTGAGTAAGACTCAAAGCCCGACCACGGCAGAAGATAGAAAGAGAATGAAAGTCATTCCCTATGCCTTGGCCATAGGTTCTATAAAGTATGTCATGCTGTATACCCGATCTATTGTATACCCTGCACTGATTTGGCAAGGGAGTACAATAGTGATCTAGGAGTAGATCACTGGACAGCGGTCAGAATTATCCTTAGTGAAATAAAGGATAAGTTTCTCGATTATGGACGTGACAAAAAGGTTCGTCGTAAAGGGTTACGTCGACGCAAGTTTTTGACACTGATCCAGATGATTCTAAGTCTCAATCTAGATACATATTGAAAGTGGGAGAAATTAGCTAGAGTAGCTCCGTGCAGAGCATTGTAGACATAGAATTTTGCAAAATACATACGGATCTGAATTTGGCAGGCCCGTTGACTAAATTTCTCTCACAAGCAAAACATGATCACTCTTTGGGTGTTAATCACATAGCGATGTGAACTAGATTATTGAATCTAGTAAACCCTTTGGGTGTTAGTCACATGGAGATGTGAACCAATCACATAAAGATGTGAACTATTGGTGTTAATCACATAGCGATGTGAACTAGATTATTGACTCTAGTGCAAGTGGGAGACTGAAGGAAATATGCCCTAGAGGCAATAATAAAGTTATTATTTATTTCCTTATATCATGATAAATGTTTATTATTCATGCTAGAATTGTATTAACCGGAAACATAATACATGTGTGAATACATAGACAAACAGAGTGTCACTAGTATGCCTCTACTTGACTAGCTCATTAATCAAAGATGGTTATGTTTCCTAACCATGGACAAAAGAGTTGTTATTTGATTAACGGGATCACATCATTAGCTAAATGATCTGATTGACATGACCCATTCCATTAGCTTAGCACCCGATCGTTTAGTATGTTGCTATTGCTTTCTTCATGACTTATACATGTTCCTATGACTATGAGATTATGAAACTCCCGTTTATCGGAGGAACACTTTGTGTGCTACCAAACGTCACAACGTAACTGGGTGATTATAAAGGAGCTCTACAGGTGTCTCCAAAGGTAGATGTTGGGTTGGCGTATTTCAAGATTAGGATTTGTCACTCCGATTGTCGGAGAGGTATCTCTGGGCCCTCTCGGTAATGCACATCACTTAAGCCTTGCAAGCATTGCAACTAAATGAGTTAGTTGCGGGATGATGTATTACAGAACGAGTAAAGAGACTTGCCGGTAACGAGATTGAACTAGGTATTGGATACCGACGATCGAATCTCGGGCAAGTAGCATACCGATGACAAAGGGAACAACGTATGTTGTTATGCGGTCTGACCGATAAAGATCTTCGTAGAATATGTAGGATCCAATATGGGCATCCAGGTCCCGCTATTGGTTATTGACCGGAGAAGTGTCTCAGTCATGTCTACATTGTTCTCGAACCGTAGGGTCCGCACGCTTAACGTTACGATGACAGTTATTATGAGTTTATGCATTTTGATGTACCGAAGGTTGTTCGGAGTCCCGGATGTGATCACGGACATGACGAGGAGTCTCGAAAGGGTCGAGACATAAAGATTGATTTATTGGAAGCCTATATTTGGATATCGGAAGTGTTACGGGTGAAATCGGGATTTTACCGGAGTACCGGGAGGTTACCGGAACCCCCCGGGAGCTAAATGGGCCTTAGTGGGCTTTAGTGGAAAGGAGAAAGGGGCAGCCCTAGGTGGCCGCACGCCTCCCCCCTCCCCTAGTCCTATTAGGACTAGGAGAGGTGGCCGGCCCCCCTCTCTCTCTTTCCCCCCCTTGAGGATTCCTATTCCAACTAGGATTGGGGGGAATCCTACTCCCAGAGGGAGTAGGACTCCTCCTGGCGCGCCCCAAGGCTGGCCGCACCTCTCCCCCCTTTCTCCTTTATATACAGGGGCAGGGGGCACCTCTAGACACACAATTGATCCCCGTGATCGTTCCATAGCCGTGTGCGGTGCCCCCTGCCACCATATTCCAACTCGATCATATTGTAGCGGTGCTTAGACGAAGCCCTGCGACAGTAGAACATCAAGATCGTCACCATGCCGTCGTGCTGACGGAACTTTTCCCCGACGCTTTGCTGGATCGGAGCCGGGGGATCGTCATCGAGCTGTACGTGTGCTAAGAACTCGGAGGTGTCGGAGTAACGGTGCTTGGATCGGTCGGATCGGGAAAACGTACGACTACTTCCTCTACGTTGTGTGATCGCTTCCGCAGTCGGTCTGCGTTGGTACGTAGACAACACTCTCCCCTCTCGTTGCTTTGCATCACCATGATCTTGCGTGTGCGTAGGAATTTTTTTTTAAATTACTACGTTCCCAACAGAGTCCGCTTCTGAGGAGGCGGAGGTGGAGTCTGGGAGGAGTCCGATTCAGGCGTCGCAAGTCTGGCTACAGCATACGTTGCCAAGTCCATCTTCAACACTGAAGACAATGACTTCATCACCGACGCCGATGCAAATGACAAGGACTACTCCGCTTCTACCTACTACTTCATGGCATGTGGTGCCAAGGTAAACACACGCACTACTCACTATCAAACATCTAGTGACGATGACTCTGATTGTGGTTCAAAACCCAGCTACAAAACACTTGCTAAAATTGCAACTGAACAACAGAGAGCTATGGAACATATTCAAAAACTGTTACACAAAAGCGATGATCTGTTAGGTGTTGAAATCACTCGATCTGAATCCTTAATTGAAGACATAAAAAATCTTCACGTTAAGTATGAGGAACTTGAAAGTCGTCATGAAACTCTCTCAACAACTCATGAAAAGCTTTCCTATGATTATCTTCAAAGGAAGCAAGATCTTGAGAAATTGAGAGCGGCTCATGAAGATCTTCAAAAGGAAAACGAGTCACTTCGCGCCAAACAGATCAATTCCGCTCAGGAAGGATTTGAACCACCATGTCTTAAATGCATTGAGCGTGATAATGCTACTTCTGTTGCTGAATGTTCTACTGCTACTACTGTTGCAATATCTTCAACTGTTGATGTGGTAACTAACCCCTCTGCTGAGGATACCACTGCTATTGCTGATGAGAATGCTAGGTTGAAGACATTGCTTGAAACAGGGATGTACAAAAGTCTTAAAGGGCATCAGACACTATGTGATGTCCTCAAAAAGCAGATTCTGAACCGAAACCCGAGGAAAGAGGGTGTTGGGCTCTTACTGGAAACCTGAGCAGTACCCCAAAACCACATGGGTTGCTGCAAAGGAACCTTCAGCAGATCCATCCAATCTATCTGGCTTCACTTGTGCTAACCCCATTATCATTGATGAATCCCTTGATGGAAACTATAAACTGTTTAAGAATTAGAATGGTGAAGTGTTTGCCAGGTACATTGGTACTAACTGCAGGAATGGACCGCCTATGAAGAAGATCTGGGTTCCGAAAAGGTGTCTGGAGAATCTTCCTGTGAATGTCATCATGACACCTCACGTGAAGAAGACAAACCTCAGACCAAAGGCTTCATACGGTCCAAAGGCTTCATACAGACAGAGGACTCACCTGAGTCGCACTAACGCAAATGTTTTGCAGGGAAACCATACTCAAGCATATGAATATGAGAGCGGTTCATCAAACCGCCATGTTCATAAGACCAAGAACTATTCTGCTTATTCTTATGAGTACTATTGTCCGCCTGCAAGACTGTTTGCTAGGGCTCCAAAGCCAAAGTTCTCAGATGCTGCACTTAGACTTATTGCTTCTAAGCCACCCTTGAAGATGTGGGTGGCTAAGAAAGCTTAACTCTCTTTTGCAGGGAAAGGTCTCCGGCAGAAAACCAAAATCGTCTGACGCTATTGCTGGGGACCTTAAACATCTTGTAGGGCGCAAGATCAAATGCCCGAATGGTCTTACTATGTACTTCGTTCCTGAATCGCTTGCTACTCTCCCTATTAGTCCTAATCTAGATCTAAGCTTTCATAACCCACTGGTTGGTCAAATGTTTTTGCTTCACAATGCTCTTCATGAAGCCTATCCCCCTAACTGCACTGTAGGGTACGACACCAGCGTCTTCAGAATGGATTATTGATAGTGGGTGTACAAATCACATGACTAGAAAAAGAAGCCTTCTTATGGACTCAACCTTACGTCCATCCGACAAGAGCCACATCACATTTGCTGACACTAGTAAAAGTAAGGTATTGGGTCTAGGTAGAGTTGCAATCTCAAGGGACCAACACATGGATAAAGTCATGCTTGTTGAATCCCTTGGCTTCAACTTAATGTCTGTCTCAATGCTTTGCGATTTAAACATGATCGTAATATTTGGAAAATATCGTTGCCTTGTTCTAATGGAATCTGACAAGTCTCTAGTATTTGAAGGGTATCGAAAAGATGATTTGTACGTGGTAGATTTCTCAACAGGACCACAGCTTTCCATATGTCTTCTAGCAAAAGCTTCAGAATGCTGGCTCTGGCATCGGAGGCTTGGGTATGCTGGCATGAGGAACCTCCACACCCTGGCAAAGAAGAAGCATGTCATAGGCATCGAGGGCGTCAAGTTCAAGAAAGATCACTTATGCGGTGCCTGTGAGGCAGGAAAGATGACGAGGGCCAAACATCCCTCGAAGACAATCATGACCACTACTCGACCCTTCGAACTGCTTCACATGGATCTTTTCGGTCCCACTCATTACTCAACTCTTACTACTACTGCTTGTCTCTATGGCTTTGTCATTGTTGATGATTATTCTAGATATACTTGGGTGCACATAATCCTTTACAAGACTGAAGTGCAGGATTTCTTCAGACGCTTCGCCAATCGAGCAATGAACAACTATGGCGCCAAGATAAAGCATATCAGAAGTGACAATGGCACTGAATTCAAGAACACTGGTCTTGATACATATCTTGATACCTTGGGCATCACACATGAATTCTCAGCCCCGTACACGCCACAGCAGAATGGGGTCGTCGAACGCAAGAACAGAACACTCATTGAGATGGCCAGAACGATGCTAGATGAATACAAGACTCCAAGAAAATTCTGGCCTGAAGCCATTGATACTGCATGCCATACAATCAATTGTGTTTATCTTCACAAGCTTCTGAACAAGACATCCTATGAGCTCCTTACTGGCAAGAAGCCAAATGTTAGTTACTTCAGAGTATTTGGCGCCAGGTGCTGGATCAAGGACCCACATCACACCTCAAAGTTTGCACCAAAAGCACATGAGGGTTTTATGCTTGGATATGGAAAGGATTCGCACTCCTACAGAGTCTTCAATCTCTTTCATTACAAAGTGGTTGAAACAGTGGATGTGCGGTTCGATGAGACCAACGGTTCACAAAGAGAGCAACTGCCAAATGTGCTAGATGAAGTTCCATCCAATGAATCAATCAAGCTAATGGGAACTGGAGAAATTATACCTTCTGAAGCTCATCCTGAAGAAGAACTTATCATCTCAGCACCTGATCAACATGAAGACAATGCTCAGCCTGAAGACATTCCTTCTAACAACGACAATGATCAGCAAGAGCAAAATCTTCGCCCTGTACATCCTCGTGTTGCCAATGAAGTGCAGATTGAAAGAATAATTGAAAGCATCAATGCACCCGGTCCACTCACTCGTTCAAGGGCAACTCAGCTAGCAAATTTCTGTGGGCACTTCGCATTCGTCTCAATAACAGAACCCAAGAAAGTTGAAGAAGCCTTCATGGAACCTGAATGGATTCAAGCTATGCAAGATGAGCTTCAACAGTTTGAGCTGAATAATGTATGGGAACTGGTCAAGCGTCCTGATCCTCGGAAGCACAACATAATAGGCACCAAATGGATATACCGCAACAAGCAAGATGAGCATGGTCAAGTTGTCAGAAACAAAGCTCATCTCGTTGCTCAAGGATATACTCAAGTGGAAGGCATTGACTTCGATGAAACATTTGCTCCTGTGGCTAGACTTGAAGCCATACGCATACTGCTGGCCTATGCAAATCATCACAACATACTTCTTTATCAAATGGATGTGAAGAGCGCCTTCCTCAATGGCAAGATTGAAGAAGTGTATGTTGCACAACCTCCTGGCTTTGAAGATCCAAAACATCCTGACATGGTATACAAGCTCAACAAGGCACTGTATGGCCTCAAACAAGCCCCTCGGGCCTGGTATGACACACTCAAATACTTCCTGAAGAGCAAAGGCTTCATACATGGTTCTCTCGACCCCACTCTCTTCACGAAGACATATGATGGTGAACTGTTTGTGTGCCAAATATATGTGGATGACATTATCTTCGGCTGCACCAATCAGAAGTACAGTGAAGAGTTTGGATATATGATGCAAGAGCAATATCAAATGTCTATGATGGGAGAGCTGAAGTTCTTTCTCGGTCTTCAAATACGACAGCAATGCAACGGCATCTTCATATCTCAAGAGAAGTATCTCAAAGATTGCCTGAAGAAGTTCGGTATGCAAGACTGCAAAGGCTTCACGACGCCAATGCCAGCCAAGCATCATCTGGGTCCTGACGACAATGGTAAAGAGTTCGATCAAAAGGTATACCGCTCCATGATTGGTTCTTTACTTTATCTATGTGCATCTAGGCCAGATATTATGCTTAGTGTTTGCCTGTGTGCTCGATTTCAAGCGGCACCAAAGGAGTCGCATCACTTAGCTGTGAAGCGAATTCTTCGATATTTGGCTCACGCCCCAACTCTAGGATTATGGTATCCAAAGGGCTCAGAGTTTGATCTGGTTGGATTCTCGGATGCTGATTATGCTGGTGACAAAGTTGATCGCAAGTCTACATCAGGCACATGTCACTTTCTAGGACGATCACTTGTATGTTGGCCTTCAAAGAAGCAGAACTGTGTATCTCTCTCCATTGCTAAATCTGAATACATTGCTGCTGGATCTTGCTGCGCTCAGCTTCTGTGGATGAAGCAAACGCTCAAAGACTATGGCATTCATCTGAAGCAAGTGCCACTCTACTGCGACAATGAAAGCGCCATCAAGATTGCCAACAACCCAGTTCAGCACTCGAAGACAAAGCACATTGAAATTCGTCATCACTTTCTCAGAGATCATGTTGTGAAGGAAGATATTGATATCATACACGTCAACACTGAAGAGCAATTGGCAGATATCTTCACCAAGCCCTTGGATGAGAAGAGATTTTGCAAGTTACGATGTGAGCTAAATATCCTGGAATCCTCAAATGTCCTGTGATCAGGCACACATCCTAACCCTTATGCATATTGATGACTTAGATGTGCAACACACGAAGTAAAGTATATCTTCAATCAATGAAGACATACATTCTAAGTGTGAATACATTAATGTGGAATTTGACTTCGGAGCGCCACGATAATTATGCGCCGTGTCTGGGTCTAATACTTCCTATACGGTGGGTAACGCCACCACCAAATGTTCTATTTGAAAGTGTTTCACTCATGGCGTTACCTTGCTATGTCTTCACATTTGGTTTGGCTTCAATCTCAACATGTCTTCATGATTATCTTCACTATGTTGATTATATATATATACTAGTGTTCTGCCCTCTACAACATTCACTTATAGCTATGTCTTCTAGTTGAATCTTTTGAACTAAGTGAATGTGATCGGAACCTAACCTCTCTATGCTATCTATCTCAAACTCTATCTCTTCAAATCATATGCATTCTATTGAAACTATCGAATGTCTTCTCTGCGTCCTTGTCAGCAGAAGATACAAAGACAAACCTTAAGTCCACTTTCAATGCTCATTCCTCCACATGAAACCCGGAGAAGTAGGAACGACCACCCGACAATCCAGGCATGCGTGGGACGTGGAACAAACCCCAAAATTCTGTATGATGGCCACGTGTTCCTTAGATGCGAATCGCCAGGGGCACCTGTGTGATAACGTAGTGCCGCCCCTCTACCTATAAATACACATTTCACAGCGGTCATTATCTCTTCTTCCACTCTCGCACGAACCCTAGCGCCACCGCTAGCCCTCGACGACGCCGGCGATGAAGCGCTTCGCTGTCGCAACCTCTCCGACGCCGTATTCACGCCGACCGCGGACATCGTCCTCTCCGCCGTCGCCGTAGGTGTCCTCCGTCGCCAAGTTAGGGCATGGAAGATCGAACTGCTCGGCCTCATCTTCCACTCCGTCTAGCAGTTCTTAGTGTGGTAAATAAAACTTCCTTTTTACGGCACCGTTGATCCTATGGCTTTGTCACTTTCTACCACAAGCAGTTTCTATTCACACAAGTTAGATCTCTCTCATAATGCATCTCATAACATGCCTAGTATATTCACTTATGCTTCACAAAGTAGTTAGATTCCTCACTTGTACTGATCTCTGGATTCGTACAAATCTGGAACAAACTCCTTATCTATGAGTGAATGTCTTCGCACGATGAGGTTAATGTCTTCTAAACTGATTTATATTCAAAATCTTCTGAGAATGCATATGACATCTTCCCCTTCCCTCGCACCTTAATGCTGTCACAGGTACATGTCCGTGGGAGAATCCCTTGGTTCTCATAGTCTGCATTCATTTGCAGAATTCTTACAGCATCATATAAATTCTCCCGAAGCAAGTTCCTGTTTGTCCAGCAAGTGAAAATCTTTGAAGCCTTTGAATGTGTTGAAGCCTTTCAGTTTAAAGTTCACGGCTTCAGAGAAATGAGCAAGGAAGGGTGGCAGAAAGCGTCGTGGAGAAACATCTAGAGATCTGCCAGATGGCCTCTCAGAACTGTACAAGACAGATCCTGAAGAGGATTACAATCAGCGCAAGACCCGAATCCAATGGATTCGAAGATATTGGGCAGAAACCGATTTGTAACCCAGGAATATGCTGAGAAAAATGCCATCAAGAGACCGTGGGGAGACATCCTATACAAGAATCTTCAACCCAGGTCCAGAGATGAAGTCATTGAACAAGGCTTCTATCCCTGCATGGTCCGTGGGCCACAGCCTGTTGATGCACACCCATCGTCACTACTATGGTTTCGTGACGACATTTTGTTCAAGCGCAACTTCCAGTTTGCCCAAAACTCAGCGAAGCAAAACAAGAAGACATTGGGACTAGACTTCAACCCTGGTCCCTCAGCTCCAAGTGCTGATGGCACACGAGATGCAGAACCCAATGTCGTCGGTCCTTTCTACAACCTTGAAGGCCTCATCACCCATATCTTGGTTCAAGGGACTGCAGTGAATGAGCCTGAAGCTGATGCTGAATCAAATGAAGCGCCTGCAGCACCGAAGCCAAAGAAGCAGCCAAAAGCTTCAAAGCCTGCCTCTGCTCCAAAACTCTCATGAGCGAAGCCACTGGCAACTGCACCTCTTGAAGACAGTGCGCAGTCTAAAGATTTGTCACGCATCTCCAAGCCCCAGAAGGTCAAGATGCCTCTGCCACACACCGGCCAAGAGCTAACAGCTACTGCCATTCTGCGCAATGATGCCATTGATCTGTCAAGTGATGAAGATCTTGCAGATGACGCTCTTGAGCAACTCATCAAGAGCAAAGAAGAAGCAGAAATCTTCAATGATCTGCCTCTCTTTGATGTAACAATCATCCACAACATCATTGACGAATCGTTTGACACGCCAAACATCAGCTTCGAAGATCTGCAACTACCCATTGGCCTCATTGTCGCCTTCCATGGCGCCATTGCTTCAGAGTTAGCTATCGCCCAGCGCATTGTTGAACTGAAGCAAAAGATTGACTATGAAAAGGCTCAGTTCAAGAAGCATATGGCCAAGCTCAGCGTGCAAGAGGTGAAGAACTTCAAGATTATGCTGCACGATCTCAAGGAAGCCTTTCTAAAGAAACGTGCAGAAGCTCAGGGGTCGCGTGAGTGCATGAAGGTTCTGGCTGACAGATGTGTGCAAGCCTACAATGAGGCTGAGAAGCGCAAGGCCCTTGGGCGTCCTGGCATCGACCCCAGGATGGCAGCAAAGAAGATGAAGAAGCCCGCTATGGCTGAACCTGACGCACCAAGGCAAGAAGCAGATCCCATTGTCTTCCCAACTAGAATGACTGGCTCAAAGCCAAAAAGCCGGTCAACCGCTTCAGAGCTCAAGAAGACGAGGACTGCTGAGGCTGAAGCCAGGAAGAGGAAACATCCTGAAGCCTCTCCTATTGCCCCCTCCAAGAAGAAGAGGAAGACCAAGAAAGATCGGGCTGCTCCCACAGAGCCTTTGATAGTTGAACCCATTTCCATGGTTCGTCCTAACGCTGAACGCCAACTGACAATCCATGAGCCTGCTTTCACAGAGGCTCATGAAGCTAAAGACTTTCCAGCAGCTGATCCCATTGCTGCTGAAGACATTGGTCAACATGACCATGTAGAAGATGGTGTAGTCGTTCCTCAACTCGAGAACAGCAAACTCATCAGCATTGGTCGTCCTCTGACGCCAATCGCTCAGGATGCTTCATGGGCTGATCTCCCACAAGAGGAAGAAGACTTTGAGGCCCAGCCAACTCCAACTACACAGGCATCGCCTGCATTGCGCAGGCTTCACAAAGGTCCAAGGCCTCAAGTCTCTGCTGAAGACAATCCGGCTGCATCAGCCACGGAAGAAGAAGTCCCACAAGTTGACACTCCCCTGTCCCACCAAGAAGTAGTTCTCGAGGAGAACGTGATCGTGACCGATCCTCCTGCTCGTCAAGTGGAGGTTGAACATCTTGAGGCTGCCACCACCAACACCACTGAAGCCACTGACGCTGCCATGGCTGAAGCTAATGTGGAGCCCTCACCAACAAAAGCACCAGAAGTCACCGAAGCCACTGATCCCGCCACTTCTGTTCCTGAGTCTGCTGCCGGTCCCCAGTTCGACTATCATGTTGAGCACAGGCCTCAGGTACAGAAGCCAATCCCAAGATTGCCAAGGTTCCCAGGTCCTGCATCAGCACCTGGCTCCTTCAATATCAATGGCTTCAGAGCAGACAACACATTCTTTAACAGCTCTAGGAACCCCTACTCAAGGGAAAGAATATCATCTGATCGGTTCTGGAGTTATCCGCAGCGAAGCTATTACTCATGCGTTCTTTACAACCAAGGTCGCATCTTCCCACACAAGCGCCTTGACATTGAAGCAATAGCTGGTCTGCCCTGTCTGGAAGAAGCTCTGGATTGCTTCAAAGAGGTTGGAATGCTGCCGTTCGTCACTGACCAAGAGCATTGGAATGAAGAGTTGCTGCTCCAATTCTATGCCACACTTCACATCCGCGGGTATAGCAGAGATCCGAAGACTTGGGTCCTGGAGTGGATGACAGGAAACGTTCATCACGAAGCCAAAGCCTTTGACATCATTGAGATCACTAGTTTGCCCACTCCTGGCAATCTCTACGAGCATGGCTGTCAGCTTCATAGTGAAGCTATTGAGAGCATCTTTCAGAAGACTGAACCTAATATGAGTGAGATGCTCAGTATGATGAAGCCATTGCCCCAAGATGCTGCTTATCCCACGGAGTTCTTCGTTGAAGACCTTGAGTATCTACCAAGAACCATTTATCACATCATAAGGCGAACTCTCTGGCCAATCAAAGGACATTCTCCCCATGCCAAGCTGGAAGGTGCAATGAAGACTTTGGTCTTCTACATTCTTCATGGAAAATGCTTCAATACACAGGATTTCTTCATTCGCCAACTTGTTGCATCTGGCTCTGATCTGTTTGGTTTGAAGTTCCACGCCCCTTGGGTGATGCGGCTGATCAAAATTCACTCCGCTATCTCATATCAGCCCTCGGCCCGCAACCATCGGATCTTTTTGCCTGATGTGGATATGTCTATTGAAGCCATCTATCCTAAGCCTGCCAAGGAACCTCTCAGTCTTCAGAATGCAGAGCATTAAAGTTTCACTCAGAACGTTGAAGGCATGGAAGCCGTAACTCGTGTGTATCCTTTGGCTGGCACTACACGTGCACCACATCCTGCTCTCACTGAAGCCACTGATAGTACAACTGCTCCACGACCCAAGAAGCGCACTCGTGTTCTCAACGACCGAGAGCTTCTTGTGGCTCTTCATCAGAAACAGGACAGACATCATGACTGGCTGAAGCGTCAGATGCAAAGCCTCTTGGTGGATGTTAATCGCATTTGCAATCTTGCCACCAAGAATGCTTTTGTTGCCCATGAAACCTCTCGCCGCACATGGAAAGGGCTAACGCTGATGTATTCTGAAGATGATCTTCAAGAGGATGGTTTCACTGAGCGATTCAAGTTTGACTCCACACCTCCTCGAAGGGCAGTGCAGCGACGAACTCCATCCCTTGAAGACTCTGAGTTCTCTTCCTCTGCTGCAACTGTGAATGCTAGAGTGATTGAGGATGAAGACGATGCTACTTCACCGCCACCTCCTTCAGCACGCTTCGACTCTGCTCCAAGCTCTTCAGCACTGCCAAACACCACCAATGACCCTGCTGCTTCACCTACTCCTCATGGGAACGAGTAGATGCTCTATGTCTTCAAACCTTTTTGGTCCTTACTGACAAAAGGGGGAGAAGCATATGAGGTTGATAGTCTTCAAGTGGGTCCATATGGGCGGGTGCTTTATATTTTGCTTCGTGCTTACAACTCTCGTTTTGCTACATTTGGTTCTTTGAGTTGTAACACTTAAACTCGATGGCCGTCTGCTACTTATCTGCCACCTTGTGTTGCGATGATAAATTCCGCACTTAGATCATTCTGCAGACATCCATCATGCATGTCATTATCTTCATATACTTTCACATGCATAGTGGATTGTCGTCATAAGTTGAAGTGGATCTCCACAAGTACAACCTGCCATGTGCATTTGCATTCCAAAAGCAAATTAATTATATGCACATCTTCAGGGGGAGCCCTTGCAACTTATGAAGACAATTCCTTATCCTTTACAATTTCACAGATTATATTCCCCGTTGAAAACTTCAACTAGTTTGTCATCAATCACCAAAAAGGGGGAGATTGTAAGTGCATCTAGTGCCACCCCTAGTTGGTTTTGGAGTATTGACGACAAACCTAGTTGAGGGACTAATGTGTTTGTGAGAATTGCAGGATAACATAGGTAGAAGTCCCTCATTGATTCGGTTTTCCTACCAGAGATGACCCCTAAAAATGTATGAAGACATTGAAGTCAAAGGTGGTATATGAAGATATTCACATTTAAGACTATGACAAGAGAAGACACCACATGAAGCCTATGGAGCTCGAAGACTTAGATCTTTCGTAGTTCTCTTTCTTCTGTGTTGAGTCATAGGAACCACCATACTGTTAAGTGGGGTCCAAGAGAACCAGTCAGAATGACTGAAGTGATGCTTAAACAAAACCTATGTCTTCGAGTGAAGACTTTGAGAGCGAATCTTGTCCAGAGTCGGGCAAGTCAGCTTTGCTTGAAGACCAAGTAAAGTTGCCGTGTGAGTTTGAAATCTGACCGTTGGAACGCGTGCCAGTTCCTTAGTGACTCAGGGTCATTTCGGACAAATCAGGTCGGGTTGCCAAGTGGCTATAAATAGCCCACCCCCTACAACCATAAACGGTTGGCTGCTCAGATTCAGAGTACGGCTTTTGTCGTTTGAGAGCAACCCACCTCGAAGCCTTTGAGAGAGAATTCCTTGCAAGGATAAAGCCCTAACCACCCAGAGCCAAAGAGAATTAGGCATCACTTAAGTCTTCTTGTTTGTGTGATCTGAAGACTTATTACACTTGAGGACTGTGCATCCTCCAGCCGGTTAGGTGTCGCGTTCTGAGCATCCAAGAGACATTGTGGATTGCCGGTGAACAAAGTCTGTGAAGGTTTGGGAGTCTACCTTGAAGACTTACCAGAGTGATTGGGCGAGGTCTGTGTGACCTTAGCTCAAGGGGAATACGGTGAGGACTGGGTGTCCTGAGCTGCGTGTTCAGGACTGGGTGTCTGGGACTGTGTGTCCTAAGGTTTAAATACGTAGCCGCCCTAACCAGACGTACAGTTGTCACGGCAACTGGAACAGGTCCAACAAATCATTGTCTTCAGGGAGTCACTGGTTTCATCTTCCCTTCCCTTTACTTACTGTTACTCCTTGTGAAGTCATTGTATGTTCGCACTATCTTTTGTCTTCACTGAGTGACTGTGTGTTCTGTGTGGCTTCACAATATCTTCCTACCTGATCCTTACTACATTGCTGCTATTAGTCATTGTGCTTTCACTCTATTGAATACTTGACTATGGCTTGCCTAGTGTAGTCTACCTTCCGCTGCAGGGTAATAGGTTTATTTCTATCGTTTGTCTTCATAACTTCCACATTTTGAAGACTTTCATAAAAATGGCCTATTCACCCCCCCCCTCTAGTCGATATAACGCACTTTCAGTGACAAAACCCGGTATCATCATAGATGTGGTGGGCTCCTACTTCTATGACAAAAAATCATGACAGAAAATGGGCATTTTGTCCTGGGCGGGCCGGATACACAGTTGCATGACATTCTTTGGGCCGTCCATGACGGAAAAAACCGTGGTAGAAGCGAGGGGGAGGAAAATTTCGGGGAGTTCCCGGTTACGGTGGGAGGTCGGGGCCGAGCGATGCGCGTTTCTCTCGTACACGTACGCGCGTGTGTGCGAGGCGTTGGCTCTAACTGAACCCGAGCGAGGCATTGGGCTCTAAATGAACCCAAGCGATTGCACTACAGGCTACGTGTTACTGAACCCAAGCGATCGATCGATGGCTGTTAACTGAACCCGATCGAGCGATTCCTTCGCCACTGCTGCTAACTGAAGCTGATCGATGGGATGAACAGTGAGCGTTGTGGGGGGTTTTGGATGAGCAGTGAGCGGTGGTGTTGCCTCTGGATGAACAGGACCCCGTGGCGTAGTGGAGGGCTGGATGAACAGTAGACGGTGGAGGGGTGCCCATGGAGGGGTGGATGAATAGGACCCCATGATGTGGAGGGCTGGATGAACAATAGACGGTGGAGGGGTGGTTGAACAGGACCCCGTGGTGTGGAGGGCTGGATGAACAGTAGACGGTGGAGGGGTGCCCGTGGAGGGGTGGTTGAACATGACCCCGTGGTGTGGAGGGCTGGATGAACAGTAGACGGTGGAGGGGTGGTTGAACAGTAGCTGGTGGAGTAGCGCGCAGTGGAGGCTGGATGAACAGGAGCCCGTGGATGAACAGTCGCAAGTGGAGGCTGGAGGAGGTCGACGGTGGATGAACAGTAGCTCGTGGAGGCTGGAGGGGGTTGACAGTGGAGATGAATAGTATCCCGTGGAGTCCCGTTTTGCAGTACGCCACACCCCTCCCAATGAAAAGGACCCCCGTTTTTCGACCGCAGCGCTCCAACACAAGTCTGTTTCCTCCGTTTTGCGGTATGCCACACCCCTCCCGATCAACAGGACCCCTGTTTCGACCGTAGGAGGTCCGTTTCCTCCGTTTTGCGGTACGCCAAACCCCTACCGATGAACAGGATCCCGTTTCGTAAGTGGCCGGTCGAACACAAGGCTGTTTCCTCCGTTCTGCGGTATGCCAGGCCTCGTTTCCATCGCCTATTCCATCCAAGCCCTCCCGATGAATACGACACATTCCGTTGCCTCCCCATGAACACGATGCATTCCATTGCCTCCCCATGAACACGACAACGACGTTGTTTCTCCGTTCCGACCCAGCCATGTATACGAGCCCTCGCCGTACGTATGCGCGAGTAGGCGTTCGAGACCCCACCCGTATGTACACATATGTGGCCGTATTTTCTTTCTTGCACCCTGGCCACTGTACGTACGTGTACATGCTACGTGCACGCCTCTACTACGACACGTGCGCGCCTCTACTACGACACATGCGCGCCTCTACTACGACACGTGCGCGCCTCTACATCAACCAGTATGTACGTACACGTTCGCGACCACAATGACAACGCTACGTACGCTTCGACCAGGTGGGTCCCGACTGTCAGGCACTTCCCTGCCTGCGAAGATGTAGCTGGTCGGTCCCAGCAGTCAAGGGGTGAATTGTTTTGTTTTTTTGCCCGGACGCACTTCCTTGCATGCGAAGATGTAGCTGGTGGGTCCCAGTAGTCGGGAGCCTTGTGGGTCCTAGCAGTCAGGGGGGCGAATCGTTTTTTTTGGATGCACTTTATTGCATGCGAAGATGTAACTCGTGGGTCCTAGCAGTCAGGGGGCGAATCATTTTTTTCACGAAATACGGTGGCCCGTCCGGTGGGTCCCCGCTGTCAGGTGGAGGAATAATTATTTTGCGCGTAATAAGGAGGCACTTCCTTGCGGCTGCCGTGGACCCAGTTGTCAGCCTCTCCACGTATAGTACTCTTCCGATGGAAGTCGGTCGTTGACCACGTTGACCACGCCGCGCCGAGAGCACCAGGGCGGTGGTCTGGACGACGGCGAGGCCTAGGAAGGGGACGACGCGGAGCCGGGGACGACGCAGCAGTGGAAGCCCGCACGGAGAGGAGTACGAGGGTTCACTGGTTCGGCTGCGGTGTGAGGCTGCCATCACCGCAGAATAACAGGGGGTGTGGGTGAGTAGACGGATGGCCTGGCCAGCGGTGGGAGTAGTACGGGGCGGTGAGGCCTCCGCGGCATCATAGCCGGCCACGGGAGGCAGGAGCACGCGACATGACCGGTGCTGCTTTGGGCGGCTGGAACAAGAAGACCAGAGGTTGAAGAAGCACTATGGCCGTTGGATGGACATCGTACGATCACTGTACCTAGAATCGTTTATATTGACTAAGTTGACAAAGCCCTTGGTACGCTTAACTTAGTAGGCCCACAACTCGGATTTGGCAGAGAACATATAGCCCATTTGCGATTTGTAAGAATGTACAACCCATTTTTTAATTCTAATGGAATTTCTTACAGACCATTTACAGTTTGTTAAAAGTACAGCCCAACTTCTAGCTAGGACAACGATTCATAATTTCAAACAACCGCTCAAAACAGAATTCAAAAAAAATTCCCACATTTTGATGGGATCCGAAATATTTGTATCCGAAATTTCTAGTCAGGTTAAATATAATTTCAAAATAAAGTTGTATTACGTTAAAATCCAACGAAATATTGCACGCGCAACAAGTAATGAAATTAAAATTTTCAAATTCCAAAAATAATATATTTTTCAAACTAATTGCATGTTTGGTGCATAGTAACTATCTAGTTATTATAATTACATCCCATTTATTATTTCTTAAAGTCCATTTTCTTCTTAAGCCTAATGCATACCTCCTAGAAAAGTTTGCAGCCCAGCGGGGCGGAGAATAACAAGTTGACCCGGATATTGTGTACAACTGTCGGCCCAGTTGCATTGCTGATGTTGAAAAAAAGCTATTTTTTATACACACATTAAAAAAAATTGTATAGATAAGGAACATTTTTTATACACACATTTAACAATTTTTAAATACATGATTAACACTTTTTAAAACATATTTTTTAGTCAACAGTGGGCCCACAGCGAGCGGAGGAGGTCACAATACACATATTTTTAAATACATGATTAACACTTTTGCAAAAACAATTAGCCCACAGCAAGCCAATTAGCTCCAGTCGGCCCATAGTGGGCCGACAAGGGCCAGTCGGCCAGCTGTAGGCCGACTGGAATCCAATCGGCCTGCTGTGGGCCGACTAGGCCCAGTCGGCCTGCAGCGGGCGGACGGTGTATTATTTTTGAAAAAAAATTACCCAGCATAATATTTATGAAAATTAATAAAAAATGTATTATTTAAGAAAAAATAGCGAAAAAAGGCATGTGTAATACAGTACAACCTAACATGGTTACTCAGCCCACATTTAGCGACGTCGGAAAGGCCCAAACAAGGCTTCTGTACAACTTTTTGAAGTCACTGAGCTCAATTAATAACTTAAGAAAAAAGTTAGATTAGAGTGGAACCTAATTAAAAGCTGTCACGAGCAAATAAATAATTCAATGGGTCCCACTTGTGTGCGTGTGTGTGTGTGTGAGAGAGAGAGAGAGATAGATAGGTAGATAGAGAGAGAGACCCATCGGCCGATGCTCGTAAATACATCTTTCAGCCATATGCATTGCTGATGCCCAGTAAAAACTTATATAGTTGACACAATCATATAAAACATCATAGCACACTGAACTTGCATACATTTCACGCAGGCGGCACAATCAGGATGGAAGCAGTGGATCACTACGGGAAGGACTATGTTGAAACCAATGAAGTCGTACATAACGGTTCATCATCTTTATCAATGACGGGGAAATATCTTGAATGTTGTGCAAAGAAAACAGACAGACAACACAATAAGTTCTCCTAGCACATTAAGTTAACGTACGGCCCTTTGTAAAAAAAGTTCAGTTACAAAATTAGAACATGTCACAATCAAATGTACTGGCATATCAGTGCTTCACACCCATAGCTCAGATTTAACTAGTATCTGACAAGATTTAGTTGTTACCTCAAATTAGAGCACATCCAGGCAGCCAACCCTGCCTCTTCTCCCAAAGAAGCAGTGGCCTCCGCCGCGCGATGGAGTAGGCCCTGTGCCATCCATCATTCCGAGCAACACGGGGAAAGTCTGACGTTGACTCCTGTAATGGACGTCGTCGACGAACCCTGGCACCAGCGGCGGCGGCAGGACTTCGATTGATGGATTGACCACTTCTTCAACATGCACGAACACTTGATACAGGTACATCCCTAACGTGGTCTGCGGCAGCCTTGGTGGCGACAAATAGTACAACCCCGGTTCCTGCACCGGTATCTCAACACCAATCACCTTCGGTATGGTGGACGGCTTCTTCATCCATGCCATAACCGTCAGAGCCCAGCTGTCTGGAGGAACAAACATACTTACAAGCTCACCTCCAAGGTCGTTGATAAGCTCGTTTATGGACTCGCTGTTCCAAGCACGTCGAGGCATGCCATGGAAGGTAAGCTTTGTTAAAAACTCAAGCTCAGAGGGCACCGAGTCCCATCATGGGTGCCACCAATCAAAGCTCAACAGCGCACCATCGCAGAACAAACTCCGGGAAGATTCGAACACACGACTACAGTCGAAAGTTGTCCGGAACCTGACGAAGAAATCAGCCGGTGGCGGACAGACTTCGACGAGCAAGTCACTTATTGGGATGCCGTGCGCAATGCCAAGAGCTTTGACAAGGTCATCCGGCGAGACGGGAGGTCGGTCGCCGTTGATCGTTACCATCAGCACTTTGCCAGCAAACTAGTCGTCAAGCGCCACCATGCCACTGTTGAGCGACAGCACGCAGCGACCGAAAGCAGGACGGACCTCAGGATCTCCGGCTCGAAGATCCGCGTTGACCGGCGACATGATAGTGCGCTTGAGTACAGGGAGTACAGGAGGGGGATTTGGGGGAACTGGAGTAGGAATCGAGATTCCAGAGGTGGGGGAGGGGCGGGAGACTGCAGATGAAAAGGTAGCATGAATTTCGAGCATGTGCCAATATGCTCTCGGCGCGCAAGCGCATGAAAACACCAGTGGCGCCCACATGTCGGCCTAAGAGTCCTTATTCATTCTTTTTTGGAGAGCCCAACCTTTTTTCCAGGATCTTTTGAGAGCCCGGCCTGAGAGTCATAATTGACCTGTTTGGCATTGCGTTACTACTCGGCCCATATTCAACGACATCTCACTAGCCCAAACAAGTGTACATCATCAAAAAGGCACTGAGCTCAAATTATATAACTTGAAAAAAGGATATATATATATATATATATATATATATATACTCTGAACACTGGAGAATGGCGATGCCCTCATTTAGCCCACCAATAGTTCGAGACAATAAACAGTTCAAAACAACGATATATACAACATTCAAACACTGACTAGTGACTACTACTGACATAAACAGCAAGACATGATAGTTCATAAGAAGTCTTGCTACACCACCAAAATGCACCCATCTGCAGCGCTCAGACTCTCGTGATCCAGATGAGAATGACATTCTAAACAGAAGCAACTATTACATAGTAAGAGTGACATAGACGAGGATGACCAAATGACAAGGAATATGCATAACAAAAGAAAGAACTACCCATCCAGAACCAGTAGCAAAGACAACAAAGTCATTCGAAGAGATGATCCAACACCATCATAATTTGTAGCCTTGCTTCAGCAACCAGTGATCCGGAGACACCAGTACTCCACCTTTCGATGCAACAGCCCAGTTACCTATCAACCTAAAGGCTCGAACCACATCACTGCCTGTCGTAATTGAGAAATCCCAGGATCAAAGTTAATCCGGATGCCTTTGTCATTCTCACCTTCTTTTGGCTGCAGGCTGTATCATTGACAATCAGGGGAGTTTGCTCCCGAACTCCTAGGGCTCGCCGTGTAGACACAGTTTTCCATAGCAAACAGAGCCTCTCTGCCATCAAGGTCCTTGCCAACGGTGATCTCCTGGTTAATCGGATAATTGAGTCCGAGAAACAGAGAGTGTGAACCAAGGCTGTTTACCCGCCTCCAACTAAAAAATCCTAAAGGCCCCAACAAGCTGGTATCCTGCTCATAGACGTAACAGCCACTGTCCGGATACTCACGTATTACACGGTGCTTCTATACAGTGGGGTTTTTGCAATATAACTTTTCCGGCTCATGTGTCCGAATGATCATCAGTCTTTTGTCGTCGTCTGATTGAGTGAGGAACCAGTTGTGCTTCCCTATTTTTGGCAAAGGTGGTGTGATTACAAAGGGAACTAACTGTAGGGACACTGCATCATATCAAAAAGGACATGCATTGTTAATGTAAGATCAGCATTGTTCAGAGTATGAGTAGGATAATGCAAGAAACATCATTGATATGTCCCTGTTGGAACTAGGAGGAAAATACAAGGAAATGTATACTGGGTTCGAAAATATAGAAGTGCCATGCATGGTTATACTCATGTTATCTCGCAATCGATTCTTCACAGGAAACTAGCATGTCATGCATGTTATGTAATCATGTTCTGTCGTCACAAACAAATTCTTCAAGGTGACTAACAGACCATGCATTGTTATATACTCGTGTTCTGTGAGCAAAAATTTTGTGAGGATATTATTCTAGCCATTGATTGCTGAAGGGCGAATACAGGTATGTACACATGGTAAGCATTGTAGGATTTCACTACTTCCAAATATAGAGTTCTCCATATGCACATTTACTTCCCTAATGTATGGTTAGATGAAACCAACAGTGTGGTGCATGTTTCTACATCATGAAAATGAGGAAACTAACATGGCCATTGATACACACTCATATTTAGTAGTAGTATATAGATTACTGTAAAGTAAGGATAATATCCATGTATTCCTAACCGTTTGATTATTCAGGGTACAAATTGGCTGTAATGACATGGTCACAATCGCATGAATTAACTCATTCCAAATATAGCTGATTTACGGCGTCTCTAATACATTGACATAGTTCTACTCAAATTCTGCTCAAACAGAGATATGCCAATCATCACAAAAAGTTCAAATAGTGTCATGGCGTCATCATTAACATGAGAGGAAACAACTTACACGCGTTGTCCCAGCAATACATGGTGCCATCTGCTTTGTCGATCGCGTAGATGATGCCATTGTGTTCAATAGCATCATAGAAGTGTGTATCAACTTTGACGATGATCCACTGTGAGCCGAGTTGTCTCCAGCTAAAGAAGGCACCGGTGTAAAGATAGGCGAGTCCGCGGTCGAACAAGGCAATTAGCTTGAAGTCTGCGTAATTCGCATGTCGTGTGGGCACTTGGCAGATTACAATCTTCTACAAAACAAAGTCCATCCAACTGACATAGTAATCTAGATGACTTGGACCGCGATGGTAATACTCTATATAATCCAATGGAGGAAGGATAATCTCATGGGAGGTCTGGAAGTTCACGAGCACCAACTTTTTACCGTCTTCTCTGAAGGCAGCCATCCAGCGGGAGTTCATGCCGACCCAGTACATACCTGCCAAGAAGTTTCGGGCGATGGTGATCGGATCGATGTCGAGGGAATGATGTACGGTGACCCACTACATACCTGCAAAGAAGTTTTGGCTAATGGAGATCGGATTGAAGTCGAAGGGCATCATGCACGCCTCAGTATCATGGTGAGCCAATCTCGCAAGACTAGATAGCAGCAAGCAGGGTGTCTTGAAAAGCTTAGGCCTCGCTTCGATGATGGCTGCGTGCATGTCCCTCAAGCATGCAGCCAGCCGCAGGGCGCTCAACATATCCATACACGAACAACAGAGGTCGAGGATGTCACTGGGGAGATTGCTCCAATCGCGGCTCATATGGATGTTGCGCGGTTCGCGTTCAGCCATGGTGGAGTTTGGAAGGGGGCTTGATTTACGAGGGAGAAGGATGTCGGTGCTGGAGCGGCTAGCGAGGGTATAGTGGTACTGGGGGAGGCGAGTGAGGCGACGGTACACGGGGGCATAGTGAGATGGAGACGGAGAAGGAGATGGAGATGGAGTGGTGCTATGGGAGCGGAGAGGGAGACGAGGCGAGGCACCAACGTGCTATACAGCGGCGGTGATAGACTGCATTGTGCACATGGTGAGGCTGACTTTGGTAACCCGAACACGTCGCCTGGACTAGTGTCAGGCGCAGGGTGTTGTCACTTCACTGTGAGGACCGGATGAATAGTATTTTGACCATCAAGTGTACCACAGTTGTACTACTACTACTACTACTACTACCAGTAGGTACATGAGTACTCCAGTATTGTATAGCGTAAATAGGTCTCCTGTGCTAGCATGCATGTTCACTTCATCATTTAGGTATCATCCATATTGCGAGCAGAACCAAATTCTCATGCATGCCCAATCAACGCTCTGCCGCGATGCATGCAGTGGTCGTTCTGGTGCATCAAGGACGGCGTGCAGATCGTTCCACACTTGAGAAGAGGAAAAATGGAAAGGTAGAACACGACAGCAGAGGAACAGAACGCTGGCTAACGAGGCTGGGAGGGGATCGAGCAGGAAGTTAATGCTCCATGCCTAAAGGTTTTGGGAAAACCTAATTTTCATAAGGTGACATATACTCACCTAAATGGAGGGAGTATTCCTTAACCAGAGAATGTTATGTCTCCCACTCACGCGCTCAAAAAAAAACTACGAAACATTTTTTTATCTGTTTGCATAGGTCCCACCTATCAGGAAGGATGGGCACGTACACGAACAGGTACGACTCATCAATCTACCCGCATAGCCTTTTCGTTTAGTCTACCTAGCCGTCTAATCAACTGCCTGCACGCCACTTCTCCCATTTACTTCTCCATCGCGAACCGATTCTCCTCGGCTTCTTCACCTCCCCTTCGTCTTCATTTGCATCCAAACCCCACTGCCTTCACATTGTTTTAACCTCTTTAAATAATCATCTACTACTTCAGTTAGACTAGCCATCTAATCCTAATTGTCCAAATCATAGCCCTCCGTTCCAGCGGTTCCAAATGGCGATAGAGATCGAGATGCAGGTTTTTAGCGTCCAACATGTCCTCATCGAAGGCTCGATGCGCATAGTTGCCACCGTCGCCGTCCACCCAAGGGTTGTTCAGCATTGGATCAACAATGTATCCAACTCCCTCGAAAAGGTAGAGACGAGGGTCATCGGTCTTGACACAGAGTACATGGAGCGTGCCCCTGGGAAGATCCAGCACACCGCCGTCCTTCAGCTGTGCTTCGGAGATGATGTTTTGGTGTACCACATCATACACTCTCCCTCCATACCAGGTGAGCTTCACGATTTCTTGTCTCGGAGGATGTATACTTCTATGGGGCAGCCATCGAAGGGGACAAACAGACGCTGGAGCCGTACAAGCTTGATTTGAATAGCATCACTGACCTACAAACTAGAATCAAAATTCCTGTAGAAGTTTGTGATAAACAGACACCATACCTATTCGACGTAGAAAATTTTGTGCTCGCTACAAATCTTCAGAAGGGTGACGAGACGGTGGCATTAAGGTCGTCTGGATGGGAGAATTATCCCTTGATGTACGAGCGGATAAAATATGCTGCCCTCGATGCCCGTGTGAGTTTCGAGATATCTGCAAGGTCCAAAGACCTTGTTGCGAAGCCGTCTCCCACAGAGAATGAGAAGAAGAAGAAGAAGAAGAAGAAGAAGAAGAAGAAAAGGCTGCACCAGCAGGAGTGCATTATGGATGGATGAACTATTTCCTCTCTTGTAAAAAAAATTATTCCCTCTCGGTGTATATTGATATAGATGGACTATTTCGATGGTGTACATGTCTTTGGAACAGAGTAGTAGCGTGGGTCCGCTTGACTATAAGGAACTATTTATCCGCATATATAGCTTTCTCTGCTACTCCTTCCAGTGATCGGTATGCAGTGCATGTGTCTGTAGACATGACAGCTTGTCCATGGAAGTTCAACTACGGCGACCATCACGTTTCATCTCGCGATTCCCACGATGCCTCTCCAACCCACGGCACCATGCCCCCCGACGTGCGCCTCACCCCTCTCGGCCACACCGCCCCTCTGCCTTTGTGTGCACGACATGTGGGCCACCTAAAATGCGGTGAGCATAAAGTTTCTACCACAGCCACCCGCGATTCCCACGACGCCGCTCGAACCCATGAAACCACACGTCCCCCGACCTGCGGCTCACCCCTCTTGGCCCACTGCCCCTCTGCCTACGGGAGCATTACATGTGGACGAGTCACCTATCGGGTCCACATGTTATTGACTCAAAGGTAGGTGTAGTAAGGCGCTGAAGCTCAGTCCCGACGGCCCTGAGAGGGAAATGTAACTCCTGCGCCAGGGCTTGTGGTGCTCCCGCAGCACGAACTCGTGCCAAACTCGAGATTTGTTTCTTTACTATACATGCACGCAACGATTTAATGGACATTGTAATCTCAACATGTGATGGGGAGCTCTAAATTTGAATTTGAAACTTATAAAACAAAAAGATTCAAAACAAATAAACTGGGAGAGAGGGAGTATATCGTAGGATGTGTCCCATACAAAATAAGTCCCCTGGTTTTTCACCTCGCAGATGCGGTTAGAAAGGAGCACAACATCTTCCTACTCGTATGGCAACAAATCGGCCGCAGACAGCCTGGTCCGCCTTTGACCGCCATGTGCAAGGTTCATGCTATCTTATTCAATCTCACCGTGGTTCCATCGTACCAATTCATGCGGTGGCCCGTTGCATGGCTGATCCCAATGTTGGACAAAGGTTCTACGGGAATGGTTTCACCGTTGTAAATGTTGTGCAAATTGATGTTGGTACCCTCCCGTACATATGCAAGCCAATCTCCACTCGCACCAAGCCTAACCTATGAAACAGTGGGCAGGGGGAGAATTAGGAAATGGACACGGAAGTAGTCTCTAGAATGCATTTACTTCGTGATCAAACTCATCTTACCTGCTCATCGGAGGAAATCCGAGTGCCCCTCAACATCGGCATCTCAAGGGACGTCAACTTGCAACTACGGCCACGCCGCGCTGGAGAGACCCCCAAGGAAACATCCTCATGCGTTCCACGGAACATCAAGATGCATTTGTATGAGTAGTTTATCTTGTGAGAGAAAAGGATGAACAAGGGAAGGCCTCTAGAGATAGAGATGGACACTACTACTACCAATGTGCTGGCCCGTGCGTTGCAATGGATCCAAAGTAGTAGAATAATACTTGTTCACGTGCTTGAAATATAAACACTCTAGTTTTGATATACATGTGTCAACAGACATGACAGCTTGTCCATGAAGTTGAACCATGGCGACCATCACGTTTCTTGTTTCTACCACTAAGCCACTGAAGTTCGGTCCCGTGGGCCCCGAGAGGGAAATGTAACTCCTGCGGCAGGCCTTGTGGTGCTCCCACAGTACGAGCTCGTGCCAAAACTGGAATTTGTTTCTTACTACTACCAACTAGTACTAGTAAGGTACATGTGCATTGCATGCATGCGAGTCTGGTGGTTTGTGCATTATGCTTCTACATGTGGAGCTTTCTGGAATCTAACATGTGGCAAAATCTGGTGGAATGTAAGGTTAGGCAAGTTTGATTAACTTAGGCGAGTGTCTGATTCAAGCCACACCTTAGGCAAGCCACACTAAGGCCCCACATGACATACACACAAAAAATGTGGCAAGATTCCCTTAGGCTTGCCAACTTGTTTCTCTCGTTTTGAAGAACTAATGACTTTGCCTAAGCTTAGTTGTGGCAAAGTTAGGGTCTGTTTGATTCAAAGGATTTTCATAGGATCTTTGAAGGATTAGAATCCTTAGTAATTTTTCCTATGTTGGTCATTTGATTCGTAGGATTGAATCATGTAGAATATTTTCCTAAGGATTCATTTGTACTACGTTTCACAGGAATTCTAACATGCACTCCAACCTCTTGAAAGAAATCCTTTGTTTTTCATGTGACACAATCAAACAAACTCAAATCCTATAGGGATCGAATGAACATGCCATTCCAATCCTACTTTTTTCCTATTCCTGTGTTTCTGCAATCCTATGAATCAAAGAGGTCCTTAGTCATGAATTAAGTTCAACCATGGAGTCTTCTAGATTATACATGTGGCAGAATCTGGTGGATGATATCCAACGGCCAGTAGTGTTCAGATTTTCCATCTTTGTACCGTCGGATTGGCTTCATCCAACGACCAACTTTCAAAGTTTTTCACACACTATATAGGGGGTATAGATATAGATGTGCCGGTCCGTTGCAATGGATCCAAAGTATATATATCTATTTAGTGGAGTGCACTCTAAACACATTATCTATTTATTTTTCTCTAACCTTCCGTAGCCATGCAACCAAGCCATTCATACTACATTGATTGAAAAATAGATAAATCACCCAAAACAAGATCTTCCCATTTTTTGTTCCTACGATGTTGTGCCGTGCATGTACCTACTAGTTGTATAGTGGTAGTACTAGTAATATAGTATTAGGAGTACAAACTTGGTACTAGTAGGAGTAGTACTAGTATGGAATGCTCCTACTCTATCAACGAGCCCCGTCTGACACCAAATTTCTTGGCTTCCGTGCTACAGCTAGATCTTCCCCTCGTTTCTTTTTTCCAACCCGGCGGCAGGCGGGGTGTCGGTTTGCTCAACGGCGGTCCCACATGAAAGTGAAAATGCTAGGCAACACGCCTTCCCTAAGCCATGTGTCGTGCCGGACAGGCCGTGTTGTACTCTCGATTCCCGGGCGTGTGGGGGTGCGACGCGAACGCGGCAGGCCTTTTCCTTTTACCAGCAATGTGCTCGTGCGTTGCGACGGATCCAAAGTAGTAGAATAGTAGTATTTGTTCACAAATTTTAAAGAAATCACTATTGTTTTGATATACTCCTAATATAATACTCCCTCCGTACCTAAATATTTGTCTTTTTTGAGATTTCAAATGGACTATCACATACGGATTATATAGACATATTCTAGTGTTTCTAGCAAGATGCCCGCGCGTTCCACGAAGTTGATGGAAAAGGTAAGCACAACTTATAAATTGATGGATGGAGTACTAGTTATAGTGATGCATATAATTAAGCAAAGGGATCGCACATGTCGGTATTGACTGGAACGAGAATGCAACAGCACAGAATTAAGGCCACGATGATGCGATCGCAGTGGTGGTTACAGAAGGCAAGAAGAAAGATGGATCCACGAACATACGACCTCCTCCTCCTCAACTTAGTGCGTCGGGCCACCGATCGGCGGCTAAGGAGTGGCGGCTTTTGTGGCAAGGTCGAGGTGCTTCTCAGCAAAGGCATCCAAGGCTTCCAGCCGGTTGAGGAAGGCCAACGTCGTAGCGTCCTCACTGGCCTTGTAGATACCTATGTACACGATTTCCTCGTACATGTGGATGTGTAGGTCGACGAATTCTTGCAGGGCGAGGCGCCTCGCGGCGAGCGCGACCTCCAGGTGGACATTCTTCGTGGCATCGGCGGGCAGTCGCAGGGCCACCAATGCTTGAAAGAGGTTCCGGCCATGGAGGCCGATTAGGGTGGCAGGCAAAGAGGAGCCCGGGCGCGCGGGCTGGAGGAGTACGGCGATGTCGTCCACGAGGTTCTTGAGGACGGTGAACTTGTTGTTGGTGACAACGATCATCTGGTCCAACTGAGAGTCGTAGTTGGCTTCGAAGGCGGCCATCCACCAGCCGGTCTCCAACACCGTCTGGAGACGATCCTCGGCGCCATGCCGCAGGCCGGCGTCGTGGACCATCTGGCGCAGCTGCTGGCCGCTCACGAGCATCGCCGTCGTGGGTCTAGAGTGAGCTCTTTTGCACTTAGTGTAGGTGCTTAGGCAAATGTTTAGGTGCGTACGATGTGGTAGATGCATTGGAATGGAGGGATGCCTTTATATGAGGGCAATGAGGGTAAACTGCGTTGCATCCACATCGTGCAGCCTCTTTTCCCGGACCTCCTCCCATTACTTCCCTCATGCATTAATTGAAGAAGGATGCATTGGCCGTTGAACATATCTGGAACCGCTACTCCCTCCCTCTTCTGCATGGGGAACTGCGCCGCCCGCCCGCTGTCAAATCGAATACTCCCTCCGTCTAGGTGAGTATTAAATCATCTTACGAAAACCAAATACTAAACACATAGGCGTGGTGCATTAACTCTCACGTTGTTTCTTATTTTTGACATAAATAGAGGAATCAACCAAGAAGAGAGATGTGGGGCTTGTATGCTTTTAATGACTTGAGACTATCAAACATGACATGAAGTGGTCAGTTCGTTGCACAAGAACAAATACAACTCACGTCAGCACACATGCATCTTATATAGCATCACATCCAATGGCTATAAAAGATGAATGAGACCAAATTATATCTCATCTAGATGAGTTCTAGCAAAACTGTATTAATAATACTTAGTACTCCTACGCCATGTATCATATATTAGTATCATGTAGTACTTTATTTATTTATGAGGTATCCAGATGGCACTGCACCTCCAAGAAAAGAGGGTAACATCAAAATTATGGACTACTTTTTTGAGTATGTTGGTAAGGTCCGGTCATAGTCACTTGTTGAAATCTCTAAAAAGACAAATACTCCCTCCGCCCGGAAATACTTGTCATCAAAATGGATAAAAGGAAATGTATCTAGACATATTTTAGTTTTAGATACATCTCTTTTTATCCATTTTGATGACAAGTATTTTCGGACGGAGGGAGTAGAAAACAGAGTTGGTGATGATGGTGTGCGTGCCATCCTGCAATATAGGTCGTTAGATTTATATCTAACAGATAGGAAAGAAACTATGGCAATTTTGCAAAAATATACCCACACGTCTCTCCACGTTCGCAAATAAGGCCTTCCCTCGTTCAACCTTTTCTCTCACAAGATAAACTACTCATACAAATGCATCTTGATGTTCCGTGCAACGCACGGGCAGCTAGCTTATTTCTTTTAAAATAGTTGATGCGATAATTGGGTTGAAGTGATATATTTTATGTCTGCCCCGAATGATTTCAAATTCACTAGTAGTAACAAAGAAAAGGTTGCCTTGTTAATTAACAGAAAACATGGTGAAAACTATCACATGAGGCCGGTAAAAACAAGGCACACTGGGTTCAGCGTCATCGTCACTACAGCTGTGCGCGCGCGAGAAGTCTACATATCGAGGGCGCTACCGAGCGAGGCACCGAGACACAATGTTTGAGAGAGAAACCAATTCACAGATTATGATCAGATCGAGTTGTCACCCTTCTACTGTCATTGTTGGGGGGGAGGGAGAGAAAGACGTATGGAGAGTGTGCGCGGTAGGCACAGAGGCAGAACTAGCGAGTTTGTGTGTGTGTGTGTGTTTGAAAGAGGAGTAGATAGATTATTATCAAGATCGATGTGCCACCCTACTAGCTCCCTCGGTGCCGGGTAGTGTGTGTGTGTGTGTGTGTGTGTTTGAGAGAGAAGCCAGTCGATAGATTAGTATCAAGATCGAGGTGTCACCCTACTCCTTCGGTGTTGGGAAGTGTGGGTGTGTGGGGAGGGGGGCAGTGACACTCACATATCTCTACTCTTATAAAAAACAGAGTTGGTGATGATGGTGTTCCTGCCATCCTGCAATATAGGCCATCCAGTTTATATCCGATGGAAAGGAAGGAAACTATGGCAATTTTGCAAAAAGATACCCACACCCCTCTCCGCATTTGCAAATAAGGCATTCCCTCGTTCATCCTTTTCTCCCACAAGATAAACTTCTCATACAAATGCATCTTGATGTTCCGTGCAACGCATGGGCATCTTGCTAGTAGTGAGAAGAAGTTTGTGTGACACATATCTAGCTATATTAAGGGATAGGTAGATAGCATATGTCTGAGAGACATTAGTGGTTGTGGGTGGGCGGAATTAAAGGGGTGGGCGTGTTAGACATAGAGAGCGTGTGTTTTTCTGTGTGAGAGACTTGTAGGACGGGGTAGAAAGACGAATTGAACCCTGACGGAGGGAGAGAAATACACGAAGTGTGCGTGTGTGATTCCGATGCCCACAGGGAAATGAGATATGTGTGCGTGTGAGAGAGATTGCACAATTCATTCACGTATCACTATCTAGCGATCGTGGACGTGCATCACTTGAACATAAGTCAATATCTACTTCGTATCGTGGCCAAAGGTACAATATTGATTCAACGCTATAAAGATTGGACACTCACATATCACATTTTTTTCTATTTAAATAAGCCTTTTTAGTTGTGCATGCCAAAGTTACAGTGATGTTTCTTCAAACAACCAATGTAGCTATCATGAACATGCACCATTGTTACTATTGCATTCAAATTCATTAGTCTTGTATGATTTAAGTTTCTATTTTGAAGTAATATATGTAATATTCATATATGAATTCAACGGGTACGCAATTTATGAAATGGAGGCTATGTAATCATATGAGGTAACACTTTTAAGTAGCTGACTACAATATCCATTTCTTTTTGTGCGCCTCTACACTAACACGTCAATGCATTATGTTTAAAGTAAATAACCAATGGCACTAAATTATCTATTTACACGAGAAATACATAGGCTGAGCGTTTGATCCCTTTTTTGTGAACACGCCACTACACCCGTACGATTGGCCGCGCCCGTGTGAACGTCCAAGTTATCGGCGCATCATCTCGAGTTATTGTCTTTTTTCTAGGGTGGACTTCACACCAGTTATTAACTGCTGACGCATGCCCCATGTACAAAGTCTAGCATGACCTTCCCGCTAGCACGGTCCAAAATTAGTTGAAACTGGATACGAACGATCTCGCGGGCGGCAAAATCTCCCGCCTCCTTCTAAATTTTCTGCCACCTTAGTCTTTTGCATGCGAAATCCCCCTTTTGTCCTTAGTGCACGGAGACCAACACTTACAATACCGCCCTCATCTAGATGATAGGTCGGGGCTGCTTTGGTAACTTCCGGTTCCCCCACTACACGGCAGCCCCATTTCCTCTCCCCCTCCCGCAAAAACGACTAACTCCACAGCACCAGAGCATCTTACATCACGCCGTCCGTACTTCATCGCCCTTTCTCCCCTCCCCTCTCGAAACCCTAGACTGCTCATCCACCGGCGTACCATAGCCCATTCACTACCAGCGGCGTCCACCTCGTCGGATCTGCTTCTGCGGCCGCATCTACCCCTCCCACCTCCCCTAAAAACAAGTAGACTGCTCATCCACCACTGTACCACAGCCCATTCAGTGCCGGCCTTGTCCATGGCACCGGATCTGCTTCGCCGGTACTCTCGTCAACCGCTGCGCATCTGCAGCGGCTCATTCGTACTCCCCACCGGAGACGCTTTGTCCACACCCCCCGGAGCCGCCCCACCGACGCCCCCGTCGATGGCCTCTGATCCTCTTCGCCGAGACCTTCCTCAACCCTACCGGAGCCGCTTCGCCGACACCTTCCTCAACCCTACCGGAGTAGCTTTGCCTATATCATTCTCAACCCTACCGGGGCCGCTTTGCCAACTCACAAGTCCACGGCCTCAGATCCGCTTCCTCGCACCCTCATCAAACCTACCGGAGGAGCTTCGGACGCCCCATCCACGGCCGCAGATCCGCATCATCGACACCACCCTTAACCCAACCACCGGAGTAGCTTCTGACGCCCGTCCACGGCCGCAGATCCGCATCATCGACACCATCCTTAACCCAACCACTGGAGCAGCTTCACCTACGCCCTCGTCCACGGCCATAGATTCGATTCGCCCACGCCGTAGTCCACCCTACCGGAGCCGCTCCACAAACACCCTACTCGACGGTTCTAGATCTCCTTACCGGACCCCGACAGCCAGCGCAGTGTCATCACCCTCGACGTTTCTAACATGATTCCCACAGTCTAGAGAGATGCCAAGCACCCACCACGGCCTAGGTACTTGTCACCTTTAAACCTGTCCAGCATCATCTGCCTGATGTACTTCAAATATACTAACTGGTCGCTGTTACCTGTTATGCAGCTAGCAAAAACTGCAAGGATGATGTTTCTTCTGGATCTAACAGCTTGGCCAACCAAGATCCTGGACTGAGGCATTGCTATGATCTTGTAAGCGTGTCTCTCTCTCTCTCTTGTATTGTTCTGTGCCTGCCAGCGTGCTTTGCTAGGATTTTCGACCAGTAATCCCTTTGTGCAGACAACGATTTCTACTACTGGCTGCTAAATTAGATATGTAGATGTCATACATGATACTACCTCGTACCTCCATTCCTAAATATAAGTCTTTCTAGAGATTCCACTATAGGCTACATACGGAGCAAAATGAGTGAATCTACACTTGAAAATGCATCTATATACATCTGTATGTGGTCCATACTGGAATTTCTACAAAGACATATATTTAGGAACAGGGGCGGTACATTACATAAAATCGTAGGTGGCATGTAGGAATTCCAGTGCACTACATTAGGCTCCCTTAGAGTGCTTGCTAGTCCAGCATACAGAGTCATGGCTAGTTTATGGTACGCACACAATCGTTAATTGGTGGTTTAAATATGCGCAAGGGATATGCAATGTAGTATCATGTAGAGATGTCTGAAATTAGCCGTGTCAACTTGCAGATAGGGTTACACAATGAAAAAGTACAAGATGTATGTGGCAATTTCATGGAACATCGCAAAAAAAAGGAGAGGCAGCGGTGAGCCTATACAGTGTGCCATGGTACGTCACTCCTCCATTGCAATCATCGTGACATGTTATTTGTATGCCAATTCTATTAGCCAAGTTTCTTAGGGACAGTTATTACGAGTTATCCTAAGAAAATAAGCACCTGTGAATATAAGCTCCATGTAATAAGCCAACCAATTATTTTCGTTGTGTTTTTAGCTTATCTTTGGTATGATTAGTGGAAAGTCTAGATTGCATTATATTTTTTCATTTTGCTGCCCATATGGAAATTAATTTGACTTGCAAACATCACAAATTGAACCCAGTGCAGTAATTAATATGATAGGAAAACAGACCATCACTATTTGCTCAAAATGCAAATACAAAGATACCATCTACTTGGCACAATCTAATTTGGTCAATGTTTTCCATAGAGATCCCATTGCCTAATTTAAGCGAAGAACGCATGACCCACATTTAAATGAAGAAAAAATATTTATTGAAATTCGATGGTCCAAGTGGCTGGTTATTATCGTATAGCAGCACCACCTGAAAGCATCATACAGCAGCAGCAGCTCATAGCAACTCATCATACAGCAGCAGCAGTCTGCAATTCATCATATACCAGCAGCAGCTCATAGCAATTCATCATATAGCAGCAGCAGCAGCTCATAGCAATTCATCATATAGCAGTAGCAGGAGCAGCTCATAGCAATTCATCATATAGCAGCAGCAGGAGCAGCTTGTAGCAACTCATCATATAGCAGCAGCAGGAGCAGCTTGTAGCAACTCATCATATAGCAGCAGCAGCTCATAGCAATTCATCATATAGCAGTAGCAGCAGCTCATAGCAACTCATCATACAGCAGCAATAGCAGCTCATAGCAATTCATCATATAGTAGCAGCAGGAGCAGCTCATAGCAATGCATCATATAGCAGCAGCAGAAGCAGCTCATAGCAATTCATCATATAGTGGAAAGGGGAGAGGAGATGCAAGCGAGCAGGGCAATGAATGCTTGCGTGTTTGCTTTTACTTGAGGGTCAGGTGTGACACGGGCGTCAGCAGTTGCATTTTGAGTGTAATATAGGCAGACAACAGAGTCATTTCACTATTCCCCTTCCCTTCAATTTTTAGTGAGGTTCTACCCGAAACACCCCCCTCCAAAGCAAAATTAGTTAAGCCCAAGCCCATAACTCAAAAATGACTTCTTTGCATCTTTTATGGCTTATTTTGATAATATGCCCTGAAAAGGCGGAATGAAACTGGCCCTTAACCTGCAATGCAATTGTGCGTGCAATGATGAATCACTCCCGCCTGCTATCTGTACATTTAGGCATCATCATACATGACATAACCTAATACATGTGCATTCCATTGTAGAATCTGGAATATGCAATGTTTATGTTAGTTCATACGTTGCACATGATGTTTAAATGCCCCTTAAATCTGGTCAGTCAAGTGATGGTCTTTAAGCCTCCTTCTTTACTTCTTTTCTTGATATGTAAGATTTACTCACACATCTATTCAATTGCTTGTTTGCATCAGCCAACCATACTAGGACTGTTTGCTTTGATTACTTGCTGTTCTTGACATAACACTCTAACAGAGCTTGTCAACGATTTAAACACTAAGGGCTGCTGTAGTGGGGCCTTGTCCAACTCATAGGTGACATAAATGTTTGGTTGTACACTACAGTAGGCTCTCCAAGAGTACCTGGAGATCCAGCTCGAAGGTATGCCTAGTTTTTACATAGTGCAGACATAGTAAATGCTCATTTCATTGTGTGCAAGTGCAAGAGATGCGGCATGTTTCATTATGTGGTGTTGTTTTGTTATAATCTCATTCTTTTGTGTTCACAGACTGGAAAGTATGCATATTTATCTCCAAGGAGACGAGTAACTAGTTTGTGTCACCTTGCAGAGGGGGTGCAATGAAGATAAGATTGAGGATTTCCAAGTACAAGATGTTAGGAAGGAGCCTTGCAAGAGAAGTAGGAGCTGCACTGAGCCTCTTCAACCTACTAAGGTAAGTCACTGTATGCAACTCAACAGTTCAATTCCTTGTTTGTTTCAGGCATAGTTAATTTTCTCTTTTCAATTGCTTTATTTGTCCTCAGTTAATGAGATGCCCAAATAATCATGCCTGATGTTCGGTACTTGTATCACTATTAGTTGACATAATTAAAGGCCTTCCCATTTAATTACTCTGCCAAAGTGTGCCTGAAGCTTTGAAGTCTATTAACCAACTATTATTGCATGAGGCTCACAATCTAGTTTATACTACGCTAATGATTGCATAGTTTTGCCTGCTGTAGTATGTTTGTATGAAACCCTCTGCTATTCATTATGCTCCCTAAGACTTTAACTAAGGCACAGAATGGCCAACTGCTTGCTTACTTATACGCAACATGCTGTCTAAATTTGTAACTTGTCTGTGTTTTTGATTGGACCCCAACATCATGCTCCTCTGGTGAGCTAAGAGCGATTTCTGTATGCAGGCTGCACAGACTATCTTTTTATAATTTTTAAAATATCACCTGCTTATGCTTCATGACGTGTAACATTTTTTTTTGAAAGTGACGTGTAACATTATTGTTAGTCCTGTTTTGCCATGTAGTACAAAATAGTGTCTTGTTCGCTTCACTGTTGGAACTATATTTTTACCCTAGTCATGTGTACTTACAGAAACACTTGAGGATGAAGTGACATCAACACAAAGATCTGCGAGCAGTGCGGCATGGCCATTACCGAATGATTATGGATTGGAATTGGAATGTGCTGATGTTCTCGAGCATCAACTAGGGGTGGCAAGACAACGTGTACATGATTGTCAACGTATAATCAACAAGTTGAGACTGGACATGCAGGTATTAGATGTAGGAGTCAAAAAATGAAACAAGACACTGAGGTAACCATGAAGGAATTGGAGATTTTGCAGACTGAAATTTGTGCTATCTGAATCCGGCCAATCCTATTTTCTGAAGAGATTATAGTTCAATTGGAGTTAAGTTGATGCTCGTCCATGATGTATGAGCTGTATTTGCCTAGTGTATGTAATTTGCTGTTTGTGTATGCTTTATTATCACCTGTGTCGAACCATAATGCCCAGTGGGTATAATCGGTTGTAATTTCTTTCTTGTATAGTGTAGGATTATTCTACCTTTCTATGCCTTGATCTCTTTGTTGTAATAGTGTAGGCTTTTTAGAGGTGATAGTATTGAGTAGGATAATTCTTTGAATATGCTATATCGTTCAAACGGGGCCAATTCGCTCGACCATGGCCCTTCACAGGCCATCGGATCCATGGGCCTTCTACGTCTCATAGGATCCATGGGCCTTGTACGTCTCGTAGGATCCATGGGCCTTCTACGTCTCGTAGGATCCATGGGCCTTGTACGTCTCATAGGATCCATGGGCCGCCGGCTCATTTATGTGTCTTGTACGGGCCTTTAATGGGTCGTAGATGGGCCTTTAAAGGAAATCGTACATTTTATGGGCTGACCATAACGGGCCGTTAATAGGCCGTATTTGGTGATGCTATGAAAATGGCCCAACAGACTAACGGTCCGCAAACGGGCCGACTGTAACGACGGGCTGAATTTGGCCCATAAACAGAAAATGACAGTAACGGGTCGTAAGTAACCGAATGCTGCAAATGAGCCCAAGAATAAATGGGCCCTCAGAAGGCCGAAAGTTAACTTGGGCTGGAAACGGCCCAACGGAATAACGGGCCGTTAATGGGTATAAAGTGATACACTGTTCATTACAGGCCAATTTCACCACGGGCCGTTAATGGGTGTAAAGTAATACACTGTTCATTACGGGCCAGTTTCAGCACGGGCCGCTAATGGGCCAAGAGTTACAAAGGGCCTCATATGGGCCGAAAGACGTCATGGGCTATACATGGGCCAGAAGTGAAAATGGGCTGGAATCATATTGGACGGCCCAGATGACGCTAATGGGCCTAATTCGGATAGGGCGTAACGGGCCTTGGGTCAGCGGGCTGTAAATGGGCTATATGCGAACAGGCCGTTAACAGGCTTTCCATGGGCCGGCCCGCCAGCTTTTGACCAAGTCAAATGGGCCGGCCTTTTCACAGGAATAGGCCACTGTTGGGCCATACCACGTGTCAACGTATCATAGGCGCCTTTTGTCCAGTGAGTGGATGACATCTGTCCCAATGATGAGCCGACACGTGTTTCCTCTAGCCAATGATGATTTTACACGTGGAAAATCCCCATTGGTCGGGGTTGTTGACGGGTTATCGGATCCAAAACCCGACCCGATAGCTTAACGGCGTTCCGTTACGGTGGATGCCATGTGTCGGTCACCCTTGATGAAAGCACTTCTGTGAAGCGCGCTTTATTGTCATGGAAGTGGACACTTCCGTGATGATAATTTTGGTAATGTCATGGAACACTTCTACGACAACACAGGTATGACTATCTTGATTCTGTCATAAATTTTTCATGGATGTACATGCATGACAAAAAAAGTGACTTACTGTGACAAACACGTATCATCACGAAAGTGTATTTTTTTGTAGTGTACACACTCTGCATTCCATCTTCCTTGTCGGTGTAAAGGGCTCCGTCTTGCAGAAATCATGAGTTCAAGGATGATAATCAGAAGTAAAGAAAGTCTGGTAAATTATGACAGAAGAAGGTAACTAACGAAGCAATTATGAATGACAATGACAGGTTATGCATTTTTCTTACTGAAAAGTTTGTTTCAAATATTGCCCTGTAGCGTGGACTTCCTGCTGGGTATAGCTTGTCGTCCTTTATGTTCAAAACTCGGACTGATGCTGACATGCCATCCCTTTTAAGACCGTGGCATGTACCAAAGTTCCTTCTCATAGCATGCCCATTCAACTCTAGCAAGTAGGGATGCTTATGGGAAACATATTTCCTGAGAGAACAAGGCATTTTTCATTAAATACATTATGCCATTTATCTCAATAGTTGTGCAGTAATGAAATGTTTTCTTTTTGTTGAGGTTTTAGGTGAGATAAGTAGGTTAGAATATACAACCTGCATAGCTCGTGTGATTTCCATTTCTGTATTTTATCGTATGTTGTATACACATCAGAGGCATCAGGCTCATCTACTGACAACCTTATGAATTGTGCAGCTGTAGGTTCTGGGGTTTTCTCTAAGGACGAACCATGCGCTGCAGGACACAACACTTGCAAATTGTTAGATACAGGTGGGTTAACAGTGTATGCTCATCTTTTTTATGAATTTCACGGGGATGCAAAGCATGAGAATTTTTTGAAGGTCGATTGGTGATTTTTGATGAAGGTAGAAATTTGTTCTGGTACATGCTCAACAAACCTTGAGATGTTGCAGGCAGGTGCCTGCTGGTAGATGATAATATAATTTTGCACCTCTTTTCTGCAAATTGGTTAATACTACTGTCATTCCTCCCTGTTGCCACTGTGAATGTAGCAAAATATTGGTCAGGAACATTGTCCTTTAATGATGTGTTTTAGGTTTGCATTCAATTGTTCTAATGAACAACTTTGTTTGTGATGCTACCTGCTGCTACGAGGTCCATGCCTGATGTGCTGTCACCCAAACCGCAAGCTGGACTTGAATCTCATTTTGGATCAGCGAGTGGGTTTGAAGGCTGATAATCTATGAAATAAATACCCAAATAATGGAGGTTATCACTGAGCAAGAGCATATGTTAAAGGGTATAGCGGATAAGAAGACAGATTGTCGCACCTAGATGTGTGATGTCCATTTCATCAAGAGCACTGCTTATCTTGTGTCCATAAATTGATTATACATATGTCAGCTCAGGAGCGGAGTACAATGCAGCGCCACCTAATCAACTGATTAAATTGGAAAATGAGGACAGGTTTTTCTGTAATAGAGAGAAATGATTTTGTTGTCTAGTCGAGAATGGATGAGACATATAAAATGGGATCTTATATGGAGGTTGTTGTTTACCATGTGTTCCAGTAGTATTTCTACCTCGTCGACAACTATATGCCTTCAATTCTACTGCCTTGTTATCGGATCTAGTAGAGAATGCACCTACAACCATTGGAAGTTTGTTCAGCAATAGGTCAACAAAACCTAAACTTGATGGATAGTGTAGTTGTCGGCGTTCTGGGAACGGGGGTCCCCAGACCTGCCTGCCTGCGACCCACGGCGTGGCTGAGCCAGCTGGCTATACGACCCATCTTCGTCAACAAGGCACCCAAGACCCTCGCGAGGGGCCAAGCCTCGCGAGGCGGACGACGCAAGACCTCCTCTGGAGTGGCCTAGCCAGGCAGGCTCACGAGGAGCGGAGAAATCAAGGCAGGGCAAACCTCACAAGGATCTCGTGACGTAAGCCATGATGATCAACACCAGGCGGGCGCTAGCGTGCGCAGTGTCCTTGTTTCCCCTTTGGTGCAAATGAGGCAAGCGGAGCCGCGGAGTACCGAGGCCTCAGGCAAAGGTTGCCATTTTGGTGCAACAAGACCAAGACCAGGCGGACGGCAAGGCGGAGGTCATTGTGGAGCCCAAGACGGTGTCACCCTAGAGCCTTTCACAGGCAAAGACCGCTTTTGTCAGGATAGCTTGTACTAGCTGCCCCCCTTCAAATTAGCCCACCATTATTGGCTCCCTTCCCGCTCAATATTTGGGAAGAGGACCAGGGCCTCTATAAATAGGACTAGCCACCACCATAGTAGAGGCATCTCATCCTAGCTTGAGGGAATCTACACACCACAAGTTCATACGCACAAGAACACCTCAACCTCGGGAGGCTGTTCTTCCCTTATACTGTTCATCATCAACCCGTGAGGCAATCCACCACCACCACACTGAAGTAGGGTATTACACCACAATGGTGGCCCGAACCAGTATAAACCCCGTGTCTTTTTGTGTTGTGAGTTCGTCGAGTTCGTCCGCAAGATCTTAGCAAGCTAGAGCGTAGATCGGTAGGAGGGAAAGACTTCACGCGCACCCCAGTGTTCGAACCTTAAGGGTTTGCCGGATCCCCACATCCGACATTTGGCGCGCCAGGTAGGGGTGCGCCGGAGCTTCTTCTACGCCAATCATCTCTCCGACGTTCACCGGCTATGATGTTTGGTGACCCAAGGGCCGGCTCCGACCGCTGGGCAGCCTGGCCGGCCCGGGCGGCGCTGCCTGCCCATGAAGGTCTTGACCCCGCACCCCAAGCGGCACGGACGCCACCAAGCTCCGCCGGGCATGGACAGCACGGCCAGGCATCATCCACCCTCACCCCGCGGCAAGTACGAGCCGCGGCGAGAGCAGCGAGTCACGCCGTAGCAACAGCGCCGCACTCACGGCGGGAGCAAGCGAACATGCGGGCGGCACTCATAGTGGCAAGGGAGCTGTTGTGATGCAGGCTGATGGAGAGCGGCCGGGACACGCTGCTTGAGCGTGTTGCTGAGCTGCTGGACGCAGCGGCGTCGGGAGCGCCACCCTTCTGCTATCGACTCCCCCCAGGCCACTGCAAGGTCGCGCGGTGAGATTCACCACATCTGCGCGCCATCGACTACGCCCGGGGCTTCGTCAACATCAGCACGGCCGGCAGCATAGGGGGCTCCAACCCACCCATGCCGCCCTCGACAAGCACGAGCACAAGCGTCACCCCCCATGGTCCCGGCCAGATGCCATATTGTCATCCCCAGGACGCCATCATGGGTGGAACAGCATGGAGCGTGGGGCACCACGGCGAGGTGTTCGGGGTGACGGCCCCGAAAGCCTAGGTGCCCCGCATGATGGACCGAGGGTACGCACCAGAGGACGACATCGGCTCATTCGTTGGAGAAGATTGGGGAGAAGGGGCGCTGGGAGCTGAAGCCTTCCAAGAGCCAACGGAGAACCACAACGATCGCGCTAGCAGCGGCAACTACAGGGTACCACTAACCTCTCAGGAACAGGCTTATGCTAACCATGGGCTGTAGATGAATCAGGTTGCAGCATCGATCGATGACCCTGGCACGGCGGCACCCGTTTCACCAAGGGAGACACGCTGGGGGCCGCCGGGACGGAGCCAGGAGCAAGACCCCTCCCCAAGGCACGCGAAACCAGGGGACACCCGGAGGTAGGCCCTCTGTCGGGGTGGCTTCAACAACCCTTCCCCCGGCAGAGGACCCGTGGTCGCCGAGGGAACCGCTGGCGCCCTCTTTCCCTCCTTTGTGTCGTCCTAGTCTCCGGTCGGCTCAAAGGAGGTCAAGGGTGGCGCAAGGCGGGGCCCTCGTCTGGCGATATGAAGCAAGGCCGGTACCTGTGAAGAAGGCCCAGTGCCTGTGAAGCTCGCCGCCTGTGACACTCTCACGTAATAATGAGTTGGGGCTATACACGCCCCGGAGTCTCAGGGGTGCCGGCCTCAGGCCCTGGGGCTCCCTCCCACACCTAGTGGCAGCACTTAGCTCCACGCTGGTGAGAAGACTTGAAGACCCGAAGACTATACTAGGTGCAGCACGCGGCCTTTTGCTTTGGATCTCTCTTTCAGTGGCTTTGCTTTCTGGTTTTGGATTTAAGTTGAAGCTGAACTTTTTATCGCGCGCGCGGGGGGTGCCTTTTCTCATTCGAGCCATTTTTTGCCTTCTGGATCTCGTTTGGTTTGGGACTCGCGTCTGCTACGTCTTGAGCTTGCGTTGGTTTTCCCGGAATATGAAGGGATGATGCAGCAGAGTAGCGTAAGTATTTCCCTCAGTTTTTGAGAACCAAGGTATCAATCCAGTAGGAGCCCACGCTCAAGTCCCTCGTACCTGCACAAAGCGATAGCTACTCGCAACCAACACGATTAGGGGTTGTCAAGCCCTTCAGGTCACTTACGAGAGTGAGATCTGATAGATATAATATTTTTGGTATTTTTGGTATACAGATGCAAAGTAAAAAAGTAAAAGCAAAGTAAAAAAGCAAAACAAGATTAAAGTGATGGAGATTGATATGATGAGAATAGACCCGGGGGCCATAGGTTTCACTAGTGGCTTCTCTCAAGAGCATAAGTATTCTACGGTGGGTGAACAAATTACTATTGAGCAATTGACAGAATTGAGCATAGTTATGAGAATATCTAGGCATGATCATGTATATAGGCACCACGTACGTGACAAGTAGATCGGAACGATTCTGCATCTACTACTATTACTCCACTCATCGACCGCTATCCAGCATGCATCTAGAGTATTAAGTTAAAAATAGAGTAACGCCTTAAGAAAGATGACATGATGTAGAGAGATAAATTCATGCAATATGAAATAAACCCCATCTTGTTATCCTCGATGGCAACGATACAATACGTGCCTTGCTGCCCCTTCTGTCACTGGGTAAGGACACCACAAGATCAAACCCAAAGCTAAGCACTTCTCCCATGGCAAGAACTACCAATCTAGTTGGCCAAACCAAACGGATAATTCGAAGAGACTTGCAAAGATAACCAATCATACGTAAAAGAATTCAGAGAAGATTCAAATATTATTCATAGATAGACTTGATCATAAACCCACAATTCATCGGTCTCAACAAACACACCGCAAAAACAAGATTACATCGAATAGATCTCCACAAGAGAGGGGGAGAACTTTGTATTGAGATTCAAAGAGAGAGAAGAAGCCATCTAGCTACTAACTATGGACCCGAAGGTCTGAGGTAAACTACTCACACTTCATCGGAGGGGCTAGGATGATGTAGAAGCCCTCCGTGATGACGGCCCTCTTCCGGCGGAGCTGCGGAACAGGCCCCAAGATGGGATCTCGTGGATACAGAAAGTTGCGGCGGTGGAATTAGGTTTTTGGCTCTTGTTCTGATCGTTTGGGGGTACGTGTGTATATATAGGAGGAAGAAGTACGCCAGAGGAGCAACGAGGGGCCCACGAGGCAGGGGGCGCGCCCTAGGGGGGCGCGCCCCCCACCCTCGTGACCGCCTCTTTTGTTCCTTGGAGCAGGGTCCAAGTCTCCTGGATCACGTTCGGTGAGAAAATCACGTTCCCGAAGATTTTATTCCGTTTGATATTTCGTTTATCCGAAACACTGAAATAGGCAAAAAACAGCAATTCTGGGCTGGGCCTCCGGTTAATAGGTTAGTCCAGAAAATAATATAAAAGTGGAAAATAAAGCCCAATATAGTCCAAAACAGTAGATATATAGCATGGAGCAATCAAAAATTACAGATACGTTGGAGACGTATCAGCGTCTATCGCCTATCCCTCGCAAGGCTCCTCGTGAGCCGGACAGCGCAGAGCGAACGCTCGTCAAGCCCGCGCTAACACTGCGCCTGGCGCTCACCTCTTACGGGGCCCCCTCGAACGGGGCGACAAGCTCTGCAGGATCCTCAGGAACCCGTGGCCTCACGACCTAGCCCAAAGCTGGCGCTGGTTAAGGTAAACCGCGTTAGGGACCACACCCCCAGCTTCATGAGTTCACGAGGACACATACCCATGCCACGTAAGAAAGTAAAAACTGCGATTTGCTTACACGAGGGGCTCCCCCTCTCAAAATTCTCTTACAAGTTTTCCAAGGGCCACGCCCGAGTTTTGCGTGCAGAATAAAGCAACAGGAGAATATGGGATCAGCCAGAGATATCGCTCGCTGCATCATCCATGGACGCGTCACTCGCATCGTCATCATCTTCTTCGGAATCGTCGCCACCATCGGTGACGCCCCCATCACCGTCGTTGACCACGTCACCTTCGTCTGCGACGAACTCCACCCCATCGTTCTCCAAGGTGAAGGCCCTGACCAACACGTCGACATGGTCCTCTACCCAACGCGCCAGGTAGCCCCGGACGGCCATGGGTACAGGGGCAATGGCGGCATCGAAGTCGAAGTTGGGGTCGGCGTTCAGAAGGTGGCTGAAGACACGGGAGAAGGCACATTGAAGAAGGCCACGACCCCTCTCCTCCACAAGCTGCCGAGCTCTGGCAGATTGAGCCTCTAGGCGCGTCACCACCTCGTGAAGAAGGTCAGCTGGCTGGAGTAGTCACTTGAGTGAGGGGTCGAGGCATTCTCGTCGCAGATGTAACCCAGGGCGGTGTTGGCCTTGTTCCGAAGGTCTTGAAGCATAGGAGTGTGCTCGCACTCCAGCATCCAGCGTTGAAGCACTTCATCTCTGTTTTTCCGTGCGACAGCCTCGGCATCATCAACTCGTTTCCGGAGGGAAGACAGCTCGGCACGGGCGGAGGCCAAGTCTGCCTGCGTCGTAACCAGGGCGGCAGCTGTGGGCTCTGCACGCCTCTCAGCCTCGTCCAACCTGGGCCTGAGGGCGGAGGCCCTGCCCGCACCCTCCTGACCGGCGAGCTTCAGCTTCAAGTCGTACCTGCCCTCCAGATCTCGGCCACCCGGTGATTGATCTCCTCCTTGACTCTGGCCTCACGGGCCCCGACAGCATCTTCAGCTTGAGCGACTTGATGCTCCCTCATCTCCAGTCGCTCGAGCTCGAGGCTGCTCTCCAAGGCTTCCAGGGCCAGTGTCTCCTCGCGCTGTCGGACCTCCTCTTCCTCCGTAGGCGTCCCCCTCATCGACGCAAGGGAGGCCCTGCGCGCCTCGACCTACTGCTCAAGGGACGCGCTCCAGGCCTGGAGCTCCCACGCGCGCTCCTCCGCAGCCTCGCGGCGGCGATCGGCCTCGTGAGCTTCTTCCAAAGCTCGCGAGCGGGCCTCATTGGCAATCTTGAGGGATGCCTCGGCCTTCGCGTTCTCGAGGTCGCGGTGATAACGACCAAGGTTGATGGCCACTCGCAGCTTGCACCGCTCCTCCACCAACCGAAGACTTTCAGCCTCAAGACGCGAGTCGACACCAGCAGGCTCTTCACCAAGGCGGTTCATCACGCCCATCGCCTCCTGGAAGAGCTCGTGGCGGACCACGCTGCGCCCGCGCTCGAGCTCGAACGCTCGGCCCATCTCGTCCTCCAACTTGGGGGCTGCAGGTGGAGCATCAAGTGGCGCACCACCTCCCGGTTGGGGGCTGGGGGCTGGCACGACCCCAGGCGCCAGCTGACCCTCGCGAGGGGCCCGAACCAAACAAGGCCCGCTGTTTGAAGAAGACTCCAGGATCGAGGCTAGCCAGCTACCAACCGTGACCAGGGGAGGAGCCATGGGCACGCGTGCTGCGCTCCGAGAAAGGCCGCGAAGAAAGGACGACGAAGGTGCGAGCTCGGGACGCCTTGATGACGGACCAACTCCCATGGCTGACCCCACGCCGTGGGCAGCGTCCGAGCCTGTAACGCTGGAGCTTGGCGGGTGCGATGGGACGAGAGGGAGCTGCTTCTCTGGAGATTTTGCGGCCTTAGTAGAAGGGGACATGAGGGGACAATCGTCAGGGAAGGAAGGCGGCACATAGAAGATCACCAAGATAAGGTACTTACTCGTCGATAGCGATGTACTTCCCTCGCTTCAACGGTCTGAAGATGCTGCCGCCGCTAGGGGATCCTTTCCTCTTGCGAAACTCCTCGAAGTCCACACAAAGGCGACCGAAGCGCTGGACGTGACGGCCGGAGCGCGGCGGAGCCGAAGAAGAACCAAGAGGGATGGCTTCAGGGGAGCCCGGCTGCGGCGAACAGCCCGGCTCTTTCTCGTTGCGACCTCCCGAGGCTCCTGGAGCCTCGGCCTTGGGAGCCGCATGCCGCATCTCATCAGCGACCGACACCTCAGGAGGGGAGTCACAAGCTCCCGAGGACGACGCCCCCGGATCACCGCTCGACATGTGCTCCTCAACATCTTAGCAGCCGGCCACCGTCGCCGCTCGCTCCCCTGCACCGTCACCTGGGGCGAGCCCGGCACCGGCGGCGAAGACAGGGACCACGATGACGGGATTCTCGCGGGGCCCCACCAGGCCGATTGGGCGCAGCCCCCACTCGTCAAAGGAAGGAATGTTCGCGGCAAACGTGACCTTGTTCTCGCAGTGGTACAGCATGCAGCTTTTCCTGGGCATCTCGTCTGGCAGAGGGACACCAGATAGGACCGTGAGCACTATTTGCCGCGCAGTGAGAGGAAGCCCCTCCTCCTGAAACCTCATGTTGTCATGTCCGCTGAGCAAGGCCCACATCAGGCGAGAATGGCACTAAAGCGGAGCAACTCGACGCCTGACGAACTCCCTCACCACCATGGGCGCAATCACACCAAGGTCCTTCAACCACCACAGCCTGGCCCAGTAGGGGGCAAGACAGGGGCTCGCGAGCCTCTGGTGACCCCAGCCGGAGTATGGAATGGCAGGCCCCACCAGAGCTTGGAGCAGAGGGTTGAGCACGCCGGCATCAACAAACACCCATCGCGTGGGGAACTCGCTCGCGGATGAAGGGAGCTCGAAGTCGATCCCCATGCCTGCTGTCGCAGCCACGGCCTGGAAGCCCACACACCCTGAGCTCTGTCGGGCACTAGTGAGATGCAGCGAGAAGAAGTGGCGGAGCAGTGCCACGGAGGGGGTGATGCCCACCATGGCCTCACACACGAAAGCAAAGACGGTAAGAAGGGTCACAGATTGAGGGTCGAGATGGAGCATGTGGATCTAATAGTGCTCGAGCACCAAGTTGAAGAAGGCGGAGAAGGGAGGAAGCAGGCCAGCCTAGAGGGCATCAATGAAGATCGGAACCTTGGTGACTGCCCGAGCCATGCTGGAGCAAGATGCAGGTCAGGTCGGCGTCTCTCCCCACTCGTTAAAGCTGGAGGCGAGCATGGGGCGCACCTTTCCCATGGCCTCGTCGTTGAGCACCCGAGGCCGGCTGAGCGCCGGCTCGAAGGATGGAGGCGCAGTTGGCAAGGACAAGGTTTTCTTCCCCTTCCTGGCCTGTTTCGGCGACATGGCGGTGAAGCGGGCGGAGCGCAAGTTGGATTGGGAAGGTGGAGCAGGACGTCGAAGGAGCAGGGAGATTGGAAGAGCCGGGCGCGGCGAGGGAAGAATAACTGTGCAAGAAGCGGGGCCGCATAGCCAGGCGGATTCAAGGGCAGCGTGGGAAAGCGGAGACACCCACGACCTATGGACCACCACGCGTCAACCGAGGCCATAGGCTTTTGGGGCCCGCGGTGCTCCAGGCTTGACCCTTGGCTTCACCGTGAAGCCAAGCCCGCGCGCACCTTGGGCCGGGGGGCTACTGTTGGCGTTCTGGGAACGGGGGTCCCCAGACCTACCTGCCTGTGGCCCATGGCGTGGCTGAGCCAGCAGGCCGTACGACCCATCTTCGTCAACAAGGCAACCAAGACCCTCGCGAGGGGCCAAGCCTCGCGAGGTGGACGACACAAGACCTCCTCTGGAGTGGCCTAGCCAGGCAGGCTCACGAGGAGCGGAGATATCAAGGCAGGGCAAACCTCCCGACGCTCTCGTGACGTAAGCCATGACGATTGACACCAGGTGGGCGCCAGTGCGCGCAGCGTCCTTGTTTCCCCTTTGGTGCAAAGGAGGCAAGCGCAGCCGCGGAGTACCGAGGCCTCAGGCAAAGGTTGCCATTTCGATACAACAAGACCAAGACCAGGCGGACGGCAAGGCGGAGGTCATCGTGGAGCCCAAGACGGCGTCACCCCAGAGCCTTTCACAGGCGAAGACCGCTTTTGTCAGGATAGTTTGTACAAGCTGTCCTCCTTCAAATTAGCTCGACATTGTTGGCTCCCTTCCCGCTCAATATTTGGGAATAGGACCAGGGCCTCTATAAATAGAACTAGCCACCACCATAGTAGAGGCATCTCATCTTAGCTTGAGGGAATCTACACATCACAAGTTCATACGCACAAGAACACCTCAACCTCGGGAGGCTGTTCTTCCCTTGTACTGTTCATCATCAGCCCGTGAGGCAATCCACCACCACCACACTGGAGTAGGGTATTACACCACAACAGTGGCCCGAACCAGTATAAACCCCGTGTCTTTCTGTGTTGTGAGTTCGTCGAGTTCGTCCACAAGATCTTAGCGAGCTAGAGCATAGATCGGTAGGAGGGAAAGACTTCGCGCGCATCCCAGTGTTTGAACCTTAAGGGTTTGCCAGAACTCCACATCCGACAGTAGTATGTTTTTCAAAAAATAGTGACATGTTCCTGGTGTTTTATTGACTTGGAATATCAAGTTGGAAGATGGAGATGCTACAGTCAGAAGTGTTGGGCCTTGCGGAGTAGACTTTTGATTCATCACAACTGAAATATGAACTGTTTTTTCTTTCTTGTAGTCCAGCTTTCTCGCCACATCTGTCCTTGATCGTTTGTTTGTCCATCCAGATGAGCCTGTCATAGTATCCCTATGGCTAGTAGAATGTTTATGGAAAGGTGGACGTGGGCATTTGGGTGATGCGAGTTGATCTGGATTATCTTCAGCATCTGCAGGAGAGAATGTACAGCAGGTTAATTAGGAGGTAAGGATGACAAAAAAATATGAACTAGGGTGTAGAGGAAGTCAAAAATCAGATGTAGTGAAAGGATCACAGTTGGTATTACCTGTGTCGTTTGGATCTCCTGGGTTGCCTGAACTAATGAACTGAAGACCTCGAGGTTTTATTATGCAGCTGGAATCTTGCAAGTTGAGCCGTCCAATGGCATTTGGCAGTCCTGGTGCACGCAGACTTGGTTTAGGTGTTTTCTTTATCGTAGGAGATTCATTGTCTGCAAATAAAGTGATAGCACACTGTAAGGATGGGGCACTAACAAGATGATCAAGTCAAATAGATTTCGTGGATTGTATAAATGGTAATAAACCTGAAAGTTGGACAACTCCAGGTGGACATTCTAGTTCCATTGTTGTTTTTGGAGGCAGCCGCATATGAAGAACTGCTTCCAATGGATGTAATAGCACAGGTCAGCTAGACAAAATCAGATGCTAATTAGTAAATATGAGGAAAGAGTAATGCATTGAACGCACGAGTGTTATCAATTGATGCAGAGCAGTTTGTTGTTTCTTGTGCTTCTTTTTGTCCATTTGATCTCTGTTTTTCTGCAGCTTCTTCCGATGGTATTCTTTTCGTGCCAGTAGTGTTCACCTTCATGGCTTTTACAATCCAGGATTGTCATGTTATTAGTGTGAAGAATGTAAAAAGAATTGAAGAGAGTACGTGCATTCTGGTGGTGAAAGGAGATACTACCTTCAGAAGGTGCAGGAGGAATCATTTGCAGAGCTGTATGCAATGCACCAAATATCAGATGTCAACTTAATGAAATCATGGACTAATTGAGAATAATGAGGCAAGGGTACTGCATCACACTCACGGGTGACATCAATTCCTGCAGAGCAGGCTGCTATGCATTCTGCTTCTTTTTGTGTATTGGATATCTATTTTCCTGGAGCTTCTTCAGCCGTCTGCCTTTTGCTACCATCAGTGTTCACCTCCAGTACTATTTCCAAGACACAGTTTCCAGGTTAGAGGGGGCCAGTATGCAAAAACAAGTAAGGAAAACAAGGTTATTGTCATTGTGAAGGGGGGGATAACCTTGGGTAGTTGCAGCAGGAATAATGTTGGTTATTTGGTTTGCCATCCGAGCAGTTCTGGGGAAGCTTGTATGTGTTCGTTCAGCAGATAGCAACATTGTCAAAAACTCTGTGTACAGAGATTTGGAACCTTCATCGATCTTGTCGAAAATTTGAAGCACAAGTGCGAGACATCTCTGGTAGTGCTCAATTGTCAAAGTTTGTCCCAGTGTCTTGTGGTTGATGGCAAAATGAAGCACTCCATCTTGAATTATGCATGCTACGGATGATGTTATGAACTGGGTAGCAGCCATTCTCGCTGCACCAATTGAAAATGCACGCTCCTGACGGAGTATTGGGTGCAGTTCCCACTTTGTTGCGGCATAGGCGGCAATGCTTTTTGTCTGTATCAATGTCAACAGTTTTTTATTCCAGGTGTAGTGGGTAAACAAATGTATGTATAAGTCTTTTTTTCAGGGGATCCTAAGTATTTTGCACTGTAAAATAGACATGACAGTAAAGAGTAAGATTTTAGAAAATTTATTACTTTGAAACGAGTCGTCGCTTCTCTTGCAAGTCCAAACATATGTTTTAGCTTTTCATTTGTGTACGCAGAGATGCGTGGCCAGGCATTGTCCATGATGTTGTGTTCTCCAAAATTCATCCAATCCACAAAGAATATCTGTTCATGTGGAGAAGAAGATAGCAAAATGTCCAATGAGTAGTATCAGAAAAAGGTAACAGAGTAAAGGACAACAACAAGCATGCATACAAATATAGTACGCACTTGGGGGACAAGCTGGAACCCTCCCACGACGGTGATATTGACTCTCTCTTCGTCAAGTTTTTGGGCCTTGTCCGCGCTTAGCATGATTCCATCAAGAAGGTACTGACCCCAGTTGTATGTGTGGATTTTAGAGGGATCCAGCACACATAGGAGGACCTCATCGGGCACATCTGCACTCGCGTATCTAGGACAAATCATGGTGGCACATACTAGCAGAGTGTAGGCAACATTTGCTACATCAATCTCTTTCTCATTAGTAGTTCGTGGATCGAAACGTCCAATGACACCCAGGAGTTGATTAACTGTTATCGTGCCTTTTGTTGTGTGTGGTAGTTGAAGCAGATCTTGCACTTGCCACAGCACATCCAGCCTGTTTTAAGGGCTCAGGTGTGTTGGGACAGGTTTAGGTCCAGACTGGATGCCTGTAATGTGCTCTATGTCATGTACTGAGATGGATCTAACTTCATTATCAGGGAATCTCATGGTCTTCTGCTTTGGATCTATGCATCTAAGTAAAGTCCAGTGCATTTTTTTGTCTCCGCCACCAGATGCTCGCGTGGTTAGCAGCGCTCCTAAGCCGGTACGTTTGAAATGAGGGTACCAGGATGTCAACAGGCTCATCACCTGTTTGGTGTTGAACCCGCAGCGAATGGAAGGGATTACCGACGCGTCTGACCCCTGCAAGCCGGTGAGTTTTTTTGGCCCCCGGACGCCTCCTTGCTTCCCCGCCTAGGAGGGCTCGCAAGGCAGTCCTGCATCTGCTCCGGCCTCATTGGCCCGCGACACCGCACGGGGAGACCTCCGGAGTCTGCATTTCTTTGTCTTCAAGTCCGGCTTCTTCTTTCCATCGGATGCATCCATCTCCAGCTCTTCGTCGGCATCTTCTTCCGGTGGAGCCATACGTCGATCAAGCAACTCCCACGCCGCCGGAGTTGACATTATTGATAGTTCCAGCAAGAAGATTAGAGATGCACGCGTCAGATCAAGATGTACAAGATAAACTGACCTAAAATGCAGGGTAGAAATCCATCACCGCGAGCTCACCTGAGTCAGCGCCGGCAGGTGGTTTTTGGCACGCAAAAAACAGAGGAGGCGGTGCTTGCTCCAGTCGGAACCGGTGGGGATGGAGGTATGGTAGGAGAGGTAAGTAGAAGGGGAAGAAACAGTCGATGCACACGGAGGGAGAAGAGGGATTTTGCCTGGGAGGAAGAAGGGGGAGGGGATGATAAGCAGGGGACTGGAGTAGGAGTAGGAGACTTGTAATGGCAGCGGCACTGTTGAAGGAACGCGGCAGTCGAAATATGCCCCAACATGGGACCCGCAGGTCTTGTCCACTGAAGCTGTATTTACACGCTTCCTACCATTTTCAACGCCAGCTTTTTTACCTCATTTGTATCGCCCAAGTGCAAACGGAGGAGCTGTACAGCATTTTCGACTCCATGCATGCCTACGCATGGCAGGGCGAGTTTAATCATCTCGATGTATGGGCGAACGAGTTGAGCTCGCGTATGCGTTGCTGCACGTGATGGATGTGCCAATATGGATGCATTGGTCAATATTGCTGCGTGCATCCCCGACACGACGCATGTCCACACATTCAGATGGGTACGTTTGTGGGAAAAACCATGTTTGTTACTGTTCCAGTATATTCTCGATACTGTAGCGACCATACATCCAGTAGTGCATGTGTCAGATCTTCTTGACCAGTACGAGGCAATCTAAACTGGGATCCCAACCATGGTCGCGTCCCATGCAACACAGTATGGATGCACATGCTGCCAAATCAAGAAGGACTGTCAATCATTGTTTATGCCACTCTTTTTGATGTGGACCCAACTGTTTGGCCGGACGATGTAGGTGATCCAACGATGGACTTTTCTCTAAAAGCAGCCACCAGTCGATGCCAAAGTTTTAGTTGGTAAGATGATGAGTTGGAGTACGACAGATGCAGGTCGTTAATTACTCATTTGTTCCATGATTTCATCCGAATCTTGCCGTTAAGGCTGGTCATTTTCTATGATGAATCACTTTTTCCAAAGTGTATACAATACCACATTTTCCCGTTGGGAACGTCGGTGACGGTGGGGCATTTTTTTGCACACATTTTTTCATGTAGGCACGTTTTTTAATTTGACAATTCTTTTTTCATGCGAACGGAAATCGATGCCATTTTTCCTTTTTCTTTATGATCATGAGTTATTAATGATGGCAAGCTACATAGTTGGTTTTGAGATGTTTTCATTGAAATCATGAAACAGTACGAAGGACCATGAATACCTAGAGTACCCAAAGACACCCATAGCACTTGAAGATATCCGGAGACATGGGTCATCCTCCCTGGTTCTTCAGAGAAGACTCCTGCAACAGAAGGATTTGCAACTAGGCACAAGCAGGACATCATATTTGACGACGGTACAGTTGCCGCCACGCTGCTCACTCTTTTCTTCACACCAGCATTGAGAGGCCATGGACATCAGTCCAACACACTTGCAACAGCCGTTCCCATGTTTCGTCTTGAGTATCGCGGAAAATGTTCCTTATTGAATAAAGAGAATTCGATTTATCCGACCGGTCCAGCACCGTTGCTGGGCCATGCCCAGGCAAAGCAGGTTCTCCCAGCAGCATCATCATAGAGGAAGTAGAAGAACGTCAGCAGTAAATCATACCGACAAGGAAGTAGAAGGGTCTTCGTATCCCTGAATCCATTGTCCATTTGAGGACAAAAAATGGCCGCCGGCAATGGATCTTGAGACACCATGCACCGCGACCTTGTAGAGGAACGCGGATTCCCTACCATGTTGGGTCCTACACGAAGGCAAAAGCCTCACTTGGTTGTGAATGGAGCCAAGATAAACTTATTCCGGCGCGACACCACCGCAAGAGCCTTGGCAGCGTCTCCCTCAACCATTACCCTACCTCACACCCACCAAGTGTACAAAACTGATGTTACCCCTCCCTCTTGCCGCCGGATCGATCGATTGATAGAGAGGGAAATGGTGGTGCCACCCAAGGCGTGAAAGGGAACCCTCATCGCCTCCCTGTATTGAGTGTGATCCTAATTCTCTAGTGTGGTTTTTTTGCTACTGGCTGGCAAGCAATATAGTTAAGATGTGACATATGCTAGTTCACAAAAAATTTCACCTCATTTCTCACTGGCGGTAATGTTCATTGAACACTTTTGGATACTGCATTTCAATTGTTTATATAAACTTTACTTAGGTTATAACATTTTTTATTGGGTATATGTGTGTTCATTCATTTATATTAGTAAATTGTTTCTCCCCCCTTTTTAAATAACTTTTATTGTCCAATGAGGTTCCTTGCACCGGTACCCCCAATTCCCTTTTGTGCAACAGATATGTTGAATGACCAATTTCTGCAGAATTTAACTTTATATGTCAATGTTATTTTTGATTAATTTTTTCAAATGTGAGAAGTTGCGTCTACCTTTTGATTGGTTATATTGACTAATTTAATCGTTAAACACCCTTTTGCGAAGTTAGTATCTCCTTGGTGTTTTCAGCACAACATGTTCATATATATGTACTTAGAAAAGTGTGGGTTTTTTTATTTTTCTCGTGCAGTTGAATTTTTTTGCTTTCATGCAGGTTTGAAACTTATTCATTATTGGGCAAGGAGATATTGTTTTTCTAAATAAAAGATGTGGATTTTTTTATCAATTTTTATGGTGTTATTTTTATTCCATGGAAGATGCTTTTTTGTTTTTGTAAACATGTATTCCAAGAACAAGAAATGCTTTACTATCTTTTTAATTTTATTTTCGCGTTGGGTGTTGACGTACATTCACTTGAAATAACTATGTGTGTGCACGCACATCACGCACTGTTATGCTAAATTTGCTGTAACGACGCATTTTCTTTAGCATGACACATGAGTGAAATCATTTTTGGGTTGGAGGCATTGCTAGTGAGATGCCATTTAAGCAGGAAACCATGGTACCCACAGTTTTTTAGGTACAAGCAGCATCATGCATCATGTCATAACTTATGGATGATAGAACAGAGACATGGCCAAAGCATGCATGCGTGCTATAATTTATTGCCCGACACCTAACTACTCATTGATGCATTACATCTTTGTTCGAAGAACTAAACAAGGTTTTGTCTAATTGATCCTTGGTCGCTTGCCAGATCTGACTTCAGCATCATCTTCCACGCACCGGACAGTTTCCTAGTTGTGTGCAGACTCGCAGCAGCTTCCAGCTTCTCCTTCATTCGTGTCATCATCGGCGACTACGAAATGATCATCTAGATCGTAATCGCCTACTCCTTCCACGGTAGCTAACTTTGATTGAACTTCGAAGTCGCCATCGGACTCAATTTGCTCCCCACTTTTCCAGGGTCCATCGGCTCTGTCATTCACGGACTCCTGCAAACAAGAGTCGGGGGTGACGAGGGTGTGCATATATCCCAGATCTACAGAATGGAGAAGTAATTTTACTGTATAGATAACGTACCTGGCTCAGGTGTTCTTCTAGCTTCCATGCTGCCTGCCCTGCATCGGCGTCTTCTCCGACGTGATCAACAGGTAGTAGGAGCGGGGGAGGTTGATGTTGCCATCGGCGACCGGAGCATGGAGGGATCTCGATCCGGACGCTGCGTCAACAAAAGAGTTGATGGCTGAAAGTGGAGAAGACATCTTGATGGCAGGGTGCTGTATGGACGAGTGATACGTCTCCATCGTATCTATAATTTTTTATTGTTCCATGTCAATATTATTGAACTTTTATATACTTTTGCCAACTTTTTATACTATTTTTGGGACTAACATATTGATCCAGTGCCCAGCGCCAGTTCCTGTTTGTTTCATGTTTTTTGTTTCGCAGAATATCCATATCAAACGGAGTCCAAACGGAATAAAAACTGACGAAGATTTTTTTGAAATATATATGATTTTTGGGAAGAAGAATCCACGCGAGACGATGCTCGAGGGGCCCGCGAGGTAGGGGGGCGCGCCCCAGGGTGTCAGGCGCGCCCCTGACCCTCGTGGCCACCCCGTAAGGCGGTTGGAGCCCTTCTTTCGCCGCAAGAAAGCAAATTTCCGAATAGAGATCGTGTCAAAATTTCATCCCAATCGGAGTTACGGATCTCCGGTAATATAAAAAATGGTGAAAGGGAAGAATCTGAGAACGCCGAAACAGAGAGAGACAGAGAGACAGATCCGATCTCGGAGGGGCTCTCACCCCTCCCGTGCCATGGAGGCCATGGACCAGAGGGGAAACCCTTCTCCAATCTAGGAAGGAGGTCAAGGAAGAAGAAGAAGGAGGGGGGCTCTCTCCCCCTCGCATCCGGTGGCACCGGAGTGCCACCGGGGGCCATCATCATCACCGCAATCTACACCAACACCTCCGCCATCTTCACCAACATCTCCATCACCTTCCCCCCTCTATCTACAGCGGTCCACTCTCCCGCAACCCGCTGTACCCTCTACTTGAACATGATGCTTTATGCTTCATATTATTATCCAATAATGTGTTGCCATCCTAAGATGTCTGAGTAGATTTTCGTTGTCCTATCGGTGGTTGATGAATTGCTATGATTGATTTAATTTGCTTATGGTTATGTTGCTGTCCTTTGGTGCCCATCATATGATTGCGCACGTGGATCACACCCTAGAGTTAGTTGTATGTTGATAGGACTATGTATTGGAGGGCAAGAGTGACAGAAGCTTCAACCTATCATAGAAATTGATGCATACGAGATTGAAGGGGGACCAATATATCTTAATGCTATGGTTGGGTTTTACCTTAATGAACATTAGTAGTTACGGATGCTTGCTAATAGTTCCAATCATAAGTGCATAGAATTCCAAGTAATCTGTTTTGACTAAGTTCCATTACAAAGTAAATGTTCAGAAAGCAAGTACCATGTATGTAATGCAGTACTTAAGGTTTATCTACTTTGCTAATGCTGGTTTAAAGTTGACAACAAAATTGCAGCATGGATTCTTTTTCAGTAGGCTTATGCATTCTTACAAAAGGATAAACATGGAAGTAATCTGTTTAGTTGTAGTTTCTAAATTGTACTAAATTGTTCATATGTATCCTGGTGACATAATTTTTTTGTTAGAATATATCTATGATTTTTCCAGCAACAATTAAGTTTTGCCAACAGAGCTCCACGGTAGTAAATTTGTACTTTCGGATATCTATATTTGTAGGTCGCAAGCATGCACATGCCCAAAAAGAGGATACCTTTTTGTCCATCCGGGGACCTCCGCATCATCTTTTCCTGTAGATGCATGCGGATCTAGCGGCATCAGTCCTAGTGCTTCGCCGGAGCTCTTCAAGGCCAACTCCATGGTGAGGGACGCCTCGCCAAAATTCCCCATACTTGATTCAGTAGTTGATTCTGTCTGCCCAGAAGCAGGCTCACAGGCCGTCACCAGCTCTCTGGATGCAAGATCCGGTAAGGGGAACCTGTGACATGGAAGCTTCAAACAGTAAGATGGTCTAGCAGAATGAGGCAGATTTCAAAGTCTGCAAAACAAGGAATGGAAACAATACCTGTCCATCGGATCTGAAAGGAACTCCAGCCCGTCGTCATCCTCTTGTACATTAGCCATCAGTTCTCGACTTGGTCGCTGCGGGTCCTGACCACTAGAATGAAGGGGGTGCGAGAGGAGGAGGAAGGTGGATCTGGAGTCCTCAGTGGGCCCTTATTGGCATTTAGTATTTTTTTCAGTTCGTCGCACGTTGTTATGTGAAACGGACCTTTCATATGTGTCCTTCTAGTACCGTCGATATTAGTTTTTGTACCGACGGCACACCTCAATATATCACGGCGTTAAGCATCAAGAACCATATACGATACGTATACGTCAATAGTACAGTACGACATTTAATTCGTACATCTGATCAGTACATCGGGTCAAGCAATGAGCACATCCCTCCATTGGTCCATGTATCAGGAGCGCCCGTGCCCGTCCTCTACAACGCCACTCTCGGTATCATACCTGGTATCATGCATGCCAACTAGGCAATTTTGATGAGCTGTCATAGAATTAAATGAAGAAAGAGAGGGTTAAGTATCATATCGTGAAACCGTATCATAATAAATGCTATGCTACTATGTGTCATGCATGACAATAAATAAAGTACTACATATGATACTACTCTATGATACAATAGAGTGATATAAGTAGGCTATAAGGAATAGAATAATATATATATATATATGTGCTTATTAGTTCGAGGAAAGAGAAGAGGAGAGAGAAGAGAAGCGGGCTCTTGGTTAGTAGAGCCAGCTGCAACACGAGACCCAAGACACTTTGTGAGGATGTAAGGTGGGCCAACTATTGATAAACTAGTATGGATTTAAAACTTATTATTGTACATGCCGGCTAAGAGGTTGGCTGTATATGACATGGCAACTTCTTATAGCCGACTTGGCTGTATTATTAACCATGCTCTTAATGAGGTAGCTAGTATATCATAGAAGCTAGTATAGCATAGACTAGCTAGTATCATACTCCCTCCTTTCCGGTTTATAGGCCTCAATTCAAAAATCTCACCAACCAAGGTAGATGGTGAGTGGTGGAATACTTTTTGTAGTTTGCAAAAACACCCAATTAATGCTTTTGTTTTCCTTAAAAAAATTATGTTTCCAATGTATTAATTGCAATACATGCATGCATAAAGTACATGCATTGGTCAATTTTCTCTTAATACTTGCATGCAATGATTTAATGCACCTTAAAATCTGAACATGTGATGGGGAACAACCAAATTGGGCCTTATAAAATGGAAAAACTGAAATTTTGAGATAAGCCTATAAACCAGAAAGGAGGGAGTATATATGCATGATACTAATATATGATCGGTAATACCTCTGTAATGCGCGCATGCATAGTATCATAAGTTAGTATCTTAGGTTGCCTTATTAATTGTCATGCATGACACAAAGTAATACAACATTTAATATGATGTGGTATCATGATATGATACCACACCCTCTCTTTCCTCATTTAACTATGTGCCACATCATCCAAAAAGTCTAGTTAGCATGTATGATACCGCTTGATACTCCCATATTATGACCAGCCTTAGGGTGGCCATAGTGGGGGTATCATAGCTGGTATCATGCACTCGGGAATAGCAAATATGATGATGTGGCAAAGAAGCAGTAACATAGGTAGATACCATAACATATATAATAAATGTTATACTACTTTGTGTCATGCATGGCCATAAATATGGTCATCTATGATATATACTACTATGATACTATATATGTAGTATCGTTACGTCTTCACGAAAGTATGACGGTTATCGTGGAGCTGCGCGGCAATTTTGCATGGCAACACAATTGACAACTCCGCTGGGGACGAAGAAGAATAAAGGAACACAATGTACACTGATCGCAAGAACGAGAGCGACATCGACTCGGAGAACGTCATCGCCGTCACGCTCGACGATCTGTCGAAAGATGATCGGCGCGAGCTCGAAGGGGAGCTTGAGAAAGAGGAGGCTGAGCTGCAAAAACTGAAGTTGGCTGCATACAAGAAGACAAGAAACGATATCGTCAAGAAGGTACCTACGTCGAGTCCTTCCGATTCGCTCGGCATTGAGGTAAAAAAGCCAACCCAAGAAATTGCTCATCAGATTGATGTGTCCATAGCTAGTAAGTTTTGTTCTGATATGTCAAATACGGAACACATAATTACTCAAGCTGTAGTTCATAAATTTGAAGAATTTAAGGAGCAGCTTGAAAATAGCCTTTCTTGTCTTGTTCGTTCAGTAATGATGCCAATTAATGATGAAAATTCTGCTAAAAAGCTGATGCCTCTAGAAAGTAATAGGTTTATTAATTTTCCTAGTAATATTCACATACTAAGTGCATTGGCTAATGGCATGCAGGATCACTTCACTTTAAATAATAATCACGATGGACGGAACTACCTACCAGTTCAGTCAATAATTTTGTTTCCAGTGCTGCTCCTCCTATTATCTCAACTTCGGCTCCACAAAATTACAACAGCAATAACCGAAGTGCAAGTTTTAATTCTGATTTGCAGCAACCTAGTTATTAGACGATAGCGTACAATACGACACCTTTGCCGCATGCTGGTACCGAGGTTCCGTACGGGCCGGAACACGATACATATTTTAGTGGGTCGCCGTTGCAAACGTCGCATGCTCAAATTTCCTTGCCGGAGTTTGCACCATGATCTTCTGCACAAACATGTTCTCTACAGCCGAAAGATAGTTATAAGGATCATCTTGCTAGTATTCTTAGAGAATTTGGTTTAGTACCTAAGGGTAAAGTTCGTGCACAGCAAAAACCATACCCTAATTATTTCGACTCGACACCGTATCCTCATGGTTTAAAATTCTAGATTTTGTCAAGTTTATAGGGGAGGATGGTAAAACAACTTTTGAGCATAGGACAATTTTTAGCACATTGTAGTGAAGTTGGAACATCGGATGTGTATAGAGTGAAATTGTTCCCTTTGTCTTTATCCAGTACTGTGTTCACTTGGTTTACATCGCTTGCTCCTAATTCTATTTCAACATGGGCACAATTAGAGCAAAAATTTCATGAGTATTTTTATGGTGGTGAAACTGAACTTCGGCTTTCACATGTAAAAATGGTTAGGAAGAAGTATAATGAGGATGTTTATGATTATATTAAGAGATTTACATATATAAAAAACCGATGTTTTAGTTTGACCATAGCCGAAAGGGATTTGGCCAATCTTGCCTTTTCGGGTTTGCTCGCTCATATTAAACATCAATTAGAAGGGCAAGAATTTTTAGGTATTAATCAAGTTTTGCTGAAGGCTTTGATGCAAGAAAACCGGGCTAAGGAAATTTAAAAGTATAGCCGATTTAAAGATAATAAGAGTAAAGAGGAGGATATTCATATGGTTAATGCTTCAGATGATGATAGTTATTCGACTAATGCGGATGACGTTAATATATATGTAGCCAAATGGGTTCAAGCTCCAAAGTCAAAACCTTTTGCTTGTTCTCCTTGAAACATACACCTGCTAAAAGAGAGGAAATGAAGTATAGTTTTGATGTTAGTAAGTGTGGTATGATTTTTGATGTGTTACTGGAAAGTAACTTAATCTGATGAGAGAAGGTCATGTAATTCCACCTCAAGAAGAATTGGCAAGTAGAGACTATTGCAAGTGGCACAATTCTTTTTATCATTCTACTAATGAATGCAATGTGTTTCGTCGACAGGTGCAATCGGCCATTAATGACGGATGATTGACATTTACAAAAACCACTAAAATGAAGGTCGACGGTGATCCTTTTACTATCAACGCGATCGAATTTGAAAATAAGAAATTGCTTATTCGGTCAGATCAGACCGAATCCACTCAAGGAAAAAATAGTATCATTGATACTAAGGCTGCGCCGAGGAGGATCAAAGCAAAAAATTCAGAAGTAGGGCTATGGAAAGTCCATGGCAAAAATACACAAGCTCCAAGAATAAAGCTGTCAGTTAGCATGTTGTTGGAAAAATATACTTCACGCAAGGCCAAGAATGTGTTTAATCGGTTTGGAGGCATTAAGTGTCCTAGGACTCCTTTTGGACCAGGTGGTTGAGGGAGTCCTGGAATAAGGGGTCCTCGGGCGTCCGGCCTGTTATCTATGGGCCGGATTGATGGGCTGTGAAGATACGAAGACCGAAGACTACACCTGTGTCCGGATGGGACTCTCCTTGGCGTCGAAGGCAAGCTTGGCGACGGAATATGTAAATTCCCTTATTTGTAACCGACCTTGTGTAACCCTAGATCCTCCCGGTGTCTATATAAACAGGAGGACTTAGTCCGGATAGGAGATACTCAATACCATAGTCATACAGGCTAGACTTCTAGGGTTTAGCCATTACGATATCGTGGTAGATCAACTCTTGTAATACTCATATTCATCAAGATCAATCAAGCAGGAAGTAGGGTATTACCTCCATAGAGAGGGCCCGAACCTGGGTAAACATTGTGTCCCCTGTCTCCTGTTACCATCAACCTTAGACGCACAGTTCGGGACCCCCTACCCGAGATCCATCGGTTTTGACACCGACATTGGTGCTTTCATTGAGAGGTCCACTGTGCCATTGTCGCAGAGGTTGATGGCTCGACTTATCGTCAAGGAAAATATCACCTCAGGAGGAGCTCTGGCCTCAGGCCAAACCCTCCGGCTGGGCGGTTTTACCATGATCGCCCGCTCGGCCTCCGAGCCGATGAGGATGACCTCCCGAGTCAACGAAAAATGTATCTGCATTGATTCTGAATACGCCAAATGGATGGATCCGACGGAGTTATCATCTTTGAACGAACTCCTAGATCGCATCGCTGCCTTGGGGGTCGCTACAGACTACGATCGGATTGGGCTTAAAAACCGATCAGAGAGAGATTAATTCTCCACCGCACCCACCAGATAGCGGTAGTCGAGGAGCAAGATAACCCTTCCTCTATACTGAGGACGAATTACGTTTGGATCTCCGACCTCAAGAAGCCGGACACCTACCGGCAGAAAGACACGCCTCGTCCTCCGAACTTAGAGTTGGACGGCGGGCTTCAAAAATTAGAAGATACTCCGGAGCCTGGACTGTTCAGTGTGGAAAAACCTCAGACTTCGGATCATCGATCGGGTCAGGGTTCAGATCCAACACAACCCACCCACCTAGACATAAGCGCTCTCACGAGCATACAACAGCAGCCCCAGGAAACGGTCCACCACTTTTGGGCCAGATTCCTCCTTGTCAAGGACAAGGTCAAAGATTGCCGCGACGAGGACGCAATATCAGCATTCCGCAACAATTGCACGAACAAAGGACTCCTCAACGCCATTAATCACCGCCGCATACTACACTTCAGTGACTTGGAAACTATTGTACAGAAGTACAGTGCAATGGAGAGCGCCTGGAGAGATCAGACAGTCTGGGAGCTATCGGTCCCAACTCAACCACTGGTCCAGGAAAAAAGGGCGCACCCCTGTAACGCGCCCAGACCAATAGCCAAAAAATGCAAACCCATTACGCGGCGCGGAACCGTTCTGGAGGGATGGCTTGATGGCCCATGCAAAATACACACCACACCGGATACCATACCAAACCACAGCCTTAGAGCATGTTGGATACTCCAGCAGGTAGCCAAAAACGGCGAGGACATCCTCACCAAAGACACCCCAAAGCAACACCCTCCAGAAGATGACAAACCCAGAGTCCTGACAGTCTTTGAGACATTCACTTCAAACAATAGGCGCAAAAGGGCACTCCGCGAACTCGCCGAAGTCTGCCAGATCACAACAATAAACCCTTGGAACGACACAGCTATAACCTTTAATGCTGGCGACGAACCAAAACACAGGACAGTCCGAACACCAGCCGCCTTGGTCCTCAACCCAATTGTGGATGGCTTTCGGCTCACCAAGGTTCTCATGGACGGCGGCAGTGGACTGAACCTCATCTATGAGGATACAATACGAAAAATGGAAATAGACAAGAGCCACATCGAGCAAGCAGCACGACCTTCCGAGGAATCATTCCCAGTCGGGAGGCACGGTGTGCGGGAAAAATCACACTCGACGTGGTATTCAGCACGCTGGAGAACTATCGGTCCGAAGAGATAACCTTCCAGGTGGCCCCCTTCAACAGCGGATATCACGCCCTCTTAGGGTGAGATGCATTTAAGCGCTTTCAAGCAATACCCCATTACGGGTACATGAAGCTTAAGATGCCCGGGCCCAACGGTATAATCACTCTAGTTAGTGATCCAGACATAGCACTTCGCGCCAAGAATAAAACCACGTCCCTGGCCTTTGAGGCATTATCTGAAGCCCTCGCGGCCGAAGAGTTAACCGTGCCGCGCTCCACGGTGGACAGAGATGATGTGGTCCTAGACAAACGACCCAAATCCACCTCATTCAAACCGGCAAAATAAATAATCAAATTCCAAGTGCATCCAACGGACCCCAAGAAGACAGCATCCATTGGAGCACAACTAGACCCGACGGTTGACGCCGCTCTACGAGAGTTCCTGCGCGAGAATTGGGATATATTCGCCTGGCACCCTTCCGATATGCCAGGAATCCCATGCGAGTTGGCCGAACACGGCCTCAATATATTGAAGGGACACAAGTCGGTCAAGCAAACACAGCGGCGCTTTTCTGAACCCAAACGCCTAGCTATGGGGGAAGAGCTAGCCAAGTTAATCGAGGCCGGATTCATTAGAGAAATAAAATATTCGGACTGGTTAGCAAATTTGGTGATGGTACCAAAGAAGGACAACTCCTAGCGCATGTGCGTCGATTTCAAAGACCTCAACAAGGCATGCCCCAAGGATCCCTTCCCCCTCCCCCGCATCGGTCAAATCATTGGCGCCACCGTAGGACATGACTCACTTTGTTTCCTTGACGCATATTCCTAATACCATCAAATCAAAATGAAGGAATCCGATCAAGCTGCAACAACATTGATCACCCCATATGGGCCATTCTGCTTCAACACCATGCCCCTCGGGCTCAAGAACGCTGGCGCCACATACCAACGCATGATTCAAACATGCTTGGAGAAACAGATCGGCAAAACAGTTGAAGCTTATGTGGACGACGTTGTCATCAAAACTAGGCACGTCAAAACACTAATAGACGATTTACGTCTCACATTCGACAACCTCCGCGTGTATGACATTAAGCTCAATCCGGAAAAATGCGTTTTCGGCGTCCCTGCTGGAGAACTGCTGGGCTTCATCGTTTCCAATAGAGGAACTGAAGCAAACCTAGCCAAAATTCGAGGTTTGTCACAATTGGCTAAGCCAACAGATCTTAAACAAGTTCAAAAGCTCGCGGGTTGCATAGCAGCTCTAAGCCGCTTTATCTCCAGATTGGGAGAAAATGCACTTCCACTCTATCGCCTTCTACGGCGAACCGACCACTTCGAGTGGACGGACGCGGCAGCAGCCGGACTGGAGGAAATAAAAGCCCTTCTTGCAAGCAATCCAATCCTGGCCGCACCAAACGCCGGCGAACCGATGTTATTATACATATTGGCAACACATCAGGTGGTGAGCGCCGTACTCATCGTTGAACGAGAACAGGACGGGCATAAATTCCCGCTTCAGAAGCCAGTGTACTATGTATCTACTGTCCTTACACCATGCAAATCCCGGTACCCTCATTATCAAAAGATAGCATACACGGTCTTCATGGCATCCCAAAGCTCCGTCAGTACTTTCAGGAGTGTTTGATCACGGTGGCCTCCGAAGTACCACTCAATGACATTATAAGCAACCGTGATGCTACGGGCCGGATTGCCAAATGGGCCATTGAGCTCCTCCCATTTGACATTACATATAAACCACGTTGAGCTATCAAATCCCAAGTACTGGCCGACTTCGTCGCCGAATGGACAGAGGCCAAACTCCCTAAAGAGTACGACACATACTCCAATTGGGTCATGTATTTCGACGGCTCCAAAATGCTGGCCGGGTTAGGAGCGGGCATCGTTTTAACGTCCCCTACTAGAGACGTCGTTCAGTACGTCCTCCAAATACTATACACAGACTCCAATAACGCAGCCGAATACGAGGCCTTATTACATGGTCTCCGGATGGCTGTCTCAATGGCCATCCAACGCCTAGAGGTGCGTGGGGACTCAAACCTGGCAATATCTCAAATAAATGGAGACTTCAATGCCAAGGATCTGAAGATGGCAGCTTATCGTAACGCAGCCATAAAATGTCGGCCCGGTTCGAGGGGCTCGAGTTCCATCATGTGGCTCGAGAAAGTAATCAAGCGGCGGATGTTCTTGCTCGTATCGGCGCAAAGCGCGACCCCATCCCACCCAATATCTTCCTGGAAAGGCTTTTCAAGCCATCCGTGGTGTGGCAGGGGGAAAACGGCAATACTAGTCCGGATCCAAACATAACCCCAGATCCTGGAAACACCGACGTCGTCGGGGGCTCAGCTACCGAAATAACACCGTCGGCGCATCTCATCATGGCAGTCATTGCCCCATGGACCAAACCCTTCCTGGCCTACCTTAACAGGAAGGAGCTTCCTGAGGACCAGAATGAGGCCCACTGCATTGGCCGGCATTCAAAGGCCTACAAGGTTCATGATGGAGAGCTCTATAAGAAAAGCGCTACCGGAGTCCTTCAACGATGTATATCCGAGGAAGAGGGGCGGCAGCTCTTGGCTGAAATTCATGCCGGACTCGGCGGTCACCATGCCGCAGCTCGGGCCCTTATTAGCAAGGCCTTCCATACAGGGTTTATTGGCCGACGGCCCGAGCAGATGCATAGGACCTTGTCCAACGTTGTGTCGGATGCCAACTCTTCGCCAACCAAAACCATATGCCCCCACTGCCTTACAAACAATCCCCATCACTTGGCCTTCTGCGGTCTGGGGGCTCAATATGGTCGGACCCCTTAAAGGAGGAAGTCATAATAAAAAGTATCTACTGGTCATGGTGGATAAATTCACTAAGTGGATAGAGGCCAAACCAGTCGAAACGGCCGAAGCGGGGCCAGTAATAGATTTCATATCCGGCGTGGTACACCGTTATGGTGTCCCGCACAGTATAATCACCGATAATGGCTCCAATTTCACAGCCGATGAGGTGAAAACCTGGTGCACTAATCTAGGCATTAAGCTCGATTACGCCTCTGTCTATCACCCGTAGACAAATAGTCAAGTCGAACGGGCTAATGGTCTTATTATGAGCGGCATCAAACCCAGACTAGTGCGGTCTTTGAAGGAATTGGACAAGCACTGGGTGGAGGAACTTGACTCCATACTCTGGGGGCTGCGGACCACGCCCAACTGCACTACCGAATATACACCCTTCTTCATGGTGTATGGTGCGGAAGTAGTGTTACCCTGCGATATTATTCATGATTCACCTCGAGTGCGTATGTACGAAGAGAGAGAGGCCGAGCTTGATCAGCAGGACAACTTAGATGCCTTGGAGGAGGAGCGCGACGTCGCAAAAGCCCATTCCACATTTTATCAACAGCAGGCTCACAGGTATCAAAGCAGAGAAGTGTAGGCCAAGACGTATAACATCGGTGAACTTGTTCTACGCTTGCCGGAGAAGAAAAAGGACAAGCTCAAGCCCAAGTGGGAGGGTCCCTTCATCATTGACGAAGTTCTCACGGGAGGAGTGTACCGCCTGCGTGATGCGTCAGATAATCACCTGGAGCCGAATCCCTGGAATGCGGCCAGACTACGACGATTTTATGCCTAACGCCGAACTCTGTGTTGGTTTCCTCCCTCCTGTTATTACCGTCATTTGTTTTTCCTCTCTTTTCGTTTTTTAGCTTTTTGTTTTGTCTTTAGCCCTACGGCTTTAGTACGGCTAGACCATCCCTACCTGATGCGTACATCTTTAAATATGTATGTTCATTATACCTGGGGGCTTCTCGGACAGAAGCTTGCGACTATTCTTCGAGCATCAAGCTTGGCACATATGCATTTTTTCCATATGTACCTTTTCTTCGCCATTATATGCATTGATATTACTTAAGTTTTGGCCAAGCTGGGTTGCCTGGCTCCTGTGCTTATGCCCTACGTTCCCGTTAGTACGGCTAGGGCATAAAGGGAGCACCTCTGCGATTGTTACTGTCGGGTCATCCGGATGTGTACCTCAGATTGGGTGAATATTCGGTCGGGTCATCCGAAATCTAGCGTTCTTAAGGGAATATTCGGTCGGGGAATTAAAGGTGTTTCCGTATTCACTCCATTGTGAACCCCAAATGTTACTTACTCTAAGACTTTTTCAATCACAGTTCGGACATGCACATTAAATGCATGCACACCCAGGGAAAGGAACCCTTAACAGAACTATTCCCTCTGGAAGATGTTACTTACATAATGTAATACAACATAACTAGCCGGATACACATTGTCTATTCGAGCAATTATGACCCCTACGCCTGGTTTCCACGCATACCCTGGTATTCTACCGCTAGGGTATTCTGAAACACTCTGCACCTTCGGAATTTGGAGGTTGAAGCGAAAAGGTCGGCGATGACAATTGTCTTTATTATCCAGCTAGAAGGAAAGTACATAGTCACTCACGACTCAAACACTTCCTCCTCTATACCGTCCAAAAGGCAGTCTAATTTACAATCCTATTGGGAATATTTGGCGGCCACCTCTACTTGGTCATATACTAAACTAACGGGAATTTCTTCCCCATTCGGCCCTGGCGGTCTGACACGAGCCATGTGATTAGGATCCAGCTTGGTATATCGCGTCTTCACCATGGCCCAAGCCTCTCGCGCACCCTCTCGGCAGGCCGATATCTTCCACAATCGGATACGCCACTGCGCTCCCATGAACAGCTCTACCAGCTTCTCCATGCTTCCTGGAGGGGAGTCGAATGGCCATAAGGCCTTGGCTACACTCCGCATCGCCTGCCGAGCTTGCTCGTGAAACTGCGACAGCCCTTTCAAAAGATCACTTGATGATCCAGACACCTCCTCTTCAGGGCGGTTCATCAATACACCTGCAATTACAGCTATATCAGCTACTGTTACCTCCAAACTGTTATAAGATAGAAGCGGCCACGTACTGAATATGCCGCCTCGCAACTTCTTGTACTCCTTCACAGAGCCCACTAGCTGAGCTCGCACATCTTTTAGTTCTTCGCCCAGTTTGGTGTTCGAATCCTAGAGTTCCTTTTTCCCTTGAACGAGTTTTGTCAATACACGCTCGCCCGCTGCTAGTAGCTTTTTGGCTCCGTGTTCTTTGCTTTGAGCGGCGTCCAGCTGCCCTCGTAATTGGTATAACGACCCAACACAAAGATAAGCACCCAGATTCACACTATCAGTGTATCATTATGAATTCTTGAAAGAGGGAAATATTACCGGGAGATGCCTTGTATTTCTCCAGTTCGGCATTGGTAGCAAGCAGCCGACACTGACACTTTTCTAGTTCCTAAGCTAGCAGGGCGTTCTTCTCCGTAAGCACCTGGTTGTACATTGATCCTTAAATCAGTTGTTTCAACTCCTTTAAGTCTCGGGGGCTACTGGCATATGGTTATCATAGTCAGACAAAACAAATTTACCTGCACATCTTTCAAATGCTGTCTTGTGGCCCTGTTAAGCCCATCTCGAGTAGCTCGGATGTATGCATCGGCCGAGCTGAAGGCGTTAAACGACTCTTCTGAAAAGCCAGGGTCTTGCAAAATGGCCCGACGGCGCCGATGATTCATGGCACTCTCCACTTCCGAGTTGGTGACGGATACATCATCCGAGTCCTCGGCTGGAAGACAGTCCGGCATCGCCCCCGCATTAGCCCCCATCTTCATGGCAGGATTTGAACCCTGGCTGCGGGAAGTACGACCGCTCGGACCTCCGGATATAGTCCGGCGCACCTTTTTCCTGACACATGGAAAATGGGAAGGTCACGGTTGGACGTGACTGCCCAGGAGCACATTGGAAAATTCATACCTCTTCGATGAAGGCCCGACCGTTTCTTCATTCGCTTTCCTCTTGGAAGGCTCGCCTTGTGTGGGGGACGCTCTCTTCGGAGATACCCCTGGAGCGGTACGGCGCGCCGAACCCTTCCCCTTTTGAGCACAAGATATTGCGGTGGGTGAGAAGGAAGGAGAGATCTCTTTTACATAAGGTGTCTTTGGATTACTTACGTGTGAAGCTGGAAGGGGGCCAGAGTAATCGGCGATAATGGGTACATATGTACCGTCGTAGCTCATCTGATAGAATGTTCCCTCCTCAAGCTCCACGAATATGTCCGAATTTTCTTCATATCCGGGGTCAAGATCCCGGTTGCGATTCTCCGGCTGAGGGGCAGGGTCATGGATCCCCTCGACAACCTTCTGCCATTCCTGTTAGGAGAAGATAAGATGCTGCCTGTCAATGAATGATCCAGGGACAAGATAAAATAAGTGGAGCCGAACCTTACCTAGCTGGGAGGATTGTACATGGAAAGTCCATCTCGATATTGGAGACGGCTGAACTCCTCCTTCTCCCCATTATACAGCTCGGCCAGAATCTTGGCTAGAGCAGCGGGGGTCTTCGGGCCCTTTCGGCCGTAACATGAGGCATCGTCTTCTCCGTTATAATGCCACATGGGCAGTCCTTGGTATTGGAGTGGCTGGACCCCCGCGTTATAGAAATCGCCATCACCTCGACTATTGACAATCCAGACCGGGCAAGCGTTTTAATCTTGCCCAGTAGCAAGCTGATCTTCACGCTATCCTCTTCCTCTAGGCTCGAAGGATGCCAGCTATGGCGCTTCTTTAGCGGAGCATTTCAAAACTCGGGGAGGCCTATGCGGACGGGGTCGGGTAGAGCGACGTAGTCGATGTAGAACCATTCAGAAGGCCACTCTTTGGGAGCTTTCTTCGGCGGGCCTGTAACGCCCTCGATGCGGCTATATCTCCCACGTGTCGAAGCACAACTTGGAGGCATAACCGCATTAAAAGCAATGTCGCAAGTGAGGTAATCTTCACACAACCCATGTAATACAATAGGGGAAAAAGATACATAGTAGGCTTACAATCGCCACTTCACACAATTACATGAATAAAGCATTACATCATCCAAATACAATCAAGGTCCGACTATGGAACCAAAATAAAAGAAGACTACCCCAAATGCTACACAGATCCCCGATCGACCCCAACTGGGCTCCACTACTGATCAACTGGAATGAAAACAACACAAACGACAAGATCTTCAAAGAGCTCCTCCTTGAGCTTGGTTGCGTCATCTGCACGGACTCATCGGCACCTGCAAACTGGCTTTGGAAGTAACTGTGAGTCACGGGGACTCAGCAATCTCAAACCCTCGCGATCAAGACTATTTAAGCTCATAGGTAAGGGTAAAAGGTATGAGATGGAGCTACAGCAAGCGACTAGCATATATGGTGGCTAACATACGCAAATGAGAGCGAGAAGAGAAGGCAAAAGCACGGTCAAACAACTATGATCAAGAAGTGTTCCTAGAACAACCTACGTTAAACATAACTCCAACACCGTGTTCACTTTCCGGACTCCGCCGGAAAGAGACCATCACGGTTACACACGCGGTTGATGTATTTTAATTAAGGTCAACTTCAGGTTTTCTACAACCAGACATTATCAAATTCCCATCTGCCCATCACCGCCGGCACGGCTTTCGAAAGTTCAAATCCCTGCAGGGGTGTCCCAACCTAGCCCATCACAAGCTCTCACGGTCAACGAAGGATATTCCTTCTAGCGGGAAGACCCGATCAGGCTCGGAATCCCGGTTACAAGACATTTCGACAATGGTAAAACAAGTCCAGCAAGCCGCCCGATGCGCCGACAAATCCCGATAGGAGCTGCACATATCTCGTTCTCAGGGCACACCGGATAGGTCAAGCTACGAGTAAAACCAACCCTCGAGTTGCCCCGAGGTGGCCCCGTAGGCTGCCCGTTTCGGACCAACACTTAGAGGAGCACTAGCCCGGGGGGGGGGGGGGGTTTAAAATAAAGATGACCCTCGGGCTCGCGAAAACCCAAGGGAAGGTTATAGGTTGCTAGTGCAAATGGTAAAACCAAGGTTGGGCCTTGCTGGAGGAGTTTTATTCAAGGCGAACTGTCAAGGGGTTCCCATTATAACCCAACCGCGTAAGGAACGCAAAATCCGGGAACATAACACTGATATGACAGAAACTAGGGTGGCAAGAGTGGAACAAAACACCAGGCATAAGGCCGAGCCTTCCACCCTTTACCAAGTATATAGATGCATTAATTAAATAAGAGATATTGTGATATCCCAACAAAATATCCATGTTCCAACATGGAACAAGCTCCAATCTTCACCTGCAACTAACAACGCTATAAGAGGGGCTGAGCAAAGCGGTAACATAGCCAAACAACGGTTTGCTAGGACAAGGTGGGTTAGAGGCTTGGTTTAACAATATGGGAGGCATGATAAGCAAGTGGTAGGTATCGCAGCATAGGCATAGTAAAAGAGCAAGCAACTAGAAAGCAAAGATAGAAGTGATTTCGAGGGTATGGTCATCTTGCCTGAAAGCCCGCAAGGAAGAAGAACGAGTCCATGAAGAAGACAAACAGACGTAGACGAACGGATCCTCACAAATACGACGTTATCGGAACCAACCCGAAGAAGCAACACCGGAAAGAAGCACACAACATAGTAAACAACCAACACATGAACATGGCATGATGCACAACCAAGTATGATGCATGTCCAGTTTAATGAAGCATGGCATGGTAAAGTGCACAAGCAATCCTACACATTAAGTGGAGCTCATTATGCAACGGAGTTGCATATTGAAGAAAACACCATATGACTTATTTAGTTCTCTCTGGTTTATGTACCCAACAATATTAAATGTTGTTAATCATGGCAAGAGGGTGAAGCAAAGAAAACTACCTATCTAGTCAAGTTTAAATGAGGCCGGAAACAACAAACAACAAGTCCGGTAAATCCCCATATGCATATATTAGGTTTGGTACTGTTCTGCCCTAAACCAAATTTTAGGGTTTTTAAACATGCAAAACAAGTACACCATGTTAAACTAGGCATTTTTCCACCCCATTTACATATAAAGTTTATTAAATTCCAAGTTACGATTATTTAGTTATGAATTAAAGCATTTTAGCATGACATAGGAGCAAATTTAAACAAACAGCATTTAAAACATTTTGAACATGGATGAAAGTTGTATATTATGAATCTAGACAAAATTCTAAGCAAGTTTCATATATAAAACATTTTAATCGGATGCACAGTTGTGAAGTTATTAAATGCATGAAGAACAGGGACTTTTCTGTAAAACAATCATCTCTGGAATAATAGACAAATTCGCATAACTGAAAAAAAACAGGTATGGGTCGAAACAAAGGCCGGCCCAACAGTGCATAGGATCTGGGCGACTGCTCACCATGGGCTTCGGCCTGTTGGTGAAGGAGGCTGGCTGGGGAGGAAGCGCCTAGGCTGGGAGGCCGAGCGCTGGGCCTAGGAGGCGCTGCGAAAGAGGCAAAGCAGGGGTGCGGTCAACGCGACTGGACGAAAGCGGGCTCGTCCTCCTCCTCAGACGAAATAGGGGCGGGTCAAGGCAGAGGTCACAGTCAGGCAACGGCGACGGATGGGGCTTCTACTCCGGCGACGAGGCAGTGCAGGGAACGGATGGAGGCACGGATCTACGTTAAGATGAGGAGGACGCCGACGAGCAAGGAAGCAGGGGCTTGCCAGCGGCGTGGCCGGATGCGGCGGACCTCCTGTTGCATGCGAGAGGCAGGAGGCGCGCGGTCAAACGTAGGGGACGGGCGCTGCAGAGGAAGCAGGAGCCATCGACGTCGTCCTCGTCGCGGATGCAGGCGCGCAGCGGTGCAGGCTTCGTCGAGCGCGGAGGACGGAGCTGAATCGCGGCAGAAGAGGGCCCCGGGCAGCCATGGCACTGGTTCACTGTGACAAAGAAACGAGACGAGGCGGAAGGCAGGTAAGAGCAGCGCGAGGAGGAAAGGAAAGAGAAGGTGGAGAGGGACGGCGCCATGACCTAGACATCTCGCCGGCTCAGTGAGAACGAGAAGCCGGAGACCGGCCAGCTCGGGAGGTCGAGGAGGCAGGGGCTGGCGCAAGAGTGACTTGGCGCTGATGCGGCCCACACGCACGGTCAACGGCGCTGCTGTCTCGGGCGGGTGCTCATCGTCTATGACCAAGCAGAGCAGCGGTAGCAACAGGAGAGGCCGCTGTGCATGGCACTGGGCCTGTGGCCGCCTACGGCGACGCTTGTAGGGAGGTCTAGCGACCTGGGGAACGGATCCGGGCAGCGAGGACGGTTTCAGGCGAGGAGGCGCTCGGGATGGAGGCTGGCTGCGGGTGGAATGGATCTGGGAGGGGTGCAACTTTGGTTGGCTGGGCGATGGGATCGAGGGAGATTGAGTGAGGGGATCCCAAGAGGATTAGTGGCGGCGGCCGAGAGGGATGGATGGGACAAGGCTCCTAAATTTTAGGGTTTGACTGATATATATACTAGAATGGAGATAGGAGGGAGTATTTTGGATCATTCGATCAAAATCGGACGGTTCAAGAAAACTAGGTTAGGAAGCCTAATAAACAAGGCGGAGATGTTTTGTAGACGTTTGGGGATGATCCGGATCCAACGGTGACGACTGTTCGGGTCGGGTTCGGGACAACTTCCGGGCGCGTGCGAGGGGTTCGATGCACTGCGCAGAGAGGTTAGGTTGGACCTGGCGGTAGGTAGTGGGCTGTGTAGATGGTCTCGAGCTGAGAGAAGAGAAGAGAGGGAGGCCCGTTGACTGTTTTCGGAGACCGAAAACGTCCGACGAAAAGACCGGCTATACTGCCGCTATAGTTATCCGTTGGGGCGTCAAACGGACTCAGAATGCGATGAAACTTGGCAGGCGGGCTACTGACAACAAAACCACACCGCATGCCAACTTTCAACCCATTCCGAGAACATTTTCCGGCCACTTATAAAATAATATTTCGGACATGCCGCGGGCGCATGCAAGTGTACCTGGGCTCAGAACGGACAATGGAGAGAACGAGGAGACCTGGACAGATGCAAGTTTTGAAAACATGATGATGCAATGCACATGATGACATGATATGAAATGCATGACACGCAAGCAAAGACAAGGCAACAACAGTGAATAACTGGAAGACACCTGACACATCGGTCTCGGGGCGTTACAACACTCCACCACTACGAGAGGATCTCGTCCCGAGATCTAGGATGGCACCGGAGGGAAAAAGAAGAGGAAGAGAAGAGGTAAAACTAAGTTGCTTCTTTGACAAACGAGTGAGACCAAAGAGCCTTGAAAGGTTAAGCCATTTCCAAGAATAGAATAAACGGAGATGAATGAAGTTGAAGACACTCCGTTATGAAAGAGGAAAAGAAAGAACAACTTCGGGCAGCACTCTAATTGAAAAGAAATGGAATTGAATAAGAACTTGATAAGATGAGAAGATACTTGATGAAATCACAAAACACTGCCTCCGTAACTATTGAATGAATGGAACAAGGGGTAAGAAAGATCTCGGACAGCACTCCGGTTTAAAAGAGATGAAAAACTTGATAAAATGAAAGAGCTTGAGCAAAGGGACACAATACTCTGGTTAAAAGGATAAGCACGATCAAAACATGGTCCTGACAAAGCGAGAAGATGGGTTGAGGAGAGCAACATCACAATGCCTTCGGAACGGAGGAATAGAAGATAGATAATTGAAATATGAGAAATGAGGAGAAAATGCCAACTTCTGCCAAAAAGAGCTTGAGAAGGCATCCTTAGGAGAAGAGTCGAACGGAGTTGTGGGAAAACCAACAACGAAAAGAATAAGCTTGATATGGTCTTATGGAATACATGTCAAATTATGAGGTGACAAACTGCCACTCACGGGAAAAGAATTGGATTGGTATGACCGATGAGACGAGAGAATTATTTCACCGGGAGGATAGATGAAGAACTTGGATCATATATTATCACCATTAATAGCAAAATCCTTAGGGAAAGATTTAGGTGAAATATAACCCAAGATAACTCAAATGACGAGATTGATGGATTTAAAATATCTCATTCTTAACAATATGTGAATCATGAAGCATGAACTCAAATTATCAAGAATGACTTTATACCACCTCCAATGATACAGAAGAAAGAATTGCACTCCGGATTGCAAGATGAAGAAAACTTGAGCTCCTCTGAAAAGAATCTCGATGAACACTTCGAGAAGGAATTAAATCCTTGATGAACCATCATGTAGAGCCTCCATGGAGAACTCTGGTAATAAAAGGATGATAAAAGGAAGAGAAGTTGAAAACACAAGGTGGAGCCTTGCAATGATTTAGATGGAGCTTCGCGATGATGTAACCGAGAAAACTTGGCACTCCGGAAAAGGAAGACGAGCAATTGAAACCAAGAATTTTAATGAACCTCCGAAATAAGGAATTGAATTTACTTGATGAAACAAGAATAAGAATTACATTATGCTTATCCTTCACCAATATAAATTGATGAAAAGCAACGGATCTGGCATACTACTTATTCTCGTAGAAAGGATTAAGATAGATATTGCATAAATTTGAGAAGGTCTTCGACGAACCACTGGTAGGATGAAAGAACGAATGAATCGATACAATAACAAAGGAAGAGAAATCTTGAAGGAGCCACTGGTAAGAATTGAAAATGAACGAAGAGAAGATAAAGAAACACCGGGAAGAATTATAAAATGAACGAAGATGCTTGAGAGAATTTAGATCCATGAGAACGAAGAGATTACAAGCTGATTAGAGAGTCCTTGATTTAAACACCGGTATGATTTAGAGTAAGATAGCTGAAAGCTGAGAATGAATAATTCTGAATTGATAGACTCCGGATAATCAAACTGATAAGACTCCTGAATTGCTCCGGATAGGTGAAAAGAATTCTCACAATCAAACAATTATGAGAGGATGTCCTCAAACTAGAACCATGAATCTCTGAGAGAACGGATAAGATATGGAGGCAAAACTCTTCTTCGGTCTTCAAATGATGAGAATGCCAACGAGAAACACCACCAAGAATTATTGAGGCACACCGGAATGAAGAATAGAAAGGTTGAGCCAACGATGAAAAGAATTTTGAAAGATCTTGGAGAAAGACATAAGACTTATGGTAATTCATTGTTATGTCAAACTTCGAAAAGAATTTTATGGATATCTCCGGGAGAATTAGAAGAGTCAGGTAAGACGAAAAATACCTGTGGGTTAGGGCCCACTCAAGAAAAAAAACACTGTTGAAAAGATTTAAGAAGAGAGATAGCACCGGTTGAATAAAATGGCTTGAATGAGATAACATCCTCGAACTAGGTTGAACGGATCTTGAATGACAAGACGAGCCTTTTGCGATATCTTGAGCACTCCGGAACAAATGAATAGCGAGAAGTGAATTATTATGAGGTGCACCGGTATGGAGAAACATTTGAAACGAGGAAAAATATATGGTCAACAAAGCTAGACTTGGTTCCACCAGAGAAGAAAAAGAATGAATAATGATGAACTTGAAGCTCCATTAGAATCTTCATGAGAATCACCGGGTAAGAACATGAAGGAAAAGAATGGAGAGACTTCCATCAATAAAATGATACTTGATTGAGAAATCTGAGTCCTTGAAGAAGAAGGGTGGGTGGGCGAGAAAACAAAAGCAACTTGGAGACGAATGAAACAAATATCGTTGAGAAGAACTGATAATTGATCTTGCGGATGTTGAAATGATCGGATCCACTTGAAGAGAAACACACCGGTTGAAAAGGATTGGCATGACATTCTCGATGATCAAGAATGATTAGTATCCACATAGAAATATGAGAACACCACTTAGGAAAAGGCATGGAATCAACACTTGACATTGAAGCAACTCGAATACCACAACTCAAAACAAAAACAAAGGATTGGATTGCAAAATAAGCCAGAACAAACATATGATAGAGATTTCGTCCGAAGTTTTCGTGGTGGGGCCTACACACGCTCGATCGTACAGCACCATCATGTACAAGGCAGTGCACATGACATACGAAGCATCCCCGAGTCGGCATAGCCAAGGACTCTTTAAGACACAACGAGACCACTGTAAAACCAACCGTGAATAGGCGGACCACTAGACGTCGAACCCCAATTTCATATCATACATCTGTCGAGAAGATATCCTAGGAGCTACTTGAATTCCCACTTATAAACTCCTGAAATTTTCCCGGTTATGCAATCAGGTGTTGGGGATATAGGGGAAGCATAATATCTCACCCAAATCTAGCAAATCCTACATCCAGCTGTATCCATCCTTCAACACATAACCAAGAAACCTTTGAAAATCGTTTACCTCAACCTTCAAAAAGCATCCGTTATACGAGTTATGGCAATACTCCCGAACTCCTGCCCCAGTACTGGGTGGCGTCGAGGTTATCTCACCAACAACTGCATAAAAGAGATTTTCGATATCGGCGAAACTGAACTCAGTATTCCAGAACTTCAATGATAAAATTGTGACGACAACACCTCGGACCTCAACTCCCCGGGACACTACCACAACCCCTAAATGACAGGAGGCACCAAGAACAATGTTCTCGTCACAAATCCATCTGAACGATTCCAAGATACCCGCGTGATCCTAAATTTTTTAGTGAAATTTGAGAAGAGAAGAGTCAAAACTATACGTCAGGATGCCTTACCAGAGCGATGAAGGGACTGGGGAGTAAAAAGAATTCCTAAACTCTCCGATATATAATTCCTAAATGACTCAAAACATTTTTCTAGACTCAACTCGTCCGCTAATAACGATCAAGCAGTGGGGGCTCCTAAGGTCGGGGAAGGCTCTGATTACCAACTTGTAACGCCCTCGATACGGCTATATCTCCCACATGTCGAAGCACGACTTAGAGGCATAACCGCATTGAAAGCAATGTCGCAAGTGAGGTAATCTTCACACAACCCATGTAATACAATAGGGGAAAAAGATACATAGTTGGCTTACAATCGCCACTTCACACAGTTACACGAGTAAAGCATTACATCATCCAAATACAATCAAGGTCCGACTATGGAACTAAAATAAAAGAAGACTACCCCAAATGCTACACAGATCCCCGATCGACCCCAACTGGGCTCCACTACTGATCAACTGGAACAAAAACAACACAAACAACAAGATCTTCAAAGAGCTCCTCCTTGAGCTTGATTGCGTCATCTGCACGGACTCATCGACGCCTGCAAACTGGTTTTGGAAGTAACTGTGAGTCACGGGGACTCAACAATCTCACACCCTCGTGATCAAGACTATTTATGCTCATAGGTAAGGGTAAAAGGTATGAGGTGGAGCTACAGCAAGCGACTAGCATATATGGTGGCTAACATACGCAAATGAGAGCGAGAAGAGAAGGCAAAAGCACGGTCGAACAACTATGATCAAGAAGTGATCCTAGAACAACCTACGTCAAACATAACTCCAACACCGTGTTCACTTTCCGGACTCCGCCGGAAAGAGACCATCACGGTTACACACGCGTTTGATGTATTTTAATTAAGGTCAACTTCAGGTTTTCTACAACCGGACATTAACAAATACCCATCTGCCTATAACCGCGGGCATGGCTTTCGAAAGTTCAAATCCCTGCAGGGGTGTCCCAACTTAGCCCATCACAAGCTCTCACGGTCAACGAAGGATATTCCTTCTAGCGGGAAGACCCGATCAGGCTCGGAATCCCGGTTACAAGACATTTCAACAATGGTAAAACAAGTCCAGCAAGCCGCCCGATGCGCCGACTAATCCCGATAGGAGCTGCACATATCTCGTTCTCAGGGCACATCGGATAGGTCAAGCTACGAGTAAAACCAACCCTCGAGTTGCCCCGAGGTGGCCCCGCAGGCTGCCCGTTTCGGACCAACACTCAGAGGAGCACTGGCCCGGGGGGTTTAAAATAAAGATGACCCTCGGGCTCGCGAAAACCCAAGGGAAGGTTATAGGTTGTTAGTGCAAATGGTAAAACCAAGGTTGGGCCTTGCTGGAGGAGTTTTATTCAAGGCGAACTATCAAAGGGTTCCCATTATAACCCAACCGCGTAAGGAACGCAAAATCCGGGAACATAACACCGATATGACGGAAACTAGGGTGGCAAGAGTGGAACAAAACACCAGGCATAAGGCCGAGCCTTCCACCCTTTACCAAGTATATAGATGCATTAATTAAATAAGAGATATAGTGATATCCCAACAAAATATCCATGTTCCAACATGGAACAAGCTCCAATCTTCACCTGCAACTAACAACGCTATAAGAGGGGCTGAGCAAAGCGGTAACATAGCCAAACAACAGTTTGCTAGGACAAGGTGGGTTAGAGGCTTGGTTTAACAATATGGGAGGCATGATAAGCAAGTGGTAGGTATCGCAGCATAGGCATCGCAAAAGAGCGAGCAACTAGCAAGCAAAGATAGAAGTGATTTCGAGGGTATGGTCATCTTGCCTGAAATCCCGCAAGGAAGAAGAACGAGTCCATGAAGAAGACAAACGGACGTAGACGAATGGATCCTCACAAACGCGACGTTATCAGAACCAACCCGAAGAAGCAACACCGGAAAGAAGCACACAACATAGTAAACAACCAACACATGAACATGGCATGATGCACAACCAAGTATGATGCATGTCTGGTTTAATGAAGCATGGCATGGTAAAGTGCACAAGCAATCCTACAAATTAAGTGGAGCTCATTATGCAACAGAGTTGCATATTGAAGAAAACACCACATGACTTATTTAGTTCTCTCTGGTTTATGTACCCAACAATATTAAATGTTGTTAATCATGGCAAGAGGGTGAAGCAAAGAAAACTACCTATCTAGTCAAGTTTAAATGAGGCCGGAAACAACAAACAACAAGTCTGGTAAATCCCCATATGCATATATTAGGTTTGGTACTGTTCTGCCCTAAACCAAATTTTAGGGTTGTTAAACATGCAAAACAAGTACACCATGTTAAACTAGGCATTTTTCCACCCCATTTACATATAAAGTTTATTAAATTCCGAGTTACGGTTATTTAGTTATGAATTAAAGCATTTTAGCATGACATAGGAGCAAATTTAAACAAACAGCATTTAAAACATTTTGAACATGGATGAAAGTTGGATATTATGAATCTAGACAAAATTCTAAGCAAGTTTCATATATAAAACATTTTAATCGGATGCACAGTTGTGAAGTTATTAAATGCATGAAGAACAAGGACTTTTCTATAAAACAGTCATCTCTGGAATAATAGACAAATTCGCATAACTGAAAAAAACAGGTATGGATCGAAACAAAGGCCGACCCAACAGTGCATAGGATCTGGGCGACTGCTCACCATGGGCTTCGGCCCGTTGGTGAAGGAGGCTGGCTGGGGAGGAAGCGCCTAGGCCGGGAGGCCGAGCGCTGGGCCTAGGAGGCGCTGCGAAAGAGGCAAAGTAGGGGTGCGGTCAACGCGACTGGACGAAAGCGGGCTCGTCCTCCTCCTCAGATGAAACAGGGGCGGGTCAAGGCAGAGGTCAAAGTCAGGCAACGGCGACGGATGGGGCTTCTACTCCGGCGACAAGGCAGTGCAGGGAACGGATGGAGGCGCGGATCTGCGTTAAGATGAGGAGGACGCCGACGAGCAAGGAAGCAGGGGCTTGCCAGCGGCGTGGCCGGATGCGGTGGACCTCCTACTGCGTGCGGGAGGCAGGAGTCATGCAGTCAAACGTAGGGGACGGGCACTGCAGAGGAAGCAGGAGCCATCGACGTCGTCCTCGTCGCTGATGCAGGCGCGCAGCGGTGCAGGCTTCGTCGAGCGCGGGGGACGGAGCTGAATCGCGGCAGAAGAAGGCCCCGGGCAGCCATGGCACTGGTTCACTGTGACAAAGAAACGAGACGAGGCGGAAGGTCATGTAAGAGCAGCGCGAGGAGGAAAGGAAAGAGAAGGTGGAGAGGGACGGCACCATGACCTAGACATCTCGCCGGCTCGGTGCGAACGAGAAGCCGGAGACTGGCCAGCTCGGGAGGTCGAGGAGGCAGGGGCTGGCGCAAGAGTGACTTGGCGCTGATGCGGCCCACATGCACGGTCAACGGCGCTGCTGTCTCGGGCGGGTGCTCATCGTCTATGACCGAGCAGAGCAGCTGTCGGCGTTTTGGGAACGGGGGTCCCCAGACTTGCCTGCCTGTGGCATGGCTCGAGGAGGGGCCCAGCACGGCCCATCTTCATCAACACAGACCCAAGACCCTCGCGAGGGGTCAAGGCTCGCGGGGCGGACGACACGGAGCTTCCTCCGGCACGGCCTCATCAGGCTGGCTCGCGAGGAGGTGGAGAGATCAAGGCGGGGTACCTCACGAGGTGCCCGTGATGCAAGCCATGACGACCAAGGGTGCCAGGTGGGCGCCAGCCCGCGCAGTGTCCTCCTTTCCTCTTTGGTGCAAAGGGAGCAAGCACAGGCGAGAGCATTAAGCAAAGGCACCCATTTCGGTGCAACGAGACCAAGACCAGTCCAACGGAAGGGAGGAAGTCATTGTGGAGCCCAAGCCAGTGTCACCACCAGAGCCTTTGGCAGGCGAGGACCAACTTTAGTCAGGATAAGTGTACCAGATGTTCCCCTTCAAAATGGCCAATTGTTGGCGCCCTTCCCGCTCAATATTTGGGAAGAGGTCCAGGGCCTTTGCCTATAAATAGGACTAGCCACCCATAGGGTAGGGGAGATCGAAGATCGGAGATCGGATCGAAATCAGAGAGAGAATCAAGAAGAGAGAGAGAGAGAGAGAAGGGTGACTGAACTCCTCCTAGCAGTTCATCCCCCCAGCCAAGAACAGACCCTCGCGAGGCTGTTCTTCCTTGTATTGCTCATCATCATCAGCCCAAGAGGCAATCCACCACACCACACACTGGAGTAGGGTATTACACCACAACGGTGGCCCGAACCAGTATAAACCCTGTGTCTCTTGTGCTGTTCTTTCCATAGCTTAGATCTTAGAGAGGCGGAGGGGTGCAGGTAGGTAGAAGGCGAAATCTCCGTGCGCACCCCAGTGTTCAAACCTCAAGGGTCTGCTGGAACCCGAAATCCGACATTTGGCGCGCCAGGTAGGGGTGCACCGGAGTTTTCCCTTCCGCCACCGCCACGACCTGCCTCGCGATGAGTAGTGCGTCGCCCGCTCCGGCCGCCGGCGCCAGGGGGCTCCGAGCCCTGGCCCCAGCCCTGCAACGGGTACAGTGGCCGGACAAGTTCAAGCCAACGATGCCGCCGCGCTACGGCGGCGCGACTGATCCACTGGCCTTCTTGCTGGCGTACGAGGAGGCCATCCTCGAAGCTGGAGGTGATGATAGGGTCATGGCCAACTGGCTCCCCATGGCCCTCACCGGCGCTCCGCGCGCATGGCTGCTCCACCTACCGGCAGCCTCCGTGGCCTCTTGGGAAGAGCTCCGCAACCTCTTCCCCGCCCACCACGCTACACCAACACCCCTGGTCGTCGCGGCCCTCCTGGGCGGCTCGCAGGCGCCGCCTACAAGTCACCACGTCAAGCCGTTCATCCGCCGGGTCAACGCCGCTTCCACGCGGCAGGGGGCTCTCCCGGACCGGGCGGCGCCCAAGGCCGGCCTGACCTTCAGCTTGGAGGACCACCCCTCCAACTCGGCCTGCTCGGGTGCGCTCCCCATGCTGTGCACCCCCACCATCTTCTAGGTGGCCGTCACCAGAACTCTCATCGATGGCGGTGCGGGCCTCAGCGTGCTCTCGGTTGAGGCCTTCAACCTCCTCTACATACCCCTAGAATGGCTGCAACCCAGCTGGCCCTTCTCAGGCGTTGGGGGCGGATCATCCAGCTCCTTGGGACAGATCCGGCTCCCAGTAACCTTCGGCACCTACAACAACTTCCGCACGGAGCTGGTCGACTTCGACATCGCCCCCATCGGCCTCCCCTACAACGCCATCCTCGGCTACCCAGCGCTGGCCCAGTTCATGGCCGCGACGCACCCGGCGTACAACCTCATCAAGATGCCCGGAAGCAACGGTGTCCTCACCGTGCACGGGGACACCGGAGACGCGCTGTGAGTGCTCAAGCTCGCCTTCAAGATGGCGGCGTCAGCACAGCCCGCCGACTCGGAGACTCCCGAGCCCAAGGGGGCTGCACCCGCTAAGAAGAAACAGTTGTTCACCCAAGACAAGGCAAAAACCAAGCAGATACCCGTCGATGAGGACGGGTCCACCAACGCCACTTTCACCATAGGCCCCAACCTCGAGCCCGAGAAGGAGGAGGCCCTGGTCAGGTTCCTATGCGCAAAAAAGAAGGTATTCGCTTGGGAGCCTGAGCAGTTGGCGGGGATCCCTAGGAGCGTAATCGAGCATCTCCTCAACGTGTGCCCCAACGTGCGCCCTGTGAAGCAGAAGGCAAGGCGGCAGTCCACAGAAAAGCAGGCCTTCATCGTCCAAGAGACCCGCAAACTAGAAGCCGCTGGGGTCATTCGCGAGGTCCGATACCCGGATTAGTTGGCCAACCCTGTCGTTGTGCCAAAGAAGGGAGGGAAGGAGTGCATGTGTGTCGACTTCACCAACCTCAACAAGGCATGCCCGCAAGATCCGTTCCCGCTCCCCCGCATCGACCAGATCGTCGATTCCACCGCAGAATGCGACCTGCTATGCTTCTTGGATGCCTTCTCTGGGTATCACCAGATCAAGATGGCGGTAGAAGACGTCGAAAAGACAGCCTTCCTAACCCCAGGTGGGGTGTACTGCTACACATGCATGCCATTCGGGCTACGTAACACAGGGGTGACCTTTCAGCAGCTGATGCACATCACCTTGGTCCCGCAGCTCGGGAAGAATGTTGAGGCTTACGTCGATGACATTGTGGTGAAGTCTCGGGAGGCCAGGACCCTGATACAAGACCTGGAGGAAACCTTCGCGAGCCTCAACGCAGTGAACCTGCGGCTCAACCCAGAGAAGTGTGTGTTCGGAGTCCCCTCGGGCAAGCTCTTGGGTTTCCTCGTGTCCCACCGAGGCATCGAGGCTAACCCGGAAAAGGTCAAGGCGGTCGAGGACATGAGCCCACCAAAGACCCTCAGAGAAATGCAGAAGCTCACTGGATGCGTGACCGCGCTAGGGCGCTTCATCTCCAAGTTGGGGGAGCGAGCGCTGCCCTTCTTCCAGCTAATGAATAAAAAGGGGCCCTTTGAATGGACTGAAGAGGCCGACAAGGCATTCCAGGATCTCAAGAGATACCTGACCAGCCCTCCGGTCATGGTGGCTCCGCGCCCTCAAGAGCCCCTGGTGCTTTACCTCGCCGCCACTCCCTACTCCACCAGCGCAGCCCTGGTGGCGGTTAGGGAGGAGCGTCGAATCAAAACCACAGCAGCAGCCCGGGACAAGGCAAAACAGGAACAAGGAAGGCCCACAGAAACCGCCACCGCGGCTGAGGAGGATCAGCAGCCGCAGAGGAGTGCACCGGAGGCGGAAGAGGCCCCTCTCCCAGATGGCCAGCCTCAGGAGGCCTCATCACCTCAGGAGGCGCCATGGTCTCCGGAGGGCGCCACCAGCACTGACGCACCCAACGTCGTTGAGCACCAAGTGTACTTTGTCAGCACGGTGTTGCGGGACACGAGGGCACGGTACCCCATGCCTCAGAAGCTCCTCCTCGTGCTACTGGTGGCCTCGCGCAAGCTGCGGCACTATTTTCAGGGTCACCCCATCAAGATCGTCTCGTCATACCCCCTGGAGAGAGTGCTCAGGAGCCCTAACTCAGCTGGAAGGGTCGCTGAGTGGAACATAGAACTGCAAGCGTTTTAGCTCGAATTCAGCACGACCAGAGTCATCAAGGGAGCAGCATTAGCGGATTTTGTGGCAGAATGGACAGAGGTACCAGGCCTCAAGGCCGACGAGGATCGGTCCCTCTCCCCGGGAAGCGAGGCGCCAGAAGGCTGGGTCATGTACTTCGATGGGGCGTTCTCCAGGCATGGCGCTGGGGCTGGGGCGGTGCTTATATCGCCCACTCAGGACAAGCTCTACTACGCTGTACAGCTCTGTTTCCAGCAAGGTGAAAAGGTCTCCAACAACATAGCGGAGTATGAAGGTTTAATAGCGGGCTTGAAGGCCGCAACTGCCCTGGGGGTAAAACGCCTCACCATCAAGGGAGATTCGCAGCTCCTTGTCAATTTCTCCAACAAGGTGTACGAGCCGAAAGATGAGCACATGGAAGCCTACCTTGCGGAGGTCCGCAGGATGGAGAAGCAGTTCTGGGGGTTGGAGTTGCAGCATGTGCCCCGTGGCACCAATCAGGAGGCCGACGACATCTCCAAACGGGCGTCCAGGCAGTTACCTCAGGAGCCTGGCGTCTTCGAGGAGCGGCTCTTCAAGCCCACAGCCCTGCCGTCATTGTCAAACACGGTTCAGCCTCAGGAGGAGCTCCCCCAGCCACCTGCCTCAGGAGCCCCGGTCTGTGGCCCGGCCTCAGGAGCACGCCTGCTCCTGACGATGGAACCTCAGGAGGGGTGCTGGATCACGGAGCTCCGGAGTTACTTAACACAAGGGACCCTGTCGGAGAAGGAGGAGGAAGCGGAGCGTGTGGCACGGCAGGCCACGGCATACTGCATCAAGGATGGAGAGCTCTACCGGAAGCGACCAAACGATGTATCCATGCGCTGCATCTCCAGGGAGCAAGGAAAGGAACTGCTGGAAGATATACACGGCGGAGACTATGGACATCATTCATCATCATGGACCCTCGTCGGCAAGGCGTTCCGCAGTGGGTTTTATTGGCCCACCGCACTCAATGACGCCGTCGAACTGGTGAAAGCTTGTGAGGCCTGCCAGTTCCACGCCAAGCAGATCCATCAGCCGGGAGGAGGCCTACAGACTATACTCCTTTCATGTCCATTCGCAGTCTGGGGGCTGGACATCCTGGGCCCGTTTCCTCGGGCACCAGGGGGCTACCGCTACCTCTACATCGCCGTGGACAAGTTCACCAAGTGGGCTGAAGTAGAGGCCGTCCGCACCATCCCCGCGGGTTCCGTGGTCAAGTTCATCTGGGGCATCGTGAGCCGGTTCGGGGTGCCGAACCGCATCATCATAGACAACGGTTCGCAGTTCACCAGTTACCTCTTCAAAACATACTGTGCTAACCTTGGAACGCAGATATGCTATGCTTCGGTGGCGCACCCCCGAAGCAATGACCAGGCCGAGCGAGCCAACGCAGAGGTCCTGAGGGGCCTCAAGACCAAGACGTTCAAGAAGAAGCTCGAGGCCTGCGGCAGAGGTTGGTACGATGAGCTTCAGTCCGTGTTGTGGTCCATCCGCACAACCGCGACCAAGCCGACTGGAGAGACCCCGTTCTTCCTGGTCTACGGAGCCGAAGCGGTCCTCCCTCATGAGGTCAGATGTCGCTCCGCGCGGGTCCTGGCATTCGACGAGGCGCAGTAGGATGCCATGCGGGGGCTGGACCTCGTGCTGGGGGAGGAACGTCGCCGAGAAGCCGCGCTGCGAGCGGCGAGGTACCAACAAGCGCTGCGGCGATATCACTGCCGCAACATCCGCCCCAGAACTCTCGAGGTAGGAGACCTCGTGCTCAGGTGGGTTCTCTCCATGGAGGGACTGCACAAGCTCTCTCCCATGTGGGAGGGCCCGTTCAAGGTTGTTCATGTTTGCAGGCCCGGCTTCGCGCGCTTGGAGACTCAAGAGGGGGTGCCGGTCCAGAACGCATGGAACATCCAGCACCTCCGGAGGTTCTACCCCTAAAAAGGCCCAAAGCCTGTGAAGAAGGCGAATTCCTGTGAAGATTATCCTTTTTGGAAAAGGCCCAGAGCCTGTGAAGAAGGCGAATGCCTGTGAAGCTGTCGCGTTTTGGAAAAGGCCCAGAGCCTGTGAAGAAGGCGAATGCCTGTGAAGCTGTCGCGTTTTGGAAAAGGCCCAGAGCCTGTGAAGAAGGCGAGTGCCTGTGAAGCTGTCGCGTTTTGGAAAAGGCCCAGAGCCTGTGAAGAAGGCGAATGCCTATGAAGCTGATGCGTATTGGAAAAGGCCCGGAGCCTGTGAAGAGGGCAAATGCCCATGAAGCCTGCTTCCCCCAAGAAAGGCCCGAAGCCTGTGAAGAAGGCCAACGCCTGTGAAGCTCGCCGCCCGTGACACTCTCACGTAATAATGAGTTGGGGCTGTACACGCCCCGGAGTCTCAAGAGTGCCGGCCTCAGGCCCTGGGGCTCCCTCCCACGCCCAGTGGCAGCACTTAGCTCCGCGCTAGTGAGAAGACGTCGAAGACTAGATTAGGTGTCGGACGCGGCTTTTTCATTTGCTTTCCGCAGTTGGCTTGTTCATTCTCATTGGAAGTTTTATTGAAGCTGTTGCCGTCTTTGGCTTGTGGTTCTTCGACTTTTCACTCTCCTGCCTCAATTTCTCTTATGCAAGGCCTCGCGAGGGGGGCAGCCGAGCGCCCTCGCGAGTGTTCTTGTCCTAGTCGTTCAAAGGTTTCGCGACCTGGGTCCATTACAGGAGCACCCCTCCAGTCCGTGCCCCACGGGCACCGCGACACAAACACAGGGCCTGGGTCGGTCGCCCCCCATGGCTGGGGCCGGGAACTATCCACGTGCGGGCACGTAGCCGGAAGGCATGATAACGGAAGCAAAGCGATGATTAACAGCAATAACCCAAACACGCCCCCGCGGGGCTCCACGCTACTGTCTTTTTACGCAAGAAAAAGGAAAAGAAAGAGCAAATCAGGCGCAACTCGCCTCACACCGGCCTGTAGGGAAGACTCGAGCTGCCTCCGGGGCTCAGGCAGACTCCCTCTCGCGCTTCACCAAGGCGCGACGGCCGGCAGACACGCTACCACCTCCCAAGCAGGTACGACGGCCTGGAGGCTGACCGCGGCCACCGCTAGAAGAGTCGCCGCCTGAAGAAGAATCGGTGAAGCTTGGGGAACCCTGAGCACCGCCAATCACGCGAGCACTGTCCTCTCCATCATCGCTGGTGCTGGGTTCCCGGCCGCGGTCGTCGTCCTCAGGGCAGCACCCTACGCGGCGACCATCTTCCCCAAACACCCTCACGTAGAGGGTGGCATCGCCGTCAAACTTGAAGTGCAGGGTGCACCGACGGCTCAGGCCACGCGCGTGGGCAAACGTCTGCCAACCGCAGGTCAAGGCCAGGCTCCCGGCTGCGGAGACCTCAAGTGAAGCCCATGAGGCCCGGCTGCAGCAGCCGTCTGCTTGAAGCCAGAGGCCGCCCGGGAGCTCGCCGAGGAGGAAGCGAGGAAGTTGAAGCCGGGTGCTAGTCGGCTCCGCCGACCACACAACGAACTCCGACAGCACCTCTGCAGCGCGAAAGCGCGGCCTAGGGGAACGTGCGACCAAAGCGCGCCCTCCGGCCGCAGCAGTCCGCCCGTCACCGTGCTGGAAATCGTCTCCACGACCGCGGGGAGCTGCCATGGTGGCCACAGGATGTTTGTGAGGGCGCCCTCGGCCGCGCTTGGGCGGGGGAGAGGCAGGCTCAACCTGGCGAGCCTTCCCCTTCTCTGTGGCCGAGAACCTCCTCGACGGGGCCATGAAGAAGAGGGAGAAGCAAGGGGGGATGAACTGGAAGGTCGCGCGCTGATCCGTACTTATAGCCGGCGAGGGCCAATCGTCGGCCCCCACGATCGCAGCTAATCATGACCCACTTTGCATGCAGGGACTTGTCCAATCCGCGCAGTTGCCGAGGCGCCATGGGGAAGTGAAGACGCCCACGTCCAATCAACCGCCGTGCGGCGCCCAAGGTCGCAGGCTGTTAGGGCCCGCGGCGCTTCACTCTTGCCCTATCGCCTCCCTGCACGGACAAGTCCGGGCGCGCCTTGGGCCCGGGGGCTACTATCGGCGTTCTGGGAATGGGGGTCCCCAGACTTGCCTGCCTGCGGCCTGCGGCGTGGCTCGAGGAGGGGCCCAGCACGGCCCATCTTCATCAACACAGACCCAAGACCCTCGCGAGGGGTCAAGCCTCGCGGGGCGGACGACACGTAGCTTCCTCAGGCACGGCCTCATTAGGCTAGGTCGCGAGGAGGCGGATTGATCAAGGCGGGGTACCTCACAAGGTGCCCATGACGCAAGCCATGACAACCAAGGGTGCCAGGTGGGCGCCAGCCCGCGCAGTGTCCTCCTTTCCTCTTTGGTGCAAAGGGAGCAAGCGCAGGCGAGAGCATCAATCAAAGGCACCCGTTTCGGTGAAACGAGACAAAGACCAGTTCAACGGCAGGGAGGAGGTCATTGTGGAGCCCAAGCCAGCGTCACCACCAGAGCCTTTGGCAGGCGAGGACCAACTTTAGTCAGGATAACTGTACCAGATTTTCCCCTTCAAAATGGCCAATTGTTGGCGCCCTTCCCGCTCAATATTTGGGAAGAGGCCCAGGGCCTTTGCCTATAAATAGGACTAGCCACCCACAGGGTAGGGGAGATCGGAGATCGGAGATCAGAGATCGGAGATCGGATCGAAATCAGAGAGAGAATCGAGAAGAGAGAGAGAGAGAAGGGTGACTGAACTCCTCCTAGCAGTTCATCCCCCTAGCCAAGAACAGACCCTCGCGAGGCTGTTCTTCCTTGTATTGCTCATCATCATCAGCCCAAGAGGCAATCCACCACACCACACACTGGAGTAGGGTATTACACCACAACGGTGGCCCGAACAAGTATAAACCATGTGTCTCTTTTGCTGTTCTTTCCATAGCTTAGATCTTAGCGAGGCGGAGGGGTGCAGGTAGGTAGAAGGCGAAATCTCCTCGCGCACCCCAGTGTTCAAACCTCAAGGGTCTACCGGAACCCGAAATCCGACAGCAGCGGTAGCAACAGGAGAGGCCGCGGTGCATGGCACTGGGCTTGTGGCCGCCTACGGCCACGCTTGCAGGGAGGTCCAGCGACCTGGGGAACGGATCCGGGCAGCGAGGACAGTTTCTGGCGAGGAGGCGCTCGGGAAGGAGGCTGGCTGCGGGTGGAATGGATCTGGGAGGGGTGTAGCTCTGGTTGGCTGGGCGATGGGATCGAGGGAGATTGAGTGAGGGGATCCCAAGAGGATTAGTGGCGGCGGCCGAGAGGGATGGATGGGACAAAGCTCCTAAATTTTAGGGTTTGACTGATATATATACTAGAATGGAGATAGGAGGGAGTATTTTGGATCATTCGATCAAAATCGGACGGTTCAAGAAAACTAGGTTAGGAAGCCTAATAAACAAGGCGGAGATGTTTTGTAGACGTTTGGGGATGATCCGAATCCAACGGTGACGACTGTTCGGGTCGGGTTCGGGACAACTTTCGGGCGCGTGCGAGGGGTTCGATGCACTGTGCAGAGAGGTTAGGTTGGACCTGGCGGTAGGTAGTGGGCTGTGTAGATGGTCTTGAGCTGAGAGAAGAGAAGAGAGGGAGGCCCGGCGACTGTTTTCGGAGACCGAAAACGTCCGACGAAAAGACCGGCTATACTGCTGCTATAGTTATCCGTTGGGGCGTCAAACGGACTCCGAATGCGATGAAACTTGGCAAGCGGTCTACTGACAACAAAACAACACCGCATGCCAACTTTCAACCCATTCCGAGAACTTTTTCCAGCCACTTAGAAAATAATATTTCGGACATGCCGCGGGCGCGTGCAAGTGTACCTGGGCTCAGAACGGACAACGGAGAGAACGAGGAGACCTGGACAGATGCAAGTTTTCAAAACATGATGATGCAATGCACATGATGACATGATATGAAATGCATGACACGCAAGCAAAGACAAGGCAACAACAGCGAATAACTGGAAGACACCTGGCACATCGGTCTCGGGGCGTTACAGTGCCGGACAGGTATCCGGTTCCGGCGATGCGCCACACTTCGGCTCCTCCCACTTCAAAAATTGATCCACCTTGATTGCGAGGGACGAGGCAGAATAGTCTTCTCCATAAATCAAAATGGGCCTCGCAACCCAGGAATAGTTCGCATAGGGCGACATAACCCGCAATGTGGAGGATGAAGCCGGGGGTGAAATTGTGCAGCTGGAGGCCATAGTACTCCAGCAGCCCTCGGAGGAATGGGTGAATTGGAAACCCCACTCCCCTCAGCAGATAGGGGACGAAGACACCCGTTCTCCCGCAGACGGATTGGGAAAATCCTCTTCCTGGGTTTTGCCATTGAAGGAGGCCAACCCTGCTCGAACAGGGACCAGATCTACTGGAGGGAGAAATCCCTGCGTTTGCAGCTTCTCCAATTGGCTATGAGACACACAACACCTCTCCCACTCGCCTCTCTCTAGGTTGGAACGGGAAGAGGAGCTGGGATTGTTGGCCATGTTGGAATGGTCTTGTCTGGCGGTCTCTAAGGATTTTCTCCGCTTGGTGCCGAAAGGATCTGAGATCCAATCTCTTTAAATAGATGCTCTTCCTTGCAGGACTGGCGTGTTATTTGCAAAAAATACCCTAACTGTCCGCATTCGCTCGACACGTGGAAAATGAGGACATTAAGCGCGTAGAAGCCGAGGGGAGACATTGAATCTACGGCCGAATACACTACATGGAAATCATTAAAGGAGGAACCCGCCTTGCAATACCGTAGACAATCTGTGTGCCGAACACCTCGCTATTGAAGACTGGTTCGGGGGCTACTGAGGGAGTCCTGGACTAAGGGGTCCTCGGGCGTTCGACCTGTTATCTATGGGCCGGACTGATGGGCTGTGAAGATATGAAGACCGACGAGTACACCCGTTTCCGGATGGGACTCTCCTTGGCGTGGAAGGGAAGCTTGGCGACGGAATATGTAAATTCCACTACAAAAAAATACACTTCCATGATGATACATGTTTGTCACAGTAGGTCGCTTTTTTGTCATGCATGTACATCCATGAAAAATTTATGACATAATCAAGATAGTCATACCTGTGCTGTCGTAGAAGTGTTCCATGACATTACCAAAATTATCATCACGGAAGTGTCCACTTCCATGACGATAAATCACGCGTCACATAAGTGCTTTCATCAAGGGTGACCGACACGTGGAATCCACCGTAACGGAACGTCGTTAAGCTATCTGGTCGGGTTTTGGATCCGATAACCCGTTAACAGCCCCGACCAATGGGGATTTTCCACGTGTAAAATCATCATTGGCTAGAGGAAACACGTGTCGGCTCATCGTTGGGACAGATGTCATCCACTCATTGGACAGGAGGCGTGAGGGAGTCCTGGATTAGGGGGTGTTCGGGTAGCCGGACTATACCTTCAGCCAGACTCCAGGACTATGAAGATACAAGATTGAAGACTTCGTCCCCTGTCCGGATGGGACTTTCCTTGGCGTGGAAGGCAAGCTTGGCGATGCGGATATTCAAGATCTCCTACCATTGTAACCGACTCTGTGTAACCCTAACCCTATCCGGTGTCTATATAAACCGGAGGGTTTTAGTCCGTAGGACATCGACTCCATATACAACAATCATACCATAGGCTAGCTTCTAGGGTTTAGCCTCCTTGATCTCGTGGTAGATCTACTCTTGTACTACCCATATCATCAATATTAATCAAGCAGGAGTAGGGTATTACCTCCATCGAGAGGGCCCGAACCTGGGTAAAAACATCGTGTCCCTTGTCTCTTGTTACCATCCGGCCTTGACGCACAGTTCGGGACCCCCTACCCGAGATCCGCTGGTTTTGACACCGACACTGGTGCTTTCATTGATAGTTCCTCTATGTCGTCGCCTTTAGGCCCGATGGCCCCTTTGATCATCAACAACGATGCGGTCCAGGGTGGGAATTTTCTCCCCGAGCAGATCTTCGTCTTCGGCGGCTTCGCACTGCGGGCCAATTCGCTTGGCCACCTGGAGCAGATCGAAAGCTACGCCCCTGGCCATCAAGTCAGGTTTGGAAGCTTAAACTACATGGCTGACATCGGCGGAGACTTGATCTTCGACGGGTTCGAGCCACGGCCAAGCGCGCCGCACTATCTCGAGGGGCATGATCTAGCTCTGCCCCCGGACAGTGTCCTGGAGGCCGCACACACACCGGTTCCGACCCCTAACTCGGAGCCTATTGCGCCAATTGAGGATGAGCGGTTGGACGTCATCTCGGGGGCTGCGATCTCAAAGGCGATCGAGCCGAGCACCAGCCCCGCACTCTGCATGACCCGTGACTCCGAGGATCCGGACTCCGAACCCCCCGCGCCCCTGCCAATCGAATCCGATTGGGCGCCGATAATGGAGTTCACCGCCGCGGACATCTTTCAGCACTCGCCTTTTGGCGACATCCTGAATTCTCTCAAGTCTCTCTCTTTATCAGGAGAGCCCTGGCCGGTTTACGGTCAGCGAGGATGGGATACGGACGATGAAGAAGTTCAAAGCCCACCCACCACCCACTTTGTAGCCACTGTCGACGATTTAACCGACATGCTTGACTTCAGCTCCGAAGACATCGACGGTATGGACGACGATGTAGGAGACGAACAGGAACTAGCACCTGTAGGGCGCTGGAAGGCCACCTCGTCATATGACATATATATGGTGGATACTCCAAAAGATGGAGATGGCGATGGAACAGCGGGGGATGACACCTCCAAGAAACAGCCAAAGCGCCGACGTCAGCGGCGCCGCTCTAAATCCCGCCAAAGCAAAAACGGTGATTCCGGCACGGGGGATAATACTACCCCGGATAGCGCTGACGAACACCCACCCCAGCAAGATTCGGCACAGGAAGATGGAGAAGCCAGCCCTCATGAGAGAGCGGCAGACCGAGAGGTCGAGGATGATAACTATATGCCTCCCTCCGAAGACGAGGCAAGCCTCGATGACGACGAATTCGTCGTACCATCAGACCCTGCTGAACCAGAGCATTTCGAACGTAGGCTTTTAGCCACGGCAAGCAGCCTCAAGAAAAAGCAGCAACAGCTTAGAGCTGACCAAGACTGGCTAGCTGACAGATGGACTGAAGTCCTTGCGGCCGAAGAGTATGAACTCGAACGCCCCTCCAAGAGTTACCCAAAGCATAGGCCGCTACCCCGATCAGAGGAGGAAGCACCTACATCACTAGTGCACGACATGGCAGACCGGCCACCTCGCGGCCGCGACAGAGAGGCCTCTTGGCCCTCCACCCAAGCCATGCCCCGACGCCGCTCAACTAAGGCACGGGAAAATGCGCCAGACCTGCGAGACATACTGGAGGATAAGGCAAGACAAACAAGATCGATCTACGGATCGCGCAGACGCCCTACGGCACGTGATGATGATCTTCACTCCAGATACAACAAATCCGGCCGGGCCGAACACAACAGACATAGCTCTTCCGAGCTGCGTCGTGATATAGCCCAGTACAGAGGCGCCGCACACCCGCTATGCTTCACGGATGAAGTAATGGATCATAAAATCCCAGAGGGTTTCAAACCCGTAAACATCGAATCATACGATGGTACAACAGATCCGTCGGTATGGATCGAGGATTATCTCCTTCACATCCACATGGCATGCGGCGATGATCTACACGCCATCAAATACCTCCCGCTCAAACTTAAAGGACCGGCCCGGCATTGGCTTAACAGCTTGCCAGCAGGCTCAATCGGTTCTTGGGAGGACCTGGAAACCGCATTCCTCGACAACTTCCAGGGCACTTACATGCGACCACCGGATGCCGACGACTTAAGCCACATAATTCAGCAGCCAGAGGAATCGGCCAGGCAATTCTGGACACGGTTCCTAACAAAGAAAAACCAGATAGTCGACTGTCCGGACGCAGAGGCCCTAGCAGCCTTCAAGCATAACATCCGCGACGAGTGGCTTGCCCCGCACCTAGGACAGGAAAAGCCGAAATCTATGGAAGCCCTCACGACACTCATGACCCGCTTTTGCGCGGGAGAAGACAGCTGGCTAGCTCGTAGTAACAACTTATCAAAGAACCCTGGTAATTCAGATACCAAGGACAAAAGTGGCATTACACGTCGGAATAAGCAAAAATGCTGCATTAGCAGCGACAACAATGAAGACACGGCAGTCAATGCCGGATTCAGAGGCTATAAATCCGGTCAGCGGAAAAAGCCATTCAAAAAGAATACTCAGGGCCCGTCCAGTTTGGACCGAATACTCGACCGCTTGTGCCAGATACATGGCACCCCCGAAAGGCTAGCCAATCACACTAACAGGGATTGTTGGGTGTTCAAGCAGGCAGGCAAGTTAAGAGCCGAAAACAAAGACAAGGGGCTGCACAGCGACGACGAGGAGGAGCCCAGGCCGCCGAACAACAATGGACAGAAGGGCTTTCCCCCACAAGTGCGGACGGTGAACATGATATACGCAACCCACATTCCCAAGAGGGAGCAGAAGCGTGCGCTACGGGACGTATACGCGATGGAGCCAGTCGCCCCAATGTTCAACCCATTGTCCTCCTGCCTGATCACTTTTGATCGAAGGGACCATCCCACTGGCATCCGTCATGGCGGCTTCGCCGCATTGGTTCTCGACCCAATCATCGACGGATTTCATCTCACAAGAGTCCTCATGGACGGCGACAGTAGCCTGAACCTGCTTTACCAGGATACAGTGCGGAAAATGGGCATAGATCCCTCAAGGATTAAGCCCACAAAAACGACCTTTAAAGGCGTTATACCAGGTGTAGAAGCCAACTGTACAGGCTCAGTAACACTTGACGTGGTCTTCGGATCCCTAGACAATTTCCGAAGCGAAGAGTTAATCTTTGATATAGTCCCGTTTCGCAGTGGCTATCACGCCCTGCTCGGACGAACCACATTCACAAAGTTCAATGCGGTGCCGCACTACTCATATCTCAAGCTCAAGATGCCAGGCCCTCGAGGAGTAATCACGGTCAACGGAAACACCGAACACTCCCTCCGTACGGAGGAGCACATGGCGGCTCTCGCAGCGGAAGTACAAAGTAGCCTTCTTAGGAAATTCTCCAGTCCGGCCGTTAAAAAGCCAGACACTGCCAAGCGCGCCTGGAGTAACCCACAGCAGGACCGCCTGGCACACTCTGAGCAAGCGTAGCAATGCGGCCCCAACCCCAGCTCTCGCGACATAGCGAAACCAGTGCCTCGCGTACATAACTACGCCCTTGAAATACCATGGGCACAGGGGAAGGGGAACAATAACGGCACGCCCAAAATACGGCTTAAAACGTACTAGGGGCTGCCGAATTCTTTTTTTAATTTTTCTTACTTTCAGGACTCCATACTTCGGACGACTTGTTCGGCAATTCGACTGCCGCACAAACGATGCAAGATCCAGGGAGGCAGACAAGCCATGCCGCGTTATGGAACTCCCAGGTGGTCTCTGTTACGAGCATTATACCTGTTTTGAATACAATTCCGCGGCCTGCCCCTGGTTAGGACATGTTAAATAGCCCAATATCTTTTTGCTTATCGCACTATTTATATCGTTCGGCTTTGATAAATAGCCTCTCTATAAACAATGCATAGCTTTTTGTCTATTTTTTGCATTATCCTCTTTTCACATATATGTTTATTAAATGACATGATTGCACCCTTACACCACGGTACGGCAAACACGCCAGGGGCTTCAGTACCCCTCATTATGGTGTGAGAAGTCCGTACACTTTCACAAGTGCGGCACCCCGAACTTATAGCACTATATGCATCGGCTCCGAATCATGATTTGGGTCAATAGTTGGGTTTGCCCGGCTCCTATGTTTTGGTGCCTTACGTTCCGCTATATCGGCTAAGGTAGCACTAGGAGAACCACTGCGATTGTGCCCCGGTTCAGCTGGGTTAAGCACCTCAGTGGAGAAAGCTAAAACTGTCTGTCATGATGAGGCGAGAGAGCGGTCGCTGTTCGAGAGGTTTTTCGAGTCCCTAAAGACTTATGCCGCTTCGAGCGAGGAGCTGCCTTTGTCCGGCCAAGGCGTGGATAGCGCCCCGAACTCGGTCTTCCGAACTAAGGGCTTCGCCGAAATTTAAAATTATAGAGTTCTATGGCTAAGTGAGAGTGTTCAAGCATTATAGTCCGATTGCCTGGTTCGTTGTGCTGAGCGCCTCCCTTGAAGGACCCAACTATGGGAAAAAGAGCGCTCAGGTTTATCCCGAACACCCCAGCACTAGTGGCATGGGGGCAGAAGCCGACGATTGGCCATCTCTCAATTTTTTGATAAATGGCCGCACAGAAAGTAATATTTTAAATTCAATAAGCATTGCTTAGCGCATATGAACAAGTTTTCAGCACACAGGATAAACACGAGCGAGTTCATTCAAAAATCACATCCTTGGTACATTCATCCGCCACAAGGCGGGCACCTGCAAGAACATCCTTGTAGTAGTTCTCGGGCTTGCGATGCTCCTTCCCCGGCGGCGGCCCGTCCTTCACAAGCTTCTCACCGTCCAGCTTACCCCAGTGCACCTTTGCACGTGCAAGGGCCCGACGGGCACCTTCGATGCAGACGGAGCGCTTGATGACCTCGAGCCTCGGACAGGCCTTCACCAGCCGCTGCACCAGCCCAAAATAGCTCCCAGGCAGGGCCTCTCTGGGCCACAGCCGAACTATGAAGCCCTTCATGGCCTGTTCGGCCGCCTTGTGGAGCTCGACCAACTGTTTCAGCTGGTCGCTCAAGGGCACAGGGTGTCCGGCCTCAGAATACTGAGACCAGAACACCTTCTCCGTCGAGCTGCCGTCTTCAGCTCAGTAGAATGCGGCGGCGTCGGATACGCTGCGGGGAAGATCTGCAAATGCCCCTGGAGAGCCCCGGATTTGGTTAAGTAACAAGTAGTTTACTTTTATATTTCTGCTTTGCATAAAGAATGCCTTACCCGCTGCTATCTTCCTCATCTCCTCCAACTCTTGGAGGGCCTTTTGGGCTTCGGCCTTGGCAGACTTGGCAGTCTCAAGGGCCGTCGCGAGCTCGGATGCTTACGCCTTTGACTCAAGCTCCAAACTCTCATGTTTTTTCATGAGAGCCTGAAGCTCTTGCTGCACCTCGCCGACCTAAGCCCCAAGTCTGTCTCGCTCGGTGCGCTCCGCGGCCGTTTTCTTTTCGGCCTCAGACGGCGCCTGCTTAAGGGTCGCCACCTCAGTCGTGGCCCCTACAATAAGCAGTACAATCCTGTTATTTTTTTGCAATCACGCCTTTTTATAGGCACCTTCTCTGTAAGGTATTTCTTACCTTCTTTCTCCTCGAGCCGCCGCTTGGCAAGGCCGAGCTCTTGCTTGGTCCGCTCGAGGTCCTGCTTCAGGACACCCACCTCCGCAGTCAGTGCGGCGGTGGGTAGCAGCGAAGCCTGCATACGCATATTGACTCTTTTTTGTTAGACCCCTGTGATATTTAATAGATCCTCTATTCGGCTTTTCTTTCCTAACGCCAAACAGAGCATCAGGGGCTACTGTCTATGCGGCAATATTTTTACATATTTTTACTTACCTCGAAGCCTGTTAGAAGGCTAGCGCAAGCTTCAGTCAGTCCGCTCTTGGCGGACCGAACCTCTGGATCACCGTACTCATAATAGTACGGTGCCCCTCGTCGATGGAGGCGCCGTCAAGCACCTCCAGCAGATTGTCCGGCACCTCCGGTTGGACGGAGGCCGCCGGCTCAGAAGGCTTGCTCCTCTTGGAAGGAGTTCGCCTACCGCGGTCCGGAACTGTGGAAGATTCCGGCACGGTGTCCGACACAAAGCCGGACTTGGAGCCCTGGGGGGCCTTATCCCCTTCACTCCTGGAGTCCGGGAGGTTGCCTTGCGGCTCCTCCGGGACCACCTCCTCCTGCCCCAGAGCTTGTCGCGACGCCACTTCAGCATTGTCTGCAGTGCGGGGGGAGACAGCGGGCGGAACTGAGTTCACGTCCGATGAGTCCAGGGAGCCGCCCGACGATTCGTTGAATTCGGCCCGGGGCGGGCTGCATAATTACGTTCGACATTAGGGAAAGCTGTGCAACAAAGGAACATCATGAGTTACTCTGATATCCGAACTTATGATTTCGCCGGACGCTTGGCCCTGTTTGGCCACTCCTCTTCGCCCTCTTCGGCGTTGGGGGAGTAGTCCGGCGGAGGGGTCTTCCTTTTCCTAGACCCCTCGGCCTCCCCCGTTGGGGCGGCCTTCCTCTTCTCTCCTCCCTTCGCTGCGGGGGGGGGGGAGTTTTCTTCTTCCTCCTCCTTGTTTTCACGGGAAGAGGGCATCTCGGACTCGTCGGATGACGAGTCCGACACCACCACATTACGGGCACTCTTTCGAGTCCCCGTGGTCTGCTTCTTCTTGGCCTTCTTCTCCGGCACCACATAGGGTGCCGGAACCAGCAGCTTCACAAGTAGAGCTGGGTCTGGGTCTTCAGGCAGCGGAGCCGGACAGTTAATCGGTCCAGATATCGCCCACCAAGCCTGTCAAAGGTAAGGGAGTTTAGATCCCGCATAGAGTCAAACTATGAAAAAAGCTTAACATCCTGTAAAAGGTGAAGATAGCTTACCTCGCTAGCGTGACGCTGTGAGCTGTATCCGCGGTCCTCGGAAGCGGATGCGGGAGCCTCGGCGCCCTTGAATAGCACCTTCCAGGCATCTTCGTATGTTGTGTCGAAGAGCCTGCTAAGGGTTTGGTGCTGCGCCGGGTCGAACTCCCACAGATTAAAATCCTGTTGTTGGCATGGGAGGATCCGGCGGACGAGCATAACCTGGATTACATTAACAAGCCGGATTGGCTTGTTCACCAGGGACTGGATGCATGTTTGCAATCTGGTCACCTCTTTTTCGTCACCCCACGACAGGCCCATCTCTTTCCAGGACATAAGCCGCGTGGGGGGTCCGGATCAGAACTCGGGGGCTGCGATCCAGTTCAGATCACGTGGCTCGGTGATGTAAAACCACCCGGATTGCCACCCCTTTAGGGTCTCCACAAAAGAGCCCTCGAACCATAGGACGTTGGCCATCTTGCCCGCCATGGCGCCTCCGCACTCCGCCTAGCTGCCGCGCACCACCTTGGGCTTGACGTTGAAAGTCTTGAGCCAGAGGCCGAAATGAGGGCGGACGCGGAGGAAAGCCTCGCACATGACGATAAATGCCGAGATGTTGATGATGAAGTTTGGGGCCAGATCGTGGAAATCCAGGCCGTAGTAGAACATGAGCCCCCGGACAAATGGGTGGAGTGGAAATCCCAGTCCGTGGAGGAAGTGGGGAAGAAATACTACCCTCTCATGGGGCCTCGGGGTGGGGAGAAGCTGCCCCTTTTTGGGAAGCCGGTGCGCGATGTCCTTAGACAGGTGTCCAGCCTTCCTTAGCTTCTTGACTTGGCCCTCCGTAGCGGAGGAGACCATCCACTTGCCTCCCGCTTCGGACATTGCTGGAGAAGGTTGAGGTGGGAAGTGCGGGCTTGGGCGCTGGAGCTCGAGCGCGCAGGAGATGGATAGGCAAAGGAGGAAGAAGGCGTAGGTAAAAAGGTGGATCCTTATCCCCTTATATGGGCGGATGCGGTTGTGCGTCCCCACCAGCCTAGTAAAACTCGCTTGCCTCCCAAGCGCCGTGATAAATGGCGCGGTTGGGTTACCCACATCTGTATTAATGAGAATCCCGTAAAAGGGGTACACGATCTCTGCTTTGACAAGACGTGCCAAGGAAACTGCCTCGCAAAACGTGCTGAGGTGGAAAAGTAAAAACGATTCGAGTAAAGGACTTGGCCGTAGTGTGATGACACACTGCGGGATATGTCAGCAGATTTGATTTGTGTTAATATTATTCTCTCTATGGCAATATGTGGAAACTTATTTTGCAGAGCCGGACACTACTCTTGGTGTTTACAATCTTCTATGAAGGACTTGGAGGAGGAACCCGCCTTGCAATGCCGAAGACAATCTATGCGCCGGACTCGTCGTCATTGAAGCCTGGTTCAGGGGCTACTGAGGGAGTCCTGGATTAGGGGGTGTTCGGGTAGCCGGACTATACCTTCAGCCGGACTCCAGGACTATGAAGATACAAGATTGAAGACTTCGTCCCGTGTCCGGATGGGACTTTCCTTGGCGTGGAAGGCAAGCTTGGCGATGCGGATATTCAAGATCTCCTACCATTGTAACCGACTCTGTGTAACCCTAACCCTATCTGGTGTCTATATAAACTGGAGGGTTGTAGTCCGTAGGACATCGACTCCATATACAACAATCATACCGTAGGCTAGCTCTAGGGTTTAGCCTCCTTGATCTCGTGGTAGATCTACTCTTGTACTACCCATATCATCAATATTAATCAAGCAGGAGTTGGGTATTACCTCCATCGAGAGGGCCCGAACCTGGGTAAAAACATCGTGTCCCTTGTCTCCTGTTACCATCCGGCCTTGACGCACAGTTCGGGACCCCCTACCCGAGATCTGCCGGTTTTGACACCGACAAGGCGCCTATGATAGGTCAACACGTGGCACGGCCCAACAGTGGCCCATTCCAGTGAAAAAGACTGGCCCAGTAAAAATTAGCAGGCCGGCCCATATAAGGCCTACTTGTGTCAGGTCCATTTAAGCCCACGGCCCATACGAGATGTGCCAATTCGGGCCGTTAAAGATTTGACACCATTGCATCCCATCGTCAGTTTGAGCCCGTTAACAGCCCGCTATATATTTGGGCTCAATATCGGCCCCATGAGATTTCGGCTTGTTAACGGCCCATTTAATGGATGGGCCAATTTTCAGGATGTACATCTTTCGGCCTTTTAGCGACCCATTTAAATCTTTCGGCCTGGTGTGTCTTTCATCCTGTTGACGGCCCACAAATCTAATGGGCCATTTATAGTCGGACCTGAGTTTCGACCTTTTAGCGGCCCATTTAAGTGTTGGGCCAATTTCTGGCCCGATGTCACTTTCAGCCTATTGACGGCCCATAAATCAGTTGGGACAATTGTAGTCGGACCTGAGTTTTGGCCTTTTAGCGACCCATTTAAGTGTTGGGCCAATTCCTGGCCCTGTGTGCCTTTCGGCCTGTTAACGGACCATAAATGAGTTGGGCCATTTGTAGTTGGACCTTAGTTTTGGCCTCTTAACGGCCCATGCCCTTCATGGTCCAATACCAGCCCGGCTTCTCTTTCGGCCTGTTAAAGACCCACAACACAGTTGGGCCGTTTACAATACGACCTGACTTCCGGCCTCTTAGCGGCCCATGCTCTTCATGGTCCAATACAAGCCCGCTGTCTCTTTCGGCCTGCTAAAGGCCTACAGTATAGTTAGGCCATATGTAGCCCAAACTTAGTAACGTCCTCTTAACGGCCCATGAAATAAATTGGGGCCACCTGTTGCCCGCGTCGATGTCGGTCTATTAACAACCCGGGCCGACCATTAACTTTCGGCCTATTAATGGCCCATTAACTTAATGGGCCCACTAAAGTTCGTTCATGTCTTTAGGCCAAATTAGATAATTTGAGCACATTACGACGAGCAAAGGTATGGCATACAGGGAATAACGTTGCACATCCAGAATATATTACAGGAAATTACATCCACTAGGCAATCAAAGATTGATGCCAGTGCAAATAAATGAGCAGAACCTAACCATCTACAACGTCACAATCTGCAACCTCATCATAGATGACGCCCATAAGCATGTGGGCAAGTTCTTTCTGCTTTGCCACATTGTCTCTAAAAACATTGATCAGTTGTTGTGTCGCATGACTCTGCACCTCTGATGCATCCACCATTTCCATCATTGCTTCAGCCATTAATTGGTTCACAAACATACATTTATTCCTTCGCATTCGAGACAGAGGATACTGAACAGATTCAGATGGCGATTTTGGCAGGCTTGTATTATTGATAGTGGAGAGTGTCTTGAGCGCTGCATCATAACATAAATTAGGACGGGAACCAAACAGATTAATCATGAATTATTGCCATATTACCTGGCCTAGATTTACTGGAAAGAAACAATGGGGTTGCCTTGCTGTTTTCAGAGTTTGTCTTCTTATCTTCAGCAGCCTGCACAAAATTAACACACTAGCATTGCTATCATTGGCCAAGTCAGATAATAGGAAATCAACATTGACACAACGAACGTTTGGGAAACTAGCCTACACCAAATTAACACAATATGGCACAACTATCATCAGCCAGGTAAGGTAATATGAAAGCAACATTGACACAATGAATGAATGGGCAACCAGAGAAGCACTACAATTCAGTAATGTGCGTGATATGAGATAGCACATTCATGCAGCTCAGTACGCAAAACTACCAGGCAGTTTTCCTTACAAAAATCGACATAGGCGCCTTTAACATTTTGCTACAACTAATTTTAGATGAGATAAAGGTTAGATTCAGGCCGATTAACAAAATACATGCTGATGTAAAAATATAGTGATATACAACAGGTACTTACATCAGCACTGGAGCACAGAGAATTCCCGCAAGATATTTTCCTCGAATACGATCCCAATGGAGGAAGTCTTGTATCGTTTAACCTTATTTTCTAAAAGAGAGACGGGTAAGAAACATGTAGAAAATATGATCAGAATGCTATAAAATTTCATGATGTGAGGATACGCACACGCTTCTTAGAATGGAGTTGACATTCTTTTGTTGGACTGGAGCGGACTAGTTCTTCGGCCACTGGAATCTGCTTATTATCAGTGGGAGTTGGGTTTCTCTGTGCTGGAGCAGTATCTATGAAAAATGGAGTTGGTTTATTATCTCCTGGCGTTTGGATCTTTTGCAAAGACCTGGTTTGTAACCCTTCAGATTCTAACATAGCCGTCTTCCCCTTGCATGCCTTATATAGAAGAATGGTGCTACAATTATAAAACATGCTATAGCAGAGATGGAATAGGTACTGAAGAATAGAAAGGCATGACATATTGACATGTATTCCCTCCATCCGGAAATATATGGATGGGTCTAGGCGTATTTCAGTTCTAGATACATCCAGTTTGATCCATTTCTGCGACATGTAATCCAGGCGGAGGGAGTATGACGTAAGAGCTAGGGATACGACAGGACAACACAGTAAAAAAACACTGAAAACCCACTGCAGAACCAAAGTAATCAAACCCACTGATATGAGATTGTACACTCATGCCGCTCAGGATGCAAAACTACCAGGCAGTTTTCCTTACAAAAATCAACATTGTGGCCTTTAATCATACATTTTGCTACAACTAAATTTAGATCAGATAATGGTTGGATTCACGCCGATTAACAAAATACATGCTGATGTAAAAATATAGTGATATACAACAGGTACTTACATCTGCATTGGAGTATAGAGAATTCCTGCAAGAATCTTTCCTCATAGACGATACCAGTGCAGAAATTCTTCTATCTGTTAAGCTTATTTTCTAAAAGAGAGATGGGTAAGAAACATGTAGAAAATATGATCAGCATGCTATAAAATTTCATGATGCAAGGATACGCACACGCTTCTTAGAGTTGAGTTGACATATTTTTGCTGGACTGGAGTGGACTAGTTCTTTGGCCACTAGAATCTGCTTATTATCAGTAGGAGTTGGGTTTCTCTGTGCTGGAGCAGTATCTTTAAAAACTGGAGTTGGTTTATTATCTCCTGGCATTTGGATCTTTTGCAAAGGCCTTGTTTGTAACCCTTCAAATTCTGACATAGTCGTCTTCCCCTTGCATGCCTTGTATAGAAGAATGGTGCTTTAATTATAAAACATGCGGCAGCAGAGAGATGGAATAGGTACTGAAGAATAGAAAGGCATGACATATTGACATGTATTCCCTCCATCCGGAAAAAAATGGATGGGTCTAGGCGTATTTCAGTTCTAGATACATCCTTTTTTATCCATTTCGGCAACATGTAATCCGGACGGAGGGAGTATGGTGTAAGAGCTAGGGATACGACAGGACAACACAGCAAAAAAAACACTAGTTGAATGTAAAACTGTATGCTAGCAGAATACATACAGAAATAACTAAGGCAACATACACGTGTATGATTGGGAAAATAAGATGGCATTTCAACAGAGCACTAGAACAGCACTTCAATGTAAAAAACATGGTATGGTAGACAGATGAAGTACATACTGATGAATAACAATGCATAAGATATTCAGAAGCATGATGTCCAAATTAAGCAGATGGCATTGCGATAGAGTAGAATGACAATACTTAAATTTGAAAACATGTTATCATGAATGGAATAGGTACTGAAAAACAGGAAGGCATGACATATTTACATGCATGATCAGCATGCTAAGCACATGGCATTGTAACAGAGTAGATACACTCTAGGACATTATATGCATGTTGTACCCATATCACAGGCCAAGTTAGAGCAAGGACCTTGTGGGGTGAAGAGGACATCATCTTTCTGCAAGTCTTCTGAAGAGCTTCCTTTACATGTTCCATCATATTGGGTATCATTAACATCAAGTTTATTGGCCTTTACATTGCTCTGTGAGGTTCTTGTGGATATATCAGTGTGTGCAATTATATCTGACATGCATGGAAGACAACTAGTAGTTAGATTTATGTAATGAGTGCCTGTAGGAGACGACATAAATAGTAGGACTGGGGTTAACTATCGGGACCCCTATCCTAAGTCACACCGATCTAGCATGTAACACTTCATATCACTTTGCGGCCTCACGCACGGTATTCCCACGGGTGCCACCTTACCTGGCCCGGGACCGTTTGCGCCTTTTGGCTCACGTATATGATAGTGTCGTTAGCATCCATATGACAGAGAACCCGGGCCTACATGACTAGTCGTGAACCCAAAGTAGCACTAACTTACAGGGATAGGCATACATGAATCAACCTCGAGCATGTCGGTCAACAGCTTATGAATTCGGGCTGTAGCACTGGGCTAACAGAACTCCGGGAACCCGGGCTGTAGCAGGCTAGGCTGGACTCCGGATGTCACCGCGTGACATTTCCCCGAAGGGACAGACACAGGAACGAAGTGAATCACATGTCGGCCAGTCAAGTGTTCCGGAGCAGTAGTGCTGGGCTAGCAGGACTCTGGTGAACCGGGCTGTAGCGGACTACTATGGCTCATGGAAGCACAAGACTACATTTCCCCATAAGAGAGGCTATCAGAGGTAAACAACTAGGTTGTCGGATCCCACACATAGCAATACACGTTACACGTACGCATAACATGCAAGTATGTGCTGTACAACATGGCATCACAACATAACTCAAACTCATATAGATAAAGGCACAGAAGAGCCACATAGCATTCAATACAAACAGGGGTCTCATGACCCATCATTCAGAGCATACAAGCAACGGAAGCATTACATGTCTGAGTATAGACAACTACAAAAGGAAAAGACTAAGAAGCCTGACTAAACACGACCCTCCCAAGGGTACAAGATCGTAGCTGGGATACAAGCTACTCGTCGAAGTCACTAGTGTAACCAACTGCAAAACATAAATAAGCAAACGTGAGTACAAAGGTACTCAGCAAGACTTACATCAGAGTTATCTACATATGCAACATTATCAACAAAGGGGGTGGTGGAGTTTTAACAGCAGCAAGCCATCTTTGACTCAGTGGCTAACCTATAATACGAGTATCAGAAACTTCTTTGAGGTGAGAAGACACACACGAGTCCACATATTCACCATATCAATACTCCACTATGGATCTGTTCCCGTATCCCTACGAGAAGGCCATCCATAGCACTCACGCTTATCTTGCGGATTTTAGGATATCCACTTCAAGTTGTCTATGTACTACATAAGTTCTCCAAGTTTCCATATCCGAGGAAAACGGCTATTCGAATAGATAACATTGACCTTGCAGGGGTGTACTCCTTCACACACGCTCTCGCCACTTATAGCCCTGTACACGTCATGTACCTCGGCAACCTTCAAGCGGAAGCCGGGTGAGGGTGTCGACCACGACCTGACTAACCACACAAGCCTCTCGTCTAGGTTTATCGCCTATTCGGGTTCCATCCGCAAGGAGATCCGGCCGGGGTGTCGCTCACGGCCCCAAACGATGTGTGCAGGGTTCCCAAGCCCACCATCCGGGTGCCACTTGGTACACCGTGCCACGGTGCCTAGTCTGTCCCAAGCCCGTCCCGTCGGACACCACCTGGTAGACAAGTAGCACTACCTACAAACGCCAGAAACTAGTTGCAACTCCTGGACAGAGATCAAGTGGATTAATAAGCCGAGAGGGGCCGGATAATAGGAACCCAATGTGTGGTAGTAACTGGACTTGGATAACATACACAGAACTCAGTGCTTAGGGACGGTTCCAATGAGACAACCCACCATGTACTCCTACATGGCCTCTCATCGCTACCTTTACCAAAACGTGTTCACACACTTAGCCTTTATCGGTAGGACATGTTCACCACTCCGAATCATTTCCGATGAATCAGACCTGACACAACTCTAAGCATAGCTGGCATAAAGAAAACAAGCATGGATGAGCAGGCACATCAAGGCTCGAGAAACTCCTACTCATGCTAGTGGGTTCCAACTATTTACTGTGGCAATGACAGGTCATGCAGAGGAATGGGTTCAGCTACCGCAGCAGAAAGTAGCAGTTTGAATCGTTGTTGTCCTAATGCAGTATAAGGAGCAGGAGCGAGAGAGTGGGATTTATCGAAATTCTCAAGGGGGTTGCTTGCCTGATAGATCCACGAAGAAGCACCGCTCCTCAGACAGGTACTCGGGACACCTTCCGGAATAGAACCTATCGTGAGGGGACGGTGCCAACAATCAATAAACAACCATATGCGACAATATGATGCATGGAGATGACATTTCAAAGATGCTATGATTTGCCCTAATGCATCTAGCATCAATTTGGTTGGAGTCCATATGAACCAAGGGTTCATATGCAAAGCCCAAATTAAGTAGATAACATGCCATTATGACATTTTCACTTATACAGCAAGTATAAGTTGGTTTTCCATGCATGAAATTGGCGTAAATGGATTCCTTGCATTTTTCTGATGATTTTGTATATATAATTTATTTCAATCTGAGCTACGGTTGAATTTCTATGAATTTTTGAAGTTTATATCATTTTCTGGAATTTCCTAATTTATTTTAAATCCAGAAAATAGCTTATTGCATCAGCACTGCATCATGCTTGCATCCGCAAGTCAACAGCGCTGACTGGTCAAACCTGACGTGTGGGGTCCACACATCAGTGTCATAGTTAGTTAACAGTGTTAATTAGATATTAAACTAATCCTAACAGAAACATTTAGCAGGGCCGGGCCCCACCTGTCATTGACCCTGGGTAGTCAAACCCCAGGTCAACTGGGGGGTTAGACCGGTCAACCCCACCGGCGTTTAGCCGCCGGCGAGGCCGAACGCGGCGGAGGGGCTCGGGATCATTGTTCCGGCGACCAAAAGGACGGCGGAGACCACCAGGGCGTAGCCCTCGCTCGTCCACACCGAAAGGAACAAGTGGGAGAGGCGGGGGCGGCCGGAGCTCACCGGAGCGAAGCTCGGGGCAGCAGCCGGAGCACGGCCAAGTGCGGGCGAGGGCTGCGGTGCATGGGGAAGCGAGCGGAGAGGTTCTACGGCCTCCTGGCGTCACCGGGAGCAGGGTGACGCGCTCGGCTGCGGGCTGCGGTGGCCAGGGCGAGGCGGCGACACGGACGGCGACGGGGCGCTTTGGCCATCTACAAAACTACGGCTACGGCGCGTGCGTGAAGAAAAAGACAGAGGGGAGCGATTCAGTGGCTCACGGCGAGTCTTCCGGTGAAGACGGCGGGGCCAGGGAGGTGTCGGAGTGAGCAGGGCGGCGAGGCGAATCTCCGGCGACCCGAGGAGGATGAAGGGGTCGGGGACGATGCTTCCAGGCGTCCAGCGCCGCGTGGCCCGGCGGAGAGGACTAGGGCGACGAGGTAGACCTCGTGGACATGTCGGAGAGGCGAGGGGAAGGCGGTGGTCGCGGTGGCGCACGGCGGTGCTCTCTGATGCGCTCGGGACAGAGGGGAAGAGCGAGACAGAGGATGGGGAGGAGCTCAAGTAGAGTGAGGGAGGGGCCAAAGCTTGCGTGGCGTCTCCATAGAAGGCCAGGGTGTCGACGGGGAGCGGCAAGCAGGAGCTGGCGAGGCGCGTGGCCAGCGCGCGGCGAGCACGCGCTCGTCCTTCTGTCCGGGGAGGAAGACGACAGCGAAGCTGCGGTGGTGGGTTGGGCCTAGCTGGGCCGGTCCTGTTGGGCCACCAGGTAAGTGTTTTCTTATTTCCTGTTTTCTTTTTCTATTTCGAACATTTGTTTTGAATCCAAAAGAAATGTTAAAACACTTCCATAAATGCTGAAAATATTTGTGGCATCTAGATATAATATTCCAGAGGCCCTCACCAATTCCCAACATTTTTGGAGCCATTAAAATATTTATATAATTTAAACAGCTCCAAATCAAATATTTATGCATTGATTAAAAAATCCAAAATGAGTAGCAAAAATGTGCATCACCTCTGGTTGTTGTTCCCAACATTATCCAAAGAGTATGAACATTTTTGAATAGCATTTTGGGTTCATTGAAAATCCATTTTAAAGTTGAACCTATTGGGAAAAAACTTTTGTGCTAGGGTTTGCAACATCCCCATTTCAATTTCATTTGAAATTTAAACATGATGCACAAAGCAAGCCTAGGACCATACCAGAACTAGGGATGTGACAACTCGCCCCCACTCGAAAAAATCTCGTCCCGAGATTCAGGAGTTGGAGGAAAGAAAGCGGGGTACTCAAGTCGAAGACGATCTTCTCGCTCCCAAGTAGCTTCTCTCTCGGCATGATGAGACCACCGAACCTTGAGAAACTTGATGTTATGACGTCGAGTGACACGCTCTGCTTGATCCAGAATGCGAACGGGGTACTCTCGATAAGTGAGGTTATCTTGGAGATCAAGCGTTTCATGGTCCACTCCGCGGATGGGATCCGAGAAGCAACGCCTGAGTTGAGAGACGTGGAAGACATCATGAACTCAAGAAAGATGTGGGGGTAGTTCCAACTGGTAGGCAACCTCTCCTCGTTTAGCGAGAATGCGAAAAGGACCAATGTAACGAGGAGCCAACTTGCCCTTGATACCGAAACGATGGGTACCCTTCAAAGGAGTAACCCGAAGGTAAACCTTGTCGCCAACTTCATAAGCCACTTCCTTATGACGACGGTCATACTGGCTCTTTTGACGAGATTGGGCTGTTTTCAAATTCTCATGAATGATGCGAACTTTCTCTTCTGCCTCCTGGATCATAGCCGGTCCAAAGAATTGTCTTTCACCAGTTTCTGACCAGTTCAAAGGTGTTCGACATCTTCGTCCATACAGAATCTCGAAGGGTTCTTTCTTAAGACTGGATTGGTAGCTATTGTTATAAGCAAACTCAGCAAAGGGAAGACATTTCTCCCAACACATACCAAATGAGATAACGCAAGCTCTAAGCATGTCTTCAAGAATTTGGTTGACCCTTTCCACCTGACCACTTGACTGAGGGTGGAAAGCAGTACTAAAAGAAAGATGAGTTCCCATGGCATTCTGGAAACTTTCCTAGAAATGAGAGGTGAAAAGACTGCCACGGTCTGAATTGATCTCTAGTGGAACACCATGAAGTGACACTATTCGGGAGATATATAAGTCAGCGAGCTGACTAGCAGTGATACTCTCTCGAGCAGGTAGGAAGTGAGCCACTTTGGAGAGACAATCAATGACTACGAAGATAGCATTATTTCCTTTCTTGGTCCTAGGAAAGCCGGTGATGAAGTCCATACCAACTTTGTCCCATTTCCACTTGGGAATAGCTAAAGGTTGAAGGGTGCCATCTGGTCTCTGATGCTCTGCCTTAACGCGACGACAAACGTCACAGTTGGCAATATACTGAGCGATTTTTCTCTTCATCCTAGTCCACCAGAACCTCTGGCGTAGGTCCTGATACATCTTTGTACTACCGGGATGAATCGTGAGAGGGGATTCATGGGCTTCCTTAAGGATCAGTTGCTGCATCTGTTGACATTTGGGAACCACCAAACGGTTTCCAAAGTAAACAGCACCTCGTTCATCCATAGAGAATCAGCCAGCAACTCCCTTGGAAATATTCTTCTTGATTCGGGAAATTCCCGTATCATGCTTCTGAGCCTCTATGATTTGATCCATAAGGGTAGGTTTCGCCACCAAGGTAGAAAGGGAACCATGAGGAGCTATGTGAAGGTTAAGATTACATAATTCCTCATGGAGGGGTGGTTGACATTGTTGCAACATGAGGTTGTTGCAATAGGATTTACGACTTAAAGCATCAGCCATGACATTGGCTTTGCCTGGGGTGTAGGTGATTCCTAAGTCGTAATCCGAGATCAACTCCAACCAACGTCTCTGTCTGAGATTCGGGTCCGGTTGGGTGAAGATATACTTGAGACTCTAATGGTCAGTGTAGATTTCGCAACGGTTACCAAGAAGGTAATGTCGCCAAGTCTTAAGTGCATAGACTACGGCTGCAAGCTCCAGATCATGTGTAGGATAATTTTCCTCATGTGGATGCAACTGTCGAGATGCATAGGCAATCACATGACGATCCTGCATAAGAATGCAACCTAGTCCTTGACACGAAGCGTCACAATAGATAACAAAGTCTTTCGTGAAATCCGGTGGCACGAGTATGGGCGCAGAAGTCAGGCGTCTTTTCTGTGAAAACTGTGCTCACACTGTGGGGTCCACTCAAACCTTTTATCTTTCTTGAGAAGCTCCGTGAGGGGTTTGGCCACTTTGGAGAAGTTTTTAATGAAGCGGAGACAATAACTGGCTAGACCAAGGCAACTCCTAACTTGTTTGACCGTTTTGGGTGGAGTCCAATCGAGAACGGCTTTGACTCTCTCGGGATTGACAACAATGCCCTTACCAGAGATCACGTGGCCCAAATAGGTCACTTCTGGCAACCAAAATTCACACTTGGAGAACTTGGCATAAAGGCGGTGCTCTCTGAGTTTTTCTAACACAAGCCTAAGATGTTCGGCATGCTCTTCCTCGTTCTTCGAGTAAATAAGAATATCATCGAGATAAACCACGACAAACTTATCTAAGTACTCCATAAAGATCAAGTTCATCAAGCGGGAGAAAGTAGCTGGAGCATTGGTTAGGCCGAAAGACATCACGGTGTACTCATATTGACCATAACGAGTGACAAAGGCCGTTTTGGGGATGTCCCCATTTCTGATCTTGATTTGGTGGTAGCCTTACCTCAAATCCATCTTGGAAAAGACTGAGGATCCAGCGAGCTGATCATACAGGTCGTTGATCCTGGGGAGAGGATACTTGTTCTTTATCATGACCAAATTAACGGGACGATAATCTACAACCATCCGATCCGTACCATCCTTCTTCTTGACGAAGAGGATAGGACAAGCCCAAGGAGAAGAACTGGGACAGATGAAACCCTTTTGCAAGGACTCATCAAGTTGTATCTTAAGCTCGGCTAACTCCAAAGGTGCCATCTTGTATGGTCTCCTAGAGATTGGAATAGTTCCTGGGATAAGTTCTATGACAAACTCTACATCTCTGTCAGGTGGGACACCTGGCAGTTCTTCTGGAAAGACATCCGGGAAGTCACGGACTACCGGAATATCTTCAAGATCTGGAAGAGGACTGACATTAAGAGAATAGAGTTGACGCCTTGCAACTCTAGTGGAGACAGTGACTATTTTGCCAGATGGATGTGTAAGTTGAATAGATCTAGTGTAACAATCAATCTTGGCATGATGAGCTGTCATCCAGTCCATACCCAAGATGATGTTAATATCTGAAGACTTGAGAGATATCAAAGAAGCAAGGAATACCAGTCTATCAACAAGGATTTCATTACCATGGCTTACCTTGGAGGTTTGCCATTTGGAACCAGGAGTCTGGATTATTAGTGGAGTTGGCATATCACAAAATGACATGTCGTGCAACCGAGTGTAACCTTCGGATATGAAGGAGTGGGATGCTCCGGTATCGAACAGAACTGAAGCTGGGTGACAATTGACAAGAAGTGTACCCAGTACGACGTCGGAATCATCTTGAACTTCTGAAGCTGAGACATGGTGCACACATGCTCGTTCCATGGAGGCTGGTTTGGTACTGATCATCTTGCCTGATGGCTTTTCACGGCCAGCAGACCTCTCGGACTGGGGTGGAGCGTAACTGGACTGAGGGCAGTCGCGTGCGTAGTGTCCTGGTTCTCCGCAGGTGAAGCAAGTTCCTGAGGTAGGACGTGGACCTACATTGGAAAGTGGTCCACTAATAGGCCTGGGTGGAGCACGTTGCTGAGTTGGGTGAGGCGCCACATTGGATGGCCTCGGTACATATCAAGGTGGAAGAGCTGAGTTCGGAATCCAAATCCGTCGCTTCTGAGAGCCAGAGCGGGAGGAAGAACCCAGATCACGGTTGTGCTTATGAGACTCCTCGTAAGTGATCTGAGCGGTCTCTACATTAATGGCCTTGTTCACAAGAGCCTGGAAAGTATCACAATGATGCAGGTGGAGATCACGGCGCAACTTAGGGTTAAGACCCTTCCGGAACCTAGCATGTTTCTTAGCGTCCGTGGACACTTCTTCTGTAGAATAGCGGGGGAGGTTTCCAAACTCTCTACTATAAGCATCAACAGGCAGCTTACCCTAGGTAAAACTACAGAACTCTTCCCTCTTGCGGTCAATGAGAGCCTGAGGAATGTGGTGCTCCTGAAAAGCCTCGGTGAAAACCTTCCACGTAGGAAACTGGCCAGCTGGAAGCATAGCCTCATAGCTCTGCCACCAAATACTAGCAAGACCTTCCAGGTGATAGGTAGCATAGGTGACCTTGTCACCTTCAGCCACGTTCGCAGAAAGCAACTTGTGAGTGATGCTCCGGAGCCAGTCATCCACATCGAGTGGCTCAATGGGATGATGGAAGGTGGGTGGTTTTAGACCAATGAAGTCGGTGATGGAAACCAACTTCTTACACTGATGTGCGGTGTTCTGCTCAATCTGTGCCAGCAAGCGATTAGTCTCACGCTTGTTCCTCTTGGATGCTAACAAGAACTCTGCCATCAAAGGCTGGTTAGGAGGATCCTCATCCCTACCATCTCTGTGGTTCTTGCTATGAGCAACTGAACCTCGGTTAGCAGACGACATCCTGGCACAGAAACCAAGGAAACAAGGATGGAATTAGCATCGACATAAGGATGCGGAATGTAATGCAAAAGCATTGGAAACTCTTGAAATCCTGGGACAATTTCGGCAGCATAACGGCTGTAAATGCTCAAAAGGATTTTTGAGACATTCATCAAAGGAATAGCATAATCAATCAACATCATAATATCAAGGTTCTGGGTCAAACTGAGGACACACGGAAGTAGTAGAACTATATGGAGACACAACCCAACAATCCTAAGACTTTACGGTTTAGTAACACGTCATCCTGAGAGATAGAGGAGAAGCCTAGACCTTAACCCTCGTAGAAAAGAAGAGGCTGACTCAGAAAGAATGACAGGAGGTAACAGAGTAAAAAGAGCCTTACGTTCCATTCCACAATCAATTCCCTTATATAACTAAAGCATTTCTAGACTCAACTTCGACTAGTTTGGCTTGGTAATCCTACAGTCAGTCAGGCTCTGATACCAACGCTGTCGGGGCCCCGATCCTAAGTCACACCGATCTAGCATGTAACATTTCATATCACTTTGCGGCCTCACGCACGGTATTCCCACGGGTGCCACCTTACCTGGCCCAGGACCATTTGCGCCTTTTGGCTCACGTATATGATAGTGTCGCTAGCATCCATATGACAGAGAACCCGGGCCGACATGACTAGTCGTGAACCCAAAGTAGCACTAACTTACAGGGACAGGCATACATGAATCAACCTCGAGCATGTCGGTCAACAGCGTATGAATCCGGGATGTAGCACTGGGCTAACAGAACTCCGGGAACCCAGGCTGTAGCAGGCTAGGAAGGACTCCGGATGTCACCACGTGACATTTCCCTAAAGGGACAGACACAGGAACGAAGTGAATCACATGCCGGCCAGTCAAGTGTTCCGGAGCAGTAGTGCTGGGCTAGCAGGACTCCGGTGAACCGGGCTGTAGCGGACTACTATGGCTCATGGAAGCACAAGACTACATTTCCCCATAAGAGAGGCTATCAGAGGTAAACAACTAGGTTGTCAGATCCCACACATAGCAATACATGTTACACGTACGCATAACATGCAAGTATGTGCTGTACAACATGGCATCACAACATAACTCAAACTCATATAGATAAAGGCCCAGAAGAGCCACATAGCATTCAATACAAACAGGGGTCTCATGACCCATCATTCAGAGCATACGAGCAACGGAAGCATTACATGTCTGAGTACAGACAACTACAAAAGGAAAAGACTAAGAAGCCTGACTAAACACGACCCTCCCAAGGGTACAAGATCGTAGCTGGGATACAAGCTACTCATCGAAGTCACTAGTGTAACCAACTGCAAAACATAAATAAGCAAACGTGAGTACAAAGGTACTCAGCATGACTTACATCAGAGCTATCTACATATGCAACATATCAACAAAGGGGGTGGTGGAGTTTTAACAGCAGCAAGCCAGCTTTGACTCAGTGGCTAACCTATAATACGAGTATCAGAAACTTCTTTGAGGTGAGAAGACACACACGAGTCCACATATTCACCATATCAATACTCCACTATGGATCTGTTCCCGTCTCCCTACGAGAAGGCCATCCATAGCACTCACGCTTATCTTGCGGATTTTAGTGTATCCACTTCAAGTTGTCTATGTACTACATAAGTTCTCCAAGTTTCCATATCCGAGGAAAATGGCTATTCGAATAGATAACATTGACCCTGCAGGGGTGTACTCCTTCACACATGCTCTCGCCACTTATAGCCCTGTACACGTCATGTACCTCGGCAACCTTCAATCGAAAGCCGGGCGAGGGTGTCGGCCACGACCTGACTAACCACACAAGCCTCTCGTCCAGGTTTATCACCTATTCGGGTTCCATCCGCAAGGAGATCCGGCCGGGGTTTCGCTCACGGGCCCAAACGATGTGTGCAGGGTTCCCAAGCCCACCATCCGGGTGCCACTTGGTACACCGTGCCACGGTGCCTAGTCTGTCCCAAGCCCATCCCGTCGGACACCACCTGGTAGAAAAGTAGCACTACCTAGAAACGCCAGAAACTAGTTGCAACTGCTGGACAGAGATCAAGTGGATTAATAAGCCGAGAGGGGCCGGATAACCAGAACCCAATGTGTGGTAGGAACTGGCCTTGGATAACATACACAGAACTCAGAGCTTAGGGACGGTTCCAATGAGACAACCCACCATGTACTCCTACATGGCCTCTCATCACTACCATTACCAAAACGTGTTCACACACTTAGCCTTTATCGGTAGGACATGTTCACCACTCCGATTCATTTCCGATGAATCAGACCTGACACAACTCTAACCATAGCTGGCATAAAGAAAACAAGCATGGATGAGTAGGTGTAACACCCTCGATGCGACTATAGCTCCCATGTGTCGAGGCATGACTTAGAGACATAATCGCATTGAAGGCATAAGTCGCAAGTGAGGTAATCTTCACACAACCCATGTAATACATAAGGGAAAGAGATACATAGTTGGCTTACAATCGCCACTTCACACAAATACATGAATAAAGCATTACATCATCCAAATACAATCAAGGCCCGACTACGGAGCCAAAATAAAAGAAGAACCCCAAATGCGACAAAGGTCCCCAATCGACCCCAACTGGGCCTCACTACTGATCAACTAGAACGAAACAACACAAAGGACAAGATCTTCATCGAGCTCCTCTTGAGCTGGGTTGCGTCATCGACATGGACTCATCGTCACCTGCAAACTGGTTTTGGAAGTATCTGTGAGCCACGGGGACTCAGCAATCTCGCACCCTCGCGATCAAGACTATTTAAGCTTATGGGTAAGGTAAAGGTATGAGGTGGAGCTGCAGCAAGCGACTAGCATATATGGTGGCTAACATACGCAAATGAGAGCGAGAAGAGAAGGCAAAGCACGGTCGATAAAAGTATGATCAAGAAGTGATCCTAGAACAACCTACGTCAAACATAACTCCAACAACGTGTTCACTTCCCGGACTCCGCCGAAAGAGACCATCATGGTTACACACGCGGTTGATGCATTTTAATTAAGGTCAAGTTCAGGTTTTCTACAACCGGACATTAACAATTTTCCATCTGCCCATAACTGCGGGCACGGCTTTCGACAGTTCAAAACCATGCAGGGGAGTCCCAACTTCGCCCATGACAAGCTCTCACGGTCAACGAAGGAATAGACCTCCTCCCAAGACGTTCCGATCAGACTCGGTATCTCGGTTCTTCAAGACACTTCGACGGGTTAAAACAAGACCAGCAACACCGCCCGAATGTGCCGACAAATCCCGATAGGAGCTGCACATATCTCTTTCTCAGGGCACACTCAGATGAGCCAGACGTCGAGTAGGCCAGCCCAGAGTTGCCCCTGGTAGCCCCGGACATCGCTCGGTGGGACCAACACTCATAGGAGCACTGGCCCAGGGGGGTTAAAATAAGATGACCCTCGGGCTCCGGAAACCCAAGGGAAAAGAGGCTAGGTGGCAAATGGTAAAACCAAGGTTGGGCATTGCTGGAAAAGCTTTAATCAAGGCGAACTATCAAGGGGTTCCCATTATAACCCAACCGCGTAAGGAACGCAAAATCCGGGAACATAACACCGATATGACGGAAAATAGGGCGGCAAGAGTGGAACAAAACACTAGGCGAGAGGCCGAGCCTTCCACCCTTTACCAAGTATATAGATGCATTAAGATAACATGGCAATATAATGATATCCCAACAAGTAAATAAATGTTCCAACAAGGAACGGCCTCCAATCTTCACATGCAACTAGCAACGCTATAAGAGGGGCTAAGCAAAGCGGTAATATAGCCAATCAACGGTTTGCTAGGACAAGGTGGGTTAGAGGTTTGACATGGCAATTGGGAGACTTGAAAGCAAATGGTAGGCATCGTAGCATTGGCATAGCAAAAGTGCGAGCAAACTAGCATAGCAAAGATAGTAGTGATTTCGAGGGTATGATCATCTTGCCTGAAATCCTGCAAGGTAGAAGAATGAGTCCATGAAGAAGACAAACGGGCGTAGACAAACGGGTCCTCACAAACGCGACGTTATCGGAACCAACCCGAAGAAGCAAACACCGGAAAAGAAGCACACAACATAGTAAACAACCACGACATAGACATGGCATGATGCACAAACAATTGTGATGCATGTCCGGTTTAAAGAAGCATGGCATGGCAAAGTGCACAAGCAATCATACAAATTAAGTGGAGCTCAATATGCAACAGGATGCATATTGACGGAACACCACAACAATTATTTAGTTCGATCTCCTTTATGTACCCAACAATATTAAATGTTGTTAGCATGGCAAGAGGTGAAACAAAGTAAAACAATCTATCTAGTCAAGTTTAAATGAGGCCGGAAGCAACGAACAACAATTCCGGTAAATCCCCATATGCATATTTTAGGCTTGGTACTGTTCTGCCCTAAACATAATTTTAGAGTTATTAAACATGAAAAACAAGTACACCAAGTTAAACTAGACATTTTTCTACCCCATTTACATATAAAGTTTATTAAAATCCGAGCTATGGTTATTTAGTTATGAATTAAAGCATTTTAACATGGCATAGGAGCAAATTTAACCAAACATCATTTCAAACATTTTAAACATAGATGAAAGTTGGATATTATTAAACTACACGAAATTCTGAGCAAGATTCATATATAAATCATTTTAATATGATGCACGGTTATTAAGTTATTATATGCATGAACATGGAGGGTTTTTCTATAAAACTGCAGTCTCTGGATAAATGGACAAATTCACAGCACACAGAAAAAAAACAACTATGGGCTGAATCTGGACAAGAAGCCCAATAAAGGAAAAAAAGGACGGGCGCTGGGGTGGCCTCACCATGGGCCTCGGCCCAGCTTGGCAGAGGAGGCCAGTGGCGCTGGGCCTTGCGCGGCACAGGGGAGCGGCTGGGCCGGCGGAGAGAAATCCGACCCACGCAGGAGTCAACGCGAGCGGGCGCGAAGCTCGTCTCCTCGAAGTAGGATGATGGCGGCGGCATAGCGCGGCTCTGGCAAGGGCGACGCACGGGGAAACGACGACATGCGCGGCCGGCGATGTAGGGAACGGGCAGATCCAGGCGAGGGGTCCCGGATCCGGTGGAGGCGCGCCCAAGAGGTGACCGGCGTCGACGTATGGGCTTCGGGGTCGGGCGGCCATGGCGGATCCTGCAGGGCGAGGGAGAGAGATGTGAGGTCTGGGAGAGAGATGAGAAGGAGAGGGAAAGGGAAGGGAGAGAGAGGGCCATGCGGCATCGCGACATGGCCGAAGGTGGTCGCCAGCGGCGACTCCGGCGTCTCGCCGGCCAGTGGCGGGGCTGGACGGGGAGAGGATCTCCTACGCGAGACTTGGGAACCAGGGCGCGGGGCTCTCGGAAGCGGCGGCGGGATCCGGGCTTCGATGGGCTCGGCGGGCCCTGCATGGGCCTGGCAGGGCCGCGGGAGGTGGGAGGAGGCCAGGGGTGACGTGGCACCATGCTAGAGGTGGAGAGCGCCTGAACCGCGGCGGCTGGCCAGTTGAGCGGCGCCAAGTGGCGCTTGAGGGGTTGGCCGGTGCCGGAATTCGAGGAGAGGAGGTGGGAGGCGGCTGGAAGATGATTGGGGCACAAAAATTTAGGAGGAGGGGTAGGTAGCTGCCCAAAATGGAAGGGGAGAAGGTTTATATAGGGCAGGTTCTAGGGTTAGGCGGTTTAGGGGGTTTTCGGACCCTCCGATCGCGATCTGACAGACCGGAACGGAGGGGGGTTTAGGTGGGCTGCAGGTGGGTTGTGAAGAGAGGTTGGGCTGAGATGAGAGGAGAGGAGTGCAGCCCGGCAACTATTTCCGGAGACCGAAAACGTCCGACGTTAGACCGGCTATACTGCCGCTATAGTTAATCGTTGGGGCGTCAAACGAACTCCGAATGCGATGAAACTTGGCAGGCGACCTACTAACAACATAAAAACAGCACATGCCAACTTTCAACCCATTCCGAGAACATTTTCTGGCCACTTATAAAATAATATTTCGGACATGTCGCGGGCGTGTGCAAGTGTGTCTGGGCTCAGAACGGACAACGGAGAGAACGAGGAGGCCGGGACGGATGCAAGTTTTGAAAAACATGATGATGAAATGCATATGGTGACATGACAAGATGCAACACGCAAGCAAATGACATGGCAACAACAACGAATAACAGGAAGACACCTGGCACTGCGGTCTCGGGGCGTTACAACACTCCACCACTACGAGAGGATCTCGTCCCGAGATCTAGAATGGCACCGGAGGGAAAACGGAAGAGAAAGAGGAGAGGTAAAACTAAGTTGCTCCTTTGACAAACGAGTGAAACCAAGGAACCTTGAAAAAGGTTAAGCCATTTCGAGAAAAGAATACAGCGGAGATGAACGAAGTTGAAAACACTCCGTTAGAAAAGAGGGACAAAGAACATTACTAGAACCTTGTAGGTTGAAGACATAAGAAAAGTGTCACCAAGGACAAGAAGTACATGCAAGCACTCCGGATAAAATGAGATGTAGAAGGAACGATAAAGATCAATTACGACAACACTCCGGTTGGAAATGGAAGGGATTTAACATGATCTTGACAAAACAAGAAGATGGTTTGAAGAGAGCAACATCACAATGCCTCCGGAACAAAAGAATAGAAGATAGATAATTGAAATAGGAGAAATGAGAAGAAAATGCCAACTTCTGCCAAAAAGAGCTTGAGAAGGCATCCTTAGGAGAAGGGTCGAACGGAATTGTTGCAAAACCAACAACGAAAAGAATAAGCTTGATATGGTCTTATGGAATACATCTCAAGTTATGAGGTGACAACCTGCCACTCACAGGAAAAAGAATTAGTATTGATATGAACAAGGAGACGAGAAAATATTTCACCGGGAGGATAGATGAAGAACTTGGGTCCTATATGAGCACCATAAATGGCAACAATCCTCAGGGACAGTTTTAGGTGAAATATAGCCCAAGATAGCTCCAACAACGAGATTGATGGATTTAAAATACCTCATTCATAACAACATGTGAGTTATGAAACATGAACTCAAATTATTAAGAATGACATAATACCATCTCCAATGATACGTAAGAAAGATTGGACTCCGGATTGCAAGATGAGAATGTTTGAGCTCCTTTGAAAAGAATCTCGATGAAAACTTCGAGAAGGGATTAAACCTTGATGAATCATCATGTAGCACCTTGATGAAGAACTCTGGTAAACAAAAGATAACGAAAAGAAAGAGAAGTTGAAAACACAAGGTGAAACCTTGTAATGATTTAGATGGATCTCCGTGATGATATAATTGAAATAACTTGGAACTCCGGAAAAGAAAGATGAACAAAAGAAATCAAGAATTTTGATGAACCTCCGGAATAAGGAATTAAATCACTTGGATGAAACCAGAATAAGAATTACATTATGCTTATCCTTCTCCAATTTAAATTGATGACAATCAACGGATTTGACATATTACTTATTCTCGTAGAAAAGATTAAGAGAGATATAACATAAACTTAAGAATGTCTTCACGAAACCACCGGTAGAATTTGAAAAGCACGAATGCATAGATATGATACACGAAGGAAGAAAACTCTTGAACGAACCACCGGTAGAATTGAAAAAGAACGAATAAAACATAAAGAAACACCGGGAAGAATTAGCAAATACACAAAGATGCTTGAGAGGATTTAGATACATGAGAACGAGGAGATCACGAGCCAAATAGAGATCACTTGAACGACGCACCGGTAAGATTGGAGAATGATAACTGAAAGCTAAGAATGAATAAATTCTGAGATGATGGGCTCCAGATAATCAAACTGAGAAGACTCTTGAATTACTTCGGATGGGTGAAAAGAATTCTCACAATCAAAACAATTATGAGAGGATGGCAACAAGCTAGACTCACGAATCTTGAAGAGAATGGAGCAAGATTGAGAGAAAAATCTTCTTCGGTCTCCAAATGCAGAGAATGATGATGAGAAACACCACCGTGAATTGTTGAGACACTCCGGAATAAAGAAGAATAGACAAGTTGAACCAATGATGAAAAGAATTTGACAGATCTTGGAGAAAACATTTGACTGATGAAAACTTCATTCTTACGTCAAACTTCGAAATGGATTTGAGAATAACTCCGGTAGAAATTAGAAGAGTCAGGTAAGATCCTGGGGAGAGACCTGTGGGTTAGGGCCCACTCAAGAGAAACACCGTTGAAAAAGATTTAAAGAGAGAGATTGCACCGGTTGAATTAAATGACTTGAATGAGATACCAATCTCGAAAGAGCTTGAACAAATGCAGAGTGGAAACACGAATCTTCGAGATATCTTGAGCACTCCGGAACAATTGAATAGTGAGAAAATGACTGAATATAAAGTGCACCGGTATGAGAAGGCATTTGAAATAAGGGAAAAGAATATGATCAAACACCGAAAGCTTGAATTGGTTCCACCGGAGAAGAAAATGAGTGATGAGAGACGAACTTGAAGCTCCTTAGAATCTTCATGAGAATCACCGGATAAAAGCATTGACGGAAAAGAATGGAGAGATTTCCCATCAATAAAAGGATACTTGTATAAGAAATCTGAATCGTTGAAGAAAAGGGGTGGGTGGGAGGGAAAACAAAAGCAACTTGGAGACGGATGAAACAAACACCATTGAGAAGAACTGATAATTGATCTTGCGGAAGTTGAAATGGTCGGATCCACTAGAAGAGAAGCACACCGGTTAAAAAGATTGACATGACATTCTCGATTATCATGAAGGATTGGTATCCACATCGGAGTATGAGAACACCATTTGGGGAAGGTATGGAATCAACACTTGACATTGAAGCAACTCGAATACCACAACTCCAAACAAAAACAAAGGGTTGGCTTGCAGAATAAGCCGGAACAAACGATAGTGATTTCGTCCGAAGTTTTCGTGGTGGGGCCTACACGGGCTCGATCGTACAGCACCATCATGTACAAGGCAGTGCACATGACATACGAATCGTCCCCGAGTCGGCATAGCCAAGGACACTTTAAGACACAACGAGACCACTGTAAAACCGACCGTGAATAGGCGGACCACTAGACGTCGAACCCCAATTTCATATCATATATCCGTCGGAAAGATATCCTAAGAGCTACTTGAATTCCCACTTATAAACTCCCGAAATTTTCCAGTTATGCAATCAGGTGTTGGGGATACAGGGGAAGCATAATATCTCACCCAAAACTAACAAATCCTACATCCAGCTGTATCCATCCTTCAACACATAACCAAGAAACCTTCAGAAATCGTCTACCTCAACCTTCGAAAAAGCATCCGTTATACAAGTTATGGCGATACTCCCGAACTCCCGCCCCAGTACTGGGTGGCGTCGAGGTTATCTCATCAACGAACTGCATAAAAGAGATTTTTGATGTCAGCGTACTAAACTCAGGTATTCCAGAATTGCAATGATAAAATTATGATGACAACACCTCGGAGCTCAACTCCCCGGGACACTTCCACTAAACCCCTGACAGGAGGCACCAAGACAATGTTCTCATCATAAAACCATCGGAACGATTCCAAGATACCCGCGTGATCCTAAAATTTTTTTTAGTGAAATTTGAGAAGAGAAGAGTCAAAACTCTACGCCAGGATGCCCTACCAGAGCGATGAGGAGACTGGGAAGTAAAAAGAATTCCTAAACTCTCTGATATATAATTCCTAAATGACTCAAAACATTTTTCCTAGACACAACTCGGCCGCTAAGAAAGATCAAGCAATGGGGCTCCTAAGGTCGGGGAAGGCTCTGATACCAACTTGTAACACCCTCGATGCGACTATAGCTCCCACGTGTCGAGGCACGACTTAGAGACATAATCGCATTGAAGGCATATGTCGCAAGTGAGGTAATCTTCACACAACCCATGTAATACATAAGGGAAAGAGATACATAGTTGGCTTACAATCGCCACTTCACACAAATACATGAATAAAGCATTACATCATCCAAATACAATCAAGGCCCGACTACGGAGCCAAAATAAAAGAAGAACCCCAAATGCGACAAAGGTCCCCGATCGACCCCAACTGGGCCTCAGTACTGATCAACTAGAACGAAACAACACAAAGGACAAGATCTTCATCGAGCTCCTCCTGAGCTGGGTTGCGTCATCGGCATGGACTCATCGGCACCTGCAAACTAGTTCTGGAAGTATCTGTGAGCCACGGGGACTCAGCAATCTTGCACCCTCGCGATCAAGACTATTTAAGCTTATGGGTAAGGTAAAGGTATTAGGTGGAGCTGTAGCAAGCGACTAGCATATATGGTGGCTAACATACGCAAATGAGAGCGAGAAGAGAAGGCAAAGCACGGTCGATAAAAGTATGATCAAGAAGTGATCCTAGAACAACCTACGTCAAACATAACTCCAACACCGTGTTCACTTCCCGGACTCCGCCGAAAAGAGACCATCACAGTTACACATGCGGTTGATGCATTTTAATTAAGGTCAAGTACAGATTTTCTAAAACCGGACAATAACAAATTCCCATCTGCCCATAACCGCGGGCACGGCTTTCGAAAGTTCAAAACCCTGCAGGGGAGTCCCAACTTAGCCCATGACAAGCTCTCATGGTCAACGAAGGAATAGACCTCCTCCCAAGACGTTCCGATCAGACTCGGTATCTCAGTTCTTCAAGACACTTCGACAGGTTAAAACAAGACCAGCAACACCGCCCGAATGTGCCGACAAATCCCGATAGGAGCTGCACATATCTCTTTCTCAGGGCACACTCAGATGAGCTAGACATCGGGTAGGCCAGCCCAGAGTTGCCCCTGGTAGCCCCGGACATCGCTCGGTGGGACCAACACTCAGAGGAGCACTGGCCCGGGGGGGGGGGGTTAAAATAAGATGACCCTCGGGCTCCGGAAACCCAAGGGAAAAGAGGCTAGGTGGCAAATGGAAAAACCAAGGTTGGGCATTGCTGGAAAAGCTTTAATCAAGGCGAACTATCAAGGGGTTCCCATTATAACCCAACCGCGTAAGGAACGCAAAATCCGGGAACATAACACTGATATGACGGAAACTAGTGCGGCAAGAGTGGAACAAAACACTAGGTGAGAGGCCGAGGCTTCCACCCTTTACCAAGTATATAGATCCATTAAGATAACATGGCAATATAATGATATCCCAACAAGTAAATAAATGTTCCAACAAGGAACGGCCTCCAATCTTCACCTGCAACTAGCAACGCTATAAGAGGGGCTGAGCAAAGCGGTAACATAGCCAATCAACGGTTTGCTAGGACAAGGTGGGTTAGAGGTTTGACATGGCAATTGGGAGGCTTGAAAGCAAATGGTAGGCATCGTAGCATTGGCATAGCAAAAGTGCGAGCAAACTAGCATAGCAAAGATAGTAGTGATTTTGAGGGTATGATCATCTTGCCTGAAATCCCGCAAGGTAGAAGAACGAGTCCATGAAGAAGACAAACGGGCGTAGACGAACGGGTCCTCACAAACGCGACGTTATCGGAACCAACCCGAAGAAGCAAACACCGGAAAAGAAGCACACAACATAGTAAACAACCACGACATAGACATGGCATGATGCACAAACAATTGTGATGCATGTCCGGTTTAAAGAAGCATGGCATGGCAAAGTGCACAAGCAATCCTACAAATTAAGTGGAGCTCAATATGCAACAGGATGCATATTGACAGAACACCACAACAATTATTTAGTTCGATCTCCTTTATGTACCCAACAATATTAAATGTTGTTAGCATGGCAAGAGGTGAAACAAAGTAAAACTATCTATCTAGTCAAGTTTAAATGAGGCCGGAAGCAACGAACAACAATTCCGGTAAATCCCCATATGCATATTTTAGGCTTGGTACTGTTCTGCCCTAAACATAATTTTAGAGTTATTAAACATGAAAAACAAGTACACCAAGTTAAACTATACATTTTTCTACCCCATTTACATATAAAGTTTATTAAAATCCGAGCTACGGTTATTTAGTTATGAATTAAAGCATTTTAACATGGCATAGGAGCAAATTTAACCAAACATCATTTCAAACATTTTAAAAATAGATGAAAGTTGGATATTATTAAACTACACGAAATTCTGAGCAAGAGTCATATATAAATCATTTTAATATGATGCACGGTTATTAAGTTATTATATGCATGAACATGGAGGGTTTTTCTATAAAACTGCAGTCTCTGGATAAATGGACAAATTCGCAGCGCACAGAAAAAAACAACTATGGGCTGAATCTGGACAGGAAGCCCAATAAAGGAAAAAAAGGACGGGCGCTGGGGTGGCCTCACCATGGGCGTCGGCCCGGCTTGGCAGAGGAGGCCAGCGGCGCTGGGCCTTGCGCGGCACAGGGGAGCGGCTGGGCCGGCGGAGAGAAATCCGACCCACGCGGGAGTCAACGCGAGCGGGCGCGAAGCTCGTCTCCTCGAAGTAGGATGACGGCGGCGGCATAGCGCAGCTCCGGCAAGGGCGATGCACGGGGAATCAATGACACGCGCGGCCGGCGATGTAGGGAACGGGCAGATCCAGGCGAGGGGTCCCGGATCCGGTGGAGGCGCGCCTAAGAGGTGACCGGCGTCGAGGTATGGGCTTCGGGGTCGGGCGGCGATGGCGGATCCTGCAGGGCGAGGGAGAGAGATGTGAGGTCTGGGAGAGAGATGAGAAGGAGAGGGAAAGGGAAGGGAGAGAGAGGGCCATGCAGCATCGCGACCTAGCCGAAGGTGGTCGCCGGTGGCGACTCCGGCGTCTCGCCGGCCAATGGCGGGGCTGGACGGGGAGAGGATCTCCTGCGCGAGACTTGGGAACCAGGGCGTGGGGCTCTCGGAAGCGGCGGCGGGATCCGGGCTTCGATGGGCTCGGCGGGCCCTGCATGGGCCTGGCAGGGCCGCGGGAGGTGGGAGGAGGCCAGGGGCGACGTGGCACCACGGGAGAGGTGGAGAGCGCCTGAACCGCGGTGGCTGGCCAGTTGAGCGGCGCCAAGTGGCGCTTGAGGGGTTGGCCGGCATCGGAATTCGAGGAGAGGAGGTGGGAGGCGGCTGGAAGATGATTGGGGCACGGAAATTTATGAGGAGGGGTAGGTAGCTGCCCAAAATGGAAGGGGAGAAGGTTTATATAGGCGGGTTCTAGGGTTAGGGGGGTTTAGGGGGTTTTCGGACCCTCCGATCGCGATCTGATGGACCGGAACGGAGAGGGGTTTAGGTGGGCTGCAGGTGGGTTGTGAAGAGAGTTTGGGCTGAGATGAGAGGAGAGGAGTGCAGCCCAGCAACTGTTTCCGGAGACCGAAAACGTCCGACGTTAGACCGGCTATATTGCCGCTATAGTTAATCGTTGGGGCGTCAAACGAACTCCGAATGCAATGAAACTTGGCAGGCGACCTACTAACAACATAACAACAGCACATGCCAACTTTCAACCCATTCCGAGAACATTTTCCGGCCACTTATAAAATAATATTTCGGAAGTGTGTCTGGGCTCAGAACGGACAACGGAGAGAACGAGGAGGCCGGGACGGATGCAAGTTTTGAAAAACACGATGATGCAATGCATATGGTGACATGACAGGATGCAACAGGCAAGCAAATGACATGGCAACAACAATGAATAACAGGAAGACACCTCCTGGCACATCGGTCTTGGGGCGTTACAGCAGGCACATCAAGGCTCAAGCAACTCCTACTCATGCTAGTGGCTTCCAACTATTTACTGTGGCAATGACAGGTCATGCAGAGGAATGGGTTCAGCTACCGCAGCAGAAAGTAGCAGTTTGAATCGTTGTTGTCCTAATGCAGTATAAGGAGCAGGAGCGAGAGAGTGGGATTTATCGAAATGCTCAAGGGGGTTGCTTGCCTGATAGATCCACGAAGAAGCACTGCTCCTCAGACAGGTACTCGGGACACCTTCCGGAGTAGAACCTATCGAGAGGGGACGGTGCCGGCAATCAATAAACAACCATATGCGACAATATGATGCATGAAGATGACATTTCAAAGATGCTATGATTTTCCCTAATGCATCTAGCATCAATTTGGTTGGAGTCCATATGAACCAAGGGTTCATATGAAAACCCCAAGTTAAGTACATAACATGCCATTATTATGTTTTCACTTATACAGCAAGTATAAGTTGGTTTTTCATGCATGAAACTGGCATAAATGGATTCCTTGCATTTTTCTGATGATTTTTCATATATAATTTATTTCAATTTGAGCTACGATTGAATTTCTATGAATTTTTGAAGTTTATATCATTTTCTGGAATTTCCAACTTTATTTTAAATCCAGAAAATAGCTTATTGCGTCAGCACTGCATCATGCTTGCGTCAACAAGTCAACAGCGCTGACTGGTCAAACCTGACATGTGGGGTCCACACGTCAGTGTCATAGTTAGTTAACAGTGTTAATTAGATATTAAACTAATCCTAACAGAAAGATTTAGCAGGGCCGGGCCCCACCTGTCATTGACCCTGGGTAGTCAAACCCCACGTCAACTGGGGGGTTAGACCGGTCAACCCCATCGGCGTTAAGCCGCCGGCGAGGTCGAACGCGGCGGAGGGGCTCGGGATCACCGTTCCGGCGACCAAAAGGACGCCGGAGACCACCGGGGCGTAGCCCGCGCTCGTCCGCACCGAAAGGAGCAAGTGGGAGAGGCGGGGGCGGCCGAAGCTCGCCGGAGCGAAGCTCGGGGCGGCGGCCGGAGCACGGCCGGCGGGCGAGGGCTGCGGTGCATGGGGAAGCGAGCTGAGAGGCTCTACGGCCTCCTGGCGTCACCGGGAGCAGGTTGACGCGCTCGGCTGCGGGCTGCAGTGGCAGGGCGACGGCGGCGACACGGACGGTGGCGGGGCGCTTCGGCCATCTACAAAACTACGGCTACGACGCGTGCGTGAAGAAAAAGATGGAGGGGAGCGATTCAGTGGCTCACGACGAGTCTTCCGGTGAAGACGGCGGGGCCGGGGAGTTGTCGGAGCGAGCAGGGCGGCGAGGCGAATCTCCGGCGACCCGAGCAGGATGAAGGGGTCGGGGACGACGCTTCGAAGCGTCCGGCGCCGCATGGCCTGGCGGAGAGGACTAGGGCGACGAGGCGGACCTCGTGGGCACGTCGGAGAGGCATGGGGAAGGCGGTGGTCGCGGTGGCGCACGGCGGTGCTCTCTGATGCGCTCGGGACAGAGGGGAAGAGCGAGACAGAGGATGGGGAGGAGCTCAGGGAGAGTGAGGGAGGGGCCAAAGCTTGCGTGGCGTCTCCATAGAAGTCCTGGGTGTCGACGGGGAGCGGCAAGCAGGAGCTGGCGAGGCGCGTGGCCAGTGCGCGGTGACCACGCGCACGTCCTTCTGTCCGGGGAGGAAGACGACAGCGAAGCTGCGGTGGTGGGTTGGGCCTAGCTGGGCCGGTCCTGTTGAGCCACCAGGTAAGCACCAGGTAAGTGTTTTCTTATTTCCTGTTTTCTTTTTCTATTTCTGACATTTGTTTTGAATCCAAAAGAAATGTTAAAACACTTCCATAAATGCTGAAAATATTTGTGGCATCTAGATATAATATTCCAAAGGCCCTCACCAATTCCCAACATTTTTGGAGCCATTAAAATATTTATATAATTTAAACAGCTCCAAATCAAATATTTATGCATTGATTAAAAAATCCAAAATGAGTAGCAAAAATGTGCATCACCTCTGGTTGTTGTTCCCAACATTATCCAAAGAGTATGAACATTTTTGAATAGCATTTTGGGTTCATTGAAAATCCATTTTAAAGTTGAACCTATTGGGAAAAAACTTTGGTTCTAGGGTTTGCAACATCCCCATTTCAATTTCATTTGAAATTTAAACATGATGCACAAAGCAAGCCTAGGACCATAGCAGAACTAGGGACGTGACAACTCGCCCCCACTCGAAAAAATCTCGTCCCGAGATTCAGGAGTTGGCGGAAAGAAAGCGGGGTACTCAAGTCGAAGACGATCTTCTCGATCCCAAGTAGATTCTCTCTCGGCATGATGAGACCACCGAACCTTGAGAAACTTGATGTTATGACGTCGAGTGACACGCTCTGCTTGATCCAGAATGCGAACGGGGTACTCTCGATAAGTGAGGTTATCTTGGAGATCAAGCGTTTCATGGTCCACTCCGCGGATGGGATCCGAGAAGCAACGCCTGAGTTGAGAGACGTGGAAGACATCATGAACTCAAGAAAGATGTGGGGGTAGTTCCAACTGGTAGGCAACCTCTCCTCGTTTAGCGAGAATGCGAAAAGGACCGATGTAACGAGGAGCCAACTTGCCCTTGATACCGAAACGATGGGTACCCTTCAAAGGAGTAACCCGAAGGTAAACCTTGTCGCCAACTTCATAAGCCACTTCCTTATGACGACGGTCATACTGGCTCTTTTGACGAGATTGGGCTGTTTTCAAATTCTCACGAATGATGCGAACTTTCTCTTCTGCCTCCTGGATCATATCCGGTCCAAAGAATTGTCTTTCACTGGTTTCTGACCAGTTCAAAGGTGTTCGACATCTTCGTCCATACAGAATCTCGAAGGGTGCTTTCTTAAAACTGGATTGGTAGCTATTGTTATAAGCAAACTCGGCAAAGGGAAGACATTTCTCCCAATCCATACCAAATGAGATAACGCAAGCTCTAAGCATGTCTTCAAGAATTTGGTTGACCCTTTCCACCTGACCACTTGACTGAGGGTGGAAAGCAGTACTAAAAGAAAGATGAGTTCCCATGGCATTCTGGAAACTTTCCTAGAAATGAGAGGTGAAAAGACTGCCACGGTCTGAATTGATCTCTAGTGGAACACCATGAAGTGACACTATTCGGGAGATATATAAGTCAGCGAGCTGACTAGCAGTGATACTCTCTCGAGCAGGTAGGAAGTGAGCCACTTTGGAGAGACAATCAATGACTACGAAGATAGCATTATTTCCTTTCTTGGTCCTAGGAAAGCCGGTGATGAAGTCCATACCAACTTTGTCCCATTTCCACTTGGGAATAGCTAAAGGTTGAAGGGTGCCATCTGGTCTCTGATGCTCTGCCTTAACGCGACGACAAACGTCACAGTTGGCAATATACTGAGCGATTTCTCTCTTCATCCTAGTCCACCAGAACCTCTGGCGTAGGTCCTGATACATCTTTGTACTACCGGGATGAATCGTGAGAGGGGATTCATGGGCTTCCTTAAGGATCAGTTGCTGCATCTGTTGACATTTGGGAACCACCAAACAGTTTCCAAAGTAAACAGCACCTCGTTCATCCATAGAGAATCAGCCAGCAACTCCCTTGGAAATATTCTTCTTGATTCGGGAAATTCCCATATCATGCTTCTGAGCCTCTATGATTTGATCCATAAGGGTAGGTTTCGCCACCAAGGTAGAAAGGGAACCATGAGGAGCTATGTGAAGGTTAAGATTACATAATTCCTCATGGAGGGGTGGTTGACATTGTTGCAACATGAGGTTGTTGCAATAGGATTTACGACTTAAAGCATCAGCCATGACATTGGCTTTGCCTAGGGTGTAGGTGATTCCTAAGTCGTAATCCGAGATCAACTCCAACCAACGTCTCTGTCTGAGATTCAGGTCCGGTTGGGTGAAGATATACTTGAGACTCTGATGGACAGTGTAGATTTCGCAACGGCTACAAAGAAGGTAATGTCGCCAAGTCTTAAGTGCATAGACTACGGCTGCAAGCTCCAGATCATGTGTAGGATAATTTTCCTCATGTGCATGCAACTGTCGAGATGCATAGGCAATCACATGACGATCCTGCATAAGAATGCAACCTAGTCCTTGACGCGAAGCGTCGCAATAGATAACAAAGTCTTTAGTGAAATCCGGTGGCACGAGTATGGGCGCAGAAGTCCCGCGTCTTTTTAGTTCCTGAAAACTGTGCTCACACTGTGGGGTCCACTCAAACCTTTTATCTTTCTTGAGAAGCTCCATGAGGGGTTTGGCCACTTTGGAGAAGTTTTCAACGAAGCGGCGAGAATAACTGGCTAGACTAAGGCAACTCCTAACTTGTTTGACCGTTTCGGGTGGAGTCCAATCGAGAACGGCTTTGACTCTCTCGGGATTGACAACAATGCCCTTACCAGAGATCACGTGGCCCAAATAGGTCACTTCTAGCAACCAAAATTCACACTTGGAGAACTTGGCATAAAGGCGGTGCTCTCTGAGTTTTTCTAACACAAGCCTAAGATGTTCGGCATGCTCTTCCTCGTTCTTCGAGTAAATAAGAATATCATCGAGATAGACCACGACAAACTTATCTAAGTACTCCATAAAGATCAAGTTCATCAAGTGGGAGAAAGTAGCTGGAGCATTGGTTAGGCCGAAAGACATCACGGTGTACTCATATTGACCATAACGAGTGACAAAGGCCGTTTTGGGGATGTCCCCATTTCTGATCTTGATTTGGTGGTAGCCTTACCTCAAATCCATCTTGGAAAAGACAGAGGATCCAGCGAGCTGATCATACAGGTCGTTGATCCTGGGGAGAGGATACTTGTTCTTTATCATGACCAAATTAACGGGACGATAATCTACAACCATCCGATCCGTACCATCCTTCTTCTTGACGAAGAGGATAGGACAAGCCCAAGGAGAAGAACTGGGACAGATGAAACCCTTTTGCAAGGACTCATCAAGTTGTATCTTAAGCTCGGCTAACTCCAAAGGTGCCATCTTGTATGGTCTCCTAGAGATTGGAACAGTTCCTGGGATAAGTTCTATGACAAACTCTACATCTCTGTCACGTGGGACACCTGGCAGTTCTTCTGGAAAGACATCCGGGAAGTCACGGACTACCGGAATATCTTCAAGATCTGGAAGAGGACTGACATTAAGAGAATAGAGTTGACGCCTTGCAACTCTAGTGGAGACAGTGACTATTTTGCCAGATGGATGTGTAAGTTGAATAGATCTAGTGTAACAATCAATCTTAGCATGATGAGCTGTCATCCAGTCCATACCCAAGATGATGTTAATATCTGAAGACTTGAGAGATATCAAAGAAGCAAGGAATACCAGTCTATCAAGAAGGATTTCATTACCATGGCTTACCTTGGAGGTTTGCCATTTGGAACCAGGAGTCTGGATTATTAGTGGAGTTGGCATATCACAAAATGACATGTCGTGCAACCGAGTGTAACCTTCGGATATGAAGGAGTGGGATGCTCCGGTATCGAACAGAACTGAAGCTGGGTGACAATTGACAAGAAGTGTACCCAGTACGACGTCGGAATCATCTTGAACTTCTGAAGCTGAGACATGGTGCACACATGCTCGTTCCATGGAGGCTGGTTTGGTACTGATCATCTTGCCTGATGGCTTTTCACGGCCAGCAGACCTCTCGGACTGGGGTGGAGCGTAACTGGACTGAGGGCAGTCGCGTGCGTAGTGTCCTGGTTCTCCGCAGGTGAAGCAAGTTCCTGAGGTAGGACGTGGACCTACATTGGAAAGTGGTCCACTAATAGGCCTGGGTGGAGCACGTTGCTGAGTTGGGTGAGGCGCCACATCGGATGGCTTCAGTACATATCGAGGTGGAAGAGCTGAGTTCGGAATCCAAATCCGTCGCTTCTGAGAGCCAGAGCGGGAGGAAGAACCCAAATCACGGTTGTGCTTATGAGACACCTCGTAAGTGATCTGAGCGGTCTCTGCATTAATGGCCTTGTTCACAAGAGCCTGGAAAGTATCACAATGATGCAGGTGGAGATCACGACGTAACTTAGGGTTAAGACCCTTCCGGAACCTAGCCTGTTTCTTAGCGTCCGTGGACACTTCTTCTGTAGCATAGCGGGCGAGGTTTCCAAACTCTCTACTGTAAGCATCAACAGGCAGCTTACCCTAGGTAAAACTACAGAACTCTTCCCTCTTGCGGTCAATGAGAGCCTGAGGAATGTGGTGCTCCCGAAAAGCCTCGGTGAAAACCTTCCACGTAGGAAACTGGCCAGCTGGAAGCATAGCCTCATAGCTCTGCCACCAAATACTAGCAGGACCTTCCAGGTGATAGGTAGCATAGGTGACCTTGTCACCTTCAGCCACGTTCGCAGAAAGCAACTTGTGAGTGATGCTCCGGAGCCAGTCATCCGCATCGAGTGGCTCAATGGAATGATGGAAGGTGGGTGGTTTTAGACCAATGAAGTCGGTGATGGAAACCAACTTCTTACACTGATGTGCGGTGTTCTGCTCAATCTGTGCCAGCAAGCGATTAGTCTCACGCTTGTTCCTCTTGGATGCTAACAAGAACTCTACCATCAAAGGCTGGTCAGGAGGATCCTCATCCCTACCATCTCCATGGTTCTTGCTATGAGCAACTGAACCTCGCTTAGCAGATGACATCCTGGCACAGAAACCAAGGAAACAAGGATGGAATTAGCATCGACATAAGGATGCGGAATGTAATGCAAAAGCATTGGAAACTCTTGAAATCCTGGGACAATTTCGGTAGCATAACGGCTGTAGCATAATCAATCAGCATCATAATATCAAGGTTCTGGGTCAAACTGAGGACACACGGAAGTAGTAGAACTATATGGAGACACAACCCAACAATCCTAAGACTTTACGGTTTAGTAACACGTCATCCTGAGAGATAGAGGAGAAGCCTAGGCCTGAACCCTCGTAGAAAAGAAGAGGCTGACTCAGAAAGAATGACAGGAGGTAACGGAGTAAAAAGAGCCTTACGTTCCCTTACACAATCAATTCCCTTATATAACTAAAGCATTTCTAGACTCAACTTCGACCAGTGTGGCTTGGTAATCCTACAGTTAGTCAGCTCTGATACCAACACTGTCGGGACCCCGATCCTAAGTCACACCGATCTAGCATGTAACACTTCATATCACTTTGCGGTCTCACGCACGGTATTCCCACGGGTGCCACCTTACCTGGCCTGGGACCGTTTGCGCCTTTTGGCTCACGTATATGATAGTGTCGCTAGCATCCATATGACAGAGAACCCGGGCCGACATGACTAGTCGTGAACCCAAAGTAGCACTAACTTACAGGGACAGGCATACATGAATCAACCTCGAGCATGTCGGTCAACAGCGTATGAATCCGGGCTGTAGCACTGGGCTAACAGAACTCCAGGAACCCGGGCTGTAGCAGGCTAGGCAGGACTCCGGATGTCACCGCGTGACATTTCCCTGAAGGGACAGACACAGGAACGAAGTGAATCACATGCCGGCCAGAAACTAGTTGCAACTCCTGGACAGAGATCAAGTGGATTAATAAGCCGAGAGGGGCCGGATAATCGGAACCCAATGTGTGGTAGTAACAGGACTTGGATAACATACACAGAACTCAGTGCTTAGGGACGGTTCCAATGAGACAACCCACCATGTACTCCTACATGGCCTCTCATCGCTACCTTTACCAAAACGTGTTCACACACTCCGATTCATTTCCGATGAATCAGACCTGACACAACTCTAAGCATAGCTGGCATAAAGAAAACAAGCATGGATGAGCAGGCACATCAAGGCTCAAGTAACTCCTACTCATGCTAGTGGGTTCCAACTATTTACTGTGGCAATGACAGGTCATGCAGAGGAATGGGTTCAGCAACCGCAGCAGAAAGTAGCAGTTTGAATCGTTGTTGTCCTAATGCAGTGTAAGGAGCAGGAGCGAGAGAGTGGGATTTATCGAAATGCTCAAGGGGGTTGCTTGCCTGATAGATCCACAAAGAAGCACTGCTCCTCAGACAGGTACTCGGGACACCTTCCGGAGTAGAACCTATCGAGAGGGGACAGTGCCGGCAATCAATAAACAACCATATGCGACAATACGATGCATGAAGATGACATTTCAAAGATGCTATGATTTGCCCTAATGCATCTAGCGTCAATTTGGTTGGAGTCCATATGAACCAAGGGTTCATATGCAAACCCCAAATTAAGTAGATAACATGACATTATTACGTTTTCACTTATACAGCAAGTGTAAGTTGGTTTTTCATGCATGAAACTGGCATAAATGGATTCCTTGCATTTTTCTAATGATTTTTCATATATAATTTATTTCAATCTGAGCTACGGTTGAATTTCTATGAATTTTTGAAGTTTATATCATTTTCTGGAATTTCCTAATTTATTTTAAATCCAGAAAATAGCTTATTGCGTCAGCACTGCATCATGCTTGAGTCAGCAAGTCAACAACGCTGACTAGTTAAACCTGACGTGTGGGGTCCACATGTCAGTGTCATAGTTAGTTAACTAATCCTAACAGAAACATTTAGCAGGGCCGGGCCCCACCTGTCATTGACCCTGGGTAGTCAAAACCCAGGTCAACTGGGGGGTTAGACCGGTCAACCCCACCGGCGTTTAGCCGCCGGCGAGGCCGAACGCGGCGGAGGGGCTCGGGATCACCGTTTCGGCGACCAAAAGGACAACGGAGACCACCGGGGCGTAGCCCGCGCTCGTCCGCACCGAAAGGAGCAAGTGGGAGAGGCGGGGGCGGCCGGAGCTCGCCGAAGCAAAGCACGTGGCGGCGGCCGGAGCACGGCCAAGTGCGGGCGAGGGCTGCGGTGCGTGGGGAAGCGAGCGGAGAGGCTCTACGGCCGCCTGGCGTCACCGGGAGCAGGGTGACGCGCTCGGCTGTGGGCTGCGGTGGCCAGGGCGATGGCGGTGACACGGACAGCGGCGGGGCGCTTCGGCCATCTACAAAACTACGGCTACGGCGTGTGCGTGAAGAAAAAGATGGAGGGGAGCGATTCAGTGGCTCACGGCGAGTCTTCCGGTGAAGGCGGCGGGGCCGGGGAGGTGTCGGAGCGAGCAGGGCGGCGGGGCAAATCTCCGGCGACCCGAGGAGGATGAAGGGGTCGGGGACAATACTTCGAGGCGTCCGGCGTCGCGTGGCCCAGCGGAGAGGACTAGGGCAACGAGGCAGACCTCGTGGGCACGTCGGAGAGGCGAGGGGAAGGCGGTGGTCGCGGTGGCGCATGGCGGTTCTCTCCGATGCGCTCGGGACAGAGGGGAAGAGCGAGACGGAGGATGGGGAGGAGCTCGGGGAGAGTGAGGGAGGGGCCAGAGCTTACGTGGCGTCTCCATAGAAGGCCAGGGTGTCGACGGGGAGCGGCAAGCAGGAGCTGGCGAGGCGCGTGGACAGCGCGCGGCGAGCACGCGCTCGTCCTTCTGTCCGGGGAGGAAGACGACAGCGAAGCTGCGGTGGTGGGTTGGGCCTAGCTGGGCCGGTCCTGTTGGTCCACCAGGTAAGCGCCAGGTAAGTGTTTTCTTATTTCCTGTTTTCTTTTTCTATTTCTGACATTTGTTTTGAATCCAAAAGAAATGATAAAACACTTCTATAAATGCTGAAAATATTTGTGGCATCTAGATATAATATTCCAGAGGCCCTCACCAATTCCCAACATTTTTGGAGCCATTAAAATATTTATATAATTTAAACAGCTCCAAATCAAATATTTATGCATTGATTCAAAAATCCAAAATGAGTAGCAAAAATGTGCATCACCTCTGGTTGTTGTTCCCAACATTATCCAAAGAGTATGAACATTTTTGAATAGCATTTTGGGTTCATTGAAAATCCATTTTAAAGTTGAACCTATTGGGAAAAAACTTTGGTGCTAGGGTTTGCAACATCCCCATTTCAATTTGATTTGAAATTTAAACATGATGCACAAAGCAAGCCTAGGACCATAGTAGAACTAGGGATGTGACATTAACTAGCAGCAACAGGTCTCATAAACTAAAGGCAGAACACAGATGAAAGCTACATGATATGTATCGTTTGTAATCGAGATTAACTAGATGGCACACAAAAGTATTAAAGAACAACATAGGAAATACTAGAAGTGGTATAATACTATAATCACCAGCTTGTGGGATAGCATTGGCTGATGGATGATAACTATGGAACAGTGTTACCTAAAGAACAAGTATCTTAGCTGAACTATGGAACAGCGTTATCTCCTGAACAAGACCCGTAAGAGATTAGCATGAATATACAGTGAAATGTGATGATCTATTTTCCATGCTTAGATGAATAACAAAGCCATAAATGTTGCACACAAGTAAGATGAGGGTACAACCTATCTGGCTGCCATCCATAGGAGTGAGCATCATGTGCTGACTTGTGGATGGCCCTGCAGTTGTTGTGGTTGTGCATGTCGGGCACGCGCATTCGATGCAGGGAACTGTTGAGTGGGGACTATAGCTCCCTTCTGGTGTATGCTTCCCTTCTTGGAGCAGCTGCGGTGAGTCGGAAGATGGTGTGTCTGAAGATGCAGATAACACATAATGTTAAGAACGACATGTCTCTTTGATCTGAAGAAATACACTAAGAGATCAACAACAAGGTATGAGAGTGGTCACACGTCTGTTGACTGAAGACTAAATTGGGGTCACACGATTTTATTTTATTTTGGTACTGTCCGATCTACGCCGGATGGCTGTCCGTCTTGTGCCTCCCGGCTGACACTGTTCGGAATCTTCCCCGAAGAGCCAGCGACCAACGGCAGAGCAGCCTGCCTCCGCCGTCTGTGGCCCCGGCCAAAACCCCGCTCCCCGCCCCACCGCACTGCCGTGGTTGCGCCGCCCCCGGGCCAATCCACAAAGACTCCCCGTCATCCATATCCGGCGGCGGTAGTACCTTCAACCCACGCAACTCTAAAAGATATCCATCTAAGCATTGCTTCCACGGCAAACTTTGCGGCCCCGCACCCTTACGTTAGACACCAGCCAACCGGCAGCCTAGGAGCTCCGCCGCCTCGAGGGGTGCTGCTTCCCATTACAAATCGAATGGCCCAGAATAAAAATTCAGACAACTGACGCCTAAATAAAGTGATTTGAGATGAGGGCGCGACCTATCTGGCGGCATGGTGAAGTAGGTAGGTCCAGCTGCCGAGTCGGTGAGGCCGGCGCGGTTGCGGTGGCGACCGGCGGCAGGGAAAGAGCGATGTCGCGATGGTCGACGGCTACGCCGAAGCAGCTCCAGGACTCTGGACGGATCCAAAGTTGGAGCCGCTCCGGCGCCGTGAACAACGGCGGGGGTGAATCGGCTCCACTACGGTTCACGCGGCCGTCATCGAGGCAGCACCAGCAGCACGGAGTAAGAGGCGCACGGCCCAGTGCACGAAGGCAAATGGACAGCGTCTCCGGCATTAGGGAGGAGGGAGGCTGTGAAATTGGTGCGGTGGGGGCACCATGGAGGTGGGGCTGAGGTTTCGCAGCTCGGGAGAAGGGAGCTTCCCGGGGAGAAGGTGATTTGGCGCCCACGAGGTATGAATGGTGGCGGGCGGGGGAAATTGGGAGGGGAGTGGAACCATGTCTTACGGACGCATTTGTCTGAAATGTGAGGGGGAGTTACAGTTCTACCCTTGCCTATAGGCTTCTCGGCTTGGGTCTGTGTACTGAGGGTCGGGGATAGTAGAGTAACTTTGCTTCTCTAGGCGGGAGCGATTTCGGGCGAGGAGGGCGTGTTTTGAACTATAGTGGGCGCGAGCGATTTCGGGCGACGAGAGCGTGTTTTGAAATAGTGGGCGCGAGCTATTTTGGGTGAGGAGAGCGTGTTTTTCCAACCATGGTTTATGAATTATTCGGCACATGTCATTTCGGCCGAGGAGAAGGTGCGCTTGGATGAAGTTACGAACCTACCCTCGATGTACAACGGGCCAATTGATGTGTGTCCCACATAGGACGGTAATTTTGCGTCTCCCATTTATTTTCTCGGGCGAATTCCACCGAGCAGAGAGGATGTTTAATGGTTCGTTCAAATTTTGGGAGAACAAGCATCCACGTCTACCTTACCAAGTCGATTCGGATCAAATTTTGAAATATTAGCTTGCCACTTCTTTTTTAGATGGAGAGATGATGCTCGGGAGTAATGTGTTTTTACATGCTCGTTGCTATCGATTTACTATATGACAAATAGTTGACCCATTCAAAAACGTGAATCAAACCCAAAATGAAATATCTCGATTCAATGAAATAGCTCGTTCAGTAGGTCAAAATAGTGAACTAAATCCAAAATTGAACACCTCAATCGATTAGCATGTTGTACAGTATTATAGTACTCCATGAACATGTTGAAAGTCAAATTAATGAACTTGTTTGATATACGCATATATCCGTTCATGTGTGGATTGCAGATAACATGTTCTCCAATTTAAATATTTTAATGCAAGTTTATATCGAAACATGGTTTATATCAGTCTTTGATGCATAAAACGCGACCTCCCCCTCTCCCGGACTCCTGTTCTCTCCCCCTCTCTCTTTATCTCTCTCTCGCCGACAATCTTCAATTCTGTCGCACGCATCCGACACAAAAACCTTGTTCGTTCCTCTCCCTTTCTCTCCATCTCTCTCTCTCTCTTTGTGTGTGTGGGGGGGTCTTTCTAGTTCGCATGCATATATACACCATCTATAGGTCTCTCTCGCACACTATGTATGATACTCTAGCTAGTCCAAGCTAGATATCTTGGGTGCACTCATCGTACGCACACAGATTCCTTCGCTCTTTGCCTGTAACTCTCTCACGCACCACTATGTCGTCTCGGAGCTCTTCCCCCCTCTCTCAAACTCTCCATCCACCTGGGTTACACATACACATGCATATCTCACTCGCACTCGATAGGCCCATCTAAAACTCTATCTCTCCCCCTCGTTCTCTCTCCATCTCACACGCGCACACACACAATCTCATGCCCAGCTAGCCAAGTATGATGGTCTCTCACTCAATTGTAGGCCCACGCAGTCCCCCCTATATGTATATGACTAGCTAATCTTAGTCTCCATCACAAACATGTGCATGGTCTATCTCGGTTTCTCTCGGGGCATCTTTCTATTGCGCACGCACTCCCTCGATCTCCCACCCATATAGTCCCCTCACGATCTCAACGGGATCTCTCTATCACAAACACACCCTCTCTCCCTCCTCATGCGTCCATGCCATCCATGTGTCCCTCTCGACCTTTGTTCCTTGTTGGCCACACCTCTATTGGACATGTGCTACAGGGGTGTCTCTCTCCGTTGCAAATTATCACACACTAGCTATCTTCGTGTATCTCCTCGCCTCGCTTTTCCATCTCGGAGATGCATGTGTGATATGTTCGCATAAGAAATGAAAAAACACACACTCTCTCTCTAATTTATCGTTTGTTGTCACTTTCTCTTTCACACACATACTCTTTTTGCACACTTACTCATTCTCCTTCACACGCACTTGATCTGTCTCGACTGAGGCACTCTCCTCGGTCCATAGCATATAGATTTATTGAAAAGTCAAACATCACAAAGTTTGACCATGTACGTGGAGAAAAAGAATTACATCTAGTACGGCAAACATATGCCATTAGATTCACCATGAGATGTACTTTTGTATGATGTATCTTTGGTATTGTAGATATAAATAACATTTGCGTAAACCTGATCAAAGTTTCCAAAGTTTGACTTCTAAAAAATTTACATGCACTGCATTATCGAGCGGATGGAATATCTCTTTCCCCCTCTCAGCTATCTGACGCACCACTCAGCCTTATCGGGGCTCCTCAATCTCTCTCAAACTTTATTGGTCAGTTTGGTTCGTGACCTGACCCTCATGCCTTGATGGCCGGTACTTCCTGGTGTGGACGTGAGATGTAAAATATTTCTGCTTGGCCAGGCTTGTGTGGTACTGAAGCGTTTGGTTCATGCTTGGGCTAGGCAAAGCATCAACGTCCCATCAATCAATCCATGCATCAATTATTTAATGCTAATATCCATCCATGTTGCTGTTAGCCTCATGGCCACACGACCAGGCACGACCAGGCATTCGAAATCGGTCGCCTGGGCTAGGCTACTTGCAGTGTCTGGAGTTCAGCCAGGCTAATTAAAGTGCAAGGGAACCCAGGCCAGGCGGGCTTTCTTTTTCATAGGGTAGCAACCAAACAAGCGTGTATGAAATCCACCCACAACCCCAGTCCAGGCAAAAGATGCTCAAGACGCAAGCCAAACTGGCCTTATATCTCCCTGGTTCACGCATACACATGTCTCGCTCGCGCTATACATATAGACCCATCCAACACTCTCCGCCCTTGTTCTCTCTCCATGTGACACGCACCCCCCTAAGTACCATAATCCCTCAATCCATCATAGGCGCAAGCACTCCCCCCCTCCTAAGTATGATTATCTCTTACTAGCCAACAGGAACACACGTATTGTCTCCGTCCATCCATACGTCTATCTCGATATCTCTCGGGGCATCTTCTATCGCGCACACACCTTGTCACTCGATCTCCCACCCATGTAGTCCCATAACGATCTCCACGGGATCTCTCTATGACAAACACACACTCTCTCCTCCCCATGTCTGCATTTTCTCCGTATGTCTCTCTCGACCTCTCTCCCTTGTTTGTCATACCCCTCTTGGCCATGTGCTAGCTTAGGGGTCTTGCTCTCTCGGTTCCAAACAACCACACACTATCTCCTCACCTTGCCTCCATTGTCGAAGATGCATGTGTGATATGTTTGCATAAGACACACACGCTTTTTCTCTACTTTTATCGTGTGTTGTCCATGTCTCTTTCACACACGCACACACACTTTTTTCACTCTCTCTCTCTCTCTCTTGTTAGGGACTCTGTCACGTCCATAAGCATATGGATGTTTTGAAAAGTCAAACCTCAGAAACGTTTGACCAGGTATATGTGGAGAAAAACATTTACATCTGGAACGATCATTAGATTCATCACAACATGTACTTACTTCATACTATCATTTATCTTTGATATTGTAGATATAAGTAATTTCTTTATAAACTTGGTCAAAGTTTCAAAAGTTTGACTTAAAAAATGTTGGAACTACATTATCGAATGGAGGGAGTAGCTCTTTCTCTCTCTCTCTGCTATCTCTCATGGGCCTCCCCTCTCACTCGAACTCTCTATACCGACGGATTATACGCTCACTGTGTCAGTGTATAGCTCTGTATATTGTTTAGTTGACCGGTCAACCAATCCACATGCTGCCTTGTCAGCTCGTGTTCTGTATCTTCATGTGCTGGCCCATGTGGCAGTGGGTGAAAATAAGTAAACTAGAGGCCCATCTGACACGCAGTGAAGTAAACAAAGTTGAAACCACTTGGGGTAGCACCCCGCACGCTAGTAAATTGAGGGCGCATTGAGGACAAACTTCTTGCGCGTGAAGGACGCACTCGCGCAAAATTCACCACTGCGCGGTGGCATGCATAGAAGGACGCACTCACGCACACCCAGCACACAACACACACCAGCACACGTGTACACATCTAGGAGTAGAAGGTCGTGGAAAAATATGGCGTGATGGCCGCTGCCGGAGCCGTCCACCCCAATCTTGGTGTTCCGTGCAATGCACGGGCATCTACGCACGGGAAATTATGTCGAACAGGGCTAGTTGTAAGCAGGCTAGCTCTACAGCCATGATGATAGTGACTGCAGACGGTGAGGCTGACTATGGTATGCCGAACACGGCGCCTATACTCAGGTGTCATCTCCGACGCAGGGTATTGTCACTTCACTATGAGGAGCAGCACGTAATAATTTCACCAACGGGTAGTACAGTGCTAGTACTCCTGCTACTACATTGGTAGTACTACTACTAGTACTAGTAGCACCACCGTCTGGATTTAGGAGTACTACCACGTCCACCGGCACCGAGGAACGTCTCCAGGTAGTATTGCTTGAGGCCGCCAGGGCGAGGGGCCGCGTGGACGACAGCTTCGTCTCCTTATTCGACGAGATCCTCGTCGGTTTCCTTGACAAGTTCACCGTCGTCAAGAAGCTTGCGGACGACTTTGACGTAAGCCTCCAGCCAACGCGCCCAGGCTCTGCGATGCCCGCCACCCTCAACAGCCACTATGGTAACAACCTCTTCGACGCACTGGTGGCCCTACGACTGCCCACCATCGCGCCAGAGAATGTCCACCTCGAGGTCGCGCTCGCGGCGCAGTGCCTGGCGCAGCAAGACACCATCGACATAATCACCCACGTCTACGCGCAAATCGTCCACAAGGACTACTACATGCAAGAGGAGGACGATAGGACGCTGGCCTTTCTTGGAGCGCAGGGCAACCTTGGACGGCACTGTTCAGAAGCACGTTGAGCTCGCCACCAACGCCGCTCCTCCTCACATGTTGGTTGGTGACCCGGCGCACTAGGGCGTGAGGATGTCGTTGAACGTTGATGGATCCGTATGTATTTTTATCTTTTCGTCAAATCCATGTAGTAGTATATGATACTACAGTAATTATCTTACCTTTCGCATCAACTTCATAATTTTCGTACGTACTCCATGCATGAACGGCGCCAGAACCAAACTTCTCATTACTCTAGGCAAAATCGTTATTTTCTATCTATTGGTCACGCCATGGAGCAGAACCAAATTTTACAAGTTACGAGTTCAAAAGGAAAAGCCCGCCATGTTCGTGTCACACCCCCACACGGTTGGTCCGGCACGCCGCTCAAGCGGGAATGCGTGAGGTGTTGCATTTTCACTTACAAGTGGGGCCGCAGTTGAGCAAACCGACTATCGGCAAACCCCCACCCCGCCCACCGCGCGATGGCTGAGAAAACAGGAGGGAGAAGAGATGGATGTAGCATGGACTCCAAGAAAATTGGTGTCGGATGGGACTCGTGTGGGTGGCGTGTGCCGTACTGCTAGACCTGAATGCTAGTTATGGCCCATGCCACCCCACTATATCGAGCCTATATCGAGGTACGTAGAACAAATTTCCTGTAGTGCATGCTCAGCCCTCCTCTATCTCTCTTCTCAGCCAGCCAGCGGATGCGTGGAGCCCATCGTCTGTTTTCTCACATGCGGCCCCACATGTCAGTGAAAACGCAAGAGGACCCACTGAACCTACACATCTTTCACCTCGACGTGCTGGTGATGAAAAATAAATCCAATAAAGATCTTCGGTGGCCGCTTTTGGAGTTACTCAAGAGTAGTAAGATTCTATTTACAGTTTAACCCAAGATGCACATCTCGTGGCTTCAACTACCACTCTATTTTCTTTCATGACACGACCTGGATGCTGGATGTCCCACGTGTCGGCAAAAGGAGGAAGAACCCGACCAAATCTTCGGTTCTGCTCTCGGATTAGACTAGTTGTGCTAACTTAAAAAATTTATTGTGTACTCCCTCCGTTCCAAAATACTTGACTTCCATTTGTCCAAAAATGGATGTACCTATATACTAAGACATGTCTAGATACATATATATTTTGACAAATAGAAGGCATGTATTGTGCAATGGAGGGAGTAGAATGGATGCAAGTTTTTGTATTGGGAAGAAGAGTACATCTATATATTGATAGAGCGCAATTTAGTAGATGTTCTATCACTTTTAGCTAGCACAGACGCAAGATCGAGCCTCCGCAGATCAACAATGAATGCATCAAGAAGGCACTAATCCAACTTACAGGAGTAGTAAAATGTATTCTTGTGGTTCTTGTTTTCTTTGGTCTTGCTTTTCTACTCAAAATTATTGTTGGAGTCCGTGCAAAACGGACGTGCGTTTGGGGTCGTGCGTTGGAGTTGGCCTTACAAGTGGGACCGCAGTTAAGGAAACCGAGAAAATTCCTTATTTGATACTATCTTAAAATTTGCTTCCTTATTTGACACTGGAAAAAATTCTTCCCTATTTGACACAAGTTCTAAATTTTATTCCCTATATGACATTTCCGTTCATTTTAAGCCTAAATGACACCTGAAAAGACTCTTTTGCCCCTCATGTGGTATGTGTGTGGGGGGCAATAGCGTACACACGCAGCACCAGTGTGAGGGCAGAAGCACACACGCAGCAACACATACACATGCACCAACACACACGCAACAACACGCACACGCACGTGCACACACACACGCACACACATGCAGCAACACACATGCACGCGAACACACACGCAACAACACACACACACGCAACAGCACACACGCAGGCAACACATAGGCACGCAACATCACACACACGTGTGCGCACGTACACACGTAGTAGCAAAAACACATGCAGCGACACACATGCAGCAGCATCACACATGTGCGCGTGCACCCACACACGCAACAGCACACGCGCGCACACACATACCGCATGAGGGGCAAAATCATCTTTTCATGTGTCATTTAGGCTCAAAATGGATGGAAATGTCGTATAGGGAATAAAGTTTAGGACTAGTGTCAAATAGGGAAGAAAAACTTTTCGAGTGTCAAATAAGGAAACAGATTTTAAGACAGTGTCAAATAAGGAATTTTCTCAACCGACTATTGGCAAACGCCCACCTCGCCCACCGTGCGATGGCTGAAGTTAGAGAAACGACGAGGTTGAAGAGATTGCTCTAGCACGGACTCCAAGAAATAATATGGTGTCAGATGGATGTCGTGGTGGTGGCCTGTGCCGTACTCCTGGACGTGAATACTTGTTCTGGCCCATGCCACCCTACTACTCCCTACTACTTACTACTACTATATAGTACTAGTATCGAGGATTCGAGGTGCTGGTTACGTACAGCGAACACATTAACATATGGCTACAGTAAAAACACCCGCCTGACGCGCGAAGCATCTGAAGCTAGTACAAATAGTGTACTACTATTGTTGATTAGCCTCATCCGATAACCTGTTGCAATGCACGTACAATTATGTATTCGGAAAATATTTTTTTGCCTCGTCGCACCACTCACTCAAAGAAGCGACTCAAAAGCCATTCATAAATTTAGTAAGTTTATCACACGCATATCATTTTATTACATACAACAGGTCATCAACCCACATCGACAACGAGGATACATTATAAATACTAAAGTTTTCACCACACAACAAATAACAAGCAATGAAATGAACTTTAACTCAACCATTCCTCGGCGTTGGAAATGCTTGCTTTGAACCAGAAGTGATTCTCTGGGACGGGCCATCGATTGTCGATTTGGAAACCAACGCAGGACTGATCATCCAGGCTGAAGCGGCCTACTATATCCCTACCAGGGTAGGGAACCACACAAATGTCCGAGGTATAGACATAGTTGCTTCTCATAAATGTGTCAACAGCAGTTGGATCGCCTTTCACCATCATCAGATAGTTTTGTCCAAGGAAGAGCGAGTTTTCTCTAAGACTATCAATTCTGTACCAGGGAGAAGGAGTTGGCGCTAGCACACTAGTATCCATCCCGAATACCATGCAACGGGTGTTGGAATAGGCCTGGAGAGTGCGACCATGGGAGACACCTGCTTCCTTACCAGTAACATCATTAGTGGGCTGTATACACACAAGAAGAGGTGATCCATCGGAATTAGTTGCCAGGCGCCACAGAGTATATGGGCGCTTCTCGTCCTCATGCTCATGATCATCACCATCGTCATCTCCCGCTTGGTTATAAAAAATTTCAAGTATAGGTGGTGGGATGTTCACAGGACCTTGGAAACATAAGAAGAAGGTTAATTAGTAAAGGGAAACTTGCTAACCCGCATGCATGTGGATGAAACAATTATAATTACGGTGGAAGACAAACATACTGAAACTATGAGGATGCCATGCAAAAGCAGTGCCATGAGTGGTGGCAGCAAACACAAGGCGCTTGTATTGAATTGCATCACAGTACTCATCCGTGTACAGAAATTGATTTTTGAGCAATATCCATCGAGTGAAACCATCAAGGAAGGCAACAAGCTTGTCGAAGATAGCAACAACATCATAGTCGCTGTAATTCCAAGAGCGGCCGGGGACTCGACAAATTGCTATCTTCCGTAGAATACAGTCACCATGATCGTATTTGAACATGCGTACATTACCGGTGTGCTCAACCTCTGGGCAGTGTGCTGAGATTTTTGGAAGTGGAACCCGGTGACGAGTGTACACATTCACAAGTTCCCACTCGCAGTTGGACCCAATGTAAACAACCCAATCTCTGTTTGCGCCTGCCCAAGCCTTACCCTCAAGCGATGGCATCTTAACATCATACGTATCATTATCAAGTGGCATCAACTTGCACAGGGAGAGGCCTCCGTCGTGCCGACGCCAATCATCATCAAGGTCATGGCGAAGAAGATAGGGGAGATCAAACTGCTCCTTGACTCTTGGGTTCTTTGTAATGATGTTATTAGTTGAGTCGAGAATGGGCTTGAACGAACCTGCCATGCTAGCCGAGGTGATGACGTTGCACCGATCAATGAGTTCCTCCACCACGTCATCTTTCAGATCGGGGCAAGAATAACGGGGTCGTTTCCGGCCTGTTCCCTCCATGGAGAAGACATCGAACAATGGCAGAAGAAAGGGTGAAGGGCTGAAGGAAAATGGAGGAGGGAGAGGAAGAGCATGCGACAGTAGTTCCAAATCGAGAGGGAAAGGCGAAGAGTCGGTGGATGGTTGCGAGTTTGCCACGGTTCACGAAGAGGCGCCCCGGCCTACACGTCCGTTCGTAAATACTCCTACTACTCGCCGTCGTCTCACTGATATGTTGGAACGGGACCACATGTCAACGAAACATGGTGTGTAATTTCTCATGCAAAATGCGATCTGGCCGCGTTGGCCCGAGGTGCCGCATTAGTTATCGACCTTTATTTTTTTAATGGCGTGCCGATCAGTTTTGAAGCACGACTAACTGGTACTGTACGCAGAGAAAATATAAACTACTCTACCACTACTCCACCTCCAATACTAGTAGTATAAAAAAGATATATAGGCTGGAGCTTGAGCGCTTTCTTGCTAAGGGCTGCCCACTTGCTTCTCACACTACCACCCTCTCTCCAGATCTAAAAAAGATGGCCCCTCTCTCCCTCCTCACCGGTGGTCACAGATCCGCCGAGGAAGAAAAGGACGTGTAGCGTTGACGCACTCGTCGTCGGCGAGCGAGGTCACGCACTGACGACAAGGCCGTCCTCTCAGACCTAGCGCCCACGCGGGATGGCCTCCGTCCCCAAGCTCGCTGCCATAGTGTGTGCGGAGGACGACGACCATGAGCGAAGCCACTTCCCGCCGACCCTCAGGTATGCTACCTCTTTTCGAACCATAACCTTGTTCTATTGCCCCATCTGCTACATCGTTGCATGTGGATCTTTTTCCATTCCACCATCTTCCCAATTTGCTATCCTCTGCTCTGCTGGCCACGCAGACGAAAACCATAATTTGCACTATTAAAGGAAACCCTACTTCATGCAGACTAATCCATGTCTGGGTTGAATAAGGAAAGGAAGGGAGACTGTACTGTCCAAGAGAGTAGGCATCGAACCCGCATCTAGGTTGAAAAGGGGAAAATCAGTTGCTAAGGAACGAGTCTCGTGTCTCTTGGTTGAAGAAGGGTAGAGAGGCATGACAACACAATAGAGAATGACCAGGTCAATCGGTTTATTGTCCTCGCATAGGAAAAAGGTGGCTAAAGAGAGCAAAAATGGGACGTAATCCACATATGCTGCCTGGATATTTGTTGCTCTGGGCAACCATACCTCCCTCACCACTCTGCGTCTGTGGAGGTACATCGTACTGGTGCGCCCACTTTTTGAATGGGCCTCCCATGCTCTTATTGCCACTTTTTTGCTGTTAGTATAACGCCAGCAGTCAAGTCAACCAATGCTACTGCTAAAGTGATGCCACATTTAACTAATGCTGCTCTCAGTCTAATGCCACCGATAAATTTAAGCAACGCCAGCAGTCTAAGGCATTCTAATGTTGTTGCATAGCCAGTATACCAACGATGAAACTTGTTACTACCTTCAGATTTTTGCACTGTTAATGCTTATAGATTACATACCTCACTTTCATGAGATAAGTTAATTTTTTGTACAGTGTCACCAAAATGCCAAGGCGCTGATGTCATTTTATTTTGGTTAAACTGCACAGACAATTATGAAGACAAGAGGAAAGGTCAAGAGTGGGCACCTCCTCCTCCGGCTATTTTCTTGATTCGTTCGATCAAGTTTTTATGTTTGATCGATTATCAAGATTGGGATAGAAATTTTTAAGGTCCCCCCGAGTTCGAAATGATATTTACCTTGGAGGTACATGGTTTGCAATTTTTTATACTGTCATTAGTTAATAATGCTAGTTACCTTCAGACTTTTGTATTTGGTTTAATGCTCATGCAGAGCTAGTATACCAATGCTGAAACTTGTTACCTTTACATTTTGTATTGTTAATTCTTATAGAAACCTTCCAGTGCTAGAGTTTATTGAAATCTGTTCAGTAAAACCATTGTACTGTACCCTGTAATAAACTAACTACTCTACTATTGCACTAGCCACTGGATTAGTGTATATTTGTAGTATTCGAATGGTGTTGCATTAGCGTATGGACATAAATAAAGTGTGGCAAGCTTTCCCAGATATGTGCTCAAGAAAACTACTACCTGTTTTTCTAAATACTAGACGTTTGGGTACTTTAAATTGAACCGCGAAAACGTCTTATATTAAGGAACAAAGGGTGTAGAGCTCACTCAAATTATCCCGGTAAAGCTAGTCACACCTTTGTTAAAATTAATGTTCATTATGTTATCGGAGGAGGTCTGTATGTTTGTCTCTAATGCCTGTCGTCTACATACATGACATCATGATGTAATGTTAAGTCATTTCCTTTTGTACAGTGTCACTGAATTGTCAAGGCGGTGATGGCATTTTATTTTAGTAGAACTGCACAAAATTTGCTTAAAAGAAGAGGAAAGGTCAGGAATGGCTCAGTTTTTCAGAAAAAACTATGTATGCCTTCCTGACATCAGCCGCTGTTGCTTTATTTATTCCTTCAAACAGGTGGTTAGAAACAGTCTTGCTACCTTTTCCCATTATGAAATTGGAATGCTTATATTTGTGAGTCTATGCTTCAACTAGTGCCACTTTTAGAGTAATCACACTTTCAATATCTATGCAAACAGGGATGCTCGATTTTAGTGGAACTGCACAAAAAGTCCAACTGGTTCAACATTAGGAGCATGTTTTTTTCCAAACCTTTATATCCAATTGGTGGCACTATGAGCTGTTCATTACGAAGGTACATGGTTTGCTACTATCTTTCTACTCTTTTTGTACTGTCATTAGATAGTAATACTAGTGGTTTGCATGTGAATTTATTGGCAGGGTGGACCTACATTGGAGGTGCAGGACAGGATTCAATGATTGGATGCTCAATTTCAGTTGTATTGATTTCACCTCTTCCATCACTGCGAACATGGATATCCTTGGTCTGATGAAGAATAGGCGCTATATTTTTGCTCTGAACCAGCAAATCAATTCAGTATGAAATTTTCCAGGGCAAAACATAACTGTATCAGATTGTCCAGTGCAGAACATGACAGATGCTAAGCGGAAGAGACATGTTTAAACCGAAAATACAAGGTGTGGTATATGTTTACTAGCTGCTTGATATTTGTGCAGACAGAGATGTCTGCCCGTTGTTATTTGGCAAACAAACAAAGTGTCCGCAATTTTGGTTGAACTGCACAAGAGAATAGTATAGTCACTGCATGCAGTGCCATTTGAAAATAGACACAGAAAGATTGGATAGTCACTTCATGGACTGCAGAAAAGTAGTACTGTACTATTTATTGGCCAACACTAGGTGCTTCATTGCCTTGGTCTGATTATACAATGGGCATCATTTTGCCTAAGTTAAAGTTTGTATTCCAAAAATAGTCTCGCGGTGTGATTGAGAGAAGACCAAATCATATTGCAGTGGATGTTCCTCCATCATGTGTGGTTCATTCTCATGGTTCCAACTGTTGGTGAAACAACTTACGTTTGCAAGAGGAATTGTAGAATTCACAAACAAATTTGGCTTTCACACTGTACTGAATGTTGGCCAAGAGAAGCATCCATGTTAGTAGGAAGAACATATGTTTTTTCTAGATCTCTACTTTTGGAGCTACATATTTGTATATGATCTGTTATTGTATATCTTAATATTTTTGTTGTTGATTTGTTATTGTATCTCTTAATATTTTTGTATATAAACTTGGTCAAAGTTTGTAAAGCTTGACTTTGACCAAAGCTAATATGCGAACTAAATAAAAACGGAGGGAGTACCTCCTTCCCGGTTTGCAGGCTTAATTCAAACCTCTCACCAACCAAGGTACTCCCTCCGTCTGGGATTTATTAGTCCCGTGAGCATAGCAGCAAGACCAAGGCATGGAAATAATTAACGACATGCAGAAGTTTAAGCCTAATTATTTCCAGTGATTTAAGTGGCTGCATGCATGCCCTCGGCTGCGACTCGTTGCATGCTGCTTCGCGTACTGCCTGCGAGCGATTCTGAGTGCCTGCATGCAGCCAGCCGTAATTAAGGTAGCTAACTGATGCGAAAAAAGATACGCTTTAAATCCGTGGAATCATTATTGACAAGGAGGGAGATGATTCGAGTGCACTCGTTTGACCGCCATGCCGGCGTGCGACCCAGACGGGACGGGACGGCACAATCATAATTTTAGTTTCTCTAGTTTTCCACAGCAAGCTGGCGCGCTAAGCCATTATGCATTGAATTCCGATCACCGTTGCGCTACCTTCCGCCTATAAGTACTATTTCCCGGCCTTCTCAGGTGCCACCGTGACCCAACTCGCCATATCCTCATAAGCCCCGACCGGCCCGACGTCGCTCGCCACGTCCGCCATGCCCCCGCCCGTCCGCGGTAGGAAACACCGGAGGCGGTCACCGCCGGAACTAGTGTTCGGGTTTTCACCGGAAGGCAGACGGAGGGAGGAGGCATTCTATCTGTCTTTAGATGGCAATGCGGAGATCGAGGAGTAGTTGGAGCGCGACCGCATGGCGGAGGAGCAGGAGTTGTTGGAGCGCGACCACCTGGCGGAGGAGCAGCATATCACCGATTTGCGCCGCTAGCGGGACATGGAGCAGCAGCGCACCGACGCTCTGAGTCGCGAGCAGAGCGCCCGCAACTAGGCCGACTACGTGGAGGCCGGCGCCCGGCAAATAGCCCTGGAGGCTGTCGGGCACGCACGTGTTCGTGACGCCGATTTTTACTACCAGCTCATCAAGTGGGTTTCCCGCTTGGAAGCCGAAGCTTCGGTGGACCACGCCGACATGGAAAGGGCCAACGGGCGCGAGCAACGCGCCCTATCGCACCTCTGGCAAGTCCGAGGCGAGGCGGAGGACGCCGGTGCCGGCGTTTAGCATGGACAGCAGATGGCGGCCGGCATCGTCTAGTTAGCTAAGAGTAAGTTAGTACTTGTACGCTACTAGAGTGTTAGTGGGAGTAGATAGTTAACTTGGCTATGATGGTTGTCAACGTGGAAGTTCAGTACTCTATATGTGGATCAGACCTGTTACTTTGGTCTGAATGTTGAACTTCCCGTTTGAACGTATGGAATGGGCTGTTATTTTTTTAAATGGGTTGTATTTTTCCTTCACGGTTTAGAGGCTGACTTGTGGGCCTACCAAGTTGACGCGTACACAATCAGGAGATGATTGTACGTGGAGAGGATGACAGCAGGGACCCGCCAAGGTCATGGCAGTACGCAAGCAAGTGCCTCCTTATTTCAAGCCAATAAAAAATGGCTCCTCCTAGTGGATTTCTGATATCTGGGTCCCATGCCATTGTCAACGTAGTCAATAAACGAGAGAATTGCACAACGAGCGGCTGACACCAGGGACCCAGCAGCTCGCCCAGTTATTTTTGTTTTGGGTTAATTTGATAAATGCCACTCCAAATCTGGTGTATCCGAGAAATGCCACTGCAATTTCCAAACTTTGAAAAATGCCATTTCATGCCATTTCTAGTGGCATTTTTCGAAGTCTGGAGTGGCATTTTTCAAAGTTTGCAAACTGCAGTGGCGTTTTTCAAAGTTTGCAAAAATTGCAGTGGCATTTTTCAAAGTTTGAAAATTGCAGTGGCATTTTTATGAATCGCCATATTGGAGTGGCATTTATCTAATTTGTTTTTGAGACGGAAGCAGGGTGTCAGCTGGGCTGTGCGGGACACTCTGGCCTGTCTAGACAGCCTTTTCTTTTATGTTTATCACAGACCAGCCCAGTAGTTTTTTTTTCTTTCTGAAAATGGCTAGCCCAGTTCTTTTGTGATTTGTCAAGTAAGTCACTTTATTAGGCCGGTTGGGCTACAAATCTTTCAAGACGAGGAGAGCTTCATTTGGCTGGCCGAGAAAATGGCCTATCAGTAATGAGAAATGGGCTGTACATTTTTAAAACACATCAAACCGGCAATTATTTTCAAATATCTTTTTTTCATTTCGAGATTTTGAATTGCATTGATTTTTATGCGTGGAAAATTTATTGGATTTTATATTGATATACATTTATTTTTAAAATCAGTCTGAATGTGACTCGAAATTTCGGGATTGAAAACATTTCAGACCGCACCGACATATGCAAAATTTCGTATAAGTTTTTAACCGTGGCCACAATATGGGCTGTAATGCTAACATAAAGAATATGGACTCCAAAAAAACCCATAAGAATTAGCAAATGGGCTGTAAATTATTTGAAATAATGGCAGATGGGCTGTATGCTGTTTTCCATGGATTTGAGGCTTTCGACAGATGGCCTGTATACTGTTGGATGTCCATCCAATGGCCATCATGCTTCTTCAATCTCTGCTCTTCCTTCTCCAGCCGCTCAAACAAGCGCCGGCGGGACTGCCTGCTCCCTCCTCCCCGCGGCCGGTTGTGCTGCCGCGCAGGCCTCACCGCCCCACCGTACTCCCATCGCTAGCCTAGCCATCCCTCTACTCACCGACACCTGTTGTTATTCTCCGGCGACGGCAGACGAACCAGTAAACCCTCGTACAGTCATACTCCCCTCCGCATGGGAAACAAAAACAACGGCCGAGTCTTCCTGCCTCTGCGTCGTTCCCTTCCTAGGCCTCGCCGTCGTCCACCACCCTGGTGCTCTTTGCATGGCGTGGTCAGCGTGGTCAACGACCGACATGCATCTGAAGTGGACTGTACGTGGAGAGGCTGACAGTTGGGTCCACGGCCGCACGCAAGGAAATGCCTCCTTATTACACGAAAAATAATGAGTTCCTCCACCTGACATTTGGGACCCACCGAAACGGCCTCTGTATTTCGCGAAAAAAACATTACCGCCGCTGACAGCTCGGACCCACCAGCTATATCTTCGCACGTAAGGAAGTGCCTCCTTATTACGCATAAAAAAATGAATACTCCCCCTGCTAGCTGGGACCCAGTATAGTGGGCCTACTAAGTTGACGGGGATGAAGGGCTTTGTCAACTTAGTCAATATGCACGATTCTAGCTCGACTGACCGTACGATGTCCATCCAACGGCCGTAGTGCTTCTTCAACCTCTGGTCTTCTTGCTCCAGCCGCCCAAAGCAGCACCGGTCGTGCCGCCTGCTCCTGCCTCCCGTGGCCGGCTGTGCTGCCGCGGAGGCCTCATCGCCCCCATACTACTCCCACCGCTAGCCAGGCCATCCCTGCACTCCACTCACCCACACCCCCTATTATTCTGCGGCGACGGCAGCACAGCCGAACCAGTGAACCCTCGTACTCCTCTCCGCGTGGGCATCCACTGCCGCATCTTCCCCGGCTCCGCGTCGTCCCCTTCCTAGGCCTCGCCGTCGTCCACCGCCATGGTGTTGTCGGCGCGGCGTGGTCAATGTGGTCAACGACCGAATTCCATCGGAAGAATACTCTACGTGGAGAGGCTGATAGCTGGGTCCACGGCAGCCCCAAGGAAGTGCCTCCTTATTAGCGGAAAATAATTATTCCTCCACCTGACAGCAGGGACCAACCGGACGCCCACCAGTATATCGCGAAAAAACATTTGCCCCTGACTGCTGGGACCCACCCGACGGGCCACCGTATTTCGTGAAAAAAAAATGTTCCCCCTGCTGTCAGCTCGGGCCCACCAGAAGTGCCTCCTTATTACAGACAAAAAAATGAATACCCCTTGCTAGCTGGGACCCACCTTGGTGAGAGGCTGACTTGTGGGCCTACTAAGTTGACGGGGACGGAGGGCTTTGTCAACTTAGTCAATATGCACGATTCTAGCTCCACTGATCGTATGATGTCCATCCAACGGCCGTAGTGCTTCTTCAACCTCTGGTCTTCTTGCTCCAGCCGCCCAAACCAGCGCCGGTCGTGCCTCGTGCTCCTGCCTCCCGTGGCCGGCTCCGATGCGGCGGAGGCCTCACCGCCTCCTACTACTCCCACCGTTGGCCAGGCCATCCCTCTACTCACCCACACCCCCTGTTATTCTGCGGCGACGGCAGCCTCACACCGGAGCGAACCAGTGAACCCTCGTACTCCTCTACGCGTGGGCATCCACTGTCGTGTCTTCCCCGGCTCCGCGTCGTCCCCTTCCTAGGCCTCGCTGTGGTGCTCTCGGCGCGGCGTGGTCAATGTGGTCAACGACCGACTTCCGTCGGAAGAGTATTGTGCGTGGAGGCGCTGACAGCTGGGTCCACGGCCGCAGCAAGGAAGTGCTCCTTATTACGCGCAAAATAATTATTCCTCCACCTGACAGCGGGGACCCACCGGATGGGCCACCGTATTTCGCGAAAAAAACGTTTGCCCCTGACTACTAGGACCCACCAGCTACATCTTCGCACGCAAGGAAGTGCCTGACAGTCGGGACCCACCTGGTCGAAGCATACATAGCGTTGTCATTCTGGTCATGAACGTGTACGTACATATATACTGGTCGATGTAGAGGCGCGCATGTGCCGTAGTAGAGGCGCGCACGTAGCATGTACACGTACATACAGTGGCCAGGGTGCAAGAAAGAAAATACGGCCATGTATGTGTACATACGGGTGGGGTCTCGAATGCCTACTCGCGCATACGTACGGTCAGGGCTCGTGTACATGGCTGGGTCAGAACGGAGAAACAGCGTCGTCGTTGTGTTCATGGGGAGGCAACGGAATGTGTCATGTTCATGGGGAGGCAACGGAATGCGTCGTGTTCATGGGGAGGCAACGGAATGCGTCATGTTCATCGGGAGGGCTTGGACGGAACAAGCGATGGAAACGAGGCCTAGCATACCGCAGAACGGAGGAAACGGCCTTATGTTCGACCAGCCACGTTCGGAACGGGATCCTGTTGATCGGGAGGGGTCTGGCGTACCACAAAACGGAGGAAACGGACCTCCTACGGTCGAAACGGGGGTCCTGTTGATTGGGAGGGGTGTGGCGTACTGCAAAACGGAGGAAACGGACTTGTGTTGGAGTGCTACGGTCGAAACGGGGGTCCTGTTCATCGGCATGGGTGTGGCGTACCGCAAAACGGGACTCCACGGGATACTATTCATCTCCACCGTCGACCCCCTCCAGCCTCCACGAGCTACTGTTCATCCACCGTCGACCTCCTCCAGCCTCCACCTGCGACTGTTCATCCACGGGCTCCTGTTCATCCAGCCTCCACCGCGCGCTACTCCACCAGCTACTGTTCAACCAGCCCTCTCCACGGGCTACTGTTCAACCACCCCTCCATGGGCTACTGTTCATCCGACCCTCCACCGTCTACTGTTCATCCTGCCCTCCACGGGGTGGTCCTGTTCATCCAGCCCTCCACGGGGTCCTGTTCATCCAGCCCCAACCGGCTCGATCGATCGGGGTCCTGTTCATCCAGAGGCAACACCACGAGGTCCTGTTCATCCACCCCCACCAGGAACTGTTCATCCAAACCCCCCCACAACGCTCACTGTTCATTCAGAGGCAGCATCGATCAGCTTCAGTTAGCAGTAGTAGCGAAGGAATCGCTCGATCGGGTTCAGTTAACAGCCATCGATCGATCGCTTGGGTTCAGTAACGCGTAGCCTACAGTGCAATCGCTCGAGTTCAGTTAGAGCCCAACGCCTCGCTCGGGTTCAGTTAGAGCCAACGCCTCTCACACACGCACGTACGTGTACGAGAGAAACGCGCATCGCTCGGCCCCCGACCTCCCACCGTAACCGGGAACTCCCCGAAATTTTCCTCCCCCTCGCTTCTACCACGGTTTTTTCCATCATGGACGGCCCAAAGAATGTCATGCAGCTGCTTCTCCGGCCCGCCCAGGACGAAAAGCCCATTTTCTGTCATGATGTTTTGTCATAGAAGTAGGAGCCCACGACATCTATGATGATACCGGGTTTTGTCACAATTATCGTCATAGAAGTGTCATATGTATGACAGGAAAAAAATTCGTTCGACCCAAAATGTCACAGATGTGTCTTTTTTTTGTAGTGTTCCCTTCTTTGTAACCGACCTTGTGTAACCCTAGATCCTCCCGGTGTCTATATAAACCGGAGGACTTAGTCCGGATAGGAGATACTCAATACCGTAGTCATACAGGCTAGACTTCTAGGGTTTAGACATTACGATCTCGTGGTAGATCAACTTTTGTAATACTCATATTCATCAAGATCAATGAAGCAGGAAGTAGGGTATTACCTCCATAGAGAGGGCCCGAACCTGGGCAAACATCGTGTCCCCTGTCTCCTGTTACCATCAACCTTAGACGCACAGTTCGGGACCCCCTACCCGAGATCCATCGGTTTTGACACCGACAGTGGTCATGAGAGATGGCAGAGAAATTCATATGACTAGTAGTCGTATCCTACAATGCAGCCGACATATTGGGGTTTTGCACCTCCTATGTATCTGCAATTTCCTCGGTAGGGTTTTAAAACTTGGGCGCCATATCCTATAGGGCCAGCAGGTTATTTTCAACCATAATGGGTTTCGTCGAGGCCTATGTTCAAATCACGTTCACATGAGAAAAGGGTTCGGTTCAATGAGGAAGCTCGACCAAGTGATGCAAATGTTATTCGAGGGATCCAGCCACCAGTGCACAATACATATGGCAGGAATTATAATGGTGGACGCAAGCTGACTTGGGTGCCGGTGAGGCGTGCACCTGAAGCTGGAAAAATTGCAGATGATTTAGATACAACTCATACTCTGAAACTTGGAGAAGGTCAATCAACTAATGGTGTTGAGAGCACTATAGAAATAGAAAACATTGATCCAGCAAGGTGTTTTTTTCTCGAATATGCATAGCATGCGTATCTTGCAATAAAGAGAGAAAAGGGTACAAGAAACCTCTCCCGAGGGTGTTACAACACGCCCACTCCACCTTTCATAGTGTACAATCTACACCTCGCCTCCTACCCACCTATGTATCCGCCCAAAGAAGGGCTCCAAGTCCCACCTTCTGAAAGAATCCTACCAAGAATCCTACTAAGCAACGGAGATTCTCTATCAAACACGATCCCTTTACGATGCTTCCAGAGCTCCCAAAGCGAAAGTATGATGATGGCTCACGAATCCTTCACCGGCATGCCCTCCCCGCCTTTGTTCACCAGCCATGATGGCAGCGTGCCTTCCTGTGTTGGTGTCCACTCCGGTTTGTTCAGTGCCATGCATACCTGCAGCCAAAAAGACCGGGAGAAGGCGCACTGAAGCATGATGTGGTTCATCGTTTCACCTCCTGATCGCATAGCGGGCATGCATCCTAATGTGGTAGCCCCCTCCTGGCTAGGCGATCCGAAGTCCAACAGCGGTTGCGCACCGCAAGCCAAATGAAGAAGCGGCACTGAAGAGGGGCCCGATTCTTCCATGTTGTCGCCGCCGTCTGAATGACCTCTCTGCCCATGAACTTGGCCAAGTATGCTGAGCTAGCAGAGTATATCCCATTTCTTTCCCACGCCCAATCGGTCTGGTCATGCACTCCCTCCTAGAGATGAAACCCTTCAACTCTCTCCCATAGCGCCATAAATTCCAGGAGCACTGGCCCCTCCATGTCCGGGCCAACGTAATGCGCCCATGCTCCATTTGCTAATGCCTTGTTCATGTGGAGTTGTCGACGTATGCGCTTGGGGATCCTGGAGTAGATGGTAGGTGCAATTTCCTCGATCCTATAGTCGTCCAACCACCTGTCCTCCCAGAACAAGGTCTGTCTACCGTCTCCGGCCGTAGTGTGCATCGCCGCGTTGCACAACTGCTTGGTTGCTTTTGGCACCGATATAGTGAACTCGCTCCATGGTCTCGAGTCATCAGTCCGAGCGAGCCATGGCCATCTAGATTGCATGGCATTATTCATCCACATTATATCCGGAATCCCCAGGCCACCTGCCCACTTAGGGGCGCATACAACCGGCCATGCAACCGAATAGTTTCCTCCACCCGCCTTCGCTTTCCCACACCACAAGAAACCATGCCGAATTTTATTGATGGCCTTGATTATCTTGGCTGGGAGCTCAACCGCTAGCATGGCGTGGATTGGCATTGACGATAGCACCGACTTAACAAGGAGTAGCCTTCCACTCTTCGGCAACGATGATGCTCTCCATGTGGGTAGGCATGCCGCGATGTGATCCACTAGCCCCTGAAGTTGTGCTGCCGATTGCCGGCAGATGGTCAATGGCAGCCCAAGATATCTTATCGGAAATCTTCCAAGTGAGCAACCAAGAATGTCAATAACCACTTCCATTTGGTCTTGTGTGCACCTGATCGGTAGTGCAGCACTCTTGCGCAAGTTGGCCCTAAGGCCCGAAGCGGCGACGAAGATATCCAGTATGAGTGAGCACACTCGTGAGTCCATCGTGTGTGGTTTAAGAAATACCATGACGTCGTCCGCAAAGATTGACATCCTGTTCCGTAGTCCGGTTGGTGCTAGAGGTGCAAGCAGGCCTAGCTCGGCTTCCTAGTGGAAGAGTTGTTGAAGTGGCTCCATGACTAGAAGAAAGAGCATTGGCAACATTGGGTTCCCTTGTCTCTGTCCGCACTTGTTGTAGATTGGCTTTCCGGGCACTCCATTAACCATAACTCTTGTGGAGCATGTGGCAAGGAGCCCACAGATCCATTCAATCCACCGTCGTCCAAAACCCATAGCATGCAGAACCTCCAGTAAGAATGGCCACTGGACAGAGTCGAAAGCTTTCGATATGTCAAGCTTTAGGAGCACGGTGGGATCCCTCAAGGCATGTGACCGTCTAGCCGTTCCTTGCGCAAGCATGAAATTATCATGTAGATATCTTCCCTTCACGAATGCGCTCTGGTGCTTGCCCACCAAGTGTGGTAGGTCGTCCACAAGCCTAGTGGCGAGTAATTTTGTCAAATATCTTGATGGCTCCATGCACCATGCTCACGGGCCTGAAGTCATGAAGTTCCTCCGCCCCATCCACCTTTGGCAACAAGGACACCAACGCCTTATTTATTGTCGGCATGCCCCGTGTGTCTCCACGGTAGAAGGCGTCCAGTGCCCTGAGAAAGTTGAGCTTGATGATGCTCCAACAGCGAGCGTAGAACCTGTTGGTAAACCCATCCGGGCCCAACGCCTTGTCAGGGGGCAGTGATTTGACCACTCTTTCAAGCTCCTCTTCGGTAAATGGAAGCTCGAGGTGTGATAGATCATGTCTTGGGAGTCCCAAGTCCTCAAGCCGCAAGGCAGCGCCCCTCTCCTGAGTCGTGCCCAACAACTGGTCGTAGTCGGTGTCCACTTCCTCCGCCATGTGCTTGTGCCCTGTGATTAACTGCCCATCCTTCTTGAGGGATGTGATCATGTTTTTCCTTTGTCTTTGTCTGGCATGTCGGTAGAAGAATTCAGTGCTGGCGTCCCCCTCCCTTAAGTGCAGAATACGTGACCTCTGTCGTGCGATGCCCCTCTCGAGCGAACAAAGGCCTAGAAGTTTCCTCTTGAGGGTTTTCCTAAGGAGGAATTTGGCCGTCGTAAGTGGTATGTGATCCGAGGCGTTATCCAACCTATATATGAGCTCCATCGCCATAGCAATCTGCAGTTTGACATTCCCAATCCATCGATCACTCCATCCTTGCAACTTCTTATCCGTGGCCCTAAGTTTTTTATCCAGGACGACGAAAGGATTGCCCACCGAGATCACCGAGTTCCATGTCGTGGAAACCGTGTCCATAAACCCCTCCGCACATGGCCAAAAGTCCTCAAACCAGAACATGCGCCCCACATAGAGATCGACATGGAGATCGATAAGCATTGGGCAGTGATCCGAAACTAAGTACCCAATGCTTTGAGGAAGCAAGACAGATGGAGGTCGTCCCACGCATTGGTGTTGAACACGTGATCGACATTTTCCTTAGTGGCATTCTCCCGCTCATTCTACCATGTATATCTTCTCCCACTTAGGTATAGATCCTTGAGCTTTAATCTGTTCAACGATGACCGAAAACGGGCCAACATTCGCCTATTAACCGCATCGTTACTCTTGTCACTCGCATTTGCCAAGAGGTTAAAGTCTCCCACCACTGCCCAGGGACCAACATGAAGATCCCGGATTTCCACGAGTTCCTTAAGGAATTCCACTTTCTCATGATCAAGCTGGGGGCCGTAAACACACGTCAGCCACCACTCCGGTGCCCCATCGGGCTTGACAAGAGCTGTCAGAGTGTTCTGCGTTGTGTGCGGGTTAAAGAGTGAGACCATGAGTGCATCCCATGAGATAACATTGCCTACACGTGTGCCATTGGCCGGTAAGTAATAGAAGTTCTCGAATCTATTCCCAAGACAATGCCAAATGATATCCGTTGTTACAAGCTCCAGCTTTGTTTCCTGGAAGCATGCGATAGTAGGGTTCGCATCTACGACTACTTGATGAATAGCATTGCACCATGCCGGAGAGTTGAGGCCGTGCACGTTCCACACTAGGACTTTTAGAGGTTTTGTAGCCATGAGAATAGCCCACACGAGTCCGCTGCACCAAAAGGATGCCTACGTGGCCGTCGCCACTACCGCCGGCAACTCCTGCATCAGAAGCACCGAAGGCTCCCATCCGGAGAGAGCAAGGATGGCCGCAATATGTGTGTCTGAGAGAGGGTTTGAGAAAAGGTCCACGTAATCTTGAAGCGTCGTATCCCCAATGGTTTCCCCCTTGTGGGTGAGACAAAGCTTGCGGATAATGGCCTGCTGGTGCCTGCTAGCCGCTAATCCACGCCCTAGCCCTCTTGCGATGCATGCACTACGCCTCGGAGTGGTGTTGATAAGTTGTTACCATTTCCTGGGCCGTCCTCTCGTAGTAGAGATAGCCTGCTCCTGCGGTTTGGAGAGCAACGGCGTAATCGCCCTGGCAACGTGGGTGCAGAACTCCTGTAGCTTGTCATTATCCGTCCGCGCCATACGTGACCCGGTAGCTTGTGTCCCTCGACTGCATGTGGTGCGTGGCCGGTCCCCATGCGTGCCGCTAGTTGGTGTGCCCGTGTCCACCTGGGAGAGAGACACCAGGAAGGTTTCACACAACGGTGGATGATGAGAACCCAAAAAGTAGCGAAGATATACAAAGTGACATGGATGTTAACATGGTATTCGCATTACCCACTGATTTTAGTGCACCCGAGGCTTGAAGACAATATGGCCGATATTATTCAAGCCCTAAGAAGTTTGGAAGATATATTATTTGAAGTCTCGCTCAACAGAATTTTGCTGCTAATTGATATATCGTGCTAAGAAAATTTGAGCAATCTGTTCTTTGGACATTGCCGTAAGCAATCATATGGCCGGCCGATGCAGCTACAACATCATCACTAAGATACTGCAAAAGTGTTTTTGATAAACAAAATTGTACCAAAAACAGGAGGGCATATGTTGAAGGCATAGTTTGGCTACTAGCCTTGGTTGTAGTGCAGTGCAGATATCGTAGCGGAAGATCAGGCATAAGCTATTTAATCAAGACAAATATATGGAGTATTTCCTGAATCAGCGGCTACGGAGAACAAGTCTTAGATGGATTCAAAGATGAGTTGGTTTAAAACGCAGATGCCTAGGACAAGTCCTAACAGGGCTCGGTCGATGGTGTTGAAGACATGTGGATTTCAGGCTATTCAGTCACGGCCGGAAGCACGTCAAGATTTCCTACCCTACATGCTCAGTCACGTACGGAAGTGCATGATGCATCAAATATTTCCTACCCTATTCGTATGTGCTAGTACCAAACTAATCTAGGCCGGATTGATTAGAGATTTAGAAGTATTAAATTCAGCTTGCAAGTCACGGAAACGTCTCGTGTCCCTCCCCTGTATGCAAAGAACATGCATGCATATATAACGTATTCCCTCCATTCGGAAATACTTATCTTAAAAATGGATAAAATGGATGTATCTATAACTAAAGGGACTATATAGGTCTCACTCAACTGAGACTTCGAGAAGTCTCAGTCGGCTGACGTCATCATACGTAGATTAGGCCTGTAAAGTGGCTCTCTATCTGCTGGGTTGAACCGGCTTAACACCTGGGCTGGTTTCTCTTTTCCTGTTTGTTTGTTTGTTGGGCTGGGCCATGACATTGTTTGGTTGTGCGCCTGGACGACATAGGAAAAAGATAAAAAAACTATTTGCTGCTCTGCTTTATGAACTGTACTTTTTTGCTGAACCCAGGCAAAACCCCATGCCCACAAGCATGGAGAAACTCACTAGTGTAAGGGCGTCTGATCTCTTCTCTGATTTTCTCCCCCTCCCACCTTTTCCCCCGTCTTCTCTTCTGTGATTTGTCCTAGATCTGATTTTCTTTTCTCTCTTCTCATGTTTGTAACAGCAATCATGTAGCAGTACGGAAGATTCCTGATGGGACAAAGGTTAGAGTTATAATTTGTAGGAAAATTAGAGAAGAGGCAAAACTGAATCAAGTAGTATTTGACCGCATGTGTGTTGTAGCAATTCTGACAGCAGAAAATCATTTAATTTTTAACTGTATGTCCATGAAAAATTGATGTTGGACTCCTCCCTACAAAAGTTGTATATGGATTGATTGGTTCATGTTTTAGGACAAAATATGGCTTGGTGTAAGTGCATCTAGTGCCACCCCTAGTTGGTTTTGGAGTACTGACGACAAACCTGGTTGAGGGACTAATGTGTTTGTGAGAATTGCAGGATAACACAGGTAGAAGTCCCTCATTGATTCAGTTTTCCTACCAGAGATGACCCCTAAAAATGTATGAAGACATTGAAGTCAAAGGTGGTATGTGAAGACATTCACATTGAAGACTATGACAAGAGAAGACATCGCGTGAAGACTATGGAGCGCGAAGACTTAGTTGTTTCGTCGTTCTTTTTCTTCTTTGTTGAGTCATAGGAACCACCATACTGTTAAGTGGGGTCCAAGTGAACCAGTCAGAATGACTGAAGTGATGCTTAACCAAAATCCTATGTCTTCGAGCGAAGACAATGAGAGCAAATCTTATCCAGAGCTGGATAAGTCAGCTTTGCTTGTAGCCCAAGTAAAGTTGTCGTGTGTGTTTGAAATTTGACCATTGGAACACGTGTCAGTTCCTTAGTGACCCAGGGTCATTTCGAACAAATCAGGTCGGGTTGCCTAGTGGCTATAAATAGCCCACCCCCTACAACCATAAATGGTTGGCTGCTCAAAGTTAGTATACGGCTTTTGTCGTTTGAGAGCAAGCCACCTCGAAGCCTTTGAGAGAGAAATCCTTGCGAGGACAAAGCCCTAAACACCCAGAGCCAAAGAGTGTCAGGCATCACTGAAGTCTTCCTGTCTGTGTGATCTGAAGACTTGTTACACTTGAGGACTGTGAATCCTCCAGCCGGTTAGGCGTCGCGTTCTGAGCATCCAAGAGTCATTGTGGATCGCCGGTGAACGAAGTCTGTGAAGATTTGGAAGTCTACCTTGAAGACTTACCAGAGTGATTGGGCGAGGACTGAGTGTCCTTAGCTCAAGGGGAATAAGGTGAAGACGCGGTCTTCTGAGTTGAATCTCAGCCTCCCCAACCAGACGTACAGTTGTCACAGCAACTGGAACTGGTCCAACAAATCATTGTATTCAACGAGCCACTGGTTCCATCCTCCCCATCTCTTTATTTGCTGATTGGTCCTTGTGAAGTCATTGCCTGTTTGCACTAGTTATTTGTCTTCACTATGTGACTGCTTGTTCTGATTGGCTTCGTATTATCTTCCATCCTGATCTATACTGCCTAGCTGCTATTAGTCTTTGTAATTTCATCTCATTAAGTACTTGACTATGGCTTGCTTAGTGTAGTCTACCTTCCGCTGCATGGTTATAGGTTTATTTCTATCGTTTGTCTTCGAAACTTCCATGTTTTGAAGACTTTCATAAAAATTGCCTATTCACCCCCCCTCTAGTCGATCACTAGCACTTTCAATTGGTATGAGAGCAAGGTACTCCATTGTTCTATGTGATTCGGTTTAACCACCTAGAGTTTTAGCTATGTCGACTGCAGGGATAATCAAAGTCTCCGCTGCGTGCCCAGTCTTCGATGGAACTGAATATCCCTACTAGAAGAATAAGATGCGCATGCATCTTGAAGCCATTGATGTCGACCTCTGGTATGTCGTCAAGAATGGCGTTCCCAAGGCTGGTGAAGGTGTCACCGCTGCTGATGTCAAGAAGTTCGTTCAACTGGATTCCACTGCCAAGAACATCATCTATGGTCATCTGACCAAAGGACAGTATGGCCGTGTGAGTGCTCTGGAAACATCCAAGCTAGTCTGGGACTGGCTCTCCAAGGTCAACGAAGGCGTCTCAACCCAGAAAGATCAAAGAACCAGTGTCCTTCGCAACCTCTTCAACCGCTTCAAGAGAAACGACAATGAGAATGTTCAGCTCATGTTTGATCGACTCACTGACATCACAAATGAGCTTCAAGCCCTCGGCGCTACTGAGATCACCAAGCATGAAGTCATCAAGACACTCCTGAGATCACTTGACAACTCGTTTGACACCCTAGCCCTGATGATTCAAGAACGCCCTGACTTCAAGACACTCGATCCATCTGACATACTTGAAAGGCTCAACACAATGAGTTTCATCTTTCTGAGAAAAGAGATATCTACGGTCCCAACTATGGGCGAACTTGTGCTTTGAAGGCAAAAGTTGTTTCCTCATCTGAAGAAGAATCTGATTGCAGTTCTGATGATCCTAAAGACATTGGTAGGGAGCTCGCTATGCTTGTGAAGAAGTTCCAGAAATTCACCAAGAAGAAAGGCTTCAGAAAGTCCTCACGATCCAGCTCAAGGAATAATGAAGCATCTACTCATGACTACAAGAAGAGAACATGCCACAAGTGCAAGAAACCTGGTCACTACATCTCTGAGTGTCCGCAGTGGGACAATGAGAACAAGAAGAAGAAGAAGAGCAAGGAATATGATTCTGACGACAAGCATAAGAAGAAATACTCAAAGTCTTCTTCCAAGTCTTCATCAAAGTCTTCATCACACAAGAAGAGCTCATCTGGCAAGGCTCGTGCATTTGTTGGCAAGGAAATGGATTCAGAGGAGGAGTCTGCTTCTGAGGAGGCGGAGGTGGAGTCTGTGGAGGAGTCTGATTCTGGCGTTGCAAGTCTGGCTACAGCCTACGTTGTCAAGTCCATCTTCAACATTGAAGACAATGACTTCATCACCGACGCCGATGCTAATGACCAGGACAACTCCGCTCCCACCTACTACTTCATGGCACGTGGTGCCAAGGTAAACTTACGCATTACTCACTATCAAACATCCAGTGAAGATGACTCCGATTGTGGTTCCAAACCCAGCTACAAAACACTTGCTAAAATTGCAACTAAACAACAGAAAACTATGGAACATATTCAAAAACTGTTAGATAAAAACGATGATCTGTTAGACGCTGAAATGACACGATCTCAGTCCTTAATTGAAGACATAAAAAATCTTCATGTTAAGTATGAGGAACTTGAAAGTCGTCATGAAACGCTCTCAACAACTCATGAAAAGCTTTCATATGATTATCTTCAAAGGAAACAAGATCTTGAGAAATTGAGAGCGGCTCATGAAGATATTCAAAAGGAAAACGAGTCGCTTCGCGCCAAACAGATCAGTTCCGCTCAGGAAGCATTTGAACCACCATGTCTTAAATGCATTGAGCGTGACAACGCTACTTCTGTTGCTGGATGTTCTACTGCTGCTACTGTTGCAATATCTTCAACTGTTGATGTGGTAACTAACCCCTCTGCTGAGGATGCCACTGCTATTGCTGATGAAAATGCTAGGTTGAAGACATTACTTGAAACAGGGATGTACAAAAGTCTCAAAGGACATCAGACACTATGTGATGTCCTCAAAAGGCAGATCCTGAACCAAAACCCTAGGAAAGAGGGTGTTGGGTTCGAAAGGAAAATGAATGCTGATGGCTCTTACTGGAAACCTGAGCAGTACCCCAAAACAACATGGGTTGCTGCAAAGGAACCTTCAGTGGATCCATCCACCCTATCTGGCTTCACTTGTGCTAATCCCATTGTTATTGATGAATCCTTTGATGCAAACTATAAACTGTTTAAGAATCAGAATGGTGAAGTGTTTGCCAGGTATATTGGTACTAACTGCAGGAATGGGCCACCTATAAAGAAAGTCTGGGTGCCGAAAAGGTGTTTGGAGAATCTTCCTGTGAATGTCATCATGACACCACAAGTGAAGAAGACAAACCCCAGAACACAGGCTTCATATGGTCCAAAGGCTTCATACAGACAGAGGACTCACCTGAGTCGCACTAACGCAAATGTTGTGCAGGGAAACCATACTCGGGCCTATGAATATGAGCGTGTTTCATCAAACCGCCATGTTCACAAGACCAAGAACTACTCTGCTTATTCTTATGAGTACTATTGTCCTCCTGCAATACTATTTGCTAGGGCTCCAAAGCCAAAGTTCTCAGATGCTGCACTTAGACTCATTTCTTCGAAGCCACCCTTGAAGATGTGGGTGGCTAAGAAAGCTTAACTCTCTTTTGCATGGAAGGGTCTCTAGCCGAAAATCAAATTCGTGTGAAGCTATTGCTGGGGACCTTAAACATCTTGTAGGGCGCAAGATCAAATGCCCAAATGGTCTTATTATGTATTTTGTTCCTGAGTCGCTTGCTACTTGCACTATCAGTCCTAACCTCGATCTAAGCTTTCATAATCCACTTGCTCGTCAAATGTTTATGCTTCACAATTCTCTTCGTGAAGCCTATCCCCCTAACTGCACCGTAGGGTATGACACCAGCTGCTTCAGAATGGATTATTGATAGTGGATGTACTAATCATATGACTGGCAAGCGAAGTCTTCTCATGGACTCAACCTTACGTCCATCTGACAAGAGTCACATCACATTTGCTGATACTGGTAAAAGCAAGGTATTGGGTCTAGGTAGAGTTGCAATCTCAAGGGATCAGCACATGGATAAAGTGATGCTTGTTGAATCCCTTGGTTTCAACTTAATGTCTGTCTCAATGCTTTGCGATTTAAACATGATTGTGATGTTTGGAAAATATTGTTGCCTTGTTCTAATGGAATCTGACAAGTCTCTAGTCTTTGAAGGGTACCGGAAAGATGATTTGTACATGGTAGATTTCTCAGCAGGACCACAGCTTGCCGTGTGTCTTCTTCCAAAAGCTTCAGAATGCTGGCTCTGGCATCGGAGGCTAGGGCATGCTGGCATGAGGAACTTGCACACTCTTGCAAAGAAGAAGCATATCATAGGCATCGAGGGCGTCAAGTTCAAGAAGGATCACTTATGCGGTGTCTGCAAAGCTGGAAAGATGGCGAGGGCCAAGCATCCCTCGAAGACAATCATGACAATGACTCAACCCTTTGAACTTCTACACATGGACCTCTTCGGTCCCACTCACTACTCAACTCTTACTACTACTGCTTGTCTCTATGGCTTCGTCATTATTGATGATTATTCAAGATATACATGGGTGCATATAATTCTCTACAAGACTGAAGTGCAGGATGTCTTCAGACGTTTCGCCAATCGAGCCATGAACAACTATGGCGTCAAGATCAAGCACATCAGAAGTGAAAATGGCACTGAATTCAAGAACACCGGCCTCGACACTTATCTTGATACTTTGGGCATCACTCATGAGTTCTCAGCTCCGTACACGCTGCAGCAGAATGGCATCGTGGAACGTAAGAACAGAACACTTATTGAGATGGCCTGGACGATGCTCGATGAATACAAGACTCCAAGAAAGTTCTGGCCTGAAGCCATTGATACTGCAAGCCATATCATCAACCGTGTTTATCTTCACAAGCTTCTGAACAAAACATCCTATGAGCTCCTCACTGGTAAGAAGACAAATGTCAGTTACTTCAGAGTATTTGGTGCCAGGTGCTGGATCAAGGATCCACATCACACTTCAAAATTTGCACCGAAAGCACATGAAGGTTTTATGCTTGGATACGGAAAGGATTCACACTCCTACAGAGTCTTCAACCTCTTTCACTATAAAGTGGTTGAAACTGTGGACGTGCGGTTCGATGAGACTAACGGCTCGCAAAGAGAGCACCTGCCAAATGTGCTAGATGAAGTTCCATCCAGTGAATCCATCAAGCTTATGGGAACTAGAGAAATCATACCGTCTGAAGCTCAGCCTGAAGAGGAACTCATCATCTCTGCACCCGATCAACCTGAAGACAATCCTTCTAACGATGACAATGATCAGCAAGAGCAAAATCTTCGTCCTGTTCATCCTCGTGTTGCAAATTAAGTACAAATTGAGAGAATAATTGACAGCATCAATGCACCTGGTCCACTCACTCGTTCAAGGGCAACACAACTAGCAAATTTCTGTGGACACTTCGCATTCGTCTCAATATCTGAACCCAAGAAAGTTGATGAAGCCTTCATGGAGCCTGAATGAATTCAAGCAATGCAAGAAGAGCTTCAACAATTTGAGCTGAATAATGTATGGGAACTGGTCAAGCGTCCTGATCCTCGTAAGCACAATATCATAGGCACTAAATGGATATATCGCAACAAGCAAGATGAGCATGGTCAAGTTGTCAGAAACAAAGCTCGTCTCGTTGCTCAAGGATACACTCAAGTTGAAGAAATTGACTTTGATGAAACATTTGCTCCTCTGGCTAGGCTTGAAGCTATACGCATACTGCTAGACTATGCAAATCATCATAACATCCTTTTGTATCAAATGGATGTGAAGAGTGCTTTCCTCAATGGCAAGATTGAAGAAGAAGTGTATGTTGCACAACCGCCTGTCTTTGAAGATCCAAAACATCCTGACATGGTGTATAAGCTCAACAAGGCACTGTATGGCCTCAAACAAGCCCCTCGTGCTTGGTATGACACACTCAAAGACTTCCTAAAGAGCAAAGGCTTCAAACCTGGTTCCCTAGATCCCACACTCTTCATGAAGACATATGATGGTGAACTGTTTTTGTGCCAAATATATGTGGATGACATTATCTTCGGCTGCACGAATCAGAAATACAGTGATGAGTTTGGATATATGATGCAAGAGCAATATCAGATGTCCATGATGGGTGAACTGAAGTTCTTCCTTGGTCTTCAAATATGACAGCAACGCAACGACATCTTCATATCTCAAGAGAAATACCTCAAAGATTGCCTGAAGAAGTTTGGAATGCAAGGCTGCAAAGGTTACACGACGCCAATGCAAGCTAAACACCATCTGGGTCCCGATGACAATGGTAAAGAGTTCGATCAAAAGGTATACCGCTCCATGATTGGTTCTTTGCTTTATTTATGTGCATCTAGGCCAGATATCATGCTTAGTGTTTGCATGTGTGCCCGATTCCAAGCGGCACCAAAGGAATCGCATCACTTAGCTGTGAAGCGAATTCTTCGATATTTGGCTCACACCCCAACACTAGGATTATGGTATCCAAAGGGCTCAAAGTTTGATCTAGTTGGATTCTCGGATGCCGATTATGCTGGTGACAAGGTGGATCGCAAGTCTACATCAGGCACATGTCACTTTCTGGGACGATCACTTGTATGTTGGTCTTCAAAGAAGCAGAACTATGTATCTCTCTCCACTGCTGAATCTGAATACATTGCTGCTGGATCTTGCTGCGCTCAGCTTCTATGGATGAAGCAAACACTCAAAGACTATAGCATTCATCTGAAGCAAGTTCCACTCTACTGCGACAACGAAAGCGCCATCAAGATTGCTAACAACCCAGTTCAGCACTCGAAGACAAAGCACATTGAAATTCATCATCACTTTCTCAGAGATCATGTCATGAAGGAAGATAATTATATCATACACGTCAACACTAAATAGCAACTGGCAGATATCTTCACAAAGCCCTTGGATGAGAAAAGGTTTTGCAAGTTACGGTGTGAGCTGAATATCTCGGAATCCTCAAATGTCCTGTGATCAGGCACTGATCCTAACACTTATGCATGTTGATGACTTAGATGTGCAACACACGAAGTAAAGTATGTCTTCAATCAATGAAGACTTACATTCTGAGTGTGAATACATTAACGTGGAATTTGACTTTGGAGCGCCACGATAACTGTGCGCCGTGTCTGGGTCTAATACTTCCTATACGGTGGGTAACGCCACCACCAAATTCTTCCCTTAGAAGTGTTTTTCTCATGGCGTTACATTTGCAAAGTCTTCGCATTTTGTTTGTCTTCAATGTTAACATGGCCTCATGTTTATCTTCAATTTAGGTTCCGTCCTCTACAGCATTCACTTATAGCTATGTCTTCACGTTGAATCTTTTGAACTAAGTGAATGTGATCGGACCCTAACCTTTCTATGCTTCCGTCTTAAGTCTATCTATCCAAATCATATGCATTCTATTGAAACTGTCAAAACGTCTTCTCTGCGTGCTTGTCAGCAGAAGACACAGAGACAAACATTAATCTATTTTCAATGCTCAATCCTTTTTGCCTGAAACCCAGAGAAGTGGGAACGACCACCCGACAATCCAGGCGTGCGTGGGAACGTGGAATACCTCCAATGTGTTGCATGATCGCCATGTGTCCTTTAGATGTGAACCGCCAGGGGCACCTGCGTAATAACGATGTGCCGCCCCTGTCTCTATAAATACACGCCTTACCCCAGTCATTATCTCTTCTTCCACTCTTGCACAAACCCTAGCGCCACCGCTAGCACTCGACGACGCCGGCGACGAAGCGCTTAGCTGCCGCGACCTCACCGACGCCGTCCTCACGCCGGCGCGGACATCGTCTTCTCCGCCGTCGCCATAGGTGTCCTCTGTCGCCGAGTTAGGGCACGGAAGATCGAACTGCTCGACCTCCTCTCCCACTCCGTCTAGAAGTTCCTCGTGTGGTAAATAAAACCTCTTTTTTTACAGTCCTTTTGATCTGATAGATTCATTCTTTTCAACCACAAGTGGTTTCTGTTCCTACAAGTTGAATTTTCTCATTCTGCATCTCATAGCATGCCTAGTATGTTCACTTATGCTTCACAAAGTAGTTAAATTCCTCACTTGTACTTATTCCTGGATTCGTACAAATCTGGAACTAACTCTCTACATATGAGTGAATGTCTTCGCACTATGAGGTCAATGTCTTCTAAACTGATTTATCTTCAAAATCTTCTGAGAATGCATATGACCTCTTCCCCTTCCCTCGCACCTTTAATGCTGTCATAGGTACATGTCCATGGGAGAATCCCTTGGTTCTCATAGTCTGCATTCATTTGTAGAGTTCTTACAGCATCATATAAATTCTCCTGAAGCCAGTTCTTGTTTGACCAGTAGACGGAAGACTTTGACAGTGTTGAAGCCTTTCAGTCTAAACTTCATGGCAAAAGAGAAATCTGCAAGGAAGGGTGGCAGACATCACCGTGGAAACACCTCAAGAGATTTGCCTCCTGACCTCTATGAGTTGTACAAGACAGATCCAGAGGAGGACTACAATCAGCGAAAAACCCGAATCCAATGGATTCGGAGATATTGGGCAGAACAATGGTACAAGTACAGGTTCGTGACCTAGGAATATGCTGAGAAGAATGCCATCAAGCGACCCTGGGGAGACATCTTGTACAAAAACCTTCAACCCAGGTCCAGAGCTGAAGCCATTGAACAAGGCTTCTATCCTTGCATGGTCCGTGGACCACAGCCTGCAGATGCAGACCCATCTTCATTGCTATGGTGTCGTGACGACATTCTGTTCAAGTGCAACTTCCAGTTTGCCAAGAACTCGGCCAAAGAAAACAAGAAGTCGCGGGGATTAGACTTCAATCTAGGCCCCTCTGCTCCTCGTGCCGATGGCACACGTGAAGCTGAACCCAATCTTGTTGGGCCCTTCTACAACTTAGAAAGTCTCATCACTCATATAATAGTTCAAGGGGCAGACGTGGATAAACCTGCAGATGACGCTGAGTCTGATGAAGCGCCTGCACCACCGAAGCCAGTGAAGCAAAAGAAACCAAAGGCTTCAAAACCCCCCTCTGCACCAAAGATCTCATGGGCGAAGCCTCTGGCCACTGCACCTCCTGAAGCCAGCGTGCAGTCTGAAGACCTTTCACGCATCTCCGAGTCTTCCAAAGTGAAGAAGCCCATGCAACCCACTGGTCAAGAACTGACCCCTGCTGTTGTTTTCCGTAACGAGAATGACGCCATTGATCTTGGCGATGACGCTCTTGAGCAGTTGATCAAGAGCAAGCAAGAGGCGTAAATCTTCAACGACCTTCCTCTCTTTGATGTGGAAATCTTAAACAAGTTTATTGATGAGTGGTTTGACAGCCCAAATGTCAGCTTTGACGATCTTCAGCTTCCAATTGGCCTCAGCGTCGCCTTCCATGGAGCCATTGCTCCTGAGCTGGCTCTAGCTCAGAAAATTGTTGAGCTGAAGCATAAGATCGATTATGAAAAGGCTCAGTTCAAGAAGCACATGGCCAATCTCAATGTTGAAGACATTCAAAACTTCAAGGTCATGATGCATGAGCTCAAGGAAGCATTCCACAAGAAACGAGAAGAAGCAAAAGGTTCTCGTGAGCGCATGAAGGATCTTGCTGCCAAATGTGTTCAAGGATACAATGAAGCTGAAAAGTGCAAGGCCTTGGGGCGACCAGGCATCGACCCCCGAATGGCTGCCAAGAAGAAGAAGAAGCCAACTGTGGCAGAACCCAAAGCATCAAGGCAGGAAGAACCTCGCATTGTCTTCCCAACCACTATGACAGGCTCGAAGTCTTAGGTCCCCACAGTGGCTTCGGAACTCAAGAAAACAAGAGCAGCTAAAGCCGAAGCCAGAAAGCGCAAGACCAAAGCCACCACTGATGATGCTCCTCCAACCAAGAAACGAAAAACCAAGAAGAGAGACTGGGCTGCTCCCACAGAGCCCCTTGATGTCGAGCCAATCTTAGTTGCTCGTCCTGCGTCTGAACATCGAGAGCGCCAGTTGATAGTTCATGAGCCTGCTTCCACAGAGGCTCCTGAAGCTGAAGACAATCCAGTTGTTGACCCCACCGCAGCTGAAGACATTGGTCCTCACGACAATGTTGAAGATGATGAAGTCCTTCCTCAGATCGAGCGCAATTTGGTATCATCGCCGGTGCTCACGCACAGCGAGCTCATCAGCATTGGTTGTCCTCTGACGCCAACTGCTCGGGATGCATGATGGGCTGATCACCCACAACAAAAAGACACCCCAAGTGCTCCCCAACCACAAGATGACGATGACTTTGACGCCCAGCCGACTCCATCTCCACAAGCGTCGCCAGCATTCTGCAGGCTTCGCAAAGGATCAAGGCCCCAAGTCCCTCCAACTATGAACGTCTCTGAGGCTGAATCCAAAACGGCTGAAGATATTCCGGCTGCATCAGCCGATGAAGAAGAAGAACGAAGAGTTGAAGTAGAAAGAGTTGCTACACCCCCATCCCACCAAGATGTTGTTCTCGAGGAGAACGTGTCCGACCCTCCAGCTCCTAAAGTGGAGGTTAACAATCCTGAGGCGGCCACCAACATCAACACTGAAGCCAATGACGTTGTCATGGCAGAAGCCAATGTGGCGCCTGAAGCTAATGCGGTGCCAGAAGTGCATGCACCTGAAGCCACTGCAGCGCTCGAAGCCAATACTGAAGCACCTGAAGCCAATGTGGCCCCTGAAGCCCATGTCAACGACAATACCAATGCTCCTGTACCCCCTCCAAGACCTCATACAATTGAGTTGGCATTATATCATGGTCCGCCTGTTATGGTCCGATGGCCCATTCTGGTTCCTCCACCTGCTGCAGGTCCACAATTTGACTATCATGTCGAGCACAGACCTCAAGTCCAGAAGCCCAAGTCAAGACTTCCAAGATTCCCAGGCACTGCAACTTCACCTGGGGTCTTCAATGTGAATGGCTTCGTGGCACATAACACCTTCTTCAACAGCGCCAAGAACCCTTACACCAAACCCCGCATTTCATCAGATCGGTTCTGGAGCTATCAGCAGCGCAGCTACTATTCATGCGTCCTATACAACCAAGGGCGCATATTTCCCCATATGCGTCTTGATACTGAAGCTCTAGCTGGCTTGGCCTGTCTAGAAGAAGCATTGGATTGCTTCAGAGACGCTGGACTCCTAAAATTTGTCACAGACAAGGAACACTGGAATGAAGAGCTTCTGTTACAGTTCTATGCAACTCTTCACATTCGAGGCTACAACAGGGATCCAAAGACTTGGGTCCTTGAGTGGATGACAGGCAATGTCCATCATGAAGCCAAAGCTCTTGATATCATTGAGCTCACAGGCCTGCCCACTCCTGGTGAATACTATGAACCAGGTTGTCAACAACACCAGAATGCTTTGGAGAGCATTTTCCAGAAGCCAGAAAACTCGGTCTGACCGAAGTAGTAAACCTAGTGACCGTTAGGAATTTTGAAGGGACTGACATGCAACTCGGTAGGACCGATTCGATTAGGGTTTGGGCATAACGTAATCTCGGTGAGACCGATTACACAAACTCGGTGAGACCGAATTTGGTAATTAGCTAACCAGAGAGTTGGTCAGGCAAACTCGGTGGGACCGATTTGCTCTTTCGGTGAGACCGAGTGGAACTCGGTGAGACCGAAAAGTTACAAAGGGGAAACACTGAGTTTACATTGCAATCTCGGTGGGACCGATTCGCTCTTTCGGTGAGACCGAAAAGTTACGAAAGGGAAACAGAGAGTTTGCAACCCCATCTCGGTGAGACCGAGATCCTTATCGGTAGGACCGAATTGCTAGGGTTTGGCAGTGGCTAATGGCAAGTGAAAACTCGGTGGCGCCAGATAGGAAGAATTGGTAGGACCGAGTTTGGCTTAGAGTTTAGGTCATATGTGGATATGGGAAAGTAGTTGAGGATTTTGGAGCATATCACTAAGCACATGAAGCAAGAGGCTCATTAAGCAACACCTCATCCCTCCTTAATAGTATTGGCTTTTCCTAAAGACTCAATGTGATCTTGGATCACTAAAATATAAAATGAAGAGTCTTGAGCTTTTGAGCTTGAGCCAATCCTTTGTCCTTAGCATTTTGAGGGTTCCACTTTCACATCCATGCCATGCCAATCATTGAGCTTTCCTGAAATAATTATCTTGGAATAGTATTAGCTCAATGAGCTATATGTTGTTATGAATTACCAAAACCACCTAGGGATAGTTGCACTTTCAATCTCCCCCTTTTTGGTAATTGATGACAATATATAGATCAAAGCTTCGACAAATGATAATAAGCATGAAATATATCGTCGCTTTGAGAAGTATGTGATAAGTAAGAGCTCCCCCTAAATTTGTGCATATTTAAAATTTGCTTTGGACTGCAAATGCACAAAGAGTTAGAGTCATGGGTTACTCTTCCATGTCACATACATCTTGGTGGAGCGCTCAAAATGATAAGAATGAAATACATGCACTCATCACCAAGAATAATGAATGATCACACAAGATAGATAGGATAATAGCATTAAGCAAGCATTAAGTGTAGCTTATGATCAAACACATGATCATCAATGTCTCACAAATAATGACGTAGTATCAAGCACTCAAAAGCAGAAAAGGTTCGAAAAAACCACCAAATAAAGCAAGAGAGAAAAGCAACACTCTCTCTCTCGAAGCCTATGATCTATACATCTTCTCCCCCTTTGGCAACAAGTTACCAAAAAGTTCCTAGAAAATGCATAGCACTAGATCGACGCTCAGGCTTGATCTTCTGGTGGTGGTGGAGTCCAGATCACTCCAAGGACGAAGGCTTTTGTAGATGTTGAAGTAGTCGCTGGAGTTGGAGCTGAAGTAGATGCTGGAGCTGAGGCTGTAGCTGGTGCTGAAGTGGTGGCTCTGGTGTCAGCAACTGGCACGGCAGACGACCTCGGGCCTCGTGGCACTCTAGAAAAAGCATGAGTCGTGGTCCTGCCTCTCCTCTCATTCATGTCCTCCTGGAGCTGCTCCACTGCAGACTGAACTTCCGTTACCTTGACATCCAAGTCATAGAACTTCTGTTCCATGATTCTCTCTAGGCTCTGCTGATTCTTAGTGAGGGTGGCCAGACTTTGCTCAATCCTCAGCGTGGATGCAATCAAGTAACCAAGCTGTTCTTGTTTGGTCTTCAAAAAGTACTCAGATGCCTCCTCTTGAGTAGGCATCTTGGCAGCTTTCTCCTTCCTCGCCTTCTCCTTCTTTGCAAATGCTTGAGCAGACGATGGCTCGTTCTCAGTCATCACAACTTCATTGTCCTCGAAATCTGGACGGATGGGCAGGTGTTCCTTATCCAATAAATATACGCCCGTGCCCATCTTGGAGTTGATGAGCTCCTGAATCTGAGGGGCATATCCGCAGCTCCTCTTCTGATCTGCCGCAGTCCTTTTGATTGTTTCCACTATGAGGCTCATGACTTTGAATTTCTGAGGCACATCAAACACATGTAGCAAGTTGATAGCATGGCCTCTGATCATCTTGTGATCTCCAGACTTGGGCAGAAGGGTGTGCCTAAGGATCCAGTTGATCGTAGGCAGTCCTGATAGCAGATAATGCACTGAGCCAAATTTGAACGTGTCAAGTGCTTCATTCGGAATCTCCTTGTACATGTTGGACATGGAGTTGTGGTCCATCTTTTTCTTGGCATAGATATCCAAGTCCTCATCTTGCTCCTCTGGGGCATTAATGATCTGTGCCCACTCAGCCATTGTAGATTGGTACCTTGTACCCTCAGACATCCATGTGATCCTCCCATCTGGATAAAAGTGTGCCGTGGAGTAGAACTGCATGATAAGTTCCTCGTTCCACTTTGTGAGCTTCTGCCCAACAAAGTCAGCTACTCCACAAGCACTAAAGCTGTCAAATACTCCTGGGTAGTACTCCTCATTCTCCTTGATATATGTCCAATCAACCCATCGCATATCACAGACAATGGGCTTCTTATCTAGCAGCACAGTCTCATAGAAATCCTGCTGCTCCTTGGTATGAAACCTGTAGTCCACGGTAGTCCTTCTCCTAGAAGCATATGGGTCTGCTTCTCTCCACTTCCTGAGCCCTGAGTCTCTCCTGAGCTTCATGTCCTCAGCCACCGTATGAGCATCGTTGTGGTCTGGGATCTTGGGCTTGAGCTTCCGAAGGACATTCTCTTCCTCATCCTCAGCAACAGTCTCAGGCACTGGGGCCTTGTTCTTCTCAGCTGCAGGAATGCTCCGTGTGTTCCTCTTGGGCTTTGGCTTTGGAGCTGGCTTGACCTTGGAAGTAGCTCCCCCTGATTTTATGGCATCTCCCATTAGCTTGGGTGCCTTGGGCGCTAGTGCAGCTGCCTCTTCTTCTTCTTCTTCCATGATGGAAGCTTTGCTAAGTACTCTAGCAACAGTCTTCTTTACCCTTTCCTTTCTCTTCTTGCCTTCTGCAGCAAGTGGCTCTTGGGGAGTGGGCTTCTCAGTTGAGGCTCTTGCCTTTGACATGGGCTGCCTGCCTGCTGGCCTTTTGATTTTCAGCCCTGGCTTTGTGCCTTGAGCTGGCTCAACTCTCTTGGAAGTGGCCTCTTCCTCTGCCACATAGTCCTCATCTTCAGAGTCTGAGGTTTTCTTCTTCCTTTGTCTCGTGGCAGCCTTTGGCAAATTGCTAGGAGTGCTCCTGCTGCCTTCATCAGATGAACTGGAGGGACTAGTGCCCTCACTTATGACCACTTGCTGCTCTGACAGATTCTGGCTATCACTCTGGTCTGACATGCTGCAAACTGACTGCTGACCCTATGAATAGATTATAGAGGAGATAGAGTGGATGAGCATCACAAAATGCAGAGATTTTTGCAAAAAGAATGATCCAAAAACTTAGTTTTAGTTTCCCACTGAAATCATCTCGGATCTACCGATTTTCAAACTCGGTGATACCGAAGCAGTTTTGGAACCTAAACTAGTGAACTCGGTAGGACCGAGTCACAGTTCGGTGGCACCGAGACTGCTAGGGTTTCACTAAGTTCAAAAATCGGTCACACCGATAAGTAATTCTCGGTCAGACCGAGTCTCACTTGTGCAATGGCATAAGCCAAATCGGTGGGACCAAGTTTTTCAACTCAGTGGGTCCGAGATGGTTTTGGCGGAAACCTAAACCTAGAATTTTTGAATCAAACCTAACCTATGAGCGCTTTGACTGGATAGAAGTTTATCAAACGTGGCTAGAAACAGTATGATCACAATGTGCTAGGAATCAGATTGAGGAATAGCACAAAGATCAAGTCCATACCCTAGTTCGGCGGGGACTTGCTACGGCGGCAACGGCGGGGCAGAATTCCCGTTGACGGCGACGGAAACCAGCGACTGGAGGCTGCTAGCGGCGAGAAGACGATCCGGAGACCTCAAGGGCAGAGCAGGCTATCGCGCGGGCGAAGGGGTTCGGAGAAATTTCCAAATTTTGCCCGTGACTATATATAGCCCAACCCTGTCGGTGTGACCGAGTGGAACAACTCGGTGGCACCGAGATTCATAACTGGGTGCAGTTACTGAAACTCGGTGTGATCGAAAGGTTCAAATCGGTTGCACCGAGATCGAAAACCTAGATCAACTTAATGATCTCGGTAGGACCGAAAGGGGAGTATCGGTCAGACCGAGAATCATAAAGAGGTTTTGGAAGTTTAAGTCTATGACGAATCGGGGACTCCGAGCGCTCCTCACACAGAGTGGTTCGAATCTGACTTGATCAAATTTTGTGATGCAGCATGAATAGAGTTTGAGACGAGAAAAGCATAGATAGCTAGAGGAGGTTCTTAGGCATTCTTGTCCATCCACTTGGCAAAATAAGATAAAACCAAACAATCAAAACAACAAGTGGATGTCCTCGAATGAGTAAATTATGCAACCAGCATGCTCACACAATAAGATGGCAAATGAAATATGTGGCAAGACATGCACAACCAATTCTAGCATCTATCAAGCAATTTGCGATGACTAGGTCATCTATATATGAGTATATTGACTTAGGAGTCAAGTGAGAACACTTGATCATAGGTCATACTCATCGTTTAAGCTCAAGTGGGGTTACCACTTTTACATAAAGCATTGATTTTTTCACATCTTTAGAGTTGCTTTAGCTCAAGTCTTAGAGTAAAGCTCCCCCTAGATGTGATATCCCCCCTAAGAGGGATGAACTAACCTTGGGTTTTGTCGATGATGACTTCATGTAGATATTGAAGATGTGGATGCTCAATGTTGATGTAGATCTCTTGGAGCTATCCATTTGAGTGAATTGCACTTTCAATACCTACATGGGTTAGTCCCACAAGGAACAAACAAGGATATCCATAGACATAGAGTGATGCACACGAGGATGATATCCATGAAAACTTTTAGGTTACCTTGTCCCTTGTCTTACCAACAAGAGGGTTTGTGACTCCTTGAACTAGTGCAAGATGTGGAAGTTGATTGCACTTGTTCTTGCCAAAATGATAAGAATGAAGTATGTTGGCGGAGTCACCCTCAAGAACTTTCTAGTTCTTCTTCTTTTGGATCCACATCATCTTGATGGGAATCCTTGGAGTTGTAGTCGTACTTGATGAAGTGGAACTTGAAGTAGTCTTGGGAATCCACTTGACTAAGGTCTTTGGAACTTCTTCAAATGCATCAATTTCCTCTTGAAGCTTGTCCTTGCCTTTTTGCTCGTAGTCTTGTGGTGGAATATCATCTTGAGCTTGTGTCCCCTTGAAAGAAGTATACTTCTCTTGTTGAGGGACAAACTTTGTCTTGGGGTATTGATCTTCTTCCCATTCAACTCCATTGGCATTGAACTTTCGTTCAAAACCAACACCTTGATTCTTCCGGTGCATTCCTTGCTTGCGCACAATTTCCTCGAATTGCTTACTCCCGGCAAGGCTTTTGTACACTCCTTTATCTATAATTCCCTTCAATAAGCTATTTTCTTGCTCAAGTGTAACTTGGCTAAGAGAATCATTAGTGGAATCAAGAGAACTACTAGAAGCAACAATATTGGATTTAGCATGATCGTTGTTACTACTAGAGGAAGAATCTTTCTTGTTAGACTTGACTTGAGGCATGTAAGTGGATAAGAGTAAACGCTTGGCAATGTAAGAAGAACTTTTCTTGCGGAGATCATCATTGATTGCCTTTAAGAACTCATGCTCTTGCTCAAGATTGAGCTTTTCAAAGCGTAGTTTCTCATGAGCTCTTAAAAGTTCTCGATGATCTTCGAAGATAGTGTCATGAGCTAACTTAAGAGTTTTTAGTTCTTTAGTTAGAGCCTCAATCTTCTCCTTATCATTGTCATTCGTTTTATCTTGATTAGCATGATTAATTGGTCTTTCATCATAGTATTCATCACTAGAGTTGTCACCAAGCAAATCATCACCTAACAAGTCATCTTCATCACTATTGAAATCAACATACTCGGGGTGTGTTACCTTAGGACCTTTGGCCATGAAGCATCTTCCAATTCCTTCATTTGGTGAGTCAAATATGTCGTAGGAGTTGGTTGACACAAGTGCTAGACCAGCAACACCTTCATCTTGAGTATCTTCGGAGTCGGAGTGATAACTTCTCTCGGAGTGGCTGTCGGAGTCGGAGCCGAATACCCATTCACCAACATGAGCTTGATGTCTTCGTCTTGTGTAACTCCTTGATGATTTTTCCTTCCTTTCCGAATCCTTGCTTCTCCATGAGTATCTTCGTTCATAACGATCATCTCTACTCCTTCTTTCCCTTGGTGGTGATCCTTTGCTTCTTGTTTTTGGAGAATCTTCTCTTCTCTTGTAGGGAGCCGTACACTCATTGGAGTAGTGTCCGGGTCTTCCACAATTGTAACAGTTTCGCTCTCGACTAGAAGATCTTTTGTCATTGTAGGACATTGACTTGGAGCTTCTATCTTTGCTTCTACTCTTGTAGAACTTGTTGAAGTTCTTCACCATTAAGCTCAATTCTTCGTTGAAGTCTTGTTTCTCACTTGATGATGTAGGGGCTTCACATGAGGCTTTATAGGCACCACTTGATTTGTTGTGAAGTTCCTCTTTATCCTTAAGTGACATCTCATGAGCAACAATTCTTCCAATCACCTCCGTTGGCTTGAGATCTTTGTAATTGGGCATCATTTGGATCAATGTGCACACGGTATCATATTTTCCATCCAAGGCTCTTAGGATCTTCTTGATGATGAATCTATCGGTCATCTCTTCACTTCCTAAGCCGACAATCTCATTTGTGATGAGAGCAAGCCTAGAGTACATTTCAGCGACACCTTCACCATCCTTCATCTTGAACTTGTCAAGTTGGCTTTGAAGCACATCCAACTTGGATTCCTTGATGGAGTCGGTACCTTCGTGCATATCAATCAAAGTGTCCCAAATTTCCTTTGCATTCTCAAGGCGGTTGATTTTGTTGAATTCTTCAGGGCACAATCCGTTGAAGAGAATATCGCAAGCTTGAGCATTGTATTGCAACATCTTCAACTCATCCGCGGTAGCTTCACGGTTTGGTTCTCTCCCATCAAAGAAGTCACCTTGCAAACCAACACACACAATAGCCCAAACGGCGGGGTTATGTCCAAGAATATGCATTTTCATTTTATGCTTCCAACTAGCAAAATTAGTACCATCAAAGTAACGACCTCTACGGTGATAATTTCCCTCGCTAGACGCCATACTCCCCTAGGTTGTGAAACCAAGGCTATGACCACCAAAAGCTATGGAGATCAAGCAAATGGAGACCAAAGCTCTGATACCACTTGTAGGATCGAAAGTATGTCTAGAGGGGGGTGATTAGACTACTTGACCAAATAAAAACTTAACCTTTTCCCAATTTTAGTTCTTGGCAGATTTTAGCTAATTTAGGACAAGTCAAGCAATCATCACATAATTCAAGCAAGCATGCAAAGAGTATATAGGCAGCAGAAAGTAAAGCATGCAACTTGCAAGAAAGTAAAGGGAAGGGTTTGGAGATTTCAAACGCAATTGGAGACACGGATGTTTTTCCCGTGGTTCGGATAGGTGGTGCTATTCTACATCCACGTTGATGGAGACTTCAACCCACGAAGGGTAACGGTTGCGTGAGTCCACACAGGGCTCCACCCAAGGGTAACGGTTGCGCGAGTCCACACAGGGCTCCACCCACGAAGGGTCCACGAAGAAGCAACCACCCACAAAGGGTCCACGAAGAAGCAACCTTGTCTATCCCTCCATGGCCATCGCCCACGAAGGACTTGCCTCACTAGCGGTAGATCTTCACGAAGTAGGCGATCTCCTTGCCCTTACAAACTCCTTGGTTCAACTCCACAATCTTGTCGGAGGCTCCCAAGTGACACCTAGCCAATCTAGGAGACACCACTCTCCAAGAAGTAACAAATGGTGTGTAGGTAATGAACTCCTTGCTCTTGTGCTTCAAATGATAGTCTCCCCAACACTCAACTCTCTCTCATAGGATTTAGATTTGGTGGAAAGAAGATTTGAGTGGAAAGAAACTTGGGAAGGCTAGAGATCAAGATTCATATGGTAGGAATGGAATGTCTTGGTCTCAACACATGAGTAGGTGGTTCTCTCTCAGAACATATGAGTTGGAATGATGTGTGTGTTCTGATGGCTCTCTCTCTTAATGAGAAGGAGGTGGAGGGGTATATATAGCCTCCACACAAAATCCAACCGTTACACACAATTTACCAATCTCGGTGGGACCGAATCAGAAAACTCGGTCTGACCGAAGTAGTAAACCTAGTGACCGTTAGGAATTTCGGTGGGACTGACATGCAACTCGGTAGGACCGATTCGGTTAGGGTTTGGGCATAACGTAATCTCGATGAGACCGATTACACAAACTCGGTGAGACCGAATTTGGTAATTAGCTAACCAAAGAGTTGGTCAGGCAAACTCGGTGGGACCGATTTGCTCTTTCGGTGAGACCGAGTGGAACTCGGTGAGACCGAAAAGTTACAAAGGGGAAACACTGAGTTTACGTTGCAATCTCGGTGGGACCGATTCGCTCTTTCGGTGAGACCGAAAAGTTACGAAAGGGAAACAGAGAGTTTGCAACCCCATCTCGGTGAGACCGAGATCCTTATCGGTAGGACCGAATTGCTAGGGTTTGGCAGTGGCTAATGACAAGTGAAAACTCGGTGGTGCCGGATAGGAAGAATCGGTAGGACCGAGTTTGGCTTAGAGTTTAGGTCATATGTGGATATGGGAAAGTAGTTGAGGATTTTGGAGCATATCACTAAGCACATGAAGCAAGAGGCTCATTAAGCAACACCTCATCCCTCCTTAATAGTATTGGCTTTTCCTAAAGACTCAATGTGATCTTGGATCACTAAAATATAAAATGAAGAGTCTTGAGCTTTTGAGCTTGAGCCAATCCTTTGTCCTTAGCATTTTGAGGGTTCCACTTTCACATCCATGCCATTCCAATCATTGAGCTTTCCTGAAATAATTATCTTGGAATAGTATTAGCTCAATGAGCTATATGTTGTTATGAATTACCAAAACCACCTAGGGATAGTTGCACTTTCAAATGCGCCTTATCAAGCTTCACTCTGCCTTCAACTATCAGCCGTCTGCGCGCAATCATCTTGTATTCTTGCCAGAGGTTGATCTGTCTGTTGAAGCTATTTACTCAGAGCCGGCTAAGGATCCCATTTATATTCACAATGCTGATCGTCAAAGCTTCACCCAGCCCATTGAAGGAGTTCAAGCAGTCTCTCATGTCTATCCTTTGGCTGGTAACACACGTGCCCCTCGCGCTCAAACTGACGCCACTGGAAGCACCATACCCAAAGGCCTCGGAAGCGATCTCGTGTTCTCAATGACTGAGAGCTTCTCGTCGCGCTACATCAGAAATAGGATAAGCATCATGACTGGCTTAAGTTTCAGATGCAAAGCCTCTTGGTGGACGTCAATCGCATTCGCAATCTTGCCACCAAGAATGCCTTTGTTACACATGAAACCTGTCGGAGGTCTTGGAAGAGTTTGACATTGCTTAGTGCTGAAGCTGATCTGCAGGATGATGGCTTCACCGAAAGATTCAAGTTTGACTCAACTCCTCCAAGGAATGCTCACTTGCGTCGGACTCCATCACTTGAAGACTCTGATTATTCGTCCTTAGCTGCGACAGTGAATGCCAGAGTCATCGATGACCAAGATGATGCAACTTCACCTTCTCCAACTTCAGCGCGTGTCGACACTGCACCAAGTTCTTCTGCACCACCGGACCTCAACGACGACCCTGCTGCCTCGCATGCACCTCATGGAAACGAGTAGGTGCTCTATGTCTTCAAACCTTTTCGGTCCTTACTGTCAAAAGGGGGAGAAGCATATGAGTTGATAGTCTTCAAGCGGGTCCATATGGGTGGTTGCTTTACTTTTTGCTACTTTTGCCAAGTGCTTACAACTCTCGCTTTTCGATACATTTGGTTCTTTGAGTTGTAACACTTAAACTCGATGGTCGTGTGCTACTTATTTGCTATTCTGTGATGCGATGAAAAATTCCGCATGTGCGATGATAACTTCTGCACTTAGGTCATTTTGCAGACGTCCATTTTTCATTATGCATGTCATTATCTTCGTTATATCAAATCATGCATGATGAATTGTCATCATAAGTTGAAGAGGAACTCCACAAGTACAACCTGCCATGTGCATTTGCATTCCAAAAGCAAATTACGTATATGCACGTCTTCAGGGGTAGCTTTTGCCACTTATGAAGACAATACCCTATCCTTTACAATTTCACATACTTTATTCCCTGTTGAAAACTTCAACCAGTTTGTCATCAATCACCAAAAAGGGGGAGATTGTAAGTGCATCTAGTGCCACCCCTAGTTGGTTTTGCGGTATTGACGACAAACCTGGTTGAGGGACTAATGTGTTTGTGAGAATTGCAGGATAACACAGGTAGAAGTCCCTCATTGATTCGGTTTTCCTACCAGAGATGACCCCTAAAAATGTATGAAGACATTGAAGTCAAAGGTGGTATGTGAAGACATTCACATTGAAGATGTTGACAAGAGAAGACATCGCGTGAAGACTATGGAGCGCGAAGACTTGGTTGTTTCATCGTTCTTTTTCTTCTTTGTTGAGTCATAGGAACCACCGTACTGTTAAGTGGGGTCCAAGTGAACCAGCCAGAATGACTGAAGTGATGCTTAACCAAAATCCTATGTCTTCGAGCGAAGACAATGAGAGCAAATCCTATCCAGAGCTGGATAAGTCAGCTTTGCTTGTAGCCCAAGTAAATTTGTCGTGAGTGTTTGAAATCTGACCGTTGGAACACATGTCAGTTCCTTAGTGACCCAGGGTCATTTTGGACAAATCAGGTCGGGTTGCCTAGTGGCTATAAATAGCCCACCCCCTACAACCATAAACGGTTGGCTGCTCAGAGTTAGTATACGGCTTTTGTTGTTTGAGAGCAACCCACCTCGAAGCCTTTGAGAGAGAAATCCTTGCGAGGACAAAGCCCTAAACACCCAGAGCCAAAGAGTGTTAGGCATCACTGAAGTCTTCCTGTCTGTGTGATCTGAAGACTTGTTACACTTGAGGACTGTGAATTCTCCAGCCGGTTAGGCGTCGCGTTCTGAGCATCCAAGAGTCATTGTGGATCGCCGGTGAACGAAGTCTGTGAAGGTTTGGAAGTCTACCTTGAAGACTTGCCAGAGTGATTGGGCGAGGACTGGGTGTCCTTAGCTCAAGGGGAATAAGGTGAAGACGCGGTCTTCTGAGTTGAATCTCAGCCTCCCCAACCAAACATACAGTTGTCACAGCAACTGGAACTGGTCCAACAAATCATTGTCTTCAACGAGCCACTGGTTCCATCCTCCCCATCTCTTTATTTAATGATTGGTCCTTGTGAAGTCATTGCATGTTTGCACTAGTTATTTGTCTTCACTGTTCGACTGTCTGTTCTGATTGGCTTCGTATTATCTTCCATCCTGATCTATACTGCCTAGCTGCTATTAGTCTTTGTGCTTTCATCTCATTGAATACTTGACTATGGCTTGCTTAGTGTAGTCTACCTTCCGCTGCATGGTTAAAGGTTTATTTCTATCGTTTGTCTTTGAAACTTCCATGTTTTGAAGACTTTCATAAAAATCGCCTATTCACCCCCCCCCCTCTAGTCGATCACTAGCACTTTCACTTGGTAACTAAAATAGAAATCAGTAGGGTGCTGCCCTCTCCCCTGCACAAGACACTAAAAAGAAAGACTGGACTTTTTTCAAGATTTTCTAAAGTGGGGTTGTATTACAAGCATATTATCATACATGACCCTGCTTAGTGTACAGAAACAGATGAGAAAAATGTAGCATGGTTAACATCTAGTTTGGTGACTACAGAAGATCAAGAATGTATAGTGTGAACTAAGAAAAAAGAAATAGAAGCATAGAAAAAATGAACCTTTCTTGTCGATGGCCAAATATACCTCAGCAACAATGTTTTCTCTTCATTTCGTAGGTGCTGGACGAAACTATGGCACAAAGAACTCCAAACAGCTGCGGACCAGTCCCAGTTAATCTGCTGACACCGGTTCATGTAAGATTGATATTTTTTGGGAAAAAAAGGTTGTTTCACAAGGGTGGCCAAAAAAGGAACTTAGAACATCACTCTCCATGTGCAGCAGCCATACCTTGGTGTCCAACATGTGCAGCATCAACAAACTGTGATGAATTTGGCATCCCAACCATCTTCAAGTGCATTTGCACAACATGTATGTGCTTTCATGAACAACAAAAATAAACTCTTTAAGTTATCGTCCTTGATGAATATAATCTGGTACTCTGTTGCACATCAAGTTCTAACATGCAAGAAAAGTAAAAAAATGCAGGGTCATGCCGAATGCGAGTGCCTCGGAAAATAAATAATAATAATAATAATAATAATAATAATAATAATAATAATCTCAGTATGCCAAATGCCTCAGAAAATTCAAACAAGCATTGGCATTACTCAGTGCCAAGAAAGCAATTGGAGGGACATCAAGCAATTGAAGGGACATCAGTAACAACCAAGTACAAGTACATCACAGCAGAATTCAATAGTTACCTTTGAAAAAATCTCAGCTACCTACCTCTATTTCAACATCGGCCATGGAATTTGTTCTCTTCGTTTCGCACACAGAAAAGTACGAGGAGAAGCCAAACAAAACACTAATTTGCTCCCCCGGATTCGTGATTCACGCCCAAAAAAACATTAAAAAAACATACCCAAAAATCGTCATCTCCATTTGCAAACTCGATCCCAGAATGTAGATTCGCACCATATATCCCCTAGCGGGAAAACAAACAAATCTGAGATAATAAAAGCTTGTCATAAAATTGTGGTAGAGAGTAAGTGAGGATGGTTAATCCGTTCACATATTGCTAACTGTAACTAGTAAAAGGAAACACTCCCGGATTTTCTTATGGAAATGTAAAATCGCAAGTGTCTGTTTTGGTAGTTCAGACAAACAAAACCAAAACATGCACTACAAATCCAACATTCCATGAGTTGGAGAGAGGAAGCTAAAAGCAGAACAACTTTTGAATAAATGTGGAAAATTGATGTTGAAAAGATTAAGAGATGCCTTAATTAGTCAAGACTATTAGCAGCAAATCTCCTACCTTGAGAGACACAGAAGGTAGCTAAATCCATCAACTAAAGTGGTAAAAAAACTAACAGACGCAGATCAAACTTGCACGGTAGTACTATAGGAGTACTGACCACTTACAAGCATGTTGCTTAAGTAATTCAGACATGTCTACTGACAATGAACTTGGATACTTGTAAATTCACAACCACAGAATGTCTACTGACAGTGAACAGAATTAGACTGACGCTCTCATAAAGCACAGAAAATTCAGATGTAGTCCTACCAAGTCCCCATCTCGCTGACCGGGGCGGCGCCAGAGGACGACGGACAAGACGGCCGCACTGCCCCTGCCCCCTTTTCGTCGGGCAGCACCACCGGCGCAGCTGTTGTGCTCGAGGATCTGGAAAAGTAACTCTTCTCTCCTTTAATATGCTCCCTTTTTTAGAAAATGAGCTCCGTTGTCAGAATCAGATGCAAAAAACAAATTAGATTTTTTTATTAAATCCTTGGGAAAACAAAAAAATGCAAAAATGCAAAAAGGAAAAGGAAAAAATTGTATATGATTTCAAAAAAGAGAAAAAACACAAACTAGTTGTGAGATCGGGTGCTTGATTTGTGTTAGCAGGCGCAACAAAAAATGGCGGTGTTATGGTGCTCGTGTGACACATAGCGAGGGTAGAGGATTCACGGGGGAGCTGCCACCTTCCGATCAAGCAAAAAAGTCTAGCTGTGAAAATGTTTGTAAAGAGACATAGTTATAGTCCAGGGGACCGCACTTGCAAATTGCATGAATAGTTGCCCCCTCTCTCTTACTGCCACCCCTCTGACAAAACAAAGACCCCTAGTTGAAACTAAGTTAGAAGACACTAAGTACGACCATGCTAGAAATACATGTGGTTGATGAGTATAGTTGGACATGCAGCTGGTCACCTCTCTATCGTTGCTGCCGCCTCTGACAAAACAAAGGTCCCCCAATTGCAACCAAGTTAGAAGACATGCAGTTGCGTGCCTACTGAGGGACATGCAATTGGCCCCATGTCTCTAGACGCCGCCCCCTCCGACAAAACAAATGCCCCCCAGTTGCGACCAAATTAGAAGACAAGCAGTTGCGTGCCCACTGTGGCACATGCAACTAGCGTGTCTACCCGTACAAAAAGAAGGAAGTCGAGTTGCAACCAAGTTATAAGACATGTAGTTGTGACCATGCTCGAAGACATGCAGTTGTGTTCCTAGTGTGGGGCATGCACTTGGCCCTATCTCTCTCGACGCGGCCCCCTTCGACAAAAAAAAGGCCCACCCAGTTGCGACCAAGTTAAAAGAAATGCAGTTGCATGCCTAGTGTGGGACATGCAACTAGGGCCCCTCTCTCTCGAGCCGCTCCCTCCAAAAAAACGAAGGTCCCCGGTTGCGACCGTGGTAAGAAGACATGCAGTTGCGTGCCCATTGTGGGACATGAAACTGGCAAAGTCAAAGTTGCAACCAAGTTATAAGACATGCAGTTGCGACCATGCTTGAAGACATGCAGTTGCGTGCCTAATGTGGGGCATGCAACTGGGCCCCTCTCTCTCTCTCTCTCGACGTCGCCACCTCCGACAAAACAAAAGGTCCACCAAGTTGAGACCAAGTTAGAAGACATGCAGTTGCGTGCCTAGTGTGGGACATGCAACTGGCTCCATCTCTCTCGACGCGGCCCCCTCCGACAAAATAAATGCCCCCTAGTTGCGACCAAGTTCAAAGACATGTGGTTGCGTGCCTAGTGTGGGACATGCAACTAGGGCCCATCTCTCTCGACGCCGCTCCCTCGGATAAAACAAAAGTCCCCGGTTGCGACCAAGTAAGAATACATGCAGTTGTGTGCCCATTGTGGGACATGAAACTGGCAAAGCCGGAGTTGCAACCAAGTTATAAGACATGCAGTTGTGTGTCTAGTGTGTGGCATGCAACTGGGTCCCTCTCTCTCGATGCCGCCACCTCCGACAAAACAAAGGTCCCCCAAGCTGCCACCAAGTTAGAAGACATGCAATTGCGTGCCTAGTGTGGGACATGCAACTGACCCCATCTATCTCAACACGCCCCCTCCGACAAAACAAAGCCCCCCCCCCCAATTGCGACCATGCATGTAAGAAGACATGCAGTTGCTGCCTAGTGTGGGACATGCAACTCGGCCCAATCTCTCTCGACGCCGCCCCCTCCGACAGAACAAAGCCCCCCCAGTTGTGAGGAAGTTAGAAGACATGCAGTTGCGTGCCCATTGTGGGACATGAAACTGGCAAAAGTCGAGTTGCAACCAAGTTATAATACATGCAGTTGCGACCATGCTCGAGGACATGCAGTTGCGTGCCTAGTGTGGGGCATGCAACTGGGCTCCTCTCTCTTGACGTCGCCCCCTTTGACAAAGAAAAGGTTCCCCCAAGTTGTGACCAAGTTAGAAGACATGGAGTTGTGTGCCTAGTGTGGGACATGCACCTGGACCCATCTCTCTCAATGCGGCCCCATCTGACAAAACAAAGCCCCCCCCCAAGTTACGACCAAGTTAAAAGACATGCAGTTGCGTTCCTAGTGTGGGACATGCAACTGGGGCCATCTCTCTCGATGTCGCTCCCTCCAACAAAACCAAGGTCCCTAGTTGCGACCAAGTAAGCAGACATGCATTTGTGTGCTCATTGTGGGACATGAAACTGGCAAAGTCAGAGTTGCAACCAAGTTAAGACATGCAATTCCGACCGTGCTCGAAGACATGCAGTTGCGTGCCTAGTGTGGGGCATGCAAATGGACCCCATCTCTCTTATCACCGCCCCTTCGAGAAAACAAAGGTCCCACCCTAGTTGCGACCAAGCTAGAAGACAATCTCTCTAGACGCCGCCCCTCTGAAAAACAAAGGTCCCCCCAGTTATGACCATGCTACACTAGTAGAAAAAACCCCATTCGTCCCGGTTGATAAGGGCCTTTTGTCCCGATTTGTGAACCGGGACTAAAGGGTCGTTACTGATGCCCTAACCCTTTAGTCCCGGTTCTTACACGAACCGGGATAGATGGGCCTCCACGTGGCCGGTGTGCCGAGCCTAGGCAGGAGGGCCTTTGGTCCCGGTTGGTGGCACCAACCGGGACCAATAGGCATCCATGCGTCAGCATTTTAGGGGCTGGGATTTTTGTTTTTTTAAGGGGGGAGGGTTGGGGGTTTTGGGGGTTTAATTTAGGTGTTTCATATATTGTGTTAGCTAGCTAATTAATAGAGAGAAGTGTCCTCTCTTATGTCCGTGCTTGGTCGACGCTATATATATATACGTATATAGAGAGAGGACTAGACACGCTAGCTAGTAAGCAAATGAAGGAAACAAAAGATCGTCATGAACATATGCATACAGAGAGAAGTGATATCGACCACCTCTCCTTCTCTGAGAGATTGGTCGAACAACAAGTTCTCGTATATCTATCCGACACTATCGGCTACATATATACAATAATTATCTCTTACAATATCGACCACATAGTATTCTCCGTCTTCAGCGATCACGTGGTCAAGGAAGAATGCTGCCAATTCCTCTTGAATTGCTCGCATACGACCTGGTGCTAGGAGTTCATCCCGTATCCGAAACATCTAATTTGAACAAGGGGGTCAATACATATATATATATATGAATAAATGAAACTCAACACAAATGATGGTAATAAAATAAAATTGTGAATATTATTGCTTACGCACTTCATATTGTTCGTCAGAGTACCTCCGTTCACAGGTCGTGTGGCGGATGGACTCGCAAACATAGTATCCACAGAAATTATTCCCTTGTTCCTGCCACAACCACTTTACAAGAAATAGAGGTCAATCAAACTGATAAGCAAGCATGCCAAATGGTATTGATGAAACTAGCGCTTGAATCACTAGGAGATGCGCGGAACATGTTACTATAGTACTTACTTTCGAGTGTCTAAATTGCAGCTTCTTCGGTAGTCCCGGAGCTTTTTTGGTGAATTTTCTCCAAACCCTGCCAGACAAAGAAAACAATTACTTGATATCATGAAATGAACAAAGTTGCTGATAAGGTGGATAATGATCGATTTAACTTACTTCTCGAGCATTTGAGTCATGTCCGCATAGTCCTGGGGATCTTTTCGTCTCGAGTCTAAGACGGTTACTAGTCCCTGCTCAAGCTTAATCTCTAGGAGAATATAGTGGAAGCTGCGCACGCATGCATAACTCATCAATTACATTACTATAACCTGGACTAATAAGGGAAACCGAATATGCACAAGACAGTAACACTCACTTGAAGTTGTAAGGAAAGAGTATTATATCTTTGTTTTCATTTATTACCAACGATCGTAGCAAATTGGCCTCGGTATCTTCGGCACGATATTTAACCTCAATTGCATCTATGAGATTTGTGTTAATGAACCCAATATCACCGATTTGTCTTTTCTTCAATTCGGCGATCTTCAATCTGCATAATATAGTGAGGATAATTATAAATACATGCAATATATAGAGAGACTTAATGACATAAGTAGTACTACTTACAGACAGTAGCAAGTGATCGTTGCTTTATCGAGGGCCTTTTGATTGAAAAACTAGAAGAACTCCTCAAATGGAACATTCAACAGTTCAATTCCAACGAGGTCATGCTCCTCTCTAACTCTCAGCGTCAAAGTATTCCTCCCCCCAGACTCTTTGCAGGTTTTCATGTACCAATCATGAAATCTTCGCATCATCGTTGTTAGAGATTTTTCATCTTTGACGAGAGGCTTCCCGTGCTCGTATTTGTGTTCCTCCACCTCCAAGAAATCATAATGTACATCGTCGGGCAGGTAATCTCCAAGATTGCTATAACCGGGCACCATCTTGGATCATTAGCGACGATGTCGCTAGACACCTTGATCGGGGGGCACGATTGGTTCGCTCGTTTGCCGAGCTGGGCAATTTTTTCCCAGCTCGTCATTCTTTTATCCTTTGATCACTGACAGTACTTCCAGACCGCTCCGCTTCGACAACTTTCTTTGCAATAATGCGATCATAGTTGCCTTTTGGCGAAGACTTTGGTGGTTTTTTCAGGGCAGCCAGAATGCGCTTCGCTTTCACCGGATCTACCTTCTCCTCCGGAGGTGAATGTTTCTTTGCTTTCACCCCTTCAAAAAAGTTTGTCACTTCGGCTCGCACGATCTTCGCGTTCTCCTCCGGGGTCCTCTCGTATGGTAACTTCTCTGGAGTCTTCAGAGAAGGACCGAATCTGTATTGCCTCCCACCTCTGGCTGTACTGCTAGACGCCGGCAGAGCAGACAGAGCGACTGCGGTTGTCTTCTTTCCTTGCTTATGAGGTGGAGGAGAAGGACTACGATGCGCCGGAGCAGCCGGAGCGGCGGCGGGTCTCTTCCGCCCTTGCTGACGAGGCGGAGAAGGAGGAGGTTGGCTGCTCGGGCGCGTCGGCGCAGGCGGAGAAGGAGGCGGAGTGCCGCCACGCGCCGGAGAAGGAGGCTGAGTTCCCTAATCACTCGCCGGAGGAGGCGGCGGAGGAGGAGGCGGAGTGCCCTGACTCGCCGGAGGAGGGGGAGGAGGAGGAGGTGGAGGCGTCTAGTTCAGAAGCTTGATGAGCTCCTTCCTCCATAGGCATGGAGTCAATAGAACCCAGCCGAGTCTCCCCTTCACTGGTAGGGTAGTCAAGCTAGAGGTCCTCAAATCCCTCCGTTATTTCGTCCACCGTCACCCTGGCATATCCTTCTGGAATCGGACTACAGTGAAAAGTTACGCCGGGTTCAGTAGGTCGAACAGAGCCGACAGCCGCCTTGACTTTGAAGTTCTGCCATTGCGTCATAAGGTGGCAATGTTGAGACTCTGTGATAGCATCCACGGGGTAGCTAGTAGGAGCCGTCAAGACATGCTCCGGCTGAAGCAGCTTGGTGGAAGCCACGCTGCTTCTCCGCTGAGATGGCGGGGTAGTTTCGGCAAGTCGCTTGCTGCGAGCTACTTCTCGTTCCTCTAGCACTTGAACCCTTTCGTGCAGCATCTGAATTTGGGCATGCTCCACTTTTTTCCTCCTCTCCTGGCATTTGTAACCGCCTGCATCCAGAAAACCAGCCTTCCACGAAATGAAGCCTGGCGTGCCTCGTGTCCGTCCAGGGTGCTCAGGATTCCCGAGGGCCATTGTGAGCTCGTCGTTCTCTTTGTCTGGAACGAACATCCCTTGCTGCGCTGCATCGATATAGTGCTTTAGCTTCTTGACTGGTATGTTCATTTGCCCGTCCGTCCAAACGCATTTCCCTGATACATGGTCCAAGGTTCTGCCAGCCCCGAAGAACCAAGTCCGGCAACGGCTGGCCAGTTCATTGTCTCTGGTTCGATCCCTTTATCAAGCAGATCATTCTCAGTCTTGGCCCACTTAGGTCGGGCTTTGAGGTAGCCACCTAACCCCGTGCAATGGTGAAGCTTCTTCTTTGCAGCATTTTTCTTGTTTGTCGCCGACATCTTCTTACTCTTTTCCAATGTCTTGTAGGCCACAAATGTGGGCCAGTGATCTCTGATCTTCTAATATCTGCCGATGAATTCTGGTGTCTCTTCTTTGTTGACAAACATTTTCAGCTCATTCTTCCACCTCCTGAATAGGTCTACCATCTTCTTAAGAGCATGAGACTTGATTAATTGCTCTTTAACTGGCTTCTCCGGATCCTCCTCTGGCGGTAGGGTGAAATTTGCCTTCAGCTTAGTCCAAAGATCATCTTTCTGCATATCATTGACATAAGACACCTCAGGGTCTTCGTTCTTAGGCTTACACCATTGCTGGATGCTGATCAGGATCTTGTCCCTAACAAGAACCCCGCACTGAGCAGCAAATGCTTCCTTTGTCCGGATGGGTTCAATCGGCATGCCATCGCGCGTGATTGCTGTGATCTCAAACCTTTCATCCGAGCGACAACTTTTTCTTCGGGCCTCGTCTCTTTACCGAAGTTGTGCTCGATCCGGAGGGCTAGAAAAAAGAAGAATTAGACGAGAATTAATTAATATGTGTACATACCAAAACAATGAATGCATCAATTAGCTGGTCATCACAGGCTTAAGTAATATATTTACCTGGCCGGACTTTGTTCGGTCACCGGAGCCGTCACCATAGGCTCCTTCTTGCACCAGCATTGGGTCACCGGAGCCATCATAATCATGTCTTTCCTCCTCCATTCTTAGATCACCATAGCCTGCTTCTTCTTCACCCTATTCTGCTTCCAGACCATCATTGTCGTTAAGATACGACATGACATCACCTCTGGCTAAGATTATGTCCCCCAACACCTGTTCTTGTTCCTCGTCTCGTCCGAACTCCATTGTTTCTACAAATATTACAACATGGCAATTATTACACAAACATGACAGCATGTGGATATATTAGTGGCAAACGTAGACCTAGCTTATTCCGGGTTTGGGGTGGCCTCGGCAACGCTTCAACGGTAGGGGCGCGGCGGGAGGGGGTAGGAGACCGACATCATTGTTTCTAGGGTTTGGGTGTCCTCGAGAGTTTTGGTCGAGCGAGAGGGCCGGGGGTGCTCCCGTGGTATAATTTATCACGGTCGAAGTTATCCGGGAGGGGGTTATATCGACAACGACGACATACATACATGGGAAAATAATGTTATTGGGGAGGGGGTAGGTCGACCCCCCCCTCGTGTTGAAGTTATCGGGACACGGGGTATATCGACAATGACATATCCCGTAAAAAATAAGAAGACAAAGAAGAAATAAAAAGAGGAGAAGAAGATATTAATAGAGGAGAAGATTGAAGAAAAAAGGAAGAAAAAAAAGAGGAGAAGAAGAAAGGAATGGAGGAGAAGAAGAGAAAATAGATCTATTTTCTCTTCTTCTCCTCTATTCCTTTCTTCTTCTCCTCTTCTTTTTCTTCTTTTTTCTTCTTCTTATTTATTTCTCCTCTTCTTCTCCTTTCTTCCTTTACTTATTTTCCTTTTTCCTCTCATTCTTTTTCTTCTTCTTCCTTTCCTAGCTAGATATATAAAACTTTTCTAAAAATGTAACTTTTGCATACATACATGAGAAAATAATAGTATCGGGGAGGGGGTAGGTTGAACCCCCCCCCCCCTCGTGTTGAAGTTATCGGGACACGGGGTATATCGACGACGACAGACCCAATAGAACATAAGAAAACGAGGAAGAAATAAAAAGAGGAGAAGAAGAAAGGAATAGAGGAGAAGATCGAAGAAAAAAAGAAGAAAAAAAAGAGGAGAAGAAGAAAGGAATAGAGGAGAAGAAGAAAAAAAATAGAATATTTTCTATTTTTTTTCTTCTTCTCCTCTATTCCTTTCTTCTTCTCCTCTTCTTTTTCTTCTTTTTTCCTCTTCTTATTTATTTCTCCTCTTCTTCCTCTCCTCTTCTTCCTCTCCTCTTCTTCGCCTTTCTTCCTCTTCTTATTTTCCTTTTTCCTCTCCTACTTTTTCTTCTTCTTCTTCCTTCTTTCTAGCTAAATATATAAAAAAATTCTAAAAATGTAACTTTTGCACATATAAATCATTTTCTTATTCTTCCTTCTTCCTTCTCTTCCTTCATCCTAAATATATAAAACTTTTCTAAAAATGAAACTAACCTAAAATTAATGTATTAAATAAGAGAACATTAATGTAATAAAATTAATGTATTTTTAAAACACCATGCATATTACAATTGAAAAAATGCATACATACATACAAAAAACATGTAAAAATACATACATACATATATGAACATACATAAGAAATACATATACCTAAAAAATAGATACATACATATATGAAAATCTAAAAACATCTAAACACATGTAAAAATAGCATATAACTAAAAAGCACGGCGGCGGCGGGGCCAGTAGGGGCGCGCGGTGCTCAAAGAGGGCGGCGTCGGGGCGGGCAGGGGCGAGCGGCGGGCAGCGTCGGGGCGAGCAGGGGCGCGCGGCGGGCGGCGCCGGGGCGAGCAGGGGCACGGGGAGTGCCGGTGGCGACGTCGGGGCAGAGGGCAGTGGCGACGGTGAGGACGTGGGCGACGGTGAGCGACGGCGAGGGCGCGGGCGACAGCGACGACACGGGCGGCAGACGGCGTCGGGGCGGCAACCGCAAGATGACAAGTGAAATTGTCACTTGTGTTTGCTTATATACCAAAGCCTTTAGTCCCGGTTGGTGGCACCAACCGGGACTAAAGGTGGGCATTGGTACCGGCTGGTGCCATGAACCGGTACCAATCCCCCCTTTAGTCCTGGTTGGTGCCACCAACCGGGACCAAAGGCCTTGCGCTGCCCGCGGCCAAAAGTTTAGTCCCACCTCGCTAGTTGAGAGGGGCTCGGAGGGGTTTATAAGCCCCACTGCGGCTGCCCTCTCGAGCTCCTCTCAAATAAAGGCTTACGGGCCTAATCTCACACTATGCTGTCTATGGGCCTGTTGGGCCTTCTGCGGGCCTGAATCCTGGCCCAGGTTGGGTTTCTAGTCGTATTCAGGCCGTGGTGGTCCAATAGGTGGTATTTTTTATTTTATTTTCCAATTTTTTGTTTTGTTTTTTGCATTATTTATTTTCTTTTGTTTCTTGCTTTATTTTTTAATTCTTTTTGCTTTTAGGTCAGAAAAATTATAAACTTTCTGTTAGTGCCATTAGTTTTCAAATTTGAATAGTTAAAATTTGAATTCTTTGAAATTTGTGTGAATCACAAGTTTGTGATTAACTTTACTATAAAAATAGTTTTTTCCATTTTTTTGTTTGTTTATTGCATTATTTATTTTCTTTTGTTTTTGCTTTTTTTATTCTTTTTGCTTTTAGGTCAGCAAAATTATAAACTTTCTGTTAGTGCCCTTAGTTTTAGAAAAATTATAAACTTTCTGTTAGTGCCATTAGTTTTCAAATTTGAATAGTTAAAATTTGAATTCTTTAAAATTTGTGTGAATCACAAGGTTGTGATTAACTTTACTATAAAAATAGTTTTTTTCCAGTTTTTTGTTTTGTTTTTTGCATTATTTATTTTGTTTTGTTTTTTGCTTTAATTTTTAATTCTTTTTGCTTTTAGGTTAGCAAAAGTATAAACTTTCTGTTAGTGACATTAGTTTTAGAAAATTTATAAACTTTCTATTAGTGCCATTAGTTTTCAAATTTGAATAGTTAAAATTTGAATTCTTTGAAATTTGTGTGAATCACAAGTTTGTGATTAACTTTACTAAAAAAATGAGCATAGATGCGCTTATAGAGAAAATTCAACCTAAATTCATAGTAAATTTCTATGAATTTCAAAGAAATTCACTCTGAATTTAGGTTAAATTTCCTGTATAAGGGCATCTATTTTCACATTGAGAGGAGCTGAAAGTGCAACTATCCCTGGGTGGTTTTGGTAATTCCTAACAACATATAGCTCATTGAGCTAACATTATTCCAAGATTAATATTTCAGGCAAATCTCAATGAATGGCATGGCATGGATGAGGAAAGTGGATCCCTCAAAATTCTAAGGACAAAAAGTTTGGCTCAAGCTTGAATCTCAAGACTCTACATTTTATATTTTAGTGATCCAAGATCGCATTGAGTCTATAGGAAAAGCCAATACTATCAAGGAGGGATGAGGTGTTGCTTAATGGCTTGCTTGCTCAAAGTGCTTACTAATATGCTCCAAAATCCTCAACTACCTTCCCACATCCACATATGACCTAAACCAAAAGTCAAACTCGGCCCCACCAATTCTTTCTATCCGGTGCCACCGAGTTTCAAATGTCATAGCCACTGCCACAAACCCTAGGCAAATCGGTCTCACCGATAGGGATCTCGGTCTCACCGAGATGGGATTGTAATCTCTCTATTTCCCTTCATAACGTTTTGGTCTTACCGAGATGAGCGATCAGTCCCACTGAGATTGCAATGTAAACTCTCTGTTTCCCTTTTGTAACATTTTGGTCTCACCGAGATGAGCGAATCGGTCCCACCGAGTTTACCTGACCAACTCTCTAGTTAGCTTATTACCAAAATCGGTCCCACCGAATTTGTGTAATCGGTCACACCGAGATCACATTATGCCCTAACCCTAACCATATCGGTCCTACCGAGTTGCATCTCAGTCCCACCGAAAATCCTAACGGTCACTAGGTTTGCTGAATCGGTCCGACCGAGTTTAACCATTCGGTCCCACCGAGTTTGGCAAATTGTGTGTAACGGTTAGATTTTGTGTGGAGGCTATATATACCCCTCCACCCACTCTTCATTTGTAGAGAGAGCCATCAGAACATACCTACACTTCCAACACACATTTTCTGAGAGAGAACCACCTACACTTGTGTTGAGGTCAAGATATTCCATTCCAACCATATGAATCTTGATCTCTAGCCTTCCCCAAGTTGCTTTCCACTCAATCTTCTTTCCACCAAATCCAAATCCTGTGAGAGAGAGTTGAGTGTTGGGGATACTATCATTTGAAGCACAAGAGCAAGGAGTTCATCATCAACACACCATTTGTTACTTCTTGGAGAGTGTCTCCTAGATTGGCTAGGTGTCAGTTGGGAGCCTCCGACAAGATTGTGGAGTTGAACCAAGGAGTTTGTAAGGGCAAGGAGATCGCCTACTTCGTGAAGATCTACCGCTAGTGAGGCAAGTCCTTCGTGGGCGACGGCCATGATGGAATAGACAAGGTTGCTTCTTCGTGGACCCTTCGTGGGTGGAGCCCTCCGTGGACTCGCGCAACCATTACCCTCCGTGGGTTGAAGTCTCCATCAACGTGGATGTACGATAGCACCACCTATCGAAACCACGACAAAAAAACCGTGTCTCCAATTGCGTTTGAATCCTCCAAACCCTTCCCTTTACATTCTTGCAAGTTGCATGCTTTACTTTCTGCTGCTCATATACTCTTTTGCATGCTTGCTTGAATTGTGTGGAGATTGCTTGACTTGTGCTAAGATAGCTAAAATCTGCCAAGAACTAAAATTGGGAAAAGGCTAGTTTTTTATTTGGTCAAGTAGTATAATCACCCCCCTCTAGACATACTTTCGATCCTACAGGAGCTCAACAAGGCAGAGAGGGAAGGGCTTATAAACCGGTGTGAGCCCCCTTCGGTTGGCGAGGTGGGACTAAACTCTGCCCGCAACGAGGACCAACCCTTTAGTCCCGGTTTGTGGCACAAATCGGGACTAATGGTCATGGGCCAGGGGCGAGGAGCATTGGTTCCGATTGGTGCCATGAACCGAGACCAATGCCCCCTTTAGTCCCGGTTGGTGGTACCAACCGGGACCAAAGGCCTTGTGCTGCCCCGCGTCTTTATTTATTTTATTTTGTTTCTACTTACAACAAAATACTTATTGTTTTTATTTTTATTTATTTTATTAAAGTTTATTTTTAATTATTTTTCTTTTAGGTCACAAAAATTATAAACTTTCTGTTAGTGCCATTAGTTTTCAAATTTGAATAGTTAAAATTTGAATAATGGTATTACGAGGGCCGAACCATAAGACAGTAAAGCATTTCAAATGAACTTTGAAAAAGTTGAAAGTTGGCATGGTATCATAATTTCACCCACATAGCATGTGCATGTACAAAACGGACAATGGTATCATACTCGTCTGTTACAAAGTTGGCATGGTATCATCATAATAGTTGCGGGAGAAAGTCTTCACTTTTTCTTCGCTTGTGTCATTTTCTTATTGCGCCGTAACCATGGATAATCTTCATCGTTTATCAGGATTCTTGGGTCAGCCTTGACTTTGAAGGGAGGAACTTCATGAAACTTTTCTTAATCTTTAGACATGTCTGTCTTTCCCTCCACTCCCACGATGTCCCTTTTTCCTGAAAGAACTATGTGGCGCTTTGGCTCATAGTATGATGTATTTGTTTCCTTATCTTTTCTTTTTCTCGGTTTGGTAGACATGTCCTTCACATAGATAACATGTGCCACATCATTGGCTAGGACGAACGGTTCGTTGGTGTACCCAAGATTTTTCAGATCTACTGTTGTCATTCCGTACTGTGGGTCTACCTGTACCCCACCTCCTGACAGATTGACCCATTTGCACTAAAACAAAGGGACCTTAAAATCATGTCCGTAGTCAAGTTCCCATATGTCCACTATGTAACCATAATATGTGTCCTTTCCCCTCTCTGTTGCTGCATCAAAGCAGACACCGCTGTTTTGGTTGGAGCTCTTTTGATCTTGGGCGATCATGTAAAATGTATTCCCATTTATCTCGTATCCTTTGTAAGTCAATACAGTCAAAGATGGTCCCCTGGACAACAAGTACAGCTCATCACAAATAGTGTTGTCACCTCTGAGACGTGTTTCCAACCAACTGCTGAAAGTCCTGATGTGTTCACATGTAATCCAGTCGTCGCACTGCTCCGGGTGTTTGGAGTGCAGACTGTTCTTGTGTTCATTGACATACGGGGTCACCAAGGTAGAGTTCTGTAGAACTGTGTAGTGTGCTTGAGACCAAGAATATCCGTCCCTGCATATTATTGAGTCCCCTCCCAGCGTGCCTTTTCCAGTCAGTCTCCCCTCATGCCGCGATTTAGGGAGACCTATCTTCTTAAGGCCAGGAATGAAGTCAACACAAAACCCAATGACATCCTCTGTTTGATGGCCCATGGAGATGCTTCCTTCTGGCCTAGCGCGGTTATGGACATATTTCTTTAGGACTCCCATGAACCTCTCAAAGGGGAACATATTGTGTAGAAATACGGGCCCTAGAATGACAATCTCGTCGACTAGATGAACTAGGACGTGCGTCATGATATTGAAGAAGGATGGTGGGAAAACCAGCTCGAACTGACAAGACATTGCGCCACATCACTCCTTAGCCTTGGTACGATTTCTGGATTGATCACCTTCTAAGAGATTACATTGAGGACTGCATATAGCTTCACAATGGCTAATCGGACGTTTTCCGGTAGAAGCCCCCTCAATGCAACCGGAAGCAGTTGCGTCATAATCACGTGGTAGTCATGAGACTTTAGGTTTTGGAACTTTTTCTCTGGCATATTTATTATTCCATTTATATTCGATGAGAAGCCAGTCGTGACCTTCATACTGAGCAGGCATTCAAAGAAGATTTCTTTCTCTTCTTTCGTAAGAGCGAAGCTGGCAGGACCTTCATACTACTTCGGAGGCATGCCGTCTTTTTCGTGCAAACGTTGCAGGTCCTCCCGTGCCTCAGGTGTATCTTTTGTCTTCCCATACACGCCCAAGAAGCCTAGCAGGCTCACGCAAAGGTTCTTCATCACGTGCATCACGTCGATTGAAGAGCGGACCGCTAGGTCTTTCCAGTAGGGTAGGTCCCAAAATATAGATTTCTTCTTCCACATGGGTGCATGTCCCTCAGCGTCATTCGGAACAGCTAGTCCGCGGGGACCCTTTCCAAAGATTACGTGTAAATCATTGACCATAGCAAGTACGTGATCACCGGTATGCATGGTGGGCTTCTTTCGGTGATCTGCCTCGCCTTTAAAATGCTTGCCTTTCTTTCGACATTGATGGTTGGTCAGAAGAAATTAACGATGGCCCAGGTACACATTCTTCTTGCATTTGTCCAGGTATATGCTTTCAGTTTCTTCTAAATAGTGCATGCATGCGTGGTATCCCTTGTTTGTCTGTCCTGAAAGGTTACTGAGAGCGGGCCAATCGTTGATGGTTACAAACAGCAATGCATGCAGGTTAAATTCCTCATGTTTGTGCTCATCCCACGTACGTACACCGTTTCCATTCCACAGCTGTAAAAATTCTTCAACTAATGGCCTTAGGAACACATCAATGTCATTGCCGGGTTGCCTAGGGCCTTGGATGAGAATTGGCATCATAATGAACTTCCGCTTCATGCACATCCAAGGAGGAAGGTTATACATACATAGAGTCACGGGCCAGGTGTTGTGATTTCTGATCTGCTCCCCGAAAGGATTAATGCCATCCGTGCTTAAACCAAACCATACGTTCCTTGGGTCACTTGCAAACTCAGGCCAGTACTTTCTCTCGATTTTTCTCCACTGCGACCCGTCAGCGGGTGCTCTCAACTTCCGGTATTTCTTACGGTCCTCACTGTGCCATCCCATCAACTTGGCATGCTCTTCGTTTCTGAACAGACGTTTCAACCGTGGTATTATAGGAGCATACCACATCACCTTCGCAGGAATCCTCTTCCTGGGGGGCTCGCCGTCAACATCACCAGGGTCATCTTGTCTGATCTTATACCGCAATGCACCGCATACCGGGCATGCGTTCAGATCCTTGTACGCACCGCGGTAGAGGATGCAGTCATTAGGGCATGCATGTATCTTCTGCACCTCCAATCCTAGAGGGCACACCGCGGTAGAGGATGCAGTCATTAGGGCATGCATGCTTCCCCCGTTGCAGCATCATTGGGCACATCGTCTGGTTCCTCTTGATCTTCAGCAGCTTCCCCCGTTGCAGCATCACCGTATTCAGGGGGCACATAGTTTTCATCGCCCTCTTCTTCTTCACCGTCTTCCATCATAACCCCTATTTCTCCGTGCCTCGTACAAACATTATAGTGTGGCATGAAACCATTGTAAAGCAGGTGGGTGTGAAGGATTTTCTGGTTAGAGTAAGACTTCGTATTCCCACATTTAGGGCATGGACAACACATCAAACCATTCTGCTTGTTTGCCTCAGCCACTTCGAGAAAATCATGCACGCCCTTAATGTACTCGAAGGTGTGTCTATCACCGTACATCCATTGTCGGTTCATCAGCGTGCATTATATATAATTAAGTGTGTCAAAAACCATTACCGAACATCATGAATAGATAATTAAGTGACCAAATTAATAGAAGTTCATCATCACATTAAAACCAAAGTACATACATAGTTCTCATCTAACAACATATAGCTCTCCAGAGCATCTAATTAATTAAACCATACATTGAAACTATGTAAAACATTTCAATGCAAAAACAAATGCGATCATAATCACAACCAAGGTAACAATTGATCCAACGGCATAATGATACCAAGCCTCGGTATGAATGGCATATTTTCTAATCTTTCTCACCTTCAACCGCATTGCATCCATCTTGATCTTGTGATCATCGACGACATCCGCAACATGCAACTCCAATATCATCTTCTCCTCCTCAATTTTTTTATTTTTTCCTTCAAGTAATTGTTTTCTTCTTCAACTAAATTTAACCTCTCGACAATAGGGTCGGTTGGAATTTCCAGTTCAACTACCTCCTACATAAATAAAATCTATCTCACGTTGGCCGGCATAATTGTCATAAACAATAAATGAACCAAATAGTTATAAAAAAGATAATATATACCACATCCGAATCATAGCCAGGACGAGGGCCGACGGGGGCAGATACCAAAACCATCGCACTATATAATAACAAGCAATAATAAAAGTAAGAAAATTATACAAGTATCTATCTAAAGTAAGAATTTTTTCTTTCAGAAAGAAGATAAGAACAAGAGGCTCGCCATGGTGGCGCCGGCGATGAGATCGGCGCGGGCGATCGACGGCGGTGAAGACGGGAATGGGACGTGACGGGCCGCTAAACCTAGACAAATCTCAAGGAAAATGGAGCTTTGAGGTCGAGCTTCGAGAGGAGAAAGCTTAACTAGTGTGGCTCGGGCATTTCATCGAACACCTCATGTGCATAGGAGGTGAGCTAGAGCACCACAAAGCCCTCCCCTCGCCGGCCAGAGAAAAACAGAGAATTGGAGTGCTCTGCTCGCGGGTGAGGGGTATATATAGGCACCTCATTGGTCCCGGTTCGTGGCATGAATCGGGACTAAAGGGAAGCCTGTGGTCCCGGTTCAAGCCACCAACCGGGACCAATGGTGGTGGGCCAGGAGCGAGGCCCATTGGTCCCGGTTCGTCCCACCAACCGGGACCAAAGGGGCCAAACGAACCGGGACCAATGCCCCCACGAGGCCCGGCAGGCCCCTGGCCTCACGAACCGGGACCAATGCCCCCATGGGTCCCGGTTCTGGACTGAACCAGGACTAATGGGCTGACCCGGCCTGAACCAAAGCCCTCTTTTCTACTAGTGCTAGAAGGTATGCAGTTGCATGCCTGTTGTGGGACATGCAACTGGGCCCCATCTCTCTCGACACCGCTCCCTCCGAAAAAACAAAGGTCCATCAGTTGCGACCAAGCTAGAAGACATGCAGTTGTGTGCCTTTTGTGGGACATGCAACTGGGCCCACATCTCTCTCGACGCCTCTTACTTAAAAAGTGTCTGCACCTCTAACTTAAAAACTATACATGCAAAAAAGAAAAAAGAAAAAAATGGTGAGAAAATGGATCAAGCAATGATATAAAAAGTACAAGCTGCTACAACCTAAAAATTCTATCTAGAAACAAGCATACATGCCTAAGGACTGGAACATGATCTACAGGAAATGACAGGATAAAGCAACAAGCCTACATGGTTTTGAACATCAAAACCCTGAAATCCTACAAAAATGTACATTCCACATTCTACATTCTACATGGGTTCAGAAAAATGCAGCAGAAGAGCTTGACGCGCTGGATAAAAATAATTCAATGTAAACAACTAGTTAAACTAGGGGCCCCCTCTACTTCAAAAACTAATATATTGTGTGATGATGAGTACAAACTAAAAAATAAGGATCATATAATGAATTTTTTTTGAAAAATAGAGGCTACTGATTTACTCCTGCGTTTTTAAACTCCTCTAGACATACATGCTAATGCCACTTGACCTGCTCTCGCGGTAGCAAGGGCTCAGGCAAACTCTGCAAACCATCTCCTATGCACATAAAAAAGCTGCCAAAACATAAATTTGTGCTAGTGAGACACATACATATTCAGCTAATGGTTTTTAGTGCGATACTTGTATGCTTCTGAACAAAAAGGATTTCTAGACAATGATCATTTATCATTGCCGTCGCCGCTGATGGCGAAAAAATATATATTTACATTACGATGTGGAGATAAAGAAAAGATGAATCTATCAAGAGACCATAATATCTTGATTCATACACACAAAAAATGAGCATCTTACTGATTCATATGGTTTAAGCAAAAAAAAAGAAAACTGAAAAAACATGCTGCTGCTGGAAACTTAGTGCCAGTAACCATTATCGTTTGATTCCACAAAAAAAGAATTTTGAACATGCTACTAATTAAATAGGGCCTCAGCAAAAAAACTGGCAAAAACAAGTAAACATGCTACTGATACATTCTACGGAGAAAAAAGATTTCAGTATAATCTCTAGTGATAAAATCCAGTAGTAATCTCTCTTTTTTACAAAAGAAAATATTTCAAAAAACATCCTACTGATTAGATAGGGGTTCTGAAAAAACAAATAAAAGATACCCACTCCTACTGGTACATTCAGTGATAATCTCTCTTTCTTCAAAAAAAATACATGCTACTGAATAAATATGGTAATCTAAATAAATAAACAAAGGACTGAACCACCCTTAGTGATAGCTTCAGCAAATACATACGAGGGGATTTGATTTAAGTAATATTCCTCAAACATGTTGACAAAAAAATTGTTTTTATTGAAAATCATATTCTTCAAATGCTACTAAGCTGGACTAAAATAAACATACAAGGGACTGAACCTCTCCCTAGGTGATGGATCGGTAATAGATCTAGACGTCTGAAGTCCAAATTAGGGGATACGAGAGAACCCTTCTTGAGACCTTGACGTCTGAAGCAAGAAGCGTACAAACAAAAAATGGACTGACCACTATATGTTTCAAAGCTACTAATCTGGACTCAAATCCTCTCATATATACGCACTACATTACCACCCCTTGTTAAATAAAAAAAGGACAATTCTATGCTTCAAATCTAGACTTAATCCAAACAATGGAACCCAAAAATCCACTCGGATCTACTGCATCTCACCAACTAACAAACAAAAAAGAAAAAGAAAAGATGGAATTGCACTTACTCCATCAGCGGGGTCGCCCATCCTCTAGTTGGTTGTGGAGGAGCAAAGCAATTTCTCTTCGATTCGCTTCAGAGATCATTCAGATTTTCACAGAGAAAGGATAGAGAGAGACAGAGGATGAAATGGACTAAAGACTGACAATCCCCTCCTCTTAATTACCTTTTTTTAGAAGATCCTCTTACAGCTTGTTTGGTTGGGAGGAGTTGTTGATTGGGAATGGGAGTTTAAGGTAAGTGAGACTTAAAATCCTTTGATTGACTCAGGGACATGGGAATTAAGAAAGGAGGGGGAAGGGGAATTAAGAGGGCCAACTCCCTCAGATCTCTTCCCTAGGGGACCCCTGGTAATTGAACTGGGGATTGGGAATTAGCAAAAAATAAAAACGTTTCGTTGATTGTGCATGTTCGTGAGGGACCTTTGGTTAGCTGAGTACGTACATAAGGAAGGCATTCTCCTGCCTAATCCCACCAATCAAACAGGGGCAGTTAACTCCCTCTTAAAATCCCACTTCTAATTGCCTTCACATGCCAAACAGAGGAATGGGACTTAAAATCAATTTCCCATGTCTAATCCTTTGGCAAACTCCCATCTCTAAACTCCCATTCCCTCTCCCTGTTATTACCAAACACGCTGTTAATTACCTAGGGTTCCTATCCCTCTTCCCTCCTCTTAATTACCACGGGGCTGCTACTTCCTCTTCACCTGCCCCAGCGCACAAAAAGAAACACAAGACGCTCGCGCTAGAAAAATCGCTCCAACAAAAGAAACAAGCAAATTGGGCCGGTCCGTGACGCACACAGGCCGAAACAAAGACAAAAGCGGGCCAACGTGAATCTACAAGCAACACGAGATTGAACGGCTGCACAATCGACTGAGACTTCGTGAAGTCTCAGTCGACTAATTTTTAGCAGCTCCGATAACTAAAACAAGTCTAGATACAACCATTGCTAGGACAAGTATTTCCGAACAAAGGGTGTAGGTATTACGGCCGATTGAATCAGCCAATCAACATTCAACAAATACACATCTATTTTTTTACGTATTTTTTACCTATCATTTTATCCTGCCGATCGCTATCAGCCCTAGGATTTGGTCCATCTTTGTCGTTTTGCGCTGAAAAGCGGCCGTCTCTCCTCTACGAAAGTGAGGGGGTATTTGTTTCTTTGCTCGGAAAGCAATCGTTACGTCGTCATGAAAGTACGACGGTTATCGTGGAGCTGCGCGGCAATTTTGCGTGGCAACAAATTGTTCTGTATTAATAGTGTTTGAATTATAATAAGAGTGTTTGAATTATGTACAATTATATTTAGTATGTTGTTGTTGTGTAAAAACTGCACATTTGATATACAAGAGACTGTCATGATGATTATGGGTTGCCCCTTGCCAAATTGTATTACTATACGCAGATTTATATTCGTTGTCAATTGATGTGTTGCAGTCTATACTGATTTTCATATGATGTGCATAGTTTCCATAGCTGTACTTGAGCTAATTCCGATTTTCTGAATTATTTTGTACTCCCTCCGTCCCGAAAAGGTTGTCTCAAAGTTGTCCAAATTTAGATGTATCTAAACACTAAAGTGTACAATATATAACTATTCCAAGGGGGAAAAATCTGCCAAACATAGTGGAACATAGGGGTGCCAATTATCATTTAGTAGTACTAGATGATCCGTTTGCGCCAATGGCGCAAAGCCGGAAGCGGGATAATATTGTGGCCATGATTTTTTTACTTGTTTTGCTATCCATATCGTTATTGAGATTCATTGACTTGAGTACTAATATCTGCGAGTGATTTTAATTGGGGATATTCTACATGATGTAAAAAAAAGCATGGTACGAAGTAGGAACAAAGGTTCTAATTATCATCTGCATAGAAAATTATGGCCACAATGACACCAATGGAAAAGGTTCTAATTTTTTGACTTGTATGAACAAAGGTTCTAATTTTGTGACTTGTTTGCGCCAATAGTATGAAGGTGGCGCCTCTGTCGCCTTTGCGCACTTCGCCACTAGCGAAGGTGACGAAGTTGAGACAAAACTGAATCCATAAATTTTAGCTTTTTTACTGCATTGCATTTCGCTTCACATAATTTAAAGCTGATTTTGGGTACTCCCTCTGTTTAGGTGTGTAAGTCATCTTACGAAAACCAAATAATTCCAAAACACTTAGGCACAGTACATTAACTCCCTCATCGTTTCTTATTTCATGACATATCAACCAATAAGGGATGTGGGCCATGCATTCTTTCAATGACTTGAGACTTTCAAACGTGACATGCAGTGGTTAATTTATTGCATGCATTGCTATTAACTAGAAAAAAACATTAAGTTCTCTCGTTTTTCTCTCCGCCTTGATCACGATGCACAACCTAAGGGCATCTCCAATGGTTGTAAAATAGTTGTTGGTAGATTTTGCCACATAGGATTTTTTGATGATGTGTCATACAATAAATGAGGGAAGAGAGAAAGGTTGTATGTACATGAACCAACACCCTTTGCACAAGCTCCAATGTAGAATGGGAGATCACCTTATTTATTATTTCACATCCTATTGGGCAAACTACATACAACCCATTGGAGTTGTTTGTATGTTAAGGTGTTGGTTGATGACGTGGAAATTTTACCAACAAGCTAACATACAAACTGTTGGAGATGCCCTAAGACTAGTCACAGTGGGAGTAACTTAACTAGTAACATCACACATTTCAATACAAAATTGCTTATGTGGAAGCTAATTAATGAGGAGAGAGGGGTTTGTGGTAACTTAGGTAGTCACTGTAACATCACACATTTCAAGGCATAATGAGTCTATAGCCTAATAAATGAACTCTTTCATGATACCACTCATATGTTACTACCCACTATGGAGGTAGTAACATAGACTAGTAACATCGGCAAGTTACTACTCTATGTTACTCCCCACTGTGAGCAGTCTAAGATGACTTATACACCTAGACGGAAGGAGTAGATAAAGTCAGCCATTAATGGCTCCACTAAGTCAACTAATCCATGCCCTTTTATGTCAAAGATAGATAATGAATTACTATGCATTATGCCGGCTAATCTCTTTTCTTTGAGTTGATACCCTTTCTGTTCTTTGATTGCTTGTATCTCCAATCATTACATCTCAAAAGAAACATGCACCATAGTCTTTATGCTAAATGAACATTCATGTACTCTAAACAAACTGAAACTATATGATCGTTAGAACTATCATATAAAAAGTAGGCATCATGTGGCGATGATAAAAACACAGCACATCTAAGATAGGTTTAAAAGGGCACAATTTCACAAGAAATCAATCACGTACGTCAAACATATTTGTTCTCCATCACAACTACCATCAGAATAGAAGTATATTGATTCAATAGTGTCAAAAATAACAGAAGGTCAACAATGTGTTATTGGCTTGTTGGTCCTTAATATAAGGAGGTCATTACACGACGCGGATTTTTAGGACATCACTAGTAGAAAAAGGGTCAAACGTGAAGCACATTAGTGCCAGTTTGAATTTGAGCCGGCACTAATGTGTGCATTAGTGCCGGTTCCAACGGCTAGCCAGCCGCTCTCATTAGTACCGGTTCATGCGAACCTTTAGCACCGGTTCGTGCCACGAACCGGTACTAAAGTGAGTGGTGGCGGGATGTTGTCAGTCCGGGGCCCCTCCAGCACCTTTAGTACCGGGTCGTATCACGAACCGGTACTAAAGGTCGTCCTACATAGACCCTTTGTCCACCCGATCTCGCTCTGTTCTTCCCCTTTCCCCTCTCCTCTCTATTCTTTTCCCTCTTCCTCTCAAGCTCATCACACATTTTTCCCAAAATTTGTCAAGATTTGAAGGCCCCCATCCATTCAAATGATCACAAAGGTTAGCAACTTTGTCCTTTCATCTCTCATTGCTAGATTAGCTCGTGCAATGCTTTATATAGTGATTGATTTTTGAGTTTAGTAATTTGGGAGGAATTATATATATGTGCTAGTATTTGATTTATATGCAATTTGAGGTCAAAAATAACACTTAGTTTGCATATGTAGGTGTGGTTTACTTAGTACCTTCTAAATCTCCGTCGTAACCACCGTCGATCGCTCGCAACGTCCATCGCCGGCACCACCTTGTGGTGAGCCTCTTGTTCATGAAGTTTTATATAAAAAATTGATGTTTGTGTGATTTGGATATATAGTTACTCGTATAATTATCTACCCATACGTTGTTTGTTATACATAGTGCCATGGTTTTGATATCCGTCCCCGTCGGCCCTCGTCCGGGTTATGATTTGGATGTGGTATATTCTCTTTTAAAACTATTCATTGCATTTCGTGTTTATGACAAATTATGCCCATCAAGTTGACATAGATATTTGTATGTAGGAGGTAGTTGAACCGGAAATTCCAACCGACCCTATGGTCGAGAGGTTAAATTTAGTTGAAAGAGAAAACGAGGATTTGAAGGAAAATTGAAAAGAATTGAGGAGGAGAAGATGGAATTGGAGTTGCATGTTGCCGATGTCGTCGATGATCACAAGATTAAGATGGAGAGAATGCGCTTGAAGATTAGAAAGATTAGAAAATATGTCATTCATAGTGAGGCTTGGTATCATTATGATGTTGGATCAATTGTTACCATAGTTGTGATCTTGATCGCATTTGTTGTTGCATTTAAATTCTTTAGCTAGAGAGTTATTTGTTTGTTGCATTTAAGTGTTGTATGATCTTTATGTATGAACTTTATGTATTGTATTAATTTGGTGTTTTCGGTGCTGTGTATTGAAGATGAGCCGGAAATGGATGTACGATGACCGATGCTGTCCCGAGTTCATTAATGGCGTGCGTACTTTTCTACTTGCGGCTGAGGCAAACAAGCGGGCGGATGGTTTTATGCCTTGTCCATGTGCTGGCTGTAAGAATGGTCACAATTACTCTACGTCAAGAACCATTCACGCCCACCTGTTTGAGTCCGGTTTCATGCCCCACTATAATGTTTGGACCAAGCATGGAGAAAGAGGGGTTATGATGGAAGACAATGAAGAAGAAGAGGACGACGACAGCTATCCTGGCCATGGGTTCCCTGAATACGATGATACAACAATGAGGGAAGAAGCTGAGCCGGTAATGCGGGAAGAAGCTGAGCCGGCAATGCGGGAAGAAGCTGAAGAATAGGCATCGGATGAGCCCGTTGATGATCTAGGTCGGGCCATTGCTGATGCAAAGAGAAACTGTGCAAGTGATTTGGAGAAGAAGAAGTTGCAGCGCATGTTAGAGGATCACAAAAAATTGTTGTACCCGAATTGCATAGGTGACAAGAAAAAGCTGGGCACCACACTGGAATTGCTACAATGGAAGGCAGAGAATGGTGTATCTGACAAGGGATTTGGAAAGTTGCTGGTAATGATAAAGAATATGCTTCCAAAGGACAACGAATTGCCCGAGAGTATGTACGAAGCAAAGAAGGCTGTCTGCCCTCTAGGGTTAGAGGTGCAGAAGATACATGCATGCCCTAATGATTGCATCCTCTACCGCGGTGAGTACGAGGATTTGAACGCTTGCCCAGTATGCGGTGCATTGCGCTATAAGATCAGCCGCGATGACCCTGGTGATGTCGAGGGCGAGCGCCCCAGGAAGAAGATTCCTGCCAAGGTGATGTGGTATGCTCCTATAATACCACGGTTGAAACGTTTGTTCCAAAACAAAGAGCATGCCAAGGCAATGCGATGGCACAGAGAAGACCGTAAGAAAGACGGAAAGTTGAGAGTACCCGCTGACGGGTCGCAGTGGAGAAAAATCGAAAGAAAGTATGTGAAGGAGTTTGCAGATGATGCAAGGAACATATGGTTTGGTCTAAGCGCATATGGCATTAATCCTTTTGGGGAGCAGAGCAGCAACCATAGCACCTGGCCTGTGACTCTATGTTTGTATAACCTTCCTCCTTGGTTGTGCATGAAGCGGAAGTTCATTATGATGGCAGTGCTCATCTAAGGCCCTAAGCAACCCGGCAACGACATTGATGTGTACCTAAGGCCATTAGTTGAAGAACTCTTACAACTGTGGAATGGAATAGGTGTACGTGCGTGGGATGAGCACATGGGGGAAGAATTTGACCTAAAGGCATTGCTGTTCGTGACCATCAATGATTGGCCTACTCTCAGTAACCTTTCAGGACAGACAAACAAGGGATACCGCGCATGCACGCACTGTTTGGACGATACCGACAGTATATATTTGGCTAATTGTAAGAAGAATGTTTACCTGGGACATCGTCGATTTCTTCCGAGTAGGCATCCCGTAAGAAAGAAAGGCAAGCATTTCAAAGGTGAGGCGGATCACCGGACGAAGCCTCGCCACCGTACTGGTGCTGATGTACATGATATGGTCAAGGATTTGAAGGTGGTCTTTGGAAAGGGTCCTGATGGACAACCTGTTCCGAATGACGCTGACGGACGCGCACCCATGTGGAAGAAGAAATCTATATTTTGGGACCTGCCCTATTGGAAAGACCTAGAGGTCCGCTCCGCAATCGACGTGATGCACGTGACGAAGAATCTTTGTGTGACCCTGCTTGGCTTCTTGGGCGTGTATGGGAAGACAAAAGATACACCTGAGGCACGGGAGGACCAGCAACGTATGCATGGAAAAGACGGCATACATCAGCGTCATGCAAGCTACGCTCTTACCAAAGAAGAGAAGGAAATCTTCTTTGAATGACTGCTCAGTATTAAGGTGCCGTCTGGCTTCTCATCGAATATAAAGGGAATAATAAACATGGCAGAGAAAAAGTTCCAGAACCTAAAGTCTCATGACTGCCACGTGATTATGACGCAACTGCTTCCGGTTGCATTGAGGGGGCTTCTATCGGAAAACGTTCGATTAGCCATTGTGAAGCTATGTGCATTCCTCAATGCAATCTCTCAGAAGGTAATCGATCCAGAAATCATACCAAGGTTAGAGAATGATTTGGTGCAATGTCTTGTCAGTTTCGAGTTTGTGTTCCCACCATCCTTCTTCAACATCATGACGCACGTCCTAGTTCACCTATGTGAAGAGATTAATGTTTTGGGTCCTGTATTTCTACACAATATGTTCCCCTTTGAGAGGTTCATCGGAGTCTTAAGGAAATATGTTCATAACCGTGCTAGGCCAGAAGGAAGCATCTCCAAGGGCCATGAAAATGAGGAGGTCATTGAGTTTTGTATTGACTTTATTCCTGACCTTAAGCCGATTGGTGTTCCTGAATTGCGGCATAAGGGCAGACTGGATGGAAAAGGCACGCTAGGAGGGGAACAAATAATATGTATGGACGGACATTCTCTCACTGAAGCACACTACACAGTTCTACAGAATTCCGCCTTGGTGGCTCCGTATATGGATGAACACAAGAATTTGCTACGCTCCAAACACCCGGAACGGTCTGATGACTGGATTACACGTGAACAAACCAGGAGTTTCGCCAGCTGGTTGCAGACACGTACCATGCATGACGCCTCTATTGAAGATGACCTGTACTTGCTGTCCCAGTTACCATCTTCGAATATAATGACTTTCAAAGGGTACGAGATAAATGGTAATACATTTTACACGATCGCCCAAGATAAGAAGAGCACCAACCAAAACAGTGGTGTCCGCTTTGATGTATAAACCAAGACAGGAAAGGAAACATATTATGGTTATATACAGGACATATGGGAACTTGACTATCGACGTGGTTTGAAGGTCCCTTTGTTTCGGTGCAAATGGGTCAATATGACACGAGGCGGGGTAACGGAAGACCCGTAGTACGAAATGACAAAAGTGGATCTCAACAATCTTGCGTATGCAGACGAACCATTCATCCTAGCCAATGATGTGGCACAGGTTTTCTATGTGAAGGACATGTCTACCAAGCCGAGAAAAAGAAAAGATAAGGAAGCGAATGCATCGTACGATGAGCCAAAGCGGCACATAGTTATTTCTGGGAAGAGAAACATCATGGGAGTGGATGACAAGACAGACATGTCAGGAGATTATGAAAAGTTTGATGAAATTGCTCCATTCACAGTGAATATTGACCCGAGCATCCAGTTAAATGATGAAGATTTTCCATGGCTACGGCGCAAAGGGATACACGCGAAGAAAAAGTTTCACACCCAAAGATCTGGGATGTGATCGGCTTCACTATCATCACTTTCTTCTGTGTTTCACACCCAGGAGGGAATCTCTGTAATAGTTAGGGTAGCTAGTTATGTGTTTTGGCATTTGAAACGCGAAGAAATTTTATGTGCAAGCAAATTCTTTCATGCATTTACTAATTTTTCAGCTAAATGACCCTGAAATTGAAAGGCATTTCAAATGAACTCAGAAAAGGTTGAAAGTTGGCATGGTATCATAATTTCACCCACATACCATGTGTAAAAAAGTAGAGAGGGTTACCGCAAAAACTGGATGCACTTCGTGTACAAAATGGACAATCTCTTTCGAAGTATCAGGGTTTCGGACGAAAACTCATCTGTTACAAAGGAATTTCATTTTTTTTAATAACCTAAGCATTACCAAATTGAATATAATGGTAAAACACACTAATATTAAACATAAGAAAAAAGAATCACTGAAAAATCTATTTTCAAAGTTAAGTTATTCACAAACTAGTGATTCACACAAATTTCAAATAATTCAAAATTTAAACTATTCAAATTTGTAAACTACCGGTACTAACAGAAAGTTTGTAATTTTTTGTACCTAAAGCAAAAATATTCACAAAGAAACTCTAAATACAGCAAAAAAACAACTGAAAAATAAATAAAACAAAAATAAATAAAGCAAAAAATAAGAAAAAAAAACCACCTACTGGGCCACAGCGGCCTACATACGACTAGAAACCCAAATTCTAGTTGGGCCAGGATGCAGGCCCGCTAGCCTAGTAGGCCCAACAGGGCATCGCAGCAGAGGTAGGCCCAAAAGGCCTGCTTAAGAGAGGAGCTCGAGACAGCAGCGCGGGCGGGGCTTATAAGCAGGTGTGAGTGCCCTTCGACTAGCGAGGTGGGACTAAACTTTTGCGCCCCTCGCCTGGCAGCGCACACCCTTTAGTACCGGGTCGTGGCTCCAACCGGTACTAAAGGGGGGGCCTTTAGTACCGGTTGGCGCCACGACCCGGTACTAAAGGGGGTGCGGTTCCCGCCGCTTCGCCTGGCCAAAACAGACCTTTAGTACCGGTTGGTGGCTCCAACCGGTACTAAAGGTGGGTTCTATATAAGAGAACACTTCAAAAAATGTCAGTTTCTCATCTCTCCCTGCTTCTTTCTCCTCTGCCCCATCGCCGCCGCCCCTCGTCGCCGCCCCCATCGCCGCGCCGCGCCCCGTCCTCCCGTCGTCCCCGTCCCCGTCGTCGCCGCCCCGTCGTCACGCCTCGCCGGTGAGCTCCTGCCCCGGCCGCCAACCACACACACACACACACACACATTGTTATAGAATTGTTAGCAATCTTTCTATTTTTTAGTTATAGAATTATTAGAAATGTTAGTTTTAGTTATAGAAATGTTAGTTATATAGAAATATTAGAAATGTTAGTTATATAGAAATGTTAGTTATATTAGAAATGTTAGTTATATAGAAATGTTAGTTATATATAGAAATGTTTTTTAGTTATAGAAATATTAGAAATGTTAGTTTTAGTTATAGAAATATTAGAGATGTTAGTTTTAGTTATAAAATTTAGAATTTGCATATATAAAATCACAATCCATCATTTAAAAAATGTTACTTTACTTTTGCGGCATATAGTATTTGTTGTCGATGATGCCCGGCCCGCATCCTCGCTGTCGACCCGTTCGCGACGACGTCCTGCTTCAGAGGACCCTTGTCCGGGACTGGGCTCCGCCGGTCTGGCACTGGGAGGTGCTACCTTCAGGGGCGCGACACTTGGTGAGGAACCCGGCCCCGGGTCCCGTCGTCGACCCTCATCTCCTTTGGTGGCGTTCGCGTGGGCCACTTTCGGTGCGGAGGGAGCCGGCCCCGCCGGAGGTGGTACGTCGCCGTGTCAGGGAGGAGGACGAGCACGTCCATCGCTACATGGCTGCTATGGACGTCAGGTTCTCCAATACGTGGCAGGTTCTTTTGGGAGATCACCCGAGCTATGAACCAGTGATGGTTCCTTCTCTTTGGGTGTCCACCGCCCGCACCTCAGGAACCGCGAGTGGCCTAGATTACTCTGTAGTATTCAATCTTTATTAGCTAGCTAGCTAGCTAGTGATGTATTCGATATTATATCTATTATTCGAGACGATGTATTCGAGATTATATCTATTATTTGAGACGATGTATTCGAGATTATATCTATTATTTGAGACGACGTATTCGAGATTATATTCGATGATGCTTATTATGTACTATGATTGATTCAGTTTTTCCTTATTAATTGATTGCATCCATGCATTGTAATTTGAATATATTTCTTTTGGATTAGTTAAACAAAACCTATGGCAGACAATACCGGCAGATAAGGAGAAGAGGCCATGTTCAATATCATACGCAATCCTCGCGGGCCAGATGATGATCAGAATGAAGAAGATTATGATGGCTCTGAATATCTAAACAACACCGGGGAGGGTGATATGATATTTGATCGCGACGACCGAATTGATGAAGTCATGAACTATGAACATGACGAAGAAAATGTTGATCTTGAAACAATAAAGACCGGCGAGATATATATATTTATATAAGCAGGCATCTGGTGATCATCACATGTTTTAAATTACTTGAAGATATATTAATGAATCGATCTTTCTTCTTTCAGCCATCCGGATCGAGCAAATCTTCAGGCAACAGGAAACGTAGCCCGAACAAAAAGTTGAAGGAGGGCGTAAAGTACAATATCGAGGCCATCAGACCTAAAGGCGAACCATTAGCGCCTAAGAAGATTGCGGACAAGTTCATTCGTCAGTGCGGAGTTCTTGTGAAGGACCAACTCCCGATCTTCCTTCAAGAATGGAGAGAGCCAGCAAAGCCATGTCCAGGAGTTACTTTTGTCGACGACATACAAAAACTTCTGCTTTGGGAAACACTCATGGAACATTTCACCCTACCAGATCATTTCACAGATGCAGATGTGGAGAAAGTCAAGGACGCTGCTCTTAGGAAGATGGCGGTTGCATTCAAGAACCACAAGATTCGTGAATGGGCCAAGTACGTCAACGGAGGAAGGAAGACTCCAGTATTCGAGGGAACACTAGAGAAGCAAAGTGCTCATTGGGACGATTTCATGAAATTCAAGGATTTGAAATTATCTAAGGAACAGTCGAGAATAAACAAGGCCAATGTCGCAAAAAAGGATAAGTTCCATAAGCTGGGGCCAGGTGGCTATGCGGTGGGAATGCCTAAGTGGGATAAGTCTAAGAAAGAGATGCTGGATGCAGGTGTCACTCCAGAAACATTGAGCTGGCCCCCCAGGTGCAGGACTTGGTTCTATGCGCATGGGGGGGGGTTGGACCCGAAGACAGGCAAAGTTTCAAAGAAGGCATGTCTGGACGGAGCCGAAGATAAGCTACTTGTTGCAATAGAAGAGGCTCGATCGGGGTTGTTCGAGCCCAACAGAGAGAACGACGAGCTTACGCGTGCCCTGGGAAATCCTGAACACCCGGGAAGAACATGAGGCGTGGGCGCTATTCCGTGGTATGAGGGGTTTTCAGACTGGAACGCCGACTACAGAACCCGTGCGAGAAAGAAGATTGCGGAGGAGAAGAAGAGGAAGATGGAGGAGGAGCAGAGGAAGCTAGACTATGAACGCCTTCAAGGCCTAGAATCAGCGCACGTGGACTTGGCACTCAAATTCCAGCGGCAGCAGAAGCAGATCGACTCACTTAGCCAGCAAAGGGGGTCTCAGCAGCTAGCAGATGATCCACCATTGGATAGCACCGTCCCATCCATGCCGAGAAGCAGCGTGGGTTCCGCCCCGGGCGATGCATTGCTAGATAGCTACCCAGTGGATGACATCATGGAGAACACTAACTGCGAGCTACACTTCAAAATGAAGAACATATCCATGAAGGTGGCGGACGCCCTTGCTTTTACAAATCCCCCCGAGGCAACCTTCCATTGCAACCCGATTCCAGCGGGCTATGCTCGTGTCTTGGTTGATGAGGTGGTGGACCAATATTCGGGGCTAGAGCTTGACATTCCTAGAGGTGACGATGAGCACACACTGGGAGAGGCCAACCATCGTATCATCCTATGGAGAAAGGATTGCATCATCTTTCGAAGGCCATCGACACCGCGTCATCCGACTCCTCGTCGAAGTCCGCCACCGAGTCAGCAGACTCCCACTCCTCCAAGTCCACCAACGCGTCAGGCCACTCCTCCTCCAAGTCCGGCACAGATTCAAGCCACTCCTCCTCCAAGTCCGGCACAGCTTCAGGCCACTCCTCCTCCAAGTCCGGCACAGCTTCAGGCCACTCCTCCTCCTCCAACTCAGCCATGTCAGCCGTCTTCGCCGCCTCAGCAATCATGGAAGAGAGCCGCCTCAGCTATGGTGCATAGCAGTACAAGTCGAGGTAGTACTGGAGGTACAGGCGGAGGCAAGCGATTTCAATATGGTCCAAGCCTCGCGCATCTTCCGCAGAGGCCTTACGACAAGTCCGAGGAGAAAAACGTAGCCATATCGAAGGCCGAGGTGGAAGCCCATTTTGCACCGAAACCGCCACCGCCGCTAAGGGAGAAAGTGCCTGTGGAAAAGATTGACCACTTCATTCGTATGGCTAGAGCACCAACTCCCAAGCCTATTGACACAGACTATGAGCGCCACATCAAGAAGTTAAATCGAGCACGTCTACAGAAAGAGGCGAGCTCGAGCTCGAGCAAATCAGCTGGCAAAAGGAGCGGTAAAACCGTTCCCCAGCTGGGAGAACAGGCGGCGCAATCAATCCCCCCGCTTGTTGTGCCAACAACACATGAGAGTAGGCGCGCCCAATATTATTGTGGGCAAACCGTTAACGTTCCCGGGGTGGGCGATGTGGTAATAACCGAGGAGCATATTGCGCAGGCTGAAACGATCGGGATCACTGTTGGACAACTCCTCGATATCGAGCCCATGTCTCCGACTATAGAGGAGGAAATAAAATGGAAATATGCCCGGGGCCAACCTTTGGTCGAGCCAGAGGAGGTCAATAAGCTCCCAACGAGAATGTATGGATTGCATCAATGGTACATGGACATTACCAAGATTTCCAATCGAGAGTCCCTCATGGTGAATGTCAAGAAGGATCATTACTACCATGAGAAAGCTGTGACCGTTGAGTATTCAGAACTATTTCAGCTATACAATCAAGACGCACTCGACAAATCTATCGTCAGTTGCTATTGTCTGTAAGTGATTTCTTTCTGTAATTTAAGTCTCAAGCTAGCTGTAGTGATCATTTTGATCAATCATTACCTGTAATTATCCTCACTATATTCTTTTCTGTGGTATTATGCAGGATGAAGATTTATGAAATGAAAAAAGGTGGACGCTGTGGCATTGGGTTCGTTGACCAAAATACCATTAATGAATACACATGGGAAATAGATCCATATCACGAAAAAAGTGTAGAGAAAAGCATGCTAGAGTTCTTCAAGGACGTCAAATACAATGAAGATATACTACTTCCTTACAACTTCCAGTGAGTCACACTGTCTTGTACTACAAATTCTGTTTTTCCCTACTAGCTAACTACATGTTTTTGCTTACATATGCCCGCTTAATTAAGACATGCAAACGTGTGTGCATGAAAATTTCACTGGATCTTGTTAATCATTAAAGTTGATGAAGGAACAATTGAAGTACTAGACTCACTACTTAAGAAAGCAAATGACTACACCATCATGAAGGGGATAGTCAACAGGTAATTTCAATCATTATTAACTATATCTCGGCCTATTTAATTAGTTCATCATTTACTGATAACAACTATTTAATAACCCATTTATTCATTTTCTTTGTCGGCGGGCAGGGCTTGGGCAAAGTTCATCAGGGCCACTCCAGGCCCATGGAAACAAAATCTGAAATGGTATCGACCCAAGGTAAGTAATTAAGTAGTATTAGCTAGCTGCCATCTCTTTAATTATCATGCTTGATTAATTATTATCTGATCAAATTCAATTCTTATAAAGGCCCTGAAGCAGGCGCCGGGGAATGATCTATGTGCATACTATGTTTGCGAGAACATTCGCATGATGGCGTCCGAAAGGAGCAAATCTCAAAGACAGGAGTGGGTACGATATCGATTGTTAGAACACCATTCACAATTTTTACACCATTATCAATATCTAGTCACACAACTAATGCACATGCATATTAATCTCCTTCTTAACAGTTCAAAGAGGTGCGGGACAAGCTCCTAGCACAGGACCGCATAGAAGCAATTCAAGAGGAAATAGCGGGATTTTTGCTCGACCAGGTCATAGATCCCAAAGGAGAATACTATTACCCTCTACCGCCCCCATGAACCACTTCCAATTGTTATCATGCTCCGAAGGCACCAATTAGCTAGGCTAATGCCACTGGCTCCGAAGGCACCAATTAGGAGAAAATGTATATATATACATATACATACATATATATATACATGTGTGTATATATGTGTGAATTAATTAATGATGGTTGTGAGACATTCGATGATATATATATATATTATGATCGGTTCTACTAGAAATTTTATTTATATATATGCATAACGTGTACAATATGTAGTATCGTAAAATACCAGCAAACGAAAAATAATTAAATGGAAAACACAAAATTAAATGAAAAAGAAATCATAAACTCAAAACCCCCCAACCTTTTAATACCGGTTGGTGACACCAACCGGTACTAAAGGGCTCCCTGCCCCCGAAGCTGGCTCGTGCCACGTGGTTTCCCTTTAGCACCGGTTCGTGCTGAACTGGTACTAAAGGGGGGGCCTTTAGTGCTTACACTTTAGCGCCGGTTACCAAACCGGCACTAAAGGGCCTTACGAACTGGTGCTATTGCCCGGTTCTGCACTAGTGCATGCGGCCACACGCTGCCTTTATCGTGTGCGTCTGCAACACATTGTGATCGGCGGCTAATATAGCATCTCGCCTCTCATGCGCAATACAACACGGTGTTAATTTCTTACAAAATGGGAATACGCCCGCTATACTCTCGACGTGTGGGCCAGCACGCATTTATCTTCGTAGAAATATAGCCTTGTCCGTTAGCGATTCGGGCCGCGGGGGACCGCTGTCCGGGGTGGGTCATAACTGCCCCATGTTGATTCATCTAGGCTGTCATTTACTATCCATACAAGATGCACTCGCTCATACTGGTTTTTCCTGTTTGACAATGTGTGGACAGAACACTAGCTGCATATGTTCACCAGCTTCTTGACCGTCAGCATATGTGAGACCTCCTCCAATGCACTAGTGCTAAGATGAGGTGCTATGCACATTAAAGAGCTAAGAGCATTACTAGTAGAACCCTCAAACCCTCAAATCCTTAAAGCAGTTTTAAGGGTTGAGAAGTGCCACTTTTTGACACTTTTAAGGGTTGAAAAACAGGGGCAAATACTAGAACCCTCAAACCCAACCCTTAAACTGCTTTAAGGATTGGATTTGAGGGTTCTAGTCTTTGCCTCAACCCCAACCTTTAAATCTATCATTTGACATCTCACAATTTATGACAACAAGAACACAATCAACTTCCAAACAAACTACCAAATGACAATCATTGATGCATGGTTTAATAGTTTACATCACAAAATCATCATCTTCCTCCTCTCATCGGCACCATCACCAAAAAGTTGCACCTCGGCGCCATCTCCTAGACCACATGCTGGCTCCATCAAGCATCTCCATAGGCACCGGTGGAGTCGTACACACCGCCATCGCCACAACTACTCATCGGAGTGTCACCTCGAAAAGTAGAGGACGCAACACGGAACATCCTCTTCCTCTCCGCGATGTCCTCCTTGTAGTCCTTCCACCATTGCAATTGGTCTTGATCCATGTCCTTCTTGGACATCATCATGTGCTCTTTCTCTTCCACCATGAGTTCTTTCCATACCTTTGCCTCTTTGAGCTTCATCATCCTCTCCTCCAACTCGGCCTTGCGCTTTGCTTCTTCACGCTTTGCTTGAACTTGTGAAAGCTTGACCTCTTTCTTCTTCTCGGTGATAAGAAGCTTCGTCTCCAATGTCTTCGTTGTCAATTCCTCTCTTGCCTTAATCATGTGGTCCATCTTCTCCCTTAGGATTGAGGCCTCTTCTTCCATCTTCACCCTTAGCTTGCCCTTCTTGGTTCCCTCGAGCTTGCCCAAGTTCCTCTCCTCCTCATCTTCACTATCATCCATCCTAAGCATTGCCGACTTCTTGGGTGCGGTCTCTTGATCCCTCAACTTCCACTTGTCAAAGGTTTGAAGAATTGTCCAAACATGCTTAAATGGGAATGGCTTGCCCTTGGAAGCGGCCATCTCCTTGTACCTCATGCCGGCAATTGTCTCCTATCAACCACACATAAATCACATAAGAACCCACCAATAGCATAGTACACACACATAATCAAAATAGTGAAGAAATATGTACTCACATAGTCACTCTCCACGGTTCCACTAGGTGGTGCATCCCTCACTTGGTCCATGGCCGCACTCCAACGAGCACAAGAGGGCTTCATCAACTCCCACCGGCCTTGAAGCGACCGGTAAGTGCGAGAGATGAACCCACTATTCTTCGGCTTGATCCTACAATAGGTGTCCTCGATCCTTTGCCAATGCCGTTTACCGGTTTGATCGGTGTCGGTGGTTGCATCCATTCCCACAGCTGCCCAAGCACGAACCAAGAGGATATCTTCCGCCTCGGTGTAGTTTGTCGACCGCGTGTGTGGGCGGGAAGCGGCGGTGAATGCCTCCTCCCCTATCTCGGCCACCTCCTCCTCGTCATCACCTTCATCCTCCTCATCTTCCTCTAGGTCGTCACCAACCCTAAAGGGTTCGAGAGGCGGAGCCCCGAGGTCCACCTCCGCGTTTTGGAGGAGGTCCATGAACGAGGATGGGGTTGCCATTTTCTCGAACACCTCATGCGCGGCGGGAGGAGGTTCGGCCACGGCGACGAAAGGAGGTTCGGCGACGGAGGCGGGCGGTGGCGCGGGCTTCTTCCGCACCGCGGCCTTCTTCCGCGGCATCTTCACGGCCGGGGCGACCTTGGATGGCGCCTTCGGCCGGCTCTTCTTGGTGGCCGGGGCGGGAGCCGGGGAGGCGGCGGGGGCGGGCACTGGGGCGGTGACGGTGGCCGGGGCGGGAGCCTGGGAGGCGGGAGGAGGAGGTGCGAGGCCCGCCCGCCGCCACTTGGCCCCGACGTGGGTCGCCGCCACCATGTCGGCCACGGTCGGCTGGGCGGGGGCGGGCGCCGGGGCGGGCGAGGCGGGCGGGGCGGGCACGGCGGGCGGGGGCGCGGCGGCAGCGGGGCCCTCCATGGCCGGCGCGGCAGGAGGCGGTGGGAGGAGGAGGAAGTTTCCTCCCGCGCGAGAGAGGAGGAGTGCGGGTTGGGGAGAGATTTCCCTCTCAACCCCTACTTCTACATGTTGCAAACTGGTTTGAGGGTTGGACCTCTAAATTTTTTTACGGGTTTGAGGGTTTAGAGGTTCTAGTCTACGACGTTTTTTCGGCGAAAACTATAAAAAAGCGGTTATTTTTAGGGGTTTGAGGGTTTGAGGGCTCTACTAGACTTACTCTAAGCAACTAAAGTCCCCAATGCAAAAGTGCTTAATTTGTTGTACTCCCTCCGTCACAGCTTACAAGTCCTACGCGTATACCTAGGTTGCCAATATTATTATCCTAATATAAACTATATAACACAAAAATTATACTCCCTCCTTCCATCTATATAGGGCCTAATGCGTTTTTTAAGACCGCCTTTGACTATTGACAAGATTAATAGTACATGACATGCACAATGTGAAAATTATATCATTGAAATCTCGTTTCACACACGAATTTAACGGTGTGCTTTGTGTAAGTTGCATGTCATATATTATTGCTCTAATATTTAGTCAAAGTTAACCTCAAAAATCGCATTAGGCCCTATATAGATGGAAGGAGGGAGTACCTTTTGAAAATAGAACATCTAAAGTTTATATTGGTATATTTTTTTGTAATATATGACTTGTATTAGGTTGGTCAAATTGACGATCTAGGGGTACGCGCACGCCCTGTAAACTGAGAGAGAGGGAGTAGCTAAGCACCCCTCATTTAATGATTTAGCAACTAAAGCTATACATGCATTGGTGGGCTTCTTCCATTTAAGTGTTTTCCCTAGGTTCCCGCGCTTGGCATTGTTTCTTCCTGAGTCACCACATCCATCTCTCTCCTCTTAATTACCTTGCCACATCATCTTTTTTGTCTACATGGTAGCCTTAGCACCTGTATAAGGTGGAGCACTGGGAGGGTCCTGACGAATGTGCAGATCTTGAATGCCATCAATTTAGATGTATGGGGCTGCTTTCACTTAATGGTGCATTTAGATTCGGCCAAACATTGATCGTGCATGTGAAAGATGTATTAATGTTTCCTCCTAAGTGTGGCCGACATGTATGGACTAGAGAGCACACATGTTTTGCGTATAATTTGTTGCAGAATTTAAAATTTTGCAATGCATAAACGGTAAATCACACTGCACTAGCATTGATATTACAATTAATAACTTGCATGGAAATATTCCATTAGGCGCTTATAACATTAACACTCGACAGAATCAAGAATGGTAAACTGCTAGAGCTAGCATTAGCTAATTATTTCACCCTAGATACAGTTGACTCTACGACATGAAACTCAACTTATATTGACTAGTGGGAGTAGAGGGACCTCATTGCCATGGGCGTCGCTGGAGAACCTAAAGAGCTGCTTCGGGACATTGATGAACACATGAACGACACTAGGACATGAACGTAAAATAATGGTGTTGGAGGAGCTGATGAAGATAAAATTCTGATGCTACGTCGTAGATGATTGAGAGAGAAAAAGAAAGGATGAGGGATATGAACTGCAGTATTGCTACGACTGTACACCTCCATGGATGAGTTCTAGTTAGCTATGCACATGAACAGAATGGATGAACTAGAGAACGAGGATGAGCAGAATGCATGCATGAACTGGAAGACGATGAGTGAGAGAGAAGCTGCTGGATGGAGAAAGGATGAGGATAAAATGCAGAAGGTGGTGCAGGCTGCCGATTAACTCCTCTAAAACAATAATGCGGGATCAGTACAATTATTGTGTGATGGGACATACATTACTTATTGTGTGGTGGGGCATTCACACTTACTGACCATGTTATACATGGACAATACAACAGACACACTGCCAAGAAATCAATATACATGACTCATTGTATAATTATTGCATTGATCTTTGTGCAGCGAACGGATGAGATACCATCCTCACATGGCCGCATGTCTACCCGTGATTTATCGGGTCATTACAAATTCAAAATCATTGCAGCTATATACTCCCTTCGTCCTGAAATTCATGTCGTAGGGGGTTTCAATTTTGAACTACCGCATTTTTTACAAAAACACCCTTCTGCAACTTCAAATTATCTCAAAGCAACCCGCACGCAGGCTCAGGTCGGGGGAAGATCCTGTCGCCGGCCGGGCTCCAGGCCGGTGGAGCTCCTGTCGCTGCTGCCGGTGGAGCTCCTACCGCTGCTGCATCTTAACCTGCAGATTCTCCCTTGCTGTCGGCTGCTGCTTCCGCACAAGAGCTGTCCCCACTCCAAAAACGAGCCCGTCTCCTCCCCCTCCGACAGCGGCGTCCGCACAGGGGCTCGGCGCCGTCGCACCTCCTCAGTCCTTCCCGAGCATATCAGGAGCTCCGCCTTGCCGATACCTACGCCCTCCTTGAGCCACGCTTGCTGGGAAGCCCCTGATCGACGAAATCGATCCCGTCTCCTCCCACTCCGGCCGCCGAATCTGCACACGAGCTCAACGCCATCGCTCCTCCTCTGGTTTCCCCGAGCGGCTCAACAGCTTCAGGGTGATCTTCGGGTCCTCCAGGTCACTTTTCCCCTGTCAATTGGTTGCTGGTTCTCCTGGCCGTGGTGGTCTGCCGCTTGCTGCCATTGGAGCTCGTCAGTAGCTCCTCCGGTGACCAAAAACCGGCGCCGCTGCCATTGGAGTATCACCCACGCTCGGGTGCGTGCACGCTCGCCCACGCTGCATGCTTGCCGGTGGAGCTCGTGCTCGTGCTGACCTGCTGATCTTCTCTGAAGAAGAAGGTACAATAATCTATGGTCTTCTGCTGTTCTTCCCCTGTCGATTGATCTGTAGCGACTGTTGTTGTTGTAATCTCTTCATCATGTTGTTGCTTGCTATATCAAAAATTAACTCGTAAGATATGTGACTTAGATCAGTCATTCAAGATAACACAATTTATGCATGGCACATGAGTACAGACCTGATAATTAAGTAACTGACTTGTTTTAAAAAAAAATGTACTCCATTCCAATTTAGCATGGATTCACAAGCACATAGATGCATCCACAGCTCTTGGACTTCTATCAGTACTAGAGGAATAAACAAGAGAATGGCTGTAGAAACTGTTTGTAGTATGATTTATTAGACAGAATGTTGTCAAACTAATGGACTATCTTCCGCAAAACGATCTGGAAAAATATTAAAACAATAAGCAGAAATAAGAGAGTAGAGATGTTTAACTACCCAAAATCTACCACTGGAGTAGTACAAAGTTCAACAGCTAACAATAGTAAGGAGAATTTTGCATGTCCAGCTAACAACAGCTAAACCACTTACTGCAAGAAGAATATGTACTTATCCCTTGCTCCATGATCCAATAAGTCCTTCAGATTCTTGCCTGCTGAATGTGGTACCATTACGACATTAAGTGAAGTATCATTGTCAGACAGTTTTGAATTATTTGAATTAATTTGGGTTAGTGGAATGAAATTTTTGCTTGACAACTACAGCAACTAATGAGGCAAGCAAGGCCTTTGCTAATCTGTATGCTTGTTAAGCAAGGCCTTTGCTAATCTCATCATCAGTAGATGATATGATATCTGATGATATGAGATTATCTTCTACTGCAATTGCAATCTAGCTTTAGTAAAAAAGCAAGAGTCCCTTGTATGGAATTAACTGAAAACTGAACATGTTCTGAAGTTTTGAGTAAGCTGGAGCAGTACAAAAGCAAGTCTAAAGTTTTCAGTACAAAAGAAATCTACTGAATTCTTGTAAAAATGTCTACTGAATTTGCTCCATGTTCTAAACAGAGTACTCCTATATTAATACAGCAACTCAAAAGATAGCACACTGATTACAAATGCCACTTTCTAAAATTCTCCACAGCCATTTTCAACTTGAACATGGAGTATTTTCAGCAATTCGAACGAATTCTAAAATTCAGTCATTCTAAAATTTACTTTATGCGCAGTTAGAGTGACTGAATTTTCTGCAATTGGAACAAATTCACCAAGACAGTTTACAGCATCTTCTTTATGTGCAATGTGAGTACAGCTCCTAGTTCATAGTTCACACCTAGATCTCTCTTACAAATTCAGACCGAGCTCTGAAGCCCAGAACTCTGAATAAGAACTCTGATCAAGTCTTTCTCCATTGTTCTGGAGGTGACAATGCCGCACCATGTTTTAGCTGCTACAGAATGACGAAAATGGAAGTGCAGCAAAGACAGTACATGAAACTGGAGCTCATAGAGGAATCATTTGTAAGTTCAGCTTGATGACATTTTAGTATTGTTAGCGGACACAAAAAGGGAATAGCAAAAGGTGCTTCTTCCATTCAAGCGGAAACCCTGATTTTTTTTTATTAAAACAGATGAATATTCAGAGCTCAGTTCTTCTAAAGTGTAAAGCCCTAACTCTAACTGGTTTGAGTGTAGTTTGAGAAAATGTAAATGTCCTCCTTTTCTGCCAAGCAGTAGATCAACTAGTTTCTACATAGAAGAAGCACGCACCTAATCAGCACATCCCAATCCCCAACACTGCCAAACTAAAATTGGGCTAATGAGGGGCGAAACAGATGTACGGCCATGGTGCGCCAGGAATCCTGCCGTTACGAGGTAGCATTACTAAAGACGAGCAGCATTCAGTTTATACTTAGACATGAATAAAAACTCTGTCTAAACATTCAGTTTATACTTCAAGATTAAATTGTCTAAAAATTCAATATGCTATTGAGAGGAGTAGTAAACATTCAGTCTAAATATGAACTCTGCCAATACATTCAGTGACTTGGACCTGCAATTCACCAGCAAATAGGATCCAGTGGGGGAAGGGGAGGGGCACCTTTGACAAGCTCGAGCACCTCCCGGATGCAAGGGCGTGCCCCCATGGCGGTGGAGTCCTAGAGCGGACGGAGGAGCTCGCCCCCTTTGGCGGAGTGGAGTCCTAGAGCGGACGGAGGAGCCCCCTTGACGCCACCATCCCGCCGCCGCTGCTGCGTGGCCAGGTAGTCGCAGCTGCAGGAGACGCGCTCCTCACCTGACGACCGGCAGCAGGAGCCCCGTGCAGGCGACCGACAAAAGCAGCTCCGTCGCGCCGTCTTGGTAGTCCCCACCGCAGTTTGAGCACGGCCGCTGCAGATCGGAGTGCCGAAGGGGAAAATCGCATTTTCACCAATGCGGAGGGACATGCGAGAGGAAGAGAGCGCCGGTGACGCACACAAGGGAGAGGGCGCCTGTGCTGGGGAGGGAGAGGAACCGCGAGGGAGGGAGAGGAGGCGCAAGCGGCGTGGAGCTGCGCGGAGGGGAGCGGCGCAGGCAGCGCCGGCCAGTCGGAGAAGGAGGAAGAGAGCGACTACACAGAGGGACTTCGGGTTTGGTCGGGAAAAAGCTGAGGAGTAAATTGCAAAATGACCACTGCGACATGAATTTCGGGACGGAGGGAGTACAAATTATAAGTATGAAACCTCGCTTCAGTGTTTCCATCGACGCTTCAGTGTTTCCATCGACGACAATGAGGGCTCCAATGTGATCGCTATGTGCTTCCCTTTTGGATTTCTTCTACCCACACATCTGCAAAAATTCATGAAATCCAACGGAAATGGCAAGATTCTATCTTTCACTCTACAAAAGCATGAGCATTGCACAATCAACAGCTGTACAAAAACCTGTAAAAGGGAAATTAATCTTTTGCGGGCAAAAGCAGCAGTCCAGAGCTTAAACCATTATTAAGTTATTTGATTGAAATACAAATGACATTAGTTAAATTTCTTACAGTCAAAATTGCATATTTAGTTTTCAACATTAATGTTTTTGTTTTGACCAGAATCCAGAACAAATAGTCAATACATGCAAAGGGATTTAATATGGGATGGTAGCTGCAATAAAGAAATAAAAGAGCAACTGACTATTCAGATTTTAAACACCACAATATGCCCTATGAATGCTCATTACAACCAATGATTATTTTTTTTACCTGAACAACCAATGATTCTTATAGCAAAGAGCAGTGACCAGAAGTTGCAAGACATAACTTCTATTTCAGAATGCGCAGAACTAATTTTACTCGAGGAGAACATATTGTATCTTTAACCTTCTCAAAGGTTGTAATCTCTACGATTTCTTCATGGCAAGAATGATTGCCAAATGATTGCAGCACGGAGTATCACATCCATGAAAAACCACACTTACATGATTTAAATTGAAAATACCATGCTTGGCTGCTTTTCAGTGATATACTAAATACCAGAGACATGCTTCGCAGAAGACACTGGAATGTCACTGATGTCTTTCACTGTGCGTGTGTTTTTTTTGGAGAATGTCTTTCACTGTGTGTTGTGTCCCACAAGGTGCACTGAGGATTGGATGCATCTCTTTTTTGGCTGCAACTTTAGCATCAGGATATGGAACTATCTACAGATTCACTGGCAGCAGGGTAACTCCATTGAGCAGAGTTTTATGTTGACAAAGCAGCAGTGTTATTCTGGCTGCCTGGCACATTTGGAAACAGAGAAATGAAGCTATTTTTCAGAATGTGTTGCCATCTTTTAGATCCTGGACAAGCAAATTTAGGCATGAGATCACCCTGCACTTGCATAGGGTGAAAGCCAAGTACTCACAACAGTTTGCAATATGGATTGACTCTCTGTTATAGCTAGATGACTCTCTAACCTTTGCAAATCTTTTGTATATGACTTTACTAATCAATAAATTTGCTGTGGGGTTTTCACCCTGCAGTCTTCGTTGTCAACTGCAGTGAAGAAGCCATGTTATAACTAATAGACTGAACTGGCCATCAACACGGGGAGCGCGAACAGAGCCATCGGCTCAGTGTGAAGTGTCTTAGAATGCGCGCGATGCTGAGCACAATCTTCGCCCGCCATGGCCAAGATAGTTAACATCCTTTCCCATCTGAAACCCCAAAAAGACCACAAACAAAGCTAAGATGTTTTCAGTCAAATGGCATCATATGGACAAGGTTGCAGTGCCAAGATCATATCGGCTTACCGTGAAGATGCTAGTAGAGGGTCCCATTTGGCTGGTACTCAAAGACAAGCATTCCTCAGAACGGATAAGACTCCTTGCAATATCTCACCATCTTCACAATGTTTTCATGATCCATCTGGCTATTTCTATCACCTGAAAGACCCAAAATACCAGGAGATGTGATCAAAGAGCCGTGTAAAATGTCCTGTAAAATCTTAGTATCAAAGAGCTAAAGAGTAATTTGCCTCCTAGAAGTAAAGCTCAACATAGTTCGTCCAGTAGTGCAAACAAAAGCTACTTGCGACAGCACAAATCAAACATTAGCAAACATGAGGGCAGCCTTCAGGAACATTAGGGAAACTCAGAGAATATATGACCCATTGCGCCACAGGCGCAAGTGGCAAAATTATACCGGAATTGAAGTCATAGGTTCTATCTTGTATATGAAGAGAGTTACAGCATTTTGTCCTTCAAGAGAGCTATTCCTTTTGCCCGGCTGAAACAAATGAAACATACGATTTGTAAATAACCCATTCCTTTTTAGAATATAAATTTGAGAATAGTTATCATCCTACCATTGGCACAACAGGCGATGCTTCGCCCTTAGAAAGAACAACCCTAGTAGGACCTTGGGAGGCCGAATATGACTCCAGGAGTTATGTTGTGCTGGGGCAGAAATGCCTTTCCATCCAAGTCTTGTTGTGCTGCCAAGAAAAGAGACAATATGATTATGTAAAAAGGATATTATATGAATGTATTGGCATATCATAAAGGTTATTATAGGAACAGGTAAGCACGGAGTTGCTCCACTGTCCATCAATATAAAAGCAAAAAAATATTGATACGACCCAAACTTCAGAAATCAGGTAATAAGGCAGTTTTTTCGAATTAGAAAAGAAAACATTTAGGTCCTATAAAAGTTCTTTAATGGCGTGCAAGAATGGCTGCATAATCGTTTTATCATCAATTGTATGTTTGACGTTGTCATTACCAGATGAACTCTTTCCGAGATAATGTTTGAAGGTGTTGTCCAAACTGGCAATGTATCAATTAAATCTATGCACCAGACCTACGACAAGAGAAGTTCTTCTGAGTGCTTGAACTATATAATATACTCCCTCCGTTCGGAATTACTTGTCGAAGAAATGAATGTATCTAGACGTATTTTAGTTCTAGATACATCCATTTTCGAGACAAGTAATTCCGAACGGAGGGAGTAAAAGGTAAAGCATTAACTATACTCTAGGGGAAACAGAAATTAGAAGCTCAAACAAATATCAATGAGCAGCAATTTCCTAGAAATGCAAAATATAACTATATTGTGTCTTTGTGCATTGTCTTATCGCTGCTCTTTCTAGGCAATTGCAATTGTCTTATCATCAATTGGTAGAATGATATCATAAGTAATAATACTGAAACTTGGCAAGATAAACAAATGGTTTTATTCTTGCACAACATACAAAGTTCTGTACCTTAATCCTTATTACTCTAGTATTGAATGCGACACTTGAAACCACTATTTTAATGAATCTGAATATTATCTAGAAATATAAGATGGCTATTTGTCCCTTTTAGCAAACAATTTCTTTGAATGGAGAAAAAAATCAATGCTGACCCAGAAATAAAACAATGATATATTACACAAGTTTATGCAAAGTATGCCATCCCCTTTCTACACAAACACGAAGCAGGTGTTGTTCAATCTCTAAAATGCAACCAACTTGCATCAATATCTACATACACAATTCTTGATCCATTCACATATTTTACTGACATCCTGCACCATATTCAAGCTCACTTTCCTTATAGCCTCTGGTAGGTGTCTATAAAGTAGTAAAGCCAATGAACAAAAAAAGGAAGAATAAAATAACCGATATAATATAGTTCATTAAAGTAGAGATTACACAACGCTCTCCGAATTGCCCATTAATCGGGATGTAGAAAAACATTGAATGAATAACTTACATAGTCTGGCCATTGTCGCCTTAGTTCTGATCATGTACCGCAGCTGGCAAAATAATCAAGAATGGCTTCAAAATTACATTTGATTTCAAGGTTTAGCCTGCAACAATTGCAATAGGGTCAGGGTAATAACAAATACTTCAAAGCCGCAGAACATCATGAATGTTGATTCTTTCTTATTTAAAAAATTGATCAATAGGTTGTGCATCCAAAATCATAATACAAGAAACTTATTTGAAGTAGTGAAAGTAGACTAAAATCAGAATAAAGTACTCCAAGGTGTGGACACCAAAACACACAATATCACATCAGGATATATGAACATCATTAGAAATTATTATAGACGATACTTCTGAGATTAGTTGTGAACTCTTAATCAATGATGTATCAGATAAGACAACTTTATGCACACCGATTGAAAAATTAAGAGAAAATAGATTAAATGCACTTAAACAAAATAGAACACCTTATAAGTGAGCAATACAACCATGCTTTTTAACTATTAAGGCTGATTCAACCATGGTGTTGCAATGGACATTCTGCCCTTCACAGCAAGGTTTAAAAACAGTTTCAGTTTCAGAGAAGACACTGAAAAGGCAATGCTTTAAATGGGATGGAACTATTTCATACCACAATGCTTTCATACCCCAAGGCTTATTATGTTAGCAGATCAGTAGGTTTGGCCCTCTCTAGAGGACCAAACCAGGGCATAGCAAAAAACACTAATCTGAATAATCAAATGCCCATCAAGAAAACAATGGACCACTCTAATTTATAGTACATGCAAAAAATTGCATATCACTAATTCAAGATAAAGATGACTGATATGTACCCAGATGATCTTTGAAATATGTAGCCACCAACTGCAATGTCCAACATCGTTGAATAGGTACTTTCCGAACCACAGTAAAGAAAATAACTGAAAATTGGTTCGACAACACTATGCAAAGATAATAGGAACAAAATATGGAACCACTATTTGTAAAACAGAAATCTAACACCACAACAATTAATATTATGAGATTGCAAAATTAGGTTAACACTTGATTACCACATCGAATAGATATCTAGAAACATGTACAAGCTCTTGTCTGACCGTATGGGCTTTACACAGTTCAAAACTGCACAGGAAAAACAGAAAGAAAAGAGTGATGATGTAGAATTTGAAATTGTCTCACCTTTGGAAATCGGTTGTAACGACGGCGCAAGGATGCAGTCAAAAACAGGAGAACAACCTGTGAAGACGCAAAAATGATCAGACGGACGAAGGATCCTTCAAAATAAATAGGGGACTAATGTAATCAACTTCAAAACAACAATCATATCATATTACAGAGATCACAAAATGGCTAGTCAGGCCTGAGCAGGAAGCTCTTTTACCTTCCCCTATAAAATAAGGTTGCTATTATGCCTAAAATAAAACTGCATGTGAACCTGGATATTTGTGGTGCTATTATCAAGGCATGTGTAGCCCCTGGAACATGATAAAATTGCAAAAAAACAACAAATATTTTGTAAACATACACATCACACATCTAATTAATTAAAGTCTGCTCCAATACAAATTATGCTAGGCTCTAAGGGGGCAAGCTGCGCTAGGCGACCAAGTTCCAAAGCACACCAGGAGCAAAAATTGAAGAGAAAAGTAGAGTTGCGGATCAGGGTATGGTTTGGGCAAGTTGCAGTCCAGTAAACTAAGGCGAGGAGTTGTCGCCACCAGGGTACCCTGCAGTAAACTAAGGACACCAGGAACTCAATGACCCGGTCACTGCTTGACCAGCCCACAACAGCATAACCCTACACATGTAAGGCAAAGTAATGTGGCCAGAAGTGGTAGTAAGGAACCAAGAAACAAGTAGTAGCAGACACAAGAATAAGCAAGATGACAATTGCAACACCACCAACAAATATCCTGAGTCGCCATAACCGAAGAAAGAAAAAAAAGCAAGATATATAGATATACATGCTCTAATTGGCCATAATCAGTCAAGCCATGGCCTACAACATCAATGGATGCAGATATCATTATTTGAGAAAAAAGTAGGTCGCATTAAATATAAGACCTATTTCTGCGGCGAAAAACATTTAGGCATATAACCGGAACCGACACAAAACATCTGCTTCTTAACATGGAATAAGAGCAGAATAACTAACCCATCAGTACGGCGTAAACTTTTCCAGATATATGTTTTGTTGCGTGTTTTACTATTCTGCACATCCAACACAAACATAATTCTTGATAAATTCTAGCAGATAGATTATTAATTCCATGCTCAAAGTCAATCTTTTTCATTTTGGGAAAAAAATATCTATAGTAGATGAACTTGGTCTATTCGTCACTTAAGCAAATATAGGACTCGACAACAAACCAAGCAATATTATCTAGGAAGGAGCTGCACTAAATGGAGAATAAAAACACCGTAAGTGTGGAAATTGGGGGTACCTTGCAAATCAAAGTAGATTTTATAGTTGTTAGTCCGTAAACCATTAATCAGATTACATATCAAACATAAACCAAGTCAAGGTAATTGCTGACAGAAATTTATTCTATATTAACTCTACTATCCTTGTACAACTATATGTATGTTTCTGTGTCTATACTGACACAAATTTATTCTATAATAACTCTACTATCCAAGAAAGCTAAAGCACTGGAATCAAATATGAACTAAGCAGTGTACATTTATTCAAGCTAACGGTAACAGCTTACATTTTCCTGTATTGTGACTCTGTTCTTTCAACCAATCCTTTGCAAATGTCACCAAACTTAACGCAGCTGCAATTTCAACTCCATTTGGTAGTATCCTTGTATGCAGAACCAATAATATTGCTGAAATCCAATGTTACATTGCAGGCACACCTGAGAATATAATCAAATTGCCATATGATACTGCTGCATAATTCTCATAGATACATATACAAAAAGCACGAAGAAAATTATACCTGTTTGAAAAGTTTTTTGCAGTTGTCATGTAACCCAAGGCTTCACCGTCTCTACTTTTTCCTCTCTACAGTGGAAAACAGACCTGTCATGACTAAATCTGAATAGAACACTTTGCCTAGCTATTGCCTTACTGATATGATGTGTGCAGGAAACCAAATTTCTGAACCTATTTGCAAACAAAACTGCTATCGTTCATTGAGTACAATTGCAGACTAATGTCATCCTGCAGCCACGTTGGAGTAGGCAAAATATAAAATAGCATCTGAAGAAACAGAAATGAGTATCTGTGGGGATTAAATAAAAAAAAATCAGGACCTCGCGTGGGGAGGTTGAAGGCGACGAGGACGCTCTCCCAGCCCGGCCGCTTCTCCGTTCCCGGCCGCCGCCGCCCTGCCTGGCCCGGCCGCCACCGCCATGACTGGAGCGGGAGAAGAGAAGAGGAGGAAGCGTCGCAGAGGAGGCGAGGGAGAGGAGCAGCAGCGGCGGCAAGAAACACGTCTGCCATCCGCGGACAAGATGCTCGTGTCCGCCTTCTCCATCTACGGACAATATGCCGCCGCCGCTCGGTCCGCCTTCTTGAGCGAGAGAGGAGGCAAGCAAAGAGAGGAGGAGGTGGTGGAGGCGGCGGCGGGGCTATGAGGGAGGCGCGGGAGGATAGCGTGGAGGGAGGAGAATGGAGGCGCGGGGACGAGAGAGGAAAGGCGACCTTGACGAGAAGGTTTCCATGCTGAAATTTGGGCACTGTACTTTCTTAGACCCATATGTCATGGACCTATTCAACCATCAACCAAGTGGGAAGTGGGAAAAAAATTACCATATCTGACGGCTGTGGTGAAAAGTGAGAGGAAAGATTTTACTGTTTACTGAATCGAACGAACGAGGTTGGTTTCGGGACGCACGGATGCCCATATGCCGGGTATGGCCTTGTGGTTTATAGAAGCAATTCAATTCGTCTATATCACTTTGTGGTCCTTCTAGGGTCAAGGCTCAAGAGGTTGTGACTTGCAAGAGGGCCTCCCCCGACCTTCCTCTTGCATGGCCGGCAACGAGCCAACTCCGAGCACCGCCGCCCGCTGCACCATCGTCCCGACCTACAAAGGTGCGACGGGACCTCGCCGACCAACGCCGGCAGCATCGTCGGTAGCATGCTAACTCCGGCAAGTAGCACCGCTGGTAGCATGCTGACTCCGGCAGGTAGCACCGCCGAACGCGGACGGTAGCATCGATGGCTGCTGATGGAAGCACTGCTGCTCTTCCTTGGTAGAATGTAGACTAATTTGGAACAAATTATTTAGTCAGGATGTAGACTAATTCGAAACGAAGGGAGTACTGAATAAGGCTCTCTTTACCTCATCTTCGGTATATGGGGCGGTTTCACCCTGTTAATAACATTCCAATTCGGATCTGCAACTTCTGAAGTGAACAAGTGTTGAAAATAGCTACCAATCAGATTCTTCATTGACTCATTGTCCTCTTTCCATTCACCATTGTCATCCAACAGTCTACGAATATAGTTCCTTTTCTTCTTGATACAATAAGGAGGAATTTTACAACGCTTGGAAATATTGACAGACGTTTATTGGTTCAGATCCAATGGTTAAATATTGAAAGATAACTGTTACACGGAACCTAAATAGTGGGCCAGGAACTGATTTTGAAAATTAGTCCGGGGATATTATGATGAAAAAAAAAATATGTAAAGGTTGAAGTGCTATCCAGCGAGGGAAAGCTGATCACAAAGCTAAGGAAATCAGAGTTTAGACCAGATTAGCGAAAACGAAATCAGAGTGACTATATGGATAATCGCTAAATTAGCTCCCAAATCAAATCAAAATGCAGCGGTATGCTGTCCAACTATGAGCTTTAGGAGTTGAGAAATGTCTAACAGCTCCCGGATGCCCCTACACCCTCATAAACAGTAAATTCATAAAAAAATTAAAAAAAATCAAAAAATTCTGAAACTTTCAAGGATCAAAGATTATCAAAGGTTTGATGTTCCTGCAAAGTTTCAGAAACAAATAACCTTTGTGGAGCCTTCACCAAAAAAAAAAACAAAATCACTGCTCAAAAATGTACATAAACTTTGAACAATGATTTTGTTTTTTTATTTGAGTGCTCTTTGAATGTTATTTTTAGCTAAAACTTTGCAAGATCATCAAAAGTTTCATGAAGTTCGATGTCCCAAAGTTTTAGATTTTTTAGATTTGTTTAATTTGTTTTGAATTTACTGTTCATAGAGGATGTAGGGGCACCCGGGTGCTGAAAATCCTATCTCTTAGGAGTTTGACCAAAAATAGAGGAAAATATATAGCCATTAATTAAGGACTCTTGATTGCTGAGTAATGGTAGCATGCAGTTTCACCATTATTTTAGTTTTATAACAGCAGGAAGATGATGCTAAAATTGAGGAATTCGGTTCCCTTGGATCCCTGCCTACTGGTCTGGTTTATTGGACCCTTCGTGCTTCTCTAAAATTAATTGCAATGGCTTATTAGAATTACTAATCACAGTACATTGCCGAATATAAATATTCACTAATGAATACGAAAGACTCTTTTACTATTCTTGGTTTCCCACTCACCCAAGTTCAGTTCAAATAAAATGGCATGAATAGATCGAACACAAGGAAATAGATAATATGATCTGGCAAACATAGACAAAGTTCCACATGTGGCACATGCCTTCCTTCACTTATTTCGCTTCTAGCTCCTTTCTTAGACAAATTTATCGAGGATCTAGAAGAATTTTGCTAGGGCCCAGATGACCTTCACTTCAACTTGATCACCATCGAATTCTCTTTTTTGAGTCCTAATTCTACGGGGTAACTCTAGACGTTCTTCACTCCTAATTCTACGGCTGCAGTCTAGACAGAATTTCAAATTCTTGTCCTCTTCTTGGCTGTCACAGGTTGTGATTACTCTTAGGTCCACCTCTATGTGGAGTTTGTACTTGCTACGATCAGGCAATGCAATCATGTGTGGTCCCAGTGGAAGAATGCACGTGGAACCACAGGGCAGGGACAAGCTACTGCCTCGTTCAAAACTGAAGAGATTGACGCTTTTGCTCCCATAGTCAATGGCAATTGCCTTGACGCTACCATACACAGAGCGGCTTCTCGAACCGAAGTCTTTGAGGTTCAACCTGACCTCAACATAGGTCTCAACTGCTTCCGGAATCACCAAGTATGTGATCTCCAACTTGCGGCCAAGGCCTCCATAGATGGTTTGTGTGAATTCCTCAACTTCATCAGGCTCAGTAACATCCCAGCCTCGGCGGAAATGACCGCTCCAAGACCCCTCATCATCAGTAGAAGACCCCTCATCGTCTTCTGTGAAAACCAGGTCTTCTGTGAAAACCTCCAAGCAAAAGGCACCGTAAGCCTGTAGTATCCCACATGGTCCAGCGAGTACCAAATCCTTTCCTTCCTACACATGAAAGCATGAATGTGAAGGATTTTAATTTATTACAATATATAATGCATGTAAAGAGGCATAAAGCATGTAGTAGATATAACATACGGTAGCTAGTGTATACCTCTTGTACTTCCCCCTCGAGCGCCACATAGATGACAAAACTTTGGTACCAGTCATGGGCGTCCATACGGCTAATACGAAAGTTTGCACGAATGGCCAACACTTGCACCGCACGTAAAATTGACACCTCCGTCAAATCTTCATCATCGGAATGCTCCGAGGCAAATGAAGCATCATCCTCACCTCCGTCACCATCCTCACCTCCGTCACCATCCTCATTGGCAGTGTTAATAAACCATCCATGAAACTTCAGTTTGGTTCCATACATGTTCCAATCCCACACTTCACTCATCGGCTGATTGTTGTCACCCTCAAGCGAGGGGAAAAAAGAGATATTAGCAAATAGGATATGTCACTACAGAATGTCATCAACCACCACACAATTGGGACTGGCAATAGGCATATCTATAGTACAAACAACAATATGGACCGACCTTACCTGTTTTACTTCTACATTCCACAAACAGTGAACAGCAACAAAACTAATCACGCCACAAGCAACGTATTGTAGAGCAGGCTGCCCCCCACCCTGAAAAAAAAGATGAGATGAGCATATATAACAGGGCATTTTATTTTCAAGATAATATCAGGTGCAACTCAAGTAGCATAACTCACCTGTGTGGATTGAAACCAGTTCAGTATGATGATAATTACAGTGTATCGCAAAAATGCGTAATTAAAGAAACGGTTCTTGCTAGCTCTTGGCACAGCGATACAGAGGGCAAGTGCAACACATATACCTGGAACCAAAAAGCAGAAATCCATATTATGTGCTGAGTGATGCAGCAACTGCTCCAATATGCAGAATTTAATACAATAGTTAATCCAAGAGGAAGTTCAAACTTCAAAATAATTTGTTTTTCTTTGTGCATACTGTCTCGGCCCCTTGGGCCACAATTTTTTTTAATCATACCGGCAACAGCAAAAGAGTGGCATGGATCCCATATAGAGCAACCGAGCAAGTAAAACAGCCAAGCAAGCAGGGCGCATCTGAACAAGAATTGGAAACGTTCTAGTTTCAAATCTGCACTTTTCCCTAGTACTAATACTAAAGAATAAACAAAAGATAGAATGTTCTCTTAGATCAACAAGAATAAGAAAATGCTGATAAATACTATTTCGTCCTCATAGACCAACAAGAGAAAGAGCTATGCGAAAATTTTACTGAGGTCTCACTGTAAATACAGGTGATTATGCCAAATGAAGTTGACACGCACAAGTCATAGTGAAGCTGATGTTACTTTTATTCTATTACTAACCACATATCTATAACAATTGCAAGTTTCAGAAGAACAAACCGAAAATGTAATTTGGCACAAACAAAAGAACTTATATTCTATTACTAACCAGATATTGCAGTGTCGCCAATGAAAAGCATGGAGGCAGCATCTGCGGATGGGAACACGTGCTGTGCATAACAATGCAGATCAGATTAGTTGAACTATTAAACTAAAAACGAACCCACTGACAATATTATCACCAAAAGTTCACTAAAAAGATCTATGACATTTATTGGAGCATAAAAAATTTAGCTACCCTGACCATAACTGAAGTGAACACCACCCAGAAAGTGCTCATAATTCTTAGAAATACACAATATAACTAATAAAAACAAACCTGGATACGGGAAGAAATTCCCAAAACATTGTTTGCTAAGCAATGCTTCATAGCAGCACAGCACATGCAAACAAAAAATCCGGGGATTGAAGCCACAGCCCATGACTTGATGACGCCTACTGAAACTCATAAAATCAGATATGCATGAACTTAAACCATATTAAAAAATATTGGTAAATGTAAGCAGCTGGCATCAAACTAGTGTAAGGATGAACCCTTCATGACTCTGTCCTGCTGAGCTAAGATAAATCCAAAGACACCATAACATGAATAGTAATCAAGATCTAGTAAGATGCTAATATCTCAACTTAACAAGGAAAATCTGTCCACAATGAAACAAGTCAACAACAAAGTATGGTTTCAGTTCCATGCCACTTAACTGTACACAATGAATAGTAATCAAAGGAAAGAAGTCAACAAGAAACTATTTCCATGCCACGTAACTGTTGATAAAATATTGAAATCTGCTTTAGCATTGATACTTCATATGCTACTTGCCGTGCAAACTTTTGAGAACTACTACGACATTCCACAATGAGGTGGACAAGACAGCGGTGAGGAGCCTACGAAAAAAAATCAATGCTAAAAGATCATTATGGAGTGCACAAGAGGTCAATCTAATAATTTTTAGTCACCACGTTTTTGTTCCAGCCATAGTATCCTGAAGATAAAATCTGGCCTAGAATAGTACTGAAAAAAGACAGATGCATAATAACAAGCTCCGCACAATTGGACCCATCAAAATGAGTAGGAACATACTGTGGATACGTGGAGCATCCAAACGAAATTTGAACAGAGAGAACACTGGCAAAAGCATATCATGCATTTTGGATATCATCATTTCCTGCATAATAATAGATAAAATAAATAAATTTCATTTAATAGAAACGAATGAATTCAGGTGGCTAACCCCCAAGCGTAGTTTGCTTAATAAAAAGACAAAATAAATCGTTCTGTTAGCGACTAATAAGATATGCCAAAGGAGACGTCGATGGGCCTGCCTAATCCGATTCCGACCTCGCGGGGGCGGAGACGAGGAAAAGCGAAGGTGAGGAGAGGGGGGTCTGAGACGGCGAAGGGCCTAACCCGACCTGGCGGCGGACGGAAAGACTATGGGGATCGGCGGAGTTGATACGGCAGGACGCCGACTTCGAGTTTCCCTGCTCGGGGAACCGATGAGGACCGGAGGGCAGAACCCGGAAGGGCACAAGGGGGGCAGTCGATTGGGAGGGCTGTAGGATTGAATAATTGGGAATATGCAGCGCATTGTATTGATCCATAGGGAAATTACATATATACACAAGAATACTTGACCTCTAAGACTCTATCTCTATGTATAAGGAAAGATATTAAGAGGAGGCAAGTATGGAAGTAAACATCCTACGTGTACGTGATCGCATGTGATACAATGCCTATATTCCTACGCCCCCGCAGTCGAAGCGTCGTCAGAGTTGTTTGTAAGAAAGGACTGAGAGAGATATGGATTAGAAAAAAAAATTCCCTTTTTTCTATATCTTTTATTTCTATAGATCAGACATTTTATTTTATGGAAGAAAAACAAAAGGATTTAGTTCATACTCACGAAGCCCTAGATTTTTGGTTTGGGCAGTATTCTCATTTTTATTTAATAGTCTCTTATTATTTTATTATTAAATATTAAATAAAGGATAGAGCTATTCTTTTTTCTAGAGATTCTAGAGAAAGCGAGACAAAGTGAAATGAGAAAGTTTTCTAGGATTATCCTTTTGGGCAAAGACTTTTATGCAGACTTCTTCTGGATTATCTATACCATATTGTATTCTCGTAAGATGATACACGCTAGCTAAAGATCCACCGAAAGAGTTGGGTATTAGTTCATGAGCAATTCTGCATGAATATGGATAGAGGAAGGAAATAATGAATTTTTTTTTCTAGTGCACTCCATATCTTTTTTACTATTCTTCTTTCCCCAGGGAGGGGGTATTGGATTTAGTTCATACTCACGAAGCCCTAGATTTTTGGTTTGGGCCGAGCTGGATTTGAACCAGCGTAGACATTGTCAACGAATTTACAGTCCGTCCCCATTAACCACTCGGGCATCGACCCAGGAAGAATTTATTCTAGGGATCTATTTTTATTCGGCTCAATCTTTTTTTTCTAAAAAAGATTGAGCCGAGTTTAATTGCAATCAATTAGAAGAATAAAGAAGAATTACTGTATATATAGCCTGAACGATCCTAAAAATCCCTCGAAGGAGATAATAAAGAACCCAAAGCAGATGGTATCCTACTGCAAGGGTGGTCTTAAGAATCCAAAAGAGGTTGCTCAGAAGAGATAGATGTATCCCAACCTCTATTGCTCTCGCGTAAAGACTTTTTTTTACGCGACATGAAAAAGTGACTACGAATTCCCCTTTTTGTTTGCGAATCCCTGTTTGTATCACGTCAGCGGCATATTTTTATGCTGGTCTTAGCAAAAAAGGATTGAGCTATTTCGAGAAATACGGATAAAAGTTACTCTAGGGATAACAGGCTGATCTTCCCCAAGAGTCCACATCGACGGGAAGGTTTGGCACCTCGATGTCGGAAAGCAAAAAGGGTTCTTATCAAATCCACCATAGAATTGGAAAGAATCATAAAGTAAGTAGACCTGACTCCTTTAATGATGCCTCTATCCGCATCTCTTATGTCAATAAGACCAAAGGGATGGATATTAAATGATAGGAAGTGCTAGGAAGTGAAATAGAATGAAATATATCCACTTTGGGCTTCCCTATGAAATGAGGCATGGAACGGAGCCACTACGAAGAAATTATGGGAGTTACGAGCATGAAGAGATTAACGAGACTTCTTTCTCTTTTGAGTTTTTCTGGCGGACCTGCCGCGCAAGATCTTTGGTCTTCCCCTGGAACCGATGAAAAAAAGTGGATCGTTTCTTATGTACTCGCTCAGAATGATTCTTCTCTATCTATAGTTCATGGCCTATTAGAAGTAGAAGGTGCTCTGGTGCAATCCTTATCGACAGAAAAAGATTGCAGTCAGGTTGATAACAGTCGAGTGACATTACTTCGTCGGTCCGAACTAAGGAATTTGTTATAAATGTTTTGAAATGGATATTGTTCATCAGGGATCCACTCAAACACTACAGTGGAAGTGTGTTGAATCAAGAGTAGATAGTAAGCGCCTTTATTATGGTCGTTTCATTCTGTCCCCGCTTAGAAAAGGTCAAGCGGACACCGTCGGTATTGCCTTGCGAAGAGCTTTACTTGGAGAAATAGGAGAAGCTCGACTAAACAGAATTGGGGGAGAAGTCTTATGTTATATATGGTAATCGCCCCGCCTATAGTGCTCCAATTCTATCTCGCCCTTCCTATTTTTAAAATAAAAATAGAAAAACAGGAGAAAAAAATATGACAGAAAAAAATAGGAGAGAAAAAAAACCCGAGAGAAGCAAAAGTAACTTTCGAAGGTTTAGTTACGGAAGCCCTACCCAATGGAATGTTCCGCGTTCGGCTACAGAATGACACCATCATCCTAGGCTATATTTCAGGAGGGGGTATTTAAAAAGAAAAAATGGATAAAGGGTTAATTCGTTCTTGATAGCCATTTCCTTAACAAGTGAATGGGAACATACTCTGGATCGGAATCCAAAGAAAGTACTACTTGATAATTTCTACAAATTGCAAGAGTATGAAACTAAGGATACTGATATCTTGGCAGCATTCCGAGTAAGTCCTCAGCCTGGGGTTCCGCCCGAAGAAGCAGGGGCTGCAGTAGCTGCCGAATCTTCTACTGGTACATGGACAACTGTTTGGACTGATGGACTTACCAGTCTTGATCGTTACAAAGGAGAAGAGTTTACTTTTTTTTTGCAAAATTTCTGTAAATTTGAAGTTGAACTTAATTAAACAAGCCAAGCAATTTGCTCACTTTTTCTTATTCTAGCAGACGGAATTCCTTTGGTCTAATTTAGGACTTTCAAATCTATTTTATTTTATCTAGTTCTATCTACGCCCCCGGGGCTAGGAACAAAACAATCCTTTCCTTTTTCTGATCATAGAGAAGCCGTATGAAGCTAAGGTTACATGTACGGTTTTGAAATAGCGGTGGGAACTGTGATCTGGGACGGAAGGATTCGAACCTCCGAGTAACGGGACCAAAACCCGCTGCCTTACCACTTGGCCACGCCCCATTTCGGGTTTTATGCGACACTAATAAACACTAGTATGTTTATTTGTTATTCGTCAATACCATTTCAATTACATAAAAAAGGAGGGGGTTAGAGATATAGAAAAGAAAAAGTAGAAAAGGATTAAAAAAGAGGGAATTCCTAATCCAATCAAAAAACCCATTTTGGTCTTAGTGTGGATAGAGGATCTTCTGTCTCGGTAGGACATGGATTTCTATTACTATGAAATTCATAAATGAAAATGAAGTAGTTAATGGGAGGGCTACCGTTATCCTTTTTCTTGTATGTGTTCCTAAGAGAAGTAATTTGTCCTCATGTTTCGAGGTCTCAAGAAAAGGGCGTGGAAACAGATAGAAACTCTTGAATGGAAATTGAAAAGAAATGTAGCCCCAGTTCCTTCGGAAATGGTAAGATCTTTGGCGCCCTCACAGCCCAGGCACAACGACGCAATTATCAAGGGCGGGCTCTACCACTGAGCTAATAGCCCGTCGCGCGGGCCTCCCAAAGGGAGGCCTGCTACGCCAAAAGCGAGAAAAACTCCATCCCTTTCCTTTTGACATCCCCATGCCGCCACACCACAGGGGGGACATGGGGACGCCAAAACATTTCTAACAGATTCCTTAGTTCGGACTGACGTAGTAATGTCACTCGACTATTATCAACCTGACTGCAATCTTTTTCTGTGCCAAAGGGAGTGGGGGTGCCATACGCAAAAAGGAAGCGACTCATAGAATGGCAGAGGAAAATAGAGCTCTTGCACATTTTCGTTAATCCATGAACAGAATCTATGTATGTAGACACATGGATCCGTACATCTCGATCGGAAAAGAATCAATAGAAGGAGAATCGGACGATATCTTTCGATTCCTCAAGAGTCTCGGGTCCCAGAAGTGCGTGATAAATGCCACTGAAGCCTAAGACTGCGGAGGAAATTAGGTGAAGTACGCCAGATACAAAGTACGGAAAAGTATCTAGAACTTCCCCCCAAACCGGAACTGCTAGAGGAACGAATTTTCAATAGCATAACTTGGGCTCCTAGAATATGGCGCCCTTGGGAAAATCTATTTGATTGCAGGGTTTTGTTTCGAAGCAAAGATATCCGCGGATGCCGGTTCGTTCCACCTCCACGCGGCATTGCTCCGTCAGGCTTTCGCCCATTGCGGAAAATTCCCCACTACTGCCTCCCGTAGGAGTCTGGGCCGTGTCTCAGTCCCAGTGTGGCTGATCATCCTCTCGGACCAGCTACTGATCATCGCCTTGGTAAACCCGCTTCCTGACACGATTGCCTCTTTATCTTTATATAGATAGATTCTATGGGGTTATTACTTAGTAAGTCTATTTTGTACAAGAGCCCCTCCTATCTGATAGAAAAGGGTCCCATGATCCCGAGCCGATCTTACCTTGGCTCGAAGCAAGGCTGCAGGGTTTAGGTCAAAAATAAACATTAGGTAAGGTAGGTATCCAATAAATATTTATCTATCAATAATTTTCGGGCGTCCTTTGCTTAAAAAAAGAGTAACAAAAGGAATAAAAAATCTTCCTATTCCCGCTTATTCTATTCAGGACATCATTCCCGTACTCTTTCTTTTTTAAGGAAAAAAGGGCTATAGTCAACAAACAATTCGAAATACCTCGACTTTTTTAGAACATGTCCGAGTCAAATAGCAATGATTCGAAGCACTTCTTTTTCCATTACACTATTTCGGAAACCTAAGGACTCGATCGTATGGATATGGAAAATACAGGATTTCCGATCCTAGCGGGAAAAGGAGGGAAACGGATACTCAATTTAAAGTGAGTAAACAGAATTCCATACTCGATCTCATAGATCCCTATAGAATTCTATGGAAAACTGTTAGACCAAAACTCTTTTAGGAAATCAAAAAATCCAGATACAAATGCATGATGTATATATTATATCATGCATATATCATAAAGAAGGAGTATGGAGGCGGTAGTGGGAATCGAACCCGCAACCCCAAGGTTATGAGCCTTATGAGCTACCAAACTGCTCTATACTCTTAAACTAAAGAGGGGTAACTAGTGGATAAAAGAGGGTTGGATACGCAACCCCTTTTTTCACTTTAAATTGGTCCAAATACGCAGAATTTCTGACTTTTCGCGGAGGACTAGATCCAGTAACCGGTGGTCTCTGGCTGACCGATATTGCGCAAGGCATCAATAGAAAACCCCATTTTTGTAGGTTCTACTTACTTTTCATTGGCTTCAGAATAATAGAGTAATTCGGAATAGCAGCCAAAATCTTGGGAAAATCTAAGTTAATGATCAATAGGTTTGGATAAATAATTTAGGAAGGATATTCTCATACTGACACAATACAAGGACAAGTATATGCGAAATCTATCCTTTCATAATTCGTAATTCATCCTTGTATTGTTTGTTGGATTAGGTCTAAATTTCTTGACCATAAATTCCATATACCATAGAAATCTAGGATAGAGAAGCTATATCCTATTCATTGGTACTAATCATGGATACTTCAATTTTTTTTATTTGTTTGAAGTCATGATCTGAACGAGTCGCACATACACCCTAGCACATGTTCCTCGACGCTGAGGGCATCCTTTAAGCGCGGCCGTTTTTCAATGATTTTATCCATTTTGTGAATTCCTACTTTGTTTTAAGTATATTTATTACTTTGTTTATAGATACATTATGTAAATTGATCAACTTTAAATAGAAAAAATAAAGTAAAGAGTAAATAAGAAAACAGAATTAATCTATAACGATCAACTAAAAAAAATCCTAGATGAAAACATAACAGAAAAGTTGGAAAAACTCTTTGCTTTGGATCTATTTATACTTTTCGAGTATATTGACAATTCCAAAAAACTGCTCATATCCCAAGACTCCTGCGAAAGGCTTCGAATGAAGTAGTCGGAAGACCCTTGGTCATGATGTCGGCCAGTTGATGATCAGTCGGGACATGAAAAACACGAAACTGTCCCAAGGCCACCTTCTCACGAACAAAATGAATATCGAACTCGATGTGCTTGGTGCGGCGATGATGAACATGGTTAACTGAGAGATAAACAGAGATGTTATCACAAAATTCCACCGTGGCCTTCTCAATGACGCAATGGAGTTCTCCAATGAAGGTCTATTCCTGCAAGCAATCGAAGAACAAGCAAGAAACTGAGATTGCAATCTGGATATTGCGAATAAAAGTGGAAAGTTTTATTAATGAAGGTGGGGTTCTGTAACGTCTTGGTCTGGTCGTTGGACACAAACGAAGTACGCGAAGTTGCAGCTATGGCGAACTTTTATTCTAAACAAAACCCAAAGTCTAAACGATGCCCTAAGGGCTGTATATATGGAGAAGAGAGGGGGGAATTTCGTGGCCCTTGGAGGAGGGGTCCGAAACCAACCCTAAGTCTTGTTTCCCCACACATATGGACTCTAAAAACTGCCTATACTCAAGTATTTCGAAATTACATGGGCCTGGCCCAAAAATAAGGTGACGCGGCACCTAGAATAGTTTCTGGACGAAATTTATGAAGTGACATCTTGTATATTTCATCCAAGGCTTCATGCACTCATTATGGTGGCTTCAAAGTCCTGGAATCATCACTTGTAACTCCGTCTTGTTCCCCTTGCGCATGCCATCATCTCCATGCTTGAACTTGCTCCAAGGTTCATCTTTCTTGTCCAAGCTAGGCCCTTCATTTGTAAGCAAAACAAATGTATCCAATTTAGATAGCATCATATTCTCATGAACATTAGAATCGTTACCAAGAAACGAAAGTACCTGATAATTCAATTGGCGTGCGCGAGCTCTAGTAATTGGTTCAGTATGTATAGCAGCAGGGGCTGTGGGTGTAACAATGGTATTGATGTCCTCATCATCCTCCCCTTCTTGAAATGAAGTCGTCCTCGATGAAAGCTTATCTTCCTCACCCAAATAAGGCTTCAAATCTGCAATGTTAAAAGTGGGACTAACCCCAAAATCTGCAGGCAACTCAAGTTTATATGCGTTATCATTTATTTTCTCTAACACCTTAAAAGGACCATCAACACGTGGCATTAGCTTTGATTTGCGCAAATTAGGAAATCTATCCTTACGCAAATGTAACTGAGGGAGTCCTGGATTAGGGGGTCTCCGGACAGCCGGACTATCTCCATTGGCCGGACTGTTAGACTATGAAGATACAAGATTGAAGACTTCGTCTCGTGTCCGGATGGGACTCTACTTGGCGTGGAAGGCAAGCTAGGCAATAGGTATATGGATATCTCCTCCTTTGTAACCGACCTTGTGTAACCCTAACCCTCTCCGATGTCTATATAAACCGAAGGGTTTTAGTCCGTAGGACAACAATCACAACATACAATCATACCATAGGCTAGCTTCTAGGGTTTAGCCTCTGTGATCTCGTGGTAGATCTACTCTTGTAACACCCATATCATCAATATTAATCAAGCAGGACGTAGGGTTTTACCTCCGTCAAGAGGGCCCGAACCTGGATAAAACATCGTGTCCCTTGCCTCCTGTTACCATCCGGCCTAGACGCACAGTTCGGGACCCCCTACCCGAGATCCGCCGGTTTTGACACCGACATTGGTGCTTTCATTGAGAGTTCCTCTGTGTCGTCGCCGTTAGGCTTGATGGCTCGTACTATCATCGATAGCGATGCGGTCCAGGGTGAGAATTTTCTCCCCGGATAGATCTTCGTATTCGACGGCTTTGCACTGCGGGCTATTCGCTTGGCCATCTGGAGCAGATTGAAAGCTATGCCCCTGGCCATCAGGTCAGATTTGGAAGTTTGAATTACACGGCCAACATCCGTGGGGACTTGATCTTCGACGGATTCGAGCCACAGCCGGGCGCGCCACACTGTAGCGATGGGTATGACCTAGCTCTGCCACCGGACAGTACCCCAGAGGCCGCGCCCGCATCAGCTCCGACCCTTAGCTCGGAGCCAGCTGCGCCAATCGAGGACGGGTGGCTAGACACCGCCTCAGGGGCTGCAGTCTCGACAGTGATCGAGCCAAACACCAGCATAATCCTCTGTGCAGCCCGTGACTCCAAGGTGCTGGACTATCTTCCGGATCCCGAACCATCCGCGCCCCTGCCAATCAAATCCGATTGGGCGCCGATCATGGAATTCACCGCCGCGGATATCTTTCAGCACTCGCCCTTCGGCGACATTCTGAATTCACTAAGGTCTCTCTCTTTGTCAGGAGAGCCCTGGCCGGATTATGGCCAACAGGACTGGGATGCGGACGACGAAGAAATTCGACGCCCACCCACCACCCACTTTGTAGCCACTGTCGACGATTTAACCGACATGCTCGACTTCGACTCCGAAGACATCGACGGTATGGACGACGATGTAGGAGACAAACATGAACCAACACCTATAGGGCACTGGAAAGCCACCTCGTCGTATGACATATACATGGTGGATACACCCAATGAAGGAAATGGCGACGAGATAGCGGAGGATGACCCCTCCAAGAAGCAACCCAAGCACCGATGTCAGCGGCGCCGCTCTAAGTCCTGCCAAAGCAAAAGTGGTGATACCGGCACAGGAGATAATAACACTCCGGATAGCGCCGAAGACAACAACAATCCCCTCCAGCAAGATTTAGAGCAGGAGGATGAAGGAGCTAGCTCTCCTGAGAGAGCAGCTGGCGGAGAGGAGGAGGATGACAATTACATGCCCCCCTCTGAAGACGAGGCAAGCCTCGACGACGATGAATTCGCCGTACCAGAGGATCCCGTCGAACAAGAGCGCTTCAAGCGCAGGCTTATGGCCACGACAAATAGCCTGAAGAAAAAGCAGCAGCAGCTTCAAGCCGATCAAGATCTGCTAGCTGACAAATGGACTAAAGTCCTCGCGGCCGAGGAATATAAACTCGAGCGTCCCTCCAAGAGTTACCCAAGGCGCATATTACTACCCCGACTGGAGGAAGAAGCGTATGATACGGCTGATCGGCCACCTCGTGGCCGCGATAGAGAGGCATTCCAGCCAAAAGCTCAGCCTCCACCCCAACGCCATCCAAATAAAAAGGCATGGGGAGATACGCCAGACCTGCGAGACATATTGGAGGACAAAGCAAAGCATTCAAGATCGATCTTCGGATCACGAGGGCGCACCACTCTACGAGACGGTAAACGTCACATCGGATACAGTAAAAGCAAATCCGGCCGGGCCGAACACAGCGGGCAGGACCCATTCGACCCACGTCGTGATATAGCCCAATGCAGAGGCCCCGCACACCCCTTATGCTTCACAGACGAAGTAATGGAACATCAATTCCCAGAAGGTTTCAAACCCGTAAATATTGAATCATACAATAGCACAACAGATCCCGCGGTATGGATTGAGGATTTCCTCCTCCACATCCACATGGCCCGTGGTGATGACTTACACGCCATCAAATACCTCCCAGTAAAGCTCAAAGGACCAGCGCGGCATTGGCTTAATAGCTTGCCAGCAGACTCCATTAGCTGTTGGGAAGATCTGGAAGCCGCATTCCTCGATAACTTTTAGGGCACTTATGTGCAACCACCAGATGCCGATGAGTTGAGCCACATAATTCAGCAGCCAGAAGAGTCGGCCAGGAAATTCTGGACTCGGTTCCTTACAAAGAAAAATCAAATCGTCGACTCTCCGGATGCGGAGGCCTTAGCGGCTTTCAAGCACAACATCCGAGACGAGTGGCTAGCCCGGCACCTTGGTTAGGAAAAGTCGAAATCTATGGCAGCCCTCACGACGCTCATGACCCGCTTTTGTGCGGGAGAAGACAGCTGGCTGGCTCGCAGTAATAACATATCAAAGAACCATGGTACCTCAGATACCAAGGACGACAATAGTAAGTCACGTCACAACAAGCATAAGCACCGCATTAATAGCGAACGTACTGAGGATACTGCAGTCAATGCCAGATTCAAAGGCTCTAAACCCGGTCAACGGAAAAAGCCATTCAAACAAAGTACGCCGGGTCCGTCCAGCTTGGACCGTATACTCGATCGCTCATGTCAAATACACGGCACCCCAGACAAGCCAGCCAATCACACCAACAGGGATTGTTGGGTGTTCAAGCAGGCCGGCAAGTTAATTGCCGAAAACAAGGACAAGGGGCCGCATAGCGATGACGAGGACGAACCCCGGCAGCTGCACACTGGAGGACAGAAGAGGTTTCCCCCGCAAGTGCGGACGGTGAACATGATATACGCAACCCACATCCCCAAGAGGGAGCGGAAGCGTGCGCTCAGGGACGTATATGCGTTGGAGCCAGTCGCCCCAAAGTTCAACCCTTGGTCCTCCTGTCCGATCACCTTCGATCGCAGGGACCACCCCACTAGTATCCGTCATGGCGGATTCGCCGCACTGGTCCTAGACCCAATCATCAACGGATTTCACCTCACTCGAGTCCTTATGGATGGCGGCAGCAGCCTGAACCTGCTTTATCAGGACACATTGCGCAAAATGGGTATAGACCCCTCAAGGATCAAACCCACAAAAATGACTTTTAAGGGCGTCATTCCAGACGTAGAGGCCCACTACACAGGCTCAATTACACTGGAAGTGGTCTTCGGATCCCCGGATAACTTCCGAAGCGAAGAGTTAATCTTCGATATAGTCCCGTTCCGCAGTGGTTATCACGCGCTGCTCGGACGAACCATATTTGCTAGATTCAATGCGGTACCACATTATGCATACCTTAAGCTCAAGATGCCAGGACCTTGCGGAGTAATTATAGTCAATGGAAACACAGAGCGCTCTCTCCGAACAGAGGAGCACACCGCGGCCCTTGCAGCAGAAGCGCAAGGCAGCCTCTCAAGGCAACCTACCAGTTTGGCATTTCAAAGCCCGGACACCTTCAAGCGCGCTCGGGGCAGTCGGCAAATAGACCGCCTGGCGCGATCTGAGCTCGCGTAGCAATTCGGCGGCCACCCCAATCCCAGCCCAACGGCGATATTCGTGCCGCGCGTACATAATTACGCACTAAAAATACCATGGGCACAGGTGGGGAGGGGGGGGGGCACAACTGCGGCACGCCCTAAGACGCGGCCTAAACTACACTAGGGGCTTCCCGTTTGGTTATTTTTCTTTCTTTCAGGACTTTAATCTCTGGAAACACTATCCGGCAGCTCTATTGCCGAACACATGATACAGCAACCAAGGAGGCAGACAACTGCGTTATACAACAGAATTCCCAGGTTGATTACAGATTTCATATCATTCCTCAGCTCGCCCTTGGAAGGGACATAGTCCTACTCTTTTTCTTATTGCACTATCTGTATCACTCTGCTTTATTGTAATTTTTTAATAAACAATGCATGACATTACGACTATTATTGCATTTCTGTTATATATATATCTATGTGTTCATTAATGACGCCTTGCAACCGTACACTCTGGTACGGCCAATGCACCAGGGGCTTGCGTACCCACAATATGGTGTGAAAAGTCCGAACACTTTCACAAGTGCGGCACCCAAACTTATAGCATTATATGCATCAGCTCCGAATCATGTCTTTGGTCAAATGTTGGGTTTTCCCGGCTCCTATGTTTTGGTACCTTACGTTCCACTCTATCGGCTAAGGTAGCGCTAGGAGAACTACTGCAATTGTGCCCCGGTTCTGCCGGGCTGAGCACCTCAGTAGAGAAAGCTAAAACTGTCTGTCATGATAAGGCGAGAGACTGGTCGCTGTTCGGCAAGGTTTTTCGAGTCCCTAAAGACTTATGCCGCTTAGGGCGAGGGGCCAGCTCTGTCCGGCTTACAGGCGTGTATCACGCCACGAATTCGGCCTTCTGAATACCAGGGGCTTCGCCGAAATTTAAAATTATAGAATTCTATGGCTAAGCGAGAGTGATAAAGCATTATTAGTCCGGTTGCCTTGTTCGTTGTGCTGAGCACCTCCCTGAAGGACCCAAACATGGGAACAAGAGTGCTCAGGTTTATCCCGAACACCCCAGCACTCGTGGCATGGGGGCAGAAACCGAGGACTAGCCATCTCTCAGATTGGATAAACAGCCAAACAGAAGGTAATATTTTAAATTCTAACAAGCGTTGCATAGCGTACATGATACAAGTTTTCATACATACAGGACAACACGAGCAAGTCTCATTCAAATATTACATTTTGCGAACACTCATCCGCGATAAGACGGGCACCCGGAAGAACACCCTCGTAGTACATCTCGGGGTGGCGGTGCTCCTTGCCCTCCGGTGGCCCCTCCTTGATCAGCTTCACGGCGTCTAGCTTGACCCACTGCATTTTTACACGGGCGAAAGCCCGACGTGCACCTTCTATGCAGACGGATCGCTTGACGACCTCCAGCCGGGGGCAGGCATCCACAAGCCACCTCACCAGGACGAAGAAGCTGTTCGGAAGGGCGTCGCCAGGCCACAACCGGACTATGAAGCCCTTCATGGCCTGATCAGCCGCCTTATGTAGCTCGACCATCTGCTTCAGCTGGTCGCTCATTGGCACCGGATGTTCGGCCTCAACATACTGAGACCAGAACAGCTTCTCCGTCGAGCTTCCGTCCTCGGCTTGGTAGAATTGTGCGGCATCGGACACACTGCGGGGCAAATCTGCGAATGCTCCTGAAGAGCTTCGGATTCGGGTAAGTAATCAGTAATTCACTTTTACATGCTTGCTTTGCATATAGAAAGCCTTACCCGCCGCTATCTTCTTCATCGCGTCGATCTCCTGAAGGGCCTTCTGGGCCTCGGCCTTGGCACTCTTCGTGCTCTCACGGGCCGCGGCAAGCTCAGACTCTCGCGTCTTCAAGTCAAGCTCCAACGCCTCGTGCTTCGTCACGAGAGTCTGGAGCTCTTGCTGCACCTCGCCCACCCGAGCCTCGTGCCTCTCTCGCTCGGTGCGCTCCTTGGCCGCTGTATCTTCGGCCTTGGTCAGTGCTTGCTTCAGGGTCGCCACCTCGGTCGTGGCCCCTGGCAAAACATACAATGACCTTGTCATTTTGCAATCGCGTCCTTTTTTATATACACATATCTATAAATGGGGTATTACTTACCCTCGTTCTCCTCGAGCTGCCTCTTGGCAAGGCCGAGTTCTTTCTTGGACCCATCGGGGGCCTGCTTCAGTATGGCGACCTCCACAGTTAGTGCGGCAGAAGCCTGCATATGCATATTGACATACTTATATTAGACTCCTGCGATATTATTTGATCCTCTGTTCGGCTTTTCTTTGTGAACACCGAACAAAGCATCAGGGGCTACTGTCTATACGGTAATACTTCTACTACATTTTAAAAAACTTACCTCGAAGCCTGTTAGAAGGCTGGCACATGTTTCAGTCAATCCGCTCTTGGCGTACTGAACCTTCTGAATCACCGCACTCATGATGGTGCGGTGCTCCTCGTCGATGGAAGCGCTGCGAAGCGCTTCCAGCAGGCTGTCCGGTGCCTCTGGATGGGCGGAGGTCACCGGCACTGGCGTTTCGCCCCTCTTAGAAGGGGACCGCCTACCCGAGTCCGGAACCGTTGGAGGATCCGGCGTGGTGTTCGGCTGAGGGCCGAACTCGGAGCTCTCGGGGACCCCGTCCCCTCGGCTCCCGGAGTCCGGAAGGTCGCCTTGAGGCGCCTCCAGGACGGTCCCCCCTCGATCCGGTTCCTCTTGAGACAACACTTCGGCGTCGTCGGCAGGATGAGGGGAGGTGGCGGTCGGGACTGGATCGCTATCCATGTCCGACGAGCCCAGGGAGCCGTCCGATGATACCTCGATATCGGCTCGGGGCGGCCTGCACAATTGTGTTCGGCGTTAGGAAAAGTAAGTGCGACAAAGGAATCCTATGGGTAACTTTGGTATCAGAATACTTACGATCTCCCCGGGGGCTTGGCCCTGGGCAACCACTCGTCTTCGCTTTCGTCGGCGGTGGTGGAGCTGTCCGAAAGGGGAGTCCTTCCCTTCTTGGACCCCCCGGCCTCCCCAGTTGGGGCGGCCTTCCTTTTCTTGTCCCCCCCAGTCGGTGGGGGAGCTTCTTCTTCCTCTTCCTCATCTTCAGGGGAAGAGTGCGCCATAGAGTCATCGGACGGTGAGTCCGACGACGCCTGGCGTCGGGAACTCTTTCGAGCTCCCTTGGCCTTCTTGGTCTTCTCCGGCACCTTATAAGGGGCCGGAGTCAACATCTTCGCCAGAATGGCGTCTGCGGGGCCTTCGGGCAAAGGAGCCGGATAGTCGATCTGTCCGGCCATCTTCTGCCAGTCCTGTCAAAGGCACGGGAGTTTAGATCCCGCATAGAGTCAATCTATATAGAAAACAAGTATCCTGTGAAAGGTAAAACAGCTTACCGCACTGGCTTGGTGCTTCGCGCTGAATCCACGATCCTTAGTAATGGGGGGAGGGACTGCGGCGCCCTTGAACAGCACCCTCCAGGCATCTTCATGAGTCGTGTCGAAGAGCCTGTTCAGAGTTTGGTGCTGCGCCGGGTTGAACTCCCACAAGGTGAACTCCCATTGTTGGCACGGGAGTATCCGGCGGATGAGCATGACTTGGACTATGTTGACGAGCTTGAGGTTCTTGTCCACCATGTTTTGAATACATGTCTGGAGTCCGGTCAGCTCTTTTGAATTACCCCAGGACGGGCCCTTCTCTTTCCAGGAGGTGAGCCGCATGGGGATGCCAGATCGGAACTCGGGGGCCGCTACCCATGCGGGGTCGCTCGGCTCGGTGATATAGAACCACCCCGATTGCCACCCCTTTATGGTATCCACAAAGGAGCCCTCGAGCCATGTTATGTTGGGCATCTTGCCCACCATGGCGCCTCCGCTCTCTGCCTGGCGGCCGCTCACTACCTTCGGCTTGACATTGAAGGTCTTCAGCCATAAGCCGAAGTGGGGCTTGATGCAGAGGAAGGCCTCACACACGACGATAAACGCCGAGATGTTGAGGATGAAGTTCAGGGCCAGATCGTGGAAATCCAGGCGGTAATAAAACATGAGCCCCCGGACGAAGGGATGGAGAGGGAATCCCAGTCCGCGGAGGAAATGGGTGAGGAATACAACCCTCTCATGGGGCCTGGGGGTGGGAATGAGTTGCCCCTCATCTGGGAGTCGGTGCACGATGTCGTCGGGCAAGTATCCAGCTCTCCTCAGTTTCTTGACGTCTCCCTCCGTGACGGAGGAGACCATCCACTTGCCTCCCGCTCCGGACATGGTTGGAGAAGGTTGAGATGGAAGTGAGGACTTGGGCGCTAGAGCTCGAGTGTGCGGGAGCGGATGAGCAGAGGAGGAAGAAGGCGTGGATAGAAAGGTGAATCCTTATCCCTTTATATGGGCGGACAAAACTAAGCGTCCCCACTTGCCTGGTAAAACTCGCTTATGCCCCAAGCGCCGTAATTGATGGCGCGGTTGGGTTACCCACGCCCGTATTGATGAGAATCCCGTAATAAGGGGACACGATCTCTACTTTGACAAGACGTGTCGAAAAACTGCCTCGCGTTATGTGCGGGGCTGGTTAAAAGAAACGGTTCGAATAATCACCGGGCCATGACGTAACGTCATGTTGCCAAAACAAGCTAGCGAATTAGATCTGCGAAAACATTATTCTCTCTGCAGTGGAATGTGGAACTTATTTTGCAGGGTCAGACACTATCCTCGTATTCAAATTCTTCTGTGATGTATTCGGAGAAGGAACCCGCCTTGCAATGCCGAAGACAACTGCGCGCTGGACTCATCGTCATTGAAGCCTGGTTCAGGGGCTACTGAGGGAGTCCTGGATTAGGGGGTCTCCGGATAGCCGGACTATCTCCATTGGCCGGACTGTTAGACTATGAAGATACAAGATTGAAGACTTCGTCTCGTGTCCGGATGGGACTCTACTTGGCGTGGAAGGCAAGCTAGGCAATACGTATATGGATATCTCCTCCTTTGTAACCGACCTTGTGTAACCCTAACCCTCTCCGGTGTCTATATAAACCGAAGGGTTTTAGTCCGTAGGACAACAATCACAACATACAATCATACCATAGGCTAGCTTCTAGGGTTTAGCCTCTCTGATCTCGTGGTAGATCTACACTTGTAACACCCATATCATCAATATTAATCAAGCAGGACGTAGGGTTTACCTCCGTCAAGAGGGCCCGAACCTGGGTAAAACATCGTGTCCCTTGCCTCCTGTAACCATCCAGCCTAGACGCACAGTTCGGGACCCCCTACCCGAGATCCGTCGGTGTTGACATCGACAGTAACCAAACAAGATCTCCAGGTGCAAACACAAGATGTTTTCTACACTTATCTCCAGCAAGTTTATATTTAGCATTCATATGCTCAATGTTTTCCTTAGTTAACTCATGCATTTTTAAAATCAATTCAGCACGTTCTTTAGCATCAAAATTAACCTTCTCCGAAGATGGAAGAGCCAACAAATCAATAGGTGCACGAGGTAGGAGACCATACACAATTTCAAAAGGGCACATCTTAGTAGTAGAATGCAATGAACGATTATAAGCAAATTCAATATGAGGCAAGCATTCTTCCCACATTTTCTTATTATTCTTCAAAACAGCCCTAAGCATAGTAGACAATGTTCTATTGACTTCTTCAGTTTATCCATCAGTTTGGGGGTGACAAGTAGTACTAAAAAGCAGTTTAGTCCCCAACTTAGCCCATAAACATCTCCAAAAGTGGCTAAGAAATTTAGTGTCATGATCTGAAACAATAGTATTTGGCACACCATGCAAGTGAATAATTTCACGAAAGAACAAATCAGCAACATTAACAGCATCATCGCTTTTAAGACATGGTATAAAGTGTGCCATTTTCGAGAACCTATCCACGACAACAAATATGCTATCCCTCCCCTTCTTTGTTCGAGGTAAACCTAAAACAAAGTTGCTACCTCTTGAGCACTTGCGTTGGTTTTCCCTTAAAGAGGAAAGGGTGATGCAACAGAGTAGCGTAAGTATTTCCCTCAGTTTTTGAGAACCAAGGTATCAATTCAGTAGGAGACCACGCACGAGTCCCTCGCACCTACACAAACAAATAAATCCTCGCAACCAATGCGATAAGGGGTTGTCAAACTCTACACGGTCACTTACGAGAGTGAGATCTGATAGATATGATACGATAATATTTTTGGTATTTTATGATAAAGATGCAAAGTAAAATAGAAGGCAAAGGAAATAAATAAGTATTGGAAGATTAATATGATAGAAGATAGACCCGGGGGCATAGGTTTCACTAGTGGCTTCTCTCGAGAGCATAAGTATTCATGGTGGGTAAACAAATTACTATTGAGCAATTGACAGAATTGAGCATAGTTATGAGAATATCTAGGTATGATCATGTATATAGGAATCACGTCCGAGACAAGAGACCGACTCCTACCTGCATCTACTACTATTACTCCACACATCGACCGCTATCCAGCATGCATCTAGAGTATTAAGTTGAAGAGAACAGAGTAACGCTTTAAGCAAGATGACATGATGTAGAGGGATAAACTCATGCAATATGATGAAAACCCCATCTTGTTATCCTCGATGGCAACAATACAATGCGTGCCTTGCTGCCCCTACTGTCACTGGGAAAGGACATCGCAAGATTGAACCCAAAGCTAAGCACTTCTCCAATTGCAAGAAAGATCAATCTAGTATGCCAAACCAAACTGATAATTTGAAGAGACTTGCAAAGATAACCAATCATACATAAAAGAATTCAGAGAAGATTCAAATATTGTTCATAGATAAACTTGATCATAAACCCAAAATTCATTGGTCTCAACAAACACACCGCAAAAGAAGATTACATCGAATAGATCTCCACAAGAGAGGGGCAGAACTTTGTATTGAGATCCAAAAAGAGAGAAGAAGCCATCTAGCTAATAACTATGGACCCGTAGGTCTAAAGTAAACTACTCATACTTCATCGGAGGGGCTATGGTGTTGATGTAGAAGCCCTCCGTGATCGATGCCCCCTCCGGGGGAGCTCCGGAACAGGCCCCAAGATGGGATCTCTTGGATACAGAAAGTTATGGCGGTGGAATTAGGGTTTTGGCTCCGTATATGGTAGTTTGGGGGTACGTAGGTATATATAGGAGGAAGGAGTACGTCGATGGAGCAACAGGGGGCCCACGAGGGTGGAGGGCGCGCCTGGGGGGGGGGGGGGGGTAGGCGTGCTCCCTACCTCGTGGCCTCTTGGTTGATGTCTTGACGTAGGGTCCAAGTCCCCTGGATCATGTTTGTTCCGAAAATCATCTTCCCGAAGGTTTCATTCCGTTTGGACTTCGTTTGATATTCTTTTTCTGCGAAACCCTAAAATAGGCAAAAAACAACAATTATGGGCTGGGCCTCCGGTTAATAGGTTAGTCCCAAAAATAATTTAAAAGTGTATAATAAAGCCCAATAATGTCCAAAACAGAATATAATATAGCATCCCCAAGCTTAATTCCTGCTCGTCCTTGAGTAGGTAAATGATAAAACATAATTTTTGATGTGGAATGCTACTTGGCATAATTTTAATGTAATTCTTCTTAATTGTGGTATGAATATGCAGATCTGAAAGATTCAAGATAAAAGTTCAATATTGACATAAAAATAATAATACTTCAAGCATACTAACTAAGCAATTATGTCCTCTCAAAATAACATGGCCAAAGAAAGTTCATCCCTACAAAATCATATAGTTTAGTCATGCTTCATTTCCGTCACACAAGAATGCTCTCATCATGCACAACCCGATGACAAGCCAAGCAATTGTTTCATACTTTAGTAATCTCAAACTTTTTCAACCTTCACGCAATATATGAGCGTGAGCCATGGATATAGCACTATGGGTGGAATAGAATAATGATGGGGGTTATGTGGAGAAGACAAAAAGGGAGAAAGTCTCACATCAACGAGGCTAATCAATGAGCTATGGAGATGCCCATCAATTGATGTTAATGCAAGGAGTAGGGATTGCCATGCAACAGATGCACTAGAGCTATAAATATATGAAAGCTTAACAAAAAGAAACTAAGTGGGTGTGCATCCAACTTGCTTGCTCACGAAGACCTAGGGCATTTGAGGAAGCCCATTGTTGGAATATACATGCCAAGTTCTATAATGAAAAGTTCCCACTAGTATATGAAAGTGACAAAACAAAAGACTCTCTATCATGAAGATTATGGTGCTACTTTGAAGCACAAGTGCAGTAAAAAGGATAGTAACATTGTCCCTTCTCTCTTTTTCTCTCATTTTTTGGGCCTTCTCTTTTTCCGGCCTTTCTCCCTTTTTTCCTCACTTGGGACAATGCTCTAGAAAATGATGATCATCACACTTCTATTAATTTACAACTCAATGATTACAACTCGATACTAGAACAAAGTATGACTCTATATGAATGCCTCCGGCGGTGTACCAGGATATGTAATGAACCAAGAGTGACATGTATGAAAGGATTATGAATGGTGGCTTTGCCACAAATACTATGTCAACTAAATGATCATGCAAAGCAATATGACAATAATGAACGTGTCATGATAAACGGAACGGTGGAAAGTTGCATGGCAATATATCTCGGAATGGCTATGGAAATGCCATAATAGGTAGGTATGGTGGCTGTTTTGAGGAAGATATAAGGAGGTTTATGTGTGAAAGAGCGTATCATATCATGGGGGTTGGATGCACCGGCGAAGTTTGCACCAACTCTCAATGTGAGAAAGGACAATGCACGGTACCGAAGAGGCTAGCAATGATGGAAGGGTGAGAGTGCGTATAATCCATGGACTCAACATTAGTCATAAGGAACTCACATACTTATTGCAAAAATCTACAAGTAATCAAAAACCAAGCACTACGCGCATGCTCCTAGAGGGATAGATTGGTAGGAAAAGACCATTGCTCGTCCCCGACCGTCACTCATAAGGAGGACACTCAAAGAACACCTCATGTTTCAAATTTGTTACACAATGTTTACCATACGTGCATGCTACGGGACTTGCAAACTTCAACACAAGTATTTTTCAAATTCACAACTACTCAACTAGCACAACTTTGATATCACTACCTCCATGTCTCAAAACAATCATCAAGCATCAAACTTCTCTTAGTATTCAATACACTCATAAGAAAGTTTTTACTAGTCTTGAATACCTAGCATATTAGAATTATTTAAGTAAATTACCATGCTATTTAATACTCTCAAAATAATATAAGTGAAGCATGAGAGAATAATCGTTTATATAAAACAAAAACCACCACCGTGCTCTAAAAGATATAAGTGAAGTACTAGAGCAAAACTATATAACTCAAAAGATATAAGTGAAGCACATAGAGTATTCTAATAATTTCTGAATCATGTGTGTTTCTATCAAAAGTTGTGTACATCAAGGATGATTGTGGTAAACTGAAAAGCAAAGACTCAAATCATACAAGACGCTCCAAGCAAAACACGTATCATGTGGCGAATAAAAATATAGCTCCAAGTAAAGTTACTGATGGAAGTAGACGAAAGAGGGGATGCCTTCCGGGGCATCCCCAAGCTTTGGATTTTAGGTGTCCTTAGATTATCTTGGGGTGCCATGGGCATACCCAAGCTTAGGCTCTTTCCACTTCTTGTTCCATAATCCATCAAATCTTTCACCCAAAACTTGAAAACTTCAGAACACAAAACTTAAGTAGAAAATCTCGTGAGCTCCGTTAGTGAAATAAAACAAAACACCACTTCAAGGTACTATAATGAACTCATTCTTTATTTATATTGGTGTTAAACCTACTGTATTCCAACTTCTCTATGGTTTATAAACTATTTTACTAGCCATAGATTCATCAAAATAAGCAAACAACACACGAAAAACAGAATCTGTCAAAAACAGAACAGTCTGTAGTAATATGTAGCTAACGCAAGATCTGGAACCCCAAAAATTCTAAAATAAATTGATGGACGTGTGGAATTTATCTATTAATCATCTGCAAAAATAATTAACTAAATATAACTTTCCAAATAAAAATGGCAGCAATTCTCGTGAGCGCTAAAGTTTATGTTTTTTACAGCAAGATTAAAAAGACTTTCCCCAAGTCTTCCCAACGGTTCTACTTGGCAAAAACACTAATTAAACAAAAACACAACCAAAAACAGAGGCTAGATAAATTATTTATTGAATAACATCAAGGAAAAATATTGGGTTGTCTCCCAACAAGTGCTTTTCTTTAAAGCCTTATAGCTAGGCATAATATTTCAATGATGCTCACATGAAAGTCAAGAATTGAAGCACAAAGAGAGCATCATAAAACACTTGACGAATGCATCTAAGTATAACATACTTCCTATGCATAGGCATCTTATAGGAAAACAAATTATCAAGGCAAGCAAAAACTAGCATATGCAAGGAAGCGGAAAGAAACAATAGCAATCATAACGAGAGGTAATTTAGTAACATGAACATTTCTACCACCATATTTTCCTCTCTCATAATAATTACATGTAGGATCATAAGAAAATCCAACAAAATAGCTATCACATAAAATATTTTCAACACGATCCACATGCATGCAAAGTTGACACTCTTCCAAAATAGTGGGATTAACATTAACTAAAGTCATGACCTCTCCAAACCCACTTTTATCAAAAACTTCATAAGATTGAACGTTCTCCAAATATGTGGGATCTAAAGTTGACACCCTTCCAAACCTACTTTCAATAATATTGCAAACACTATTATCAATCTCATATTCATCATGGGGCTTAAATAAATTTTCAAGATCAAAAGGAGAATCACCCCAATCATGATCACTACAACAAGTAGTAGACATATCAAAACTAGCATCCCCAAGCTTAGGGTTTTGCATATTATTAGCACAATTGACATCAAGATAATTTATAGTAAAATCATTGCAATCATGCTTTTTATTCAAAGATCTATCGTGAACCACTCCATAAAGTACTTCATCACAATTTTCAGATTCACAAATTTCAAGCAAAACTTCATAAAGATAATCTAGTGCACAAAACTCACTAGCAATTGGTTCATCATAATTGGATCTCTTAAAAAGATTAGCAAGCGGATGAGGATCCATAGATCTTAGGTTCTCTGTTTAGTAATAAATAAACAACTATTCCAACCAAACAAGCAAATGAGCCAAGCAAGAGATTAGAGCAAACGGAAAAAGGGCAAACGGAAAAGAGGGAGAATAAAACGGCAAGGGTGAAGTGGGGGAGAGGAAAACGAGAGGCAAATGGCAAATAATGTAATGCGGGAGATAAGGGTTTGTGATGTGTACTTGGTATGTTGACTTTTGCGTAGACTCCCCGGCAACGGCGCCAGAAATCCTTCTTGCTACCTCTTGAGCACTTGCGTTGGTTTTCCCTTGAAGAGGAAAGGGTGATGCAGCAAAGTAGCGTAAGTATTTCCCTCGGTTTTTGAGAACCAAGGTATCAATCCAGTAGGAGGCCATGCACGAGTCCCTCGCACCTACACAAACAAATAAATCCTCGCAACCAGCGCGATAAGGGGTTGTCAATCCCTACACGGTCACTTACGAGAGTGAGATCTGATAAATATGACAAGATAATATTTTTGGTATTTTTATGATAAAGATGCAAAGTAAAATAAAAGGCAAAGGAAATAAATAAGTATTGGAAGATTAATATGATAGAAGATTGTGACACCCCAAAATTTTAACTGTGTTTGTTAATTAAATTTTTTGCCAGGAATTAAAACTTTGTTTTTTTGGACTCCCTTTTGATTTTTTGAAACATTTCCTTTCTTATTATCATGGAGTTGTTCCCTAAAGTGAAAACCTTTCAAATATGTTATTGGACTTGTTTAACCTCTCAAGAAAAACTTTTCTTTTATCAGTATGACTAATTACATAATTAATTTGCTTGATCTTTATTTTCTTGAAAAATGGTTTTTCAAGGTTATATGGCCATAATTGAACTACAACCATTTGATAAATTCACTTAAAGTTCCAACCAAAAATTGGAGATGTCATGTGATGTTTTTAGATCACTTTTATGCAAAAATATCTTTTATTCTTGTAATATTTTGAGCTCTGCATCAATTTTTCTTCTCTGGTCCAGAGTGCAATTTTGCACTATAACCCATTTAGATATTTCTTTCTAGCCTCCACCAAAATTATGGGATGTTGATAGTAGCTTATGATTCAACATTATGCAAAAACCTAGTGCTGTTCTTTGAAAATTTTGAGTGAATCAACCTCTTTTCCATTCTGGTCCAGCCTTGTGATTTCTACTGCAACCCTATTTATTTTTGCTCCAGTAACCTTGTGCCTTCTCCTATTTGTAGACAGCCCTACCAAACCCCTAAGTCCAGGAGCATGCACCCATTTGAATATTTTTGGTTCATGAAATAATGCCATTTATCTCCTGTCCAGAATTGTAGTTTTGCAAAACTTGCACTAACAAGTTTGTGCTTTTCACAAACTAACCTCACCACTCTCTCTTTCATCTAAAGAGACCCCACTCTGGAAGTTTTGGCCACTCCAAGAAATGCCTAGGTGCCTGTGGCATTTTGTCAAACACCTAGAGTGCATGAACAACTTTGACATGAATTTTGTCATTGCACTGTGAACTTGCACCTCTGATCAAACTAACCCGTCCACTAGACTCCCAGTTACTCCTAACCTAGGTCTGCTAAGTGCCAGCCTCACCCAAGACCTGTGGCATGCATTGGCATTTCGTTGAGCACGTTCCGTGCGTGCTCTGGGCGCGAGCAGAGCACGTGTTTTGCACGTGCCGCGCCCGAGCCGCCGCGTCGCGCCCCTGGTTTTACCCACTGCAGAGCCGCGCCACGCACTCCCCTTCTCACCGCATCACACCAAGCCGCCCCTCGCCACGTCCCCGGCAAGCCAGGAGCTAGCCGCCACGGCCACCGACAGCCCCTGCTCAGTTCAACGCCGCCCAAGCCTCTCCCGCTCGCCACCTGGCCCCTGGAACAGCGTGAGCTCATCCACAAGCGTGTCCACTAGCGCTCGTCGCCGCCACGACGCCCTAGCTACAGAATGGCGGTCGCCGGCGACCTTATCCGCGGCCACCGTCGGAACCGACCCCGATCGCCTATTTAAGGAGCCCCGAACTCGTCTCCGCACGCAGGCAGTCCCAAGCCATCTCCCTAGGACCCCCATTTGCAGCCAATCGACCCGGGGAGGTCTCCTTCCCCATCTCCGGCAACCACGGCCGCCGCCACTGCCTCGTTCATTCCGGCACCACCAGGGCCTCAACCTTTCCGTTCTCTTCACCAAGAACTCCCTCTTCCTCCCGTGAACCATTCCCCCTACTCGATTTTGATCGGGAACCACCGTAGCCCCAAACTCACTTCGCCCGACGGCCACCGTCCGCTGCGGAGCTCACCTTCGGCAGCTCCGTCCACCCCAGAGACCAAAGTGACCACCGGAGTGACCGCCTCGGCCCCCTGAGCCCGCGGGTGACCTCTGCTTCTCGAACGGCGCCGCCGTTCACCGGCGAGCGTCGCCGGAGTTCCGCCCCCTCTCGGGCAGAGGAAGAGGAGGGAAGGTGGACTAGTCAAACCTGACCGGTGGGCCAGGCGGGCCCACTGTCAGTGACACACGCTCGGTCCACGCTGGATAAGTGGAGGCGCGTTTCCAGAATACGCCTTCGACGTGTACGTATATTCGAAACGTTTTTCTTTTTCTGTTTTAATTTTAAATAACAGATTTTGACCAAAACTTTGACTGAGCTTAACTTTTTAAATATAACTCCAAATGAATTGATTCTTTTTCCTACATCTCTCAAATTCTGTCTAGTTTATTTTAAGATTTATTTGAAAATTTTCCAAACAACTTTTTTGTACTGTTTTTGAAATATGTGTTATTTGCATATTTTTTAAAATAGGATTTTGGAAGAGAAGAAAGCTTTCAAAAGATTTGGAGTGCACCCTGCCCTTCCACACCATGAAGGCAAGCATTATCAACCCCGGCATAATATTTTTGGTGTGTTAGTTGACTCGTTTATAACACCATCTCATTTCGGAGAACTCGTTATTTTATGTGGCAATGTGATCATTTGCATGAAGGCATATTAGTGATTTCCTTACTGTTGGAAATGAATATACTTGTGATGGTAATCATCCTCATGTGCCTTGCATGCATGCCGGAAAGGAATCCGGGAAAGCCTCTGACTTGGGTAGGAGTGAGCTTGTCGCCGGTCCCCGTCGGGACGGTTATGTCCGGTATGGCATAGTAAGGTATAATGGGTGGTGATTTCGTCGGTTGAAATATATTTGATATACATGTCATGCAGGGAATTTATAAACCTCCTGAGTCGACCGTAGATCGAGTCTTGTTCCGGTAACCCCCATACGTGTTCGTACTACCACTTGTCCCTGCCACAGGTAGGGTACGGTTCAGTAAGTTGTTAACCCTTGTCTTGGCACACACCGTACAGAGAGGCCATGGTGGAAGATGTCGGTTGTAGCCGGTAGGCATGCCACCTGGTCAGGGGGCATGGGTGTTTTCGGTTGGGACCGAGAGGGGAGGCCACCCCTTAGAGCGCGCGATATAAATTTGATCCCATGCTACGCGAGGTTGTAGCCTCCCCACTTAGAGTTTTGCTTAACAAGTGTCGTGGGTGATTCCAGACACCGATGAGTTAAGCTGGTGTGTGCAAGTTAGGCGTGTTTTCAACAAAAAGGCCGTAGACGGAATTAGTCCCGATGGACTAAAGGAATCCGTTACTCGTGGGTAAAGAGTACACCCTCTGCAGAGATTAAACCTGTTGGAGAACGTTGCAGAAAACAAAAATTTTTCCTACGGTTTCACCAAGATCCATCTAGGAGTTCATCTAGCAATGAGTGATTAGATGCATCTACGTACCTTGTAGATCGCGAGCGGAAGCGTTCAAAGAACGGGGATGATGTAGTCGAACACGACGTGATTCAAATCACCGATGATCAAGCACCAAACGGACGGTGCCTCCGCGTTCAACACACGTACGGAATGGATGACGTCTCCTCCTTTCTTGATCCAGCAAGGGGGGAAGAGAGGTTGATGAAGATCCAGCAGCACGACGACGTGGTGGTGGATGCAGGGCGTCACAGTAGCAGGGCTTCGCCTATACTACGAGAGAGAGACGTAACGGGGAGAGAGGGAGCACCAAAGGCTGAGGTATGAAATCCCTCCTCTCCCCCACTATATATAGGAGGGCCAAGGGGGGGTGGTGCGCAGCCTAGGAGATCCAATCTCCTAGGTGCGGCTGCCAAGGGGAGGTTTCCCTCCCCCCCAAGGCACCTAGGGGTGCCTTCCACCACTTGGACTCCTCCATGGTGGAAACCCTAGGCGCATGGGCTTTTGGGGCTGGTGCCCTTGGCCCATGCAGGCCAAGGCGCACCCCCTACAGCCCATGTGGCCCCCCGGGACAGGTGGCCCCACCCGGTGGGCCCCCGGGACCCTTCCGGTGGTCCCGGTACAATACCAATAACCCCGAAACTTGTCTCGATGGCCGATACTGCACTTCCTATATATAATTCTTTACCTCCGGACCATTCCGGAACTCCTCGTGACGTCCGGGATCTCATCCGGGATTCCGAACAACATTCGGGTTACTGCATATACATATCTTCATAACCCTAGCGTCACCGAACCTTAAGTGTGTAGACCCTACGGGTTCGGGAGACATGCAGACATGACCGGGACGACTCTCCGATCAATAACCAACAGCGGGATCTGGATACCCATGTTGGCTCCCACATGCTCCACGATGATCTCATCGGATGAACCACGATGTCGAGGATTTAATCAACCCCGTATACAATTCCCTTTGTCAATCGGTATGTTACTTGCCCGAGACTCGATCGTTGGTATCCCAATACCTTGTTCAGTCTCGTTACCGGCAAGTCACTTTACTCGTACCGTAATGCATGATCCCGTGATCAACCACTTGGTCACCTTGAGCTCATAATGATGATGCATTACCGAGTGGGCCCAGTGATACCTCTCCGTTATATGGAGTGACAAATCCCAGTCTCGATCCGTGTCAACCCAACAGACACTTTTGGAGATACCTATAATGCACCTTTATAGTCACCCAGTTACGTTGTGACGTTTGATACACCCAAAGCACTCTTACGGTATCCGGGAGTTACACGATCTCATGGTCAAAGGAAAAGATACTTGACATTGGAAAAGCTCTAGCAAATGAACTACACGATCTTGTGCAATGCTTAGGATTAGGTCTTGTCCATCACATCATTCTCCTAATGATGTGATCCCGTTATCAATGACATCCAATGTCCATAGCCAGGAAATCATGACTATCTGTTGATCAACGAGCTAGTCAACTAGAGGCTTACTAGGGACATATTATGGTCTATGTATTCACACGTGTATTACGATTTCCGGATAATACAGTTATAGCATGAATAAAGACAATTATCATGAACAAAGAAATATAATAATAATACTTTTATTATTGCCTCTAGGGCATATTTCCAACAGTCTCCCACTTGCACTAGAGTCAATAATCTAGTTACATTGTGATGAATCGAACACCCATGGAATTCTGGTGTTGATCATGTTTTGCCCTAGGGAGAGGTTTAGTCAACGGATCTGCTACATTCAGGTCCGTATGTACTTTACAAATCTCTATGTCTCCATTTTGAACATTTTCACGAATGGAGTTGAAGCGACGCTTGATGTGCCTTGTCTTCTTGTGAAACCTGGGCTCCTTGGCAAGTGCAATAGCTCCAGTGTTGTCACAAAAGAGTTTGATTGGCCCCGATGCATTGGGTATGACTCCTAGGTCGGTGATGAACTCCTTCACCCATATTGCTTCATGTGCTGCCTCCGAGGCTGCCATGTACTCCGCTTCACATGTAGATCCCGCCACGACGCTCTGTTTGCAGCTGCACCAGCTCACTGCTCCACCATTCAACATATACACGTATCCGGTTTGTGACTTAGAGTCATCCAGATCTGTGTCGAAGCTAGCATCGACGTAACCCTTTACGACGAGCTCTTCGTCACCTCCATAAACGAGAAACATTTCCTTAGTCCTTTTCAGGTACTTCAGGATATTCTTGACCGCTGTCCAGTGTTCCTTGCCGGGATTACTTTGGTACCTTCCTACCAAACTTACGGCAAGGTTTACATCAGGTCTGGTACACAGCATAGCATAGATAATAGAACCTATGGCTGAGGCATAGGGGATGACACTCATCTCTTCTATCTCTTCTGCCGTGGTCGGACATTGAGCTGAGCTCAATTTCATACCTTGCAAAATAGGCAAGAACCCTTTCTTGGACTGATCCATTTTGAACTTCTTCAAAATCTTATCAAGGTATGTGCTTTGTGAAAGACCTATGAGGCGCCTTGATCTATCTCTGTAGATCTTGATGCCTAATATATAAGCAGCTTCTCCAAGGTCCTTCATTGAAAAACTTTTATTCAAGTAGGCCTTGATGCTGTCCAAGAGTTCTATATCATTTCCCATCAAAAGTATGTCATCTACATATAGTATGAGAAATGCTACAGAGCTCCCACTCACTTTCTTGTAAACGCAGGCTTCTCCATAAGTTTGCGTAAACCCAAACGCTTTGATCATCTCATCAAAGCGAATGTTCCAACTCCGAGATGCTTGCACCAGCCCATAAATCGAGCGTTGGAGCTTGCACACCTTGTTAGCATTCTTAGGATCGACAAAACCTTCCGGCTGCATCATATACAATTCTTCCTTAAGGAAACCATTAAGGAATGCCGTTTTGACGTCCATTTGCCATATTTCATAATCATAGAATGCGGCAATCGCTAACATGATTCGGACGGACTTCAGCTTCGCTACCGGTGAGAAAGTCTCATCGTAGTCAACCCCTTGAACTTGTCGATAACCCTTAGCGACAAGCCTAGCTTTATAGATGGTCACATTACCATCCGCGTCTGTCTTCTTCTTAAAGATCCGTTTATTTTCTATGGCTCGCCGTTCAACGGGCAAGTCAGTCAAAGTCCATACTTCGTTTTCATACATGGATCCTATCTCGGATTTCATGGCTTCTAGCCATTTGTCGGAATCCGGGCCCGCCATCGCTTCTTCATAGTTCGAAGGTTCACTGTTGTCTAACAACATGATTTCCAAGACAGGGTTGCCGTACCACTCTGGTGCGGAACGTGTCCTTGTGGACCTTCGAATTTCAATAGGATCTTGATCAGAAGTATCTTGATCATCATCATTTACTTCCTCTCTAGTCAGTGCAGGCACCTCAGGAACATTTTCTTGAGTTGCGCCATTTACCGGTTCAAGAGGTAATACTTCATCAAGCTCTACTTTCCTCCCACTTACTTCTTTCGAGAGAAACTCTTTCTCTAGAAAGGACCCATTCTTGGCAACAAAGATCTTGCCCTCGGATCTGAGGTAGAAGGTATACCCATAAGTTTCTTTAGGGTATCCTATGAAGACGCATTTTTCCGACTTGGGTTCGAGCTTTTCAGGTTGAAGTTTCTTGACATAAGCATCGCATCCCCAAACTTTTAGAAACGACAGCTTAGGTTTCTTCCCAAACCATAATTCATACGGTGTCGTCTCAACGGATTTCGACGGTGCCCTATTTAAAGTGAATGCGGCAGTCTCTAAAGCATAGCCCCAAAAAGATAGCGGTAAATCGGCAAGAGACATCATAGATCGCACCATATCTAATAAAGTGCGATTACGACGTTCAGACACACCATTACGCTGAGGTGTTCCAGGCGGCGTTAGTTGTGAAACTATTCCACATTTTCTTAAGTGTGTGCCAAATTCGTGACTCAAGTATTCTCCTCCACGATCTGATCGTAGAAACTTGATTTTCCTGTCACGTTGATTCTCAACTTCACTCTGAAATTCCTTGAACTTTTCAAAGGTTTCAGACTTGTGTTTCATTAAGTAGACATACCCATATCTACTTAAGTCATCAGTGAGGGTGAGAACATAACAATAGCCACCGCGAGCCTCAACACTCATTGGACCGCACACATCAGTAAGTATGATTTCCAACAAGTTGGTTGCTCGCTCCATTGTTCCTGAGAACGGAGTCTTGGTCATTTTACCCATGAGGCATGGTTCGCATGTATCAAATGATTCATAATCAAGAGACTCTAAAAGTCCATCTGCATGGAGCTTCTTCATGCGTTTGACACCTATGTGACCAAGGCGGCAGTGCCACAAGTATGTGGGACTATCATTATCAACTTTACATCTTTTGGTATTCACACTATGAATATGTGTAGTAATACGCTCGAGATTCATTAAGAATAAACCATTGACTATCGGAGCATGACCATAAAACATATCTCTCATATAAATAGAACAACCATTATTCTCGGATTTAAATGAGTAGCCATCTCATATTAAACGAGATCCTGATACAATGTTCATGCTCAAACATGGCACTAAATAACAATTATTGAGGTTTATCACTAATCCCGTAGGTAAATGTAGAGGTAGCGTGCCGACGGCGATCACATCGACCTTGGAACCATTCCCGACGCGCATCGTCACCTCGTCCTTCTCCAGTTTTCGTTTATTCCGCAGCTCCTGCGGTGAGTTACAAATATGAGCAACAGCACCGGTATCAAATACCCAGGAGTTACTACGAGTACTGGTAAGGTACACATCAATCACATGTATATCAAATATACCTTTGGTGTTGCCGGCCTTCTTATCCGCTAAGTATTTGGGGTAGTTCCGCTTCCAGTGACCCTTCCCTTTGCAATAAAAGCACTCTGTCTCAGGCTTGGGTCCATTCTTTGACTTCTTCCCGACAGCTTGCTTGCCGGGCGCAGCAACTTCCTTGCCGTCCTTCTTGAAGTTCTTTTTACCCTTGCCCTTCTTGAACTTAGTGGTTTTATTCATCATCAACACTTGATGTTCCTTCTTGACTTCTACCTCTACTGATTTCAGCATTGCAAATACTTCAGGAATGGTCTTTACCATCCCCTGCATATTGAAGTTCATCACAAAGCTTTTGTAGCTTGGTGGAAGCGACTGGAGGATTCTGTCAATGACCGCGTCATCCGGGAGATTAACTCCCAGCTGAGTCAAGCGGTTATGTAACCTAGACATAGTGAGTATGTGCTCACTGACAGAACTATTTTCCTCCATCTTACAGCTAAAGAACTTATCGGAGACTTCATATCTCTCGATCCGGGCATGAGCTTGAAAAACCATTTTTAGCTCTTCGAACATCTCATATGCTCCATGTCTCTCAAAACGCTTTTGGAGCCCCGGTTCTAAGCTGTAAAGCATGCCGCACTGAACGAGGGAGTAGTCATCAGTACGTGTCTGCCAAGCGTTCATAGAGTCTTGGTTTTGTGGGACGGGTGGATCACCTAGCGGTGCTTGTAGGACATTATCTTTCTTGGCAGCTATGAGGATGATCCTCAGGTTCCGGACCCAGTCCGTATAGTTGCTGCCATCATCTTTCAGCTTGGTTTTCTCTAGGAACGCGTTGAAATTGAATACAACGTTGGCCATTTGATCTACAGGACATATTGTAAAGATTTTAGACTAAGTTCATGATAATTAAGTTCATCTAATCAAATTATTAATGAACTCCCACTCAGATTAGACATCCCTCTAGTCATCTAAGTGTTACACGATCCGAGTCGACTAAGCCGTGTCCAATTAACACGTGAGACGGACTAGTCATCGTCGGTGAACATCTCCATGTTGATCGAATCTTCCATACGACTCGTGTTCGACCTTTCGGTCTCTGTGTTCCGAGGCCATGTCTTCACATGCTAGGCTCGTCAAGTTAACCCTAAGTGTTTTTTGCATGTGTAAAACTTCTTACACCCGTTGTATGTGAACGAAAGGATCTATCACACCCGATTAACACGTGGTGCTTCGAGGCGACGAACTGTAGCAACGGTGCACAGTTAGGGGAGAACACTTCTTGAAATTGTTGTAAGGGATCATCTTATTTACTACCGTCATTTTAAGTAAACAAGATGCAAAACATGATAAACATCACATGTAATCAAATAATAATAGTGACATGATATGGCCAATATCACATAGCTCCTTTGATCTCCATCTTGGGGCTCCATGATCATCCTTGTAGATCGTCATACTCATCGACATGTAAGTCGTGATTCCTTGTACAAGAACATGATCAATCTCATACATCACATATATCATTCATCACATCCTTTTGGCCATATCACATCACATAGCATACCCTGCAAAAACAAGTTAGACGTCCTCTAATTGTTGTTTGCATGTTTTACGTGGCTGCTATGGGTTTCTAGCAAGAACGTTTCTTACCTACGCAATGACCACAACGTGATATGCCAATTTCTATTTACCCTTCATAAGGACCCTTTTCATCGAATCCGATCCGACTAAAGTAGGAGAGACAGACACCCGCTAGCCACCTTATGCAACTAGTGCATGTCAGTCGGTGGAACCTGTCTCACGTAAGAGTACGTGTAAGGTCGGTCCGGGCCGCTTCATCCCACGATGCCGCCGAATCAATATAAGACTAGTAACGGCAAGCATATTGAACAAAATCAACGCCCACAACTACTTTGTGTTCTACTCGTGCAAGAGAACTACGCATAGACCTAGCTCATGATGCCACTGTTGGAGAACGTTGCAGAAAACAAAAATTTTCCTACGGTTTCACCAAGATCCATCTAGGAGTTCATCTAGCAACGAGTGATTAGATGCATCTACGTACCTTGTAGATCGCGAGCGGAAGCGTTCAAAGAACGGGGATGATGTAGTCGAACACGACGTGATTCAAATCACCGATGATCAAGCACCGAACGGACGGTGCCTCCGCGTTCAACACACGTACGGAACGGATGACGTATCCTCCTTTCTTAATCCACAAGGGGGGAAGAGAGGTTGATGAAGATCCAGCAGCACGACGGCGTGGTGGTGGATGCAGGGCGTCACAGTAGCAGGGCTTCGCCTATACTACGAGAGAGAGACGTAACGGGGAGAGAGGGAGCACCAAAGGCTGAGGTATGAAATCCCTCCTCTCCCCCACTATATATAGGAGGGCCAAGGGGGGGGGTGGTGCGCAGCCTAGGAGATCCAATCTCCTAGGTGCGGCTGCCAAGGGGAGGTTTCCCTCCCCCCCAAGGCACCTAGGGGTGCCTTCCACCACTTGGACTCCTCCGTGGTGGAAACCCTAGGTGCATGGGCCTAGTAGGGCTGGTGCCCTTGGCCCATGTAGGCCAAGGCGCACCCCTACAGCCCATGTGGCCCCCCCGGGACAGGTGGCCCCACCCGGTGGGCCCCCGGGACTACTCCGGTGGTCCCGGTACAATACCGATAACCCCGAAACTTGTCCCGATGGCCGAAATAGCACTTCCTATATATAATTCTTTACCTCCGGACCATTCCGGAACTCCTCGTGACGTCCGGGATCTCATCCGGGACTCTGAACAACATTCGGATTACTGCATATACATATCTTCATAACCCTAGCGTCACCGAACCTTAAGTGTGTAGACCCTACGGGTTCGGGAGACAAGCAGACATGACCGAGACGACTCCCCAGTCAATAACCAACAGCGGGATCTGGATACCCATGATGGCTCCCACATGCTCCACGATGATCTCATCAGATGAACCACGATGTCGAGGATTAATCAACCCCGTATACAATTCCCTTTGTCAATCGGTATGTTACTTGCCCGAGACTCGATCGTCGGTATCCCAATACCTTGTTCAGTCTCATTACCGGCAAGTCACTTTACTCGTACCGTAATGCATGCTCCCGTGATCAACCACTTGGTCACCTTGAGCTCATAATGATGATGCATTACCGAGTGGGCCCAATGATACCTCTCCGTTATATGGAGTGACAAATCCCAGTCTTGATCCGTGTCAACCCAACAGACACTTTCGGAGATACCTGTAATGCACCTTTATAGTCACCCAGTTACGTTGTGACGTTTGATACACCCGAAGCACTCTTACGGTATCCGGGAGTTACACGATCTCATGGTCAAAGGAAAAGATACTTGACATTGGAAAAGCTCTAGCAAACAAACTACACGATCTTGTGCTATGCTTAGGATTAGGTCTTGTCCATCACATCATTCTCCTAATGATGTGATCCCGTTATCAATGACATCCAATGTCCATAGCCAGGAAATCATGACTATCTGTTGATCAAAGAGCTAGTCAACTAGAGGCTTACTAGGGACATATTATGGTCTATGTATTCACACGTGTATTACGATTTCCGGATAATACAGTTATAGCATGAATAAAGACAATTATCATGAACAAAGAAATATAATAATAATACTTTTATTATTGCCTCTAGGGCATATTTCCAACAAAACCTATTCGAATAGCCGTGTCCATGGTTAAGGATTACAGTCTGGGATGGGTCAAGGGTTGGTCTTAGTGTCGGTCTTTGGAGGAGAGATTGTTAAACCAGAACTTGGACTGTGACTTGTGAAGATTATGATTATTATTATTATGGACTAACCCATTATATCATTGAGTATCCCTGGGACGGTTCTACCTCCTAGATATTCATTGTGATTATTTGTTTTATAAGCCCTTTATGTGGTGTCGCTGAGACGCCCGACTGTGGCATTGCTTGTTATTTATTTATTTTATAAGCCCTTTATGTGGTGTCGCTGAGACGCCCGACTGTGGCATTGCTTGTTATTTATTTTATAAGCCCTTTATGTGGTGTCGCTGAGACACCCGACTGTGGCATTGTTTGTTATTTATTTATTTTATAAGCCCTTTATGTGGTGTCGCTGAGACGCCCGACTGTGGCATTGCTTGTTATTTATTTTATAAGCCCTTTATGTGGCGTCGCTCAGACGCCCGACTGTGGAATGCTTGTTATTTTATTTACTTTATAAGCCCCTTACGTGATGTCGCTAAGACGCCCGACTGAGGCATGCTCACTTTTACTATCCTTTCGAGACGTCGCTTCAGACATCCGATCGGTGCATTTTATTTCTATTCTGTCATTGCATATTCCGGTTGCATACAAATAACCTGCTTGCATGCATCAAGATTTTATTTATGACTGACGATGTGATCATAGAATATTTCAGTGTATGTTGATCAATTATATTATACCCGTGTTCATAATGTTTGCGAGTACATTCAAAAGTACTCACTGGCTTGTCCCTGGCTATTGTCTTGGCCAGATTGCTTGCTTGGAGAGGAGCATTGCGATGACAGCCCCGGAACCTACGCAATGGAGATAGCAACCTCGCGAAGATAGGAGTTATCCTGGTCAGCTGTTCCTGTGGGAAATGGAGTCCCATAGACACTGATGTCTCACAAACCGCTTCCACCATCGACCACTAGAAACCAATTCTTGTACTCACAGGCCCGAATGGTCTTGTACTGCATATTTTGTATTTTTGCTTGGGATTTCTGTATCAAGTTGGTGCCTCATCAGCTAACAGTAATCCTGGGGCTGGTGAGCACAACGGCCATTTTCTGGAAATTTATACCCGGAAAACCGGTCGTGACAAAGATAGACCCGGGGGCCATAGGTTTCACTAGAGGCTTCTCTCGAGAGCATAAGTATTCATGGTGGGTAAACAAATTACTGTTGAGCAATTGACAGAATTGAGCATAGTTATGAGAATATCTAGGTATGATCATGTATATAGGCATCACGTCCGAGACAAGTAGACCGACTCCTGCCTGCATCTACTACTATTACTCCACACATCGATTGCTATCCAGCATGCATCTAGAGTATTAAGTTCAAGAGAACAGAGTAACACTTTAAGCAAGATGACATGATGTAGAGGGATAAACTCATGCAATATGATGAAAACCCCATCTTGTTATCCTCGATGGCAACAATACAATACGTGCCTTGCTGCCCCTACTGTCACTGGGAAAGGACACCGCTAGATTGAACCCAAAGCTAAGCACTTCTCCCATTGCAAGAAAGATCAATCTAGTAGGCCAAACCAAACTGATAATTCGAAGAGACTTGCAAAGATAACCAATCATACATAAATGAATTCAGAGAAGATTCAAATATTGTTCATAGATAAACTTGATCATAAACCCAAAATTCATTGGTCTCAACAAACACACCGCAAAAGAAGATTACATCGAATAGATCTCCACAAGAGAGGGGGAGAACTTTGTGTTGAGATCCAAAAAGAGAGAAGAAGACATCTAGCTAATAACTATGGACCCGTAGGTCTGAAGTAAACTACTCACACTTCATCAGAGGGGCTATGGTGTTGATGTAGAAGCCCTCCGTGATCGATGCCCCCTCCGGCGGAGCTCCGAAACAGGCCCCAAGATGGGATCTCGTGGATACAGAAAGTTATGGCGGTGGAATTAGGGTTTTGGCTCCGTATCTGGTAGTTTGGGGGTACGTAGGTATATATAGGAGGAAGGAGTACGTCGGTGGAGCAACAGGGGGCCCATGAGGGTGGAGGGTGCGCCTGGAGGGGGGGGGGGGTAGGCGCGCCCCTACCTCGTGGCCTCCTGGTTGATGTCTTGATGTAGGGTCCAAGTCCTCTGGATCATGTTCGTTCCGAAAATCACGTTCCCAAAGGTTTCATTCCGTTTGGACTCCGTTTGATATTCTTTTTCTGCGAAACCCTAAAATAGGCAAAAAACTGCAATTCTGGGTTGGGCCTCCGGTTAATAGGTTAGTCCCAAAAATAATATAGAAGTGTATAATGAAGCCCAATAATGTCCAAAACAGAATATAATATAGCATGGAACAATAAAAAATTATAGATATGTTGGAGACGTATGAAAAGTCCATAGATATATCCCTCCAAGGAACACTACATACAGGCAAAGGCATATATAAACCATGAGGATTGAGTCGTGACTTAGCTTTTTGACATGTAGTGCAGCGAGCAACAAAACGCTCAACATCCCGTCTCATCTTTGGCCAAAAGAAATGTGTAGCAAGTACGTCCTCCGTCTTCTTCACGCCAATGTGTCCCATTAGTCCTCCTCCATGCGCCTCCTGCAACAATAAAAGACGAACGGAGCTAGCTGGAATGCATAGCTTGTTAGCACGGAACACAAATCCATCATTAACAACGAACTTGTTCCACGTTCTTCCTTCTTTACAGTTCTGCATTACATCTTTAAAATCAACATCATGCACATATTGATCTTTGATGGTCTCCAAACCAAATATTTTGAAGTCAAGTTGTGAAAGCATAGTATAGCGACAAGACAATGCATCAATAATAACATTTTCTTTACCCTTCTTGTGCTTAATAACATAAGGGAAAGTCTCAATGAATTCAACCCATTTAGCATGTCTATGATTCAGTTTAGCTTGAATTTTAATATGTTTCAAAGATTCATGATCAGAATGTATAAAAAATTCTTTGGGACATAAATAATGTTGCCATGTCTCTAAAGTTTGAACAAGAGCATATAATTCTTTATCATAAGTAGAATAATTCAGACTAGGCCCACTCAATTTTTCAGAAAAGTATGCAACTGGTTTGCCATCTTGTAATAACACACCTCCTAATCCAATTCCACCAACATCACATTCAAGCTCAAAAGTCTTATTAAAATCAGGAAGTTGGAGTAAAGAAGCATGTGTCAGCTTATCTTTCAATACCGTGAAGGCTTCTTCCTGTGGGGTACTCCAAACAAAAGGCACATCCTTCTTTGTAAGATCATTGAGAGGTGCAGCAATGGTGTTGAAATCTCTCACGAAATGCCTATAGAATCCAGCGAGGCCAAGAAAACTCCTCACTTGTGTGACCGTTTTAGGCTGCGGCCAACTCTCAATAGCTTTAATCTTGGCTTTATCAACTTCAATTCCCTGTGGAGTAACAACATAGCCAAGAAAAGATACTCGGTTGGTGCAGAAGGTGCACTTCCCATGGTTACCAAACAAACGTGCATCACGTAGAGCAATAAAAACAACACGTAAATGTTCCAAATGTTCCTCCAAAGATTTGCTATAAATCAGTATATCATCAAAATAGACTACCACAAATCGTCCAATGAAAGCACGTAAAACTTCGTTCATTAACCTCATGAAAGTACTAGGTGCATTAGTTAACCCAAAAGGCATGACTAACCACTCATATAATCCAAACTTAGTTTTAAATGTTGTTTTCCATTCATCTCCCAGTTTCATACGAATTTGATGGTATCCACTACGAAAATCAACTTTGGAGAATATTGTAGAGCCACTCAATTCATCAAGCATGTCGTCTAGCCTAGGAATAGGATGACGATAGCGAATAGTAATATTATTAATGCCTCTACAATCAACACACATACACGACGTACCATCCTTTTTCGGCACTAAAATGATAGGAATAACACAAGGACTAAGGGATTCGCGTATATAACCTTTGTCGAGCAGCTCCTATACTTGACGCATAATCACCTTCGTCTCCTCTGGATTGGTACGGTATGGTGCACGGTTGGGTAATGATGCACCGGGAATTAAGTCAATTTGATGCTCAATCCCTCAAATAGGTGGTAATCCCGGTGGCACGTCTTGTGGAAAGACGTCAGCGAACTCCTGCAAAATGTTAGTGACAGCAGGAGGCAAAGAGGAAGGCACGTCGTCGAATGAAAATAATGCCTCTTTGCACACAAAAGCATAGCAAACAGATTTGCTGAAATCTAGCTCATCAATATCAGATTTGGTGGCAAGTAAACATGCACTTTTCAATTTAATTTCAGAAGCAACACTAGATGGTTTATTATTAGGTTTCATTTGTCGCTCAAATTCTTTTGCCACCATCTGATTTTCACTCTTATTTTTCTCCTGTTTTGCTTTATTAGCTCTATTAATATCATCTTTCAAAATGGATTCAGGAGTCATAGGAAGCAAATTAATATGGCTATCCTTATGAACAAGAGTATACTGATTATTTCTACCATGATGTATAGAATTTTTATCAAATTTCCATGGTCTACCAAGTAATAAGGAACATGCTTGCATGGGTACCACATCACAATCAACATAATCAGCATATGTAGAGATACTAAAATGCACACGAACAATACGTGTTACCTTAACCTTGCCGCTGTTGTTGAACCATTGGATGTATTAAGGATGTGGATGTGGTTGTGTGGTGAGAGATAGTTTCTCCACCATCTCCATGCTAGCCAAGTTGTTGTAGCTCCCTCCATCTATGATGACGCGAACAGAACGTTCCTTCACAACTCCCTTTGTATGGAACAAATTATGCCTCTGATTTTGCTCAGCTTGTGTAACATGCACACTCAAAACACGTTGAGCAACTAAACATTCATACATGTCAGCATCTTCAGTAGCCATGTATTGCATCTCATGATCAGAATCATCTCCACCGTGTTCTTCATGTGTAATAAGAGCCAAAGTCTCCTCATCATAGTCACTAGCGGACTCATACCCACCATCCCCAGTAGCAATCATCACACGCTAAGATTTGCATTCTCTTGCAAAATGTCCTCTTCCCTTACAATGACGAAAAATAATATCACTTGTGTGCCATGTTGATGCCATGGAAGAAGAAGAGCTCTGCGCAGGCCCGACAGGTGTGCTCTTGGCAGATAGTGGTGGTTGTGCCTGCTTTCTTGTATCACGGCTGGAGGTGTAACCCGATGGAGATGCTGGTGCAATGGAAGTAGAGGATGCACGTGGTGTCCATGATGAAGATCGACCTGCAGAACATTTAGTTCGCGCCAATGCCTGTCGATCCTGCACTTCACGTTCAGCTTTACAAGCAAGATGGAATAAATGAGTGATATTAGTATACTCCTTATACTCTAGAATGGTCTGAATCTCTATATTTAATCCACCCATAAAATGTGCAAGCATAGCTTCATTCTCCTCAACAATACCACATCTAATCATGCCAGTCTGTAATTCCTGATAATATTCTTCTACAGAATTTTTTCCTTGTCTTAAACGCTACAATTTTTGAAGTAATTCACGTTGATAATATGGTGGAACCCAACGAGTACGCATAGCAGTTTTCAAAGCAGCCCAAGTAGCTGGAATACGATATAATCTACAATGTTCAGACCACCAAACACATGTAAAGCTAGTGAAAACACAAACAGCAACATGAACACGTCTCTCCTCAGGATATTGTAAACATGTAAATCGTTGTTCTGTTTCTAATTCCCAAGTAAGATATATATCAGGAACATATCTACCCTCAAATGGTAGAATATTCAATTTCAGTTTAGGGAGATGGTCATGATCTCGTACCTGAGGAAGAGCCCTACCATTGCCATTATTTGCATGTGGATGACCTGGTGGTTGTGGTGCTTGTGGTTGCACGTAGTTCTGATTTTGATCAACCTCATCCTCGTAATCTCCCACATAATCATCCTCCTCCGCATCAGCAGCAGGAGCCACAGAAGTATCAATAGCAGCACCAACTGTTTGGCCAGGCGCAAGAGGGACACGGCTCGCTCGGCGAAGGGCTGTTTCGCGACGTGGAGGTAGTCATTGTCGTTGTCGTTGTTGTGGTAGAGGTGCGTTAGGTGCAGCTGGTTGTGGTGGTGGAAGACGCGCGGGAAATTCATTAAACCTGTTATCGAGCTTTGTTTCGAATGTCTTCTGCATCCCATCTATCTTTTCCATGGCCTCTTCAAACCTGTTTAGCACATCTTGCACTTGTCCAGTCATCATTTGCTGAACTTTATCATGCAACTCCTTATTCGTCATGTTCTCCCAGTCAGTCTCGTCGACTTGTGATTCTGCCATGGTTAGCAGCAATAGAAACACACAAGAATATGATCCTACAGACTACTAACAAGAGGTGGTGGTGGGTGTCACAAATCCGTCAAGCAAATCTCATATTCTTACTAGTTCTTACCCAGTAGCAGGCAGTGATCGGCAACCGTCGTAGTCAAAACTCTTAGAGCTTGGATAGAGCGATTACTAGGGAGAGTCAAACGCACGACATAGATGTATGTGGAGCTGGGAAGGCTTATAATATGGTAGCAAAAAGGGTCAGCAATAATCAATTCAGAGATGCAAAGTTGAATAAACGCTCAACGACGGTACTGTGCTGGTCCTAGGCTAGACCGTTCTAGAGACGCAAGCCTAGACCACTAACAAAATCACGACACTGCACGTAAACAAGGGAGGAGCACGCTCTGATTTTTTTTTCACTTTTTTCCCTCTTTTTTTGCTCGCAACAATTTTTTTCGAAAAAGTCTACAAATGGTCTAAAAACTGCCTAGCCAGAATTTTCCGGACTTAGTTTTTTTGAGTTTGGAACTACTGCAGGTAGCACGAAAGTACGGGAGTCCTACTATGTTACGACTCGGAGTATCGTGTGATCTGGAACTCGAAAACAAAGCAAGAAATACTGGACTCGGACTAGGACTGGTGGCAGAGATGAATCTGGTGGAAACTCGAACTGGTGGCGGATATATGTAGGGCAGTGGAACTCGGACTGGTGGCGAATCGGTGATGGAGGTGGACTCGGATTATCGTGATGGTGGTGGATATGTGGTATATGGCAGCAGTGATGACGATGGTGGTATATGGCAGAGGTGATGAAGATGGTGGTATATGGCAACAGTGATGACGATGGTGGTATATGGCAGCGGTGATGATGATGATGCGGCGGCGGCGTGACTACTTGTGAAAAGAACTCGAAACTCTAAAGGACTAGACACTAAGACCAGCAACCAGACACGACAATGCAACCGCAAATTCAACAATGCAAAACCCTAAAAAGAGTATGCAAAGGCTCAGATTGGTTCGGATATGATGAACTAACCCTAATTTTTTGGCTTTTTCGTGGAATGTAGGTATGAAGAACAGACTCGATCTAAACTACGAAAAACTGTAAAATCTCACCGAGCAACCTGGAAATCTGATACCACTTGATAGAGGCGAAGGTGTCCCAATGTTTCGATGAGATAGATATCGTTTTCTGTGGGATTCGACTTTGACGATCCGACTATGAACTTGCGAAGACGTCGCACCTTAGCAATCGCTAAAACAACTTCCGAGGGTTATTGACCATGCCGGAGCACGATCAACCTGACCACGAGGGTCTATTTCCTGCGAGCAAACGAAGAAGAAGCAAGAAACTGAGATTGCAATCTGGATATTGCGAATAAAAGTGGAAAGTTTTATCAATGAAGGTGGGGTTCTGTGACGTCTTGGTTTTGTCATTGGACACAAATGAAGTACGCGAAGTTGTAGCTATGGCAAACTTTTAATCTAAACAAAACCCAAAGTCTAAACGATGCCCTAAGGGATGTATATATGGAGAAGAGAGGGGGAATTTCGTGGCCCTTGGAGGAGGGGTCCGAAACCAACCCTAAGTCTTGTTTCCCCACACATATGGACTCTAAAAACTGCCTATACTCAAGTATTTCGAAATTACATGGGCCTGGCCCAAAAATAAGGTGACGCAGCACCTATAATAGCCTCTGGACGAAATTTATGAAGTGGCATCTTGTATATTTCGTCCAAGGCTTCATGCACTCATTATGGTGGCTTCAAAGTCCTGGAATCATCACTTGTAACTCCGTTCTTGTTCCCCTTGCGCATGCCATCATCTCCATGCTTGAACTTGCTCCAAGGTTCATCTTTCTTGTCCAAGCTAGACCCTTCATTTGTAAGCAAAACAAATGTCTCCAATTTAGGCAGCATCATATTCTCATGCACATTAGAATCATTACCAAGAAACGAAAGTACCTGATAATTCAATTGGCGTGCGCGAGCTCTAGTAATTGGTCCAGTATGTATAACAGCAGGGGCTACGGGTGTAACAATGGTATTGATGTCCTCATCACAGAACCTGTAGGCTGACCACAATAAACTCGTTCCTATAGCTCACCATGAAGAAAAGCATTGGAGACATCTAACTGATGGACTGGCCAATGACGAGAGGCGGCAAGATGGAGTATAGTGCGGACGGTAGCAGGCTTCACCACAGGGCTGAATGTCTCTCCAAAGTCAACACCGGCGTGTTAAGTGAATCCACGGACAACCCAACGGGCCTTGTAGCGATCAAGAGAACCATCGGGTTTGAGCTTATGACGGAAAACCCACTTGCCGATGACGATGTTGGTACTACGAGGGCGAGGTACAAGGGTCCAAGTGCGGTTGGCCTGTAGAGCATCGAATTCCTCCTTCATCGTGGCACCCTAGGAAGGATCTCGAAGAGCTACGCAAACTGACACAGGCAGCGGTGACAATGCAACAGAGGCCACATGGGCCTGCTCATAGTCATCATAGCATCGCGAGGGCTGAACGATGCCCTGTCGAGCACGAGTGGCCATGGTGTGCATAGACACGGTAGAGGGTCGCAACCACGGAGCACCATGAGTAACATGTGGTGCGGGCGCCGATGAGGATGTCGAGGCGCTGAGGTCGTCGTCAAAGGTGGTCGCATCAACAACCGGCGCCGCCGTGGCAGCTGAAGTAGGCAAAGAAACGCCAGTCATGGCAGCCAAAACACCAGGCGAAACAGCTGTCGTGGTAGCCGAATTGGCTGCAGGGTCTACCGAACTAGCAGCCATGGTAGCCAAACGTGGCGATGTTGGCGAGGGAGCCACGGGCATGGCAGTGGACGGTGACGACGTTGGGGGCGCCCGAGGAGGTGAAGTAGAGGGCGCTCGAGGAGTCGACGAAGACACCGCCCGAGGAGGTGAAGTAGAGGGCGCCTAAGGAGTTGCCGAAGACAATGCCCGAGGCAGCAACGACACCTGAGGTGGTGACAGCGTGACCATAGCATGCCGGCCGGCTAGTGAGACCCGACCTGGAGTGGCTGGGGCTGGCCGAGGTCCAGGGGATGATACGTCTCCGTCGTATCTACTTTTCCAAACACTTTTGCCCTTGTTTTGTACTCTAACTTGCATGATTTGAATGGAACTAACCCGGACTGACGCTGTTTTCAGCAGAATTGCCCTGGTGTTATTTATGTGCAGAAAAAAAAGTTCTCGGAATGACCTGAAACTTCACGGAACGTCTATTTCAAAATAATAATAAAAATCCTTGCAAAAGATGAAGATCCGGTGGCCCACCACCTGTCCATGAGGGTAGGGGCGCGCCTGCCCCCTAGGGCGCGCCCCCTACCTCGTGGGCCCCCCTGGAGCTCCTCCGACCTCAACTCCAACTGTATATATTTGGTTTTGAAGAGAAAAAAAATCAGAGAGAAGGATTCATCGCGTTTTACGATACGGAGCCGCCGCCAAGCCCTAAAACCTCTCGGGAGGGCTGATCTGGAGTCCGTTCGGTCATCCGGAGAGGGGAATCCGTCGCCATCGTCATCATCAACCATCCTCCATCACCAATTTAATGATGCTCACCGCCGTGCGTGAGTAATTCTATCATAGGCTTGCGGGACGGTGATGGGTTGGATGAGATTTATCATGTAATCGAGTTAGTTTTTTTAGGGTTTGATCCCTAGTATCCACTATGTTCTAAGATTGATGTTGCTATGACTTTGCTATGCTTAATGCTTGTCACTAGGGCCCGAGTGCCATGATTTCAGATCTGAACCTATTATGTTTTCATCAATATATGAGAGTTCTTGATCCTATCTTGCAAGTCTATAGTCACCTATCATGTGTTATGATCCATTAACCCCGAAGTGGCAATAATCGGGATACTTACCGGTGATGACCGTAGTTTGAGGAGTTCATGTATTCACTATGTGTTAATGCTTTGGTCCGGTACTCTATTAAAAGGAGGCCTTAATATCCCTTAGTTTCCGCTAGGACCCCGCTGCGACGGGAGGGTAGGACAAAAGATGTCATGCAAGTTCTTTTCCATAAGCACGTATGACTATATTTGGAATACATGCCTACATTACATTGATGAATTGGAGCTAGTTCCATGTCACTCTAGGTTATGACTATTACATGATGAACCACATCCGGCATAATTCTCTATCACCGATCCATTGCCTACGAGCTTTCCATACATTGTTCTCCGCTTATTTACTTTTCCATTGCTATTGCTATCATCACTACAAAATACCAAAAACATTACTTTTGCTATCATTACCTTTTGCTACCGTTACCACTACTATCATATTACTTTGGTACTAAATACTTTGCTGTAGATATTAAGTTTCCAGGTGTGGTTGAATTGACAACTCAGCTGCTAATACTTGAGAATATTCTTTGGCTCCCCTTGTGTCGAATCAATAAATTTGGGTTGAATACTCTACCCTCGAAAACTATTGCGATCCCCTATACTTGTGGGTTATCAAGACTATTTTCTGGCGCTGTTGCCAGGGAGCATAGCTCTATTCTTAGAGTCACTTGGGATTTATATCTGCTTATCATTATGAAGAACTTGAGAGATCCAAAAACCAAGATTTATCCCTCAACTACGAGGGGAGGTACGGAACTGCCATCTAGCTCTGCACTTGATTCACCTTCTGCTTTGAGTAAGCTTGCGACACCTAAACCTGCTTCTGCTATTCATTCTGATACATCGCATGTTATTGATGATGCCACTTCTGCTGTGCATGATAGTTATGATGAAACTACATCTATGCTTGATACTACTGTGCCACTTGGTGAATTTCTTGATGAACAACTTGCTAGGGTTAGAGAGAGTGAAAATATTGAATCTGTTAATATTGATGAAAGTGATGATGAAGACTCTCCTTCTAATGAATATGAATCACCTGTTATTCCTGAGGGTTATGTTTTTGAAAAAGAAGCTGCTCTAGCTATTTTAGCTTGCAAAGATAGATACGAACTCAAGAGGTTATTAGCTAAATGGAAGCAGCAATCTCTTAATGCTAGAATGAAACCTGACCCTGCTTTTGCTACTTCACCTATCTGTGTTACCGATAAGGATTATGAATTCTCGGTTGATCCTGATATAATTACTTTGGTTGAATCTAATCCTTTTCATGGCTACGAATCTAAAACTGTTGTGGCACATCTTACTAAATTAAATGATATTGCCACCCTGTTCACTAAAGATGAGAGAACTCGCCACTTTTATATCCTTAAAATATTTCCGTTCTCATTAAAGGGTGATGCTAAGATATGGTTTAATTCTCTTGATCCTGGTTGTGTGCGTAGTCCCTAGGATATGATTTATTACTTCTCTGCTAAATATTTCCCTGCTCATAAGAAACAAGCTGCTTTAAGGGATATATATATATATATATATATAATTTTTTGCAAATTGAAGAATAAAGTCTCCCACAAGCTTGGGGGAGGCTTCTCAAGTTACTTAATGCTTTGCCAGATCATCCTCTTAAGAAAAATGAAATACATGATATCTTTTATAATGGACTAACCGATGCTTCCATAGATTACCTGGATAGTTGTGCTGGTTCTGTTTTCAGAGAAAGAACATCGGATGAAGCTGAAATTGTATTGAATAATATGTTAACAAATGAAAATAATTGGACACTTCCTGAGCCTATTCCTAAACCAACTCCGAAGAAGAGAGGAATTCTATTTCTCAGTCCTGAAGATATGCAAGAGGCAAAGAAATCTATGAAAGAAAAAGGTATTAAAGCTAAAGATGTTAAGAATTTACCTCCTATTGAAGAAATACACGGTCTTAATTTACCGCCTGTTGAAGAAACATATGATCTTAATCCATTACCTATTGAAGAAACTCATGGTCTTGATAACCCGACATAGGTAGTAAAGGTAAATTCTCTCTATAAATATGATAAAGCTGAAATCCCATTTACTAAGTTTGCTAGCCCATGCTTAGATGAGTTTGATAAATTTATGGTTAAGCAAGAAGACTTCAATGCTTATTTTGGTAGACAATTGAAATACAATTCAAATATGCTTGAACACTTGGGTGATTATATGGCTAATGTTAAAGGTGAACTTAAACTTATTAGTAAACATGCTTCTATGGTTACCACTCAAGTAAAACAAGTACTTAAAGCTCAAAATGATTTGCTCAAAGAATTGAATAGTAAGAATAATGATTATGCTGTTAGAGTGGCTACTAGAACTGGTAGAATGACTCAGGAACCTCTGTATCCTGAAGGCCATCGTAAGAGAATTGAGCAACATTCTCAGAGAAATAATATAGATGCACCTAGTCCTTCTAAAAGGAAGAAAAAGAAAATGATAGGACTTTGCATGCTTCTAGTGAACCTATTGCTCAACCACCTGAGAATCCAAATGATATTTCTATTTCTAATGCTGAAACACAATCTGGTAATGAACCTGAAACTAGTGATAATGTTAATGATAATGTTCATGATGATGCTCAACCTAGTAATGATAATGATATAGAAATTGAACCTGCTGTTGATCTTGATAACCCACAATCAAAGAATCAACGTTATGATAAGAAAGACTTTGTTGCTAGGAAATATGGTAAAGAAAGAGAACCATGGGTTCAGAAACCCATGCCTTTTCCTCCCAAACCATCCAAGAAAAAGGATGATGAGGATTTTGAGCGCTTTGCTAAAATGATTAGACCTATCTTTTTGCGTATGCGATTAACTGATATGCTTAAAATGAATCCTCATGCTAAGTATATGAAAGAAATTGTTGCAAATAAGAGAAAGATACCGGAAGCTGAAATTTCCACCATGCTTGCTAATTATACTTTTAAAGGTGGACTACCTAAGAAACTTGGAGATCCAGGAGTACCCACTATACCATGCTCCATTAAAAGAAACTATGTTAAAACTGCTTTATGTGATCTTGGAGCCGGTGTTAGTGTTATGCCTCTCTCTTTATATTGTACTTGATTTGAATAAGTTGACACCTACTGAAATATCTTTGCAAATGGCTGATAAATCAACTGCTATACCTATCGGTATTTGTGAGGATGTGCCTGTTGTAGTTGCAAACGTTACTATTTTAACGGACTTTGTTATCCTTGATATTCCTGAGGACGATAGTATGTCTATTATTCTTGGAAGACCCTTTTTGAATACTGCAGGGGCTGTTATTGATTGCACTAAAGGCAATGTCACTTTTCATGTTAATGGTAATGAGCATACGGTACACTTTCTGAGGAAACAACCTCAAGATCATAGTATCAACTCTATTGGAAAAATTCCATCGATTATATTTGGAGGTTTTGAATTTCCTCTTCCTACCGTCAAGAAGAAATATGATATTCTTATTATTGGGGATGTGCATATCCCCGTTGAGGTAACATAGTGTTATTCAAAATTTCTCCGGTTCCATGTTCTTCAGAATGAGTTCGTTAACAAGACTTGATCAACCTTGTTAGTGGATTCCTTTTGATGAGCCTGAGATGGATGAAACTAGAAGGCACAACCTTCTATACCCTCCTTTTACTTTCTGTTATTTATATTAAATAAAATTAAAATAAGTATTTTCCGTCTGTTATCTGAATTATCCGTGCAATATAAAAATACCTCGAAAATAAAAGTTTTCCAAATGCCCTGAAATTTAAATATGTTTTTCTGGAATATTTGAGAATATTTGGCACTGAGAACACAGCAGGGGGGCATCCACCTGGCCACGAGGGTGGAGGGCGCGCCCTACCCCCCTAGGCGCGCCCCCTGCCTCACGGGCCCACGGTGGCCCTCCTCCACTTATTCCTGCACCCACACACTCCTTCTTCCTCCCGCAAACACGAATATCTAGCTCAAGCACGAGTTCTAGCTCATTTTGCTGCGATTTTCGATCTCCTTGCTCAAAGCACCTCTCACAAAACTGCTTGGGGGGATTGTTCCTTGGTATATGACTCCTCCATTGGTCCAATTAGTTTTTGTTATGGTGCTTTATTCATTGCAAGTTTGTGCTGCTTAGGTGACCCTGTTCTTGAGCTTGCATGTCAAATTTATATGGTCAAAAGTAGTTTTGATGCATGATATAGGCTCTAGGCACTTGTAGGAGTTGTTGCTATCAATTTTGTTGAGCTTGGTTCACTTTTGCTTGAAGTTACTAAAAATTTCAGAATTTTTCAGAGAATAATGAAGAGATTTTTGAGGGGCTCATCAAGCCGAAGCTCGAAGGAAAAGCAAAATGAAGAAGCAAAGAAGCCCAAATATAATCTGCCTCGCACCGCGGAGGTTAGGCCGTGTGAATGGCCCTCTAATGATTTCTTGAGAGCAGCTGGGATTTATGATGATTTTTATTAATTGGCTGAGAATGCAGGCCTCACCGCCTTCCTCCACGACCAACGCGACCAGTATCTCTTACTCACCAATATCTTTGTGCAGAACTTTCATTTCCATTCTAGGAGCTCACCACCTACGGTGGAGTTTTATTTATATGATGAGCATAAGGAGATGTCACTTTATGATTTTTGTTAGGTTTGTTTGGTCCCTTCCGACGGCACGACAGAGGAACCATATCGCGGCGATGTGGATGGGTTTATTGATACCATCACTGTAGGGGAAACGAGGAAGGTTTCCAATGCACGAATCACTAGCATACATTTTCCTGTTTTACGCTACTTTGCAATATTTGCTAGTCGTTGCTTAATTGGTCATGGAAACTGTGGAAACCTTAGTGTTCCTGATATTATTATTTTTTCCATGGTTTATTCAGTGATAACTCTGTTAGTATGGGCGGTATTATTGCTAAACGGTTAAGTCTAAACCGTACAAAGGGGCCCATCTTTGGAGGCATCTATGCTTCACGCCTAGCTGCACATTTTAACATACCTATTAGGCATTATGAGAAGGAAGAAAAATTGCTACCTTGTGTTTATTTAGATTATAAGAGTATGGTGGCACACGATTTTATTGTTAAGAATAGGGAAGGGGAGCTTAAATACAAATTGTTCTTTCATCAACATCATCCTAAGACTATTACCATGCCCGCTCCTTCCTTATTTGATTTATCTTCAGGCCAGTACCTTGTTCCGTTAGAGGCTATCCACGCCTACCGGAACCCTACATCAGCCACAGAGCCAGAGTTGGAACCACAAGTTGATACTCCACGACAGTTTAATTACCATTGGGATCCGGAGATGATTGCCAACCAGTGGCAATCAGAGTCTTCTTCATCGCAGTACGACTCAAACTATTATTATGGATATCCGCCAGGCCAGCCGTGGCCATAGACCAACTTAGGCCAAAATTCTAAGCTTGGGGGAGTACGTATTTCTCATCGACATTATATTCATGTTCACACACTCATTGCTAGATGTTGGTGCTCATACTTTTTCATTGTATCATCCATGCTAGTTTATTTTCCTTTTTATGTTTTCTTCTTGTGTGTTTAATAAACCTTAAGAAAACCCCCCCAAAAAATTTAGTTGTAGCTTTTAATTATTTTACTTTCCATGTTTATAGTAGTAATTAAAAAGAAAACCCAAAAAGATTTCATGTTCTTCTTTTGCTTGTTCGGAGCTTTCCCATGTAAATAGTTTTATTTCTTTTCTTTTCTTTGGAGGTCAATAGGAGAATACCATGATTAAATTGTGAAGTGGCTCTTATATGCATTATTGTTGATCTGACAAAAGAGCACATATTGCCTTGTCTTCTCCTGTTTATTGAATGCTTGCAGATTCCAGCTTAGTCCAATGCACGTGCACTCTTAATATTATTCACATCATTTAGTCGTGCAAGTGAAAGGCAATTATGACGATATATGATGGACTGACTGAGATGAGAAAAGCTGGTATGAACTCGACCTCTCTTGTTTTTGTAAATATGATTAGTTCATCATTCCTGATTCAGCCTATTATGAATAAACATGTTTGCAATGACAACTAGAGATCATAGTTTCTTATGCCATGCTTGATTAGCTAGGAGCTTATAACGGTTTACCTTGCGTGCCAACATGCTATTAAAATGGCTGTGATGTGGTATGATAGGGTGGTATCCTCCTCTGAATGATTTAAGTGACTTGACTTGGCGCATGTTCACGCATGTAGTTGAAACAAAATCAACATAGCCTTTACGATATTTATGTTCATGGTGGATTATATCCTACTCATGCTTGCATTCGGTGTTGATTAATTTTAATGCATGTTCATGACTGTTGTCGCTCTCTAGCTGGTCGCTTCCCAGTCTTTTGCTAGCCTTCACCTGTACTAAGCGGGAATACTGCTTGTGCATCCAACTCCATAAACCCCAAAGTTATTCCATATGAGTCCACCATACCTACCTATATAGGTATCTACCTACCGTTCCAAGTAAATTTGTATGTGCCAAACTCTAAACCTTCAAATAAATATCCTGTTTTGTATGCTTGAATAGCTCATGTATAAACTAGGGCTGTCTGTATCTTCCATGTTAGGCGGGTTATTCTCAAGAGGAGTGGACTCCGCTCCTCACTCACGAGAAAATGGCTGGTCACTAGGATGCCCAGTCCCATGCTTTATGCAAATCAAATCAAAATAATTGCAAACAAAACTCCCCCTGGGATTCTTGTTAGTTAGAGGCACTCGTTGTTTCGAGCAAGCCATGGATTGATGATTGTTGGTGGAGGGGGAGTATAAACTTTACCATTCTATTTGGGAACCGCCTATAATGTGTGTAGCATGGAAGATATCGCCATCTCTTGGTTGTTATGTTGACAATGAAAGTATACCGCTCAAAATACTATTGACCTCTATTTCAAAACTGACCTCAGGCACCTCTACAAATCCCTGCTTCCCTCTGTGAAGGGCCTATATATTTACTTTCATGTTGAGTCATCATCCTCTTATTAAAAAGCACCAGTTGGAGAGCACCGCTTTCATTTGCATTCATTACTGTTAGTTTACATTGAGTATGACTTGACTGGATCTCTTTTACCATGAATTACAATGTCTAGTCAATCCTTGATCATTAAAGGTGCTTTGCATTTATGTTTTGTAGTCTCAAAAAGGGCTAGCGAGATACCATCTTGTTATATCATATTATGATTATTTTGAGAAAGTATTGTCATCCGAGATTTATTATTATTGCTCGCTAGTTGATTATGCCATTGATATGAGTAAACATGAGACCTATGCATTATTGTGAATATGGTTAGTTCATAATCTTTGCTGAAAACTTGAATGCTGGCTTTACATATTTACAACAAAAAGAGCAAACAGAGTTTGTAAAAGTTTTTCTTTACCACTTTCATTTTGTCAATTGAATTGCTTGAGGACAAGCAAAGGTTTAATCTTGGGGGAGTTGATACGTCTCCGTCGTATCTACTTTTCCAAACACTTTTGCCCTTGTTTTGGACTCTAACTTGCATGATTTGAATGGAACTAACCCAGACTGACGCTGTTTTCAGCAGAATTGGCATGGTGTTATTTATGTGCAGATACAAAAGTTCTTGGAATGACCTGAAACTTCACGGAACGTCTATTTGGAAATAATAAAAAATCCTTGCAAAAGATGAAGACTAGGGGCCCACCACCTGTCCACGAGGGTGGGGGGCGCGCCCCCCTACCTCGTGGCCCCCCTGGAGCTCCTCCAGCCTCAACTCCAACTCTATATATTTGGTTTCGGAGAGAAAAAAATCATAGAGAAGGATTCATCGCGTTTTACGATACGGAGCCGCCGCCAAGCCCTAAAACCTCTCGGGAGGGCTGATCTGGAGTCCGTTCGGTCATCCGGAGAGGGGAATCCGTCGCCATCGTCATCATCAACCATCCTCCATCACCAATTTCATGATGCCCACCGACGTGCGTGAGTAATTCTATCGTGGCCTTGCTGGACGGTGATGGGTTGGATGAGATTTATCATGTAATCGAGTTAGTTTTGTTAGGGTTTGATCCCTAGTATCCACTATGTTCTGAGATTGATGTTGCTATGACTTTGCTATGCTTAATGCTTGTCACTAGGGCCCGAGTGCCATGATTTCAGATCTGAACCTATTATGTTTTCATCAATATATGAGAGTTCTTAATCCTATCTTGCAAGTCTATAGTCACCTATTATGTGTTATGATCCGTTAACCCTGAAGTTACAATAATCGGGATACTTACCGGTGATGACCGTAGTTTGAGGAGTTCATGTATTCACTATGTGTTAATGCTTTGGTCCGGTACTCTATTAAAAGGAGGCCTTAATATCCCTTAGTTTCCGCTAGGACCCTGCTGCCACGGGAGGGTAGGACAAAAGATGTCATGCAAGTTCTTTTCTATAAGCACGTATGACTATATTCGGAATACATGCCTACAATACATTGATGAATTGGAGCTAGTTATGTGTCACTCTAGGTTATGACTGTTACATGATGAACCGCATCCGGCATAATTCTCTATCACCGATCCATTGCCTATGAGCTTTCCATATATTGTTCTCCACTTATTTACTTTTCCGTTGCTATTACTATCATCACTACAAAATACTAAAACCATTACTTTTGCTATCTTTACCTTTTGCTACTGTTACCACTACTATCATATTACTTTGATACTAAATACTTTGCTGCAGATATTAAGTTTCCAGGTGTGGTTGAATTGACAACTCAGCTGCTAATACCTGAGAATATTCTTTGGCTCCCCTTGTGTCGAATCAATAAATTTGGGTTGAATACTCTACCCTCGAAAACGGTTGCGATCCCCTATACTTGTGGGTTATCAAGGGGCGGTGGCTATGGACGGGAGCGCCATGCTCTCAATCAGAAGGAGTGCCTGGTTAGCCGATGATCTAGACGATTCCTCCTATTCCCTGAAAGGAAAAACACACTCGTCGAAGATGACATGGCGTGATGTTAGTATGCAACGGGAGGCGGGATCATAACATTGATAGCCGCAATGGTCAGGAGGGTAGCCAAAGAAAACACAAGCAACAAATCGAGGTGCAAGCTTATGTTGAGCGGTGGCAGAGGTGTTAGGATAACACAGACAACCGAAAACACAAAGATGTTGATACTCACGAGGAAAACCAAAGAGAAGCTCATGCGGTGTTTGATGGTGGCGAGGACAACAAGGACGAAGATTGAGTAGGTACGTGGCAGTGTTAAGAGCTTCAACCCAAAATCGAGGAGGAAGATGAGCATGAAATAACATAGTACGGACACTATCATTCAAAGTCCAAAGAATGCGTTTGGCGTGGCCATTTTGTTCAGAGGTATATGGACAAGAAAGCCGAAAGTGAATGCCGTGAGAAGCAAAGAAATCACGAGACGCATTATTATCAAATTCCTTGCCATTATCCGTTTGAAAACTCAGAATATTGCGCTGAAATTGCATAGCAACAAACGCATGAAAATGAGAGAGAAGCAGAAAAACTTCAGATTTGTGACGTAATGGAAAAGTCCAAGTATAGTGAGAAAAATCATCAAGAATGACAAGATAATAGAGAAAACCAGAGACACTTTTTATTGGAGATGTCCATACATCGCAATGCATAAGAGCAAAAGGGAAACTAGTCTGAGAATCTGATTGTTTGAAAGGTAAGCTAACGTGCTTGCCCAACCTACAAGCATGACATGTTGTAGACATAGCTTTATTACAGGAAAACTCAAAAGACGATAATGTTTTGGAGAGAGCAGCATGTCCCGGATGTCCAAGCCCTTGGTGCCAAAGATCGGAGGTCTCGGCAAGGAGAGCTTGAGGCCTGGATGCAAGTGGATAAAGTTCATCGGGGCTGTCACATCATAGAATCACTCGTCGCGTGTGAAGGTCCTTGACAGAAAAACCAAACATGTCAAACTCAACAGTAATGGGATTTTCACGAGTAAGGCGGCGAACGGAAATAATTTTTTTTAATGATATGAGGAGTAATGAAAACATTACGAAGATGAATAGGAAAAGAAGATGTGGGAAAAGAAACGTTACCGGTGTGGGTGGTCGGGAGAGAATCCCCATTACCGATGATGACACGGGTGGAAGTAGAATATGGTTGAGAGTGAGAAAGGATACCGGGATGGTTCGCCATATGCGAGGTAGCACCGGTGTCAAGGAACCAGTCAGCCCCGTTGCCGCCACCACTGATGGATAGATTGTTGAGGGCAGCGTGTAGTTGCGTTTGGTCTCAAGCCGAAGGTTGATGAAGAGGCGGGACCGGCACATAGCCAGGGTAGACGGGACCAGAGGGGTAGCAGTCCAGGCCACCTGCCCTAGCTGGGCTGCATACACATGCGGCTAAGAGGCGCTGGGTCGAGGCCCGAGCAGGCCAGCACCGGGCGCACGCTAGTTCGGGGGCCAGGCTGCGAACATCCCCGACAGGGGGTAGCCCCCGAGAGGCCATGCTGGGGTGTTGCGTGCGTCCGGAAGAGGAGTCGTCGTGCTGCTAGGGCTGGCAGGAGGAGCGGCCAGCTTCTTCTTCTTGCCGCGATTGCGGCCGCCATTGGGAGAGGGCGCAGCAGGGGCACCATGGGCAACTGGATGTGGAGTCGAAGTAGAAGTGGTCGGGCGGGACTGACCGGCGATGAGAGTCGTCAGCCAGGCATGGTGACCGCCACAGGAGAGGCGGCGCTCCTCCTGAAGAAGAACACCACGGGCCCGTGTGAAGGTGAGGCCGGTGGGGTTGATGGTGAGCGCCGCAATGCAATGGCCGAAGTCGTCGTTCACCCCGTTGATAAGAGCCAGCAGCATGTCTTGGTCAGAGACCGGCGAGCTGACGTCCCGAAGAGTGTCGGAGAGACACTTGAGACGGCTGCAGAAGGCAGTGACGGAGAGGTCACCCTGAACGATGTTGTGAAACTCCCGCTTGGCGAATATGGCACACTGTAGACGGTTGTCAAGGAAGAGCACGGAGATGACCGTCCATGCGTTGGCGGCGGTGTCGGAGGGCCTGATGATGATGTGTAGGATGTCAGGAGAGATGGTGGTGTAGAGCCATGAGATGATGCACTGATCGATCTGGGTCCACTCAACATCAGCGAACATCATTAGAGCATTGGTCGACCCATCAACATGACCGACGAGACCGAGCTTGCGGAAGGTGAGGTGGAAAAAAGTTTGCCAGATCGAGAAGTTGGACTCATCGAAGCTAAGGGTGGCGGGAACATGGCTGCGGATGTTGATGAGTTGCACGGCGGTGGTGCTAGGGGCGGCTGGGTGAGTGGAGTCAGTGAAGGGGTTGGAGCTGGGGGTGGAGCCAGATGGGGTGGAGTGGCTGGAGCAGGAGTTGGAGGCGAAGGGATTGGAGCTGGGGTTGGAGAAGAAGTCTTCGAAGGGATGCATGGCTATGGCGGTTGATGAGGACAGTAGTAGCTAGGGCGACAGGTGAGGGTGTGGTTCCGGCATGAGCAACGGGAAGAGGTCACGGGAAAGAGAAAACTGATACCATGTAGGATTGAATAATTGGGAATATGCAGCGCATTGTATTGATCCATAGGGAAATTACATATATACACAAGAATACTTGACCTCCAAGACTCTATCTCTATGTACAAGGAAAGATATCAAGAGGAGGCAAGTATGGAAGTAAACATCCTACGTGATCGCATGTGATACAATGCCTATATTCCTACAAGGGCGAAACAACAGAGACAAAAAAAGTACGAGATAAGCACTTACCAGACGGCGATGAGCCCGACGCCGGAAGGTAAACAGCTGCGGGCGGCAGAGAGGAGAGCAAACCCTAGCGGCCGCGGAGAGGACTAGAGGAGAGGCGGGTGTGCATGGATGGGACCAATGGGAACGAGATCGTCTGACTTTTATGTCCCCACAACTATAATAAATTTAGGACCTTGATTAGCTTTCCGTGGGCACGGTTTTAATATGGTAACCTAGCAATACATGCATGCATGCGAGTATTTAATCAAAAATTACCACATTTCATGAAAACGTGCCTAACTTTACAAATTTGTGCCAAAAACTACCACTTTTTATTAATCCATGGCAAAAAACTACCACTTTCAGAAAATGACCAGTTTAGAAGATTTAAACATGTTTATGACAAGTGGGGCCCACCCGTCAGGGCTGACGTGGCAGAAATGTCAACACCGTTTATGTTGACTGTTAAGTTGACCGTTATGACAAGTGGGCCCCACACGTGAGTATCTATCTTCTTCTTCCTGCTCCTATATTCTCTTGCCCATTTCAACAAACACCTCGTCTTCGTGCCCCACGGCGAGCACTTGTGTCATCCATGTCGCCCACCTAGAGGCTGCCGGGTCGAGGATGACGGAGGTAGCGCCAGAGCAGGCGTGAGACGGCGGCCGCGAGGGTGCTCGCGCAGCCGTCGAGCCGCGCGCAGGTCGTGAGCATGTGCTGGTCACGCTGGCCGATCATCGTCGCATGCGGGAGCGCGGGTGGGCGGGCTGGCCGTCGTTGCGGTCGCCTGTGGGCCGGCATCCGAGCTCGCCGCCGTAGCTGTCGCGCGCAGAAGTGCGGGTAGGCCGCCATAGCCGTCCCGTGGGTGCTCACGCAGCCGTCGAGCCGCGCGTAGGCCGCGAGAACGCGCTGGTCGCCGAGCCGCATGCTTGCGCTGGCCGGTCGCCAAGCGGTGCATACGTGCTCGCGCTGGCTGGTCGGCAAGCCATGCATACTTGCTCGTTGGTGCTAGCAAGCTAGCGCTGGGTGGTCGCGTGTGGTCGAGCAGTGTGTGTCCGTCGGAGTGCCCGATCTGTGTGTCGTCATCGCATGCTGCCGCCGGGCATGCTCATCGTCATCTTGTGCGCTTGTTGACTTGCCACGCCAGCCCTGACGGTGGGCCTGATACGTCCGTTTTGCATCATGCTTTTATATCGATATTTATTGCATTATGGGCGGTTATTACACATTATGTCACAATACTTATGCCTATTCTCTCTTATTTTACAAGGTTTACATAAAGAGGGAGAATGCCAGCAGCTGGGATTCTTGGCTGGAAAAGGAGCAAATATTAGAGACCTATTCTGCATAGCTTCAAAAGTCCTGAAACTTCACGGAAGACGTTTTCAGAATATATAAAAAATACTCATCGGAAGAAATTCACCAGGGGGTAGGTGAAGGAAATATGCCCTAGAGGCAATAATAAAGTTATTATTTATTTCCTTATATCATGATAAATGTTTATTATTCATGCTAGAATTGTATTAACCGGAAACATAATACATGTGTGAATACATAGACAAACAGAGTGTCACTAGTATGCCTCTACTTGACTAGCTCGTTAATCAAAGATGGTTATGTTTCCTAACCATGGACAAAGAGTTGTTATTTGATTAACGGGATCACATCATTAGATGAATGATCTGATTGACATGACCCATTCCGTTAGCTTAGCACTTGATCGTTTAGTATGTTGCTATTGCTTTCTTCATAACTTATACATGTTCCTATGACTATGAGATTATGCAACTCCCGTGTGCCGGAGGAACACTTTGTGTGCTACCAAACGTCACAACGTAACTGGGTGATTATAAAGGTGCTCTACAGGTGTCTCCAAAGGTACATGTTGGGTTGGCATATTTCGAGATTGGGATTTGTCACTCCGATCGTCGGAGAGGTATCTCTGGGCCCTCTCGGTAATGCACATCGCTTAAGCCTTGCAAGCATTGCAACTAATGAGTTAGTTGCGGGATGATGTATTACGGAACGAGTAAAGAGACTTGCCGGTAACGAGATTGAACTAGGTATTGGATATCGATGATCGAATCACGGGCAAGTAACATACCGATGACAAAGGGAACAACGTATGTTGTTATGCGGTCTGACCGATAAAGATCTTCGTAGAATATGTAGGAGCCAATATGAGCATCCAGGTTCTGCTATTGGTTATTGACCGGAGACGTGTCTCGGTCATGTCTACATTATTCTCGAACCCGTAGGGTCCGCACGCTTAAGGTTTTGATGATAGTTATATTATGAGTTTATGAGTTTTGATGTACCGAAGGAGTTCGGAGTCCCGGATGAGATCGGGGACATGACGAGGAGTCTCGAAATGGTCGAGACGTAAAGATCGATATATTGGACGACTATATTCGGACATCGGAAAGGTTCCGAGTGATTCGAGTATTTTTCGGAGTACCGGAGAGTTACGGGAATTCACCGGGGAGTATATGGGCCTTATTGGGCTTTAGGGGAAAGAGATAGGAGAGGTTGGGCGCCCCCCAAGGCCTAGTCCGAATTGGACTAGGGGGAAGGGCTGCACCCCCTCCTTCCTTCTCTTCTCCTTTCCCTTGCCTTGACTCCTACTCCTACTACATGGAAGGACTCCTAGGTGGACTAGGAAAGGGGGAATCCTACTCCCGGTGGGAGTAGGACTCCCCTAGGCGCGCCATAGAGAGGGCCGGCCCTCCCCTCCTCCACTCCTTTATATACGGGGGCAGGGGGCACCCCATAGACACACAAGTTGATCCACGTGATCATATTCTTAGCCGTGTGCGGCGCCCCCTGCCACCATAGTCCTTGATAATATTGTAGCGGTGCTTAGGCGAAGCCCTGCGACAGTAGTACATCAAGATCGTCACCACGCCGTCGTGCTGACGGAACTCTTCCCCGACACTTTGCTGGATCGGAGTCTGGGGATCGTCATCGAGCTGAACGTGTGCTAAAACTCGGAGGTGCCGTAGTTTCGGTGCTTGATCGGTCGGGCCGTGGAGACGTACGACTACATCAACCAAACGCTTCCGTTGTCGATCTACAAGGGTACGTAGATCACACTCTTCCCTCTCGTTGCTATGCATCACCATGATCTTGCGTGTGCGTAGGAATTTTTTTGAAATTACTACGTTCCCCAACAGTGGTATTCGAGCCTAGGTTTTTATGGTTTGATGTTATATGCACGAGTAGAACACAAGTGAGTTGTGGGCGATATAAGTCATACTGCTTACCAGCATGTCATACTTTGGTTCGGCGGTATTGTTGGATGAAGCGGCCCGGACCGACATTACGCGTACGCTTACGCGAGACTGGTTCTACCGCCGTGCTTTGCACACAGGTGGCTGGCGGGTGTCAGTTTCTCCAACTTTAGTTGAACCGAGTGTAGCTACGCCCGGTCCTTGCGAAGGTTAAAACAGCACCAACTTGACAAACTATCGTTGTGGTTTTGATGCGTAGGTAAGAACGGTTCTTGCTAAGCCCATAGCAGCCACGTAAAACTTGCAACAACAAAGTAGAGGACGTCTAACTTGTTTTTGCAGGGCATGTTGTGATGTGATATGGTCAAGACGTGATGAGATATAAGTCGTTGTATGAGATGATCATGTTTTGTTGAAGTTATCGGCAACTGGCAAAAGCCTTATGGTTGTCTCTCTATTGCATAAGATGCAAGCGTCCAATAATTACTTTACTTTATCGCTATGCGATAGCAATAGTTGCAAGAGCAATTGTTGGCGAGACGACCACGTGATGACACATTGATATAGATCAAGATGATGGAGATCATGGTGTCATGCCGGTGACGATAGAGATCATGACAGTACTTTGGAGATGGAAATCAAAGGCGCAAGATGATGATGGCCATATCATGTCACATATTTTGATTGCATGTGATGTTTATGTTTTATACATCTTATTTTGCTTAGTTTGACGGTAGCATTTTAAGATGATCTCTCACTAATTATCAAGAAGTGTTCTCCCTGAGTATGCACCATTGCGAAAGTTCTTCGTGCTGAGACACCACGTGATGATCGGGTGTGATAGGCTCTACGTTCAAATACAACGGGTGCAAAACAGTTGCACACGCGGAATACTCAGGTTATACTTGACGAGCCAAGCATATACAGATATGGCCTCGGAACACGGAGACCGAAAGGTCGAGCGTGAATCATATAGTAGATATGATCAACATAGTGATGTTCACCAATGAAACTGCTCCATCTCACGTGATGATCGGACATGGTTTAGTTGATTTGGATCACGTGATCACTTAGAGGATTAGAGGGATGTCTATCTAAGTGGGAGTTCTTAAGTAATATGATTAATTGAACTTTAATTTATCATGAACTTAGTCCTGATAGTATTTTGCAAATCATGTTGTAGATCAATAGCTCGCGTTGTTGCTTCCCTGTGTTTATTTTGATATGTTCCTAGAGAAAATTGTGTTGAAAGATGTTAGTAGCAATGATGCGGATTGGATCCGTGATCTGAGGTTTATCCTCATTGCTGCACAGAAGAATTATGTCCTTGATGCACCGCTAGGTGACAGACCTATTGCAGGAGCAGATGTAGACATTATGAACGTTAGGCTAGCTCAATATGATGACTACTTGATAGTTTAGTGCACCATGCTTAATGGCTTAGAACCGGGAATTCAGAGACGTTTTGAACGTCATGGACCATATGAGATGTTCCAGGAGTTGAAGTTAATAATTCAAGCAAATACCCGAGTTGAGAGATATGAAGTCTCCAACAAGTTCTATAGCTAAAAGATGGAGGAGAATCGCTCAACTAGTGAGCATGTGCTCAGATTGTCTGGGTACTACAATCGCTTGAATCAAGTGGGAGTTAATCTTCCAGATAAGATAGTGATTGACAGAATTCTCTAGTCACCATCACCAAGTTAGTAGAACTCCGTGATGAACTATGGTATGCAAGGGATGACGAAAATGATTCCTGAGCTTTTCATGATGATGAAATCGATGAAGGTAGAAATCAAGAAAAACATCAAGTGTTGATGGTTGACAAGACCACTAGTTTCAAGAAAAGGGCAAAGAGAAGAAGGGGAACTTCAAGAAGAACGGCAAGCGAGTTGCTTCTCAAGTGAAGAAGCCCAAGTCTAGTCCTAAGACTAAGACTAAATGCTTCTACTGCAAAGGGACTGGTCACTGGAAGCGGAACTACCCCAAGTGATTGGCGGATAAGAAGGATGGCAAAGTGAACATAAGTATATTTGATATACATGTTATTGATGTGTACTTTACTAGTGTTTATAGCAACCTCTCATTATTTGATACTAGTTCAGTTGCTAAGATTAGTAACTCGAAACGGGAGTTGCAGAATAAACAGAGACTAGTTAAGGGTGAAGTGACGATGTGTGTTGGAAGTGGTTCCAAGATTGATATGATCATCATTGCACACTCCCTATAATTTCAGGATTAGTGTTGAACCTAAATAAGTGTTATTTGGTGTTTGCGTTGAAGCATGAATATGATTTGATCATGTTTATTGTAATACGGTTATTCATTTAAGTAAGAGAATAAATTGTTGTTCTGTTTACATGAATAAAACCTTATATGGTTACACACCCAATGAAAATAGTTCGTTGGATCTCAATCGTAGTGATACACATATTCATAATATTGAAGCCAAAAGATGCAAAGTTAATAATAATAGTGCAACTTATTTGTGGCACTGCCGTTTAGGTCATATTAGTGTAAAGCGCATGAAGAAACTCCATGCTGATGGGATTTTGGAATCACTTGATTATGAATCACTTGATGCTTGCGAACCATGCCTCATGGGCAAGATGACTAAGACTCCGTTCTCCGAAACAATGGAGCGAGCAACAAACTTATTGGAAATAATACATACTGATGTATGCGGTCCGATGAGTATTAAGGCTCGCGGCAAGTATCATTATTTTCAGAACTTCACAGATGATTTGAGCAGATATGGGTATATCTACTTGATGAAACATAAGTCTGAAACATTTGAAAAGTTCAAAGAATTTCAGAGTGAAGTGGAAAATCATCGTAACAAGAAAATAAAGTTTCTACGATCTGATCATGGAAGAGAATATTTGAGTTACGAGTTTGGCCTTTAATTAAAACAATGTGGAATAGTTTCACAAACTCATGCCACCTGGAACACCACAGCATAATGGTGTGTCCGAACGTCATAACCGTACTTTATTGGATATAGTACAATCTATGATGTTTCTTACCGATTTACCAATATTGTTTTGGGATCATGCATTAGAGACAGCTGCATTCACATTAAAAAGGGGCACCATCTAATTCCGTTGAGACGACACAATATGAACTATGGTTTGGCAAGAAACCAAAGTTGTCGTTTCTTAAAGTTTGGGGTTGCGATGCTTATAAGAAAAAGTTTCATCATGATAAGCTCAAACCCAAATCGGAGAAATGTGTCTTCATAGGATACCCAAAGGAGACAGTTGGGTACACCTTCTATCACAGATCCGAAGGCAAGACATTCGTTGCTGAGAATGGATACTTTCTAGAGAAGAAGCTTCTCTCGAAAGAAGTGAGTGGGAGGAAAGTAGAACTTGATAAGGTAATTGTACCTTCTCCCGAATTGGAAAGTAGTTCATCACAGAAATCAGTTCCAGTGATGCCTACACCGATTAGTGAGGAAGTTAATGATGATGATCATGAAACTTTGGATCAGGTTACTACCCCGAACCTCGTAGTTCAACCATAATAAGATCCGCACCAGAGTGGTACGGTAATCCTGTTCTGGAGGTCATGTTACTTGACCATGACGAACCTACGAACTATGAGGAAGCGATGACGAGCCCAGATTCCGCGAAATGGCTTGAGGCCATGAAATCTGAGATGAGATCCATGTATGAGAACAAAGTATGGACTTTGATTGACTTGCCCAATGATCGGCGAGCCATTGAGATTAAATGGATCTTCAAGAGGAAGATGGACGTTGATAGTAGAGTTACTATCTACAAAGCTAGAATTGTCGCAAAAGGTTTTCGACAAGTTCAAGGTGTCGACTACGATGAGAGTTTCTCAGTCGTATCTATGCTTAAGTCTGTCCGAATCATGTTAGCAATTGCCGCATTTTATGAAATCCGGCAAATGAATAAACAAAACTGCATTCCTTAATGGATTTATTAAAGAAGAGTTGTATATGATACAACCAGAAGGTTTTGTCAATCCTAAAGGTGCTAACAAAATGTGCAAGCTCCAGCGATCCATCTATGGACTGGTGCAAGCATCTCAGAGTTGGAATATGCGCTTTGATGAGATGATCAAAGCATATAGTTTTATACAGACTTGCGGTGAAGCCTATATTTACAAGAAAGTGAGTGGGAGCACTACGACATTTCTGATAAGTATATGTGAATGACATATTGTTGATCGGAAATAATGTAGAATTATTCTGTAAAGCATAAAGGAGTGTTTGAAAGGAGTTTTTCAAAGAAAGACTTCGGTGAAGCTGCTTACATATTGAGCTTCAAGATCTATAGAGATAGATCAAGACGCTTGATAAGTTTTTCCAATGAGTACATACCTTGACAAGATTTTGAAGTAGTTCAAAATGGAGCAGTCAAAGAAAGAGTTCTTGCCTGTATTACAAGGTGTGAAGTTGAGTAAGACTCAAAGCCCGACCACGGCAAAAGATAGAAAGAGAATGAAAGTCATTCCCTATGCCTTGGCCATAGGTTCTATAAAGTATGTCATGCTGTGTACCAGATCTATTGTATACCCTGCACTGATTTTGCAAGGGAGTACAATAGTGATCTAGTAGTAGATCACTGGACAGCGGTCAAAATTATCCTTAGTGGAATAAGGAAATATTTCTCGATTATGGACGTGACAAAAAGGTTCGTCGTAAAGGGTTACGTCGATGCAAGTTTTTGACACTGATCCAGATGATTCTAAATCTCAATCTGGATACATATTGAAAGTGGGAGCAATTAGCTAGAGTAGCTCCATGCAGAGCATTGTAGACATAGAATTTTGCAAAATACATACGGATCTGAATTTGGCAGGCTCGTTGACTAAATTTCTCTCACAAGCAAAACATGATCACTCTTTGGGTGTTAATCACATAGTGATGTGAACTAGATTATTGAATCTAGTAAACCCTTTTGGTGTTAGTCACATGGAGATGTGAACCAATCACATAAAGATGTGAACTATTGGTGTTAATCACATAGCGATGTGAACTAGATTATTGACTCTAGTGCAAGTGGGAGACTGAAGGAAATATGCCCTAGAGGCAATAATAAAGTTATTATTTATTTCCTTATATCATGATAAATGTTTATTTTCATGCTAGAATTGTATTAACCGGAAACATAATACATGTGTGAATACATAGACAAACAGAGTGTCACTAGTATGCCTCTACTTGACTAGCTCGTTAATCAAAGATGGTTATGTTTCCTAACCATGGACAAAGAGTTGTTATTTGATTAACGGGATCACATCATTAGATGAATGATCTGATTGACATGACCCATTCCGTTAGCTTAGCACTTGATCGTTTAGTATGTTGCTATTGCTTTCTTCATAACTTATACATGTTCCTATGACTATGAGATTATGCAACTCCCGTGTGCCGGAGGAACACTTTATGTGCTACCAAACGTCACAACGTAACTGGGTGATTATAAAGGTGCTCTACAGGTGTCTCCAAAGGTACATGTTGGGTTGGCATATTTCGAGATTGGGATTTGTCACTCCGATCGTCGGAGAGGTATCTCTGGGCCCTCTCGGTAATGCACATCGCTTAAGCCTTGCAAGCATTGCAACTAATGAGTTAGTTGCGGGATGATGTATTACGGAACGAGTAAAGAGACTTGCCGGTAACGAGATTGAACTAGGTATTGGATATCGATGATCGAATCTCGGGCAAGTAACATACCGATGACAAAGGGAACAACGTATGTTGTTATGCGGTCTGACCGATAAAGATCTTCGTAGAATATGTAGGAGCCAATATGAGCATCCAGGTTCTGCTATTGGTTATTGACCGGAGACGTGTCTCGGTCATGTCTACATTGTTCTCGAACCCATAGGGTCCGCACGCTTAAGGTTTCGATGATAGTTATATTATGAGTTTATGAGTTTTGATGTACCGAAGGAGTTCGGAGTCCCGGATGAGATCGGGGACATGACGAGGAGTCTCGAAATGGTCGAGACGTAAAGATCGATATATTGGACGACTATATTCGGACATCGGAAAGGTTCCGAGTGATTCGAGTATTTTTCGGAGTACCGGAGAGTTACGGGAATTCACCGGGGAGTATATGGGCCTTATTGGGCTTTAGGGGAAAGAGATAGGAGAGGTTGGGCGCCCCCCAAGGCCTAGTCCGAATTGGACTAGGGGGAAGGGCTGCACCCCCTCCTTCCTTCTCTTCTCCTTTCCCTTGCCTTGACTCCTACTCCTACTACATGGAAGGACTCCTAGGTGGACTAGGAAAGGGGGAATCCTACTCCCGGTGGGAGTAGGACTCCCCTAGGCGCGCCATAGAGAGGGCCGGCCCTCCCCTCCTCCACTCCTTTATATACGGGGGCAAGGGGCACCCCATAGACACACAAGTTGATCCACGTGATCATATTCTTAGCCGTGTGCGGCGCCCCCTGCCACCATAGTCCTTGATAATATTGTAGCGGTGCTTAGGCGAAGCCCTGCGACAGTAGTACATCAAGATCGTCACCACGCCGTCGTGCTGACGGAACTCTTCCCCGACACTTTGCTGGATCGGAGTCCGGGGATCGTCATCGAGCTGAACGTGTGCTAAAACTCGAAGGTGCCGTAGTTTCGGTGCTTGATCGGTCGGGCCGTGGAGACGTACGACTACATCAACCAAACGCTTCCGTTGTCGATCTACAAGGGTACGTAGATCACACTCTTCCCTCTCGTTGCTATGCATCACCATGATCTTGCGTGTGCGTAGGAATTTTTTTGAAATTACTACGTTCCCCAACAGTAGGGCGCGCCCCCTACCTCGTGGGCCCCCTGGTGGCCCTCTGGTGGCCATCTTCTGCTATATGAAGTCTTTCGATGGGAAAAAAATCATAATCCATCTTCTCGGACGAAACTCCGCCGCCACGAGGCAGAACCTTGGCGGAACCAATCTAGGGCTCTGGCGGAGCTGTTCTGCCGGGGAAACTTCCCTCCCGGAGGGGGAAATCATCACCATCGTCATCACCAACGCTCCTCTCATCAGGGGAGGGCAATCTCCATCAACATCTTCATCAGCACCATCTCCCCTCAAAACCCTAGTTCATCTCTTGTATCCAATTCTTGTCTCCAAGTCCGGGATTGGTGCTAGTAGGTTGCTAGTAGTGTTAATTACTCCTTGTAGTTGATGCTAGTTGGTTTAATTGGTGGAAGATCATATGTTCAGATCCTATATGCATATTAATACCCCTCTGATTATGAACATGTTTATGCTTTGTGAGTAGTTACTTTTGTTCCCGAGGACATGGGAGAAGTCTTGCTATTAGTAGTCATGTGAATTTAGTATTCGTTCGATATTTTGTTGAGATGTATGTTGTCTCTCCTCTAGTGGTGTTATGTGAACGTCGACTACATGACACTTCACCATTATTTGGGCCTAGAGGAAGGCATTGGGGAGTAATAAGTAGATGATGGGTTGCTAGAGTGACAGAATCTTAAACCCTAGTTTATGCGTTGCTTCGTAAGGGGCTGATTTGGATCCATATGTTTCATGCTGTGGTTAGGTTTACCTTAATACTTTTGTTGTAGTTGCGGATGCTTGCAATAGAGGTTAATCATAAGTGGGATGCTTGTCCAAGTAAGGGTAGTACCCAAGCACCGGTCCACCCACATACCAAACTATCAAAGTACCGAACGCGAATCATATGAGCGTGATGAAAACTAGCTTGACGATATTCCCATATGTCCTCGGGAGCACTTTTCTCTATATAAGAGTTTTTCCAGGCTTGTCCTTTGCTACAAAAAGGATTGGGCCACCTTGCTGCACTTTATTTACCTTTGTTACTTGTTTCTCGTTACAAATTATTCTATCACAAAACTATCTGTTACCACTTATTTCAGTACTTGCAGAGAATACCTTGCTGGAAACCGCTTATCATTTCCTTCTGCTCCTCGTTGGGTTCGACACTCTTAGTTATCGAAAGGACTACTGTCGGTGTCAAAACCGGCGGATCTCGGGTAGGGGGTCCCGAACTGTGCGTCTAGGCTGGATGGTAACATGAGGCAAGGGACATGAAGTTTTACCCAGGTTCAGGCCCTCTTGGTGGAGGTAAAACCCTACGTCCTACTTGATTAATATTGATGATATGGGTAGTACAAGAGTAGATCTACCACGAGATCAGAGAGGCTAAACCCTAGAAGCTAGCCTATGGTACGATTATTGTTCTGAATGTTGTCCTACGGACTAAAACCCTCCGGTTTATATAGACACCGGAGAGGGTTAGGGTTACACAAAGTCGGTTACAATGGTAGGAGATCTACATATCCGTATCGCCAAGCTTGCCTTCTACGCCAAGGAAAGTCCCTTCCGGACACGGGACGAAGTCTTCAATCTTGTATCTTCATAGTCCAGGAGTCCGGCTGAAGGTATAGTCCGGCCATCCGAACACCCCCTAATCCAGGACTCCCTCAACTACGATAGATCCCCTATACTTGTGGGTCATCAAGACTCTTTTCTGGCACCGTTGCCGGGGAGTGAAGCGCCTTTGGTAGGTGGAATTTGGCAAGGAAAAATTTATATAGTGTGCTGAAATTTACTGTCACTTGTTACTATGGAAAGTAATCCACTGAGGGGCTTTTTCGGGGTATCTTCACCCCGACCAGTAGAGCAAAGAGTTGCTCCTCAACCTACTAAACCTACTGAAAATGAAAATGTCTACTTTGAAATCCCTTCGGGTATGATAGAAAAACCGCTAGCTAATCCTTTTTTAGGAGATGGAACAAAACATCCTGATGAGCATCTAATATATGTGGATGAAGTTTGTGGATTATTTAATCTTGTAGGTGTACCCGGAGATGTTGTTAAGAAGAAGGTCTTCCCTTTATCTTTGAAGGGAGATGCATCGACATGGTATAGGCTATCTGATGATATGGGGTCTTGGAATTACAAACGATTGGAATTGGAATTTCATTAGAAGTTTTATCCTATGCATCTTGTTCATCGTGATCGCAATTATACATATAATTTTTGGCCTCGCGAAGGAGAAAGCATCGCTCAAGCTTGGGGGAGGCTTAAATCAATGTTATATTCATGCCCCAATCTCTTAAGAGAAATTATTATTCAAAAAATTTATGCTGGGCTTTCTGATAGCAATCGCACCATGCTTGATACTTCTTGTGCTGGCTCTTTTATGATGAAGACTATTGAATTCAAATGGAATTTATTGGAAAGAATTAAACACAACTCTGAAGATTGGGACCTCGACAAAGGTAAGGAGTCAGGTATGACACCTAGTTTTGATTATGTTAAATCTTTCATGGATAACGATGTTTTCTGTAAACTTAGCACTAAATATGGACTTGACTCTAAGATAGTAGCTTCTTTCTGTGAATCTTTAGCTACTTGTGTTGATCTCCCCAAGGAGAAGTGGTTTAAATATCGTCCTCCCATAGAAGTAAAAGCAGCTGCACCTATTAAAGTTGAAGAAAATATTTTCACTTATAATGATCCTATTGTTCCTACTGCGTATGTTGAGAAACCACCTTTCCCTGTTAGGATAAAGGATCATGCTAAAGCTTCAACTATGGTTCGTAAAAGCAATATTAAAACATATACACCTCCTGAGCAAGTTAAAGTTGAACCTAATATTGCTATTGTTAAAGATCTCTTGTCTGATAATATTGATGGGCATGTTATTTATTTCTATGATGAAACTGCTAGAATAGCTAAACCATGTGCTAAAGATAAAAGTAGACCTGTGGTAGGCATGCCTGTTATTTCTGTTAAAATAGGAGACCATTGTTATCATGGCTTATGTGATATGGGTGCTAGTGCTAGCGCAATACCTCATTCCTTATACAAAGAAATTATGCATGATATTGCACCTGCTGAGATAGAAGATATTGATGTCACAATTAAACTTGCCAATAGAGATACTATTTCACCGATGGGAATTGTTAGAGATGTTGAAGTCTTGTGTGGGAAAACTAAATATCCTGATGATTTTCTTGTTCTTGGTTCCCCACAAGATAGCTTTTGTCCCATTATATTTGGTAGACCTTTCTTAAACGCTGTTAATGCTACCATAGATTGCAAAAGGGATGTTGTTACTATCGGTTTAGATGATATGACTCATGAATTTAATTTCTCTAAATTTAGTAGACAACATCGTGAAGAAGAATTACCTAGTAAGGATGAAATTATTGGTCTTGCTTCTATTTCCGTACCTCCTAGTGATCCTTTAGAACAATATTTGCTAGACCATGAAAATGACATGTTTATGAATTAAAGAAGGGAAATAGATGAAGTATTCTTTAAACAGGAACCTATTCTGAAAAACAATTTACTTGTTGAAATCCTAGGGGATCCTCCTCCACCCAAGGGTGATCCCGTGTTTGAGCTTAAACCTTTACCTGATACTCTTAAATATGCTTATCTTGATGAGAAAAAGATATATCCTGTTATTATTAGTGCTAACCTTTCAGAGCATGAGGAAGAGAGATTATTGAAAACTCTGAAGAAGCACTGTGCTGCTATTGGGTATACTCTTGATGATCTTAATGGCATTAGTCCCACTCTATGTCAACATAAAATAAATTTGGAAGAAGATGCTAAACCAGTTCGTGATCATCAACGACGGCTGAATCCTAAAATGAAACAAGTGGTAAGAAAGGAAATACTAAAGCTCCTTGAGGCAGGTATAATCTATCCCGTTGCAGATAGTCAGTGGGTAAGTCATGTCCATTGTGACCCTAAGAAGGGAGGTATTACTATCGTTCCTAATGATAAAGATGAATTGATTCCTCAAAGAATTATTACATGTTATAGGATGGTAATTGATTTCCGCAAATTAAATAAGGCAACTAAAAAGGATCATTACCCCTTACCTTTTATTGATCAAATGCTAGAAAGATTATCCAGACATACACATTTTTGCTCTCTAGATGGTTATTCTGGTTTCTCTCAAATACCCGTGTCAGCAAAAGATCAATCAAAGACTACTTTTACTTGCCCTTTTGGTACTTTTGCTTATAGACGTATGCCTTTTGGTCTATGTAATGCACCTGCTACCTTTCAAAGATGCATGATGGCTATATTCTCTGACTTTTGTGAAAATATTTGTGAGGTTTTCATGGACGATTTCTCCGTCTATGGATCTTCTTTTGATGATTGCTTGAGCAACCTTGATCGAGTTTTGCAGAGATGTGAAGAAACTAATCTTGTCTTGAATTGGGAAAAGTGCCACTTTATGGTTAATGAAGGTATTGTCTTGGGGCACAAAGTTTCTGAAAGAGGTATTGAAGTTGATAAAGCCAAGGTTGATGCTATTGAAAAGATGCCATGTCCCAAGGACATCAAAGGTATAAGAAGTTTCCTTGGTCATGCCGGATTTTATAGGAGGTTCATTAAGGACTTCTCAAAAATTTCTCGGCCTCTGACTAATTTATTACAAAAAGATATACCATTTGTTTTTGATGATGATTGTGTAGAAGCATTTGAAATACTTAAGAAAGCATTAATCTCTGCACCTATTGTTCAGCCACCTGATTGGAATTTACCCTTTGAAATTATGTGTGCTGCTAGTGATTATGCTGTAGGTGCTGTTCTAGGGCAAAGAGTTGATAAGAAATTAAATGTTATTCAATATGCTAGTAAAACCCTAGACAATGCTCAAACAAATTATGCTACTACTGAAAAAGAATTCTTAGTAGTTGTATTTGCTTGTGATAAGTTCAGACCTTATATTGTTGATTCTAAAGTAACTATTCACGCTGATCATGCTGCTATTAAATATCTTATGGAAAAGAAAGATGCTAAACCTAGACTTATTAGATGGGTTCTCTTGCTACAAGAATTTGATTTACATATTGTTGATAGAAAGGGAGCTGAGAACCCCGTTGCAGACAACTTGTCTAGGTTAGAAAATGTGCTTGATGACCCACTACCTATTGATGATAGCTTTCCTGATGAGCACTTAAATGTCATAAATACTTCTCATACTGCTCCATGGTATGCTGATTATGCTCACTACATTGTTGTTAAGTTTATACCACCTAGTTTCACATACCAGCAAAAGAAAAAATTTACTATGATTTGAGGCATTACTTTTGGGATGACCCACATCTTTATAAAGAAGGAGTAGATGGTGTTATTAGATGTTGTGTACCTGAGCATGAACAGGGATAGATCCTACGCAAGTGTCACTCCGAAGCTTATGGAGGACACCATGCTGGAGATAGAACTGCACATAAGGTATTGCAATCTGGTTTTTATTGGCCTACTCTCTTCAAGGATGCCCGTAAGTTTGTCTTATCTTGTGATGAATGTCAAAGAATTGGTAATATTAGTAGACGTCAAGAAATGCCTATGAACTATTCACTCGTTATTGAACTATTTGACGTTTGGGGCTTTGATTATATGGGGTCTTTTCTTTTCTCTAATGGATATACACATATTTTAGTTACTGTTGATTACGTTACTAAGTGGGTAGAAGCTCTTCCAACTAGTAGTGCTGATCATAACACTTCTATTAAAATGCTTAAAGAAGTTATTTTTCCAAGATTTGGAGTCCCTAGATATTTAATGACTGATGATGGTTCACATTTTATTCATGGTGCTTTCCATAAAATGCTTGCTAAATATGATGTTAATCATAGAATTGCATCACCTTATCACCCATAGTCTAGTGGTCAAGTAGAATTGAGTAATAGAGAGCTCAAATTAATTTTACAAAAGACTGTTAACAGATCTAGAAAGGATTGGTCCAAGAAACTTGATGATGCATTATGGGCCTATAGAACTGCATATAAAAATCCTATGGGTATGTCTCCGTATAAAATGGTTTATGGAAAAGCATGTCACTTACCTCTCGAACTAGAACATAAGGCATATTGGGCCATTAAAGAGCTCAATTATGATTTCAAACTTGCCGGTGAGAAGAGGCTATTTGATATTAGCTCACTTGATGAATGGAGAACCCAAGCCTATGAAAATGCCAAGTTGTTTAAAGAAAAAGTTAAAAGATGGCATGAAAAAAGAATACAAAAGCGTGAGTTTAATGTAGGTGATTATGTATTGCTATACAACTCTCGTTTAAGATTTTTTGCAGGAAAACTTCTCTCTAAATGGGAAGGTCCTTACGTTATCGAGGAGGTCTATCGTTCCGGTGCCATAAAAATTAACAATTTCGAAGGCACAAATCCGAAGGTGGTGAACGTTCAAAGAATCAAACATTATATCTCAGGTAATCCTATAAATGTTGAAACCAATGTTATTGAAACCGTAACCCCAGAGGAATACATAAGGGACACTTTTCGGAACATTTTAGACTCGGAAAAGGAATAGGTATGTGGTACGGTAAGTAAACCGACTCCAAAACAGTTTTTAAGGCAATATTTCTCTGTTTTGGAATATTTAGAAAAATAGAAAAATAAGAAGCAGTCCGGAAGGACACGAGGGCTCCACGAGGGTGGAGGGCGCGCCCTACCCTACTGGGCGCACCCCCTACCTCGTGGGCACCTCGTGCGCTTTCCGGACTCCGTTTTCTTACACGTTACGTATTTTGGTCGGTAAAAATTCATTATATAATCTCCCGGAGGTTTTGACTCCCGTATCACGCAATTATCCTCTGTTTTGTGTTTCGAGCTGTTGCTGCTGCAGATTAGAGCAAGATGTCTTTGCAAGAGTCAGTCGGGGAGAGCCGGGTGTCTCACCTGGCACCGAGATCAATGAAAAACAACAATGTTGACCTCTTTGGGCCAGCAACGGAGGAAGAGATGGAGGCCGAATTGAAGAGGATAGATGCGACGAAAAAGGATCAAGAAGTCACTTCCTGCTTCCAAGCTGGATTCACAATGGGAGAAATGCAGAGCTCGGCTATTCCAAACTCGGTTATCCCTTCCAATGTTAGATTTCTTTATTATGAGAATATGAAAAAGAGTGTCACTGGTTCTCCCGCAACTATGCAGCACCCTTGGGTGTAGGGAGCTTTGGCTGTTACAGGAAAACTCCCAATGGAAATAATGGACCTGAAGCAGCAAGTCAATAAGCTCGAGGAGGAGAATCATATCCTGAGGGGCATCATCGCCAAGAACATCACATCACCACCCATGAAAAGAGAGACATAATCACATGGGTATGGGCACTCCCCTTGGCAACTGCCAAGCTTGGGGGAGTGCCCGGGTATCGTATCACCATCACTTTTATCTTTACCATTTTTCTTAGTTCGATCCTTTTGGTAATATCTTGATCTAGTAGAATAAAAGTTCTTAGTATGATCTAGTTGTGAGTTTTGCTTTATAATTCGTCTATGTAATCGAGTCTGTGAGCTATATATATAATAAAGATTAGTGTTGAGTCAAGGGCTTGATTCTTTTGCCATGATCTTAAGTGAATAAAAGAAAAAAAGAGAAAGAAATAAAAAGAAACAAAGAGATCATATGGATCTCATGGAGAGTAATGAGCTCACATAGAAAAAGTATGATGAATAAAAGTTGTTGAGAGTTGACAAACATAGTTTTGGTCATCATTGCAATTAATAGGAAGTAATAAAGAAAGAGATGTCTTCACATATAGATATACTATATTGGACATCTTTTATGATTGTGAGCACTCATTAAAATATGACATGCTAAAAGAGTTGATGTTGGACAAGGAAGACAACATAATGGGTTATGTTTTCTTACATTTGAGATAAATTATATTGTCATGGATCATCCAACATGGTTGAGCTTGCCTTTCCCCCTTGTGCTAGCCAAATTCATTGCACCAAGTAGAGATACTACTTGTGCTTCCAAATACCCTTAAACCAGTTTTGCCATCAGAGTCCACTATACCTACCTATGGATTGAGTAAGATCCTCTAAGTAACTTGTCATCGGTGCAAGCAATAAAAATTGCTCTCTAAATATGTATGACTTATTAGTGTGGGAGAAATAAGCTTTATACGACCGTGTGATATGGAAGAAATAAAAGCGACAGACTGCATAATAAAGGTCCATATTACAAGTGGCAATATAGAGCAAGATGTCTTCGCAAGAGTCAGTCGGGGAGAGCCGCGTGTCTCACCCGGCACCGAGATCAATGACAAACAACAATGTTGACCTCTTTGGGCCAGCAACGGAGGAAGAGATGGAGGCCGAATTGAAGAGGATAGATGCCATGGAGGAGGATCAAGAAGTCACTTCCCGCTTCCGAGCTGGATTCACAATGGGAGAACTGCAGAGCTTAGCTATTCCAAACTCGGTTATCCCTTCCAATGTTAGATTTCTTTCTTATGAGAATATGAAAGAGTGTCACTGGTTCTCCCGCAGCTATGCAGCACCCTTGGGTGCAGGGAGCTTTGCCCGTTACAAGAAAACTCCGAAAGGAAATAATGGACCTCAAGCAGCAAGTCAATAAGCTCGAGGAGGAGAACCGTATCCTAAGGGGCATCCTTGCCAAGAACATCACATCACCACCCACGAAAAGAGAGACATAATCACCTGGGTATGGGCACTCCCCTTGGCAACTACCAAGCTTGGGGGAGTCCCCCGGTATCGAATCACCATCACTTTTCTCTTTACCGTTTTTGTAACATCCCAAATTTTCAATTTGGAATGTTATACACTAGATCATCATTGCATATCATAATTTATTGCATTTTGGCTGATCCTAGAAAATTCTATGCAACTCAAGGACCCTCGGAGAGAGTTGGGGATTTCGTTATTTTCATATTTGAGTTTTCTCTAATTTTGAAAATAGGATCATTTGATTTTATTTATTTTATCTTCAATTATTTCTATTACAAAAATATGAGAGAGGGAATAAAATGACTTTCCCAAAATAAAGAAATATTAAGGATTTAATAAGAAAATCAAATAAGATTTTATTTTGGTTTTATTTGTTATTTTATTTGAATTTAGGAAACATGCGCGTTTTTCAAAATTGCATTTAGGCCCCAAATAAATGTTCATCCTGTGTGGCTTGATTTTAGAAGCCGGGGAAAATTTATTTCGGGATTTTTGGAGTCCGTTTAGTATTCCTTTTGTTTTTTTTTAGCGTAACTATTTTAAAAAAAGAACCAACCTAACGGGCCATGTCCGACCCGGACACTAGGCCCGGCCGGCTTTATAAGCCGGGGAAGGCCCAGCCGGACCCCCTCGAACCCTAGCCACCCTAGCCGCCCCGTCGCCGCCGCCGGACCGCCGCCCCGCCGGACCGCCACCTCGCCACTTGCCGGAGGTAGACCTCGCCGCCGCTGGTTTTTCTCGAAAAACCGTTTGGTTTTTCCGTCGGTTTTTCGTTCGGTTTTTTTAGTTTTGTGTTTTTATATAGATCCGTTTTTCTGGTTTATTTAAATAGCGAGCGTTCGCTCGTTCGTTCGTTTTAACGAACACGTTCATCGTTTAGATCCAGATAACGAACGTTCGTTCGTTAATCTGTTCGTCGCTTTCTTTTTTCTCGGATTAAATCTGCGATTTTTCTGATCGCGATTCCTGATCCGATTTTCGTTTTAGTATAACTTTTCGCTCGTTTATCAGAATTAGGCGGTTCAAGCGCCTGGAGTTTCGTCTCGAAACCCTCTTTCCGTTTAACCAACTCAAACAAGTTTTTGCCACTATAAAAATTGCCCTAGATCCAGAATAGTAAACGAAGCTTGTTTCTTTTGCCGTTTGTCTTTCGTTGCTTCGTTCGATTTGATTCTTTTTGCCAACCGGAGTTCTTAAGTTGAACTTTCTGGTTAGATCTCTTATTCGAGTTTTACTTGTGCATTAGATGAGTAATTATTGTATGCTTGTTTGTTTGCAATAGAGTACCCGGAGTGCGCCGCTTGCTACTTCGAATCGCTAGGTTTTGCGAATCATCAGCAAGGCAAGTAACACTTTGATCATACTTCCACTTACCCAGTTTTATTGCATTAGGTCAATCCTCACACATTGCATGTTTAGGATCTAATTAAATTGTGGGTTTGGGAAGTAGTTGAGGTAGTACCTATTACCTGTTTATTATCAAACCTTTGGGAGTTACTTCTACGTTTGCTTATTATGCTATGCTATGCTAGTAGACGTGGATTGGGTGAGTGTATCCATGACAGATGTGAGATTGTAAAATTAATGGTTTATCTAAGGTGGAAACTTAAATACACATCTGGGTGGATTGAGGCACCTGGGTATTCCAGCGATTGCCTGTTTTTCTTTTGGGCCGCCACCTAGGTTCAAAGGGATCATGAGATTATTCATGCTAGAAACTTCCGTGTGCAGCCACAAGCTACTATGGGCTCTAGCATAGTTGACTAAGTCGTGCGAACTCTTACAGTGGTAGACTAGCAGATGTAGGGGAAAGTAGGTGTAATGGTCTACCCGATCGTAAGGTGCTAGCGCTTCTGAAAGACTATGTCTCGGTCATCCGTTTCTCAAACACCATGCAGTGCGGGAAATCCAACGGAGGAGATCGAGTCTTGTGGGGAAAAGTGTGCAAACCTCTGCAGAGTGTATAAACTAATCATGGTTAGCCGTGTCCCCGGTTATGGACATCTTGAGTATCTAGTACCTGGATTATCATGTGAATCTCATCATGTTACTCTAAATTAATTTTGTTGGGTTTTGTTTAATGATGTTGCTTAATTGGGATTGAGAATGTTGTCAACCATTCTCAATGTTTAACAACTACCATGATAGTTAATTAAAATTTATTCCTTTGCAGTAGGGAAAAATTGGCTTTTCGCAAAACTGTAACCATAGAGCTTTCCACCAGCCAAATATGCATATAGTATAGCCTATAGCTTTCATTACTCTCTATGTGTTACATTGCCAGCCTATTCCATGTGCTGACCCGTTTCGGGCTGCAACGTTCATGTTGCAGACTTTTCAGACGATGAGTAAGGTGCTTTTAGGTCATGGTTCTATACTCAGTGATGCCGTTGGAGTTGATGGACTCACTTATCTTCCAAGCCTTCTGCTGTTATCGTTATTAGATGGCCTTAAGCCATATTTATTGTAATAAGTTCTCTTTTGAGACACTCGATGTAATAAGTGTGTGATTGCTACTTAGTTATAAATCCTTCAAGTAGTGTGTGGTGTCAGCATTACTGATCCAGGGATGACACCTGAGCATAGAGATTGGACCGTTTGAGGTCTGGTCGCTACAAGATGGTATCAGAGCACATGCTGACTGTAGGACACGACCACTAAGCTAAAGCCCTAGATCACTACTCACTCTCTTCTCATTCTGACTTCTCATCTTTTCTGCTCTTTTAGGATGGCGGATGCAAGGAACAAGTTCACGCAACCGGATGAAGATACACCCTTTGGACGACACTTGAAGGAAGTCACTAGATACCTGAACATAGGAGTACCAAGCTTCACCGGGACTTACAACGCCACTTTACCTGAAGAAGAGCGCTGGATGATTCAAGTCCAAGTTCCAGGAAGGACGTTAATGCCAGTCACTGAGCCCGTAGAGTTTTCTTTTGATGCACCAACTTAGAATCTAGGGAAGAGCATGGCAGCTCACATCGCCATGGGACGCATTGGAGAAGTTTACCGCAATGATCTCAAGGATACTATCTACCAGATTTGTGTGCGCCGAGATGAGAACTGGGAGATGATCAGTACCAGGAAGGATAGATCAATTGCAGCTTTTATCCAGGAGTTAAACCAGCACATTCGATGTCAGGAGAACTAGATGTGCGCCGACATGATAGATCTGAAGAAGGCGAGGGCAAGAATCAAGGAACTGGAGGAAGAACTCAAGGCTACACGTGAAGATTATGAAGAGGAAATTGAAGTACTCGTGGATAACAATGCCGACTTAACAATGAAGATTGGAATATTTATGGGAGGCCCTACACCAGTAGAAGAAGACGAAGAACCCAAGGAGATTCGCCCAGAAGACTACATCATCATCGACGACACCGACTCGGATCTAGATGATAGCGATGATGACAATGTTGATGAAGCTGGAGCAGATATCATGGAGTCTGCAACCGAAGAGTATTTTTAGTAGACCACCCCATCAGTAGTAGTAGTCCACCATGTAAATATAGTAGTCCGAGCACTTTTGCGATAGCTAGATCGATTGTATGCCCTTGTTTGATTGAATGAAGTGAATTGTTTGCTTTTGCCTCATGAGCATATGGGTAGTGTTTTCTCTCTAGACCCTTCTCTATTCTTAAATCTCATCTTTTCTAAACCCTCAGATGCCTCCGAGACGTGACCCCGGATTTACCTTCCCACCGGAGCTCACCCAGTTGATCCAGCAGCAGAACACATAGATGCAATTGCTAGTCCAGAATCAGAATCAGGGGAACAACAACAACAACCCACCACCACCACCACATGTTGATCACTTAGTCCGTTTTCTTAGGCGGAATCCGCCGGTGTTTTCCAGTAGCACCATGCCGATAGTAGCAGATGATTGGCTCCGCAAGACAGCAAGGGAGTTGACCATGGCAGGATGCACAGATGTGGAAAAGGTGAAGTTTGCCGCACATCAGCTTGAAGGACCCGCAGCATCATGGTGGGAGAATTTCACAGCCACTTTCCCTGTCGACACTGTCACGTGGGACCAGTTTCAGCAGGCTTTCCATACTGCCCATGTTTCAGCAGGAGCTATGGCCATGAAGAAGTGAGAGTTTCGCAACTTGCGCCAAGGAGGACGGATAGTTGGCCAGTATGTGGAGGACTTTAGTAAGCTAGCACGTTATGCCCCAGATGACGTTGCTACGGATGCAGCTAAGCAAGAGAAGTTTTTGGAAGGACTGAATGATGAGTTGAGCATGCAGTTGATGGTGGCAACCTTCAACAACTACCAGGAGTTGGTACATCGTGCTCTCATGATTGAAGGGAAGCAGCAGCAGATTGAGAACCGCAAGAGGAAGTATGGACAAGGGAAGTACAATTCTGGAGCTCAGCAGAAGCCACGTTTTACCCCTAGACCGGGGGGACATTTTCAGCATACCCATGGAGGAGGTAGCTCACACAATCACAACGGCACCAAGAATGGTAATGGGAATGGAGGAAGCAACGGCCAGAACCACACCAACCCATCAACCCCAGCCAAGAGAGACCTGAGTCAAGTCACTTGCTTTAAATTCCAGAAGACCGGACATTATGCCAATGAATTTCCTGAATCCCAGAATGGAAATGGTAATGGAAGCTCTGGGAAGAAGCCGAACCCTTTCACCAGGGGACAGGTGAACCACGTTAACGTGGAGGAGGTTGAAGAGCAGCCGGATGCAGTAATCGGTAAGTTTTTGGTTAAGTCATTTACGGCACTCGTTATTTTCGATACTAGTGCATCGCATTCATACATATCAAGGGGATTTGTGGATAAGTATAACCTGCCCACCAAAGTTCTTAGAACACCTATGTTAGTAAGCTCACCAGGAGCGGAGTATATGGCTAGCCAGGGATGTTTTCAAGTGCCATTGAGTATAGGTAGGCATGTGTTTCCCTCGGATTTGATCATTTTGGAATCACGAGGATTGTATGTAATTCTGGGTATGGATTGGCTGTCGATGTATGGAGGAAACATCGATTGCGCTAGTAAGTCGATTTTGCTTACCACCCCAGAAGGGAGAAGGATCAAGTACGTATCCCGGCATGTGCCGATGAGGACTCAAGTAAATTTTCTAACAGGAGTTGTGCAGGAGGAAGTACCAGTAGTGAAGGATTTCCCTGATGTATTTCCAAAAGAGTTGCCAGGCATGCCACCGGATAGAGATATCGAGTTTTTGATTGAGCTTTTGCCAGGCACAGGTCCAATATCTAAGAGACCATATAGGATGCCCGCAAAGGATTGGGTGGAGATTAAGAAGCAGATTAAGGAGTTACTGGATAAAGGTTATGTTCGCCCAAGTTCTTCGCCTTGGAGATCGCCAGTACTTCTAGTGGAGAAGAACGATGGATCGTTAAGGATGGTTGTTGATTATCGAGGATTGAATGAAGTAACCATCAAGAACAAGTACCCACTACCGATGATCAATGATCTGTTTGATCGATTGCAAGGAGCTAAGGTATTTTCAAAGATCGACCTGCGATCAGGATACCATCAGTTGAAGATTCGAGAACAGGATATACCTAAGACGGCTTTTACCACCAGGTATGGGCTGTACGAGTATACCGTTATGTCATTTGGTCTAACTAACGCACCTGCTTATTTTATGAACATGATGAACAAAGTATTTATGGAGTTTCTGGATAAGTTCATCGTAGTGTTCATCGATGATATCCTGGTTTACTCCAAGAATGAAGCGGAGCATAAGGAGAATTTGCGGTTGGTACTTGGTAAGCTCAGAGAACATCAGTTATATGCCAAGTTTAGCAAATGTGAGTTTTGGTTGAAGGAAGTTGGATTTCTCAGACACGTTATATCCGGAGAGGGTATAGCAGTAGATCCCACTAAGGTTGACACTGTGACAAATTGGGAAGCCCCAACAATAGTTGGAGAAATCCGGAGTTTTCTTGGACTTGCAGGATACTACCGGAGATTCATTGAGAATTTCTCGAAGATTGCAAAGCGTATGACGGAGTTGTTGAAAAAGGATACCAAGTTCATATGGACTGAGGAATGTGAGGCCAGTTTCCAGGAGCTGAAGAAACGTTTGGTTACATCACCAGTGTTGATTTTGCCAGATCAAACCAAAGATATGAGGTGTATTGCGACGCTTCATGTCGAGGACTTGGAGTAGTGCTTATGCAGGAAGGAAGAGTTGTTTCATATGCCTCGCGATAACTTATGCCTCATGAGTTGAATTATGCTACGCATGATTTGGAGTTAGCAGCCATAGTGCATGCATTGAAAACCTGGAGACACTTTCTCATTGGAAACCATTATGAGGTGTACACGGACCACAAGAGTTTGAAGTATATTTTCACTCAGAAGGAGTTGAATCTCAAACAAAGGCGATGGTTGGAGCTTATCAAGGATTATGATATGAGATTGCATTATCACCCTGGAAAGGCTAACGTAGTAGCTGACGCGTTGAGTCATAAAAGCCATGTCAACACACTAATGACGAGAGATTTACCAAGGGAGTTAGCCGAAAATCTTTGTGAGCTATGTTTGGAGATAGTTCCGAGAGGCTATGTAGCAGCATTGGAGATTCGGTCTACGTTGATGGATAAGATCAGAAAAGCCAAGAAAACCGACAAGGAGATCGCTTCTACTAGGGAGAAAATGAGCAAAGGAAAAGCTAAAGGATTTCGTGAGGACGAACACGATACCTTATGGTTTGAAGACCGCGTTTATGTGCCTAATGACCCAGAGATCAGGAAGTTAATTCTGCAGGAACCCATGATTCACCATACTCTCACCCAGGAAATATCAAGATGTATTTGGATTTGAAGGATACTTTCTGGTGGACCGGAATGAAGAAGGACATTGCGGAGTACGTAGCAGTTTGTGATGTATGTCAGAGAGTAAAGGCAGAGCATCAGAAGCCAGCAGGATTGCTACAGCCATTGCCGATACCCGAATGGAAGTGGGATAAGCTAGGCATGGATTTTATTACGGGTTTACCCAGAACTCGTTCAGGCTATGACTCGATTTGGGTTGTAGTCGATCGTTTGACAAAGGTAGCTCATTTCATTCCAGTGAAGACTACCTATACCAGTGCAAAGTTAGCAAAGATATACATGACCAGAATCGTATGTCTGCATGGAGTTCCAAGGAGCATTGTATCAGATAGAGGAACCCAGTTTACCTCAAAGTTCTGGAATCAGTTGCATGAAACTTTGGGTACCAAGCTAGAATTCAGTACAGCTTTCCATCCGCACACAGATGGACAGACAGAGAGAGTCAATCAAATTTTGGAGGATATGCTGAGAGCTTGTGCGCTAGATTACGGATCTAGTTGGGACGAGAATTTGCCATACGCAGAGTTCTCTTATAACAACAGTTATCAATCCAGTTTGAAGATGGCCCCTTTCAAAGCCTTGTACGGAAGGAGGTGCAGGACCCCATTGTCGTGGGATGAAGTTGGAGACCGTCAGTTGTTTGGACCAAATCTGATAAAGGAGTCTGAACAGAAAGTAAAATTGATTCGCGATAGGCTCAAGGTAGCCCAATCCAGGCAGAAGAGCTACGTAGATTCTAAACTCAAGGAGACAGTTTTCGAAGTTGGAGACCGAGTTTATCTTCGAGTATCTCCACTTCGAGGAGTTAAGCGCTTTGGAGTTAAGGGAAAGTTAGCGCCACGTTTTGTAGGACCATACAAGGTTTTGGAGCGTATGGGAGAAGTGGCCTACAAATTGGAATTGCCTGAAGGATTGTCAGGAGTTCACGACGTGTTCCACATTTCCCAGATGAAGAAGTGCCACGCGGAGATGGCTGATATACCGCTGAGAGACACAGTGCCGCTGGAAGCAATTCAGTTGGACAGTGATTTGACCTATGAGGAGAAACTAGTCAAGATTCTTGAGTATGCCAGCCAAGTAACCCATAGCAGGGTTATCAAGTTTTGCAAAGTTCAGTGGAGCCACAACACGGAGGATGAAGCCACCTGGGAGCGAGAGGAAGAATTGCTGAAGGACCACCCTCACCTATTTTCTAGCCAACCCGAATCTCGAGGGCGAGATTCATCTTAAGGGGGGTAGGTTTGTAACATCCCAAATTTTCAATTTGGAATGTTGTACACTAGATCATCATTGCATATCATAATTTATTGCATTTTGGCTGATCCTAGAAAATTCTACGCAACTCAAGGACCCTCGGAGAGAGTTGGGGATTTCGTTATTGTCATATTTGAGTTTTCTCAAATTTTGAAAATAGGATCATTTGATTTTATTTATTTTATCTTCAATTATTTCTATTACAAAAATATGAGAGGGAATAAAATATTGCGGTTTTATTTCCTATTTTATTTAAATTTAGGAAAAATGCATGTTTTTCAAAATTGCATTTTGGCCCCAAATAAATGTTCATCCTGTGCAGCTTGATTTTAGAAGCCAGGGACAATCTTTTTCAGGATTTTTTGAGTCCATTTAGTATTCCTTTTGTTTTTTTCTGAGCGTAACTATTTAAAAAAACAAACCCACCTAACGGGTCGTGTCCGACCCGGACACTAGGCCCGGCCGGCTTTATAAGCTAGGGAAGGCCCAGCCGGACCCCCCCCCCCCCCCGAACCCTAGCCGCCTTTGCCGCCGCCACCCGCCGGACCGCCGCCCCGCCACTCGCCGGAGGTAGACCTCACCGCCGCCGGTTTTTCTCGAAAAACCGTTCGGTTTTTTTAGTTTCGTTTTTTTATATAGATCGGTTTTTCCGGTTTATTTAATTAGCGAGCGTTCGCTCGTTCGTTTGTTTTAACGAACACGTTCATTGTTTAGATCCAGATAACGAACGTTCGTTCGTTAATCTGTTCGTTGTTTTCTTTTTTCTCGGATTAAATCCACGATTTTTCTGATCGCGATTCCTGATCCGATTTTCGTTTTAGTATAACTTTTCGCTCGTTTATCGGAATCAGGCGGTTCAAGTGCCTGGAGTTTCGTCTCGAAACCCTCTTTCCATTTAACCAACTCAAACAAGTTTTTGCCACTATAAAAATTGACCTAGATCCAGAATAGTAAATGAAGCCTGTTTCTTTTGTCGTTTGTCTTTCGTTGCTTCGTTCGATTTGATTCTTTTTGCCAACCGGAGTTCTTAAGTTGAACTTTCTGGTTAGATCTCTTATTCGAGTTTTACCTGTGCATTAGATGAGTACTTATTGTATGCTTGTTTGTTTGCGATAGAGTACCCGGAGTGCGCCGCTTGGTACTTTGAATCGCTAGGTTTTGCGGATCATCAGCAAGGCAAGTAACACTTTGATCATACTTCCAATTACCCAGTTTTATTGCATTAGATCAATCCTCACACATTGCATGTTTAGGATCTAATTAAATTGTGGGTTTGGGAAGTAGTTGAGGTAGTACCTATTACCTGTTTATTATCAAACCTTTGGGAGTTACTTCTACGTTTGCTTATTATGCTATGCTATGCTAGTAGACGTGGATTGGGTGAGTGTATCCATGACATATGTGAGATTGTTAAATTAATGGTTTATCTAAAGTGGCAACTAAAACACACATCTGGGTGGATTGAGGCATCTGGGTATTCCAGCGATTGCCTGTTTTTCTTTTGGACCGCCACCCAGGCTCAAAGGGATCATGAGATTATTAATGCTAGACACTACAAGAAATATGTCAACTTGTGACCACCACTATTGGTCACTAAAAGATCATGGTTTTTCATTTGCGACCTTTTGTGACCAAAAACAGAAGGTCAAAAGCTGGCGGTCATAAACTGACTATAGCGACCTTTCTTCTGGAATGGTCGAAGACGTTTATGACCAAAATACGTCTACTGTGGCGTTTTGGTCACTAGCAACCTCCCCAGGCCACGTAGGCATCCAGCGTGGCAATCTGACGTGGCACAAGATTCAGCCCGGTCCAATTCGATTTTCTACATTGGCCTAGCCCAACAATTCGGCCTATTTGTGTTTTTTCTCATATTAATTTTGGCTAGGTAGATGGGCCAAGCCCAACAATTAAGCCTTCTCATTTTTGGGTCGTGGCCTTTTCCGCTAGAAAGTTTTAGTTTTTTTGTAATATAAAAAAGGTCCACTAGTCAAATGGGTCCCAGATGTCAGGTTCAGGTACGTGGGTCCCAGCTAGCAAGTTTATATTCTTCATATTTCAATTTAACAGTAAATAAATAACCAGTATTTAAATTGGCACAAACAAAACACACACATAATACTCCAAATATTATCAGCCAGATTCAGTACAGAGCTCCTATTGTACAAATAACATATACTTTACAATCTCTACACATAATAAGCTCATACAAGCTCTACAAGCTCTACACGTGATACGGTGCCCTGGTGTTAACACTGTAGCTCTACAAGTGTCTTCAATCTTCTTCAACATGTAGCTCCTTCGGTAGCGAGCACAAACTGGGCACCTGCATCATCACAGGAAGGCAATTTTAGATCATAAAAACGAATGTTCCAAGCACAGTTTAGAGAAAAGAACCAAGTAAATTTTCCCTCGATCATACAAACAAAGTTTAGAGAAAACCAAACATGAACAAGCACTTATTATACAGTTTTTAAAGTTTTTAATACATTTATTTTCTATTAGCAAAACTGAATATGCTACTTCCTGATTCATGGCTGCATATTTCAGCTAGCTACACCAGTTTGCTCTCATGCAAAAATTAGAAAGAAAAAAAAGAACAACAAATAAATCAACACTAATTTCTCTAACACATACAGTAACTTGCTGATATAACTTGTATAACTTGTATATTTGTCGACGGAAAACAGGATGCAAAATCATGTTTCAGTCCAGATCAATCTATCATGAGAAAACATGTATAACTCCCACTAGAATTTTTTAATGCAGTTGTGAATTATCCTGAAAACTTGTGCACTTAATGATGGTTAGATCCATCTTACAGAATAGTCAGCTTCCAATATAAGTTAGGTACAGAACAGAATGTATAAGCACGAAGTAAGATAGGCCATGCATCAAACACAGAAATAATTTTACTAGGCAGCAGCATAGTAAGTTGGTTTTTACTAGGTAGCGGCATAGTAAGTTTAGCTAGCAATCATCAGCAGCAAGTACAGAGTAAACTAGGACTTTGTTGTAGCTACAGAAACTGAAACAACACACACATCATGGAATTTCATATCATAGCCAACAAATATTTTACCAGAACATAGGGTGTTCTTCTCTGTATTTTAGAAACATGAAAACAAAGTTTTTAGTAAAAATAAACAAGTGGAGTAGACAAATTATCAGCAAGAAATCAATGTCCAGATGAGCACCACCACAACAAATCGGCACTAACACTTGGTCATCGACGCGATGCGCAAGCAAAGAACCAGCTCACACACGCAAGATGATGATTGCATACATACAAATCATGTGCTGGCAGAAAAAAAATCCAAGCATGAGCTCATCTTCTCTCTCTGTTTGGTAACTAACAACCTAAATAAAATAAAATAAAAACATGACTTGTTCATACAGATCCCTCTAAAATTCCTTGGGACAAGTGCATCACATATTCGTCAACTGAGCAGCAGAAGTAGTGAGCACGGGAAGAGGGGGCGGAGATGGAGGAGCTACCTGCCGTGATCGCAATGGAAGCAGAGGAGCAGACCCCTCCTGCCCCTCCCCCACAAGCAGGACAGGGCTGCCGGCTGGGCACGCCCCTACTCCTCCGCCTCCTCGAGCAGGAGACCCCCTTCCCCTACTGCTGCTTCGCGCGCCGCATCACTAGTCACCTCCTCATGCAAGAAGTACACAATAAATAGACAGACGGTCAGTGAGGTACATTTTCACAGCAACAGAAGCTTAGAATTAATAGAAATGCACACTCAAATGAAGTCACTAAGATACTTATGTCCACCACATGGTGTAGAATTATGTGGTATATAATTGCAACACATGAACCAAAAGAGGAATAACATCATCACCAAGAGTTTCTGATGATAAGCATAGCTCCCTACAAAAAAAGAACTAAGGGCACAGTGACTAAAGCATGGCTAAATATGAGTCCTGTTGACAGTCTGCAGAACAACATAGCATCATTCACAAGCAAAGTATAGGATGCAGACATCAAGTAGTGCCATAATTCCCATCACAGTCATACATTTAATTCATTAAAGGCTACAGATTCATATAATTTATTAAAGGCTACAGGTAAAAAATAGGTACATCTATTTCTTCTCTTTGATTTATGCTAGCAAAGATGTAGCAGGCAGGAAGGCAAGAAGCAATCACATATGCATGTATCTATGAAGCAGATCATGAAAAGAGCAACATCTAGTTAACTTGATTGCCTTGCAGATGACACACAAGATGAAGAGCACTTGGACAGAAAGAAATACGTTTAAAAATAGAGAGAAAGAGGTAATCTGCCGCATACAAGATTTTAATTTAAAAATAGAGAGAAAGAGCTGCGGTCCACAAAGTTTCTACAAAAGTTTTTATGGACAAATCCTTATTACAAGTTGCATGCATGCGAGAAAGGAAGCTGATAGTGTTTGCATCGTACATCGTCCCGCAAGAGAGCATTCGGTGACTAGGGTTACTAATTGCCCCTCAACCCATACTGCTTGCTGTTATACATACACAAGAGACAACAAGTTGTTCAAGTGTTCACTCTAGGAATGCTTTCTAAATAATTGTATAAATGAAGGCTACTTATCACCGACGAACAGTGCACTAGAGGAAAATTGGTGATTATCATTTTGTAATTAGATTGTAATAACCATCGAGTTTCCAGTAACACTCAAAGATGAAAGCTTGGAAAATCTTCTCTAACTACTGGATTAACAGAGCTTGCAAGCGTTCCGTCGAACAGAAGACTGAAGCAAGAAAGTGATCAATCAAGCTACACACGAATATAAGCCCATGATTATGCTTACTGATCCAGACACGACAAGCTATTCAAGTTTTTTGCTCCAGGAATGCTTCTGCTCTGAATTTTTTTAAAGGGAGAGCTGCTATTACGTCCGTAGTACTGAAGAAATAGCAGGTTTGCAGTGTCTGTACTAGACTAGAAAGAGGAACAATGGCTGGTAGAGCACCCAATCAAATTTGGAGTTGAGATTGTCAGTTTTCAGTAAGACCACTCTTGTTAGTTTTCAAGAACATGAGACCACTAGCGGCAGCTAGCAAGTGCAAGTGATTAGCAGCAGCTTGCAGGCATTCTGTCGAACAGAAGCTTGACAGACCACAAAGAACAGGGCTCGATGGTCGGGCATGGACAGAAAGAGCACTGGAGAAAACAAAGGAGGGGAAGGTAGTGGCTCACCTACATCCGCAGAGTCGGACTAAGCGGGCCTGAGTAGCACAAGGAAGAATCGAGAGGAGGGAGCTCGGGGACCAGCAGAGGCACGTCCATCTTGTCCCCCCGAGTTCCAGGGACAATTGATCTTGGTGAGGCCCGGATCTGGACCCCTCCTCCGGCACGGCACGTCCCGGGCGAGCGGCTTCAGAGGGCACCGACCGCACAGCCGCGTCATCATCGTCGTCGACCACACAACAACGGAAGAAGCAGACGGAGCCGTGGTCTCCTACTAGGCTGTGCACCTGCGCGCATGCATTAGGGAGGGGAGGAAGGAAACCGCATCAGCAAAATCAAACCAAGCAACAGAGAGAGACCATGAGGAGGAGAGAGGCAGACCTTGCATGGCGTCAAGCACGGTGAGGGAGGTGGCGAGCAGCGCGAGGAGGCGGCGGCTGTGCTCCCCGTCCTCGGCCTGGTAGAACTCGCAGTGGAGTCCATGGAGGCAACACGTGCTGGGCCTGGGCGTTGGGCCGATGGGATCGAGGCGTGCTGGCATGGAGGGAGGAGGATTCGTCAGGGGACCGAGCCCTTCCTCGCCATCGTCTCCGGCCACCGTGGGGTGCGGGGTCGGGGCCCGCACGGTGGTGGCACCCTGATCCGGCGATGCAGGAGGCCATGGTGCCGGATGATGTAGGCGATGCAGAGGGACAAAGCAGGGGCGCGGCATCGCACTCAGGAGATTGGGTTGGGGATTGGGTTTGGGCGGCGACGGAGAGATCTGGATCGGGGAGATTGGGAGAGACAGGCGGCGGTGGGAGAGGGGGAGAGGGGGATTGCGTTGCTGCTAGGGTTTGGGTTGGGCCTCTATGACCTGAGAGGTGAATGATAGACATTGGATCCTTCGGACGCAGACGGTTCAGATCGACTATAGTGGGGTGATCCATGAGAAGAGCCATGATTGGTTCAGAAATTTTGTGATTTAAAATAGTTTGTAAGTACTAAAACTAGGGGAATTTTGTGAAGCAACTATCAAAATATTTTTCAAAATGGCACAACCAAATTTTTCACTCAAATTAGACCCCATTTTATGGATGATCACCGATTTCCATGCATTTTTTATCTTTCTATATTTTTTTAATCATTTTTCTTGTGGCAAAAATGTTTTTTTGTGAAGAACCTCCCAAATAATTGTTGTAAAATTGGACCAAATCATTTTTCTAAATTACTAGGACATATTTAATGCATAATTGACCAAATGGTTGGGTGTAAAAACTTTTGATCCACCTCTCGTGAAAAAGACAAATTTCCGCCGATTCAGCTGGAAGCGGGTCAAATTTGAACTGTAGCTGCCTTCTAGTTTGCTATTTATTTTTTCCAAAAATCATTTCTAGGTACATAAGTATCTATTTAATCAGAGAAACATCAAAAAATTCCAAGATTCAACCACTAGCTAGGAACGGTCATTCCCGCCGGTTTACCACATTTTGAAACGGGCATAAAAAATTCAAAAAAAATCAAAAAATTGGGAAACTTTCGCATTGTGTCATTATATGTGGCCAAGTTCCTAGGAAAAATAACAAACTTGTAATACGGTAATTATTTTTAAAAAGTATTCTCAGAAACGAGCTATCAGGTATGGAGATCAGTGGCTTTCAAGCCAAATGATCAATCTAATGGCCACATTCATGGCATAGTTTGTTAAAATGATCTCATATTGTACCCAAGGGTGCATATTGGAATGGAAAACAATATTGCCTAAGGAAGTTTTCAATTTCTTTGGACGAAAAAACCATTTTCCATTTTTCGAGTGTCCAAAAAGGAGGTTTCTTTGTGAAGAACCTCCCAAATAATTGTTGTAAAATTGTACCAAATCATTTTTCTAAAATACTAGGCCATATTTAATGCACAATTGACCAAATGGTTGGGTGTAAAAAGTTTTGATCCACCTCTCGTGAAAAAGACAAATTTCCACCGATTCAGTTGGAAGCGGGTCAAATTTGAACTGTAGCTGCCTTGTAGTTTGCTATTTATTTTTTGCAAAAATTATTTCTAGGTACATAAGTATCTATTTAATTAGAGAAACACCAAAAAAATTCCAAGATTCAACCACTAGCTAGGAACGGTCATTCCCGCCGTTTTGACCGCATTTTGAAACGGGCATAAAAAATTCAAAAAAATCAAAAAATTGGGAAACCTTCGCATTGTGTCATTATATGTGGCCAAGTTCCTAGGAAAAATAACAAACTTGTAATACGGTAATTATTTTTTAAAAAGTGTTCTCAGAAACGAGCTATTAGGTGTGGAGATCAATGGCTTTCAAGCCAAATGATCAATCTTATGGCCACATTCATGGCATAGTTTGTTAAAATGATCTCATATTGTACCCAAGGGTGCATATTGGAATGGAAAACAATATTGCCTAAGGAAGTTTTCATTTTCTTTGTACGAAAAAACCATTTTCCATTTTTCAAGTGTCCAAAAAGAAGGTTTTTTGTGAAGGACGTCCCAAATAATTGTTGCAAAATTGGACCAAATCATTTTTCTAAAATACTAGGCCATATTTAATGCACAATAGACAAAATGGTTGGGTGTACAAAGTTTTGATCCACCTCTCGTGAAAAAGACAAATTTCCACCGATTCAGTAGGAAGCGGGTCAAATTTGAACTGCAGCTGCATCATAGTTTGCTATTTATTTTTTACAAAAATCATTTCTAGGTACATAAGTACCTATTTAATAAGAGAAACACCAAAAAAATTCCAAGATTCAACCACTAGCTAGGAACGGTCATTCCTGTCGTTTTGACCGCATTTTGTAACGGGCATAAAAAATTCAAAAAAAATCAAAAAATTGGGAAACCTTTGCATTGTGTCATTATATGTGGCCAAGTTCCCAAGAAAAATAACAAACTTTTAATACGGCAATTATTTTAAAAAAGTGTTCTCAGAAACGAGCTATCACGTGTGGAGATCAATGGCTTTCAAGCCAAATGATCAATCTTATGGCCACATTCATGGCATAGTTTGTTCAAAATGATCTCATATTGTGCACAAGGGTGCATATTGGAATGGTAAACAATTTTGCCTAAGGAAGTTTTCATTTTCTTTGGACGAAAAAACCATTTTCCATTTTTCGAGTGCCCAAAGGAGGTTTTTTTGTGAAGGACCTCCCAAATAATTGTTGCAAAATTGGACCAAATCATTTTTCTAAAATACTAGGCCATATTTAATGCACAATTGACAAAATGGTTGGGTGTAAAAAGTTTTGATCCACCTCTCGTGAAAAAGACAAATTTCCGCCGATTTAGTTGGAAGCGGGTCAAATTTGAACTACAGCTGTCTCATAGTTTGCTATTTATTTTTTACAAAAATCATTTCTAGGTACATAAGTACCTATTTAATCATAAATACATGGTTTGGTGGCGATACGTCGAGGTTTGGGCGGTGGCCGAGGGCCCCAACTCTAGAGCGCGTAAACTCGCATGCCCGCCGCGTGGTCACCGCGTGACCCTTGCATTGCCATGTGTTCTGGGCGGCATATGCATGTCTAGTGGGTTGGGCACTCCCCGGGTAGGTGCTAGGAAGAAAATTACAACATAAGATTCTCACGAGGAGACCGATCGATGCTCAAACATGAATTAGCAGCCAAGTGTTTGATTAGCGGTACGGGAAATGTACATGGCTACTGGGCGTGCGTTTTGGCTGAGGATGATCAGTTACTAAGAACACCGTCTTCACAAATTTTCAGCTCAAAAGGAGGAGCCTAGGTGGTACTTGCTTTGCAAACTACCACACTGGACATAACTACGAATGTTGAAGCTCGGCTCAAAATAATGAATGGATTGAGCTGGTATTTGTTGGAGGATGGTTATTTGGGCATAGGAAAGCACTTTAGAAAATGGATACTATTTGGACATGCCAAAGTGGTACTTTCTTCACAAACTGTTGTTCTGAACAGAATAGGAAAATGAATATTTTTGAATTATTTTTGAACTAGGCAAGGAAGATTTTTACATATTTGATGAAGATATGACCCGAAGAATTTATGAGATTTTTTTGGGAATTTTGGGAATGACAGAAATATAGGTTGCTTCACAACCTAGGGCAAAAACTGCCACATGGACATGACACATAGGCAAAACTGATGACGTGGCGCCTAGTCATAGCAACCCACCACAATTTACAAGGCTATGACCATCTATATTGGTCGTTAACAACTAGAAATAAGGCAGCGGACTAGCGCTGTTTGCTTTATGACCATTTCCTCTAATGAAATTATGACCTTTTTGACCAAAATGGTCGTTATGGTTTAGGGTTTAGAGCCCGAGACAGCTTTTGACCAATTGGTCTAAAATGGTCATAAATTTATGACCAATTCTTCGAGGGTCACTGACAGAAGGTCATAAGTTGACATATTTCTTGTAGTGAGAAACTTCCGTGTGCAGCCACAAGCTACTATGGGCTCTAGCATAGTTGACTAAGTCGTGCGAACTCTTAAAGTGGTAGACTAGCAGATGTAGGGGAAAGTAGGTGTAACGGTCTACCCGGTCGTAAGGTGCTAGCGCTTCTGAAAGACTATGTCTCGGTCATCCATTTCTCAAATACCATGCAGTGCGGGAAATCCAACGGAGGAGATCGAGTCTTGTGGGGGAAAAGTGTGCAAACCTCTGCAGAGTGTATAAACTAATCATGGTTAGCCGTGTCCCCGGTTATGGACATCTTGAGTATCTAGTACCTGGATTATCATGTGAATCTCATCATGTTACTCTAAATTAATTTTGTTGGGTTTTGTTTAATGATGTTGCTTAATTGGGATTGAGAATGCTGTCAACCATTCTCAATGTTTAACAACTACCATGATAGTTAATTAAAATTTATTCCTTTGCAGTAGGGAAAAATTGGCTTTTCACAAAACTGTAACCATAGAGCTTTCCACCAGCCAAATATGCATATAGTATAGCCTATATCTTTCATTACTCTCTATGTGTTACATTGCCAGCATATTCCATGTGCTGACCCGTTTCGGGCTGCAACGTTCATGTTGTAGACTTTTCAGACGACGAGTAAGGTGCTTTTAGGTCGTGGTTCTATACTCAGTGATGCCGTTGGAGTTGATGGACTCACTTATCTTCCAAGCCTTCCGCTGTTATCGTTATTAGATGGCCTTAAGACATATTTATTGTAATAAGTTCTCTTTTGAGACACTCGATGTAATAAGTGTGTGATTGCTACTCTGTTATAAATCCTTCAAGTACTGTGTGGTGTCACCATTACTGATCCAGGGATGACACCTGAGCATAGAGATTGGACCGTTTGAGGTCTGGTCGCTACAGTTTTCCTTAGTTCAATCCTTTTGATAATATCTTGATCTAGTAGAATAAAAGTTCTTAGTATGATCTAGTCGTGAGTTTTGCTTTATAATTCCTCTATGTAATCGAGTCCGTGAGCTATATAATAAAGATTAGTGTTGAGTCAAGGGCTTGATTATTTTGCCATGATCCTAAGGGAATAAAAGAAAAGAGAAAGAAATAAAAAGAAACAAAGAGATCATGTGAATCTTATGGAGAGTGATGAGCTCACATAGAAAAAGTATGATGAATAAAAGTTGTTGAGAGTTGACAAACATAGTTTTGGTCATCGTTGCAATTAATAGGAAGTAATAAAGAAAGAGAGGTCTTCACATATAGATATACTATCTTGAACATCTTTTATGATTGCCAGCACTCATTAAAATATGACATGCTAAAGAGTTGATGTTGGACAAGGAAGACAACGTAATGGGTTATGTTTTCTTACATCTGAGATAAATTATATTGTCATGGATCATCCAACATGGTTGAGCTTGCCTTTCCCTCTCATGTTGGCCAAATTCATCGCACCAAGTAGAGATACTACTTGTGCTTCCAAATACCCTTAAACCAGTTTTGCCATGAGAGTCCACCATACCTACCTATGGATTGAGTAAGGTCCTCCATGAAAGTTGTCATCGGTGCAAGCAATAAAAATTGCTCTCTAAATATGTATGACTTATTAGTGTGGGAGAAATAAGATTTATAGGATCGTGTGATACGGAAGAAATAAAAGCGACAGACTGCATAATAAAGGTCCATATCATAAGTGGCAATATAAAGTGACGTTCTTTTGCATTAAGATTTTGTGCATCCAACTACAAAAGCACATGACAACCTCTGCTTCCCTCTGCGAAGGGCTTATCTTTTACTTTTATCCCCTACATTGCATAAGAGTCGTGGTGATCTTCACCCTTCTTCTTTTTTTACATTTTATCCTTTGGCAAGCACAGTATGTTGGAAAGATCCTGGTATATATGGCTAATTGGATGTGAGTTTTCATGAACTATTATTGTTGACATTACCCTTGAGGTAAAACGTTGGGAGGCAAAACTATAAGCCCCTATCTATCTCTGTGTCCGATTAACTCCATACCCATAAGTATTGCATGAGTGTCAGCAATTGTGAAAGACTATACGATAGTTGAGTATGTGGACTTGCTGAAAAGCTCTTATATGTTGACTCTTTCCTATGTTATGATAAATTGCAATTGCTCCAATGACTGAGATTATAGTTTGTTAGTTGTCAATGAAATTTACGATTCATACTTGAAATTGTGATTGAATTATTACTCTAGCATAAGAAATTATATGACAAGAATTATATAAGTTGCTGTTCTAAGAATGATCATGATGCCCTCATGTCCGTATTTTATTTTTATCGACACCTCTATCTCTAAACATGTGGATATATTTTTCGATTTCGGCTTTCGCTTGAGGACAAGCAAGGTCTAAGCTTGGGGGAGTTGGTACGTCCATTTTGCATCATGCTTTTATATCAATATTTATTTCATTATGGGCTGTTATTACACATTATGTCACAATACTTATGCCTATTCTCTCTTATTTTACAAGGTTTCCATAAAGAGGGATAATGCCGACAGCTGGGATTCTGGGCTGGAAAAGGAGCAAATATTAGAGACCTATTCTACATAGCTCCAAAAGTCCTGAAACTTCACGGAAGACGTTTTCAGAATATATAAAAAAAACTCAGCGGAAGAAATTCACCAGGGGGGCCACACCCTGCCCACGAGGGTCAGGGGCGCGCCCTAACCCCCTGGGCGTGCCCCCTACCTCATGGGCCCCCTGGTGGCCCTCCGGTGGCCATCTTCTGCTATATGAAGTCTTTCGATGAAAAAAAATAAGAAGCCATCTTCTCGAACGAAACTCCAGCGCCACAAGGCGGAACCTTGGCGGAACCAATCTAGGGCTCCGGCAGAGCTGTTCTGCCGGGGAAACTTCCCTCCCGGATGGGGAAATCATCGCCATCGTCATCACCAACGCTCCTCTCATCGGGAGAGGGCAATCTCCATCAACATCTTCATCAGCATCATCTCCTCTCAAAACCCTAGTTCATCTCTTGTATCCAATTCTTGTCTCCAAGTCCGTGATTGGTGCTAGTAGGTTGCTAGTAGTGTTAATTACTCCTTGTAGTTGATGCTAGTTGGTTTATTTGGTGGAAGATCATATGTTCAGATCCTATATGCATATTAATACCCCTCTGATTATGAACATGTTTATGCTTTGCGAGTAGTTACGTTTGTTCCTGAGGACATGGGAGAAGTCTTGCTATTAGTAGTCATGTGAATTTGGTATTCGTTTGATATTTTGATGAGATGTATGTTGTCTCTCCTCTAGTGGTGTTATGTGAACGTCGACTACATGACACTTCACAATTGTTTGGGCCTAGAGGAAGGCATTGGGGAGTAATAAGTGGATGATGGGTTGCTAGAGTGACAGAAGCTTAAACCCTAGTTTATGCATTGCTTCGTAAGGGGCTAATTTGGATCCATATGTTTCATGCTATGGTTAGGTTAACCTTAATACTTTTGTTGTAGTTGCGGATGCTTGCAATAGAGGTTAATCATAAGTGGATGCTTGTCCAAGTAAGGACTGTACCCAAGCACCGGTCCACCCACATATCAGATTATCAAAGTACCGAAAGCGAATCATATGAGCGTGATGAAAACTAGCTTGATGATATTCCCATGTGTCCTCGGGAGCGCTTTTCTCTATATAAGAGTTTTCCCAGGCTTGTCCTTTGCTACCAAAAGGATTGGGCCACCTTGCTGCACCTTATTTACTTTTGTTACTTGTTGCTCGTTACAAATTATCCTATCACAAAACTATCTATTACCACTTATTTCAGTACTTGCAGAGAATACCTTGCTAGAAACCGCTTATCATTTCCTTCTGCTCCTCGTTGGGCTCGATACTCTCACTTATCGAAAGGACTATGGTAGATCCCCTATACTTGTGGGTCATCACTTACCTACACATCAAAACCCACAACGTGGTATAGTGATTGCTTTTTGATCTTCAGAAAGAACCCTGTTCATCGAATCTGATTCAGCTAAAGCTGGAGAAACAGACACCCACTAGCCACCTGTGTGCGAAGCACGCCGGTAGAACCAGTCTCGCGTAAGCGTATGCGTAATGTCGGTCTGGGCCGCTTCATCCAACAATGCTGCTGAATCAAGAATCAACTAGTGACGGCAAGCAATATGTATATACCCATGCCCACAACTCCTTTGTGTTCTACTCGTGCATATGACATCTACGCATAAACCTGGCTCTGATGCCACTGTTGGGGAACGCAGTAATTTCAAAAAAAATCCTAAGCACACGCAAGATCATGGTGATGCATGATAACCCACAAGTATAGGGGATCACAACAGTTTTCGAGGGTAGAGTATTCAACCCAAATTTATTGATTTGACACAAGGGGAGCCAAAGAATATTCTCAACTATTAGCAGCTGAGTTGTCAATTCAACCACACCTGGAAACTTAATATCTGCAGCAAGGTATTTAGTAGCAAAGTAATATGATATTAGTGGTAACGGTGGCAGAAGTAACGATAGCAGTTTTGGTTTTATAGTGATTGTAACAGTAACCACGGAAAAGTAAATAAGCGAAGAACAATATATGGAAAGCTCGTAGGCATTGGATCGGTGATGGATATGTTGGATGCGATCGATCATGCAACAGTTATAACATAGAGTGACACAGAAGTAGCTCCAGTTCATCAATGTAATGTAGTCATGTATTCCGAATATAGTCATACGTGCTTATGGAAAAGAACTTGCATGACATATTTTGTCCTACCCTCCCGTGGTAGCGGGGTCCTATTGGAAAATAAGGCATATTAAGGCCTCCTTTTAATAGAGTACCGGACCAAAGCATTAACACATAGTGAATACATGAACTCCTCAAACTACGATCATCACCAGTAAGTATCCCGGTTATTGTCACTTCGGGGTTAACGGATCATAACACATAATAGGTGACTATAGACTTGCAAGATAGGATCAAGAACTCACATATATTCATGAAAACATAATAGGTTCAGATCTGAAATCATGGCACTCGGGCCCTAGTGACAAGCATTAATCATAGCAAAGTCAGATCAACATCAATATCAGAACATAGTGAATACTAGGGATCAAACCCTAATAAAACTAACTCGATTACATGATAAATCTCATCCAACCCATCACCGTCCAGCAAGCCTACGATGGAATTACTCACGCACGGCGGTGAGCATCATGAAATTGGTGATGGAGGAAGGTTGATGATGACGATGGCGACGGATTCCCCTCTCCGAAGCCCCGAACGGACTCCAGATCAGCCCTCCCGGGAGAGTTTAGGGCTTGGCGGCAGATCCGTATTGTAAATCATGATGAATCCTTCTCTCTGATTTTTTTCTCCCCGAACATGAATATATGGAGTTGGAGTTGAGGTTGGTGGAGCGTCAGGGGGCCCACGAGGCAGGGGGCACGCCCAGGGTGTAGGCGCGCCCCCACCCTCGTGGACAGGGTGTGGGCCCTCTGACGTGGATTCTTCTTCCAGTATTTTTAGTATATTCCAACAATAATCTCCGTTGATTTTTAGGACGTTTCGAGAACTTTTATTTCTACACAAAAATAACACCATGGCAATTCTGCTGAAAACTACGTCAGTCCGGGATAGTTCCATTCAAAATGCAAATTAGAGTCCAAAACAAGGGCAAAAGTGTTTGGAAAAGTAGATACGACAGAGACGTATCAACTCCCCCAAGCTTAAACCTTTGCTCGTCCTCAAGCATTTCAGTTGACAAACTGGAAGTGATAAAGAAAGACTTTTACAAACTCTGTTTGCTCTTGTTGTTGCAAATATGTAAAGCCAGCATTCGAGTTTTCAGCAAAGATTATGAACTAACCATATTCACCATAACATTTAGGTCTCATGTTTACTCATATCAATGGCATAATCAACTAGCGAGCAATAATAATAAATCTCGGATGACAACACTTTCTCAAAACAATCATAATATGATATGATAAGATGGTATCTCGCTAGCCCTTCCTGAGACCGCAAAACATAAATTCAGAGCACCTTTAAAGATCAAGAACTGACTAGACATTGTAATTCATGGTAAAAGAGATCCAGTCAAGTCATACTCACTGTAAACTATAGTAATGGATGCAAATGACAGTGGTGCTCTCCAACTGGTGCTTTTTACTAAGAGGATGATGACTCAACATAAAAGTAAATGGATAGGCCCTTCGCAGAGGGAAGCAGGGATTTGAGAGGTGCCAGAGCTCAGTTTTGAAATAGAGATGAATAATATTTTGAGTGGTATACTTTCATTGTCAACATAACAACCGAGATATCTCGATATCTTCCATGCTACACACAATATAGGCATTTCCCAAGAAGAATGGTAAAGTTTATACTCCCCCACCACCAACAAGCATCAATCCATGGCTTGCCCGAAACAATGGGTGCCTCCAACTAACAACAATCCTGGGGGAGTTTTGTTTGCAATTATTTTGATTCGATTTGAGCATTGGACTGGGCATCCCGGTGACCAGCCATTTTCTCATGAGTGAGGAGTGAAGTCCACTCCTCTTGAGAATAACCCGCCTAACATGGAAGGTACAGACAGCCCTAGTTGATACATGAGCTATTCGAGCATACAAAACAGAATGTTTATTTGAAGGTTTAGAGTTTGTCACATACAAATTTACTTGGAACGGCAGGTAGATACCGTATATAAGAAGGTATGGTGGACTCATATTGAACAACTTTTGGGGTTTATGGAGTTGGATGCACAAGCAGTATTCCCGCTTAGTACAAGTGAAGGCTGGAAAGAGACTGGGAAGCGACTAGCTAGAGAGCGACAACAGTCATGAACATGCATTAAAATTAATCAACACCGAATGCAAGCATGGGTAGGATATAATGCACCATGAACATAAATATCATAGAGGCTGTGTTGATTTTGTTTCAACTACATGCATGAACATGTGCCAAGTCAAGCCACTCAAATCGTTCAAAGGAGGATACCACCCCATCATACCACATCACAACCATTTTAATAGCATGTTGGCACGCAAGGTAAACCATTATAAACTCCTAGCTAATTAAGCATGGCATAAGCAACTATAATCTCTAATTTTCATTGCAAACATGTTTCATTCATAATAGGCTAAATCAGGAATGATGAACTAATCATATTTACAAAAATAAGAGAGGTCGAGTTCATACCATATTTTCTCATCTCAATCAGTTCATCATATATCATCATTATTGCCTTTCACTTGCATGACCGAATAGTGTGGATAATAATAATAGTGCACGTGCATTGGACTAAGCTGGAATCTGCAAGCATTCAATTCAAGGGAGAAGACAAGGTAATATGGGCTCTTCGTTAGAATCAACAATAATGCATATGAGAGCCATTTAACATTTTCATCATGGTCTTCTCCTCTCGACCCCCAAAGAACAAGAAAGAAATTAAACTATTTACACAGGAAAGCTCCCAACAAGAAAAAGAAGAACGAGAAATCTTTTTTGGTTTTCTTTTTAATTACTGCTACTACAGGCATGGGAAGTAAACTAGCTAAAAGCTACAACTAATTTTTTGGGGGTTTTCCTAAGGTTTATCAAACACAAAAGAAGAAAGCTTAAAAAGAAATTTAAACTAGCATGGATGATACAATGAAAAAGTATCAGCACCGACAACTGGCATGAGTGTGTGAACATGAATTTAATGTCGATGAGAAATACGTACTACCCCAAGCTTAGGCTTTTGGCCTAAGTTGGTCTATGCCCATGGATCAAAGTGGTCCTCTCCGGTGTAAGGAGGAGTGTCCTCTGGGTGCCATTGGTTAACGATCTCCTTCGGATCCCACTGATAAACTGACTGCCGATAAGGGTCCAGGGGTGGTTCCAGCTCAGGCTCTGGAGCTGGTGTCACGCTCCAGTATCCATAAACGTCCTCCGGTAAAACAAGGTACTTGCCTGAAAATATGTTAAACAAAGAGGGAGCGGGGAAGGTAATAGTCTCAAAGTTATTCATACCAAAAATCAGTCTATATTTAAGCATCTTCTTCTTATTCTTAACAATAAAATCATGTGCTACCATGCTCTTATAATCTAGAAAAATATTAGGCAGCAACTTTTCCTCTTTCTCATAATGTCTGATAGGTATGTTAAAGTGTGCAGCTAGGCGCGAGGCAAAAATGCCTCCAAGGACAGGGCCCTTAGTACGGTTCAGATTTAACCGTTTAGCAACAATAGCGCCTAAAGTGAAAGTAGTATCTTGAAACAAGGCATGGCGCAAAATAACAATATCAGGAGCACTAAGTTTCCCACAGTTCCCGCAATCAATTAAGCATCTACTAGAAAATATTGCAAAGTAACGTAGAACAGGAAAATGAATGCTAGTAATTCTTGCATCGGAAACTTTCCTCATTTCCCCTACAGCAATCTTCCACATCATTACGATGTGGTTCCTCTATGCTACCCTCAAAAGGTATCAAACAAACCCGGCAAAAATCACGAAGTGACATCTCCTTATGCTCATCATATAAATAAAATTCCACCGAAGGTGGTGATCTCCTAGCATGGAAATGAAAATTTGCACAAAGATATTGGTGAGTAAGAGATACTGTTCACGCTAGTCGTGGAGGAAGGCGATGAGGCCTGTATTCTCAGCCAAATAGTAAAAATCTACATGAATCCCGGCTTCTCTCAAGAACTCATCACAAGACCATTCACACGACCGAACCTCCACAGTACGAGTGAGATTATACTTGGGCTTCTTGTTCTCTTCACTTTGTTTATCCTTCGAGCTTCGGCTCGATGAGCCCCTCAAAAATCTCTTCATCTTTTTCTAAATTTTTTTGAAATTATTAATAACTTAAAATAAAAGTGAACCAAACTCAACAAGATTGATAGCAACTACTCCTACAAGTGCCTAGAGGCCATATCATGCATTAAAACTACTTTTGACCACATAAATTTGACATGCAAACTCAAGAACATGGTCACCTTAGCAGCAAAAAATTTCAATAAATAAAGCACTAGAACAAAGACTAATTGGACCATTGGAGGAGTCACATACCGAAGAACAATCCCCCGAAGCAGTTTTGTGAATGGAGCTTTGAGCAAGGAGATCAAAAATGGCAGCAAGATGAGCTAGAACTCGTGCTTGAGCTGGTTGGTGATTTTTTGGGAGGAAGAAGGAGTGTGTGGTGGCTAGAATAAGTGGAGGGGGCACCAGGGGCCCACGAGGTAGGGGGCGCACCCAAGGGGTGGGCGCGCCCTGGACCCTCGTGGCCAGGTGCTGGCTCCCCCTAATGTGTTCTCGGTGCCAGATATTCACAAATATTCTAGAAAAATTCATATTAAATTTTCAAGGCATTTGGAGAACTTTTATTTTAGGGGTATTTTTTATTGCATAGATAATTCAGAAAACAGGTAGAAAATACTATTCTTGCTTTATTTAATGTAAATAACATAAAGTAAAAAGAGGGTACAGAGAGTTGTTTTTTCTAAATTCATCCATCTCATGATCATCAAAAGGAATCCACTAACAAGGTTGATCAGGTCTTGATAACAAACTCATTTCGAATAACATGAAATCGGAGAATTTTTGAATAAAACTAGGTTACCACAATGGGGATATGCATGTCCCCAACAATAAGAATATCATATTTCTTCTTGACAGTAGGAAGAGGAAATTCAAAACCTCCAATAGTAATAGTTGAAATTTTTCCAATAGAATTGATACTGTGAACTCGAGGTTGTTTCCTCGGAAAGTGTACCGTATGCTCATTACCATTAACATGAAAAGTGACATTTCCTTTATTGCAATCAATAACAGCCCCTGCAGTATTCAAAAAGGGTCTTCCAAGAATAATAGACATACTATCGTCCTCGAGAATATAAAAAATAACAAAGTCTGTTAAAATAGTAACGTTTGCAACCACAACAGGCACATCCTCACAAATACCGACAGGTATTGCAGTTGATTTATCAGCCATTTGCAAAGATATTTCAGTAGGTGTCAACTTATTCAAATCAAGTCTACGATATAAGGAGAGAGGCATAACACTAACACTGGCTCCAAGATCACATAAGGCAGTTTTAACATAGTTTCTTTTAATGGAGCATGGTATAGTTGGTACTCCAGGATCTCCTAGTTTCTTTGGTATTCCACCCTTAAAAGTGTAATTAGCAAGCATGGTGGAAATTTCATCTTCCGGTATTTTTCTCTTATTAGTAACAATATCTTTCATGTACTTGCCATAAGGATTCACTTTAAGCATATCAGTCAAACGCATACGCAAAAAGATAGGTCTAATCATTCCAACAAAGCGCTCAAAATCCTCATCATCCTTTTTCTTGGATGGTTTTGGAGGAAAGGGCATGGGTTTCTGAACCCATGGTTCTCTTTCGTTACCGTGCTTCCTAGCAACAAAGTCTCTCTTATCATAACGTTGATTCTTTGATTGTGGGTTATCAAGATCAATAGTAGGTTCAATCTCTATATCATTGTCATTGCTAGGTTGAGCATCAACATGAACATCATCATTAATATTATCACTCGGTTCATGTTCATTACCAGATTGTGTTTCAGCATCAGAAATAGAAATATCATTGGGATTCTCAGGTGTGTCAACAATAGGATCATTAGAAGCATGCAAAGTCCTATCATTTTTCTTTTTCTTCCTCTTAGAAGGACTAGGTGCATCTACATTAGTTCTTTGAGAATCTTGCTCAATTCTTTTAGGATGGCCTTCGGGATACAAAGGTTCCTGAGTCATTTTACCACCTCTTGCCATAACTCTAATAGCATTATCATTTCTCTTATTATTTAATTCACTGAGAAAATCATTCTGAGCCTTAAGTACTTGCTCTACTTGAGTGGTAACCATGGAAGCATGTTTACTAATAAGTTTAAGTTCGCCCTTAACACTAGCCATATAATCACTCAAGTGTTCAATCATATAAGCATTATGTCTCAATTGTCTACCAACACAAGCATTGAAGTTTTCTTGTTTAACCATAAAATTATCAAACTCATCTAAGCATTGGCTAGCACACTTAATAGGCGGAATTTCAGCTTTATCATATCTATAAACAAAATTTACCTTTACTACCTGTGTCGGGTTATCAAGACCATGTATTTCTTCAATAGGTGGTAAATTCTTAACAACTTCAGCTTTAATACCTTTTTCTTTCATAGATTTCTTTGCCTCTTTCATATCTTCAGGACTGAGAAATAGAATAGCCCTTTTCTTCGGAGTTGGCTTAGGAGTTGGTTCAGGAAGTGTCCAATTATTTTCATTAGTCAACATATTATTCAATAGCAGTTCAGCTTGATCAACAGTTCTTTCCCTGAAAACACAACCAGCACAACTATCCAGGTAATCTCTGGAAGCATTGGTTAGTCCATTATAAAAGATATCAAATATTTCATTTTTCTTGAGAGGATGATCGGGCAAAGCATTAAGTAATCGGAGAAGCCTCCCTCAATCTTGTGGGAGACTCTCTTCTTCAATTTGCACAAAATTATATATTTCCCTTAAGGCAGCTTGTTTCTTATGAGCGGGGAAATATTTAGCAGAGAAGTAATAAATCATATCCTAGGGACTATGCACACAACCAAGATCAAGAGAATTAAACCATGTTTTAGCTTCACCCTTTAATGAGAACAGAATAACTTAAGGATATAATAATAGCGAGTTTTCTCATCATTAGTGAATAGGGTGGCTATATCATTTAATTTAGTAAGATGTGCCACAACAGTTTTAGATTCATAGCCATAAAAAGGATCAGATTCAACCAAAGTAATTATCTCAGGATCGACAGAGAAATCATAATCCTTATTAGTAATAAAGATAGGTGAAGTAGCAAAATCAGGGTCATATTTCATTCTAGCATTCAAAGACTTTTCTTTAAGCTTAGCTAATAATTTCTTAAGATCAGATCTATCATTGCAAGCTAGGAAGTCTCTAGCAGTTTCTTCATCCATAAAATAACCCTCAGGAACAACAGGCAATTCATATCTAGGGGGAGAACCTTCATCATCACTTTCATCATTATTATCAGTTTCAATAATTTCATTATCTCTAGCCCTAGAAAGTTGTTCCTCAAGAAATTCACCTAGTCGCATAGTATTATCAAGCATAGAAGTAGTTTCATCATAAGTATCATGCAAAGCAGAAGTGGCATCATCAATAACATGCGACCTATCAGAATCAATAGCATGTGTAGGTGTCGCAAGTTTACTCAAAACAGAAGGTGAACCAACTGCAGAGCTAGATGACAGTTCCTTACCTCCCCTCGTAGTTGAGGGAAAAATCTTGGTTCCTTGATCTTTCAAGTTCTTCATAGTGACCAGCAGATATAAATCCCAAGTGACTCAAAGAATAGAGCTATGCTCCCCGGCAACGGCGCCAGAAAATAGTCTTGATAACCCAGAAGTATAGGGGATCACAACAGTTTTTGAGGGTAGAGTATTCAACCCAAATTTATTGATTCGAGTTGTCAATTATTAACAGCTGAGTTGTCAATTCAACCACACCTGGAAACTTAATATCTGCAGTAAGGTATTTAGTAGCAAAGTAATATCATAGTAGTGGTAACGGTGGCAAAAGTAACGGTAGCAGTTTTGGTTTTATAGTGATTGTAACAGTAGCAACGGAAAAGTAAATAAGCGAAGAACAATATATGGAAAGCTCATAGGCATTGGATCGGTGATTGAGAATTATGTCGGATGCGATCGATCATGCAACAGCTATAACATAGGGTGACACAGAACTAGCTCCAATTCATCAATGTAATGTAGGCATGTATTCCGAATATAGTCATACGTGCTTATGGAAAAGAACTTGCATGACATCCTTTGTCCTACCCTCTCGTGGCAGCGGGGTCCTATTGGAAACTAAGGGATATTAAGGCCTCCTTTTAATAGAGTACCAGACCAAAGCATTAACACATAGTGAATACATGAACTCCTCAAACTACGTTCATCACTGGTAAGTATCCCGATTATTGTCACTTCGGGGTTAATGGATCATAACACATAATAGGTGAGTATAGACTTGCAGGATAGGATCAAGAACTCACATATATTCATGAAAACATAATAGGTTCAGATCTGAAATCATGGCACTCGGGACCTAGTGACAAGCATTAAGCATAGCAAAGTCATAGCAACATCAATTCGGAACATGGTGGATACTAGGGATCAAACCCTAACAAAACTAACTCGATTACATGATAAATCTCATCCAACCCATCACCGTCCAGCAAGCCTACGATGGAATTACTCACGCACGGCGGTGAGCATCATGAAATTGGTGATGGAGGAAGGTTGATGATGACGATGGCGACGGATTCCCCTCTCCGGAGCCCCAAACGGATCCAGATCAGCCCTCCCGAGAGAGTTTAGGGCTTGGCGGCGGCTCTGTATCATAAAACGCGATGAATCCTTCTCTCTGATTTTTTCCTCCCCGAACACGAATATATGGAGTTGGAGTTGAGGTCGGTTGAGCGTCAGGGGGCCCACGAGGCAGGGAGACGCGCCCAGGGGGGTAGGCGCACCCCCACCCTCGTGGACAGGGTGTGGGCCCCCTGACGTGGATTCTTCTTCCAGTATTTTTAATATATTCCAAAAATAATCTCCGTTGATTTTCAGGTCATTCCGAGAACTTTTATTTCTACACAAAAATAACACCATGGCAATTCTGCTGAAAACAACGTCAGTCTGGGTTAGTTCCATTCAAATCATGAAATTAGAGTCCAAAACAAGGGCAAAAGTGTTTGGAAAAGTAGATATGACGGAGACTTATCAATGCATACCAACGAGAGGGGAGAGCATTGTCTATGTACCCTCGTAGACCGTAAGCGGAAGCGTTATGAGAACGCGGTTGATGTAGTTGTACGTCTTCACGATCCGACTGATCCAAGTACCGAACGTACGGCACCTCCAAGTTCAGCACACGTTCAGCTCGGTGACGTCCCACGAACTCCGATCCAGCAGAGCTTCGAGGGAGAGTTCCGTCAGCAGGACGGCGTGATGATGGTGATGATGATGCTACCGACGCAGGGCTTCGCCTAAGCACCGCTACATATGACCGAGGTGGATTATGGTGGAGGGGGGCACCGCACACGGCTAAAAGATCAACTGATCAACTTGTGTCTTGGGGTGCCCCTACCCCCGTATATAAAGGAGCAAGGGGGAGGCCGGCCGGCCCTAACAGGGTGCGCCAGGAGGAGGAATCCTCATCCTAGTGGGAGTAGGCCTCCCCTTTCCTAGTCCCACTAGGAGGGGGAAGGAAGGAGTGGGAGAGGGAAAGGCAAGGGGGCGCCCCCCCTTCCTTGTCCTATTCGGACTCAAGGGGACGGGGCGCGCGGCCTGCCCTGGCCGGCCCCTCTCTCTCTCCACTAGGGCCCAACAAGGCCCATTAACCCCCAGGGGTTTCTGGTAACCCCCCCCCCCCCCCCCCGGCACTCCGGTAAAATCCTGATTTCACCCGGAACTATTATGATGTCCAAATATAGGCTTCCAATATACCAATCTTTATGTCTCGGCCATTTTGAGACTCCTCGTCATGTCCGTGATCATATCCGAAACTCCGAACTACCTTCGGTACATCAAAACACATAAACTCATATTACCGATCGTCATCAAACTTTAAGCGCGCGGACCCTGCGGATTCGAGAACTATGTAGACATGACCGAGACTCATCTCCGGGCAATAACCAATAGAGAAACCTGGATGCTCATACTCGCTCCTACATATTCTACGAAAATCTTTAACGGTCAAACTGCATAACAACATACGTTGTTCCCTTTGTCATTGGTATGTTACTTGCCCGAGATTCGATCGTCGGTATCTCAATACCTAGTTCAATCTCGTTACTGGAAAGTCTCTTTACTCGTTCCGTAATACATCATCCTGCAACTAACTCATTAGTTGCATTGCTTGCAAGGCTTATAGTAATGTGCATTACCGAGAGGGCCCAGAGATACCTCTTCGACAATCGGAGTGAAAATCCTAATCTTGATCTATGCCAACCCAACAAGTACCTTCGGAGACACCTGTAGAGCACCTTTATAATCACCCAATTACGTTGTGACATTTTGTAGCACACAAAGTGTTCCTCCGGTATTCAGGAGTTGCATAATCATAGTCATAGGAACATGCATAAGTCATGTAGAAAGCAATAGTAATCTACTAAACGATCGAATGCTAAGCTAACAGAATGGGTCAAGTAAATCACATCATTCTCTAATGATGTGATCCCGTTAATCAAATGACAACTCATGTCTATGGTTAGGAAACATAACCATCATTGATTCAACGAGCTAGTCAAGTAGAGGCATACTAGTGACACTTTGTTTTTCTATGTATTCACACATGTACTAAGTTTTCGGTTAATACAATTCTAGCATGAATAATAAACATTTATCATGATATAAGGAAATATAAATAACAACTTTATTATTGCCTCTAGGGCATATTTCCTTCAGGACCACCTTGTCGTACTGGATCCTGTGCACGTGCATGGGATGCATGGTGCTGATGTGGTGGGAGAGCACCGACGGCGGGCCTTCATAGCCGCAGACAGGCACGGGGCATTTGCAGGGCATGAGCGGACACACGCTCTGGTGATCGGCGAGCTTGTGGTAAGTGACATAGATCCTACAGCCTTCGTGCGGGCACTCCACCCTCACCGAGGATAGGACGGCGTCCACCCCCGTGTTCCGCATGTCGAAGCCACCGCCGTGCTCGCACTTCTGGCACTGCCGCTGGTTCCCGGGGCGCTCGACGCGGTAGTCTGTGCAGGCCAGGTGCCCTCCCTTGCACTACACAAATCAATCGAACAACACATCAATCAAGAAACCTGCACCTTGCTCGATCAGCCGAACGGAAGAGGTGTATTTGAACCTCATACACTAGAGGCTTCAAGGGGCGGAGTCACAAGGGGAAGTGGAGCAAGGTGAGGTCCATCGAGACCATAGATAGCTCCATCGTCGGGCCTTGTTCTGTCTGGATGATCTTGCCCTCCTCGTGCACAACCATCTCTCGCTTTAGGGCTAGGGCATTACAAAGCTTTACCGTCACATATTCATACTACTTCAAGGTGCATTAAATCAACACGTGCAAGTATCAAAAGGAGAGTCACGACATGCTGATACGTCTCCAACGTATCTATAGTTTATGAAGTATGCATGCTATTATTTTAACATTCTTGGGTGTTTTACAATCATTTTATAGCAATTTTATATCATTTTTTGGGACCAACCTATTGACTCAGTGCCTAGTGCGAGTTGCTATTTTTTGCTTGTTTTTACATCGCCAGAAATCAATACCAAACGGAGTCCAAACGCAACGAAACTCCATGAAGATTTTTTATGGACCGGAAGGAACCCAATGGGCTAGAGCTGCATCTGGGGGGTGCCCCGAGGGGGACACAACCCACCAGGGTGCGCCAGGCCCCCCTGGCGCGCCCAGGTGGGTTGTGCCCACCTCGGTGACCTCCTGTATCCCCTCTTTGCACTATAAATTCCCAAATATTCCGAAACCCTTCGGGGTTAACCTAGATCAGAAGTTCTGCCGCCGCAAGGCTCTGTAGCCACCAAAAACCAATCTAGACCCTTTCCGGCACCCTGCCGGAGGGGGAATCATCTCCGGTGGCCATCTTCATCATCCCGGCGACCACCACGATGAGGAGGGGGTAGTCCACCCTCGGGGCTGAGGGTTTGTACCAGTAGTTATGTGTTTAATCTGGCTCTCTCTCGTGATCTATATCATGCGCTTTGTTAATATAGTCGGATCATATGATGTTTCTCCCCTCTATACTCTTGTTATGATGAATTGAATCTTTACCCTTTAAAGTTTTGTCTTGTCGGATTAAATATTCAGAGATGAGAACACATGATATATGTCTTGCGGTATGAATACTTGAGGTGACAATTGGGGTATCTTATTGATTCACTTGATATATGTTATGGCATTCAAATCGCGGATTCCCGCGGTGATATTGGGGTAACCTATGCATAGGGGTTGATGCACGTTTTTAATATCTTTTCTCCGAAGGAAACTTTGGGGTCTCTTTGTAGTTCCTTGTGTGGATTGAGTATTATGAATATGAATTTTCTTTGGTGTTATCTTAGTACGGACTCTAGGATAGATCGAACGGAAAAAATAGCTTTTTGTTATTTTAGTACAGACTCTTGAATAGATCGAACGGAAAGAATAGCTTTGAGGTGGTTTCGTGCCCTACAAACAATTCCTATCTTTTGTTCTCCGCTAATAGGAACTCGAGAGTGATTCTTTATTGCACTTTGAGGGATAATCATATGATCCAACTATGTTAGCACTGTTGGGAGACTGCATTATCAAAAGTACGGACCCTAGGCCTCATTTTTAAGCATTGCAACACCGTTTTTGTGCCTGATTACTATTTGCTACCTTGACGTTTTTGTTTATTCAGATTATAAAAATATATTTCTACCATCAATATTACACTTTTATCACCATCTCTTCACCGAACTAGTGCACCTATACAATTTGCCATGGTATTGGGTGTGTTGGGCACACAGGAGATTTCTTGTATTTGGTTGCAGGGTCGTTTGAGAGAGACCATCTTCATCCTACACCTCTCATGGATTGATAAACCTTAGGTCATCCACTTGAGGGAAAATTGCTACTGTCCTACAAAACTATGTGCTTGGAGGCCCAACACGTGTCTACAAGAATAAAGTTGCATAGTAGACATCAAGCTATTTTCTGGCCGTTGCCGGGGAGATGAGTGCTTGAAGGTATATCTTTAGATCTTGCAATTGAATATTTTAGTTTCTTGTTTTATCACTAGTTTGGCTTATAAAAGAAAACTACAAAAAATGGAATTGAGGTTGCATCATATTATTGATCATCTTTATAATATCTTTCTTGAAAATGATGGTTTGGAAAATTATGCTCAATTGCTTGAAGAAGAAGTCAATAAAATGCTTGGCACAAAATATTTGAATGATGAGCATGATTGCAATGTTTTTAGTGTGAATTCTTTGAATATCCTAAATGCTAATGATGATTGCATAAGTCACAAAAATGTTTCTTATAAGGATGTCACTTTTTGCGGAGTGAATTGGGAGTGTCTTTGCACACCAAAAAGGGAAGATAGATTTTGCAAGAAGCATAAATATTGGGAAACAAAAAAATTGCAAGAGAGGCTAGATGATTGTGCTGAAAGATGTAATTTTTTTTGCCATCCTTGTGAACTTTGCAATGAATGTGGTCATTTAAATCTCCAATGCAAATTATTTCATGATCAAATCATGTCCAAAAATTGTGATAACTTGATTACCCTTGAGCATCATAAAGATCTTAGTCTTCTTTTGGGGTATGAAGAAATGAAACGTATAACTAAGGGTTTTCCAAACCCCGAGAGGTTTCTTGATTTTGATCTAGAGAAATTTATATGTTTTGTGCGGTAAATTGCACTAAGAATCCTTATATTGCCAACTATCTAAAGTCAAGAGAACAAATAGAATATGAAGAGAGTACTGATGAAAGGGAAAATGTTTCCCAAAACCCTCCTAGTGTTTATTATGATGAATCCCTAAGATACACAATGACATTTTTTAAACACAAGGTGAAAATGTTTTGAACATCCTTTTTGTCAAAAACATGTCCAACATACTAAGAACAATACTGAAAAACACAATGATTTTTTAATAGACGAGGACCAATTTTTTTAAAAAAATCAATGAACATTTTTAATACACAATGAACACTTTCACAGATTTGAAAAAAAATGTTGATGTAACTATAGAAAGTGTTAAAGCATGATGAATATTTTTATATTACACGATGTACATGTGTGGGTTACACTATGAATAATTTTTAGTGCATGAAAAAAATGTTTTAAATGCATGATGAATTTATAGAAAAATATGCAATGATTTTTAACACAGTGAATATTTTTAACACATGTATAAAAATATTTTCCAAATACACATGAAATTTTTGTATACCCGTGAATTTCTTTGATGTATGTGAATATTTTATATTTTTAGCATGTGTATTTTACTCAAAAGTCTAAAAAGGTAGAAAAATAAATATGTAAGGAAAACCAAAAAAGAAAATAAAAAAATAATACTAGAGTGTTCACACCACTAGTTTTTTTGACAAAGCACGTTCCTAGTTTGTATCATGGCAAGTTTTTTAACCATGGCAAATTGCATTGCTGGACCATGGCAAATTAATTTTCACAGCCATGGAAATTTAGTCTTTCCTGGTCCATGGCAAGTTTTACTCCCTCCTTTCATCTATATAGGGCCTAATGCAAATTCAACATTCGAGACATTGTAAATTGAAGTTCTGGACCAGGGCTTTGGGGAACGAAAAAAAAATCTTGTGCAATTTTAGAAGTGCGAAAAACTGAAAAAACATGTCAAGTTTGTAGCACGACAACATTTTTACCATGGCAAACTGCATTAATTTACCATGAATAATTTATTTTCAGGGCTACGACAAATTTATTTTCAGAGCCATGGGAATTTACTTGATTCTTGACCATATCAAGTTTACATTCATTTTGTAAATTCAAAATTTTTGAGCCATGGTAAATCGCGTTGCGGGACCATGCTGGTTTTACATCAATGAAAAAAAATTGTAAGCAAATTGCATAGAGTTATAGCATGGCAATAGTCTTTACCATGCAAAATTGCATTGCTATAGCATGGCAAATTTATATAGGGCACCAAAATATCAAAACTCCACATAGATCATCACAATGCATTGCATACTTCTACAAAATTCAAACATACTTCAAGCAAAGTTTGGACATACTTGGATTACAACTACATGCAAAGTGCAAACATGGTACTTCTAGACTACTACTGGCACTACAGACACACTAGTCGTCGTCGATGTTGTCCCACTCGATGTCGGAACCCTCGTCACTCGAGCGCTGATGTTTGTCTGAATTCAATGTTCGAGCCCTTATCATCATCAAACTCGACCTTGGCCACGACCTATGAGGAAGGCCATGCCTCATCGTTGTTCTTCACCTTCTCCTTCTTCTATGCGTCCCTCTTCCACTACCACAGGTACTGGATATACTCATGATGTTGTGCCATGAACCTCACCATTCTCTCCACGCCGCTCTCCGGGACGTCATCCCACTCCTCGATGACAATGTCGGTCTTTGGATTTGTCGGGCGGGATACAATGGTCACCTTAGGCTCCAAGGTAGTAGAATCCGCCCAGCGGTAGACCAAGCCGCCGCACTGCGATGTCATAGGCTTAAATCAATGACTTCTAGGTATTTGACACTAGTGCTCACGTTTTTTTATATTTATTACAGACATTTTGGCGATGTCCATTTAATGGGAGGAGATGTTCCTATCAATTACGAGACGCTTATGGTAACTTTCTCAATCTTAAAATATTGTGTCGGATCAATATCTGAAGGATGCTCATAGGGATAGTGTGTGCTTGCGTCCGTTCATGAGGGTTATCTATGGGGAGTGTCTATTTGACGTTTGACTGAAAATCAATTCGGCGTTAGTCAAGTTTTTCAACCAGTAATAGAACGACACTTGTATATATTTGTGTGTCCCTTTTTGTGTATCTTCGTTGTATATGTATGTCGATGCTAAAAGGCCAATCCTAACTGGGTTGGAATTGAACTCGGTTTCAAACATATGTGAGCTACAACTATCGCAATACCACAGCCAAAAAAAGCCTACTAATCCATCAACGTACTCTCTGTAGGTCTGGCATCAACTTACAGTGCAATTACAATCATTTGGCAGAAAAATACGGTGATAATTAGACTAGCATTAGAGTCTGCTGGTAACTTGCAGTCCACTCATAGTGATATCTTAAGAGTTGAAGTCTAGATACACAAAACATATAGTCAATTAGCACTGGAACTTCTAAAATTAGTGTATTTACGCATAACTTACACTCATATTGTGTGATTCTTACAGTGACATTATGACAGGAACTTGTCGAGACTCAAAGACACCCGTTTGCAGCCCTGAGTCATAAGTTGGTATGTATGTACGCGGGTTGGACTGGACCCATTTGCATTCATGACAAGCAAGTGAAAAACCTTGAAATTACAGTAAGAAAACCTTGCAAGTATAGTACCTCGTGTCATCTATGGATCATAGAGACACAGATGAACCAACATTGCAACAGAGAGGCCGGGGGCAATCCTCCTTTCCGAAACGAAAAAACAGTTGAACCAACATACACACTCCTATCATACAGATGACCACACACTGAACCAACATACACACTGCCCTATCCGTTGTGAAAAAAGCAGTTCAACATCTCTCTAATGCAAAAAAGGCCTTCTTGTCCATCATTGTTAATTTGTAGTCTGAAAAAAAAGATCAAACCGACATTAGACCAATCATTAAGATATATAGCACAAAGGGAAGCAATTAACACTGAGCCAAAAGGCTGAAAATACGTAGTACAAGAGATAGTGAATGATGTAGACGAGTACAGTAAATTAGGCAACCTTGAGCCAAAAGTAGAACTAAAAATATACTGGAAATCATGAACCTCTTTACTATAAATTTGTAGTATAGAAAACAAAAGTGCTTACATCATCAAAGAAATCAGTAACAAGAAGTCAAGAACTTATCCACCCTATTGAACTCGCTAAAAAACTTATCATTAGCATACTTTGTCCTTACGTTGAGGATGTCAGTGCTTGAAAAATGGTTAACAACTTGAGTCCTTGTAGTTCACACTTCCATAAACTTGAATGTAAATATACCGCAATTGCGTGCCTCGTTTCACATGAATAAAGGAAGAAAAAAAGATACCAACAAAATCAACAGAAGAATATAAGAGAAAATCAGGCCAGCTATACTAAAAAACAAATTACTTATTAGTTTGGTTGGGAACAACTATAGGTAGATAACGTCAATTTTTTCAAAATTGATTTGTTTCCCAATATGGGAGTAATAAAAGCAACCCTAATAGAAAAATACAAGAATAAAAGAAAACACCTATAAAGTTTATAATCCGTTCGAATAAAAGAAAATACAAGAGATAAATCTTAAAAGATAACAACACAGTGCCTATAAAAGGGAAACAAATTGATTAAAAATGTACTAGCATATCGCTAATCAGCAAGTGAAATTTAGAATGTTCATTAAAAGCTGGATCAAGGAAAGCAAAGGCTCTTCCCTTTAAACAAATGAAGAAAGAAAACCAATGCTTTCGAATGGTTACAGGGAAGTACAGCTGCAACAAGGAAGAATGATATGAAGAAAAAAATGTATATAGGGAATGAGAAATAAAAAGGAAATGGCAAAGGCAAACACCAAAAAAGTAGGCAGAATTTAAATTACTAACATTGAGGAAGAGAAATAAAAAGAAAGGGCAAAGACAAACACTAACAAGGAACCATGGAGTTAGAAATCCTTCAATTCCAATTGGGGCAAAGCTAAACACCAAAGCCACAACAACTAATTGGGGGAGAACCATGGAAGATCATACAAGAGACGATCCACAGGCTGGAAATCCTTCAATACCAATGTCTTTGCTCATGCCTAGTGATTTTCTTTGAGATCTAGAACCTGTAAAATCACAAGAATGAAAAGCATAGATCACAAATTCTTTCCATTTGACAAAGTGTATTGCACAGAGCACTCAGTTAAAATCAAAGAAATTGGTCACTTTTGTTTCAAAAGCACCAGGGCAGAAGAAACTAAAAATTACAGTAGCAAGAAAGTACTGAAATTACTATTATCAAGTTGCTGAAATTACTAGGCAAGCAGAAATTCCTGTGGGCAGCAAAGTTTCCGACACAAAGGTAGATTCAGTATATACTGACAGCGTGAATAGATGCAACACTACCCACCAAAGACACTGTGATTTACAGTCTAATTAGCACTGAAATTTTACTGTAATTGCACTGTAAATACAGTAAATATTCTAGCAAAAATGGCACTGTGATTACCCATGGAAATTACACTGTAACAACATTGAAAATTATAGAGAAATTGCACTGTAATAACAGTAAATAGCAGTGCGATTTACAGTGTAATTACCCTGAAAATTACACTGTAATTACAAGTATATTGTAAGAACACTATAATTACAATACGATTACTCTGTATTTTAGAGGAAATTACACTGTAATTAAAATGAAATTACAATCTTGAAGTTGTTGTAAACTTAGATGCAACACTACCCAAAACATAGAAAAAAGGTTATAATTACAGTGTCACTACTCTGTGATTTCAGACGAAAATACACTGTAATTAAAATGAAATTACAGTTATGAAGTTGCAGTAACTTAGATGCAACTACTACCTAATAACACACATCCCTGCATCTAACAACAAAAAATGTCAGCGGAATCAAACGCCCAGGCTAGCAGAAAGAAAATCAATAGGGGAATCGGATCCACTGCTACATCCATCCGCCTATCACTGTAATTGCAAAAAAATCGCCAAAATCCACCTCTAAGAGTACACATACACCTACATCTACATCAAACACAAGGGAAATCGAATCGACTCACAAGATCTAGAAGAAATTCAACGGTGAAAGGGAGAAGACCAGGATAACCAACTGAAACTACACAACACTGAAGCAGAAATCAATCTGAAGAAGAGGAGGAGGAGATCGGAATCAGATGACGAGGAAATCACCAAGAATCGCCTCCCTCTCTCAACTTTAACTCTCGCCAACAAATGAGGAAGGACAAGAATAATAAAAAAAGACAGAGAGCCAGGGGATAGGCGGTAATGGGCTGGCTGGGAAACGAAAGCGCACCCGGTAACAGACAGAAAAAAAATGTCCGAAAAAACCCAGACCCAGCGCAGATCTTGGCACAAGATCAAACGGCCAGAAATTTGAATGAAAACCAATTGTAAATCACTCGGCTGTAAATTAGCAAAACCGTACCTATGTACGTGTTCTATAAGCATATGTGATTGTACCGCGTAAAAACACAAGTCATGATAGCCTGACGGGCAGACAGATATTTTTTCACGACCTTTTTTTATCCTGCCGCGACGACGTCGGTCACATGCCCGTACAGGGAGTGCACGCGTCCTGTATCAGTTGCACACCATCGCTAGTTAGCTGTTGCCGTCACAGCATCGGCTAACTCCGTCAAGATGGTTGTGCCCGGCCAGATGGCCGCCTCCTTTTCCACCCCGCGCATCAATTTTCGAACGCGCCATTGCTTTCTTCCACACGCGTGCGCCCAGCTCCATCGATCAAATCGAATGAGGCATTTGATCTCAGTGTAAAGCATGGTGAGCCATGTGTTAGAATTATAGATGATGTAATCTCAACTGTTTATCTCCTTTCCTCTCTCATAAGAACCTCAAACTCTATCCCGTGTAACAACCTAGATCCTAGCAATCAGGTGCAACTTGTACACCACGGCAAGGGCTTCTTGCCTCGATCAATATAACACCACGCGGCTCTCTGCAGAGAGTAGGAACGCTTCCCATCTGATATGGTATACAGAGCAATCCTCTTCCCATCGATCTAGCCAGCAGCCTCCTTCCTCGTTCTACCCTCGTCACGATCGTCACCATAGTCACCTTCCTCGACCATCGTCGCCATGTTGTCCCCATCAACCGTATCCATCAACCTTGGCGCTCTCCCATCAGAGAAGCTCACCAAGACTAACTTCATCTTGTGGAAGGCACAGGTCATGTCGGGCCTGTGAGGAGCGCAGGTCACCAGCCTTCTGGATGGATCAGATGCAGCGCCACTGAAGACGGTGCAGCGGCAGCAGGCGGATAAAACCACTGCCCTAGAACCCAATCCTCTGTACGCACAATGGATTTCAAAGGATCAGCAAGTCCTAAGTCACCTCCTGAATTCCCTCTCAATGGAGATTCTCACCCAAGTTGCGAGCAAGGAGACGACGTTCGAGCTTTGGACTGCCATCACCACTCTGTTCGCCTCGCAATCCCAATCGCGCATCACCAATCTACGGATCGCCATCACCAACACAAAAAAGGGCTCCATGTCCAGCAGTGCCTTTATCTCTCGGATGAAGAACCTTGGGGATGAGCTCGCAGCGGCAGGACGACCCGTCTTGGATCCAGAGATGGTTGACTACGTGCTTGCCGGCCTTGACAGGGACTATGATCCCGTTGTGGCGGCCATAGGAGCAGTGAAGAACCAGATCTCCGTAGATTATTTGTTTGCCCAGATCACAGCTTTTGATCAGCATGTGGAGATGCTCGGCGATGGCCCTGATGCAGGCTTCAAGACTTCAGCCAACCTAGCCTACAGGGGACGCGGACGCGGTTACAACAGAGGCCGCGGACGCAGCAGCAGCAGGGGGCGCGGCCAAGGCAGGCGCTCCTCCCCAGCTCCATCTGGTGGAAACAGCGGCGGTGGAGGTGGCCACGGTCGCCCACGGCAACAATGCCAACAGCAGGTTCGGGACTACCCAGAGTGCCAAATCTGTCTCAAGCATCACCCCGGAGGTGCTCGTGACTGTTGGCATCGATATGATGATGAAGATGAACATGAGGAGAAGGGAGCCAACATGGTCACCAACTCCTACGACGTTGATACAAATTGGTATGTTGACACTGCTGCCACAAATCACATCACAGGGGATCTCGACAAGCTGACAATCAGAGACAAATATCGTGGACATGACCAAGTCCATACTGCAAGCGGTTCTGGTATGAAAATCACTCATGTTGGTAGTTCAATTGTCAAAAACCCCATGAAAAACTTGCATCTTAAAAGAGTTTTATATGTGCCCACAACATCAAAGAACCTTCTTTCTGTTCATAAATTTACTCTTGATAACCGTGTTCTCATTGAGTTCTATCCATATTTATTTTTGGTAAAGGACTTGGACACGAGGAGAATCCTTCTTAGGGGCAAGTGCGTGGGAGGTCTCTACCGATCATATCTTCATCATCACCATCAAATAAACAAGCTTTAGTTGCAGTCAAGTCCTCTTCATCAAAGTGGCATAGTAGACGAGGTCATCCTTCGTTAGTTATTGTTAAATTTGTTCTTAGCAAGAATAAGCTTCCGTACTCTCATGAGTCAAACATTGAGTCTGTTTGTGATCCATGTCAACAAGCTAAAAGTCATCAGTTGCCATATCCTATATCTATTAGTATTTCCACTGCTCCATTGCAACTTGTGTTTTCTGATGTGTGGAGACCAGCCCCAGTCTCTGTTGGTAGGCACTTATACTATGTTAGTTTCATTGACGACTACAGCAAGTTTACATGGATCTACCTCCTCAAGAAACGTTCTGAAGTTTTCCAAGTCTTCAAGAATTTCCAAAATCTTGTTGAGTGAAAATTAAACACTAAAATAATTGCCATGCAAACCGACTGGGGAGGTGAATACAGAAAATTAAACTCCTTCTTTCAAGAACTTGGCGTTTCGCATCATGTTGCATGTCCTCATGCACACCAACAGAATGGCTCCGCTGAAAGGAAACATCGCCATGTTGTTGAAGTAGGACTAGCTCTACTAGCAAATTCTTGCATGCCACTGAAATTCTGGGATGAAGCCTTCTTAACTGCCACGTACCTCATCAACTTGCTACCTAGCAAGGTCATAAAGTATGAAACTCCCATCACACGCCTCCTTGGCATATCTCCTGACTAAATCACTACGTGTATTTGGTTGTGCCTATTGGCCCAACCTTCGCCCATATAATACACGCAAGCTTTCTTTTCGCTCAAAGAAGTGTGTGTTTCTTGGGTATAGGCCCATTCACAAAGGAGTCAAATGTCTCGATGTCTCTACTGGCAGGGTCTACATCTCTCGTGATGTAGTATTTGATGAGTCGGTATTTCCCTTTGAATCGCTTCATCCTAATGCCGGAGCACTTCTCAAACAAGAAATCCTTCTTCTTCCGCCACATCTCCAAAACTCTGATCATGGGGGCAACGATTGTACTAATCAAACTGATGATTATACTGGTAGGAATGTGCCTCCATGTGTGCATGGTCATGTAGCAGAAAACGGCGCAGAAAATGGTCGAGAAAATGATCAGAATTTTGCTGAAAACGAGCCAATATTTCATGTACCAGAAGAAAACGAAGCTAACGCGGAGCACGAGGCGGATCTGGAGTCACCTGGAACTCCTGTTCGCCTGATCGCCTCGGATCGGGGGCGCAGATACGCCCCGAACTACGCGTCCGCTGGACTCTCTCAGCCGCACCAATCCGCGAGCGCCACGGCACCGCAAGCGGACGAGCCGTGCACCGCACCGCGTCCCACGCGCGGGCAAGCAACAGCGATGGCAGATTCGGTGGGGCCTGCATCGGGATCCCTATCACATGCAGCGGCCAGCGGCGGATCTTCTGCGGGTGCCTGGGCTAGCGGATCAGGCACATGTGAGGCTACACAATCCGGTTCGGGATCTGCTGCGGAAAAGGAATCCGCTGCTGTTTCCTCGGGATCCTCTGCGCATGGGTCGCTTGTGCCATCTCCTGTAGCATGACAGCCACGCATACGTCAGAGTCAGCCCCAACAAGTCACAACTTCACGTGTCATGACAAGGTCGCAGAAAGGTATAAGAAATCCAAAAATCAGAACTGATGGTACTGTTCCATATGGTATGTTGTGCATTGCAGGAGAACCAACAAATGTAGAAGATGCACTTGAGGATCCCAATTGGAAAATAGCAATGGATGAAGAATACTCAGCGCTTATGAGGAACAAGTCTTGGCATCTTGTACCAGAGAAAAGAGGTAAAAATATCATTGACTGCAAATGGGTTTATAGAATCAAAAGAAAGGCAGATGGCTCCATTGACAGGTATATAGCTTGCTTGGTTGCAAAAGGTTTTAAACAGCGCTATGGTTTGGGCTATGAAGATACTTTTAGTCCTATTGTCAAAGCCGCAACTATTAGACTTGTGCTAGCTATTTATGTGTCCAGGGGATGGAGCTTGAGACAGCTAGATGTCAAGAACGCGTTTTTGCATGGTGTTCTGGAAGAGGAGGTTTATATAAGACAACCGCCTGGATATGTAAATAAGCAGGTACCTCATCACGTGTGCAAGCTTGATAAGGCACTTTATGGCTTGAAGCAAGCACCAAGGGCATGGTATTCAAGGTTAAGCTCTAAGTTAAGGTGTTTGGGTTTTATTGCATCTAAGGCTGACACGTCATTGTTCATCTACAACAAAGCAAGCATAACTATATTCCTGCTAGTATATGTTGATGATATTATAGTTGCAAGCTCCTCACAAAGTGCTACTAATGCTCTCCTGCATGATTTAAGCTCAGAATTTGCTTTGAAAGATCTTGGTGATCTACACTTCTTTTGGGGCATAGAAGTTAAGAAGATTCAAGATGGTATAACATTAAACCAGGAAAAGTATGCCACTGAACTTCTCGCTCGTATGGGGATGAAAGATTGGAAGCCTTCACCTACACCATTATCTTCTTCAGAAAAGCTTTCAGCTTTTGAAGGTGAACTGCTCAAAGAAGAAGAGATCACAAAATACAGAAGTGCGGTAGGAGCCCTACAGCACTTGACACTGACAAGGCCTGATATTTCCTTTGCTGTTAACAAGGTTTGTCAATATCTTCATGCACCTACTACTGTACATTGGACAGCTGTCAAAAGAATTGTACGGTATATCAAACATACTGTGAGTTTGGGACTTCAAGTCAAGCACTCTAACTCTACTCTAGTTAGTGCATTTTCTGATGCTGACTGGGCAGGATGCAGTGATGAAAGGAAGTCAACTGGAGGATTTGTAGTATGTTTTGGATCTAATCTCATTTCTTGGAGTGCCAGGAAACAAGCCACAGTATCCAGGTCAAGCACTGAAGCCGAATACAAGTCACTAGCTAATGCTACTGCTGAAATCATTTGGGTTGAATCATTGCTCAATGAATTGGGTATCAAACAGCGTCGTGTGTCATGTTTGTGGTGTGACAATTTGGGAGCCACATATCTTTCTGCAAACCCAGTGTTTCATGGTCGAACCAAGCACATAGAAATTGATTTTCACTTTGTAAGAGAAAGAGTTGCAGAAAAGAAGCTAGACATACGGTTCATTCCCTCCAAAGATCAAGTTGCAGACGGGTTTACCAAAGCTTTGCCAGTCAAGCTAATTGAAGAATTCAAGAAGAATCTTAATGTAGGGTAGTTGAGATTAAGGGAGGGTGTTAGAATTATAGATGATGTAATCTCAACTATTTATCTCCTTTCCTCTCCCGTAACAACCTCAAACTCTATCCCATGTAACAACCTGGATCCTAGCAATCAGGTGCAACTTGTAGCCACGGCAAGGGCTTCATGACTCGATCAATATAACACCACGCGGCTCTCTGCGGAGAGTAGGAACGCTTCCCAACTGATACCATGAACCAACATGCTAATGATTTATGTCAGCGGTGGGCGTGTTGTGCCTCCATTGGTTTGTGTGTGTATCTTGCACGTAGCATAGGGTAAATGTGTTGGAAAGCTGTGTTAGAGCATCTCCAACAGGCGTCGGTCGCGCCGCGCGCAAAAAACACGTATGCCACGCGCGCATCGCCTGGTTTGGCACGGCGCTGGCTCCAGCAGCCGCGCTAAAATGCAGCGTGCGCGCCGATCCAGCAGCGCGCAAAAATGCGGCGCGCGTGACTCGCACAAACAACATATGCATTCAAAAACAAAAGCAAAAAAATCAAAAACAAACAAAAATAAATAGTTCAATTTCGTTTATTACAACTCAAACAAACAGTTTATCGTTCAATACAACAAATAGTGCAATTAAACACAACAAATAGTTCAACAATACAATAACGAACGCACAAATCATGATGCTCTTTGTCGTCCATTCCATGCCCACCACTCCTCAATGAGATCCTTCTGAAGATCATTATGCGCTGCAGGACGTCAAATGGCATGATAGGAGGCAACAAAACGGACCACCCTTTCAGCCCTTCGTCGCACTCGCACGGGATATCCCAAGAGCTCATACTGAGAGTAGTCTACATCTTGGCCACACTCATTCTCGATGATCATGTTGTGCATGATCACTGTCGGTGGGAAACACCATCTATGGGATCACAAGAATCCCTACTACGGTTGCGGTGCGCGGGGTCGTGAGAAGAGCGGATCAAACAGATAGCACACGGTTCGTTTATCCAGGTTCGGGCCGCGGGGATGCGTAAAACCCTACTCCTGCTTTGGTGGATTGTATATCTGTGTTCTTGAGCTAGCTATGGGGCGTGAGGAGCTCCAAAAAGCCGAATCCTTCCTCCTTGTCGCCTCGAGCCTCCTTTTATAGGAAAGGGGTTGCCACAGTGACACACATGAGGTGGAAAGGGTACAGTGATGTGAGGTTATCCCTCACATTACATGACAAGGCGTATTTAATGCGTCTTGCCCAGGTGTCCTTGCTTTATCGGGGACGGGGGAGAGCCCTGTCTCGTCCGTCGCCGCTCCCTCTTGTGTCGACGCGCCCTGGCCAGCGGCGCCCGCGGTGCCATGTAGGTAGGCAGGCAGCTGAGGTGGCGCAGTGGTGGGTCTCCACGAAGATCCACATGCCGCCACACAGGTGCCTGCCCAGCTGGTTGGGTCGGCAGCTGCATGCGAACGGTGGTGGAGGTTTGACTTGCGTGGGCCTGATGGTGGCCCTACGGGTGTTCTTGGCAAGGGCCTTGCCAGGGCCCAGGCAATGGTCTTGCCGTGGCACCTGCTGTCATCCCCGGCAAGGCTCTTGCCGGGGGCCTTGTGGTCCTCCTTGGCTGGGATCCCGCCAAGGATCATCATCTTCTAAAGGGTGTATCTGATCTTGAATGCCTTCACAAAGATCTGCATGCCACCACGGGGATGTCTCCCGAATCCTTGCCCCATGGGGGCAGTGGACTCAAGGGTGACTCACTCCATAGGTGTGGGGCGAGCTGCCACAGCAAGGGTCTTGCCGGGTTTGCTAAAACCGCCTCCCAGCAAGGATCTTGCCGGGGGGGTCCCCTTCGTCCCCTTTGCTCTTTGTGGTCTTGGTCTTGGCGTCGTTCTGCTTCTCCTGAGTTTCGGCCTTACCTTGGCTCACCTTCCTTGCCTTACTCAGTGTGGTGGTGCCCGTGGCTCAGACTGCCCGTGCACAGTTATAGGGGTACAAAAAGTGCACCCCTCTTTTTCTACACCGACAGGAGCCCCCAGGCCTGGGCCACACGTAAGCGCAATCGCGTCATTGGGCTAGGCCCAAAAACAGTGCGCGGGCAGGCGGGGCGGTTTTTACCGCGGTAAGTTTCTTCGCGCGATGTGCTTCCCACGCTTCCCGCACGTGGCGCGGTGTGGGGAGGCGTGTGTGACGTGGGCGGCATGCGTGGGGCTGAGCTCTGCATGCATGCGTCATGTCGTAGTAAAGGGGGGGCGATTCGCGCCCTCCCCATAAACGGAGGGAGGCGTGGAGGCGCGGCCCATTTACTGAATGGGGCCAAGGCGTGGTCTTCAAGGCGTCCACTCCCTATGATCACGGGGTGGGGAGAGGTCGCCTCACCCGTCGCCTCGGTCCTGCACGCCTGCCACATGGCTCTCATGCGCTTGGGGTGGCGAACGGTGGAGGCGGGAAACCGGGCCGCCGCGGGCTGGGGCGGCGGGTCGGTCCCAGTTCTCTGCGCCTTCCGCGTCTTGATTGGCTGAGCGGGGCGGCCGAGCCCCCACCCCGTTCCTTTATAAAGAGCGGGAGGGGGATGGCGTCCCGCATTCCTTCATCTCCTCCTTTCTTCAGCTTCTGCTCCCCTCTTCCATCTGCCATGGAGAGAGGGAATCCTGGTCCTTCAACGGTGGCGGCGAGGGTTGCCGCTCGACAATGCGTCCCTCCTTCTCCTGCACCCGCGGTGGCAGAGCCAGCTGCGAGGGGAAGGGGGAGGGGCGAGGCCGAGGCGCTCGAGGAAGAGGAGGACGGGGCGGCGCGCCGGCCTTGCCTTCGCTAGCAGTTCCTCCCCCCATGGAGGGCCATGTTGGAGATGACCCTTGCGAGTTCTTCGTCAGGCTGCGCCGGCCGCCTCGTCGTCGCCTTCGTCTCCCGACTCCATTCGCGCGGGAGATGGAGCTGGATCCGCTGGAGTCGCTGCGGCTGCACATGAGGGGCTGCGGGATCAGTGGCATGCGGGCCTGCGTCGACTTCCCCGCCCCTCACGTGATGTATCTTTGTCGGGGATGGAAGACGTTTTCTCATATCCACCGCTTGATGGAGGGGCTCACTCTCCATTTTAAGCTGATGGAGGGTGGCCTTCTCTCCGTCAAGGTCTTCGGGTCTCTGTTGAATTTAAAACTTGTAATCCCATCATTCATGTTTTTCATTCCCCATGGACTGTACCTGAGTGGAATGTTTTTAATGAAAAAGGGATGCTTGCCGGGTCATTTGTTTGCGGGTGGAACCCACAACAAGGAGTAAATCCTTGATATCTTCAAGATAAACATTTCCTTGCCCGGCAACAGGCCTTGCCATCTCCCCACTTCGCTCGACCTTCCTCACGCCTTTGGCGGAGGCAGGGATGAGGCGGGTTCTGGCTCCTTGTTTCATCCCTTCGCTGTCGCGACTATGACCAAACTTGGCCCCAGGAACGAGCCCTAGGGCCTAGAGTTATGGGAGCACGGTAGCTTAGGGGAAAACGAGGTTTCACATACCTCAGTCCATAATGGAATGCATGATAAGGGATGAGAAACTTATCTGAAGATGCAGCCCCCGGCAATCCTGGTTCGCCGTGGGTGAATCTTTGCTCTTGCAGCCCCCGGCAATGCTGGCTTGCCGGGGGATAGATGCTGGTCTGTTCATCTTCTTTTCCTCCCCAAGTGGTTCGGCACGGATATCCGTGTGTCCTGTGAACCAAAGAAGACAAAAGAAAGACAAAGGGACGCACACTCGACCTCTAAGCTAGGGGTTAGTCGCCGCTAAGCACTATCAACCCTAACCAAGGACGAGACTCGACCTAGCATGCATGCTATAACTTAGGGCGCCAGCGCTTCATTTACATGTCCTTAGGGTCTGCGCCTGGCTTTGTACAAAGGGTTAAATGCATCATCGGCAATGCTTGTACAAAAGGTGGCTTGTCGGGGGGCCCGGCAAGCCGCGCCTCACGGGTAAAACTTGCGAAGATGCACAATGTTCCAGGAGTTACTCACCGGAACGGCATCTTCGGTCTCCAGGCGGACTGCGCCGGGCCTGGTGACTCGTATTAACCGATAAGGGCCTTCCCACTTTGGCGTCAACTTGTTGGAATTCTTGACCGATTGAACGCGTCGAAGGACAAGGTCGCCTTCCTCAAGGCTTCGGGCATGAACCTTGCGGCTATGGTAGCGGCGCAAGGCTTGCTGGTAGCGTGCTGCTCTCACAGCCGCCCGAAGACGATCTTCCTCAAGGAGCATTGCGTCATCTTGCCGCAGTTTCTCTTGCTCAAGCTCATCATAAGCGAGCACTCGAGGTGACCCGTATATGAGTTCAGTGGGGAGAACTGCTTATGTCCCGTATACTAGGGCAAAGGGTGTCTGGCCGGTGGCTCGATTTGGCGTCGTCCTGATCGACCAAAGAACCATCGGCAACTCATCAATCCAGCGCCTTCCACTCTTGTGCAGCCTGTCAAAGGTCTTGGTCCTTAAGCCTCACAGTACTTCAATGTTTGCCCTCTCAGCTTGATCATTGCTTCGTGGGTGAGCAACGGAAGCGAAACAGACTTTCCTGCCGAGGTCTTGGATATATTGCATGAAGGTGCGGCTTGTGAACTGTGTGCCATTGTCGGTGATGACCCTGTTGGGTACACCAAAATGGCACACTAGTTCCTTGAATAACTTTACGGCTGACTGAGCTGTGACCTTCCTCACTGCCTCCACCTCCGGCCACTTCGTGAACTTGTCGATTGCAACGTACAAGTACTCAAAGCCCCCGACAGCGCGGGGGAAAGGGCCCAGTATGTTGAGCCCCCAGACCGAGAAGGGCCAGGAGAGAGGAATGGTTTGAAGGGATTGAGCTGGCTGATGAAGCTTCTTTGAATGGAACTGACACGCTTCACACCTGGTGACTAGTGTCGTCGCATCCTGGAGGGCGGTGGGCCAGAAGAAGCCTTGCCGAAATGCCTTGCCGGCAAGGGCCCTTTACCCGATGTGGGATCCACATATGCCTTCGTGTATCTCCGCCAACAGCTCCAGTCCTTCCTCCCGAGGGATACACTTCAATTTCACACCGTTCGGCCTCTTTCTGTACAGGACGTCATCGACGAACTGGTACATGGTAGAGTGATGGGCTACTTTTTCCGCTTCTTCCTGCTCTTCAGGAAGTTCCCCTGTTTGGAGGAATCGGACGGTATGTTGTGCCCACGCTGGAGCCTGGGGCTCGACGGCGAGGACTAAAGGCATTTCCTCCGCTATAGGAGCAGCTATCTCGACGGCAAGAGCTTGACGCTCCGCCGGAGCTAGCCGTCCCGTGGCGGGCTCAGTGTCCCCGGCAACATCCTTCCCGGTGGCTCCGGGGAGCTCGGTGGGAAAGTACTTGCCGGGTCCTGATTTCCTCCTCTTGTTCTGCTCTATTGATGGATCAACGGATGGCTGAGTTAGCTGGAGCACAAAGGTACCTGGTTCCACAGGTAGCTTGAGGGCAGCGCATTTTGACAGGTAATCGGCAATATCCTTCTCCGCTCGGGGAACGTATTCAGCCTGTATACCGTCGAAACGCTCTTCCAGCTTTCTCACTTCATCAACGTAGGCCTTCATCAACGGGCTCTGGTAGTCCTTGTGGACTTGCTTGACGACGAGCTGCGAGTCACCCCTGACGATAAGCTTCTTGATTCCGAGGTCCGCCGCGATCCTAAGACCGGCAAGCAGCCCTTCGTACGCTGCCGTGTTGTTTGTTGACACCTCCCTGGGGAAGTGCATCACGTACTTGAGGTGCTCTCTGGTGGGCGCGACAAGCAGTACGCCAGCCCCGGCGCCGTGTAAGGAGAAAGCTCCATCAAAGTACATGATCCAACTGCAACTTGCCTCCTTGCCGGGGAGAGCAGTCTCTTGGGCTTCTTCGTCAGGCGTTGCGGTCCATTCTGCAATGAACTCCGCCAGGACTCGGCTCTGAATCGTCGAAGTACTTTCAAACTTGAGGCCAAAGCTGGACAGCTCCAGTGCCCATTCCACAATTCTTCCCGTTGCATCTGGATTGTGCAATATCTGTTGCAGAGGGAGGCGAGTGACGACAGTGATCTCGTGTGCCTGGAAGTAGTGATGCAGCTTCCTCTAGGCCATAAGAAGGCCGAAGAGCAGTTTCTGCACGCCGGAGTACCTTGATCTAGCTCCCTGCAGGAGGGAACTAACAAAGTAGACCGGGTGCTGCATCATTTTCTTCTTCGACGGCACTTCAACTAGCTGTGTCGTCTCTACATTGGTGGTGTCGGGTTCTGTCGCTGCCATTACCTCGTCGTCAACCTCTCTCTGCGCCACTAGTGCAGCGCTGACCACCTGGTTCGTTGCCGCCAGGTATAGCAGCAACGGCTCCTGTGGCCTAGGCGCAACTAGTATTGGCGCGGAGGAGAGGTACTTCTTCAAATCTTGCAACGCTGCTTTGGCTTCTGGCGTCCACTCCATCGGGCCCGCCTTTTTCAGGATCTTGAAAAAGGGAAGGGCGCGCTCGGCAGACTTGGAAATGAATCTGCCCATGGCGGCGACGCAACCAGCAAGCCGACGCACATCCTTGATTCGCTTGGGTGCTTCAATCTGCTCTATAGCTTTGATCTTGTCCGGATTGGCCTCGATCCCACGCTGTGACACAAAGAACTCGAGAAGCTTGCCGGACGGGACGCCAAAGACGCACTTCTCAGGGTTCAGCTTGAGATTGATCTTGCGCAGGTTTGCAAATGTTTCTTGCAAATCCGGTATGAGGGTTGCCCTGTCCTTGGTTTTGACCACTATGTCATCCATATAAGCTTCCATATTTCTATGGAGCTGGGGTTCAAAACCAATCTGGACCGCCCTTGCAAACATCGAACCAGCACTCTTCAGCCCGAAAGGCATCCGCATGAAACAATACATACCACATGGGGTGATGAATGTTGTTTTCTCTTCGTCTTCTCTTGTCATGAAGATCTGGTGGTAGCCGGAGTAGGCATTGAGGAATGACAACAGATCACACCCAGCTGTGGAGTCAACAATCTGGTCGATGCGCGGCAACAGGAAGGGGTCCTTAGGACAAGCCTTATTGATATCTGTGTAATCAATACACAGCCTCCACTTCCCATTAGCCTTGCGCACCACGACCGGATTGGCCAACCACGTTGGATGGAGCACTCCTCTTACCAAACCCGCTGCTTCCAGTTTCCAGATCTCCTCTGTGATGAACTCTTGTCATTCCAAAGCTTGCTTTCTGACCTTCTGCTTGACGGGCCGCGCATGAGGACAGACAGCAAGGTGGTGCTCAATCACCTCCCTGGGAACGCCGGGGATGTCGGAATCTTGCCATGCAAACACACCGACATTCGCCCGCAGGAAGGTGACGAGCGCGTCTTCCTATTTGTCGTCAAGGGTGGAGCTTATGGTGAAAGCCCCTCCCGTGTCGTCCTCATTGATAGAAACCTTCTTGGTTCCCGGTGGTATGGCCCTGGGCTTCTTGTTTCCGCCGATGGAGCTCTCTGGCACGTCCTCGACGGGAGCGCTACACTCCGGAGAGGTGTGCTTGCCGGAGTGGGTGTCCGAGGTCTCACCAGTCTTCTTCTTCTTCCCTCCCGGGGTCCCAGCGGCAGGAGCAAGTGCCCTAGTGGCGGCAGCTGCTGCAACTACTTGCTGGTATAGTTGGTCAGCGCAAATCAGCGCATCTTTCTTATCGGAGGGGATGGTGATGATCGTCACAGGTCTTGGCATCTTCAGGGTGTTGTAGGCGTAGTGTGACGCCGCCATGTACTTGGCCAGCGCTGGGCGGCCAAGGATCCCGTTGTAGGGCAAGGGGATCTTGGCAACATCAAACACGATCCTCTCCATCCTGTAGTTCAGATCGCTTCCAAAAGTCACGGGCAGCGTGACCTTTACCTTAGGTTGGCTTCTTCCCAGGTTGACCCCCTGAAACATGCCCGTCTCCTCGAGGTCTCCATCAGGAATCTGCAGTTTCTTGATCACGACAGGCGAGATCAAGTTTAGACCGGCCCTGCCATCGACTAGCATCTTTGTCACCTCGAGGTTGCGTATTGTTGGTGAAACCAACAATGGCAAGCACCCGACCGCAGTAGTGCGATCAGGGTGATCCTCAGTGTCAAAAATGATAGGTGTGCTGGACCACTTCAGCAGCCTTTGGGCATCAAACGACGGCTCTGCCGCTGTAATCTCTCGCGCCCACTGTTTAAGCTGGCGGTGAGAAGTATGCAGCGAGGCGCCACCATCGATGCACATGGCCTCTGTAGCTTTCTGAAACTCTTGGTCGCCGGATTCGTCGTCCTCTTCGTGATCGTCGTCTTCTGGCTTTTTGTCACGGCCCCGGGCGGGCCTCTCCTATTGTTTATCCTTGCCGCGACGGCCCGCCTGCCCGTCACATTTCTTGCCGGACCCCTCAGCATCGTCTTGGCCCTTCTCCTTGTCCCGCCTCTCATATTCAGCCCTCTGCTTCTTAGCGAGGAGCTCAACCTGTCGGCAGTCTTGGAGAGCATGGCCTTTGGTGCAATGGATCTTGCAGTATCGCTTGTCGGAGTTTCCTGGCTTCTCGGCAACCGCCAAGGCCCGGCAGGCGACACATCCGGCAATTTCCTTGCCGGGGTCATCTGCCTTGGTTTTCTTGGTGGAGCCGGTGTCATCAGATCCCTCGACGGCAAGCACGGCTTTACCTTTGCGCTTCCTGTTGCGGCGCCGGCCCTTCTTCGCCGGGGCGGCAGTATCTTCATCTGAGGAGTCAATTTCCACTCTGGCGTCTTCGTCGGGGTACTTCCTTCCCTCTTCAGCCCGGGAACATCTGTCAACAAGAACATAGAGTTCTGCTACATCTTTCACCTTGTTCATTGCCAGCTCTTCGCGCATCTTGCGGTTACGCATGTTCTGATGGAACGCGCTGATGATGGCGGCAGGGTGAACATCAGGGATATTGTACTGTATCCGGCTGAACCTTTGTATATACTTGCGGAGACTCTCGCCTCCCTTCTGGGGAATGACGTGCAGGTCGCTCGCTTGGCCATGGGCTTGGTGGCCTCCAGTAAAGGTGCCCACAAACTCATGGCACAAATCCGACCAGGAGGAAATAGAGTCTACCGGCAAGTGCATCAACCATGACATGGCGTTGGGTTTAAGAGCCAACGGAAAGTAATTCGCAAGCACCTTATCGTCGCGGGCTCCGGCAGCTTGCATCGCAATGGTGTAGATGTTGAGGAACTCGGATGGGTGGGTCTTGCCGCTGTATTTTTCGCCCATGTCAGGTTTGAAGGTGCGGTGAGTGGGCCACTGGAACTGCCGCAGCTCACGGGTGAAAGCCGGACAGCCTACCTCGTAAGGTAGGCCTCCAGGGCTCTCCAGTGCCGGGTGGTTCACAGCAGGCCCTGCTCGCCTGTCTGACTGGTGGCGCGCTCCGCTCCGGCGCTCGATAGTGGTTCAAGCATCTTCATGTTCTCGTTCCCGAAGGACTTGGCGCTGGTCACAGTGGGTCCGCGGGTCGGACGACGCTATGGAGATTTCATCGCCCGCAACGTCGCGACAGGCTGGCGTCCGTGGTATCGGGCGAGGAGGAGGCGAGTGCACCGTGGTCGTGGCGCCACCCGCTTTCCTGCCACTGGTGCGTCGAACTCCGTCGGAGCGTCGACCCGGGGACTCCACCGGACTCGGTTCGTCTTTGTTGGCCACCGCAACAAGGCTTCGGATAGTGGCTCTCCATTCATCGAGTTTCCCCGTAGTGGGAGGAAAATTGAGGAGCAACTGCGCGTGTGCCAGGGCTTCTGCTGGCGTTGGTGGCAGCGAAACCTGCACGGATCGCGACGCGCTTCGACTTCTGACCATGTCAGAAGGAGCTCTATCACGACCCCATGGTCGCATGCCATCTTCACCAACGCCTCGGCGAGCGGGCAGGTCTTCTACCTCCCGGGAGTGGCGCTCGGGGCTCTTCCCGCGGCGACGCCCGGGTCTTCGGTGTGATTGCGCCGTTCGTCGCGCGCCGCTTGAGAGGAGCACGCCGTCGGCGCCGGCGTGGGAGTCTTGGAGGCCCTCGCATCGCCTTCAGGCGGGGCGGTAGCGATCTTGGAAGGCCCCGCACCACCCGCGGAGGGCCTGGCTCCGTCTTTGGATTTGGTGGCGTGCGGCCCGTTACCAGGCGCATGAACATCGCCACCTCCCAAACTCCGGCTGCTGGGACGGTGTTGGTGTTCGCGAACGGCGCCCCGGGTCCTTTCTACAACCGGTCCGCTGCTCGCCCGCGTCGGGACGGGATGTCCGGCTTCCGACGGGCCAACCGCCACCGTCGTCTTCTTCTTGGGCGCCATGACGATGAAGAAGCGCCGAACTAACTGCTAAAGCCGATTCTCACAACTACGCCCCCTACCTAGCGCGCCAAATATGTCGGTGGGAAACGACACCTACGGGATCACAAGAATCCCTACTACGGTTGCGGGGCGCAGGGTCGTGAGAAGAGCGTATCAAACAGATAGCACACGTTTTGTTTATCCAGGTTCGGGCCGCGGGGATGCGTAAAACCCTACTCCTGCTTTGGTGGATTGTATATCTGTGTTCTTGAGCTAGCTATGGGGCGTGAGGAGCCCCAAAAAGCCGAATCCTTCCTCCTGGTCGCCTCGGGCCTCCTTTTATAGGAAAGGGGTTGCCACAGTGACACACAGGAGGTGGAAAGGGTACAGTGATGTGAGGTTATCCCTCGCATTACATGACAAGGCGCATTTAATGCGTCTTGCCCAGGTGTCCTTGCTTTATCGGGGACGGGGGAGAGCCCTGTCTCGTCCGTCGCCGCTCCCTCTCGTGTCGACACGCGCCCTGGCCAGCGGCGCCCGCGGTGCCATGTAGGCAGGCAGGCAGCTGAGGTGGCGCAGTGGTGGGTCTCCACGAAGATCCGCATGCCGCCACGCAGGTGCCTGCCCGGCTGGTTGGGTCGGCAGCTGCATGCGAACGGTGGTGGAGGTTTGACTTGCGTGGGCCTGATGGTGGCCCTATGGGTGTTCTTGGCAAGGGCCTTGTCGGGGCCCCGGCAAGGGTCTTGCCGTGGCGTCTGCTGTCATCCCCGGCAAGGCTCTTGCCGGGGGCCTTGTGGTCCTCCTTGGCTGGGATCCCGCCAAGGATCATCATCTTCTAAAGGGTGTATCTGATCTTGAATGCCTTCACAAAGATCTGCATGCCACCACGGGGATGTCTCCCGAATCCTTGCCCCATGGGGGCAGTGGACTCAAGGGTGACTCACTCCGTAGGTGTGGGGCGAGCTGCCACAGCAAGGGTCTTGCCGGGTTTGCTAAAACCGCCTCCCGGCAAGGATCTTGCCGGGGGGGTCCGCTTCATCCCCTTTGCTCTTTGTGGTCTTGGTCTTGGCGTCGTTCTGCTTCTCCTGAGTTTCGGCCTTACCTTGGCTCACCTCCCTTGCCTTGCTCAGTGTGGTGGTGCCCGTGGCTCAGACTGCCCGTGCACATTTATAGGGGTACAAAAAGTGTACCCCTCTTTTTGTACACCGACAATCACACAAGCGTGCATTATGTACCAAAGCATCTTTTGATCCCAAAATCTAGCCGGTCCTCTCACAATAGCAAATTGGGCTTGCAAAATCCCAAAAGCTCTCTCCACATCTTTTCTAGCCACCGCATGAGCATTGTGGAAATCAAGATTTTTCTTACCTTCTGGCTTTTTCAACGGCTTGACAAAGGTTTGCCACTTTGGATAGATGCCATCCGCTAGATAATAGCCATAGTTGTATGTATGGCCATTTGCTACAAACTGCACCGGTGGCAACTCCCCATTTGCAATCTTACTCATCGGTGGTGACCGGTTGACAACATTGATGTCATTCAAAGATCCAGGCATTCCAAAGAATGCATGCCAAATCCAAGTCTCTTGTTCGGCCACCGCTTCAAGGATTATAGTGGAACCCTTTTTTTGGCCGTGGAATTGCCCATGCCATGCCTTTGGACAATTCTTCCAACTCCAATGCATGCAATCTATTGAGCCAAGCATGGCAGGAAAGCCGCGAGCTTTGTTCATCGCCAAAAGCCTTGCGACGTCTTCAGCGGTGGGAGATCTCAAATACTCCTCGCCAAACACTTGCACAATTCCGACTGTGAAGCGCTTGACACACATGATAGCTTGGCTCTCACCCATAGCCAAGTGATCATCAACTAGATCAGCCGGTATACCGTATGCCAACATACGCAAAGCAGTGGTCACCTTCTGAAAGGTGCTATGCCCGAGCTCTCCGGCGGCATTCCTCCTTTGCTGAAAAAAGCGGTCATGGCTCGCTAGTTTCTCTGCAATGCGCCTGAACAACTCGGTGCTCATCCTAAACCGGCGACGAAAATACGACTCGGGGTATGTGGGATTCTCCGTAAAATAATGCCTGATCAATCTGTTGTGGGCATCGATCCTATCCCTCCAAATTTTTTGCCGACCCATAACCGAACCACCGTGTTTCAGTTTTTTATTAATATGCATAGCTAGGATCATTGCAAGATCCTCCTCCTCTTCCATATCAAATTCTTCTTCGGAAGAATCATACGACGAACTCATCTACAATGTTGAATACTATGCTATAAATAAAAAACTACAATCAACATGCACGAAATTCATGACTTTTGAGCAATACATACCTTCTAGGCGTTTTGTCGAACACTTAGCGGGCGCCGAGCGGCAGCGAGCGCGCGGGCGCTGTTCGTCGGCGGAACAGCACGCGCGCGGGGCGGCGGGCCTAGAGGGGGGCCGGAGAAAGCGCGCGCGGGGCGGGGATAGGCCGGGGAAGCGCCGGAACAGTCGCCGGGTGGCGCGGTCGGCGGCGGCAGCGCGGCTGGAGGGGGGGTGGGAGGTGCGAGCGAGCGCGCGAGAGTCCAGCGCGCGGGAGCGGGCGCAGCAAATAAGCGGCGCGCGATTGCGTTTCGGCCCGCGCGCTGGACTACGTATGTCGCGCGCGTGGTTTTCGCGCGCCCGCTGGAGCAGCTCTTCCGGTTGCGCGCGCGCTAAAAAGGGGAATTTTGCGGTGCGGCGTTAGTTTGACGCGCCTGTTGAAGATGCTCTTATGGACAAGAGATTCGCGTATCGACCGTCTCACACGAAACCGTACTGGACTGATATGAGAGAGAGAGAGAGAGAGTGGATGGTAGCCAGCCATGGAAGATTGGAAGGGAGGCAAGCATGTTTTGGACCGGCGGTCAAGACCCTAGAAAGAGCGAAACGCTGGGTAAAAAAGGTCACATCCATCGCCCCGCTCTGCTCTAAAAGAGCCCTCGTCTCCTCCAACAATCCCACCCAAACCAAGTTCCCTTCCTTTCTTCTTCCCAAGCTTCCGCTCTTCGCCTTCTGTCGACCATGGCCGCCCCTCCCGTCGTAGCTACTGTCGCCGCTGCTGTTGGTGCTCCACCTGCCGCCGCCGCCCTTGTTGCTGCTGCCGCCGCCCTTGCTGGTGCCGCCGCCTTTGCTGGTGGTGCCCATCCAGCTCTAGCTCCAGCTGCTGCCGCTGCCCTTGCTGGTGATGCTCCTCCGGCTCCACCTGCTGCCGCCATTGATGTTCCTGCTCCTCCTCGGGTTTTTCTTTTTTGGCTCATTTCATCCCAATCATATTTGTGTTCTTGGCTTTTTGGTTAACTTGCTGATCACCTTTGGTTTGTTCAACTTGTGCAACTCATCTTGCCACTGATACCACGCGACATCGGCGAAGCAAGCAACGTCCAGGTCCTCGTACGTGCATCGCTCGCTTCGTCCGCGGCGCTGTCCTTCGTCTTGGGTCTTGTCGCCATTCTCGTCACCATCGGGACTTCCTACCACTATGGGTTTGGATGCCCTACGATGTCCATCACCATGGCGTGTGCTTTGATTAGGTATGTGATCATTGCCATGGGGTCCATCGCTGCGCACTGGGCCGTCATGACTGCGGCCCTTTCTGGCCCTTAGATTGATAGATCTATGCGGCCGGCCGGTGTTGGTCTAGAGTACTGTAGCACTCGTCTCCTAGGCCGTTGTTTATGAACAAGCTATTTATCCTTTTAATTATGCGGCCGGTGTGTAGTTTCGATTTGCTTCAAGGGTATGAATGTCCATGGGCTGTGATTTATGATGTAGTACGTATGAACAAACCGATGTATATCCTCTTAATTAAGCTACTCCAGAGGTAGAACTAGAGAGCAGATTATGGACTTGAATTTGGTCAACAACCGAAATGTTGAGACCCCGCGAAACAGAACATCACGAATAGCTACTTGTTTATTATGTTTGTTCTTGCGAATCAACGAGAGAATACATACTTGTTCTATTCCCCTAGCTTAATCCAAACGCACGCACGCACGCATAAACTGGATACCAGGAAAAACTCATCCAGTTGGTAGCAGTAGCCTGCATAACATCAAAGTAAAATAGTTTTTCCATATGCAGAATACAAGCAGCTAGTACATGTCTATCTGTAACAATTCCACCGCACTATTCTCATCTACACAGACAACACACACCAAATTTCTTTGAGGCACTTACACATTGTTGAACTAGACATTGCAATTATACATGTTCAGCAGATGCAAATCTAGGCAAAGCTACAAGTAACCAACGACCGCAGATTAATTGATTGAGACTGCTGAAAGCATCAAGGTAGTAAACATCTCAACAAGTTTGTCTTATCATTCAGGCACGTCATTCTTGGGAGAGTTACGCTTTTGGCAGATCACACCTTTGTGGACATGTACTACTTTTGTGAGCTTAAAACCTGAAGATAAAACCATCCCAAACCTACAGAATCAGTTGACATCTCTCTGTCGGACAATCCCAAACCATCGAACATGGCAGCAACAGGCTCCAATGCAACTTGGACATCTCTTAAAAAAATTAGAAGGAAAGGGCTCTTGCCCCGGCTCCATTTGTATTACCAAATGAAACCCAGTACCACCAGCATCTTTGTTACAAGCACGCGGGGGATATACAGCACACACGCTGCCCCAGCAAATAAAATTGTCAAAGCCTCAAAGGCAGATCGCTGAAACCTTAACAGCTAACAGCTAAAAGAGATAAAAGCTAGTCTCAGAGGTACTATCAGCCAGCAAAGAAAGGGGATCGGGAGCCGCAACGAAGGAGTGGGTCAAGCATGAACCACCCCAGATCGTGGACAGCGTCACGGTTCGAGCAGCACCTCCGAGCACTGCATCAGGCCTAGCCAGGGTCTGGCCACATCAGGAGGGGAGGGGCTCGTGCTTCCTGTTCCAGTTTCCTCACCAAGCGCATTACTGTCCCCTAGTTTTACAATTTCCAGGTACAGTAGGTGCATAGTGTTGTGTTGCCGTGAAGAGTACTTGAGCGCACCTTGGTCCTTTTGGTAGCGCCAAAAATTCCACCGACAGTATATCATCCCTCGCATCGCTGGTCCAACATTTCAGCACATGTTTGGCTGGAACCTCCTGCAAGTTAAGCTGAATCATCCCTGCAAAAAAACAATGTTCACCACATATAGCCATGTTTGTCGCCTTTTTTCTGAAAAGGGGTCATCCCGGCCTCTGCATCAAAACGATGCATACGGCCATCTTATTAAAACAAATAAATAAGGTTCCAACAAGGTCTCAAAGTCTCCAACTAAAAAAAGCTCACTCGGAGCCAAATAGGCTAGAAAGACAAACTAGCCAAATAAGGGACGCCACAACCGGCTGGCTAAAGAGAGATAGGTAAACTAATTGACTATCCTATTACATAACTGTCATCCAACCCGGTTGAAGATATCCCGAGCTACCATCTCCCAACAGATAGAGCCATGTTTGTCGCCTGCATCAACTAATTCAAAAGATGTGTAAGAAAAATAGGCATGGCATAATACCTTAAGTGCATGGCTGCACACGATCCCCTCCCGTGGTGTTCAAACGCCCCACAGTCACACTTGAATTCATCAGCAAATTCATTTACCTGTACCAAGAATTCAGATTTACACCACTTCTCCCCTCATTCAAAATGTCGAACCCTCCTTCATATAGCATCTCACCAAACTTTTCAAACATGGTTCTTGTGTAAATTTTAGATGCATATATCTCGATTGGCAAATTTAGCCTTAGAACTACTCTTCCCTACACAGAAACATCTCAAACTTTATCGGCTGAGACGATATAATTTACAAGCATGCTTTGCAAACGGATGTGTAAAAAGCGAATGTTCATCTCACCAATTTTGTCCTCTTCTCCTGATAACTCTACTCTGAATCCCTGTTGAACTGCATCTTCTCGTATTGTCTGACAAACAGGTGACTAGGTCCCGGGTGTATCTATCAACGTGTCGATAGGTCTCGGGTGTTTCCATCTATGTGTCGATAGATACTTTGCCTATGCTTACATATTGTTTTCCCTAGTTGTTTCACCAGGTCCCGGGTGTTTCTATCTATGTGTCGGTGCGACCTCCAATGTAACTTCTCCATACAGTTAACAGAGAATTCATGATTGTGTTTTGCTTATGCTCTGCCCTGTGTTTGCACACGTAGCATCCATTATTGTCTGATCTCAATAGCCGCATCATCATAGCAGTGTAGCCACAATGTATCGACTGAAGCGGTTTACCCTACAAATGATGTTCGAATCAGTCAGTATTATCACATTTTAAGTTTTAACACAGCCATTAAAAAATCATGTTTAGAGCAACTCCAACGGGGCTACCCATTCCGTCTGCCACCGTCTATTTGTGTCCGCGCAGACAAAAGTGATGACCCAATGCATCGACCCATTTTCGGCCCAAATTTGGGACTGAAATGTGTCGGTGCTAACGCGCCGCGCGCCTCCTCGGTGTCCACCTCGTCCACACGCGGCGCCCGTCCACCTGCTGCGGTCAACATTATTTATGACGAGCACCTACCGCAGGCCCACCCGTCAGCGAGGGCAGGCGTCCTTTTTTTAATCCGAGCATGCGGGTGGGGGCCGTCCTCATCCGCTTTCAGAAGCCCCCCATCCCCATCTCGCCACCCTCTTTGCTCCCTGTTGCCGTCAAAGATGGGCTTTTTCTCCAGCAAGGCAAAGGGCAAGGCCCCACCAACTCTCCTGATGTAGGGTGGAACCCTATTCGGCCGATCTTTCACGATTGAAGTGGATTCCTGCAAAGAACACGAGGGAAAACACGAGGAAACACATGGGAAACACTCAAGAACAAGTCCAATCACACATCCACTAGACCAACAAACACATGAGATTCACAAGGTACGAGAACAATCAAAGGTAAACAAGATACATGGTAAAGTTCATCCCAAATCCTATGAAGGAGATGGGGTCTTGATGATCTAGATAGATGCTTCCCACAAGGGGGCCTTGATATCCACTTGGGGGATCTTTTCCGAAGAGGTCTTGCATCCACACATGGATCTTATCCTAAGAGGAATCCCACAAGGGGAGATACATGAGCTAAGCTCTAATGTCTAGATCTATTCTTAGCTAAGTCTAAATGGATGAGGGGAAGGAGTATATATAGTCATAGGCAAAGAGATGGATAAGTGAGGGCGAAATGGTAATACAATGGCAAGGCCCACAGCAACACACAGGGTGCCCCATGCGCACGGGATAAGTGGAGCCCGTGCACACGGGGTCTCCAACGACCTGGCGACTTAGCCCGTGCGCGCGGGGTCAAAGAGGCATGTGGGCACGGGGGTCCTGTGTGCACGGTATACGCTCGTGCGCACTGGGTCCTACAACGGTTATAGGAGAGGGGCCCGTGCGCACGAGGCCTTTTGGGGCCGTGTGCAAAGGGTATCCTGAAGCCTTGCAGTCAGCCTTCTCATGGACTCCCGTCGGTGCTTGAGGGACTTGGCCTTCTTCTTGGCGGTTCCTTCTCCGCTTCCAGGCTTCCCTCTTGGATGGTGTAGTTGTTCTCTTGAGCTTGGAATCCCCCTCGATGAATGTGTAGCTCCGCTCACACCTATATATGCACACGATAGAGGAGTCAAGTAGTATACCATCCTCGAAGGGGTACAAGTGGACAGGTGTAAAGGATATGATTCACCTTTGTATGTATGAAGTAGATGTCGCACGTGTCACTTGCCAAATGGACTCTTGACATGGTGATGTACATAGGATGCTCCGCATCATCCCCTCCCCCCTGGGAAAGATACGACCTAGGATCGAAATCCAAATCACCATGGGAAAGAGATGTCATCGCCGTGTATAAGTGGACGATCACCAAGCGTTCATCATCTTGAAGTTCGAAACGGGCACTCTCCAATGTCGCACTGTCTTGGGATTCTTTCAAAAGGAGAAAAGACAACAAGCACTTGGAAAAATAAATATGGTTAGCGTTAGTGCAAAACCAAGCACTCAAGAGGTGATTCACCCAACAAGTGTCGCCATCAAGCATAGCATAAGGTGTGACAAAAAAGTGTGGCATGGCAAGTAAGCATATAAGTTGAGCACAATCAAGTACAGCATGGAAATAAGCATGCAGGTGGGAGGTAGAGATGCAAATTTGTTTGACAAGTGAACAAGCATCTACCTCAAGGTCATAGCGAACATGCACAAAGAGCTCAACAAATGTTCTATGGTATGTATAGGAATCATTCACAACACCAAATAAAATGAAGTGTCTAAACACATGGGTCAAGTGCAAGACAATCCAAGCATAACATGCACAAGGTGTAGTGAATATAGTGTGGCACTCAAAACAATAGAAAGAGCAATTGGTCATCATGTGTGAGGCAATCAATTCAAGCATGTGACAAGCATAGGTGTCGGGGAACACAATATTTCAAAAAATTCCTACGATCACGCAAGATCTATCTAGGAGATGCATAGCAGCGAGAGGTGGAGAGCGTTTCTACGTACCCTCGTAGACCAAAAGCGGAAGTGTTTGACAACGCGGTTGATGTAGTCAAACTTCTTCTCGTTCCGACCGATCAAGCACCGAATGTACGGCACCTCCAAGTTCTGCACACGTTCAGCACGATGACGTCCCTCGAGCTCTTGATCCAGTTGAGGACGAGGGAGAGTTCCATCAGCACGACGGCGTGGCGATGATGATGATGAAGTTACGAGCGCAGGGCTTCGCTTAAGCACTACGACGAGATGACTGAGGTGGTAAATTGTGGACGGGGGCACCGCACACGGCTAAGAGATTGTCTGATGTGCTATTGGGGTGCCCCCTCCATGTATATAAAGGATGGAGGGAGAGAGGCCGGCCCCCTAGGGCCGCGCCAAGAGTATGGAGTCCTACTAGGACTTCCAAGTCCTAGTAGGAATCCCTTTCCTTTTCGGAGTAGGAGAGAAGGAAAGAGTGAAAGAGAGAGGGAGTAGGAAAAGGGAAGGGGGGCGCCGCCCCCTTCCCCTAGTCCAATTCGGACCCATGGAGGGGGGTGCGCCACCTCCCCTTGGCCTGCCTCCTCTTTTCCCGTATGGCCCAATAAGGCCCATTACTTCTCCCGGTGAATTCCTGTAACTCCCCAGTACTCCAAAAAATACCCTAATCACTCGGAACCTTTCCAATGTCCGAATATAGCCTTCCAATATATGAATATTTACCTCTCGACCATTTCGAGACTCCTCGTTATGTTCGTGATCTCATCCGGGACTTCGAACAAACTTTGGTCATCAAATCACATAACTCATAATACAAATCGTCATCGAACGTTAAGCGTGCGGACCCTACGGGTTCGAGAACTATGTAGACATGACCGAGACACATCTCCGGTCAATAACAATAGCGGAATCTGGATGCTCATATTGGCTCCTACATATTCTACGAAGATCTTTATCGGTCAAACTGCGTAACGTCATTCCCTTTGTCATCGGTATGTTACTTGCCCGAGATTCGATCGCCGGTATCATCATACCTAGTTCAATCTCGCTACCGGAAAGTCTCTTTACTCGTTCCGTAATGCATCATCCCGTAACTAACTCATTAGTCACATTGCTTACAAGGCTTATAGTGATGATCATTACCGAGAGGGCCTGGAGATACCTCTCCGATACATGGAGTGACAAATCCTAATCTTGATCTATGCCAACTCAACAAACACCTTCGGAGACACCTGTAGAGCATCTTTATAATCACCCAGTTACGTTGTGACATTTGATAGCACACTAAGTGTTCCTCCGGTATTCGGGAGTTGCATAATCTCATAGTTAGAGGAATATGTATAAGTCATGAAGAAAGCAATAGCAATAAAACTAAACGATCATAATGTTAAGCTAACAGATGGGTATTGTCCATCACATCATTCTCTAATTATGTGATCCCGTTCATCAAATGACAACACATGTCTATGGTCAGGAAACTTAACCATCTTTAACGAGCTAGTCAAGTAGAGGCATATACTAGGGACACTCTGTTTGTCTATGTATTCACACATGTACTAATTTTCCGGTTAATACAATTCTAGCGTGAATAACAAACATTTATCATAACATAAGGAAATATAAACAACAACTTTATTATTGCCTCTAGGGCATATTTCCTTCAGTCTCCCACTTGCACTAGAGTCAATAATCTAGTTCACATCGCCATGTGATATAACACCAATAGTTCACATCACCTTGTGACCAACACCCAAAGGGTTTACTAGAGTCAATAATCTAGTTCACATCGTCATGTGATTAACACCCAAAGAGTACTAAGGTGTCACATGTTTTGCTTGTGAGAGAAGTTTAGTCAACGGGTCTGCCACATTCAGATTCGTACGTATTTTGCAAATTTCTATGTCTACAATGCACTGCATGGAGCTACTCCAGCTAATTGCTCCCACTTTCAATATGTATCCAGATTGAGACTCAGAGTCATCCAGATCGGTGTAAAAGCTTGCATCGACGTAACTCTTTACGACGAACTCTTTATCACCTCCATAACCGAGAAATATCTCCTTAGTCTTCTAACGATAATTTTGACCATTGTCCAGTGATCCACTCCTGGATCAATATCGTACCCCCTTGCCAAACTCATGGCAAGGTACACAATAGGTTTGGTACACTTTCATTCTTTCTCTATTTTCTGTCGTGGTTGTGTTTTCAGTTTTACTCAACTTTACACCTTGCAATACAGGCAAGAACTCCTTCTTTGACTGTTCCATTTTGAACTACTTCAAAATCTTATCAAGGTATGTACTCATTGAAAAAATCCTATCAAGCGTCTTGATCTATCTCTATAGATCTTGATGCTCAATATGTAAGCAGCTTCATCGAGGTATTTCTTTTAAAAAACTCCTTTATGTTTTCCAGAAAATTCTACATCATTTCCAATCAACAATATGTCATTCACATATACTTATCAGAAAGGTTGTAGTGCTCCCACTCACTTTATTGTAAATACAAACTTCACCGCAAGTCTGTATAAAACTATATGCTTTGATCAACTCATCAAAACGTATATTCCAACTCTGAGATGCCTGCACCAGTCCATAGATGGATCGTTGGAGCTTGCACACTTTGTTAGGACCTTTAGGATTGACAAAACCTTCTCATTGCATCATATACAACTCTTCTTTAAGAAATCTATTAAGGAATGCAGTTTTGACATCCATTTGCCAGATTTCATAAAATGTGGCAATTGCTAACATGATTTGGACAGACTTAAGCATCGCTACGAGTGAGAAAATCACATCGTAGTCAACACCTTGAACTTGTTGAAACCCTTTTGTGACAATTCGAGCTTTGTAGATAGTAACACTACTATCAGCGTCCGTCTTCCTCTTGAAGATCCATTTAATCTCAATGGCTCGCCAATCATCGGGCAACTCAATCAAAGTCCATACTTTGTTCTTATACATGGATCTCATCTCGGTTTCATGGCCTAAAGCCATTTCGCGGAATCTAGGTTCATCATCGCTTCCTCATAGTTCGTAGGTTCATCATGGTCTAGTAACATGACTTCCAGAAAGGATTATCGTACCACTCTGGTGCGGACCATACTCCGATTGACCTATGATACGTCCATTTTGCATCACGCTTTTATATTGATATTTATTGCATTATGGGCTGTTATTACACATTATGTCACAATGCTTATGCCTATTCTCTCTTATTTTACAAGGTTTACATAAAGAGGGAGAATGCCGGCAGCTGGGATTCTGGGATGGAAAAGGAGCAAATATTAGAGACCTATTCTGCACAGCTCCAAAAGTCCTGAAACTTCACGGAAGACGTTTTCAGAATATATAAAAAATACTGAGCGCAAGAAGTTCACCAAGGGGGCCACACCTTGCCCACGAGGGTGGGGGCGCGCCCTACCCCCTGGACGCGCCCCCCTGCCTCATGGGCCCCCTGGTGTCCCTCCGATGGCCATCTTCTGCTATATGGAGTATTTTGATGAGAAAAAATTAGAAGCCATCTCCTTGGACGAAACTCTGCCGCCACGAGGCGGAACCTTGGCGGATCCAATCTAGGGCTCCGGCAGAACTGTTCTGCCGGGGAAACTTCCCTCCGGGAGGGGTAAATCATCGCCATCGTCATCACCAACGCTCCTCTCATCGGGAGAGGGCAATCTCCATCAACATCTTCACCAGCACCATCTCCTCTCAAAACCCTAGTTCATCTCTTGTATCCAATTCTTGTCTCCAAAGTCCGGGATTGGTACTAGTAGGTTGCTAGTAGTGTTAATTACTCCTTGTAGTTGATGCTAACTGGTTTATTTGGTGGAAGATCATATGTTCAGATCCTATATGCATATTAATACCCCTCTGATTATGAACATGATTATGCTTTGTGAGTAGTTAAGTTTGTTCCCGGGGACATGAGAGAAGTCTTGCTATTAGTAGTCATGTGAATTTGGTATTCGTTCGATATTTTGATGAGATGTATGTTGTCTCTCCTCTAGTGGTGTTATGTGAACGTCGACTACATAACACTTCATCATTATTGGGGCCTGGAGGAAGGCCTTGGGAAGTTATAAGTAGATGATGGGTTGCTAGAGTGACAAAAGCTTAAACCCTAGTTTATGTGTTGCTTTGTAAGGGGTTGATTTGGATCCATATGTTTCATGCTATGGTTAGGTTTACCTTAATACTTTTGTTGTAGTTGCGGATGCTTGCAATAGAGGTTAATCATAAGTGGGATGCTTATCCAAGTAAGGACAGTACCCAAGCACCGGTGCACCCACATACCAAATTATCAAAGTACCGAACATGAATCATATGAACGCGATGAAAACTAGCTTTACGATATTCCCATGTGTCCTCGGGGGCGCTTTTCTCTATATAAGAGTTTGTCCAGGCTTGTCCTTTGCTACAAAAAGGATTGGGCCACCTTGCTGAACTTTATTTCGAGATTAGGATTTGTCACTCCGATTGTCGGAGAGGTATCTCTGGGCCCACTCGGTAATACACATCACTTAAGCCTTGCAAGCATTGAAACTAATGAGTTGGTTGCGGGATGATGTGTTATGGAATGAGTAAAGAGACTTGCCGGTAACGAGATTGAACTAGGTATTGAGATATCGACGATCGAATCTCGGGCAAGTAACATACCGATGACAAAGGGAACAACGTATGTTGTTATGCGGTCCGACCGATAAATATCTTCGTAGAATATGTAGGAGCCAATATGGGCATCTAGGTTCCGCTATTGGTTATTGGCCAGAGAGGTGTCTCGGTCATGTTTACATAGTTCTCGAACCCGTAGGGTCCGCACGCTTAATGTTCGTTGATGATATAGTACTATATGAGTTATGTATGTTGGTGACCGAATGTTTTTCGGAGTCCGGGATGAGATCACGGACATGACAAGGAACTACGGAATGGTCCGGAGATAAAGTTTGATATATGGGATAATAGTGTTTGGTCACCGGAAGGGTTCTGGAATTCATCGGAAGGGGTTCCGAATGTTTCCCGAAATGTTTGGGTACGAGAACACTTTATTTGGGCCAAAGGGGAAAGCCCATAAGGTTTTTGGAAAGCGCAAAAGGAAGTTTTGCGAAGTCCAGGGGCCAGACGCCAGGGTCCCTGGCGTCTGGGGCCAGACGCCGGGAACCCTGGCGTCTGGCCCTGGAGTCCGAGAAGGACTCTTGCCTTTCGGGTGAAACCGACTTTGTGGAGGCTTTTACTCCAAGTTTCGACCCCAAGCCTCAACATATAAATAGAGTGGTAGGGCTAACACCCAAGACACATCAAGAAACACCAAGTCGTGTGTCGGCTACCCCGTCCCCTCTAGTTTATCTTCCGTCATAGTTTTCGTAGTGCTTAGGTGAAGCCCCGCGGAGATTGTTCTGCACCAACACCGTCACCACGCCGTCGTGCTGCCGGAACTCATCTACTACTTCGCCCCTCTTGCTGGATCGAGAAGGCGAGGACGTCATCGAGCTAAACGTGTGCTGAATGCGGAAGTGCCGTACGTTCGGTACTTGATCGGGATGGATCGTGAAGGTGTACGACTACATCAACCGCGTTGATAAACGCTTCCGCTTATGGTCTACGAGGGTACGTAGACAACACTCTCCCCTCTCGTTGCTATGCATCACCATGATCCTGTGTGTGCGTAGGAAAATTTTGAAATTACTACGTTCCCCAACACTTCCGCCTATATATACTCTTATACCCTAGATCGATCGCAGGGAGCCACGAAACCACTTTTCCACCGCCGCAACCTTCTGTACCCGTGAGACCCCATCTTGGGGCCTTTTCCGACGATCTACCGGAGCGGGAATCGATCACGGAGGGCTTCTACATCAACACCATTGCCTCTTCGATGAAGCGTGAGTGGTTTACCACAGACCTTCGGGTCCATAGTTATTAGCTAGATGGCTTCTTCTCTCTCTTTGATTCTCAATACAAAGTTCTCCTCGATGTTCTTGGAGATCTATTCAATGTAATACTCTTTTGCAGTGTGTTTGCCGAGATCCGATCAATTGTGGATTTATGAACAAGATTATCTATGAATATTATTTGGTTCTTCTCTGAATTCTTATATGCATGATTTGATATCTTTGCAAGTCTCTTAGAATTATCAGTTTAGTTTGGACTACTAGATTGATCTTTCTTGCAATGGGAGAAGTGCTTAGCTTTGGGTTCAATCTTGCGGTGTCCTTTTCCAGTGACAGTAGGGGCAGCAAGGCACATATTGTATTGTTTCCATCGAGGATAAAAAGATGGGGTTTATATCATATTGTTTGAGTTTATCCCTCTATATCATGTCATCTTGCTTAATGTGTTACTCTGTTTTTATGAACTTAATACTCTAGATGCATGCTAGATAGCGGTTGATGTGTGGAGTAATAGTAGTAGATGCAGAATCGTTTCGATCTACTTGACACGGACGTGATGCCTATATTCATGATCATTGCCTTAGATATCTTCATAACTATGCGCTTTTCTATCAATTGCTCGGCAGTAATTTATTCACCCACCGCAATACATGCTATCCTGAGAGAAGCCACTAGTGAAACCTATGGCCCCTGGGTCTCTTTCTTATTATGTTGCATCTCTTTTATTTACATCACATCTCTTTTACTATTTTGTAATCTTTACTTTCAATCTATACAACAAAAATACCAAAAATATTTATTTACTATCTTTATTAGATCTCACTTTTGCGAGTGACCGTGAAGGGATTGACAACCCCTTTAACGTGTTGGTTGCAAGGTTCTTGATTGTTTGTGCAGGTACTAGGTGACTTGTGTGTTGTCTCCTACTGGATTGATACCTTGGTTTTCAAAACTGAGGGAAATACTTATGCTACTTTGCTGCATCTCCTTTTCCTCTTTAAGGAAAACCAACGCATGCTCAAGAGGTAGTAGAAGGCGGAGCAACAGGCCATCCTCGATTCCCTTCGGTTGGAGTCGGTTGCGGAGCCCTCCTACCTACCCGTCCAGCTGGCGCTCGACGCCGTTGTCATGGACATTTCCGACGACGAAGAGTAGCTAGGGTAATACGCCGATATAGTACGTAGGATTTCTTTTTCATGCTTTGTATGGATCTTTTTTTGTGGGAGAAAAGGAGATTCTCATTACTCACAGAGGCTTCTCAACCAATGCCAGGTTTACAACAAAATCTAATCCCGAATGCAACCATACTGCAGTACGGGGAGTGCTACGGCCATACGCGGCAAGTTCATGACTAACTTTACTCTGCGATCGATAACAGCGAGTAAAAGAAATCTCCCTATCTCAGTTGAGGCCAGATTCTGAATCTCCTTAACCAACATGCGATGTATCGATCGATCCTCGGAGTGTGTTGTGATCAGTGACACCGCCTCCGGGCTATCAAGCTCGACCAAAATGGGCAGCCCCTCCCGACACACCGCTAGCTCAGTGTCCAACGCGTTATCACATATACAAATTTCCCAACAAGCGCTATAGATGATATCACCATGTGCATCCCGTAGGATCATACCACCTCCTGCCATACCTGTGGACGGAATGAAGCTTCCGTCCATATTTAGCTTCGTCCAACCTGACTCAGGAGGCGTCCAGCGCAGCTCTTCCTTAGGCTCGGCGTTGGCCTTATAGGGTGGCGGAAGGGCATTGAGCACCATTTTTTCCTTTGACAACATCACCACTGGGGTACTGGTGGAGGCATAAAAGCGAGCTAATATATCCATGTAGGAACCGACGAGAAGATTCAGTAGGCGGAGGCCTTTTCTCATGCGTTATCTCATTCCGCATGTACCAAATCCTCCACATGGTCATGTACGACCATACGCGCCGTCTCATCTAGTGGTTCGAGGAGCGTAAAGAGCCAGTCCGGGCCCGAGTTGTAGATTGCTTCGTCCCTCGGGATGTGCCAGTCAAACGCCATTGCATGCCATAGTTCCTTCGCTAGGGGGCACCTGCATAATGCATGGAACACATCCTCTCGTTCCACACCACAAACGGGACATATGTCAGATATCTCAAGGTGATGAGTAAATTTGTTAGCCCAAGTAGCTAGTGAGTTTGTCACAATCCTCCAAGCGAACACGCATACATTCGGGGGAGCAGGGCACCCCCATATGGTCTTCTAGATGGCGCGACGACCATCTGGTGCCCTGCTCGTGGCGGTGGCCAATGGACGCTCGCGCTCGTCCATGGCAATCCGGTAGGCGGAACAAACGGTGAAGATACCGTTCTTCTCCGGCGCCCAGGCGATGATGTCATCGGTGACACGAGGTGATGTGCGAATACTGGATATCGCGGCGACATCCGCCGGCAGGAAGTATCGACGGAGGAGGTCCATACGCCAGGAACCGCCCGCCTCCAAGAGTTCGGCCACTCTCCTCAGTCGACATGTGCCCTGCAGTGTGATAGGTTGGCGTGATGGTTCCCTTGGCACCCAACGATCGCGCCAGATACGGATATTTTGTCCATCCCCCACACGCCATATGATACCCTTCTTCAGGAGGTCGAGGCCATATTGTATAGCCTACCAAGTCAGGGACGCATTCCTCGAAAAGACCGTATCTTCCAGGCATCCATCTGGATAATACCGAGCTTTTAAAACCTGCACACATAAACTGTTAGGCTTAATTAGCAGGCGCCATGCCTGTCTAGCAAGCAGAGCTTGGTTGAAGATTCGGAAGTCTCTGAACCCCAATCCTTCCTTTGTTTTGTGTGAGTTTTCCTCTTGCCTTTCGCCGAACCCCACCAGAAGTTCCGTACCATTCTGTTCAGGTCATCACAAACAGATATAGGTAGCTTGAAGACACCCATGATATAAGTTGGAATGGCTTGAGCAATTGCTTTAATCATGGTTTCCTTCCCTGCGAGAGAGAGGTATCTCCCCCTGCAATGATTCGCTTCATTAACCGAGACTGCAAATTCTGGAATTTCCCACGTGACATACGGCCTTCAGGAGTTGGAAGCCCAAGGTATTTTTCCTTAAATGTTACTGTGCCAATACATAGGATGGCTCGTACCTTCTCCTGTTCTTCCACCAAGCATGAAGGCCCAAACAGTGCGCTGCACTTTGCCGGGTTGATGCATTGCCCAGTAGCTCTCTCGTATGTGTATATCACTCATGATTTTTTCAGCCTGTTCCCCCTGTTGGAAATATGCCCTAGAGGCAATAATAAATTAGTTATTATTATATTTCCTTGTTCATGATAATTGTCTTTATTCATGCTATAACTGTATTATCCGGAAATCGTAATACACGTGTGAATACATAGACCATAATATGTCCCTAGTAAGCCTCTAGTTGACTAGCTCGTTGATCAATAGATGGTTACGGTTTCCTAACCATGGACATTGGATGTCGTTGATAACGGGATCACATCATTAGGAGAATGATGTGATGGACAAGACCTAATCCTAAGCCTAGCACAAAGATCGTATAGTTCGTATGCTAAAGCTTTTCTAATGTCAAGTATCATTTCCTTAGACCATGAGATTGTGCAACTCCCGGATACCGTAGGAGTGCTTTGGGTGTATCAAACGTCACAACGTAACTGGGTGACTATAAAGGTGCATTACAGGTATCTCCGAAAGTGTCTGTTGGGTTGGCACGAATCGAGACTGGGATTTGTCACTCCGTGTAAACGGAGAGGTATCTCTGGGCCCACTCGGTAGGACATCATCATATGCGCAATGTGACCAAGGAGTTGATCACGGGATGATGTGTTATGGAACGAGTAAAGAGACTTTCCGGTAACGAGATTGAACAAGGTATAAGGATACCGACGATCGAATCTCGGGCAAGTAACATACCGCTAGACAAAGGGAATTGTATACGGGATTGATTAAGTCCTTGACATCGTGGTTCATCCGATGAGATCATCGTGGAACATGTGGGAGCCATCATGGGTATCCAGATCCCGCTGTTGGTTATTGACCGGAGAACGTCTCGGTCATGTCTGCATGTCTCCCGAACCCGTAGGGTCTACACACTTAAGGTTCGGTGACGCTAGGGTTATAGAGATATTAGTATGCGGTAACCCGAAAGTTGTTCGGAGTCCCGGATGAGATCCCGGACATCACGAGGAGTTCCGGAATGGTCCTGAGGTAAAGAATTATATATAGGAAGTGCTATTTCGGCCATCGGGACAAGTTTCGGGGTCATCGGTATTGTACCGGGACCACCGGAAGGGTCCCGGGGGTCCACCGGGTGGGGCCACCTGCCCCGGGGGCCACATGGTCTGTAGGGGGTGTGCCTTGGCCTATATGGGCCAAGGGCACCAGCCCCAAGAGGCCCATGCGCCAAGAGAGAAAAAAAAGGGAGAGTCCTAAAGGGGGAAGGCACCTCCGAGGTGCCTTGGGGAGGATGGACTCCTCCCCACCCTTGGCCGCACCCTTCCTTGGAGGAAGGGGCAAGGGCTGCGCCTCCCCCTCTCCCTTGGCCCTATATATAGTGGGGAAAAGGAGGAGCAAACCAATCTAAGGCCTGGCGCCTCCCTCTCCCTCCCGTGACACATCTACCTCCTCCCGCAGCGCTTAGCGAAGCCCTGTTGGAATCCCGCTACTTCCACCACGTCGTCGTGCTGTTGGATCTCCATCAACCTCTCCCTCTCTCCTTGCTGGATCAAGGCGTGGGAGACGTCATCGGGCTGTACGTGTGTTGAACGCGGAGGTGCCGTGCGTTCGGCACTTGATCATCGGTGATTTGAATCACGACGAGTACGACTCCATCGACCCTGTTCACTCGAACGCTTCCGCTTAGCGATCTACAAGGGTATGTAGATGCACTCTCCTTCCCCTCGTTGCTGGTTTCTCCATAGATAGATCTTGGTGATACGTAGGAAAATTTTGAATTTCTGCTACGTTCCCCAACAGTGGCATCATGAGCTAGGTCTATTGCGTAGATTCTATGCATGAGTAGAACACAAAGTAGTTGTGGGCGTTGATTTTGTTCAATATGCTTGCCGTTACTAGTCTTATCTTGATTCGGCGGCATCGTGGGATGAAGCGGCCCGGACCAACCTTACACGTACTCTTACGTGAGACCGGTTCCACCGACAAACATGCACTAGTTGCATAAGGTGGCTAGCGGGTGTCTGTCTCTCCTACTTTAGTCGGATCGGATTCGATGAAAAGGGTCCTTATGAAGGGTAAATAGCAATTGGCATATCACGTTGTGGTTTTGCGTAGGTAAGAAACGTTCTTGCTAGAAACCCATAGCAGCCACTAAAACATGCAAACAACAATTAGAGGACGTCTAACTTGTTTTTGCAGGGTATGCTATGTGATGTGATATGGCCAAAAGGATGTGATGAATGATATATGTAATGTATGAGATTGATCATGTTCTTGTAATAGATGATCATGGAGCCCCAAGATGGAGATCAAAGGAGCTACATGATATTGGCCATATCATGTCACTATTTGATTGCATGTGATGTTTATCATGTTTATACATCTTATTTGCTTAGAACGACGGTAGTAAATAAAATGATCCCTCATTAAAATTTCAAGAAGTGTTCTCCCCTAACTGTGCACCGTTGCTACAGTTCGTCGTTTCGAAGCATCACGTGTTAATCGGGTGTGATAGATTCTTTCGTTCACATACAACGGGTGTAAGAAGTTTTACACATGCAAAAACACTTAGGGTTAACTTGACGAGCCTAGCATGTGAAGACATGGCCTCGGAACACAGAGACCGAAAGGTCGAGCATGAGTCGTATAGAAGATACGATCAACATGAAGATGTTCACCGACGTTGACTAGTCCGTCTCACGTGATGATCGGACACGGCCTAGTTCACTCGGATCATGTAATCACTTAGATGACTAGAGGGATGTCTATCTAAGTGGGAGTTCATAAGATGAACTTAATTATCCTGAACATAGTCAAAAAGGATTTTGCAAATTATGTCGTAGCTCATGTTTCAGTTCTACTGTTTAGATATGTTCCTAGAAAAAAATTAGTTGAAAGTTGATAGTAGCAATTATGCGGACTAGGTCCGTGAACTGAGGATTGTCCTCATTGCTTCATAGAAGACTTATGTCCTTAATGCACCGCTCGGTGTGTTGAACCTCAAACGTCGTCTGTGGATGTTGCGAACATCTGACATACACGTTTTGATAACTACATGATAGTTCAGTTAAACGGTTTAGAGTTGAGGCACCAAAGACGTTTTTGAAACGTCACGAAACATATGAGATGTTTTGAGGGCTGAAATTGGAATTTCAGGCTCGTGCCCACGTCAAAAGGTATAAGACCTCCGACGATTTTCTTAGCCTACATACTAAGGAGAAAAGCTTAATTGTTGAGCTTGTGCTCAGATTGTCTGAGTACAACAATCGCTTGAATCAAGTGGGAGTAGATCTTCCAGATGAGATAGTGATGGTTCTCCGAAGTCATTACCACCAAGCTGCTAGAGCTTCGTGATGAACTATAATATATCAGGGACATATATGATGATCCTTGAGTTGTTCGTGATGTTTGACACCACAAAAGTAGAAATCAAGAAGGAGCATCAATTGTTGATGGTTGGTGAAACCACTAGTTTCAAGAAGGGCAAGGGCACGAAGGGATACTTCATAAAACGGCAATTCAGCTGCTGCTCTAGTGAAGAAACCCAAGGTTGAACCCAAACCCGAGACTAAGTGCTTCTGTAATAAAGGGAACAGCCACTGGAGCAGAATTACCCTAGATACTTGGTAGATTAGAAGGCTGGCAAGGTCGATAGAAGTATATTGGATATACATTATGTTAATGTGTACTTTACTAGTACTCCTAGTAGCACCAGGGTATTAGATACCGGTTCGGTTGCTAAGTGTTAGTAACTCGAAATAAAAGCTACGGAATAAACGGAGACTAGCTAAAGGTGAGCTAATGATATGTGTTGGAAGTGTTTCCAATGTTGATATGATCAAGCGTCGCACGCTCCCTCTACCATCGAGATTGGTGTTTGCGTTGAGCATAGACATGATTGGATTATGTCTATCGCAATACGGTTATTCATTTAAGGAGAATAATGGTTACTCTGTTTATTTGAATAATACCTTCAATGGTCTTGCACCTAAAATTAATGGTTTATTGAATCTCGATCGTAGTGATACACATGTTCATGCCAAAAGATAGTAATGATAGTACCACCTACTTGTGGCACTGCCACGTAAGTCATATCGGTATAAAACGCATGAAGAAGCTCCATGTTGATGGATCTTTGGGCTCACTCGTTTCTGAAAGGTTTGAGACATGCGAACCATGTCTATTGGTGTATGTGCATGAAGAAACTCCATGCAAATGGACCGTTTTGTACTCGCTTGATTTTGAATCACTTGAGACATGCAAATCATACCACATGGGCAAGATGACTGAAAGCCTCGTTTTTCAGTAAAATGGAACAAGAAAGCAACTTGTTGGAAGTAATACATTTTTGATGTGTGCAGTCCAATGAGTGCTGAGGCATGTAGTGGATATCGTTATGTTCTTACTTCACAGATGATTTGAGTAGATGTTGAGTATATTTACTTGATGAATCACGAGTCTGAATTATTGAAAGGTTCAAGCAATTTCAGTGTGAAGTTGAAAGATCGTCGTGACAAGAGGATAAAAGATCTATGATATGATCATAGAGATGAATATCTAAATTACGAGTTTGGCACAAAATTAAGACATTGTGGAAATCGTTTCACAACTAATACAGCCTGGAACACCATAGCGTGATGGTGTGTCCGAACATCATAACAGCACCCTATTAGATGTGATGCATACCATGATGTCTCTTATCGAATTACCACAATAGTTTATGGGTTAAGCATTAGAGACAACCACATTCACTTTAAATAGGGCACCACGTAATTCCGATGATATGACACCGTATGAACTATGGTTTAGAGAAACCTAAGCTGTCATTTCTTAAAAGTTTGGGGCTGCGACGCTTATGTGAAAAAGTTTCAGGCTGATAAGCTCGAACCCAAAGTGGATAAATGCATCTTCATAGGACACCCAAAACAGTTGGGTATACCTCCTGTCTCAGATCCGAAAGCAATAAGGGATTGTTTCTAGAATCGGGTCCTTTCTCGAGGAAAAGTTTCTCTCGAAAGAATTGAGTGGGAGGACGGTGGAGACTTGATGAGGTTATTGAACCGTTGCTTCAACTAGTGTATAGCAGGGCACAAAGAGTTGTTCCTGTGGCACCTACACCAATTGAAGTGGAAGCTTATGATAGTGATCATGAAACTTCAGATCAAGTCACTACCAAACCTCGTGGGAGGACAAGGATGCATACTACTTCAAAGTGGTACGTAACCTTGTCTTGGAAGTCATGTTGCTAGACAAAAATGAACCTACGAGCTATGGAGAAGCGATGGTGGGCCTAGATTCCGATAAATGGCTCGAGGCCATAAAATCCGAGAGAGGATCCATGTATGAAAACAAAGTGTAGACTTTGGCAGAACGGCTCGATGGTCGTAAGGCTATTGAGTATAGATGGATTTTAAAAGGAAGACGGATAATGATGGTAAGTATCACCATTAAGAAAGCTCAACTTGTCGTTAAGATGTTTTCCGACAAGTTCAAGAGGTTGACTACGATGAGACTTTCTCACTTGTAGCGATGCTAAGAGTCTGTTGGAATTATATTAGCGATTACTGCATTATTTATGAAATCTTGCAGATAGGATGTCAAAACATTGTTTCCTCGACGATTTTCTTGAGGAAAGGTTGTATGTGATACAACCGGAAAGTTTTGTCAATCCTGAAAGATGCTAATAAGTATGCAAAGCTCCAGCAATCCTTCTGAGGACTGGAGTGAGCATCTCGGAGTTGGAATGTACACTTTGATGAGATGATCAAATATTTTGGGTGTATACAAAGTTTATGAGAAACTTGTATTTCCAAAGAAGTGAGTGGGAGCACTATAGAATTTCTGATAAGTATATGTTGACATATTGTTGATCAGAAATGATGTAGAATTTCTAGAAAGCATGTAGGGTTATTTGGAAAGTGTTTTCAATGGAAAACCTGGATTAAGCTACTTGAACATTGAGCATCAAGATCTATAAGGATAGATCAAAACGCTTAATGGTACTTTCAAATGAGCACATACCTTGACATGATCTTGAAGGTGTTCAAGATGGATCAGTTAAAGAAGGAGTTCTTGCCTGAGTTGTAAGGTATGAAGTTAAGACTTAAAGCTCGACCATGGCAGAATAGAGAGAAAGGACGAAAGTCGTCCCCTATGCTTAAGACGTAGGCTCTACAGTATGCTATGCTGTGTACCGCACCTAAAGTGTGCCTTGCCATGAGTCAGTCAAGGGGTACAAGAGTGATCCAAGAATGGATCACAGTACAGCGGTCAAAGTTATCCTTAGTAACTAGTGGACTAAGGAATTTTCTCGATTATGGAGGTGGTAAAAGAGTTCGTCGTAAAGGGTTACGTCGATGCAAGCTTAACACCTATCCGGATAGCTCTGAGTAGAGATACCGGATGCATATAATGGAGCAACAATTTAGAATAGCTCCAAGTAGAACAGTTATTTGGAATAGCTCCAAATAGAGCGTGGTAGCTACATCTAGGAGATGACATAGAGATTTGTAAAGCACACACGGATCTGAAAGGTTCGGACCCGTTGACTAAAACCTCTCTCACAAGCGACATGATCAAACCTAAAACTCATTGAGTGTTAATCACATAGTGATGTGAACTAGACTACTGACTCTAGTAAACTCTTGGGTGTTAGTCACATGGCGATGTGACCTGTGAGTGTTAATCGCATGGCGATGTGAACTAGATTATTGACTCTAGTGCAAGTGGGAGACTGTTGGAAATATGCCCTAGAGGCAATAATAAATTAGTTATTATTATATTTCCTTGTTCATGATAATTGTCTTTATTCATGCTATAATTGTATTATCCGGAAATCGTAATACACGTGTGAATACATAGACCATAATATGTCCCTAGTAAGCCTCTAGTTGACTAGCTCGTTGATCAATAGATGGTTACGGTTTCCTAACCATGGACATTGGATGTCGTTGATAACGGGATCACATCATTAGGAGAATGATGTGATGGACAAGACCTAATCCTAAGCCTAGCACAAAGATCGTATAGCTCGTATGCTAAAGCTTTTCTAATGTCAAGTATCATTTCCTTAGACCATGAGATTGTGCAACTCCCGGATACCGTAGGAGTGCTTTGGGTGTATCAAACGTCACAACGTAACTGGGTGACTATAAAGGTGAATTACAGGTATCTCCGAAAGTGTCTGTTGGGTTGGCACGAATCGAGACTGGGATTTGTCACTCCGTGTAAACGGAGAGGTATCTCTGGGCCCACTCGGTAGGACATCATCATATGCGCAATGTGACCAAGGAGTTGATCACGGGATGATGTGTTATGGAACGAGTAAAGAGACTTGCCGGTAACGAGATTGAACAAGGTATAAGGATACCGACGATCGAATCTCGGGCAAGTAACATACTGCTAGACAAAGGGAATTGTATACGGGATTGATTAAGTCCTTGACATCGTGGTTCATCCGATGAGATCATCGTGGAACATGTGGGAGCCATCATGGGTATCCAGATCCCGCTGTTGGTTATTGACCGGAGAACGTCTCGGTCATGTCTGCATGTCTCCCGAACCCGTAGGGTCTACACACTTAAGGTTCGGTGACGCTAGGGTTATAGAGATATTAGTATGCGGTAACCCGAAAGTTGTTCGGAGTCCCGGATGAGATCCCGGACATCACGAGGAGTTCCGGAATGGTCTGGAGGTAAAGAATTATATATAGGAAGTGCTATTTCGGCCATCGGGACAAGTTTCGGGGTCATCGGTATTGTACCGGGACCACCGGAAGGGTCCCGGGGGTCCACCGGGTGGGGCCACCTGCCCCGGGGGGCCACATGGGCTGTAGGGGGTGTGCCTTGGCCTATATGGGCCAAGGGCACCAGCCCCAAGAGGCCCATGCGCCAAGAGAGAAAAAAAAGGGAGAGTCCTAAAGGGGGAAGACACCTCCGAGGTGCCTTGGGGAGGATGGACTCCTCCCCACCCTTGGCCGCACCCTTCCTTGGAGGAAGGGGCAAGGGCTGCGCCTCCCCCTCTCCCTTGGCCCTATATATAGTGGGGAAAAGGAGGAGCAAACCAATCTAAGGCCTGGCGCCTCCCTCTCCCTCCCGTGACACATCTACCTCCTCCCGCAGCGCTTAGCGAAGCCCTGTTGGAATCCCGCTACTTCCACCACGCCGTCGTGCTGTTGGATCTCCATCAACCTCTCCCTCTCTCCTTGCTGGATCAAGGCGTGGGAGACGTCATCGGGCTGTACGTGTGTTGAACGCGGAGGTGCCGTGCGTTCGGCACTTGATCATCGGTGATTTGAATCACGACGAGTACGACTCCATCGACCCCGTTCACTTGAACGCTTCCGCTTAGCGATCTACAAGGGTATGTAGATGCACTCTCCTTCCCCTCGTTGCTGGTTTCTCCATAGATAGATCTTGGTGATACGTAGGAAAATTTTGAATTTCTGCTACATTCCCCAACACCCCCTACGCCTTAAAGAACAACATAGTGTCATCTGCGAAAAGCAAATGGGACACCCCCGATGCTCTGCGACAAATTTTCAGCGGCGAGTAATCCCCTTTTCCCTCTCCATTTTCAACAATGCAGACAGTCCATCAGCCACAAAAAGGAATAAGAACGGGGATAGCGGATCACCTTATCGTAGTCCACACGACTGTGCAAATGACTCCAAGAGGGTTCCATTAAATTTTACAGTGTATCTCACCGAGGTGACACAAGCCATTATCCAATTCACCCACCGGCGAGCGAAGCCCATCTTTTGCATCATTCGCTCCAAGAAGATCCAGTCCACCCTGTCATAAGCCTTAGACAAATTCAGCTTATACGCACAAAAACTCTTATTAGGATCCTTTTCATGTTGTATATAATGAATGCACTCGAACGCAATAAAAGCATTATCTGCAATCATCCGTCCAGGAACAAAAGCACTATGTTCAGGGGAGATAATATCATCTAAAATAGGTCTCAGTCGATTTATCAGACACTTTGCCACCACCTTATAGATGACGTTACATAAACTAATTGGCCTGAAATCCGTGAGCATTTCCGGGCTGTCCACCTTTGGGATGAGAACAATGACGGTATTGTTCACTCCCTCTGGCATTATCCCCGTCCGGAAGAAATCCTTCACCCCTGCAATAACTTGCTCCCTCATTACCGCCCAGTTCCGCTGAAAAAAACGTGCAGGAAAACCGTCTGGTCCTGGTGCTTTTAGTGGCCCAGTCTGAAACAAAGCGTCAGCAATCTCTTTGTCTGTGAAATCTGCACGGAGGCCATCGTTCATGCGGTCAGTAACACGACAATTAATTAAGTCAATAACTGGATCCATGCTTTGTATGGATCTAGATGATGAAATCTGCGCAGAGGCAATCGTTCATGCTTTGGATGGATCTAGATGATGAAATATGAGAGAGGCGGATACAAAGTCACTAATTTGTGGTGTATCCGGTCAGTGCCCGCAGACGCGTTCAGTCGCGTCCGCGGATGTTTGAGGGGCCGGATTTGGCCAGTCCAGCTATAGATGCTCTTAGCATTCTCTATTGTAGAACCTTCACGCATTGTACAATTCTTTCTGCACAACAGAAACTGAATGTGCTGAGAGAATGCGAGCAGGTTGACAACATAAGAAGATCACCAGAACAACAATCGCTTAGTTGTATTGTGTCACTACAAGTTTCTGTACTAATTATGCTATTACAGCAACTTCAATGGAATGACCCATTTTGTCCGCCGCCATCCGTTTGGGTCAGCGCGGACACAATAGGCGGCCCAACGCGCCGACCCAAACGAACGCGCGTCCGCTATTCGTTCGCGGACGACTCATTCCCGGTTCATTTTTTAGCCAAATTTGCGTCGGAGCGGACACGAGACGGACGCGCGCGCTCTCTCCCCTCCCCGGGCCCGTTAGTCGGTGGCACATTGCTCTCTCCCCATCCAACAGCGCACCCTCACCCGCCTCTTTCGTCGGCCGCCGGCCAGTTCAACATAGATAGTACCAAGGATCAACTGTTAAAAGAAAAGATGAACTACTCGCCAGCCAGTTCAACATAGATAGTACCAAGGATCAACTGTTAAAAGAAAAGATGAACCACTCACCAGCCAGTTCAACATAGGTAGTACCAAGGATCAACTGTTCAGCATAGACTGTTAAAAGAAAAGATCAACTACTCGCTTGTCCTGGAAGTCCCAGGAGGACGCTTCTCCTAGCTTCATTTTTAATTGAGCGGCTGCTTCCACGCACGTTTGTCTTCCCGATAGGCGGCTCGCTCCGTCCTCCTCGCCTCCCTCTCACTCCTCCTTTGCTTGTAGAACTGGCGCTCGTCGACGATGTCCTGCGGGAAGCGTTCGCACCACACCACCATGGCTTCCACGTCCATCTTGGCGATGGTGAGGCGACGCTGCCGCCTCCGGTGGTCACGACGATCCTTGTCGGTGAAAAGCCGCGGGAGAGGCGCGAGATCCTGCCACCGCTGGCTCGACATGTCGGAAAAATTCATCTCCCGACGAAGCCTCAGGAGGCGCCACGATGCCGCGTCGTGCGCGCGGGCCGCCTTCTCTGCAGTGTCAAAGGTGCCGCGAATGAGGCGTTTCTCGCCAAACCAGATCTCGGAGGAGAAGGCGTGGGAGCAGCGCTCGCGTACGCCGCAAAAATCCGAAGCCCCAGGCGGCGCATCGATATGGTGGCCCAGAGGCGGCGAGGCTAGTGAGAGGGGGCGAGACGAATGGGCGGCGGACAAAGTGTGGAGGAAGCGCCTTCTTAATAACGAGTGTCGGCCACGACGCGCCAAAACCAGCGCGCGAACCTTTACCGCGCGCTAGGCCGATTTTTTCCCGCGCGCTGTAGCACCAAAACCAGGTCGGCGACATGGCAGCTGGCATGATCTATGCGCGCGCGGTCATGAAATGGATCGGCGTTGGGCACACTGCCAATCTAAATCTAAAAGAGGACGGACGTCGGGCGGGCGGCCGATCTAAATAAATAAAAAACAGACAAAAAGGTCGTTCATTTGGGTCGGCCCGTTGGAGTTGCTCTTAACTCGTGATTTTTTTTTTGCCATGCCCCTGGTTCATTTAAGCTTGAGGAAGATTCGTGGAGCACAACCCAGGTTGCTACGACCGAACGGAAGCAAGAGAGGAAAGGCTTTCTTGTTTGAAAAAGAAAGGCCATCCGTTTGCATGCTACTCTACTCCGGCAGACGGCGGCAAAAACGACAAATTTGACCTGTGAACAAAAAGAATTCATAAAGTAAATTGTTAACGAAAAAATTTCATCCAGCTGACCCTTTTGTATAGTGCCCGACAGTCAAACGTCACACTACACTGTGCAACGCCTGACCGACAAACGCTACACACCTGACCAGCGTCGCGTTTCAAACTACCTAAAAATTGCTAAGTCAGTGTGCAACGCTTGAGAGTTAGGCGCTACACTACACAGTGTAGCGCCTAAGGCTTAGGCGTTGCACAATCAAGGGTTTGTCTCACTTAGATTCTGTACCATGGAAGAAGGAGCCTGTCAGGGATTAGCTAGCTACCCCATGTTCAAAATATCTGAGCACTGTCTAAATGCATATAAAACTGGGCTGCACTATGCATAGAGATTACTGTTGTGTCAACCGCAATAAATCTGAATTAGCAGGGTAGGTACAAGCACATTCGTGTCGTGTCTCTCCTAGGCTGCGCTACGGTGAAAGAAGCTCTCTTTGGTCTGTAGAACGCTAAAAAAAATTACATCTTAATCTTTCTTGTTTCACTTTTTTTAGAATTAATCATTTTTTGTATTCTCTTCCAGCTGATTGTATGGTTTAGAGACGTGCGTACACATGCACGCACTAATTCTTTCTTTGCAAAAGAACACAGGGCCGCCTTTAGATGCGCTGTGATTTAGCTAGCCAGTCAAAAAAGCAACCGATCCCATCCCACGTTGATTTTGAGATGGATTCATGGGTTCATATCATCATATGGTAAAAATCCTGAACTGAAAGCGCTAGCTCCTGAAAGTGTCAGGAACATGCAATGTCAGTGAGTCAGTCACCCAGGTGCAACATGCTGGGTTAAACATTTGCCAAATCTTCCGGAATCCAAAGCGATCGATCGGCACCGCCGTAGCAAGATCGCATCAAGCTGCAAGTGCAGTATGTCACGAGCTGTACAGTAAGCAGGTGAATATTTGGAAGTGTGGGAAAGGCGTCTGCTTGCGAGCTGACTTTAGTCCAAAAAGATGCAACTACTATGACCGACTAACACTGGCCCTAACGAGACACGAGATTCCATTCCAAAGCCCACTAGTGCAGCGCCTAGCTGTTAGGCGTTGCACACTAACTTAACAATTTTTAGGCAGGAAGATCACCGGTACAGCCTGCGTCGCGATCCTGCCCTGACCATCCCTTGTGTGTCTTTCCGAATACCGAGACAAGCTAGGAAGAAAGGGTGCATGCATGCATGACCATCCGGTGCGAACGGCGATCAGCAGGTACACGCCACCCGGTGCGAATGATTCGGCGCAGGGCAGGGGCATGGGTGCGGGATGAAGTGCGAGTCCGGGCCCGGTGGTTGCTGGTGCTGCTGGTTGCGGGATAAACAAGCAGAGAACCCAGCCCCAAGGCCCACAAATCAGCCGCGGTGAAACTCGAGATGCCTGAGTGCTCGCCTGATTAGCCACGCTTAAACTTTTTTTTTGAAAGGACGCAGGAGAGCTGCGCATTTCATTTAGAAGAACGCCACGCTTAAACTTAGAGAGTGGTTTTTTTTGCCATGCTCCTGGTTCGTTTAAGTTTGAGGAAGATTGGTCGAGCAGATCGCAGGTTGCTAGTGCTACGACCGGACGGAAGCAAAGGGAGGAAAGGAAAGGCTTTCTTGTTTGAGAAAAAAAACAGGGTGGTCCGTTTCCATGCTACTCTACTCCGGCTGTGCGCGTCATGGCCATGATGGCCTGACCTGGTCATGGCAGGCCGACAGGAGATCACCGGAAAGACCTGCATCGCGATATCCTGCCCTGCCCAGTGCCCCTTCCGTGTCTTTCCGAATCCCAAGAGAAGCCACGAAGAAAGGATGCATGCATGACCATAGCGAATAGCGATCAGGAATGATTTCGCGCAGGGCAGGGGCACGGGTGCGGGGTGCGGGATGCACTGCGAGGGAGACCGGGCCCGGCGGTGGGGGTTGCTGGCTGCTGCGTTCCCGTCCTGTGCTTTACTTGACCGCCAAGACAACTCTCTCCTCTCTCTCTCTCTCTCATGCCCTTGTCCACTGTCGTCTCTGCGTGCCTCCTAGGGTTGCAACCAGTGTCCGTTGGATTCGTGCCGTCCATCTAGCTAGGTAGCTGCGGTGCGGTGCATGCACCCAAGGACGTGCAGCGGTGCAGATTGTACGCGCAGGCTGTTACGTAACCAATGCTCGTCAAATCATGCGCCCGTGTACGCCACCTATCTCTCTCTCTCTCTCTCTCTCTCTCTCTCTCTCTATCTCACTTCCAGAGATAACTAATTTACGATTAGTAAATTAAAGACCATCGTGGTTAGTGTTGTAATGAATTTTTGTTGTTGTTGCTAAATTGATGGTTATATCAAGAAGTTAGCTTGAAACCATTAGTGTGAACTTCAAATTGCTAAGTATGACATCTGGAAGATAATCTCCGAAAGGGAGTAGATCTCGTAGCATTAGGGAGTATAATCTGATGAAATCAGTAGATACTCACTCATAATGTCTTATGTTATGACTTAGTAAAATGCATGGAAGAGCATAATGTTGTGCAATCATAATGTTAAATATGACAAAATATAGGCTTAAACAGTAGTGGTGATAATCTGCAAAGCAGTAGATCTACACACTACCTTGGGATCTCAATACATCAATTTGAAGAAATCACTAAGAATTTTGCATATGTATTTGCAAGAAATTGAAAATCTCAATTGCAAATAAACGTATTAATCTCAACACGTGGCGAACATAGAAAAAATATACATCTTAGAAAGATTCCGGAATGCATCGTACTCCGTAGAAAAACAGTACTATAAATGTATTGAATATACTTTGCAAGAGATTAAAAATCTCAATTGCAAATAGTGAAGGTAAATAATTTGAACATGTCGTGAACATGGAAATTATTTACATCACAATCTTCTTCTGGAGTACACATTACTCAACAGAGATTACAGTATTTGAAGGCACAAATACTGAAAAAGGTCTAAAACAAATCAATGCTAGTAAATAGCACTGTTAACAGAACCAATTAGCGAAATATTTGAAAGCTGGGCAAATATTGGCCTGGACCATTGGCCGTTGCCGCCGCAGGAGGGGGCGTGCCGTGGGCGATGTTGTGACATGCCGTGGACGGCCGCGGGTGACCTCAGGCAGCGCTGAGGTGCGCCGAGCGCTCGGGGTCATAGCACCGCCGCATCGCGAGGATGCAAACTATGGTTGCTAGGGCCGCCACCGGGACGTCGAGGACACGGCACCGCAAGCTGAGTACCGGAGGGCGTCGCAGCCTGTGCCGTACCTGTGACTGTTTCCACCGTCAGCCGTATACCGCCTATAGTGGCGCTGGGGGTGTCGGCGGTATCGCGCGCTAGGAGGCACTGCCGGTTGGAGCCGACTGCCGTCGCTCCCTCGCGCCGGTTTACCAGGGGGCGGCACCGCTCCATGCAGACCGTTGGTCGCCGCATGCGCCAGACACGTCACCGCCGGGAGCAGAGGCATTGACGCCAGGGGCCACCACGCGCACTGGCGCTAGCCGTGCCTCCAGTGGGTCGGTGCCGTCAAGGTCACCGTCGCGTCAAGGGCATCGTGCGCGCGTGTGCCGAAGGGCAACGCTGACGGGTCAGATGAGGGCCATTGCCTCGGGCCCCGCCGATCTGCGCGGATGCGAGCCGAGGGCCGCGTCGTTCGCTCGGGAGCGTCACCGGCCTCGGTCTTCCATGCCGCATCGTGGTTGGAGGCAGTCCTCACGGTCGCCGAGGCGACCATCTGCGGCATGCGCAGGGAACTGTGGGAGGGCCAAGCCGACGGCCATGCTCGCGCAACGCCGGTCGGGAGGACCGGTGTGCGTTGCGTTGAGGCCGCCGCTTCCACGACATGCTTACGGTAGCGCTCCATCGCGATGGCTTGCCGTCCCGGTCGGCAAACAACCAAGACTAGTACTCCCTCCGTTCGGAATTACTCGTTTAAGAAATGAATGTATCTAGATGTATTTTAGTTGTAGTTACATCCATTTTTGTGACAAGTAATTCCGAACGGAGGGAGTACTCCGCAATGGTTAGTTCATCCATTCAAAACTAGTACGTGGTCAAAACCAATCAATTCATGCATTCATTTAGTGAGTGGATATGCAAACCGGGTCCACTTGACGGATCTGATTCCGCATCTCTGTGAGGAGATCGGCCGTGCTTGCCGCCATCGCCGATTCCCAAATCTGGTGTGTAACTGCCGCCTCACCCTTTTTCCTCTTGATGTACGCCGATCGAGTCCGGAGCCGTGCCTGAGTCGCCGCCGCAGCGCACCGGCCGCGTCCGGGAGGGATCGCGCCCAGCGCGTCGCACGCCGATGTCGATGCATCCGTGCTGCTGCGTGCGATGCAATGGCGAGAGCCAAAAGTATACTAATTCCATTGCTAACCGCCGCTGGCCGCAAAGGGCCTGTGCATGAACGAGGCCCTGTTCACTTCGCGTCGAGGATCGCGCAGCGCCGGGCTTCTTGTCGAGGGCTGTGCCGTTTCCAGTTCTTTCATCTTCGCCGAGTCGCTCAGGGAAGAGCGTGCTGATAATGTGTTGAAAAAAAACTAAAGAGAAGGAGACACACAAGTAAAAGTGAATAGTTGTTCTCATTGATGATGACATTTACACACACATATATAGCCCCCGAAGAGGTACGACCAGAGGGATGGGAGGCAACTGCCTCGGTTAGGAAAAGCAGGGATTAATAGAATTAATTAAATCCTAACAGACTCATTGTCCTCTTTCCATTCACCATTGTCATCCAACAGTCTACGAATATAGTTCCTTTTCTTCTTCTTTTTTGAACTTTAGTTCCTTTTCTTCTTGATACAATAAGGAGGAATTTTACAACGCTTGGAAATATTGACAGCCGTTCATTGGTTCGGATCCAATGGTTAAATATTCAAAAATAACTGTTACACGGAACCTAAATAGTGGGCCAGGAACTGATTTTGAAAATTAGTCCGGGGATATTATGATGAAAAAAAATGTATGTAAAGGTTGAAGTGCTATCCAGCGAGGGAAAGCTGATCACAAACCTAAGGAAATCAGAGTTTAGACCAAATTAGCGAAAACGAAATCAGTGACTATGGATAGTCGCTAAATTAGCTCCCAAATCAAATCAAAATGCAGCGGTATGCTGTCCAACTATGAGCTTTAGGTGCACTTAGCCAACACCATTTCTAACAACGTTGCCTGATTGCTACTCACTCCGTTTTTATTTACTTCGCGTTTAGGGTTTTGTTAAAGTCAAAATCTGTCCTGTTTGACCAAAAATAGAGGAAAATATATAGCCATTAATTAAGGACTCTTGATTGCTGAGTAATGGTAGCATGCAGTTTCACAATTATTTTCTCTAAAATTAATTGCAATGGCTTATTAGAGTTACTAATCACAGTACATTGCCGAATATAAATATTCACTAATGAATACGAAAGACTCTTTTACTATTCTTGGTTTCCCACTCACCCAAGTTCAGTTCAAATAAAATGGCATGAATAGATCAAACACAAGGAAATAGATAATATGATCTGGCAAACATAGACAAAGTTCCAGATGTGGCGCATGCCTTCCTTCACTTATTTCGCTTCTAGCTCCTTTCTTAGACGAATTTTTCTAGGATCTAGAAGAATTTTTCTAGGACCCAGATGACCTTCACTTCAACTTGATCACCGTCGAATTCTCTTTTTTGAGTCCTAATTCTACGGGGTAACTCTAGACGTTCTTCATTCCTAATTCTACGGCTGCAGTCTAGACAGAATTTCAAATTCTTGTCCTCTTCTTGGCTGTCACAGCTTGTGATTACTCTTAGGTCCACCTCTATGTGGAGTTTGTACTTGCTACGATCAGGCAATGCAATCATGTGTGGTCCCAGTGGAAGAATGCACGTGGAACCACAGGGCAGGGACAAGCTACTGCCTCGTTCAAAACTGAAGAGATTGACGCTTTTGCTCCCATAGTCAATGGCAATTGCCTTGACGCTACCATACACAGAGCGGCTTCTCGAACCGAAGTCTTTGAGGTTTAACCTGACCTCAACATAGGTCTCAACTGCTTCCGGAATCACCAAGTATGTGATCTCCAACTTGCGGCCAAGGCCTCCATAGATGGTTTGTGTGAATTCCTCAACTTCATCAGGCTCAGTAACATCCCAGCCTCGGCGGAAATGACTGCCACAAGACCCCTCATCATCAGTAGAAGACCCCTCATCGTCTTCTGTGAAAACCAGGTCTTCTGTGAAAACCTCCAAGCAAAAGGCACCGTAAGCCTGTAGTATCCCACATGGTCCAGTGAGTGCCAAATCCATTCCTTCCTACACATGAAAGCATGAATGTGAAGGATTTTATGATACCATCTTTGCTCCTTGCATGAATTCACATTCTTTTATGATACCATCTGTGCTTATTATTTAGTTTCACCATGGCAAAAAATAGAGTGAATATTGTCATGGCAAATCCAAAGTAAAATTTGCCATGTGCATGAAAGTATTTTTGCCATGGAAGAATATAGTAAACTTTGGCATGGCAAATTAAACTAAAACAAGCCATGTGAATAAAAGTATTTTTTTGCCATGGAAGGCCATGACAATTTTTATAAATTTGACGTGGCAATTTTCTGAAATTTGTGTTAGCTAGAACATGCAGCCTGTTTGATTTTTGTGGTTTTTGTATTGTTTCAGCAATCACAATTCGGAAAACAACTTTGTTCTACAACATGGAAAGAATGTATGTCAGTAGCTTTCCAATCAACTCATCTTTTTTTTGAGACAAAGCTCATCTTTTTTCTTGTGCTTGTATGCATGACAGGAGCTTCTTCAACCAAATAAGTTGGTTGTGCTCAATATACTTGCATGAATTCGCATTCTTTTATGATACCATCTGTGCTTATTAAATAGTTTCACCATGGCAAAAAATAGAGTGAATATTGTCATGGCAAATCCAAAGTAAAATTTGCCATGTGCATAAAAGTATTTTTGCCATGGAAGAATATAGGAAACTTTGGCATGGCAAATTAAACTAAAACAAGCCATGTGAATAAAAGTTTTTTTTTTTGCCATGGAAGGCCATGGCAATTTTTATAAATTTGACATGGCAATTTTCTGAAATTTGTGTTAGCTAGAACATGCAGCCTATTTGATTTTTGTGTTTTTTGTATTGTTTCAGCAATCACAATTTGGAAAACAACTTTGTTCTACAACATGGAAAGAATGTATGTCAGTAGCTTTCCATTCAACTCATCTTTTTTTTAGACAAAGCTCATCTTTTTTCTTGTGCTTGTATGCATGACAGGAGCTTCTTCAACCAAACAAGTTGGTTGTGCTCAATATACTTGCATGAATTCGCATTCTTTTATGATACCATCTATGCTTATTAAATAGTTTCACCATGGCAAAAAATAGAGTGAATATTGTCATGGCAAATCCAAAGTAAAATTTGCCATGTGCATAAAAGTATTTTTTGCCATGGAAGAATATAGTAAACTTTGGCATGGCAAATTAAACTAAAACAAGCCATGTGAATAAAAGTATTTTTTTTTGCCATGGAAGAAATAGAGTAAATTTTGCCAGGGCAAATTAAACTAAAATTTGCCATGTGAACAAAAGTATTTTTTTGCCAGGGAAAAATAGAGTAAATTATGCCATGGCAAATTAAACTAAAATTTGCCATGTGAATAAAAGTATTTCTTTGCTATTTTTGCCATGTGAATAAAAGTATTATTTTTCCATGGAAAATGCAAAAATAGAGTAAAAGTTTCCATGTGAATAAAAGTATTTTTGCGATGGCAAAAATACAGTAATTGTTACCATGGCAAATTAAACTTAAAGTTGGCATGTGAATAAAAGTATTTTTTGCCATGGAAAATTAAACTAAAGTTTCCCATGTGAACAAAAGTATTTTTGGCATGGCAAAAATAAAATAGTTTTTGCCATGGCAAATTAAACTAAAAGTTGCCATGTGAATAAAAATATTATTTGCCATGGCAAACATAGAGTAAAGTTTGGCATGACAAATTAAACTAAAATTTGCCATGTGAATAAAAGTATTTTTGCCATGGCAATTTTTCTATTTTTGATTTGCCAGTCTGTGTGCAATTGCTAGCTTTTTAATCCCTGGTGTCTTTGTGGGTTTTTATGTGCGTACGCTGGGCCTTTTTTTGCCCATTTTCTTTAACCCGGATGTATCGACAAGGTTGCTCGTGAAGGGATTCTAAAAAAAAGCTTTCTCGTGAAGGAGGTGTTCGGGCTGGAGCGTTTCCGCACCCAACAAACTCTGTTCGGTAGATCGCCCTCCCAGATCGAACGTTTTGTTCGATCTGCCACCTGTCCAGACCGAACGTTCGGTCCTATTAAAACCGTGCCCACGGAACGCTAATCAAGGTCCTAAATTTATTACTAGTAGAGTGTCTGTGCGTTGCCACGGGCTCTTGAAATAGTTTGCAAGAGTTACATGTTAAATTTCACACGTACAAACAATATAACACAAACACAATTATTAAATAATTAAAGTCCTTTTTTGCAATATAAATTGATAAAAGAAAAAGATTAACGACATGTCCATGTAATAAATTGAGCGATGTTCGACCTTCACATCTATTACAAAACTATTAATATCTAGATGATGCGCCTAAGAAATTCTTTCACAATATTAGGAAAGTTGCATTTAGCTTCACTCGCACGATGTTTTAACAAGTATAATAAAAACTGCTTCCTCAACTCATACCCATCCTGCACAAACAATATATGTAGTTAGTATGAAAATTTCATGCTTAAGGTCTTAAAACATATAACGGACAATACTCACCGCGCAAACCGGCTTGACCAATTCTTTACCGTTCCATCAGAGCATAAAATGAAAAACAAAATAGCCAGACACATTCCTGCAATTTTTTAAATTAATAATATAAAGAATATAATGATAAAAATAAATAAATATTTTTATTATGAATTCATTACCCCTCTATACTCGTTGGAATACCAAATGGAAATAAACGTTGTCATTTAGATATATCGGAATTCCAACCAGGCAGCTTTATTTCGAGTGCTTCTTTGAAATCCCTTGCAGAACTTTTAAATTTTAGTGCATGACTCAAATTTTTGTCCTCTGACGATTGGGATGTTTGAATAGGGTCCATAATATATAAACGACATGCCTCTTTGTCGATGAATGCATAGGAAAGATAAATTTACAAGTGGAGCTATTAGAAATAACAATAAACCATGATAACATTAGACAAAATACTTACCATGTTGCACGATGAGATGTCTTTGTCTATCCCAGGCCAGCTATCAAATAATGTTGCCAACGTCTGGATAGTTTCCTTCTCGCAAAACTTCTGACCTCGTGTTGACTCTAGTATCATGGACTATGTAAAAAAGAAATAGTGTTTCAACATGTTGATACTAATGCCACATAGAATGAAGAGTTACGATAACTTACACAAAATCTTAGATCCATGTAATGTATAGGAGGGTCTGTGAACAATACTCCCTCGTCACATGGCAGTATACGCACAGCGGTGTTGAAGCAATCATTGTCCACTTCTCTCTCCACCCTCGCTCTTTCTCTCTTTCCCACCCTCTCTCTCACACCCCTCCCCTCTCCCTCTCTCTCACACCCCCTCCCCTCTCCCTCAATTGTGGACCAACTTAATTTGCTCAGTGTTACTATACTATAGTATCCTGGAAGCCTAAACATTAAAGAGAAAATTTAACCTTTATAGGGGCTAAGACAACTTTTTGAACTTCATCGTGGCTCATTTACTCCACCCCTCTAGAGCACAAAAAAATTGGTTATACTCTGTACAACAAACAAAAATGACTTCACATGGTAATTTTTTCAATCCAGTGCTAGACTTGACATGGGCGCCATGGCATTAGTTCTGATACTTATTCCTGCCTATACCGTAATTTGTTCAATAACAAGTCAAATTGACACTAAGATGAATACAAAAGGATGTATGTAAGATCTCACATCCATAAATATCCAATGGATTTTGTGCATCTACACTCTACCGGCATTACGAAAGATGAGCAACTCTAGTTGAGAGTTGAAAACCAAAGTGCTCGTATTCAAATGTAAGTCATATCAGTGCACAAGCACATTACCTCCAAACTGAAGTTTGAATTTGGACAACACCGAAAGAGATATTAGTGGCAACATTCACCATGTAGATGACAATATCACATTGTCCTATTCTCTACTATCACAGTAAAGCTACAAGAGACATTGCTGAAGATTAAGCTTCCAACTTGATCTGACAACAATGGTTACAACTAATAAGTAACTATTTTATAAAATCACTACATCATGAAAATGACATACACAGATGAACCATGAAAAAATAGTACTGAAAGACATGTATGCAAGAATTTCTTAAAAGCTTGATCATTCCATTGCAAGAGCTAACTTCTCCTAGTTCGGCAAGAGAGTCAAAGCAAGAAGCCCTAGTTGATTGGTTCGTGCCTAACACCTTCCCTGCTCTGACCGACACAAAACAATTGTAGGTTGATGCCGCCACCCATCGTCCAAGCTCGCTTTCTTCTGCTTTACTTTGTTCATGCCACCTCCCAATCATATCAACAGATGAGTCGATTACCCCTACAATTCAAAGTTTTAGTCTGAAAATACACCGCATGTTGTAAGACTGCTTTTCTAAAATTCATCCATAAAAAGGAATGATCAACCGGTTTTAATATTGCACCAACCTCCGATGCGCAACCATGTATGCATATGTCTAAAAAACATGGGAGGAAATATCGCTTTGGACTAAAAACAAAAACTTATATATAACATTCCATGGTAGATGATTGGTAAAAAGGAACAAACAAACCATTTAAGGAGAAGGAATAAACTAACAACCATTTCTAAATTGTAAAAGAAACTAAGACTCCCCTTCTACTTGGCTAGTTAAATATAAATTCCTGCGACCCGTGCTCCACCCTCTTATAGACCAACCGACACCCTTTAGCACCACAGTAAGTTTCTCTCTCTACCTCAACCCCTCTCTCTCTCTCATAATCAACATGGGGTGTCTCTCCCTCCGTCTTCAAATTCAATTCACTGTTTTTTTCAATAGTGAGTTTGATGAAATTATGAAAAAAATCCTTACTTTCTAGACATGCATACACCATGGGATGTGTAGGAGCAAATTAATTGAATAGGAGAAATATCATGATTTTATTTCAACTTGATCAAGTTGACCACTCCGCCGCCGCCGGATTGAGGCCACACCGTCCAAGTTGACCACTCCGCCACCACCGCAACACTTCGCCACCGTAACCGAGATGTCATGGTCCACCCAAGACCTGCACATGCAAAAGCATATAACCCATCTACCAGCATCCCCACGGCTTAGAGCATACCGAGCTCACTCCATGCCTGACCAAGGGGCGTCAGAACCGCACATCGCAGCCGTCAGGCCACTCCCAGCAGATGCCTGTGCCATGGCCATGCGACCCAGATCGGGACCATCCAGCCCACGCCTCCGCCTCCATCACCTGGCCGAGCTCCACCACGCCGCCATGGCCTAGCCGCTATGTTGCCGCCTTGTCCCGCACAGTCGCCTCCAGGAGGAGCCACCGCGCCAAGACGTTCTCCTTCCACGAGCCCCAGCCGCGCACCTCCTCTCCGCTGCGAATCCCTGCCGTGTGCCGTTACACCAACTCCAAATTCCGTCAAGAGCAGCTCCACGAGCCACACCACCGTGAGGGTCACTCCCAACCAACGCGAGTGTGCGCGAACCAGATCCCGCCGCCACCAGCCGCCAATGGGCTCTGCCCACCGATGACGGCGATGGGGGAGGAGGGAGAGGGGGGCGGCGTGTGACGGCAGTTAGTGTTTCCGCCCAAGCCACCCCTAGAGAGCGACGCAGCGGAGAGAAAGGGCTTGCGGCCACACCATAAAACCCCCAACCTTATTTTTTATGTTATTTGGGGAAGGTAGACACCGCAATTTTGGAGCGTATACACCACTGATACAAGCTCCTTGTTGTTTAATTGTATTTCAATGTACAGAGAAATATATATCACTCAAGGATGCTTGAATAGCTAGATTCACAAATCTTAAGATTTTTTAAGCATGCACACATACCTTCTTTGTACCATGTTAACAACAGGAATCTAAAAGCAAATGCACCATTGCAGCATTTATGTAATTAATTTATCCACACTTATACATTTTCAAACGGGCACACAGTCAAAACTTATGACCTTTTCTAATCTATTGGATAATGAAGATGCCGAGATGCTGGAATTCTAACCTTCAAAAAACTCCCAATCGCCAATCTGTATGCACCAATACATGGGCATTCTAGCTACTTCTTCTTGGAGTAACCTGCGACCAAACAGCCATTCGTGCACATCTTCTCTGAAGTTTGAGGCAGCAGGTGCTCTACTACAGGGACTGTGACATTAGAAGGATTAAGATTCTCTATTGTTCTTGTCTAAAACCAGAGAGGAATAAGAATAATAATATTGGACCAAGGCTGTTACAAACTAATGGTAGGATAAAATTTACGTCTCGGGCTTCGATCTGGATGCGGCTCGGGCGCTTCGACCTGGATGCTCAGGGTAGTCACAACGCTAGGGCCCTCTGACTGCTGCATTTTATCATCGTGACTTAGTATTTTACCCCGCATTAATCAGAAAACCATTGGTTACAGTCAGCAGAAGAATTTGAGTTATGAAAATAACTTTTCCATCAAGGGCATGGCCAGAGAGGGGTGAGGCATTCACCATCAGCTGTTTATTTTCTGTTTCCATGGTTTTGCAGTCCTTAAGCTGGCCGAGTTCTGATCTAAGCGTGCCGTTCGCTGCGGTCAGCTCACTTACCTTCTGGGCTAGCTCTTCGCATTCTTGCTAGGTAGCATAAGAAGAAATCGAGATCAATTAGTATACTGTTTCAATGGTGAAATTTAATTTATACCATCAAATAATCTTAAGTTAATTCATTTGCTGGCCTAGAAAATCGATACAGTGTTGTCTTACTTGCCTAAACTGGATATGTTTCGTTGTTCAGCTGAGTTCAGAATGTCAAATATATTCTCCCCAGAAGATAATTTTAGCAACATGCAGGTAATAGCTCATAGGAACACTTGACTAAACATCCCTACTGTAATCAAGTCCAGTTAAAACAAATCAAGTATATTAGGCAGCATTGCTCAAGAACCAGTAGAAAGTATATTCTAATTAAAATTCTGGAAGCCTGAGATGATCCCAGATGGCCAAAACTTTAGTGATTGCATACTTCCCTATGAAGCCATCGCTTTAAATTTCTGAAACAACAAAAATGGGGATTGTTTCAGACATTATGTCCAGCATAACCTATCTGGAGCACTCTCATGCGGAGAGATCGTTGTGCGGACCTAACTTAACAGTCAAACGTCCATAACGTTGAACCTAAATTTTATAACTATCATTTCTCTACTTCTAGTGCCAGTGTGCCACACACTCACCGGGAAATAAACAAGTGCAGGAAAGTATGGTTGTTATAATCATATAAGATGCAATCTGAAAAACATTTACATGCTATTTGTCACCACATTTTTATAAAAGAGGGCTAAAGTAAAACCAAGTTGCAAGTAAATGCACTATTTGTATTTTCCAAAATGAGAGGAAAACTACTATTCATTCATGACAATTACCAATTTTACCACGCTCTCAAAAATCATGACAGTGCAGAGGCTGGAGGTCTGGAAGAAACAGAGACCTTCCTTTGAAGAAAAGAATTCATAACCGAAAACTATACCATCTGAGACAGTGAAGCGTTACTCTGGGAAGAAGCTGCGGCATTCACCTCCCCCTGTACTATGGAGGATGGAGAAGCGCTCAAGGGATCCATCCCAATATTCAAGTTCGGTGCAGCACTGGTGAGTGCCGCCCTCCCAGGTGCCAAAACCAACAGTTTGGATGTAGACCTCTCCTTGTCTTCCAATGGCGGCTCGGTTACAGCATTCTGCACTGTGGCAGCCTGAGATGGCTCACCTGAAAATGCCAACTGTCATTCTCACATACTACCAACATAGACAAACTACTCCATTACAGCACTCTCATGGTGCCCGCACAAGGATGCGAACCGACACAATGACACAAATCCAAGCCCACTTCTTCCTTTTTACCAAGTGTAACGGGTACTGTCATTGTCTTTCCAAACTAACCCATCATACCTTGTATCCAGGAATTATGGTTTGTGATAACTGATAACCCATCTTCTGTATTTGCAGCGCCGGACTTCCTCCTCTTCGCGGATGATGATGAGCCCTGGACAGAATACATAAGCATACGTGAAATTGTGGATCAACCAAAACTAACAATCAAATATTGCTAGAAAAAGCATAATCCAGACAATGCCAAACGAGGCACCTTCTGATTGGCGCCCGTATCTCCCTTCTCCGATGACCCCTGGCTCCCGGCATCGCCGCTGTGCAAGCCATATCAGTTGATTTCAGTTCAGCCTACCCGGCCAACAGACAAACAAGAGCACACCGCACACATGCAAGCACAGAAACCACGCCATACCTCCCGGAGCTGAAATTGATCTCGCCAGAAGGGACACATCGTGTCTTCCCCACCCTCTTCCCTTTCCCTGCCGCCGAGACAGACTCGCCGGCCATGTAAGGCACCCCCTGCACAGAGCAGAATGCAGCAGACAATTTCACAACACGGACGCACAACGTACGGTCAGGTCCAATGCGCTAGAATATAAACGAGGGAGGGGAGCTCGGCATTTACCGCGACCATGGAGGCGTGCGCGTGCGCGTAGTACGCCGCCGCAGGGTGGTGGTACATGAGGAACGACACCGGCGCGCCATACGCGGCCCCCGGCCCGGCCGCCACCAGGCCGTGCTGCTGCGCCCTGCCGCGAAAGAGGAAAGAAAACTGATCAGAACTCAAAGCCCGCCATCAACAAGGCAACGCCACCACTAGCGCCGCGCCGCGGGTCTGCGGCTCCGGAGCGGCTCTAGGAGAGGAGGATCGCATCGCGTACCTGGGCCTGCGGCGGCAGCGGCCACGCGGCATAGGGGATCCCGGCGGCGGAGGCGGCGGCCGCGTAGTAGGCGTGCATCGAGGCGGCCCACTCCGTGTGGGTTGGGGGTGGCTGGCGGCGGGGCTCGCCGAGCCTGGAGACGAAGGGCGCACGCAGCAGCGGCCACAGCTGAGCCCATCGCGGCTCGGGCCCGAGCTGTGCGTGGCAGTGGATCCGCGGTGGCGTCGGCGTCCTGGGGATCCTGATCCGCAACGGGCGACGTATCCGAGGCACCGGTGGTGGCGGTGTCCTCGTGATCCACGACGGCCGCGTCTGCCTGGATCGGCATCGGCGGATCCAGCTGCGTATCCTCGGGAAACGAGGAGGAGCGGATCGGAGGGCGACGGCAGCGAGATCGCACGAGAGGACGGCGGCTCTGTGTCCTCGACGGATCGATAGGAGCGGTTTTTTGCGGGGTGTTTTTTCGCTGCGTGCGTGGGGTGGGGTGGGGTGGGGTGGGTACAAAAAACCCGAGTAAGGTGAGACGAAAATAAAACCCGAAACGTGACCAACTGAGACATTAGTTGTGGCGATATAAAAGTTAGACGATCTCCCGCTAGGGTTTGCTCTCCTCTAGTCCTCTCCGCGGCCGCTAGGGTTTGCTCTCCTCTCTGCCGCCCGCAGCTGTTTGCCTTCCGGCGTCGGGCTCGTCGCCGTCTGGTAAGTGCTTCTCCTCGTACTTTTTTTTGTCTCTGCTGTTTCGCCCTCCGGTCCTCATCGGTACCTCGAGCAGGGAAACTCGAAGTCGGCGTCCTGCCGTATCAACTCCGCCGATCCCCATAGTCTTTCCGCCCGCCGCCGCCAGGTCGGGTTAGGCCCTTCCCCGTCTCAGATCCCCCTCTCCTCACCTTAGCTTTTCCTCCTTGTCTCCGCCCCCATAGTCTTAACGCCCGCCGCCGCCAGGTCGGGTTAGGCCCTTCGCCGTCTCAGATCTCCCTCTCCTCACATTCGCTTTTCCTCCTTGTCTCCGCCCCCATAGTCTTTCCGCCCGCCGCCGCCAGGTCGGGTTTAGGCCCTTCGCCGTCTCAGATCCCCCTCTCCTCACATTCGCTTTTCCTCGTCTCCGCCCCCGCGAGGTCGGATTAGGCACGCCCATCGACGTCTCCTTTGGCATATCTTATTAGTCACTAACAGAACGATTTATTTTGTCTTTTTATTAAGAAAACCACGCCACCTGAATTCATTCGTTTCTATTAAATGAAATTTATTTATTTTATCTACTATTATGCAGGAGACGATGATATCCAAAATGCATGATATGCTTTTGCCAGTGTTCTCTCTGTTCAAGTTTCGTTTGGATGCTCCACGTATCCACAGTATGTTCCTACTCATTTTGATGGGTCCAATTGTGCGGAGCTTGTTATTATGCATCTGTCTTTTTCAGAACTATTCTAGACCAGATTTTATCTTCAGGATACTATGGCTGGAGTAAAAACGTGGTGACTAAAAAATATTAGATTGACCTCTTGTACACTCCATAATGATCTTTTAGCAATTGATTTTTTTGGTAGGCTCCTCACCGCTGTCTTGTCCACCTCATTGTGGAATGTTGTAGTAATTCTCAAAAGTTTGCACGGCAAGTAGCATATGAAGTATCAATGCTAAAGCAGATTTCAATATTTTATCAACAGTTACGTGGCATGGAAATAGTTTCTTGTTGACTTCTTTCCTTTGATTACTATTCATTGTGTACAGTTAAGTGGCATGGAACTGAAACCATACTTTGTTGTTGACTTGTTTCATTGTGGACAGATTTTCCTTGTTAAGTTGAGATATTACTTACTAGATCTTGATTACTATTCATGTTATGGTGTCTTTTGATTTATCTTAGCTCAGCAGGACAAAGTCATGAAGGGTTCATCCTTACACTAGTTTGATGCCAGCTGCCTACATTTACCAATATTTTTTAATATGGTTTAAGTTCATGCATATCTGATTTTATGAGTTTCAGTAGGCGTCATCAAGTCATGGGCTGTGGCTTCAATCCCTGGATTTTTTGTTTGCATGTGCTGTGCTGCTATGAAGCATTGTTTAGCAAACAATGTTTTGGGAATTTCTTCCCGTATCCAGGTTTGTTTTTATTAGTTATATTTTGTATTTCTAAGAATTATGAGCAGCACTTTCTGGGTGGTGTTCACATCAGTTATGGTCAGGGTAGCTAAATTTTTTATGCTCCAATAAATGTCATAGATCTTTTTAGTGAACTTTTGGTGATAATATTGTCAGTGGGTTCGTTTTTAGTTTAATAGTTCAACTAATCTGATATGCATTGTTATGCACAGCACGTGTTCCCACCCGAAGATGCTTCCTCCATGCTTTTCATTGCCGACACTGCAATATCTGGTTAGTAATAGAATAGAAGTTCTTTTGTTTGTGCCAAATTACATTTGCGGTTTGTTCTTCTGAAACTTGCAATGATTATAGATATGTGGTTAGTAATAGAATAAAAGTAACATCAGCTTCACTATGACTTGTGCATGTCAACTTCATTTGGCATAATCACCTGTATTTATAGTGAGACCTCAGTAAATTTTTTGCATCATTGCAGCTCTTTCTCTTGTTGGTCTATGAGGACGAAATAGTATTTATCAGCATTTTCTTATTCTTGTTGATCTAAGAGAACATTCTATCTTTTGTTTATTCTTTAGTATTAGTACTAGGGAAAAGTGCAGATTTGAAACTAGAACGTTTCCAATTCTTGTTCAGATGCGCCCTGCTTGCTTGGCTGTTTTACTTGCTCGGTTGCTCTATATGGGATCCATGCCACTCTTTTGCTGTTGCCGGTATGATTAAAAAAAATTGTGGCCCAAGGGGCCGAGACAGTATGCACAAAGAAAAACAAATTATTTTGAAGTTTGAACTTCCTCTTGGATTAACTATTGTATTAAATTCTGCATATTGGAGCAGTTGCTGCATCACTCAGCACATAATATGGATTTCTGCTTTTTGGTTCCAGGTATATGTGTTGCACTTGCCCTCTGTATCGCTGTGCCAAGAGCTAGCAAGAACCGTTTCTTTAATTACGCATTTTTGCGATACACTGTAATTATCATCATACTGAACTGGTTTCAATCCACACAGGTGAGTTATGCTACTTGAGTTGCACCTGATATTATCTTGAAAATAAAATGCCCTGTTATGTATGCTCATCTCATCTTTTTTTTCAGGGTGGGGGGCAGCCTGCTCTACAATATGTTGCTTGTGGCGTGATTAGTTTTGTTGCTGTTCACTGTTTGTGGAATGTAGAAGTAAAACAGGTAAGGTCGGTCCATATTGTTGTTTGTACTATAGATATGCCTATTGCCAGTCCCAATTGTGTGGTGGTTGATGACATTCTGTAGTGACATATCCTATTTGCTAATATCTCTTTTTTCCCCTCGCTTGAGGGTGACAACAATCAGCCGATGAGTGAAGTGTGGGATTGGAACATGTATGGAACCAAACTGAAGTTTCATGGATGGTTTATTAACACTGCCAATGAGGATGGTGACGGAGGTGAGGATGGTGACGGAGGTGAGGATGATGCTTCATTTGCCTCGGAGCATTCCGATGATGAAGATTTGACGGAGGTGTCAATTTTACGTGCGGTGCAAGTGTTGGCCATTCGTGCAAACTTTCGTATTAGCCGTATGGACGCCCATGACTGGTACCAAAGTTTTGTCATCTATGTGGCGCTCGAGGGGGAAGTACAAGAGGTATACACTAGCTACCGTATGTTATATCTACTACATGCTTTATGCCTCTTTACATGCATTATATATTGTAATAAATTAAAATCCTTCACATTCATGCTTTCATGTGTAGGAAGGAAAGGATTTGGTACTCGCTGGACCATGTGGGATACTACAGGCTTACGGTGCCTTTTGCTTGGAGGTTTTCACAGAAGACCTGGTTTTCACAGAAGACGATGAGGGGTCTTCTACTGATGATGAGGGGTCTTGGAGCGGTCATTTCCGCCGAGGCTGGGATGTTACTGAGCCTGATGAAGTTGAGGAATTCACACAAACCATCTATGGAGGCCTTGGCCGCAAGTTGGAGATCACATACTTGGTGATTCCGGAAGCAGTTGAGACCTATGTTGAGGTCAGGTTGAACCTCAAAGACTTCGGTTCGAGAAGCCGCTCTGTGTATGGTAGCGTCAAGGCAATTGCCATTGACTATGGGAGCAAAAGCGTCAATCTCTTCAGTTTTGAACGAGGCAGTAGCTTGTCCCTGCCCTGTGGTTCCACGTGCATTCTTCCACTGGGACCACACATGATTGCATTGCCTGATCGTAGCAAGTACAAACTCCACATAGAGGTGGACCTAAGAGTAATCACAACCTGTGACAGCCAAGAAGAGGACAAGAATTTGAAATTCTGTCTAGACTGCAGCCGTAGAATTAGGAGTGAAGAAAGTCTAGAGTTACCCCGTAGAATTAGGACTCAAAAAAGAGAATTTGATGGTGATCAAGTTGAAGTGAAGGTCATCTGGGTCCTAGAAAAATTCTTCTAGATCCTAGAAAAATTCGTCTAAGAAAGGAGCTAGAAGCGAAATAAGTGAAGGAAGGCATGTGCCACATGTGGAACTTTGTCTATGTTTGCCAGATCATATTATCTATTTCCTTGTGTTTGATCTATTCATGCCATTTTATTTGAACTGAACTTGGGTGAGTGGGAAACCAAGAATAGTACTCCCTCCATTCCTTTATACAAGGCCATTATGAAAAATACATTTTGCATCTATACAAGGTCACTAACAATAATCGAGGCAAAAGTTAATGATGTTTTCTTGTACTACTCTCTCCTTTTCGGTTTATAGGGATTATCTTGTTTTTCATCACATGTTCAGATTTCAAGGCGCAATAAATCATTGCATACAAGTATTAAGAGAAAAATGACCAATGCATGTACTTTATGATTTATGCATTGCAATTAATGCATTGGTAAACATAATTTTTAGAAAAACAAGCGCATTAATTGAGTGGTTTTGCAAACTACAAAAATTGTTCTACCATTCACCATCTACCTTGATTGATGAGATTTTCAAATTAAGCCCTATAAACCGGAAAAGAGGTGGTACCAACTTGTTTAATATTGAGCTACTTCTTTCTCATTTCTTCCTTGCATGCACGTGGGTGTTATAAAACTAAAATAAACCAGACCAGCAGACAGGGATCCAAGGAACCCAATACCTCAATTTTAGCATCATTTTCCTGCTGTTATAAAACTAAAATAATTGTGAAACTGCATGCTACCATTACTCAACAATCAAGAGTCCTTAATTAATGGCTATATATTTTTCTCTATTTTTGGTCAAACTTGACAAATTTTGACTTTAACAAAACCCCAAACGCGAAGTAAATAAAAATGAGAAATGGTGTTGGCTAAGTGCACCTAAAGCTCATAGTTGGACAGCATACCGCTGCATTTTGATTTGATTTGGGAGCTAATTTAGCAATTATCCATATAGTCACTCTGATTTCGTTTTCGCTAATCTGGTCTAAACTCTGATTTTCTTAGCTTTGTGATCAGCTTTCCCTCGCTGGATAGCACTTCAACCTTTACATACATTTTTTTTCATCATAATATCCCCGGACTAATTTTCAAAATCAGTTCCTGGCCCACTATTTAGGTTCTGTGTAACAGTTATCTTTCAATATTTAACCATTGGATCCGAATCAATGAACGTCTGTCAAATTTTCCAAGGGATGTAAAATTCCTTCTTTCTTTCCCTAATAATAATAATAAAGCACATATTGATTTTATCGGGTTCACCGTCGCGTTTTTTTTACACAAAGGTCCATGTGCTTTTTAGGAATTAAAACCGCCGTCCTACTTTAGTAAATCCAAAAACGTTTCGTTTTATTATCTCTTTTTAATCTTAATAATAATAAAGCACGGATTGACTTTGTCGGGTTCACTGTCACAATACGCTTCTTCCCGTGATTTTACGCTTTCAGTTTGAATTTGTATTTGAATTAAATTGAAAAAGGGGGAAGAAAGTGGTGGGCGCTGGGATTTGATCCCTGGTCTACCAGGTGTACTACAACATAGCAGACCAATCCACCTAGGCCCATGAGTGTACTAATATTGTCGTCTGCCCTTTTAAGAATATAAGATGAGGCGGAGACGGGCTGAGGCAATGAGCACGGGCGCGCTGGGCCAGTCGGACTGCTGCGGCCCAGTGGACGGACAAGGGGAGTAGGCTGGAGACTGTTTTTCATAAATAGTCCCACCTTGCTATTTTACATAAATTTTTACCAGTTTATATACGTTCTTAGGTTGTCAAGCATCAAGGAGCTGCTTCAGAAATTAAGCAAAGAATATGGCATGAATAAGATTTGTCCTTAACGGAACAAATGCTGGGCAAAGCAATAGGAGAGAGAGGAGGGAAATAGACATTGCATATGAGAAATAAAAAAAGCAAACAAATATAATAGACACTAATTGCATGAGAAATAAAGAAGGAAGGAGAAAGGAAAAAGAGGGGAAGTAAATATACGATAATTACAAATTTTTAAAGGGCGTGGGCCCTCATTCATATCTTATCTTATGAATAAAGATGAAGTGACATTCTTTTCCTACATGATCCTCACTAATTCAAGCCATTTTTTTCTTTCGTTGCAACAGACAACCTGTCATTTTTTCCTTGCACTTATAATCCTTACTAAGCTTGCACCAAGTTCATAACACATTGAACATTATGTTTGCGCATACAATCCTCACTAAATTTATGTCAATTGTTTCTACCATTGTAACTCACGGACATATAGACATTGCATGAGAAATAAAGAAGGAAGGAGAAAAGAAAGAGAAAGGAAGGAATAGACGGTAATTATTGTGGACACCATATTAATTGCAGGAGTAATTAATAGGCCGACAAATGGGATTCGTCACATGGATGATATAAGGAAAGAAAAAGAAATAAAAGAGACACTAATTGCATGAGAAATAAAGAAGGAAGGAGAAAGAAAAGAGAGGGAAGTAAATATACGATAATTACAAATTTTTAATGGACGTGGGCTCTCATTCATATCTTATCTTACGAATAAAGATGAAGTGCCATTCTTTTCCTACATGATCCTCACTAATTCAAGCCATTTTTTTTCTTTCATTGCAACAAACAACCTGGCATTTTTTCCTTGCACTTATAATCCTTACTAAGCTTGCACCAAGTTTATAACACATTGAACATTATGTTTGCACATACAGTCCTCACTAAATTTATGTCAATTGTTTCTACCGTTGTAACTCACGGGCATATAGACATTTCATGAGAAATAAAGAAGGAAGGAGAAAGGAAAGAGAAAGGAGGCAATAGACGGTAATTATTGTGGACGCCATATTAATCGCAGGAGTAATTAATAGGCTGACAAATGGGATTCGTCACATGGATGATATAAGAAAAGAAAAAGAAATAAAACAGACACTAATTGCATGAGAAATAAAGAAGGAAAGAGAAAGGAAAGAGAGGGGAAGTAAACATACGGTAATTACAGATTTTTTGAAGGACATGGGCCCTCATTCATATCTTATCTTACGAATAAAGATAAAGTGCCATTCTTTTTCCTACATGATCCTCACTAATTCAAGCCATTTTTTCTTTCGTTGAAACAGACAACCTGACATTTTTTTCTTGCACTTGTAATCCTTACTAAGCTTGCACCAAATTTGTAACACATCGAACATTATGTTTGGGCATACAGTCCTCACTAAATTTATGTTAATTGTTTATAGCATTATAACTCACGGGCATATATATACTATTTTTTACATAAATGGAGGTTAATATTATTGGTCCTCCCATTTCATATGTCCATGGCGTTTCTTCATACTGAGCTAGACTATTCCCAATCGTTTGTCCTAGACCACTTGGCCCCTACCCCGTTCACCAGCGCAACATTCCACCAATAAAAAATAGTGCCCTCCCAACGTGTCCGTGCGACCCAGCCCAACAAATCAAACCCACCACCCCGTTTAGGAGATGAGGCAAAAATAGTTTTTTTTGCTAATCAAACTCGCAACATCCACTGTTTTGGTGCTGATCGTGTTATCCGCAAAAAAGGTGTTGATCGTTTTCAACTAAAGTTGAATTTGGTGGTTGTTTGTGTCCTTCACGGACTGGTACTAAACTACCACGATGTAAAATCCGGATCACACAAACACAAGGCGCAAGCATTAGATTATGTGAATTTGACCGGGGTCTCAAACACGACCGTTTGCTTATCTGTCCATGCAGGCAATGCAATTCTTTATTGGTTCCAAGTTTAGGTGGAACGTTCGGCGTGTAGTGGACATCGTGAACCACAATGATGACAAAGAAAAGAAGAGGCAACATGGATGGGGGCGCTAGCGGTGATAATTTGTTTCTCCCGTTGCAACGCACGGTCACTTTTGCTAGTATAGGCTAAAAAAGGAAAACGCCATGCTTGATTTCCTTGCGTTCGGTCTGTGTCACCAACCAGCTCACATGATCTCTTCATTGGGCCTTCACCCGGCCCACTGGTGCGTTAAATTAGGCCTTGCTCCAGTCCAATACGACTCAAAGTCCTAACTCTTGTTTTCTTTTCCTTTTTAAGTCCTCCACGAGAGTCGGTCCAAAAGAGAGGGGAGGGGTGCTACGTCTCCAACGTATCTATAATTTTTGATTGCTCCATGCTATATTATCTACTGTTTTGGGCAATATTGGGCTTTATTATCCACTTTTATATTATTTTTGGGACTAACCTATTAACCGGAGGCCCAGCCCAGATTTGCTATTTTTTTGCCTATTTCAGTGTTTCGAAGAAAAGGAATATCAAACGGAGTCGAAACAGAACGAAATCAACTGGAGAAGTTATTTTTGGAAGGAAACCTACCGGATGGACTTGGACCCCACGTCAGGAGCAAAGGGAGGTGCTCACGAGGGTGGGGGGCGCGCCCCCTGCCTCGTGGCCCCCCCGAAGCTCCACCGACGTACTTCCTGCACCCATATATACCTACGTACCCTAAAACTTCCAGAACAGAGAATATATCGGGAGTTCCGCCGCCGCAAGCCTCTGTAGCCACCAAAAACTAATCGGGACCCTGTTCCGGCACCCTACCGGAGGGGGAACCCTCACCGGTGGCCATCTTCATCATCCCAGCGCTCTCCATGATGAGGAGGGAGTAGTTCACCCTCGGGGCTGAGGGTATGTACCAGTAGCTATGTGTTTGATCTCCCTCTCTCTCTCTCTCTCGTGTTCTTGATTTGGCACAATCTTGATGTATCGCGAGCTTTGCTATTATAGTTGGATCTTATGTTTCTTCTCCCCCTCTTCTCTCTTGTAGTGGATTGAGTTTTCCCTTTGAAGTAGTCTTATCGGATTGAGTCTTTAAAGATTTGAGAACACTTGATGTATGTCTTGTCGTGCGTATCTGTGGTGACAATGGGATATCACGTGATTCACTTGATGTATGTTTTGGTGATCAACTTGCGGGTTGCGCCCATGAACCTATGCATAGGGGTTGGCACACGTTTTCGTCGTGATTCTCCGGTAGAAACTTTGGCGCTCTTTGAGGTTCTATGTGTTGGTTTGAGTAGATGAATTGAGATTGTGTGATGCATATCGTATAATCATACCCACGGATACTTGAGGTGACATTGGAGTATCTAGGTGACATTAGGGTTTTGGTTGATTTGTGTCTTAAGGTGTTATTCTAGTACGAACTCTAGGGCTGTTTGTGACACTTATAGGAATAGTCCAACGGATTGATTGGAAAGAATAACTTTGAGGTGGTTTCGTACCCACCATAATCTCTTCGTTTGTTCTCCGCTATTAGTGACTTTGGAGTGACTCTTTGTTGCATGTTGAGGGATAGTTATATGATCCAATTATGTTATTATTGTTGAGAGAACTTGCACTAGTGAAAGTATGAACCCTAGGCCTTGTTTCCTAGCATTGCAATACCGTTTACGTTCACTTTACTGCTTGTTACCTTGCTGTTTTTATATTTTCAGATTACAAAAACCTATATCTACCATCCATATTAATTGCACTTGTATCACCATCTCTTCGCCGAACTAGTGCACCTATACAATTTACCATTGTATTGGGTGTGTTGGGGACACAAGAGACTCTCTGTTATTTGGTTGCAGGGTTGTTTGAGAGAGACCATCTTAAACCTACGCCTCCCACGGATTGATAAACCTTAGGTCATCCACTTGAGGGAAATTTGCTACTATCCTACAAACCTCTGCACTTGGAGGCCCAACAACGTCTACAAGAAGAAGGTTGCGTAGTAGACATCAAGCAGTTTCTGGCGCCGTTGCCGGGGAGGCTAGGTAAGTGAAGGTATATCTTTAGATCTTGCAATCGAATCTTTTTGTTTCTTGTTTTAGCACTAGTCTAGTTTATAAAAGAAAACTACAAAAAAATGGAATTGAGTTTGTCTCATACGCTTCATCTTTTTAATATCTTTCGTGAGTATGATGGAAAGGAAAATTGTGCCAAAGTGTTAGAAGAAGAATGCATTAAAATGTTTGGCACTAAAACTTTGAATGATGAGCATGATTGCAATGTTGTTAGTATGAACTCCTTAAATATCCATAGTACTAATGATGATTGCACTAGTTATGATGAAAATGCCTCCTATAAACATGTCAATTTTTGTGGAGTGCATTGGGTTTGTAAGTACACACAAAATAGGAAAGATAGATATTGCAAGAGGCATAAGTACTTAGAAACCAAATTGTTGCAAGAAGAGCTAGATGAATGTGCTGAAAATTTATCTTTTCTTAGCCCTACTTGTCACTAGTAGAAAAATGGTCAAACGTGAAGCACATTAGTGCCGGTTTGTATTTGAGCCGGCAGTAATGTATACATTAGTGCCGGTTCCAACGGCTAGCCGGGCCGCTTTCATTAGTACCGGTTCGTGGTGAACCTTTAGCACCGGTTCGTGCCACGAACTGGTACTAATGAGAGTGGTGGCAGGATGTTGTCAGACTGGGGCCCCTCCAGCCCCTTTAGTACCGGTTCTTGGCACGAACCGGTACTAAAGGTCATCCTACATAAACCCTTCGTCCACCCGAGCTCGCTCTGTTCTTCCCCTTTCCCCTCTCCTCTCTCTGTTCTTCCCCTCTTCCTCTCGAGCTCATCACACATTTTGCCCAAAAATTGTCAAGATTTGAAGGCCCCCATCCATTCAAATGATCACAAAGGTTAGCAACTTTGTCCTTTCATCTCTCATTGCTAGATTAACTCTTGCAATGCTTTATATAGTGATTAATTTGTGAGTTTAGTAATTTGGGAGGATATATATATATATATGTGCTAGTATTTGATTTATATGCAATTTGAGGTCAAAAATAACACTTAGTTTGCATATGTAGGTGTGGTTTACTTAGTGCCTTCTAAATCTTCGTCGTAACCACCGTCGATCGCCCGCACCGTCCCGTCGCCGGCACCACCTTGTGGTGAGCCTCTTGTTCATGAAATTTTATATAAAAATTGATGTTTGTGTGATTTGGATATATAGTTACTCGTATAATTATCTTACCCGTACGTTGTTTGTTGTACATATAGTGCCATGGTTTTGATATCCGTCCCCGTCGGCCCTCGTCCTTGTTATGATTCGGATGTGGTATATATATTCTCTTTTAAAACTAGTTGCATTTCGTGTTTATGACAAATTATGCCCATCAAGTTGACATAGAAATTTTTTCTAGGAGGTATGTGAACCGGAAATTCCAACCGACCCTATTGTCGAGAGGTTAAATTTAGTTGAAAGAGAAAAAGAGTACTTGAAAGAAAAATTGAAAAGAATTGAGGGGGAGAAGATGGAATTGGAGTTGCATGTTGCCGATGTCGTCGATGATCACAAGATCAAGATGGAGAAAATGCGCTTGAAGATTAGAAAGATTAGAAAATATGCCATCGATAGTGAGGCTTGGTATCATTATGCTGTTGGATCCATTGTTACCTTAGTTGCGATCTTGATCGCATTTGTTGTTGCATTTAAATGCTTTAGCTAGAGAGTTATTTGTTTGTTGCATTTAGCTGTTGTATGAACTTGTATTAATTTGGTCTATTCGGTGTTGTGTAATGAAGATGAGCCAGCAATGGATGTACGATGACCGATGCTCTCCCCAGTTCGTTGAGGGCGTGCATACTTTTCTGCTTGCGGCTGAGGCAAACAAGCGGGCGGATGGTTTTATGCCTTGTCCATGTGCTGGCTGTAAGAATGGTCACAATTACTCTACGTCAAGAACCATTCACGTCCACCTGTTTAAGTCCGGTTTCATGCCCCACTATAATGTTTGGACCAAGCACGGAGAAAGAGGGGTTATGATGGAAGACAATGAAGAAGAAGAGGACGACGACAGCTATCTTGGCCATGGGTTCCCTGAATACGATGATACAACAATGGGGGAAGAAGCTGAGCCGGTAATGCGGGAAGAAGCTGAGCCGGTAATGCGGGAAGAAGCTGAGCCGGCAATGCGGGAAGAAGCTGAAGAAGAGGCATCAGATGAGCCCGTTGATGATCTAGGTCGGGCCATTGCCGATGCAAAGAGAAACTGTGCAAGTGATTTGGAGAAGAAGAAGTTGCAGCTCATGTTAGAGGATCACAAAAAATTGTTGTACCCGAATTGCGTAGGTGACAAGAAAAAGCTGGGCACCACACTGGAATTGCTGCAATGGAAGGCAGAGAATGGTGTATCTGACAAGGGATTTGGAAAGTTGCTGGTAATGATAAAGGATATGCTTCCAAAGGACAACGAATTGCCCGAGAGTACATACGAAGCAAAGAAGGCTGTCTGCCCTCTAGGGTTAGAGGTGCAGAAGATACATGCATGCCCTAATGATTGCATCCTCTACCGCGGTGAGTACGAGGATTTGAACGCTTGCCCGGTATGTGGTGCATTGCGCTATAACATCAGCCGCGATGACCCTGGTGATGTCGAGGGCGAGCGCCCCAGGAAGAAGATTCCTGCCAAGGTGATGTGGTATGCTCCTATAATACCACGGTTGAAACGTTTGTTCCAAAACAAAGAGCATGCCAAGGCGATGCAATGGCACAGAGAAGACCGTAAGAAAGACGGAAAGTTGAGAGTACCCGCTGACGGGTCGCAGTGGAGAAAAATCGAAAGAAAGTACGGGAAGGAGTTTGCAGATGACGCAAGGAGCATATGGTTTGGTCTAAGCGCAGATGGCATTAATCCTTTTGGGGAGCAGAGCAGCAACCATAGCACCTGGCCTGTGACTCTATGTTTGTATAACCTTCCTCCTTGGTTGTGCATGAAGCGGAAGTTCATTATGATACCAGTGCTCATCCAAGGCCCTAAGCAACCCGGCAACGACATTGATGTGTACCTAAGGCCATTAGTTGAAGAACTCTTACAACTGTGGAATGGAACAGGTGTACGTGCGTGGGATGAGCACATGGGGGAAGAATTTGACCTAAAGGCGTTGCTGTTCGTGACTATCAATGATTGGCCTGCTCTTAGTAACCTTTTAGGACAGACAAACAAGGGATACCGCGCAAGCATGCACTGTTTGGACGATACTGACAGTATATATTTGGCTAATTGTAAGAAGAATGTGTACCTGGGACATCGTCGATTTCTTCCAAGCAGGCATCCCGTAAGAAAGAAAGGCAAGCATTTCAAAGGTGAGGCGGATCATCGGACGAAGCCTCGCCACCGTACTGGTGCTGATGTACATGATATGGTCAAGGATTTGAAGGTGGTCTTTGGAAAGGGTCTTGGTGGACAACCTGTTCTGAATGACGCCGACGGACGCACACCCATGTGGAAGAAGAAATATATATTTTGGGACCTGCCCTATTGGAAAGACCTAGAGGTCTGCTCTGCAATCGACGTGATGCACGTGACGAAGAATCTTTGTGTGACCCTGCTTGGCTTCTTGGGCGTGTATGGGAAGACAAAAGATACACCTGAGGCACGAGAGGACCAGCAATGTATGCACGGAAAAGACGTCATACATCAGGGTCATGCAAGCTACGCTCTTACCAAAGAAGAGAAGGAAATCTTCTTTGAATGCCTGCTCAGTATTAAGGTACCGTCTGGCTTCTCGTCGAATATAAAGGGAATAATAAACATGGCAGAGAAAAGTTCCAGAACCTAAAGTCTCATGACTGCCACGTGATTATGACGCAACTGCTTCCGGTTGCATTGAGGGGGCTTCTACCGGAAAACGTTCGATTAGCCATTGTGAAGCTATGTGCATTTCTCAATGCAATCTCTCAGAAGGTAATCGATCCCGAAATCATACCAAGGTTAGAGAATGATTTGGTGCAATGTCTTGTCAGTTTCGAGTTGGTGTTCCCACCATCCTTCTTCAACATCATGACACACGTCCTAGTTCACCTATGCGAAGAGATTAACGTTTTGGGTCCTGTATTTCTACACAATATTTTCCCCTTTGAGAGGTTCATGGGAGTCTTAAAGAAATATGTTCATAACCATGCTAGGCCAGAAGGAAGCATCTCCAAGGTCCGTCAAAATGAGGAGGTCATTGAGTTTTGGATGGACTTTATTCCTGACCTTAAGCCGATTGGTGTTCCTGAATCGCGGCATAAGGGCAGACTGGATGGAAAAGGCATGCTAGGAGGGGAACAAATAATATGTATGGACGGACATTCTCTCACTGAAGCACACTACACAGTTCTACAGAATTCCGCCTTGGTGGCTCCGTATATGGATGAACACAAGAATTTTCTACGCTCCAAGCACCCGGAGCGGTCTGATGACTGGATTACACATGAACAAACCAGGAGTTTCGCCAGCTGGTTGCAGACACGTACCATGCATGACAGCTCTATTGAAGATGACCTGTACTTGCTGTCCCAGTTACCATCTTCGAATATAATGACTTTCAAAGGGTATGAGATAAATGGTAATACATTTTACACGATCGCCCAAGATAAGAAGAGCACCAACCAAAACAGTGGTGTCCGCTTTGATGCAGAAACCAAGACGGGAAAGGAAACATATTATGGTTATATACAGGACATATGGGAACTTGACTATCGACGTGGTTTGAAGGTCCCTTTGTTTCGGTGCAAATGGGTCAATATGACACGAGGCGGGGTAACGGAAGACCCGCAGTACGGAATGACAACAGTGGATCTCAACAATCTTGCGTATGCAGACGAACCATTCGTCCTAGCCAATGATGTGGCACAGGTTTTCTATGTGAAGGACATGTCTACCAAGCCAAGAAAAAGAAAAGATAAGGAAGCGAATGCATCGTACGATGAGCCAAAGCGGCACATAGTTCTTTCTGGGAAGAGAAACATCGTGGGAGTGGATGACAAGACAGACAAGTCAGAAGATTATGAAAAGTTTGATGAAATTGCTCCATTCACAGTGAATATTGACCCGAGCATCCCGTTAAATGATGAAGATTTTCCATGGTTACGGCACAAAGGGACACACGCGAAGAAAAAGTTTCACACCCAAAGATCTGGGATGTGATCGGCTTCACTATCATCACTTTCTTCTGTGTTTCACACCGAGAAGGGAATCCCTGTAATAGTTAGGGTAGTTAATTATGTGTTTTGGCATTTGAAACGCGAAGAAATTTTATGTGCAAACAAATTCTTTCATGCCTTTACTGATTTTTAAAGTTAAGTTATTCACAAACTAGTGATTCACACTAATTTCAAATAATTCAAAATTTAAACTATTCAAATTTGAAAACTACGGGCACTAACAGAAAGTTTGTAATTTTTTGTACCTAAAGCAAAAATATTCACAAAGAAACTCTAAATACACAAAAAAAACAACTCAAAAATAAATAAAGCAAAAAAATAAAAAAGCCCGCCTACTAGGCCAGAGCGGCCTGCATACGACTAGAAACCCAACCTGTTGTTGGGCCAGGATGCAGGCCCGCAAAGGCCCAGTAGGCCAACAGGGCAGCACAAAACATGTAGGCCCAGTAGGCCTGCTTTGGAGAGGAGCTCGAGAGAGCTACCGCACGGGGGTTTATAAACCAGTGCGGTCGCCCCTCGGCTAGCGAGGTGGGACTAAACTTGCGCACCGCACCTGCGCCAGCGCACCCCCTTTAGTACCGGTTCGTGGCACCAACCGGTACTAAAGGGGGGCCTTTAGTACCGGTTGGAGCCACCAACCGATACTAAAGGGGGTGCGGTTCCCGCCGCTTGGCCTGGCCAAAATAGGCCTTTAGTACCAGTTGGTGGCTTCAACCGGTACTAAAGGTGCCTTCTATATATACAACACTTACGAAAATTTCATTCTCCCTCTGTTTCTTCCTCTGTTTCCCCATTGAAGCACCGCACGCGCGCCCCGATCGATCGACGCCGTCGCCGTCGCCGCCCCCGTCCCTGTCGCCGCCCCCGTCTCCGTCGCCGCCCCGGGCCCATCCCCGTCGCGCCGTCCCTGCGTCGCCGCCCCCACGTCACGCCCCGGCCCGTCGCCGCCCCCGGCCGTCGCCTCGCCGTCGCCCCGCTGTGAGCTCTCCCCCTCTAACCCCTCCCCCTCGCCCCCAGCGGCCACCATGGGCGCCGCCCCTCCCCGAGCCCACACACACACACACACGTACATATGTATGAATTAATGCATGTATATATTAGTATATACGTATTTTGTATGTTTAATTAGTTTAGATTTTTTAGATTATTATTTTTTCACTAGTATATATGTATGAATGCATGTTAGATGGATATAATTAGTGTTTAATTAGTATGGAAATTTTTTATATAATGTTGTTTTTCAGTTTTTTAATGGATGTATAAAAGTTGTGTTTTCTGTTTTTAGTGTTAGATGCTTAATTAGTATGAAATAGCATATAGAATTTTGACATATGCAATGATAGCATAATTAGTGTTATATAGAAATGTTAGAAATTTTAGTTATCAAAATCCAATCATTAAAAAAATGTTACTTTTTGCGGGCATATAGCTAGTATTTGTTCTCGATGATGCCCGGCCCGCATCCTCGCCGTCGACCCGTCCGCGACGACGTCCGACTGACCCATGTCCGGGACTGGGCTCCGCCGGGCTGGCATTGGGAGGTGCTGCCTGGAGGGGCGCGCCGCTTGATGAGGAACCCGGCCCCGGGTCCCGTCGTCGACCCTGATCTCGTTTGGTGGCGTTCGCGTGGGCCAGTTTCGGTGCGGAGGGAGCCGGCCCCGCCGGAGGTGGTACGTCGCCGTGTCAGGGAGGAGGACGAGCACGACCATCGCTACATGGTTGCGTTAGAGGGCGACAGGTTCTCCAATACCTGGCAGTTTCTTCAGGGATCTCACTTCAGCTATGATCCTGTGAGAGTTCCTTATCTTTGGGTGTCCACCGCTCGCGCCGCAGGAACCGCGAGTGTCCTAGATTCTTCTGTAGTATTCGATCTTTAATTAGCTACCTAGCCAGTGATGTACTATTCAATATTATATATTATTCGAGACGATGTATTCGAGATTATATCTATTATTCGAGACGATGTATTCGAGATTATATCTATTATTCGAGACGATGTAATTTGAATACTAAATTGTTTTATATTTCTTTTGGCATAGTTAAATAAAAGCTATGGCGGACAATACCAACAGAGAGGGAGAATAGACCATGTTCGATATCATACGCGGGCCAGATGGTGATCAGAATGAAGAAGATTATGACGGCTCCGAATTTCTAAACAACACCGGAGAGGGTGATATGATATTCGATCGCGACGACCGAATTGATGAAGTCATGACCGGCGAGGTATATATATTTATATAAGCAGGCATCTGGTGATCATCACATGTTTTAAATGAGTTGAAGATATATTAACGAATCGATCTTTCTTCTTTTAGCCATCCGGATCGAGCAAATCTTCAGGCAACAGGACGAAACGAGGTCCGAACAAAAAGTTGAAGGAGGGCGTAAAGTATAATATCGAGGCAATCAAACCTAATGGCGAACCATTAGCGCCTAAGAAGATTGCGGACAAGTTCGTTCGTCAGTGCGGAGTTCTTGTGAAGGACCAACTCCCGATCTCTCTTCAAGAATGGAGAGAGCCAGCAAAGCAGCCACGTCCAGATCTTACTTTTGTCGATGACAGACAAAAAAGTCTGCTTTGGGATACTCCCATGGAACATTTCACCCTACCAGATCATTTCACAGAAGCAGATGTGCAGAAAGTCAAGGACGCTGCTCTTAGGAAGATGGCGGTTGCATTCAAGAACCACAAGAATCATGAACGGGACAAGTACGTCAAGGGAGGAAGGAAGACTCCAGTATTCGAGGGAACACTAGAGAATCAAAGTGCTCATTGGGACGATTTCGTGAAATTCAAGGATTCAGAATTAGCTAAGGAACGGTCGAGAATAAACAAGAAGAATGCCGAAAAAAGGGTAAGTTCCATAAGCTGGGGCCAGGTGGCTACGCGGTGGCAATGCCTAAGTGGGATAAGTCTGAGAAAGAGATGGAGGATGCAGGTTTCACTCTGGTTACTAAGAGCTGGCCCCCCAGGTGCAGGACTTGGTTCTATGCGCATGGGGGGGAGTTGGACCCGAAGACAGGCAAGGTTTCGACGAAGGCATGTCTGAACGGAGCCGACGATAATATACTTGTTGCAATAGAAGAGGCTCGAACGGGGGTGTTCCATCCCAACAGAGAGAACGACGAGCTTACGCGTGCCCTAGGAAATCCTGAACACCCGGGAAGAACACGAGGCAAGGGCGCTATTCCGTGGTATGAGGGGTTTTTGGACTGGAACGCCGACTACAGAACCCGTGCGAGAAGGAAGATTGCGGAGGAGAAGCAGAGGAAGATGGAGAAGGAGAAGAGGAAGCTGGACTATGAACGCCTTCAAGGCCTAGAATCAGCGCACGCGGACTTGGTAGTCAAATTCCAGCGGCAGCAGGAGCAGATCGACTCACTTAGCCAGCAAAGGGGGTCTCAGCAGCTGCAGCAGCTAGCGGATGATCCAGCATTGGATACCACCGCCCCATCCATGCCAAGAAGCAGCGTGGGTTCCGCCCCGTTTGACGCAATGCTGGATAGATACCCCGTGGATGACATCGCGGAGAACACTAACTGCGAGCTACACTTCAAAATTAAGAACATATCCTTGAAGGTGGCGGACGGCGTTGCTTATACAAATTCCCCCGATGCAACCTTCCATTGCAACCCGATTCCAGCAGGCTATGCTCGTGTCGTGGTTGATGAGGTGGTGGACCAATATTCGGGGCTAGAGCTTGACATTCCTGGAGGTGACGAGGAGAACACACTCGGAGATGCCAAACATCGTATCATCCTATGGAGAAAGGATTGCATCATCTTTTGAAGGCCACCGACACCGCGTCACCCGACTCCTCATCGAAGTCCGCCACCGAGTCAGCAGACTCCCGCTCCTCCAAGTCCACCAACGCGTGAGGCCACTCCTCCTCCTCCAAGTCCGGCAAAGTGTCAGGCCACTCCTCCTCCAAGTCCGACACAGCGCCAGACGTCCACTCCTCCTCCAACTCCGGCACAACCTCAGGCCACTCCTCCTACAAGTCCGGCACAGCTTCAGGCCACTCCTCCTCGTCCAACTCAGCCCCATCAGCCGTCTCCGCCGCCTCAGCAATCGCAGAAGAGACACCCCGCAGCTATGGTGCATAGTGGTACGAGTCGAGGTCATAGTACAGGAAGTACAGGCGGAGGCAAGCGATATAAATATGGTCCAAACCTCACTACTCCTCTTCCTGAGAGGGCTTACGACAGGACCGAGGAGCAAACCAATGCCATAATGCGGGCAGAAGTCGACGCCCATTTTGGACTGAAACCGCCACCGCCGCCAAGGGAGAAAGTGCCTGTGGAAGTAGTTGACCACTTCATTCGTATGGCTCAACCACCAGCTCCTAAGCCTGTTGACACAGACTATGAGCGCCACATCAGGAAGTTACATCGACAACGTCTACAGAAGGAGGCGAGCTCGAGCTCGAGCAAACAACAAGCAGCTATCAAAAAATGCGGGAAAACCATTGCCTAGCTGGGAGAACAGGCGGCGCAATCGATCCCCCCGTTTATTGTGCCGCCAACAACACGTGACAGTACGCACGCCCAATATTATTGTGGGCAAACAGTTTACGTTCCCGAGGTGGGCGATGTGGTAATAACCCAGGAGCATATAATGCAGGCTAAAACTCTCAACATCACTGTTGGACAACTCCTCGAGATCGAGGACATGCCTGTGCTTACAGAGGAGGAAATAAAACGGAAATATGCCCGGGGCCAACCTTTGGTCAAGCCAGAAGAGGTCAAGAAGCTCCCAACGAGAATGTATGAATTGCATCAATGGTACATGGACATTACCAAGAGATCCGATCGAGAGTCCCTCATGGTGCAAGTCAAGAAGGATCATTACTACCATCAGAAACCTGTGACCATTGAGTATTCTGAACTGTTTCAGTTATACAATCAAGACGCACTCAACAAATCTATCGTCAGTTGCTATTGTCTGTAAGTGATTTCTTTCTGTAATTTAAGTCTCAAGCTAGCTGTAGTGATCCTTTTAATCAATCATTACCTGTAATTATCCTCACTATATTCTTTTCTGTGGTATTATGCAGGATGAAGATGTATGAAATGAGAAAAGGTGGACGCTATGGCATTGGGTTCATTGACCCAAACACCGTTAATGAATACACATGGAAAATAAACAAGCATCATGAAAAGCAGGTAGAGGACAGCATGCTAGAGTTCTTGAAGCACCTCAAATACAATGAAGATATACTACTTCCTTACAACTTCCAGTGAGTCACACTTTCTTGTACTACAAATTCTCTGTTTTTGCCTACTAGCTAGCTACATGTTTTTGCTTACATATGCCCGCTTAATTAAGACATGCAAACGTGTGTGCATGCAGATTTTACTGGATCTTGTGTATCATTAAAGTTGACGCTGGAACAGTTGAAATACTGGACTCACTACTCAAAGCAAATAGTGACTATAACATCTTGTTTGGGATAGTCAACAGGTAATTTCAATCATTATTAACTATATATCTTGGCCTATTTAGTTCGTCATTTTATGATATGAACTATTTAATAACCCCTTTATTCATTTTCTTTGTCGGCGGGCAGGGCTTGGGCAAGGTTCATCAGCGTCACGGAAGGCGAATGGAAACGACAGCTGAAATGGTTTCGACCCAAGGTAAGTAATTAAGTAGTACTAGCTAGCTAGCTAGCTGCCATCTCTTTAATTATCATGCTTGATTAATTAATATCTGATCAAATTAAATTCCATTCTCGTAATAAAGGCCCTGAAGCAGGCGCAGGGGACTGATCCGTGTGCATTCTGCGTTTGCGAGAACATTCGCATGATGGCGTCCAAAAGGAGCAGATCTCAAAGACAGGAATGGGTACGGTTGTCAGAACACTATTCACATTTTTTACACCATTATCGATATCTAGTCACACAACTAATACACATGCATATTGATCTCCTTCTTAACAGTTCACAGAGGTGCGGGACAAGCTCCTAGAAACGGAGCGCGTAGAAGCACTTCAAGAGGAAATAGCGGGATTTTTGCTCGACCAGGTCATAAATCCGAAGGGAGAATACTATTACCCGCTACCGCCCCCATCGACCAGGTCATGAACCACTTCCAATTGTCATCGTGCTCCGAAGGCACCAATTAGGCTAATGCCACTGGCTCCGAAGGCAACATGCATATGTAGGAGAAATTGTATATAGTTATACATGTGTGTATGTGTGAATTAATATGGTGGTTTGTGAGACATTGATGATATATATATGATTGATTCTACTAGAAATTCTATATATATATGCATAACGTGTACAATGTGTAGTATCGTAAAATACCAGCAAACGAAAAAGAATTAAAATGGAAAACACAAAATTAAATGAAAAAGAAATCATAAAACCAAAAAACCCCCAAACATTTTAGTACCGGTTGGTGTTACCAACCGGTACTAAAGGGCTCCCGGCCCCTGGAGCTGGCTTGTGCCACGTGGTTGCCCTTTAGCACCGGTTCATGCTGAACCGGTACTAAAGGGGGGGGCCTTTAGTGACCACACTTTAGTGCCGGTTATGGAACCGACACTAAAGGGCCTTACGAACCGGTGCCATTGCCCAGTTCTGCACTAGTGTGTGAACTTTGCAATGGACGTGATCATTTTAGTACCCAATGCAAATTGTTTCATGATCGTATCGTGTCCAAAAATTGTGATGACTTGATTTCCCTTGCAAATCATAATGAACTTAGTTTGCTCTTGGGTTATGAAGAAATTAAACGTAGAACTAAGGATATTCCAAAATTTGCCCTTGATAAAGTTCTTCATTTTGATCTAGAGAAAATTTATATGTATTGTGCGGTGAATTGCATTGATAATCCATATATTGCCAATTACATAAAGAAAAGAAAACAAATAGAGGATGAAGAGAATACTAATGAAAGGGAAGAGACTTCCCAATATCCTCCTATTATTTCTTATGATGAATCAGGTAACGAGGAGGAGCCTTCTATTCAACCAATCTCATTAATAAGGAGCTCCAAAAAGAGGATTGAACCCACACATGATGTGGTGAAGAAGAAGAAAAGAAAAAGGAAGAGAGGTAAAAAGGTATCTCTCCCAAATAAAGTTGCTCCTATTATTGTCGTGCCTCATGAAAATGAAGATGATACACTTGATGACGATCTCATTATGCCTATTGCTTGTTGTGATGATTATGATTGGGAAGATAATGATACTTCTTATGATCTTGAAAATATTTTTGGCACTTGCTTGGAAGAATATAATAATTGCTATACTATTGGTGCTATCCATACTATTAATGATGAGAGTGATTATGCTTATGATATGAAAAGACCCAAGCTTGGGGAAGCTATGTTTGATGAGGATGAAATATTTGAGAATATATTTGCTGCAATTAATGTTTGTCCCAAGCTTGGGGATGCTATGTTTAATAATGAAGATATTTTTAGCCTCTCAAGTTTTGATATGCAAAGTTGTTATGATGATAGCATGCCTTCTACCTATGATGATTATATTTATGAAAGTGGGTTTGGAAGAGTGTCAACTTTAGGAAGTAATGATCCCACTATTTTGGAGTATGTTTAATCTTATAATATTTATGAAAGTGGATTTGGAGAGGTCATGACTTTATTTAGTGATGTATCCACTATTTCGGAAGAGGTTTCAATCGATTATGATGAGAACAAAGTTGCTACTTATGATGATTATTGTGATAAAACTTATGCTATAAAGAGTAGTGATGATTATATTTATAAAACTTGTCATGATTATGAGTACCCTTTCTCTGAACATTACTCCTTTAACGTGGAAACAATTTATAGTATTCAAGTCTCTTATGATACTCCCACTATTCCGAATGAGAAGAATTTTGCTTATGTGGAGAGTAATAAAATTTCTATGCTAGTAGATCATGAAAAGGATGCTTTAGGTGCTGGTTATATTGTTGAATTCATTCATGATGCTACTGAAAATTATTATGAGGGAGGAATATATGCTTGTAGGAATTGCAATAGTATTAAGTTTCCTCTCTATGTGCTTAAAGTTTTAAAATTATGCTTGTTTTGCCTTCCTATGCTAGTTGATTATTGTTCCCATAAGTTGTTTTCGCACAAAATCCCTATGCATAGGAAGTGGGTTAGACTTAAATGTGCTAGCCATATTTTTCATGATGCTCTCTTTATGTTTCAATTCTTATCTTTTATGCGAGCATCATTGAAATCATCGTGCCTAGCTAGGGGCGTTAAATGTTAGCGCTTGTTGGGAGGCAACCCAATTTTATTTTAGTTTCTTGATTTTTGGTTCTGTTTAGGAATAAATAACCCATCTAGCTTATGTTTAGATGTGGTTTTGTGTTTTAATTAGTGTTTGTGCCAAGTAGAACCTTTGGGAAGACTTGGGTGAAGTCTTTATGATCATGCTGTAAAAAATAGAAACTTTAGCTCTCACGAGATTAGCTTCACCTTTTTACCGGAGAGTGCTATTTAGTTGATTCTTTTTGCAGATGGTTACTAAACAAATTCCTCAGGTCCACCAATTTATTTTAGAATTTTTGGAGTTCCAGAAGTTTGCGTTAGTTACAGATTACTACAAACTGTTCTGTTTTTGACAGATTCTGTTTTTCGTGTGTTGTCTGCTTATTTTGATGACTCTATGGCTACTAAAATAGTTTATAAACCATAGAGAAGTTGTAATACAGTAGGCTTAACACCAATATAAATAGAGAATGAGTTCATTATAGTACCTTGAAGTGGTGTTTTGTTTTCTTTCGCTAACGGAGCTCACGAGATTTTCTGTTAAGTTTTGTGCTGTGAAGTTTTCAAGTTTTGGGTAAAAATTCGATGGACTATGGAATAAGGAGTGGCAAGAGCCTAAGCTTGGGGATGCCTAGGGCACCCCAAGGTAATATTCAAGGATAACCAAGCATCTAAGCTTGGGGATGCCCCGGGAGGCATCCCCTTTTTCGTCTTCGTTCATCGGTAACTTTACTTGGAGCTATATTTTTATTCACCACATGATATGTGTCTTGTTTGGAGCGTCATTTTATTTTCTTTAGCTTTGCTTGCTGTTTGAATAAAGTTTCAATATCTTAAATTCTTAAATGTTAGAGAGTCTTCACATAGTTACATAATTATCCGACTACTCATTGATCTTCACTTATATCTTTCGTAGTTTGTCGTTTGCTCTAGTGCTTCACTTATATCTTTTAGAGCATGGTGGTAGTTTTATTTTGAAGAAATATATGAACTCTCATGCTTCACTTATATTATTTTGAGAGTCTTAAATAGCATGGTAATTTGCTTAAAATCCTAATATGCTAAGCATAAAAGATTTGTAAGAATTCTTATGAGTGTGTTGAATACTAAGAGAAGTTTGATGATTGATGATTGTTTTGAGATATGGAGGTAGTGATATCAAAGTCGTGCTAGTTGAGTAGTTGTGAATTTGATAAATGCTTGTGTTGAAGTTTGCAAGTCCCGTAGCATGCACGTACGGTAAACGTTATGTAACAAATTTGAAACATGAGGTGTTATTGGATTGTCCTCCTTATGATGGCGGTCGGGGATGAGCGATGGTCTTTTCCTACCAATCTATCCCCCTGGAAGCATGCGCGTAGTGCTTTGGTTTTTGATGGCTTTTAGATTTTTGCAATAAGTATATGAGTTCTTTATGACTAATGTTGAGTCCATGGATTATACGCACTCTCATCCTTCCATCATTGCTAGCCTCTTTGGTACTGTGCATTGCCCTTTCTCACATTGAGAGTTGGTGCAAACTTCGCCGGTGCATCCAAACCCTGTGATATGATACGCTCTTTCACACATAAACCTCCTTATATCTTCCTCAAAACAGCCACCATACCTACCTATTATGGCATTTCCATAGCCATTCCGAGATATAATTCCTTGCAACTTTCCACCATACCGTTCATCATGACACATCATCATTGTCATATTGCTTAGCATGATCACGTAGTTGACATAGTATTCGTGGCAAAGCCACCGTTCATAATTCTTTCATACATGTCACTCTTGATTCATTGCATATCCCGGTACACCGTCGGAGGCATTCATATAGAGTCATACTTTGTTCTAGTATTGAGTTGTAAATAAATAGAAGTGTGATGATCATCATTCAATAGAGCATTGTCCCAAAAAAAGAGAAAGGCCAAAGAAAAAAAGAAGGCCCAAAAAAAAGAAAAAAAAGAAAAAAAGGGGCAATGCTACTATCCTTTTACCACACTTGTGCTTCAAAGTAGCACCATAATCCTCATGATAGAGAGTCTCTTGTTTTGTCACTTTCATATACTAGTGGGAACTTTTCATTATAGAAATTGGCTTGTATATTCCAACGATGGGCCTCCTCAAGTGCCCTAGGTCTTCGTGAGCAAGCAAGTTGGATGCACACCCACTTAGTTTGTTTTGATGAGCTTTCATACATTTATAGCTCTAGTGCATCCGTTGCATGGCAATCCCTACTCCTTGCATCAACATCAATCGATGGGCATCTCCATAGCTCATTGATTAGCCTCGTTGGTGTGAGACTTTCTCCTTTTTGTATTCTCCACATAACCCCCATCATCATATTCTATTCCACCCATAGTGCTATATCCATGGCTCACGCTCATGTATTGCGTGAAGGTTTATAAGTTTGAGATTACTAATGTATGAAACAATTGCTTGGCTTGTCATCGAGGTTGTGCATGACGAGAGCATTCTTGTGTGACGAAAATGGAGCATGACTAAACTATATGATTTTGTAGGGATGAACTTTCTTTGGCCATGTTATTTTGAGAAGACATAATTGCTTAGTTAGTATGCTTGAAGTATTATTATTTTTATGTCAATATGAACTTTTATCTCGAATCTTATGGATCTGAATATTCATATCACAAGTAAGAAGAATTACATTGAAATTATGCCAACTAGCATTCCACATCAAAAATTATCTTTTTTATCATTTACCTACTCGAGGACGAGCAGGAATTAAGCTTGGGGATGCTTGATATGTCTCCAACGTATCTATAATTTTTGATTGCTCCATGCTATATTATCTACTATTTTGGGCAATATTGGGCTTTATTATCCACTTTTATATTAGGAAAAAGTGCAAAATAAACCTTGAACTCGTAGGCACTAGCTAAATCGAACCCCCAACTCACAATCCCCGAAATTGGCACTCCGAACTCATTAATCCTGGTCTAAATCGAACCCTGAGAGCGTTTTAGTGGGAAAAACGCTGATGTGGCATTAGTCAACCAGGATTGACCTGACTTGTGGGCCAGCCAGTGGTTTACCCTTGACTTAAGTGGTGAGCTCGATTGGGGAATTTGGGGAGGGAGAAGCTAGGGTTAGCGGCGGCAGGGGCGACGGGGCGCAGAGCACGACGGTGGCAGGGGCGCAGAGCAGTGGCGCCGCGATGTCGTGGACTTCCGGGGCTTCTTCTGCCCCCAGCTTCCGTTGCGCCAGTGGAAGGAGGGACACGGATTCGAGGTCTCCGGTCGCTTACAGGGAGAATCCAATGGCGTACGAGCCGCCGAAGTTGTGCCACTGCAGACAGCCGCGGAAGGCGCCGAGATGGATCTCATGGAGCCGTCAAAATCCTAGCAGGAGGTACTATGTGTGCATAGATGCAATGGTGAGCCAAGATTTGAGTGCTCATATCCTTTTTTCTGCTCATTTGTTGGTTTGTCTGAAATTGATTGATTTCTTGTTCTTGCCTCATTTTTGTTGAATAGCAAGGTGGATGTGGCTATGTGGAATGGCATGATGATCCTGTGCCCCGGTATTTTAGTGACTTGATTGGAGATTTGAGAGATGAGGTGTGGAGGTTCAAGGGTCAAAGATGTGTGGTTCAGACTGAAGATGAGTGCCCAAATGTGCCTATGCCTGGACATGAAGCATCAAGGGTTATGGCTCTTGAGCTTGAGTTAAAGGAGAGGAATGTAGAACTGGAAGCAATGAAGGGGAAATATATGAATGTGGTGATGGTTTTCATTGTCTTTGTGGTAGGTGTAGTTGTTGGGAAAATGCTAGTGTACTGAATGTCAGTTTGGCAAGTGAAGTTAGTATGTACTATAGTCATTTTGAAGTTAGTATGCAATGGATTGTAATGGAATTTGTGATCTGGGTTGTTATGTATGAACATGTGTTCTGGCAGTCAATGAAAATCAAGCCATATAATTCTGTCAATTTGACTGGTATATTTTCTGCCATTTGGAATGTATGCAATTTCTGTCAATTGGAACTGAAATTTTGCTGGCATTGTAAATAGATAACTAAATGAAATAGATAGCATCATAGGTACATAGCAGCTGACATCAAGAATTAAAGCAAATATCTCTGGCTTCATAAGTAGATAGCATGTGCAACATCAAATCCATGTTTGCAAAGGTTACAAAAGTTGGTGCACTTTCAGGTTTGCAACAGTACACTGGATTATAACAAAAGATTCCAGTTGCAACACAGCCTTAATGTTTGCAACACTAGAAAGTAGGCAAGATTACACATTGCCACTAGCAGTAAAGTACTTAAAGCTTGGTATTGAAGATGCAGGGGCTCTCTTCCTCTTCTTTGTGGAACCACCATGTGTCCCAGTAGATGGCCCAGCTTGTGAACTTGTAGATGACTTTCTTGGAGGCTTAAATGTGGATGTTCTTGCTGGGCCAGTAGCTACTGCACTTGATCTTGCTTGGGCACCAGCTGCACTACCTCTTGCTGTTGCAAATGATGTAGCTTCGGGGGCAGGAGGTGCACTTGATCTTGCTTGGGCACCAGCTGCACTTGCACTTGCTGTTGCACTTGCTCCAGGATGCTACAAGTCAGTAGAAATCATCTTAAATTGCAAGAACTAAATTAAAATCAATATAAATCATCTTAAATTGCAAGAACTGAATTAAAATCAATAGAAATCATATTAAATTGCAAGAACTGAATTAAAATCAATAGAAATCATCTTAAATTGCAAGAACTGAATTTATGTCAGTACAAGTCATCTTAAATTGCAATAACTGAATTTATGTCAGTACAACTCATCTTAAATTGCAATAACTGAATTTATATCAGTACAAATCATGCTAAGTTGCATGAACTAAATTAAAATCCCTAGAAATCATGTTGAATTACCTATGATGCCTTGCTTTTTTGGTAGTCCTTACAAGATGTGCATTCCTCTTCTTGCCTCTCTCTGGGTTTTTCTTGCAACCTCCCTTGTTGTGGCCAGGAGTATTGTAGAGTGAGCAAGTAATTACAGTGCCATGCTTGCTCATTTTGTTGGTAGGCTTAGGTTTCTCAGTCTCTTCCCTACTCCTGTCATTCTTCTTTGGCCTGCCTGGCATTCTTACATTGACATAGTCTGGAGCTTCAGGCCTAGGCTTCTCAGAAATTGGCCACATTTCTTCACCTTCTACTGGCTCTAAACAATGCTCATATATTTTGTTGAAGGTATCAAAAAAGTAACAAGGAGCAATATAATCTTCCACTTTCTTTCCACACTTGTAGATAGCAGTGATTGCATGAGAGCATGGGAGACCAGATAACTGAAAATAACCACATGAGAAAGTCCTATTGTCAAGGCTGACTGTGTACTGCCTTTTTCTTCCAGTTAATAATTTCACTTCAAAGCCATCTTTGCCATTCCAGAGCACCTCCATGAACTGTGTCCTTGCTATGCTGCTCTTCAACTTCTTAAATATGCTTGGACATATTTTCCCATGAAACCTTGCTCCTTTCTCCCTTTGTCCTGAATTCTAGCTAGAATTTTATTTCTGATCTTCTATTGCATTGAGATTAAGGGATAGAACCTTGCTTCAATGATGGCATGATTGAAAGATTCACACAAGTTGTTGTCAACTGACTCACAGAAAGAACCAACTACAAAAAATGCTCTTGCCCGGTGTCCTGGCTCTGTGTTCATGATATCCTTTGCACCCTCTGGTGTTTCTTGTGCTAGCTTTGCTTTGTAGTAGTTGAAATCTTGTCTGTTAGATGCTTTGGCCACTGCCCAGAATTTTTTCTGCCATTCATGTGCCCTATGCTTCTTCCTCCAATTGGCATAGATATGTCTAGAACACTGCCTGTGCTCTGCATTTGGCAGATAATCCCTCATGGCATTAATCAAACCCTTTTGCTGTTCAGAAATGAAGACCCAGCCAGCTCCATTATTGTTAATGTCTAGATCCTTGATAAGCAAGACAACAAACCACTTCCAGCTCTCTTTTGTTTCCCGCTCAACAACTGCCCAAGCCACTGGATACATTTGGTTATTGGCATCTCTGGCAATGGCACACAACAGCTCTCCCTTCACTGCTCCTTTGAAAAAACAACCATCTAAACCTATTACTTTCCTGCAGCCAGCCTTGAATCCCAATTTCAAAGCATTGAAGCACACATAAAAGCTTTGAAAAACATTTTGCACTTTGTTGGTAGGATCCAAACACATTGCAACTGTGCTGCCAGGATTACTTCTAAGTAACTCCAGCTAGTAATCAAATACCCTTGTGTACTCATTTTTCATGCCTGCCTTTAACTTGTCCATCACAATCTTCTTTGCATGCTTGCACTTAGAAGTGGACACATCTGCAAACATGTCCTGAAGCACTGTTGCCTTCATGCTCTCAATCTTCCACATTGGATTTGCTACAATAAAATGCTCATACCTCTGGGCAATTACTTTTGCAGTCACTAATTTGTTTGTTCTATTCTGTGCACAATGGTGCTCATCATTGAAGGTAATGATCTGGAACCCGCTGGTTCTTGAGGTTTTGGCAGCATAAAGCAGCCAAGGGCAACCAGGCCATCCACACTTGGCCCTAACTCTATCTGACTCAGACTTGAAAAATTGAATGCTTCTTTTGGTTACAATGCCATATCTCTTTAGTGCTTTCACCAACTGGTTCTTGCTTCTGAACACCATTGTCAAGCTGAAGTGTGGAATCTCTGTGTCATTATTGTATCTAGGAAACTGACTCTTCCTCCTCACCACTTGTCCATCAGAATCTTCATCATATGAGTAATCCTCATCAGATGAGTCATAGCCCCAACCTTTCTCTTCTACTTCTAGTTGTTCCTCCATATTTCCAATGAGGTCAACTGGAACCGGGGCCGTGGAATCTCTCTGAATCCAACTCTTGGTGTCTCTCATCTTCTTCTTAAATTTTCTAGCATGCCTTCTTAGCTCAACAACTTCTAAATTTTCCCCACTGTCCTCACTATGTGGCTGATATTCAGGGTCTGAATCAGACTCACTAACTGAATCTGCAGCAGCTGGTGCTTCACTTGAACCATTTCCTATTGCAGCAGTTGTTGCTTGACTTGGATTAAACACCTGGGAAACTGGAAGCTGGGAGGCTGCTACCACTTCCTCTACTAACATTTGCTCTGCTTCCACTTGCTCTACTTCCACTTGCTCTGCTTCCATTTGCCTTCTTCTTCCATGAACTTGCTTAACTGGACTGAGTGATCACACCAGTATCATCAGGAACCATAACATGATGCACAAGTTCCACCTCATCATCTGAACCTTCACTTGGCTCTGCAGTGATGACAATGTCAGGTTCATCATCATCATCAATTACATCCATTATCTCATCATTTTCAAAATCACTCCCACTGCTGCTATGCTCACTGTCCTCCTCTCCATGGTACTCAACATATATGTCAGCTACTCCTCCCACATCAGTGTACTCTCCCATCTGGACACATTTACTGTCATCATTCAGAAACATCAAGCCCTCTGCCATTGATTTCCCAGGAATCTGAAAATAAAATTTCATTGATTCTTTCAACTGCATATGATCTTTCAGAAACCCTTTCACCTCCTGCAGTGACAACTTATCCCTCTCAATCTCTGACATCTCATCATCCCCTCCAACATATTGCAAATTCGGGCCAATACTGATGAACTCGCCACCAAAATGGAATCTCATGTTCAGTATCTTCGTCGGATCCATGATGAAACTGAAATAGACAGAACATATGTCACTTGCCCGCACTACTACGAACCCCAACTCACAATTCAAATGCAAAAAACATAACCTACTCACATAAAAATCCTTACTTTCCCTCCACAAAATTCTGCAAATCCCGCACCTAAAACCCTAACCCTAATGTTGTGCGCAAAGGTAAAAAAACGGTGCCCAGAGGAGGAGAACGTCGCGCACATACCTTAGCCCATCGCTCGCCAGCTAGATCGTCGCCGCCGCCGTCGATCACCCGCCTGCCGCCATTGCCATCGCGGAAGCAGAGAAGAATACAGGGGGACACCTCCTCGACTGCTTCGTTGGATGGGCTCTCGAAGTGGGCCGGGCCACCTTTGTACGCACCGAACCGGCCATCTCTCTCAGTTTCCGCCAAAAAAATAGCAATCCCGGCTGCGAGTAGCCACGTCAGCAATCCCTGTTTGGGAAGGGCTCTCAGGGTTCGATTTAGACCAGGATTAATGAGTTCAGAGTGCCAATTTCGGGGATTGTGAGTTGGGGGTTCGATTTAGCTAGCGCCTACGAGTTCAGGGTTTATTTTGGACTTTTTCCTTTATATTATTTTTGGGACTAACCTATTAACCGGAGGCCCAGCCCAGATTTGCTGTTTTTTTTTGCCTATTTCAGTGTTTCGAAGAAAAGGAATATCAAATGAAGTCGAAACGGAACGAAATCAACTAGAGAAGTTATTTTTGGAAGAAAACCTACCGGATGGACTTGGACCCCACGTCAGGAGCAAAGGGAGGTGCTCACGAGGGTGGGGGCGCGCCCACCCCCTAGGGCGCGCCCCCCTGCTTCATGGGGCCCCCGAAGCTCCACCGACGTACTTCCTGCACCCATATATACCCACGTACCCTAAAACTTCCAGAATAGAGAATAGATCGGGAGTTCCGCCACCGCAAGCCTCTGTAGCCACCAAAAACCAATCGGGACCCTGTTCCGGCACCCTGCCGGAGGGGGGAACCCTCACTGGTGGCCATCTTCATCATCCCGGCTCTCTCCGTGACGAGGAGGGAGTAGTTCACCCTCGGGGCTGAGGGTATGTACCAGTAGCTATGTGTTTGATCTCTCTCTCTCTCTCTCGTGTTCTTGATTTGACACAATCTTGATGTATCGCGAGCTTTGCTATTATAGTTGGATCTTATGTTTCTTCTCCCCCTCTTCTCTGTAATGGATTGAGTTTTCCCTTTGAATTAATCTTATCGGATTGAGTCTTTAAAGATTTGAGAACACTTGATGTATGTCTTGCCATGCGTATATATGGTGACAATGGGATATCACGTGATTCACTTGATGTATGTTTTGGTGATCAACTTGCGGGTTCCGCCCATGAACCTATGCATAGGGGTTGGCACACGTTTTCGTCGTGATTCTCCGTAGAAACTTTGGGTGCTCTTTGAGGTTCTATGTGTTGGTTTGAGTAGATGAATTGAGATTGTGCGATGCATATCGTATAATCATACCCACGGATACTTGAGGTGACATTGGAGTATCTAGGTGACATTAGGGTTTTGGTTGATTTGTGTCTTAAGGTGTTATTCTAGTACGAACTCTAGGGCTGTTTGTGACACTTATAGGAATAGCCCAACGGATTGATTGGAAAGAATAACTTTGAGGTGGTTTCATACCCTACCATAATCTCTTCGTTTGTTCTCCGTTATTAGTGACTTTGGAGTGACTCTTTGTTGCATGGTGAGGGATAGTTATATGATCCAATTATGTTATTATTGTTGAGAGAAGTTGCACTAGTGAAAGTATGAACCCTAGGCCTTGTTTCCTAGCATTGCAATACTGTTTACATTCACTTTTACCGCTTGTTACCTTGCTGTTTTTATATTTTCAGATTACAGAAACCTATATCTACCATCCATATTGCACTTGTATCACCATCTCTTCGCCGAACTACTGCACCTATACAATTACCATTGTATTGGGTGTGTTGGGGAGACAAGAGACTCTTTGTTATTTGGTTGCCGAGTTGTTTGAGAGAGACCATCTTCAACCTACGCCTCCCACGGATTGATAAAACTTAGGTCAACCACTTGAAGGAAATTTGCTACTGTCCTACAAACCTCTGCACTTGGAGGCCCAACAACGTCTACAAGAAGAAGGTTGCGTAGTAGACATCAAGGGGCCTGATGCTTCGTGGATCGTCGTCTTCGGACCCGCGGTTGGAGGCCAGTACTCGGCGGCATCATCGATGGCACACATCTCGATCGTCGTCGCGCACGATGCGCTCTGCCCGAAGCTCTGTCCTCCCCTAAGGCGAGCGCGGGGTCAGACCTGCTTATGCTCATGGTGTGCATAAGGACAAGAGAGATCCTGGCGTTGGTGGCCGAAGCTGTTGAAGAACGACGAAGGAGACGAGAGGCGCACTAGAGGTGAAGGCGGACGATGACGGGAACGTGACGGGGCTACTTCTCCGACTGAAGTTGGAATCACCAGTGCGCAACGGAGGCAGAGACGAGCGGGAGGCAGAGCACGCTCCGAACTTGAGACGGAGGCTGTGTGCGCTAGACGACGACCTTTGACGCGCTCCAGCCCGGGGCAGGTACCGCGTCAGAATCATCCAAGGCAGACGCGACTCCTTGAGCGGGTGCCCCTCCTAGCATGGCCCTCCATGGCGCACGGACGGAGGCCTCCGGCCAACAACGATCTCAGGATCAACCGTCGGCGCCAGGGGCGCTCAGCGCTAACCGACTTTCCACAACGAGTGGCAAAGGAGACGATGAAGCGCGCGAGCATGCCAGTACAACGTCGTCCCTAAGCAGCGCAACAGCAGTCACTCAACCCAGGAACTGCACGATGCATACAAATCAAGACAATTGTTTAAGCTTGTTGGGTTAGTGTACATGCATGATTTGCCTATTATTTTATTTGTACCATCACACCTCCTGTAAATCCTTATTGTTGTTGTATGTATGTCAGTTGCACCTTCATCATCTCCGTACTGGTGATAGAGTAGGGTTTTTTTATTGGTGATGTTGCTGGTGTTGGTAAAGGCCAATTAATCTGAGAAAACTGGCAATATAACCGTATAAGGCAATGTAAGACTTTTGGCAAAATTCCCATCAAGTCTCTGCTCCGCTGAATTTTTAAGAATTCTGCCATCATGTCTTCTTCTTCACTATTTACCTTTAACTAATTTGCAATTGCAATTTCCAGGTGGGTATCGGTTGATTCTGACCGAAAGTATCATGCTCGAAGAGATATAGATGGTGTTGGTGCAAAAGCGTACAAGGTATGAAATCTATTAAAATTGAATGATATTTTAACCTCAAGCCAATGCCATCTGTATTACACCAACTGTATGAGACCCTGCGGCTCCACATGATAGCGTCTTTAACTGTATGCATGTGGATTTTACAACACAACATTTATCTAGAAAGAGTGCTAACACTCAAACATATAAATGATTTTAATTACTGCCAATGTCGATATGGTCGCATTATTTATTGCAATGAAATTGGATCTGCTATTGTAGATTCGACTTGAGTCTCGACATATGTAGTCATGTAATTGATTTGCCTCTCCGTAGGTTTTTTAGGTCTTTGAGTTTCTCCTCCGTTGCCACAAAATACATAATTTTTCAGCAAATCAATGTATAGCAACCGTGTATGCTTCAATCCCATTTTTTCTTTGAATTTTTAGAGTATGTTACTTATGTTTTTATCGTTTGGGTAAATCACAACACCAACAATAACCTATTTTTTTACGACGGGGAGGAGGGCAAGCGGCAACACAGGTGAGGTAACATGTTGAATGGACGACATGTGCCTATGTGTGTGCGCCCGGGGCGGGTAGATGGAGTGTTCGAGTCGTGTGATGTTTTCTTTTTGGGAGAGAGTCTTGCGTCATACTTACGCGGTTAGGAGTGTGTGATGTTTTTTATTGTTGCAACACACATGCATGTTTCATATAGTTATTATGTTCTTGTCAATGGCTTGATTTGAAGACCACAGTTTTGTTACCCGTTGCAACGGACGGGCCCTTTTGCTAGTATTGTATCAAGAACAAAAGGAACTATATTCGTAGACTGTTGGATGACAATGGTGAATGGAAAGAGGACAATGAGTCGATGAAGAATCTGATTGGTAGCTATTTTCAACACTTGTTCACTTTAGAAGTTGCAGATCCGAATTGGAATGTTATTAACAGGGTGAAACCGAAAGTTACTCCCTACATGAATGAGGCTTTAATGGCCCCATATACCGAAGAGGAGGTAAAGAGAGCCTTATTCGGTACTCCCTCCGTTTCGAATTAGTCTACATCCTAACTACGTACATAATTTGTTCCAAATTAGTCTACATTCTACCAAGTGTTGTGCTTCCATCAGCGGCCATCAGTGCTACCTCCCGGAGTCAGCATGCTACCGGCAGTGCTACTTGCCGGTGCTACTGGCGATGTTGCCGGCATTGGTCGGCGAGGTCCCGTCGCACCTTTGTAGGTTGGGACGATGGTGCAGTGGGCGGCGATGCAGGCAGCACGGACGGTGATGCTCGGAGTTGGCTCGTTGCCGGCCATGCAAGAGGAAGGTCGGGGAGGCCCTCTTATAAGTCACAACCTCCTAAGCCTTGACCCTAGAAGGACCACAAGTGGTATACACGAATTGAATTTCTTCTATAAACCACAAGGCCATAGTCGGCATATGGGCATAGGTGTGTCCCGAAACCAACCTCGTTCGTTCGATTAAGTAAACAGTAAAATCTTTCCTCTCACTTTTCACCACAGCCGTCAGATATGGTAATTTTTTCCCCACTTCCTACTTGGTTGAATAGGTCCATGTCATGCCCCGGGAGGGATCAGGGCGGATTCGAACGGGAGGATCTCAGATCTCACGAGGAAGAAAGGGGAAAGTAGGAACCAAACTAGGGTTTTGTATTGATATAAGATATATGTTTGAGTAATGAAATGGTTCTCAGAATAAGCAATGGATTACAAGACGAGGGGTGCAAGCTTTATAGCTCAGCTGGCATGCGGTGACGACAATAGTGTCGTAAATGAAACGCTACAGGGAACGGCTGAAATGGTACAGTGAGACGGCGAGCAACGTGAGCCGTTCGATCATCAGTTCGGTGGCAAATCCTGGCCGGTCGTTAACTGAAGAAGGGAGACACTAGTTAACTGAAGATGCAGGCCTGACAATGCCCCCGTGCGAAATCGAGCTTGTCCTCAAGGAGTTGATCTGTTGAACCAGCGATCAATGGTTGCTTTGAAGAATGTAGGGAAGGTCTTCTTCATGAATGCCGCGTCTTCCCACGATGCTTCATCAGGTGGCAAGTTTGCCCATTGTACGAGCCATTGAACCACCAACAGGTTATTGCGCGGTACCTGGCGAGTCTCCAGTACCAGAACAGGCTCAATTAGAACCCATCTGCTCGAACCAGAGGGAGGTCAGCACAAGGAACAGCTGAGTGCCCGACGTGTTTTTTCAACTGGCTGACGTGGAACACTGGGTGGATGTTGGTGCTGTCAGGTAAGAGGAGCTTGTAAGCAACGTGCCCAACTTTGGGTATGACACGGAAAGGCCCATAGTACTTGCTTTGTAGCTTGATGTGAGAGCGTGCACCGAAAGCATTCAGGCGGTAGGATTGCATCTTGAGATATACCATATCCACCACTTCTTGTACTCTCTCAGTGCATTTACGATCCACATACTTCTTCATGAGGGCTTGAGCAGCTGTTAAGTTGGTTTTCAGGTGCTGGAGTAGTGTATCTCTGTCAGTGTAAAACTGCTAAGCCTCTGTTGACAGGTTATCAGGCAGAATGTTCTCGCAGATGTTGGGAGGTGGGATTCCATAAGCTGCTTCGAACGGTATTTTCTGTAGAGAGGAATGGTATGATGTGTTATAACAGTACTCTGCCATGGATAGATGTTGTGCCCACTTCTTGGGCTGAGTTGATGTCAGGCAACGAAGGTAGTTTTCAATACATTGGTTCACACGCTCCGTTTGGCCATCGGACTGCTGGTGGTATGCAGAACTGTAGCGCAGTTTGGTGCCCATTCCTTTGAAGATGTCTTGGTAGAGTTGACTAATGAAAATGCAATCTTTGTCAGAGACGATGGCTATTGGAGGGTCATGTAATTTCAGCACATTGTCTATGAATGCAGTGGCAACTGTATGGACAATATATGGATGAGAGAGAGGGATAAAGTGAGCAAACTTGGATAATGTGTCAACCGCTACAAAGATTACATCATTTCCCTTAGATTTAGGCAGGCCCTCGATAAAATCCATACTGATGTGTGTCCAGACCATATCAGGCAGTTGAAGGGGATCTAAATACCCCGGATAAAGGCAATTTTCTCCCTTATTTTTCTGACAAACAGGACATCCAGTCACAAAATTTTCCACCTCTTGCTTGAGACCTAGCCAGTAGAAGATCTGCTTAATTTTGTGATAGGTAGCTTTCCTGCCTGAGTGGCCTCCCAAAGCAGAAGCATGTAGTGCAGACAATAGTTTCTTTCTCAAAGATAAATCCTTGCTCACATATACTCTTCCTTTGTGTCTGATAATTCCAGAGTGCAAGGTCTTTTGGTTCACTGAATGGTCAGGGGACAGCAGGAGCTTTTCCAGGAGAGATTGGCATGTGCTGTCATTAGCATAGGACTCCTCTACTGCAGAAATCCACTGAGGAGTGACCCGTGAAATAGCCATGAGTGAGTTTTTTCTTGATAGGGCATCAGCTACAATGTTTTCCTTGCCCTTTTTGTACTGCAGGGTAAAGTTAAACTCTAGTAGCTTCAACATCAGCTTGTGTTGTATGCTGGTGTTGACCTTTTGGTCTGTCATGAACCGTAGACTCTAGTGGTCTGTTTTTATGATGAGATCATTTCCCAAGAAGTAATGCCTCCATTTTTTCAATGCAGCTAGAATTGCTAGTGCTTCCTTCTCATAGGTGGAAAGGGCAACATTCTTTGGACAGAGGGTGGAGCTGTAGTATGTTATGGGTCTCCCCTGCTGCATCATGACTGTTCCTACCCCAGTCCCAGAAGCATCTGTCTCTAGGACAAAGGGCTCAGTAAAGTTTGGTAGGGCCAGCACTGGGGCATTTGTCATAGCTTGTTTCAGTTGTTGGAAAGCACTGGTTTGTCTATCTGTCTAGGAGAAATTGTCTTTCTTGAGCAGATCATGCAAACGTCTTGCTATAGTGCCAAAAATTCCGACAAATCTTCTATAGTAGCCACAGAGGCCCAAGAATCCTCTGAGTTGTTTGGGTGTTTTGGGAGTTGGCCATTCAGCTACTGCTGCCACTTTAGAGGGGTCAGTAGAAACTCCTTCAACAGTAATAACATGGCCCAAGTAATCTACTTATGTAACTGCAAATACACACTTGGAGAGTTTGGCATATAACTGATGTTCCTTTAGTAACTGTAACACTATCTGCAGGTGTTCCAAGTGTTCCGACAAGGATTTACTGAATATGAGGATATCATCAAAGAAAACCAGCACAAGCTTCCTCAAGTATGAGCCAAAGATGATGTTCATGAGAGCTTGGAATGTTCCAGGTGCATTTGCGAGCCCAAAAGGCATAACTAGGAACTCATAGTGCCCAAAGTAAGTTCTAAATGCAGTTTTGGGTCTATCATTTTCATCCATTCTCACTTGATGATATCCAGACCTGAGATCCAACTTAGTGAAGTAAGTTGCTCCATGTAATTCATCCAGTAGATCTTCAATTACTGGGATTGGAAACTTGTTTTTTATTGTTGCTTCATTCAGCTTCCTGTAGTCAATGCACATCCTCCAAGTACCATCCTTTTTCACTACTAGGATTGCTGGAGAGGAATAGGGACTTTCACTAGCCCTGATGATTTTATCTCTGAGCATTGCATCAATTTGCCTTTCCAATTCATTCTTCTGCATGTGAGGTACTCTATAGGGCCTGGAGTTAGGGGGAGTTGCTTTTTCTTTTGGGGGTATTTTGTGATCATGTGATCTTTTAGGGGGCAGACCCTTTGGTTCTTGAAACACTTCAGGAAATTACTGCAGAACTTCTTCCACAGGTTGTGGTACTGAGTGTTTCTCTGGTTTTGTCATAGTAGTATCTCCGATAAGTTGTAACACATAACGAGGAGCTCCTGGCGAAAGTAATTTGTCCACTTCTGCAGCTTCAATTGGAGTAGCTTCAGACAGAGTGTCACAAGCTCTAATTGTGACATGAGTGTTCTTGTTCTCCATCACTGTGATCTATCTGGGGTTGTAGTGAAAAGCAACAGGGCTGTGCTTTGCCATCCAGTCACTGCCCAGCACCATGTCATGTCCAGGGAGATCTAGCACTCAGAATTGCTGTTCGAATTTGGTATGGCCAGCAGTGAATGTGGTTGAGGGTATATATGAACCAGACCACAATGTTCCTCCCCCAGCAACAGTAACAGCCCTGGTAGTGTCTTTGAGGATAGTGCAAGAAGTGGTCAGAGCAAATTTGAGGCTGATAAATGTGGAATTACTTCATGAGTCTACTAGAGCAATGCCCTATTTGCCCCCAATTTGCACTAATATGGATATGGTGTTGACATTATCTGATTGCATTGCTTGTGCAGACATTGTCATGCAATGTTCTTCTGTCTGTGGTTGTTCCTCTAATTCCTCTTGCTCTCTTTATTGTTCAGTGGGCTCCTCACCAGTCAGTACATTAAGTGCAGGGGCAAGTTTGCACTTATGGCCATGAAACCAAGCATCACCACACCTCCAGCACTTGCCAGGTTCTCGGGCTCTTTGGTTCACTACAGTTGGCTTGGGATCTGCAACTTTCTCTGTTACTGGGGTATAAGTTTTGTGAAAACCAGTATAGCTTTTGCTGGTGCTAGTGTGGGATTGAAGTGCTTTCTTTTCCGCTGTGCCCTTTTCCATGTCTACTGCCAACCAGTAAGCTTCTGTGAGAGATGTAGGTCTCAGTGATCTAAGGTGGAACTTGATCTATGAACGAAGTCCACTAACATAGCATTTGACAAACCACTGTTCATCCATGATTGGGTTGTCAGTCTGAATTTCTGCCATAAGCTCTTCAAATTGGTCAGTGTAGTCAGATACTGACGAAGTGCTCTACTTCAGATTGTTGAACTTTTCAGTTAGTTCATACGAGCTAGCAGATGAGAAGCAGCGCATGATTTCCTCAGTAAACTGTGCCCATGTGAGTTGCTTCTTGAGGATGCCCGAACGGCGTAGCCACACATCAGCTTTTCCACAATATATAATTGTGCCAAGTTGACTCTGTATTCAGTAGGGGCACCAACCATTTGGAAGTACTTTTCACACTACCATATCCAGCTGGCTGGGTTATCTCCGTCGAAGCGAGGGAAATCCATACGTGGTCCCTTGGTGATCCTTTCGAGGAACTGGGTGCGCATCTCCTGCTCGTACTGCTTCTGAAAATCGTCCCGACTCTGACCAACACCAGGTGGCTAAAAACCGTGAAATCCAGGTGTACGGGCAGTTTTATATGCTGCTGTGGGTGTTCCGTTGCCCGAGTGAATCTCCAGGACTGGGTTGGTTCCAAACCCTGGGGGAGCGGAGTGTCTGGGCACTTGAATGGGTGCCAAGTGGGGAGGGATTTGGGACGCTACCTGTCGGGTTTTCTCTTGTTCCAAGGCGAGTCTTTTTCTTAGTTCTTCTGTTAGTTGCCTGTCCTCTGGTGCATCGGTTTCCTTGTTCGCTTGCTGCTGTTCAAGAGCTGGTTGGCCCGAGTGTGACGATGTCGAGGCACCAGTAACCGTCAAGGATTTGAGCACATCTGCCATGGCTGCGAGCTGAGTATTCAAAGATGATACTACTTTTTGGACCCCATCCATTACTGAAACCATGGTATCTTGTTTGAGGCCGATGTCATGTACATCCTTGCACAGGTCATCAACTTCACCTCGAAGTTCTGCTGTCTCTTCACGATGTTGCAGAAATTCACCTTTCATGGCCAGAAGTTCAGCTACCTCAGCTTCCTCGAGGCTGGCCTTCACGCGCCCCATCTTGGTGAAGTCGTTCAGAGGGGAATTTTACCGCCAGGACTAGCCGAGAACCAGATCTGAACGCTTACCCTGCCGCCGCCGAACGAGATCGCCACCGGAACAACACCGCCCGTCGCATGATCTGGGATTTTACTGAGTGAGCGGTGTGCTCAAACAACCAATCAGGCTTGACGAGCTGCCGTCGAATAGGTCTACCGCCGCCTGCGCCGCCTACTCCGCCGCCAACGCCACCAACACTGCTGCCGCCGACGAGAAAAGGAAGGGAAGGGTGGGAATTCACCGTCGCAACTCCGATCTGTCGCGCTGCCGAGGAAAACCTACGCTCATGATACCAATTGTCACACCCCGGGAGGGGTTAGGGCGGATTCGAACGGGAGGATCTCAGATCTCACGAGGAAGAAAGGGGAAAGTAGGAACCAAACTAGGGTTTTGTATTGATATAAGATATATGTTTGAGTAATGAAATGGTTCTCAAAATAAGCAATGCATTACAAGACGAGCAAGTTTTATAGCTTAGCTGGCACGCGGTGACAGCAACAGTGCCGTAAACGAAACGCTACAGGAAACGGCTAAAACGGTACAGTGAGACGGCGAGCAACTTGAGCCGTCCGATCATCGGTTCGGTGGCAAATCCTGGCCGGTCGTTAACTGAAGAAGGGAGACACTAGTTAAGAAGATGCAGGCCTGAGAGCATCTCCAACAGGTGCTGAACGCGTCGCGTGCAAAAAACATCTTTGTCGCACGTCCATCGCCTGGTTTGGCACGGCGCGCAGTGCTGGCTCCAGCAGCGGTGCTAAAATGCAGCGCACGCGCCGCTCCGGCAGCGCACAAAAATGCAGCGCGCGCGACTCTCGCACAAACAACATATGCATTCCAAAACAGAAGCAAAAAGATCAAACACAAACAAAAATAAATCAAAATAAATAGTTCAATTTCGTTATTACAACTCAAACAAACAGTTTATCGTTCAATACAACAAATAGTGCAATAAACATAACAAATAGTTCAACAATACAATATCGAACGCACAAATCATGATGCTCTTTGTCGTCCATTCCATGCCCACCACTCCTCAATGAGATCCTTCTGAAGATCATTATGCGTTGCGGGACGTCGAATGGCATGATAGGAGGCAACAAAACGGGCCACCCTTTCAGCCCTCCGTCGCACTCGAACGGGATGTCCCAAGAGCTCATACTAAGAGTAGTCTACATACACTTGCACAATTCCGATTGCGAAGCGCTTGACACACATGATGGCTTGGCTCTCACCCATAGCCAAGTGATCATCAACTAGATCAGCCGGTATACCGTATGCCAACATACGCAAAGAGGCCGTCTCCTTCTGAAAAGTGCTATGCCTGAGCTCTCCGGCGGCATTCCTCCTTTGCTGAAAAAAGCGGTCATGGCTCGCTAGTTTCTCTGCAATGCGCCTGAATAACTCGGTGCTCATCCTAAACCGGCGAAGAAAATACGACTCGGGGTATGTGGGATTCTCCGCAAAATAATGCCTGATCAATCTGTTGTGGGCATCGATCCTATCCCTCCAAATTTTCTGCCGACCCATAACCGAACCACCGTGCTTTGGTTTTTTTATTGATATGCATAGCTAGGATCATTGCAAGATCCTCCTCCTCTTCCATATCAAATTCTTCTTCGGAAGAATCATACGACGAACTCATATACAATGTTCAATACTATGCTATAAAAACTATAAGCAACATGCACAAAATTCATGGCTTTTGAGCAATACATACCTTCTAGGCGTTTTTTCGAACACCTTGTGGGTGCTGTTCATCGGAGGACGGACGCGCGCGAGGGGCGGCGGGACTAGAGGGGGGGCGGAGAAGCCGCCGCGGGGCGGGGATAGGCCCGGGAAGCGCCGGAACGGTCGCCGGGTGGCGCGGTCGGCGGCGGCGGCGCGGCTGGAGGGGGGTGGGAGTTGCGAGCGAGCGCGCGAGAGTCCAGCGCGCGGGAGCGGGCACAGCAAATAAGCAGCGCGCAATTGAGTTTCGGCCCACACGCTGAACTATATATGCCGCGCGCGCTGTTTTTGCGCGCTCGCTGGAGCAACTATACCGGTTGCACGCGCGCTAAAATGGGCAATTTTGCGGTGCGGCGCTAGTTTGGCGCGGCTGTTGGAGATGCTCTGACAGTCCATGACATATGGGTCTAAGAAAGTACAGTGCCCAAATTTCAGCATGGAAACCTTCTCGTCAAGGTCGCCTTTCCATATGTGGGCACGAGGAGCGGTGAAAACCCTAGCCAATCCTCTCTCGTCCCCGCGCCTCCATTCTCCGCCCTCCACGCTATCCTCCCGCGCCTCCCTCATAGCCCCCCCGCCGCCTCCACCACCTCCTCCTCTCTCTGCTTGCCTCCTCTCTCGCTCAAGAAGGCGGACCGAGCGGCGGTGGCATATTGTCCGTAGATGGAGAAGGCGGACACGAGCGGCGGCACCATGTCACACCCCAACGGTGGATCTGATAGCGAGAGGAAGGGGATCGGGGGTGAGAGGGGAGAATGAGAGTAGGTGAGGAAAACGTGAGGGGAGGAGTCGACGGCAAGGAATGATTCAATTGGTTTTTCGATACCCTCATTGTCCAAACACAGGCATACAAGTAAGCAGCGCTAGCTGGCCACACACACATGCCTACTCCTGACTCTTGGGCCCGGCTCGGTCCGCTGACCAGGTCATGCCATTGCGGGTTGAGACTCTAAACCTGCACTCTTTCATCCGCTGTTGATCGATCAGCAGGCGTGACATTTGCCCCCGCTCGAGCAGCGGCATCTTCTTCCTCCCAGAGCTGCGCGTTGGGGTAGCATTGTCGTAGGACGGCGTAGTCTTCCCAAGTTGCTGCAGAGGGCGACATGGAGCTCCATTGTACTTGCACCTGCACCATGGGAGCGTTCCCCTTCTTCATCATGCGGCGGTCCAGGATGGCCACCGGATCACGGTCGTCAGAGGTGAGGTCTGGAACCTTGGGCAGCTCGAAGAAGACCGGAGTGTAGTCGGGGACGAACGGTTTGAGCTAGGAGACGTGGAAGACCGGATGGATGCGGCTGTCCGGGGGAAATTCCAGGCGAACAGCCAGGTTTCCCACGCGCTCCAAAACGGTGAACGGCCCGAAGAACTTGAACGCCAGTTTCTTGCAGGGGCGATTGGCGATGGAGGATTGCGCGTATGGCTGTAGCTTGAGGAGAACTTGCTCGCCCACATCAAAGGCACGCTCTGCGCGATGATGATCGGCCTGCTTCTTGAAACGAGCTTGGGCACGCTCCAGCTGGGCACGAAGCCGGCGCATCGGCGGGCATGGTGAAGCTCGCCTCCGGAAGGCCTCCCAGATTTGGTTCCCGCCCGTATAGAGCCTTGAAGGTGGAACCATTGAGCGAGGCGTGGTGGGAGGAATTGTACCAGAATTCCGTCGAGGAGAGCCACCGGCGCCATTGCTTGGGCGTGTCGTGGACGGCGCATCGAAGGTACATTTCGAGGCACTGATTCACGCGCTCCGTCTGGCCGTCGGTTTGGGGGTGGTACGCCGTGGAGTACAGCAGCTTGGTGCCCGCTGCGGTGAGAATCTCGCGCCACATTGCGCTGGTGAACACCTTGTCGCGGTCGGAGATGATGGTGTGCGGCACACCATGGAGCTTGATGATATTGTCCCAAAAGGCGCGCGCGACTTGGACCGCAGTGAAGGGGTGTCGGAGAGGGACGAAGTGCGCATGCTTGGTGAGACGATCAAAGACCACCATGATCGTGTCGTAGCCGTCAGACTTGGGCAGCCCTTCGACAAAATCCATGGTGATGTCGTGCCATGGTTGTTGCGGAATTGGAAGTGGGTGCAGCTTGCCCGCTGGATGGGTTTGCTCGTGCTTGGCATGCTGGCATATGCCGCATTGTTTGACGAAGTCCTCGACCACGCGCTTCAACCCCGTCCAGGCGAAGAGCTTGCGGACGCCCTGGTAAGTGGCGGTGGCTCCCGAGTGCCCTCCCACAGCACTGTGGTGGAGCGCGGCGATCAGCTTGGTTTGAAGCGCGGTGTTGGCGCTGATCCAGAGCCGCCCGCGCTGGCGGATCACCCCTTGCTGCAGAGTGCGGCCTTGTTTGTCGGTGTCGCAGAGAGCCAACTTGGCGAGCAGTTCTTGGGCGTCCACATCCGTCTCGTACGAGTTGGCCACTTCCTAGAGCCACTGGGGCTGGCACACGGAGAGCGCGTCGAGGGCCAGTAAGTGCCCCACTCGAGAGAGCGCGTTGGTCGCGCCGTTGTCCGTGCCCTTCTTGTAGCGGAACATGAACTGCAGTCCCACCATCTTGGACATCACCTTGCGCTGCAGATCCGTGACGAGCTGTTGATCGCCCAAGGAACACAGGCTCTTGTGATCGGTGACGATCTCGAACGGTGCACGCTGGAGGTATGGGCGCCACTTATCGATGGCCATCATCACCGCGAGAAATTCCTTCTCGTACGCCGAGAGCTTCTGATTCCGCACGCCCAGCGCCTTGCTCAGGTACGCGACGGGGTGGCCGTCCTACATCAGTACGGCGCCCACGCCGGTGTCGCACGCGTCGGTCTCGATGGCAAACGGACGCTTGAAGTCAGGAAGCGCCAGCACGGGCGTGCTCACCATCGCCTTCTTCAGCAGCTCGAACGCGGTTTGCGCCTTGTCGTCCCAGAGAAATCCTTTCTTGGTGAGGAGGCGTGTCAGCGGCTTCGCAATAATGCCATAGTGTGGCACGAACTTGCGGTAGTAGCCTGTGAGGCCGAGGAAGCCGCGGAGCTCGGTGGGCGTCATGGGCACCGGCCACGCACTCATGGCGCTGGTCTTGCTGGCATCAGTGGCGACACCGTTCTTGGAGATGACGTGCCCGAGATACTCGATCTCCTACTGCGCGAACGAACACTTGGAGGCCTTGGCGTAGAGCTGGTGCGTCCGAAGCAGGTCGAGGACCGTGCACAAGTGTTCTTCGTGTTCCTGCAAATCGATACTGAAGACCAGAATGTCATCGAGGAAGATAATGATGAACTTGCGGACATGGCGACCGAAAATTGAGTTCATGAGGCACTGGAAGGTTGCCGGCGCGTTGCAAAGGCCGAACGGCATCACTCTGAAGTGGTAGTGGCCGTGGTGCGTTTTGAAAGCCGTCTTTTCTTCATCCTCTTCCCTCATGCGTATCTGATGGTAGCCCGCTCGCAAGTCGATCTTGGAGAAGTAAGCTGCTCCACCCAGTTCATCGAGTAACTCGTCCACTACTGGCAATGGGAACTTGTTCTTGACAGTGGTTGTGTTCAATCGCCTGAAATCCACACAGAAGCGCCACGAGCCGTCCTTCTTCTTGACTAACAACACTGGTGCTGCATATGGACTCAGGCTATGGGCAATGACACCCGATTGCAGCATCTCCTAAACCTGCTTTTCGATCTCATCTTTCTGTGCTGGCGAGTAGCGGTAGGGCCTGGTGTTGATAGGTGTTGTTCCCGGCTCCAGATTGATTGCGTGATCATACTGTCGTTTGGGAGGCAGTACCTTAGGTTCAGCAAACACGTCTACATATTCAGACAGAAGTTTCTGAATTTGGGGAGGTGGAGGTGCAAGTTCAGGTTTGTCAGTCCATTCGACTATGACCAGTGCTACGGTCCAAATGTCGTTAGCTATCTCCATGCGATGCAGTTCATAAGCATCAAGTTCGGCGATGGGGGGTAAATCTGAAGTTCTTACGCCTTGTAGATGCACTTGTTTGCCCTCTGTTTCAAATGCGATTGTTTTCTCCTGCCAGTGACAGTTCATGGGGCTGTGAGCTGCCAGCCAGTCGATGCCCAGAACACCATCGTAGGTGCTGAGGGGCAACACGCGGAGATCGGTGTGGAAGGTGTGGCCAGGCACTTGCCATTCCAAACCTCTCTATTGGAAATATGCCCTAGAGGCAATAATAAAAGTATTATTATTATATTTCTTTGATCATGATAATTGTCTTTATTCATGCTATAACTGTATTATCCGGAAATCGTAATACACGTGTGAATACATAGACCATAATATGTCCCTAGTAAGCCTCTAGTTCACTAGCTCGTTGATCAACAGATAGTCATGGTTTCCGGGCTATGGACATTGGATGTCATTGATAACGGGATCACATCATTATGAGAATGATGTGATGGACAAGACCTAATCCTAAGCATAGCACAAGATCGTGTAGTTCGTTTGCTAGAGCTTTTTCCAATGTCAAGTATCTTTTCCTTTGACCATGAGATTGTGTAACTCCCGGATACCGTAAGAGTGCTTTGGGTGTATCAAACGTCACAACGTAACTGGGTGACTATAAAGGTGCACTACAGGTATTTCCCAAGGTGTCTGTTGGGTTGACACGGATCGAGACTGGGATTTGTCACTCCATATAACGGAGACGTATCACTGGGCCCACTCGGTAATGCATCATCATTATGAGCTCAAGGTGACCAAGTGGTTGATCACGGGATCATGCATTACGGTACGAGTAAAGTGACTTGCCAGTAACGAGACTGAACAAGGTATTGGGATACCAACGATCGAGTCTCGGGCAAGTAACATACCGATTGACAAAGGGAATTGTATACGGGGTTGATTAAATCCTCGACATCGTGGTTCATCCGATGAGATCATCGTGGAGCATGTGGGAGCCAACATGGGTATCCAGATCCCGCTGTTGGTTATTGACCGGAGAGTCGTCCCGGTCATGTCTGCATGTCTCCCGAACCCGTAGGGTCTACACACTTAAGGTTCGGTGACGCTAGGGTTATGAAGATATGTATATGCAGTAACCCGAATGTTGTTCGGAATCCCGGATGAGATCCCGGACGTCACGAGGAGTTCCGGAATGGTCCGGAGGTAAAGAATTATATATAGGAAGTGCAGTATCGGCCATCGGGACAAGTTTCGGGGTTATCGGTATTGTACCGGGACCACCGGAAGGGTCCCGGGGGTCCACCGGGTGGGGCCACCTGTCCCGGGGGGCCACATGGGCTGTAGGGGGTGCGCCTTGGCCTGCATGGGCCAAGGGCACCAGCCCCAAAAGCCCATGCGCCTAGGTTTCCACAAAAGGGAAGAGTCCCAATGGTGGAAGGCACCTCTAGATGCCTTGGGGGGAGGGAAACCTCCCCTTGGCCGCCGCACCTAGGAGATTGGATCTCCTAGGATGGCGCACCCCCCCCCTTGGCCCTCCTATATATAGTTGAGGAGAGGGAGGACTTCATACCTCAGCCTTTGGTGCTTCCCTCTCCCCTGTTACATCTCTCCCTCGTAGTACACGGCGAAGCCCTGCTACTGTGACGCCCTGCATCCACCACCACGCCGTCGTGCTGCTGGATCTTCATCAACCTCTCCCCCCCCTTGCTGGATCAATAAAGGAGGAGACGTCATCCGTTCCGTACGTGTGTTGAACGCGGAGGCACCGTCCGTTCGGTGCTAGGATCTCCGGTGATTTGATTCACGTCGTGTTCGACTACATCATCCCCGTTCTTTGAACGCTTCCGCTCGCGATCTACAAAGGTATGTAGATGCATCCGATCACTCATTGCTAGATGAACTCCTAGATGGATCTTGGTGAAACGAGTAGGAAATTTTTTGTTTTCTGCAACGTTCCCCAACAGTGGCATCATGAGCTAGGTCTATGCGTAGTTCTCTTGCACGAGTAGAACACAATTTGTTGTGGGCGTTGATGTTGTCAACTTTCTTGCCGCTACTAGTCTTATCTTGCTTCAACGGAATTGTGGGATGAAGCGGCCCGGACCAACCTTACACGTATGCTTACGTGAGACCGGTTCCACCGACAAACATGCACAAGTTGCATAAGGTGGCTGGCGGGTGTCTGTCTCTCCTACTTTAGTTGGAGCAGATTCGATGAACAGGGTCCTTATGAAGGGTAAATAGAAGTTGACAAATCACGTTGTGGCTTTCACGTAGGTAAGAAAACGTTCTTGTTAGAACCCTACTTCAGCCACGTAAAACCTGCAACAACAATTAGAGGACGTCTAACTTGTTTTTGCAGCAAGTGCTTTGTGATATGATATGGCCAAAGTTGTGATGAATGATGAATGATCGATATGTGATGTATGAGATGTTCATGCTATTATACAAGGAATCACAACTTACATGTCGATGAGTATGACGGTGACAGGATGATCATGGAGCCCCAAGATGGAGATCAAAGGAGCTATGTGATATTGGCCATATCATGTCACTATTATTATTTGATTGCATGTGATGTTTATCATGTTTTGCATCTTGTTTACTTAGAACGACGGTAGTAAATAAGATGATCCCTTACAACAATTTCAAGAAGTTTTCTCCCCTAACTGTGCACCGTTGCTACAGTTCGTCGTTTCGAAGCACCACGTGTTAATTGGGTGTGATAGATCCTTACGTTCACATACAACGGGTGTAAGACAGTTTTACACATGCAAAAACACTTAGGGTTAACTTGACGAGCCTAGCATGTACAGACATGGCCTCGGAACACAGAGACCGAAAGGTCGAACACGAGTCGTATGGAAGATACGATCAACATGAAGATGTTCACCGACGATGACTAGTCCGTCTCACGTGTTAATCGGACACGGCCTAGTCGACTCGGATCGTGTAACACTTAGATGACTAGAGGGATGTCTAATCTGAGTGGGAGTTCATTAATAATTTGATTAGATGAACTTAATTATCATGAACTTAGTCTAAAATCTTTACAATATGTCTTGTAGATCAAATGGCCAACGTTGTATTCAATTTCAACGCGTTCCTAGAGAAAACCAAGCTGAAAGACGATGGCAGCAACTATACGGACTGGGTCCGGAACCTGAGGATCATCCTCATAGCTGCCAAGAAAGATTATGTCCTACAAGCACCGCTAGGTGATCCACCCGTCCCACAGAACCAAGACGCTATGAACGCTTGGCAGACACGTACTGATGACTACTCCCTCGTTCAGTGCGGCATGCTTTACAGCTTAGAGCCGGGGCTCCAAAAGCGTTTTGAGAGACATGGAGCATATGAGATGTTCGAAGAGCTAAAAATGGTTTTTCAAGCTCATGCCCGGATCGAGAGATATGAAGTCTCCGATAAGTTCTTCAGCTGTAATATGGAGGAAAATAGTTCTGTCAGTGAGCACATACTCACTATGTCTGGGTTACATAACCGCTTGACTCAGCTGGGAGTTAATCTCCCGGATGACGTGGTCATTGACAGAATCCTCCAGTCGCTTCCACCAAGCTACAAGAGCTTTGTGATGAACTTCAATATGCAGGGGATGGTAAAGACCATTCCTGAAGTATTTGCTATGCTGAAATCAGCAGAGGTAGAAGTCAAGAAGGAACATCAAGTGTTGATGATGAATAAAACCACTAAGTTCAAGAAGGGCAAGGGTAAAAAGAACTTCAAGAAGGACGGCAAGGAAGTTGCTGCGCCCGGCAAGCAAGATGTCGGGAAGAAGTCAAAGAATGGACCCAAGCCTGAGACAGAGTGCTTTTATTGCAAAGGGAAGGGTCACTGGAAGCGGAACTGCCCCAAATACTTAGCGGACAAGAAGGCCGGCAACACCAAAGGTATATTTGATATACATGTAATTGATGTGTACCTTACCAGTACTCGTAGTAACTCCTGGGTATTTGATACCGGTGCCGTTGCTCATATTTGCAACTCACAGCAGGAGCTGCGGAATAAACAGAAACTGGCGAAGGACGAGGTGACGATGCGCGTCGGGAATGGTTCCAAGGTCGATGTGATCGCCGTCAGCACGCTGCCTCTACATTTACCTACGGGATTAGTTATAAACCTCAATAATTGTTATTTAGTGCCATGTTTGAGCATGAACATTGTATCAGGATCTCGTTTAATACGAGATGGCTACTCATTTAAATCCGAGAATAATGGTTGTTCTATTTATATGAGAGATATGTTTTATGGTCATGCTCCGATAGTCAATGGTTTATTCTTAATGAATCTCGAGCGTATTACTACACATGTTCATAGTGTGAGTACCAAAAGATGTAAGGTTGATAATGATAGTCCCACATACTTGTGGCACTACCGCCTTGGTCACATAGGTGTCAAACGCATGAAGAAGCTCCATGCAGATGGACTTTTAGAGTCTCTTGATTATGAATCATTTGACACGTGCGAACCATGCCTCATGGGAAAAATGACCAAGACTCCGTTCTCAGGAACAATGGAGCGAGCAACCAACTTATTGGAAATCATACATACTGATGTGTGCGGTCCAATGAGTGTTGAGGCTCGCGGTGGCTATCGTTATGTTCTCACCCTCACTGATGACTTGAGTAGATATGGGTATGTCTACTTAATGAAACACAAGTCTGAAACCTTTGAAAAGTTCAAGGAATTTCAGAGTGAGGTTGAAAATCAACGTGACAGGAAAATCAAGTTTCTACGATCAGATCGTGGAGGAGAATACTTGAGTCACGAATTTGGCACACACTTAAGAAAATGTGGAATAGTTTCACAACTCACGCCGCCTGGAACACCTTAGCGTAACGGTGTGTCCGAACGTCGTAATCGCACTCTATTAGATATGGTGCGATCTATGATGTCTCTTACCGATTTACCGCTATCTTTTTGGGGCTATGCTTTAGAGACTGCCGCATTCACTTTAAATAGGGCTCCGTCGAAATCCGTTGAGACGACACCGTATGAATTATGGTTTGGGAAGAAACCTAAGCTGTCGTTTCTAAAAGTTTGGGGATGCGATGCTTATGTCAAGAAACTTCAACCTGAAAAGCTCGAACCCAAGTCGGAAAAATGCGTCTTCATAGGATACCCTAAAGAAACTGCTGGGTATACCTTCTACCTCAGATCCGAAGGCAAGATCTTTGTTGCCAGGAATGGATACTTTCTAGAGAAAGAGTTTCTCTCGAAAGAAGTAAGTGGGAGGAAAGTAGAACTTGATGAAGTATTGCCTCTTGAACCGGTAAATGGCGCAACTCAAGAAAATGTTCCTGAGGTGCCTGCACCGACTAGAGAGGAAGTTATTCATGATGATCAAGATACTTCTGATCAAGCTCCTACTGAAATTCGAAGGTCCACAAGGACACGTTCCGCACCAGAGTGGTACGGCAACCCTGTCTTGGAAATCATGTTGTTAGACAACGGTGAACCTTCGAACTATGAAGAAGCGATGGCGGGCCCGGATTCCAACAAATGGCTAGAAGCCATGAAATCCAAGATAGGATCCATGTATTAAAACGAAGTATGGACTTTGACTGACTTGCCCGTTGAACGGCGAGCCATAGAAAATAAATGGATCTTTAAGAAGAAGACAGACGCGGATGGTAATGTGACCATCTATAAAGCTAGGCTTGTCGCTAAGGGTTATCGACAAGTTCAAGGGGTTGACTACGATGAGACTTTCTCACCGGTGGCGAAGCTGAAGTCCGTCCGAATCATGTTAGCAATTGCCGCATTCTACGACTATGAAATATGGCAAATGGACGTCAAAACGGCATTCCTTAATGGTTTCCTTAAGGAAGAATTGTATATGATGCAGCCGGAAGGTTTTGTCGATCCTAAGAATGCTAACAAGGTGTGCAAGCTCCAACGCTCGATTTATGGGCTGGTGCAAGCATCTCGGAGTTGGAACATTCGCTTTGATGAGATGATCAAAGCGTTTGGGTTTACGCAGACTTATGGAGAAGCCTGCATTTACAAGAAAGTGAGTGGGAGGTCTGTAGCATTTCTCATACTATATGTAGATGACATACTTTTGATGGGAAATGATGTAGAACTCTTGGACAGCATCAAGGCCTACTTGAATAAGAGTTTTTCAATGAAGGACCTTGGAGAAGCTGCTTATATACTAGGCATCAAGATCTATAGAGATAGATCAAGACGCCTCATAGGTCTTTCACAAAGCACATACCTTGATAAGATTTTGAAGAAGTTCAAAATGGATCAGTCCAAGAAAGGGTTTTTGCCTGTTTTGCAAGGTGTGAGATTGAGCTCGGCTCAATGCCCGACCACGGCAGAAGATATAGAAGAGATGAGTGTCATCCCCTATGCCTCAGCCATAGGTTCTATTATGTATGCCATGCTGTGTACCAGACCTGATGTAAACCTTGCCGTAAGTTCGGTAGGAAGGTACCAAAGTAATCCCGGCAAGGAACACTGGACAGCGGTCAAGAATATCCTGAAGTACCTGAAAAGGACTAAGGAAATGTTTCTCGTTTATGGAGGTGACGAAGAGCTCGTCGTAAAGGGTTACGTCGACGCTAGCTTCGACACAGATCTGGATGACTCTAAGTCACAAACCGGATACGTGTATATGTTGAATGGTGGAGCAGTGAGCTGGTGTAGCTGCAAACAGAGCGTCGTGGCGGGATCTACATGTGAAGCGGAGTACATGGCAGCCTCGGAGGCAGCACATGAAGCAATATGGGTGAAGGAGTTCATCACCGACCTAGGAGTCATACCCAATGCGTCGGGGCCAATCAAACTCTTTTGTGACAACACTGGAGCTATTGCACTTGCCAAGGAGCCCAGGTTTCACAAGAAGACAAGGCACATCAAGCGTCGCTTCAACTCCATTCGTGAAAATGTTCAAGATGGAGACATAGAGATTTGTAAAGTACATACGGACCTGAATATAGCAGATCCGTTGACTAAACCTCTCCCTAGGGCAAAACATGATCAACACCAGAATTCCATGGGTGTTCGATTCATCACAATGTAACTAGATTATTGACTCTAGTGCAAGTGGGAGACTGTTGGAAATATGCCCTAGAGGCAATAATAAAAGTATTATTATTATATTTCTTTGATCATGATAATTGTCTTTATTCATGCTATAACTGTATTATCCGGAAATCGTAATACACGTGTGAATACATAGACCATAATATGTCCCTAGTAAGCCTCTAGTTGACTAGCTCGTTGATCAACATATAGTCATGGTTTCCGGGCTATGGACATTGGATGTCATTGATAACGGGATCACATCATTAGGAGAATGATGTGATGGACAAGACCTAATCCTAAGCATAGCACAAGATCGTGTAGTTCGTTTGCTAGAGCTTTTTCCAATGTCAAGTATCTTTTCCTTTAACCATGAGATCGTGTAACTCCCGGATACCGTAAGAGTGCTTTGGGTGTATCAAACGTCACAACGTAACTGGGTGACTATAAAGGTGCACTACAGGTATTTCCGAAAGTGTCTGTTGGGTTGACACGGATCGAGACTGGGATTTGTCACTCCATATAACGGAGAGGTATCACTGGGCCCACTCGGTAATGCATCATCATTATGAGCTCAAGGTGACCAAGTGGTTGATCACGGGATCATGCATTACGGTACGAGTAAAGTGACTTGCCAGTAACGAGACTGAACAAGGTATTGGGATACCAACAATCGAGTCTCGGGCAAGTAACATACCGATTGACAAAGGGAATTGTATACGGGGTTGATTAAATTCTCGACATCGTGGTTCATCCGATGAGATCATCGTGGAGCATGTGGGAGCCAACATGGGTATCCAGATCCCGCTGTTGGTTATTGACCGGAGAGTCGTCCCGGTCATGTCTGCATGTCTCCCAAACCCGTAGGGTCTACACACTTAAGGTTCGGTGACGCTAGGGTTATGAAGATATGTATATGCAGTAACCCGAATGTTGTTCGGAGTCCTGGATGAGATCCCGGACGTCACGAGGAGTTCCGGAATGGTCCGGAGGTAAAGAATTATATATAGGAAGTGCAGTATCGGCCATCGGGACAAGTTTCGGGGTTATCGGTATTGTACCAGGACCACCGGAAGGGTCCCGGGGGTCCACCGGGTGGGGCCACCTGTCCCGGGGGGCCACATGGGCTGTAGGGGGTGCGCCTTGGCCTGCATGGGCCAAGGGCACCAGCCCCAAAAGCCCATGCGCCTAGGTTTCCACAAAAGGGAAGAGTCCCAATGGTGGAAGGCACCTCTAGGTGCCTTGGGGGGGAGGGAAACCTCCCCTTGGCCGCCGCACCTAGGAGATTGGATCTCCTAGGCTGGCGCACCCCCCCCCCCCTTGGCCCTCCTATATATAGTTGAGGAGAGGGAGGACTTCATACCTCAGCCTTTGGTGCTTCCCTCTCCCCTGTTACATCTCTCCCTCGTAGTACACGGCGAAGCCCTGCTACTGTGACGCCCTGCATCCACCACCACGCCGTCGTGCTGCTGGATCTTCATCCACCTCCCCCCCCTTGCTGGATCAAGAAAGGAGGAGACGTCATCCGTTCCGTACGTGTGTTGAACGCGGAGGCACCGTCCGTTCGGTGCTAGGATCTCCGGTGATTTGATTCACGCCGTGTTCGACTACATCATCCCCGTTCTTTGAACGCTTCCGCTCGCGATCTACAAAGGTATGTAGATGCATCCGATCACTCGTTGCTAGATGAACTCCTAGATGGACCTTGGTGAAACGAGTAGGAAATTTTTTGTTTTCTGCAACGTTCCCCAACACTCTCACTATTTGATTGCATTGCAGTCTCTGCCCGTTGGCGACGCGAACTGAAACTGGTGATAGTTTCTCTGTCTGAATGTCCAGTCGCGCGAGAAATGTTTCACTGATGAAACTGTGTGTACTTTCTGAATCCACCAACAGCAGCATGATCTGATCGCCCACCTGTGCTCGCAAACGAATCGTGGAGGGTGTTTCCTCGCTTGACAGCGCTTGTTGTGAGAGTGAGCAGCACTCTGGCTCTTGATCTGCAGGAGCATCCAGTAATTGCAGAGCATGGACGGTGTCGTCAGACAAGATTTCTCCGAAGTCGCCAAGCTCGATCATCAGAATCTGGCCTGTACGTTTGCACTGATGCTCCCTCGAGTATTTGTCCCCGCAGCGAAAACAGAGACCGTTCGCTCTGCGGAACTCTCTTAGTTGTCGTTCCCGTGCATATTCGTCGGCCCCTTGCCGTGGTACGGCTGCAGCGCGAGCTGGAGCAATAACTGCTGGCGGTGCAAGTGGTGGTGGTGGGCGTCCTACTGGTGTGACACGCGAGCGCGAGGTGCGCTGTTTCTCTAGTTCTTCCTCCTGAATGCGAGCGAACACCGCAGCGTGAGTGATGCTGGTTGGTGCTTGCAAGCGCACTCCTAGGCGCAGCTCGTCCTTGAGACCGATCAGGAACTGAGATATGAAGAATTTGGAGCTCAGAGTTGGGTCCAGGGCCAGCAAATGGTACATCGCTGTCTCAAATTGCTGGCGATATTCCTGAACACTGCCGGTCTGACGTAACTGAACAAAGTGGTGCATCTGAACCTCGAACTCTTCTGGACCGAATTCTTCTTGCACCGCAGCTCTGAAGGCTTGCCACAAAACCCCTGGGTGTGTCTGTCGATAGGTTTGGAGCCACATCGCGGCCAGGCCGTCCATGTACAACGCCGTGGTGGTGACCCAGCTATGTTGTGGCATCCGGTACAACTCGAAGTAGGTGGTGCAGCGGTCCAGCCAGATGCGCGGGGCGTCGCCGTCGAACCGCGGAAAATCGTGCTTGGGCGGCTTGATGTAGTGGTCGCCGTGGCGATCTGGCTCCGAGGGCGACGGTGACCGCGCGGGTAGTAGTGGTGGTCCGTGGTTGACGAGGCGGGCGAACGGAAGCTGGGCCGCGCCATCCGTGTAGAGGGGTAGCAGCGGAGGACGCGTTGGTGGTGGCGGGGGTGGTGGACGGAGCGCAGAGGAGTCCCCCGTGTTCGTGACGCCCGATGGGGATGCCCCTCCGAAGACGGTCACCGCCGGGTTGACTGTGGGCGCCGCCTTGCGCGCCTTATCCACATCGGCTTGCGTGAGGTCGATTTGCTTGGATAGGTGCTTGATCTCGGCGGAGACCTGGTCGTTGTAGGCGACCTGCGCCTGGTGGCGCTCGTCGGCGGTCTTCTGGCTTGCGTCGAGGCGGCGAATGACGGACTCGAGCAAGCTCTGCAACTTGTCCGTGGTCTCCGACCTGGCGTCGAGCACGCAGCGGATCTGGGCCGAGGGCTTGGATGGCGTTGCCGTGATTCCGTGCTAGATCCGATCGAACCCCGGGCAGGATTTTGTGCGAGTTCGCCGGAGCGACGCGCACCTAACCCTGTGGATGTTACCGATCGATCTCGAGCAAACAGTGGTGGGGAAGAAAAATTTTGGGCTCTGAATACCAGATTGTCACACCCCAGCGGTGGATCTGATAGCGAGAGGAAGGGGATCAGGGGTGAGATGGGAGAACGAGAGTAGGTGAGGAAAGCATGAGGGGAGGAGTCGACAACAAGGAATGATTCAATTGGTTTTTCGATACCCTCATCGTCCAAACACAGACATACAAGTAAGCAGCGCCAGCTGGCCACACACACGCCTACTCCTGACTCTTGGGCCCGGCTCGCTCCGTTGACCAGGTCATCCGTTGCGGGTTCAGACTCTGAACCTGCACTCTTCAGTCCGCTGCTGATCTATGAGCAGGCGTGACACGCCATCTTGTCCGCGGATGGCAGACGTGTTTCTTGCCGCCGCTGCTGCTCCTCTTCCTCGCCTCCTCTGCGACGCTTCCTCCTCTTCTCTTCTCCCGCTCTAGTCATGGCGGTGGCGGCCGGGCCAGGCGGCGGCGGCGGCCGGAAACGGAGAAGCGGGCGGGCTGGGAGAGCGTCCTCGTCGCCTTCAACCTCCCCACGCGAGGTCCTGATTTTTTTTATTTAATCCCCACAGATACTCATTTCTGTTTGTTCAGATGCTATTTTATATTTTGCCTACAAGGTGTTTGACAATACTCCAACGTGGCTGCAGGATGACATTAGTCTGCAATTGTACTCAATGAACGATAGCAGTTTTGTTTGCAAATAGGTTCAGAAATTTGGTTTCCTGCACACATCATATCAGTAAGGCAATAGCTAGGCAAAGTGTTCTATTCAGATTTAGTCATGACGGGTCTGTTCTCCACTGTAGAGAGGAAAAAGTAGGGACGGTGAAGCCTTGGGTTACATGACAAATGCAAAAAACTTTTCAAACAGGTATACTTTTCTTCGTGCTTTTTGTATATGTATCTATGAGAATTATGCAGTATCATATGGCAATTTGATTATATTCTCAGGTGTGCCTGCAATGGAACATTGGATTTCAGCAATATTATTGGTTCTGCATACAAGGATACTACCAAATGGAGTTGAAATTGCAGCTGCGTTAAGTTTGGTGACATTTGCAAAGGATTGGTTGAAAGAACAGAGTCACAATACAGGAAAACGTAAGCTGTTACCGTTAGCTTGAATAAATGTACACTGCTTAGTTCATATTTGATTCCAGTGCTTTAGCTTTCTTGGATAGTAGAGTTATTATAGAATAAATTTGTGTCAGTATAGACACAGAAACATACATATAGTTGTACAAGGATAGTATAGAGTTATTATAGAATAAATTTCTGTCAGCATTTACCTTGACTTGGTTTATGTTTGATATGTAATCTGATTAATGGTTTACGGACTAACAACTATAAAATCTACTTTGATTTGCAAGGTACCCCCAATTTCCATACTTACAGTGTTTTTATTCTCCATTTAGTGCAGCTCCTTCCTAGATAATATTTCTTGGTTTGTTGTCGAGTCCTATATTTGCTTAAGTGACGAATAGACCAAGTTCATCTACTATAGATATATTTTTTTCCCAAAATGAAAAAGATTGACTTTGAGCATGGAATTAATAATCTATCTGCTAGAATTTATCAAGAATTATGTTTGTGTTGGATGTGCAGAATAGTAAAACACGCAACAAAACATATATCTGGAAAAGTTTACGCCGTACTGATGGGTTAGTTATTCTGCTCTTATTCCATGTTAGTTAAGAAGCAGATGTTTCGTGTCGGTTCCGGTTATATGCCTAAATGTTTTTCGCCGCAGAGATAGGTCTTATATTTAATGCGACCTACTTTTTTCTCAAATAATGATATCTGCATCCCTTGATGTTGTAGGCCATGGCTTGACTGATTATGGCCAATTAGAGCATGTATATCTATATATCTTGCTTTTTTTTCTTTCTTCGGTTATGGCGACCCAGGATATTTGTTGGTGGTGTTGCAATGGTCATCTTGCTTATTCTTGTGTCTGCTACTACTTGTTTCTCGGTTCCTTACTACCACTTCTGACCACATTACTTTGCCTTACATGTGTAGGGTTATGCTGTTGTGGGCTGGTCAAGCAGTGACCGGGCCCTGGTGGACTGCAACTTGCCCAAACCATACCCTGATCCGCAACTCTACTTTTCTCTTCAATTTTTGCTCCTGGTGTGCTTTGGAATGTGGTCGCCTAGCGCAGCTTGCCCCCTTAGAGCCTAGCATAATTTGTATTGGAGCAGACTTTAATTAATTAGATGTGTGATGTGTCTGTTTACAAAATATTTGTTGTTTCTTTGCAAGTTTATCATGTTCCAGGGGCTACACATGCCTTGATAATAGCACCACAAATGTCCAGGTTCATATGCAGTTTTATTTTAGGCATAATAGCAACCTTATTTTATAGGTGAAGGTAAAAGAGCTTCCTGCTCAGGCCTGACTAGCCATTTTGTGATCTCTGTAATATGATATGATTGTTGTTTTGAAGTTGGTTACGTTAGTCCCCTATTTATTTTGAAGGATCCTTCGTCCGTCTGATCATTTTTGCGTCTTCACAGGTTGTTCTCCTGTTTTTGACTGCATCCTTGCACCGTCGTTACAAGCGATTTCCCTTCACTACAGCCCCTTTCATGTCGTCGTTACAAGAGATTTCACAGTTTCCCCTTGTTACCATGTTCTTCAGTTAAAATGCAGTTGTAGTGCTCCAAAGGTGAGACAATTTCAAATTCTACGTCATCACTCTTTTCTTTCTGTTTTTCCTGTGCAGTTTTGAACTGTGTAAAGCCCATACGGTCAGACAAGAGCTTGTACATGTTTCTAGATATCTATTCGATGTGGTAATCAAGTGTTAACCTAATTTTACAATCTCATAATATTAATTGTTGTGGTGTTAGATTTCTGTTTTACAAATAGTGGTTCCATATTTTGTTCCTATTATCTTTGCATAATTGTGTTGTCGAACCAATTTTCAGTTATTTTCTTTACTGTGGTTCGGATAAGTACCTATTCAACGATGTTGGACATTGCGGTTGGTGGCTACATATTACAAAGATCATCTGGGTTCATATCAGTCATCTTTATCTTGAATTAGTGATATGCAATTTTTTTGCAAGTACTATAAATTAGAGTGGTCCATTGTTTTCTTGATGGGCATTTGATTATTCAGATTAGTGTTTTTTGCTATGCCCTGGTTTGGTCCTCTAGAGAGGGCCAAACCTACTGATCTGCTAACATAATAAGCCTTGGGGTATGAAAGCCTTGTGGTATGAAATAGTTCCATCCCATTTAAAGCATTGCTTTTTCAGTGTCTGCTTGAAACTGAAACTGTTTTTAAATCTTGCTGTGAAGGGCAGAATGTCCATTGCAACACCATGGTTAAATCAGCCTTAATAGTTAAAAAGCATGGTTGTATTGCTCACTTATAAGGCGTTCTATTTTGTTGAAGTGCATTTAATCTATTTTCTCTTAATTTTTCAATCGGTGTGCATAAAGTTGTCTTATCTGATACATAATTGATTAAGAGTTTACAACTAATCTCAGAAGTATCGTCTATAATAATTTCAAATGGTGTTCATATATCCTGATGTGATATTGTGTGTTTTGGTGTCCACACCTTGGGGTACTTTATTCTGATTTTAGTCTACTTTCACTACTTCTTCAAATAAGTTTCTTGTATTATGATTTTGGATGCACAACCTATTGATCAATTTTTTTAAATAAGAAAGAATCAACATTCATGATGTTCTGCGGCTGTGAAGTATTTGTTATTACCCTGACCCTATTGCAATTGTTGCAGGCTAAACCTTGAAATCAAATGTAATTTTGAAGCCATTCTTGATTATTTTGCCAGCTGCGGTACATGATCAGAACTAAGGCGACAATGGCCAGACTATGTAAGTTATTCATTCAATGTTTTTCTACATCCTGATTAATGGGCAGTTCGGAGAGCGTTGTGTAATCTCTACTTTAATGAACTATATTATATCGGTTATTTTATTCTTCCTTTTTTTATTCATTGGCTTTACTACTTTATAGACACCTACCAGAGGCTATAAGGAAAGTGAGCTTGAATTATGGTGCAGGATGTCAGTAAAACATGTGAATGAATCAAGAATTGTGTATGTAGATATTGATGCAAGTTGGTTGCATTTTAGAGATTGAACAACACCTGCTTCGTGTTTGTGTAGAAAGAGGATGGCATACTTTGCATAAACTTGTGTAATATATCATTGTTTTATTTCTGGGTCAGCATTGATTTTTTTCTCCATTCAAAGAAATTGTTTGCTAAAAGGGGCAAATAACCATCTTATATTTCTAGATAATATTCAGATTCATTAAAATAGTGGTTTCAAGTGTCGCATTCAATACTAGAGTAATAAGGATTAAGGTACAGAACTTTGTATGTTGTGTAAGAATAAAACCATTTGTTTATCTTGCCAAGTTTCAGTATTATTACTTACGATATCATTCTATCAATTGATGATAAGACAATTGCCTAGAAAGAGCAGCGATAAGACAATTTACAAAGACACAATATAGTTATATTTTGCATTTCTAGGAAATTGCTGCTCATTGATATTTGTTTGAGCTTCTAATTTCTGTTTCCCCTAGAGTATTGTTAATGCTTTACCTTTTATATTATATAGTTCAAGCACTCAGAAGAACTTCTCTTGTCGTAGGTCTGGTGCATAGATTTAATTGATACATTGCCAGTTTGGACAACACCTTCAAACATTATCTCGGAAAGAGTTCATCTGGTAATGACAACGTCAAACATACAATTGATGATAAAACGATTATGCAGCCATTCTTGCACGCCATTAAAGAACTTTTATAGGACCTAAATGTTTTCTTTTCTAATTCGAAAAAACTGCCTTATTACCTGATTTCTGAAGTTTGGGTCGTATCAATATTTTTTTGCTTTTATATTGATGGACAGTGGAGCAACTCCGTGCTTACCTGTTCCTATAATAACCTTTATGATATGCCAATACATTCATATAATATCCTTTTTACATAATCATATTGTCTCTTTTCTTGGCAGCACAACAAGACTTGGATGGAAAGGCCTTTCTGCCCCAGCACAACATAACTCCTGGGGTCATATTCGGCCTCCCAAGGTCCTACTAGGGTTGTTCTTTCTAAGGGTGAAGCATTGCCAGTTGTGCCAATGGTAGGATGATACCTATTCTCAAATTTATATTCTAACAAGGAATGGGTTATTTACAAATCGTATGTTTCATTTGTTTCAGCCGGGCAAAAGGAATAGCTCTCTTGAAGGACAAAATGCTGTAACTCTCTTCATATACAAGATAGAACTTATGACTTCAATTCCGGTATAATTTCGCCACTTGCGCCTGTGGCGCAATGGGTCATATATTCTCTGAGGTTCCCTAATGTTTCTGAAAGCTGCCCTCATGTTTGCTAATGTTTGATTTGTGCTGTCGCAAGTAGCTTTTGTTTGCACTACTGGACGAACTATGTTGAGCTTTACTTCTAGGAGGCAAATTACTCTTTAGCTTAAACAGATACTAAGATTTTACAGGACATTTTACACGGCTCTTTGATCACATCTCCTGGTATTTTGGGTCTTTCAGGTGATAGAAATAGCCAGATGGATCACGAAAACATTGTGAAGATGGTGAGATATTGCAAGGAGTTTGATCCGTTCTGAGGAATGCTTGTCTTTGAGTACCAGCCAAATGGGACCCTCTACGGTAAGCCGATATGGTCTTGGCACTGCAACCTTGTGCATATGATGCCATTTGACTGAAAACATGGCGGGCGAAGATTTTGCTCAGCATCGCGCGCATTCTAATACACTTCACACTGAGCCGATGGCTCTGCTCGCGCTCCCCGTGTTGACGGCCAGTTCAGTCTATTAGTTATAACATGGCTTCTTCACTGCAGTTGACAACGAAGACTGCAGGGTGAAAACCCCACATCAAATTTATTGATTAGTAAAGTCATATACAAAAGATTTGCAAAGGTTAGAGAGTCAGCTAGCTATAACAGAGAGTCAATCCATATTGCAAACTGTTGTGAGTACTTGGCTTTCACCCTATGCAAGTGCAGGGTGACCTCATGCCTAAATTTGCTTCTCTAGGATCTAAAAGATGGCAACACATTCTGAAAAATAGCTTCATTTCTCTGTTTCCAAATGTGCCAGGCAGCCAGAATAACAACCTCAGTGAAGAATGGGTGACCAAACTGCTGCTTTGTCAACATAAAACTCTGCTCAATGGAGTTACCCTGCTGCCAGTGAATCTGTAGATAGTTCCATATCCTGATGCTAAAGTTGCAGCCAAAAAAGAGATGCATCCAATCCTCAGTGCACCTTGTGGGACACAACACACAGTGAAAGACATTCTCCAAAGAAAAAACACGCACATTGAAAGACATCAGTGACATTCCAGTGTCTTCTGCGAAGCATGTCTCTGGTATTTAGTCTATCACTGAAAAGCAGCCAAGCATGGTATTTTCAATTTAAATCATGAAGTGTGTTTTGTCACGGATGTGATACTCCGTGCTGCAATCATTCTTGCCACGAAGGAATTCGTAGAGATTACCACCTTTGAGAAGGTTACAGATACAATATGTTCTCCTCGAGTAAAATTAGTTTTGCGCATTCTGAAATAGAAGTTATGTCTTGCAACTTCTGGTCACTGCTCTTTGCTATAAGAATCATTGGTTGTTCAGGTAAAAAAAAAAGAATCATTGGTTGTAACGAGAATTCATAGGGCATATTGTGGTGTTTAAAATCTGAATAGTCAGTTGCTCTTTTATTTCTTTATTGCAGCTACCATCCCATATTAAATACCTTTGCATGTACGTATTGACTATTTGTTCTGGATTCTGGTCAAAACAAAAACATTAATGCGGAAGAACACGTGGGCAAACACAGTAAGATACTCCCTCCGTTCGGAATTACTTGTCGCAGAAATGGATGTATCTAGACGTATTTTAGTTCTAGATACATCCATTTCCGAGACAAGTAATTCTGAACGGAGGGAGTATAAAGATACACGAGAGGGGAAATCGAGGGAAATGCGGAAGAACACGTGGGCAAACACAAAGATACAAAGGGGTAAACGATGAAACCTATCTAGCCCTTGTTGAAACCGCTTCCTCTCACTGGCCGGTCCACCGATCCAATAGAACCTCGCAAGGAAGATTGACTAGATCTACTTGAATCTCACAAGAGAAAGAGTAGCTTCTATGAAAGATTCATCTCCAAAGGAGGTCAAGGTAGGTTCCACACATGGGGGAAAGTTTGGCGAGCAAAGCTCAATTCTCAATTCTAGTCTAACCTTAGATCTGAACCCTAAGGGGTATTTATAATATTAGGGACGAAGGGGTAAGTGGAAGTGGAGATACATGGGCCAAAGGCCGCTAGTAGAAAAATGCCCATTTGTCCCGGTTCCAGAGGGCCTTTAGTCCCGGTTCTGGAACCGGGACTAAAGGGTCGGTACTAAAGACCCCCCTTTGACCGATTCTTATACGAACCGGGACTAAAGGCCCTCCACGTGGTCGATGTATGGAGCTTCATTTTTTAAATTCTTCACGCATAGGGGGGTGGTCGTTTATGCGTCTCCGTCAGGGACTACTACTGCTACATGCTGCAAACACGTCTTGCGATATTCAACCCCATACTATATGGAGGACGTCTGTTCCAGCAGTGGGGGGTCGACATGTACATAAAGATCGAGGGATGCAGGTTAAAATGGATTAGGAACCACTAGGCTGAGCTACGTGCCGACTTATACCAAGGCGTTGTCGATAGCATCACGGCAGGGGAGACACGAGCGAGCTCTATTGGCACTAGGACTGTTCTCCCATGGTCATTCCAGGGGGCTTCCATGACATGAAGCGGAGGCATATGGACGCCATGGCATTGGTGCAGACGTACGGCAAGCCTGACATCTTCCTGATGATGACCTGTAACCCAAATTGGCAGGAGATACATGATGAGTTATTTCCATGCCAAACACCGCAGGACCAACCAGATCTTGTGGCCCGAGTGTTCAAGTCCAAGCTGGAGACAATGAAAGATATGTTGACGAAGAAAAATTACACTAGGCGTTGTGAAGGCGTACATATATGTGGTAGAGTTCCAGAAGAGGGGCCTCCCGCATGCCCATTTCCTGTTGATTATGGATTCGAGATATAAGCTTCTTGTGCCAGAGCAGTACGATCGTCTCATAACTGCCGAGCTCCCAGACAAGCATAAGTACCCAAAGCTCTATGCCATGGTCGTGAAGCATATGATGCACGACCCATGCGGGTCCTGAACCCCAACAACGTGTGCATGCAAGAGGGGTTGTGCAAATGCAGGTACCCACGGGATTTCAACGAGACCACCGTATAGGGCAAGGACTCCTACCCTGTTTACCGAAGAAGGAAAGACGGTCGCAAAGCGAAGGTCCGCCGTCAAATGCTAGACAACAAATGGGTTGTTCCTTACAAACCCTTACCTCCTACGGATGTTCAACTGCCACATATAAGTACATATACAAGGGTCACGATCAAACTTCGTTCAATATCGACCAACCTGACGCCCAAGGCAACATAGATGAGATCAAGAGATTTATCGACGCAAGGTGGGTAACTCCACCAGAGGCGATGTGGAGGATATTGGGCCTCACCCTTTGTGAGAACCAACCGACGGTCCTGCTGTTGCCGCTACATCTCCCAAACATGCACAAGGTCACATTCAAAGCGGGAGAGAACCTGAATGACATCCTGGCCAATGATAACTCATCAAAGTCTATGTTGATGGAGTATTTCATGGCTAACCAAGAGCACGTGTGGGCTCGAGATATTCTGTACAAGGACTTCCCACGAAGTTTCACTTGGCAAAGAACAAAGAATTGGCAGGAAAGGGCACAAGGTTACCAAGTAGGCCGAATCATGTCAGGCAATCCCGTCGAGGGGGAGCGGTACTTTCTGAGGGTGCTTCTAAACCATGTACCAGGCTCAGTGTCCTTCGAAGACCTAAAAACTGTGGATGGTGTGTTGTGTGATACCTTCCATGAGGCCGCTGAGAGGAGGGGTCTCATCGAGTCCGACAACACGCTCGACGAGTGTCTGACGGAGTCCGAGTAGTGGGCCATGCCGATTTCTCTCAGGAGGCTCTTTGCAACAATCTTGGTATTTTGCAAGCCTGGCGACATTCGCGGTCTTTGGGATAGGCACCTTGAGGCGATGTTTGACGACTACATGCGACATCACACATGCCCAATCATGGTGGAGCAGATGGTGTTGCTTGATATCAGGGGAATGCTGCAGTCCATGGGAAAGGACATAAAGTTGTTCCCTCTTCCGGACATCGATGATACTTATGACAACACAGAAGGCGAGGCTCGGGAGGTCATCGAGGAAACCACTATCAAGGTTGCCGAGGACGAAAAATCCCTGGAGTCCTCACTAAACCCTGAGCAGAGGAAAGCCTATGATGAGATAGTAGCATCAATTGACGACGGCGAAGGGGGCGTCTTCTTCGTCAATGGCCCGGGAGGCACTGGGAAGACCTTCCTGTACAGGGTGTTGCTTGCTAGGGTTCGAGGTGCGAAAAAGGTCGCTGTGGCCACTGCGACGTCGGGTGTCGCCGCTTCTATCATGCCTGGAGGCAGGACAACCCACTCGAGGTTCAAGATCCCACTCACCATTGAAGAAGGGGCATCGTGCAACTTCACCAAGCAGAGTGGGACAGCCAAGCTGCTGACGAAGGAAATATGCCCTAGAGGCAATAATAAAGTTGTTATTTATATTTCCTTATATCATGATAAATGTTTATTATTCATGCTAGAATTGTATTAACCGGAAACTTAGTACATGTGTGAATATATAGACAAAACATAGTGTCCCTAGTATGCCTCTACTTGACTAGCTCGTTAATCAAAGATGGTTAAGTTTTCTAGCCATAGACATGTGTTCTCATTTGATGAATGGGATCACATCATTAGAGAATGGTGTGATGAACAAGACCCATCTGTTAGCTTAGCACTATGATCGTTTAGTTTATTGCTATTGCTTTCTTCATGACTTATACATGTTCCTATGACTATGAGATTATGCAACTCCCGAATACCGGAGGAATACTTAGTGTGGTATCAAACGTCACAACGTAACTGGGTGATTATAAAGATGCTCTACAGGTGTCTCCGATGGTGTTTGTTGAGTTGGCATACATCAAGATTAGGATTTGTCACTCCGATTGTCGGAGAGGTATCTCTGGGCCCTCTCGGTAATGCACATCACTATAAGCCTTGCAAGCAATGTGACTAATGAGTTAGTTACGAGATGATGCATTACAGAACGAGTAAAGAGACTTGCCGGTAACGAGATTGAACTAGGTATGGTGATATCGACGATCTAATCTCGGGCAAGTAACATACCGATGACAAAGGGAACAACATATGTTGTTATGCGGTTTGACCGATAAAGATCTTCGTAGAATATGTAGGAGACAATATGAGAATCCAGGTTCCGCTATTGGTTATTGATCGGACATGTGTCTCGGTCATGTCTACATAGTTCTCGAACCCATAGGGTCCGCACGCTTAACGTTCGATGACGATTTGTATTATGAGTTATCTGATTTGATGTACCGATGGTTGTTCGGAGTCTCGGATGAGATCACGGACATGACGAGGAGTCTCGAAATGGTCGAGAGGTAAAGATCGATATATTGGAAGGCTATATTCGGACATCGGAAAGGTTCCGAGTGATTCAGGTATTTTTTGGAGTACCGGAGAGTTACGGGAATTCGCCGGGGGAAGTAGTGGGCCTTAATCGACCATACGGGAAAGGAGAGAAGGGCCTCAAGGGGTGGCTGCGCGCCCCCCATGGCAAGTCCGAATTGGACTAGGGAGGGGGCGGCGCCCCCCTCTCTTTCCTTCTCCCTCTCCTACTCCTTCCCTCTCTCCCCTGTTGGAAAAGGAAGGGGACTCCAACTAGGATTGAGAATCCTAGTTGGATTCCCCCTATAGGCGCGCCCCTCCTAGGCTGGCCTCCTCCTCCTCCCTCCTTTATATACGTAGCCAAGGGGGCACCCAAAGACACAACAGACAATCTCTTAGCCGTGTGCGGTGCCCCCCTCCATACTTCTACACCTTGGTCATATTGTCGTAGTGCTTAGGCGAAGCCCTGCGCCGGTAACTTCATCATCACCGTCACCACGCCGTCGTGCTGACGGAACTCTCCCTCAGCCTCAGCTGGGTCTAGAGTTCAAGGGACATCACCGAGCTGAACGTGTGCAGATCGCGGAGGTGCCGTGCGTTCAGTACTTGGTCGGTTGGATCGCGAAGATGTTCGACTACATCAACCGCGTTACTAAACGCTTCCGCTTTCGGTCTACGAGGGTACGTGGACACACTCTCCCTGCTTGTTGATATGCTTCTCCTAGATAGATCTTGCGTGATCGTAGGCAATTTTTTTTGAAATACTACGTTCCCCAACAGTGGCATCCGAGCCAGGTCTATGCGTTGATGTTATATGCACGAGTAGAACACAAAGAATTGTGGGCGATAATAGTCATACTGCTTACCAACTTGTCATAGTTCAATTCGGCGGTATTGTTGGATGAAGCGGCCCAGACCGACATTACATGACCATGTTCATGAGACTGGTTCTACCGCCGTGCTTTGCACACAGGTGGCTAGTGGGCGTCTGTTTCTCCAACTTTAGTTGAATCGAGTGTGACTACGCCCGGTCCTTGTTGAAGGTTAAAACATCACACTTGACAAAAAATCATTGTGGTTTTGATGCGTAGGTAAGAACGGTTCTTGCTAGAAGCTCGTAGCAGCCACGTAAAACTTGCAACAACAAAGTAGAGGACGTCTAACTTGTTTTTGCAGGGCATGTTGTGATGTGTGGTCAAGACGTGATGAGATATAAATTGTTATATGAGATGATCATGTTCTGTAAATTTATCGGCAACTGGAAGGAGCCTTATGGTTGTCTTTTTATGGCATAATATGCAAGCACCATGTAATTGCTTTACTTTATCACTATGCGATAGCAATAGTTGCAAAAATCAATAGTTGGCGAGACGACCATGTAACGACACGTTGATAGAGATCAAGATGATGGAGATCATGGTGTCATGCCGGTGATAATGGAGATCATGACGGTACTTTGGAGATGGAGATCAAAGGCACAAAATGATGATGGCCATACCATGTCACATATTTTGATTGCATATGATGTTTATCTTTTATGCATCTTATTTTGCTCAATACGATGGTAGCTTTATAAGATGATCCCTTACTAAAATTTCAAGGTATAAGTGTTCTCCCTGAGTATGCACCGTTGTGACAGTTCTTCGTGCTGTGATACCACATGATGATCGGGTGTGATAAGCTTGACGAGCCTAGCATATGCAGATATGGCCTCGGAACACTGAGACCGAAAGGTCGAGCGTGAATCATATAGTAGATATGATCAACATAGTGATGTTTACCATTGAAAACTTCTCCATCTCACGTGATGATCGGACATGTTTTAGTTGATATGGATCACGTGATTATTTAGATGACTAGATGGATGTCTATCTAAGTGGGAGTTCTTAAGTAATATGATTAATTAAACTTTAATTTTTCATGAACTTAGTAATGATAGTATTTACATAACTATGTTGTAGATGAATAGCTCGCGATGTAGCTTCCCGTTTATTTTTGATATGTTCATAGAGAAAAACTATGTTGAAAGATGATAGTAGCAATGATGCGGACTAGGTCTGTGATCTGAGGATTATCCTCATTGCCGCATAGAAGAATTATGTCCTTGATGCACCGCTAGTTGATAGACCTATTGCAGGAGCAGATGCACACATTATGAACGTTTGAAAAAGCTCGGTATGATGACTACTTAATAGTTTAGTGCACCATGCTTTACGACTTAGAACCAGGACTTCAAAAACATTCTGAACGCCACGGAGCATATAAGATGTTCTAAGAGTTGAAATTGGTATTTCATACTCATGCCCGTGTCGAGAGGTATGAGACCTCTGACAGTACTTTGCCTACAAGATGGAGGAGAATAGCATAACCAGTAAGCATGTGCTCAGATTGTCTGGGTACTACAATTGCTTGAATCAAGTGGGAGTTAAACTTCCAGATAAGATAGTAATTGACAAAGTTCTCTAGTCACTATCATCAAGTTACTAGAACTTAGTGATGAACTATAATATGCAAGGGATGACGAAAGTAATTCCCAAGCTCTTCGCAATGCTGAAATCGACGAAGGTAGAAATCAAGAAATAGCATCAAGTGTTGATGGTTAACAAGACCACTAGTTTCAAGAAAAGGGCAAATGGAAAGAAAGGGGAACTTCGAAGAAGAATAGCAAGCAAGTTGCTGCTCCCATGAAGAAGCCCAAAGCTAGACCCAAGCCTGAAACTGACTGCTTCTACTGCAAAGGAAATGGTCACTGGAAGTGGAACTGCGCTAGATACTTGGCGGATAAGAAGGATGGCAAAGTGAACAAAGGTATATTTTGATATACATGTTATTGATGTGTACTTTACTAGTGTTTATAGCAACCCCTTGGTATTTGATACTGGTTCAGTTGCTAAGAGTAGTAACTCGAACGGGAGTTGCAAAATAAATAGAGACTAGTTAAGGGCGAGGTGATGATGTGTGTTGGAAATGATTCCAAGGTTAATAAGATCACCATCGCACACTCCCTCTACCTTCGAGATTAGTGTTGGACCAAAATAAATGTTATTTGGTGTTTGCGTTGAGCATGAATATGATTGGATCATGTTTATTGCAATACGGTTATTCATTTAAGTCAAAGAATAATTGTTGTTCTGTTTACATGAATAAAACCTTCTATGATCATACACTTAATGTAAATGGTTTATTGAATCTCGATCATAATGATACACATATTCATAATATTGATGCCAAAAGATGCAAAGTTGATAATGATAGTGCAACATATTTGTGGCACTGCCATTTAGGTCATATTGGTGTAAAGCGCATGAAGAAACTGAAGGAAATATGCCCTAGAGGCAATAATAAAGTTATTATTTATTTCCTTATATCATGATAAAAGTTTATTATTCATGCTAGAATTGTATTAACCGGAAACACAATACATGTGTGAATACATAGACAAACTAAGTGTCACTAGTATGCCTCTACTTGACTAGCTCGTTAATCAAAGATGGTTATGTTTCCTAACCATGGACAAAGAGTTGTCATTTGATTAAACGGGATCACATCATTAGTTGAATGATCTGATTGACATGACCCATTCCATTAGCTTAGCACCCGATCGTTTAGTATGTTGCTATTGCTTTCTTCATGACTTATACATGTTCCTATGACTATGAGATTATGTAACTCCCGTGTGCCGGAGGAACACTTTGTGTGCTACCAAAGGTCACAACGTAACTGGGTGATTATAAAGGTGCTCTACAAGTGTCTCCAAAGGAACATGTTGGGTTGACGTATTTCGAGATTAGGATTTGTCACTCCGATCGTCGGAGAGGTATCTCTGGGCCCTCTCGGTAATGCACATCACTTAAGCCTTGCAAGCAATGCAACTAATGAGTTAGTTGCGAGATGATGTATTACGGAACGAGTAAAGAGACTTGCCGGTAACGAGATTGAACTAGGTATTGGATACCGACGATCGAACCTCGGGCAAGTAACATACCGATGACAAAGGGAACAACGTATGTTGTTATGCGGTCTGACCGACAAAGATCTTCGTAGAATATGTAGGAGCCAATATGGGCATCCAGGTCCCGTTATTGGTTATTGACCGGAGACATGTCTCGGTCATGTCTACATTATTCTCGAACCCGTAGGGTCCGCACGCTTAAGGTTTCGATGATAGTTATATTATGAGTTTATACGTTTTGATGTACCGAAGGTTGTTCGGAGTCCCGGATGTGATCACGGACATGACGAGGAGTCTCGAAATGGTCGAGACATAAAGATTGATATATTGGAAGCCTATGTTTGGATATCGGAAGTTTTCCGGGTGAAATCGGGATTTTACCGGAGTACCGGGAGGTTACCAGAACCCCCCGGGAGCTATATGGGCCTTAGTGGGCCTTAGTGGAAAAGAGAAGAGGCAGCCTAAGATGGGCCACGCGCCCCTCCCCTCCCTTGGTCCGAATAGGACAAGGAGAGGGGGCTGGCCCCCTTTCTCTTTTCCCCCCTTCGCGAATCCTATTCCAACTAGGATTGGGGGGGGGGGGAATCCTACTCCCAGAGGGAGTAGGACTCCTCCTGGCGCGCCTCTCCTAGGCCGGCCACACCCCCCCTTGAGCCTTTATATACGGAGGTAGGGGCACCCCAGAGGGACACAAGTTGATCCACGTGATTATATTCTTAGCCGTGTGCGGCACCCCCTGCCACCATAGTCCTCGATAATATTGTAGCGGTGCTTAGGCGAAGCCCTACGACAGTAGTACATCAAGATCGTCACCACGCCGTCGTGCTGACGGAACTCTTCCCCGACACTTTGCTGGATCGGAGTCCGGGGATCGTCGTCGAGCTGAACATGTGCTAGAACTCGGAGGTGCCGTAGTTTCGGTGCTTGATCGGTCGGGCCGTAGAGACGTACGACTACATCAACCAAACTCTTCCGTTGTCGATCTACAAGGGTACGTAGATCACACTCTCACCTCTCGTTGCTATGCATCACCATGATCTTGCGTGTGCGTAGGAATTTTTTTGAAATTACTATGTTACCCAACAGTGGCATCCGAGCCTAGGTTTTATGTGTTGATGTTATATGCACGAGTAGAACACAAGTGAGTTGTGGGCAATGTAAGTCATACTGCTTACCAGCATGTCATACTTTGGTTCAGCGGTATTGTTGGATGAAGCGGCCCGGACCGACATTACGCGTATGCTTACGCGAGACCGGTTCTCCCGACGTGCTTTGCACATAGGTGGCTTGCGGGTGACAGTTTCTCCAACTTTAGTTGAACCGAGTGTGGCTACGCCCGGTCCTTGCGAATGTTAAAACAGCACCAACTTGACAAACTATCGTTGTGGTTTTGATGCATAGGTAAGATTGGTTCTTGCTTAAGCTCGTAGCAGCCACGTAAAACTTGCAACAACAAAGTAGAGGACGTCTAACTTGTTTTTGCAGGGCATGTTGTAATGTGATATGGTCAAGACATGATGCTAAATTTTATTGTATGAGATGATCATGTTTTGTAACCGAGTTATCGGCAACTGGCAGGAGCCATATGGTTGTCGCTTTATTGTATGCAATGCAATCGCGCTGTAATGCTTTACTTTATCACTAAGCGGTAGCGATAGTCGTGGAAGCATAAGATTGGCGAGACGACAATGATGCTACGATGGAGATCAAGGTGTCGCGCCGGTGACGATGGTGATCATGACGGTGCTTCTAAGATGGAGATCACAAGCACAAGATGATGATGGCCATATCATATCACTTATATTGATTGCATGTGATGTTTATCTTTATGCATCTTATCTTGCTTTGATTGACGATAGCATTATAAGATGATCTCTCACTAAATTATCAAGAAAGAAGTGTTCTCCCTGAGTATGCACCGTTGCCAAAGTTCGTCGTGCCCAGACACCACGTGATGATCGGGTGTGATAAGCTCTACGTCCATCTACAACGGGTGCAAGCCAGTTTTGCACACGCAGAATACTCAGGTTAAACTTGACGAGCCTAGCATATGCAGATATGGCCTTGGAACACTGAGATCGAAAGATCGAGCGTGAGTCATATAGTAGATATGATCAACATAGTGATGTTCACCATTGAAAACTACTCCATTTCACGTGATGATCGGTTATGGTTTAGTTGATTTGGATCACGTGATCACTTAGAAGATTAGAGGGATGTCTATCTAAGTGGGAGTTCTTAAGTAATATGATTAATTGAACTTAAATTTATCATGAACTTAGTACCTGATAGTATCTTTCTTATGTATGTTTGATTGTAGATAGATGGCCCGTGCTGTTGTTTTGTTGAATTTTAATGCGTTCCTTGAGAAAACAAAGTTGAAAGATGATGGTAGCAATTACACGGACTGGGTCCGTAACTTGAGGATTATCCTCATTGCTGCACAGAAGAATTACGTCCTGGAAGCACCGCTGGGTGCCAGGCCTTCTGCTGGAGCAACACCAGATGTTATGAACGTCTGGCAGAGCAAAGCTGATGACTACTCGATAGTTCAGTGTGCCATGCTTTACGGCTTAGAATCGGGACTTCAACGACGTTTTGAACGTCATGGAGCATATGAGATGTTCCAGGAGTTGAAGTTAATATTTCAAGAAAATGCCCGGATTGAGAGATATGAAGTCTCCAATAAGTTCTATAGCTGCAAGATGGAGGAGAACAGTTCTGTCAGTGAGCATATACTCAAAATGTCTGGGTATAATAATCACTTGATTCAGATGGGATTTAATCTTCCAGATGATTGCGTCATTGACAGAATTCTCCAATCACTGCCACCAAGCTACAAGAGCTTCGTGATGAACTATAATATGCAAGGGATGAATAAGACTATTCCTGAGCTCTTCACAATGCTGAAAGCTGCGGAGGTAGAAATCAAAAAGGAGCATCAAGTGTTGATGGTCAACAAGACCACTAGTTTCAAGAAAAAGGGCAAAGGGAAGAAGAAGGGGAACTTCAAGAAGAACAGCAAGCAAGTTGCTGCTCAAGAGAAGAAACCCAAATCTGGACCTAAGCCTGAAACTGAGTGCTTCTACTGCAAGCAGACTGGTCACTGGAAGCGGAACTGCCCCAAGTATTTGGCGGATAAGAAGGATGGCAAGGTGAACAAAGGTATATGTGATATACATGTTATTGATGTGTACCTTACTAGAGCTCGCAGTAGCACCTGGGTATTTGATACTGGTTCTGTTGCTAATATTTGCAACTCGAAACAGGGACTACGGATTAAGCGAACACTGGGAAAGGACGAGGTGATGATGCGCGTGGGAAACGGTTCCAAAGTCGATGTGATCGCGGTCGGCACGCTACCTCTACATCTACCTTCGGGATTAATATTAGACCTAAATAATTGTTATTTGGTGCCAGCGTTGAGCATGAACATTATATCTGGATCTTGTTTAATGCGAGACGGTTATTCATTTAAATCAGAGAATAATGGTTGTTCTATTTATATGAGTAATATCTTTTATGGTCATGCACCTTTAAAGAGTGGTCTATTTTTGATGAATCTCGATAGTAGTAACACACATATTCATAATGTTGAAGCCAAAAGATGCAGAGTTGATAATGATAGTGCAACTTATTTGTGGCACTGCCGTTTAGGTCATATCGGTATAAAGCGCATGAAGAAACTCCATACTGATGGACTTTTGAAACCACTTGATTATGAATCACTTGGTACTTGCGAACCGTGCCTCATGGGCAAGATGACTAAAACACTGTTCTCCGGCACTATGGAGAGAGCAACAGATTTGTTGGAAATCATACATACAGATGTATGTGGTCCGATGAATATTGAGGCTCGTGAAGGGTATCGTTATTTTTTCACCTTCACAGATGACTTAAGCAGATATGGGTATATCTACTTAATGAAACACAAGTCTGAAACATTTGAAAAAGTTCAAAGAATTTCAGAGTGAAGTTGAAAATCATCGTAACAAGAAAATAAAGTTTCTACGATCTGATCATGGAGGAGAATATTTGAGTTACGAGTTTGGTGTACATTTGAAGCAATGCGGAATAGTTTCGCAACTCACACCACCCGGAACACCACAGCGTAATGGTGTGTCCGAACGTCGTAATCGTACTTTACTAGATATGGTGCGATCCATGATGTCTCTTACTGATTTGCCGCTATCGTTTTGGGGTTATGCTTTAGAGACGGCCGCATTCACGTTAAATAGGGCACCATCAAAATCCATTGAGACGACGCCTTATGAACTATGGTTTGGCAAGAAACCAAAGTTGACGTTTCTTAAAGTTTGGGGCTGCGATGCTTATGTGAAAAAGCTTCAACCTGATAAGCTCGAACCCAAATCGGAGAAATGTGTCTTCATAGGATACCCAAAGGAGACTGTTGGGTACACCTTCTATCAAATATCCGAAGGCAAGATATTCGTTGCTAAGAATGGATCCTTTCTAGAGAAGGAGTTTCTCTCGAAAGAAGTGATTGGGAGGAAAGTAGAACTTGACGAGGTAACTGTACCTGCTCCCTTATTGGAAAGTAGTACATCACAGAAACCTGTTTCTGCGACACCTACACCAATTAGTGAGGAAGCTAATGATAATGATCATGAAACTTCAGAACAAGATACTACTGAACCTCGTAGATCAACCAAAGTAAGATCCGCGCCAGAGTGGTATGGTAATCCTGTTCTGGAAATCATGCTACTAGATCATGATGAACCTACGAACTATGAAGAAGCGATGGTGAGCCCAGATTCCGCAAAATGGCTTGAAGCCATGAAATCTGAGATGGGATCCATGTAGGAGAACAAAGTATGGACTTTGGTTGACTTGCCGGATGATCGGCAAGCAATTGAGAATAAATGGATCTTCAAGAAGAAGACTGACGCTGACGGTAATATTACTGTCTACAAAGCTTGACTTGTCGCAAAAGGTTTTCGACAAGTTCAAGGGGTTGACTACGATGAGACCTTCTCACCCGTAGCGATGCTTAAGTTTGTCCGAATAATGTTAGCAATTGCCGCATTTTATGATTATGAAATTTGGCAGATGGATGTCAAAACTGCATTCCTGAATGGATTTCTGGAAGAAGAGTTGTATATGATGCAACCGGAAGGTTTTGTCGATCCAAAGGGAGCTAACAAAGTGTGCAAGCTCCAGCGATCCATTTATGGACTGGTGCAAGCCTCTCGGAGTTGGAATAAATGCTTTGATAGTGTGATCAAAGCATTTGGTTTTATACAAACTTTCGGAGAAGCCTGTATTTACAAGAAAGTGAGTGGGAGCTCTGTAGCATTTCTGATATTATATGTGGATGACATATTACTGATTGGAAATGATATAGAATTTCTGGATAGCATAAAGGGATACTTGAATAAGAGTTTTTCAATGAAAGACCTCGGTGAAGCTGCTTACATATTAGGCATAAAGATCTATAGAGATAGATCAAGACGCTTAATTGGACTTTCACAAAGCACATACCTTGACAAGATTTTGAAGAAGTTCAAAATGGATCAAGCAAAGAAAGGGTTCTTGCCTGTGTTACAAGGTGTGAAGTTGAGTCAGACTCAATGCCCGACCACTGCAGAAGATAGAGAGAAAATGAAAGATGTTCCCTATGCTTCAGCCATAGGCTCTATCATGTCTGCAATGCTGTGTACCAGACCTGATGTGTGCCTTGCTATAAGTTTAGCAGGGAGGTACCAAAGTAATCCAGGAGTGGATCACTGGACAGCGGTCAAGAGCATCCTGAAATACCTGAAAAGGACTAAGGATATGTTTCTCGTATATGGAGGTGACAAAGAGCTCATCGTAAACGGTTACGTTGATGCAAGCTTTGACACTGATCCGGACGATTCTAAATCGCAAACCGGATACGTGTTTACATTAAACGGTGGAGCTGTCAGTTGGTGCAGTTCTAAACAAAGCATCGTGGCGGGATCTACATGTGAAGCGGAGTACATAGCTGCTTCGGAAGCAGCAAACGAAGGAGTCTGGATGAAGGAGTTCATATCTGATCTAGGTGTCATACCTAGTGCATCGGGTCTAATGAAAATCTTTTGTGACAATACTGGTGCAATTGCCTTGGCAAAGGAATCCAGATTTCACAAAAGGACCAAACACATCAAGAGACGCTTCAATTCAATCCGGGATCTAGTCCAGGTGGGAGACATAGAGATTTGCAAGATACATACGGAGCTGAATGTAGGAGATCCGTTGACTAAGCCTCTTCCATGAGCAAAACATGATCAGCACCAAAGCTCCATGGGTGTTGGAATCATTACTGTGTAATCTAGATTATTGACTCTAGTGCAAGTGGGAGACTGAAGAAAATATGCCCTAGAGGCAATAATAAAGTTATTATTTATTTCCTTATATCATGATAAAAGTTTATTATTCATGCTAGAATTGTATTAACCAGAAACATAATACATGTGTGAATACATAGACAAACTAAGTGTCACTAGTATGCCTCTACTTGACTAGCTCGTTAATCAAAGATGGTTATGTTTCCTAACCATGGACAAAGAGTTGTCATTTGATTAAACGGGATCACATCATTAGTTGAATGATCTGATTGACATGACCCATTCCATTAGCTTAGCACCCGATCGTTTAGTATGTTGCTATTGCTTTCTTCATGACTTATACATGTTCCTATGACTATGAGATTATGTAACTCCCGTGTGCCGGAGGAACACTTTGCGTGCTACCAAACGTCACAACGTAACTGGGTGATTATAAAGGTGCTCTACAGGTGTCTCCAAAGGAACATGTTGGGTTGACGTATTTCGAGATTAGGATTTGTCACTCCGATCGTCGGAGAGGTATCTCTGGGCCCTCTCGGTAATGCACATCACTTAAGCCTTGCAAGCAATGCAACTAATGAGTTAGTTGCAAGATGATGTATTACGGAACGAGTAGAGAGACTTGCTGGTAACGAGATTGAACTAGGTATTGGATACCGACGATCGAATCTCGGGCAAGTAACATACCGATGACAAAGGGAACAACGTATGTTGTTATGCGGTCTGACCGATAAAGATCTTCGTAGAATATGTAGGAGCCAATATGGGCATCCAGGTCCCGCTATTGGTTATTGACCGGAGACATGTCTCGGTCATGTCTACATTGTTCTCGAACCCGTAGGGTCCGCACGCTTAAGGTTTCGATGACAGTTATATTATGAGTTTATACGTTTTGATGTACCGAAGGTTGTTTGGAGTCCCGGATGTGATCACGGACATGACGAGGAGTCTCAAAATGGTCGAGACATAAAGATTGATATATTGGAAGCCTATGTTTGGATATCGGAAGTGTTCCGGGTGAAATCGGGATTTTACCGGAGTACCGGGAGGTTACCGGAACCCCCCGGGAGCTATATGGGCCTTAGTGGGCCTTAGTGGAAAAGAGAAGAGGCAGCCTAAGATGGGCCACGCGCCCCTCCCCTCCCTTGGTCCGAATAGGACAAGGAGAGGGGGCCGGCCCCCTTTCTCTTTTCCCCCCTTTGCGAATCCTATTCCAACTAGGACTGGGGGGGGGGGGAATCCTACTCCCAGAGGGAGTAGGACTCCTCCTGGCGCGCCTCTCCTAGGCCGGCCGCACCCCCCCTTGAGCCTTTATATACGAAGGTAGGGGCACCCCAGAGGGACACAAGTTGATCCACGTGATTATATTCTTAGCCGTGTGCGGCGCCCCCTGCCACCATAGTCCTCGATAATATTGTAGCGGAGCTGAGGTGGAGCCCTACGACAGTAGTACATCAAGATCGTCACCACGCCGTCGTGCTGACGGAACTCTTCCCCGACACTTTGCTGGATCGGAGTTCGGGGATCGTCATCGAGCTGAACGTGTGCTAGAACTCGGAGGTGCCATAGTTTCGGTGCTTGATCGGTCGGGCCGTTGAGACGTACGACTACATCAACCTAACGCTTCCGTTGTCGATCTACAAGGGTACATAGATCACACTCTCACCTCTCGTTGCTATGCATCACCATGATCTTGCGTGTGCGTAGGAATTTTTTTGAAATTACTACGTTGCCCAACAGAAACTCCATGCTGATGGACTTTTGGAATCACTTGATGCTTGCGAACCATGCCTTATGGGCAAGATGACTAAGACTCCGTTCTCCGGAACAATGGAGCGAGCAACCGACTTATTGGAAATAATACATACTGATGTATGCGATCCGATAAGTGTTGAGGCTCGCGGCGGGTATCATTATTTTCTGACCTTCACAGATGATTTGAGCATATATGGGTATATATACTTGATAAAACGTAAGTCTAAAACATTTGAAAAGTTTAAAGAATTTCAGAGTGAAGTGGAAAATCATCTAAAAAGAAAATAAAGTTTCTATGATCTGATCGCGAAGACGAATATTTGGGTTACGAATTTGGTCTTCATTTGAAACGATGTGGAATAGTTTCGCAAATCACGCCACCTGGAACACAAAAACGTAATGGTGTGTCCGAACGTCATAACCGTTATTAGATATGGTGTGATCTATGATGTCTCTTACCGATTTATCACTATCATTTTGGGGTTATGCATTAGAGACAGCTGCATTCACGTTAAATAGGGCACCATCTAAATCCATTGAGACGACACCATATGAACTATGGGTTGGCAAGAAACCTAAGTTGTCGTTTCTTAAAGTTTAGGGCTGCGATGCTTATGTGAAAAAATTTCAACCTGATAAGCTCGAATCCAAATCGGAGAAATGCGTCTTCATAGGATACCCAAAGGAGATTGTTGGGTACACCTTCTATCACAGATCCGAAGGCAAGATCTTTGTTGCTAAGAATGGATCCTTTCTAGAGAAGGAGTTTCTCTCGAAAGAAGTGAGTGGGAGGAAAGTAGAACTTGATGAGGTAATTGTACTTTCTCTCGAATTGGAAAGTAGCTCATCACTGAAATCAGTTCCAGTGATGCCTACACCAATTAGTGAGGAAATCAATGATGATGATCATGAAACTTCAGATCAAGTTACTACCGAACCTCATAGGTCAACCGGAGTACGATCCGCACCAGAGTGGTACGGTAATCCTGTTCTGGAAGTCATGTTACTAGACCATGATGAACCTACGAACTATGAGGAAGCGATGATGAGCTCAGATTCCGACAGATGGCTTGAGGCCATGAAATCTGAGATAGAATCCATGTATGAGAACAAAGTGTGGACTTTGGTGGACTTGCCCGATGATCGGCAACCCATTGAAAAGGATCTTCAAGAGGAAGACGGACGCTGATAGTAGTGTTACTATCTACAAAGCTCGACTTGTCGAAAAGGGTTTTTGACAAGTTCAAGATGTTGACTACGATGAAATTTTCTTACTCGTATCGATGCTTAAAGTCTGTCCAAATCATGTTAGCAATTGCCACATTTCATGAAATTTGGCAAATGGATGTCAAAACTACATTCCTTAATGGATTTCTTAAAGAAGAGTTGTATATGATGCAACAAGAAGGTTTTGTCAATCCTAAAGGTGCTAACAAAGTGTGCAAGCTCCAGCGATCCATCTATGGACTGGTGCAAGCATCTCGGAGTTGGAATATACACATCGATAAGGTGATCAAAGCATATGGTTTTATACAGACTTACGGCGAAGCCTGTATTTACAAGAAAGTGAGTGGGAGTACTACATCATTTCTGATAAGTATATGTGAATGACATATTGTTGATCGTAAATAATGTAGAATTTTTCTGGAAAGCACAAAGGAGTGTTTGAAAGGAGTTTTTCAAAGAAACACCTTGGTGAAGCTGCTTACATATTGAGCATCAAGATCTATAGAGATAGAACAAGACGCTTGATAAGTTTTTCTTTTCAATGAGTACATACCTTGACAAGATTTTGAAGTAGTTCAAAATGGAACAGTCAAAGGAGTTCTTGCCTGTGTTGCAAGGTGTGAAGTTGAGTAAAGACTCAAAACCCGACCACGGCAGAAAAATAGAAAGAGAATGAAAATTCATTCCCTATGCCTCAGTCATAGGTTCTATGAAGTATGTTATGATGTGTACAAGACCTATTTTGAACCTCACCATGAGTTTGGCAAGAGGGTACAATAGTGATCCAGAAGTGGATCACTTGGCAGCGGTCAAAATTATCATTAGAAGACTAAGGAGATATTTCTCGGTTATGGAGGTGATAAAGAGTTCGTCGTAAAGAGTTACGCTGATGCAAGCTTTTACACTGATCCGGATGACTCTGAGTCTCAATCTGGATACATATTTAAAGTGGTAGCAATTAGCTAGAGTAGTTCCATGCAGAGCATTGTAGACATAGAAAATTTGCAAAATACATACGACTCTGAATGTGACAGACCCATTGACTAAGCTTCTCTCACAAGCAATTCATGATCACACCTTAGTACTCTTTGGGTGTTAATTGCATAGCGATGTGAACTAGATTATTGACTCTAGTAAAACCCTTTGGGTATTAGTCACATGGCGATGTGAACTAATCACATGGTAGTGTGAACTATTGGTGTTAAATCACATGGCGATGTGAACTAGATTTTTATCTCTAGTGCAAGTGGGAGACTGAAGGAAATATGCCCTAGAGGCAATAATAAAGTTGTTATTTATATTTCCTTATATCATGATAAATTTTTATTATTCATGCTAGAATTGTATTAACCGGAAACTTAGTACATGCGTGAATACATAGACAAAACAAAGTGTCCCTACTATGCCTCTACTTGACTAGCTCGTTAATCAAAGTTGGTTAGGTTTCCTAGCCATGGACATGTGTTGTCATTTGATGAACGGGATCACATCATTAGAGAATGATGTGATGGACAAGACCCATCTGTTAGCTTAGCACTATGATCGTTTAGTTTATTGCTATACCTTTCTTCATGACTTATACACGTTCCTATTGTTGGGGATAGTTGCAGAAATTAAAAAATTTCTACGCATCACCAAGATCAATCTATGGAGAAACTATCAACCGGAGAGAGGGGAGTGCATCTTCATACCCTTGAAGATCGCGATGCGGAAGCGTTGCAAGAACGCGGTTGGAGGAGTCATACACGCAACGATTCAGATCGCGGTCGATTCCGATCTAAGCACCGAACAGCGGCGCCTCCGTGTTCAACACACGTGCAGCCCGGTGACGTCTCCCATGCCTTAATCCAGCAAGGAGAGAGGGAGAGGTTGGGGAAGACAACTCCAGTAGCAGCACGACAGCGTGGTGGTGTTGGAGCAGTGTGGTACTCCGGCAGGGCTTCGCCAAGCACTGCGGAAGGAGGAGGAGGTGTTGGAGAGGGGAAGGGCTACGCCTTGTATGTGGTCTGGCTGCCCTCCCACCTCCCCTCTATTTATAGGGGCAAGGGAGAGGGGGGCCGGCCCCCTCTAGATGGATCTAGAGGGGGGGCAGCCAAGGGGGGAGGCTTGCCCCCCAAGCCAAAGGGGCGCCCCCTTTAGGGTTTCCCCCCAACCCTAGGTGCATGGGCCCTAGGGGGGTTTGGCGCCCAGCCCACCTAGGGGCTGTTTCCCTCCATATTCAGCCCATAGGGACCTCCGGGGCAGGCGGACCCTCCCGGTGGACCCCCGGAACCCCTTTGGTGGTCCCGGTATAATACCGGCACACCCCCAAACACTTCCGGTGACCGTATGATGACTTCCCATATATAAGTCTTCACCTCCGGACCATTCCGTAACTCCTCGTGACGTTCGGGATATCATCCGGGACTCCGAACAACATTCGGTAAGCACGTACAAACTTTCCCTATAACCCTACCGTCATCGAACCTTAAGTGTGTAGACCCTACGGGTTCGGGAGGCATGTAGACATGACCGAGACATGTCTCCGGTCAATAACCAACAGCGGGATTTGGATACCCATGTTGGATCCCACATGCTCCACGATGATCACATCGGATGAACCACGATGTCGGGGATTCAATCAATCCCGTATCCAATTCCCTTTGTCTACCAGTATGATACTTGCCCGAGATTCGATCGTCGGTATCCCTATACCTTGTTCAATCTCGTTACCGGCAAGTCTCCTTTACTCGTTTCATGACACATCATCCCGTTATCAACTCTTTGGTCACATTGAGCTCATTATGATGATGTCCTACCGAGTGGGCCCAGAGATACCTCTCCATCACACGGAGTGACAAATCCCAGTCTCGATTCATGCCAACCCAACAGATACTTTCTGAGATACCCGTAGTGCACCTCTATAGCCACCCAGTTACATTGTGATGTTTGGCACACCCAAAGCATTCCTACGGTATCCGGGAGTTGCACAATCTCATGATCTAAGGAAATGATACTTGACATTAGAAAAGCATTAGCATACGAACTACACGATCTTGTGCTATGCTTAGGATTGGGTCTTGTCCATCACATCATTCTCCTAATGATGTGATCCCGTTATCAATGACATCCAATGTCCATGGTCAAGAAACCATAACCATCTATTGATCAACGAGCTAGTCAACTAGAGGCTTACTAGGGACATGTTGTGGTCTATGTATTCACACATGTATTACGATTTCCGGATAACACAATTATAGCATGAACAATAGACAATTATCATGAACATGGAAATATAATAATAACCACTTTATTATTGCCTCTAGGGCATATTTCCAATAGTCTCCCACTTGCACTAGAGTCAATAATCTAGTTACATTGTGATGAATCGAACACCCATAGAGTTCTGGTGTTGATCATGTTTTGCTCGTGGAAGAGGTTTAGTCAACGGATCTGCGACATTCAGATCCGTATGCACTTTACAAATATCTATGTCTCCATCTTGAACATGTTCACGAATGGAGTTGAAGCGACGCTTGATATGCCTGGTCTTCCTGTGAAACCTAGGCTCCTTAGCAAGAGCAATAGCTCCAGTGTTGTCACAGAAGAGAGTCATTGGGCCTGACGCATTGGGAATAACTCCTAGGTCGGTGATGAACTCCTTCATCCAAACTGCTTCCTGTGCTGCCTCCGAGGCTGCCATGTACTCCGCTTCACATGTAGATCCCGCCACGACGCTTTGCTTGCAATTGCACCAGCTGACTGCCCCACCATTCAAAATATACACGTATCCGGTTTGTGACTTGGATTCATCCAGATCTGTGTGGAAGCTAGCATCGACGTAAGCCTTTACGACGAGTTCTTCGTCACCTCCATAAACGAGAAACATATCCTTAGTCCTTTTCAGGTACTTCAGGTGTTCTTGACTGTTGTCCAGTGTTCCATGCCGGGATTACTTTGGTACCTCCCTACCAAACTTATGCGAGGTTCACATCAGGTCTGGTGCACAGCATGGCATACATAATAGACCCTATGGCCGAGGCATAGGGGATGACACTCATCTTTTCTCTATCTTCTGCCGTGGTCGGGCATTGAGCCTTACTCAATCTCACACCTTGCAATACAGGCAAGAACCCCTTGTTGGACTGATCCATATTGAACTTCTTCAATATCTTATCAAGGTATGTGCTTTGTGAAAGACCAATGAGGCGTCTCGATCTATCTCTATAGATCTTGATGCCTAATATGTAAGTAGCTTCTCCAAGGTCCTTCATTGAAAAACACTTATTCAAGTAGGCCTTTATGCTTTCCAAGAATTCTATATCATTTCCCGTCAATAGTATGTCATCCACATATAATATGAGAAATGCTACAGAGATCCCACTCACTTTCTTCTAAACACATGCTTCTCCATAAGTTTGCGTAAACCCAAACACCTTGATCATCTCATCAAAGCGAATGTTCCAACTCCAAGATGCTTGCACCAGCACATAGATTGAGCGCTGGAGCTTGCATACTTTGTCAGCATTCTTAGATCGACAAAACCTTCTGGCTGCATGATATACAATTCTTCCTTAAGGAAACCATTAAGGAATGCCATTTTGACGTCCATTTGCCATATCTCATAATCGTAGAATGCAGCAATTGCTAACATGATTCGGACAGACTTCAGCTTCGCTATGGGTGAGAAGGTGTCATCGTAGTCAACCCCTTGAACTTGTCGATAACCCTTAGCGACAAGCCGAGCCTTATAGATGGTCACATTACCATCCGTGTCTGTCTTCTTTAATGATCCATTTATTTTCTATGGCTCGCCGATCATCGGGCAAGTCAGTCAAAGTCCATACTTCGTTTTCATACATGGATCCTATCTCGGATTTCATGGCTTCAAGCCATTTGTCGGAATCCGGGCCCGCCATCGCTTCTTCATAGTTCGAAGGTTCACCATTGTCTAACAACATGATTTCCAAGACAGGGTTGCCGTACCACTCTGGTGCGAAACGTGTCCTTGTGGACCTACGAAGTTCAGTAGCAACTTGATCCGAAGTTTCATGATCATCATCATTAACTTCCTCTCTAGTCGGTGCAGGCACCACAGAAACATTTTCCTGCACTGCGCTACTCTCCGGTTCGAGAGGGGACATCTCATCAAGTTCCACTTTCCTCCCACTTACTTCTTTCGAGAGAAACTCTTTCTCCAGAAAGGATCCATTCTTGGCAACATAGACCTTGCCTTCAGATCTATGGTAGAAGGTATACCCTATAGTTTCCTTAGGGTATCCTATGAAGACGCATTTCTCCGATTTGGGTTCGAGCTTTTCAGGTTGAAGTTTCTTGACATAAGCATCGCATCCCTAAACTTTTAGAAACGACAGCTTAGGTTTCTTTCCGAACCATAATTCATACGGTGTCGTCTCAACGGGTTTCGACGGAGCCCTATTTAAAGTGAATGCGGCAGTCTCTAAAGCGTATCCCCAAAATGATAGCGGTAGATCGGTAAGAGACATCATAGATCTCACCATATCCAATAGAGTGTGATTACGACATTCAGGCACACCATTTCGCTGAGGTGTTCTAGGCGGCGTGAGTTGTGAAACAATTCCACATTTCCTCAAGTGCGTGCCAAATTCGTGACTCAAATATTCCCCTCCACGATCTGATCGTAAGAACTTTATTTTCCTGTCACGTTGATTCTCAACCTCACTCTGAAATTCCTTGGACTTTTCAAAGGTCATAGACTTGTGTTTCATTAAGTAGACATACCCATATCTACTTAAGTCATCAGTGAGAGTGAGAACATAACGGTAGCCACTGCGAGCCTCAACACTCATTGGACCACACACATCAGTATGTATGATTTCCAATAAGTTGGTTTCTCGCTCCATTGTTCTGGAGAACGGAGTCTTGGTCATTTTGCCCATGAGGCATGGTTCACATGTGTCAAATGATTCATAATCAAGAGACTCGAAAAGTCCATCTGCATGGAGTTTCTTCATGCGTTTGACACCAATCTGACCAAGGCGGCAGTGCCACAAATATGTGGGACTATCATTATCAACCTTACACCTTTTGGCATTCACACTATGAATACGTGTAACATCACGTTCGAGATTAAATAAAAATAAACCATTGACCAGCGGGGCATGACCATAAAACATATCTCTCATATAAATGGAACAACCATTATTCTCGGATTTAAATGAGTAGCCATCTCGCATTAAACGAGATCCTGATACAATGGTCATGCTCAAAGCTGGTACTAAATAACAATTATTGAGGTTCAAAACTAATACTCAAAGTAGATGTAGAGGTAGCGTGCTGACGGCGATCACATCGACCTTGGAACCATTCCCAACGCGCATCGTCACCTCATCCTTCGCCAGTCTCCGCTTATTCTGCAGCTCCTGTTTTGAGTTACAAATATGAGCAACCGCACCGGTATCAAATACCCAGGAGATACTACGAGCGCTGGTAAGGTACACAACAATAACACGTATATCATATATACCTTTGGTATTGCCGGCCTTCTTATCCGCTAAATACTTGGGGCAGTTCCGCTTCCAGTGACTGTTTCCCTTGCAATAAAAGCACTGAGTCTTGGGCTTGGGTCCATTCTTTGGCTTCTTCCCGGCAACTGGCTTACCGGGCGCGACAACAACCATGCCATCCTTCTTGTAGTTCTTCTTACCCTTGCCTTTCTTGAAACTAGTGGTTTTATTGACCATCAACACTTGATGTTCCTTTTTGATCTCCACCTCCGCTGATTTCAGCATTGAATATACCTCAGGAATGGTTTTCTCCATCCCCTGCATATTGAAGTTCATCACAAAGCTCTTGTAGCTAGGTGGGAGCGACTGAAGGATTCTATCAACGACCGCGTCATCCGGGAGATTAACTCCCAGATGAGACAAGCAGTTGTGCAACCCAGACATTTTGAGTATGAGCTCGCTGACAGAACTATTCTCCTCCATTTTACAACTGTAGAACTTTTCGGAGACTTCATATCTCTCGACCCGGGCATGAGCTTGGAAAACCATTTTCAGCTCTTGGAACATCTCATATGCTCCGTGTTGCTCAAAATGCTTTTGGAGCCCCGGTTCTAAGCTGTAAAGCATGCCGCACTGAACCAGGGAGTAATCATCACTACGCGACTGCCAGGCGTTCATAACATCTTGAGTTGCTGGGAAAAAAGGTGCGTCACCTAGCGGTGCTTCAAGGACATATGCTTTCTTGGCAGCTATGAGGATGATCCTCAAGTTACGGACCCAGTCTGTATAGTTGCTACCATCGTCTTTCAGCTTGGTTTTCTCTAGGAACGCGTTGAAGTTGAGGGCAACATTAGCATGGGCCATTTGATCTACAAGACATATTGTAAAGATTTTAGACTAAGTTCATGATAATTAAATTCATCTAATCAAATTATTTAATGAACTCCCACTCAGATAGACATCCCTCTAGTCATCTAAGTGATACATGATCCGAATTGACTAGGCCGTGTCCGATCATCACGTGAGACGGACTAGTCATCAACGATGAACATCTCCATGTTGATCGTATCTTCTATACGACTCATGTTCGACCTTTCGGTCTTCCGTGTTCCGAGGCCATGTCTGTACATGCTAGGCTCATCAAGTCAACCTAAGTGTATTGCATGTGTAAATCTGGCTAACACCCGTTGTATGCGAACGTTAGAACCTATCACACCCGATCATCACGTGGTGCTTCGGAACAACGGACCTTAGCAACGGTGCACAGTTAGGGGGAGCACTTTCTTGAAATTTTAGTGAGGGGTCATCTTATTTATGCTACCGTCGTTCTAAGCAAATAAGATGTAAAAACATGATAAACATCACATGCAATCAAATAGTGGCATGATATGGCCAATATCATTTTGCTCCTTTTGATCTCCATCTTCGGGGCGCCATGATCATCATCGTCACCGGCATGACACCATGATCTCCATCATCGTGTCTTCATGAAGTTGTCTCACCAACTATTACTTCTACTACTATGGCTAACAGTTAGCAATAAAGTAAAGTAATTACATGGCGTTTTCATTGACACACAGGTCATACAATAAATTAAGACAACTCCTATGGCTCCTGCCGGTTGTCATACTCATCGACATGCAAGTCGTGATTCCTATTACAAGAACATGATCAATCTCATACATCACATATATCATTCATCACATCCTCTTGGCCATATCACATCACACGGCATATGTTGCAAGAACAAGTTAGAAGTCCTCTAATTATTGTTGCAAATTTTTACGTGGCTGCTATAGGTTTCTAGCAAGAACGTTTCTTACGTACGCGAAAACCACAACGTGATATGCCAATTTCTATTTACCCTTCATAAGGACCCTTTTCATCAAATCCGATCTGACTAAAGTGGGAGAGACAAGCAGCCGCTAGCCACCTTATGCAACTAGGGCATGTCAGTCGGTGGAACCTGTCTCACGTAAGCGTACGTGTAAGGTCGGTCCGGGACGCTTCATCCCACGATGCCGCCGAATCAAGATAAGACTAGTAACGGCTAGTAAATTGACAAAATAGACGCCCACAACAACTTGTGTTCTACTCGGGCATAGAAACTACGCATAGACCTAGCTCATGATGCCACTGTTGGGGATCGTTGCAGAAATTAAAAAATTTCTACGCATCACCAAGATCAATCCATGGAGAAACTAGGAACGAGAGAGAGGGGAGTGCATCTTCATACCCTTGAAGATCGCGATGCGGAGTCGTACATGAAGCGATTCAGATCGCAGTCGATTCCGATCTAAGCGCCGAACAACGGCGCCTCCGCGTTCAACACACGTGCAGCCCGGTGACGTCTCCCACGCCTTGATCCAGCAAGGAGAGAGGGAGAGGTTGTGGAGGACAACTCCAGCAGCAGCACGACGGCGTGGTGGTGTTGGAGCAGTGTGGTACTTCGGCAGGGCTTCGCCAAGCACTGCGGAAGGAGGAGGAGGTGTTGGAGAGGGGAAGGGCTGCGCCTTGGATGTGGTCCGGCTGCCCTCCCACCTCCCCTCTATTTATAGGGGCAAGGGAGAGGGGGGCCGGCCCCCTCCAGACGGATCTAGAGGGGGGCGGCGGCCAAGGGGGGAGGCTTGCCCCCCAAGCCAAGGGGGCGCCCCCTTTAGGGTTTCCCCCCAACCCTAGGCGCATGGGCCCTAGGAGGGTTTGGCGCCCAGCCCACCTAGGGGCTGGTTCCCCTCCATATTCAGCCCATAGGGCCCTCCGGGGCAGGCAGACCCTCCCGATGGACCCCCGGAACCCCTTCGGTGGTCCCGGTACAATACCGACACACCCCCGAACACTTCCGGTGACCGTATGATGACTTCCCATATATAAGTCTTCACCTCCGGACCATTCCGGAACTCCTCGTGACATCCAGGATCTCATCCGGGACTCCGAACAACATTCTGTAAGCACGTACAAACTTTCCCTATAACCCTAGCGTCATCGAACCGTAAGTGTGTAGACCCTACGAGTTCGGGAGGAATGTAGACATGACCGAGACATCTCTCCGGTCAATAACCAACAGCGGGATCTAGATACCCATGTTGGCTCCCACATGCTCCATGATGATCTCATCGCATGAACCACGATGTCGGGGATTCAATCAATCCCGTATCCAATTCCCTTTGTCTACCGGTATGATACTTGCCCGAGATTCGATCGTCGGTATCCCTATACCTTGTTCAGTCTCATTACCGGCAAGTCTCCTTTACTCGTTCTGTAACACATCATCCAGTGATCAACTCTTTGGTCACATTGAGCTCATTATGATGATGTCCTACCGAGTGGGCCCAGAGATACCTCTCCGTCACACGAAGTGACAAATCCCAGTCTCGATTCGTGCCAACCCAACAGATACTTTTGGAGATACCCGTAGTGCACCTTTATAGCCACCCAGTTACGTTGTGACGTTTGGCACACCCAAAGCATTCCTACGGTATCCGGGAGTTGCACAATCTCATGGTCTAAGGAAATGATAGTTGACATTAGAAAAGCTTTAGCAGATGAACTACACGATCTTGTTCTATGCTTAGGATTGGGTCTTGTCCATCACATCATTCTCCTAATGATGTGATCCCGTTATCAACGACATCCAATGTCCATGGTCGGGAAACCGTAACCATCTATTGATCAACGAGCTAGTCAACTAGAGGCTTACTAGGGACATGTTGTGGTCTATGTATTCACACATGTATTACGATTTTCGGATAACACAATTATAGCATGAACAATAGACAATTATCATGAACAAGGAAATATAATAATAACCACTTTATTATTGCCTCTAGGGCATATTTCCAACACCTATGACCATGAGATTATGCAACTCCCGAATACTGGAGGAACACTTAGTGTGCTATCAAATGTGACAACGTAACTGGGTGATTATAAAGATGCTCTAAAGGTGTCTCCGATGGTGTTTGTTGAGTTAGCATGGATCAAGATTAGGATTTGTCACTCCTATTGTCAGAGAGGTATCTCTGGGCCCTCTCGGTAATGCACATCACTATAAGCCTTGCAAGCAATGTGACTAATGAGTTAGTTGCGGGATGATGTATTACAGAATGAGTAAAGAGACTTGCCGGTAACGAGATCGAACTAGGTATGGTGATACCGACGATCGAATCTCGGGCAAGTAACATACCGATGACAAAGGGAACAACATATGTTGGTATGCGGTTTGACCGATAAAGATCTTCGTAGAATATGTAGGAGCCAATATGAGCATCCAGGTTCCGCTATTGGTTATTGACCGGATATGTGTCTTGGTCATGTCTACATAGTACTCGAACCCGTAGGGTCCGCACGCTTAACGTTCGATGACGATTTGTATTATGAGTTATGTGATTTGATGTATTGAAGGTTGTTCGGAGTCCCGGATGAGATAACGGACATGATGAGGAGTCTCTAAATGGTCGAGAGGTAAAGATCGATATATTGGAAGGCTATATTCGGACATCGGAAAGGTTCCGAGTGATTCGGGTATTTTTTCGAAGTACCGGAGAGTTACGGGAATTCGTCGGGGGAAGTAGTGGGCCTTAATGGACCATACGGGAAAGGAGAGAAGGGCCTCAAGGGGTGCCCCCCCATGGCAAGTCCAAATTAGACTAGGGAGGGGGCGGCGCCCCCCTCTCTTTCCTTCTCCCTCTCCTACTCCTTCCCTCTCTCGCCTGTTGGAAAAGGAAGGGGACTCCAACTAGGATTGGGAATCCTAGTTGGACTCCCCCTATAGGCGCACCCCTCCTAGGCTAGCCTCCTCCTCCTCCCTCCTTTATATATGTAGCCAAGGGGGCACCCAAAGACACAACAGACAATCTCTTAGCCGTGTGTGGTGCCCCCCTCCACAGTTTTACACCTCAGTCATATCGTCGTAGTGCTTAGGCGAAGCCCTGCGCTGGTAACTTCATCATCATCGTCACCATGCCGTCGTGCTGACGGAACTCTCCCTCGGCCTCAGCTGGATCTAGAGTTCGAGGGACGTCACCGAGCTGAACGTGTGCATATCGCGGAGGTGCCGTGTGTTCGGTACTTGATCGGTTGGATCGCAAAGACGTTCGACTACATCAACCGCGTTGCTGAACGCTTCCGCTTTCGGTCTATGAGGGTACGTGGACACACTCTCCCCGCTCATTGATATGCTTCTCCTAGATAGATCTTGCGTTATCGTAGGCAATTTTTTTGAAATACTACGTTCCCCAACAGCTGACAACGACTTTGCTCATCCTATGGGACGAGGCCACCATGACGAAGAGGCAGGAAATTGAGGCACTGGAAAATAGCATGCGCGACATCATGGGACGACGGGACCAACCTTTCGGGGAAAGACTGTCGTGTTTGGTGGGGACTTCAGGCATGTGCTTCCAGTAGTCAGGAAAGGATCACGAGGTCAGATAATCGACGCAACCCTGCATAGCTCATACCTTTGTAATGGCATATGCTAGCTAAGGCTCGTCACCAACATGAGGGCTCAAAACGGCCGATGGTTTGCGGAATACCTATTGAGAGTAGGAAATGGCACCGAGGAAACTGACGAGGAAGGAAACATCCGGTTCCCTGAAGATATATGTGTGCCTTTGACAGGCGAGGCCGCAGACAAAGAGAAGTTGATCGACCATGTGTTTCCTTCCCTAGACCATAATATGGTCAATCCGAGTTACATGACGTCTCAAGCAATCCTATCCACCAAGAATGACAACATCGATGTAATAAACATGCGTATGATAGAGCTTTTCCAGGGCGAGGAGAAGATCTACCACCGTTTTGACAGTGCAGAAGATGATCCGCACGGCTACATTCAACAGTTCTTGTATGACCTGACTCCAGATGGGCTTCCCACGCACGCACTTAAACTGAAGATAAACTGCCCCATTATACTGCCAAGGAACATCGACCCAGCTAATGGGCTGTGTAACGACACGAGGCTTGTGGTCCGTGGGTTCTAGAGGAACACCATCGACACCAAGATCGTGATGGGATAACACGCCGGACGAAGGGTTTTTATTCCTCGCATACCTCTCTGCCCCTCCGACGACGAAATGTTCCCATTCCGATTCAAGAGGAAGCAGTTCCCCATCAGACTCAGCTTTGCCATGACAATCAACAGGGCATAAGGGTAGACCATCCCAATTGTTGGTGTGTACCTACCGGAATTAGTATTCTCCCATGATCAGCTGTACGTGGTGTTGTCCAGAGCTACCACAAAGTCCAACATTAAAATTCTCGCATTCAAGGACAAGAGGAAGGAACAGAGCAAGAATTCTAAGAAGCGGAAAATATCCGAATCCTTAATAATGACTACGCAGAACATACCTAGTATATAAGGACTTTTCTAAAAAAACCTAGTATATAAGGAAGTTCTTAATGCTTGATGTCACTTAGGCCAAATTTGAGCATCTTATATGCTTGCCATTATATGTAGCTTCTTTAAAATGTAATGGTTGGAAAATACCCAAGCCTCTATATCCAGGAGAGTTTTTGCCTTGACGTTTTACCACTTGGTTGAAAGCAACATGAGAACATCTGGGGCGTGGACACGTGTATTAGTTTGGGCTCCTGTGGTGTATAATTTCATGGTGACTGTAGATTTACGTTGTAAATTTTGCTAACGTGACTTGGACATCCGGGTGTGCATCTAGCTATTTTGCATATTGATTTTGGATGTGTGTGGGCCAACCCTATCCCGTTAACCCAATTGTACGAGTCTTCTCGCGTGGCCGTGTGCGTGTGTGGGCTGACATGCGGTGGGCTTCATTGTCGCTGCCGTGAAATCGATTGCGGGACGTCCTAATCGTTTCGTCTACGCCGCGTTATTCGTCCAGTCCAGAAACAACCTCGCTCGATGCTTCACATCTTCCTTTTTTTATGCGGTGACGATGCAACGCAGTGGCTTGCGGCTGGTCCTCCAATTCGACTCCACGAGGCAACGCCATGGGGAGCAGCTCCGCGCGTGCAGCGGCCTTCTCTGGCCACAGCCCTCTGATACGTCTCTGTCGTATCTACTTTTCCAAACACTTTTGCCCTTGTTTTGGACTCTAACTTGTATGATTTGAATGGAACTAACCCGGACTGACGCTGTTTTCAGCAGAATTGCCATGATGTTGTTTTATGTGCAGAAAACAAAAGTTCTCGGAATGACCTGAAACTCCACGGGGTGTCTTATAAAAAATAATAAAAAATCCCCGCCAAAGATGAAGACCAGGGGGCCACACCCTGTCCACGAGGGTGGGGGGCGCCCCCCTATGGCGCGCCCCCTACCTCGTGGGCCCCCTGGACACCTTCCGACGCCAACTCCAACTCTATATATTGGCTTTCGGGGAGAGAAAAATCAGAGAGAAGAAATCATCGCGTTTTACGATACGGAGCCGCCGCCAAGCCCTAAAACCTCTCGGGAGGGCTGATCTGGAGTCCGTTCGGGGCTTCGGAGAGGGGGATTCGTCACCATCATCATCATCAACCATCCTCCATCACCAATTTCATGATGCTCACCGCCGTGCGTGAGTAATTCCATTGTAGGCTTGCTGGGCGGTGATGGGTTGGATGAGATTTATCATGTAAACGAGTTAGTTTTGTTAGGGTTTGATCCCTAGTATCCATTATGTTTTGAGATTGATGTTGCTATGACTTTTCTATGCTTAATGCTTGTCACTAGGGCCCGAGTGCCATGATTTCAGATCTGAACCTATTATGTTTTCATGAATATATGTGAGTTCTTGATCCTATCTTGCAAGTCTATAGTCACCTACTATGTGTTATGATCCGGCAACCCCGAAGTGACAATAATCGGGACCACTCCCGGTGATGACCATAGTTTGAGGAGTTCATGTATTCACTATGTGCTAATGCTTTGTTCCGGTTCTCTATTAAAAGGAGGCCTTAATATCCCTTAGTTTCCATTAGGACCCCGCTCCCACGGGAGGGTAGGACAAAAGATGTCATGCAAGTTCTTTTCCATAAGCACGTATGATTATATTCGGAATACATGCCTACATTACATTGATGAATTGGAGCTAGTTCTATATCACCCTATGTTATGACTGTTACATGCTGAACCGCATCCGGCATAATTATCCATCACTGATCCGGTGCCTACGAGCTTTCCATATACTGGTTTACGCTTATTTACTTTCCCGTTGCTATTGTCACAATCACTACAAAATACCAAAAATATTTACTATTGCTTGCACTACTCTTTTGCTACCGTTACCACCGCTATCATATTACTGTGCTACTAAACTCTTTGCTGCAGATACTAAGTTTCCAGGTGTGGTTGAATTGACAAGTCAGCTGCTAATACTTGAGAATATTCTTTGGCTCCCCTTGTGTCGAATCAATAAATTTGGGTTGAATACTCTACCCTCGAAAACTATTGCGATCCCCTATACTTGTGGGTTATCAAGACCTTTTTCTGGCGCCGTTGCCGGGGAGCATGGCTCTATTCTTTGAGTAAGCTTGCGACACCTAAACCTGCTTCTGCTATTCGTTCCGATATGTCGCATGTTATTGATGATGCCACTTCTGCTATGCATGATACTTATGATGAAACTGCCTCTATGCCTGATACTACTGTGCCCCTTAGTGAATTTCTTGATGAACAAATTGCTAGGGCTAGAGAAAAAGAAATTATTGAATCTGAATATAATGATGAAAGTGATGATGAAAATATGCCTGTTATTCCTGAGGGTTATGTTTTTGATATGGAATCTTCTGCCGCTATTTTAGCTTGCAAAGATAGATATGAGCTCAAGAGGTTATTAGCTAAATGGAACAAAGAATCACTTAGAGATAAAATGAAACCCGACCCTGCTTTTGCTACTTCACCTATCTGTGTTCCTAATAAGGATTATGAATTCTCTGTTGATCCTGATATAATTACTTCGGTTGAATCTGATCCTTTCCATGGTTATGAATCTGAAACTATTGTGGCACATCTTACTAAATTAAATGATATAGCCACCCTGTTCACTAATGATGAGAGATCTCGCTACTTTTATATACTTAAGATATTTCCGTTCTCATTAAAGGGTGATGCTAAAATATGGTTTAATTCTCTTGATCCTGGTTGTGTGCGTAGTCCCTAGGATATGATTTATTACTTCTCTGCTAAATATTTCCCTGCTCATAAGAAACAAACTGCTTTAAAGGAAATATACAACTTCGTGCAAATTAAAGAAGAGAGTCTCCCACAAGCTTGGGGGAGGCTTCTCAAGTTACTTAATGCTTTGCCAGATCGTCCTCTTAAGAAACATGAAATACTTGATATCTTTTATAATGGACTAACCGATGCTTCCAGAGTTTACCTGGATAGTTGTGCTGGTTCTCTTTTCAGGGAAAGAACACCGGATGAAGCTGAAATTCTATTGAATAATATGTTGAAAAATGAAAATAATTGGGCACCTCCTGGGCCAGCTCCTGCTCCAATTACTGAGCCTATTCCTAAACCAACTCCGAAGAAGAGAGGTGTTTTATTTCTCAGTCCCGAAGATATGCAAGAGGCAAAGAAATCTATGAGAGAAAAAGGTATTAAAGCTGAAGATGTTAAGAATTTACCTCCTATTGAAGAAATACATGGTCTTAATTCACCGCCTGTCGAAGAAACATATGATCTCAATTCCTTATTTACCGAAGAACCTCCAGACCTCGATATCCCGACACAGGTAGTAAAGGTAAATTCTCTCTATAGATTTGATGAAGGTGATATCCCTCACTATAAGTCTGCTAGGCAATGCTTTGATGAGTTTGATAATTTTATTTTCAAACAAGAAAATTTCAATGCTTATTTTGGTAGACAATTTAAATATGATTCCGATATGATTAAATACTTCGGTGATTATATGGCTAATATTAAAGGTGAACTTAAACTTGTTAGCAAACATGCTTCTATGGTTACCACTCAAGTAGAACAAGTACTTAAAGCTCAAAAAGAAGTGCTTGATGAAATGAATAGTAAGAAAAATGATTATGTCGTTAGAGTGGCTACTAGAACTGGTAGAATGACTCAGGAACCTTTGTATCCTGAAGGCCGCCCTAAGAGAATCGAGCAAGATTCTCAGAGAAATAATATTGATGTTCCTAGTTCTTCTAAAAAGAAGAAAAAGAAAAATGATAGAACTGTGCAAACCTCCAGTGAACCTATTGCTGAACCACGTGATAATCCAAATGATATCTCTATGTCTGATGCTAAAACACAATCTGGTAATGAAACATGAACCCAGTGAAAATGTTAATGATGATGTTCATGATGATGCTCAACCTAGTAATGATAATGATGTAGAAGCTGAACCTACTGTTGATCTTGATAACCCACAATCAAAGAATCAACGTTATGATAAAAGACACTTTGTTGCTAGGAAACATGGTAAAGAAAGAGAACCATGGGTTTAGAAACCCATGCCTTTTCCTCCCAAACCATCCAAGAAAAAGGATGATGAGGATTTTGAGCGCTTTGCTGAAATGATTAGACCTATCTTTTTGCGTATGCGATTGACTGATGTGCTCAAAACAAATCCTTATGCTAAATATATGAAGGATATCATTACTAATAAAAGAAAGATACCGGAAGCTGAAATTTCCATCATGCTTGCTAATTATACTTGCTTCGTGTTTGTGTAGAAAGAGGATGGCATACTTTGCATAAACTTGTGTAATATATCATTGTTTTATTTTTGGGTCAACATTGATTTTTTCTCCATTCAAAGAAATTGTTTGCTAAAAGGGGCAAATAACCATCTTATATTTCTAGATAATATTCAGATTCATTAAAATAGTGGTTTCAAGTGTCGCATTCAATACTAGAGTAATAAGGATTAAGGTACAGAACTTTGTATGTTGTGTAAGAATAAAACCATTTGTTTATCTTGCCAAGTTTCAGTATTATTACTTACGATATCATTCTACCAATTGATGATAAGACAATTGCCTAGAAAGAGCAGCGATAAGACAATTTACAAAGACACAATATAGTTATATTTTGCATTTCTAGGAAATTGCTGCTCATTGATATTTATTTGAGCTTCTAATTTCTGTTTCCCCTAGATTATTGTTAATGCTTTACCTTTTATATTATATAGTTCAAGCACTCAGAAGAACTTCTCTTGTCATAGGTCTGGTGCATAGATTTAATTGATACATTGCCAGTTTGGACAACACCTTCAAACATTATCTTGGAAAGAGTTCATCTGGTAATGACAACGTCAAACATACAATTGATGATAAAACGATTATGCAGCCATTCTTGCACGCCATTAAAGAACTTTTATAGGACCTAAATGTTTTCTTTTCTAATTCGAAAGAACTGCCTTATTACCCGATTTCTGAAGTTTGGGTCGTATCAATATTTTTTTGCTTTTATATTGATGGACAGTGGAGCAACTCCGTGCTTACCTGTTCCTATAATAACCTTTATGATATGCCAATACATTCATATAATATCCTTTTTACATAATCATATTGCCTCTTTTCTTGGCAGCACAACAAGACTTGGATGGAAAGGCCTTTCTGCCCCAGCACAACATAACTCCTGGGGTCATATTCGGCCTCCCAAGGTCCTACTAGGGTTGTTCTTTCTAAGGGTGAAGCATTGCCAGTTGTGCCAATGGTAGGATGATACCTATTCTCAAATTTATATTCTAACAAGGAATGGGTTATTTACAAATCGTATGTTTCATTTGTTTTAGCCGGGCAAAAGGAATAGCTCTCTTGAAGGACAAAATGCTGTAACTCTCTTCATATACAAGATAGAAGTTATGACTTCAATTCCGGTATAATTTCACCACTTGCGCCTGTGGCGCAATGGGTCATATATTCTCTGAGGTTCCCTAATGTTTCTGAAAGCTGCCCTCATGTTTGCTAATGTTTGATTTGTGCTGTCGCAAGTAGCTTTTGTTTGCACTACTGGACGAACTATGTTGAGCTTTACTTCTAGGAGGCAAATTACTCTTTAGCTTAAACAGATACTAAGATTTTACAGGACATTTTACACGGCTCTTTGATCACATCTCCTGGTATTTTGGGTCTTTCAGGTGATAGAAATAGCCAGATGGATCACGAAAACATTGTGAAGATGGTGAGATATTGCAAGGAGTCTGATCCGTTCTGAGGAATGCTTGTCTTTGAGTACCAGCCAAATGGGACCCTCTACGGTAAGCCGATATGGTCTTGGCACTGCAACCTTGTGCATATGATGCCATTTGACTGAAAACATGGCGGGCGAAGATTTTGCTCAGCATCGCGCGCATTCTAATACACTTCACACTGAGCCGATGGCTCTTCTCGCGCTCCCCGTGTTGACGGCCAGTTCAGTCTATTAGTTATAACATGGCTTCTTCACTGCAGTTGACAACGAAGACTGCAGGGTGAAAACCCCACATCAAATTTATTGATTAGTAAAGTCATATACAAAAGATTTGCAAAGGTTAGAGAGTTAGCTAGCTATAACAGAGAGTCAATCCATATTGCAAACTGTTGTGAGTACTTGGCTTTCACCCTATGCAAGTGCAGGATGACCTCATGCCTAAATTTGCTTCTCTAGGATCTAAAAGATGGCAACACATTCTGAAAATAGCTTCATTTCTCTGTTTCCAAATGTGCCAGGCAGCCAGAATAACAACCTCAGTGAAGAATGGGTGACCAAACTATTGCTTTGTCAACATAAAACTCTGCTCAATGGAGTTACCCTGCTGCCAGTGAATCTGTAGATAGTTCCATATCCTGATGCTAAAGTTGCAGCCAAAAAAGAGATGCATCCAATCCTCGGTGCACCTTGTGGGACACAACACACAGTGAAACACATTCTCCAAAGAAAAAACACGCACATTGAAAGACATTAGTGAAATTCCAGTGTCTTCTGCGAAGCATGTCTCTGGTATTTAGTCTATCACTGAAAAGCAGCCAAGCATGGTATTTTCAATTTAAATCATGAAGTGTGTTTTGTCACGGATGTGATACTCCGTGCTGCAATCATTCTTGCCACGAAGGAATTCGTAGAGATTACCACCTTTGAGAAGGTTAAAGATACAATATGTTCTCCTCGAGTAAAATTAGTTTTGCACATTCTGAAATAGAAGTTATGTCTTGCAACTTCTGGTCACTGCTCTTTGCTATAAGAATCATTGGTTGTTCAGGTAAAAAAAAAGAATCATTGGTTGTAACGAGAATTCATAGGGCATATTGTGGTGTTTAAAATCTGAATAGTCAGTTGCTCTTTTATTTCTTTATTGCAGCTACCATCCCATATTAAATACCTTTGCATGTACGTATTGACTATTTGTTCTGGATTCTGGTCAAAACAAAAACATTAATGCGGAAGAACACGTGGGCAAACACAGTAAGATACTCCCTCCGTTCGGAATTACTTGTCGCAGAAATGGATGTATCTAGACGTATTTTAGTTCTAGATACATCCATTTTCGAGACAAGTAATTCTGAACGGAGGGAGTATAAAGATACACGAGAGGGGAAATCAAGGGAAATGCGGAAGAACACGTGGTCAAACACAAAGATACAAAGGGGTAAACGATGAAACCTATCTAGCCCTTGTTGAAACCGCTTCCTCTCACCGGCCGGTCCACCGATCCAATAGAACCTCGCAAGGAAGATTGACTAGATCTACTTGAATCTCACAAGAGAAAGAGTAGCTTCTATGAAAGATTCATCTCCAAAGGAGGTCAAGGTAGGTTCCACACATGGGGGAAAGTTTGGCGAGCAAAGCTCAATTCTCAATTCTAGTCTAACCTTAGATCTGAACCCTAAGGGGTATTTATAATATTAGGGACGAAGTGGTAGGTGGAAGTGGAGATACATGGGCCAAAGGCCACTAGTAGAAAAATGCCCATTTGTCCCGGTTCTAGAGGGCCTTTAGTCCCGGTTCTGGAACCGGGACTAAAGGGTCGGTACTAAAGACCCCCCTTTGACCGGTTCTTATACGAACCGAGACTAAAGGCCCTCCACGTGGCCAATGTATGGAGCTTCATTTTTTAAATTCTTCACGCATAGGGGGGTGGTCATTTATGCGTCTCCGTCAGGGACTACTACTGGTACATGCTGCAAACACGTCTTGCGATATTCAACCCCATACTATATGGAGGACATCTGTTCCAGCAGAGGGGGGTCGACATGTACATAAAGATCGAGGGATGCAAGTTAAAATGGATTAGGAACCACTAGGCTGAGCTACGTGTCGACTTATACCAAGGCGTTGTCGATAGCATCACGGCAGGGGAGACACGAGCGAGCTCTATTGGCACTAGGACTGTTCTCCCATGGTCATTCCGGGGGGCTTCCGTGACATGAAGCGGAGGCATATGGACGCCATGGCATTGGTGCAGACGTACGGCAAGCCTGGCATCTTCCTGATGATGACCTGTAACCCAAACTGGTAGTAGATACATGATGAGTTGTTTCCATGCCAAACACCGCAGGACCAACCAGATCTTGTGGCCCGAGTGTTCAAGTCCAAGCTGGAGACAATGAAAGATATGTTGACGAAGAAAAATTATACTAGGCATTGTGAAGGCGTACATATATGTGGTAGAGTTCTAGAAGAGGGGCCTCCCGCATGCCCATTTCCTGTTGATTATGGATTCGAGATATAAGCTTCTTGTGCCAGAGCAGTACGATCGTCTCATAACTGCCGAGCTCCTAGACAAGCATAAGTACCCAAAGCTCTATGCCATGGTCGTGAAGCATATGATGCACGACCCATGCGGGTCCTGAACCCCAACAACGTGTTCATGCAAGAGGGGTTGTGCAAATGCAGGTACCCACGGGATTTCAACGAGACCACCGTACAGGGCAAGGACTCCTACCCTATTTACCGAAGAAGGAAAGACGGTCGCAAAGTGAAGGTCCGCCGTCAAATGCTAGACAACAAATGGGTTGTTCCTTACAAACCCTTACCTCCTACAGATGTTCAACTGCCACATATAAGTACATATACAAGGGTCACGATCAAACTTCGTTCAATATCGACCAACCTGACGCCCAAGGCAACATAGATGAGATCAAGAGATTTATCGACGCAAGGTGGGTAACTCCACCAGAGGCGATGTGGAGGATATTGGGCCTCACCCTTTGTGAGAACCAACCGACGGTCCTGCTGTTGCCGCTACATCTCCCAAACATGCACAAGGTCACATTCAAAGCGGGAGAGAACCTGAATGACGTCCTGGCCAATGATAACTCATCAAAGTCTATGTTGACGGAGTATTTCGTGGCTAACCAAGAGCACGTGTGGGCTCGAGATATTCTGTACAAGGACTTCCCACGAAGTTTCACTTGGCAAAGAACAAAGAATTGGCAGGAAAGGGCACAAGGTTACCAAGTAGGCCGAATCATGTCAGGCAATCCCGCCGAGGGGGAGCGGTACTTTCTGAGGGTGCTTCTAAACCACGTACCAGGCTCAGTGTCCTTCGAAGACCTAAAAACTGTGGATGGTGTGTTGTGTGATACCTTCCATGAGGCCGCTGAGAGGAGGGGTCTCATCTAGTCTGACAACACGCTCGACGAGTGTCTGACGGAGTCCGAGTAGTGGGCCATGCCGATTTCTCTCAGGAGGCTCTTTGCAACAATCTTGGTATTTTGCAAGCCTGGCGACGTTTGCGGTCTTTGGGATAGGCACCTTGAGGCGATGTTTGACGACTACATGCGACATCACACATGCCCAATCATGGTGGAGCAGATGGTGTTGCTTGATATCAGGGGAATGCTGCAGTCCATGGGAAAGGACATAAAGTTGTTCCCTCTTCCGGACATCGATGATACTTATGACAACACAGAAGGCGAGGCTCGGGAGGTCATCGAGGAAACCACTATCGAGGTTGCCGAGGACGAAAAATCCCTGGAGTCCTCACTAAACCCTGAGCAGAGGAAAGCCTATGATGAGATAGTAGCATCAATTGACGACGGCGAAGGGGGCGTCTTCTTCGTCAATGGCCCGGGAGGCACTGGGAAGACCTTCCTGTACAGGGTATTGCTTGCTAGGGTTCGAGGTGCGAAAAAGGAAGTTGTGGCCACTGCGACGTCGGGTGTCGCCGCTTCTATCATGCCTGGAGGCAGGACAACCCACTCGAGGTTCAAGATCCCACTCACCATTGAAGAAGGGGCATCGTGCAACTTCACCAAGCAGATTGGGATAGCCAAGCTGCTGATGAAGGAAATATTCCCTAGAGGCAATAATAAAGTTGTTATTTATATTTCCTTATATCATGATAAATGTTTATTATTCATGCTAGAATTGTATTAACAGGAAACTTAGTACATGTGTGAATACATAGACAAAACAGAGTGTCCCTAGTATGCCTCTACTTGACTAGCTCGTTAATCAAAGATGGTTAAGTTTTCTAGCCATAGACATGTGTTCTCATTTGATGAATGGGATCACATCATTAGAGAATGGTGTGATGAACAAGACCCATCCGTTAGCTTAGCACTATGATCGTTTAGTTTATTGCTATTGCTTTCTTCATGACTTATACATGTTCCTATGACTATGAGATTATGCAACTCCCGAATACCGGAGGAATACTTAGTGTGGTATCAAACGTCACAACGTAACTGGGTTATTATAAAGATGCTCTACAGGTGTCTCCGATGGTGTTTGTTGAGTTGGCATACATCAAGATTAGGATTTGTCACTCCGATTGTCGGAGAGGTATCTCTGGGCCCTCTCGGTAATGCACATCACCATAAGCCTTGCAAGCAATGTGACTAATGAGTTAGTTACGAGATGATGCATTACAAAACGAGTAAAGAGACTTGCCGGTAACGAGATTGAACTAGGTATGGTGATATCGACGATCTAATCTCGGGCAAGTAACATACCGATGACAAAGGGAACAACATATGTTGTTATGCGGTTTGACCGATAAAGATCTTCGTAGAATATGTAGGAGCCAATATGAGCATCCAGGTTCTGCTATTGGTTATTGACCGTACATGTGTCTCGGTCATGTCTACATAGTTCTCGAACCCATAGGGTCCGCACGCTTAACGTTCGATGACGACTTGTATTATGAGTTATCTGATTTGATGTACCGATGGTTGTTCGGAGTCTCGGATGAGATCACGGACATGACGAGGAGTCTCGAAATGGTCGAGAGGTAAAGATCGATATATTGGAAGGCTATATTCGGACATCGGAAAGGTTCCGAGTGATTCAGGTATTTTCTGGAGTACCGGAGAGTTACGGGAATTCGCCGGGGGAAGTAGTGGGCCTTAATCGACCATACGGGAAAGGAGAGAAGGGCCTCAAGGGGTGGCTGCGCGCCCCCCATGGCAAGTCCGAATTGGACTAGGGAGGGGGCGGCGCCCCCCTCTCTTTCCTTCTCCGTCTCCTACTCCTTCCCTCTCTCCCCTGTTGGAAAAGGAAGGGGACTCCAATTAGGATTGAGAATCCTAGTTGGATTCCCCCTATAGGCGTGCCTCTCCTAGGCTGGCCTCCTCCTCCTCCCTCCTTTATATACGTAGCCAAGGGGGCACCCAAAGACACAACAGACAATCTCTTAGCCGTGTGCGGTGCCCCCCTCCATACTTCTACACCTCGGTCATATCATCGTAGTGCTTAGGCGATGCCCTACGCCGGTAACTTCATCATCACCGTCACCACGCTGTCGTGCTGACGGAACACTCCCTCAGCCTCAGCTGGTTCTAGAGTTCAAGGGACATCACCGTGCTGAACGTGTGCAGATCGCAGAGGTGCCGTGCGTTCAGTACTTGATCGGTTGGATCGCGAAGATGTTCGACTACATCAACCGCGTTACTAAACGCTTCCGCTTTCGGTCTACGAGGGTACGTGGACACACTCTCCCCGCTCGTTGATATGCTTCTCCTAGATAGATCTTTCGTGATCGTAGGCAATTTTTTTTGAAATACTACGTTCCCCAACAGTGGCATTCGAGCCAGGTCTATGCGTTGATGTTATATGCACGAGTAGAACAGAAAGAATTGTGGGCGATAATAGTCATACTGCTTACCAACTTGTCATAGTTTAATTCGGCAGTATTGTTGGATGAAGCGGCCCAGACCGACATTACATGACCGCGTTCATGAGACTGGTTCTACCGCCGTGCTTTGCACACAGGTGGCTAGTGGGCGTCTGTGACTATGCCCGGTCCTTGTTGAAGGTTAAAACAGCACAATTGACAAAAAATCATTGTGGTTTTGATGCGTAGGTAAGAACGGTTCTTGCTAGAAGCTCGTAGCAGCCACGTAAAACTTGCAACAACAAAGTAGAGGACGTCTAACTTGTTTTTGCAGGGCATGTTGTGATGTGATATGGTCAAGACGTGATGAGATATAAATTGTTATATGAGATGATCATGTTCTGTAAATTTATCGGCAACTGGCAGGAGCCTTATGGTTGTCTTTTTATTGCATAAGATGCAAGCGCCATGTAATTGCTTTACTTTATCGCTATGCGATAGCAATAGTTGCAAAAATCAATAGTTGGTGAGACGACCATGTAACGACACGTTGATAGAGATCAAGATGATGGAGATCATGGTGTCATGCCGGTGACAATGGAGATCATGACGGTACTTTGGAGATGGAGATCAAAGGCACAAGATGATGATGGCCATACCATGTCACATATTTTGATTGCATGTGATGTTTATCTTTTATGCATCTTATTTTGCTCAATACGACGGTAGCTTTATAAGATGATCCCTTACTAAAATTTCAAGGTATAAGTGTTCTCCCTGAGTATGCACCGTTGTGACAGTTCTTCGTGCTATGATACCACGTGATGATCGGGTGTGATAAGCTCTACGTTCACATACAACGGGTGCAAGCCAGGTTTGCACATGCAGAATACTCGGGTTAAACTTGAGGAGCCTAGCATATGCAGATATGGCCTCGGAACACTGAGACCTAAAGGTCGAGCGTGAATCATATAGTAGATATGATCAACATAGTGATGTTTACCATTGAAAACTTCTCCATCTCACGTGATGATCGGACATGTTTTAGTTGATATGGATCACATGATTATTTAGATGACTAGATGGATGTCTATCTAAGTGGGAGTTCTTAAGTAATATGATTAATTAAACTTTAACTTTTCATGAACTTAGTAATGATAGTATTTGCATAACTATGTTGTAGATCAATAGCTCGCGATGTAGCTTCCTGTTTATTTTTGATATGTTCCTAGAGAAAAAGTATGTTGAAAGATGATAGTAGCAATGATGCGAACTAGGTCTGTGATCTGAGGATTATCCTCATTGCTGCACAGAAGAATTATGTCCTTGATACACCGCTACGTGACAGACCTATTGTGGGAGCAGATGCACACATTATGAACGTTTGACAAAGCTCGGTATGATGACTACTTAATAGTTTAGTGCACCATGCTTTACGACTTAGAACCAGGACTTCAAAAACATTCTGAACACCACGGAGCATATAAGATGTTCTAAGAGTTGAAATTGGTATTTCATACTCATGCCCGTGTCGAGAGGTATGAGACCTCTGACAGTACTTTGCCTACAAGATGGAGGAGAATAGCATAACCAGTAAGCATGTGCTCAGATTGTCTGGGTACTACAATTGCTTGAATCAAGTGGGAGTTAAACTTCCAGATAAGATAGTAATTGACAAAGTTCTCTAGTCACTATCATCAAGTTACTAGAACTTAGTGATGAACTATAATATGCAAGGGATGACGAAAGTAATTCCCAAGCTCTTCGCAATGCTGAAATCGACGAAGGTAGAAATCAAGAAATAGCATCAAGTGTTGATGGTTAACAAGACCACTAGTTTCAAGAAAAGGGCAAATGGAAATAAAGGGGAACTTCGAAGAAGAATAGCAAGCAAGTTGCTGCTCCCATGAAGAAGCCCAAAGCTAGACCCAAGCCTGAAACTGACTGCTTCTACTGCAAAGGAAATGGTCACTGGAAGTGGAACTGCGCTAGATACTTGGCGGATAAGAAGGATGGCAAAGTGAACAAAGGTATATTTTGATATACATGTTATTGATGTGTACTTTACTAGTGTTTATAGCAACCCCTTGGTATTTGATACTGGTTCAGTTGCTAAGAGTAGTAACTCGAAACGGGAGTTGCAAAATAAATAGAGACTAGTTAAGGGCGAGGTGATGATGTGTGTTGGAAATGATTCCAAGGTTAATAAGATCGCCATCGCACACTCCCTCTACCTTCGAGATTAGTGTTGGACCAAAATAAATGTTATTTGGTGTTTGCGTTGAGCATGAATATGATTGGATCATGTTTATTGCAATACAGTTATTCATTTAAGTCAAACAATAATTGTTGTTTTGTTTACATGAATAAAACCTTCTATGGTCATACACTTAATGTAAATGGTTTATTGAATCTCGATCATAATGATACACATATTCATAATATTGATGCCAAAAGATGCAAAGTTGATAATGATAGTGCAACATATTTGTGGCACTGCCATTTAGGTCATATTGGTGTAAAGCGCATGAAGAATCTCCATGCCGATGGACTTTTGGAATCACTTGATGCTTGCGAACCATGCCTTATGGGCAAGATGACTAAGAATCCGTTCTCCGGAACAATGGAGCGAGCAACTGACTTATTGGAAATAATACATACTGATGTATGCGATCCGATAAGTGTTGAGGCTCGCGGCGGGTATCGTTATTTTCTGACCTTCACAGATGATTTGAGCATATATGGGTATATATACTTGATAAAACATAAATCTAAAACATTTGAAAAGTTTAAAGAATTTCAGAGTGAAGTGGAAAATCATCTAAAAAGAAAATAAAGTTTCTACGATCTAATCGCGAAGACGAATATTTAGGTTTCGAATTTGGTCTTCATTTGAAACGATGTGGAATAGTTTCGCAAATCACGCCACCTGGAACACAAAAACGTAATGGTGTGTCCGAACGTCATAACCGTTATTAGATATGGTGTGATCTATGATGTCTCTTACCGATTTATCACTATCATTTTGGGGTTATGCATTAGAGACAGCTGCATTCACGTTAAATAGGGCACCATCTAAATCCATTGAGACGACATCATATGAACTATGGGTTGGCAAGAAACCTAAGTTGTCGTTTCTTAAAGTTTAGGGCTGCGATGCTTATGTGAAAAAAATTCAACCTGATAAGCTCGAATCCAAATCGGAGAAATGCGTCTTCATAGGATACCCAAAGGAGACTGTTGGGTACACCTTCTATCATAGATCCGAAGGCAAGATCTTTGTTGCTAAGAATGGATCCTTTCTAGAGAAGGAGTTTCTCTCGAAAGAAGTGAGTGGGAGGAAAGTAGAACTTGATGAGGTAATTGTACTTTCTCTCGAATTGGAAAGTAGCTCATCACTGAAATCAGTTCCAGTGATGCCTACACCAATTAGTGAGGAAATCAATGATGATGATCATGAAACTTCAGATCAAGTTACTACCGAACCTCGTAGGTCAACCGGAGTACGATCCGCACCAGAGTGGTACGGTAATCCTGTTCTGGAAGTCATGTTACTAGACCATGATGAACCTACGAACTATGAGGAAGCGATGATGAGCCCAGATTCCGACAGATGGCTTGAGGCCATGAAATCTGAGATAGAATCCATGTATGAGAACAAAGTGTGGACTTTGGTGGACTTGCCCGATGATCGGCAACCCATTGAAAAGGATCTTCAAGAGGAAGACGGACGCTGATAGTAGTGTTACTATCTACAAAGCTCGACTTGTCGAAAAGGGTTTTTGACAAGTTCAAGATGTTGACTACGATGAGATTTTCTTACTCGTATCGATGCTTAAAGTCTGTCCAAATCATGTTAGCAATTGCCACATTTCATGAAATTTGGCAAATGGATGTCAAAACTACATTCCTTAATGGATTTCTTAAAGAAGAGTTGTATATGATGCAACAAGAAGGTTTTGTCAATCCTAAAGGTGCTAACAAAGTGTGCAAGCTCCAGCGATCCATCTATGGACTGGTGCAAGCATCTCGGAGTTGGAATATACACTTCGATAAGGTGATCAAAGCATATGGTTTTATACAGACTTACGGTGAAGCCTGTATTTACAAGAAAGTGAGTGGGAGTACTACATCATTTCTGATAAGTATATGTGAATGACATATTGTTGATCGTAAATAATGTAGAATTTTTCTAGAAAGCACAAAGGAGTGTTTGAAAGGAGTTTTTCAAAGAAACACCTCGGTGAAGCTGCTTACATATTGAGCATCAAGGTCTATAGAGATAGAACAAGACGCTTGATAAGTTTTTCTTTTCAATGAGTACATACCTTGACAAGATTTTGAAGTAGTTCAAAATGGAACAGTCAAAGAAGGAATTCTTGCCTGTGTTGCAAGGTGTGAAGTTGAGTAAAGACTCAAAACCCGACCACGGCAGAAAAATAGAAAGAGAATGAAAATTCATTCCCTATGCCTCAGTCATAGGTTCTATGAAGTATGTTATGCTGTGTACAAGACCTATTGTGAACCTCACAGTGAGTTTGGCAAGAGGGTACAATAGTGATCCAGAAGTGGATCACTTGGCAGCGATCAAAATTATCCTTAGAAGACTAAGGAGATATTTCTCGGTTATGGAGGTGATAAAGAGTTTGTCGTAAAGAGTTACGCTGATGCAAGCTTTTACACTGATCCGGATGACTCTGAGTCTCAATCTGGATACATATTGAAAGTGGGAGAAATTAGCTAGAGTAGCTCCATGCAGAGCATTGTAGACATAGAAAATTTGCAAAATACATACGACTCTGAATGTGACAGACCCATTGACTAAGCTTCTCTCACAAGCAATTCATGATCACACCTTAGTACTCTTTGGGTGTTATTTGCATAGTGATGTGAACTAGATTATTGACTCTAGTAAAACCCTTTGGGTATTAGTCACATGGCGATGTGAACAAATCACATGGTAATGTGAACTATTGGTGTTAAATCACATGGCGATGTGAACTAGATTTTTATCTCTAGTGCAAGTGGGAGACTGAAGGAAATATGCCCTAGAGGCAATAATAAAGTTGTTATTTATATTTCCTTATATCATGATAAATGTTTATTATTCATGCTAGAATTGTATTAACCGGAAACTTAGTACATGCGTGAATACATAGACAAAACAAAGTGTCCCTACTATGCCTCTACTTGACTAGCTCATTAATCAAAGTTGGTTAAGTTTCCAAGCCATGGACATGTGTTGTCATTTGATGAACGGGATCACATCATTAGAGAATGATGTGATGGACAAGACCCATCTGTTAGCTTAGCACTATGATTGTTTAGTTTATTGCTATTCCTTTCTTCATGACTTATACATGTTCCTGTTACTGGGGATAGTTGCAGAAATTAAAAAATTTCTACGCATCACCAAGATCAATCTATGGAGAAATTATCAACCGGAGAGAGGGGAGTGCATCTTCATACCCTTGAAGATCGCGATGCGGAAGCATTGCAAGAACGCGATTGGAGGAGTCATACACGCAACGATTCAGATCGCGGTTGATTCCGATCTAAGCACCGAACAACGGCGCCTCCGCGTTCAACACACGTGCAGCCCGGTGACGTCTCCCATGCCTTGATCCAGCAAGGAGAGAGGGAGAGGTTGGGGAAGACAACTCCAGTAGCAGCACGACAGCGTGGTGGTGTTGGAGCAGTGTGGTACTCCGGCAGGGCTTCGCCAAGCACTGCGGAAGGAGGAGGAGGTGTTGGAGAGGGGAAGGGCTGCGCCTTGGATGTGGTCTGGCTGCCCTCCCACCTCCCCTCTATTTATAGGGGAAAGGGAGAGGGGGGCCGACCCCCTCTAGATGGATCTAGAGGGGGGGCGGCCAAGGGGGAGGCTTGCCCCCCAAGCCAAAGGGGCGCCCCCTTTAGGGTTTCCCCCCAACCCTAGGCGCATGGTCCCTAGGGGGTTTGGCGCCCAGCCCACCTAGGGGCTGTTTCCCCTCCATATTCAGCCCATAGGGACCTCCGGGGCAGGCGGACCCTCCCGGTGGACCCCCGGAACCCCTTTGGTGGTCCCGGTATAATACCGGCACACCCCCAAACACTTCCGGTGACCGTATGATGACTTCCCATATATAAGTCTTCACCTCCGGACCATTCCGTAACTCCTCGTGGCGTTCGGGATATCATCCGGGACTCCGAACAACATTCAGTAACCACGTACAAACTTTCCCTATAACCCTAGCATCATCGAACCTTAAGTGTGTAGACCCTACGGGTTCGGGAGGCATGTAGACATGACCGAGACATGTCTATGGTCAATAACCAACAGCGGGATTTGGATACCCATGTTGGCTCGCACATGCTCCACGATGATCACATCGGATGAACCACGATGTCGGGGATTCAATCAATCTCGTATCCAATTCCCTTTGTCTACCGGTATGATACTTGCCCGAGATTCGATCATCGGTATCCCTATACCTTGTTCAATCTCGTTACCGGCAAGTCTCCTTTACTCGTTTCATAACACATCATCCCGTTATCAACTCTTTGGTCACATTGAGCTCATTATGATGATGTCCTACCGAGTGGGCCCAGAGATACCTCTCTGTCACACGGAGTGACAAATCCCAGTCTCGATTCATGCCAACCCAACAGATACTTTTGGAGATACCCGTAGTGCACCTCTATAGCCACCCAGTTATGTTGTGATGTTTGGCACACCCAAAGCATTCCTACGGTATCCGGGAGTTGCACAATCTCATGATCTAAGGAAATGATACTTGGCATTAGAAAAGCTTTAGCAGACGAACTACACGATCTTGTGCTATGCTTAGGATTGGGTCTTGTCCATCACATCATTCTCCTAATGATGTGATCCCGTTATCAATGACATCCAATGTCCATGGTCAGGAAACCATAACCATCTATTGATCAACGAGCTAGTCAACTAGAGGCTTACTAGGGACATGTTGTGGTCTATGTATTCACACATGTATTACGATTTCCGGATAACACAATTATAGCATGAACAATAGACAATTATCATGAACATGGAAATATAATAATAACCTCTTTATTATTGCCTCTAGGGCATATTTCCAACAGTCTCCCACTTGCACTAGAGTCAATAATCTAGTTACATTGTGATGAATCGAACACCCATAGAGTTCTGGTGTTGATCATGTTTTGCTCGTGGAAGACGTTGTTGGAAATATGCCCTAGAGGCAATAATAAAAGTATTATTATTATATTTCTTTGTTCATGATAATTGTCTTTATTCATGCTATAACTGTATTATCCGGAAATCGTAATACACGTGTGAATACATAGACCATAATATGTCCCTAGTAAGCCTCTAGTTGACTAGCTGGTTGATCAATAGATAGTCATGATTTCCTGGCTATGGACATTGGATGTCATTGATAACGGGATCACATCATTAGGAGAATGATGTGATGGACAAGACCTAATCCTAAGCATAGCACAAGATCGTGTAGTTCGTTTGCTAGAACTTTTCCAATGTCAAGTATCTTTTCCTTTGACCATGAGATCGTGTAACTCCCGGATACCGTAAGAGTGCTTTGGGTGTATAAAACGTCACAACGTAACTGGGTGACTATAAAGGTGCATTACAGGTATCTCCGAAAGTGTCTGTTGGGTTGACACGGATCGAGACTGGGATTTGTCACTCCATATAACGGAGAGGTATCACTGGGCCCACTCGGTAATGCATCATCATTATGAGCTCAAGGTGACCAAGTGGTTGATCACGGGATCATGCATTACGGTACGAGTAAAGTGACTTGCCGGTAACGAGACTGAACAAGGTATTGGGATACCGACGATCGAGTCTCGGGCAAGTAACATACCGATTGACAAAGGGAATTGTATACGGGGTTGATTAATCCTCGACATCGTGGTTCATCCGATGAGATCATCGTGGAGCATGTGGGAGCCATCATGGGTATCCAGATCCCGCTGTTGGTTATTGACTGGGGAGTCGTCTCGGTCATGTCTGCTTGTCTCCCGAACCCGTAGGATCTACACACTTAAGGTTCGGTGACGCTAGGGTTATGAAGATATGTATATGCAGTAATCCGAATGTTGTTCGGAGTCCCGGATGAGATCCCGGACGTCACGAGGAGTTCCGGAATGGTCCGGAGGTAAAGAATTATATATAGGAAGTGCTATTTCGGCCATCGGGACAAGTTTCGGGGTTATCGGTATTGTACCGGGACCACCGGAGTAGTCCCGGGGGCCCACCGGGTGGGGCCACCTGTCCCGGGGGGGCCACATGGGCTGTAGGGGTGTGCCTTGGCCTACATGGGCCAAGGGCAGCAGCCCTACTAGGCCCATGCGCCTAGGGTTTCCACCACGGAGGAGTCCAAGTGGTGGAAGGCACCCCTAGGTGCCTTGGGGGGGAGGAAAACCTCCCCTTGGCAGCCGCACCTAGGAGATTGGATCTCCTAGGCTGCGCACCACCCCCCCTTGGCCCTCCTATATATAGTGGGGGAGAGGAGGGATTTCATGCCTCAGCCTTTGGTGCTCCCTCTGTCCCCGTTACGTCTCTCTCTCGTAGTATAGGCGAAGCCCTGCTACTGTGACGCCCTGCATCCACCACCACGCCGTCGTGCTGCTGGATTTTCATCAACCTCTCTTCCCCCCTTGCTGGATCAAGAAAGGAGGAGACGTCATCCGTTCCGTACGTGTGTTGAACGCGGAGGCACCGTCCGTTGGGTGCTTGATCATCAGTGATTTGAATCACGTCGTGTTCGACTACATCATCCCCGTTCTTTGAACGCTTCCGCTCGCGATCTACAAGGTACGTAGATGCATCTAATCACTCGTTGCTAGATGAACTCCTAGATGGATCTTGGTGAAACCGTAGGAAATTTTTTTGTTTTCTGCAACGTTCTCCAACAGAGGTTTAGTCAACGGATCTGTGACATTAAGATCCGTATGCACTTTACAAATATCTATGTCTCCATCTTGAACATGTTCACGAATGGAGTTGAAGCGACGCTTGGTATGCCTGGTCTTCCTGTGAAACCTAGGCTCCTTAGCAAGAGCAATAGCTCCAGTGTTGTCACAGAAGAGAGTCATTGGGCCTGACGCATTGGGAATAACTCCTAGGTCGGTGATGAACTCCTTCATCCAAACTGCTTCCTGTGCTGCCTCCGAGGCTGCCATGTACTCCGCTTCACATGTAGATCCCGCCACGACGCTTTGCTTGCAACTGCACCAGCTGACTGCCCCACCATTCAAAATATACACGTATCCGGTTTAAATTTGTGACTTGGAGTCATCCAGATCTGTGTGGAAGCTAGCATCGACGTAAGCCTTTACGACAAGCTCTTCGTCACCTCCATAAACGAGAAACATATCCTTAGTCCTTTTCAGGTACTTCAGGATGTTCTTGACTATTGTCCAGTGTTCCATGCCGGGATTACTTTGGTACCTCCCTACCAAACATATGCGAGGTTCACATCAGGTCTGGTGCACAGCATGGCATACAAAATAGACCCTATGGCCGTGGCATAGGGGATGACACTCATCTTTTCTCTATCTTCTGCCATGGTCGGGCATTGAGCCTTACTCAATCTCACACCTTGCAATACAGGCAAGAACCCCTTCTTGGACTGATCCATATTGAACTTCAATATCTTATCAAGGTATGTGCTTTGTGAAAAACCAATGAGGCGTCTCGATCTATCTCTATAGATCTTGATGCCTAATATGTAAGTAGCTTCTCCAAGGTCCTTCATTGAAAAACACTTATTCAAGTAGGCCTTTATGCTTTCCAAGAATTCTATATCATTTCCCATCAATAGTATGTCATCCACATATAATATGAGAAATGCTACAGAGCTCCCACTCACTTTCTTCTAAACACATGCTTCTCCATAAGTATGCGTAAACCCAAACACCTTGATCATCTCATCAAAGCGAATGTTCCAACTCCGAGATGCTTGCACCAGCACATAGATTGAGCGCTGGAGCTTGCATACTTTGTCAGCATTCTTAGGATCGACAAAACCTTCTGGCTGCATCATATACAATTCTTCCTTAAGGAAACCATTAAGGAATGCCGTTTTGACATCCATTTGCCATATCTCATAATCGTAGAATGCGGCAATTGCTAACACGATTCGGACGGACTTCAGCTTCGCTACGGGTGAGAAGGTCTCATCGTAGTCAACCCCTTGAACTTGTCGATAACCCTTAGCGACAAGCCGAGCCTTATAGATGGTCACATTACCATCCGCGTCTGTCTTCTTTAATGATCCATTTATTTTCTATGGCTCGCCGATCATCGGGCAAGTCAGTCAAAGTCCATACTTCGTTTTCATACATGGATCCTATCTCGGATTTCATGGCTTCAAGCCATTTGTCGGAATCCGGGCCCGGCATTGCTTCTTCATAGTTCGAAGGTTCACCATTGTCTAACAACATGATTTCCAAGACAGGGTTGCCGTACCACTCTGGTGCGGAACGTGTCCTTGTGGACCTACGAAGTTCAGTAGCAACTTGATCCGAAGTTTCATGATCATCATCATTAACTTCCTCTCTAGTCGGTGCAGGCACCACAGAAACATTTTCTTGTGCTGCGCTACTCTCCAGTTTGAGAGGGGACATCTCACCAAGTTCCACTTTCCTCCCACTTACTTCTTTTGAGAGAAACTCTTTCTCCAGAAAGGATCCATTCTTGGCAACATAGACCTTGCCTTCAGATCTAAGGTAGAACGTATACCCTATAGTTTCCTTAGGGTATCCTATGAAGACACATTTCTCCGATTTGGGTTCGAGCTTTTCAGGTTGAAGTTTCTTGACATAAGCATCGCATCCCTAAACTTTTAGAAACGACAGCTTAGGTTTCTTTCCAAACCATAATTTATACGGTGTCGTCTCAACGGATTTCGACGGAGCCCTATTTAAAGTGAATGTGGCAGTCTCTAAAGCGTATCCCCAAAATGATAGCGGTAGATCGGTAAGAGACATCATAGATCGCACCATATCAAATAGAGTGTGATTACGATGTTCAGGCACACCATTTCGCTGAGGTGTTCTAGGCGGCGTGAGTTGTGAAACAATTCCACATTTCCTCAAGTGCGTGCCAAATTCGTGACTCAAATATTCCCCTCCACGATATGATCGTAAGAACTTTATTTTCCTGTCACGTTGATTCTCAACCTCACTCTGAAATTCCTTGAAATTTTCAAAGGTCTTAGACTTGTGTTTCATTAAGTAGACATACCCATATCTACTTAAGTCATCAGTGAGGGTGAGAACATAACGATAGCCACTGCGAGCCTCAACACTCATTGGACCACACACATCAGTATGTATGGTTTCCAATAAGTTGGTTTCTCGCTCCATTGTTCCGGAGAACGGAGTCTTGGTCATTTTGCCCATGAGGCATGGTTCACATGTGTCAAATGATTCATAATCAAGAGACTCGAAAAGTCCATCTGCATGGAGTTTCTTCATGCGTTTGACACCAATCTGACCAAGGCGGCAGTGCCACAAATATGTGGGACTATCATTATCAACCTTACACCTTTTGGCATTCACACTATGAATACGTGTAACATCACGTTTGAGATTAAACAAAAATAAACCATTGACCAGCGGGGCATGACCATAAAACATATCTCTCATATAAATGGAACAACCATTATTCTCGGATTTAAATGAGTAGCCATCTCGCATTAAACGAGATCCTGATACAATGGTCATGCTCAAAGCTGGTACTAAATAACAATTATTGAGGTTCAAAACTAATCCTGAAAGTAGATGTATAGGTAGTGTGCGGACGGCGATCACATCAAACTTGGAACCATTCCCGACGCGCATCGTCACCTCATCCTTCGCCAGTCTCCGCTTATTCCGCAGCTCCTGTTTTGAGTTACAAATATGAGCAACCGCACCGGTATAAAATACCCAAGAGATACTACGAGCGCTGGTAAGGTACATATCAATAACATGTATATCATATATACCTTTGGTATTGCCAGCCTTCTTATCCGCTAAGTACTTGGGGCAGTTCCGCTTCCAGTGACCGTTTCCCTTGCAATAAAAGCACTGAGTCTTGGGCTTGGGTCCATTCTTTGGCTTCTTCCCGGCAACTGGCTTACCGGGCGCGGAAACTCCCTTGCCGTCCTTCTTGAAGTTCTTCTTACCCTTGCCTTTCTTGAAACTAGTGGTTTTATTGACCATCAACACTTGATGTTCCTTTTTGATCTCCACCTCCGCTGATTTCAGCATTGAATATACCTCAGGAATGGTTTTCTCCATCCCCTGCATATTGAAGTTCATCACAAAGGTCTTGTAGCTAGGTGGGAGCGACTGAAGGATTCTGTCAACGACCGCGTCATCCGGGAGATTAACTCCCAGATGAAACAAGCGGTTGTGCAACCCAGACATTTTGAGTATGTGCTCGCTGACAGAACTATTCTCCTCCATTTTACAACTGTAGAACTTGTCGGAGACTTCATATCTCTCGACCCGGGCATGAGCTTGGAAAACCATTTTCAGCTCTTGGAACATCTCATATGCTCCGTGTTGCTCAAAACGCTTTTGGAGCCCGGTTCTAAGCTGTAAAGCATGTCGCACTGAACCAGGGAGTAATCATCACTACACGACTGCCAGGCATTCATAACATCTTGAGTTGCTGGGAAAACAGGTGCGTCACCTAGCGGTGCTTCAAGGACATATGCTTTCTTGGAAGCTATGAGGATGATCCTCAAGTTACGGACCCAGTCTGTATAGTTGCTACCATCGTCTTTCAGCTTGGTTTTCTCTAGGAACGCGTTGAAGTTGAGGGCAACATTAGCGTGGGCCATTTGATCTACAAGACATATTGTAAAGATTTTAGACTAAGTTCATGATAATTAAATTCATCTAATCAAATTATTTAATGAACTCCCACTCAGATAGACATCCCTCTAGTCATCTAAGTGATACATGATCCGAATTGACTAGGCCGTGTCCGATCATCACGTGAGACGGACTAGTCATCAACGATGAACATCTCCATGTTGATCGTATCTTCTATACAACTCATGTTCGACCTTTCGGTCTTCCGTGTTCCGAGGCCATGTCTGTACATGCTAGGCTCGTCAAGTCAACCTAAGTGTATTGCGTGTGTAAATCTGGCTAACACCCGTTGTATGCGAACGTTAGAACCTATCACACCCGATCATCACGTGGTGCTTCGGAACAACGGACCTTAGCAACAGTGCACAGTTAGGGGGAGCACTTTCTTGAAATTTTAGTGAGGTGTCATCTCATTTATGCTACCGTCATTCTAAGCAAATAAGATGTAAAAACATGATAAACATCACATGCAATCAAATAGTGGCACGATATGGCCAATATCATTTTGCTCCTTTTGATCTCCATCTTCGGGGCGCCATGATCATCATCGTCACCGGCATGACACCATGATCTCCATCATCGTGTCTTCATGAAGTTGTCTCACCAACTATTACTTCTACTACTATGGCTAACGGTTAGCAATAAAGTAAAGTAATTACATGGCATTTTCATTGACACACAGGTCATACAATAAATTAAGACAACTCCTATGGCTCCTGCCGGTTGTCATACTCATCGACATGCAAGTCGTGATTCCTATTACAAGAACATGATCAATCTCATACATCACATATATCATTCATCACATCCTTTTGTCCATATCACATCACACGACATATGTTGCAAGAACAAGTTAGACGTCCTCTAATTATTGTTGCAAATTTTTACGTGGCTGCTATAGGTTTCTAGCAAGAACGTTTCTTACGTACGTGAAAACCACAACGTGATATGCCAATTTCTATTTACCCTTCATAAGGACCCTTTTCATTGAATCCGATCCGACTAAAGTGGGAGAGACAGACAGCCGCTAGCCACCTTATGCAACTAGTGCATGTCAGTCGGTGGAACCTGTCTCACGTAAGCGTACGTGTAAGGTCGGTCCGGGCCGCTTCATCCCACGATGTCGCCGAATCAAGATAAGACTAGTAACGGCTAGTAAATTGACAAAATAGACGCCCACAACAACTTGTGTTCTACTCGTGCGTAGGAACTACGCATAGACCTAGCTCATGATGCCACTGTTGGGGATCGTTGCAGAAATTAAAAAATTTCTATGCATCACCAAGATCAATCCATGGAGAAACTAGCAATGAGAGAGAGGGGAGTGCATCTTCATACCCTTGAAGATCGCGATGCGGAGTCGTACACGCAGCGATTCAGATTGCGGTCGATTCCGATCTAAGCGCCGAACAACGGCGCCTCCGCGTTCAACACACGTGCAGCTCGGTGACGTCTCCCACGCCTTGATCCAGCAAGGAGAGAGGGAGAGGTTGGGGAAGACAACTCCAGCAACAGCACGACGGCGTGGTGGTGTTGGAGCAGTGTGGTACTCCGGCAGGGCTTCGCCAAGCACTACGGAAGGAGGAGGAGGTGTTGGAGAGGGGAAGGGCTGTGCCTTGCATGTGGTTCGGCTGCCCTCCCACCTCCCCTCTATTTATAGGGGCAAGGGAGAGGGGGGGCGCCCCCCTCCAGATGGATCTAGAGGGGGGCGGCGGCCATGGGGGCAGGCTTGCCCCCCAAGCCTAGGGGGCGCCCCCTTTAGGGTTTCCCCCCAGCCCTAGGCGCATGGGCCCTAGGAAGGTTTGGCGCCCAGCCCACCTAGGGGCTGGTTCCCCTCCATATTCTGCCCATAGGGCCCTCCGGGGCAGGCGGACCCTCCCGGTGGACCCCCGGAACCCCTTCGGTGGTCCCGGTACAATACCGGCACACCCCCGAACACTTCCGGTGACCGTATGATGACTTCCCATATATAAGTCTTCACCTCCGGACCATTCCGGAACTCCTTGTGACATCCAGGATCTCATTCGGGACTCCGCACAACATTCTGTAACCATGTACAAACTTTCCCTATAACCCTAGCGTCACCGAACCGTAAGTGTGTAGACCCTACGAGTTCGGGAGGCATGTAGACATGACCGAGACATCTCTCCGGTCAATAACCAACAGCGGAATCTGGATACCCATGTTGGCTCCCACATGCTCCATGATGATCTCATCGCATGAACCACGATGTCGGGGATTCAATCAATCCCGTATCCAATTCCCTTTGTCTACCGGTATGATACTTGCCCGAGATTCGATCGTCGGTATCCCTATACCTTGTTCAATCTCATTACTGGCAAGTCTCCTTTACTCGTTCTGTAACACATCATCTAGTGATCAACTCTTTGGTCACATTGAGCTCATTATGATGATGTCCTACCGAGTGGGCCCAGAGATACCTCTCCGTCACACGAAGTGACAAATCCCAGTCTCGATTCGTGCCAACCCAACAGATACTTTTGGAGATACCCGTAGTGCACCTTTATAGCCACCCAGTTACGTTGTGACGTTTGGCACACCCAAAGCATTCCTACGGTATCCGGGAGTTGCACAATCTCATGGTCTAAGGAAATGATAGTTGACATTAGAAAAGCTTTAGCAGATGAACTACACGATCTTGTTCTATGCTTAGGATTGGGTCTTGTCCATCACATCATTCTCCTAATGATGTGATCCCGTTATCAACGACATCCAATGTCCATGGTCGGGAAACTGTAACCATCTATTGATCAACGAGCTAGTCAACTAGAGGCTTACTAGGGACATGTTGTGGTCTATGTATTCACACATGTATTACGATTTCCGGATAACACAATTATAGCATGAACAATAGACAATTATCATGAACAAGGAAATATAATAATAACCACTTTATTATCTCCTCTAGGGCATATTTCCAACACCTATGACCATGAGATTATGCAACTCCCGAATACTGGAGGAACACTTAGTGTGCTATCAAATGTGACAACGTAACTGGGTGATTATAAAGATGCTCTAAAGGTGTCTCCGATGGTGTTTGTTGAGTTAGCATGGATCAAGATTAGGATTTGTCACTCCTATTGTCAGAGAGGTATCTCTGGGCCCTCTCGGTAATGCACATCACTATAAGCCTTGCAAGCAATGTGACTAATGAGTTAGTTGCGGGATGATGTATTACAGAACGAGTAAAGAGACTTGCCGGTAACGAGATTGAACTAGGTATGGTGATACCGACGATCGAATCTCGGGCAAGTAACATACCGATGACAAAGGGAACAACGTATGTTGGTATGCGGTTTGACCAATAAAGATCTTTGTAGAATATGTAGGAGCCAATATGAGCATCCAGGTTCCGCTATTGGTTATTGACCGGAGATGTGTCTTGGTCATGTCTACATAGTACTCGAACCCGTAGGGTCCGCACGCTTAACGTTCGATGACGATTTGTATTATGAGTTATGTGATTTGATGTACTGAAGGTTGTTCGGAGTCCCAGATGAGATCACGGACATGACGAGGAGTCTCAAAATGGTCGAGAGGTAAAGATCGATATATTGGAAGGCTATATTCGGACATCGGAAAGGTTCCGAGTGATTCGGGTATTTTTTCGAAGTACCGGAGAGTTACGGGAATTCGTCGGGGGAAGTAGTGGGCCTTAATGGACCATACGGGAAAGGAGAGAAGGGCCTTAAGGGGTGCCCCCCATGGCAAGTCCAAATTAGACTAGGGAGGGGGCGGCGCCCCCCTCTCTTTCCTTCTCCCTCTCCTACTCCTTCCCTCTCTCGCCTGTTGGAAAAGGAAGGGGACTCCAACTAGGATTGGGAATCCTAGTTGGACTCCCCCTATAGGCGGGCCCCTCCTTGGCTGGCCTCCTCCTCCTCCCTCCTTTATATATGTAGCCAAGGGGGCACCCAAAGACACAACAGACAATCTCTTAGCCGTGTGTGGTGCCCCCCTCCACAGTTTTACACCTCAGTCATATCGTCGTAGTGCTTAGGCGAAGCCCTGCGCTGGTAACTTCATCATCATCGTCACCATGCTGTCGTGCTGACGGAACTCTCCCTCGGCCTCAGCTGGATCTAGAGTTCGAGGGACGTCACCGAGCTGAACGTGTGCATATCGCGGAGGTGCCATGTGTTCGGTACTTGATCGGTTGGATCGCAAAGACGTTCAACTACATCAACCGCGTTACTGAACGCTTCCGCTTTCGGTCTATGAGGGTACGTGGACACACTCTCCCCGCTCATTGATATGCTTCTCCTAGATATATCTTGCGTGATCGTAGGTAATTTTTTTGAAATACTATGTTCCCCAACAGCTGACAATGGCTTTGCTCATCCTATGGGACGAGGCCACCATGACAAAGAGGCAGGCAATTGAGGCACTGGAAAATAGCATGCGCGACATCATGGGACGACGGGACCAACCTTTCAGGGAAAGACTGTCGTGTTCGGTGGGGACTTCAGGCATGTGCTTCCAGTAGTCAGGAAAGGATCACGAGGTCAGATAATCGACGCAACCCTGCATAGCTCATACCTTTGTAATGGCATATGCCAGCTAAGGCTCGTCACCAACATGAGGGCTCAAAACGACCGATGGTTTGCGGAATACCTATTGAGAGTAGGAAATGGCACCGAGGAAACTGACGAGGAAGGAAACATCTGGTTCCCTGAAGATATATGTGTGCCTTTGACAGGCGAGGCCGCAGACATAGAGAAGTTGATCGACCACGTGTTTCCTTCCCTAGACCATAATATGGTCAATCCGAGTTACATGACGTCTCGAGCAATCCTATCCACCAAGAATGACAACATCGATGTAATAAACATGCGTATGATAGAGCTTTTCCAGGGCGAGGAGAAGATCTACCACCGTTTTGACAGTGCAGAAGATGATCCGCACGGCTACACTCAAGAGTTCTTGAATGACCTGACTCCAAATGGGCTTCCCATGCACGCACTTAAACTGAAGATAAACTGCCCCATTATACTGCCGAGGAACATCGACCCAGCTAATGGGCTGTGTAACAGCACGAGGCTTGTGGTCCGTGGGTTCCAGAGGAACACCATCGACGCCGAGATCGTGATGGGATAACACGCCGGACGAAGGGTTTTTATTCCTCGCATACTTCTCTGCCCCTCCGACGACGAAATGTTCCCATTCCGATTCAATAGGAAGCAGTTCCCCACCAGACTCAGCTTTGCCATGACAATCAACAAGGCATAAGGGTAGACCATCCCGATTGTTGGTGTGTACCTACCGGAATTAGTATTCTCCCATGATCAGCTGTACGTGGTGTTGTCCAGAGCTACCACAAAGTCCAACATTAAAATTCTCGCATTCAAGGACAAGAGGAAGGAACAGAGCAAGAATTCTAAGAAGCGGAAAATATCCGAATCCTTAATAACGACTACGCAGAACATACCTAGTATATAAGGACTTTTCTATAAAAACCTAGTATATAAGGAAGTTCTTAATGCTTGATGTCACTTAGGCCAAATTTGAGCATCTTATATGCTTGCCATTATATGTAGCTTCTTTAAAATGTAATGGTTGGAAAATACCCAAGCCTCTATATCCAGGAGAGTTTTTGCCTTGACGTTTTACCACTTGGTTGAAAGCAACATGAGAACATCTGGGGCGTGGACACGTGTATTAGTTTGGGCTCCTGTGGTGTATAATTTCATGGTGACTGTAGATTTACGTTGTAAATTTTGCTAACGTGACTTGGACATCCGGGTGTGCATCTAGCTATTTTGCATATTGATTTTGGATGTGTGTGGGCCAACCCTATCCCGTTAACCCAATTGCACGGGTCTTCTCGCGTGGCCGTGTGCGTGTGTGGGCTGACATGCAGTGGGCTTCATTGTCGCTGCCGTGAAATCGATTGCGGGACGTCCTAATCGTTTCGTCTACGCCGCATTATTCGTCCAGTCCAGAAACAACCTCGCTCGATGCTTCACATCTTCCTTTTTTTATGCGGTGACGATGCAACGCAGTGGCTTGCGGCTGGTCCTCCAATTCGACTCCACGAGGCAACGCCATGGGGAGCAGCTCCGCGCGTGCAGCGGCCTTCTCTGGCCACAGCCCTCTGATACGTCTCCGTCGTATCTACTTTTCCAAACACTTTTGCCCTTGTTTTGGACTCTAACTTGTATGATTTGAATGGAACTAACCCGGACTGACGCTGTTTTCAGCAGAATTGCCATGATGTTGTTTTATGTGCAGAAAACAAAAGTTCTCGGAATGACCTGAAACTCCACGGGGTGTCTTATAAAAAATAAAAAAATCCCTGCCAAAGATGAAGACCAGGGGGCCACACCCTGTCCACGAGGGTGGGGGGCGCCCCCCTAGGGCGCGCCCCCTACCTCATGGGCCCCCTGGACACCTTCCGACGCCAACTCCAACTCTATATATTGGCTTTCGGGGAGAAAAAAATCAGAGAGAAGAAATCATCGCGTTTTACGATACGGAGCCGCCGCCAAGCCCTAAAACCTCTCGGGAGGGCTGATCTGGAGTCCGTTCGGGGCTTCGGAGAGGGGGATTTGTCACCATCGTCATCATCAACCATCCTCCGTCACCAATTTCATGATGCTCACCGCCGTGCGTGAGTAATTCCATCGTAGGCTTGCTGGGCGGTGATGGGTTGGATGAGATTTATCATGTAATCGAGTTAGTTTTGTTATGGTTTGATCCCTAGTATCCATTATGTTTTGAGATTGATGTTGCTATGACTTTTCTATGCTTAATGCTTGTCACTAGGGCCCGAGTGCCATGATTTCAGATCTGAACCTATTATGTTTTCATGAATATATGTGAGTTCTTGATCCTATCTTGCAAGTCTATAGTCACCTACTATGTGTTATGATCCGGCAACCCCGAAGTGACAATAATCGGGACCACTCCCGGTGATGACCATAGTTAGAGGTGTTCATGTATTCACTATGTGCTAATGCTTTGTTCCGGTTCTCTATTAAAAGGAGGCCTTAATATCCCTTAGTTTCCATTAGGACCCCGCTGCCACGGGAGGGTAGGACAAAAGATGTCATGCAAGTTCTTTTCCATAAGCACGTATGATTATATTCGGAATACATGCCTACATTACATTGATGAATTGGAGCTAGTTCTATATCACCCTATGTTATGACTGTTACATGCTGAACCGCATCCGGCATAATTATCCATCACTGATCCGGTGCCTACGAGCTTTCCATACACTGGTTTATGCTTATTTACTTTCTCGTTGCTATTGTCACAATCACTACAAAATACCAAAAATATTTACTATTGCTTGCACTACTCTTTTGCTACCGTTACCACCACTATCATATTACTGTGCTACTATACTCTTTGCTGTAGATACTAAGTTTCCAGGTGTGGTTGAATTGGCAAGTCAGCTGCTAATACTTGAGAATATTCTTTGGCTCCCCTTGTGTCGAATCAATAAATTTGGGTTGAATACTCTACCCTCAAAAACTATTGCGATCCCCTATACTTGTGGGTTATCAAGACCTTTTTCTGGCGCCGTTGCCGGGGAGCATGGCTCTATTATTTGAGTCACTTGGGATTTATATCTGCTGGACACTATGAAGAACTTGAAAGACGCTAAGACAACAATTTATCCCTCAACTACGAGGGGAGGTAAGGAACTGCCATCTAGCTCTTCACTTGATTCACCTTCTGTTATGAGTAAGCTTGCGACACCTAAACCTGCTTCTGCTATTCGTTCCGATATGTCGCATGTTATTGATGATGCCACTTCTGCTATGCATGATACTTATGATGAAACTGCCTCTATGCCTGATACTACTGTGCCCCTTAGTGAATTTCTTGATGAACAAATTGCTAGGGCTAGAGAAAAAGAAATTATTGAATCTGAATATAATGATGAAAGTGATGATGAAAATATGCCTGTTATTCCTGAGGGTTATGTTTTTGATATGGAATCTTCTGCCGCTATTTTAGCTTGCAAAGATAGATATGAGCTCAATAGGTTATTTGCTAAATGGAACAAAGAATCACTTAGAGATAAAATGAAACCCGACCCTGCTTTTGCTACTTCACCTATCTGTGTTCCTGATAAGGATTATGAATTCTCTGTTGATCCTGATATAATTACTTCGGTTGAATCTGATCCTTTCCATGGTTATGAATCTGAAACTGTTGTGGCACATCTTAGTAAATTAAATGATATAGCCACCCTGTTCACTAATGATGAGAGATCTCGCTACTTTTATATACTTAAAATATTTCCGTTCTCATTAAAGGGTGATGCTAAAATATGGTTTAATTCTCTTGATCCTGGTTTATGTGCATAGTCCCCAGGATATGATTTATTACTTCTCTGCTAAATATTTCCCTGCTCATAAGAAACAAGCTGCTTTAAAGGAAATATACAACTTCGTGCAAATTAAAGAAGAGAGTCTCCCACAAGCTTGGGGGAGGCTTCTCAAGTTACTTAATGCTTTTCCTGATCATCCTCTTAAGAAACATGAAATACTTGATATCTTTTATAATGGACAAAACGATGCTTCCAGAGTTTACCTAGATAGTTGTGCTGGTTCTCTTTTCAGGGAAAGAACACCGGATGAAGCTGAAATTCTATTGAATAATATGTTGAAAAATGAAAATAATTGGGCACCTCCTGGGCCAGCTCCTGCTCCAATTACTGAGCCTATTCCTAAACCAACTCCGAAGAAGAGAGGTGTTTTATTTCTCAGTCCCGAAGATATGCAAGAGGCAAAGAAATCTATGAAAGAAAAAGGTATTAAAGCTGAAGATGTTAAGAATTTACCTCCTATTGAAGAAATACATGGTCTTAATTCACCGCCTGTCGAAGAAACATATGATCTCAATTCCTTATTTACCGAAGAACCTCCAGACCTCGATATCCCGACACAGGTAGTAAAGGTAAATTCTCTCTATAGATTTGATGAAGGTGATATCCCTCACTATAAGTCTGCTAGGCAATGCTTTGATGAGTTTGATAATTTTATTGTCAAACAAGAAAATTTCAATGCTTATTTTGGTAGACAATTGAAATATGATTCTGATATGATTAAATACTTTGGTGATTATATGGCTAATATTAAAGGTGAACTTAAACTTGTTAGCAAACATGCTTCTATGGTTACCACTCAAGTAGAACAAGTACTTAAAGCTCAAAAAGAAGTGCTTGATGAAATGAATAGTAAGAAAAATGATTATGCTGTTAGAGTGGCTACTGGAACTGGTAGAAGGACTCAGGAACCTTTGTATCCTGAAGGCCGCCCTAAGAGAATTGAGCAAGATTCTCAGAGAAATAATATTGATGTTCCTAGTTCTTCTAAAAAGAAGAAAAAGAAAAATGATAGAACTGTGCAAACCTCCGGTGAACCCATTGCTGAACCACGTGATAATCCAAATGATATCTCTATGTCTGATGCTAAAACATAATCTGGTAATGAACATGAACCTAGTGAAAATGTTAATGATGATGTTCATGATGATGCTCAACCTAGTAATGATAATGATGTAGAAGTTGAACCTGCTGTTGATCTTGATAACCCACAATCAAAGAATCAACGTTATGATAAAAGAGACTTTGTTGCTAGGAAACATGGTAAAGAAAGAGAACCATGGGTTCAGAAACCCATGCCTTTTCCTCCCAAACCATCCAAGAAAAAGGATGATGAGGATTTTGAGTGCTTTGCTGAAATGATTAGACCTATCTTTTTGCGTATGCGATTGACTGATGTGCTCAAAACAAATCCTTATGCTAAATATATGAAGGATATCATTACTAATAAAAGAAAGATACCGGAAGCTGAAATTTCCATCATGCTTGCTAATTATACTTTTAAGGGTGGAATACCAAAGAAACTTGGAGATCCCGGAGTGCCTACTATACCATGCCCCATTAAAAGAAATTATGGTAAAACTGCTTTATGTGATCTTGGAGCAGGTGTTAGTGTTATGCCTCTCTCTTTATATCGTAGACTTGACTTGAATAAGTTGACACCTACTGAAATATCTTTGCAAATGGTTGATAAATCAACTGCTATACCTGTCGGTATTTGTGAGGATGTGCCTGTTGTGGTTGCAAATGTTACTATTTTGACAGACTTTGTTATTCTTGATATTCTCGAGGATGATAGTATGTCTATTATTCTTGGAAGACCTTTTCTTAACACTGCAGGGGCTGTTATTGATTGCAACAAAGGCAATGTCACTTTTCATGCTAATGGTAATGAGCATACGGTACACTTTCCGAGGAAACGACCTCAAGTTCATAGTATCAACTCCATTGGAAAAATTCCATCGATTATATTTGGAGGTTTTGAATTTCCCCTTCCTACTGTCAAAAAGAAATGTGATGTACTTATTATTGGGGATGTGCATATCCCTGTTGAGGTAACATAGTGTTATTCGAAATTTCTCCGGTTTCATATTAATCGGAATGAGTTTGTTAACAAGACTTGATCAACCTTGTTAGTGGATTCTTTTTTATGAGCATGAGATGGATGAAACTAGAAGCACAACCTTCTGTACCCTCTTTATACTTTCTGTTATTTAGTAGAAATAAAGTAAAAATAGTATTTTTCTGTCTGTTTCCTGATTTATCCGTGCAATATAAAAATATCCCGAAAATAAAAGTCCTCGGAATGACATGCCAATTTAATATGATTTTTTCGGGAATATTTGAGGATTTATGGTGCAAAAATTACCGCGGGGGGAGCTGCCACCTGGCCATGAGGGTGGAGGGCGCGCCCCCTGCCTCGTGGGCCCACGGTGGCCCTCCTCCACTTATCTCAGCACCCATCTTCTTCCTCTTCCTCACACAAACCCGAAAAACCAACTCAAGCACGAGTCCCATCCACTTTTGCTGTGATTTTCGATCTCCTTGCTCAAAGCACCTCTCACAAAACTGCTTGGAGAGATTGTTCCTTGGTATGTGACTCCTCCATTGATCCAATTAGTTTTTGTTCTAGTGCTTTATTCATTGCAAATTTGTGCTGCATAGGTGACCATGTTCTTGAGCTTGCATGTCAAATTTATATGGGTCCAAGTAGTTCTAATGCTGGATATAGGCTCTAGGCACTTGTAGGAGTAGTTGCTATCAGTTTTATTGAAGTTGGTTCACTTTTGTTTGAAGTTACTAAAAATTTGAGATTATTTCAGAAAACAATGAAGAGACTTTTGAGGGGCTCATCGAGCCGAAGCTCAAAGGAGAAACAAAATGAAGAAGCACAGAGGCCCAAATATAATTTGCCTCGTACCGCGGAGATACGGCCGTGTGAATGGCCTTCTGATAATTTCTTGACATAGGCCGGGATTTATGAGGATTTCTATTCATTGATTGAAAATGCTGGCCTCACCGACTTCGTCCGCGACCAATGTCGACAGTATCTCTTACTCACAAATACTTTTGTGCAAAACTTCTACTTTTACCCTAAGGAATCACCTCCTTCAGTAGAGTTTCATTTATATGACGTTGTGAAGAAAATGCCACTGTCTGAATTTTGCGCAGTCTGCAACATACCACCTGAGGGTACCTTGGATGAACCCCACCGTCATGAGGTGGAGGCGTTCATTAAATCTATTTCTATGGGAGAAACCAGGAAGGTTTCTGATGCAAGAATCACTAGCATACATTTTCCTGTGTTACGCTATTTTTCCTTATTTGCTAGTCGATGCTTGATTGGTCGCGGGAACTGTGGGAACCTTAGTGTTCCTGATATTATTATTCTGTTCCATGGTTTATACCGCGACAACACTGTTAGTATGGGCGGAATTGTTGCTAGACGGTTGAGTCTGAACCGTACTAAGGGCCCCATCTTTGGAGGCATTTATGCTTCTCGCCTTGCTGCACATTTTAACATAGCTATTATGCTTCATGAGAAAGAAGAAAAATTGCTTCCTAATGCTTATCTAGATTATAAGAGTATGACAGCACATGATTTTCTTGTTAAGGGCAGGGATGGAGAGCTCAAATATAAATTATTCTTTGATAAACATCATCCTGAAACTATTACGTTTCCTGCTCCTTCTTTGTTTGAGTTGGTAGGACCCTATTGATGAAGCTATGTACCTAGGGTAGGGTCATGGACCTGTCCTAACTGCCCTACCCAAGGACATCTCTAGAAGAAATCACCTTTCAATCGACTTGGAGGTGTTCCACTCGACAGACTCGAAGACACTCGACCAAGAAGCAATCACTCGACCAAGATCCAACCACTCGACGGCCAGGAGACCTAAAGTCACTCCGCACGCTAACGGTCGGTCATTAAGTAGCTTTTATGGTCATCATAGCACTTTATTACTAGCGTTACTAGTAACGCCCTGCCTTCATGTACATTGAACCCTTTGTAACGTGGGCTGGCCGGGGTCCTGGCGCACTCTATATAAGCCACCCCCCTCCTCCGAGACAAGGGTTCTCACCTCTGTAATTCATACTCACATAATCCAGTCGACCGCCTCTGGGCTCCGAGACTTAGGGCTATTACTTCCTTTGAGAAGGGCCTGAACTCGTAAACCATGCGTGCTTACAACTTCTCCATAGCTAAGATCTTGCCTCTCCATACTTACCCCCCTACACTACTGTCAGACTTAGAACCACGACAGTTGGCGCCCGCCCACCATGGGGGCAGGTGTTTTAGCATTTGTTGGAGGAGTTGCGACCTTTTTCGACCCGAATCATCATGGTTCTTGGCGGAGTTTCGGTGGAGGGCCGCGAGATCCGTCTCGGCGCGCTCGCGTTCATCATCGACGACTCTGTTTGGCTCCAGGAGGCTCCGCTCGACGTGGACGCACTCCCTGTTCACGGGGCAACGCACTTTAGCGCGTGCGTCCGCGGCGTTCTCCTGCGGCAACCATCGTCCCCCTACCGGTCGGCTCCTGTGTTGTCCTCCCTCCCCGTTTCCCGTCGGCGCAAGCGCTCCGGTCGGTCAAGACTTCAGCGGTGGGTGAGACACGTGGTGGCACGTCAGTCGGCCACCCCTCAAGTCGCGGCAATCGAGCCCGACGAATCCCTCTACGGCCTGTTCGACTGGCTCCGCAGAGACCGCATCCGAGTGCGACAGCAGCGATCCGACGGCGGAGGTTCTGATGGTCGATGGACCGCCCAGTCCTCCCGGTTTTCCCCGCACCGACGGAGGCGCGGGTGGAGGTGACCCGTCGCGTCTCCATGAGGAGTATCTTCCCGAGCCTCTCACGTCGCTGCAGAGAGAAGAACTTCGCCGCCGGAATGTGGATGCACTGCACACTCCTATCATTGGAGAAACCCCCGAGGCTCGCGCCTTGGAGGATGCGCGCCTGGCAAACTTGGCCGAGCGCACTCAACTGGAGAATCTCCAGCGAGCACTCGATGAGCGTGCGCGACAACGGGTTCCCGAATCCAGTCGACATCAGCTCTTCCCGCCCCCACAGGTATATCGAACTCCGATTCAGAATTTAGCAGCTACGGCCCGTATAGCGGAGTCGATTCAGCCTTCCCAGTCGGAGGCTGGTAGAGGCTTGCAACAGATCAGAGTATTACTCCAGGCAGCAGGAGATCAGAATTCCGCTATTTCTTAGTCGCGGAACAGGATTCACAGCAGATCCGTTGCCGCGGGCACAGTCCAGTCGGCTCACAGCCCGAGATCGCCCCCGAGGCATGAGGGACGTGGAGACCGGCGTGACCAGTATGGGAACCACGAGCAGTATGATCACCGAGTCGATCGTGACGGTCGACGTCGAGTGCCCACGCCTCCCCCGAGGAGCGGGTCGTATGTGCCTCGCCAGCAGGATGACAGGCGCCCTCATAGTGGTGGGTGAAGGATTCCAGTCGACCCCAGAGGGCCAGGCTTTGACGCGAGATCCATTCTCGTCCAAGGTTTGGTCGACAGGAACAGGGCTCACCGAGAAGGTCACGACAGAGATGCACCTACCAGCAGCAGAGTACATGTTTCGGGGCCAGAGTGCTTTAGTAGAGCCATCAGGGCCGCTGTGATTCCTCCCAATTTCAGGTTGGTGACTGGAGTCAGTAAGTTCACTGGTGAGTCCAAGACGGATACTTGGCTTGAGGACTACCGAGTGGCCGTCCAGATTGGCGGCGGCAATGATGAAGTGGCCATGAAGCACCTGCCTCTCATGTTGGAGGGCTCGGCCAGAGCGTGGCTGAACCAGTTAGCACCTAGCAGCATTTACACTTGGGAAGATCTCTCCCGAGTGTTCGTCACCACATTTTAAGGCACATGCAAGAGACCAGCAGGGCAGACGGAACTGCGGTCTTGCGTGCAGAAGCCGAATGAAACTTTGAGGGATTACATCTAGAGGTGGATCACGTTACATCACTCGGTGGAGAATGTGCCTGACCACCAAGCAGTTTGTGCCTTCAAGGAAGGCGTCAAGTACAGAGAACTAAATTTGAAAATTTTGGTTGAACCAGAGATATGTCCCTGAATCGGATGATGGAGATTGCCACCAAGTACGCTAATGGTGAAGATGAGGATCGACTCAGGAGTGTCAAGCTCAAGTCAGGCGCCCAAGAAACCGGAGGAAATTCCAATCGGAAACAGAAGCGGAAAGCCGAGCCAGCGGCTCCCGGGGAAGCCTTGGCTTTAACCCAAGGAAAGTTTAAAGGGAAACCTAAAGGACCTTGGAACCGCAAAAAGGTTAAAGACCAGGACGGAAATGATGTGTTGGCTTACCATGTCTCGTCCACACAAAGAAAGATGAAGAGGGTAATTTCATTTACCCGAAACATACCACTCGACAGTGTCGACTCTTGACCCAACAGTTCCAGGGCAAGCAGCCCAAAGGTAAGGAAAAGGAGTCGGACAAGGTCGAGGACAAAGAAGACAGTAACAACGGATACCCTCAGGTCAATTCCACTCTGATGATTTTTGCCGATGTTGAAAGCAAAAGTCAACTGAAAGTTATTAACCGAGAGGTGAATATGGTCGCTCCGGTGACACCTAGTTACCTGAAATGGTCTCAGACTGCCATAACATTCGACCAGTCCGACCACCCAACGCACATTGCCACCCCTGGGAGGCAAGCTTTGGTGGTCGACCCAGTTGTTGAAGGCACTCGACTGACCAAAGTCCTGATGGATGGTGGCAGTGGTTTGAACATATTTTACGCTGAGACGTTGAAAGGGATGGGCATTCCAATGTCCAGACTCAGTGCCAACAACATGAGTTTCCATGGGGTCATTCCTGGGAAGAAGGCTGAATCACTCGGCCAGATTGCTCTTGATGTGGTTTTCGGTGATTCCAAGAATTACCGCAAAGAGAAGTTGACATTTGAAGTTGTAGACTTCCAGAGTGCCTACCACGCTATTTTGGGCAGGCTGGCTTATGCACGCTTCATGGCCCGACCGTGTTATGTGTATCTCAAATGGAAGATGCCTGGCCCCAAAGGTGTGATCACTATTACGGGCAATCGGAAGAAAGCGGAAGAATGTTTTCAGAAAGGTTCAAAGATCACCGATGCTCAGATGGCAGTGGTGGAGTTGCAGGAATACCAGAAGACTGCAGACCCGAGTGATTTGTTGCGAGCCAAGAAGCCCGCTACAGAGTCAGCTTTTTAGTCGACTGGCGATACGAAGATAGCTCACATCCACCCGACCGACCCCAGCGCTGCTCCAACTCATATCTCGACAACACTCGACTCCAAATAGGAAGAAGCGCTCATCCAGTTCCTCCGTGAGAACGGGGACATTTTCGCATGGAAGCCCTCTGACATGCCGGGTGTTCCCAGGGAGCTGGCTGAGCACCGCCTAAGAGTCGACTCAAAAGTAAAACCTGTCAAGGAACATCTTCGACGGTCCGCCGTCCAGAAGAGAAAGGCCATTGGCGAAGAGGTAGCTCGGCTCTTAGCGGCGGAGTTCATCCGAGAAATCTACCACTCCGAGTGGCTCGCCAATGTTGTCATGGTCCCCAAGAAGGACAAGTCACTTCGCATGTGCATTGACTTTAAACATATCAATCGGGCCTTCCTGAAAGGTCATTTTCCTCTCCCCCGCATCGACTAGATAGTCGACTCGACTGCGGGATGTGAGTGACTGTCTTTTTTAGACGCCTATTCCGGGTACAATCAGATCCGTCTGTATGGGCCTGACGAGATCAAAACAACTTTCATCACTCCATTCGGATGCTTCTGTTATGTTACCATGCCATTCAGCCTCAAGAATGCCGGAGCCACATTCATGAGGATGATTCAGAAGTGTTTGCTCACCCAAATCAGTCGAAATGTGGAGGCGTACATGGATGATATTGTGGTCAAGTCACGGAAGGGTTCCGACCTGCTGACTGACCTTGCTGAAACCTTTGCCAACCTCAGAAGGTTCGATATCAAGCTTAATCCATCAAAATGCACATTCGGGGTTCCTAGCGGAAAGTTACTCGGTTTTCTCATTTTCGAACGGGGAATCGACGCCAATCCAGAAAAAGCCGGTACTATACTCTGAATGAAAAGTCCTGTGCGAGTGCACGATGTTCAGAAGTTTACTGGTTGCTTGGCCGCCCTAAGTCGATTCATATCTCGTCTCGGTGAAAAGGCATTGCCTCTTTACCGATTGATGAAGAAGTCTGACAAGTTCGAGTGGACTCCTGGAGCTGACGCAGCATTCACAGAGCTCAAAGCTCTGCTCTCCACCCAGCCGGTGCTTGCTGCCCCAATCAGCAAGGAGCCTTTGCTGCTTTACATTGCAGCCACAGGACAAGTCGTCAGTACGGTACTTACGGTCGAGCGGGAAGAAGGGAAAACCTTCAAAGTTCAGCGCCCAGTGTATTATATTTCTGAAGTCTTGACCCCATCGAAGCAAAGATATCCTCATTATCAGAAGCTCGTATATGGGATTTATATGACCACAAAGAAAGTTGCCCACTACTTCTCTGATCATTCCATTACAGTCGTCAGCGACGCTCCGTTGTCAGAGATCTTGCATAACAGGGACGCAACTGGTCGAGTGGCAAAATGGACGATTGAACTCCTTCCTCTAGATATCAAGTTTGAGGCAAAGAAAGCTATCAAGTCCCAGGCAATCGCGGATTTCGTCGCCGAGTGGATTGAACAGCAACTGCCGACTCAGGTTCACTCGGAGCATTGGACCATGTTCTTCGACGGTTCCAAGATGCTAATTGGTTCCGGCGCCGGAGTAGTGTTGGTCTCCCCCAGAGGAGATAAACTCAGATATGTTCTTCAAATCCACTTTGATTCCTCTAGCAACGAGGCAGAATATGAGGCACTTTTATATGGGTTGCGCATGGCCATTTCACTCGGCGTCCGTCGCCTCATGGTCTATGGCGACTCAGATTTGGTGGTTAATCAAGTGATGAAGGAATGGGACGTCAGAAGTCCAGCCATGACTGGTTATTGCAATGCAGTGAGAAAGCTGGAGAAGAAATTCGAGGGGTTAGAGCTTCATCACATACCCCGACTGAAAAATCAAGCAGCTGATGATCTGGCAAAATAGGTTCCAAAAGAGAAGCCATTCCCAGCAACGTGTTTTTGGAACACATCCACACACCATCAGTCCAGGAGGATCCCTTCACTGAAGAGGCCCCGCAGCCAAAAAGCACCACGGATCCGACTGAAGTTGAAGTTCCAGCTGTGGTCGACCTGATCATGGAAGTCTTGGTTATCACTCCCATCTGGACATAACCATACATCGCGTACATCCTAAGGAAAGAACTCCCAGAAGACGAAGAAGAGGCTCGACGGATCGTCCGTCGATCCAAGGCCTTTACAGTCATAAAGGGACAGTTATATAGAGAAAGCGCGACTGGGGTCGGCCAGAAGTTTATTACACCAGAAGAAGGACATATGATCCTTAACGATATCCACTCGGGGACCTGTGGTCATCATGCGTCCTCTCAGACCATTGTGGCTAAAGCATACCGAGCGGGGTTCTACTGGCCAAGAGACAATGAGATGGCAAAAGAGATAGTCGACAAATGTGAAGGATGTCAGTATTACTCCAATATGCCGCACAAGCCCGGGTCAGCCCTGAAACCCATTCCACTCGTCTGGCCCTTCACTGTTTGGGGGCTGGACATGGTTGGACCACTGAGAACAGGCAGGAGTGGCTTCACTCAAGTGCTAGTAGCAGTCGACAAGTTCACCAAATGGATTGAAGCCAAGCCTATCAAGAATCTCGATGCTTGCACCGCTATCAGTTTCATCAGAGAGTTGATATTCAGATATGGAGTTCCGCACAGCATCATCACGGACAATGGGTCAAACTTCGATTCCGACAAATTCAGGGCCTTTTGCGCCTCTCAGGGCACTCGGGTCGACTATGCTTCGGTCGCCCACCCCAGTCGAATGGGCAAGCAGAAAGGGCAAACGACCTAATTCTCAAAGGACTGAAACCTCGATTGATGCGCGATCTCAAGCACGCAGCAGGTGCATGGGGCGACGAGCTTCCATCAGTCCTTTGGGGATTGAGGACAACCCCGAATCGACCGACCGGAAGAACCCCATTCTTTCTGGTCTACGGAGCCAAGGCAGTCTTACCGAGTGACCTGCTTCACAACGCTCCCCGAGTCGAGCTCTACTCTGAAGATGAAGCAGAACAAGCCCGGCAGGACGCTAGTCGACCTCCTAGAAGAAGAAAGAGAAATGGCCTTGATTCGATCGACCATCTATCAGCAAGACTTGTGTCGATTCCATGCCAGAAACGTGAAGAGCCGAGCCTTCCAAGAAGGAGACTTAGTCCTCCGAGTGGATCAGCAGAAACCACACAAGCTCGCTCCTACTTGGGAAGGCCCCTTCATAGTCACCAGAGTCCTCCACAATGGAGCATACCACCTCTACAATGTCGATCGCCAGATTGATGAGCCACGAGCCTGGAATGCGGAGCTACTCCGCACCTTTTATACTTGAATTCTCACTCAGATGAGATGTAATAAGAAAAACTCCTGTAGTTTATTTATCAAAGACAAGAGCGTTATAATTTTCCCAGTGATTATTATTGTTTTTGTTTGCGTAAGAAATCCCCCAGTGGATGGCTTAGCTGCGGATCCGCTTCGCCTAAGTTTGTAAAAACAGTTTCCTACTGAGTGGCGAGCCAGCCTCCCACTCGGGGGCTTAGCTGCGAATCCGTTTCGCCTAAGTATTTAAAAAATCCTACTGAGTGGAGAGCAATCCTCCCACTCGGGGGCTTAGCTGCAGTCCAGTACTCGCCTAAGTTCTCTCACTTGGAGACTTAGCTGCAGTCTGGCACTCGCCTAAGTTTGAAAAAATCCTACCGAGCGGAGAGCAATCCTCCCACTCGGGGGCTTAGCTGCAGTCCAGTACTCGCCTAAGTTCTCTCACTTGGAGACTTAGCTGCGGTCCGGCACTCGCCTAAGTTTGAAAAAATCCTACCAAGTGGAGAGCAATCCTCCCACTCGGGGGCTTAGCTGCAGTCCAGTACTCGCCTAAGTTCTCTCACTTGGAGACTTAGCTGCAGTCCGGCACTCGCCTAAGTTTGAAAAAATCCTACCGAGCGGAGAGAAATCCTCCCACTCGGGGGCTTAGCTGCAGTCCAGTACTCGCCTAAGTTCTCTCACTTGGAGACTTAGCTGCGGTCCGGCACTCGCCTAAGTTTGAGAAAATCCTACCGAGTGGAGAGCAATCCTCCCACTTGGGGGCTTAGCTGCAGTCCAGTACTCGCCTAAGTTCTCTCACTTGGAGACTTAACTGCAGTCCGGCACTCGCCTAAGTTTGAAAAAATCCTACCGAGTGGAGAGCAATCCTCCCACTCGGGGGCTTAGCTGCAGTCCAGTACTCGCCTAAGTTCTCTCACTTGGAGACTTAGCTGCAGTCCGGCACTCGCCTAAGTTTGAAAAAAATCCTACCGAGTGGAGAGCAATCCTCCCACTCGGGGCTTAGTTGCAGTCCAATACTCGCCTAAGTTCTCTGTAACGCCCCGAGACCGATGTGCCACGTGTCCTCCAGTTATTCGCTGTTGTTGCCTTGTCATTGCTTGCATGTCATGCATTGCATATCATGTCATCATGTGCATTTCATTTGCATACATGTTCGTCTCATGCATCCGAGCATTTTTCCTGTTGTCCGTTTTGCATTCCGGCGCTCCTATCTCCTCCGGTGGTCATTTCTACCTGCTTCTTGTGTGTGGGGATTAAACATTTCCGGATTGGACCGAGACTTGCCAAGCGGCCTTGGTTTACTACCGGTAGACCGTCTGTCAAGTTTCGTACCATTTGGACTTCGTTTGATACTCCAACGGTTAACCGAGGGACCGAAAAGACCTCTTGTGTGTTGCAGCCCAACACCCTTCTAATTTGGCCCAAAACCCACCTAAGACCTCTCCATCATCTCGGTCGTTCGATCACGATCGCGTGGCCGCAAACCGCACCTCATCTGGACTCTCCTAGCTCCCTCTACCTATAAATATGTGCTCCCCTCCCGAAATTCACGGATGAACCCTAGCCATCTTCCTCCTCGCGCCGCCGGACGAAGTCCGCCAGGCCGGACATGTCCATCGCCGCTGGCCACCTCGCTCTGGCCAATCGGAGGCTGCCACGTCACCCTCTCCCGCCTCCGCAGCCAACCAAAACGCGCCACATCGCCCCCGCCGGACCTCCTCTCTCCTCCGCCGCTGCGGGCCCGCGCGGCCCAGATCCGGCCCGCGGGGCCCGAACCGCCGCCGCCCCGCGCCGCCGCACCCGACAGGCGCCGCTGCCCGCCTCTTTCGCCGCCTCATCGCCGGCACCCCGCCGCCCGTGCTCCCCACGCCCGCCGCCGCCCGCATCCGGCGCCTTCTCTACGCCCGTCGCCTCACGCCGCCTCCCGGAGCGCGCCACCGCCGTCAACCTTCGTCGGAAGCCCGCCGCCCGCGCCCTCGTCGCCGGCCATCGCCGGAGACGGCTACCTCGCCGGAGTCCTCCTCCCTCGCCGGATCCGGGGAGGGTGGATCAGATCCACCAATCCCGGGAACCAAACACGGCCCCTCGATCCGGATCTCCTCGTCCCGGATATCCTCATCCCGTTGACTTCTTGCGGAGGGTATAATTTCTACTAAGTCCCCGAAATTCCCAGATTCAAATGCTCATGTTCATCGCATCGTAACTTTGCATCCGTAGCTCCGTTTTGGGCGTGTAGCATATCAAAATATTCGCCTCAGAGAGCACACCATTTCATCTCATTGCATCATTTTCATTTGAGTTCATCTTGATGCCCGAAATGCTGTTGGGAGAGTGCTATTTGAGATAATTGTCAGATCTGCTGCTCCAATTAGATATTTGTCATTTTTGCCATGATTATTGTGTGCATGATATGCTCATGAGCTCTACATGTGTTTTGTTATATGCCATGCCATCTTTCCAGAGGTGCAATCCATGTATTTTTGTGATATGTGTGGTGCCTAGCACAAGCTTGCAAAGTGGAGCATTCGTTAATGCTGATTTCAGGGACTTAGCATTTCCACTAAGTCCTTGATCTGTTTATCTCATTATGCCATATGTTCATGTTGTTTCCTAGTGATCCGTGCCTCTTTTGAGGATGATCAGTAAGGATGATTTGTTAACCTGGTGGTGCTCTATCCAACCATGTCTTTGTTTGCATTTATGGAGCACCCTAGCTTGAGTTAATCGAGCTCTACTTTTGTCATTTCGTGAATCTGGGCAGATTGTCTACTTGTTAACGATTTTGCCGAGGATGTTGTTGTTGATCCGTGCATGCTATGTTATTGTTCTTGCCATGTCTAGCTTGTATAATGTGTATTCTTGATGGGTGCATTCTTAGATTGTCATGACATGCTCTGTAGTGAGTGCATCGAGCTCGTAAACATGCCTACTCGATATCTGTTTTGCATGCTTCAGTTTTTCTCCAAGTCTGAGAGTCTGATTATGTTTTTGCCATGTTCACATGCTTGCAAATGTATTTTCTGACCCCTTTTGGCTCAAGGTCACTAAGGGATTTTTTTAAGCTCTTTGAGTAGCTCCATGCCATGCTTTACTTTGCCATGTTCAGGCCCTGTAGCATATAGTTTTCATGCTCCAAAGTGTGCTACCTGATCTGAAATTCCAGACAAGTGTTAATTTCAGTAAGTCTGAAATCTGTTTACCAAATGCATTTTTGCCATGCTTGTTTGAACCTGTTAATGTATGAATTGGCCGTAGCTCAGTGTTCATCTTTTGTTAAGCATCTTGAATGAATCACTTCCATGTATTTTGTTGCCATATTTGGGTGCTGTAGCATGTTCATCTTGTTGCATTTGGATGGCTACTTGTTGTATATCGCAGACCGGTGTCATATTTGAATTGCTTGCCATTTCCAAACCGTAACTCCGATTCCGGCGTTCTTTATATCGTTTTCAAGCGATTTCATCTCACCTTTCCAGTGGCACACTTGTATTCCCAAGTTGAGGCCAGGTTAAATCATTCCTTGTCAAATCATGCATATGCATCGCATACCGCATCCCGCATATCATATCATGTTCATGTGTTGGTTGTTTACTATGTTGTGTGCTTCTTTCCGGTGTTTCCTTCTTCGGGTTGGATCCGGTAACATCGTGTTTGTGAGGATCCGTTCGACAACGTCCGTTTGTCTTCTTCATGGACTCGTTCTTCTTTCTTGCGGGATCTCAGGCAAGATGACCATACCCTCAAAATCACTTCTATCTTTGCTTGCTAGTTGCTCGCTCTTTTGCTATGCCTATGCTGCGATACCTACCACTTGCTTATCATGCCTCCCATATTGCTGAACCAAGCCTCTAACCCACCTTGTCCTAGCAAACCGTTGTTTGGCTATGTTAGCACTTTGCTCAGCCCCTCTTATAGCGTTGTTAGTTGTAGGTGAAGATTGAAGTTTTGTTCCTTGTTGGAACATGGAGATGTTGTTCCTTGTTGGAACATGTTTACTTGTTGGGATATCACAATATATCTTATTTAATTAATGCATCTATATACTTGGTAAAGGGTGGAAGGCTCGGCCTTATGCCTGGTGTTTTGTTCCACTCTTGCCACCCTAGTTTCCGTCATATCGGTGTTATGTTCCCGAATTTTGCGTTCCTTACGCGGTTGGGCTATTATGGGAACCCCTTGGCAGTTCTCCTTGAGTAAAACTCCTCCAGGAATGCCCAACATTGGTTTTACCATTCGCCACCTAGCCTTTTCTTTTCCCTTGGGAGTCGCGCTCCTGAGGGTCATCATTATTTTAAACCCCCGGGCCAGTGCTCCTCTGAGTGTTGGTCCAACTTATCAGCCGCCGGTGGCCACCAAGGGCAACTCTGGGCTAGCCTACCGGAAGTTAAGACAATCCGGTGTGCCCTGAGAAAGAGATATGTGCAGCTCCTATCGGGATTTGTCGGCACATTCGGGCGGTGTTGCTGGTTTAGTTTTACCTTGCCGAAATGTCTTGTAACCGGGATTCCGAGTCTGATCGGGTCTTCCCGCTAGAAGGAATATCCTTCTTTGACCGTGAGAGCTTGTGATGGGCTAAGTTGGGACACCCCTGCAGGGATTTGAACTTTCGAAAGCCGTGCCCTCGGTTATGGGCAGATGGGAATTTGTTAATGTCCGGTTGTGGAAAACCTGAAGTTGACCTTAATTTAAAAATGCATCAACCGCGTGTGTAACCGTGATGGTCTCTTTCCGGCGGAGTCCGGGAAGTGAACACGGTGTTGGAGTTATGCTTGACGTAGGTTGTTTTAGGATCACTTCTTGATCATAGATTTCTCGAACGTGCTTTGCCTTCTCTTCTCGCTCTCATTTGCGTATGTTAGCCACCATATATGCTACTCGCTTGCTGTAGCTCCACCTCATACCTTTACCTTACCCATAAGCTTAAATAGTCTTGATCGCGAGGGTGTGAGATTGCTGAGTCCCCGTGACTCACAGATACTTCCAAAACCAGTTTGCAAGTGCCGATGTTACCGGGCAGGTGACTCAACCGAGCTCAAGGAGGAGCTCGATGAAGATCTCGTTCATTGTGTTGTATCGTTTCAGTTGATCAGTAGTGGAGCCCAGTTGGGGTGATCGGGGATCTGTGTAGGATTTGGGGTAGTCTTCTTTTATTTTGGTTCCGTAGTCGGACCTCGATTGTATTTGGTTGATGTAATGCTTTATTCATGTATTGTGTGAAGTGGCGAGTGTAAGCCAACTATGTATCTCTTTCCCTTATGTATTACATGGGTTGTGTGAATATTACCTCACTTGCGACATTGCTTTCAATGCGGTTATGCCTCTAAGTTGTGCTTTGACACGTGGGAGATATAGCCGCATCGAGGGCGTTACAAGTTGGTATCAGAGCCTTCCCCGACCTTAGGAGCCCCCATTGCTTGATCGTTTTTAGCGGCCGAGTTGAGTCTAGAAAAAATGTTTTGAGTCATTAGGAATTATATATCGGAGAGTTTAGGAATTCTTTTTACTCCCCATTCCCTTCATCGCTCTGGTAAGGCATCCTGACGTAGAGTTTTGACTCTTCTCTTCTCAAATTTCACTAAAAAAATTAGGATCACGCGGGTATCTTGGAATCGTTCCGATGGTTTTGTGACGAGAACATTGTTCTTGGTGCCTCCTATTTTAGGGGTTGTGGCAGTGTCCCGGGGAGTTGAGCTCCGAGGTGTTGTCGTCACAATTTTATCATTGCAATTTTGGAATACCTGAGTTTAGTACGCCAACATCGAAAATCTCTGTTATGCAGTTCGTTGGTGAGATAACCTCGATGCCACCCAGTACTGGGGCGGGAGTTCGGGAGTATTGCCATAACTCGTATAACGGATGCTTTTCGAAGGTTGAGGTAGATGATTTCCGAAGGTTTCTTGGTTATGTGTTGAAGGATGGATACAGCTGGATGTAGGATTTGCTAGTTTTGGGTGAGATATTATGCTTCCCCTGTATCCCCAACACCTGATTGCATAACCGGGAAAATTTTGGGAGTTTATAAGTGGGAATTCAAGTAGCTCTTAGGATATCTTTCCGACAGATGTATGATATGAAATTGGGGTTCGACGTCTAGTGGTCCGCCTATTCACGGTTGGTTTTATAGTGGTCTCGTTGTGTCTTAAAGAGTCTTTGGCTATGCCGACTTGGGGACGCTTCGTATGTCATGTGCACTGCCTTGTACATCATGGTGTTGTACGATCGAGCCCGTGTAGGCCCTACCACGAAAACTTCAGACGAAATCTCTATCATATGTTTTTTCTGGCTTATTCTGCAAGCCAATCCTTTGTTTTGTTTTGAGTTGTGGTATTCGAGTTGCTTCGAAGTCAAGTGTTGATTCCATACCTTTCCTAAATGGTGTTCTCATACTCCTATGAGAATACTAATCCTCCTTGATAATCGAGATTGTTATGCCAATCTTGTTCAACCGGTGTGCTTCTCTTCAAGTGGATCCGATCACTTCAACATTCGCAAGATTCAATCTCAGCTTTCTCAACGGTGTTTGTTTCATTCGTCTCCAAGTTGCCTTTGTTTTTCCCGCCCTCCCACCCTTTTTCTTCAAGGAATCCGATGTGTTTATCAAGTATCCTTTATTCATATGAAGTCTCTCCATTCTTTTCCTTCAATGTTCTTATCCGGTGATTCTCATGAAGATACTAACGGAGCTTCTAGTTCATCATTCTTCTTTCTTTTATCTTCTCCGGTGGTTTCAAGTCAAGATTTGTTGATCTTACCCCCTTTCCTCATTTCAATGCCTTCTCATACCGGTGTACCTCATAATCATCCACTCTTCGCTATTCATTTGTTCCGGAGTGCTCAAGATATCTCGAAGATTTGTGTTGTCCACTCTACATCTGTTCAAGATCCTTCGAGTCTGTTATCTCATTCAAGTCTTTTAATTCAACCGGTGCTATCTCCCTTTTTTCAAGTAATCATATCAACGGTGTTTTCTTTTGAGTGGGCCCTAACCCACAGGTCTTTTCCCAGGATCTTACCTGACTCTTCTTATTTTCCCGGCGTTATTCTCAAATTCTTTTTCGAAGTTTGACGTAAGAATGATTTATCATCAGTTAAATGTCTTCTCCAAGATCTGTCAAAATCTTTTCATCGTTGGATCAACCTTTCTATTCGTCATCCCGGAGTATCTCAACGATTTTTGGTGGTGTTGTTCTCGTCATTCTCGTATTTGAAGACCAAAGAGGACTTCCTCTTAAATCCTTACCCATTCTTCCAAAGATCCATGGTTCTAATTTAGTAGACTAATTAATGTTTTGGTATAGCCTCATGACGTGTGGGGCCACACTTTGTTAAATAAACCTTTTAATTAACTCCAACCAATGACATGTGGGACCGGCTAGCTAATTAGTAAATTAAAATAATAGATAAATTCAGTTACAGATTGTGCATATGACATGTAGGCCCCACTTGTTAGATGACCGGTCAATAGTCAATGTTGACTGTTGACTGGGCAGTTACCTAGTCCACTGGCCCCCATTGTCAGCCTCTTGCGCCTACTCCTGTGTACACTTGCTGTGTACACCTAGCTTTTCCCATTTTAATTCTAAATAATATTAATTCAAGAAAATCTAGGAAATCTTTACAACTTTGAAAAATTATATAAAATAATTCGTAACTCGGATGAAAATAATTTATATATGAAAGTTGCTCAGAACGACGAGACGAATCCGAATACGCAGTCCATTCGTTCACCACACGTATCTAGCATAGAGAACATGCAACAATCGACCTCCGGTCCGTTTGTCCGAGAATGAGAAACGCCGGGAATACTTTTCCGGATGTTTGCCGCCTTTGTCGGTGTCACTTAGTACTGCGTTAGGTCACCTCTAGCGCCGCGTATTGCCATGTTATGCTTTGAGATGCTTTGATTGCTCTATTATTTATTATGTTCCTCCTCCGTTGCTTCTTTTCGATAGACCCCGAGACCGACGATGATACCCCTGTGATCGACTACATCGATGACGACCCCTCTCTCTTGCCAGAGCAACCAGGCAAGCCCCCCCCCCCTTGATCACCAGATATCACCTATTCTTCTCTCTACTGCTTGCATTAGAGTAGTGTAGCATGTTACTGCTTTCCGTTAATCCTATCCTGATGCATAGCCTGTCATTGTTGCTACAACTGTTGATTCCTTACCTGCAATCCTAAATGCTTAGTATAGGATGCTAGTTTATCATCAGTGGCCATACATTCTTGTCCGTCTGCCATGCTATACTATCGGGCCGTGATCACTCGGGAGTTGATCGCGGGTATATACCTATACTTTATACATGATACATGTGATGACTAAAGTCGGGTTGGCTCGAGGAGTACCCGCGAGTGATTCACGGATTGGGGGCTGAAAGGACATTTGTCCCGACGGCCCTCTGGGTGGATCTTTGTGGCGGAGCGACAGGACAGGTTGAGACCACCTAGGAGAGAGGTGGGCCTGGCCCTGGTCGGCGTTCGCGGTTATTTCAAAATAACACATTTAACGAGATCTTGGTATTTGATCTGAGTCTGGCTACTGGCCTATACGCACTAACCATCTACGCGGGGACAGTTATGGGCACTCGACGTCGTGGTATCAGCCGAAGCCTTCGTGACGTCAGCGACTGAGTGGCGCGCGCCGGATTGGACCGTAAGCCTGCTCTTGTATTAAGGGGGCTAGTTCTGCTTCCGGCCGCGTTCACAACGTGCAGGTGTGCAAAGGGCGATGGGCCCAGACCCCTGCGCCATAGGATTTAGACCGGCGTGCTGACCTCTCTGTTGTGCCTAGGTAGGGCTGCGACGTGTTGATCTTCCGAGGCCGGGCATGACCCAGGAAAGTGTGTCCGGCCAAATGGGATCGAGCATGTTGGGTTATGTGGTGCACCCCTGCAGGGAAGTTAATCTATTCGAATAGCCGTGATCTTCGGTAATAGGACGACTTGGAGTTGTACCTTGACCTTATGACAACTAGAACCGGATACTTAATAAAACACACCCTTCCAAGTGCCAGATACAACCGATGGTCGCTCTCTTACAGGGCGACGAGGTGAGCATCATCGGTTAGGGTTATGCTATGCGATGCTACTTGGAGGACTTCAGTCTACTCTCTTCTACATGCTGCAAGACGGAGGCTGCCAGCAGCGTAGTCTTCGACAGGATTAGCTATCTCCCTCTTATTCTGGCATTCTGCAGTTCAGTCCATCGATATGGCCTTTACACATATACCCATGCATATGTAGTGTAGCTCCTTGCTTGCGAGTACTTTGGATGAGTACTCAAGGTTGCTTCTCCTTCTTTTCCCTATATCCCTTCTACATGGTTGTCGCAACCAGATGTTGGAGCCCAGGATCCACACGCCACCGTCGACGACGACTCCTACTACACCGGAGGTGCCTACTACTACGTGCTGTCCGCTGACGACGACCAGGAGTAGTTTAGGAGGATCCCAGGCAGGAGGCATGCGCCTCTTTTGATTTGTATCCCAGTTTGTGCTAGCCTTCTTAAGGCAAACTTGTTTAACTCATGTCTGTACTCAGATATTGTTGCTTCCGCTGACTCGTCTATGATCGAGCTCTTGTATTCGAGCCCTCGAGGCCCCTGGCTTGTAATATGATGCTTGTATGACTTATTTTATTTGTAGAGTTGTGTTGTGGTATCTTCCCAGTGAGTCCCTGATCTTGATCGTACACGTTTGCGTGTATGATTAGTGTACGATTGAATCGGGGGCGTCACAAGTTGGTATCAGAGCCGACTGCCTGTAGGAATCCCCCTTCCACACTCCTTGGCCGAAGTTGAGTCTAGACATTTCAAAAACTTTTACTAACATGGATGTGTGCCTTACGGGCCCACATCGCCATCTGGGTGGTATTAGGATCTTTTACTCCTCGATCCTTACTCTGGGACTCTGAACTCTCTTTTATTCGGGTTAAATGAATTTTGCTAAATCTAGCATTAGGATCTCATTATCACTTTCACCCGGAGAGCCCCTTATTATTGATGATCGTCTACTGCATGCGAAGACCCTGAAGATACTCTCCGCTGTTAACCCGAGGACTTGTGTTCATCGCGTTTGCAATTCCCCTTCCACTGTCAACCCTTATGGATAACTACTTGCAGTTGTTATTCTTACATTCATCACCAGTTGGTCTTGTTATTACAAGATACCCTGAAATACTTGTCATTGTTTCGATAATCCTTTGAGCTTACTGCCTTGCTGTTCTTTGTCACTTGAATACCCCTATGGATAATTCTCGCACTTATCGAGTATCCGCTCACCCCCCAGTTGTTCATGTGTTTCACAATGGTCTTCGAAATACTATTCGATCCTCCAAGAATCCTTAGTAGCTTATTGCTCTGCAATACTTGTCTGCTTGCATTATGGATGCTTTCCATATGTCTGGCATTATTCGTTAGTATCCTTAGACACCTTAATTTTGATCCTATTGATTCAACATGAGTGCGAATGCACGCAATTATCGGTTGATCCTTTTAAATTATCTTTCTGGCTCAGACATCATTTTTGAACATGAGCTTGTTCTCGACCAATCTGCTGCCGTCAATTGTACCCTTAGGTCTATTGAACTTATCCACCCTTGATCAGAGCGTCTGCTTCTGATCCTTCTATTTGGGAATCATAATTCCTTTGATAACTAAGCATCGAATCATTCAGGTGTTCTATAATCTGATGCCCTTGCATCCTTTCTTCAACTGATTGTGTGCCGATGCTCACACCAGCTCCATTGTGGACCGTCAAATCCTTTGTTGAATTATCATCTGACAGTGTTTCTTTGTATACAAAAACCTCGAGAAGTTCTTTCCCTGATACATAATGCCATTGGTAAATCCTATTCTCTGATTTGGTCGTCCATGCTCTGCTTTTGAGCTGGTGATATTTTCTATTGAAGCTTGTGGTATATGTTTCCACGATGCCCAGTGGGTTGAACCTATTTCTTTCCCTAATTTTTGTGAACCCGAAAACTTCTACGGGTCACACTCTACTATTTTTTCGTCATATAGTTTTTCAACACTACAACCTCTTGAGTGTGAGAAGTGAATGGAAGGTTATGCATTGGAGAAGTGGGAGTCGACCTTGAACTTTGTGTTCATGCCCATGGACACGATGCTGATCTTATCATGGATGCTTCTCTTAAACGCTCTTTGGTATAAGTTCATCTTATATATGGGAACTGGTCTTTTGCAACCGTGGTTCCGACCATATTTTCTTCTTGATTCCATTTCTCAGACAAGTTAAAGCACTTGTCTTCTGTTGATCGATACATCTCCGCAACCTCTGTTTTGATCTTCCTCGAGTATTAACCTCTGGTATCTCAAGAACTGTGTTGCTTCCTGCGAGTCTTCATCTAGTATTGCTTCTCACCGATCTCAGATTTCCCCCGGTTTCTGAGTTATTAGTCACTCGAGAACACCGGTAAGTGAATCGATTCCGCACTCTGATTCAATAACTCTAAGTAATTCCCGTTGCTTACGAGTTTAATAATCCTTCAAGTCATTTCCAAGCCTTATCGGCTATATCATTATCGTGCAACTTTTTAACTGTGCTACCTGGTCCTTCTTCCCGGAGCACAATTTTCGACGATGAGCTAAGCTTACGTCGACTTTCCTCGTCATATCTTTTTGCCTTGAACAACAAGCTGGATTCCGAGTTTGTGACGTACTCGTGGTTCCAATAACTTTTCGCTTCATCATTCCATTGACTTGATGTCATCGCTGATCGATTACACCTTCATGAAATCTCTCGACAATTCTGTTGTGATCATCATCAGCATTCTGAGTTCTTCCAGAATATCAATGGAATTCATGATGAGAAATACCATCCTTGCCCCTCGGTGATTTGTGTTATCATCGGCAACATTCTTGCCTTCCCCCAACACAAACTTGTTCATGTTTTGTGTTGTACCTTGATTTCCTTGCTATCTAGCTTAGGTTATGATCTACCTTGTAGTATTACTGTCCTCTATATCAAGAATGTTGTGAGACTTTCACCACCTCTTAAGAAATTCTTGATACGAGTAATACTTATCACCATCACCATTCCTTCTGGGTCCTCGTGTTGTTCCTAACCGGAATACCGACAAATGAACTATGATGTGTGAATTCAAAACTTCCAGCAACCCTGTTGCATTGAACCAATGTTTAAATTGTGTATGTTTTCCTCGAGCATACATCATTATACCATTTTGAATTGACAAATGTTATCTCCTTGTTCACATAATTGGGGAGATCCATCTTTTGAGAATCTCGATGGATTGTCACCGAGTCTATCAGCCATCTCCTCACCCTCTCCCTGTTTTAATGATGAACTCTTGCTTTGGAACTCGTTTCCATAGTTCATTTCCCTGAGAACCTTACAATGTCATCTCGACAATTTGTGTTGCACCTTTCTTCTCAGGCATCCTGAATCTGAGTTATCCTAACACCAATCAGATCTAAATCTTGGTCAGATATGATGGTTGGAACATATATCCAAGAGTTATAGCGTTGGTCTTATATGACCCGGTAAGGTGAGGTCATGCCTAGCACACCTGATTGGAGGACTATTGTTATAGTTTCCTTTTCAGCAAGGTTATCCATTCTTCCATGAGGAAATCGTAAGACTTATTCTATAAGTTGTTCCTGATGAATCCTTTGTGCATCAAAATTCTGATCCTTACTTGATGGCCATGTCAATGCTATCTCGAAGCATGTCTATGGTACTTCGATTTTCAACAAGAACATTTGAAGCCCAATGCTAATTGTTTCCTGGTCAATTATCCAAACACCGCTGTATGGGTAATGTCATGAAATTTCTCTTCCCTTTCCTAAAGGGTTTTCTACGTTATATCCCGTCATGGATATCATGCTTTGCTTGCCCTTGGAAAGGATATACCCCTGAAATATGTGTTTTAACACATTTTCCTTTCCATTGTTCTGTTTAATCTGATAATCATATTTTCCTTTTCATTGTTTGGTTTAACCTTTCTTCTGATCTATATGATCTAAGCAGTAATATTCTCCTGCTTATGTAAACCCCTCGGTGTATAATTCTGTCAGCAAGACCCTATTACTATTGTTGATGACATTCCGATAGCCACTGATGGACGATAACTTTGCCTATTGGTTCGCCTCGTTCAACGAGCAGGAAAATGGTTCTCTTTGTCCCTCGCCCTTGGTACCAACGTTATTGCCAACATAACTGACAGGCTATCCTCTGACATGCCTTGCTTACATAATCATGCAAGATGTCACCACCTTCCTACTTTTAACCCACATGGTGGGCCCATAACCCACAGGTCCCAGGATCGAAACCTAACTCTCCTGGACACCCTGTTGACAAAGTTATTCCTCGCGCTTGACTTCATATGTAATTCACGGGCCACCTGCCTAGTGATCTATTCTGGTATCAGACACAATACTTATCCCTGTTGATTGAACCCCTTTCACGCCCCGTTTCAGGCATTGAATGTTTGCCTACCCGCTCGAAACTTCCCTTGACACCTTACTTTGCTCTCAATATTTTCTCAAGTTTCAGTTCGAGAGTTACTTTCTAGCACCTTCCACGATGTTAGCTACCATATAGTTAACAGTGCAGGTCTGTTCTTCAGAAATAGCCACCCTTATTCTTTCGTAAGTAAAATAGAGTTCCTGAAGGAAGGACGACGACTTCATCAGGATGACTGGAGCAGAGGAATGAAGACATCAACGTAATGGATCGACCTATTCGAGAAGAGCAACCAAGACCGAGAACACTCGCTAGAATTTTGAAACCAGAACCTCCCCCTGTACTCCACCTCTTAAATCTCGGGACGAGATTTCTTGTAGTAGAGGAGAATTGTAACGCCCAGATAATTAAGCTATAGTGACCCTCTACTAATGATTCCACGTCACCACGATTACTGTTGTCAATCTCGCGATAATTTGAATCCCATTCGAATTCAAATCTAATTTAAAGTCAAATACATAAAGTTTTCAAATGGCAAAGTAAAAATGTGGGTTAGGTTGCAAATATTCACTAACAATTTTTCATGAAAGAATTAACATTTTGTTTTTATATAAAATTTCCCCTGGATATTAAAACAGTGGACCAACAACACCTTTTTATCCCATTTAAATATAAACTCAAACTAAATAAATTATTTTGAACCCAAACTTTTTGTGACAGTGCAAAATAATGCATAGTAATCATATGGAAGGTTTTACATCTTTCAAAAGTATTTTTATGCTAAAATATAGTACAAAATAGTAGCTTAACAAATAAACAGGAAAGTAAATGGAAAAATACTAGTAAAAAGAAAAGAAACCTAATCTATTGGTCCCCTTGGCCCATCTAGCAAAACGTCCCAGGCCAATCCCCACTTGCCTCCCACCTCTCGCTATAGGAGGCAGGGGTGCCGTGGCGGCCATCCACCGGCGATGGCCGTGCGTGGCGGCCATCCGGCGGCGCTCCCCGGTGACCACCTCGCCTATAAGACCGGCGCCCCCTTCCCACGGCGCCTGGAACCCTAATACCCATTCGCCCCTCTCCCTCTCGCACGAGCCGCTACCCGAGCTCGGCCATCACCGTGTCATCATCGTCGTCGTGGCCAGAGTCATCCGGAGCCACGCAGGGATATCCATCAACTTCCCCGCACTCGTCTTCATCCACCACGCCCACTGGATCAAGCAGAACCGTGCCGAATCGCCGCAACCGGGTCGTCTTCCCCGCCACGGCCGCCGCCTCTTGACGACAATTGCGACGCGTCCGGCCAGGCCCGGCTTCCCTGACTACCTCCACGAGCTCGGTGGTGAGCTCCTCGTTCCATCCCCTCGCCCTCGGTTCTGATCCGTGTCGTTTTCACCGTAGCTTCCCTTGGACAGCGCTCGGCTGGAGCTTCGGTCCGGCACCCACTAGCCGCTCCTGTTGCCTGCGCCCGCGCCTGAGGCCCCTAGACCGCGCCCCTGGCGCCTACAGTGCGCGCCCATGGCCGCCCCCGAGCCCGTTTGCCGGCGCGTGACCCGCGCCCCCGTCGCTGCTCATCATCGCGACCACGCCTGCATCCCGCGCGCCTTGGCCTCGTGCCACGTCGGCGCCCGCCTCTACGAGCTGCCGCACCGCCCGTCCCTGCTGCCCCATCGCCTACCGCCTCCTCGCGCGTGTGCTGCTGCTGCTCTTGCCGTGTACTGCTCTCCTACCGCCGCTGCTCTTGTTGATGAGCTGCTGCTCTCCTGCGATGCTTGCTCTCCTACGCTGCTTGCTAGGTGTTGCTGCTAATCACTGTTGCTCGCCTACTGATGCTGCTCGCTAGCTACTGCGTTGCGCTACTGCTCCTCGTGCTTAGCTGCTGCTATTATACGTTGTTGCTGACCATGGCCATGGCCTGTGCCTTTGTGCATGACCGTGTGATGGATGGCCGGCTCTCTAGATGAGGCCGGCAGTGTTAGTCTAGCTTAGTAGACTAATTAATGTTTTGGTATAGCCTCATGACGTGTGGGGCCACACTTTGTTAAATAAACCTTTTAATTAACTCCAACCAATGACATGTGGGACCGGCTAGCTAATTAGTAAATTAAAATAATAGATAAATTCAGTTACAGATTGTGCATATGACATGTAGGCCCCACTTGTTAGATGACCGGTCAATAGTCAATGTTGACTGTTGACTGGGCAGTTACCTAGTCCACTGGCCCCCATTGTCAGCCTCTTGCGCCTACTCCTGTGTACACTTGCTGTGTACACCTAGCTTTTCCCATTTTAATTCGAAATAATATTAATTCAAGAAAATCTAGGAAATCTTTACAACTTTGAAAAATTATATAAAATAATTCGTAACTCGGATGAAAATAATTTATATATGAAAGTTGCTCAGAACGACGAGACGAATCCGAATACGCAGTCCATTCGTTCACCACACGTATCTAGCATAGAGAACATGCAACAATCGACCTCCGGTCCGTTTGTCCGAGAATGAGAAACACCGGGAATACTTTTCCGGATGTTTGCCACCTTTGTCGGTGTCACCTAGTACTACGTTAGGTCACCTCAAGCGCCGCGTATTGCCATGTTATGCTTTGAGATGCTTTGATTGCTCTATTATTTATTGTGTTCCCCCTCCGTTGCTTCTTTCCGATAGACCCCGAGACCGACGATGATACCCCTGTGATCGACTACATCGATGACGACCCCTCTCTCTTGCTAGAGCAACCAGGCAAGCCCCCCCTGATCACCCGATATCGCCTATTCTTCTCTCTACTGCTTGCATTAGAGTAGTGTAGCATGTTACTGCTTTCCGTTAATCCTATCCTGATGCATAGCCTGTCATTGTTGCTACAACTGTTGATTCCTTACCTGCAATCCTAAATGCTTAGTATAGGATGCTAGTTTATCATCAGTGGCCATACATTCTTGTCCGTCTGCCATGTTATACTATCGGGCCGTGATCACTCGGGAGTTGATCACGGGTATATACCTATACTTTATACATGATACATGTGATGACTAAAGTCGGGTTGGCTCGAGGAGTACCCGCGAGTGATTCACGGATTGGGGGCTGAAAGGACATTTGTCCCGACGGCCCTCTGGGTGGATCTTTGTGGCGGAGCGACAGGACAGGTTGAGACCACCTAGGAGAGAAGTGGGCCTGGCCCTGGTCGGCGTTCGCGGTTATTTCAAAATAACACGTTTAACGAGATCTTGGTATTTGATCTGAGTCTGGCTACTGGCCTATACGCACTAACCATCTACGCGGGTACAGTTATGGGCACTCGACATCATGGTATCAGCCAAAGCCTTCATGACATCAGCGACTGAGTGGCGCGCGCCGGATTGGACCGTAAGCCTACTCTTGTATTAATGGGGCTAGTTCTGCTTCCGGCCGCGTTCGTAACGTGCAGGTGTGCAAAGGGCGATGGGCCCAGACCCCTGCGCCATAGGATTTAGACCGGCGTGCTGACCTCTCTGTTGTGCCTAGGTAGGGCTGCGACGTGTTGATCTTCCGAGGCCGGGCATGACCCAGGAAAGTGTGTCCGGCCAATGGGATCGAGCGTGTTGGGTTATGTGGTGCACCCCTGCAGGGAAGTTAGTCTATTCGAATAGCCGTGATCTTCGGTAACAGGACGACTTGGAGTTGTACCTTGAACTTATGACAACTAGAACCGGATACTTAATAAAACACACCCTTCCAAGTGCCAGATACAACCGGTGGTCGCTCTCTCACAGGGCGACGAGGGGAGGATCATCGGTTAGGGTTATGCTATGCGATGCTACTTGGAGGACTTCAGTCTACTCTCTTCTACATGCTGCAAGACGGAGGCTGCCAGAAGCGTAGTCTTCGACAGGATTAGCTATCCCCCTCTTATTCTGGCATTCTGCAGTTCAGTCCACCGATATGGCCTTTACACATATACCCATGCATATGTAGTGTAGCTCCTTGCATGCGAGTACTTTGGATGAGTACTCACGGTTGCTTCTCCTTCTTTTCCCTCTATCCCTTCTACCTGGTTGTCGCAACCAGATGTTGGAGCCCAGGATCCACACGCCACCGTCGACGACGACTCCTACTACACCGGAGGTGCCTACTACTACGTGCTGCCCGCTGACGACGACCAGGAGTAGTTTAGGAGGATCCCAGGCAGGAGGCCTGCGCCTCTTTCGATTTGTATCCCAGTTTGTGCTAGCCTTCTTAAGGCAAACTTGTTTAACTCATGTCTGTACTCAGATATTGTTGCTTCCGCTGACTCGTCTATGATCGAGCTCTTGTATTCGAGCCCTCGAGGCCCCTGGCTTGTAATATGATGCTTGTATGACTTATTTTATTTGTAGAGTTGTGTTGTGGTATCTTCCCAGTGAGTCCCTGATCTTGATCGTACACGTTTGCATGTATGATTAGTGTACGATTGAATCGGGGGCGTCACACGAGCGGTCCGAGCAAGAGCTCAGCCTGGCCAAGCAGCAGCTCGAGGAGAAAGAAGGTAAGAAATACCTTATAAAAAAGTGCCTATAGAGAGGCGTGATTGCAAAAAAATAACAGGATTGAACTGCTTATTGTAGGGGCCACGACTGAGGTGGCGACCCTCAAGCAGGCGCTGTCCGAGGCCGAAAAGAAAACGGCCGCGGAGCGCACCGAGCGAGAGAAACTTGGGTCTCGGGTCGGCGAGATGCAGCAAGAGCTTCAGGCTCTCATGAAAAAACATGAGAGTTTGGAGCTTGAGTCGAAGACCCAAGCGTCTGAGCTTGCGACGGCCCTTGAGACTACCAAGTCTGCCAAGGCCGAAGCCCAAAAGGCCCTCCGAGAGTTGGAGGATGTGAAAAAGATAGCAGCGGGTAAGGCATTCTTTATGCAAAGCAGAAATATAAAAGTAAACTACTTGTTACTTACCCGAATCCGGAGTTCTCCAGGGGCATTCGTAGATCTTCCCTGCAGCGTATCCGATCCCGCCGCATTCTACCGAGCTGAAGAGGGCAACTCAACGGAGAAGGTGTTCTGGTCTCAGTATGCTGAGGCCGGACACCCTGTGCCTTTGAGCGACCAGCTGAAATAGCTGGTCAAACTCCACAAGGCGGCCGAACAAGCCATGAAGGGCTTCATAGTTCGGCTGTGGCCCGGAGAGGCCCTGCCTGGGAGCTACTTCGGGCTGGTGCGGCGGCTGGTGGAGGCCTGTCCAAGGCTCGAGGTCATCAAGCGCTCTGTCTGCATTGAAGCTGCCCGTAGGGCCCTTGCCCATGTAAAGGTGCACTGGGGTAAGCTAGACGGTGAGAAGCTTGTGACGGACGGGCCGCCGTCGGGGAAGGAGCATCGCAAGCCGGAGAACTACTATAAGGATGTTCTTGCGGGTGCCCGCCTTGTGGCGGATGAGTGCACCAAGGATGTAATTTTTGAATGAATTCACTCGTGTTTATCCTGTGCGCTGAAAACTTGTTCATATGCACTAAGCAATGCTTATTGAATTTAAAATATTATTTTCTGTGCGGCCGTTTATCAAAAATTGAGAGATGGCCAGTCGTCGGCTTCTGCCCCCATGCCACTAGTGCTGGGGTGTTCGGTGATAAACCTGGGCGCTCTTTTTCCCATGGTTGGGTCCTTCGAGGGAGGCGCTCAGCACGACGAACCAGGCAATCGGACTATAATGCTTGAACACTCTCACTTAGCCATAGAACTTTATAATTTTAAATTTCGGCGAAGCCCCTAGTTCGGAAGACCGAGTTCGGGGCGCTATCCACGCCTTGGCTGGGGTTATCCAGCTCCTCGCTCGAAGCGGCATAAGCCTTTAGGGACTCGAAAAACCTCTCGAGCAGCGACCGGTCTCTCGCCTCATCATGACAGTCAGTTTTAGCTTTCTCCACTAAGGTGCTTAACCCAGCTCAACCGGGGCACAATCGCAGTGGTTCTCCTAGTGCTACCTTAGCCGATATAGCGGAACGTAAGGCACCAAAACATAGGAGCCGGGCAAACCCAACTATTGACCCAAATCATGATTCGGAGCCGATGCATATAGTGCTATAAGTTCGGGGTGCCGCACTTGTGAAAGTGTACGGACTTCTCACACCATATTAAAGGGTACTGAAGCCCCTGGCGTACTTGCCGTACCACCATGTACGGGTGCGACATGTCATTAATGAACATATATATGAAAAGAGTAATTCAAAAAATAGACAAAAAGCTAAGCATTATTTATGGAGAGGCTATTTATCAAAGCCGAACGATACAAATGGTGCGGTAAGCAAAAGATATTGGACTATTCAGTATGTCCTGACCAGGGGCAGGCCGCGGAATTATATATAAAGTAGGTATACCGCTCGTAACAGAGACCACCTGGGAGTTCCATAATGCGGCATGGCTTATCTGCCTCCCTGGATCTTGCATCGTTTGTGCGGCAATCGAATTGCCGAACAGGTCGTCCGAAGTATGGAGTCCTGAAAGTAAGAAAAAATTAAAAAAAGAATCCGGCAGCCCCTGGTACGTTTTAAGCCGTATTTTGGGCATGCCGTTATTGTGCCCCTTCCCCTGTGCCCATAGTATTTCAAGGGCGTAGTTATGTACATGAGGTACTGGTTTCGCTAGGTCGCGAAAGCTAGGGTTGGGGCCGCATTGCTACGCTTGTTCAGAGTGTGCCAAGCGGTCCTGCTGTAGGTTACTCCGGGCGCGCTTGGCAGTGTCTGGCTTTTTAATGGCCGGACTGGATAATTGCCTAAGAAGGCTACTTTGTACCTCCGCTGTGAGAGCCGCCGTATGCTCCTCCGTACGGAGGGAGCGCTCGGTGTTTCCATTGACCATGATTACTCCTCGAGGGCCTGGCATCTTGAGTTTGAGATATGCGTAGTGCAGCACCGCATTGAATTTTGCGAATGTAGTTCGTCCGAGCAGGGCGTGATAGCCACTGCGAAACGGCACTATATCGAAGATTAACTCTTCGCTTCGGAAATTATCCAGGGATCCGAAGACCACGTCAAGTGTTACTGAGCCTGTATAGTTGGCTTCTACACTTGGTATGACGCCTTTAAAGGTCGTTCTTGTGGGTTTGATCCTTGAGGGATCTATGCCCATTTTCCGCACTGTGTCCTGATAAAGCAGGTTCAGGCTACTGCCGCCGTCCATGAGGACTCTTGTGAGGTGAAATCCGTCGATGATTGGGTCGAGAACCAATGCGGCGAAGCCGCCATGACGGATGCTAGTGGGATGGTCCCTTCGATCAAAAGTGATCGGGCAGGAGGACCATGGGTTGAACTTTGGGGCGACTGGCTCCATCGCGTATACGTCCCGTAGCGCACGCTTTCGCTCCCGCTTGGGAATGTGGGTTGCGTATATCATGTTCACCATCCGCACTTGTGGGGGAAATCCCTTCTGTCCATTATTGTTCGGCGGCTTGGGCTCCTCGTCATCGCTGTGCAGCCCCTTGTCTCTGTTTTCGGCTCTTAACTTGCCTGCCTGCTTGAACACCCAACAATCCCTGTTGGTGTGATTGGCTGGCTTTTCTGGGTGCCATGTATCTGGCACAAGCGATCGAGTATTCGGTCCAAACTGGACGGGCCCTGAGTATTCTTTTTGAATGGCTTTTTCCGCTGACCGGATTTATAGCCTCTGAATCCGGCATTGACTGCCGTGTCTTCATTGCTGTCCCTGTTAACGCGGCGTTTTTGGTTGTTCCGACGTGTCCTGCCACTTTTGTCCTTAGTATCCGGATTACCAGGGTTCTTTGATAAGTTGTTACTGCGAGCTAGCCAGCTATCTTCACCCGCGCAAAAGCGGGTCATGAGTGTCGTGAGGGCTGCCATGGATTTCGGCTTTTCCTGTCCCAGGTGCTGGGCAAGCCACTCGTCGCGGATGTTATGCTTGAAGGCTGCTAGGGCCTCTGCGTCCGGACAGTCGACTATCTGGTTTTTCTTTGGTAGGAACCGTGTCCAGAATTGTCTGTCTGATTCTTCTGGCTGCTGAATTATGTGGCTTAAGTCGTCGGCATCCGGCGGTCGCACGTAAGTGCCCTGGAAGTTGTCGAGGAATGCGGCTTCCAGGTCCTCCCAAGAACTGATTGAGTCTGCTGGCAAGCTGTTAAGCCAATGCCGGGCCGGTCCTTTAAGTTTGAGCGGGAGGTACTTGATGGCGTGTAGATCATCGTCGCGTGCCATGTGGATGTGAAGGAGATAATCCTCAATCCATACCGCCGGGTCTGTAGTGCCATCGTATGATTCGATGTTTACGGGTTTAAAGCCCTCTGGGATTTTATGATCCATTACTTCATTCGTGAAGCATAGAGGGTGTGCGGCGCCTCTGTACTGGGCTATATTATGACGCAGCTCGGAAGAGCTATGTCTGTTGTGTTCGGCCCGGCCGGATTTGTTGTATCCGGCGTGAAGATCATTGTCACATGCCGTAGGGTGCCTGCGCGATCCGTAGATCGATCTTGTCTATCTTGCCTTGTCCTCCAGTATGTCTCGCAGGTCGGGCGCATTTTCCCGTGCCTTAGTTGTGCGGCGTCGGGGCATGGCTTGGGTGGAGGGCTGAGAGGCCTCTCTGTCGCGGCCACGAGGTGGCCGGTCTGCCATGTCATGCGCTGGTGATGTAGGTGCTTCCTCCTCTGATCGGGGTAGCGGCCTGCGCTTCGGGTAACTCTTGGAGGGGCGTTCGAGTTCATACTCTTCGGCCGCAAGGACTTCAGTCCATCTGTCAGCTAGCAAATCTTGGGCAGCTTTAAGCTGTTGCTGCTTTTTCTTGAGGCTGCTTGCCGTGGCTAAAAGCCTGCGTCTAAAACGCTCTTGTTCGGCGGGGTCTGATGGTATGACGAATTCGTCGTCATCGAGGCTTGCCTCGTCTTCGGAGGGAGGCGTATAGTTATCATCCTCGACCTCTCGGTCTGCCGTTCTCTCATGAGGGCTGGCTTCTCCATCTTCCTGTGCCGAATCTTGTTGGGGTGGGTGTTCTTGGGCGCTATCCGGGGTAGTATTATCTCCCGTGCGGGAATCACCGTTTTTGCTTTGGCGGGATTTAGAGCGGCGCCGCTGACGCCGGCGCTTTGTCTGTTTCTTGGGGGCGTCATCCCCCATTGTTCCATCGCCATCTCCGTCTTTTGGAGTATCCACCATGTATAGGTCATATGACGAGGTGCCGTTCCAGCGCCCTACAGGTGCTGGTTCCTGTTCGTCTCCTATATCGTCATCCATGCCGTCGATGTCTTCGGAGCCGAAGTCAAGTATGTCGGTTAAATCGTCGACAGTGGCTACAAAGTGGGTGGTGGGTGGGTTTTGAATTTCCTCACCGTCCGTATCCCACCCTTGCTGACCGTAGTTCGGCCAGGGCTCTCCTGATAAAGAGAGAGACTTAAGAGAATTTAGGATGTCGCCGAAAGGCGAATGCTGAAAGATGTCCACGGCGGTGAACTCCATTACCGCCGCCCAATCGGATTCGATTGGTAGGGGTGCGGGGGGCTCGGAGTTCGCAGAGGAATCCGGCTCCTTGGAGTCACGGGCCACATGGAGTGCGGGGCTAGAGTTCGGCTCGATCGCCTCTGAGATCGCAGCCCCTGAGGCAGCGTCCAACCGCTGATCCTCGATCGGTGCAGTAGGTTCCGAATCAATGGTCGAAACTGATGCGTGTGCGGCCTCCAAGGCGCTGTTCGGCGGCAGAGCTATATCATGCCCATCGAGACAGTGCGGCACGCTTGGCTGTGGCTCGAATCCGTCGAAGATCAAGTCCCCGCGGATGTCAGCCGTGTAGTTTAGGCTTCCAAATCTGACCTGATGGCCAGGGGCGTAGCTTTCGATCTGCTCAAGTTGGCCAAGTGAATTGGCCCGTAGTGCGAAGCCGCCGAAGACGAAGATCTGTCCGGGGAGAAAAGTCTCACCCTGGACCGCATCGTTGTTGAAGATCGAAGGAGCCATCGGGCCTAAAGGCGATGACACAGAGGAACTCTCAATGAAAGCACCAATGTCGGTGTCAAAACCGGCGGATCTCGGGTAGGGGGTCCCGAACTGTGCGTCTAGGCCGGATGGTAACAGGAGATAGGGGACACTTTGTTTTACCCAGGTTCGGGCCCTCTCGATGGAGGTAATACCCTACTCCTGCTTGATTAATATTGATGATATGGGTAGTACAAGAGTAGATCTACCACGAGATCAAGGAGGCTAAACCCTAGAAGCTAGCCTATGGTATGATTGTTATGTATGGAGTTTTTTCTGTCCTACGGACTACAACCCTCCGGTTTATATAGACACCGGATAGGGTTAGGGTTACATAGAGTCGGTTACAATGGTAGGATATCTTGAATATCCACATCGCCAAGCTTGCCTTCCACGCCAAGGAAAGTCCCATCCGGACACGGGACGAAGTCTTCAATCTTGTATCTTCATAGTCCTGGAGTCCGGCTGAAGGTATAGTCTGGCTACCCGAACACCCCCTAATCCAGGACTCCCTCAAATACCTTCTCAAGTTGGCGCTATATCTCTCTTAATCCTTGCTATGAGAATAAGTAGTGTGTCAAATCCGCTTCTTGTCATCAATTTAAATTGGTGAAGGATACGCACAATGTAATTCTTATTCTTGTTCCATCCAAGTGATTAATTCCTTATTCTGGAGGTGCATCATACCACATTCTGGGTTCGAGATGCTCTATCTTTTCTTTTCCCGGAGTTCCTAGCTCTCGCAATTACATCACCATGGAGATTCATTTAAATCATTGCAAGTCTTCACCTTGTGTTTCCATCTTCTCTTGCCTTCCGTTTGATCATTCCTTTATTTACCGGAGTTCTCATGAAGGTTCTACATGATGGTTCATCAAGGATTTATATTCCTTCTGGAAGTGTTCATCGAGATTCTTTTCTAAGAAGCTCAAGCATTCTTCATCTTGCATCCGGAGTGCAATTCTTTCTTCCGTATCATTGGAGGTGGTATTATGTCATTCTTGATAATTTGAATTCATGTTTCATGATTCACATGTTGTCATGAATGAGATATTTTAAATCCATCAATCTCGTCATTGGAGTTATCTTGGGTTATATTCCACCTAAAGCCTTCCCTAAGGCTTGTTGCTATCGATGGCGCTTATAAAGGACCCAAGATCTTCTTTATCCTCCCGGTGGAAATATTTTTATTGTCTCCTTGTTCTTATCAATCCAATTCTTTTCCCATGAGTGGCAGGTTGTCACCTCATATTTTGAGCAGTATTCCATAAGACCATATCAAGCTTATCTTTTCGTTGTTGTGTTTCCAACAACTCCGTTCGACCCTACTCCTAAGGATACCTTTTCAAGTTCTTTTGTGGCAGAAGTTGCCATTTTCTTCTCCATTCTTTTATTTCAATTATCTATATTCTATTCTTTCGTTCCGGAGGCATTGTGTTGTTGCTATTTTCAACCAATCATCTCTTTTTGTCAAAGATCGTGCTTTTTTCATACCTATCCATTTAACCGGAGTGTCATGTCCTCTGCTCAAGTTCTTTTCACCGTATCAAGTCTCGCATAACTTCTTAACCAGAGTGCTTTCAATATATATCTTGCCCTTCAACCTCAAGGTTTTTTCGCAATATTCTTTGTCCCTCCTTGCTAACGGAGTGTTTTCGACTTTGTTCACCTTCGTTGTATTCTTTTCTTGAATTTGTTCAACCTCTCAAGGTTATTTGGTTTCACTCGTTTGTCAAAGGAGCAACTTAGTTTTATCTCTTCTCTTTCTCTTCCGTTGTCCCTCCGGTGCCATTCTAGATCTCGGGACGAGATCCTCTCGTAGTGGTGGAGTGTTGTAACGCCCCGAGACCGATGTGCCACGTGTCCTCCAGTTATTCGCTGTAGTTGCCTTGTCATTGCTCGCGTGTCATGCATTGCATATCATGTCATCATGTGCATTTCATTTGCATACATGTTCGTCTCATGCATCCGAGCATTTTTCCTGTTGTCCATTTTGCATTCTGGCACTCCTATCTCCTCCGGTGGTCATTTCTACCTGCTTCTCGTGTGTGGGGATTAAACATTTCCGGATTGGACCGAGACTTGCCAAGCGGCCTTGGTTTACTACCGGTAGACCGCCTATCAAGTTTCGTACCATTTGGACTTCGTTTGATACTCCAACGGTTAACCGAGGGACCAAAAAGACCTCTTGTGTGTTGCAGCCCAACACCCTTCTAATTTGGCCCAAAACCCACCTAAGACCTCTCCATCATCTCGGTCGTTCGATCACGATCGCGTGGCCGCAAACCGCACCTCATCTGGACTCTCCTAGCTCCCTCTACCTATAAATATGTGCTCCCCTCCCGAAATTCACGGATGAACCCTAGCCATCTTCCTCCTCGCGCCGCCGGACGAAGTCCGCCAGGCCGGACATGTCCATCGCCGCTGGCCACCTCGCTCTGGCCAATCGGAGGCTGCCACGTCACCCTCTCCCGCCTCCGCAGCCAACCAAAACGCGCCACATCGCCCCCGCCGGACCTCCTCTCTCCTCCGCCGCTGCGGGCCCGCACGGCCCAGATCCGGCCCGCGAGGCCCGAACCGCCGCCGCCCCGCGCCGCCGCACCTGACAGGCGCCGCCGCCCACCTCTTTCGCCGCCTCGCCGCCTCATCGTCGGCGCCCCGCCGCCCGTGCTCCCCACGCCCGCCGCCGCCATGCCCTTCGCGCCGCCGCCCGCATCCGGCGCCTTCTCTACGCCCGTCGCCTCACGCCGCCTCCCGGAGCGCGCCACCGCCGTCAACCTTCGCCGGAGGCCCGCCGCCCGCGCCCTCGTTGCCGGCCATCGCCGGAGATGGCTACCTCGCCGGAGTCCTCCTCCCTCGCCGGATCCGGGGAGGGTGGATCAGATCCACCAATCCCGGAAACCAAACACGGCCCCTCGATCCGGATCTCCTCGTCCCGGATATCCTCGTCCCGTTGACTTCTCGCGGAGGGTATAATTTCTACTAAGTCCCCGAAATTCCCAGATTCAAATGCTCATGTTCATCGCATCGTAACTTTGCATCCGTAGCTCCGTTTTGGGCGTGTAGCATATCAAAATGTTCGCCTCAGAGAGCACATCATTTCTTCTCATTGCATCATTTTCATTTGAGTTCATCTTGATGCCCGAAATGCTGTTGGGAGAGTGCTATTTGAGATAATTGTCAGATCTGCTGCTCCAATTAGATATTTGCCATTTTTGCCATGATTATTGTGTGCATGATATGCTCATGAGCTCTACATGTGTTTTGTTATATGCCATGCCATCTTTCCAGAGGTGCAATCCATGTATTTTTGTGATATGTGTGGTGCCTAGCACAAGCTTGCAAAGTGGAGCATTCGTTAATGCTGATTTCAGGGACTTAGCATTTCCACTAAGTCCTTGATCTGTTTATCTCATTATGCCATATGTTCATGTTGTTTCCTAGTGATCCGTGCCTCTTTTGAGGATGATCAGTAAGGATGATTTGTTAACCTTGTGGTGCTCTATCCAACCATGTCTTTGTTTGCATTTATGGAGCACCCTAGCTTGAGTTAATCGAGCTCTACTTTTGTCATTTCGTGAATCTGGGCAGATTGTCTACTTGTTAACGATTTTGCCGAGGATGTTGTTGTTGATCCGTGCATGCTATGTTATTGTTCTTGCCATGTCTAGCTTGTATAATGTGTATTCTTGATGGGTGCATTCTTAGATTGTCATGACATGCTCTGTAGTGAGTGCATCGAGCTCGTAAACATGCCTACTCGATATCTGTTTTGCATGCTTCAGTTTTTCTCCAAGTCTGAGAGTCTGATTATGTTTTTGCCATGTTCACATGCTTGCAAATGTATTTTCTGACCCCTTTTGGCTCAAGGTCACTAAGGGATTTTTTTAAGCTCTTTGAGTAGCTCCATGCCATGCTTTACTTTGCCATGTTCAGGCCCTGTAGCATATAGTTTTCATGCTCCAAAGTGTGCTACCTGATCTGAAATTCCAGACAAGTGTTAATTTCACTAAGTCTGAAATCTGTTTACCAAATGCATTTTTGCCATGCTTGTTTGAACCTGTTAATGGATGAATTGGCCGTAGCTCAGTGTTCATATTTTGTTAAGCATCATGAATGAATCCCTTCCATGTATTTTGTTGCCATGTTTGGGTGCTGTAGCATGTTCATCTTGTTGCATTTGGATGGCTACTTGCTGTATATCGCAGACCGGTCTCATATTTGAATTGCTTGCCATTTCCAAACCGTAACTCCGATTCCGGCGTTCTTTATATCGTTTTCAAGCGATTTCATCTCATCTTTCCAGTGGCACACTTGGATTCCCAAGTTGAGGCCAGGTTCAATCATTCCTTGTCAAATCATGCATATGCATCGCATACCGCATCCCGCATATCATATCATGGTCATGTGTTGGTTGTTTACTATGTTGTGTGCTTCTTTCCGGTGTTTCCTTCTTCGGGTTGGATCCGGTAACATCGTGTTTGTGAGGATCCGTTCGACAACGTCTGTTTGTCTTCTTCATGGACTCGTTCTTCTTCCTTGCAGGATCTCAGGCAAGATGACCATACCCTCGAAATCACTTCTATCTTTGCTTGCTAGTTGCTCGCTCTTTTGCTATGCCTATGCTGCGATACCTACCACTTGCTTATCATGCCTCCCATATTGTTGAACCAAGCCTCTAACCCACCTTGTCCTAGCAAACCGTTGTTTGGCTATGTTACCGCTTTGCTCAGCCCCTCTTATAGCGTTGTTAGTTGCAGGTGAAGATTGAAGTTTTGTTCCTTGTTGGAACATGGAGATGTTGTTCCTTGTTGGAACATGTTTACTTGTTGGGATATCACAATATATCTTATTTAATTAATGCATCTATATACTTGGTAAAGGGTGGAAGGCTCGGCCTTATGCCTGGTGTTTTGTTCCACTCTTGCCACCCTAGTTTCCGTCATATCGGTGTTATGTTCCCGGATTTTGCGTTCCTTACGCGGTTGGGCTATTATGGGAACCCCTTGACAGTTCACCTTGAGTAAAACTCCTCCAGCAAAGCCCAACATTGGTTTTACCATTCGCCACCTAGCCTTTTCTTTTCCCTTGGGAGTCACGCTCCTGAGGGTCATCATTATTTTAAACCCCCGGGCCAGTGCTCCTCTGAGTGTTGGTCCAACTTGTCAGCCGCCGGTGGCCACCAGGGGCAACTCTGGGCCGGCCTACCGGAAGTTAAGACAATCCGGTGTGCCCTGAGAAAGAGATATGTGCAGCTCCTATCGGGATTTGTCGGCACATTCGGGCGGTGTTGCTGGTTTAGTTTTACCTTGCCGAAATGTCTTGTAACCGGGATTCCGAGTCTGATCGGGTCTTCCCGCTAGAAGGAATATCCTTCTTTGACCGTGAGAGCTTGTGATGGGCTAAGTTGGGACACCCCTGCAGGGATTTGAACTTTCGAAAGACGTGCCCGCGGTTATGGGCAGATGGGAATTTGTTAATGTCCGGTTGTAGAAAACCTGAAGTTGACCTTAATTTAAAAATGCATCAACCGCGTGTGTAACCGTGATGGTCTCTTTCCGGCGGAGTCCGGGAAGTGAACACGGTGTTGGAGTTATGCTTGACGTAGGTTGTTTTGGGATCACTTCTTAATCATAGATTTCTCGAACGTGCTTTGCCTTCTCTTCTCACTCTCATTTGCGTATGTTAGCCGACATATATGCTACTAGCTTGCTGCACCTCCACCTCATACCTTTACCTTACCCATAAGCTTAAATAGTCTTGATCGCGAGGATGCGAGATTGCTGAGTCCCCGTGGCTCACAGATACTTCCAAAACCAGCTTGCAGGTGCCGATGAGTCCGTGCAGATGACGCAACCAAGCTCAGGAGGAGCTCAATGAAGATCTTGTCCTTTGTGTTGTTTCGTTCTAGTGGATCAGTAGTGGAGCCCAGTTGGGGTCGATCGGGGACCTTGTCGCATTTGGGGTTCTTCTTTTATTTTGGTTCCGTAGTCGGACCTTGATTGTATCTATTTGATGTAATGCTTTATTCATGTAATTGTGTGAAGTGGCGATTGTAAGCCAACTATGTATCTCTTTCCCTTATATATTACATGGGTTGTGTGAAGATAACCTCACTTGCGACATTGCTTTCGATGCGGTTATGCCTCTAAGTCGTGCTTCGACACGTGGGAGATATAGCCGCATCGAGGGCGTTACATTCCCTCACTTGGAGACTTAGCTGCAGTCCGACACTCACCGAAGTTTGAAAAAATCCTACCGAGTGGATAGCAATCCTCCCACTCGGGGGCTTAGCTGCAGTCCAGTACTCGCCTAAGTTCTCTCACTTAGAGACTTAGCTGCAGTCCGGCACTCGCCTAAGTTTGAAAAAATCCTACCGAGTGGAGAGCAATCCTCCCACTCGGGGGCTTAGCTGCAGTCCAGAACTCGCCTAAGTACGAAACACACCTCAATCCTCAAGGACGATGAGGGGCAGGTTAACTGCCACCTTCTCCTGGGGAGCTTCGCCACAAATACAATGCGCGATTCATCCCGCTCTACAGTAACGAAGTGCGGGTCGACCGCCACCTTCTCCTGGAGAGCTTCGCCACAAATACAATGTGCGCTCCGTCCCGCTCTGCAGTAACAAGGTGTGGGTCGACCGCCGCCTTCCCCTGGAGAGCTTCGCCACAAATACGATGCGCACTCCGTCGCCGACCCGCAAGGGCGACAAGACATGGGTCGATTGCTTCCCTCTCCTTCGGAGCTGCGCTGCGAATACAAAAGTTGTCTCGAATGAAGAATGGGTTCACTCAGCAGGAGATTCATAAGGATATTCAACGGTAAACCAAGTTTAGATAAATTCTAAAGGTTCCGGATCATAGATCGAAGTACTCGGGCATGCAGCCCGAAAAAGTTTAACGGTTACAAAAACCACTCGGCATTCCGAGGCAAATTTAAGGTGGGACATAAGAGTTTGTTCACTCCGCGGGAGGAGGGCTGGCAGGCTCGACGAACTCGTCCAGGTCGACGCCATTGGCAATCCGAGTGGCGGCAGCAATGAAAGTCTCCATAAAAGTTCGGAAGTCGTGCTTCTGGGTGTTGGCGACCTTGATTGCGGCCAGCTTATCTTGTCGCACCTCTTTGCAGTGGACACGAACCAAAGACAGAGCCACATCAGCGCCACACCGAGCAGAAGACTTCTTCCACTCTAGCACTCGGTCAGGGATTCCGTTAAGTCGAGTCATCAGAGACTCAAGATCGTTTTGGAGTGTGGCCTCTGGCCAAAGTGCCGGGTCGATCCATGACATGGCGACCTTCAGTCGAGCCAAGTAGTCCACAGCACTGTCGATGCGAGATTCCAGACGGAGCAGATTCATGGCAATTTCATCTTTCACGGGAGAGTTGATTGGATCCAAACCTGGTTCGATCCGCCCAGTCTCCTCTTCAAAGTTCTGGCAAAACTCTGCATTCACGATCCAAGGATAAGTCAATTTTTGTACACTGAGTCAACACAAAAAAAATCAGTCGGAACAGAATGTGCACCTTCAAGCTTGATGAACAACTTCTTGGCAAGACTTCTCAGATAGCTCTCCAGATCATCCCTCCTGCAAGCAATGCTTTCCATTTCCTCGCCCTGGACGAGATTCGCCTTCTTCCAGCGCGAGCACTCCTTGTTGGAGTCATTCAAAGCGGTCTTCAACCTGGTATTCTCTTCTTCCAACTGGCCGACCGAAGCCAGCTTCTGTTCGGCCAGAGCGGTCCTGTCGCCAGCCTCCTTACGAGCAGCAGCCAAATCCTCATCCTTCTTCGCCAGAGTTTCTCTCAGTTTTTCTGCAAAGAAATGACGATTGATTCAGAAATAGCAGAAGGGTACTCGAGCCTAAAACTGACCAGTCGACAAACTCGTCTTACCAGCGGCGCCGTCTCTGACCTTTTGCAGCTCTGTCCTGGCCAGCTCCAAGTCAAGGTTCAGTTGAATCTGCTGCTTCTCCAAGTCAGCAAAGCGAGCTCCAATATCACAAGATTTCTGAAATCAAAGGGGAGAAGTTATTTTACAGCGAAAAACAACAAAGGCAATAAATACTAAGACTACGGTCGACTGCCCGCAGTCCACCATAGTCTCGGGGACTACACCCAGTGGGTGCACTTTGCGTGCACCCACCGGTTCTGATCCCACTCGACCGGCCTGCCGAAGTCGAGTCCAAAAAAAGGTAGAAAGAGAGAAAGTAGAACTCAGACTACAGTCGACTGCCAGCAGTCCACCGTAGTCTCGGGGACTACACCCAGTGGGTGCACTTTGCGTGCCCCCACCGGTTCTGATCCCACTCAACCAGACCGAGTGGAAGAGACAAACTATTTATACATTCGACAAAATACAAAGACTACAGTCGACTGCCAGCAGTCCACCGTAGTCTTGGGGACTACACCCAGTGGGTGCACTCAGCGTGCCCCCACTAGTCCAAAAAATTCAATCGACACACCCAGTGGGTGTACAGATGAAAAGATTTTTGTAAAGAGTCTTCAGATAGCATATCCTAACAGAACAAGTGGCGACCAACTAACCTGAACGTTGCTCTGGAGAGCCGAGCTGGCATCATAGGCGGCTTGGCTGGCGTCCCGCACCGTCTTCATCTTCTCCATCATAATGCCCGCCTGGCGTATGGCTTCCCTAGCAGCATTCACCTCGTCCTCTGGGACATTATGGGTCGCAAAAACTGAAGGCGGGTCGACAGGGGCCCGAGTAGTTGACGAAGAAGGCAAGGCACTCGACAGTGGCTCGGCGAAGGTAACAGAACCCTGATTGACATCGCCAGTGTCCTGAACGACTGGTTCCACCCTCGGCGTCGACTGTAGCGCCTCACTTACAGGATCTCACCTATTCTTCCTCGTCAAAGGCCTCTCGGGCCCTTCATCATCATCAGGGAGGTCAATAATGTTGGGAGCTGTGCAAAGTTCAATTGCCAAAATCACGTCACCCAATGATGCACATTGCAGTTGAATCGACCGAATAAAGATAGTATGGCAGAAATCATACCCGGATTAGAAGCGACCGCATCCTCCATCACCTCATCATCATCCCTGTAATCTGAGGTCTCGGAAGTGGCAGCGCTGACAATTCCAAAGTTTGTCCAGTTAAAACAAGAAAAACAAACAGCGCGGAGCGTCGAGTGAATACAAAGAGAGACACACGCGGAGGCGACGGGGATATCAATCTTGATCTTCGGCAATGCCTTCCGAGTCCTCGGCTCTGCAACTTTGGGGTTCTTTCGCGCCTTCTCAGTCAGGGTTGGTGAAGAGATCCGAGGACGCTTCGAAGACTGACCAGCCTGAGTAGTTGCCTTGTCATGGGCACTCGGCCATTCCTGGTCGAGCTTGGATCGCCTCTCCCTGCGAGGGGGCGACTCGACTTCTTCTCCATCACTTGAGTCGTCGCTTCCTCCATCCCCTTCACCATCGGAAGTCCACTCGCCACTGTCGCCGCCACTCGCCTCGCCTTCCAGTGCTTGCTCTTGCTCCCTGTTGGGCATTGAATACATTTCAATAATGGCCTAAAAGAAAGTAGGGAGAACAAAGTCAGTCGACGCAATATAGGCAGCTGCGTGAGTGAATTCAGATTACAAGCAAAAACTCAGAATCAGACCTGCTCTGGTGCATGAGACTGGTCGAATGGGGGAACTCTCCTGGCTCCCCTGAGATTGTCCTTGTTCCCGGTAATGCCCGACAGCCACTTCTCCAGTGTGTCGTCGTCAACCTCCTCCGGATTCAAGACCCGAATACATCCACATTGAATGGTCTCGAGCTTGAAGAGGCTGGATGTGCCGCTGAAGGAAGACCTCCAAGAGATCCATACCAGTGACCCCGTCATGAATAAGCTGGACCACTCGATTGACCAACACCTTCACGTGTGCCTTCTCCTCCGGGAGTACCTTCAAAGGGGAGGGTTTCTCCACTCGGTCCATGGTAAAGGGAGGGAGGCCAGTCGATTGCCCTGGCGTCGACTGGTCTTTATAGTAAAACCAGGTCGACTGCCATCCGCGAACTGAGTCAGGAAGAATCATGGCCAGAAAGGAGCTTTTCCCTCTCGTCTGGATGCCAAGACCCCCACACATCTAGATCACTTGGGTCCTCTCGGATTAGCCTTTTCACTGTCTGGGAGCGACAAGTGAAAATATGCTTGAAAAGACCCCAGTGAGGCCGGCAACCCAGGAAATTCTCACACAAAGAAATGAAAGCGGTGAGATAAACGATTGAGTTGGGGGGTAAAATGGTGGAGTTGTGCCCCAAAGAAGTTCAGAAACCCTCGAAAGAAAGGGTGAGGAGGCAAGGAAAATCCACGGTCGACGTGGGTGGCAAGAAGAACACGCTCACCCTCCCGAGGTTGCGGCTCAGATTCCTTCCCCGGAAGCCGCGCCGAGTCATAGGGGATCAGCCCCCCTTCGGCCAGGTCGTCGAGGTCTTCTTGGGTGATCCTCGAGTGGATCCAGTCACCCTGGATCCAGCCCTTCGGCAGGCCGGTCCGCGAGGAAGATCCGCCCCGGCTGGTCGCCTTCCCCTTTGACCTCGCCGTCGCCTTCTTTGCCCGCTCCAGAGCCGCCGTCTTCTCCTTCCCCATTGTCGCCGGCGAGACGCGTACGGAGCGGTGATGCTAGGGAGAGAGCGAGCGCAGTGGAGGGGCGTGAAGAGGAGAAGAGGAAATGGGAACGCACTGTTCGGGAGACTCCGGTCCAACGCCTTATATAAGGCCGCTTCCGAGTGGCTGACGGGTAGGCCCAGGTGGCTCTATCAAATCCCGTAACGATCGCGCGCGCGATACGTGGCGAAAAAGGCGGCGCGGGGATTGAGGCAGCTCCGCTCTATCCCATCCAATTGCCGTGGCCTCCCCCGTCCCACGCGCTTCCCAAAATTCGGATCCCACGAAATCTGCGGGCAGCAAACAACTTGTCAGACCAAAGATCTCCTCCACACCGTCACTCGGAGCCTTACAAGTAAAGAAACTCACTCGACGAAGAATTAAGAATGGATCAAGGCGACTGAAAAGGAAGTTGCTATCATCACTCAGGTCCGTTGATCCGAAACAAGATATGCTCACGGCATGAAAAACGAGTCGGAGAAGTTCTCAACTCCTTCCCCACTCAAACCTCGATCCATTTGGGGGCTAATGATGAAGCTATGTACCTAGGGTAGGGTCATGGACCTGTCCTAACTGCCCTACCCAAGGACATCTCTAGAAGAAATCACCTTTCAATCGACTTGGAGGTGTTCCACTCAACAGACTCGAAGACACTCGACCAAGAAGCAATCACTCGACCAAGATCCAACCACTCGACGGCCAGGAGACCTAAAGTCACTCCGCACGCTAACGGTCGGTCATTAAGTAGCTTTTATGGTCATCATAGCACTTTATTACTAGCGTTACTAGTAACGCCCTGCCTTCATGTACATTGAACCCTTTGTAATGTGGGCTGGCCGGGGTCCTGGCGCACTCTATATAAGCCACCCCCCTCCTCCGAGACAAGGGTTCGCACCTCTGTAATTCATACTCACATAATCCAGTTGACCGCCTCCGGGCTCCGAGATGTAGGGCTATTACTTCCTCCGAGAAGGGCCTGAACTCGTAAACCTTGCGTGCTTACAACTTCTCCATAGCTAAGATCTTGCCTCTCCATACTTACCCCCCTACACTACTGTCAGACTTAGAACCACGACACCTATCTTGTTACGTGGGCTGCCGTTCAAGCTTACCGGAATCCTACACCAGCCCCAGAACCGGAACCACAAGGTGAGCCTCCACGACGATCTGTTTATTCTTGGGATCCAGAGATGGCTGCCAGCCAGTGGCAGTCAGAGTCTTCTTCATCGCAGTACGACCCCAGCTACACCTACGGGTATCCGCCAGGCTATCCCTGGCAATAGACCAACTTAGGACAAAAGCCTAAGCTTGGGGGAGTACGTATTTCTCATCGACATTACATTTATGTTCACACACACTCATTGCTAGATGTCGGTGCTCATACTCTTTCACTGTAATATCCATGCTAGTTTATTTTCTTTTTCCTGCTTTCTTCTTGTGTGTTTGATAAACCTTAAGAAAAACCAAAAAAATTAGTAGTAGTTTACTTTCTGCTGTAGTAGTAATTAAAAAGAAAACCCAAAAATATTTCCTGTTCTTCTTTTGCTTGCTGGGAGCTTTCCCGTGTAAATAGTTTTATTTCTTTTCTTTTCTTTGGGGGTCAGTAGGAGAAGACCATAATTAAATTGTTGAAGTGGCTCTTATATGCATTATTGTTGATTTAACCCAGAGCCCATATTGCCTTGTCTTCTCCTGTTTATTGAATGCTCGCAGATTCCAGCTTAGTCCAATGCACGTGCACTCTTATTATTATTCACATCGTTCGGTCGTGCAAGTGAAAGGCAATTACAATGATATATGATGGACTGACTGAGATGGGAAAAGTCGGTATGAACTCGACCTCTTTTGTTTTTGTAAATATGATGAGTTCATCGTTCTTGATTCAGCTTATTATGAATAAACATGTTTGCAATGATAATTAGAGATCATAGTTTCTTATGCCATGCTTGATTAGCTATGAGTTATAATGGTTTACCTTGCGTGCCAACATGCTATTGAGATGGTTATGATGTGGTATGATGAGGTGGTATCCTCCTTTGAATGATTTAAGTGACTTGACTTGGCACATGTTCACGCATGTAGTTGAAACAAATCAACATAGCCTTCACGATATTTATGTTCATGGTGGATTATATCCTATTCATGCTTGCAACCAATGTTTATTAACTTTAATGCATGTACATGGCTGTTGTCGCTCTCTAGTTGGTCGCTTCCCAGTCTTTTGCTAGCCTTCACATGTACTAAGCGGGGATACTGCTTGTGCATCCAATCCCTTAAACCCCAAAGTTATTCCAGATGAGTCCACTATACCTTCCTATATGCGGTATCTACTTGCCGTTCGAAGTAAATTTGTATGTGCCAAACTCTAAACCTTCAAATAAACATTCTGTTTTGTATGCTCGAATAGCTCATGTATCAACCAAGGCTGCCCTTATCTTCCATGTTAGGCGGGTTATTCTCAAGAAGAGTGGACTCCGCTCCTCACTCACGAGAAAATGGCTGGTCACCGGGATGCCCAGTCCCATGCTTTATGCAAACTAAATCAAAATTAATTGCAAACTAAACTCCCCCTGGGACCTGATGTATGTTGGAGGCACTCGTTGTTTCGAGCAAGCCATGGATTGATGCTTGTTGGTGGAGGGGGAGTATGAACTTTACCATTCTGTTTGGGAACCGCCTATAATGTGTGTGACATGGAAGATATCACCATCTCTTAGTTGCTATGTTGATAATGAAAGTATACCGCTCAAAATATAATTTATCTCTATTTCAAAACTGAGCTCTGGCACCTCTACAAATCCCTGCTTCCCTCTGCGAAGGGCCTATCCATTTACTTTTATGTTGAGTCATCACCCTCTTATTAAAAAGCACTAGCTGAAAAGCACAGCTGTCATTTTCATTCATCATTGTTAATTTATATTGGGTGTGACCATGATTGGATCTCTTTCACCATGAATTACAATGTCTAGTCAGTCCTTGATCTTTAAAGGTGCTCTGCATTTATGTTTTGCGGTCTCAGAAAGGGCTAGCGAGATACCATATTGTCATATCAGATTATGATTGTTTTGAGAAAGTGTTGTCATCCGAGATTTATTATTATGGCTCGCTAGTTGATTATGCTATTGATATGAGTAATTATGAGACCTGAGAATTATTGCAAATGTGGTTAGTTATGATCTTTGCTGAAAACTTGAATGCTGGCTTTACATATTTACAACAACAAGAGCAAACAGAGTTTGTAAAAGTTTTTCTTTCTTTCAGTTTGTCAACTGAATTGCTTGAGGACAAGAAAGGGTTTAAGCTTGGGGGAGTTGATACGTCTCCATCGTATCTACTTTTCCAAACACTTTTGCCCTTGTTTTGGACTCTAACTTGTATGATTTGAATGGAACTAACCCGGACTGACGTTGTTTTTAGCAGAATTGCCATGATGTTGTTTTATGTGCGAAAACAAAAGTTCTCGGAATGACCTGAAACTCCACGGGATGTCTTATAAAAAATCCTCGCCAAAGATGAAGACCAGGGGGCCCACACCATGTCCACAAGGGTGGGGGGCATGCCCCCCCTAGGGCGCGCCCCCTACCTCGTGGGCCCCCTGAATACCTTCCGACGCCAACTCCAACTCTATATATTGGCTTTTGGGGAGAAAAAAATCAGAGAGAAGAAATCATCGCGTTTTATGATACGGAGCTGCCGCCAAGCCCTAAAACCTCTCGGGAGGGCTGATCTGGAGTCTGTTTGGGGCTCCGGAGAGGGGGATTCGTCGCCGTCGTCATCATCAACCATCCTCCATCACCAATTTCATGATGCTCACCGCCGTGCGTGAGTAACTCCATCGTAGGCTTGCTGGACGGTGATGGGTTGGATGAGATTTATCATGTACTTAATCGAGTTAGTTTTGTTAGGATTTGATCCCTAGTATCCATTATGTTCTGAGATTGATGTCGCTGTGACTTTGCTATGCTTAATGCTTGTCACTAGGGCCCGAGTGCCATGATTCCAGATCTGAACCTATTATGTTTCCATGAATATATGTGAGTTCTTGATCCTATCTTGCAAGTCTATAGTCACCTACTATGTGTTATGATCCGGCAACCCCGAAGTGACAATAATCGGGACCACTCCTGGTGATGACCATAGTTTGAGGAGTTCATGTATTCACTATGTGCTAATGCTTTGTTCCGGTTCTCTATTAAAAGGAGGCCTTAATATCCCTTAGTTTCCATTAGGACCCCGCTGCCACGGGAGGGTAGGACAAAAGATGTCATGCAAGTTCTTTTCCATAAGCACGTATGACTATATTCGGAATACATGCCTACATTACATTGATGAATTGGAGCTAGTTCTATATCACCCTATGTTATGACTATTACATGATGAACCGCATCCGGCATAATTATCCATCACTGATCCGGTGCCTACGAGCTTTCCATATACTGGTTTACGCTTATTTACTTTCCCGTTGCTATTGTCACAATCACTACAAAATACCAAAATATTTACTATTGCTTGCACTACTCTCTTGCTACCGTTACCACCACTATCATATTACTGTGCTACTAAACTCTTTGGTGCAGATACTAAGTTTCCAGGTGTGGTTGAATTGACAACTCAGCTGCTAATACTTGAGAATATTCTTTGGCTCCCCTTGTGTCGAATCAATAAATTTGGGTTGAATACTCTACCCTCGAAAACTGTTGCGATCCCCTATACTTGTGGGTTATCACCCTCGGCCCTAGCGTGGCCGCTTTGCTCACGTGGCAGACGAGGCCCAGCACTCAAGTGCGAGCAGAGGTGATGCATGATGCCCCGTGGACCTGGACGCAGACCGGAGGCGCTCGCTGTCATGGCCTCTCGGCACTGGCTCGCCTTCTCGAAGCAGCGAGGCTTCTCGACGGAAGCGCCAACCCACGCGGCGCGAGTGATGTATACTACACAACCTTCTTCTTGTAGACGTTGTTGGGCCTCCAAGTGCAGAGGTTTGTAGGACAGTAGCAAATTTCCCTCAAGTGGATGACCTAAGGTTTATCAATACATGGGAGGTGTAGGATGAAGATGGTCTCTCTCAAACAACCCTGCAACCAAATAACAAAGAGTCTCTTGTGTCCCCAACACACCCAATACAATGGTAAATTGTATAGGTGCACTAGTCCGGTGAGGAGATGGTGATACAAGTGTAATATGGATGGTAGATATAGGTTTTTGTAATCTGAAAATATAAAAACAGCAAGGTAGCAAGCGATAATAGTGAGCGTAAATGGTATTGCAATGCTAGGAAACAAGGCCTAGGGTTCATACTTTCACTAGTGCAAGTTCTCTCAACAATAATAACATAATTGGATCATATAAATATCCCTCAACATGCAACAAAGAGTCACTCCAAAGTCACTAATAGCGGAGAACAAACGAAGAGATTATGGTAGGATACGAAACCACCTCAAAGTTATTCTTTCCGATCAATCCATTGGGTTATTCCTATAAGTGTCACAAACAGCCCTAGAGTTCGTAGTAAAATAACACCTTAAGACACACATCAACCAAAACCCTAATGTCACCTAGATACTCCAATGTCACCTCAAGTATCCGTGGGAGTGATTATACGATATGCATCACACAATCTCAGATTAATCTATTCAACCAACACATAGAACTTCAAAGAGTGCCCCAAAGTTTCTACCGGAGAGTCAAGACGAAAACGTGTGCCAACCCCTATGCATAGGTTCATGGGCAGAACCCGCAAGTTGATCACCAAAACATACATCAAGTGGATCACGTGATATCCCATTGTCCCCATAGATAAGCACGGCAAGACATACATCAAGTGATCTCAAATCCTTAAAGACTCAATCCGATAAGATAACTTCAAAGGGAAAACTCAATCCATTACAAGAGAGTGGAGGGGGGAGAAACATCATAAGATCCAACTATAATAGCAAAGCTCGCAATACATCAAAATCGTATCACCTCAAGAACATGAGAGAGAGAGAGAGATCAAACACATAGCTACTGGTACATACCATTAGCCCCGAGGGTGAACTACTCCCTCCTCGTCATGGAGAGCGCCGGGATGGTGAAGATGGACACCGGTGAGGGATCCCCCCTCCGGCAGGGTGCCGGAACAGAGTCCTGATTGGTTTTTGGTGGCTACAGAGGCTTGCGGCGGCGGAACTCCCGATCTATTCTGTTCCCCGATGGTTTTAGGGTATATGGGAATATATAGGCGAAAGAAGTCGGTAAGGGGAGCCACGAGGGGCCCACGAGGGTGGAGGGCACGCCCCCTGCCTCGTGCTCTCCTTGTTGATCCCCTGACGTGCACTCCAAGTCTCCCGTATTGCTTTCTTTCCAAAAAAAATAACTTTTCCGAAGGTTTCATTCCGTTTGACATTCCTTTTCTGCGAAACACTGAAACAAGGGAAAAAACAGAAACTGGCACTGGGCTCTGGTCAATAGGTTAGTCCCAAAAGTAATATAAAAGTGCATAGTAAAGCCCATAAAACATCCAAGATGGACAATATAATAGCATGAATACATCATAAATTATAGATACGTTGGAGATGTATCAGCATCCCCAAGCTTAATTCCTACTCGTCCTCGAGTAGGTAAATGATAAAAGAAATAATTTATGAAGTGTGAATGCTAGCAGGTGCATAAGTTTGATCAATGATAATTTCAATCACCTTTTCTAGCATCATTATATGTCATAACAGTAGTTCAACTCATAGAACTTTTCATGATCAAGTAACAAGCTATTCACATGTCAACATATAGATCATAAACTTTCTTGAAAACTAACAAACCATGTTATTAGTCATCAAACAATTACAATTAATCTTATTTTCAGGAAGAGTCTATGTCAGAGCTTTGATTCAACAAACTTCACATACTCAACTATCATTCAGTATTCCATGATTGCTACCACTCAAAGCATATTTTTAGAACAAATAGTATTCATCGAACACAGAGAAAGATAGGGGCTTAATGTTTCGCCTCCCAACCTTTTACCTCAAGGGTAATGTCAACAATAATAATTCATGCTCCAATATATTTGAATGGCCATATATGCCTAGATCTTTCCATCACATGATGCTTGCCAACTAAAGAGTAGGTTGGAATGAGAAGGAATACTACTGACTCTTGCATAAAAGTAAAAGATAGGCCCTTCACAGAGGGAAGCAGGGATTTGCAGAGGTGCGAGAGCTCGAAGGAAAAACAGAGATGAAAATAATTTTAAGAGGTATGCTTTCATTGTCAACATAACGACCAAGAGTTCCCAATATCTTCCATACTAGATACATTATAGGCGGTTCCCATGCAAAAAGGTAAAGATTTTACTCCCCCTCCACCAACAATCACACTCCATGGCTTGTCCGAAACAACGGGTGCCGTCCAACTTTCAACGACCCTGGGGGAGTTTTGTTTGCAATTATTTTTGATTTGATTTTGATCTATTGATCATGGGACTGGGCATCCCAGTTACCAACCATTTTTCTCGTGAATGATGAGCGGAGTCAACTCATCTTGAGAATAACCCACCTAGCATGGAATATACTGACAACCCTAGTCGCTACATGAGCGATTCGGGCATACAAAACAGATTATTATTTGAAGGTTTAGAGTTTGGCACATGCAAATTTACTTGGAACGGCAGGTAAATACCGCATATAGGTAGGTATGGTGGACACTCATGGAAGAAACTTGGTTCAAGGGATTTGGATGCACAAGCAGTATTCCCGCTTAGTATAGATATTTTGGCTAGCAAAGGATTCTAAATAGCAAGCACCACATGTTAGAGGATCCATAACAATATAACTTCTATACAAATATACCCAAGCATAACTCATTATGTTGCCTTCCTTGTCCAACATCAACTAATTTGCTCAGGTTTGAAAATAATTAATGGGGCTCACAATCATACAAGATGTCCAAGATAGTATATTTATATGTGAAATCTCTCTTCCTTCAATATTCTTTCATGAATTGTTCAAGTAACCAATACAATGTTTGCTAACCTTCAATAAATTTACCACCTCTACTTCTTATATATAAAGTCATTACTCCCCATGGAATAAGCATATGAAACATATATAATTTCAGATTTATGACATTCAAATCATTCAACCATTTACTCATAGGATATAAGTGAAGCACACGAGTAAATGACAAACTACTCCAAAAAGATATAAGTGAAGATCAATGAGTAGTTAAATAATTATGTAGCTGAAAACTCTCTCTCATTTAAGAATTTCAGATCTTGGTATTTTATTCAAACAGCAAGCAAAGTTAAAGAAAATAACAATGACGCTCCAAGCAAAACACATATCGTGTGGTGAATAAAAATATAGTTCCAAGTAAAGTTACCGATGAACAAAGACGAAAGAGGGGATGCCTTCCGGGGCATCCCCAAGCTTAGTATCTTGGTTGTCCTTGAATGTTACCTTGGGGTGCCTTCGGCATCCCCAAGATTAGGCTCTTGCCCCTCCTTATTCCATAGTCCATCGAATCTTTACCCAAAACTTGAAAATTTCAAAACACAAAACTTAACAGAAAATCTCGTGAGCTCCGTTAGTGAAAGAAAACAAAACACCACTTCAAGGCACTGTAATGAACTCATTCTTTATTTGCATTGGTGTTAAATCTACTGTATTCCAACTTCTCTATGGTTTATAAACTATTTTACTAGCCATAGATTCATCAAAATAAGCAAACAATACACGAAAAACAGAATCTGTCAAAAACAGAACAGTCTGTAGTAATCTGTAATTAACGCAAACTTATGGAACTCAAAAACTTCCACCAAAATAGGAAGACCTAGATAATTTGATTATTGATCTGCTGCAACTGGAATCAATATTTTATCACATTCTGGTGATTTTTAACAATTGTTTTCGTGAACAGAAAGTTTCTGGAATTTTCAGCAACATCAAATAACTATGATCCAAAAAGATCCTATAGGTCTTACTTGGCACAAACACTAATTAAAACATAAAACCACATCTAACCAGAAGCTAGATGGATTATTTATTCCTAAACAGAACCAAAAAGCAAGAAACTAAAATAAAATTGGGTTGCCTCCCAACAAGCGCTAATTAAACGCCCCTAGCTAGGCACGATGATTTCAATGATGCTCACATAAAACATAAGAATTGAAACATAAAGAGAGAATCCTGAAAAATATGACTAGCACATTTAAGTCTAACCCACTTCCTATGCATAGGGATTTTGTGAGCAAACAACATATGGGAACAATAATCAACTAGCATAGGAAGGCAAAACAAGCATAAGTTCAAAATTTTAAGCACATAGAGAGGAAACTTGATATTATTGCAATTCCTACAAGCAAATATTCCTTGTCGGATTTCGGGTTCCGGTAGACCCTTAAGGTTCGAACTCTGGGGTGCGCGCGGAGATCTCTCCCCTACTGATCTACGTCTGATCCCCTCGCGTGATCTAAGCTGGAAAATGACGAACAACACAAGGGACACGAGATTTATACTGGTTCGGGCCACCATTCTGGTGTAATACCCTACTCCAGTGTGTGGTGTGGTGGATTGCCTCAGGGGCTGATGATGAACAGTACAAGGGAAGAACAGCCTTGTGAGAGGTTTTCTTGAACTGGTGCGATGAACTGCTTGTGTGAGTTCAATCGCCTCTCTCTCTCTCTGGTAGGGCTCTATCTGATCTCCCTCCTCTTCGCTGTGGTGGCTAGTTCTATTTATAGAGGCCCTGGGCCTCTTCCCAAATAATGAGCGGGAAGGGCGCCAACAATTGGCCATTTTGAAGGGGAACATCTAGTACAAGTTATCCTGACTAAAGGTGGTCTTCGGCTGCCAAAAGCACTGGTGATGACGCCATCTTGGGCTCCACGGTGACCTCCGTCCTGCCGCTCTACTGGTCTTGGTCTCGTTGCACCGGAATGGTAACCTTTGCTTGATGCCTTGGCCTGTGCTTGCCCCCTTTGCACCGAAAGGGAAACAAGGACACTGCGCAAGCCGGCACCTGCCTGGCGCCTGCCTGGTCTCGTTCGTCATGGCTTGCATCACGGGCTCCTCGCGAGATACCCTTGCCTTGATCTCTCCGCCTCCTCGCAAGCCTGCCTGATGGAGCTGCTCCTGAGGAAGCCTCCTGTCGTCCGCCCTGCGAGGCTTGGCCCCTCGCGAGAGTCTTGAGCTTGAGCTGATGAAGATGGGCCGCGCTGGGCCCCCACTTGAGCCACGCCGTAGGCCGCAGGCAGGCAAGTCTGGGGACCCCCGTTCCCAAAACGCCGATAGTAGCCCCTGGGCCCAAGGCGCGCGCGGGCTTGGCCTAGCAGGGAAGCGAAGGGGCAAGCGCGAAGCGCCGCGGGCCCCAAAAGCATGCGGCCTTGGGCACCGCGTGGCGGTTGATTGGACGTGGGCGACTGCGCTTCCCACGATGCCTCGGCAACTGCTCACCTCACAAAAGAGGTGTCCGGGCCAGACTTACCTGCTTTGTTCGCGCTCGTCTCGCCTCAGATCCCCTTTCTCGCTCTTCTCCTTCTCGCTCCCGAAATCTTCCAGATTTGCCTCAATTCTTCTCATCCGGCACGCCATGGCGCCTCGCAAGTCCCTGACCGAGGCCTGGTACTCGCCGGCTCTGGATTCCCCTAACTTGTCGGAGAAGAACCTCGCCCTCACGCGCCTGATGACGGTGGCAGGGCCGCCAGGGGGCGACTATGCTCAAGGCCGGCTCCGACTGTTGGGGAACGTTGCAGAAAACAAAAATTTTCCTACGGTTTCACCAAGATCCATCTAGGAGTTCATCTAGCAACGAGTGATCGGATGCATCTACGTACCTTGTAGATTGCGAGCGGAAGCGTTCAAAGAACGGGGATGATGTAGTCGAACGTGACGTGATTCAAATCATCGGAGATCCTAGCACCGAACGGACAGTGCCTCCGCGTTCAACACACGTACGGAACGGATGACGTCTCCTCCTTTCTTGATCCAGCAAGGGGGGAGGAGAGGTTGATGAAGATCCAGCAGCACGACGGCGTGGTGGTGGATGCAGGGCGTCACAGTAGCAGGGCTTCGCCTATACTACGAGAGAGAGATGTAACAGGGGAGAGGGAAGCACCAAAGGCTGAGGTCTGAAGTCCCTCCTCTCCCCAACTATATATAGGAGGGCCAAGGGGGGGTGCGCCAGCCTAGGAGATCCAATCTCCTAGGTGCGGCGGCCAAGGGGAGGTTTCCCTCCCCCCCAAGGCACCTAGAGGTGCCTTCCACCATTGGGACTCTTCCCTTAAGTGGAACCCTAGGCGCATGGGCTTTTGGGGCTGGTGCCCTTGGCCCATCTAGGCCAAGGCGCACCCCCCACAGCCCATGTGGCCCCCCGGGACAGGTGGCCCCACCCGGTGGGCCCTCGGGACCCCTCCGGTGGTCCCGGTACAATACCGATAACCCCGAAACTTGTCCCGATGGCAGATACTGCACTTCCTATATATAATTCTTTACCTCCGGACCATTCCGGAACTCCTCGTGACGTCCGGGATCTCATCCGGGACTCCGAACAATATTCGGGTTACTGCATATACATATCTTCATAACCCTAGCGTCACCGAACCTTAAGTGTGTAGACCCTACGGGTTCGGGAGACATGCAGACATGACCGGGACGACTCTCCGGTCAATAACCAACAGCGGGATCTGGATACCCATGTTGGCTCCCACATGCTCCACGATGATCTCATCGGATGAACCACGATGTCGAGGATTTAATCGACCCCGTATACAATTCCCTTTGTCAATCGGTATGTTACTTGCCCGAGACTCGATCGTTGGTATCCCAATACCTTGTTCAGTCTCGTTACCGGCAAGTCACTTTACTCGTACCATAATGCATGATCCCGTGATCAAACACTTGGTCACCTTGAGCTCATAATGATGATGCATTACCGAGTGGGCCTAGTGATACCTCTCCGTTATATGGAGTGACAAATCCCAGTCTCGATCCATGTCAACCCAACAGACACTTTCAGAAATACCTGTAGTGCACCTTTATAGTCACCCAGTTACGTTGTGACGTTTGATACACCCAAAGCACTCTTACAGTATCCGGGAGTTACACGATCTCATGGTCAAAGGAAAAGATACTTGACATTGGAAAAGCTCTAGCAAACGAACTACACGATCTTGTGCTATGCTTAGGATTAGGTCTTGTCCATCACATCATTCTCCTAATGATGTGATCCCGTTATCAATGACATCCAATGTCCATAGCCAGGAAACCATGACTATCTGTTGATCAACGAGCTAGTCAACTAGAGGCTTACTAGGGACATATTATGGTCTATGTATTCACACGTGTATTACGATTTCCGGATAATACAGTTATAGCATGAATAAAGACAATTATCATGATCAAAGAAATATAATAATAATACTTTTATTATTGCCTCTAGGGCATATTTCCAACAGTCTCCCACTTGCACTAGAGTCAATAATCTAGTTACATTGTGATGAATCGAACACCCATGGAATTCTGGTGTTGATCATGTTTTGCCCTAGGGAGAGGTTTAGTCAACGGATCTGCTATATTCAGGTCCGTATGTACTTTACAAATCTCTATGTCTCCATCTTGAACATTTTCACGAATGGAGTTGAAGCGACGCTTGATGTGCCTTGTCTTCTTGTGAAACCTGGGCTCCTTGGCAAGTGCAATAGCTCCAGTGTTGTCACAAAAGAGTTTGATTGGCCCCGACGCATTGGGTATGACTCCTAGGTCGGTGATGAACTCCTTCACCCATATTGCTTCATGTGCTGCCTCCGAGGCTGCCATGTACTCCCCTTCACATGTAGATCCCGCCACGACGCTCTATTTGCAGCTGCACCAGCTCACTGCTCCACCATTCAACATATACACGTATCCGGTTTGTGACTTAGAGTCATCCAGATGTGTGTCGAAGCTAGCGTCGACGTAACCCTTTACGATGAGCTCTTCGTCACCTCCATAAACGAGAAACATTTCCTTAGTCCTTTTCAGGTACTTCAGGATATTCTTGACCGCTGTCCAGTGTTCCTTGCCGGGATTACTTTGGTACCTTCCTACCAAACTTACGGCAAGGTTTACATCAGGTCTGGTACACAGCATGGCATACATAATAGAACCTATGGCTGAGGCATAGGGGATGACACTCATCTCTTCTATATCTTCTGCCGTGGTCGGGCATTGAGTTGAGCTCAATCTCACACCTTGCAAAACAGGCAAGAACCCTTTCTTGGACTGATCCATTTTGAACTTCTTCAAAATCTTATCAAGGTATGTGCTTTGTGAAAGACCTATGAGGCGTCTTGATCTATCTCTATAGATCTTGATGCCTAATATATAAGCAGCTTCTCCAAGGTCCTTCATTGAAAAACTCTTATTCAAGTAGGCCTTGATGCTGTCCAAGAGTTCTATATCATTTCCCATCAAAATTATGTCATCTACATATAGTATGAGAAATGCTACAGAGCTCCCACTCACTTTCTTGTAAACGCAGGCTTCTCCATAAGTATGCGTAAACCCAAACGCTTTGATCATCTCATCAAAGCGAATGTTCCAACTCCGAGATGCTTGCACCAGCCCATAAATCGAGCGTTGGAGCTTGCACACCTTGTTAGCATTCTTAGGATCGACAAAACCTTCCGACTGCATCATATACAATTCTTCCTTAAGGAAACCATTAAGGAATGCCGTTTTGACGTCCATTTGCCATATTTCATAATCGTAGAATGCGGCAATTGCTAACATGATTCGGACGGACTTCAGCTTCGCCACCGGTGAGAAAGTCTCATCGTAGTCAACCCCTTGAACTTGTCGATAACCTTTAGCGACAAGCCTAGCTTTATAGATGGTCACATTACCATCCGCGTCTGTCTTCTTCTTAAAGATCCATTTATTTTCTATGGCTCGCCGTTCAACGGGCAAGTCAGTCAAAGTCCATACTTCGTTTTCATACATGGATCCTATCTCGGATTTCATGGCTTCTAGCCATTTGTCGGAATCCGGTCCCGCCATCGCTTCTTCATAGTTCGAAGGTTCACCGTTGTCTAACAACATGATTTCCAAGACAGGGTTGCCGTACCACTCTGGTGCGGAACGTGTCCTTGTGGACCTTCGAATTTCAGTAGGAGCTTGATCAGAAGTATCTTGATCATCATGAATAACTTCCTCTCTAGTCGGTGCAGGCACCTCAGGAACATTTTCTTGAGTTGCGCCATTTACCGATTCAAGAGGCAATACTTCATCAAGTTCTACTTTCCTCCCACTTACTTCTTTCGAGAGAAACTCTTTCTCTAGAAAGGATCCATTCCTGGCAACAAAGATCTTGCCTTCGGATCTGAGGTAGAAGGTATACCCAGCAGTTTCTTTAGGGTATCCTATGAAGACGCATTTTTCCGACTTGGGTTCGAGCTTTTCAGGTTGAACTTTCTTGACATAAGCATCGCATCCCCAAACTTTTAGAAACGACAGCTTAGGTTTCTTCCCAAACCATAATTCATAGGTGTCGTCTCAACGGATTTCGACGGAGCCCTATTTAAAGTGAATGCGGCAGTCTCTAAAGCATAGCCCCAAAAAGATAGCGGTAAATCGGTAAGAGACATCATAGATCGCACCATATCTAATAGAGTGCGATTACGACGTTCGGACACACCATTACGCTGAGGTGTTCCAGGCGGCGTGAGTTGTGAAACTATTCCACATTTTCTTAAGTGTGTGCCAAATTCGTGACTCAAGTATTCTCCTCCACGATCTGATCGTAGAAACTTGATTTTCCTGTCACGTTGATTTTCAACCTCACTCTGAAATTCCTTGAACTTTTCAAAGGTTTCAGACTTGTGTTTCATTAAGTAGACATACCCATATCTACTCAAGTCATCAGTGAGGGTGAGAACATAACGATAGCCACCGCGAGCCTCAACACTCATTGGACCGCACACATCAGTATGTATGATTTCCAATAAGTTGGTTGCTCGCTCCATTGTTCCTGAGAACGGAATCTTGGTCATTTTTCCCATGAGGCATGGTTCGCACGTGTCAAATGATTCATAATCAAGAGACTCTAAAAGTCCATCTGCATGGAGCTTCTTCATGCGTTTGACACCTATGTGACCAAGGCGGCAGTGCCACAAGTATGTGGGACTATCATTATCAACCTTACATCTTTTGGTACTCACACTATGAACATGTGTAGTAATACGCTCGAGATTCATTAAGAATAAACCATTGACTATCGGAGCATGACCATAAAACATATCTCTCATATAAATAGAACAACCATTATTCTCGGATTTAAATGAGTAGCCATCTCGTATTAAACGAGATCCTGATACAATGTTCATGCTCAAACATGGCACTAAATAACAATTATTGAGGTTTATAACTAATCCCGTAGGTAAATGTAGAGGTAGCGTGCCGACGGCGATCACATCGACCTTGGAACCATTCCCGACGCGCATCGTCACCTCGTCCTTCGCCAGTTTCCGTTTATTCTGCAGCTCCTATGGTGAGTTACAAATATGAGCAACGGCACCGGTATCAAATACCCAGGAGTTACTACGAGTACTGGTAAGGTACACATCAATTACATGTATATCAAATATACCTTTGGTGTTCCCGGCCTTCTTGTCCGCTAAGTATTTGGGGCAGTTCCGCTTCCAGTGACCCTTCCCTTTGCAATAAAAGCACTCTGTCTCAGGCTTGGGTCCATTCTTTGACTTCTTCCCGACAGCTTGCTTGCCGGGCGCAGCAACTTCCTTGCCATCCTTCTTGAAGTTCTTTTTACCCTTGCCCTTCTTGAACTTAGTGGTTTTATTCATCATCAACACTTGATGTTCCTTCTTGACTTCTACCTCTGCTGATTTCAGCATAGCAAATACTTCAGGAATGGTCTTTACCATCCCCTGCATATTGAAGTTCATCACAAAGCTCTTGTAGCTTGGTGGAAGCGACTGGAGGATTTTGTCAATGACCGCGTCATCCGGGAGATTAACTCCCAGCTGAGTCAAGCGGTTATGTAACCCAGACATAGTGAGTATGTGCTCACTGACAGAACTATTTTCCTCCATCTTACAGCTGAAGAACTTATCGGAGACTTCATATCTCTCGATCCGGGCATGAGCTTGAAAAACCATTTTTAGCTCTTCAAACATCTCATATGCTCCATGTCTCTCAAAACGCTTTTGGAGCCCCGGCTCTAAGCTGTAAAGCATGCCGCACTAAACGAGGGAGTAGTCATCAGTACGTGTCTGCCAAGCGTTCATAGCGTCTTGGTTCTGTGGGACGGGTGGATCACCTAGCGGTGCTTGTAGGACATAATCTTTCTTGGCAGCTATGAGGATGATCCTCAGGTTCCGGACCCAGTCCGTATAGTTGCTTCCATCGTCTTTCAGCTTGGTTTTCTCTAGGAACGCGTTGAAATTGAATACAACGTTGGCCATTTGATCTACAAGACATATTGTAAAGGTTTTAGACTAAGTTCATGATAATTAAGTTCATCTAATCAAATTATTAATGAACTCCCACTCAGATTAGACATCCCTCTAGTCATCTAAGTGTTACACGATCCGAGTCGACTAGGCCGTGTCCGATTAACACGTGAGACGGACTAGTCATCGTCGGTGAACATCTTCATGTTGATCGTATCTTCCATACGACTCGTGTTCGACCTTTCGGTCTCTGTGTTCCAAGGCCATGTCTGTACATGCTAGGCTCGTCAAGTTAACCCTAAGTGTTTTTGCTGTGTAAAACTGTCTTACACCCGTTGTATGTGAACGTAAGGATCTATCACACCCGATTAACACGTGGTGCTTCGAAACGATGAACTGTAGCAACGGTGCACAGTTAGGGGAGAACACTTCTTGAAATTGTTGTAAGGGATCATCTTATTTACTACCGTCGTTCTAAGTAAACAAGATGCAAAACATGATAAACATCACATGTAATCAAATAATAATAGTGACATGATATGGCCAATATCACATAGCTCCTTTGATCTCCATCTTGGGGCTCCATGATCATCCTGTCACCGTCATACTCATCGACATGTAAGTCGTGATTCCTATTACAAGAACATGATCAATCTCATACATCACATATATCATTCATCACATCCTTTTGGCCATATCACATCACATAGCATACCCTGCAAAAACAAGTTAGACGTCCTCTAATTGTTGTTTGCATGTTTTACGTGGCTGCTATGGGTTTCTAGCAAGAACGTTTCTTACCTACGCAAAGACCACAACGTGATATGCCAATTGCTATTTACCCTTCATAAGGACCCTTTTCATCGAATCCGATCCGACTAAAGTAGGAGAGACAGACACCCGCTAGCCACCTTATGCAACTAGTGCATGTCAGTCGGTGGAACCTGTCTCACGTAAGAGTACGTGTAAGGTCGGTCCGGGCCGCTTCATCCCACGATGCCGCCGAATCAAGATAAGACTAGTAACGGCAAGCATATTGAACAAAATCAACGCCCACAACTACTTTGTGTTCTACTCGTGCAAGAGAACTACGCATAAACCTGGCTCTGATACCACTGTTGGGGAACGTTGCAGAAAACAAAAATTTTCCTACGGTTTCACCAAGATCCATCTAGGAGTTCATCTAGCAACGAGTGATCGGATGCATCTACGTACCTTGTAGATTGCGAGCGGAAGCGTTCAAAGAACGGGGATGATGTAGTCGAACGCGACGTGATTCAAATCACCGGAGATCCTAGCACCGAACGGACGGTGCCTCCGCGTTCAACACACGTACGGAACGGATGACGTCTCCTCCTTTCTTGATCCAGCAAGGGGGGAGGAGAGGTTGATGAAGATCCAGCAGCACGACGGCGTGGTGGTGGATGCAGGGCGTCACAGTAGCAGGGCTTCGCCTATACTACGAGAGAGAGATGTAACAGGGGAGAGGGAAGCACCAAAGGCTGAGGTCTGAAGTCCCTCCTCTCCCCAACTATATATAGGAGGGCCAAGGGGGCGGTGCGCCAGCCTAGGAGATCCAATCTCCTAGGTGCGGCGGCCAAGGGGAGGTTTCCCTCCCCCCAAGGCACCTAGAGGTGCCTTCCACCATTGGGACTCTTCCCTTGAGTGGAACCCTAGGCGCATGGGCTTTTGGGGCTGGTGCCCTTGGCCCATCTAGGCCAAGGCGCACCCCCCACAGCCCATGTGGCCCCCCGGGACAGGTGGCCCCACCCGGTGGGCCCTCGGGACCCCTCCGGTGGTCCCGGTACAATACCGATAACCCCGAAACTTGTCCCGATGGCAGATACTGCACTTCCTATATATAATTCTTTACCTCCGGACCATTCCGGAACTCCTCGTGACGTCCGGGATCTCATCCGGGACTCCGAACAATATTCGGGTTACTGCATATACATATCTTCATAACCCTAGCGTCACCGAACCTTAAGTGTGTAGACCCTACGGGTTCGGGAGACATGCAGACATGACCGGGACGACTCTCCGGTCAATAACCAACAGCGGGATCTGGATACCCATGTTGGCTCCCACATGCTCCATGATGATCTCATCGGATGAACCACGATGTCGAGGATTTAATCAACCCCGTATACAATTCCCTTTGTCAATCGGTATGTTACTTGCCCGAGACTCGATCATTGGTATCCCAATACCTTGTTCAGTCTCGTTACCGGCAAGTCACTTTACTCGTACCGTAATGCATGATCCCGTGATCAACCACTTGGTCACCTTGAGCTCATAATGATGATGCATTACCGAGTGGGCCCAGTGATACCTCTCCGTTATATGGAGTGACAAATCCCAGTCTCGATCCGTGTCAACCCAACAAACACTTTCAGAAATACCTGTAGTGCACCTTTATAGTCACCCAGTTACGTTGTGACGTTTGATACACCCAAAGCACTCTTACGGTATCCGGGAGTTACACGATCTCATGGTCAAAGGAAAAGATACTTGACATTGGAAAAGCTCTAGCAAACGAACTACACGATCTTGTGCTATGCTTAGGATTAGGTCTTGTCCATCACATCATTCTCCTAATGATGTGATCCCGTTATCAATGACATCCAATGTCCATAGCCAGGAAACCATGACTATCTGTTGATCAACGAGCTAGTCAACTAGAGGCTTACTAGGGACATATTATGGTCTATGTATTCACACGTGTATTACGATTTCCGGATAATACAGTTATAGCATGAATAAAGACAATTATCATGATCAAAGAAATATAATAATAATACTTTTATTATTGCCTCTAGGGCATATTTCCAACACCGACCAGCCTGAGGGCAAGGGGAGAACCTTCTATCCGTTCTTCATGAGCGCCATCATCGCCGGTCTGGTGCCTCCTTTCTGTGAGTTCTTCTTTACTGTTCTCCGCCAGTACAACTTGCAGGCTCTGCATCTCCACCCCAACTCCGTTCTTCTCCTGGCGATTTTCGCTTACTATTGTGAGGCTCACGTTGGGGTAAAGCCCTCGGTGGCCTTGCTGCACCACTTTTTCTCCCTCCGGGTTTCTGGTGGCCATATCTCCGCATGCGCGAGCTTCATCGCGTACTCCAACTCCAATGCTATCTCGAAGCCTGGGAAGAGGATCGAAGGCTTCCGGAGCAAGTGGATCATGGTGGATGTCGGGCGCATCCACCCCCGTCTGGTGTTGCCTACGGAGCAGCCCAAGGCTGTCGACGCGTAGTACCGCACGGAGCTCGTCGACCCTCGTGCGAAGGCGGTGCTGAAGAGGATGAACGCGGACCTGAGGCCAAGCAACTTAGGGGCAGCGAAGCTAATCGGGGCCACGCTCCTGAGAGAGTTTCTGGAGCGCCGGGTGGCTCCACTCCAGGAGCACTCGCTCCCGATGTGGAGGCTTGGGGAAGCGGACGCCGCCTTGCATCTGAGCTCCGAGGCCCTGACCGACGAAAATATGGCTGCTGCCCTCCCCTTGGTCAGGGGAGACGTGGCAAGTCTGGTGGGCGCCCCCGTCCCCCTGTTCCTTCGCGACGACTGGGAGCAGGTGGTGAATGCCATGCCCACCTTCAACGGTGACGGGCTGGTGCCTGCGGAAGCTCCCGAGGATCTGGCGGCGCTGGCGACGGTGAACTTGTCCTCCGGTAGCTCCAGCGGGAGTAAGGGGGAAGAAGAGGCGGAAGAGTTCGACTCTGAAGCGACTGGCGAGGAGTCGGGGGAGTCCTTCCCTCGGCGTAGGTCCCAGGCCCTCCGCTCCATGCCGGACGACGACGAGGCCGGTGCCGGGCGAGGAGGCGAGGATTCTCCCTTGGTCACAAGAAGGGCAGGTTGGGGCTGCTTCCCCTAGGGTCTGCTCTGGTCCTCGGGCGGTCTGAGGCCAGCTCCAGCCCCCCTGATGTGCCTTCTGCTTCCGGGCCTCCCAAGGCCGACCCCAGCTGCAGGCTTTCAGGCTTCAAGTTTGGTCGGAGGTTGCTTGAGTCTGTGAATGACATCCAGTAAGTGCTTGATTCATGCTTTGCTTGGTTTCTGCTGCCGTGGCTTGATGCTTGCGTTCTTTTGCTAGGCCGGCACCTGCAGCGAAAAAGTTGAAAGGGGCTTCCACGGCCCTGCTCGGGGCGAGTTCGTCTGCCGAGGCGGCGCCTTCATCCACTGGGGAAGAAGGCGGCAAGGCTCGCGCCTCCCCTGCCCGACTGTCTTCGCGAGGTCAACTAGGGCAGCTTGGTGAGGAGTCGGCCCCCGTGGCCCCATTGGCCCTGGGGTCGACCGTGCTTGATGCTGCAGCCGGAGCAGCCAAGGCCCAGGGGGTTCCTTCCTGTCAAGCTGTGATCACGCTGCCATCCTCTGCGCCCGCTCCACTGGTTCCCATCTCTTCCGCTCCCTCTGCCGCCGTCCTGGACCAGGCTGCCAACGAACTGAGCCAGCTGCGGGAGGATCTCCTGAGTGCGGACCCTCGCCTAGCGACCGGGCGCCTGGAGCTAGCTTCTGGCTGGGCCCGTTCTGCCGTCTCCATCCGAGCAGTGCTGAGCCAGGCCGTGTTGGCCTCTGATGAAGAGAAGCAGGCAGCCAGCCGAGCCAAGGCCGCCTGCGATGCTGCCCTAGGTGACGCTGCAGCCGCCCAGGGCCGCTGCAAGGCGCTGGAGGTCGAGCTACAAGGCCTGCGCGACGAGCTCGCCAAGGAGATGCACGGCCGCCAGGAGAAGGAGAAGGAGATGAAGGCTCGGGAGGCTGCTGTCAAGGACCGGGGCGCCAAGCTCGACGACCGCCATAGCCAATTGGAGACGTTGGAACGGTCGTTGAAGGCGGAGAGGGCCGAGTTGGACACTAAGGCGAAGGTCCTGGCAGAGGATCGGGTGGCCTTCGCGAAGCTGGAGAAGAAAGCGCGCACCACGCTGAAGACGCTTTACGAGAGCGGCCTGGAGGAGTTGTTGTCTGGTGCGGAGGACGGCCCCGCCAAGCTACTCCCCTTCCTGGTCAATGTGCTTGAAGATGTCGCAGACGGCCTTGGCCCCACGGTCGAGGCCGAGGCGCGTGCTCTGTCTTCTGTGGCGCTGACGCACGTCCTCAGCCACGTCTACCTGCACGACCCCAACGTCGACTTCGACAGCCTGCTGGAACCCGTAAGCGGCGATCGTGCCGCCGCTGCCGCTGAGGCCGTGAAAGGCCGAGCAGAGGCTTTGCTGGGGAAGTTCCGCTCCTTCAGCATCTTGCCCGGGCGCGGTGCTGCCAACTTCGCGACCTCAGGAGGTGGAGTCAGCCAGCATGACTCCACCACAGGCGACGGCGCCACTGGAGAGTGATCCCCTCGCGGCTTCTGTCCTGTTTATTATTCCTGCAACATGCACCATGCCTTGCGGAGGCGTTTAAACTTGTGTTTAGCATTAGGGAACAGTCTATGGCTTGTAATATTTTCTTTGAATTTCCTGGAATTTGCATTTTCCTCTCCTACTTGCTTGCGCTCTATGTTGGCAGGGCCCGGCCCCACGTGTACCTTACCCAGTGTTAGCCCCGACCGGAAACCAGGACGGGACTAAGGAGTGAAGGGCTACGTGGCAAGTTAGGCTCCTCAGTCGCGATGCTCAGGAGTCCCCCTTGACGCTCGAGCAACAAGTAGGGAAGGGGGGAGCGAGGAGTGGATTGGTTGTTCTACGTCGGAAGGGCCCGACCCCGCGCGTACCTCACCCAGCGTTAGCCCCGACCGGAAACCAGGACGGGACTAAGGAGTGAGGGGCTATGTGACCAGTTAGGCTCCTGAGTCGCGATGCTCAGGAGTCCCCCTTGACGCTCAAACGGGTCTTCATACCTTGGCTCCGCTCGGGGAGGGCGCGCGACAACCAGGTCCGAGAGACCTGGCTGGGTGGCGTGCGCTTGGGCAAGGCCCGGGCGTAGCCCCCGTGTCCAGCCCCCTCGCATGGCGCTCCCGAGGGGAGGCGTTGCGACGGTGCCGGACACTGAGCACTGGGCTCCCTAAGGTTGGTACGACCGTGGGCCGTCCTCAGTTGTTTATCACCAGCGCGGAGCATAGCGCTTCCGTATGTGTACGGGCATAGCCGCTCCTCGGCAGTGTTGTCAGCCAGCGCGGAGCATGGTGCTTCCACTGGTACGTGGGAGGGGGCTCCCCTCTGGGAGGAGCCCCAGGGGCGTGTACAGCCCTGCCCTGACACGTGGCCGGCACGGTAAGGCTAGGAGAGGTGTATCTGGGCACCCGTGAGCCAGCGCGGGACTCACGAGGCCCTACCTCGAGGCGGGTTGCGCCTGGCTCTGGGCCTTTATCAATGGTGTGTTCCTGCAGGGTGGTTAGAATGCAAATGCTCTACGTCCTCAGGTCCCGGCCCTCGAGCGAGCTCAGCCACCGCTGGTATGACAGGTCACGATGCCGTGGGTCAAGGCCAGGGGGTGAGGGCTGGAGAGCCAGTAGGAGCCCATGAGTCGCGATGCTCAGGCGCCCCGCTTTTAACGTGCAAGCACTTTGCATGAGAAGTCCGCGATAAGCAGCAGGTGATAATCATGTGAACCAGATTAAGTGCGAAGAGCGAATTCATTTTAGGCAGGTGCGGGAAAAACAAACGCCACTGGGACAGCCCCGAGCAGCTTGGCGATGATGCAGCCCGAGGGGCGCCCCCAACAAGGTAAGTAAAGAGCGTAAGCAAAACAGATACATGCCGCAGGGACGGACCCATGCGGCCTGGGAATGATGCGGCCCTATGGGCGCTCCCAGCTAAAAACAGAACTTAGAAAGATGTCACCTAGTGTTGTTTGAAGATGAAGTGATGCTGAAGAAGTGAGCGATGCGTAGTGAAGACGTCGACCCTCACGAGCCCCCAGGCCCAGGAGCCTCGGGAGGCTCTAGGGGAACAGGTGGGTCCTCGAGGGCCATCTCCATCTCCGCCAGGACCGCCCAATGCCTAACCTCCTAAGCCTCCAGAATGCTCCTTAGCAGGCGCTGATGAGCGGCAACCGCGTTCGGCAGGCCGAAAGGCATGCGGACGTAGCTGTGAGGTGGACCCTCGCAACGCCCCGCGCGCGAAGGCCAGAAGCGCTCCTGAGATGCGGCTCGGTTGAGCCCCGGCACGTCGACGCAGACGCACAACCCTCCATCCTCGCTTGGATGTGGGGTCATGGTGGGCAAGTGGTGGCTGCCGCGCATGAATCTTGACTCATGTAGCTCCTGGGTGTTTCTTGCAATGAACTCCTGAGAGTTTGGTCTTCCTTGCCTTGTGCCTTCCTGAAGGAAACGTGCCTGAAAGCACCCTTCCAAGTGATGCCCGAGCGCCTCCCTCGCGACCTTGGCAAGGTCGGTGGCTCTCCAAGAAAGAGCCCCCGAGCCCTGCCTGAGGAGGGCGTCGAGCGCGCCTTCCTATGCGCCAGAGTGGGGCGCTCCCTAATTGGGCGCAGATCCTGACGCAACACCTCCGGAGGCGCCTTCCTCCGTATGGCTTGGGCCAGGCAAAACCTTCTTCTTCTTGAGGGTCGCCTCGGGGAGTCTTCCGCTCCTGCGGTCTGGGTCTTCGATTGCTGCGGCTTGGAACGCACGCTCAAGTGAACACACTGCGTCTCTTTCTTCACAAGGTATGGTGATGACTCCACCACTTCCCGGCATCTTGAGGACATTGTAGCCATGGTGAGTCACTGCCATGAACTTGGCTAGGGCTGGGTACCCGAGGATGGCGTTGTATGGCAGACGGATGTGGGCGACATCGAAGTCGATGACCTCGGTGCGGTAGTTGTTGTGCTGCCCGAAGGTGACCGGAAGGCGAACTTGCCCTATTGGAACAGTGGAACCATCAGTGACTCCTGAGAAAGGCTTGGTTGGCTGAAGCTGATCGTACGGCACTTGGAGATCATCGAATGTTTCGATGGACAGGACGTTGAGCCCTGCCCTGCCGTCAATGAGGGTCCTGGTGACCTGCACGTTGCTGATGACTGGGGAGCAGAGCATCGGGAGGACTCCAGACATTGCCGCGCACTTGAGCTGATCCGCTGAGCTGAACGTGATAGCGCACGCAGACCACCTAAGAGGGCGCGTGGCCTCAAGCCTGGGGAGGACTGCATTCACCTCGCGGGCAAACTGCTTGAAGATGCGCTACGAGGCTGGGGCCTGCGCGCCTCCCAAGATGCAAGCGATTGCGCGTGGCTCCTGGAAGCCCCCAGCCCCCTCGTCCTGATGCGGGTCTTCGTGCCTCCTTGGTGGTGGCGGCAGAGGAGAAAGGCCTGTGTTGCCGTGTGGTCAATCCTCACGAGGTTGATCCCTCCAGCCTCCCTCGCGAGGCTGGTCCTGCCAGTGATCCTCGCGAGGTCGATCACGCCACCCTTGGCGAGGGCCATGGTCTTCCCATCGTCCGCCACCTCTTCCTCCTCCTCGGCCATAGCCCCTGTCGTTGCGCTCGGGGCGTCGGCCGATACGTCCATCCCTCACTGCTCTGAGCTCTTGACATTCGTTGGTGTTGTGGGTGTGGAGGTCGTGGTACACGCAGTACCGGTTGCCCTTGGACGACTCAGGCTGATCCTTGCCTCGCTTGGTGTCTGGTTCTGCTGCGAGCACGGCAACCCCCTTGCGCTTCACGTCCTTGGCCTTGGGCTTCTTTTCTTCCGGATCGGCAGCCGGGAGCTCAAGGAGGGAAAGGCGCCCTTCCTTAGCCCTGGCGCACTTGGTCGCCAAGTTGAATAGCTCCAGGGATGTGCATAGGTCTTCATGGATTGCTAGCTCCTCCTTCATCTTGATGTCGTGTACGCCGTCGGAGAAGGCCGAGATGATGGCTTCTTCAGTCACCTTGGGGATCTTTAGACGGGCGCTGTTGAAGCGCTGGATGTATTTCTGCAGGGTGTCCCCTTGCTGTTGCTTGATGCGGCGCAGATTGTTCACGACCAGGGGCCGGTCGCGAGTGCCCTGGAAGTTGGCGATGAAGCGAGTGCGCATCTCGTCCCAGGAGGAGATCGTGCCAGGAGCCAGGTTCAGGAGCCAGGTGCGGGCTCCGTCCTTGAGCGCCATGGGAAACCAGTTCGCCATGACCCTTCCATCTCCGTTGGCGGCTTCGATGCACAGCTCGAGCTGTAGGAACTCCGCAGGGTCCGCCGTGCCATCGTAGCGAGGGGGAGGTCAGACTTGAACTTTCCTAGCCATGCGACGCCGCGTAGCTCAGGGGTGAGGGCTCGGCAGCCTGCTGTGGCCACCGGCGCCTTTTGCTGGTGCTGGGCTTGTTGCTGGGGATTACCGTGCACCGCCGCTTGGAGCAACACGGGTTCTTGGCGTAGGGGTGCAGGGACGCGATCTTGGCGCGCCAGCGTTGGGAGCGCGGGAGCACCTTCTTGGGGACGAGGGATCTCTTGGCAGCTCCTTTCTTGCTACGTTGGCGCAAGGTGCTAGGGGCCTCGCCCTGGGGCTGCACGCATTGGAGCTAGGGCGCCTTCTTGGGGAGGAGGTGGTGGAGGCACCTCCTGATCCTCGCCTCCCACACGGAATGGAGGGAGAGGCAGCGAGAGAGACGGCGAGGGGGAGCCTCCTGCGACGCTGACGAGCTCGGTGATGTGGGCGAGCCAGTCCTCGTAGAGGTCGTCAACGGGGCGGTAGTGCAGAAGCTCTCTTGCTAGGAGCAACGCGGCGTGCGCGCCCACCGGGGCGCGACGGGCGTGGGACGATGAAGCGGCTGGAGTCAGCGACGGGGTGGCAGTGCGGCCCTCCTGTCGCACCGAAGGATGCTGGGACGAGGCTTACTGCTCGTTCCCCGCCGGGCCTATGGCGGCGTTGGCGGCAGGCGACGGGGAACGACAAGGGCGTCCCCCGACGGGGGCCGTCTGGGCGACGCGGGTGGCGAGAGCTGCCCGACGCTCGACGAGCGCCAGCCATGGGCCCGACGGAAGATCACGCGTGAGCAGCGGAAGAAAGATTCCGGCGCACCCCTACCTGGCGCGCCAAATGTCGGATTTCGGGTTCCGTCAGACCCTTAAGGTTTAAACTCTGGGGTGTGCGCGAAGATCTCTCCCCTACTGATCTACGTCTGATCCCCTCGCGTGATCTAAGCTGGAAAATGACGAACAACACAACAGACACGAAATTTATACTGGTTCGGGCCACCGTTGTGGTGTAATACCCTACTCCAGTGTGTGGTGTGGTAGATTGCCTCAGGGGATGATGATGAACAGTACAAGGGAAGAATAGCCTCCCGAGAGGTGTTCTTGACCTGGTGCGATGAACTGCTTGGGTGAGTTCAATCGCCTCTCTCTCTCCGGTAGGGCTCTATCTGATCTCCCTCCTCTTCGCTGTGGTGGCTAGTTCTATTTATAGAGGCACTGGGCCTCTCCCCAAATAATGAGCGGGAAGGGCGCCAACAATTGGCCATTTTGAAGGGAAATATCTAGTACAAGTTATCCTGACCAAAGGTGGTCTTCGGCTGCCAAAAGCACTGGTGATGATGCCGTCTTGGGCTCCACAGTGACCTCCGTCCTGCTGCTCTGCTGGTCTTGGTCTCGTTGCACCGGAATGGTAACCTTTGCCTGATGCCTTGGCTTGTGCTTGCCCCCTTTGCACCGAAAGGGAAACAAGGACACTGCGCAGGCCGGCGCCCGGCTGGTCTCGTTCGTCATGGCTTGCGTCACGGGCTCCTCACGAGGTACCCTTGCCTTGGTCTCTCCGCCTCCTCGCGAGCCTGCCTGATGGGGCTGCTCCTGAGGAAGCCTCCTGTCGTCCGCCCCGCGAGGCTTGGCCCCTCGCGAGGGTCTTGAGCTTGAGCTGATGAAGATGGGCCGCATTGGGCCCCCACTTGAGCCACGCCGCAGGCCGCAAGCAGGCAAGTCTGGGGACCCCCGTTCCCAGAACGCCGACATTCCTCCCTCATAATAATTTTCAGTAGCCTCATGAATGAATTCAACAATATAACCAGCACCTAAAGCATTCTTTTCATGATCTACTTGCATAGAAATTTTCCTACTCTCCACGTAAGCAAATTTATTCTCATCAATAGTAATGGGAGCAAACTCAACAAAATAACTATCATGTGAAGCATAATCCAATTGAAAATTAAAATTATGATGACAAGTTTCATGGTTATGTTTATTCTTTATAGCATACGTGTCATCATAATAATCATCATAAATAGGAGGCATGCTTTCATCACAATAAATTTGCTCATCAAAACTTGGGGAAAAAATATCATCTTCATCAAACATAGCATCACCAAGCTTGTGGCTTTGCATATCATTAGCATCATGGATATTCAAGGAATTCGTACTAACAACACTGCAATCATGCTCATCACTCAAATATTTAGTGCCAAACATTCTAATGCATTCTTCCTCTAGCAATTGAGAACAATTATCGGAATCCTTATTTTCACGGAAGACATTAAAAGGATGAAACATATGAGGCACCCTTAATTCCATTTTTTGTAGTTTTCTTTTATAAAATAAACTAGTGATAAAACAAGAAACAAAAAGATTTGATTGCAAGGTCTAAAGATATACCTTCAAGCACTCACCTCCCCGGCAACGGCGTCAGAAAAGAGCTTAGTTGACGGGGTGTGAGTGCCGCTTACCTAGCCTCCCCGGCAACGGCGCCAGAAAAGAGCTTGATGTCTACTACACAACCTTCTTCTTGTAGATGTTGTTGGGCCTCCAAGTGCAGAGGTTTGTAGGACAGTAGCAAATTTCCCTCAAGTGGATGACCTAAGGTTTATCAATACGTGGGAGGTGTAGGATGAAGATGGTCTCTCTCAAACAACCCTGCAACCAAATAACAAAGAGTCTCTTGTGTCCCCAACACACCCGATACAATGGTAAATTGTATAGGTGCACTAGTTCGGCGAAGAGATGGTGATACAATTGCAATATGGATGGTAGATATAGGTTTTTGTAATCTGAAAATATAAAAACAGCAAGGTAGCAAGCAATAAAAGTGAGCGTAAATGGTATTGCAATGCTAGGAAATAAGGCCTAGGGTTCATACTTTCACTAGTGCAAGTTCTCTCAACAATAATAACATAATTGGATCATATAACTATCCCTCAACATGTAACAAAGAGTCACTCCAAAGCACTAATAGCGGAGAACAAACGAAGAGATTATAGTATGGTATGAAACCACCTCAAAGTTATTCTTTCCGATCAATCCATTGGGCTATTCCTATAAGTGTCACAAACAGCTCTAGAGTTCGTAGTAAAATAACACCTTAAGACACACATCAACCAAAACCCTAATGTCACCTAGATACTCCAATGTCACCTCAAGTATCCATGGGAATGATTATACGATATGCATCACACAATCTCAGATTCATCTATTCAACCAACACATAGAACCTCAAAGAGTGCCCCAAAGTTTCTACCGGAGAGTCAAGACGAAAACATGTGCCAACCCCTATGCATAGGTTCATGGGCGGAACCCGCAAGTTGATCACCAAAACATACATCAAGTGGATCACGTGATATCCCATTGTCACCACAGATAAGCACGGCAAGACATACATCAAGTGCTCTCAAATCCTTAAAGACTCAATCCGATAAGATAACTTCAAAGGAAAAACTCAATCCATTACAAGAGAGTAGAGGGGGGAGAAACATCATAAGATCCAACTATAATAGCAAAGCTCGCGATACATTAAGATCGTATCACCTCAAGAACACGAGAGAGAGAGATCAAACACATAGCTACTGGTACATACCCTCAGCCCCGAGGGTGAACTACTCCCTCCTCGTCATGGAGAGCGCCGGGATGATGAAGATGGCCACCGGTGAGGGATCCTCCCTCCGGCAGGGTGCCGGAACAGGGTCCCGATTGGTTTTTGGTGGCTACAGAGGCTTGCGGCGACGAAACTCCTGATCTATTCTGTTCCCCGATGGTTTTAGGGTATATGGGAATATATAGGCGAAAGAAGTCGGTAAGGGGAGCCACGAGGGGCCCACGAGGGTGGAGGGCGCGCCCAGGGGGGTGGGCGCGCCCCCCTGCCTCGTGCTCTCCTCGTTGATCCCCTGACGTGCACTCCAAGTCTCCCGTATTGCTTTCTTTCCAAAAATAACTTTTCCGAAGGTTTCATTCCGTTTGGACTCCGTTTGATATTCCTTTTCTACGAAACACTGAAACAAGGGAAAAAACAGAAACTGGCATTGGGCTCTGGGTCAATATGTTAGTCTCAAAAGTAATATAAAAGTGCATAGTAAAGCCCATAAAACATCCAAGATAGACAATATAATAGCATGAATACTTCATAAATTATAGATACGTTGAAGACGTATCAGCGAGCACGTCATCTCTCGGCGTGGCTGCCTGCTACACGACCGCTCGAAGATGCGCCGTCCATCAGTCCATGGCAGCGCTCTCCATCACGGCTGTTGAACGTAAGTTGTATGCATGCATGTATAGCAGTGTGGTAGCATTGTGCTCCCTCCATTTCTAAATATTTGTGTTTGTAGAGATTTCAACAAGTGTCTACATACGGAGCAAAATGAGTGAATTTACATCTAAAATATGTCTATATACATCCGTTCGTAGTAGTTCATTTGAAATCTCTAACAAGAAAAATATTTAGGAACGGAGGGAGTAACAGCCACGCCCTATTATGTAGCCTATCTCTTCTACATCTCTTTCTTCCTCTCGTCTACTAGCTAGATTATAGAAATTAGTTGAGCACCGAAAGATGCTACTGTTTGTTCTTTGTCTAGCCATAATGGCCCGCGGCGTTCATGTTGACCTCCTTGGCTACGTGGGGCTGTAGTTGGCCGCTGTGGTGCTTCGGTTCGTCCTACTGCTTTGCTTGGTGTATCGGGTCGGCATGTAGTGGGTGTGTAGCTTGCGGGAGTGGAAATGAGCTGCATGGCGGGGAGCATGAGCGTGGCGTCGAGCAGCTTCTTGAGGAAGGGGGGGGCGAGGGCATCGGCGAGGTGGCCGGTGGTGATGGCACAGGTGGAGGAGACGGCGGGGGAGCAGGGAATAGGAGTACGAGAGGTCGCGCGTGGCTCGAGCTACCCCGCGCGGCTGCGCCGCAACATCGCATTTGTCCGGGTCGCCGGCGTTCCAGCGTTCCTCGGCACTAGAGCCCTTCTCGCGTCGTCGTCATCGGGAGTTATTGCTTCTGGTATGCTAGCGCCCGAGCTAATCTGATCAGGTACCCCAAGCTCCCTGTCAATCAGTCTCGACGTGAACTGCAAGACGACTAGCATGCGACGGCTGCCTCTTCCTTGCTCACTTTGCAGGTGCGGTCTGCCATCCCGTGCACCGCGTGTGGTGTCACTGGTGCGTGGGCTTCGGCGCGTGGTTGCTGCTTTGTTTGTGTGTGCGTGCGAGCTTCCTGCGTGGCAGCCAGGTTCGTCGCCTCTTGACACCGGTGCCGACCTCACCTGTAAGGTATTCGTTCAATTTTCCCAATGGAGCCAAGTTCACATGTCGGGCCACCGTCGACCGAGTTTGGTCATCGAGACCTCCGAAGCATGGTTCGGTGACCTCCGGCACGGCTACTACTTACGTCACCTCTTTTGATGCTCCTCTAAGAACTGCCCGTGTTGTATCGTGTTGATTTTTTGATAGGGTCAGTTAATTGTTTTGGTTTGTGCGACACTCGATTTCTTACAGGTCGTGATGCTTGGGCTGGATGTAGTGGGCGATATGACCATCCTGTACAATCTGCCTTTAAGTAAGGTACATAACAATCTGCCTGTAGATGTACTATAGCTCGCTAGCCGGTGTTAAACTGAAGTTGTATCAAAGGCCTAGGCCTTACTGATGTGATAGATTGTTATTGGGGCGAGGCAAGGGAGTTAGTGATGTTGATGTAGTTGAAGAAATGCATTCCTAATAATAATATTCCATGCGTGCATGCATGTATTTTTATCTCTTTGCGATCGTAATGTGTATTGCATGTTCATTGCCTAATTAGTACGGTTGACTGCGCAATGGATCTTTATGATAAATTAAAAAGTAATATGAGCTTGAAGTTCTCCACTACTTCGAAGAGAATGAATATCTTTTCAATACTTAGTTTATATGACATATGATGAAGGTTCAGCAGCTAATAGTGAATCGATTTATTTTATATGACATGCTGTGAAGGTTCAGTCAGCTAGCAATTGAAGGCAATTGATATTTTTCTCGCAAAAAAGAAGAAGGCCATTAAAAGTAATGTATAAATTCAAGTAAACTTGCACTTGGTCACATCACGTGCACCAACCGTGGTCACATCCATGCAACCATGCGAAAAGAATGTCTCACATCCCACATAATTCACTAGGTGCACCAACATATTACACCCCGCAGATCCCTCATAGTCACACGTGTCAACACCTTATTAATCGTTTCGAGCTGCAAAAAGAATTCCAATATGTTACATGAAGAAGACTGGTAATGATTAGAAAAGTATGCCGGTTACTTTCATTGATAATGGGGTTGTGTACACATTACTAGCCTCTTTGTCTTGAAACAATTTCATTGCTTTCATTATCTTATGTTTTTAACGAAGAAAGATCCTTCAGTGCAAGATGAACAGTACCAAACAAAGCAGGAACTATCAGGCTTTTGATGCCGCGGAGAGAACCTTATTTTCCACACGTGAGTGGGCCCACACGAAGCAATGGCAATTCAACATGGCACACCAACAAGTCACCGCCAAGCAGAAATAATTCACAAGACCAACATATTATCAAACATATGTGAGAACGTTTCATATTCATATACCATTGCATATGTACTCATAGTCTCCTCATATTGGTCCAAAGCACACATGACGCTTTCAAGAGTTTCCACAAGCTCTTTACTACTTCATCACTGGCACTACTTTGGCAGACGTCCGTACAAGAATGATATGAATTATCATATATCACGAAATCAACAATTTTGGGGCATAGTATTGAAATGTAGTTTCTACTGTATGAAATGTATCCCATATTTTAAGTAAGAAAAATATCACTTTTCAAGATCCCTTATCATCCATCCTAGCATAATTTCACTATGAGATACTCTATCAAAGTTCTCCATCATTATATACACAACCAATCCAGTTACACATCAGAATTAAAAGGAAAAAAAAGCTATGGTTCTATAAAATCGACCAATCCAGTTATACATCAATGATTCTTGAACACCCGAGCAAAGAAAAGATGGTCTAACTAGCAACCAATCAGACAGCTGAAAAATTAACAACAAATGAGTCTTTCTCTTACCACGTGTGAAATCTCAACATAAAGTATCAATGGTGCACGGTGTGCCGCCGCGCGGGTACAGCTAGTTTTTACTACTCTTGGACCAAATGGAGCCATTATACTTACAGCGAAGTATTTCTTTAAAGTTCAGTTGGTGTCTGTGTTCGTACCTGGTATTCGTTTTTTTGAAACGAAGACGCACGAAGCGTCCGGCTTTAAATTAATAAAGCCAAAAGGCAGCATCCAACCAGGAATAATCCTAACATACATAACAACATAAGTTCAGCGGGCTCGCAGTCCCGGCAAAGTAGATACTAATAGTTCACATAGGCGAGGATAGATCATAGCAAAGTAGAAACTAAACGCAAAATGCTCAATCGTGCTGATCTTGAAGTCTTGATCTCGACGTGCACAGCTTGATCTGCTCCATAATCTCGTTCATGCGTCCATCGTCACGCTGCTTCCTTATGGCGCCCAAGCCTGTAAGAAGATATGACATTTGAAAAGAATCTCAGCGGGGTGAGCAGCGAACTTGTGTTCGATAGTAATTTTGTTCCTCACTGTCCAAATGGACCAAAACATCACCCCCACGCTGCGCCACACCACCCGCGCATTCGCACCCCTCTGTGCGGTTAACAATGTAAGCAGGTCCGTGCTATTTTGCGGGTTCCAATTCTGGTTGAAAGTATCCTTGACCGCGCTCCACGCAAATCTAGCGACACAACACTTGAAGAAGACGTGATTAGCTTCCTCCCCAAGCCCGCAAGTGGCGCATGTCCCGTTCGCCGGCCCGTTGCGTTTTGCCACATAATCCGAGGTAGGTAGGCGATTGCGGAACATTTGCCACAAAAAGATCTTGATCTTGAGGGGAATGCCAGCTTTCCACAGCCCCCTAGCCATATCAAGCCCATTCCCCTCCATAAGCTTCTCGTATAAGGATTTCACCGAGAATTTACGAGAAGCCGTAAGCCTCCAAGCAATCTGATCATGATCCTGGCTGAGACTCCTCCCCTCGAGCTCAGCCACCAATGCAGCCCAAGTTGTCGCCTCTCCCGCCTCCAGAGGTCTGAAGAAGGAGATCGCCGGGGGGTGCACTCTAAGGGCGTCAGCGACCATAATGTGCGTGTCTGTGGCAAGCTGATACAACTCCGGGTGTGATTGCCACAACGGAGTTTGCCCCCTCCAGCAGTCCAGCCAAAAATGCGTGGATGCGTCGTTGTTTGTAGGACCTTGAAGTAGATGTGTCTAGAGGGGGGATTAGACACTTAATGCTAAAGTTGTAATGTTTAAGCTTTTTCGGTTTAAGTGGAGTTTAGGCACAATTTCAACATTCACAATACATATCAAGCAAGCATGCAAAGAGTATATAGGCAACGGAAAGTAAAGCATGCAACTTGCAAGAATGTAAAGGGAAGGGTTTGGAGAATTCAAACGCAATTGGAGACACGGATGTTTTTCCCGTGGTTCGGATAGGTGGTGCTATCGTACATCCACGTTGATGGAGACTTCAACCCACGAAGGGTAACGGTTGCGCGAGTCCACGCAGGGCTCCACCCACGAAGGGTCCACGAAGAAGCAACCTTGTCTATCCCACCATGGCCATCGCCCACGAAGGACTTGCCTCACTAGCAGTAGATCTTCACGAAGTAGGCGATCTCCTTGCCCTTACAAACTCCTTGGTTCAACTCCACAATCTTGTCGGAGGCTCCCAAGTGACACCTAGCCAATCTAGGAGACACCACTCTCCAAGAAGTAACAAATGGTGTGTTGATGATGAACTCCTTGCTCTTGTGCTTCAAATGATAGTCTCCCCAACACTCAATTCTCTCACAGGATTTGGATTTGGTGGAAAGAAGATTTGAGTGGAAAGAAACTTGGGGAAGGCTAGAGATCAAGATTCATGTGGTAGGAATGGAATATCTTGGCCTCAACACATGAGTAGGTGGTTGTCTCTCAGAACATACGAGTTGGAAGTGTAGATCTGTTCTGATGGCTCTCTCCACGAGTGAAGAGGAGGTGGAGGGGTATATATAGCCTCCACACAAAATCCAACCGTTACACATAATTTACCAATCTTGGTGGGACCGAATCAACAAACTCGGTCGGACCGAAATAGTAAACCTAGTGACCGTTAGAGATTTTCGGTGGGACTGACATGAAACTCGGTAGGACCAATATGGTTAGGGTTAGGGCATAACGTAATCTCGGTGAGACCGATTACAAAAACTCGGTGAGACCGATTTGGTAATAAGCTAACCAGAGGGTTGGTCAGGCAAACTCGGTGGGACCGATTCTCTCTTCTTGGTGAGACCGAAATGTTACAAAAAGGAAACAGTGAGTTTACATTGCAATCTTGGTGGGACCGATCCGCTCTTTCGGTGAGACCGAAAAGTTACGAAAAGGAAACAGAGAGATTGCAATCCCATCTCGGTGAGACCGAGATCCCTATCGGTAGAACCGATTTGCTTAGGGTTTGGCAATGGCTATGACAAGTGAAACTCGGTGGCGCCGGATAGAAATAATCGGTAGGTCCGAGTTTGGCTTAGGTTTAGGTCATATGTGGAAGTGGGAAAGTAGTTGAGGATTTTGGAGCATATCATTAAGCACTTGAAGCAAGAGGCTCATTAAGCAACACCTCATCCCTCCTTGATAGTATTGGCTTTTCCTATGGACTCAATGTGATCTTGGATCACTAAAATGTAAAATCAAGAGTCTTGAGCTTTAAGCTTTAGCCAATCCTTTGTCCTTAGCATCTTGGAGAATTTCCCACAACCTTTAGTCCATGCCACTCCATTGTTGAACTTATCTGAAACATACTAGATAGAAACGTTAGTCCAACAAGAGATATGTTGTCATTAATTACCAAAACCACCTAGGGAGCACTTGTGCTTTCAATCTCCCCCTTTTTGGTAATTGATGTCAACATACCTCAAAGCTTTAGATAAAGATATAAAGAACAGCAAGTAAAGCTTTGGAAGGACATGTAACAAGCATAGGCACCCCCTACATGTATGCACTCATGTAAATGTGAAATATAGAGGGATGTGAGAGCATAACCATGACAGAGTAGGCTATGTGTTACATGTATCTTGGTCATATGCATCAGAGCAAAAGATTATCAAGGAAAATACCTTCATGCTCATGAGTCCTTCTTGCAAACAGTATGTACATAAGCAAGAATTCCTCATACTCATGATTTTGATGCATACACTTTCCTTGTAGTCTTTAGCTGGCTTAGGTTGGAATGAACCTGCACAAACAAGGTTAGATAACACAGGTACCTCCACTAGCCAGAGCAAACCAAAGAAGCCACAAGAGTACCAAGACTGGGATGACATGTAGAGAGTGAGTACAAGGTACCACAATGGATTCAACATGTCCCCAAGAGTAAAGATATGCAATGAATTTGACTGATTTCTTTCCCTTAGGTGTCTTGCTCCCCCTGAATCTTACATGGGATATTGGGAGAAGATAGGGAACAGAAAATCAGAGCTGAAAGATACAAATGGATAGAACTTAGTGCAAATAAGCACATATGAACATGTCTTTCCCCCAAAAAGACATGTGACATCTCTCCTCTTGAACATCAAGCATCTGGGATCCTTGAGTATTCTCTCCCCCTGGAAATCTCTTTCTCCCCCTTAATACTTTCTCCCTTGTAGGTGATAAGCTTTGATGTGATCTCTCTCTCCCCCTTTGACATCAATTTCCAAGAAGGGCTTTCTGGAATCCGTCGTATAGGTTTGGTCCTTGAGACTCAGCACAAAGAAATGGATAAAACTGTGATGCTTGTAGAGGACAAGATTCATTGAGTAGAGCCGAATCAGAAGAAATATAGAACAAGTGGCAAACTATTTTTCCTGTTGTGAAGTCGGTGGCACCGAGTGGCATGTTTCGATGGGGCCGAAAAGATTCGGTTGGACCGAAAACTACAAGTCGGTGAAACCGAGTTCAACACAGAGAAAAACACTTGTCACCTCAGCTCACCAAACATGTAGGATCTCACAAAGATTTGCAATGAATTATCTGAAGGATTTGCAAGGAATTGAATGCAGAAAATGCAGAACAAAAACAAAAAGAAAAGAGAAGAAACTGAAAGATCTAGATGAAGAACACAAGAGAACTTCATCTAGAGTTGGGCGGTGACATAGTCACCTATGTTAGAGTATATTGACTTAGGAGTCAAGTGAGAACACTTGATCATAGGTCATACTCATCGTTTAAGCTCAAAATGGGGTTACCATTTTTCGTTTAAGCATCTTGATGTATTCACATCTTATTGAGTTGCTTTGACTCATGTCTTGGAGTAAAGCTTCTCTAAGATGGAATAACATACCTTGGGTGGTGGTGTGGTTCTTGCTCATGTAGTTGAACTTGTGTGGGTGCTCAAGGTTGATGTAGCTCATCAAGAGTTGGGAGCACCACTTGGAGTTTGAGTTCATCTACCTACATGGGTTAGTTCTTGCAAGGAAGAGCACTTGTGTATCCAAAAATGACAATCATGAAGCTCAACATAGAATTTGTCAAAGGATATGTTTGAATGGCTTTGTGCTTCCGTGTCCTCAACCACCATTGTGTAGAGACTTGGTGATGTAGAGATTGCTCAAGATGTGAGTGAGTCGCAATCTCATGGAATTAGATTCAACCAAGCACCTACATGGGTTAGACAACATGCAAGGTACAAATATATCCAAGACATAAGATAGTCATCATAAGAGATATATCATGGATTAGTCATAAGCTCATGTCTTGCATGTATCCAATGGAGTTCCTACTCCAAGTTCGAAGCATCAATAATGTTCAATTCACCTCTCAACCTGCAAAATACTTTCTCATCAAGAGGTTTAGTAAATATATCCGCTAATTGCTTATCGGTGCGAACATGCTTAAGATCAATGTCACCCTTAGCAACATGGTCTCGAATGAAATGATGACGAACTTCAATATGCTTAGTTCGAGAATGTTGTACAGGATTATGACCAATTTTGATAGCACTTTCATTGTCACAAAGCAGTGGAACATGTTTCACATAGATCCCATAATCTTTAAGAGTTTGGGTCATCCAAAGTAATTGAGCACAACATGAACCAGCGGCAATGTATTCCGCTTCGGCGGTGGATAAGGATACCGAGTTTTGTTTCTTGGAAGACCAAGACACAAGAGATCTACCAAGAAATTGACAAGTACCCGAAGTGGACTTTCTATCAACCTTGTCTCCGGCATAATCCGAGTCGGAATAGCCAACAAGATCAAAAGAAGACCTCTTAGGATACCAAATGCCAAAGTTTGGTGTATGAATTAAGTATCTCACTATCCTTTTCACGGCCTTAAGATGACATTCTTTAGGAGCAGCTTGATAATGTGCACACATGCACACACTTAGCATAATGTCGGGACGTGAAGCACATAGGTATAACAAAGAACCAATCATAGAGCGATAAACCTTTTGATCAACCGGTTCACCATCTTTGGTCAAATCAAGATGTCCACTAGTAGGCATGGGTGTAGGCATACCTTTGCATTCTTGCATATTGAACTTCTTGAATAAGTCCTTGGTGTACTTCGTTTGAGAGACAAATGTACCTTCCTTAGTTTGCTTGATTTGCAAACCGAGAAAGAATTTGAGTTCACTCATCATAAACATCTCAAACTTCTCTGACATTAGCTTTCCAAACTTTTCACTAAAGAGAGAGTTAGTTGAACCAAATATGACATCATCAACATAAATTTGGCATACAAATAGTTCTCCATTAACCCTTTTAGTAAAAAGAGTAGAATCAATTTTACCAATTTCAAAACCACTTGCAATAAGGAACTTGGTCAAGCATTTATACCATGCTCTAGGAGCTTGTTTAAGACCATAAAGAGCTTTGTGAAGTTTGTAAACATGATTTGGTTTCTTAGGATTGATAAAGCCGGGAGGTTGTTTGACATAAACTACCTCCTCTATTTCACCATTTAGAAAAGCACTTTTAATGTCCATTTGGTACAAGGTGATATTATGGTGATTAGCATAGGCAAGTAAGATGTGAATGGACTCAAGTCTAGCAACGGGAGCATATGTCTCACCATAGTCCATACCTTCGACTTGTGTGTACCCTTGGGCGACGAGACATGCTTTGTTGCGAACCACTTGTCCATCTTCATCTTGCTTGTTGTGAAACACCCATTTGGTACCAATGATGTTGTGGTTGTTGTCGGGCTTCTCAACCAATGTCCAAACTTGGTTTCTCTCAAAGTTGTGTAGCTCTTCATGCATAGCGTTTATCCAATCCGGATCTTCCAATTCTTCTTCAACCTTCATAGGTTCAATGCTAGAGATGAATGAATAGTTTTCACAAAAGTTAGCTAAACGAGTTTTTGAGCGAGTGATTCTCCCGGTTTGAATATCATTGTAGATTTGCTCGACGGGATGATCTTTGGCAATTCTTGCTCGAACTCGTGAGAGCTTTTGCTTGAGTCTTCGTTGAACATCTTCTTCATCTTGTTCTTCTTCTTGGCCTTCTTCATTGTTGACGTTGTCGTTCTCTTGTCGTGGTGGAGAAGGAGGTTGTTGATGTTTGTCTTGATGCATTTCCTCGTCTTCTTCATCTTGGTGTGTCCCACTTGTGGATGCTTCCGTATCAATTCTTGGTTCACCTTGTCGTGAAGTAGAAGCTTCCACTTGGATGGACGAGGTACTCTCCTTCACCTCCGTTGGACGAATTTTGCCAATAGACAAGTCTTGGATTGCTTCTGAAGGGTCTTTGTCTCCTACATCGATTGGCAATTGCTCTACTTGCGAGCCATTAGATTCATCAAACTTCACATCTACCGTCTCTTCAACCTTCCGGGTGAAATTGTTGTAGACACGGTAAGTGTGAGAGTTTGAGCCATAACCAAGTAGAAAACCTTCATGAGATTTAGGAGCAAACTTTAAACGACGATGCTTGTCAAGAATGTAGCACTTTGAGCCGAATACTCGAAAGTATCCAACTTGGGGTTTGTTACCGGTGAGGAGCTCGTATGCCGTCTTGTCGAGTAGCTTGAGAAGATACAAGCGATTTGTTGCATGACAAGTTGTCTCAACCGCTTCTGCCCAAAAGTGCTTCGGCGTCTTGTACTCATCAAGCATCGTTCTCGCCATTTTGATGAGCGTCCGGTTCTTCCTCTCAACAACTCCATTTTGTTGAGGTGTGTACGTAGCCGAGAACTCATGTGAAATCCCTTATTCGTCAAGAAAGGTGTCCACATTTGCGTTCTTGAACTCCATTCCATTGTCACTCCGAACCTTCTTGATCTTCACGTCAAACTGATTTTGGGCCTTCCTAGCGAAGTTTTTGAAGATCTTCTAGACCTGCGACTTGTCATCAAGAAAGAACACCCACGTAAATCTTGAAAAATCATCAACTATAACTAGACCAAAAGAATTTCCACCGAGACTCTTGTAGGCGTTGGGACCAAAAAGATCCATATGAAGTAGCTCGAGTGGCCTCCTTGTGGTCATGATGTTATTCACGGGATGCCTTCCTCCAACCTGTTTACCTGCTTGACAAGAACTGCAAAGTCTATCCTTATCAAATATGACATCGTTAACTCCAAGGATATGATTTCCTTTAATAAGATTGTCAAGGTTTCTCATGCCAACGTGACCTAGCCGTCTATGCCACAACCAACCTTTTGAGGATTTAGCAATAAAGCAAGTTTTAGGTTGTGCCTTTTTAGAGAAATCGACAATGTAAAGATCACCTCTACGCATTCCGGTAAAGACCATTTTATGATTGTCTCGACGAAACACTTGGCAATCTACCTCAGTAAATAGGACATTCAAACCAAAATCAGCAAGTCTAGATACTGAAAGTAAGTTGTAGCCGAGAGATTCAACGAGCATGACATTTTGAATGGAACTATCATGTGAGATGGCCACCTTACCAAGGCCAACCACTTTACCCTTTGAATTATCACCAAAGGTGACATATTTTCAAGGGCCGTCATTTTTAGCAAGCTCACGGAACATCTCTTCATCTCCGGTCATATGATCAGTACATCCACTATCAAGAACCCATTCCTTTCCTTCTGACACATATCCCCGAAGATTTGCCATAAGAACAAAATGTCTCATTGCATCATCAAGATCGAAGTCACTATCATCATCATCATCATAGTATCCATGTTCACCATGATCTTGTGACTCATCATTTCCTAGAGAGGGTAATTCATTAGACAAATGATCATCAAAGTGGTCACCTTTATGAATTCTTATAGCTTCGGATATAATGATTCCAACATCTCCTTTAGCACGCTTGAGATTGGTAAGCTCAAATAGACAATCACCAAAACTAGGATCACTAGAGTTCATCTTACTCAAGGCAATAGATTTATGGAGAATTTCATCCAAATTTTTCAAGGAATAATCGGGAAATCGTTCCTCAAGAAATTTCCATATATTATAGGCACAATTAAGAGTAGGCAAACTAGCAATCAAATTTTTGGGCAATCCTCTAATGATGAGCTCAATAGTTCTAAGATTGCGAATTATGTCGATATCTTCATCTAGGGTAGGATGCAAAGGATCAATATGAGGTGCACAAGGGCTAGCAATATACTTGTTCAAATGATATTGATTGAAAATTACAAGCATCTCATTTTTCCACTCATGAAAATACTCTCCATCAAGAATAGGCACTCTATGTCTAAGACTCCCTAAAGTAGACACATCCATCTTCCTCCAATGGTGATTAAACCAAGGCAATGGAGACCAAAGCTCTGATACCACTTGTAGGACCTTGAACTAGATGTGTCTAGAGGGGGGGATTAGACACTTAATGCCAAAGTTGCAATTTTTAAGCTTTTTCGGTTTAAGTGGAGTTTAGGCACAATTTCAACATTCACAATACATATCAAGCAAGCATGCAAAGAGTATATAGGCAGCGGAACGTAAAGCATGCAACTTGCAAGAATGTAAAGGGAAGGGTTTGGAGAATTCAAACGCAATTGGAGACACGGATGTTTTTCCCGTGGTTCGGATAGGTGGTGCTATCGTACATCCACGTTGATGGAGACTTCAACCCACGAAGGGTGACGGTTGCGCGAGTCCACGCAGGGCTCCACCCACGAAAGGTCCACGAAGAAGCAACCTTGTCTATCCCACCATGGCCATCGCCCACGAAGGACTTGCCTCACTAGCGGTAGATCTTCACGAAGTAGGCGATCTCCTTGCCTTACAAACTCCTTGGTTCAACTCCACAATCTTGTCGGAGGCTCCCAAGTGACACCTAGCCAATCTAGGAGACACCACTCTCCAAGAAGTAACAAATGGTGTGTTGATGATGAACTCCTTGCTCTTGTGCTTCAAATGATAGTCTCCCCAACACTCAATTCTCTCTCACGGGATTTGGATTTGGTGGAAAGAAGATTTGAGTGGAAAGCAACTTGGGGAAGGCTAGAGATCAAGATTCATGTGGTAGGAATGGAATATCTTGGCCTCAACACATGAGTAGGTGGTTCTCTCTCAGAACATATGAGTTGGAAGTGTAGATCTATTCTGATGGCTCTCTCCACGAGTGAAGAGGAGGTGGAGGGGTATATATAGCCTCCACACAAAATCCAACCGTTACACATAATTTACCAATCTCGGTGGGACCGAATCAACAAACTCGGTCGGACCGAAATAGTAAACCTAGTGACCGTTAGAGATTTTCGGTGGGACTCACATGAAACTCGGTAGGACCGATATGGTTAGGGTTAGGGCATAACGTAATCTCGGTGAGACCGATTACACAAACTCGGTGATACCGATTTGGTAATAAGCTAACCAGAGGGTTGGTCAGGCAAACTCGGTGGGACCGATTCGCTCTTCTCGGTGAGACCGAAATGTTACGAAAAGGAAACAGTGAGTTTACATTGCAATCTTGGTGGGACCAATCCGCTCTTTCGGTGAGACCAAAAAGTTACGAAAAGGAAACAGAGAGATTGCAATCCCATCTCGGTGAGACCGAGATCCCTATCGGTAGAACCGATTTGCTTAGGGTTTGGCAATGGCTATGACAAGTGAAACTCGGTGGCGCCGGGTAGAAATAATCGGTAGGTCCGAGATTGGCTTAGGTTTAGGTCACATGTGGAAGTGGGAAAGTATCTGAGGATTTTGGAGCATATCATTAAGCACTTGAAGCAAGAGGCTCATTAAGCAACACCTCATCCCTCCTTGATAGTATTGGCTTTTCCTATGGACTCAATGTGATCTTGGATCACTAAAATGTAAAATCAAGAGTCTTGAGCTTTAAGCTTTAGCCAATCCTTTGTCCTTAGCATCTTGGAGAATTTCCCACAACCTTTAGTCCATGCCACTCCATTGTTGAACTTATCTGAAACATACTAGATAGAAACGTTAGTCCAACAAGAGATATGTTGTCATTAATTACCAAAACCACCTAGGGAGCACTTGTGCTTTGATTGTTGACTGCAAACTGGGCCCCAACCGCAAATGTTGGCCTTACCGCTTGAATGCCATTCCAAAAGGATGATCCCTTGGGCTTGGCCTTAAAAAGGTTGCCGTCCGGGAAGTACTTTTCCTGGAGAATATATGCCCAGAGACCCTTCTCATTTTGGGCTAGGCGCCACCACCATTTGGTGAGCATTGCAACATTCATAAGCTTCGAATCCGTGATCCCCAAACCACCAAACTTCTTTGGTCTGCACACCGCAGCCCACTTTACCAAGTGGTATTTGCGTTTCGTCCTGGATCTTTCCCAAAAGAACCGGGCGCGCAGCGTGTCAAGCTTGGCATGCACTCCATCGGCAAGGAGCGACATGCCCATAGTAAAGAGTGGCAGGGAAGATAAGCTAGAGTTGGTCAAAATTAACCTAGCTGCCGAAGACATGAACCTCCCTCTCCACGGACTAACCCGATTCACCACTTTGCCGTAAAGTGGCGCCCATTCAGCAATTGTCAGGTTCTTGTGGGCAATCGAAGCCCAAGGTATTTGATCGGGAGCTTCCAAATCTTACAATTGAGCAAGTTTGCGACTCTCCGACCATCGTGGGCATCCATCCCTATGGTGATCACTTCGCTTTTGAGAAAATTAATCTTAAGACCCGAAAGTATCTCGAAAGCAATCAGAAGTAACTTAATCGTGGCAATGCTATGGTCGTCTGGCTCGAATAACGACATCGTGTCATCCGCGTATTGCAGATGAGTCACGCCGCCGGGGATGAGGTGAGTGATTAACCCTTTGATATGCCCCGCAGCCCTGGCTTTGCTAATCAAAGCCGCTAAAGCAGCTGCAACAAATTAAAGATCACAGGAGAGCTAGGGTCTCCCTGCCTAAGGCCGCGTTTATTGCGAAAGAAATTGCCCATTTCACCATTGATAGTCACCGCCGTGTGCCCACTACTCACGAGGTGCATGATACGGTGGACAAAACCCACATCAAAACTCTTTTTGATGAGGACCTCACGCACGAACTCCTAGTTCACGCGATCGTATGCCTTCTCGAAATCTAACTTAAGGAGAACGCCTCTTGACTTGGTACGTTTTAGCTCATGTACGATTTCGAGCAGCGCTAAAGGCCCTTCAAGGATGTTACGCTGCTTGAGGAAACCGGTTTGACTAGGGCTAATCACCCGTTGAGCCACGGGCGCCAAGCGGGAGGCGTAAGCTTTTGCCCAGATCTTGAAAGGGACATTTATCAAAGTGATAGGCCGAAAAAGCTTTATGTCGTCGGCCCCTTTAACCTTGGGGATCAGGCTGATAGCCCCATAGTTTAATCTGGACAGGTCGATAGTACCTAACGCGAAACCGTTCACGATGTCGTAGAAAAGGTGTTTGAGCATAGGCCAGAATTTTTTGAAAAATTCCACCGGCCACCCATCTGGTCCAGGCGTCGTGCCGGTTTTCATATCATGTAAGGCGCTATCGATTTCCTCCGGAAGGAAAGAGAGAACGAGCCCATCGTTCTCCTCCTGTGAGACCCGTTCGGAGGCGAAACTATAAGCCCCTATCTTTCTCTGTGTCCGATTAAAACTCCGTAACCACAAGTATTGCGTGAGTGTTAGCAATTATGAAAGACTAAATGATAGTTGAGTATGTGGACTTGCTAGAAAGCTCTGACATAGAAACTTCTGATGTTATGATAAATTGCAATTGATTCAATGACTGAGATTATAGTTTGTTGGTTCTCAATAAAGTTTCTGATTCGTACTTTTGCATTGTGAATAGATTATTACTTGAGCATAAGAAATCATATGACAATATCCATATATGTTGTTGTTTTGAGAATAATCATGATGCCCTCATGTCCGTATTTTATTTTTATCGACACCTCTACCTCTAAACATGCGGACATATTTATCGTTATCGGCTTCCGCTTGAGGACAAGCGAGGTATAAGCTTGGGGGAGTTGATACGTCCATTTTGCATCATGCTTTTATATCGATATTTATTGCATTATGGCCTGTTACTACACGTTATGTCACAATACTCATGTCTATTCTCTCTTATTTTACAAGGTTTACATAAGGAGGGCGAATGCCGGCAGCTGGAATTCTGGGCTGGAAAAGGAGCAAATATTAGAGACCTATTCTACACAACTCCAAAAGTCCTGAAACTCCACGAAAGTCATTTTTGGAAATAATAAAAAATATTGAGCGGAAGAAGTATGCCAGAGGGGGACCCACCTGGCCATGAGGGTGGGGGCGCACCCTACCGCCCAGGGCGCGCCCCCTGCCTCATAGGCCCCCTGTTGGCTCTCCGGTGGCCATCTTCTGCTATATGAAGTCTTTCGTTAAGGAAAAAATCAGAAGCAACCTTTCGGGACGAGACTCCGCCGCCACGAGGCGGAACCAATCTAGGGCTCCGGCAGAGCTGTTCTGCCGTGGACACTTCTCTCCGGGAGGGGGAAATCATCAACATCGTCATCACCAACGCTCCTCTCATCAGGAGAGGGTAATCTCTATCAACATCTTCACCAGCACCATCTCCTCTCAAAACCCTAGTTCATCTCTTGTATCCAATTCTTGTCTCCAAGTCCGGGATTGGTACTATTAGATTGCTAGTAGTGTTGATTACTCCTTGTAGTTGATGCTAGTTGGTTTATTTGGTGGAAGATCATATGTTCAGATCCTTTATGCATATTAATACCCCTCTGATTATGAACATGAATATGCTTTGTGAGTAGTTACGTTTGTTCCTGAGGACATGGGAGAAGTCTTGCTATTAGTAGTCATGTGAATTTGGTATTTGTTCGATATTTTGATGAGATGTATGTTGTCTAGCCTCTAGTGGTGTTATGTGAACATCGACTACATAACACTTCACCATTATTTGGGCCTAGAGGAAGGCATTGGGAAGTAATAAGTAGATGATGGGTTGCTAGAGTGACAGAAGCTTAAACCCTAGTTTATGCGTTGCTTCATAAGGGGCTGATTTGGATCCATATGTTTCATGCTATGGTTAGGTTTACCTTAATACTTTTGTTGTAGTTGCAGATGCTTGCAATAGAGGTTAATCATAAGTGGGATGCTTGTTCAAGTAAGAACAACACCCAAGCACCGGTCCACCCACATACCAAATTATCAAAGTACCGAATGCAAATCATATGAACGTGATGAAAACTAGCTTGACGATAATTCCCATGTGTCCTCGGGAGCGCTTTTCTCCATATAAGAGTTTGTCCAGGCTTGTCCTTTGCTACAAAAAGGATTGGGCTACCTTGCTGCACTTTATTTACTTTTGTTACTTGTTGCTCATTACAAATTATCTTATCACAAAACTATCTGTTACCACTTATTTTAGTACTTGCAGAGAATACCTTGCTGAAAACCACTCATTTCCTTCTGCTCCTCGTTGGGTTCGACACTCTTACTTATCGAAAGGACTACGATAGATCCCCTATACTTGTGGGTCATCACCCGCCAACCATGCAGAAAAGCCCGGAGTTTGCTAGCCGCCGAGTTCCAGCACTCTGCCGGTCCCCGTTGCGGCCCTAGCTGGTTGCAGATCATAGCCCAATGGTCCGACACCATGTGCAAACCCCTCGGACTCAAACCATGCCGTTTTGAAGTAGAATCGAGGGCTACGTCTAATATATTCCTCCCTAGAGGAAAATATCAACGGAACATGGTCCGAGCCAATTCTAGTTTCAGCAACCAGTGTGCATAGGGGAAATAAAACCTCCCATTCGGGGGTAAAAAATACCCTATCCAACACACTCCGCATCGGGCACAACTGCTTGTTTGTCCAGGTATATCTCGCACCGGTCTGAGCTGCCTCACGTAGCGCCGATGCCGCGATGGCAGCATTGAACATGGACACCCGAGTCCAGTCAATGTTGGCGTTGCTTTTGTCCGCCCCCAAGCGAATTAGATTGAAGTCCCCACCTACTACAAGGGGCAAATTGATAGCGCGTTTGGCTTCTACCAAATTAGCTCATTCTTGTAAGAACTCTGCAGAGCGCGAATGGACTGCCGGCCCGTAAACACACACCACCACCCATGAAAGGCCCGAGAGACGGTGTCTAATGGTAGCAGAAAGAAAAAATACACCAACATCCCATTGCAATACATCACAGATATCATTATTACAGCCCATTAAGATATCACCCGAGTGGCCCGTCGAGGGCACCCAGTGCCAAGAGAAACGTTCAAAGGATCGAAAGCCAGAAGCTCGTGGAACGAGAAGTCAGCTTTGATCGTTTCCTGTAACGCTACCACATCTATCCTCTCTTTGGCAATATATTCCTTAAGTTGTGTATGCCTCCCACCGTGGCCACAACCACAGATGTTCCAGAATAGGTAACACATCTAAATGATTCGATTGCGAAGGCGCACCCCCCTGGATGTCACCGCTTTCGCCACTCGCTTCCACGCCGGGATCCGACTGGAAGAAGGGAGAACAGAGGCCTCCCTAGCCTGTGTCTCCTCATTGGGCCCTGCCTCGCTACCAGCCGCAACCGGAACGATGGCACGTTGATTCGGGTCGTCACAGCGTGCAGCCGCAGCCGCAAGCATTGCCTATGCTTCCTCCCGTGCACGAACCAGCTAAATAATCTCGCTACAAGGGGCACTAATCGCCACGCCACTATCGTCCAAAATGCTAGCAAACTGATCATTTGTAAATGCATTCAAGATACGGTAAGAGGGTAAAGGGTTACCTGAAGCCTCCAAGTTCTTGTCAGCGAGTCGCAGCTTGGCGCTTTCCATCGACGTCAGCTCCCCAAGCTTGGCCTTGGCGCGGACGCTGGGAGCCCGCTGCGTCGCCGGAGTAGCCTTGGAGCGCCTGCCCTTGCTGCCAACTTCTGCCGTGCCCAACGCCGCCCCCAGCCCACCGCCACCGATGCCAATGCCACATTCTTGGAAGCCGGCTTCCGCCCAGCCGTCTTCTTAGCCTGACGCCCCGCACTGTTGGAACCACGCCTTGTTGGCAGGGGTCAAGTCAGAGTCCACGACGCATCCAGAATCGGCCCCCGATGCCACAGCAAGAGTTGACGGCGGGTCCGCAACCACAATGGCCCCAACCACCTCCTGAGTCTCCATCTGCACCAGCTCCAGGGTCGGGATGTTGGATCCATACTCGTCAAAGGACAACGCCATGGATCTGGCCAGTGGTGGAACACTCACCGCCGTGTCCTAGGTCGCCACTCCCATGGCACCCGTATCAGTGGAAATCGCACCCAGCTTGTCCCAAATCTCCGTGTCTATAGAATAATCCTGTTGGTTGTCTTCCCCTTCTTCTCCCGCGTCCTGCATCTTGGTGTCGCCATCAGAAGCCTTGGCGGGCGCCCGAGCCTCGCCGTGAGGTTCTGGACCAGGGGCCGAACCATTGGGCGGAGCGCTACCCAAGGGCCTTGCACCACCATTGCCAGAAGAGTCCTTTGGCGGGGGGTTGGGAGGATCAGAGACGTTCATCGCATGGTCGCCCCCGCGCTTGGGCAGCACCTCACGCTCCACCTTGATCTGGTAACCTTCATGATTAAACCACACCTCCACAAAACCATTCAATTTCTCCAGAGCCTTGCAAGCTAACTTCATCCTCACAGGCCCCAACCTTATGAGGGATAGTTCATCCACCACAATCGGGCGGCCCAGCATCCGGAACCCTTCCTTGATGCGGTCCTCACGCCTGTGTTTCTTTGGAATGACGTGCAACCGAACCCAAGTCTCTGGCATGACCATCGGCTGCACCTCCTTGTGTAGCATATCCCGGACCGAGGCCGTGATGTCGTTGATGGACAGAAAAAGTTTCCCACTAGTTTTTGCCATGTGAAGAAGATCTGCTGAAGGGAAGACCACCAAGAAATCATTGTCGCCTACCTGAGTCACTTGCCAATCCCAAGATCCGGTCACCATGTGTTGAAGCTCCTGCTTGAGGATGCGGAGATTGAGCCTCCCTGGTTCAGCAGATAGGATGGCCGCATTCTCAATCCGAGCGTCCACTGGCAGCTCGCCCTCGGCCTCCTCATCGAACTCCAAGCAGAAGAAACCCTCGCCGGAGATGGCGCTCCCCATGATCTATAATTGCAGCTGCCGACCCCACGTCGGACAGTGCGCACACGCATGGCCCTCCTCCTTACACAGCACGCAAAGGGGTAGGAACTTGCATTTGGACTGGTAGTGCCCGAGGCGTCCGCACTTGAAGCACTCCACGTCGGGCACCTCTTCCACCGGAATGGGTTCCTCCATTGTGCCCTTGGAGGAGGAGGGGAAAGCTACCGCTAATGGATCTGCCGCCGCCCGCGGCTTCTTGGCCATCGGGCCACAATGGCCCCCACCACAGTATGTATGCGCCTCCGGCTTCCTCTCGAGCTCGCGCCGTCATTGGTTGACCTTCTTCTTCTTTCTTTCTTTCCTGTTGCTGATTCCACCACGGGGGAGGAGGACACCAATCCCCCTCGCGCCCTCCCTGGTCACGAGATCCGCCACGCTCGGCCCTGACCTCCCGACCATCCGCGCGCTCCCGCATCGTGCGCTTTTCCTTGTCACGCAGCTCGCGCTCTCTGCGCCGCTCCGCCTCCGGATCTGAGACCTCCATGGGGCGTTTGTCTGCGCGCCGATCTCCCATCACCACCGCCGCGAAGGATTTGTGAAGAGGGGGAGGAGGGTGTGAGATCTAGAGGGTGCGGGCGGAGTGAGCGAGGCGCCGCACCTCACTTGCAGTGGCTGGAAACCCTAAACTAGGGTCCAGACAGCCGCGTCTCAACCATATATAGTCAGAGACCGGGCGCGTGGCAGGCCGTGGCGTCCCGGGCCTTGGGGGCCCATGAGGTAACGCAACCCGGTCCAACTCCAGCCCCGTCCCGACAGACGCGCCCGACCCAAGACTAGAGGAGCCAACCGGCCCAGGCCCAACAGAACGCGGCCCGGGCGTTCCAACCCTAGGCACCAGTGGGGACCGCGGTCTCGCCTAACCACCCGACGCCGCCGGTGCCGGTGCGGGGGACGAAGGGGCCAGCAGGCACGGCCAGTCCACCCTGGACGGCGCTGCCCTGTCCACCACCAGGCTCGCCGCCGCCATTGCTCTGATGTGCCGAGCCGCGGCCGACGCGTCCACCACGCTTGCGCCCGCGCACACCACCGCCGAAGGCTGCCAAATGCATAGAGTCGTGGCCCTGGATCCGCGCCCTCCCAGCACAAAGCGCCGTCCTCGCTCCGCGCCCAGGCCGCGCGCTTCCGCCGCGAAGGCCACAAAGTCGCCGATCGACAGACCCGCCGGCACCGCACGCATCTGCACCACGGTCAAAAGCGATTGCGGCAGGCCCCTACCCCGCCGATGGCGAGCCAGCACACACCACCGTCGTCCGCGCCTGAGGAGACCCCGCCCCACGGCGAACCAAGGTCCAACCCTCCGGTGATGCCCCGCCCGAAGCCCGCACCGGCGAAGGCACGCGTTTGCCGACGCAGTCTCCAGTCCGTACACATAATGGTTCACTCATTTCGAACTCCCCCACCTACTTTTCTACGAGGCCTTTGCCACCTGGTATTCGTTGGTACGTTCGCCCCTCACCCCCGCACAAGAAAAAAGCTCTAAGAGCATCTCCAACAGGCGCCCAAAAAGAGCTCCGCGCACTAAAAATTTATTTTTTTGGGCGCCCAACAGCTCCAGCAGATGCTGCAGCGCTAAAAAGTTTTGGTCGCGCGCTGAAAAACGCTATCGCGCGCAGTATATTTTGGGCTCCGGATTGGGCGCGCTTCACAAATTGCACTGTCTGCTTTTTGGGCACGCGTCTTTGGGCGTCTGCTAAAGCAATGTTGGTCATGGCGCACTAAAAGTGCTAAAGTGGCGCGCTATAACTTTTATTGGGCGCGAGATTTTTATGCGGCTGTTGGAGATGCTCTAAGACAGAAAAAAACTAGTACACGTCGCTCAGCCTCGCAGGAAAAAAGAAAACCCCCTGCTGAAAACAACCGAGCAGCTGCCTCAGACTATTCCCTCAAAAAAAAGCTGCCTCAGACTATGATCCCCTTTTCTACGCTGCCGCCTCCCTCTCCTGTTGCGCCGCCGATCCAATCTCCCGTGGCAACTGTTGCGTAGTGCGTAGTGCTCCGTGCGTGTGCAACCGCCGGTCAACCCAGGACGTGGGGATCACTGGCGGAGCTTAGGCAAGGCCAAATGGGCCATGGCCCGCCCAGCTCTGCAGCTTCTTCTCACAATATAGCTAGCCCAGAGAAAAGACATTCTTCCATGCATGGTATATACCGTGCATCTATCAGCCACTCACTCTCTTTAAGATTCGGATCCATGCATGCATGTTCTTATAGTACTGTTTAGTAAACCACAATTTATGACCCTGTGAATCTTGTCACTTTTTCTCCATGTGCAGACAACGTTTTCCTATAGTAACTTGCAATATCTCTCCTCTCACCCCCGAAGTAAATACCAACAGTACTACACTCACTCATGCCTTATTTTTATATGAGAGTATGATTCTAAAATTTAAATTTATTTTATCTTTTGAACCGTTAGTTTGATTTATGATACATTTGCTTATTTGTGTTCCTTTTGAAGGGAACTTGAAAATAAGATCACCGTTGAATATATTTTGACAAGCTTTAAAATTCGAATCTGAAACATGGTGAGACCTTATGAAACTGTAAAAAAAAACTATGTACCAAGTGTCATCAAGTTTTCTATAGATCAATTTGATGAGCACAGAAAATCATTATGGTACATAGATAAGTTTTCTACAAGTCTTGTTTAAAATATATCATTGGTATGGAAACATTTGTCTAAATAGAATATAAAAGAAACTTTTATTTCAGAAGATATCAAGGGGATAGGGGAGAAGAATAGTTCAGAAGAATATAAAAGAAACTTATTGCATGCATGTTCTCATCCAAACAGTTACATAGAAGAGAAAATATATTTCTGTGAGAGTCGCAAGGGGATAGGGGAGGCATGCAAAGGACAGTACATTATTTATATTTACAAAAAGGCTGACACACAAACTGACCATATGGCAGAAATGAGACGTACAGCAGGTGATTAGTACACTAGTATGATAGCTTTCCCACCCTAGACAATGCACGGTATATACTGTGCATGGTAGAAAATGCACTCCCAGCTAGCCCATGGCCATGGGTTGTAGAATGCCATGATATCTCTGAAACCTGGAGCTTCTGTTAATGGCGAGAGGAGGAGGGAGATGACAGAGACTGTATTTTGTGCAGTGCAATGAACTGCTGCGTTTTTGCTTCTCTTTATTCACTGATGAACGAGGAAAACGGATCGAGGGCGACCCCCTCTACTGGATCGTGCCATCCCACGATCAGGGGCGTGCGCTCGCCGTGAGCTACGGCCTCGGGATAGCACAGACTGCGTCCTCAAGCTCTAACTGAAACCCAACTAACCAGCTAACTGAAAAACAAACTACGCTGCTATTGCAGCTCTGACTACTTGTCACGCTAGATTATTAGCTAACAATCTCCCCCTAAGCTAGTCGTGACACTAAGCTAAACCTCGACTATACCAATCCGCGCACGAAGCTGCTGAAACCGCGTGCACCCAAGTGACTTAGTGAAAATATCTGTAAGTTGATCACCTGTGGCAATGTGCTCCACCCTGATCTTGCCTTCTTCCACACACTTGCGGATGAAATGGAATCGAACGTCGATGTGCTTGCTGCGATCATGAAACACCGGGTTCTTGCACAACTGGATTGCAGACTTGTTGTCGATGAGGATGGTGGTGGCACCGGCCTCCTCTTTCAACAAGACCCTCATGAGCCTGCTCAACCAGATCGCCTGACACGCCGCCGTTGTTGCTGCCACATACTCCGCCTCACACGAAGACAGGGCGACGATCTTCTATTTTTGTGATTGCCAAGTGATCGGTGCTCCTCCCAGGAAGAAGAGATTGCCCGACGTACTCTTCCGATCATCGACATCGCCGGCCAAGTCCGATTCACTGTACCCAATGAGCTTCCCGTCGCCTCTCTTGACATACCTGCAGCCATACTTGCGCGTGCCTGCAATGTAGCGCAGCAGATGCTTGACGGCGACGAGGTGCGCCGTGGTAGGCGCCTGTTGGGGAACGATGCACAAAACAAAAAAAATTCCTACGATATCACCAAGATCCATCTATGAGTTCATCTAGCAATGAGTGATTGGATGCATCTACGTACCTTGTAGATCGCGAGCGGAAGCGTTCAAAGAACGGGGATGAGGGAGTCGTACTCGACGTGATCCGAATCACCGGAGATCCTAGCGCCGAATGGACGGCACCTCCGCGTTCAACACACGTATGGTCAGCATAACGTCTCCTCCTTCTTTATCCAGCAAGGGGGAAGGAGAGGTTGAGGAAGATGGCTCCAGCAGCAGCACGACGGCGTGGTGGTGATGGAGCTGTAGTACTCCGGCAGGGCTTCGCCAAGCTCTATGGAGGAGGAGGAGGTGTTGGAGAGGGAGAGGGAGGCGCCAGGGCATGGGTGTGAGGCCCTTCCTCCCCCACACTATATATAGGGGGCCTAGGAGGGGCGCCGGCCCTAGGAGTTGCAATCTCCTAGGGGGCGGTGGCCAAGGGGTGGGGGCTTGCCCTCCAAGCAAGGGGGCGCCCCCCTTTAGGGTTTCCCCACCCTAGGCGCATGGGCCCTAGGGGGAAGTGGCGCACCAGCCCACTTTGGGCTGGATCCCTTCCCACTTCAGCCCATGGGGCCCTCCGGGATAGGTGGCCCCACCTGGTGGACCCCCGGGACCCTTCCGGTGGTCCTGGCACAATACCGGTGACCCCGAAACTTGTCCCGATGGCCGAAATAGCACTTCCTATATATAATTCTTTACCTCCGGACCATTCCGGAACTCCTTGTGATGTACGGGATCTCATCCGGGACTCCGAACAACATTCGAGTTACTGCATATACGTATCCCTACAACCCTAGCGTCACCGGACCTTAAGTGTGTAGACCCTACGGGTTCGGGAGACATGTAGACATGACCGAGACGGCTCTCCGGTCAATAACCAACAGCGGGATCTGGATACCCATGTTGGCTCCCACATGCTCCTCAATGATCTCATCGGATGAACCACGATGTCGAGGATTCAAGCAACCCCGTATATAATTCCCTTCGTCAATCGGTATGTTACTTGCCCGAGATTCGATCGTCGGTATCCCAATACCTCGTTCAATCATGTTGCCGGCAAGTCACTTTACTCGTACCGTAATGCATGATCCCGTGACCAGACACTTGGTCACTTTGAGCTCATAATGATGATGCATTACCGAGTGGGCCCAGTGATACCTCTCCGTCATACAGAGTGACAAATCTATTGATCCGTGTCAACCCAATAGACACTTTCGGAGATACCCGTAGTATACCTTTATAGTCACCCAGTTACGTTGTGACGTTTGGTATACCCAAAGTACTCCTACGGTATCCGGGAGTTACACGATCTCATGGTCTAAGGAAAGGATACTTGACATTGGAAAACTCTAGCAAACGAACTATACGATCTTGTGCTATGTTTAGGATTGGGTCTTGTCCATCACATCATTCTCCTAATGATGTGATCTCGCTATCAATGACATCTAATGTCCATAGTCAGGAAACCATGACTATCTGTTGATCAACGAGCTAGTCAACTAGAGGCTTACTAGGGACATGTTGGTGTCTATTATTCACACATGTATTATGATTTCCGAATAACACAATTATAGCATGAATAAAAGACAATTATCATGAACAAGGAAATATAATAATAATGCTTTTATTATTGCCTCTAGGGCATATTTCCAATAGTCTCCCACTTGCACTAGAGTCAATAATCTAGTTACATTGTGATGAATCAAACACCCATGGAATTCTGGTGTTGATCATGTTTTGCTCTAGGGAGAGGTTTAGTCAACGGATCTGCTATATTCAGATCTGTATGTACTTTACAAATATCTATGTCTCCATCTTGAACATTTTCACGAATGGAGTTGAAGCGACGCTTGATGTGCCTGGTCTTCTTGTGAAACCTGGGCTCCTTGGCAAGTGCAATAGCTCCAGTGTTGTCACAGAAGAGTTTGATTGGCCCCAACGCATTGGGTATGACTCCTAGGTCGGTGATGAACTCCTTCACCCAAATTGCTTCATGTGCTGCCTCCGAGGCTGCCATGTACTCCGCTTCACATGTAGATCCCGCCACGATGCTCTGCTTGCAACTGCACCAGCTTACTGCCCCACCATTCAAAATATACACGTATCCGGTTTGTGACTTTGAGTCATCCAGATCTGTGTCGAAGCTAGCGTCGACGTAACCCTTTACGACGAGCTCTTCGTCACCTCCATAAACGAGAAACATTTCCTTAGTCCTTTTCAGGTACTTCAGGATATTCTTGACCGCTGTCCAGTGTTCCTTGCCGGGATTACTTTGGTACCTACCTACCAAACTTACGGCAAGGTTTACATCAGGTCTAGTACACCGCATGGCATACATAATAGAACCTATGGCTGAGGCATAGGGGATGACGCTCATCTCTTCTATATCTTCTGCCGTGGTCGGACATTGAGCTGAGCTCAATTTCACACCTTGCAACACAGGCAAGAACCCCTTCTTAGACTGATCCATATTGAACTTCTTCAATATCTTATCAAGGTATGTGCTTTGTGAAAGACCAATGAGGCGTCTTGATCTATCTCTATAGATCTTGATGCCTAATATATATGCAGCTTCTCCAAGGTCCTTCATTGAAAAACTCTTATTCAAGTAGGCCTTAATACTGTCCAAGAGTTCTATATCATTTCCCATCAAAAGTATGTCATCCACATATAATATGAGAAATGCTACAGAGCTCCCACTCACTTTCTTGTAAACGCAGACTTCTCCATAAGTCTGCGTAAACCCAAACGCTTTGATCATCTCATCAAAGCGAATGTTCCAACTCCGAGATGCTTGCACAAGCCCATAAATCGAGCGTTGGAGCTTGCACACCTTGTCAGCATTCTTAGGATCGACAAAACCTTCCGGTTGCATCATATACAATTCTTCCTTAAGGAAACCATTAAGGAATGCTGTTTTGATGTCCATTTGCCATATCTCATAATCATAGAATGCGGCAATTGCTAACATGATTCGGACGGACTTTAGCTTCGCTACCGGTGAGAAAGTCTCATCGTAGTCAACCCCTTGAACTTGTCGATAACCCTTAGCGACAAGCCGAGTTTTATAGATGGTCACATTACCATCCGCGTCTGTCTTCTTCTTAAAGATCCATTTATTTTCTATGGCTCGCCGCTCAACGGGCAAGTCAGTCAAAGTCCATACTTCATTTTCATACATGGATCCTTTCTCGGATTTCATGGCTTCCAGCCATTTGTCGGAATCCGGGCCCGCCATCGCTTCTTCATAGTTCGAAGGTTCACCGTTGTCTAACAACATGATTTCCAAGACAGGGTTGCCGTACCACTCTGGTGCGGAACGTGTCCTTGTGGACCTACGAATTTCAGTAGGAGCTTGATCAGAAGTATCTTGATCATCATCATTAACTTCCTCTCTAGTCGGTGCAGGCACCTCGGGAACATTTTCTTGAGTTGCGCCCTTTTTCCGGTTCAAGAGGTAATACTTCATCAAGTTCTACTTTCCTCCCACTTACTTCTTTCGAGAGAAACTCCTTCTCTAGAAAGGATCCATTCTTGGCAACAAAGATCTTGCCTTCGGATCTGAGGTACAAGGTATACCCAATAGTTTCTTTAGGGTATCCTATGAAGACGCATTTTTCCGACTTGGGTTCGAGCTTTTTAGGTTGAAGTTTCTTGACATAAGCATCGCATCCCCAAACTTTTAGAAACGACGGCTTAGGTTTCTTCCCAAACCATAATTCATACGGTGTCGTCTCAACGGATTTCGACGGAGCCCTATTTAAAGTGAATGCGGCAGTCTCTAAAGCATAGCCCCAAAAAGATAGCGGTAAATCGGTAAGAGACATCATAGATCGCACCATATCTAATAGAGTGCGATTACGACATTCGGACACACCATTACGCTGAGGTGTTCCAGGCGGCGTGAGTTGTGAAACTATTCCACATTTTCTTAAGTGTGTGTCAAATTCGTGACTCAAGTATTCTCCTCCACGATCTGATCGTAGGAACTTGATTTTTCTGTCACGTTGATTCTCAACCTCACTCTGAAATTCCTTGAACTTTTCAAAGGTCTCAGACATGTGTTTCATTAAATAGATATACCCATATCTACTCAAGTCATCAGTGAGGGTGAGAACATAACGATAGCCACCGCGAGCCTCAACACTCATTGGACCGCACACATCAGTATGTATGATTTCCAATAAGTTGGTTGCTCGCTCCATTGTTCCTGAGAACGGAGTCTTGGTCATTTTACCCATGAGGCATGGTTCGCACGTGTCAAATGATTCGTAATCAAGAGACTCTAAAAGTCCATCTGCATGGAGCTTCTTCATGCGTTTGACACCTATGTGACCAAGGCGGCAGTGCCACAAGTATGTGGGATTATCATTATCAACCTTACATCTTTTGGTACTCACACTATGAATATGTGTAGCATTACGCTCGAGATTCATTAAGAATAAACCATTCACCATCGGAGCATGACCATAAAACATATCTCTCATATAAATAGAACAACCATTATTCTCGGATTTAAATGAGTAGCCATCTCGTATCAAACGAGATCTTGATACAATGTTCATGCTCAAACTTGGCACTAAATAACAATTATTAAGGTTCAAAACTAATCCCGTAGGTAAATGAAGAGGCAGCGTGCCGACGGCGATCACATCGACCTTGGAACCATTCCCGACGCGCATCGTCACCTCGTCCTTCGCCAGTCTCCGCTTATTCCGCAGCTCCTGCTTTGAGTTACAAATGTGAGCAACTGCACCGGTATCAAATACCCAAGAGCTACTACGAGTACTGGTAAGGTACACATCAATTACATGTATATCACATATACCTTTTGTGATGCCGGCCTTCTTGTCCGCTAAGTATTTGGGCAGTTCCGCTTCAAGTGACCACTTCCCTTGCAATAAAAACACTCAGTCTCGGGCTTGGGTCCATTCTTTGGCTTCTTCCCGACAGCTTGCTTGCCGGGCGCGGCAACTCCCTTGCCGTCCTTCTTGAAGTTCTTCTTACCCTTACCCTTTTTGAACTTAGTGGTTTTATTCACCATCAACACTTGATGTTCCTTTTTGACTTCTACCTCTGCTGATTTCAGCATTGCAAACACCTCAGGAATGGTCTTTTCCATCCCCTGCATATTGAAGTTCATCACAAAGCTCTTGTAGCTTGGTGGAAGCGACTGAAGGATTCTGTCAATGACCGCGTCATCCGGGAGATTAACTCCCAGCTGAGTCAAGCGGTTATGCAACCCAGACATAGTGAGTATGTGCTCACTGACAGAACTGTTTTCCTCCATCTTACAGCTGAAGAATTTGTCGGAGACTTGATATCTCTCGACCCGGGCATGAGCTTGGAAAACCATTTTCAGCTCTTCGAACATCTCATATGCTCTGTGTCTCTCAAAACGTTTTTTGGAGCCCCGGCTCTAAGCGGTAAAGCATGCCGCACTGAACGAGGGAGTAGTCATCGGTACGTGCCTGCCAAGCGTTCATAACGTCTTGTTCTGCAGGGAGAACAGGTGCGACACCTAGCGGTGCTTGTAGGACATAATCTTTCTTGGCAGCTATGAGGATGATCCTCAGGTTCCGGACCCAGTCCGTGTAGTTGCTGACATCGTCTTTCAGCTTGGTTTTCTCTAGGAACGCGTTGAAGTTGAGGACTACGTTGGCCATTTGATCTACAAGACATATTGCAAATATTTTAGACTAAGTTCATGATAATTAAGTTCATCAAATTATTCAATGAACTCCCACTTAGATAGACATCCCTCTTCTAGTCATCTAAGTATAACATGATCCGAGTCAAATAGGCCGTGTCCGATCATCACGTGAGACGGACTAGTCAATGTCGGTGAACATCTTCATGTTGATCGTATCTTCTATACGACTCATGCTCGACCTTTCGGTCTTCTGTGTTCCGAGGCCATGTCTGTACATGCTAGGCTCGTCAAGTCAACCTAAGTGTTTGCATGTGTAAATCTGTCTTACACCCGTTGTATGTGAACGTTGGAATCTATCACACCCGATCATCACGTGGTGCTTCGAAACAACGAACTGTCGCAACGGTGCACAGTTAGGGGGAACACATTCTTGAAATTATTATGAGGGATCATCTTATTTACTACCGTCGTTCTAAGTAAACAAGATGCAAAAACATGATAAACATCACATGCAATCAAATAATAATAGTGACATGATATGGCCAATATCACATAGCTCCTTTGATCTCCATCTTGGGGCTCCATGATCATCTTGTCACCGGCATGACACCATGATCTCCATCATCATGATCTCCATCATCGTGTCTCCATGAAGTTGCTCGCCAACTATTACTTCTAATACTATGGCTAACGCGTTTAGCAATAAAGTAAAGTAATTTGCATGGCGTTTCTCAATGACACGCAGGTCATACAAAAATAAAGACAACTCCTATGGCTCCTGCCGGTTGTCATACTCATCGACATGCAAGTCGTGATTCCTATTACAATAGCATGAACATCTCATACATCACATACATATCATTCATCATTCATCACAACTTTGGCCATATCACATCACAAAACACTTGCTGCAAAAACAAGTTAGACGTCCTCTAATTGTTGTTGCAAGTTTTACGTGGCTGCAATAGGGTTCTAGCAAGAACGTTTTCTTACCTATGTGAAAGCCACAACGTGATTTGTCAACTTCTATTTACCCTTCATAAGGACCCTTTTCATCGAATCCGCTCCAACTAAAGTGGGAGAGACAGACACCCGCCAGCCACCTTATGTAACTAGTGCATGTCAGTCAGTGGAACCGGTCTCACGTAAGCGTACGTGTAAGGTTGGTCCGGGCTGCTTCATCCCACAATACTGTTGAAGCAAGATAAGACTAGTAGCGGCAAGAAAGTTGACAACATCAACGCCCACAACAAATTGTGTTCTACTCGTGCATAGAGAACTACGCATAGACCTAGCTCATGATGCCACTGTTGGGGAACGATGCAGAAAACAAAAAAAATTCCTACGGTTTCACCAAGATCCATCTATGAGTTCATCTAGCAACGAGTGATTGGATGCATCTACGTACCTTTTAGATCACGAGCGGAAGCGTTCAAAGAACGGGGATGAGGGAGTCGTACTCGACGTGATCCGAATCACCGGAGATCCTAGCGCCGAACGGACGGCACCTCCGCGTTCAACACACGTACGGTCAGCGTAACGTCTCCTCCTTCTTTATCCAGCAAGGGGGAAGGAGAGGTTGAGGAAGATGGCTCCAGCAGCAGCACGACGGCGTGGTGGTGATGGAGCTGCAGTACTCCGGCAGGGCTTCGCCAAGCTCTATGGAGGAGGAGGAGGTGTTGGAGAGGGAGAGGGAGGCGCCAGGGCATGGGTGTGAGGCCCTTCCTCCCCCCCCCCACTATATATAGGGGGCCTAGGGGGGGCGCCGGCCCTAGGAGATGCAATCTCCTAGGGGGGCAGCGGCCAAGGGGTGGGGGCTTGCCCTCCAAGCAAGGGGGCGCCCCCCCTTTAGGGTTTCCCCACCCTAGGAGCATGGGCCCTAGGGGGAAGTGGCGCCCCAGACCACTTTGGGCTGGATCCCTTCCCACTTCAGCCCATGGGGCCCTCCGGGATAGGTGGCCCCACCCGGTGGACCCCCGGGACCCTTCCGGTGGTCACGGCACAATACCGGTGACCCCGAAACTTGTCCCGATGGCCGAAATAGCACTTCCTATATATAATTCTTTACCTACGGACCATTCCGAAACTCCTCGTGATGTCCGGGATCTCATCCGGGACTCTGAACAACATTCGAGTTACTGCATATACGTATCCCTACAACCCTAGCGTCACCGGACCTTAAGTGTGTAGACCCTACGGGTTCGGGAGACATGTAGACATGACCGAGACGGCTCTCCGGTCAATAACCAATAGCGGGATCTGGATACCCATGTTGGCTCCCACATGCTCCTCGATGATCTCATCGGATGAACCACGATGTCGAGGATTCAAGCAACCCCGTATACAATTCCCTTCGTCAATCGGTATGTTACTTGCCCGAGATTCGATCGTCGGTATCCCAATACCTCGTTCAATCTCATTGCCGGCAAGTCACTTTACTCGTACCATAATGCATGATCCCGTGACCAGACACTTGGTCACTTTGAGCTCATAATGATGATGCATTACCGAGTGGGCCCAGTGATACCTCTCCGTCATACGGAGTGACAAATCCCAGTCTTGATCCGTGTCAACCCAACAGACACTTTCGGAGATACCCGTAGTATACCTTTATAGTCACCCAGTTACGTTGTGACGTTTGGTATACCCAAAGTACTCCTACAGTATCCGGGAGTTACACGATCTCATGGTCTAAGGAAAAGATACTTGACATTGGAAAACTCTAGCAAACGAACTATACGATCTTGTGCTATGTTTAGGATTGGATCTTGTCCATCACATCATTCTCCTAATGATGTGATCTCGTTATCAATGACATCTAATGTCCATAGTTAGGAAACCATGACTATCTGTTGATCAACGAGCTAGTCAACTAGAGGCTTACTAGGGACATGTTGGTGTCTATTATTCACACATGTATTACGATTTCCGGATAACACAATTATAGCATGAATAAAAGACAATTATCATGAACAAGGAAATATAATAATAATGCTTTTATTATTGCCTCTAGGGCATATTTCCAACAGCGCCTCCATGAAGCGGCTCACATACCCCACCGCAAAAGTGATGTACGGCCGTGTGTGGGTGAGGTAGCGAAGCCCTCCGATGATGCTGCGGTAGTGTGTGGCGTCCACCCACGGCTCTGGTCCCTCCTTGCTTAACTTGAGGCGCGGCTCCATGGGGACGTGCACTGGATTGCAGTCCGCCATGCCCGCCCGCTCCAAGAGCTCGCTGGCGTACGCTGCCTGAGACAGTGTGATCTCCCCGGCCCCATGCTTCACTTCTATGCCCAGGTAGAAGCTGAGCATGCCGAGGTCGCTCATGCGGAACCTGCCCATCATCTCCGACTTGAAGCCGTGGATCACCTTGGCGTCGGCTCCGGTAACGACGAGATCGTCGACGTACACGCCAACCAGAAGCCGAGCTTGCCCTTCGCCTCGTATGTACATGGCATGCTCTGACGGGCAGCTCGTGAACCCAAGCTGCTGCATAGTGAGGTCGAGCTTGGCGTTCCAAGCCCGCAGTGCCTGCCGCAACCCGTAGAGCGCCTTGTGGAGGCGATATACCTTGTGCTCCTCGCCGCTTCGCGCGAAACCAGGAGGTTGCTTGACGTAGACCTCCTCCTTGAGCTCGCCGTTGAGGAAGGCCGACTTGACGTCGAGGTGATGCAGCTCCCAGCCACGCTGAGCCGCCGTGCCCACCATGACGCGCACCGAGTCCAGTCTGCCACGGGTGCGAACGCGTCGTCGTAGTCCACGCCCTCCTTCTGCACGAAGCCCCTCGCCACAAGCCTCGCCATGTGCTTGACCACAACACCGGCTGCGTCTTTCTTCACTTTGAAGACCCACTTGAGCCCTATCGCCTGGTGACCTACCGGCAAGTCAGTCAGTGTCCATGTATCATTCTCCTCGATCGAAGCCATCTCATCCAGCATGGCACGCCGCCAGAAATCGTGCGGCTCAGCGTCGGCAAAGCTGAGCGGCTCCTCCTTCGCTAGAAATAGCTCCTCGGCCATCTGCACCGGCTCGTTTGCCCTGTGCAGGACATCCGAGACGCGGCGGAAACGGTGCCCAATAGCCGGATCGTCGTCGGCATCAAAGAGATCTGGTTGCATGGTTGGTGGCGTGACGAAGCCCACTCCCTCCGGAGTGTCCATGGGAGGCGCGCTACCGTCGGGCGAGTCCGGCGTGGCTACGCCCGCAGCAGTCTGCGGCTCTGCTGGCGTCCCTGGCGTCCTAGCAGCGGTCTTGGACGCGGCCGGAGTCGCTCCAGCGTCACCGTCGCCTTCTTCGCTCAGGTTGCCTCCCTTGTTATGCATGCTATGTGCTCTGGCGACAGGAGAGATCTCGTGGTGGACGACGAACGGCTCGGCGGTGGGCTCGCCGCCAGAGCCCCAATCCCAGCTTGCTGCCTCATCGAACACCACGTTGCGTGATGCGTACACCCGCTAGGTCAGTGGATCGTACACTCTGTACGCCTTCGAGCCCGCCTCATAGCCGATGAAGACCATCTTGGTGTTGTGGTCGTCGAGCTTCTTCAGCCCGGGCCGCGTGTTCTTGACATAGGCAATGCAGCCGAAGACACGCAGGAAGTGCACAGCAGGTTTCTTGCCGTACCACGCCTCGTACGGGGTTTTGCCATCGACGCTGCGGGTGTAAGATCTGTTGAGAATAAACACCGCAGTCGCCATGGCCTCCCCCCAGAACCAGCTCGGCATGTTCTTCGCCTTGAGCATGCTCCTCGCCATGCCGACGACGGTCTGATTACGCCGTTCCACCACTTCGTTCTGCTATGGTGAGTAGGGCGCCGTCAGATGCCTCTGCACGCCTTGATCTGCAAAATACTCGCCGAGCGCGCTGGAGGTGAACTCGCCGCCCCGGTCCGTTCGGAATGCACGCAGTCACGCACCTTGCTCTGCTTCAGCTGCGGCGACAAAGTGCTTGATGCTGGCCGCGGCTGCATCCTTCGCCGGCAGAAGCATAGCCCACATATAGCGGCTGTGATCGTCCACGACGAGCATGAAGTAGCGCTTCCCGCCAGGAGTTGCCGGTGCGATGGGTCCGCACAGATCGGCGTGAACCAGCTCGAGCGGCCCTGCCGCCCGGTAGCACGCCTGAGAGGGGAACGAAGCACGCCGCTGCTTCCCCACCAAGCATGCGTCGCAGATCTGCTCGGCGTGGTCCACCAACGGCATCCCGCGCACCATTTCAGCGCGCCCCATGCGCCGGAGCGCGTCGAAGTGCAGGTGGCCTAACCTGGCGTGCCACTTCCACGCCTCGTCGCCGCCGTGTGCTGCCAGGCAGATAGGATGTGCAAGATCCAGGCGCACAACTTACAAGCGCCTGCCATTTCGGCGTACCTGGGCCAGTTCGTTCTGGCGGCGATCGTACAACGTCAGGACGCCGCCGTGGATCTTGGTGGTGCAGCCATTCTCGTCCAGTTGTCCGAGGCTGATGATGCTCGTCTTGAGGCGCGGGATGAAGTAGACATCGGTGAGGGCGCGGTGGTCGCCGCTGCGCACGGTGAACGTGACCGTGCCGCGGCCACGGATAGCCACGCTGAAGCCGTCCCCAAACCTGACGCTCCTAGTGACGCCCTCGTCCAGCTCCACGAACGCCGACCGATCGCCGGTCATGTGATTGGACGCGCCGGTGTCCAAGAACCAGCGACCGTCGCACGGCGCCTCCTCAGTGCCCAGGTTCGCCTCTGCACGCTCCTCGTTGAGCATGACGTGCTCCCCCGTGCACTGTGTCGGGATCGCGGCGATCACCGCCATCCGGAGCGTCGGGTCGTCGTCGTGCCCGTCCGTGGCGTGCCCGCCTTGTTCGGCGAGATTCGCCTCCGCTCACTCCTCGCGGATGCGCGTCTTGCACTCACGCGCCCAGTGCCCGTACTTCTTGTAGTGACGGCACTGGTCCGTGGGTTTTGCGCGGCTGCCGGAGCCGCGTCTGCCGCCACGCCCGCGGCCTCGCCCGCGACGTCCGCCGCCGCGTCCTGAGCCGGATCCGCTGCCTCCGGATCCGTCGTTCTCGCTGCGCTGCATACGCGCGAGCCACTCCTCCGCCGTGAACATGAGACGCCCGGCGCCTGGCTCCCCCCGATCGAGGTCGTACCTTTCCTCGGCGGCTCTCAGCCGTCCGGTGAGCTCCTCCACGGAGAGAGTATCCAGATCAACAAGGGTCTCGATTGACAAGGCAATTTGTGAATACCTCTTCGGGACGACGGAGAGGAACTTGCGGACGACTCGTTTCTCTAGAACGGTCTCCCCGAGCTGCGCCATCTGGGCCACCATGTTCGTGATCCTCATGGCGAGGTCATTGATCGTCTCGCCGTCGGCGAAGCGGATGTCGTTGTACTGCTTGGTCAGGGTTGCGAGCTTGGCCTCGCGGACCCGAGCCACACCGAGACGCATGGTCTTGACAGACTCCCACGCCTCCTTCGCCGTGGCCTTGGCGGCGAAAGTAGGCCCCATCTCCGGTGGCACTCCACGCAGGATGGCCTCGAGCGCGAGCCGATCGTCGCTGCGCTCCGCCGTGCCCGTCACCACGGCGTCCCAGAGTTGCCGCCCCTCCATCATGAGCTGCATGAGAACAGCCCAGTCGGTGTAGTTGGTCCTCGTCAGCTGCGGCCACGCCGCGCCGCCGGTGTCGCGCACCACCCGCGCCATGGATCTCTCTGCCACGACTAGCTCTGAGCCGTCGGAGACCTTTGCGCGCGGCGTCTATGGCGACTTGCTGCCGGAATCGTCCCCGGCCATGCCCTGGACCGAAGAACGGCTCTGATGCTAATTGATATCTCTGAAACTTGGAGCTTCTGTTAATGGCGAGAGGAGGAGGGAGACCACAGAGACTGTATTTTGTGCAGCGCAATGAACTGCTGCGTTTTTCCTTCTCTTTATTCACTGATGAACGAGGAAAACGGATCGAGGACGACCCCCTCTACTGGATCGTGCCATCCCACGATCAGGGGCGTGCGCTCGCCGTGAGCTACGGCCTCGGGATCGCACAGACTACATCCTCGAGCTCTAACTGAAACCCAACTAACCAGCTAACTGAAAAACAAACTACGCTGCTGTTGCAGCTCTGACTACTTGTCACGCTAGATTATTAGCTAACATGCCAGCTAGTAGTAATTCCTTGCAGCCTGGCCCATTCAGCCCGCCCAGCTTTTTTTGGCAAGCTCCGCCACTGGTGGGGATTGCCGATCGTGCTGGGTTTGAACCTCGCCGAGTATAAGATCCCCCGAACCCTCAAAGATGCTCACTTCCTCTCCTCTCACCTCCCGTCGCCTCTGTCGAATCCGGCGACTGGAGCAGCTGCCGCCGCCTCTCAGACCGCAGAACCGTTGCCGACGTCGCCGGCACCGGACACGCCCTCTTCCGCCGAGCAAGTGTTAGTCTGCTCCACTCCTGTTTTGTTCTCCACGTTGTTGCTGCATGCTATTTGGTTTTGATTGATCCATCTTGTAGGTGGAGGTGGTGGTCCTGGAGGGGGCCATCGTAGCATCGCGCAGGAGCTTGCGAGGTGCACTGCAGAGTCCAGCGTCGGCAACCTCTGCTCGGATCCGTTTCATTGAGGTGGGGGTCAGTAGGTAATAGTAATTTGTGTATTCACTACTCCTAAAGTTCAGTATCTGAGTGCATTCCTTGAGCTAGGTCGGTAGGCAATAGAAATTTGTGTACATAATTTGTACATTTTTGAGATACTATGTCTGGTTATTTATGAATTCTTGCCCTGTTTGTGTGTGTTAATTTGAGTGAAGTTTATGGATTTTCATGAGCTTTGTGTGAGTCATCTATACCAGCAAGCATGTAATTGCTTCATGTTATCACTCTTGTCTTACTGTGTCCTTGATGCTCCAGGGAGTTTGTAGACTGATTTCCTACCTGAGATGACTTTGATCAACCTTTTCTGTTAGATTAATTGTGTTGGTGCTACTGCTGTGGTTCTACGACCATTTTGTGCTCAGTTTTTACCTCACATCTGTCTCCTGCATATGCTTTCTGAGTAATACATGAATGTGTTTGCTTGTGGTACACACCTTTTATACTGTGCATATATTTAATAGGCATTTGACCTCATATTTTTACTGCCACTCGTGGTGCACCTGTAGAAGAAATAGATTATGTGTACACTCTGGTATATCCTATAATGTAGCATTTGTTATATTTTTTTTCAGATTGCTTCCAGGTTTGATTCTCCATTCTTGAACAAAATCCAATTAGGCATTCCTCAGAGGTCCATTTCCAAAAGGCATGTATTTCTGTGATCTATATGTATATCTTTGTTCAGCTAGGTATCTTCGTATTCTGAAATTAACTATCCAGTTTTGGACAATGACCAAACAAACACAGTTCACGTGAATGGAAACACACTCATGCATTTTTCGAAGTAATACTTTAGATCTCCAATAGGGAAATATTTTCATGCTTTGCGCTGCAAACTGTATATTTCTACCGTTTTGTTCCTGGAACTTCATTTCTGAACTTAATTACTTAAAGAATCGATCTGATGAGTCATGGGACTATGCTATAATGTATTCCTTCTTAGATATATTTGCCATGGAATAGTTCTACACTATACTCATATTTGTTGGACACTTGGGATGATGGTCGTAATAGTTGATTCTTCTGCTAAAGTTTCAAGCATGTGTCGTGTGGTTCCAAAGGACCAATTACCAATGTGCAGTGACACCGCGAGAATGTCAGCTTTCATGTTACCTTTTTCAATTTAGACTTCTGATATTGATTTGGTGGACACTCAGCATCAACGTTACTGTGCACAAACTTGGTGAAGCATGGATTGCAATAATAATACCATTTGCTTAACTTTGCAGGTTGACAAACTGAAGGTCTTAGCATCCTCCCTAGCTAATTCATCCTCCAAGGCAGAGAAGCGTATTGTGGATCACAGGTGGAGCTTCCATACATTATTTCTATTTTGATTCTTTTGATGCCATTTTGATGTACTTTGCAAACATATCTTTCTTGTTCTATTTCGTAATAGGTACTACAGTTTTATGAGTAGTCCTGTGGTTCCTTTTTTCATAATATAATCTTGTGGTTCCTTTTTTCTTGTCATTTTTCGTGCTAATCTTGCTCCTACATATGCTTTCTGCCTAATACATGAATGTCTTCTGGTACACACCTTTTACAATGTAGAGAATTAATGTTGGTATCTTTATTATGTAGATGGCACCCGTTAAACTCCCAAGTAAGTGGACGTATGCGGACACCACAGAAACCCTGGCGACGTATGGCAAACCTGCCATCTTCCTTAGTATGACTTGCAACCCAAATTGGCCCGAGATACAGGACGCGCTACTTCCAGGCCAAAATTTGCAGGACCAACCAGACCTCGTGGCCCGAGTGTTCAGGTCCAAACTGGAGACGATGAAAGACATGCTTACCAAGAAGCATATCCCAGGCGTCCTGAAGGTGGTAGAGTTTCAGAAGAGGGGCCTCCCCCATGCTCATTTCATGTTGATGTAGCTAGGCCACATTTGAGTTGCTTTCTTGATTATCATTAGTCTTTGAAAATGGTTTTAGGCTTGCCAAAAGATTTGAGGCACACATATATGTATTTGAATTACTACTATGCTATCTTTTAAATATATATGAGTATTTGTGTGTGTGCACTTCATGTTTTTTCTAGCTACTGCTGCTTTAAATACAGACATGACACTGAATTATATATGCATTCTTCCTGATGTATAAAGAAGAGGTAAACTTATCCGGTCGCATGAATAGAAGCAAATTCCTCGCTCGCCTTATTTTCCTCTCTCCCGTGCGCAACTACTATCAGCTCCGTTTGATCGGAAAAAAAAGGAACTAGCTCCCCGGTACATACGTTAACAGAAGATGGCTATAGCTTCCGATCATTTTCTTGTTAGCTGATGTGCCGATGAGGCCCACGTAGAAAAGGAGTATGGCCATGCATATGCGTGAGGATAATAACCCCACGACTGCCCGCAAACTTCTCCACTTATGTCATCATGCAAAATATAGAACATAATATTCAAAGCAATGATGCATTTCTGCTACTGGTTGCTGATTTCTGCCTAGACTTGATATACTAAGCTGCTGATATTTATTGGTACCAGTTTCTCTCTGTGTGTTTCCTTCCGTTCTGTTGCAGAACGAAGGATGTTAAATGGAATGGTTTGTTGGCTGCTGTCAGGGAACGAAGTGTGCTCTAAATGTGAAGAATCGATTGTAAAGGAACAAGAGAATCGAACGAATGATTGAATCTGTTGCCTTTATTGATGATTGACATGCTATTTATACAATGGGAACCGTCGCCTCATAGGGACGCGATGGTTCAGGAGGCATCGTTCCAGGCTGCAACCGACATGCCGGTTGCTAGTATCGTGGAACCGCACGGGAGCGGGGATTCCCCTAATAACCGTAAGGGTTATTATCTTAATACTCCTCCTAATCACTGCTTAATTGCATGAGAATCCATCATCTGATAAAGTCTCCTTCAAAAACCCTGTGGGAAAAATATGAGGAGTAGTGTAGGATATGCTGGTAAAACTCCTTCGAACCAAGTGGGAAAATAAGGAGAAAATGATCCAACATATAATGATTATTGCCTCTGTTAACTCAATATGAAGTATATTCATAGAATTTGGAGGACAATAAATATGTCGTATATACTTTCCTAAAAAACCCAGTGGGGAAAACAGAAAGTATGGCATATGATCTTGTGTTGATATTACCTCATTAAAAACCTATATGAGAACCTGTAAATGTAGAAGTCGATGAACATATTTCTGGAATGTAGAAGTTGGTAGAGACTTGGTGAACAAATCAGTCACATGATTTGACTTGCAAGATATGCAATATATCGATATTGCTTATTATGTAACATGTTCGCATCCGGGCAACACAAGAAAGATTATCATTGAGATAATGGTTGGTGGATGTTGCCATGAGGTCTGCTTCAAAGACTATTCATGAGAGGGCTACCACACCTAGTAGGAACACTAAACTTGTCTACGATCTGACATAGTGGGGATCTGATTGATGTATCCAATCATATCGGTGTTCACATTTCTGTGAGACTGAAAAACCAGGATAAGATGTTTGATGCCTTGGAGATATCAAAAGATATTCTTGAGTACCAGCCAATTATGTTTGGTGGATCCAATGGCATTATGGAACATTGAGTCCCAATATCTCATTTCCATCATCACTTGGTCTAAATAGACCTTTCTCTATGGATGGATAAGATTTGTCCACAGTGAATTTCTCCAATATATTTTGGATATAGACAACATAGTATACCATAATGTATAAATGAAGGTGCTCAATTTGTAGTAACGAGCGGTATTTTGGTTTACCCAAATCCTTCATTTTAAACTCCGTCATTTAGATGATTACCTGTGTCGTCATTGCAGGCACACAAACATGGATAATCATCATTGTAGGAGTAATCCTTGTGAATAAGGAACTCACTACGTCGGCTGTACCAAATGTACCGACGATAATAATAAGTCATATGGTGACTTATTGATTTTACACGATGTATGTTGCATTTTGTACTTTGATTCGGAATTGAGGTTCCATCAGGAACCATCTATATCTGAATCTAGTGATCTACATGGATATGTAATCACTACATCTATCAACTGCATAGATAGATGATTTTGTACTGCCAATGATATAAGTTATCGGAAAGAGATTCCACCTCTGGAGAATAGTTGGGTATCTGCGTGAACCCTTATGCTACAATACTTGCTCTTTGTTTCACCACCTCGTTGTTCTCAATTCTGTTTCCAGAAGAAAATTGGTGTAGGTATTGCTTATGAATACCTTCCCATTATTGAGCAAGATCATTTCTACCTAGATTATACCCTTTGCTTGAGTTCAATTCGAGTGTTGTTCACACTTTGCCATGGCCATGGTCTTTGGATCTGAATCATTTGAAAGGTTTTTGCAATCTAGTTGAGAAATGTATGTCAACAATTGTAGACTTCCGGTTATATGATTCTCCAGAATCTATATATCAATATATAGTTGATGGAAGTATCTTGTCGGGTATCGTAGCAGAAATTCAAAATTTTCTACACATCACCAAGATCAATCTATGGAGTAATCTAGCAACGAGGGGAAGGAGAGTGCATCTACATACCCTTGCAGATCGCTAAGCGGAAGCGTTCAAGTGAACGGGGTTGATGGAGTCGTACTTGTCGTGATCCAAATCACCGATGATCCTAGTGCCGAACGGACAGCACCTCCGCGTTCAACACACATGCAGCCCGGTGACGTCTCCCACGCCTTGATACAGCAAGGGGAGAAGTAGAGGTTGGGGAAGACTCCGTCCAGCAGCAGCACGACGGCGTGGTGGTGAAGGAGGAGCGTGGCAATCCTGCAGGGCTTCACCAAGCACCGCGGGAGAGGAGGAGGACTTGGGAGAGGGGAAGGGCTGCGCCAGAACTTAGGTGTTGGGCTGCCCCTTTGCCGCCACTATATATAGGGGGAGAGGGAGGGCTGCGCCCCCACCTAGGGTTTCCACCCTAGGGGTGGCAGCCAAGTGGGGGTGAGAGGGAGGCACACCAGGCATGGGCCTTAGGGCCCATCTGTCCTTAGGGTTTGCCCCCTCTTCTCCCTAGGCGCATGGGCCTTGGTGGGGAGGCGCCCCAGCCCACCTAGGGGCTAGTCCCTTCTCACACTTGGCCCAGGTATGCCTCCGGGGCCCGTGGCCCCTCCGGTGGTCCCGGTACACTACCGGTGATGCTCAGAACATTTCCGATGCCAAAACCATACTTCCTATATATAAATCTTTACCTCCGGAACTCCTCGTGATGTCCGGGATCTCATCTGGGACTCCGAACAACATTCGGTAACCACGTACATCTATTCCCTACAACCCTAGTATCACCGAACCTTAAGTGTGCAGACCCTACGGGTTCGGGAACCATGTAGACATGACCGAGACAACTCTCCGGCCAATAACCAACAGCGGGATCTGGATACCCATGTTAGCCCCCACATGCTCCACGATGATCTCATCGGATGAACCACGATGTCAAGGACTTAATCAATCCCGTATACAATTCCCTTTGTCTAGCGGTATTGCACTTGCCCGAGATTCGATCGTCGGTATCTCGATACCCTTGTTCAATCTCGTTACCGGCAAGTCTCTTTACTCGTTCCGTAACACATCATCCCGTGATCAACTCCTTGGTCACATTGCGCATATGATGATGTCCTACTGAGTGGGCCCAGAGATACCTCTCTGTCACACGGAGTGACAAATCCCAGTCTCGATTCATGCCAACCCAACAGACACTTTCGGAGATACCCGTAGTGTACCTTTATAGCCACCCAGTTATGTTGTGACGTTTGGTACACCCAAAGCATTCCTACGGTATCCGGGAGTTGCACAATCTCATGGTCTAAGGAAATGATACTTGACATTAGAAAAGCTTTAGCATACAAACTACACGATCTTTGTGCTAGGCTTAGGATTGGGCCTTGTGTTGGGTTTCGTAGTAATTTCAAAAAAATTCCTACGCACACGCAAGATCATGTGATGCATAGCAACGAGAGGGGAGAGTGTAGTCTACGTACCCACGCAGACCGACTGCGAAAGCGTTGACACGACGTAGAGGAAGTAGTCGTATGTCTTCACGATCCAACCGATCAAGCACCGAAACTACGGCACCTCCGAGTTCGAGCACACGTTCAGCTCGATGACGATCCCCGGACTCCGATCCAGCAAAGTGTCGGGGAAGAGTTCCGTCAGCACGACGGCGTGGTGACGATCTTGATGCACTACAGCAGCAGGGCTTCGCCTAAACTCCGCTACAGTATTATCGAGGAATATGGTGGCTGGGGGCACCGCACACGGCTAAGGAATATATCACGTGGATCAACTTGTGTGTTCTAGGGTGCCTCTACCTCAGTATATAAAGGACCAAAAGGGGGGAGGCTGGCCAGCCACAAGGGGCGCGCCAGGAGAGTCCTACTCCCTCCGGGAGTAGGATTCCCCCCCCCCCCCAATCCTAGTTGGAATAGGATTCGCGGAGGGGGAAAAGAGAGAGAGGGGGGGCCACCTCTCCTAGTCCTAATAGGACTAGGGGAAGGAGGAGGCGCGCAGCCCATGTAGGGCTGCCTCTTCTCTTTTCCACTAAGGCCCATCATGGCCCATTTAGCTCCCGGGGGGTTCCGGTAACCTTCCCGGTATTCCGGTAAAATCCCGATTTCACCCGGAACACTTCCGATATCCAAACATAGGCTTCCAATATATCAATCTTTACGTCTCGACCATTTCGAGACTCCTCGTCATGTCCGTGATCACATCCGGGACTCCGAACAACCTTCGGTACATCAAAATGCATAAACTCATAATATAACTGTCATCGTAACCTTAAGCATGCGGACCCTACGGGTTCGAGAACAATGTAGACATGGCCGAGACACGTCTCCGGTCAATAACCAATAGCGGGACCTGGATGCCCATATTGGCTCCTACATATTCTACCAAGATCTTTATCGGTCAGACCGCATAACAACATACGTTGTTCCCTTTGTCATCGGTATGTTACTTGCCCGAGATTCGATTGTCGGTATCCAATACCTAGTTCAATATCGTTACCGGCAAGTCTCTTTACTCGTTCTGTAATACATCATCTTGCAACTAACTCATTAGTTGCATTGCTTGCAAGGCTTAAGTGATGTGCATTACCGAGAGGGCCCAGAGATACCTCTCCGACGATCGGAGTGACAAATCCTAATCTCGAAATACGTCAACCCAACATGTTCCATTGGAGACACCTGTAGTACTCCTTTATAATCACCCAGTTACGTTGTGACGTTTGGTAGTACCCAAAGTGTTCCTCCGGTAAACGGGAGTTACATAATCTCATAGTTATAGGAACATGTATAAGTCATGAAGAAAGCAATAGCAACATACTAAACGATCGGGTGCTAAGCTAATGGAATGGGTCATGTCAATTAGATCATTCTCTTAATAATGTGATCCCGTTAATCAAATAACAACTCATTGTTCATGGTTAGGAAACATAACCATCTTTGATTAATGAGCTAGTCAAGTAGAGGCATACTAGTGACACTTTGTTTGTCTATGTATTCACACATGTATTATGTTTCCGGTTAATACAATTCTAGCATGAATAATAAACATTTATCATGATTATAAGGAAATAAATAATAACTTTATTATTGCCTCTAGGGCATATTTCCTTCAGTCTCCCACTTGCACTAGAGTCAATAATCTAGATTACACCGTAATGATTCTAACACCCATGGAGCCTTGGTGCTGATCATGTTTTGCTCGTGGAAGAGGCTTAGTCAACGGGTCTGCAACATTCAGATCCGTATGTATCTTGCAAATCTCTATGTCTCCCACCTGGACTAGATCCCAGATGGAATTGAAGCGTCTCTTGATGTGCTTGGTTCTCTTGTGAAATCTGGATTCCTTTGCCAAGGCAATTGCACCAGTATTGTCACAAAAGATTTTCATTGGACCCGATGCACTAGGTATGACACCTAGATCGGATATGGACTCCTTCATCCAGACTCCTTCGTTCGCTGCTTCCGAAGCAGCTATGTACTCCACTTCACATGTAGATCCTGCTACGACGCTTTGTTTAGAACTGCACCAACTGACAGCTCCACCATTTAATGTAAACACGTATCCGGTTTGCGATTTAGAATTGTCCGGATCAGTGTCAAAGCTTGCATCAACGTAACCTTTTACGATGAGCTCTTTGTCACCTCCATATACGAGAAACATATCCTTAGTCCTTTTCAGGTATTTCAGGATGTTCTTGACCGCTGTCCAGTGATCCACTCCTGGATTACTTTGGTACCTCCCTGCTAGACTTATAGCAAGGCACACATCGGGTCTGGTACACAGCATTGCATACATGATAGATCCTATGGCTGATGCATAGGGAACATCTTTCATATTCTCTCTATCTTCTGCAGTGGTCGGGCATTGAGTCTTACTCAATTTCACACCTTGTAACACAGGCAAGAATCCTTTCTTTGCTTGATCCATTTTGAACTTCTTCAAAATTTTGTCAAGGTATGTTGTTTGTGAAAGTCCAATTAAGCGTTTTGATCTATCTCTATAGATCTTTATGCCTAATATGTAAGCAGCTTCACCGAGGTCTTTCATTGAAAAACTCTTATTCAAGTATCCCTTTATGCTATCCGGAAATTCTACATCATTTCCAATTAGTAATATGTCATCCACATATAATATTAGAAATGCTACAGAGCTCCCACTCACTTTCTTGTAAATACAGGATTCTCCGAAAGTCTGTATAAAACCAAATGCTTTGATCACACTATCAAAGTGTTTATTCCAACTCCGAGAGGCTTGCACCAGTCCATAAATGGATCGCTGGAGCTTGCACACTTTGTTAGCTCCTTTTGGATCGACAAAACCTTCTGGTTGCATCATATACAACTCTTCTTCCAGAAATCCATTCAGGAATGCAGTTTTTACATCCATTTGCCAAATTTCATAATCATAAAATGCGGCAATTGCTAACATGATTCGGATGGACTTAAGCATCGCTACGGGTGAGAAGGTCTCATCATAGTCAATCCCTTGAACTTGTCGAAAACCTTTCGCGACAAGTCGAGCTTTGTAGACAGTAACATTACCATCAGCGTCAGTCTTCTTCTTGAAGATCCATTTATTCTCAATTGCTTGCCGATCATCGGGCAAGTCAACCAAAGTCCATACTTTGTTTTCATACATGGATCCCATCTCAGATTTCATGGCTTCAAGCCACTTTGCGGAATCTGGGCTCACCATCGCTTCTTCATAATTCGTAGGTTCATCATGATCTAGTAGCATGATTTCCAGAACAGGATTACCGTACCACTCTGGCGCGGATCTTACTCTGGTTGATCTACGAGGTTCAGTAGTATCTTGATCTGAAGTTTCATGACCATCATCATTAGCTTCCTCATTTATTGGTGTAGGTGTCGCAGAAACAGTTTTCTGTGATGTACTACTTTCCAATAAAGGAGCAGGTACAGTTACCTCGTCAAGTTCTACTTTCCTCCCACTCACTTCTTTCAAGAGAAACTCCTTCTCTAGAAAGGATCCATTTTTAGCAACGAATGTCTTGCCTTCGGATCTGTGATAGAAGGTGTACCCAACAGTCTCCTTTGGGTATCCTATGAAGACACATTTCTCCGATTTGGGTTCGAGCTTATCAGGTTGAAGCTTTTTCACATAAGCATCGCAGCCCCAAACTTTAAGAAACGACAACTTTGGTTTCTTGCCAAACCACAGTTCATAAGGCGTCGTCTCAACGGATTTTGATGGTGCCCTATTTAACGTGAATGCGGCCGTCTCTAGAGCGTATCCCCAAAATGATAGCGGTAAATCAGTAAGAGACATCATAGATCGCACCATATCTAGTAAAGTACGATTACGACGTTCGGACACACCATTACGCTGTGGTGTTCCGGGTGGCGTGAGTTGCGAAACTATTCCACAATTTTTCAAATGTACACCAAACTCGTAACTCAAATATTCTCCTCCACGATCAGATCGTAGAAACTTTATTTTCTTGTTACGATGATTTTCAACTTCACTCTAAAATTCTTTGAACTTTTCAAATGTTTCAGACTTATGTTTCATTAAGTAGATATACCCATATCTGCTTAAGTCATCTGTGAAGGTGAGAAAATAACGATATCCGCCACGAGCCTCAATATTCATCGGACCACAAACATCGGTATGTATGATTTCCAACAAATCTGTTGCTCTCTCCATAGTACCGGAGAACGGTGTTTTAGTCATCTTGCCCATGAGGCACGGTTCGCAAGTACCAAGTGATTCATAATCAAGTGGTTCCAAAAGTCCATCAGTATGGAGTTTCTTCATGCGCTTTACACCGATATGACCTAAACGACAGTGCCACAAATAAGTTGCACTTTCATTATCAACTCTGCATCTTTTGGCTTCAACATTATGAATATGTGTATCACTACTATCGAGATTCATCAAAAATAGACCACTCTTCAAAGGTGCATGACCATAAAAGATATTATTCATATAAATAGAACAACCATTATTCTCTGATTTAAATGAATAACTGTCTCGCATCAAACAAGATCCAGATATAATGTTCATGCTCAACGCTGGCACCAAATATCAATTATTTAGGTCTAATATTAATCCCGAAGGTAGATGTAGAGGTAGCGTGCCGACCGCGATCACATCGACTTTGGAACCGTTTCCCACGCGCATCGTCACCTCGTCCTTTGCCAGTGCCCGCTTATTCCGTAGTCCCTGTTTCGAGTTGCAAATATTAGCAACAGAACCAGTATCAAATACCCAGGTGCTACTGCGAGCTCTAGTAAGGTACACATCAATAACATGTATATCACATATACCTTTGTTCACCTTGCCATCCTTCTTATCCGCCAAATACTTGGGGCAGTTCCGCTTCCAGTGACCAGTCTGCTTGCAGTAGAAGCACTCAGTTTCAGGCTTAGGTCCAGACTTGGGTTTCTTCTCCTGAGCAGCAACTTGTTTGCTGTTCTTCTTGAAGTTCCCCTTCTTCTTCCCTTTACCCTTTTTCTTGAAACTAGTGGTCTTGTTAACCATCAACACTTGATGCTCCTTCTTGATTTCTACCTCCGCAGCTTTCAGCATTGCAAAGAGCTCGGGAATAGTCTTGTTCATCCCTTGCATATTATAGTTCATCACGAAGCTCTTGTAGCTTGGTGGCAGTGATTGGAGAATTCTGTCAATGACGCAATCATCCGGAAGATTAACTCCCAATTGAATCAAGTGATTATTATACCCAGACATTTTGAGTATATGCTCACTGACAGAACTGTTCTCCTCCATCTTGCAGCTATAGAACTTATTGGAGACTTCATATCTCTCAATCCGGGCATTTGCTTGAAATATTAACTTCAACTCCTGAAACATCTCATATGCTCCATGACGTTCAAAACGTCGTTGAAGTCCCGATTCTAAGCCGTAAAGCATGGCACACTGAACTATCGAGTAGTCATCAGCTTTGCTCTGCCAGACGTTCATAACATCCGGCGTTGCTCCTGCAGTAGGCCTGGCACCCAGCGGTGCTTCCAGGACGTAATTCTTCTGTGCAGCAATGAGGATAATCCTCAAGTTACGGACCCAATCCGTGTAATTGCTACCATCATCTTTCAACTTTGCTTTCTCAAGGAACGCATTAAAATTCAACGGAACAACAGCACGAGCCATCTATCTACAATCAACATAAACAAGCAAGATACTATCAGGGACTAAGTTCATGATAAATTTAAGTTCAATTAATCATATTACTTAAGAACTCCCACTTAGATAGACATCCCCTAATCTTCTAAGTGATCACGTGATCCAAATCAACTAAACCATAACCGATCATCACGTGAGATGGAGTAGTTTTCAATGGTGAACATCGTTATGTTGATCATATCTACTATATGACTCACGCTCCACCTTTCGGTCTCCGTGTTCCGAGGCCATATCTGCATATGCTAGGCTCGTCAAGTTTAACCTGAGTATTCTGCGTGTGCAAAACTGGCTTGCACCCGTTGTAGATGGACGTAGAGCTTATCACACCCGATCATCACGTGGTGTATGGGCACGACGAACTTTGGCAACGGTGCATACTCAGGGAGAACACTTCTTGATAATTTAGTGAGAGATCATCTTATAATGCTACCGTCAATCAAAGCAAGATAAGATGCATAAAAGGATAAACATCTCATGCAATCAATATAAGTGATATGATATGGCCATCATCATCTTGTGCTTGTGATCTCCATCTCCGAAGCACCGTCGTGATCACCATCGTCACCGGCGCGACACCTTGATCTCCATCGTAGCATCGTTGTCGTCTCGCCAATCTTATGCTTCCACGACTATCACTACCGGTTAGTAATAAAGTAAAGCATTACATCGCGATTGCATTGCATACAATAAAACGACAACCATAAGGCTCCTGCCAGTTGCCGATAATTCGGTTACAAAACATGATCATCTCATACAATAAAATTCAGCATCATGTCTTGACCATATCACATCACAACATGCCCTGCAAAAACAAGTTAGACGTCCTCTACTTTGTTGTTGCAAGTTTTACGTGGCTGCTACGGGCTTAAACAAGAACCAATCTCACCTACGCATCAAAACCACAACGATAGTTTGTCAAATAGACTCCGTTTTAACCTTCGCAAGGACCGGGCGTAGCCACACTTGGTTCAACTAAAGTTGGAGAGACAGTCGCCCGCAAGCCACCTGTGTGCAAAGCACGTCGGGGGAACCGGTCTCACGTAAGCGTACGCGTAATGTTGGTCCGGGTCGTCTCGTCCAACAATGCCGCCGAACCAAAGTATGACATGCTGGTAGGCAGTATGACTTATATCGCCCACAACTCACTTGTGTTCTACTCGTGCATATAACATCAACATAAATAACCTAGGCTCGGATGCCACTGTTGGGTTTCGTAGTAATTTCAAAAAAATTCCTACGCACACGCAAGATCATGTGATGCATAGCAACGAGAGGGGAGAGTGTAGTCTACGTACCCACGCAGACCGACGGCGGAAGTGTTGACACGACGTAGAGGAAGTAGTCGTACGTCTTCACGATCCAACTAATCAAGCACCGAAACTACGGCACCTCCAAGTTCGAGCACACGTTCAGCTCGATGACGATCCCCGGACTCCGATCCAGCAAAGTGTCGGGGAAGAGTTCCGTCAGCACGACGGCGTGGTGACGATCTTGATGCACTACAGCAGCAGGGCTTCGCCTAAACTCCGCTACAGTATTATCGAGGAATATGGTGGCTGGGGGCACCGCACACGGCTAAGGAATATATCACGTGGATCAACTTGTGTGTTCTAGGGTGCCTCTACCTCATTATATAAAGGACCAAAAGGGGGGAGGTTGGCCGGCCACAAGGGGCGCGCCAGGAGAGTCCTACTCCCTCCGGGAGTAGGATTCCCCCCCCCCAATCCTAGTTGGAATAGGATTCGCGGAGGGGGAAAAGAGAGAGAGGGGGCCGGCCACCTCTCCTAGTCCTAATAGGACTAGGGGAAGGAGGAGGCGCGCAGCCCATGTAGGGCTGCCTCTTCTCTTTTCCACTAAGGCCCATCATGGCCCATTTAGCTCCCGGGGGGTTCCGGTAACCTTCCCGGTATTCCGGTAAAATCCCGATTTCACCCGGAACACTTTCGATATCCAAACATAGGCTTCCAATATATCAATCTTTACGTCTCAACCATTTCAAGACTCCTCGTCATGTCCGTGATCACATCTGGGACTCCGAACAACCTTCGGTACATCAAAATGCATAAACTCATAATATAACTGTCATCGTAACCTTAAGCGTGCGGACCCTACGGGTTCGAGAACAATTTAGACATGGCCGAGACACGTCTCCGGTCAATAACCAATAGCGGGACCTGGATGCCCATATTGGCTCCTACATATTCTACGAAGATCTTTATCGGTCAGACCGCATAACAACATACGTTGTTCCCTTTGTCATCGGTATGTTACTTGCCCGAGATTCGATCGTCGGTATCCAATACCTAGTTCAATCTCGTTACCGGCAAGTCTCTTTACTCGTTCTGTAATACATCATCTCGCAACTAACTCATTAGTTGCAATGCTTGCAAGGCTTATGTGATGTGTATTACCGAGAGGGCCCAGAGATACCTCTCCGACAATCGGAGTGACAAAACCTAATCTCGAAATATGTCAACCCAACATGTACCATTGGAGACACCTGTAGTACTCCTTTATAATCACCCAGTTACGTTGTGACGTTTGGTAGTACCCAAAGTGTTCCTCCGGTAAACGGGAGTTACATAATCTCATAGTTATAGGAACATGTATAAGTCATGAAGAAAGCAATAGCAACATACTAAACGATCGGGTGCTAAGCTAATGGAATGGGTCATGTCAATTAGATCATTCTCTTAATGATGTGATCCCGTTAATCAAATAACAACTCATTGTTCATGGTTAGGAAACATAACCATCTTTGATTAACGAGCTAGTCAAGTAGAGGCATACTAGTGACACTTTGTTTGTCTATGTATTCACACATGTATTATGTTTCCGGTTAATACAATTCTAGCATGAATAATAAACATTTATCATGATTATAAGGAAATAAATAATAACTTTATTATTGCCTCTATGGCATATTTCCTTCATCTTGTCCATCACATCATTCTCCTAATGATGTGATCCCGTTATCAACGACATCCAATGTCCATGGTCAGGAAATCGTAACCATCTATTGATCAACGAGCTAGTCAACTAGAGGCTTACTAGGGACATGGTGTTGTCTATGTATCCACACATGTATCTGAGTTTCCTATCAATACAATTATAGCATGGATAATAAACGATTATCATGAACAAGGAAATATAATAATAACCAATTTATTATTGCCTCTAGGGCATATTTCCAACATCGTTACCCATGGTGACTACTCGTGATTCCCAATGCGATTCAGTCGAGTATTCTGATGTCCCGGTCATTGTGTGCACTATGACCTGGGTTGGTGGAGGTTTCCCATCCACTGGGTGTATACTACCCATTAGGTGTCTGTTAACGTGAAATTGACTTGCATTTACTTATTCACAGGCCTTGATATCCTTGCTTGCGAGAAGCTGAATCCTGATGTACTTCTTCCATACATCTCCCCCTGTTGGTTTGAACGGGGAGTGGAGTAGATTTTGTTGGTACCTCCACTCTTTCAGGCGTACTTTTGTAGGATTGTAGCATTGTGTGACACCTTTATAGTCAGTAAATGAATCTGGCAGGTTATTTGCAATGTATTGCAAATCTTCTGAACGCATGGTTCAGATCTTTGAGTACGTAGATCTGAGGAAGAAATGTGTTGAACATTCCACTAATTTTCTGGCATTCTTTATGGTACTTGAATTCTCCCCCTAATGCCTGGAAATGTTCCTCATTGAATCAACATACTGGCCTTGAATAACTCCCCATGTGAGGGCTTGAGGTATTGACGGTAATACAGTTATTCCTCACATAGATCCCAACTATATGTTGAGGGGCCAATGATGTATGCTGGGTGGTGATATCGGTATGCAACTGAATTACCGCAGATAGGAAATACTTGGTAGATATCCACATATCAAAGATAGAGGGGAATAATAGTATGCAGTTTGGTCATGAGCATGTAAAACTGCATGACTCCAACATAAAGTTGGTAAGTTGCAATTTCAAAGTAAAGATCATGCAATGAGCTCAATTCTTTGGATGGGATTCTACCAAACCATTTTGAGTCTAGACATTAGGACAAATTGCTAAACTTCAATCCAGGGCCATAGAGAAGGCACTCAAGGAGAATTCTGCAATGTTATCCATTTGATTTGCTTGAAATCAATGTCAGGATAATGAGTCAATGGTTTTGTGTGAATAAAGCACACACTTAAGACCATCATGTAGATATGTCTTTTAAAACCATGGAATACCTGGATAGTCTAGTCAATGGATGAGAAGAGTCACTTACCTCAACTTGATGCATTCAAGGAGTCTGAGTGGTTCAGCGTAGACTTTAAGGTGTGTGAGCCTTAAAATTAGCTTCCCTGTGTCACTTGTAGTGCACATAAAATCCAATTGTTGTTAGAAGTTAGCATCATAATAATCATAAACTATTGCAATTGCTAATAGTTTCGGTTTCAACCCAATGTCTCAATGACCAAGGCGAGTATGCCAAGTTTGTCATGTACAAGACACTCTGGAAAACTATCTCGTACGCAACATGTGCTACGGGTTGTGTTGTATGTGTAGTACAATCCAGATGATACACAGAGAATGTGCTTGCCATATTTGTTGCATATGGTAAAGAGAAGTTATTTCTCTTTGTTGTCATCATAAGTTTCTCTATGGAAACTATTTTGACGGATACCTCCATAGTTTAATAGGGTACGAGTTAAACCTGGGAAGCAATAAAGCATCCCGACGTTACTCGAGTACCCACAGGGATAGTAAATATAACTCGAGTTGAGCCAACAAATACCTCATCGCATGTAGCGATTTTAAAATATCTCATTTCTCTCAATGAGAGTGGAAACATTGGACTTCCCTGAGTTATAGAGTTTGTGGTGCATATGTCCACAAGGCACATATCATTTTTCATCGGATTAACTCCCGTAGAAATCTATATAGACATGAAGATTCTCAGTATGAAAATCACTGCCAGATATATAGAATACATACAAATGTATTTGTACCAAAGTGCTGATACAATATATTGTGATATACAATATATGATGACAACAATACTTATGTTGTTGTTATAACATCATAAATGGACATTTATATTGACCACTCAGGAGATTGAAAGACTATTCATAGTCTCCTAACATGTCGGTTGAGGCATATTCAACCATCACATTCCCGTGCCCATAGGGTCCTGTCACAGTTAGTGATGTCGGATTGAAGGTTGAAGTAAGATTCAAACCTTTGCCCTTGAGGTTCATTGTATCCTAGGAATTGCTGATACAGAATAACCAGATGCTGAGATCTGAATCTAATGCCTTATGATATATAGGACACCATTTTTCTGTTAGCGATGTGACTTTGACCAGAGGTGAATCCAGGATTGCACACATTATCCCACGAGACACAAGAGCGATCATGATGTCCATGGCCCAGATAGGGCAATGGTGGCCATTGAGGGCGAATGCCTCAAACTCTATAGCCATATGTTACCTCTATGGGTAAACCAGAGATAATTAATTTACAACCTGTAAATTAAAGACCATCATGGTTGATGTTGTAATGAACTTAGCAAAATCAATGGGTATTTCAGGAAGTTATCTTGAAACCATTAGTGTGAATCTCAAATTGCTAAATATGACACCTTGAAGATAATCTCCAAAATGGAGTAGATCTCGTAGCACTAGAGAGTACAATCCGATGAAATCAGTAGATACTCACTCATAATGCCTTATGTCATGACTTAGTAAAATGTGTGGGAGAGCACTTTGTAAAGCAATTATAATGTCAAAATGCCAAAATATAGGCTTTAACAGTTGTCATTGATAATCTGCGAAGCAGTAGATATATATGACTATCTTGTGACCCCAAGCATCAATTTGAAGAAACCACTTTAAATTTTGCATCTGTATTTGCAAGAAATTAAAAATCTTAATTGCAAATAGACGTATTAATCTCGACATGTATTAAACATGAAAATATATACATCATAGAAATATCTTGGAATACATTGTACTCAACGGAGAAACAGTACTGCAAAGGTACTGAATTTATCTTTGCAAGAGATAAAAAAATCTCAATTGCAAATAGACGTAATTTATCTCGACACGTAGCGAACATGAAAATATATTACATCAACTTAGAATCTGAAATATGTCGGTACTTAACAGAAAAAAGTACTAAAATATGTACTGATTTTAGCAGATCTAAAACAGAAATAAATTACTGCTAGAAGTGTTGTTAGGAGATTAATTGGTAATCTGCTAAAACAAATGTGCAAATGAGCAAAACGTGGCATGCTATGTTGGATGCCTAAATTCCCAGCGCATGCATATGGCCACATAAGGCAGCCCCGACCTTGTCAAAGCGAGTAGATAGGGCGATTTGATAATTTGTCACCCTTTACTTTTCTTTTCACAATTTGCCACCCATTGTCTTAATGATGGGTGGGTTCGGGCTCCACCTGTCATTCTTTGGAAGGCAAATTATGAAAGGGGGAGATAACGGATGGCAAATTATCAAATTTGCCGAGTAGATAAGGGAGAGCGGCTAGATGAAATAAACAGGTCTAGCAATTCCCGAGTCACTTCGATCCCAAATCCACAGCGCCGGCGGAGGACCCCAGCGCCGGCTGGCGGGCCGCATCACCGGCGGAGAGAAGATCTCCCGCCGCGCCCCTCCTGGAGGAGGAGTCACCGCGGAGGTGGGTGCCGGGCGCAACGCCGTTGTAGGCGCCATCCGCGAGCGCGAGCGCTGCTGCTGCGCGGCCGGAGCGGCTGCTCGACGGCTTACTCTCCAGCGGGACCGCGAGGGCCCCGGGGCGGCGGCGCGCGCCTGTGCGCCGCGAAGGCGGAGGAGTGGTGGGTGTCTGGGACGGTGCGGCAGCTTCGGCATCGACTGCCGCGGCCCAACAGGAGCCGTTCACGCCGGAGCCATAGATGAAGACGAAGGCCCCGGCCGGCACGGACACGAAGGCGAGCGCGTGACAGGCGGCGACCTCGACGACCACGGAGGTCGGAGATGGCAGCGGCGCGGCCTCGTGCTCGTCGTGTTGTCGTCAAGGACGACGATGTCGTTCCCCGGCGCTGCGCTCAACCGTCGCGTGCTCCGCGTTGGGAGCCGCCACCGTCTCGGACTGCAGCAGGCCACTGAGCCATGGTCGCGCGCAGAAGGGCGGTCTTGGCTGCGTGCAAGAGGGCGCGTGGCCGGGCCGCAGGGCGGCCGGCGTAGCGCGGCGCACGGGATCGGGGCGCGGAGGCCGGCTGGTCGACGTCGCCAAGGCCGTAGGCAGTCCGCCGGTTGGAGCCGCTTCAGCGAAGGTTCGGGCGGAGCACCACCATGTTGTGGAGCGCCAAGCCGTTGGCGGCCGCCTTCGGGAGCGTCGGCGCTCCACACATCGGGGTCGCCGTTGGTCTGCACGTCTCCGCGTGATGGATGTAGGCGGTGGAGAGGACCGCCGCCGCCAGCCGTGGCTGGCCTCGGGCGCCACCATGCCATGCGAGAGCTGTGGTCTCAGGCACAGCCGCCACGCGTACGCGACCGACCGCGGGAGCGGCCGTGGCGCGGGTAGCCATGGGCTCCCGCCACTGCTCTGCCGGAGGTCTCCGTGGAGGAGCAGCCAAGGCGCATGGACGGGGGCACCGCTAGCGATGTGATGAAAAGCAGCAGCAATTGCCGCTCGATCCAGTGCAAGAGTAAGTGTGAACGCATGGTACCTTTTTTTCCCTTTTTGCATCTCTCAATCGATGGGCTTCTTTTCACTTGCTCTTCCTGATTTACTCTTATATTTCCTGTGAAGAATCACTCCGGAAGATGAAATAGAGATCTTTGATTGATGGCAAGAGCACGCTGGCAGGCTGCAGACGCCTTTCGTCGCCTTTGCGCCGGATGACCAGGCCCCCGCGAGTTCTTGTCGTCGCTGTGCATCCTCGCCGGCCTCATTTTGATCGGTAGAGACAACGTGGCTGATAACGTGTGAAGAATCGATTGTAAAGGAACAAGAGAATCGAACAAATGATTGAATCGGTTGCCTTTATTGATGATTGACATGCTATTTATACAATGGGAACCGTCTTCGCCTCACAGGGACGCGATGGTTCGGGAGGGGCTGCAACCGACATGCCGGTTGCTAGTATCGTGGAACCGCACGGGAGCGGGGGTTATTATCTTCTTAACACTAAAGATCATTTATCCCGGAGAGGAAGAATGGGAGCAAAATGTAAGTTCTATCCTGTTTGTGCTTTTGTAGCAAAATGTAAGTTCTATCCTATTTGTTTCGTTTCTGCACTGTGTGCAGAATCTAGTGTTGTTAAATAGGACGGGTTTGACATTCAAAATAAAATAAAATAGGACGGGTTTAATTTACTGCTGCCAGTGAGAACAATGAATATTGTGCCTTTGGTCATTAGCGTTTTGATGAATAACATCCCAACCGTTTTGGCAGTACCGCTAAAGATTGTGCGTTTTGGCTTGGAAACTAACCTGAATAGCCATGGACTTTTTTTCTTTGCTATTGTCCTGATCCCTGCACCTATGTATTTGATGTGGAACCTTAAACTAAACTGCAGTACTGTTGTTCTCCGAGTTTCTTATATAAGAACACTGTCCAAAATTAGGGAACTACTACTATGATCTGGGCGGTGCTTTGAACAAAGAAAGTTTACGCCAGTGTTCAAAAAAGATAGCAAGGTTAAAACTACATAGAGCGAAGGTGCTAAGAGTCGATGGACTAAACAAAGCGAGCCCCGATTCTAGACATCATTCAAGTGTTTGCTGTGTCACTGTCATCCACCCATGATTCAAGTTTAAGCAGCTGGATGGTCAATCTTAACTACTTGGGCTACTAGCAGTAGACAGTTGCCAAAGGGGAATAACTGAAAACTCTTGCCCGATCTCTGTCCACTATTACCAGTAGACACTAGACAGTAACAATCGCTTGCCCTCTTTTGCATTCATCGCCTCATCTTTCATCACTAAGCGAACAACTTTTTAAACCTGGCACATCACAGCGTTAATGCAAATGATACCAAGATCACAGTCTACATGCTAATATTTAACTAGAGGGCAGAAAATAGGAAGAAAAGAGAAGCCATGAAGAGAAGCTAGCAGAAGAATCATGAACTTTATGTAGCTGGACAGCAATTGTCTGAAACACATCCTGGAAGAGAATAGAGTCTGTTGCCCAGCCTTAAATTGTGTTTCTAGTTGAAATTCAAGTACTGAATTTCACAGCCACAGAAATTCTGTTGCCCCTGACCTCACGTTCTTGTCTGGCAGCTCCTTGGCTGAGCTTGAAGCAGTGATCATGAGACACATTCAGTGCTTGCTCCTCACTGTTCGAGCATGAACGGATAGTTAGATAGGCAGCGACTTTCAGTTGAACTTCCTCAGCATTGCTCAGACACAACAGAGAAAGCATCAAAGGAAGTAGAGTCCATTGGTTAGAGGGCACCTCTACTGTTTGGTCTGAATCTGACAAGAGCCTTACAAATTCGGGTCCCATGTTGTCATCCCATGCCTTTACGAAACCTGTCACATGATAGCGGCTTCCTCCTGTGAGCAGTAGCTTCACCTTGATTCGGGCTTCGACTGTATCAGGCACAATCATATAAGAAATCTGTATCTTCTGACCTTCCCATTCCCCAGCAATGTCCTTGCGATGAAAACTTGGCTCATCGTCATAACTATCCACCTGCCATGACTCAACAATTGCTCCCCTCTCGTTGATCGTCCTCTGGTTGCGTCTTCTCCCTTCTCCTCCGTTTGTAGTCCTGGCAGGACTGAATTCAAGTCCAAGCGCCGTATATGCTCCGATGGGTCGCGCAGGTCCAATCAGTGCAATATCTGTCATTGCTCCGATCACCGGTGGATCACTGATTGGTCCAGTGCGTGCTGGATCATTGATCTTTCTTCTATGGATGGCCTGTGGACGATGCCAATCATGGAAATCCATCCAATCGACTTCAAAATTGGCACTCACTCTCAGAATTTGGACCCTGCGCCGTCCCCATGGAAGGGAGTCCTTGGCGGTATCGTGGCTCATCAAACCCACAAACTCCTCCACTAGGTCTCGTTGGCTGTATTGAATCTGGTTACCTCCATAAACAGCTCCTTTCTGGTTGCTATTACTTGCAGCCTTTGTTTCATGACTGGTATTGCCTTCTTGTGGCATATTTGATGCACCACCACCCTTCTGAGTCAGCCGGCTGTTAAACTTTCCTCCTCCATCAGAGACTTTGACATTCTTCTTACTTCTGTTCTTCTCTAGGTTGGCATAGTACGTGACATCTCGGTTGATTATAAGGCCTAAGACTTGCAACCCATCAGCTGGCCCCTGGATGCCCAGTTCTTTGAAACGCTCCTGCATCTTTGTCACGACAGCCTGTCCCCTCATCTTTTGTCTAACTGTGTCTAAAATCCAGTCCGTGAAGTTTCGATCCCTCCACTTAAGGTACTCAAGACAAACATCCCCCCAGGTATGTATCCAAAGCCGCAGTGGGACATTGATGAGCCTTAGATTCATTCTGTAAAACTCACAGAGCATGAAAGTGATGCCCGCTAAGTACTTCATGGCTTTCTGTTCAGCCTCACTGCCCTCCACATGAACATAACTTGACAAGAAGCAGACTGCCTCAAAGACAAAATCTTCATCACTCATGATCCTTTGAAATTCAGCTTCGAGATCATGTTTATCCTTGAGTCCGAACATCTTTGGGTACGTGACGTCCCAATTCACAAGAATGCAGTTGAGTTCCAGGGGAAGTTGCTGGGACAGAACCTCCAGTTTCTCTTTCCCTGGCAAACATAGCTTCTGACTTAGCTCATGAGCATTATGCCGGTTACCAAAACCTCGAACATATAAGTTATCGTCTCTGAGGAAAGGCATAATCCAATGATTGGTTCCTGCAGCTTGGATTCTAATATTGATCCACCTCAACGGTTGGCAGGCTTTGGTCTGCCTGTTAAGCAGAGGATGCGGACCCAAAGCTTCCAGGTCTGCAAGATCTGGATGTTCGTCTGAATGATTGGGGGACAAGAAGTTTTCTGCATGAGGATGATCTGCAAAGAGCTGTCTGGCATCTTCCTCTGAATGCCGAAACGGATGTAAGGACCGGGTCACAGTGATCGTCATATCAGGTGCAGGAAGTGTCGACATCGTTCTGCACAAATTAACATATCACTGTTAACCTTAAGCATCTTGTAAGTGCTATGTTTTGAAGGAGCAAGAGCAACATCAGCCCAGCCTATGTACAAAAATAACAGCACCACTGCACCAGCTAGCAACAGCTCCAGTTGGGCATGTCCTAACACTACCAGCAATAGGCAGATACCACAAATAGACAGATCATATATTCAGTTCAGACTTCAGAGTACATTGGCAACAAGCAAGTAACAGGCAAGCAAAAACAACACGCAAGCAACAGGTATAAAAACTAGCAGTAGATGGACACTTCAGCTCGGGAGGCGACGGAGATACCTGAGGCGCGGCGGCCGGCAGCGAGTAGATCGACGGCAAGGCGGAGGAGGAGCTCGCCGGTGGAGGAAGAGCTTCCCCAGCAGCAACGCGGCGGAGGAGGAGGATGCGGAGGACGGCGCGGTCGAGGAGGAGGAAGAGGTGGGCTTGGGGTCCCGTGCTTGTGCTTCACCGGCGGCGGGTGAGCATGGATGTCTCTGGGATTCTAGGGCAAGTGGTCTGGACGGAGACTCGGAGAGGGGACGAGGGGCGGGGCAGGAGCTTTTCCGGCGGCGGCGGCGGGGCAGGAGAGGCGCCGATTTGGGGGAGCGGCGCGAGAGGGAGTGGCTAGGGTTTCGAATGGAGCGGAAGCGAGAGGGAGTGGGGGTTGCGCGAAGGGATTGGTTCGCTCGTTTCCCTCCTCTTTCCCATCCCAAATTTCCCCTCTCCCGCTGCCAGGACGCCTCGCTTTTTTTTTCTTCTTTTTTGAGATCCCGCTCAGGGAGCTCCTACTCCGCGCCTTCTGCGCCAACTAACCAACTTGGCGCTCGCAGCAGCGCCTCGCTGGGCCGGCCCACGAACACATTACACCAGCGGACAAAAGATCCTAAAAATACATGCAGCGCTGAGAATTCGAACTCGAACTCACGTCTGTGCTTTCTAAACGCGCTCCGCTAACCACTAGAGCTACCTAGTAGCTGTCACTCTACAGGTACCTTGATAGTACTAATTAAGGATAATATGGGCTGCGTGATTCCAAAAAATTGAAAGCTCACATATTTTGAAAAAGATTGAGAATTTTTTTCAAAAAGAAATGGTCACGTATTCAAAAAAAAGTTCACAAATAATGAAAAATTTCACAAAATTTCAAAAAGATCACTAATTTAAGAAATTTTCATAGATTTGAAAAAGTTCACATGAAACAAAAATAGTTCAAGAAAATTGAATAAAGTTCACTAATTGGAGAAAAAAGTTCACAAATTTGAAAATGATCTCATCAATGTTTTAAAAAAGTTCATCGGATTTGAAAAAAGTTCATCAAATTTTGAAAAAGTTCATCGATTTTGAATATGTTCATGGACTTAGAAAAAAGTTCATTGATTTGGGAAAAAAGTACATCAAAATTCAAAAAAAGTTCATCCAATTTACAAAAAGTTCATCGAATTTGATAAATAGGTTCAGCGATTCTGAAAAAGTTCATCAAATTTTTAAAAAAACGCGCACTAAAAAAAAGAAAGATGAGGAAAAAGAAAAGGAAAAAGGATAAAAAAAGAAACCGAGCTGAGGAGCAAAGTACAAAAACAGAAAAACGAGCTACCTAATCACTATCGGGCGGGTGCTCTGGTGGCTATAGGCCCTATTTGGTTCAGCTTTTATCGATGAATTCCGCTACCGCGCAGCAAAATCTGAACCAAGGGGCAAACCCAGCAAAATCCGATTCCAGAAATCCGCTTCCAAAATCTAAACCAAAAGCGGAAGCAGTCCAGGACGTGCTTTCCAAAATCTGATTCCGCTACGGACTAAAATCTAAAAAAGCTGTATCAACTGGTTTGCCAAATGACCTACATCTTTTTCATATCAGATTTTCCACAGCAGATTTTTCACAGCTGCTTTTAAAAATCCATAGCTGAACCAAACAGGGCCATAGCCTTGCGCTTGCAACAAGTGCGGCGTGTGTTTGAATCCCCGTTGCCCCACACTTTTTGCATTCCAAAAACATGAAAAAGGAACGGAACGTGCCGGCCTATTGAGAAACGCCTTGCAGGCGCCTGTTGGCAAAACCGGTGCATAAGCGTCAAATAAGATATGCCCGAGTCCTTCTCTTGTTGAGCTTCCTTCGAAACCAGCACTTTCCCGGACTGGGCCGCATGTCGGTTCCGATCCAAGTCCAGTAGCGTGGGACACGACTTGCGCGCGAGTAGTGCTATTCGCCGCGGGGGCATCCTCCCCACCGCGCACCCCCCACCAGACTCTCGCATCCTGGCAGTGCTCCACGGCTGCTATTACAATTGTGGAGATGACGAACACATCTCGGCGGAGTGCATGAGAGACACCTGGTGTGTCTGTTGTAACGGGTTAGGCCACGTTGCACAGGAATGATGTACTCAGCGACGCAGCCTGTCACAGTTTGACTAGCCGTTGCGCCCCCTCCGGTGCTGTAGGCTCAGGTGGCCCCCTCCGGCGCTGTAGGCTTAAGTGGCCCCGCCCGCTCCCCCCCCCCCCTCCCCCCCCCCCTCCCCAGCCGCCTCACCCTCGGTGCTGCCGCCACCGTCGCCCGGCCCGCCGCCTAATGGGGTGGTACGTCTTGTCAGACCATGGGCAGAGGTGGTCAGGTCTACTGCCGCGGTCCCTGAGGCCTTCTCGGTGGGGAGCATCTCGGGGCCGGCTTTCTCGGTGTCGGTGGGTGGCCGCGTCTTAGCGATGGCACCAGCTGTGTAGGAATTGGTGAAGCATTGCTTCCTAGAGCCTTCAACGGACATCGCGCTGCTTGAGGACGACGTTTCGGGCGCCATCGTGGTGACCATCACCGGCATGCGCTCATCGATGGACCTGGCTTCGGCAACGCTGCTCTGCACTTGGAGTTCACGATTGGCCCACACGACATGTCAATTCGTGCGTACCACCCTCGAGGACTATCTCGTGCGAATAAGTAAATTTACCGGAACCGGGATGTACCAGTGAAGCATCCGCCGTCTATGTCAACATCAAGATGCACACCGTCCTTTGACTAATAAACTAAGAAATCTTTTGTGGGGTGAAATACATCTCTATACTAGCCTGACACCACCTGACCAATACGTGAACGTATGCCCCACAACCTTTTCATTTAGTCATGCATGTGTACTCCCAGACCACTCAACCTATAGTACCAACATTTTACTTTCTTGTTAGCTATTAGATGATTGATATCTCTTAAATAAATGTTTTATTTTTAAATCTTTTTATATATTTGAATTCCTAAAGACAAGATCTTTAAAACAAGACCAATATTCAATATATTTTAGCGTAGTTTGAATTTTACCGTTTCATTCGCTTTGGCATTTCAAAAAAATGGATGTATCTCATTTCAAAAAAATCCGTTTCACTTTATTTTAAAAACGGATTTCACAATTAAGAAAAAAAAATCGAGTCATTCAAAAATACAGATTTAACTCATTTTAGAAAACTAATTTTACTCATTTTAAAATACTGATTTCACTCGTATCAAAACACGTATTTAAGTCATTTCAAAGAATTAGTTTTGCTCTTTTCAAAAAGGTGATTTCACTCATTTCAACAAACTAAATTCACTCGTCTTGAACCACTGATCTCTGTTATTCCGAAACACATATTTCACTCATTTACAGAAAATATTTTACTCATTTCAGAAAACGTATTACGGTCATGTAAAAAAACAAATTGAACTACCAATTTCGCATATTTAAAACACATATTTCATTCGTTTCAAAGAACTGGCTACACTAATTTTGTAAAACTGATTTCAGTCATTTCTAAAAACTCATTTCACTATGTTAAAAAAATGATTTCACTCATATGAAAAAACTGATGTCACTCATTTCAGAAAAATAATTTCACTAAGTTGAGAAAACATATTTCACTCATTTTCATATTTCAGTTCGAAATGGGTTCCGGTCAGTGCGAAAAACTTATTTCACTCGTTTAGAAATTCTGAAATAACAAGTTTCACGTATTTCACACCCAAAAATGTGTCATGTGTATGAAAAACATATTTCACTCATTTTCAAAAATTGCTCTCACCCAATTCAAAGATCATATTTCACTAATTTTAGAAAGTTGATTTCACTCAAAGCAAATAATCGATTTCAAATATTTCAAAAAACTTATTTGATTCAATTAAAAAAATTCACTTGTTTAGTAAAACATATTTTACTCATTTAAAAAAAGTTTAAAATAATTAGTTTGACATGTTTTAGATGACTAGTTTCAAAATTCTGAAATAACAAGTTTCATGTATTTCACACCCAAAATGTGTCATGTGTATGAAAAACATATTTCACTCATTTTAAAAAATTGGTCTCGCCCAATTCAAAGCTCATATTTCACTATTTTTAGAAAGCTGATTTCACTCAAAGCAAATAACTAATTTCAAATATTTCAGAAAACTTATTTGACTCGATTCAAAAAACAATTTCACTTGTTACGTAAAACATATTTCACTCATTTAGAAAAAGTTTGATACAATTAGTTTCACGTGTTTTACATGACTAGTTTCATAATTCTGAAATGACAAGTTTCACTTATTTTCACACCCAGAAATGTGTGATGTGTATGAAAAACATATTTCACTAATATTAAAAAAAATGATCTCACCCAATTCAAAGATCATATTTCCCTATTTTTAGAAAGCTGATTTCACTCATTTCAAACGTTGAAATTTAAAATCGTTTGAATGTATTCAAGATTGATATTGTTCTAAAGGTCTTGGCTCCAGGAGTTCAAATATATATAAAGTTTTGAAAACAAATTTTTTGTTTTGAAGATATAAACAATCTAAATAGTGAAAAGAGAATTAAAAGTGATGGATTTAGAGATGGAGAGAGGAGAGATAATGTCAGAGACATGCATGTTATAGTATGTACCATGAGCAGTAAAAAGAGAAAAACAGGACCATGCATGCGCCCTTTGCAAGTGGGCCCGGTCTGATGAAATACGATGACTTAAATAGAGAAAAGAGGGGAATACAAATGTGCATATTTTGAGCTGGCAGCATGCTATTGGTGAGAGAACCACCGGTACATCCCGGCACCGATGAGGGAGTCTTGGATTAGGGGGTGTTCGGGTAGCCGGACTATACCTTCAGCCGGACTCTAGGACTATGAAGATACAAGATTGAAGACTTCGTCCCGTGTCCGGATGGGACTTTCCTTGGCGTGGAAGGCAAGCTTGGCGATGCGGATATTCAAGATCTCCTACCATTGTAACAGACTCTGTGTAACCCTAACCCTATCCGGTGTCTACATAAACCGGAGGGTTGTAGTCCGTAGGACATCAACTCCATATACAACAATCATACCATAGGCTAGCTTCTAGGGTTTAGCCTCCTTGATCTCGTGGTAGATCTACTCTTGTACTACCCATATCATCAATATTAACCAAGCAGGAGTAGGGTATTACCTCCATCGAGAGGGCCCGAACCTGGGTAAAAACATCGTGTCCCTTGTCTCCTGTTACCATCCGGCCTTGACGCACAGTTCGGGACCCCCTACCCGAGATCCGCCGGTTTTGACACCGACATTGGTGCTTTCATTGAGAGTTCCTCTGTGTCGTCACCTTTAGGCCTGATGGCTCCTTTGATCATCAACAACGATGCGGTCCAGGGTGAGACTTTTCTCCCCGGACAGATCTTCGTCTTCGGCGGCTCCGCACTGCGAGCCAATTCGCCTGGCCACCTGGAGCAGATCGAAAGCTACGCCCCTGACCATCAAGTCAGGTTTGGAAGCCTAAATTACATGGCAGACATCCGCGGAGATTTGATCTTCGACGGATTCGAGCCACAACCAAGCGCGCCGCACTGTCTCGCGGGGCATGATCTAGCTCTGTCACCGAACAGTATCCCGGAGGCCGCAAACGCACCAGCTCTGACCCTTAATTCGGGGCCAGTTGTGTCAATTGAGGATGAGCTGTTGCACGTCACCTCGGGGGCTGCGATCTCAAAGGCGATCGAGCCGAACGCCGGCCCCACACTCCGCGTGACTCACGATTCCGAGGATCCGGACTCCTCTCCGGACTCCGAACCCCCCGCGCCCCTGCCGATCGAATCCGATTGGGCGCCAATAATGGAGTTCACTGCCGCGGACATCTTTCAGCACTCGCCTTTTGGCGATATCCTGAATTCTCTCAAGTCTCTCTCTTTATCAGGAGAGCCCTGGCCGAACTGCGGTCAGCGAGGATGGGATACGGACGATGAAGAAATTCAAAGCCCACCCACCACCCACTTGGTAGCCACTGTCGACAATTTAAACGACGTGCTCAACTTCGACTCCGGAGACATCGACAGCATGGATGACGATGCAGGAGATACCGATGAAGCAATGCCCATAAGTGATCTTTCTGATCTCCACGCCATAAAATATTTTCCCCTTAAGCTTAAAGGGCCAGCCCGTCATTGGCTTAAAAGCCTTCCTGAAAACACAATTGGAAGTTGGGAAGAGCTCGAGGATGCTTTCCGAGCAAATTTTCAAGGGACCTATGTCCGCCCTCCGGATGCAGACGATCTTAATCACATAACTCAACAGCCTGGAGAATCAGCTCGGCAGTTCTGGAATAGATTCCTCACTAAAAAGAATCAGATAGTCAACTGTCCGTACGCCGAAGCCTTAGCAGCTTTCAGGCATAACGTCCGAGACGAATGGCTCGCCAGACACCTCGGCCAAGAAAAGCCAAGAACAATGGCCGCACTAACAAGCCTCATAACCCGCTTTTGTGCAGGAAAGGACAGCTGGTTGGCAAGGTGCAGCCCCAGCGACCCAAATACATCCGAAACTAGGGATGGAAACGGAAAACCGCGACGCAACAAGGACCATCGCCGGACTAAGGAAAAAAGTCCGAAGAGCACGGCAGTCAATGCCGGATTCAAAGGTTCACGACAAAATCAGACAAAACCACCCCTCCAGGATAACAGGGACGATCCATCCAACTTAAATAAAATCCTGGACAGGATATGTCAGATACACAGTACTCCCGGGAAGCCTGCTAACCCTACCCACAAAGATTGTTGGGTTTTCAAACAATCCGGCAGACTCAATGCCGAACACAAGGGGCTCGACACACCAAGCGAAGACGAGGACGAACCCCAAAAGCAGAGCACCAGGAAACAAAAGAACTTCCCACAAGAAGTAAAAACAGTGAACTTACTTCACATAACAAAACGTGCGGCGCCCATAAAGGTACGCACCACACGACCTATCCCCAAAAGGTCCCGCCACTGGTTGTCAAAACCAATCATCTTTGATCAGCTAGATTATTCTAGAAATATCAAGAATGCAGGCTGGACTGCCTTGATACTCGATCCAATAATTGGTGGACTCTGGTTTTCAAATGTCCTTATGGACGGCGGCAGTGGACTAAACCTGATATATCAGGATACAATCCATCACATGGGGATAAACCCAGCAAGAATCCGCCGCAGCAAAACCTCCTTTCAAGGGGTAACACCTGGTCCGGACACCCATTGTATGGGTTTTCTCCGGCTCGAAGTTATATTCGGCTCTGCCGATAACTTCCGCCGCGAAAAGCTGACCTTCCATATCGTCCCATTCTCAAGTCGCTATCAAGCACTACTGGGACGCGAAGCTTTTGCCCGCTTTAATGCAATACCGCATTATGCATCTCTCACGCTTAAGATGCCCGGTCCACGAGGCATCATCTCTTTGAAGGGGAAGCACTAAAGTGTGCCTCCCCAAGCGGAGGACTGTGCGGCCGCTTTGACAGCCCCACAGTAAAATGGCCTCACCGGCCAACAAACTTTGAAATAGGTCATTAAAGACCACGAATGTGGATAGACGAGTTCGGGACAAATCATCGTTGATGCAGGCTTAGTGACCATATACCCCCACTAGGGGCTCCATGCATATACAATAAGAGACAATAAAGCTCAATTTTATATATTTTACTTTATACTTTGTTTATTTTAAACTTTTATTCGGCACGACCCGTTTTCAACTCAGTTCCTCTCTTTTACAGATGAACGTCGTGCGGCGCCCGTCCAGAATACGGCACAACGGAGACACAGGCGCAGACGTGCAGTAGGGACCCGTCCTAAAGGGTTCTTTTTAGATTAAGACCATGCGTAAACCTTTTTTACTGTCTCTTGTTGCTACACATCCCCTGGTTTTTTCTGATATAACCAAGGTGTTAAAGCATTATGGCTAAGTGAAAGTGTTAAAGCTCCTATGGCTAAGTGAAAGTGTTAAAGCATTATAGTCCGGTTGCCTGGCCCGCTGCGCTATCACCTCCTTTGTAGGACCAAGACGTTGGGTTAAGTGTGAAAATGCGTCTTCTACGAGCACCCCCGCACTATGTGCGTGGGGGCTGAAGCCAACGACTGCCATCTTTCAGATTTTGTATATATATATCTTAAAACAGCCGCACAGGAGGTGTTCCCAATACTTGAAGGCACAAGTATAAAAAGGCCACTATAGTTTATCAAAATATTACTTTATAATTACATATGCTATCATAACATAGCATCTTTCGAGCACTGCGTCTCTATTACACGAGCGCCTTCAAGGACTTCCTGAAAATAGTGCTCGGAGGGTACTCGGCTTTTGTCCGAATCTCGGGACGCAACAACGGTGGTCTCCATCTCTGCCCAGTATGTCTTGACACGGGCAAGAGCCATCCTTGCGCCCTCTATGCATGCTGACCTCTTCATTGCATTAATACGCGGCACCGCGTTAAGGAATTGCTGCACCAAGCTGAAATAACTCTTCGGCTCCGATCTTCCCGGCCACAGATGACCCATGACGTACTTCATGGCGAGTCCGGACAACCTATTCAGTTTGGCCCATTGAGCCAAACGATCGTCCACTGCCAGTGGACGCTCTGGATTGTGAAACTGCGACTAGAAAAGCTTTTCCACTTCGCGATCTTTCTGATCTCGAAAGTGTTCGGTCGCATCAGCAGCACTCGCTGCCAAATCCAGATAGGTATCCTCCACACTCCACATCCGGTCCAACGGAGCAAACTTCGGATCACAAAATTTCCTTCGCAGCATAAAGGGCTTTCCAGCCGCAATCTGTTCGGCCTGACGCAGCTCCTCCTTCGCAGCTCTCATCGCAGAGCGCGCGTCCTTGGCACTGGCAACGGCCTTCTCTAAGTCCGTCTGTTTCGCCTGGTCTTCTTTCTCAAGAAGTCTGCAACGGTCTGCAGCACTCCTTAACTTTTCGGCCATCTCTTCCTTGCTTCGGCAATGAGCAGCCTGTTCGGCTCTCAGCTCTTCAAGGGCTTTCTTGGCAGCCGCATCACTTTCTCTGGCTTGTTCTTTAGCTCGGGCAAGTTTTGCCCTAAGACTCTCCACGGCGGCCGCACCATCTGCGTCAAGCACACACATCGTAAGACACTGGCATAAAGCTCTTCTTACCTGATGCCACCCGAGGAATTACATACCTTGAGCCTCATCAAGCCGCTTGTTGACAAGCGCGATGTCGGCATCTGCCACGTCCAGTTGCCGCTTTAGTTCGGCAAAATCATCAGTTCGACTCGATTCCGGACACCCTGCCGCCTACATTCAAAGGCGACATCTTAGACCTGAGATTATGATCCTCCGCATGCCGTCATTTCTTGACGACGCGAGAGTCTCAGGGGCTACTATCTATACAGGGCGCATCTTATTCATGCGCAACTGACAAACGTGTACATTATCTAATGTACCTCAAAACCCGTCAGTAAACTTTTGACGGCCGCATGCAATCCGCTCTCTGCGGATGAGTTCCTTTCAATCACCGTGCCCATCAATGCACGGTGCTCCTCCGAGATAGAAGCTCGCTCCAGCAGAATCTTTAGCTCCTCCGGCCGAGCACCAGACGGTGCCGGACTTGTCCCACGACCTCTTTCGAAGGCCGGACGCGGAGAACCTCGGGGGGGCACATAGCTATCTTCCGCCCCTGCCAGATTCGGAGAAACCCTCCGCGACGACACCTCAGGGTCGCCCGCCTCGCTAGGCGGCACGGCAGGGGAAGGCGTCCCGCTCTCCATCATCTCCGGAAGGAGATCCCCTGAAGATGAGCTCTGCGGAGAAGGGCTGAGGTCCGAGCTACAAGGTAAAAATTTGGTTAATCTTCTCAGATATAAATCAAGGATTTCCCTCATCCCTCAAAAGGAAAATCTTTCTCTACTTACGGCTCGCTGGAGGGCTGATCCCCTTGAGGGCGTAGTCCGGCCGAGGAACTCCCCGGCGTCGGACCCTCTGACGAGGATTTTTCCCCCCGCTTTGAGGCCATGGTTTCCGGGTCGTCAGAGGCGGCTCTCTTCTGCCCCTTAGGAGAGGAATTGTCGGTTCCTCCCTTCGGAGCAGCCTCCTGCGAGGAGGCCATAGTTTCCTTGTCCCCCCCCCCTTGCTTCCCTCCAAAGGCATTATCTCCAGCATCCTGACCAGCACGGGATCCGGCCTGGTTTCGGGAAGGGGAGCCGGACACCTGATCAGCTTTGCCTTCGCTATCCACTCCTGTTTAAAAGGACGGCTCTTTTAAGGGCAAGTTTATGACAATTATACGGATAGAAGGTCCGGGCACAAGGTTGCTTACTTGAGTATTCGGGCGATTGCAGCTTAGGCCTGCGTCCTTGGTTAAATCCGGACACATCTCTTGTGATCCGAAGAATAGTTTATACATCTCCGCGGGCGTTGCACCCATGAAATTCTGGAGAGCTCGCGGTCCCTCTGGATTAAACTCCCACAGGCGAAGGGAGCGACGTTTGCCGGGCAATATTCGACGAATCAGCATGACCTGTGTCACCTTGACCAGGCTGAGGTCTCCTTCCAAGAGATCCTTAATGCGGCCCTGTAACAAGGGCACGTCTTTGGGCAAACCCCAATCTAACCCTCTGTTGACCCATGACGCTAGCCGTGGTGGGGGACCCGAGCGAAAGGCAGGAGGCGCCACCCACTTGGTGCTCCGGGGAGCGGTGATATAAAACCACTCTCGTTGCCACAAGCCTAGCTCCTCTTGAAAAGAGCCCTCGGGCCATGGAGCATCAACATTTTTGCTTATAACAGCGCCTCCGCACTCTGCGTGCTGTCCCTTGATCATCTTCGGCTCCACTTTGAAGGTCTTGAGCCATAATCCGAAGTGAGGGGTAACACGGAGGAACGCTTCACACACGACAATAAACGAGGAGATATGGAGGATGGACTCCGGAGCTAAGTCATGGAATTCCAGCCCGTAATAAAACAGCGGTCCCCTCACAAAGGGATCCATTGGGAAGCCCAACCCCCGAAGGAAGTGAGACATGAACACCACGCTCTCACCGGGCTGGGGACTGGGAATGACCTGCCCTTGAGCAGGCAACCTATGCGAAATTTCGCCGGTCAGGAACTTAGCCTCCCTCAACTTTAGTACGTCCTCCTCCGTCACCATCGGCCTTGAAGGTCAGAACCGGACATCGTCGAAGGTCCGAAGCGCCTGGAATCTGGAGCCTAGGGTGTTGGAACTCGAGGCGACGGGCGAACTCGCTTGAGATTGAAAAAAGGAGTAAGGCCTTGGTCTCTTTATAAGAGGTTGAATACCAAGAGCCCTCCCCGTAACCGTTCGGGACTCGTCTTTAATCGAGGAAACGTGCTAACGGGCACAGTTGGGTTACCCACGTCCGTATTGATGAGAATACCGTAAAAGGGGTACACGATCTCTGCTTTGACAAGACGTGCCAAGGAAACCGCCTCGCAAAACGTGCTAAGGTGGAAAAGTAAAAACGATTCGAGTAAAGGACTTGGCCGTAGTGTGATGACGCACTGCGGAATACGTCAGCAGATTTGATTTGTGTTAATATTATTCTCTCTATGGAAATATGTGGAAACTTATTTTGCAGAGCCGGACACTACTCTTGGTGTTTACGATCTTCTATGAAAGACTTGGAGGAGGAACCCGCCTTGCAATGTCGAAGACAATCTGCGCGCCGGACTCGTCGTCGTTGAAGCCTGGTTCAGGGGCTACTGAGGGAGTCCTGGATTAGGGGGTGTTCGGGTAGCTGGACTATACCTTCAGCCGGACTCCAGGACTATGAATATGTTGGAAATATGCCCTAGAGGCAATAATAAATTAGTTATTATTATATTTCCTTGTTCATGATAATCGTTTATTATCCATGCTAGAATTCTATTGATAGGAAACTCAGATACATGGGTGGATACATAGACAACACCATGTCCCTAGTAAGCCTCTAGTTGACTAGCTCGTTGATCAATAGATGGTTACGGTTTCCTGACCATGGACATTGGATGTCGTTGATAACGGGATCACATCATTAGGAGAATGATGTGATGGACAAGACCCAATCCTAAGCCTAGCACAAGATCATGTAGTTCGTATGCTAAAGCTTTTCTAATGTCAAGTATCATTTCCTTAGACCATGAGATTGTGCAACTCCCGGATACCGTAGGAATGCTTTGGGTGTACCAAACATCACAACGTAACTGGGTGACTATAAAGGTACACTACAGGTATCTCCGAAAGTGTCTGTTGGGTTGGCACGAATCGAGACTGGGATTTGTCACTCCGTGTAAACGGAGAGGTATCTCTGGGCCCACTCGGTAGGACATCATCATAATGTGCACAATGTGATCAAGGAGTTGATCACGGGATGATGTGTTACGGAACGAGTAAAGAGACTTGCCGGTAACGAGATTGAACAAGGTATCGGGATACCGACGATCGAATCTCGGGCAAGTATCGTACCGATAGACAAAGGGAATTGTATACGGGATTGATTAAGTCCTTGACATCGTGGTTCATCCGATGAGATCATCGTGGAACATGTGGGAGCCAACATGGGTATCCAGATCCCGCTGTTGGTTATTGACCGGAGAACGTCTCGGTCATGTCTGCATGTCTCCCGAACCCGTAGGGTCTACACACTTAAGGTTCGATGACGCTAGGGTTATAAAGGAAGTTTGTATGTGGTTACCGAATGTTGTTCGGAGTCCTGGATGAGATCCCGGACGTCACGAGGAGTTCTGGAATGGTCCGGAGGTAAATATTTATATATGGGAAGTCCTGTTTTGGTCACCGGAAGAGTTTCGGGGTTTATCGGTAACGTACCGGGACCACCGGGAGGGTCCCGGGGGTCCACCAAGTGGGGCCACCAACCCCAGAAGGTTGCGTGGGCCAAGAGTGGTGAGGGACCAGCCCGTTAGTGGGCTGGTGCGCCTCCCACCAAGGCCCAAGGCGCAGGGAGAGTGGGAGGGGGCAAACCCTAGGTCCAGATGGGCCTTAAGGCCCACCCTAGGGGCGCCTCCCCCTCTCCCCTCTCTTGGCCGCCACCCAAGACCCATCTAGGGCTGCCGCCCCTCTAGGGGTGGGAACCCTAGAGGGGGCGCAGCCTCCTCCCCTTCCCCTATATATATGAGGCCTAGGGGCTGCCCATAACACACATGATCTTGATCTCTGCCTGATGGTGCAGCCCTGCATCCCTCTCCTCCTCTTCTGCGGTGCTTGGCGAAGCCCTGCAGGATTGCCACGCTCCTCCATCACCACCACGCCGTTGTGCTGCTGCTGGATGGAGTCTTCCTCAACCTCTCCCTCTCTCCTTGCTGGATCAAGGCATGGGAGACGTCACCGGGCTGTACGTGTGTTAAACGCGGAGGTGCCGTCCGTTCGGCACTAGGATCATCGGTGATTTGGATCACGACGAGTACGACTCCATCAACCCCGTTCTCTTGAACGCTTCCGCTTAGCGATCTACAAGGGTATGTAGATGCACTCTCCTTCCCCTCGTTGCTAGTCTCTCCATAGATAGATCTTGGTGATACGTAGGAAAATTTTGAATTTCTGCTAGGTTCCCCAAAAGAATATACAAGATTGAAGACTTCGTCTCGTGTCCGGATGGGACTTGGCGTGGAAGGCAAGCTTGGCGATGCGGATATTCAAGATCTCCTACCATTGTAACCGACTCTGTGTAATCCTAACCCTATCCGGTGTCTACATAAACCGGCGGGTTGTAGTCCGTAGGACATCAACTCCATATACAACAATCATACCATAGGCTAGCTTCTAGGGTTTAGCCTCCTTGATCTCGTGGTAGATCTACTCTTGTACTACCCATATCATCAATATTAATCAAGCAGGAGTATGGGTATTACCTCCATCGAGAGGGCCCAAACCTGGGTAAAAACATCGTGTCCCTTGTCTCCTGTTACCATCCGGCCTTGACGCACAGTTCGGGACCCCCTATCCGAGATCCGCCGGTTTTGACACCGACAACCGGTAAAAAACACTTTGCGCTATCTCGTGCTATGCCAGTGCGGAGCGGTGCGGGAACCTCATGGTGGCGGCGGAGCACATCGCGCCAACTTGGTTCTTAAAGACCCTCAGACCGTGGATGCGTCATGCGCAGGCGGTGGGCGTCTCTTTTACACCCTCTTTTTGCGGGAGTCTCTCTTTTTTTCATGATAATACGTGTCTCATTTATATCATAAAAAGTATTCTACAAGCCATGTATATATCGACCAGCAAAACTAAACAAATAGAACGGTAGTCTTTGCACAAAGGAACACCAGCCAAGAAGTAAAACTATGAACAACATTGAAGAAACCTCTGAGCTTGACACCAACGCTCGTCACCTGCCTCTAGCACCATAGCAACCACTCAAAAAAAAATGGATCACCTCCACACCCGAGCTCGACGCGACTCCGTCGCTGATATGCAGTTTTGCGGACCTCCAATTTGGTTCGCCAAAGACGAAACCATTACCATACAATATTGAAGAGTCTCTTTTCACACTTCAATATGTTGTATTCTCACGTATTTGTACACTTCAATACGTGAGAATACAAACCTATTGTGGAACCATATGCATGCTCATGCAGCTTTTATGGTTCTACATGTGCATAGTAGTGCGTCAATTAAACATGCACAAGTGTCTCTCCCAAGAAAAGACTAGTATTAAATTTGATAGCGAAATTTTTCGATTGATATCTATTAAACAATAAATTCAATTGGTGATATTTTTACATATTTGAATTACTGAAGGCAAGACCTTTAAAACAAGATTAAAAAATGGATACATTTCAACTAATTTTATTTCACTGATTCCAGATAACATATTTTCACTCAACCAAAAAAAACATATTTCACTTATCTTGGAAAAAAACTGATTTTCTCATTTGAAATATATATTTCACTCATTTCAATACACGATTTCACTTGTATTATTTACAAAAGATATGCTTCACACATTTTAAAAACACATTACACTCACTCAATTGAAATAATATATTTCACTCGTTTCCAAAAAAGAAACTGACTTCACATACGCTTAATTTCTTTGAAATGTTGACATAAATGATTTCTGAAATATGCATGTAAAATGTTCCACTCTTCTTCGCAAATATATTTCCTTGGTTTCAATTAACATATTTCACTCAAGAATACATTTCACTCTTTATATAAAAACAGATTTCACACAGTTGAAGGTCTAAATTTTACTCATTTCTGAAGAAAAAAACACCAGTTTCAAGAAGTGGTATATGTGAAATATAAATGAAACTGAAATTAGTGAACGAAGCAATTTCACAATAAACAGACTGAAAAATGAGTTTCACAAAAAATCATTTTTCAATTTGAAAACTAATTTCACTTATATACAAAACATAATTCAAATAAAACTTATTTCACTCATTTCAAAGGACTAATTTACTTGAAAGACATGTTTCAATTATTTTTTGGAGCTAATTTCACTCATTTCAAAAGACTATTTTCACCCATTTCATTTGAAAGGACATGTTTCAAGTATTTTCAGGAGCTAATTTCACTCATTTAGAAAAACAATTGTTTCAAGAAGCTGATATATGTGAAATATAACTGAAACGGAAATGAGTGAACGAAGAAACAAAAGAAAGTCATTTAGAAAACACACTGAAATAGATTGAGTGAACTAAGTTGATTGAAATGCTAAAATTTAAACATGTTTAAAGTGTATCCATTGGTCTTGTTGTCATAGTCTTCGCGCCAGGAGTTCAAATATATAAAAAGTTTCAAAAATAGAGTTGTGGTTTAAAATATATAAATGATTTAAATTATAACAAGAAAATAAAAAAGAATAGGTTTTGATGGAGAGAGAGTTAAGCAGTGCATGTAATCGTACATGAGTGGAATGGATGAGAGAAAAATGGCATCCACATGGTGGGTCCATGAGAAGGAAAGTACCAAGTATGCAAATGGTTCAAAAGAATCAAATACAACAACCGTATAATTGTCACACCTGCTACTGCGTAGCGGTGGGCTAGCAAGAGTAGGAGAAGTGGTAAGAGGTGGGCTGAGCCCAGTGGGTAGCCTTGGGGCCGCATGTGGCCCAAGTGCGTGGTGTGTGGGTCTGTCTGTACTGAAGCCCTGGTCCTCGAGGGGCAAGGCAGCGAGTAATTGAACTCTCTCGTTCTGAATCTCGATCCCCTTCTCCTACCTTGCCTCGTCGTCTGCTCTCCTCATCTCAATTTTTTTGTGCGATCGATCCCCTTCCAAGGTTCGGTCGTCACAATTGGTAATCAAAGCCACAATTTCCTGGAGAGAAAAATTTCGCCGTCGCGTCACCCCCTACTCCCTTGGCCGGATCGGTAACATCCACCGCCGTAGGTGCGATTTCACTCCGGTGAGGTCGCCCGAAATCCTACGCGGGGTTCGATCTGCTCGGGGCAGGTGCAACGGCGCCGTCCAAGCCTTCGGTCCAGACGCGGCAATTACTAGCCGCCATGGGAGAGCAGTCAGCGAATCTCACTGCCCTGATGGAGACGCTGCTCTCCAAGTTTGATGAAGAGAAGATCCTGGTGGACAAGCGGGCAGAGGCGCAGACCACGTTCAACGTGCAGGTCTCACTCGAGCTGAAGAGTCTGGCGAAGCAGATCGGTCTAACACATGCAGAGGTGGATGATGTCCGCAAGGTGGCTTCCACGTCTGCCTCCTCGGCTCCATCCACCAGCTCACAGGTCGACGAACCCGCGACGACCCCGCTCCGCTCTGCACCGACTCGGGAGGCGCCGGTCCAGCCTCCACTGCACAGTCTGCATGCCCCGCCACCTCCAAGCGCCCTCCCAATTCCGCAAGTCCTCACAGGCCCGGTCCAGGCTGCCCGACTCGTCAATGAGGGACCGTCGCTGCTGCCCGTACCAGGGGCGCAGCACGCACCATCGGGGCGTGCGTTGCCACCGAGACAGCGCGACGAGTATGTGCCCCGTCCTCCGAAGCACCAATTTCCCCGTTTCGAGGGCGAGGCCCCGCGAGTCTGGCTGGATCTTTGTCTCGCATATTTTGAGTTGTACCAAGTGCCACTGCACAACTGGGTGGCGACAACGGCTCTCTATGTCGAGGGCCATGCCGCGCTCTGGCTCTGGGCTTTCCGACAGACACATACTGACATTACCTGGGAAGTTTTTCGCCGCGCCGTGGGTGGCCACTCCGGAGTAATAGCAACTTATCAACGGATCAAGAAGCTCTTTGCTTGGTGTGGCATGAAACAGGCAGTGGAGGATTTTGTGCTTCAATGTGCAACCTGCCAGCATGCCAAACACGAACACCTGAAAACTCAAGGCCTCCTCCAGCCACTGCCGATACCTACAGAACCTTGGCGTGACATCACCATGGATTTTGTCGAAGGGTTGCCAACTTCTGAAGGTTATGAGGTGATCACGGTGGTAGTTGATCGCTTAACAAAATATGCCCATTTTGTTCCTCTTCGTCACCCATTTACAGCAGCTACAGTTGCTCGTGCCTTTTGGGACAATATCATCAAATTACATGGCGTTCCTCACTCGATCGTTTCAGATTGTGACAAGATCTTTACCAGTGCGATGTGGCGTGGATTTCTCGACGCAACAGGCACCAAACTCAGTTATTCAACAGCATACCATCCTCAAACTGATGGCCAAAGTGAACGCGTGAATCAGTGCCTTGAGATGTACCTAAGATGTGCCGTTCATGACAACCCGAAGCAATGGCGTAAATGGCTTCCCACTGCAGAGTTCTGGTACAATACTACACATCATTCTTCACTGAATACATCTCCTTTCAAAGCTTTGTACGGCCAAGAACCAAATTTGGGAGGCCTACCAGACCTTGCTACACACTTGCCGGAGGATACTAGTGCTGACTTGGAGTGGACAAAGCACAATAATGTTCTGCGACTGCAGTTAGCTTGGGCACAGAACAGGTACACACAGAAGGCGGACCGCAACAGAACGGAGCGATCCTTTGCAGTGGGTGAACAAGTATTGCTGAAATTGCAACCCTATGCCCAGTCTACTGTAGCAAATCACTCTTGCCCCAAACTGGCCTTCAAGTTCTTTGGGCCCTTCTCTGTCGAGCAAAGGATCGACTCCATGGCATACAAGCTGGAGTTACCAGCAGGCAGTCGTATCCATCATGTGTTCCACGTCTCCCAACTGAAGCCGTTCACACAAGATTACTCACCGGTCTTCTCTGAATTACCTCGACCCCCAGACCTGACAGCAGCTCCACTACAACCAGAACTGATCCTGGATCGACGCATGGTGAAAAAGGGGAACACTTCAGTCGTGCAGGTCCGTGTTCAATGGACCTCCCATTCTCCTGATGCAGCAACATGGGAGGATTACAATGTACTTCGTCATCGTTACCCAGCAACTCCGTGTTGGGATGCAGACGCTCTCGCTCAAGGGGGGAAAATTGTCACACCTGCTACTGCGTAGCGGTGGACTAGCAAGAGTAGGAGAGGTGGTAAGAGGTGGGTTGAGCCCAGTGGGTAGCCTTGAGGCCGCATGTGGCCCAAGTGCGTGGTGTGTGGGTCTGTCTGTACTAAAGCCCTGGTCCTCGAGGGACAAGGCAGCGAGTAATTGAACTCTCTCGTTCTGAATCTTGATCCCCTTCTCCTACCTTGCCTCGTCGTCTGCTCTCCTCATCTCAAATTCTCTGTGCGATCGATCCCCTTCCAAGGTTCGGTCGTCACAATGTGGTATCAGTTGCTCGTTGGTGAGAAGACCACCGCTAGCTACCGGAACCGGTAAAGGTGACTTTGCGCACTTGCCTCCTCCTTCACCAGCTCGAACAATTGGAACCCTGAAGATTATAAGGATTGCTGAAACGAAATTGACACCGGATTAGAAGTCCGGCCAGAGAAGGGAAACCCTAGACGCCGTCGTGAGGGGAGTGCAAAAACTATTTCGGCCACTCAAATTCGTTTAGCAACAAATGACGTCAAACCAGACCGAGTCCAGGCCGAACCTTGGAATCTGGGGAATTGTCAGCTGAGAACTTGCATTTTCGCCCGTCTTCTTGGGGACTTCAGTCCAGGCCGAACTTCCTGTGGAGGCTGGATAAACGAACCTCCGTATCCGCACCCCAAAAAAAGGAAAAGTTGCGAACCGCGAAAAAATATCCCGCAGGCACACCGAGTCGCGTCGCGCTCGCGCCATTCGACAGCCAGTTCCGTCCGTCCGTGCACCCCCCTCGTCGCGTGCTTCTTCCTCCCCTGGTCCGGTCCGCCGTTCGCCACCGTCCCTCCTCGTCTCGCTCGCCGGCCCGCCGCCCTCCCGCGACCACTGAGATCTCGCCGCCCGGCGGAGCCCTAGCCCGCGCGCCCGGCGATGTCGCACGCGCAGCCCCAGGGCGACACCATCCCGCTCCACCCGTCGTCGGCGCAGTCCGACATGGACGAGATCGAGAGCCTCATCCACGCCGCCCCCACCGCCGCCGCCGTCCTGCCCGCGCGGCCGCCCTCCCCTCCGCGCGCGTCCATCCCCGTCGCCAACATCCCTCCCGTGCCCCCTCCGGCCAGCTTCCGGCCCCAGCCGCCCCCCACCTTCTCCCCCGCGCCGCTCCCCTCCGCCTCCGTCGCCATCCCCATCCCCATCGGCGCGGACGGGTTCGGGAGCCCCGCCAACACGCTCACGGAGCCCGTCTGGGACACCGTCAAGCGCGACCTCACCCGCATCGTCAGCAACCTCAAGCTCGTCGTCTTCCCCAACCCCTTCCGCGAGGACCCCGGCAAGGCGCTCCGCGACTGGGATCTCTGGGGGCCTTTCTTCTTCATCGTCTTCCTCGGCCTCACCCTCTCATGGTCGGCCTCAGTCAGGAAGGTACGTAGCTACTGCATTTTTTATATCATTTGAAATCCAAGTCCATCAATATTCAGTTAGCTGGGTGCAACGCCTGCATTTGAAATACATTAGTTAGAATGAACTAGTGCAAACCTTCAATTATTTAATTCATGAGGCCCCACATTGATCAGGTGAAAATATTTTTAGTACTTGTCAATTGCATGGGTGATGGACTGATGGTTAACAACGTTAATAGTAATAGTTATACCAGTTCATCCGGTACTATTTATCTGAAATGCAAAAGCGTTGCAGACACTGTAGATGACCTGATAACTGCTGCTGCACGTATTGTAGATTTAGCAGGGGATGTAAATCCTTGATTACAAACCAAACAGTGTTAAGGCTGGATTGTTGTTATACATCTCCAGCACATTCTTATTTGTTGCGTGTGTTTTGCGAACTTGCTTTACAAACTAGGATTAGAAGAAGTGCACTTTTGTAAAGAATAAAAGAGCATAAAGAGCATAGGGAGATTTCTCCATTACCATGCTATTTGCACCTGCCATGCTCTCGATCTTCTTAGGAGTAAAGTGAAAGTTGGGGAGAGTGCTGTTAAATCTGGAAGGCAGTGTATTCTTAGAAGGGGGACTATGCTTTTCCTTGTGAAAAAGGGTACTAGAGACATGCTTATAAATATTTTAGTTTGCCCGCGAACCTTCTAGGTGGCCTTGGCCATTCCACTAATTTATCTATGGCATCTCCAGTTCAGTAGCTTACTTTTGCTTTTATAATGCTTCAAGAGGTCCAGTAAAAATCTAGTGTTTGATGAAAATTATTCCAAGGAGGGAGAGCTGTCATGGAAATAAAAAGTGCTGCAGCAGTGCAGTAACTTGGGCATTTGATGTTCTTCTGAAGTTTTCATCGGCAGCAAACAGAATTCACACCTAGAACCAATTAATTTCATTTCGATAGAAAATTTTAGATGCTCGTTAGTCCATATGCAAGCATCCTTGGAGATCCTCTAATCTGTATGAACGCTTCATCCTATGATTGCAGTTCACTTTTTAATTATCATTTGATGTATCACATACTGACTTGGATGACACGCCTTTTGTGTTTGTAGTCTGAAGTATTTGCTGTCGCGTTTGCTGTACTTGCTGCCGGTGCTATAATCCTCACGCTGAATGTGCTGCTTCTGGTACTTAAACCCCTCGTCTCTCTCCCACACGTGCTTGCACATGTATACGCAATGACCACATTGTTTCGTTTGCAGGGCGGCCAAATCATCTTCTTCCAAAGCCTGAGTCTTCTTGGATACTGCTTGTTCCCCATGGACGTGGGAGCTCTGATTTGCCTGCTCAAGGACAACGACATGCTAAAGATCGTCGTGGTGGCGGTGACACTAGCATGGAGCTCCTGGGCCGCCTATCCATTCATGAGCACCGCCGTGAACCCAAGGAGGAAGGCCCTGGCGCTGTACCCCGTCTTCCTCATGTATGTCTCCATTAGCTTCCTCATAATCGCGATAAACTAGGGGTATGAAGGTTGCTGCCGCGGACCGTCAAGTCCGGAGATTTTCCCGTCGAACCATCCGAGTGAGTACAGGTTTTGTCTGACTGGTTTCTTTTGTAGATAATAAATTTTGCTGACTACTTTGAGATTTCTTCTTCTTCTTCTTCTTCCTCTTCTTTACATAATCAAAGGGCGTATAGTAGGGGTATAGAAAATCAATCCAGCAGGAAATCGTACGTTCTGTAAAGGCACCACTTTGGTTTGCACCTGGCTAGAATAATTTGTAGGGTTGCTGCCTCACCATGGTGTTAGCATGTTTCATCTATCTGTGTGCCGGTTTCTACTAGCTTGCCTGGTTATTATTGCCTGACCAGGAGTGCTTCTTGGAAGTTCTCATTGATGCAAGTATCCGTTAACTGCGTACTGTTGGGATGAAAAATGGTGAAAGAGACTCACCACAGCCAAAGTGCAGCCGGAGATTGACTGCTTGGTCACATGAGTTTCTCCATTTGCTGTATTTCTAGCCCCGTCGTGTGTACTCTGCACCATGACCAGACCAATATTGACTCGCGAGTCGTCACTGAATTCCGACTGACGACATGAAATGGTTTCAAAACCCGTTGTCCTCCCGTCCTAACCTAAAATCATTCTTCTTCTCCTGTTCTCCTTGACATTCTCAAAGCATACAAACATCCATTTCAAGTCGTCGTCAGAGCAATAGAAACTAGTAGCAGCAGATGAATTGTTGCGCTTGACGCGGTCCCCAAGATCCGTGGCTTTCTGTTAGCTTTTCCGGTACGCCGACCCGTCAACGTCGGCGCATACGTACGTCGGTACGTGCCAGGAACAAGTAACCGGACGGGGTCAAGTTTCAAAGCCGTTTCGCATTGCAATCTAAACTTGGCCAGAACAAACAACCGAAAACCAAACGAAAGCGGGCACGAGTCTCCTCCCTTCCTGCCACCTTCCGGGTCATTCCTTTCCTTGGCGCCCCCTCCTCCGCGCGTCCTCTCCCCGATCCCACGCGGTCCGGTCGCCGGTCGTCGCCCGCCTATACTTGAGGATATATATTTATCCCGCGCGCGCCATTCGCGGCCGCCCCGGCGATCTGCCACCGCTCGTGTTCGGTATTTCTTTGGGGCGGAGGAGGGCTGTCATGGGGGAGCCGGTGGAGGCAGAGGCGCCGGCCGCGTCGTCGACCACGGTGGAGATGGAGGCCGCGGAGCAGCTCATCCAGCTCAGCGGCGGCGGCTGCGACGACGACGGCGCCGAGTCGGAGAGCAAGAGCGCGGACAGCGTCAGGGCAGCCGGCGAGAAGGGGCCGGCCGTGGTGAGCAAGAGCGCGGACAGCGTCAAGGCAGCTGGCGAGAAGGCGCGGGCCGTGGAGAGCAAGAGCGCGGAGAGCGTCATGGCAGCCGGCGAGAAGCGGGGAGATGGTAAAGAGGGGGTGCCCGCCGTGGAGAGCAGCACCGGGAAGAGACGCGAGAAACTCGGTGGGCCCAAGGGTGGCGGACAAGACGAGGAGGCCGTCATCGGCGGGGTCGCGAGGAGGAGGCCGAGGTTCCGGTCGCTGGCGGCGATATACAGGAACACGAGGAGGATGGACGACCACGGGCACTGGCGCGAGGAGCCGGAAGAGGAAGAGATGGGTGAGGAGAAGGGGGAGAAAAAGAAGACAAGGGCGATGGGTGGAGCGGCCGCCGACGACGGCGAGGCGATCCCCTCGACGGCGCCGTGCAAGGCCAAGGCCAAGAGAGCGGTACGCCCAAGAACTAGCTAGTGTATGTGATGCGGGTCTTCGTCGTAGCTAGGTGTTAAGGATCGAGATCTCTGGTGCATGGAGGCAGGCATGTGTGGATGTAGGAGTAGATGGCAATGGCGCATGCTTGGGTGGAAGAGATTGTGATGTGAGATGTATGTACGTAGCCATCGATCTGGTTTGTTTCCCCTAGCTCATGGAAGAAGAAACCATCAAGCTTCACATTGCGTCTGGGAATTTTATTGGTGTGTATATACTCACTTGATGTTTGTCATGGCAATCGATCGTTCATTTGCGATGCACATATTGGCATGTTGGACGACTGCGGTCGTTATTGTGTGGATCCTGAATCGGTCGTTCCGGTTACTGTCACAAGACACCAATATGCACCCGCAAAGTAACGGCAGCTGACTGACGAGGAGAAGACAGCACCATGATGGGGCCAAAGCGACCGTCAGTAGCAAACACATGCTTGCTAAACGAAAGAGGTACGACATGAGTCATTGCTCACAGCCCATTAGTTATTTTTTCCGAAATGCGGTAAGACCCTCGGGCTCCCTCCGCATCAAGTGATGCACACAATCTTATTATATTTTTAAATAGTTAACGATGTCAAGCAAAGGCTAGCACCAATGTCGAACGAACGGCTTACAGGAAATTTAAAATAAAAACCCTAGACCACCCAACATTGATTTGCCTTGCGATAGAGCCTCCACAAATCTATCACAGCTCTATGACTGTGGCCGAATTAAACGAAAAATACACGACTCTTAGGCAAAGCCTTCAAAAAGGGGGTCACCATTAGAGCGACGATATTGACGAGACCGACTGTCGTGGATTTGTCACGGCAGATGTCCTTAGTGTCAGGACTTAGTCGTGAGGCCAACGCATCTATGTGGTAGCTTGAGAGGGGTTGAGTGGGACGAGAGACGCAGGACGGATCAACACACAAGACAAGGATTTAGACAGCTTCGGGCCTCGGGAAACATCATCCGGAATAGCCCTACATGTTGTTTGTGGCTAGGTCTCATTATCATCACGAGGAAGACGACGTAAACCGGCTCTTTGTGTCTAGCCCTAGAGATTGTTTCTTGCTTGTCGTCTCTCCCTCTTTGGGGAGCCCTGCCCCTTCTTATATATGTTGAAGGGGCGGTTTACATCACTAGTCCTAGTTGGATTAGGATTACTCTATTACAAGTGGAGTCCTAGTCTTGCTTCCTTTGTAAGGGAATATTCCTTGTGCTTTCCTCATAAACTGGCCCACCATTAACCGTGAACCGGCCTTCTGGGCCATGGGCCTCGTCATTCATCTGACCCGCCCGCCGAGTTACTAATGAACCGCCAAGACCGGGCGGGTAGCCCGTGAACCGCCAAGCTTCGGGCGGGTTACCAGTGAGTCGTCCAGTCCGGCCGGGTTATACTTCCGGCCGGTTTACGCCACGGGGTATATCCCCGACACCGACCGAAGATCGAACATATGATTTTCATTCCCGAAGCCATACCTCGAGCCAACATCTTCAACAAGGGCATGAAGCTCGTACGTCGGCATTGCCAGATCTAGCCCACCAAGAGTATCGCAAACTTCTCATCAAATTCATCATTGCCAATAACCTCGCTACCGGCTGACGACACATCACTAACCGGATCCTGATTGTTGGAGAAGACGCGAGATGCAGGTTGAGCACCGTCGTCCTACACGTCACCCTGCTTCCGGTCACTAGCGCACCTCCTTTGATCTCATCGATGTGAGAGACGGAGATATGAATGCAAGATAGCCCAGATTTCGCCGTCATTGCGACCACCTCGTAGACCGCCACCATTGCGGTCACCTCGCGGATCCTTCCAGCGCGTCCCCAGGGCCACCACCCTGATCGAGGTCCTCCATGAAGTTTATGAAGCTTTGAACTCTAAGGAGAAGATGAATGGTGCCTCATGATGGTTCGAGTTCATCCCAAGCCGAGGGATTATCTGTTTGTGGCAGGACAAAGGAGAAGAACTCCAATAATGGAAAAAGAGGCAAAAGTAAGAACGGCCACAGGGGCTGGTCGCAATCCAGAGACAAGAAATATTGCAGATATTGCAAGAGAGACGGGCATGACATCTATGAGTGTTTCAAGTTGCAGAACAAGGAAAAGAGGAAAGGTAACAAACAAGGTGAAAATTCTGCTAACGTTGCTCGTGATGATAGTTCCGATGATGCTCTTGTCGTTATTGCTGGATGTGCCGAGACCAATGATGAGTGGGTACTTGACACTGCATGCACTTTTCATATGTGTCCACATAGATATTGGTTTAATACTTTTGATTCCACTACTTCTGCTGGTTCTGTTTTGGGTTTTGATAATTCACCATGCAAGACTGAAGGCATAGGTTCTATTCGAATCAAGATGTTTGATGGCATAATTAGAACTTTGACAGATGTTCGGTATATTCCGAAGATGAAGAGAAATCTTATTTCTGTGAGTGCCCTTGATGCAAAGGGGTACAAGTATTCAGGTGGAGATAGTGTTTTGAAAGTCACCAAAGATTCCCTTATTGTGATGAAAGGTGACTTAAATTCAACTAATGGTCTTTATTACCTTCGAGGTTCTACCGTTTCAGATAAAGCTACTCCAGTTATTTCAAAGAATTCTGATTGTGATGCTGGTAACCTTTGGCATATGCGTCTTGGACATATGAGTGAACTTGGTTTAGCAGAGTTAAATAAGAGAGGTCTTCTTGATGGATATGAACCTGGTAAATTGAAATTTTGTGAGCATTGTATCTTCGGCAAGCACAAGAGGGTGAAGTTCAATACTTCGACCCATACAACTGAAGGTATTCTTGATTATGTGCATTCTGATTTATGGGGACCATCTCGCAGAAAGTCACTAGGTGGTGCTAGTTACATGCTGACTATTATTGATGATTATTCGAGAAAATTTTGGCCTTATTTCTTGAAACATAAATATGAAGCATTCTCAGCTTTTAAGGAGTGGAATATTATGATTGAGAGACAAACTGAAAAGAAGGTAAAAATACTTTGCACTGATAATGGTATGGAATTCCGTTCTAAGCAATTTAATAATTATTGCAAGTCTGAAGGCATTGTCAGACATTACACCGTTCCTTATACTTCTCAACAAAACGGTGTTGCTGAGCGTATGAACAAGACCATTATTTCCAGAGCCCGTTGCATGTTGTCCAATGCAGGTTTGCATAGGCGTTTTTGGGCTGAGGCCGCTTCCACTGCTTGTTATCTCATTAACCATTCACCATCTATTTCTCTTAATAAGAAAACTCTAATTGAGGTATGGTCTGGTTCACCTACTGATTATTCACAGTTGAAAGTTTTTGGTTGCACTACTTATGCTCATGTTGATAATGGAAAATTGGAGTCTAGGGCTGTTAAGTGCATCTTTCTTGGTTATAAGTCTGGTGTTAAAGGTTTTTAATTATGGAATCCTGAAACCCAGAAGGTTGTTATTGGCAGAAATGTTATCTTTAATGAATCTGCTATGTTACATGATGTTTCATCTACTAATGTTCCCGTTGAGAGTGAACAACAGCCTATTGTTCAGGAGCCTACTGTTCAGGTGGAGCATGTTATTGATTCAGGTGATACATCTGGTAATGAAATTGTTGATGCACATGATGAACCCGTCGTTAATTATGATCATGTCACTCCCACTCCAAATCAATCTATTGTTCCGCCCAGTTGGAATCTCGCACGTGACAAAGTTAGGCGGGGTATTAATAAACCTGATAGGTTAATTGAAGAGTGCAATATTGTTTCTTTTGATTTATCTGTTGCGGAAGAAATTGAAGGTAATGCTGAACCTTCTTCATATTCCGAGGCTATTATTTCTGATGATAGTAATAAGTGGATGACCGCTATGCATGATGAGATGGAATCACTTGAAAAGAATTGCACTTGGGATTTAGTAAAATTACCTAGAGAGAAGAAACCTATTCGTTGCAAGTGGGTTTTCAAGAGGAAAGAAGGTGTTTCTCCTAATGATGAGACAAAATATAAAGCAAGGTTAGTTGTTAAATGTTATAGCCAAATTCCAGGTATTGACTATAACAAAGTCTTTTCTCCTGTTGTGAAGCATAGCTCTATTCACACTTTACTCAGTATTGTTGTCATGCATGATCTTGAGCTTGAACAATTGGATGTTAAAACTACATTTTTACATGGAGAATTAGAAGAGGGTATTTATATGGAACAACCTGAAGGTTTTATTATTCCTGGAAAAGAAAAGTTTGTCTGTAAGTTAAAGAAATCTCTGTATGGATTGAGGCAATCCCCTAGACAGTGGTACAAGAGATTTGACACCTTTATGCTCTCTCGATGTTTCAAAAGGTCTAATTATGATAGTTGTGTTTATTTGAAAACTGTCAATGGTTCAACTATTTATTTGCTCCTTTATGTTGATGATATGCTACTTGCTGCAAAGAGCATGTGAGAGATTAATGAACTAAAGAAGTAATTGCGTAATGAATTTGAGATGAAGGATTTGGGTGCAGCAAAGAAAATACTTGGCATGGAAATATTCAGAGATAGGCCGTCTGGAAAAGTATGTCTAAGTCAGAGAGGATATATTGATAAAGTTCTTCGTCGTTTTAATATGCATAATGCCAAGCCAGTAAGTACTCCGTTAGCTGCACACTTCAAATTATCATCAGCCTTATGTCCTAAGTCAGATGCAGATATTGAGTACATGTCTAGAGTTCCCTATTCGAGTGCAGTTGGTTCACTTATTTATGCCATGGTTTGTACTCGTCTGGATTTATCATATGCATTGAGTGTTGTCAATAGATACATGGCTAATCCTGGAAAAGAGCATTGGAAAGCAGTTCAGTGGATTTTCAGATACCTGCGAGGTACTTCTAATGCTTATTTACAGTTTGGGAAAAGTGGAGATGGACTTGTTGGTTTTGTTGATTCTGATTTTGCTAGTGATTTGGATAAGAGAAGATCACTCACAGGTTATGTTTTCACCATTGGTGGTTGTGCTGTGAGTTGGAGAGCAACTTTGTAGTCTATTGTGGCATGTTCCGCTACTGATGCCGAGTATATGGCTATTTCTGAGGCATGCAAAGAAGCTATCTGATTGAAAGGTTTATACACTGAGCTTTGTGGAGATTCATCTTGCCCTACCATATTTTCTGACGGTTAAAGTGCCATATATCTTACAAATAATCCAATGTATCATGAGAGGACAAAGCACATTGATGTCAGATTTCATTATATTCGAGATGTTGTTGCTGAAGGCAATTTGAAGGTATGCAAGATAAGTACTCATGATAATCCTGCTGATATGATGACAAAGCCAGTTCCTACCAATAAGTTTGAGCTTTGCTCAGGCTTAGTTGGTACTTCTCACTAGTCCTATGAACTTTGACGCACAAGGTGTTTATACTGATTTGGATAAAGTTATTCACTTTCTTTGACTACTGGAGGGAATTTGGCTCAAGGTGGAGATTGTTAAATTGTGATCCAAATTCTACCATATTGGACTAGACGTAGTACATACGGTGTGGGCCTTTGCGTTGGTACCGACGCGTACGAGTATAACTCGTTTACTTGTCCTCCAAAGACTCTCATGTATTGCCCTCATATATACCCCATGTAGTCGCACCTAAGACGGTCTGTCGTCTCGTGCTTGTAATACTCCTCCTCATAGTGATTGCGCCTTCGTGCGTCCGTGGTTTTCTCCCGTAAGGGTTTCCATGTAAAAATCAGTGTCTCTCTGTCTCATTTATTTCTCGTTATTATCTAACAGTTGCACCCCTAGATCCAGCACGTGCCCACACCGTAGCAACGCTGGCAGAACCCGATGATGTCCAAAACGGAGCCATGTCCACACCCCATGTAGACATGATCGACTTACACAATTGCACTTGCACCTGATGTCTCTTTCTTTTCATCAATTTTGAGATTGCTAACCAACTTGCACTTAATTTTTCTTTTCTTTTCTTTGGACAAACTTGTGGTCCTTTTTGAAGCTGGTGTATCCCAATCACCAGATTGTTACATTATTTACCGAAAAAGGAAGGAAATCCGGTAGCTTTCCTTCCAAAGGATAGAATTTGTGTTGGAAAATATGGAACAACATGTCAATATCATACAAATTCATATCAGTAGCATGCAATATTCATATCCATATCACACAAAAACATTAATATCAATATGTTACACAATTTGTAAAAAAATACTAACTAATTGCATCATTCATGAATTCATAGAAATAATACTCTAGGATCCATAAAAAGGAAAATAGCTCACTAGCATGGCCACTGCCTTTCACAGAAGATCTTTGCGGGAATGGGTCTACGACTGTGAATGGTGGCGTGGGAGACCTGACAATACGACACCACCACCACTGATCACCACCATGGCCCCAAAGCCGGACGAACGGGTGGGTTGTGTGCTGACAGGTGTGGCGTCACGGTGTAGGGAGACCTTGCCTCCCATGAAAGGACAAAGGTGATGTCGCGTCACCAATGACGTGATGCACAACTTGAGAGCTATCTCGGGAACCGCACAAGGTGCCTATGGTAGAGGTAAGCAACGTTAAGGTTACGGGGCAACGATCACCATCGTCCCGTCGGCGCAAGAAGCAAAGCGGTGCACCATCGTGCCACAAAGGGGCGATAGATGCCGCATTGGCGAACATGGAAAAAGTGAGGAGGATAGTAAAACATAGCTAAGTTCACCACATGAGTGTACAATATCTATCTAATAAATAAATAATCATATGGAGGAGAGGGCCTATAGCTCAAATTCACCAAAAGGAGAGCTCTAACAGTGTCCTTTTAGAAAGTCAAGCATGGTCCGAAACATGCACATGAATGAAACTGGATAGGTTTCGAACGCATAATCCTTATACATTGTATATTTATTTTCGGATTCAAAAGCAGAATGGATGTGGGTTTAAATACCAGAATATGTGGATTCTAATACTGGATTTTGCGGATTCAGGCATGGTACGATAAAGGAACGACACCAGATCAGAAAAAAGTCATTTTCCATGTTCATATATGAGGAACATATATGTTTTAGACTAAAATTATACATAAGCAGTGAGCAATTATTAATACTTATGCACTTTAAAAGACATAAAGCATCAGATAATATTAAAATAGGCCAAATAAATCACTAACAAGCATATTTCTTGTCTCATAAGCAAAGATAACATTGACGTATTGCTAATTAAAACTTCACCCATAAATCGGTATCAGAATCTAAAAGATCGGATTATCTTACTAAAAAAACTAGATTATTCTAATACGCCGTACTCCCTTCGTTCACTTATATAAGGTGTATTTGATTTTTGATAAGTTTTATAATGTAATATGCATTTATTGTAATTTCTCATAATTCTTATTTTAGCCCTCTGGAAAAAAAGAAGTATCTCTCTTCTGATTGTGTGTATCTCTCTTTGCAGTAAAAAAATAAAAAAATATCTCTCTCTCAATTGCATGTATCTCTTACTTTCCTGAACTAACTGATTTACTTGCCACTAACCAATAAATTTACCAAGGGTAATTTAGTCTTAACTAATCTATAATTATGTGCCTTGGTCACCATGCTAAAAATAATACACTTTACATAAAGAAACAGAGAGAGTATATTAGTAATATCATGTCCAATACCCTATCTTATCGATCGAACTCGGATTTGGATCCAATTGTTGTCCGATGTCAAACATCTCTTACCGTATCCCATAAAAAGGGATTTGAAAACGCTTTCGGACAAAAATTATCCTAACCACTTTCACACTTACACATGAATACTCCCTCGGCGTCGGATCGCGTCATGCTTGACGAGATCACTATATTCATTACGAAAACATTAAAATATGTACAAGTGTAAGAAAAAGATGAGTTTTACATTTATTTTCTGTGGTGACTCTCGAATCATACTCTCTAACTAGTGATGTGTCATCCAAAGTTGTATCAACACTTTTTCTTTGAACACGATACAGATGCATTTGTAGTTGACGGTAATGTTTTCTCTCACTGTACGGACATCGTCGGAAAGCGCCACAAGCACATTTGTGGTCGACGGTAGGAAAAATGCAAGCACCGGTGATAAGTTTAGGACTTAACCTCTGGCGGGCTGGTTTCATTACAAGCGACCTAACCGTTTGAGCTACACTCAGTTCGCGTGCTGTGTCAAAAATTTTGATAAACTCATGTACGACACGGGTAATCTGTCTCGTCGATGATCAGAGAAACGCATCGGATCTAGCTAGTAAGGGCATGAGCAACGGAAGCATCACCATACCGGTGCCTCATGCCTAAAATTAAATAAATTTAGTGAAAACCACCGTTTGGATAGCCCACTGCTCAATGCGGGCAGTAGTAAAATGAACCCCCACTTTCTCTTCCCTCCATACTTTAATAGTTTTTGCTTTTCATCTTCACCCTAGATGACTAGCAAACCAGTACAGAGACATCCCTCTCTCGTTCTTTTTCACCTTTTCTCTCTCATGCTTTTCCCTAATTTCTTCTTTCCTCCACGAAGCAGCCGCTTCTTCTGCAGGATGCACCTGTCATCTGCGAGGCTGGACGAGACTTGCCTGCTCCCTCGGCGTGCGCCCATCCATGCTCCCGCATACGTAGCATGGTTTGATTGGAACAAAATAAGGTCCGGTCCCATCCCCTTAAAATCAGGGGGAAGAAGAAAAAAAAAAGACAGCCGTAGGATGGAGTGGTTGCACGGATGGGAGCATGGGGAGGGAGCAGGCAAGCCGCATCCGTGAGGCTATGCCTTTGCCTCCACCTGGCATCCGAACCTACGTGGGCCTGTGGAGCAGCTGTCCACGATGGAGCGTTGTACACGCCCTAAAACACATGTTCTATGCGGCTCGTATGACGTGTTCGCCTCAGGATACGCCGATTACGGAGCCGTTTCGATCTCTCTCTTTCCTGCCGAATCCAAAACAGAACGCTCCGGCGGCTCTTCTCCCCTCCCTCCCTTCCTCCCTCCACCTCCGCCTCGCCCTCCGCCTCGCCCTCCGCGGGGCAAAACCCTAGATCCTCCTCCCGCTTAAACCCTCCAACAAGGTAATGCATCTCGCCCATGCCGGACCGTCGGCCCTGGATCTCCCCCCGTCGGCCTCTCCTCGCTGTTTGCCCTTGCGTGGCGTAAGGAATTCCCTGGTGACTTATTAGTGGCCGCTTCCCCTGTTTCAGCGGCGCGGCAGGATGGCGGAGCCGTCCAAGGTGATCCACATCCGGAACGTCGGGCACGAGATCACCGAGGTGAGAGGGGACGGAAATCCTGCGCCTTCGCCTCGTCGATCCTGCGGTTCCGTCCGGGGCAATCCGTTTTTCGTTTCTGAATAAATAATAATCGGGGGAGCGGCTTCCCTGAATAAAGATTGCGCTTTTACTGCCTTTTGCACCCGGCGTGTGCCTCCCCTCACCGTTGTTCGCCGCAGGCCGATCTGCTCCAGCTGCTGCAGCCGTTCGGCTCGGTGTCCAAGCTCGTCATGCTGCGTGGCAAGAATCAGGTGGGTTCTGTTCTTCGCCGTTGTCCGGTGGTGTTTTTCTTTTGTTAAGAAATCAAGCAGTCCCGGTGTTGAAAGTTGTCAGTGTTGCGGTGCAGGCCCTTCTCCAGATGCAAGACATTCATTCTTCCGTGAGCGCGCTGCAATACTACAGTGGTGTCCAACCTAGCGTAAGGTGATGCGGTTCTTGGTTGTGTTGGTTTTTCGATGCCACACAAGAGCCCAGCATTTACTCATGCTTGCTGCTACGCAGTTGCACTTAGTTTTTGCAATGTTTAGCTTCCACTAGTACATAGTTATCGCTCATTCTGGATAATGCATGCTTAATGATACGGTTTGCGCCTCGTGACCTGCTTTCTTTATGTCAACAAATATAAATTTAGCATTGCCCTTGTTTGTTACCTTATTTCTACCTAAAAGCCAGCTGGGTTTCTCATTAAATTTCATATTTTTGTTTGGTATGTTCTCATTCCTTTTCTCACACGTGTGCACCCTTTTATGTCAATTTAGGGGGAGGCATGTTTACATGCAATTTTCATCCCATCAAGAACTTACCACTGACCAGAGCTCTCATAGCCGGAATTCTGATCAGGTATATACTTGTCTACCCTCGACTTGTAAGATTTGTTTTATAAGTTTCTCAGAGTTATCTGGAGTTGTTAGTAACTTAGTATCATTAGTGAACTATGAAATCTCTATCCTTAGTGTTTTTAGAGCTTCGTGTTGAGCAATCAGCTGCATGATACTCTTAACTAATACTCCCTCTGTCCCAAAATATAAGAACGTTTTTGATACTATCATAGTGTCAAAAACGTTCTTATATTATGGGACGGACGGAGTATTTAGCTGTGGCAATACCGCGGTGGTACAACATTGACTTATAAAGGGTTTTTTTGAATTTTCTTATAAAGGGTTTTTAGATTCTGTAAGTCCAGGTTGTGGATGATTTTCAAAATAATGACATGTGTTCTTAAGTTATTAAACCCTACTTTGACTTGTTTGTGGTTGTTTAGTGTGCATAATGCTTGCCTCGATTACACATTGATGCGCTATCTAGTTCCGTCAATTACTCAGTTGCATGAAATGGTTTTGCCGTGGGACTATATTTGTGTAAAGGTGCCTACAAGGCTACAAGATTAGGATATGATTGTGCTATCATCCTAAGATGGAACCTACAACTAGGAAATATGGTAGTGTGATTATGTAAAAATAGAAAGTTGAATTACTGTGACAGTTACACCATAAATTGTGGAAATACTTCATATATCAAAATTTGAAGGACGGTTAGCTATGTTTAGTATATTCTCATCATTTCTTTTAGATAGCTGAGTTAAATTGCATGTTATATCTACTGCCTCTTATTTTTCCAACTAGATAAACCTATCTTTTCCTTTCTATTTATTCTTTTCTTTCTCCCACTCTTCTGTCTTGGTGGTCGTCTGCTGGCCCTCAGGAATCAGAACCCAACCGAATCCTTCTAGCTACTGTCCACCACGTGCTCTATCCTATAACGGTGGAGATTCTGCATCAAGTTTTCAAAGCATATGGATATGTGGAGAAGATTGTCAAATTTCAGAAGTCAGCTGGTCAGACTCCACGTCTCTTTCTCTCTCACACACCCATATGTAAACTGCATATGGATGCTCTGATTCACTCCCCAGTTTGCCTCTGAATGATAATGTTGATGTATTAACAAGTATCTGTAATATGCGTAACAGGCTATAACTTCTGCAGAAAACAGCAGGTGTATTGTCAAACTGTATGAACAATGTGTGCAGTACATCAATTGATTACATTAGGTGTGACATTCTGTAGCAACAGGTTCGGCACGGTTTTAAAACATGTGTACTAATAATTGTAGCAGTAGCAACAACAAAAAAGAATTATAGTGGCATATGTTACTATAGACTAGTGCTTTTGTCCGTCCTTCGACTGGAATAAACAGTTGGTTATCTTTACTATCTGAAATAGACGATTCAATACATTTTATTTGATTGGTGCAGGCTTTCAGGCCCTCATCCAGTATCAATCGCGTCATGAGGCTGTGGAAGCACTTGCTGCTTTGCATGTAATTACTTCATGGCTCCATTAGTGTCCTAGATTCTACGTATGATTCTCATACATCTTAATCTTACAAACAAAACTTTTCCAGGGAAGGAACATATATGATGGTTGCTGCCAGCTAGACATCCAATATTCCAAGTATGAGCTTTGACTAATCCTAGTTGAAATTTATTTTTTCTCAGTTGTTGTATCTGATTGTTTTTCTTTATTTATGTGGATATCCAGTCTCAGCGAACTGCAAGTCCATTTCAACAATGAGAGAACTAGGTAAGGTCAATTTGTCAGTTCTCATCTCTACAAGAAACATAGTTAATGCAGTCATGGGCATGCCAGTTACTGTGTAGCATCAGTTAACATGAAAGTCACCCGTGGTGAATCTCTTTTCTTGTCCAGGGATTTCACGAATCCATCATTGCCTACAGAACAACGTCCAAGGCCCTCCCAGGTTGAGTGGTTCTCTTTATTTTGCTATATATCTCACTTGTTACATGCATCATTTATGCTCTGAAGCTAACCACTGTATGTTTTAATTGGTTGGAGCAGCAAGGTTTTCCAGATCCTGGGGGTCTCTATCCTTTCCAACAACCTGGAGGTAGCTTACTACATCGGATTTTCAATAAATAATTCTTTTGATAATGAAAAATATCTTATTTAGTTTCCTTTCTTGTACAGGTCCGTATTCACAGGTTGGCGTCTGACTCCCTTTGAATGGTGTTACTCCAGTGTTGTTTTTTGTTGCATCTTGTTCAAATATCCCTGTGAGTTCTCATACAAAAGTATTTGAGTTTGTGCATAACAGACAGGAAGAGCTGCAACGATTGCAGCTGCATTTGGTGGAACTTTACCGCCTGGAGTGACCGGTACCAATGAACGGTGCACACTGATAGTCAGTAATTTGAACACTGATGTAAGTTTTGAATCTTCGAAGGCTCCTTTCACAATCTTGATATTTTGACTACCTTTTCAAATGTCAAAGTATGCATGGAAAATGTGGTTGTTGAGTAGGACTTGTCTTTCTTATTGTTTTAAGGACCAAACTGACCATTAAGGGAAGTCTTAGAACAAATGTGGCCTAATCTTAAGTATTTTATGGTGTTGGACACCAACCTATAGGGTGTTCAAGCTTGTCTTAAGATTCCATGTAGAGGTTATATACCTTGGACGATCGTCCTTCATTGTTAACTTTTCTCTGTGCAGAAAACCAATGAGGATAAGCTTTTCAATCTCTTCTCTTTATATGGAAACATAGTTCGAATCAAGGTGCTGCACAACAAACCAGATCTCGCCCTTGTAGAAATGGCTGATGGGTTACAGGCCGAGCTAGCTGTGAACTATCTAAAGGTGCGTGCATTTTCTCTAGTATATCAACCTATCTGGTTTATCTGTTCCATTTGGAATGATTGTTACCTTTGACATTTTGATGCCACCTTCCCATTTTTCGGCTGCAGGTGGCCACGCTATTTGGTAACAAGTTGGACGTCAACTACTCGAAGTACCCCACCATAACCCCTGCCCCTGACGCGCATGACTACATCAACTCGGGCCTGAACCGCTTCAACACCAACGTGGTAAAGAACTACCGGCATTGCTGCGCTCCAACCAAGATGATCCACGTCTCCGCCCTCGCACAGGACGTCTCCGAGGAAGCGCTCCTCGCCCATCTGTCTGAGCACGGCTCTATCGTCGGCACAAAGCTGTTCGAGGTGAACGGCAAGAGGCAGGCCCTCGTCCTGTTCGAGAGCGAGGAGGAAGCGACCGAGGCCCTCGTGTCGAAGCACGCCACCCCGCTGGAGGGGAGCACCATCCGGATCTCATTTTCCCAGATGCAGAGCCTGTAGATACGCCTCCTCCCAGGGATATAGCTTTTGCTTGGCTGCTACCCGGTCCATGCTTTTTGCGCCCCCTCTCTTTCTTTTTAGGAAGCTTTGGATGATCCTTCAGATGTGAATTCTCTCCCTGACTGCTGCTTTGTCTTTGCTGTAGCGTCCCTGAGTTCTCCCTTGTTGGTTTAAGGTGACGAGAGGATTGTAGTGCGTGCTGTGCTCGTATGAATTATGAAATGAAAGAAATCTAGTGCGTGCTGTGCTCGTATGAATTATGAAATGAAAGAAATCTAGAGAAAAAGAGAACAGTTCAGATCATGCGATTGCTGTGTTTGTGTTTCTGGTTGATCCTTGCAGGTTGCGGTATAGCAACTGGGATTGAAGGACACTTTGAGTTTGCAGGGTTCCGATGTTCGCTAAGGGCAAAATTCAAATGGATTGACTTCTTTGTGGTATTTAAATAAATTAAACACTCCATTTGAATACCAAGAAGTCAATTCATTTGAATTATTCTTGGTGTTTAAATTATTCATTGCAAGAATACTTACTCCTGGACACCAAGTAGTAGTGTTCTTGCAATGAATAATTCATACTGAACCTGCATACGCAAGTGGATGAAACTTTGGGCGAAATTTGCCGTCTGTGTGTTTAGCGGCTCGTCGACACAAGCAGGTGGCAGGCACCAGTTGCCCTGGGACCATCTCGGTGAAAGCAGGGCTGGCAGAATACGCGTTCAAGTAGATTCTGATGCCCAGCTGCTAATATTTGCGCCCAACCAACAGGAAGGCGGATTCCACCAGCGGCCGGAAACTACTTCAAATGCATCAGTGACTTCTTTTCATGTCAAGGTTGTCTTATTTTTAATCAAGTATATTATCATTTTTTGAAGTTTGGCAATCGACGATCATATCTGTTACAAGAGGAGGAACAAGGAAATTAGGAGGTTTATCACGGCGCACCTCGAAATACTTCCTTCTGTAACTTGCTCGATCGCATTCGCAGCAGCATTGCTCTCCCGAGCACAATGCGCTATAGTTGCCCTCCCGAAAGAATTCATCATCTCCCGGCACTCGTCGGGCATCACAACTCTCGATTCACGATAATCTGCTGTCTATCTTTAATCAAGTTTATTGAGAAAATACCAATATGAAATGGGCAATGTTACGCATCCGTCGGCTCATCTTTTTAAAAGATCATCCGGGTCGTGAGCCGTCGGATTTGCCGTATCTAGCGAGCGAGTGTGTCTTCACCGCTGACATGGGCCTTGTTGCAAAATTATTTCTGAAACATCGATCTTGTTGCAGAAATTTTTTGCAACAGCTGTTTAGTTGCAAAATTATTTTTGCAACTGAGGTCTGGTTGCAAAAAAATTCCACGACAGATGTTTTGTTGTAAAACACGATTCATACTAGACCATTGCAACACCGCATATGTTTCAGAAACATAGCCTTCGTTGCAAAAGCATGTATGGCGGTATTCGAACCCTCACTGGACGTGTGTCATGCAGGGGAGGTGGCAGATTCTGCCGCTGCGATCAGCCGGATGACGGTAAGCTCTTCCCATATGAAATTAGTATTATTAGACTCATCAAAATATTTGTATATTTAATTTACTTAGTATTGTACATGTTGATAACGCCTCGTAATAAAACCGTGCTCTCTCCTCAAAGTTTTACCAAATAATTTGTCAAGTGAGGGTACATAATTCACTGGGCAAAAGTTTGCCAAGCAAATTGTCGCCCATGTTTGGTAGGGCAAAGCTCACAGGTCACTTAACCAACAAGCGCACAGATAGGACGACGAGAAACTCCAGGCAGGTGCCTGGTGGATTTGTCCCTCATCCCAGACCACACGTTGGGGTAACACGTTTATCCTTCTGACGAAACAATGCGATAGCATCAATCAAAAGTTAAAAAAAATTAACCTGTCTCAGTTTAAGTTACATTGTACTCTAATGACCTAACATGAGTAACTAAGCACTCATTCTGTGAGCACATCAGAACCACAAACCATTATCAGTAATCTCAGTACAGTGTGCTGCGCGACTATCATCAGCACCCCACTTTAATTTCTAACCCGCCTAATATACAACCGGTGTTTTACTCCATCGCACAGTCCTTGTGTTCCAGCTTCTAATCTACAAATTGTACATCAGATGTAGCATCGTCCACAACTTTGGCGTTCCTTTAGTAGCTGTAAACATCTACAAAGGTTAAATGTCAATGCCTACACGAACTTAGGCCAGTGATCAGAAATCTAGGTTCAGTCGCAGCCCACATGGCCTGGAGGACAGGGGAAGTTCTTCGACTATACCTGAGATATGCTGGCGATATTGTAAGCCTCAGACAGTCATCATTCTGCTTAAACGGGTGCCCTCGTTCTTATCAGGGGCAGGTCCTAGCGCTGTGATCACCTGTGGCATGGTCATTCCTCCAGAAACAATTATTTCTGTAGAGAGCATAATAGCAGAAACATAAGATTAGAAATCCAGGTGATATAGCAAGAATGCTACTCCCTCCGTTCACAAATATAAGATGATCTAACTTTTTTCTGAATCGGATGTATATAGACACGTTTTAATGTGTTTGTTCACTGATTTCAGTTCGTATGTAGTCCATATTGAAATATCCAAAACATCTTATACTTGCGAACGGAGGGAGTTATTAAAAAGACTATCATATCAAACTTAATGACCACAATAAGAGACATGCCCTCAAAATAAGCTTATGCTGGATTGAGATGTTACAAATAAACTGCCAGCAAGAAAATAACAAGAACAGCATATAGTATTCGCAAGTGCTGATAGGGTTTAGCATTTAAAGGAGCTGCTATAGAAGGCATTGAATTATTCTCTTTTGAACAGAACAGTGGAAATGATAAGGAGCTTAAAAGGGGATCATCAAAATAACACCAACCTATCCCTTCTCGAATGGACAGATTGGGCCTTATAATTTCCGCAGAGTTCACCAAAAAGATATCACCAATATATAGATGATTGGTTGGCACATAGACACTACACAGTTCTTCATCACCTTTGTCAGTCTGCAATGTAATGATAGATGATTACATCAGAATCCAACAAAAACAAAGTATATTGGCTCACCATAACATGCTAACCATGTGGACATAGACAATTAGGTATCACATAGTTCATCACTTCTGTTAGTGTTGATCCTGGACAAAACAGCAGAAAACAAGAAAGGACAAATGCCCCTTGACTCTTTGTAGCAGTTGTCCTTAATCTAACTTGATAAATAATTCTTCACGCCATTTTCTAGAGCTCAAGACCTGAAGTACCGTAGGTTTTGACACGTCCTATGATTGATTGGACATGCTTAGTTTTGTTCTTATTTGGCCTTATGCAACTTACCAGCAAATAATCTTTGAGACGGAGCCAAGTGAGTCTATTATTTGGCCTTGTGACTCTAATGTGTAAATGCCCCCCATAAACTTGAAGCAGCTCTAGCCGGCCTTTTCAGGGTTTACACAACAAATTTATGTACGAGAGAGGAGTGACTGATTTAAACCACCTTATATAGAGATTATAGGTTAATCCGGATAAGTTGACTACTAAGATAAGCCCAGCCAGGCCACACTAGGCTTGGTCTTGATTATTTTCGGTGAATCTTTACACTCTTGAGATTTAAAAGGGTTTAGATGTCACAAATCACAACTAATGGGTGACACTTTCCTGAAAGTGAACTATTTCATGCATGAGGCAACACAGAAAAAGAGCACACACAAGTACGGTGTGAATCTTTGTGTAACTTATGAAAATTATCAAATCAATATTCTTAAAAGCATATAAATGAGTAAATTATCTTGAGTGAAGCATTCAAATTCGGTTGATGCCGTCAATCCATCTGTAGAAAGCGATTTGCATAAACAAGTACCTGAAGAATCATGCTCGATGTTATGAATCCAAATGCGTATTCACCAGCACGGGGATGGCTAATTATTGCCACTTCTTTAAATGCTGCTGTATTTTGATCTGTCAAATGAATAAAATGTATTATAAGATTTTTTTTTCTGGTTGGGCAGAAGGAACTACAAGTAAGTTGGAACATAAAGATTTCAACCAAACCAGTTTGTCAATGATGTGGTGCATAGAAACAGCAAACACGCTGTTGTCGCAACATTCATATGGTCTTCATGTGGATTATCCTATTAACTTCATAAGCTCATGTAACTTGAAGAAAAACTAGTGGCCTATAAATGTGTTTCTTTGTGAAGTACTGGTACTTATATAATGTTTTACCCGACTAAGAAGTTATGGGTTTGTATATATATACGCCATCCACTGACACTTCTCTTCAAGAAACAGTTATGCACTAACAATGAAAATCATACATGACAGAAATTTAAGAAAGAACGAACATAGTTGTCAGATATTCTGGAGCACTTCAGATGATCATAAATTACCTGGTGAAACAGCAGTACTAACTTGCTTTGATGCAGAATATATGTGCCTTACAAATGGCATTTTCTTTATAAACCATTCTCCAACCCAGAAGACAGTTGAGCCCACCCATGATGACACAAATATTCCAACAATAAATATGAATACCAGAGATGTCACAAACCCAAGGCCTGGAATCAAGAAAAATTGTAGTACTCAGTATAGAGCAAATCATGAATATTTGTCAGTAGAACTGAGTAATGACAGTTTGTTTTTAATAGCCTGAGGCTGCTTTTTCCTCATGTACTCAATGATTTCAAAGGATCTCAGTAACTGGCACCATCAGGAGCTCGGTACCATTTTTTCCATCGTACAACTAACGAGAGCAGTATATATAAACTAAATAGCCTTAGCAGTCCCACAGAAACAAGCACATCTCTCTGAACTCAAATTTGCATGTGATAGATCCTTTTGGAGATTAAATCTAGATCAAACACAAGCAAGGAGCCAACGGAGAAAAAAAAAAGTAGGCTAACTAAGTCTGCACCACTATATGGCATACAAATAGAGTAAATATGTACTCCCTCTGTAAAGAAATATAAGAGCGCTGTGATCTAAGCGCTCTTATATTTCTTTACGGAGGGAGTATTACTGTTTGTCTGATACTACAATTTTACCATGACCAGCAAGTGGCTAGACATAAGTATTTGTGGAACAAGTACCAAATACATCGACTCCAAGCTTTGCATAGAGTGGACTGAAGAATCCATCAAAAAATCGAATAAACCACCAAGTGATGAAGAATGTCACAGCCATTGGGAAAATAACTACACTGCAAACAAGAAAGAGAATATTAGGCATGGATAATTTACAGGTCTTGCAACTTCTATGAATCAGTTCCTGCAAAGCATACCATCCAGTCATAAATTTTCTTGACACCCAGCTTTGAAGGACCGCAAAGCATGCCTATTGAATTAGCAGGTTAGGTATGAAATAACTATCTTGAAAAGATATAGCATAGCATGCAAAGAAAGTAGAGCTCATTCAGGTAAAATGAGAGAACAGAACAAGAACGTACAGTAACAATGCTGGGTCCAAGTGTTGTCTACTTTGATCGAACAATCTTTATGCTCTGGTGCCTAAGAACCGATGGTTGACTAAACGACACTTCAAGATGGAAAATATGTAGAGATAACCAAAATATTTAAGTAGTATGATCGCCCAGAAGGATGCTGTCAAATTTTAGTGTCAGTTCATGGGTTTGGGGTTCCAAAGACCTAATACTACGGGGCAGTGAACTAATTGCAGTTGTCAAATTCCTGTTGTTCGTTGCATTTGCATATTCTCCAACAGAAGTATAGCCTGCAGCCAGTACTCATGCATTTGCTATTTATGAGAATAAAGCAAATGCGTATACCTCATGAACAAACCAAGCAAAGTGTTATAGGAGGTCATTCAGACACATGCAAGATGACGACATCTAAACTTGATTAAATTCACTTTTGCCGGGTTATAAAACCTGCACCGTGCATCCTGAATAGTAGGTTTGTTGAACACAGGCATCTGGCCGGAGCTCCGCAGTAACACAAGTACCTCTACCTCCAATAGGACTCGCACTGACACTGATGCAGTCAATTTGTCGGACTGTTTACGGCGTAGACATCTGACCAACAGCACACAATACGCATGACGAAACAAGCGAACCTCCAATGCAACCATGGAAACCTTAAAGTCAAGCTCGGTGACAACCCCAGAAGGCATGCAGAAGCCTCGGATTCGATCAAACGGGGAGGCGCGGCCAGATCCGAGCAAGCAACCAGAAGGGTTTCGGCAGCTCTAAGCCCCACCGCGTCGGGGGGACTACAGGCGGTATTAAGGCAGATCGATCCGCGCTACCTGGCGGGTGGAGGTGGCCGGCGAGGTGGGGCGCGGCGGCGACTTGACGGGGTCCTCGGGGTCCGCGGGCTCCGGCGCCTGGCCCATGGGCACGGCGACGTACTCCTTCTCCTCCGGCATTGCGGCGGAGGGGTCGAGGCGGGCGGGAGGGGAGGAGGAGGACGACGGCGACGGTTTCGGTAGCTAGTGTGACGGCAGCAGCTGCAGCGGAAAGTGGAGGAGGCGGTTGGTGGCGGAGTCCGCGGGGGAAGGGAGGGAGGGAGGGACGCGTCGTGGAGTGACCGAACTGCCCCCCGCTACCGTGTTGTACCCGTGGGGCCCGTGCGGTTGGAGGTGACGTGGGGTCTACGGTCTACCTGTCACTGAACGTGGGTCCCGGAGATAGCGCGGGCCCAGCTGTGGGAGGAGGAGGAGGAGAGGAGGCGTAGCGGACGGCGGACGCTGCGGGTTGCAGATGCAGCGCGGCGGCGAGGGTCATGGTCAAATCCGTCGCGCGCGCGGTCGGTCGTCGGTGACTGACTCGGTGTCCTGGTTTTATCCGTGGGCCCACTGTTTGTTCGATGTTTCCAAGTCGACCGGCCCGTGTTTCTACTGTTTGCGTTTGGGCCGACGTGCTCATGAGCCTGTTTGCTTACCAGTCAGTCCATTTGGGCCTCTGGTTTAGTAATATATGGCGTAGTAAAGGGAATTGTATGCCTCAAAAGGAAAAGAAAAGGGAATTGTATGCGATTGTATATACACAATAAAAAGATGTTGGCTTGATAAAAATCTCCGTTGGTATGCGGGTATTATTATGGGTGCCCAGATCCTGCTAATAATTATCGATCGAAAGGTGTTCTGAACATATCCACATATTATTAAAGTCACACGTTCACTAACTAGCGGTATGTAGGAGGACTAGAAGGTCATAGAGAATGAGAGAACGGGCTCTAAAAAAAATTCGGATGATCTCGAAAGTGTTCTAGGAGGTCCGGGAGCGTCCCAGATTTACCTGGAATGCCCTAGAAGGTGCTAAAGCTTCTGAAAGACCCCGAAATGTTTTCGAACCTTCAAGAATATTATGAATGGTCCCTACTGACTAGTGAGCCGCCCCCTATTCCTTGAGGGGCAAGGTGCCACATGGACCCAAGTTGGTCGCCTGCCACATGACTTGTGGGGCAAGCCACCCGAGAGGTGGATCCTAGGATGACTCCTCTTCTAGGTCGGCCGAACCAGGGAAGGATCCCCTCCCCGAGTAGACCATCCCTATTTCCCATCCACCTACACATAGAGGTGGGAGTGTACCATGGATAGACAAAACGGCCTTGGAGGGCGACCATCCTTGCCCTGTGCCCTCTCTCTTTCTCTGATCTAGACTCACTATGGATTGTTACGTCACTAGGCTATCTCTCCCTCTAGTTTTCGCACTACCTCTTTGTGTTAATCCACGAAGTGCCTCTAAATCAGTACACGTGGATACCTTGGAGGTGTCGTCTACTTCTACACTAGATCGGCTGATCATCCTGGAGAAAATTCTCGCGACCGAGAGGCATAACCTAGCGGCAAGAATCGGCGAGCTTCATCAACTCTTCCTCCTCAACTTTCGTTGGGTGGATTACTGGTGAGATTATCATCACTTGTGCCTCCATAGTATTCCTGAGATTGACGTGAGTGAATAGCCTTTTTTTGCTGCATAGAACGCTCCCCTACAAAGACCAAATCTCCTACCCCCCCCCCTCCACCCTCCCTGAAGATAAATTAGTAGGTGTTAACATTTAGATTGCTAAACTAGGCAACCCATTTACGCGTTGCTAGTACTAGGATTGGATCGATATCTCGATGATGCGAGCTTGATGCTAGATACACTTATACTTAAGGTTTGATGGGTTGATATGTGATACAACTACTAAAAGCATTTCCTGCGCTTCATAGCACGACGACTGCCCTGACTGCCATACAACGGATATATTGGCAATAACGCGTTGATTGTCCATGGGTGCTTTACATGCTCGAGGCCCATTTTTCAATGTCTTTTATTCTTTTAATTTGTATTTATTTCCAGATTTCTATTTTTGTTTTGCTTTTCTTTTTTCCACCTTCATTTTTCATTTCTCTTATTTTCCCAACTTATATAAATATGTTTGAAAAAGACACACACATTTTTTAACTCATGAACACTTTTTAAAATTTAAAAATATTTGTAAAATTTGTGAACACTTTTAAAAACTTATACACACATTTTTCCTAAAATGTGCAAAACCTTTTTTGTAAAATTACATGATGTTTTGCTTAATTACAGCAAATTTAGAAAAATACAAGAACATTTTTTATATGAAAAATCTCTAAAATTACACGACATATTTTTAGTCACGTGAACATTTGTTTTAAAAGGTATCCACGTGAACTTTGTCAAAAATTCGTGCACACTTTTAAAGAAAACTTGATTTTTTATTATTATAATTAAATGATTATGTAAATAAATAAATAATATATTCATTTGAACATAGAAAAAAAATCAATTCATGGGTCGTACCACAACAGCCCATTAGCATCTGCTGCTGACTGCCAGTTCTAAATAAAACGCAGTGCCCACTGCCTACTTTCTGTCGTCTAGTTGGATATCAATTTGTTGGCTCATTTGTTTCTGGGTTGAGTAGTGGTCACTTGTTGGGCCGTGCTGTGGCGGTTGATAGTTTTTTTCTTCTTCTTCTTCTTTTATTTGCATGTGTGGCACTCATTTAACTGGCTAGCGTTGCTGTTGTGCGAACAAGTGACATGAACGGGGACATGATACAAAGCGGACGCTCAGCCATTGACAACCGTGGTTTTTTTTAGGGGACATTGACAACCTGGTTGCGTGACGTGAGAGGTGTACGAGCTCTCGGAGCAACTCGTTTCTATCGATCTTAAAGAAAAGAAAGGCTCAAACTCTTGTGCACTGACCAAAGGGCCCAATCGCGGGGATGATGAAGTCAAAATGGTGAATTTAAAGATATGACCTCTGAGGTTTATATTATGCGCCATCACTACAGTCACTATGGCACAATAAGTAGTTGTCAATCCATCTTTTCACGGATTCGGTGGTGCCTGCTAGACATAGGGTGCCAAATCTCTCGTGTTTTAGTCTCAAGGTATACCTGATATTCAATGGGATTATGTGGATTATTAGCTAGTACTCCCTCCGTCCGAAAATACTTGTCATCAAAATGGATAAAAAATGATGTATCTAGAACTAAAATACATCTAGACACATCCCCTTTTATTCATTTTAATGACAAGTAAAAGTACGCCCTCCATTCATTTTTTTAAGTCATTTCAGTCAACTGAAATTGAGCTGTTTTGCACGCTGTCCGAAGTGTCTACAGCGCCTTATAACAGTGAACAGAGGGTGTAGTTGATTATGCTTGAAGGAAAAAAGATGTGAGGCAACACCCATGGCTTAAACACCTAACTACAATTCTAGCATTTTAGCTTCCTCCACCCTGTTACGACTTGCAACACTCAAATCATTCCCGAGCTAAGAGTATAGTGCTCATAGCCTCGTAGAAAAGAGCCAAAAACTACAAACAATGTATATATTCAACAACTTTTTAAATGTACATCATAAAGAGCCAAAACATAATTTTGGTCGGTTTTGCTAATCTTCAGTTGCCTGAAACTTTCTTTCCCGTCTATTGGTTTTGGATGAAGCTCTCCGAGGGGCCTAGACGGCGGTGCAGCAACGGATAGAAGCGCCCCCGAAGTAGCTCCTGGTCGATGTGGCAACGTCGCCACTGCTGGAGGAGAGTTCGAGGTTTGATAGATGGCCAGGAGCGACGTCAACACATGGGAGGCACCGGCTCGGGCTAGGCGAGGCGGACAGTTGGGAGAAGGTACAGGAGAAGAAGGAAGAATTCATCGGGAAATAGAGAAATAAGATGATCATGAATAGTTCTTTTTCAGGAGTAGTTTATTTCGTATATGTCTCACAGGAGTAGCTTTCTTTTTCAGGCAAGCCATATGTGTCTCCAATTTTGGTCCATTTTACCACTCGATCAACAACTTGGCTTTTTCTTTCTGCAACTGTGAATAACCTTTCTTTATTTTCCTTTGAAAGAGGTCTATGCCAGGATATTATCAGATCATTGCAGCGACAAAACGCGAGGAGATGTTGGTCTAAAACCAAACCTTCCTTCGTTTTCATTTAAAAAGAAAATGAAACTTGATTTTCAACATCAACAAAGCGAAAGAACGAACATGAACATTACAGTGCTGTGGGGTGGCGTGCTCTGGCTTCCAGCACGCGCGCATGTTCAAGCGTTGAACGGCACGGCATCACACCATCGGCGCACGTCTGAGCTAGCTTTCCCAGTGTTACAGGGACTCTTTTTCTTGAAGGAGAAAAGTAAACAAGAAACGACCACTATTGAGGTGGCGGCGGATACTGGCTCGAACCGGACCACGAGCCCGTGGTCGCCGGGTAGGTCCATGCAGTCTCCGCGGGCCACGCCCACTGCGCCGCGTCGCCGTGCTCCGCCGCCGCGCCGCCGTAACCCGAAGCAGAGGACGCAGAGGACGGCACGGATGCCACCGTCACAGAGGACTCCGGGAACGAGTAGGACCCCGAGGAGGAACCGCCGCCGCCGCCGTAGTACGGCGGGAACCCGCCACCTCCAGCGCGCAGAAGCATCTGGTACTGCAAGTAGTCGGAGACGGCGCCGGCGGGGTAGGCGGCCGCCGAGGAGGCCACCGTCGGCGCCGCGCTCGCGGTGGTGGGTGCCGCCGGGGCGGTGAGGCGCGCGTCCTCGGGGAAGTTGAGCTTGGCGCGGCTGCCGCGGAAGCGGAGCGCGGCCTCGTCGTAGGCGCGCGCGGCGGCCTCGGCGGTCTCGAAGGTGCCGAGCCACACGCGGGCGGCCTTGTGCGGGTCGCGGATCTCCGCGGCCCACTTGCCCCACGGCCGCTGCCTCACGCCGCGGTACCGCCGCTCCGGCGCGCTCGCCTGCTCCGCGGCGGCCGCCGGCTCGCCGCCGTACGTGTGCGGGTACTGCTCCCCCATGGCTGCGCTCTGCTGCACGTCCGGGCTCCGCCGCTCCTGTCCTGCCGAGCAAGAAGAAGATGATGATGGTCTATATAAGCGCGAGAGGCCAGCACGCACCATTTGACTGTATGAAACGGCGGCTGACTATACGGTTATACGTACGTACACTTATTTTTGTTTTCATATAATGTAGGGAGAGATGCGTTCATCTGTGTCGACCGGCTGCGTGCACGTGGAGTGCCTTCCTACCGCTCATGTGCTGGCTAGTGGAGTACATTGGGGAGGTTGGTGTATTTGTTGTGTTGCATGAGTGCATTGAACAAACCATATACTTTGGCATTCCCTCATTTTTTTCCTCCTCTATTTATATTTTTTTAGCTCAGTCAAATGATATATAGTATATAAAAACAGATTTTCTTTTTATGAACCTCCGTACAAGATGATAGGAATATAGCATCGATTGAGACATAATAAAATCACAATCGATCAAGAGTGTATGCGCATGTATATAAACGCTTACATCTGTACCATGTTAAGAAAACTAGACAAAAGAAAAGGCAATTTTTGCGGTCAATAACGGTCGTTGCGTGCAGTGCATGCATGGCAGTGGTTCCGACGCACCACTCTGTCTTTTCTTTCTTTATCATGGAACTGACGTGGCACTCCTCTCGTTGCAAGCAAAGGGATTCCATGGAACACACCAGAACACTATACAAAAGAAAAAACACTTGTACTAGGGGGCACGTCACAAACAGTTTGATTAACCACCAGCACCAGCTTTAGATTCCGCACGACTAACACATGCACGCCGAACATCTCTCACAATAACAAACACAAACTTGACGGAAAAAACAAATAAACCAAAGAAAAAGGATGCAAAAGCGCTGCTAGTGTAGGAACGTGGTGACACCGACCTGCAACTGCAAACGCAAACATTCTCCTCTCACAATAAACAACGAGCGACCGCAATGAGTCTCGATCCTCACCTGCTGCGAGCTGATCCGGTGTCGGCGCGGCGGGATAGCAGCCTCCCTGCGCATGCACGTAGCCCCCCATTGCCGGGTGGCCCTCCCAGCCGTCGTCGGCCCAGCCGCCGTCGCCGCCGGACACGACCCTCGCGAGCGCCGACACCATCGTCGACATCTCCTGCGCCTGGTACTCCCCGGACAGCACCGACGAGCCTCCCGCCGCCTCCCCGCCGTCGCCATCCTGCTCCCGGCCCGCCATCCCGCACCACGCTCCCGAGCCCGGTAATGCCGCCTCCGCCGCTGCTCGCGATCGTTCGAGTGGCTCCCTAGCTAGCTAACCAGTTCGAGTTCAAAGTACTCTCAGCTTGGATTCACTAGCTGGCCAGTTCGAGTTCGACTTCACGAGGTGGACTGGCCGCTATATATACAGGCACACAGGCATGAGATTGAGGATGAGCACTCGAGTAGACGAGGCCAAGAAGAAGATGTAATGCGGCTCGTTCGAGCGGGAGGTACGCGCGGTGGCCACGCTGAGCTAGGGCGAGCTACGGAGCTGTAGCTGAGCTAAGCGGGCAGAAGAGCCGCCAAAAAAAAGGCGTGGTTCAGATTTGGACCGAGTCTCGCGCTGACCACGTACTGTCCCTTCAGAGCAAGTGGGCAACGATCGACGACCCATCAGACGGCCGGTGATGAGATCTGGCGAGAGAGAGAGAGCAAACGTGCATTATTTTAGCAGCCGGCGTACGTTGGGCAGACTTGGCGATCGGAGACCGATGGATGTTCATGGACGCATTGTTCCAGCCGCATGCGTGTACGCATCAGTATGATTTTTTGTCGGCCTGACTATCTGTACTGTGCAGCAAGTCAAACCGGTCATCATGCATGCGGATTCAAACGAGACAGTGCAGTAAGATGCTCAAAACATTGTAATAGTACAGTAGGTATACGGTATTAGGGCTACGGATTTCGATAGACCTGACTACATACACACCATGCAAAAAAAAGACATGTGATTGAGATGGTTAGGTGGACAGTGGTATCCCCAACCCACCAGGGTTCAAGATGATATACCGGCTTGGTCTCTTGGAGGTGTTCATAGGAGTAGGGTGTGCGTGTGCATGTTCATAAGGGTGAGTGTATGCGCATGTATATGAGCGCTTGTGTCTGATGCTAAAAAAAAGACATATGACTACATACATGCATACATGAGGGCGGGCGCGTGGCCTACGGCTGGCCACTTGCTAGACGGGACGCCCTACCCCACACCACACCCATCGGAGTGACGTGGTCCTGGCCCAGGCGTGCGTGCGCGCGTGCATGCACCCGAGGTTTCCACGCCCATGGCCATGGGTCAAGCTCGCCCCGGCGAGGTGAAGTTCCATCTCCTCCTCCTCCTCCTTCATGTGGCACGGACAAATCTTCTCCTCGGCCGCCGCGAGATGGAAGTAAGTTCGACATTTGCCAGCCCAAGCTCTCCGGCCACGTCCAGATTCGGGTCTCCTCTCCTCGAGCCGACGTGTTGTTCCACCGTTTTTCCACGTCGTTCGTTCGTTCTACTCTTTCCTGGCCGATCCGGCACGTGCGCGTACTCGTGTTTTAACTGGCACGCGCCGCCTGGAATGTTCTGCGAGAGACTATGAATGGACCTCCGAATGAATGATCGACGTCGAGCTCCGGTAAATAATGAGTAGCTCAACGCACTCGCTGTCTTTTTTTCTTCCTTTTTGGTGCGACTAACACAGTCGCACCGTCGCCGCCTGGAATGTTCTGGTAAATAATTCGGCACGCGCCGCCTGGAACCGGAATGCTCTGCGAGAGACTACTATGAATGGACTGCCGATCCACGTCAAGCTCTGGTAAATATAATTATTAGCAGCTCAAAGCAGTCGCTGTCTTTTCTGTTTTGGCTAATAACACAGTCACACAGTCGCTGTCTTACCGTAACAATATGGAAATACTGGTCTATTGTCCGTGCTGCCACTAATCACTTCTTAACTGCGCCAGCTAATTTCTCCCATCTGCATCTACTGCAGCGGTGGTCGGCGGTGGGCTGGTCCTCTCCGGTCAAACACACACTGTTGCATAGCACATTTTCGTTTAAGGAATATAAAATGGCGAGTTGCCAAAGGCGCGTGCATGCATTCCTGATTCCAGATCCGATCCCATGGATCCGACAATGAGGTTGACCTAACAGCCTAACACCAGACATCCATGTCACTCAGGGACTCGTGTCAGATCGCATCATAGTATACAAAGCATATTATGGTACTCCTATTTGTCTGCAAATGTAGATTATTTTTAAGCTTTCTCTTCGTGCCCAACGCAGAATGTTGACTGCTACTTTCGGAGATAGCGTCTCCATCTTTTTATATTCTCCATTTTTTTTGCGGGGATTTTCCATTTACTCATATAATGGTTTGAATTCCGACCGTTCATCTGAACTATACCTACCATTGGATCTGCGTCGGGCAATATGTTTTTAATCTTCATCTTTAGTACATGGCAATGCTAATTTGAAAATTTTAAGAGCAACTCTAACAGGGTCGCTATATCTACTTGATCAAAATATCCGATCAAAACATCCGAAGACTACATGTTTTTTTTACAACTATTATGGCAATTTGGGTAAAAAAAACACTCAATCAGAGCCGTCGAATGCCTTCAAATAGCTAAAATTTATGAAGTACCCTCCATATCTGACCTTTCAGTCACCATATATGGCGTCTCAGGGCTGCCTTTGGAGGGCGCTCCATAAGACAGTAATGTGTAAACTACATGTGGCGTGACCGTTTCAAATAAAAAAGTGTGGCGTGAAGGGAACTTTAGAGAGGTTGAGAAAAAATGGATGATCCATTGATAAATGGGTCCCATGTTTATGAAGACAATAAATATGAAGACTTTGAGTTTGCCAGGTTTCTCAGCATCATCAATAAATTTTTGAAGTGCATTCCGAATGATCATAGAGGCTGTCTTTTTTACGACTCTGCTAGAGTTGCTCTGACAGCATGAGTATGTGTAGCACCGATACGGGTGCCAAGGATAGACATCTCATACCGTGTCTAAACTAGTACAAAACTTCAATGTGTATTACCACTCTCAAAACAAAACTTGGCCACCCTCTTATAATGGCTAATCTACTAGTACCGCTCCTAGCTTAGCCTAGCACCTGAATATGAGCACATTGCTCATGCTCTAATGCTATCATGTTTTTTCAATGAAATACCAGGGCATTTATATTATTTAGAGTCTGTTACATGGTCTCCGGTCCTTTTTCTTGCGGGGACAAAGGTCTTCAATCCAACTGAGGCTGCAACTCTTTTGAATATCTTCATACATTCCAAGTAACCATTCAACTGCATTCATCATTATTTCACAGCAACACATAGGCTCCTAGTAGTAGCAAGAGAAACTGAGATCAAAATGTATAAGAAAATTGGGGAAAAAATATAAAAGTAAAGCTTTTGCAAGACACAAGCAACAACATTATTTTCATCCCACATGAAACCGGCAAGCAGATTCCTATCTTATGAAATTTCCATGTCTCAAATCTATGATCCATGTTTTTTCTTGGGATTACTATTGTAACGCCCTGGACACACCCGCCGGTGGTCGTTACTCCTGGCGGGATCTAGACTGACCCCACATATCAATGCTAATCTTTTCTGCACACTTTGTCCTCACTCGTGCGCATCCGGGAGCAACTTCCCGGTCGGTCACCCACATACACCCCTACTTAGAGGAACTGACGTCCTCGTCGGGCCACAAGAACGTTCCCTCTTGGCACATACGTCTGTGCTTCCAGTCCGGTACATGTGCCATGCCGTGTGCCACGACGGGTCACAAACGTCATGAACAAAATGACCACGCACCTGTCCGCAAACATCCGTGTAACCGCGAGGGTCGGCTCTGATACCAACTTGTAACGCCCCGGACACACCCACCGGTGGTCGTTACTCTTGGCGGTATCTAGACTGGCCTCACATATCAATACTAGTCTTTTCTGCGCACTTTGTCCTAACTCGTGCGCACCCGGGAGCAACTTTCCGGTCGGTCACCCATCCTGAAACTACTTCAAGCTGAGCACGCTTAACTTTGAAATTCTGTCTGAATGGGCTCCCGGAAAAGAAGGAATTTCTTATTGATATGAGTAGTCTATCATCCCTAATAAGCCAGGCTATCACAACTATCCTTTGCACACACACCCATCCATCCTCCAAAATTTATTTGTCGTCGAGGATCCTTCTTTTAGTTATGGGTGTGGTGATGTGTGAGTTGAGGCCATCCTCTAATGGCGCTCCTTGCGCATCCCTCTGGGTGCGTCATTGGGCATGTAGACATGCAAACCCGGATTAACCATAGGCTTGTATTTTTTTTCTGCAGGGCGAATGAGGAGGCTAGGACATCTAGGTCACAAACCCACTCGATTCACTACATGGTTTAACTATCAATCTATCAAATGGCCCCGCTTGCAGCAATCACGTCATCTATTTCTGATCAGGCGTAAAAAAATTCTAGAAGGGTTAGGCGTGCATCACTGCGCCGTCGAGTTGTTGAGATTTCACAAAGATAAAATTGGTTTGACATGTGGGGAAGATGATGAAGTGTGTTTTCTTTTTTATATAATGCAGTGTTTTAGAGGGTTTTCTTGCCGGTGTGATTGTGTTATCTTCTACCCAACAAATATTTATGTGAGACGCATGTACTACATTGGTGCTACAATGTCACATGTTTTTTTTTTGCGGAGAGCTATAGTGTCACATGTTGACACTTATTTTTTAGACGGTGAGAGGGTGCGCATGTCTGATGTGTTTTTACAGCTTGGTTGTTGCTGATTAATTTGAGAAATCATTGACCCAATCAAAATAGTGAATCAATTTCAAAATTGAATACATCAACTGAATGAGAGAGCTCATTGAGAAATAGTTGACCCGGTCAACATCGTGAACCAAATTCAAAGTGGAACATCTCACTTGAATGGGATGGCTAATAAATTAGGAAGCATAGTGAATTAGATGGTTCAGGGAAAAATAGGTGTATGAGGACCGGTGTTTTTTAATTGAGAAGGTGCACGGGTGCTGATGTGTTTTTATAGCCTGGTTGTTGTCGATTAATTTGAGAAATTGTTGACCTAGTCAAAATTGTGGATAAAATAGAAAACGATTACCCTAACTGAATGAGATAGATCCTCGAGAAATCATTGACCCGGTCAAAATCATGAACCAAATTCAAAATTCAACATCTCACTTGAATGGGAAGGCTAAAGAATTAGGGAATGTAGTGAATTAGATGATTCATGGAAAAAATGGTGTATGAGGACTGGTATTTTTTAAGTGGTGAGAGGCTGCACAGTGCTGATGTGTTTTTATAGCCTGGTTGCCGTCGATTAACTTGAGAAATCATTGACCTAGTCAAAATTGTGAATCAAATAGAAAATGATTATCCTAACTGAATGAGGGAGATCTTTTAGAAATCGTTGGCCCGGTCAAAATCGTGAACCAAATTCAAATGTAACATCTCAATTGAATGAGAGGGTTCTAAAATTAGGGAGCTATTATAGATGACTAGTAAGTCCTTAGTAAACACATTGTTTTGCTATTTCACAATTGTCTAACAAAAAAAATATTTAAGTCACCGGCTCATAGCTAGGTCCGTCTGATCTAAACACGAGATTATCCATGATGTTGTGATATTTACCATGAGGAATTTACATTATTCTTTTTATATAAGCGGGCAAAATTTTGAAAATTGACTATGTCTCCGAAAGTGTTGTTCTGATCCTGAGCTCATGTGAACTCGTGTGAACATTAAAATAAAAAAAAATATTGTTTTTCCTTTCAAAATCCAATTTTTTTTCATGTTGAACATGGCAAATATTTTCATTGCTTGCAAAGTTTTATCATGAAATGACATTCGTGTAAGGCATGGCAAAAAAAAAATCAATACTCCAAAATGCTTTTGAAAATAACATTTTTGAGCATCGATTGTTCTTTTGCCATGTTTTCCACGATGTTATCTGGCGATGAAGCTTTGCAAGCGATGAGAACATGTGTTAATATTTGGCCCTTTTTTGAAAAAATTCACTTTTTTACAGTTCACGAGCTCACATGAGCTCGGGATCAGAACAGCCGTGTCCCTACATGCTCTATATACCTTATCATGTCTATTAAGGAACAGAGAGGCAGTATTAGTTCACTGTCAAACAAGTATACGTCGTATTTCTGGTGGGCCCTGAGAGGCGCCTAAACATGTCGACAGCACGTATCTAGTCTTGGAGACAGGCGTGCAAAGTTGGACATGCATGGGGCATTGAGAAGTCAAGTTTGTTTGCTCGAGGCAGAGGCCTGCATGGGAAGCGAAGCGAAGCCGCCGCATTCTGCCAAACGGTTTCAGTTTCTTTCCTGGTTTGCAACGATCAATCGATCTGCAGTTCTGCACGGAGGGCTCTAAAATAAGCTCATCTACACGAACCATGCTAAAGGACTCCAGACCGTGGAGAAAAACGCAAAGATTTTGTCTTGAAAAGACGGTGCGGAGTTGGGACGCCTCCAGCAGACATTTGCTCCCAGCCCAGCCATGATGAAAAAGGAAAAACGTGATCGTTAGAAAACCACTGGTTATCTTATTAACAGTACGTATGTACCTAACTTGCCTTTCCCTGTTTCACAGAACGAACTTAGGTTTCACACTGCATGCAATATTTTGGACAAACTTGGAGACCGAAGTCCTAATCCGATAAGAATAATTGGCCCTGGAAATGAACAGGAGGACCTTATGGAAAGGGGGAGACAAGCGGGGTGTCTTGCTGGTGTTTATTATTGGGATCGGGAGTTGAAACTTTTGAAGCCAGGTTCAGACTTGCAGCTCGGTGGAATTTTAGCACCGACAAATAAACTTGAAAAATCAAAAGCTTCATTTACATTCCTTTTTTGACGATGCTACTGCACGGTCTTATCCTCCAAGCAAGCAAGCAGCTGCCTCTGACAAAGGCATGCACCACGTTTCGTCGCACAGTGTGGTGTGGTCTGCCACGCACGCCACCGGTCAAAGGTCAAAAGGCCTTCTATTCGAGCGGCCTCTTCATGAAAATTTGAACGGAGACTCTGTAGATGCTATTCATATTAGAGCATGGACACATGATTTTCTAGAGCCTACTCAATCACCAAACTGGAAAACTGACCCGGCCTAAAGAAACAGAGTAAATAGTGTAAAACTATGGGTGGTGGTAAGTTCGGTCTGGTTGGTGGGTGAGGAAGTCCTAAATTAGGAGGTGTCCGAATGACCAGACTATACCTTCAGCCGGTCTCCTGGACTATGAAGATACAAGATTGAAGACTTCGTCTCGTGTCCGGGAGGGACTTTCCTTGGCGTGGAAGGCAAGCTTGGTGATATGAATATGCAGATCTCCTACCATTGTAACCGACTCTATATAACCCTAACCCTATCCGGTATATATATAAACCGGAGGGTTTTTAGTCCGTAGGATGACATACACAACAACAATCATATCATCGGCTAGCTTCTAGGGTTTAGCCTCTATGATCTCGTGGTAGATCTACTCTTGTACTACCCATATCATCAATATTAATCAAGCAGGACGTAGGGTTTTACCTCCATCGAGAGGGCCCGAACCTGGGTAAAACTTCGTGTCCCTTGCCTCCTGTTACCATCCGGCCTAGACGCACAGTTCGGGACCCCCTATCCGAGATCCGCCGGTTTTGACACCGACATTGGTGCTTTCATTCAGAGTTCCTCTGTGTCGTCGCCGTCAGGCTTGATGGCTCCTACGATCATCAATGGCGATGCAGTCCAGGGTGACACCTTCCTCCCCAGACAGATCTTCGTCTTCGGCGGCTTCGCACTGCGGGCCAATTCACTTGGCCATCTGGAGCAGATCGAAAGCTATGCCCCTGGCCGTCAGGTCAGATTTGGAAGCTTAAACTACATGGCTGACATCCACGGGGACTTGATCTTCGACGGATTCGAGCCATTGTCGAGCGCGCCGCACTGTCACGACGAGCATGATCTAGCTCTGCCGCCGAACAGTGCCCTGGAGGCCGCACCCGCATCGGCTTCGACCCTTAATTCGGAGCCAACTGCGCCGATCGAGGATGGGTGGTTGGACGCAGCCTCGGGGTCTGCGATCCCAACGGCGATCGGGCCGAACACAGCCCCGCACGCTGTGAGACTCGTGACTCCAAGGAGCCGGACTCCTCTCCGGACTCCGAACCCTCCGCGCCCCTGCCGATCGAATCCGATTGGGCGCCGATCATAGAGTTTACTGCCGCGGACATCTTTCAGCACTCGCCTTTCGGCGATATTCTGAAGACACTGAAGTCCCTCTCTTTATCAGGAGAGCCCTGACCGGACTATGGTCAGCAAGGTTGGGATTCGGACGATGAAGAAATTCAAAGCCCACCCACCACCCACTTTGTAGCCACTGTCGACGACTTAACCGACATGCTCGACTTCGACTCCAAAGACATCAACGGTATGGACGCCGATGAAGGAGACGATGAAGAACCAGCGCCTATCAGGCCCTGGAAAGCCACCTCGTCATATGACATATACATGGTGGATATCCCAAAAGAAGGAGATGGCGATGGAACAGCGGAGGATGACCCCTCCAAGAAACAACCTAAGCGCCGGCGTCAGCGGCGCCGCTCAAAATCCCGCCAAAACAAATACGGTGATTCCAGCATGGGAGATAATAATATTCCGGAAAGTGCCGAAGAAAACCCCCTCCAGCAAGAATTAGCACAAGAGGATGGAGAAACCAGCCCTCATGAGAGAGCGGCAGATAGAGAGGTCGAGGACGATAATTATATGCCTCCCTCCGAAGACGAGGCAAGCCTCGACGACGACGAATTCGTCGTGCCAGAGGATCCCGTCGAGCAAGAGCGTTTTCAACGCAGGCTTATGGCCACGGCAAGAAGCCTCAAGAAAAAACAGCAACAATTCAGAGCTGATCAAGATTTGCTAGTCGACAGATGGACTGAAGTCCTTGCGGACGAAGAGCATAAACTCGAACGCCCCTCCAAGAGCTACCCGAAGTGCAGGTTGCTACCCCGATTAGAGGAGGAAGCACTTGATGCGGCCGACCGGCCACCTCGTGGCCGTGACAGAGAGGCCTCTCGGCCCTGCACTCAAGCCGCACCCCGTACCAAGGCACGGGAATATGCCTCGGACTTACGAGATATGTTGGAGGACAAGGCAAGGCAAACAAGATCGATCTATGGATCGCGCGGGCACCCCACGGCTCGAGACGGTAACCGTCACGCCGGTCGCAAATTTGGCAGGGCCGAACACAGTAGACAAAGCTCATTGGAGCTACGTCGTGATATAGCCCAGTACAGAGGGGCTGCACACCCACTATGCTTCACAGACGAAATAATGGATCATCAAATCCCCGAGGATTTCAAACCCGTAAATATCGAATCATATGATGGCACAACAGATCCTGCGGTATGGATCGAGGATTATCTCCTTCATATCCACATGGCCCGCGGCGATGATTTCCACGCCATCAAATACCTCCCACTCAAGCTTAAAGGACCAGCTCGGCATTGGCTTAACAACTTGCCAACAGGATCAATCAGTTGTTGGGAGGACCTAGAAGCCGCATTCCTCGACAATTTTTAGGGCACTTATGTGTGACCCCCAGACGCCGATGACCTAAGTCACGTAATTCAGCAGCCAGAGGAATCGACCAGGCAATTCTGGACACGGTTCCTAACAAAGAAAAATCAAATAGTCGACTGTCCGGACGCTGAGGCCCTAGCAGCCTTCAAGCACAATATCCGTGACGAGTGGCTTGCCCGGCACCTTGGACAGAAAAAGCCGAAGTCTATGGCAGCACTCACGACATTCATGACCCGCTTTTGCCCGGGAGAAGACAGCTGGCTTGCTCGTAGCAACAATATGACCAAGAATCCTGATAATTCAGATACCAGGGACAGTAGTGACAGGTCGCATCGCAACAAGCAGAAGCGCCGCATTAACGGCGACAATGCTGAGGATACGGCAGTTAATGCCGGATTCAGAGGCTCTAAATCCGGTCAGTGGAAAAAGCCATTCAAAAGGAATCCTAGGGGCCCGTCCAGTTTGGACCGAATACTCGACCGCTTGTGGCAGATACATGGCACCTCCGAAAAGCCGGCCAATCACACCAACAGGGATTGTTGGGTGTTCAAGCAGGCAGGCAAGTTAAACGCCGAAAATGAAGACAAGGGGCTGCATAGCGATGACGACGAGGAGCCCCGACCGCCGAACAACAATGGACAGAAGGGTTTTCCCCCACAAGTGCGGACGGTGAACATGATATACGCAACCCACATCTCCAAGAGGGAGCGGAAGCGCGCGTTAAGGGACGTATACGCGATAGAGCCAGTCGCCCCAAAGTTCAACCCATGGTCCTCCTGCCCGATCACCTTTGATCGAAGGGACCACCCCACTAGCACCCGTCATGGCGGATTCGCCGCATTGGTTCTAGACCCAATTATTGACGGATTTCATCTAACTAGAGTCCTTATGGACGGCGGCAGTAGCCTGAACCTGCTTTACCAGGATACAGTGCGGAAAATGGGCATAGATCCCTCGAGGATTAAGCCCACCAAAACGACCTTTAAAGGCGTAATATCAGGTGTAGAGGCCAACTGTACAGGCTCAGTCACACTTGAAGTGGTCTTTGGATCTCCGGATAATTTCTGAAGCGAGGAGTTAATCTTCGACATAGTCCCATTCCGCAGTGGCTATCACGCACTGCTCGGGCGAACCGCATTCACAAAGTTCAATGCGGTACCGCACTATGCATACCTTAAGCTCAAGATGCCAGGCCCTCGAGGAGTAATTACGGTCAATGAAAACACCGAACGCTCCCTCCGAACGGAGGAGCACATGGCGGCCCTTGCAGCGGAGGTACAAAGCAGCCTCTCCAGGCAGTTCTCCAGTCCGGCCATTAAACGATCGGACAACGTCAAGAGCGCCCGGAGTAACCTACAACAAGACCGCCTGGCACGACCCGAGCAGGCGTAGCAATGCGTCCCCAACCCCAGCCCTCGCAAAAATACGATACCAGTACTTCGCGTACATAACTACGCTCTAGAAATACCATGGGTACAGGGGGAGGGGTACCATCACAGCACGCCCGAAACACGGCTTAAACCGCACCAGGGGCTGCCGATTTTTTAATTTTCTCTTATTTTTAGGTCTCCACTCTTCGGAAGGCCTGTTCGGCAGTTCAATTGCCGCACAAACGATGCAAGAAACAGGGAAGCAGACAAGCCACGCCGCATTATGGAACTCCCAGGTGGTCTCTATCACGAGCAGTATACCTGCTTCGCATACTATTCCGCAGCTTGCCCCTGGACCGGACATGTTACATAGTCCAACCTTTTGCTTATCGCATTATTTGTATCGTTCTGCTTTGATCGCAGCCCTCTTTAATAAACAGTGCATAGCTTTTGTCTATTTTTGCATTACCTTTTTATTATTATATATATATTCCTTAACGACATATTGCACCCATACACTTTGGTACGGCCTAAATACGCCAGGGGCTTTAGTACCCCTCAATATGGTGTGAGAAGTTCGAACACTTTAACAAGTGCGGCACCCCGAACTTATAGCATTATATGCATCGGCTCTGAATCATGTCTTGGATCAATAGTTGGGTTTGCCTGGCTCCTATGTTTTGGTGCCTTACGTTCCGCTATATCGGCTAAGGTAGCATTAGGAGAACCACTGCGATTGTGCCCCAGTTAAGCTGGGTCGAGCACCTCAGTGGAGAAAGCTAAAACTGACCGTCATGATGAAGCGAGAGCTGGTCGCTGTTCGAGAGGTTTTTTCGAGTCCCTAACGACTTATGCCGCTTAGAGCGAGGAGCCGGCTCTGTCCGGCCAAGGCGTGGATAGCGCCCCGAACTCGGTCTTCCGAATACCAGGGGCTTCGCCGAAATTTAAAATTATAGAATTCTATGGCTAAGTGAGAGTGTTCACGCATTATAGTCCGATTGCCTTGTTCTTTGGGCTGAGCGCCTCCCTCGAAGGACCCAAACATGGGAAAAAGAGCGCTCAGGTTTATCCCCGAACACCCCAGCACTAGCAGCACGGGGGCAGAAGCCGACGACTTGCCATCTCTTAGAATTGATAAACAACTGCACAGAAGGTAATATTTTAAATTCCAACAGCATTGCTTAGCGCATATGAACAAGTTTTCAGCGCACAGGACAAAACGAGCAAGTTTCACTAAAAAATTACATCCCTAGAACATTCATCCGCCACAAGGCAGGCACACTTCAGAACATCCTTATAATAATTCTCAGGCTTGCGATGCTCTTTCTCCGGCGGTGGCCCGTCCTTCACAAGCTTCTCAGCATCCAGCTTGCCCAGTGCACCTTAGCACGGGCAAGGGCCCTACGGCACCTTCAATGCAGACGGAGCGCTTGATGACTTCGAGCCTTGGACAGGCCTCCACCAGCCGCCGCACCAGCCCGAAATAGCTCCCAGGCAGAGCCCCTCCAGGCCACAGCCGAACTATGAGGCCCTTCATGGCCTGTCCGGCCACCTTATGGAGCTCGTCCAGTTGCTTCAGCTGGTCGCTCAGGGGCACGTGGTGTCCGACCTCAGCATACTGAGACCAGAACACCTTCTCTGTTGAGCTGCCCTCCTCGGCTCGATAGAATGCGGCGGCATCGGACACACTCTGGGGAAGATCTGCGAACGCTCCTGGAGAGCTCCGGATTCGGGTAAGTAACAAGTAACTCACGTTTATGTGTTTGCTTTGCATAAAGAATGCCTTACCCGCCGCTATCTTCTTCACCTCATCCAACTCCTGGAGGGTCTTCTGGGATTCGGCCTTGGCAGACTTGGCATTTTCAATAGCCACCGCGAGCTCGGACGCTCGCGTCTTTGAGTCAAGCTCCAAACTCTCATATTTTTCCATGAGAGCCTGGAGCTCTTGCCGTACCTTGCCAACCTCGGCCTCATACTTCTCCCGCTCGGTGCGCTCCATGGCCGCCCTCTTCTCGGCCTCGACCAGCGCTTGCTTAAGGGTCACCACCTCAGACGTGGCCCCTACAATAGCCATGATAATCCTGTCATTTTTTGCAATTGCACCTTTTTATATTATTTAAAACAAGGTATTTCTTACCTTCATTGTCCTCGAGCTGCTTCTTGGCACGCCCGAGCTCTTGCTCGGACCGCTCGAGGTTCTGCTTTAGCGTGTCCACTTCCACAGTCAGTGCAGCGGACGCAAGCAGAGAAGCCTGCATACGCATATTGACTCCTTTTTGTTAGACTCCTGCGAATTTTATTTGATCCTCTATTCGGCTTTTCTTCCCGAACGTCAAACAGAGCATCAGGAGCTACTATCTATGCGGTAATATTATTTACACATTCTTTACTTACCTCAAAGCATGTTAAAAGGCTAGTACAAGCTTCAGTCAGTCCGCTCTTGGCGGACTGAACCTTCTGGACCACCGCACTCATAATGGTGCGGTGCTCATCATCGATGGAGGCGCCTTAGAGCGCCTCCAACAGATTGTCCGGCGCCTCCGGTTGGACGGGGGTCACCGGCACGGTGGGCTTCCTCCTCTTGAAAGGAGGTCCCTCGCCGGACTCTGGAACCTTTGAAGGTTCCGGAGCGGTGTCCGCCCTAGAGCCGGACTTGGAGCCCTAGGGGTTTCATCCCCTTTACTCCTGGAGTCCGGGAGGTCGCCTTGCAGCGCCTCCAGGACCACCTCCTCCCGGCTTGGAATCTGTTGGGACAACACTTCGGTGTCATCCGTAGGGCGGGGGGAGGAAGCCATTGGAAGCGAGTTCACATCCGACGAGTCCAGTGAGCCGCTCGACGACGCGTCGAGCCGGTCTTTGGGTGGGCTGCATAAACATATTCGACATAAGGGAAATCTGTGCAATAAACGAATACTATGAATTACTCTGGTATCCGAATACTTACAATTTTGCCAGGGGCTTGGCCCTGGGCGGCCACTCCTCTCCGCCGTCGTCGGCGTCGGTGGAGTAGTCCGGAGGAAGGGTTTTCCCTTTCTTGGACCCTCCAGCCTCCCCAGAGAGGGCGGCCTTCCTTTTCTTCTCTCCTCCCGCTGGAGGGGGAGAGGTCTCTTCTTCTTCCTCCTCCTCTTCACGAGAGGAATGCGCCTCGGAACCGTCGGATGATGGATCCGACACCTCCTGGCACCGGGCACTCTTTCGAGTCCCCGTGGCCTTTTTCGCGGCCTTCTTCTCCGGCACCACATAGAGTGCTAGAACCAGCAGCTTCGCCAAGCGAGCGTCCGCTGGGCCTTCAGGCAAAGGAGCCGGACAGTTGATCTGTCCAGACGTCACCTGCCAATCCTATCAAAGTTAAGGGAGCTTAGATCCCGCATGGAGTCAAACTATGAAAAACTAATACCCTGTAAAAGGAAAAAATAGCTTACCGCAAGAGCGTGACGCTGCGTACTGAATCTGCGATCCTCGGTAGCGGATGCGGGGGCCTCGACACCCTTGAAAAGCACCTTCCAGGCATCTTCGTACGTCGTGTCGAAGAGCCTGCTCAGAGTTTGGTGCCGCGCCGAGTCGAACTCCCACAGATTGAAAGCCCGTTGTTGGCACGGGAGGATCAGGCGGATGAGCATAACCTGGACTACGTTGACAAGTTTGAGCTTCTTGTCCACCAGGGTTTGGACGCATGATTGGAGTCCGGTCAGCTCTCCTTTTTTACCCCACGACAGGCCCGTCTCCTTCCAGGAGGTGAGCCGCGTAGGGGGTCCGGATCGAAACTCAGGGGCTGCGACCCATTCGGGGTCGCGCAGCTCGGTGATGTAAAACCACCCCGATTGCCACCCCTTCAAGGTCTCCACAAAGGAGCCCTCGAGCCATAAGACGTTGGCCATCTTGCCCACCATGGCGCCTCCGCACTCCGCCTGGTTTCCGCGCACCACCTTCGGCTTGACATTAAAAGTCTTGAGCCATAGGCCGAAATGGGGGCGGATGCGGAGGAAAGCCTCGCACACGACGATAAACGCCGAGATGTTGAGGACAAAGTTCGGGGCCAGATCGTGGAAATCCAGGCCATAGTAGAACATGAGCCCCCGGACAAATGGGTGAAGACGGAAGCCCAGTCCGCGGAGGAAATGGGGGAGGAACACCACCCTCTCATGGGGCCTAGGAGTGGGGATGAGCTGCCCCTTTTCGGGAAGCCGGTACGCAATGTCGTTAGACAAGTATCCGGCCTTCCTCAGTTTTTTGATGTGTCCCTCCGTGACGGAGGAGACCATCCACTTGCCTCCCGCTCCGGACATGGCTGGAGAAGGTTGAGGTGGGGAGTGCGTACTTGGGCGCTGGAGCTCGAGTACGCGAGAATGGATAAGCAAAGGAGGAAGAAGGCGTAGGTGAAAAGGTGGATCCTTATCCCCTTATATGGATGGATGCAACTACGTGTCCCCACCAGCCTGATAAAACTCGCTTATCTCCAAGCGCCGTAATCAATGACGCGGTTGGGTTACCCACGCCCGTATTGATGAGAATCCCGGAATAAGGGGACACGATCTCTTCTTTAACATGACGTGACAAGGAAACCGCCTCGCATGACGCGCTGAGGTGGGATAATGAAACGACTTGGATAAAGGCTTGGTCGTGGTGTGTCACATTACGGAATACGTCAGCAGATTAGATTTGTGTAAATATTATTCTCTCTATGGCAATATATGGAAACTTATTTTGCAGAGCCGGACACTATCTTTGTGTTCAAAATCTTCTATGAAGTACTTGGAGGAGGAACCCGCCTTGCAATGCCGAAGACAATCTGTGCGCCGGACTCGTCGTCATTGAAGCCTGGTTCAGGGGCTACTGAGGGAGTCCTGGATTAGGGGGTGTCCGGATGGCCGGACTATACCTTCAGTCGGACTCCTGGACTATGAAGATACAAGATTGAAGATTTCGTCCCGTATCCGGGAGGGACTTTCCTTGGCGTGGAAGGCAAGCTTGGCGATACGGATATGCAGATCTCCTACCATTGTAACCGACTCTATGTAACCCTAACCCTATCTGGTGTCTATATAAACCGGAGGGTTTTTAGTCCGTAGGACGACATACACAACAACAATCATACCATATGCTAGCTTCTAGGGTTTAGCCTCTCTGATCTCGTGGTAGATCTACTCTTGTACTACCCATATCATCAATATTAATCAAGCAGGACGTAGGGTTTTACCTCCATCGAGAGGGCCCGAACCTGGGTAAAACTTCGTGCCCCTTGCCTCCTGTTACCATCCGGCCTAGACGCACAGTTCAGGACCCCCTACCCGAGATCCGCCAGTTTTGACACCGACAGTGGGCGTCCTGCGGCGACATGGTTGGAGTTGGTGGTGTCTTGGAGGTTCTTCTCCAACTTCAGTGGCTTCCCACCATTGGTTCTCTGTCATTAGCAGCCTCATTGTGCATTTTGCTTCTCCTTGAGTGTTGGTCCCCCCAGTGCCATGTTTGCCTTTGTGGAGCTCGGCGACGCGAGTTGGTGGTGCCCTGGTCAGGTTTTCTGGGCGACAATGGCGTCGGTTGTACATCTTTGCTCTTGGGAGAGCGTTTGCATCGTCCGACGGATCGGCGCCTCGTGCCAGGCGAGGGGCTAGGGAGCCCCTTCGGAGATGTAGGACGTTGTCAACGGTTCGGTCGGAGTCTATGGAGCTGTCAGCGTTGCCCTTACATGCTAGTTGGATCTCCGCAAGGCTTGCTGGTGTGAAAGATCGTCGATGTCGCCTAGAGGGGGGGTGAATAGGCATTTTTAAAATAATTACGGTTTAGGCTTTAACAAATGCGGAATAAACCTAGCGGTTAATTTGTCAAGCAGAAAACCTAAAACAACTAGACTCACATATGTGCACCAACAACTTATGCTAAGCAAGATAAGCAACTATGTGATAGCAAGATATATGACAAGAAACAATATGGCTATCACAAAGTAAAGTGCATAAGTGAATGGGCTCGGGTAAGAGATAACCGAGGCACGCGGAGACGACGATGTATCCTGAAGTTCACACCCTTGCGGATGCTAATCTCCGTTTGGAGCGGTGTGGAGGCACAATGCTCCCCAAGAAGCCACTAGGGCCACCGTAATCTCCTCACGCTCTCGCACAATGCAAGATGCCGTGATTCCACTAAGGGACCCTTGAGGGCGGTCACCGAACCCATACAAATGGCAACCCTTGGGGGCGGTCATCGAACCCATACACTTTGGTAACCCTTGGGGGCGGTCATTGGTACCCGTCAAATTGTTCGGGGCGATCTCCACAACCTAATTGGAGACCCCGACGCTTGCCCGAAGCTTTACACCACAATGATTGAGCTCCGAACAACACCAACCGTCTAGGGCGCCAAGGCACCCAAGAGGAACAAGCTCTAGGGTGTCCAAACACCCAAGAGTAATAAGCTTCTCAAACTTCACTTCCACGTAGCACCGTGGAGAACTCAAATCGATGCACCAAATGCAATGGCAAGGGCACACGGAGTGCCCAAGTCCTTCTCTCTCAAATCCCACCGAAGCAACTAATGCTAGGGAGGAAAATGAGAGGAAGAACAAGAAGGAGAACTCCAAGATCTAGATCCAAGGGGTTCCCCTCACATAGAGAAGAAAGTGATTGGTGGAAATGTGGATCTAGATCTCCTCTCTCTTTTCCCTCAAAAACTAGCAAGAATCCATGGAGGGATCGAGAGTTAGCAAGCTCAAAGAAGGTCAACAATGGGGGAAGAACACGAGCTAAAAGGATAAGATTCATTGGAGAAGAAGACCCCCTTTTATAGGAGGGGGAAAATCCAACCGTTATGTGCTCAGCCCGCACACGAGCGGCACTACCGCTCCATGAGCGGTACTACCGCTTAGGCGGAAGAAACAGGGAAAAGGAGCAACAAAACATGAACCTTGGGGCGGTAGTACCGCAGGAGAAAGCGGTACTACCGCTGGGTTAAGCGGTACTACCGCTCCCTTCGGCGGTACTGCCGCGCAGAACGAAAGGGAAAGGGAAAGAGGGAACTGGGCGGTACTACCGCGGAGGAAGGGCGGTACTGCCGCTAAGGAGCGGTACTGCCGCAGTGAGGTACTGCACAATCCGACACAGAAAAAGACCCCTCGAATCGACGCGGTAGGGACCTGGTAAGCCAGCGGTAGTACTGGTGCGGAGTCACCGCCGGTACTACCGCTGCGGAGCAGTACTGCCGCTTGAGACCCCTCAGCGGTACTACCGCTGGGTACCACGGTACTACCGCTGGGACCCTGACAAAAACCACACTCAAGAAAACAAGAACTGCCATAACTTCTGCATATGAGCTCCGAATTGAGCAAACTCAAGCTTGTTGGAAACAAGACGACAGGTAGCATCAAAACAGCGACTGGTTATAGTAAGAAGAGGCAGGAGAGGTATGCCTAACAAAAAGAGGAGTGAAACCTCCAACCGAGAAGAACCGACAAAACCTCCAACATCGAAAACATCATAGAAGATGCATGCGAACTCCATTTTCGATGAACTCAAGCTTGTCAACAAGATGACCGTAAGCTCTAAGACTCACAAAGAGAACCAAACAAGAACCAAGAAAGATGATGCAAGGATGCAATGGTTTGAGCTCTCAATGAACGATACGATCAAGCTACTCATCGAGAGCCCCCCTTGATAGTATGGCAATCGATCCTATAACCCGGTCTCCCAACTACCAACATGAGACCTGTAAAATAGAAAACCTATCAAGGGCAAACCTTTGCCTTGCACATGGTCCACTTGAACTAGATGATGATGATCTTGACTCCCTCAAGTTGGACCACCTTTCTTGATTGTGTTGGCTCGATGAAGACTAGTTGATTGCTCCCCCATACTCTACTATGGGTGAGCTACTCTTCCGCACATCTTCACAGGTCCATTGTCACCACAAAGGACAGCAAGCTTCAAGCATTTGATCTCTTCGTGGTGCTCCACTTGAACTTGCACACCGTAACCTAACCCCATAAAGAACCCTCACGAAGACCATGGGTTAGTACACAAAGCGTAATTGACAATGCTTACCATACCATGGGATCACTTGACCCCTCTCGGTACATCTTCTACGCTTTGTGGGTTGATCAACTTGATTCACTCTTTAACTTAGTCTTGATCAACCTCTCACAAGACCAATCTTTAGGTAATTCCTTGAATAGCACCTTGGTCGACACAAACTCTCCTTGAAACCAACACATGTACTCCAAGAAAATCCTATGGACAAAACCTTCAAATATAACTCAAGGCAACCATTAGTCCATGGAGATTGTCATCAATTACCAAAACCAAACATGGGGGCACCGCAAGTTCTTTCATGGTGTCTCGACGGGATGGATTACACTCGGTGGAGGGCTTCATTGTCTTCAAGCCGGTCTTGTTCCTTAATTTCTTCATCTTTGCTTGTAGATGGTAGGAAGCCTATTAGCTGCTTGCACAGCACTCTGTATCCTTTTATCTGTTTCTTTGTTCTGTCTTTATAAGTGGGCGGTTGATGTAATCCTGGCCGGTTGATGGCTTTGTTAATTCAAAGCCGGGCTCGACTTGAGCCTTCGTTCTAAAAAAAACTATGGGTTTTAAGGTTTGGGTTCCAAAATTCTAGTACCTGTTTTTTTTAAACACCACCATCTTTTTTACAAGAAAACAGTGAAAACAACGTAAAACTATGGGTTTGAAGGTTTGGGTTCCAAAATTCTACCTATTTTTTTATAAAACACCACCATCTTTTTTTACGAGTAAACTTTCAATCTATTCGTTATAAATTATGGTAATACAACGAACGCCAGAATTAATAAATATTACATCCAGACTCGTAGACCATCTAGCGATGACTACAAGTACTAGAACGAGGCGAAGGCGTGCCACCGTCATCACCCCTCCCTCGTCGTAACCGGACAAAACCTGTTGCAGTAGACAGTTGGAAAATTGTCGTACTAAGGCCCCATAGGACCAACGCACCACGACAACAACAATCGCCTATGAAGAAAGGTGTAGATCGAAAGGATCCAGCCTGAAAAAACACTGACGTAGACAAACGAAGACTGGATCCACCAAAGAGAACCACCGACCGAATCTGGCGAGATCTGTTGGACAGGGGCGGGGTGAACCTTGTTTCATTTTCAGGGAGTCGCCGTCGTCTCGTTTTTCTGAGCAGGACACAAACCCTATCAAAACTCAATGCAACATGCAAAAGAAACTGATCCCTCCCACCAGTAAGGGTCAGGATACACCGCACACCCATGGCCCTAAGGCCACAGGAGACGAGGCAGATCGGCGGCGCCGCCGACGGGAGGCAAAAACCCTAACCGCCATATTCACTTGGAGGAGAGGCAAAGGAGTAAGGCGTCCTCATGTAAAAAAAACAATATGATAGAGTAACGTCACCTTATCATCCTGAGTTTACTAGACAAGTGATTAACTAATAGAGATATTAAATTAATTTTGCAAAAGACTATCAACAGATTGAGGAAAGATTGGTCCAATAAACTGAATGATGCATTGTGCGCTTATAGTACTGCTTACAAGAATCATATGGGAATGTCAGCATATAAGATGGCCCATGGTAAACCTTGCCATTCACCTCTTGAGTTAGAAAATAAAGCATATTGGATTGTTAAGCAACTTAATTATGATTTAAACTTGGTGTTGAAAGGAGGATGCTTGATACGGGTGCTTTAGATGAATGGAGGAAGGAAGCTTACGAGAATGCAAATATGTTTAAAGAAAAGTTTAAAACATGGCATGATAGGAGAATTCAAAAATATGAATTCAAAACAGGTGTAAAGCTCTCTTGTAGAAGTCCCATTTCAGATATTTTGTAGCTAAGTAAGCTTCTATCTAAATGGGAAGGGTTGTTTATCATCGACGATGTTTACCGGTCTAAAAGGCCACCTCCAACTGAGTCCTCTCGACAATTCCTACATGGATATATCAGCTCTTTATTGCGTCTCAAGCAGCACCCCAATGGTGATGTTGTTAAGGGGAAAATGGTGATCGATACTGCGCCACCGGCTCACACAACTAGCGTCCTAGGCTCCTAGCTAAAGAGGAGCTGAGTTGGGTCGCCCCTGGTACAGGCTGGACCAAATTGAACACGGACGGAAGCTTTATACCGGCTATAGGTATGGCAGGAGGTGGGATGATCCTCCGGGGCATTCAGGGAAACGTCATCTTTCGTACTTGTCGTGAACTCTATACATGTGGTAACGCGCTGGGCGCCGAGCTCGCGGCGTGCAGGGAGGGGCTGGAGCTAGCGCTCCACTGGACGAAGCTTTCATTTTCGATAGAACTAGATAGTGTTGAGGGCTGATCTCAACAAATTCTGATGATAGATCAGTTCATGCTTTGTGATCCAGGAGATTAAGAGCTTGGCCTCAACTGAGGATAAGGAGATTTCTTTTACTCTTTGTTGTCGTTTCGCTGAATAAGATTAGCCATGAACTTGCCGCTTACGGCTGTAGCAGCCCCTCAACCGCAATGGTTGTATTCGGGGTTAGATTTCATTGAATCTGGCTTTGGTTGAGATGCCACCGTGAGTAATGAGAATCTCCTTCACCCCGTAAAAATAGAAAGGCCAAGTTTGACTGGCCCGCCGCCATTTGCACATAGCCAGTACGCATTCAACGTCAACGTGTTGATCAAACCGCATCCGACATGGAGCTCAGGGGCCATGCGTATGCGTACGGATAGGCACATCCCCTCTATCCGATGCATGCATATGCGATATTGCCAAACAAAGAAAACAAATCTGTAGCTTCAACAGGACAAAAGAGTCTTCCGTTCAGATGGAGATGGCACCACTGTCAACCCCGTTTTCAAGAAGCATTTTTGTTTTCTCTCTTCTCTCTCATGCTAGTCCAGTACCATCACAAAGGAAAGGAAGTATAGTACAGAACTACAGGTTGCAAATTTGCCATGGCCAGTGCAAACAACATGTGGGCACAATGGCACATGGCCAAATGTCGGATCGAATGATATTTCCCCAACCATGTGATCTATCTATGCAACGGCAACGAACAGCAAGTGCCCATCTCTTCTACAGTGTTAATTAACCTTGGCTGCACGAACTGGGAGTGGTCAGCAGTGGACGGAGCAAGTGAGGTCGCCTTCACTGAAGCAGGTACAGTACAGTGGCTTTCATGGAATGATCACCGCCACAGGGGGTCAGTAGGTTGACGAAAGCGCGTGAAGACGGCTGAAAACCCACTTCAGAATGTGGTTGGGGGAGCGATTATTACGGCTGGTATGAGGAGTAGCAGAACCGCATAAAAGATTCCGAGGGTAGGTGGGGGCCCGTAACGTCAGTTAACCATAATGGTGAAGTAATCATCTTCCCCTCTGATTTTAAGGGGGTAGGGTCAGACTTTATTTTGTCCCAACCAAATCAAGCCACATATGCAGAAGCATGGATGGACGCACACACAGAAAGCAGACAAATCTCGTCCTAAAAGTACTCCCTTCATCCAGTATCGCAAATATTTTGAATATTTTAATATGTATATGGACTGAAATGAGTAAACACATAAAATGCATCATAACTCATACCTCTATTCCGAAAAAATAAAGTTAGAACATCTTACAACAGTCGGAGGGAGTAGCATATAAAAGTCTCTAAATGGTAATGAGACGCTAATTGGATAGCGTCTATAAACCACTTCCTCTGTCCGAAAAAATGTGTCCTTTAAATGGTTGTATCTAACATCAAGTTAGTACTAGATACATCTATTTGAGAAATAAATTTGGAACAAGTTTTTTCAAACGGAAGGAGTAGATTTTAAAGTGCATAAATCAGTTTTCTCTCTTCATTTATCTCTCTTTAACTTTTTTAGCCATATACATTGCACCATCAATAGTTGCTAAGGGCTGTGACAATCAAAAAAGTATGTTTTATTTAGCTTAACAGCGAGCTAAACTGTTTAAATCTATTATCACGCCCCTTAGCACCGGTGCTAGGTGATTACTATCACTTCTAGAGTCCGCTTCGCACATAGGGATGCAGATGCTCAAAGGGATAATGTTTCAGCATCTCTGCTCTCACGAAAATGGCAAGTGGCAGCAGAACTCTCCTCTCCCGGCTTCACTAGCAAGCTGTGGATTCTCCTCCCCTTTGCCTGCCGCTTCAATGAACGGTGGTAAGGAGGAGAATCTCGGTGCCTTGCCTTCCGCTGGCAGTTTAAGTTAGGATTTTTTTCCTCGAAGGGGTGGCGTTCAGGCGGATGGCGGCGTCTCATTTTCAAGCTGGTCTTTCGGATTTCGATCCTTGGGACGGCAAAGTTCTCGTCATGTGTTCGTGACGACGGCATGTCGTCAAGCGCTTCGGATTGAATCAAGAATACAACAACGATGACTATGGCTCCAGGGCGGTGGTCCTTAGGGACACGTGCATAAAGACTTTCCGGTTATCATCGACAAGGTCAAGCTGGCTTGAGTAGGGGAGTGGCGCGTCGACAACTCGTTTTGACGACGGTAGTGATTGTTCAGTGGTTCAAAGATCTCGATGATTTCTTTTATGTTTAGGGTGTACTTCTGGTGAATTTTGTGATAGTTTTGGATCTTTTTTTTCAAAAAGAAAAAGACACCTTAGCATCTACGGCGATGTTAAGATGCGGGTAAAAAACACTAAGAAAGATGAATGGAAAAAGAAAACTCATATGTTCATTTTAGTGTCTAATTATGGACGTTGGAATGTGAATGTTCTAATACACGACGAACTTCAGTGCCACTAATTATCAACTTTTTTTGTTCTTTACCTACACCATGTCGACTGGAGATTGGAGAGTTCCAGACAACAAGGTTATTCAAAAAACTTTGAATACCAACTCAACAGGATCTAGAAGATATAGCTTCTATGATCATGATGAATCTATCAAACACCTTTTTTTTGACTGTCCAATGGCAAAAAAAAATATGGCGGTCTGTCCACATAGCATTTAACATTACTCCTCCGAATATCATCCACACGTTATTTGTGACGTGGCTAGATGCAATAGAGTCAGAAACGGCGAGACATATTCGAGTAGGAGTATGTGCTTTATTATGGGCAATATGGAACTGCAGGAATGATTTGGTTTTTAAAGAACAACACATACTCATTTCTTGCAGGTTATTTTTCGGGCCACTGCACTGCTCCATATGTAGTCGCTACTCACTCCGACGGATGCCAGGGAGCGTATGGTTACTAGGTCTATCCGGTGAGAGAGGGTAGCACGGACTATTTTCAACCGGTTTGAATGGCGGTCATGCAATAGGATAGGTGTTTAGTTTCCTGTCTATTTTTGCCTGCCGGTTGTGGCTATCCTATTTTTATGTGTTATTGCTCTTTGTGAGGATTTTTTCATTTTTTTTAGACTTGGAGATTTTGTTGAACCTTTTGTTTATTAATAAGATGGCCGTATGCATCACTCTGATGCAAAGGTCGGGAGATAACCACCTTTTCGGAAAAAAAACAACTCAACGCTTGGCTTGCTGAATCAGCATATGGACCACTTCATTGAGCTGACACGGCAAGGCAAAGAAGAAGGAATTGAAGGGAAGCGATGCAAAAGAACAAACACAAACGGATAGGCGCAAGCATTTCATTTTCATTGACCAAACAGTATAAAGGTGGTCGCGCAGCCATTCAATTTCAGTAGGCTCTTGGAGCGTACCAGCGCACAGACACCGGCCAGGTTCAGTCAGAACTGCCGCAAACGGATCGCCAGTTTTGGTCCACGATCAAACAAAGCAGTAGACTTACCATCCGACGACCCCTGGTCGAGTAGACTTGGATAAAAAAATATCTGGGATCGTGGCAGTCATTTTCGATGTCTATGTAGTAGTACAAATGATTAGTAGGACTGACTTTCCCATGTCTTATGAGTTGCACGCAAAGCTCTTAAGTTTGAAGCTGCAAAAGCCAAAAGCATCTTCCTCTTCCCGGTCTCTGGTCCGAAAAATGGACCTGGGATCCTGATGTCTTCTGGTTTGTCACTATCAGGCCGGCTTCACCGTGCTCCGGTCCTCCGGTTCAAGTCCGCCCTTTGCAGCAGTCAGAGAACCCAAGAAACCAACAAAAAAGAAGCTCAATGCAGTTCCACTCAAAACAAAGCAACTGTCAACCTTCGAAGTTCGAACGGTCAATTCCGGAAGAACACAAAGAGTTTTACGTCTGCTTGCAAACAAATAGATGATGTCAACACGCAAACTAAATTTGATGTATATCTCCGTGTTCATCAGAAGAATGGAACGGGAAAGGCGTGGCAAAAGCTTATTAAGTTGAGACGCAAGCTAAACTAGAGGCATTTCCAAGGAAGAGCCGGTGAGGAATTACAGGTGGATGAGTATCCCGCATCAGTAATTTACACAAAGAATGGCATCGAACACTGTCAGACGACAACACCGGCGCAAAAAAGACCGACATTACCACTAAACCCTTCGACCACAACAACTGTCCATACATAAAACACGATCCAAGATACCAAAACATGGCAGTCAAAAGTCAAAACGGGTCACGGTCATCGTTCCTCTCCCTTCTCCCGGTGTGTCACCGTCAGTAAACAATCGCAGAACCCAGCCCGCCAACACAAAGTTCAGAAGAATTCACACATTTTCAGCTACTAGTGAGTTATCTTTGAGACCGCGGCCCAGCCTCGGTGAGGGAAGCGCTTCTTCCAAGCACATCCGATGCGCTCCTTCCAATCATGTCCGACGACATGTCCCAGTTCCCACTTCTCCGGTCCCAGCTCGAGTGCCGCACCCGCACCTCGCTCCCGACCGCAGGAATCTGCGACCCCGAACCCGCCGCCAGTTTGGGGCCGCCGGTGCCTTCCGTCTCACCGTCGTCCTGGTTCCCCATTTCGACGTCAACGTCCTCATAGTTGCGCCGCCGAGAGATCTTCAGGAGATCGCTGCCAATCTCAAGATCGTCTTCTACCTTTGCGCGAGGGCCGCCAGCCGGTTCCTCCTCCATCTGCCTACCGAAGTTAACTACTGGAGCGCGTACCTCCTCTTGAACATAGGCTCGGAACCTGTGCTTAGAAGGCTTCCCCTTGCTGCACAGGACTTCTAGGAAGTTATTCAGACATCCTCGGTCATAGACGTTGGGCCTGCTGTCTGCTCTGTACCGAAAATTCTCGTATGTCGTCTGGAAAAGCAAAACATCATATCAGAGTCATGCACTGTAACTTCAACAAGTTCTACGTGCAGAAGAGGCCTTGAGCATACGACATTAGGTCAATCTACTAGTAGTTGAGGACACACAACTGTAATTTTGTTCCTTTCCACCATACAGCTTCATCCAGACCTGCTGGTAAGACTAAAGTGTGGCCTGATGATAATAATTGATTTTTCTCACTAGATAGTAGATACACTTGCTAGGAACAACCATGCTACAGCATTTTTAAATTCTTTCCTGATATTGCACTAGCATTGCAAGTTTTGACTTTATCAGTTCTCGATCAACTGTACACAAACAGATAGGCAGATGAATTGGCAGCTATTTTGCATAATTCATAGGACTTGGTAGATAAACTCTTATCTTCCCCGGAAAAAAAAAACTCTAACAGCTAACATAGTTGAATTGCACAATTTTCCGTATTACTGACTGAGATCTAAATATACAATCCGTGTTAGGCTGTAAATGAATCGAGCTATCCATATTGTTTTATGTAGCCATGTAAAAGTGTGTTGCTTCAACTCCGAGAAAAATGTCAACTAGATAAAGATATCATAGTACACTTTTCTATTGTGTATGCATAGCTAATTTGCTATCACTGGACAACCAAATGTCTTTTGAGTGATAAGTGGAGGTGGGTGTATCCTCTGCTCATCAGGAATGACATCCTAGGATTGATGCCAAGCTTTTGTGACAAAAAGTATATTTTTCCTTTAGTGATAGTCGCATACCCTTCGATTTTTGTTGCATCGATCTTCAGTCATCAAATCGATGGCACAAACCATGGCTGCCCACGGTTTTAATTTGTGTACATGTTGTGGTTTGTCTTTCTCTGCCAGTACATTTTGTACTTGGCGTTTCTGAAACTTGCTTTTTCTTATATGGTGCTTAGCGTGCAATATTCTTTTCATCTAGTATAGAGCTACATATTTTTTAAATAGAATATCCTCCCCTTCTCTTGGCTGACAGAGACCGTTTTTCCTAGAATGCTCCACCATTTCACGTCTTTGCATGTGCCGACCAAACTTTCCACCACCACTTGTGCCAACCAATCTTTAAAGTTCATCACATGACCAATTACGCATGATGGAGAACACCTGCTCGTCCAATTAAATTGCCTCCTCTATATGCGATTTGTGATTATTTTTGCTACTATAGGACTGCTTGGCATGCAGTTTTCTAACCTCGTATTAAGCGCTATAAATAAAAAAATCCCTTAGTCTCTTTGCGGACAGACACTTTCCCGAATGCTCTCCTGTTTCACGTTTCCGGGTACGCAAGCAAATCTTTTCCTCTGCCGCTTGCGCCAACCAAACTTTAAAATTCATCGTAGGTCAAACTAAATGTGATGGGAGACACTTATATTCTTCCCGTTTCACTTGCTTGATTTGATGTAAATTGCGTGTTATAACTAATATTATGAAAATCGTAATTATGCATCAAGTTTCTAGACCAACCAACCTAATTTCATTTTTCCTCTTGCTAACAAACTTGATATTTACAATTGCCATACTGGAATTGGCTGAAGAGTTAGAACTCACACAATTAGGGCCATGCATGATTATCATCATAGCAAATTTGCAATGGAGGAGAAATTCAACTGTGGCAGATAGATTTAGGCGCCACATCAATGGTGACTGCAACTGCACTTGCACAGGCTACATCATGTGCAGATCCTCTGCATGTAGTTGGAGTTTGGACTTTGGCCATGATCTCTTCTTATACTTCATACTGTACACAGAATAAAGGTCTCATCGTACGTACGTGGATGAGGCATATGGATTTCTTAGAAGTTTTACATACGGATATATGATGTGCAAGTTGGTTGGATTAGTCAAGGCACACATGAATCAGGCTTGTGCCTTTATTTCCTGGATGTTCATGTTCACTTTGGTCATACTTAGGTAGGAATTGATGAGGTTGTCTTTGAGTCGTGCACCCTAATAAAGCGATAAATAGCGTGTGATTGTGTGATTATTAAAAACAAAACGTGTCGGATTATGTGTAGGTGCATATGCATAGGAACAGCTAAAGGGGAAGGAATTAATTTTGCTAAGACTAAAGAAAACATATTATGATACGTGCAAGCGTGCATATCGGATGACTGGAGAGATAAATACGGAAGATACAAAATATGAAGGTTATGTAATATATCAAAACATGTTGTGTTTGAGTTGGTACATCTGTCATAATATGGGTCACCCAGTCATTGGATTTAGGTGCAGTTACAAAGATCTAATGGTTATACTTCGTTGATTAAAAGAAGATCCACTAAATTAACTGCTAGAGATTTGCTTTTTCGTGAGATTTTCCAGCCTGTCTATCTTTTCTGGTTAGACCATCATGTATTTTTAATATATAACAGATTCAATGTACTCATGGTTGAAAACAAATATATATAAATGAAAAGAAATTATTTAAGGAGTACTGGTAAACAAGCAAGAAAATGTTGCATTCATGGCTGAAAGCAAATTACTAACAAAGAGTAATTTCGTGTTAGCAAACTAACCTGGTTAGTGCTAATGAGATACGAATGAAATCCAGTGAGCCCGCCAACAAACCATAGAGCAATGAAACAATATATCATAAGCACCAAGCAAGCTGGAGAGTGTTTGAAAGCCTTCCATACTGTAGGATAGTCTCCGTCCATGAGAAACTTGATGTGTAGTGCCGACATGGCAAAGACATAAATGCAAAGAAGAGTCGAGGACGAAACAAATAGGAAAAAGTATCGGTAATTGCGCTGCACAATGTAAAAGTGAAAGAATAAAATATCAGGAGACAAAAGTGGTAATATACAAACTGAATCAAAATTTCGTAACATTTACAACAAAAACAAGGTTCTGAGTATCTCTTAGTTTCATATGCATTTTTCACCTAGCAAAGCAATACTTCCTTGCATGTGCATGACCTATACAACACCCAAATGCGTGGCTTCTAAAATGTAGTGCGGACAGTGGAAGATAGAGGACACTACCATCAGTGTAATCCTCCATGATTGTAGCGAGATTTACTACTTTTGTGGCTTTTCAGTTGCTTTATCTACTTGCAGGCCAGCTGATTCTTTAACTGGTTTCTATGGTACTCCCTCTGTAAACTAATATAAATTGTACTTATATTAGTTTACAGAGGGAGTAGTTTGTAACCTTTTTAAAGGAAAATTAGGGAATATCCTAAGATAAATTGTACTTAGACTGTAACCTGGTACATTTGCTTATCTGTTATGGAAAAATGGTCATCCCACAAATATGAACCTAATCAGGCGACCGAACTAAAGTACAAATTATGGATTTACATTGTGCCTTACAAAAGTTCAAACAGAAACGTGTCCCTCAAGTGGTATCAATTACGGTGATGAAGAACGGTTTCATGCTTAACTAATTAAGAACAGGTAAGAAAAGATACCGGGCAAGTTGAGCAAAATCACATTAGCAAAGCAATTCCACACAACTGATAAGGCACGGCAATTCTAAGGAGGGCACACACTTCAACAGAGGAGAACAATACATCTTTGCCTCAATTAATCAGAATATAGTGCTCTAGAGTAACTAGGCACCATGAATCATGCTAATCATGTCATGTTGTGTTCACTTTATCAAATGGGTTTGTCGATAGCCCAATCCCAGTACCCTATCTGATTAAGCCCATATGAAATAATATCTCCCTCCCTCTGGCTCAAGGCATATCCATCTGGAAGTAAATGGTTCAAGATCTTTTTGAGTTTCTTTAAGTACAGAGTTCAGTGTGAGGAAGATGGTGTACCTGACCAATGCATTGTCCAACCCAGGGGCAATGATGATCGAATCGCTCCACACAGTTGTTGCATATCGAACAGTGAGAGCACCGAGGAGGCCGGTAAATCATGCAGGTGTCGCAATACTTTATCTTCACAAGCATCCCATTAACCATCACCTCCTTTATACGGGGAAACTGCAGCCTGCCCGGTGTTTCCCCGGCCAACGGATTGCCATACGCAAAGTCTTCCTCCGGTGGATGCGATGCGCGAGGCACAATACCAGGATCCTGAGCCGAGGTGATCAGCAGCAACAGAAGCACCTACAGTGTACAAAACAAAGGCCAACATGCCATGCTTAGATGGGTGCCCCAAATGCTCGCTGATTTAACTGATGACTGCCTGCAGGAATCGCTGCAATGAACTCACATAGATCGTGAACCCGACTGCCACCGCAGGAATCGCGTATCCTGCGTTGTAGCCGGAGAACCGGTGGAGAAGGTGCGGCGCGATGAAGGCGCAGAAGACGAGAACCGGCACCACGATGAGCGCAACCGAGACGAGCAGTGACTTGGCATCGGGTCCGAATATCAATCTCCCTCCGAGGAAGAACCTCTGCAGACAGCCAACCAACCACGTCACGCCCGCGCATTGCAAGAAAATTTCACATCTTCAGCGCACGGCGGCGAATCAAATCACACTAAGCTCTCTACTGTTCACGCTGCCCGGAAGTGTCAGGGACAGTAAAACACATACAGGCACTAAATAAAACCGCCGAAATAAAAAGCGAGGAGTGGAATTCCCCGAGAAAGAAACGGGCAGAAATCATCAGACCAAGACTCCCAGTTCACGGGCCGGAAGCAGAGGCCGGAGCGAGGGGGACGGGCAGGATATTTACATTATTCCCTTTCCAAGCTTGGTAGACCCGCTGCTGCGGCTGCGGCTGCGGCTGCGCCATGGGCGGCGGCGCGCGGCGGATTCGGCTCCGGTCAGCGGGGCCGCCTCATCCAGGCGCGCCCCGAGCCGGCGGCGAGCACGACGGACGGAATCGACGCAGGCACGCGAGAAAGGGGGGATTTTGAAAGAGTTGGTGCGCGAGCGAGGAACTGGGAGAGGGAGATGAGGCGAGGAAAGCTGCTTGCTTGCGTCGCCTTTGTGCGTGGGAGTGGCTGGTGAGGTGTAAAACGGCCGCCTTTTTCCTTTCTCAGAATAGAATTTGGGGGAGCAGAGTAGAAAATTGGGCGACACGAGCTGGCAGACGGAACGGAACTGAAGACGAGGGAGGGGAGGGCGCTCCTTTTGCAGATGGCCCCCCGGGCTTCACCGAAACGACAGCCTCATGAGTGCGTGGGACAACAACAAGAAAAACTTGAGAATTTCTTGGGAATTTTACAAGAAAATAATATGATTGGATTTAGTGTGTGCATCTCATATGTTGTTTAATTTGTTCCTTTTTTGTGACAATTGTTTAATTTGTTCCGTATGATTGGATTCACTCATTTTGTTCCGTATGTAGCCATTTGGAATCTCTAGGAAGACTTACTCCATATTTATAAACGGAGGGAGTAGTTTTCAATTCCATAGTTTTCTAAAGGACTAGCATATCATTGAAATGCTGCTATTTTAAGATCCTTCCCTCTTTTAATCGTGCAAATCAGAACCTTTTAATTTCGCTCACTCAAAAGCTTTGAGTGGATTTGGAGGGATCCTTTTATTTAATGTGACACTAATTCTTACCAAAAAAATCATGCATGTATATATCAGTATTGTGTCTCACATAATTTATTACTCCCTCCGTCTCAAAATAAGTGTCTCAACTTTGTATTAACTGCAGTACAAAGTTGTACTAAGCTTGAGACACTTATGTTGGGGCAGGGGGAGTACTTTCCAACATAATATAATTGTTTACAATGCATGTTTTGTTGCACGCGTGGGCCATATTACAAGACTTCTAGAAAAGAGGGGTAAGCGGTTTCTCTAAGGCATTCTCATGGGTTAATTAGTTTTCTTCTTTTGTTACTGTCGACATAGTATGATCTACATTTGAAAATAGTAAACATGCTTAGTGAAATAGGACACCATATTTACCAAAAACCGTCACATATATGGATGTCTATTGTATGATTCACCACCATAATTGTGTCAAGATGCACTCTATTCACAGGTTGTTCCACGCATCGTTGATTATACACTTGAGCTTTTTATCAACGGGAAATATATGGGCACACACATTCACCGGTTTGTACTAGGGCACGCCGAGCTCACAGCCGCCAGTTCGCCTCATGCAGCCACATGACCGCACCCTCGCATGGGGCCGTGTGAAGCCAACTGGCGTGTGGGACCCTTTTGTCAAACTTTACCAAGTTGCGGAAGCCATTTATTTTTCACCGCACTTTTGTCCATTGCTTGCCGCCATCTAGAAAGAGGAGTGTGACAAAACTCAGGCCATCTATCAATGCACAAATATTTTCCACCCATATAAAAAACAACATCACAATGCACTCTGAACTCCAAGTTGGTGTGAGGGGCTCATGTGCAAAGAAACCATCCCTAGCGGCCCCACCATGCCAGCACCAAAACGGCAGGCAGGGCAGCACGGGCAGCGAGCGGCTCCTGCACCGGGTCCAGAGTCTAGACCAGCAGAAACGGACGGTGCCAGGTCGGTCCGGGGGTCCACGGAGGGTCAACCGTCCAGCTACGTTTCTGGACTCCGGTTGCGCCGTGGACCGGGCCCAGCCAGCTGAGCAGGCGCCTCCCGCTGTCCGCTGGCGCTGGGACCGGGAGCATCGAGGTGGGGCCGCAGGATGGGGCCACGAGTACAGACACCAGAAGAGCCTACCCGCCTAGGGCGCGACGCTTTCCTCCATCAGGCTGGCAGCATGATTTTGCTCACGAGCCGGATTATTATTAAGCTGCACGTGTGCGTGTTCGTCGATCGATCATTCACGCACACGCAGGATATAATATCTTGTTTGGGGAGCGAATGATGCCCATATATTCTTTTTTTTTTTGCGGGTGGCCATATATTCTTTTTGACCGACCTGACCTGACCTGTCTGTCCCTCACATAAACATATTTTAACACCTGATCTAGAATAAGCAACTACGACTACGAGCATGAAAACAAAACCAAAGATTAGCATTGTGGCATCATGCACCGATTTGGAACGTGCAGAAAACGCAGAGGAAATCCGTAATCTCTACAAAAAGTACTCCCTCTACATCAAAATACAGTGCGTTTTCTGATACTCCATTTGTATAAAAAACATCGTGTCCTTTTCGAAAAATAAAAAAACATCTTGTACTGTTTGTAGAGATTACGGGTCTTCATACAGAGGGGTAGTAAAATGACAGTAGAGAAAACCTGGAGGCTTTGGAATCCTATATGGGGAAAAGAAAAGGCTTCTTTTCAGGTGCCGGAAGCAGTGGAAGGACCAGCAAACTTTCGGTGGAAACACCACTGGGCACTGAGATGGAACCTGGGCAGCTGCTTTGCTAATAAAATGATCAGTTGCTACAGTCCACAAGACCCACATGTTTTTGTTGCAGTGCATAGTGATCAAAGGAAACTTGTGCATTTGGTTCGGACGCATTCAGAGTTTCAAATGGGAGCAGACCGCTAAAACTCAGTGCGGTGTTCAGCTGGGCACGCCAGTTCGTCCTAGGTGTTCTCTTTTGTTCCCTACCCAGTTACCCATATGCTCTGCTTCTTTCTCTGCACTCACAGCACTGTCCTCCTGCAGCTTAGATTACAAGAACGGCAGGAGTTATTAGCTGGAGGATGGGCTGGACAGCATCAAATGACAAACTGCTTTGCTTCCGTGGTCCGGAATCGACACCGGCGCAGGATTATGGGGGTGGATCGCCCAAGGGACCAAAGGAAATAGCAGATTGGTATGCCAAATTTGAAGTATTTGTTGGTACCATCAAACAACTTTACAAGGCAGAAAGTATGATCTTAACCAAAGGTGCGGGGCACCTGAAGAATACCTGGAACAAACCCTTTTAACTTGTGGGTTTCTTTCTCCTTTTCCCTCTTTTGAGACCAGCGACACCGGCAAAGTAAAAGAGAAATGCAAATTTCAGTAGGCAGGACACATGCTCTTGTCAATCATGTGACAGACTGGTGGTACAGGGTTCGAGTGTGTGCCCAGCTTGCAGAATCTATGACATGCAGTAAATCTACAGGTCAGAGTTGAGATTTCAGTGCTACACTAAAAATCGAAAACAACTATTTCAAAGTACTTCCTCCGTAAACTAATATAAGAGCGTTTAGAACACTACTTTAGTAATCTAAACGCTCTTATATTAGTTTACAGAGGGAGTATTTGCATAAATTTTTCAGATGCAACATGCCGGTGCAAAAATCTAACATCTGCTGGTTAATTAATCAAGTGTAACGAGGCAATACGGTAACATATTGCATCAGTTCGTTTTCTTTTCCATTTTCATTCATCAAAAAGGAATCCAACTTCAACAGCTTGAGATACTATAAGGACTTCTGTTCATTTCGATCAGCGCTCGCATCGTACATGTAAAGCTGCAATCTATCAGACTAAGAAACTGCAAGGTCTTTCAAGTTTAAACCCATCCAAGACTCCATAGATGCTGAGGTAATCGCTTGGTTCAGTGCTGCAAACACTTCAAATAACTGCACATGCCAACTGCAACACTAAATTGTAATCACTTCATATTTGCCCTAACAAATATCAGCACTGAAGGTTAGATGGAACCTTCTCAAGGCACCTAGAATTCTGAAGCCACCCACTACATGAACGTAAAGAGTAGACCTGAACTGAAAATGAGTTCTGCTTCCACCTTTCTGAAAATTGGAATAAAGGTTTGGGAACAATCATCTCTGCTGCCAAGTTCATATGAAATACGCTAGACTCGTAAAAGCTTCAACTTAACACACCTCTGAAGGCTAATGTTCCAGAAATCCATACTGAACCTTTCTTTGAAGAATTCTATACCAATTTCTACTTGGTAACTGACTGATACAGTCTTTTCAGGGTATTGGTGGGTACAGTTTTTGAAGGACTAATTTGTAGTCATATGGGATGTAGGAGTACAGACATGTGTCAAGACTGAAAACTGAGGCATAGGGGAACCTGCTATGACAGCGACAGGCAATAGTGGATGTCAATCATCCAGTTGTCAAGGCCTGCTTTCAGCTCCAAAGGATGCCAAGCTCTTGGGCTACGTTCGCATATAGTACTAGAATATGTAGTACAATTCCAGGTAAATTATGCCTTGATTCATTACAAAACTGAAAATTCATTCCTTCAGTTATTTTTTCCGAGACCATCCTTTTGATGTCAGTTCTCATGTTTTGCTTAGTTTTAAAGCCGCCGTGTAAAAAAGTTTGGATATATTATCTTGTCTGGCAATCCAATCAAAGCTAAATAAAACACGATATCCACAATCTAATCTCATGTGTTTGGAAACGCAAATAACATATTCCTTTGAAACTTGATCCAGAAAGAAACTCGTAGGCAAACTTTCAAATGTCAATAAATATGTTTCACCCAAACGAGATTATCGTAGGCAACCACAATGCCGAATGGACTCAAATGTCTGCATTGTTCATATTATTATTTTTTGAATGAAACAGGGCAGTGTAGTGAACAAAACAAACTGCAAATGGACCGTCTCTGAAATCACTGGTTACTGCATTAGTGGTAGTGGTGCAAGTAAAAGCATGAAGGAACAACCTCTTCCAGTACCTGCTGAGTAAAAATTACTCAACTAACTGCACCAACATTCAGCAGCAGAGCAACCAGAGTATCCCGATCTCCATATGACCTGCATAAATCACACCAGAAACACAGAGGTGCGTATCAGTGCTTCAGAAACTATTCCTTCACCAATCAGCAACTCATTCCGTTTTGTAGCTGGCTCTTGGTGGTAATGCAGAAGAACGAGCCCAAACAAGAATAGCCGGCAAAAACCAACAGATGAAGTGATTCTTTTCTGAACATTTGACTGAATTTCAGCATCTGGATAATACTATGGTGCTTTTGTCAGGTCCACTGCTCTTGAGTGACCTGCCCAGAGCAGCTCCAAGTGACTCCAACCAATAAAAGTTCTGAGTATTATTAAGGGGAGTGGGATTTTTTGGACTGTGGCAATGTGTACGCTCCTAACCTCGGCAACAATGCATCAGACAAAAAAAATAGCTCAAACGTTCAGCAATAGAGTATCTATAATTTTTAAGTGGGGCAAACATTGAACACTGCAATATTCAACAAAATGCACCAGAATACCCTGATACAATTCTAGCACAGCAGAACAATCACGCCTTCCCACACAAATGGAAAAGGAAAATGAACACCGTGAAGCCCCATCCAGCTTCATCGTTTGCAAGTCTGCGACGGCATTCTTCGCCTTCAATCGTACATTGCTCCAGGCTCGCAGCCTTGGTTTCACATCGGGGTCATTTGTGCCCATTTGACCGGTCGAATTAGCGAATTAACCAAAAAAGGCTTTCGCCCCGCTTTATAAATAAAGCAACGAATTAGCGAATTAAGCAACAGGAAATAAGTCCCGATCTCTGCTTGGCTTCTTGATGATCCTGTTTTTATCTAGCAACCATCTGGTCTGAAGATAGAAACTACCACGGGCGACGGCCATGAAGAAACCCTAGCCCACCCCGATCAAGTCCGATGAAGCCGTCCGCGATTCACCCAGTGACAGGAGTGAGGCGGCTTGAAACGGGAGGGATATGCGTCGGCCGTCGTTGGGGTCAGAGCCCTCGTCAAGTTCGCCGGGAGACGCACGCACGACGGTGCGACCAGACTCGGAAAGCCACGGCAGCACCCAGGACAGCAAGCCCAGTACTAATCTCCAAAATGCGCCAGCCCAACCCAATCCCAACAATCTGGGCTTTGTCTTTTTCCAGTCCGGCCCAACAACTATTGTCGCTCGCCGGTGCTCCGCCGCGCGAGCGCTGCCATCGCACTTGGCTGCCACCACACTAGTGAGTGAGTGTTCTAATCATTGTGCAGCTATTTGACATCGACAAAGTGGGAGCCAGCGCGCAGCGCAGGCAGCCTCGTGCGCCGGCCGGCCGGTTCCGCCCCTCGCCGTGATCCCGCCTCCACACGAGCCATTGCGCCCAGCCCGGCCGCGCAGCCCGCGGAGAATGGAAGGAATGATGAGATGAATTGAAGACGGCCACGGCGACGACAAGGACGGCGATCACCCCCACGCCCGCGGTCAATGCCACCACCATCAATGCCGGCGCCAAGTGCCAACGCCCCCCGACAGACCACCTACATTTCCTCGCCGGTTTTAACTCGCTGCAGAGACGCGGCCGGACATGTGCGTACACCTACTCGCCGGCGTTTCCAACGTTGGACAGCGCCGGAAGCAACCAGGGGCATTCCTCCGCGCCACTGTTCATCGTCTCATCACGCTCTCTGAAGACAGCGAGTTGATTAGCGCGGCCAAGTACCTTCGATCCATCCAGCGCGCCGCGACGGGTGGATCCGGTTAGCAGACCAATAATGCCGTTGTCACGCACGCACAGTGCGCCGCGCAGGCCTCTATCGAGAGAAAGATTGCTCGGCAGGAAAGGGCAGGGGAGAAGAGAACAGAGGGACAGGGCGGCGTGAGAGCGACCCGTATCCGCAGCATCAATTCCATCGGACGTACGCAGCCGCGATCGATCGACCGTGGCCTGGCCAAGAAAGCGAAGCAAATCGGAGCATACACCCACGCCACCTACCCCGTGGGGGGGGTCCGGGGGAGGGGAGCAGCCCGATAAATTGGCAGCGTACGTACAAATCGACGAGCAGCAAGAAGCTTCGGCCGATACTCCACTTGCGCCTTGGTGCCTCGCCGTTAACGTAAGAGCGAGCGGGATCGCCGGTAAGTGGCGGCACCACCGCGGGTCGGACCGTCATAACTAAATCCATGAGCAAATTAAGCGGCTGCAGCGCAGTGGGGCACGGATTGAAGGCCTGCCTGCCTGCCTGCTGTAGGTCATGAGGCCCGGATCATCATCGGCTTGATGATGGAGAGAAGAAACAGTTGACATCTGCCGTTCATGCCAAGCAATGTACCTGGCTGGATGGCCGTACCACATGTTCATGCAGTGGATCTAATCTAGTATGCTGCTGGGGCTAGCAGATCACCGAAACTCCTCCGGAGAAACCCTGAGCTGCAAACGGAACAATCTTTAATCGGTTGCGGATTTCCAGAGATGGCAAACGAGCGGCATCTTCAGGGCAGATCAGCTAGGCTGTGTTGCACTGTAGACAAGTGGCAATGGAGTACCAGTGGAGTGCAGTACTGGCAGTCCTGAAGCAACCGGGGGCCGATCGATCGATTGCTGAGCCCTAGCTAGCCTATCATGCCAGCTCCCCGCTTTTGGCCCGGCTGCTGCTTGCTTCCAAGTGCCAACTGCGCAGCGCTCCATGTTGCTTGCATGCTTGCACAGTTGCACTAAAGTAGACGCTAGAGACGATCGGTCCAGTGAGTCCTCTGCTCATAATTACTCGGCATCTTTGGTGCTCCTCCTGCCACTGCTGCTCGTCTCGTAGATCTATCGCTCCTGCATGTTAGTAACAGCGACTGCACGCGCGTCGCGGTTCGATTGCGCGCGTAGCTTTTGCATTGCAGCCGCGAAAAGGACGGAAAACCGTAATCTAATCAATCAGTTGATCAAAGGTCCTACTAGTACGTTGGTGATAAATGCATGCAGGGATCGTGAATCGTGATACATGCATACATATTCATTCTGCAAGCTCAGCTAACTGCATGCGTACGTAGCCAACAACATTTTTTGCAGTCCACGTTGGGTTGGGCCGGGTAGGGAAGGGGGCGACACGCATTTCAGTTTATCTGTGCCCGGAACAACGCCGGATGCCTCCGAGAAGAGACGCGTCGATCGAGTCGACCGGCCCACGCAGCCTAGGCTGGAAACCGACCGCTCTGCGCAAATGCCAGCCTCCCATCTCCGTCGTCTGCAAACTCTTGTGAATCTTGTCAGCACATACGCGACCTCCATTCAGGCCAGGAGTAGGCTGATGCGTGAGGGGTTCAGTTGAGGGGTCACGCATATATGGCACGCCAGAAAGAAGCCGGGCACCTCGGGCGGGCCTCCAGAGTGACTCATCTCACTTGGCCTTGGCAGAAGTGTCGGTAGCCGCGGCGTCGCGCTTTGCTGGCTGGCGCATGGATGGATGGTCGGGGCTCTTCCCTTTTGCGAGGGCGAAAAGGGGATAAGATGAGTAGAAAATGGAGGGCGTCTGTACTTTTTTCCCTATTCTTTGGCCTCTCAATGATTTGCAGCGTGGGAAAAAGGGTTATTCCATGCATGTATAGAAAAAAGGCTATGGGACAAGGGGCACCAACTGTTCTCCATTGCTATTACTCGGTGCATTGCACCGTCACATGCGCACACACACACGTTCCCTATTGGTGGATTAAATACGTAGCAAATTGTATGTAAACACAGCCGATGCTTGGTGATATGTTTTACTCCTTTCGTTCCAAAACAGATAACTCTATAAAGTTGAGTCATCTATTTTGGAACGGAGGTAGTACTTCTCAGGAAGCGGGACCCTGGGAGTGCCACGAACTGCCATTTTGAACTGGGGGCGTCAACTCTGTGCGACAACTGTAGCTTGTCCTCTTGTCTTAATGCCTCTCTTTGACTTTTGCTTTGTTTACCGTATTGGACGGGAAAACACATTCAATTGGTCGGCAGCGGAATACTTACTGTAGATTATCAGCACTGGACTTAATTACACCCTCCCGGAGGGGAAATGCAGAGATGAGAGTGGAGCAGAAGAGGACGAACGACAAGCAGAGTACTCCTAGCTTAGAAAGATGCTAAATTTCTGCGATGCTGCTGTCACGGCCAGTTCCTTTTTTGAAGGAAGAGAAAAGGAGGAGGTGAACAGGTGAAACTTTTGGTGCTACCGCAGTGAAATGAAACCATTTGCTAATGGGAAACACCAGAGGCATTTTTCTCCCTACCCAAGCAAGCAGTGAACACTTTCCCTAAGCTAGGCATGCAGCCAAGCAGGGCCTCCAGAGATTCCCCTCAACAACTGCCCTGCTTCTGGTTTTGTAATTTGTACTCGGGGCGGCACGACGCCCCCAAGCCCCTTGCCACCCACCCGATCTCCTCAACCGACGGTCCGGATCGAGCCGGGGACACCGACGGTGAAACGCATGTGTCCGTCGAGTACACACCCCACAGAGAGATAATAACGCCGAGGAGACGTAGGAGTACAGACAAGACAGAGGCTACTGTACGCAGCAGCCGGATCGCAGGCGTTGATCACGACTTTATTTACTCCCAGATCCCTTCGCCTCTGACTTGCGACCTTTTGTTACACCACCGCACCAAGCTCCGTGTCAGATTAACCGACGCTTCAGCTGCCAGCGGGCCCCGTCGCGCAGAAACGGACAACCTTCCGTGCCCAGCGCCCCCCCGGGCCCACCGAAACCGCCCACGGTCCACCCCGACCCCGACCCCGACCCGAGCTACCTACACTCTCGCCCCCGCTCGTCGTGCTCTCAGTCTCACTCGCTCACACTCGGTGCTCGCGGCCTCCCGCTATATGCTGCGTCGCACCGGCAGCGGGACGGGGTGTAGCTTGGCAGGGGACGGGGTGTAGCGCGGGCGTGAGCGGAGATGGCCGGGCGTGAACGGAGCGCGCGCGCAGTGGCGTCGCCGCCGCCGCTGCTGACCAACGAGCTGTCGCGCAGGACGCCGGTGCTGGGGCTGCGCCTGTGGGTGCTCGTCGGCCTCGCCGTCGGCGCCGCCTTCCTGCTCCTCCTCGCGCTCGTCTCCGTCCATCTCGCGGTGGCCGCGCGGCGGCGCCGTCCCAAGGGGAAGGCGGCGCCGGCGCCGCTGTCGCCCGCGACCATCCCGCCGGTGTCCAAGGAGATCCAGGAGGTGGCCGTCCACGTGGGCTCCCTCCGCCACTACCTCGAGATGGGCGCCGCGTACCTCAAGGACGGCGGCGGCAAGGACGGCGGCGACTCGCTGTGCGGCAGCGTGGCGCACGGGTCGCAGCGCGTGCACATCGAGGCCGGCAAGGACCGGCGCATGGTGGCGGCGTGCGCGGACGCGGAGGCCGGGTCCGTGCAGTCCGACCCGGCGTCGGCGTCGTCCGTGGGGGCGGGCCCCGGGCCCGAGGTGTCGCACCTCGGGTGGGGCCACTGGTACACGCTCCGCGAGCTGGACGAGGCCACCGCCGGCTTCGCCCCCGACCGCGTCGTCGGCGAGGGCGGCTACGGCATCGTCTACCTCGGCGTCTTCGCCGACGGCCGCCAGGTCGCCGTCAAGAACCTCCTCAACAACAGGTGCGTGCGTGCCAACAGAGCAGACCAGAGCGCATGTGCGTGGCTAGCTCCGTGACATGTTTGCCTTTGTGTTTCTTGGCGCATGTCGCTGGCCGGCGCAGGGGGCAGGCGGAGAGGGAGTTCACGGTGGAGGTGGAGGCGATCGGCCGCGTCCGCCACAAGAACCTCGTCCGGCTGCTGGGCTACTGCGTCGAGGGAGCGCACCGGTACGCATCGGTTGATGATGGATCGACACCGTCTTTGTGCCTAGCTACGTGCTCCTCTCAATCTCACCTACCACGCAGCACTTGACACTTGACACTCGCCACTTGCTTGTGGCCTCAGGATCCTGGTGTACGAGTACGTCGACAATGGCAACCTGGAGCAGTGGCTCCACGGCGACGTCGGGCCCGTCAGCCCGCTCTCCTGGGACGCCCGGATGGACATCGTGCTCGGCACGGCCAAAGGGTGGGTGAACTCATCTATCATCGCCGTCTTTGATCGGCCGGGTCCGGCGGCGTTGATCGGTCGGTTAATGGCGATCTTGATCTGGTTTGGTTTCAGGATCACGTACCTGCACGAGGGGCTGGAGCCCAAGGTGGTGCACAGGGACATCAAGTCGAGCAACATACTGCTGGACAAGCGGTGGAGCTCCAAGGTCTCCGACTTCGGCCTCGCCAAGCTCCTTGGCTCCGACAGCAACTACGTCACTACCAGGGTCATGGGAACATTTGGGTAGTACCTCCATATTTCCTTCATTTTTGGCACCTTAAATGCATCCATCGGTGTAATACATTGCCAAAAATGTGAGTTGTGTCTGAATTTGAATTGTGCTCCTCTGCTCTTTTTGGCAGCTACGTGGCGCCGGAGTACGCGAGCACCGGCATGCTGAACGAGAGGAGCGACGTGTACAGCTTCGGGGTGCTCATCATGGAGATCATCTCCGGCCGATGCCCGGTCGACTACGCCAGGCCTCCCACGGAGGTAGGCAGGCTAGCTCGGAATGTGTCTGTTTTGGTCTGTCATGCAGAATGCAGAATCAGCTCAACCATGGCTTGTGTCCTGTGGGTGCATCTCTCTTCACTCTTCAGGTGAATCTGGTGGAGTGGCTGAAGAAGATGGTGAGCAACAGGGACTACGAGGCCGTCCTGGACCCGAAGCTGCCGGAGAAGCCGTCGTCCAAGGCCCTGAAGAAGGCGCTCCTGGTGGCGCTGAGGTGCGTGGATCCCGACTCGCAGAAGCGGCCCAAGATGGGGCACGCCATCCACATGCTCGAGGTCGACGACTTCCCCTACCGAGAGGTGAGCCTCCCCGCTTCTTCTACCTCTTTATCATCAAGTCAATCTCATCGCTCGTTTGCTCGTACCAACGTAAATTTTCTGGAAAACCAAGTCAATTCCACGTCTTATGCCCGAATCCACGCGATTGCCGGGCTGCCGTCGTAAAAAATGTGTGCCAGTTTATACCGATCGGTGTGTAAATGCCTGATGATTTTTAAAGTGGACACCTCTGCATCTGAGGAGTCCGGAGAAACGGACAGGGCAGGTGCATCGGGGGTTAGAATAGCAGGGTGCTGGCTCTGATTACTAGTTGAGTGTCTGACCTTGGACCAAGCCTTCATTGCAGATTCCTCGAGATTAGTTAAGTTATCACCATGTTACTACCTGACTGTGCTCTCTGAACTGCCGTTGGGGATGTTGATTACTCTGTCTGTCATCTCGAAAAAGAACTCTTGATGACCTCGAGATCACCATGTCGCCATGGTTATTTTTATCAGATTGAAATTATACTGCCCCCCTGAACTAGTCTTTGGTAGCTTGATCCGATGCTGTTTTGGCAGCTTCAGCATAAGCACACTGAACACATAGTATGACATATGTAATGTAGTACTCCCTCTATCCCATAATATAAAAACGTTTAATGCTCTTTATATTATGAGACGGAGGAAGTATATATGTTTCTGCTATCGTACCGTCATTCTGCATCTCATCCAAAGTTTCAGAAACCAGGACTTGGTAACTCTGAAATTATATTTATCCCCCCTCAAAATCACAATTCTTTGACCGTCTCTGCTCGCAGGACCGTCGGACTCTGCGGCCGTGCCAAGGCAGTCCCCTGGAGAAATCAAGGAAGACGGTGACAGAATCAGGCCATAGCAGCTGCTACGATGGCAACAGCAGCACCGCTGCCACTACGCCGTCCAGGTTCCAGTAGGGCTAGTTGGCTATGGCTCGCACGTCCTAGGGTTTTTGATCGTTGTCAATCACAATGCCTGTTGCGTTCAGCTCTAGGCAGCTTGGAAACGCAGTGTTGTAACTTGTTTTTGTCAGTGTCGTTCTTACTCCCGTTTCTGCTGCCTCGTACTACTAGTTTTGTGGAAGCCCTGGTTGGTCTGTCGAGGGTGTAGGTCAGCTATATCCTCGGTGAAAAGTTTCCCCTGGTTTGTCTGCTCTTTGTAGGTGTTGCATGCACACCCCCTGCCTCTGTGATTGACATAGCTTGCCGGACTGTTGTATAGTGATTTTTACTCTTGTGTGAGAACGTTTCTCGCTCGTCTCTTGTGTACAAAATTGTGAGTTCTACTGCCTCCGTTTCTAAATATGAGTCTTTTTACAGATTTTAGAGAAAAATATACTTTTCATCTTTTAACTCTTGTCAGAGTCTAGATTTGATCCCTCAACTTTACACGCCAAACTATTGAAACCAGACAAGTTAAGTCCCTCTCCTACCTGGAAGCGGTTTCACAATGACGTGGTTGTGGTTTTGACCGGGTCTGTGTCCACGTAGCATTCACTAGCGAACTTTCTTCTTCCTTCTCATTCCATCTTAGGTAGGCATTTCGCTGAACTGTTGGCGCGCGTTCAGTAGCAAGAGAAGGACGTGGGCATGGAGGCCTCCGCCGAGGTGGCTCTGGTCCTTGGCGACGTCCGCAAGACCGCTCCAGCGCGTGTTCCCTGCTGCGCTACCCGTGGCGCTGACGCCGAGCTCATGCCCTCACCTCGGTCTCGCTTCCTCTCCTCTACTCTCGCTCTCGCCACCCTGTCCAGAGCACGCCGACAGCCACAAGAAGCCAAGCGCAGCAGCAACGAAGCCGCTGGACCGCAGACCGTAGCTCCTTCTCCAGCCGCCACCGTCGGTCACGATGACCAGGAGAGTGGCACCGATGATGGAGCTCAGTCTGTGGACGAGTGCGGACAGCGGGCTGCCCAGCAGAGGGGCGCGTTGTTATAGAGTGCCCCGCTGTTGCTGTCATCGGAGCTTCGAGGTTAAGCATTGAGAAGAAGCAGGAGGTATGCGTCGCCCCCCAAGCCGGACTGCCCAAACGCATCCACGGCGAGTGCGGGGCACCACGGGATGGCACCTGTGTGGTTGGTGTAGAGGCGGTGCCGAGGTCGCGCGGGAGCCCACGGCCGGCGCACGCTGTCCGCGGGAGGGGCTCGGCCGAAGACATCTCCAGCGGGTCTCCGTCGCTGGACACAGGGCGCATGGCGGTGACCTGCCGGAGCAGAGATGCACTCACTTGGCGATGCTCGGTTCATCTGGGCATCCTTTGGCAGGAATCGACGGTGATAGCAGAGGCCTAGGAGCAAACGGGGTAGCAGGATGCGGTTGCAAAGCAGCTAGTGGCCCGGGAGCGCAGGCGGCAGCACGAACGAGCAGCGCACACCAACTGGTCGACGAAATGCTAGCCTTAGGTAGGAAGATGATCTGAGTAGGAGAGAGAGAAATTGCCAACTGGACCGCACTTGGTCAAAACCATGTTGACTTAACATGAATACCGCTTTGGCTGGGATGAGGGACGAAATTTGTCCGCTTTGAAAAGTTCAGGATGCAAGTTGTGTGGTTTTGAAATTCAAGGACCAAATTTAGACTCTGCCAAAAGTTAAAGGACGAAAAGTATACTTTTCTCCAGATTTTAATATGGATTACATACGGATGTATATAGACTATTTTAGAGTGTAGATTCACTCATTTTGTTTCGTATGTAGTCCGCACTAGAATCTTTAAAGAAATTTATATTTACGACGGAGGGAGTAGTTTTCTTCTTCATGCTTGGAAGCATGATCCGGTATCACAACATCAATTGTTAGTCCTGTGCATGACCGATTGACCATCTTCCTAAATAAAGCACCCTATACTCGCGAAGGGGGGCACGCCGTCGATGGCCTGCGTGCAGATGCCGCTGCGTCCAGCGCTGCACTTCTCCAGTTCTATCGTGCTTCACATGGCTGCATCTTACAGGTTTTGCCGCCTCGCTCTGCAGCCTTCAAGTTGTGGTTGTATCAACTATATGAACATGTTCTCATTTTTTAGGGCAAACATATGTGCCATTTCCTTACTTTGTGTCAAATTGCAATAATAATTTAATTTTTGGAAAAAATACTATATGTTTAAATTATTCATCTCTGACATCAAGGAAAACTTTTTTTAAAATCATTCGAAGACTATAGGAAATAGCATCAGAGTGGTCATAATAAACATGTACGTATTTGGAGAATTTTTTATTAAGTAGCCCTACTCGATATATTCAGTGGTGAGTTTACAAAATCACGTGGTATGTTATGCTATGCTGCATCTACTTCCCATGATTTATTGGCTAACATAATTATTAATAGTTTGTGGAGCCTAAAAAAGGGTACTATGGAGAGAAGCAGCAAACATCGTATATATTGTCGTTTGAGAAACATATAACAACCCAATATTTGACTGTTGGTTTCTTTTTTTTTTACTTGTAAAGGAACTATCTTACATAAATATATGATCCACCAGGTTCAAAATAAGGTTAGCTTAAACATATGAAGTCGAGTAGGATTAAAAATTGTCTCGGGTTTGCACGGTGACCGTTGTTTTCCCCCGTCGCAACACACAGGCCCATTTGATAGTTTGGAAAAAAATGACAAATTTGAAAAAGATCATCAATTTGGAAAATGTTAACAATTTTGGAAATTGTCACTGATTCAAAATTTTAAAAGTTTATGAATTTTTAAAAATAATGTGTTAAAAACTAATTTGATTTTTTTTAAAATAATTCAAGAGTTCGACAAAGTTAAAGTATTTGAAATTGTTCATGATTTCGAATTTTAAAAATTTCATAAATTTGCAAAAAGTTCACGAGTTTGTAAAACAAATGTTTCAAATTTGAATTTGAATTTTTAAAATATCATGAATTTTAGAAACGTTCATGAGTTTGACAGTTTTTTTGTGAATTTAAACATTATTCCTGAATTTTTAAAACTTTGCGAGTTTGAAAAATGTTTGTAAATTTGGAAAAAAGTTTGCAGATTTGGATTTTGTTTTCAAATTTAATATTCTTTCACAAATTCAAATGAAATTTCCTGAAAATAAAAAAATGGTAAAATAAAAAAATGCAAAAGAAAAAAAAGAAAAATACAAACCAGAAAAAACAGAAAGAAAAAGCGCACAGGAAAACTGTGCGCTTTTATCGATTCGTAGGGTACAGTTAGCTTGGCCTCAGAGGCTTAGATTGGAACTCCCGCAAAAAAAATGAGAGGCTTAGATTGGAACTCTCGCAAAAAAATGAGAGGCTTAGATTGGATGTTTAAAACGAACGCATGGGTGTAGGGGACAATTAGCACCTTTCTAGTTTGGACACTTTGTCGGGCATCTGATGTCAAGCCGCTTGTGATCCTACAATGTGCGTCCTAGAATGTGCTTCAACATGGCAATGGGTACCTGCTACCCGTGAACCCGGCAGGTAAAAACCCTATTAGGGTAAGGGTATGGAAAATAAAAATACCTATGGGTTTCTAAATGGGAAAAAATTGTACCCATCGGGTAAGGCGGGAACGGGTACGGGAAGGCAATACCCATACCCGCAACCCCGCATACTACTACACCATGTCAAGTAGGTCCCATGTGTCATTGGCTAGATTGAGAAAAAAACGAAGTTACCAGGCCCTAAGTACAACTCGTGAAGTAGATTTGTTGTCGTCTCCCTTGCGTCTTCAGCCACCTTCAAAAGGGAAAATGCCTAGGTGTCGCGGTGACTACAAGGAGGGGAATGGTCGTGGTCGCGGCTGCCCTATGCAACGTCCGGCTACTCCTATGAGAAACGCATGTGCTCCGCCAATGAAAAGGGCGAAGCATGAGAAGCGTGCAATTTGGTGAATAATTTTGCAATTCACATTTAACACTTTTTCTTAATCTCTATGATGTATGAATGTGTTGATGATTGGTCTAGTAACGAATCTCTACTCCTAATGTCTCAGTTGGTAGTCTTCGCGGTTAATTTCCGTCCCACCTCTCCTGGTTCTTTTTGTCCTCCCTCCCACCTCTCAGTTTCGTCAGTTTTTTTCGTCGGTTTCCCATCTTACGTCAAGACTTCGTCCCACCCTTTCTGTTGGAAATATGCCCTAGAGGCAATAAATAAATTAGTTATTATTATATTTCTTTGTTCATGATAATCGTTTATTATCCATGCTATAATTGTATTGATAGGAAACTCAGATACATGTGTGGATACATAGACAACACCATGTCCCTAGTAAGCCTCTAGTTGACTAGCTCGTTGATCAATAGATAGTTACGATTTCCTGGCCATGGACATTGGATGTCGTTGATAACGGGATCACATCATTAGGAGAATGATGTGATGGACAAGACTCAATCCTAAGCCTAGCACAATATCATGTAGTTCGTATGCTAAAGCTTTTCTAATGTCAAGTATCGTTTCCTTAGACCATGAGATTGTGCAACTCCCGGATACCGTAGGAGTGCTTTGGGTGTGCCAAAAGTCACAACGTAACTGGGTGGCTATAAAGGTACACTACAGGTATCTCCGAAAGTGTCTGTTGGGTTGGCATGAATCGAGACTGGGATTTGTCACTCCGTGTAAACGGAGAGGTATCTCTGGGCCCACTCGGTAGGACATCATCATAATGTGCACAATGTGATCAAGGAGTTGATCACGGGATGATGTGTTACGAAACGAGTAAAGAGACTTGCCGGTAACGAGATTGAACAAGGTATCGGGATACCAACGATCGAATCTCGGGCAAGTATCATACCGCTAGACAAAGGGAATTGTATACGGGATTGATTAAGTCCTTGACATCGTGGTTTATCCGATGAGATCATCGTGGAACATGTGGGAGCCAACATGGGTATCCAGATCCCGCTGTTGGTTATTGATCGGAGAGTCATCTCGGTCATGTCTGCATGTCTCCCGAACCCGTAGGGTCTACACACATAAGGTTCGGTGACGCTAGGGTTATAGAGATATTAGTATGCGGTAACCCGAAAGTTGTTCGGAGTCCCGGATGAGATCCCGGACGTCACGAGGAGTTCCGGAATGGTCCGTAGGTAAAGATTTATATATGGGAAGTCTTGTTTTGGTCGCCGGAAAAGTTTCACGCATTGTCGGTATTGTACCGGGAGTGCCGAAAGGGGTCCGGGGGTCCACCAAGGGGGTCCACCTGCCCCGGGGGGCCACATGGGCTGTAGGGGTGTGCGCCTTGGCCTATATGGGCCAAGGGCACCAGCCCCAAGAGGCCCATGCGCCAAGAGATAAGGGAAAGGAAGAGTCCTAAAGGGGGAAGGCACCTCCTAGGTGCCTTGGGGAGGATGGACTCCTCCCTGGCCGCACCCTTCCTTGGAGGAAGGGCCAAGGCTGCGCCCCCCCTCTCCCTTGGCCCTATATATAGTGGGGGGAAGGGAGGGCAGCCACATCGAAGCCCTGGCGCCTCCCTCTCCCTCCCATGACACATCTCCCTCCTCCCGCAGCGCTTAGCGAAGCCCTGTTGGAATCCCGCTACTTCCACCACCACGCCGTCGTGCTGCTGGATCTCCATCAACCTCTCCTTCCCCCTTGCTGGATCAAGAAGGAGGAGACGTCGCTGCTCCGTACGTGTGTTGAACGTGGAGGTGCCGTCCGTTCGACGCTAGGATCATCGGTGATTTGGATCACGACGAGTACGACTCCATCAACCCTGTTCTCTTGAACGCTTCCGCGCGCGATCTACAAGGGTATGTAGATCCACTCCTCCCTCGTTGCTAGATGACTCCATAGATTGATCTTGGTGATGCGTAGAAAATTTTGAATTTCTGCTACGTTCCCCAACAGTGGCATCATGAGCTAGGTCTATGCGTAGTTTCTATGCACGAGTAGAACACAAAGTAGTTGTGGGCATTGATTTTGTTCAATATGCTTACCGTTACTAGTCCAATCTTGATTCGGCGGCATTGTGGGATGAAGCGGCCCGGACCGACCTTACACGTACTCTTACGTGAGACTGGTTCCACCGACCGACATGCACTAGTTGCATAAGGTGGCTAGCGGGTGTCTGTCTCTCCCACTTTAGTCGGATCAGATTCGATGAAAAGGGTCCTTATGAAGGGTAAATAGCAATTGGCATATCACGTTGTGGTTTTTGCGTAGGTAAGAAACGTTCTTGCTAGAAACCCATAGCAGCCACGTAAAACATGCAAACAACAATTAGAGGACGTCTAACTTGTTTTTGCAGGGTATGCTGTGTGATGTGATATGGCCAAAGGATGTGATGAATGATATATGTGATGTATGAGATGATCATGTTCTTGTAATAGGAATCACGACTTGCATGTCGATGAGTATGACAACCGGCAGGAGCCATAGGAGTTGTCTTAATTTATTTATGACCTGCGTGTCAACATAAACGTCATGTAATTACTTTACTTTATTGCTAACCGTTAGCTGTAGTAGTAGAAGTAATAGTTGGCGAGGCAACTTCATGGAGACACGATGATGGAGATCATGATGATGGAGATCATGGTGTCATGCCAGTGACGATGATGATCATGGAGCCCCGAAGATGAAGATCAAAAGGAGCAATATGATATTGGCCATATCATGTCACTATTTGATTGCATGTGATGTTTATCATGTTTATACATCTTATTTGCTTAAAACGACGGTAGTAAATAAGATGATCCCTCACTAAAATTTCAAGAAGGTGTTCCCCCTAACTGTGCACCGTTGCGAAAGTTCGTCGTTTCGAAGCACCACGTGATGATCGGGTGTGATAGATTCTTACGTTCGAATACAACGGGTGTTGACGAGCCTAGCATGTACAGACATGGCCTCGGAACACATGCAAAACACTTAGGTTGACTTGACGAGCCTAGCATGTACAGACATGGCCTCGGAACACAAGAGACCGAAAGGTCGAGCATGAGTCGTATGGTAGATACGATCAACATGAAGATGTTCACCGATGTTGACTAGTCCGTCTCACGTGATGATCGGACACGGCCTAGTTGACTCGGATCATGTAATCACTTAGATGACTAGAGGGATGTCTATCTGAGTGGGAGTTCATAAGATGAACTTAATTATCCTGAACATAGTCAAAAGGTCTTCGCAAATTATGTCGTAGCTCGCGCTTTAGTTCTACTGTTTAGATATGTTCCTAGAGAAATTTTAGTTGAAAGATGATAGTAGCAATTATGCGGACTAGGTCCGTAAACTGAGGATTGTCCTCATTGCTTCATAGAAGGCTTATGTCCTTAATGCACCGCTCAGTGTGCTGAACCTCGAACGTCGTCTGTGGATGTTGCGAACATCTGACATACACATTTTGATAACTACGTGATAGTTCAGTTAAACGGTTTAGAATTGAGGCACTGAAAACGTTTTTGAAACGTCGCGAAACATATGAGATGTTTTGAGGACTGAAATTGGGATTTCAGGCTCGTGCCCACGTCAAGAGGTATAAGACCTCCGACGATTTTCTTAGCCTGCAAACTAAGGGAGAAAAGCTCAATTGTTGAGCTTGTGCTCAGATTGTCTAAGTACAACAATCATTTGAATCGAGTGGGAGTTGATCTTCCAGATGAGATAGTGATGTTTCTCCGAAGTCATTACCACCAAGCTGCTAGAGCTTCGTGATGAACTATAATATATCAGGGATATACATGATGATCCTTGAGATATTCGCGATGTTTGACACCACAAAAGTAGAGATCAAGAAGGAGCATCAATTGTTGATAGTTGGTGAAACCACTAGTTTCAAGAAGGGCAAAGGCAAGAAGGGATACTTCATGAAACGGCAAATCAGCTGCTGCTCTAGTGAAGAAACCCAAGGTTGAACCCAAACCCGAGACTAAGTGCTTCTGTAATAAAGGGAACAGCCACTGGAGCAGAATTACCCTAGATACTTGGTAGATAAGAAGGCTGGCAAGGTCGATAGAAGTATATTGGATGTATTATGTTAATGTGTACTTTACTAGTACTCCTAGTAGCACCAGGGTATTAGATACCGGTTCGGTTGCTAAGTGTTAGTAACTCGAAATAAAAGCTACGGAATAAACGGAGACTAGCTATAGGTGAGATGACGATATGTGTTGGAAGTATTTCCAAGGTTGATCAAATATCGTACGCTCCCTCTACCATCGAGATTGGTGTTTGCGTTGAGCATAAACATGATTGGATTATGTCTATTGCAATACGGTTATTCATTTAAAGAGAATAATGGTTACTCTGTTTATTTGAATAATACCTTCAATGGTCTTGCACCTAAAATGAATGGTTTGTTGAATCTCAATCGTAGTGATACACATGTTCATGCCAAAAGATATAAGATAGTAATGATAGTACCACCTACTTGTGGCACTGCCACGTAAGTCATATCGGTATAAAACGCATGAAGAAGCTCCATGTTGATGGATCTTTGGACTCACTCATTTTTGAAAGGATTGAGACATGCGAACCATGTTTGTTGGTAGATATGCATGAAGAAACTCTATACAGATGGATCGTTTGGACTCACTTGATTTTGAATCACTTGAGACATGCAAATCATACCACATGGGCAAGTTGACTGAAAGCCTCATTTTCAGTAAAATGGAACTAGAAAGCAACTTGTTGGAAGTAATACATTTTGATGTGTGCAATCCAATGAGTGCTGAGGCATGTAGTGGATATCGTTATGTTCTTACTTCACAGATGATTTGAGTAGATGTTGACTATATTTACTTGATGAATCACGAGTCTGAATTATTGAAAGGTTCAAGTAATTTTAGGATGAAGTTGAAAGATCGTCGTGACAAGAGGATAAAATATCTATGATATGATCATAGAGATGAATATCTAAATTACGAGTTTGGCACAGAATTAAGACATTGTGGAAATTGTTTCACAACTAATACAGCCTGGAACACCATAGTGTGATGGTGTGTCCGAACATCATAACTGCACCCTATTGGATATGATGCATACCATGATGTCTCTTATCGAATTACCACGATAACTAAATGGGTTAGGCATTAGAGACAACCACATTCACTTTAAATAGGGCACCATGTAATTCCGATGAGATGACACCATATGAACTATGGTTTAGAGAAACCTAAGCTGTCATTTCTTAAAAGTTTGGGGCTGCAACGCTTATGTGAAAAAGTTCCAGGCTGATAAGCTCGAACCCAAAGCGGATAAATGCATCTTCATAGGACACCCAAAATAGTTGGGTATACCTCCTATCTCAGATTCGAAAGCAATAAGGGATTGTTTCTAGAATCGGGTCCTTTCTCGAGGAAAAGTTTCTCTCGAAAGAATTGAGTGGGAGGATGGTGGAGACTTGATGAGGTTATTGAACCGTCTCTTCAACTAGTGTGTGGCAGGGCACAGGAGTTGTTCGTGTGGCACCTACACCAATTGAAGTGGAGGCTTATGATAGTGATCATGAAACTTCAGATCAAGTCACTACCAAACCTCGTGGGATGACAAGGATGCATACTACTTCAGAGTGGTACGTAATCCTGTCTTGGAAGTCATGTTGCTAGACAACAATGAACCTATGAGCTATGGAGAAGCGATGGTGGGCCCGGATTCCGATAAATGGCTCGAGGCCATAAAATCCAAGAGAGGATCCATGTATGAAAACAAAGTGTAGACTTTGGCAGAACGGCTCGATGGTCGTAATGCTATTGAGTACAGATGGATTTTAAAAGGAAGACGGACAATGATGGTAGGTATCACCATTAAGAAAGCTCGACTTGTCGTTAAGATGTTTTCCGACAAGTTCAAGGAGTTGACTGCGATGAGACTTTCTCACTCGTAGCGATGCTAAGAGTCTGTTGGAATTATATTAGCAATTATTGCATTATTTGTGAAATCTTGTAGATAGGATGCCAAAAACCATTGTTTCCTCGACGATTTTTGAGGAAAGGTTGTATGTGATACAACCGAAAGGTTTTGTTAATCCTGAAAGATTCTAATAAGTATGCAAAGCTCCAGCAATCCTTCTAAGGACTGGAGTAAGCATCTCGGAGTTGGAATGTATGCTTTGATAAGATGATCAAAGTTTTGGGTGTATACAAAGTTTATGAGAAACTTGTATTTCCAAAGAAGTGAGTGGGAGCACTATAGAATTTCTGATGAATATATGTTGTTGACATATTGTTGATCAGAAATGACATAGAATTTCTGGAAAGCATATAGGGTTATTTGGAAAGTGTTTTTCAATGGAAATCCTGGATTAAGCTACTTGAACATTGAGCATCAAGATCTATAAGGATAGATCAAAACGCTTAATGGTGCTTTCAAATGAGCACATACCTTGATATGATCTTGAAGGTGTTCAAGATGGATCATTCGAAGAAGGAGTTCTTGCCTGAGTTGTAAGGTATGAAGTTAAGACTTAAAGCTCGACCACGGCAGAATAGAGAGAAAGGACGAAGGTCGTCCCCTATGCTTAAGACATAGGCTCTACAGTATGCTATGCTGTGTACCGCACCTGAAATGTGCCTTGCCATGAGTCAGTCAAGGGGTACAAGAGTGATCTAAGAATGGATCACAGGACAGCGGTCAAAGTTATCCTTAGTAACTAGTGGACTAAGGAATTTTCTCGATTATGGAGGTGGTAAAAGAGTTCGTCGTAAAGGGTTACGCTGATGCAAACTTTGACACTAATACAGATTATTCTGAGTAGTAAACTGGATTTGTATAGTAGAACAATTATTTGGAATAGCTCCAAATGTAGCGTAGTAGTTGCATCTACAAGATGACATAAGAAATTTGCGAAGTACATACAGATCTGAAAGATTCAGATCCGTTGACTATAACATCTCTCACAAGCATAACATGATCAAACCCAAAACTCATCGAGTGTTGATCACATGGTAATGTGAACTAGATTATTGACTCTAGTAAACTCTTTGGGTGTTAGTCACATGGGGATGTGACCTTGAGTGTTAGTCACATAGCGATGTGAACTGGATTATTGACTCTAGTGCAAGTGGGGGACTGTTGGAAATATGCCCTAGAGGCAATAAATAAATTAGTTATTATTATATTTCCTTGTTCATGATAATCGTTTATTATCCATGCTATAATTGTATTGATAGGAAACTCAGATACATGTGTGGATACATAGACAACACCATGTCCCTAGTAAGCCTCTAGTTGACTAGCTCGTTGATCAATAGATGGTTACGGTTTCCTGGCCATGGACATTGGATGTCGTTGATAACGGGATCACATCATTAGGAGAATGATGTGATGGACAAGACTCAATCCTAAGCCTAGCACAAGATCATGTAGTTCGTATGCTAAAGCTTTTCTAATGTCAAGTATCGTTTCCTTAGACCATGAGATTGTGCAACTCCCGGATACCATAGGAGTGCTTTGGGTGTGCCAAACGTCACAACGTAACTGGGTGGCTATAAAGGTACACTACAGGTATCTCCGAAAGTGTCTGTTGGGTTGGCACGAATCGAGACTGGGATTTGTCACTCCGTGTAAACGGAGAGGTATCTCTGGGCCCACTCGGTAGGACATCATCATAATGTGCACAATGTGATCAAGGAGTTGATCACGGGATGATGTGTTACGAAATGAGTAAAGAGACTTGCCGGTAACAAGATTGAACAAGGTATCGGGATACCGACGATCGAATCTCAGGCAAGTATCATACCGCTAGACAAAGGGAATTGTATACGGGATTGATTAAGTCCTTGACATCGTGGTTCATCCGATGAGATCATCGTGGAACATGTGGGAGCCAACATGGGTATCCAGATCCCGCTGTTGGTTATTGACCGGAGAGTCATCTCGGTCATGTCTGCATGTCTCCCGAACCCGTAGGGTCTACACACATAAGGTTCGGTGACGCTAGGGTTATAGAGATATTAGTATGCGGTAACCCGAAAGTTGTTCGGAGTCCCGTATGAGATCCCGGACGTCACGAGGAGTTCCGGAATGGTCCGGAGGTAAAGATTTATATATGGGAAGTCTTGTTTTGGTCGCCGGAAAAGTTTCACGCATTGTCGGTATTGTACCGGGAGTGCCGAAAGGGGTCCGGGGGTCCACCAAGGGGGTCCACCTGCCCCGGGGGGCCACATGGGCTGTAGGGGTGTGCGCCTTGGCCTATATGGGCCAAGGGCACCAGCCCCAAGAGGCCCATGCGCCAAGAGATAAGGGAAAGGAAGAGTCCTAAAGGGGGAAGGCACCTCCTAGGTGCCTTGGGGAGGATGGACTCCTCCCTGGCCGCACCCTTCCTTGGAGGAAGGGCCAAGGCTGCGCCCCCCCTCTCCCTTGGCCCTATATATAGTGGGGGGAAGGGAGGGCAGCCACACCGAAGCCCTGGTGCCTCCCTCTCCCTCCCATGACACATCTCCCTCCTCCCGCAGCGCTTGGCGAAGCCCTGTTGGAATCCCGCTACTTCCACCACCACGCCGTCGTGCTGCTGGATCTCCATCAACCTCTCCTTCCCCCTTGCTAGATCAAGAAGGAGGAGACGTCGCTGCTCCATACATGTGTTGAACGTGGAGGTGCCGTCCGTTCGGCGCTAGGATCATCGGTGATTGGATCACGACGAGTACGACTCCATCAACCCCGTTCTCTTGAACGCTTCCGCGCGTGATCTACAAGGGTATGTAGATCCACTCCTCCCTCGTTGCTAGATGACTCCATAGATTGATCTTGGTGATGCGTAGAAAATTTTGAATTTCTGCTACGTTCCCCAACACTTTCGTCCTTCCCTCCCCTTACGGTAGCCCCACCCCTCCCCGATTCTCCTCTCCCTGCCCCGGTTTTCCTCCTGAAAGATCATGGATGTCGCCTAGAGGGGGGGGGGTGTGAATAGACGCTTTAAAATAATTACGGTTTAGGCTTGAACAAATGCGGAATAAACCCAGCGATTAATTTGTCAAGCACGAAACCTACAACAACTAGCTGACCTATGTGCACCAACAACTTATGCTAAGCAAGATAAACTACTAGGTGATAGCAAGATATATGACAAGAAACAATATGGCTATCACAAAGTAAACTGCATAAGTAAAGAGCTCAGGTAAGAGATAACAGGCACACGGAGACGACGATGTATCCCGAAGTTCACATCCTTGCGGATGCTAATCTCCGTTTGGAGCGGTGTGGAGGCACAATGCTCCCCAAGAAGCCACTAGGGCCACCGTAATCTCCTCACGCCCTCGCAAAATGCAAGATGCCGTGATTCCACTAAGGGACCCTTGAGGACGGTCACCGAACCCGTACAAATGGCAACCCTTGGGGGCGGTCACCGAACCCGTACACTTTGGCAACCCTTGGGGGCGGTCACCGAAGCCCGCCAAATTTCTCGGGGCGATCTCCACAACCTAATTGGAGACCCCGACACTTGCCCGGAGCTTTACACCACAATGATTGAGCTCCGAACACCACCAACCGTCTAGGGCGCCCAAGCACCCAAAAGGAACAAGCTCAAGGGTACCAAGCACCCAAGAGTAATAAGCTTCTCAACTTGTAACTTCCATGTATCACCGTGGAGAACTCAAACCGATGCACCAAATGCAATGGCAAGGGCACACGGAGTGCCCAAGTCCTTCTCTCTCAAATCCCACTGAAGCAACTAATGCTAGGGAGGAAAATGAGAGGAAGAACAAGAAGGAGAACACCAAGAACTCCAAGAACTAGATCCAAGGGGTTCCCCTGACATAGAGGAGAAAGTGATTGGTGCAAATGTGGACCTAGATCTCCTCTCTCTTTTCCCTAAAAAACTAGCAAGAATCCATGGAGGGATTGAGAGTTAGCAAGCTTGAAGAAGGTCAACAATGGGGGAAGAACACGAGCTCAAGAGATGAGGTTCATTGGGGAAGAAGATCCCCTTTTATAGGTGGGGAAAAATCCAACTGTTATGCTCACAGCCCGCATAGAGCGGTAGTACCGCTCGACCTCACGATACTACCGCAAGGGGTAGCGGTACTACCTCAAAAGGTAGCGGTACTACTACTTGCGAGCGGTACTAAAAAATACATCCGTGCCTACCACCGCTAGACTTGTGACGAGTTTTTGGTCCGGAGCGGTACTACCGCAGTAGTAGCCGCAGTAGTACCGCTCTGGAGCGGTAGTAAAAAATTACATCCGCTCCTGTCCGCGGTAGTACCGCTGCAGCCTTTTTCGAACACCAAAACTACCACAACTTCTGCAAACGGACTCCGAATTCAACGAAACCAAGTTCTTTGGAAAGCTAGCAACAAGGGCTAACACAATCTTGAAAGAACTAATAATAAAAAGGAAATTAGAAAAGGCCCAAGAAAAAATGGTGAGAACCCTTCCTCAAAAAAGACCAGTAAAACCTCCAACACCAAAAACGCGATAGAAGAAGCATATGAAATCCGTTTTCAATGTACTAGAGCTTGTCATGAAGATAACCACAAGCTCTAAAACCTCAAAGTAGAATAAAAATAATAATCAAGAAAGATGATGCAAGGATGCAATGGTTTGAGCTCTCGACAAATGATACGATCACGCTACTCACTTGAGAGCCCCCCCTTGATAGTACGGCTATCGATCCTATAACCCGAACTCCAAACTATCACCATGAGACCAGTAAAATATAAAACCTATCAAGGGCAAATCTTTGCCTTGCATGAAGTCCACTTGAGCTAGATGATGATGATCTTGACTCCCTCAAGTTGGACCACCTTTCTTGATTGCATTGGGTCGATGAAGACTAGATGATTGCTCCCCCATACTTCACTATGGGTGAGCCACTCTTCGGCACATCTTCACAAGTCCATTGACACCACAATGGATGGCAATCATCAAGCACTTGATCTCTTCGTGATGCTCCACTTGAACTTGCGCATGAAATTCTTGATGACGATCTGATGTCATCCTCTCCATTGGTTGAGTGATATCTTCCTCTTGACGCAAGCCCATGAACACGTACCTAACCCCACATATAACTCTCACATAGACCATGGGTTAGTACACAAAGCACAATGGACAATGCTTACCATACCATGAGATCACTTGATCCCACTCGGTGTATCTTCTACGCTTTGTGTGATGATCAACTTGAATCACTCTCTGTACTTAGTCTTGATCAACCTTGACTCTTTCCAACTCTATGACCAATCTTTCGATAATTCCTTAATACCACCTTGGTCAAATCATAAACTCCTTGAAACCAACACATGTATTCAAGAAATGTCTATGGACAAATCTTTCAAATATAACTCAATGCAACCATTAGTCCATAGAGAATGTCATCAATTACCAAAACCACACGTGGGGGCATTGCATGTCCTTTCAATCTCCCCCATTTTGGTAATTGATGACAATCACTTTCAAGAGAGTTTATATAAGGAATTATGCATCACCATGCAATGCGACAACCAATGATGCAGGAGAATGAGATGCAAATGCTCAGGAACAAAACCAAAGCAAGGAGAAGACTCTAAAAACCTTCTCCATAAAACTCTCTGAAACGAAGACTCTGAAAACCTTCTCCACAAAACTCTCTGAAACTTCTTCCCCATTGGCATGGATTGCCAAAATGGGCGAAAAGCTTAGAAGGCCAATATAAAAGTGTTCCTCCATAAATTGTGTATTTCTCAACAAGATAGTGGAATGCCATACACATATCCAAAGGTAAATACTTGGAGGAACACAAACTATATTGAGGCACAAAGATTGCTAAAGAATGATATGCCACAAGGACATAACAAAGAGAGACACAAGCAATCAAGCAATCAAAAGATACTAATTGAAGCAAGCAATAAAAGTATATCAATTGAATCAACTACACCAAAGATCCTACGAGCCACATGAATAAATGATATTATGATATGAGCAAAGGAGTGTTATAAAGAAACTAGAGAAGCTCCCCATGATTTGTGCACGCATAAGAATATTTGTATTTGGATACAAAGTGCACAAAATAGGATCATAGCTCCCCCAAAATCAACAGAAACTTACAACAAGTGCAAGTGAGCATATAGGAAACAAAGCCTAGTACTTGCAACAAACACATGGTTGAGCAACAAGTAAAAGAGGCAACTTAAGAATGGGCTCAACCAAAATGATGTGTGTGAGTCAAGGCAATGCACTTGAGAAGACTGATGTACGGATGAGCATTAAGCATCAATAAAGTCTTGAAAGAATGAGGCACACGATGCAAGGCCTATCATTCCCACACACAACTAGCAAATGGGTTCACAAGCTTACTAATAAGCATATAAAGAACCTATGCTTGTGACAACCCGTGGTGAAGATAGAAGATGAAAGCCTCATCAAGACGAGGGATACCAATTAAGATGGCAAAAGCCTCGTAAAGATAAGCATGAGGAAAATAATCTTCACCACACAAGAGTGCATCAAGATGCAACGATAGAAGACACACACTCAAGGCAAAAGCTTTCACGGAGCCACCAAAGAAATAACATAAGAAAGACAAGGTAGACATGAAAGAAAGGATATCAACTAGATATGCAACTTCTCTCAAGTGTATAAGATTCTAGGTAGACGAAATCATGATGATATATATCTACAAAGAAGGATGTACACCCGAAATAGTTACAACACGAGGAACAAGATATCCAAAAGGAAGTCATACATATACCAATAAGATATTTGCTTGGAAGAATAGCACATGGCTAGATATGGTCTTATTGTATATAAATGAATTCCTACCATACAACCATCAAAGACATCACAACTAGCAACATGAGATCGCCGTTGAGATGCTTTGAGAAAGGAAACAAGTATCACAAGATGGATGAATAGCATGCCAAGATGCAACCTACACAAGGTTGAATGCAAGAAAATAATGCATGAATAGATACTTGTTACCGAAATATCATTGGAAGGATGTAGAAGAAACCAATTGAAGGTAGTAGATAGTAGTTCATTGAGCATCCTAGCTCGACTCCAATAAGCACCTGTTGACACCACCTTCCTTGTGAGTGAGCCGAGCATCCAATGCATCTCCAATTGTTCCTAGAACAACAACACAAACAAAATGGTACCCAAACTCATTGGGACCAGAGAGTTAGAAACACCAATATACATAGGACAAACTCCACATAAATATGTGCATAAAGAGAAGGAAATGAATTTCATGCACATCTCATGCAATTTGAGACTTGGTGGAGTTTCCCTATATATTGGGTCAAATAAAGAAGGCATACCACAGAGACTACATAAAGTAAATATGCATGCTCTAGACCTTCAAGAACCGATACCAAATGACAAAGAAAAACCAAGTGAAGAAAAGATACCAAATGAATAAAACATCACTTGGAGGATATCCATAAAAGATACATCAAGGAATGAGATATCCATTGATACACTCAAATAAAAGATATCAAAATCCCAAAAGAGAGGATGGTTCCAAACAAACCAAACTCTCTACAAAGTTTCATGATGGCACAAAGTACCAAAACGAAAATGACTTGCCTTCCACCAACACACACTTGATAACGATCGCAAGATGAGTGTTCTATAGAAAATAGGATAGCTCCCCCAAGACTAGTGCATTATAGAGAATTTGCATTTGAATACAAAATGCACAAGGTGGGATCACCACTTTCACTATATCTAGAAAACACTAGACAAGATCAAGAAATAAACAAGATCCACAAGTGGTATGGAAGATAAAGTTGATACATTCCTTGGCAAGAGAAAAGGCAAATAAAAGAAAAGGCCAATGTAAAGATGATCAATAAATTCTACCATACAAGTGAGTACCAATTGTCAAAAGACAAGAAGTAAATGGAAATAATTCCCGGTGGTAGATAGCAAGGATATCCGACATCATCTTCACACCAAATAAAAAGCAAATTGTAACTTGTAGAGCTAACATGTCACCTAGGAACAAGATAATTTACAATATCAACTCTAGGTGACAATATCTCAAATGTACACATTTTCTAGGCTAGTAATATACACATAGCATATTACTCCCCCATAATGTGATACCAATTAAGGATAAACAAGAGGCAAATAAAAGGATCCAACAAGATATAATTAATGGACTATTTAGAATTTGAATTTCTCATGAGAATACATACCACATAGCGACTAGATAATCTTGAAATATCAATACTAGATGGTATTACTCATGTACACACATTTATAGGATTGTGAGGTGCACAAAGCACATCACTCCCCCATAATGGGATATTCCATTAATCTCTCACAAGAGCCAACTAAGAAATAAACAAGATGCAAAAGGCTCAACGCATGACACACACGTACATGATGTGCAAACCAACACATACATACTTGATTGCTCAAGATAATAAAGTTGGAAGCACAACATATACAAACACATGCAAGGAACGAAACCAAACATGCAAAGGGGCAAGTAACTATCAATGTAAACACTTTAAGCACGAGTTACCGCAAGGAGGAACATTGGATATAAGATAGAAACTTGATAATCCGAATGACTTGGCTTGAGACAATAAGAATGATGAAGTCCCCTTAATTCTTCATAATGTAGCCAAGTCTCCAATGACCTCCAAGAACACCTATTGATCAAGTATGAGCTAGTTGGTACCCAACCAAGTTGGGTCCTAAGAGGTTAGTCACAATAGGCTTGGCTACCCAAATGGTTCTTTTCTTGACACCACTTTGAGCACCAACAAATTTGGCAAACACATTGCCAACCTTATCCTTCCCAAGAGAATAGATACCATCAATTAGAATACGGTTGGATAAGGTACCATTTGTGCATGAAGAAGCGACATGGACTTTTTCATGACATAGGTAGCAACGTCTACTCTTTACTTTCTTCTCACTTGATTTCTCAACTTGAGAAGCATTAGCTTGAGTTTTCTTGGGAAGAGGCCTTTCTTCAACTTGAGGTTGAGAATGAGAGTGAACTTGTGGCCGCTTCCCTTGTTGCTTGTCACTAATGGCCTTCTTCTTCAAAGGGTAAGATTTAACATGATGCCCTTCAATTTTGCACTTTAAGCAAATGATCTTGGCCGAATTCTTGACTTGTTTTGGCCCTTCTTCTTGTTGCTATTAGACTTCTTCTTCTTATCGGAGTTGAATCCAAGTCCACCTTTGTCATTGGGGGATTTTTGTACACTCAAGATATTGTTGAGTATGTCCTTCCCTTCATGACACTTCTTCAAATCTTTCTTCAAAGAAGTGACTTGGGCCTTGAGCTCTTTGATTTCCTCTATATAGTTAGTCTCAACACAAGCACTAGAGGAAGTATAAGCTTCATTGTTAGAGCAACAAGGCAAGGAAAGCAATTCATCACAAGATGTATCAATGTTATGCATGGATGAATCGCGAGGACTAGCACAAGCAATATAGCATTTTGACTAAAAGTAGTGCTAGTGTCCACATGAGGCTCACTAGATGTTACCTTAGCAATCATGGCCTCGTGTGCTATATTTAGCACATTATGGGATACTAGAAGATCATCATGAGAGTTTGAGAGCTTTTCATGGCTTTCTTCTAATTTCCCATAATTGCTAGATAGCAACTCAAGTTGAGCCCGTAGCTCAACGTTCTCCTTCAAAATGGATGCTTCACAAGTAATAGAGTTTGTAGCACAAGCATCATCATTAACAACAATAGGAGAGGACAACTTGGCAAGCTCTTTTAAATAAGAAGCTTCAAGTTGATCATGAGACTCGGTGAGTTTGATGAGCTCACCCTTGATGACCCTTGAGCCATTTTTGAGGTGCGCAAACTCCTCAAGGAGTCTAGCATTAGCAACTTCAAGCTTAGCATTTTTAGTTTCAAAAACATTGGCCTCCTCAAGATCTCTATCATGAGATTCCTTCACTCTAGATAATTCTAGAGCAAAAGTCTCCTCAAGAGATTCCTTGGTGGTTTGTTTAAGTTCAAGAGCTTGAGAGAGGTCCGCAATCTCATTAGCGTAATCACGCTCATGACCTTCCATTTTATAAATGGTGACCTCATGCTCCTCAAGACGATATTCCAACTCATCAATATATTTCTTGCCCTCAATAGCAACAGACATGATTTACATGAAGTTGGAACGAGCAATTTTATTCTTAAGAAGAGCTTTAAAAATCATTTCCCCCTTAATTTTTAAGGAGGCAACATCATCATTCTCTTCATCATAATCGACATCATCATCACTCTTGCCATCATCAATATCATCACAAGATATATTGGGATTCAAAGTGGGAGATACCTTTGAAGCCTTCGCCATAAGGCAAAATACAATAGATGATGATGTAGGATCCCTTGAAGCACCATTCAAGACCACATCTTGTTCCATGGAGTGTTGGGTTTCCTCTACATTGTTAGTACAACAACTCCAGGAAATACATCCATTTTTATCATGGCAACAAGATATAGCAAGCATATCATCATGAGATTTAGTCAAGGAATTTCTACATGATATGCACGGATTATCAACACAAGCATGAGACACATGTAAGGTGCACGATGAAGGAAATATGCCCTAGAGGCAATAATAAAGTTATTATTTATTTCCTTATTTCATGATAAATGTTTATTATTCATGCTAGAATTGTATTAATCGGAAACATAATACATGTGTGAATACATAGACAAACAGAGTGACACTAGTATGCCTCTACTTGACTAGCTCGTTGATCAAAGATGGTTATGTTTCCTAACCATAGACATGAGTTGTCATTTGATAAATGGTATCACATCATTAGGAGAATGATGTGATTGACTTGACCCATTCTGTTAGCTTAGCACTTGATTGTTTTAGTTTACTGCTATTGCTTTCTTTATGACTTATACATGTTCCTATGTGACGGTGTCCTGGACTAGGGGGTACTCACCACGTCATCTCCTGATCTATTAGATTGGACCGAGGACCCCTATGGCCGTATACTCATGGGCCAGTTCGGACAGCTGCCGCATACAAGGAATATTCCACAAGACTTGGCGATCAAGACAAGGACTCCTCCCCATCGGCGTATTCGGCTAGGACTCTTGTTATCCTAGGCCTCCGGTGCATTATATAAATCGAGGCCAGGCTAGTCGATAGAGATACAATATATACATACAATCATACCATAGGCTAGCTTCTAGGGTTTTAGCCTGTACGATCTCGTGGTAGATCAACTCTTGTACTACCCATATCATCAATATTAATCAAGCAGGACGTAGGGTTTTACTTCCATCAAGAGGGCCCGAACCTGGGTAAAACTTCGTGTCCCCTGCCTCCTGTTACCATCTATCCTAGACGCACAGTTCGGGACCCCCTACCCGAGATTCGCCGGTTTTGACACCGACATTGGTGCTTTCATTGAGAGTTCCGCTGTGTGATCGACAAAAGGATCGATGGCTCGCCTGCAGATCAACTGCGACTTCGGCGTCTTCGTCACCAGTTTGATTGGTCACCTTGGTTCGACCAAGAATTGCGTCCCGTGTTCGGATCACCATGTCCGGACGAGGGCCTTCATCAAACATCAACTCCAATCTCTATCAAGATCACGGAGGAATCATCTATGGAGCTCGGGGGCTCAACGTCAACATTGCCCTCAAGCGACCATGCTGTTTTTCTGGACAGCGAACTCGTATCTGTCACCACCACCTCCTCGAGTATCGCTTTGACGATCACTTTGGTGGAATTGTGCGGAATTGAGTCTACAACAACCCTGGAAAATTTCGTCGAGTTCCGATGGAGGAATCTCTGGCAATCCACGATATACCGGAGCCCTGTCAAATCTGGACGGGAATTTGGATGAGTTTAGGGCGTGGTGTCCAGCTTCTAGCTCGGACGTCCTTTGGAAGATCCAACCGTTGATCGGCTGCGGAATTCCTATATCTACCACCTCTCAAAATTTTGGCTCGATCCGACCGTCCAAACTCCGGGAACCTTCCGATTGGTGCATCACTTTTCGGATCTGTTTTCTGCGCGAAAACGAATCCGACCCGAGTTCATCTTTTTTATGAACAGGATTTCGGACATCCCTTTTGAAGGAAGTTTTGTATGGGGTATTGTGTTTCGTTCCCGAACACATCCCACTAACTTTAAGATCTTTTGAACATGATCTTCAACATCATGCTGGTGTCAAACCAATCCGACAATATTGCTCCAAGGCTACTGACCTGCGCTAAACACGTCGTCGCTTTGTTGAGCCGAGCTCAACTTCATCGGATCACCGTCTCGGCAAGCCGAACAAGAGTTCGGCATCGCGAAGGATAAACCATCACCAACATCGCTGCCCCATGGATTACACGGAGCGGGCATGCCGGCATCGCCGCACGATCACTTCATCAAGCCGGCATTGACCACGTCACGACCGGCATCGGCAGGGCCGCACTATTGCTCCTCCGAGCCGGTGTCCATCACGCCGACCTACTTCGACATCTCGGCTGGACCGGGGGCTTCATCATCTCTTCATCAAGCTACTCCGGTAACGGGTGTACAGATTGAGTCCCAATTTTGGGAATCACCTTCCTTCGGGTTGCTACAACAAATAAACCAGGTGCTATTAATCCTAGTATTTTTTGCTTGTTTGGGTTCAATTTTTCCCAAGGAACTATTACTCTGGTTTGTCCGTCATATGTACACAGGTCTATCAAATGGTGGCCGCATTAACGACAGTCGCATGGTGGTTCGGTCAGTTTCCGTACATAGTCCGGTGAACGCCGCACTCAGAGCTCGGACCGACCTGCGAATTCAGGCTTTGCCACGCCTTTACCGCATCACGCCGACGCCCTGCATCGACATTGACTTCAGCACCAGGCCATATTTCTTTTATTACTCACTTTGCATAAATTATTTATTATGCAACGATTTTTTTTAATTTTCATTATTACTATTATCTCCGGTTTGCACTATTTTTTGTGCACAAGAAAATGATCCGGGGACTTCTGCGTCACTCTGCCGGTCTGCATTGACCGTGTTATGTCACCACTTCGGCGTGTCGAGCTCTCTGCTCCGCCACCTCAGGACCAGTTTGGGGGATGGAACCTTGCCCCGCATCAAGCTCGGACCGCGTCATCAATACCGAATACATTAACCAGCTAAGTCGCTTTCATGCTCAAAGCTTTAATTTATAACTTGTTTTCGGTTTGACCAAGCATTATACTTTTTTGGAAAAAAGTTGCTTGTAAAAAATTTCCTTGTCCAAACTTTGTTTGTGACACATAAATTCAAATACCCCGTTTACTTGGGGGCTTCCTTCATGAAGCTTTTCCTGTTGCATATGATTATACTTGTACGGCTTCGTTCCTTGTTCGTGTATTATGCCACAATATGCACCACGTTGACTTAAGCGATTTGCAAGCTGGGTTGCCTCGCTCCTGTGTTTACCCCTATGTTCCCGATTGTTCGGCTAGGGAGTAAAGGGAGCACCTCTGCAATTGTCACGATCGGGTCACCCGAGCCGGACCTCAGACTGGGTGAAGCCGAAAGCTAGCGCTCTTATAGTTATTCAATGATGGTCGGCACACAACAGAACTCATGAGTACAAAAAATCTATTGCATAAGTCTCATAATAACAATGAGCACCGAAGAAAGGTATCGGTGGGGGTACTATTTTCTTCGAAGATGCTTCTTACACTTCATGGTAATATAGCATAAGTTCCCTGAGCGCGCTTTGTCTGTTACAGCCTTATGGCCCGATTGCCTGGTTATTGGAAACACCGTTGATATTCTCGACCGATGGAGTACATAACACTTTTCGGTCCTTGACCGAAGAGGGAGAAGCTGACGGTCGGTTAAGACGCGTTTAAAGTTCGGTTGAACATAGATATGATATAAGTACTTCGGTACATGAAATCATTCTTTCACCCAAGTCACTTGGGGGCTCTTAAAATTATATGAGCTATTTTATAGTAAATGTGTTTTCTTCTTGGTCGTTGCAAAGTCTTTTTCTATCGCTCCTTTTTCGACGTGAGTGTGTGGTCAATAGCCAGCCGTAGGCTGACCCGCTTGAAGTCTTGAGATCGGATGTGTAATGTTAAAGCACGACAGAAGCACTCTTTTTTTTTCTAAGACCAATTTTCGGATTGGCACCGAACACTTGATATTGTTCGGACGTCATGTTTTTACTGACGTTTCTTGGTTTTCCAAGCTTTTTGGCACTTTTAAACTATTTGTGCTTTTCCAGCATTAGTCTCGCAGTGCAACGCCGGACACCTTTAGGGATTCGGCAAAAACATTCTCAGATATTGCTATATATGCATCGGTTTCGAATTGTGTCTTGGGTCAATAGTTGGGTTGCCCGGCTCCTGCACTTGCTTCCTACGTTCCGTTTTGTTCGGCTAGGCGTGCAAAGGGAGAACCAGTGCGATTGTGCTTCCAGCTCACATGGTTAAGCACCTTAGTGGAGAAAGCCAAAAACTGACTGTCACAATAAGCGTAAACTGGTCAGCGATCCGATGACTATGACGGGCCATTCATAACATTGGCCGAAGTGTTTACGGCTTGACCTCGACTGTCGCCGAACACTACCGGGGGCTATTAACTGGCCTCCCAAACTAAATCCTCGATATTTTGCTCTTACATTCGAGCTGAGGTTTCATGATCATGCTTAGCATGACAACCCAAAGAAAGGAACCGATAGCGGGACTATTTTATTGGGAATACATTTCTTCTGTTAAACAGTAATATAACATATCTCTCTGCGTACCTTTGTTTATAAAACCGTGTGGCCGGATTGCCTTGTTTGTCGTAAATCTTTGCCCTCATAAAGGCTTTATAAAGTAGGACAAACACTCCTCGACTACTGGCCAAGGAGGTGGAAGCCGATGGTCGGTCAACAAAGTTTTTGTACAATGCGGATCCGAGCATTAATGACGTAAAGTACTTGGATACATAGAGTCATTACACATAATTTGTGATTTTACTATGGATATTGATCCTTAATTCGGCCACCCGTGCCCGCATTAAGGCTCGGGGGCTACTGGGCTTCGGGCTTATTATTTACAAATATTAAAGGGGCACATCGATCCCCTGATCTGGTGTTGCCACCCGACCAGTGTCTCTGGGGCTACTGCATTGCTTGTCCAGTGCAGAAAATTTTATGTGCAATATAGTTTCCGAGGAGATTTTGATCCTCAGGTTGGTCGGCCGCACCCAACCTGAGTCTTGAGGACTGAGCACGCCGCTTTTGTGTCCCGAAGTATTCTGCTGAGCTAGGACTTGATCCTCAGGCCGATTTTGCAAATCAACCTGAGTCTCAGCGGCTACTGGGATCAGCGGTCTTATGTCATCCTTCATGTGCATCTCGGGTTTTAGACCGATACACACTTTGAGGGCTACTGGCTATATATCTCGGTAGAGAATAAATTGCACCAATAAAAAATATTGACAAAAAATCGGCCCATAGTCGGGGTGGTGCACCACCTCGAAAGCAGTCCGGAATAAAGCTCGGGCGCTAGTGGCTGGCTCCATAGAGGGCATTTCCGGCATTAAGCTCGGCTAAACTCCTTCAACTTTTTTGAACCAAGGTGATATGACACCTCGGATATTGTCCGGCATTGGAGCCTGGACACAGTCCGGCGTTGGAGCTCGGATATATTTCAGCGTTGGAGCTCGGATATACAGTCCGACGTTGGAGCTCGGATACATTCCGGCGCTAGAGCTGGGAAGCGGTCCGGCGTTGGTGCTCGGCTGCAAAAGATACCTCGAATGCAGTCCGGCGTTGGAGCTCGGACGCAAGAGGACCCTGCCTCCCGGGAACAACTTCAAACCCGAGGTGTGGCATAAAAATAAACAAGGCATTGATAAAGGCCGGAAACTTAAAGGGGCTCCTCGGATACCCGACGTGTAAACTCGTCGAATGAATTTCGGCGATCCTCAAGATCGAAGATACAGAAGATTTGTTGAACCAGTTTTCAAGACCGGCAACCGAAGATGAAGAACAGTTCAGAAGAATCGAGGAGCGTCCCTAACTTGAAGACCGGTTCAGGGGGCTACTGACGGTGTCCTGGACTAGGGGGTGCTCACCACGTCATCTCCCGATCTATTAGATTGGGCCGAGGACCCCTATGGCTGTATACTCATGGGCCAGTTTGGACAGCTGCCGCATACAAGGAATATTCCACAAGACTTGGCGATCAAGACAAGGACTCCTCCCCACCGGCGTATTCGGCTAGGACTCTTGTTATTCTAGGCCTCCGGTGCATTATATAAACCGAGGCCAGGCTAGTCGATAGAGATACAATATATACATACAATCATACCATAGGCTAGCTTCTAGGGTTTTAGCCTCTACGATCTCGTGGTAGATCAACTCTTGTACTACCCATATCATCAATATTAATCAAGCAGGACGTAGGGTTTTACCTCCATCAAGAGGGCCCGAACCTGGGTAAAACTTCGTGTCCCCTGCCTCCTGTTACCATCGATCCTAGATGCATAGTTCGGGACCCCTACCCGAGATCCGCCGGTTTTGACACTGACACTATGACTATGAGATTATGCAACTCCCGATTACCGGAGGAACACTTTGTGTGCTACCAAACTTCACAACGTAACTGGGTGATTATAAAGGTGCTCTACAGGTGTCTCTAATGGTACTTGTTGAGTTGGCATAGATCGAGATTAGGATTTGTCACTCCGATTGTCGGAGAGGTATCTCTGGGCCCTCTCGGTAATGCACATCACTATAAGCCTTGCAAGCAATGCAACTAGTGAGTTAGTTGCGGGATAGTGTATTACGGAACGAGTAAAGAGACTTGTCGATAACGATATTGAACTAGGTATTGAGATACCGACGATCGAATCTTGGGCAAGTAACATACCGATGACAAAGGGAACAACGTATGTTGTTATGCGGTTTGACCGATAAAGATCTTCGTAGAATATGTAGGAGCCAATATGAACATCCAGGTTCCGCTATTGGTTACTGACTGGAGACGTGTCTCGGTCATGTCTACATAGTTCTCAAACACGTAGGGCCCGCACGCTTAACGTTCGGTGATGATCGATATTATGAGTTTATGTGATTTGATGTACCGAAGGTAGTTCGGAGTCCCGGATGAGATCGGGGACAATGACGAGGAGTCTCGAAATGGTTGAGACGTAAAGATCGATATATTGGATGACTATATTCGGATATCGGAAAGGTTCCGAGTGATCCGGGTGTTTTTCGGAGTACCGGGGAGTTACGGGAATACGGGGAAGAAGTATTGGGCCTCATAGGCCAAGTGGTGGAAGAGAGGAGGCAGGGCGCACAGCCCCTCTAGCCCAAACCGAATTGGAATAGGGGGCCGGCCCCCCTTTCCTCCATTCCTCCCTCTCCTTCTGAGGGAGTCCTGGACTACGGGGTCCTCGGGCGTCCGGCCTGTTAGCCATGGGCCGGACTGATGGGCTGTGAAGATACGAAGACTGTACCCGTGTCCGGATGGGATTCTCCTTGGCGTGGAAGGCAAGCTTGGCGACCGGATATGTAGTTTCCTTTCTTTGTAGAGAAAAGTATACTTTTCGTCCCTAAACTCTTGACAAAGTCTAAATTTAGTCCTCCAACTACGAAACCGGACAATTTGCACCCCTAACTCTCAAAACCGGACAATTTAAGTCCCTCTCCCGATTTCAAGTGGTTTCATGATGATGTGGCATGGTTTTGACCGGGTCTATGTCCACGTGGCTATCCCTGGTGGATCTCCTTCCTTCTTTCTTCTAACTCAGCTGGGCATTTTGACAAACAGTGGGCGTGCGTGCAGTCGCAGTGGCACGAGAAGGACGTGGGTGTGGAAGCCTCCGGCGAGGTGTCTCTGGTCCTGGCGACACCCGTAAGGCCGCTCCGCAATGTCGGCGTGTCGCTGGCGCGGGAGCTCATGGCGGTGGCCGACGACGCGCTCAAGACCACTTGCCCGCTCCAGGCGCTCCTTCCCTCAGCTGAGTCAGCTCTCGCAATCGCTCCAGCCTACAGCCATGCCCGAGCGGATTGCGGCCGCAGCCGCGACGAGCAGAGTGGCAGCGACAGCAGAGCTCGAGGGCGTCCTCCGGGTTGGGCATGCAGTTGGGGAACATGCCGTCGGGATCGAGAAGCCCAAACAGCGCGGCGGCGATTCGCACCGTCTCTGTGTTGGGAACCCAGCCTACGGCGAATCTTGCCCCTGCTCGGCAACTACGTCGCCGGACCCAACTGCGTCCTGGTCTGCGAGCTCCTCAAACAAGGCAGCCTCAACGACTGGCCCGCTCCCATGGCCGTTGTCTGCGAGCTCCTGATGGCCATGCATGCGTGCACGGTCGCGCCTCGGCTTTGCCGGCCACCGTCCGTCGGCTGCCAGCACCGTTGCGAGCTGCTGCACCACCGTCGTCTGCCCCGTGCTCCTACCAAGTTGCTCGTCGACACACCATCTGCGCATTGGCCAAGCTCGCCATGTAGATACATCGTTGGCCCTGCTGGCCGTCGCCACCGCCTCCGTGCCTTGGTCAAGCTCGCCATGCCGAACCGTCCTCGGTCATACAGGCAGCGCCTATGCGTGCAGATGGTTGATCGCCGGGAGATCTTGATGGCTGATGGCCAGGAGAGCAGCATGGACCATGCGAGCGGCACGCACAACACCTGTTCGATATTTTGTCTCGATGGAGTTAACATGACCATTGCGTGTGTGTTTTCTTTTTCTTTTTTTTGTCCGTAAAAGCTTGGCCACATGTCACTCTGGACCAGTCAAAACCACGTTGAGTCAGCATAGATACCGCTTGAGGGACAATACTTGTCCGGTTTCAAGAGTTTGGGGTGCAAGTTGTCCGGTTTCATAGTTGAGGGACCAAATTTAGACTTCGCCAAAAATTAAGGGACGAAAAGTATTCTTTTCTCTTCTTTGTAACCGACCTTGTGTAACCCTAGATCCTTCCGGTGCTTATATAAACCGGAGGACTTAGTTCGGAGGGAGAGATTTTTCATTATCATAGCCATACAAGCTAGACCTCTAGGGTTTAGCCATTGCGATCTCGAGGTAGATCAACTCTTGTAATACTCGTATTCATCAATATCAATCAAGTAGGACGTAGGGTATTACCTCCATAGAGAGGGCCCGAACCTGGGTAAACATCGTGTCCCTTGTCTCCTGTTACCATTGACCTCAGACACACAGTTCTGGACCCCCTACCCGAGATCCGCCGGTTTTGACACCGACATTGGTGCTTTCATTGAGAGTTCCACTGTGCCATCGACGAAAGTTTCGATGGCCCCTTCAATCATCGATAGTGACGCTGTCCAAGGAGAAACTTTCCTCCTCAGATATATCTTCATGTTCGGCGGCTTCGCATTGCGGGCCAACTCGTGTGGCCACTTGGAGCAGATCGATAGCCACACCCCTGGCCATCGGTTCAAATTTGGGAGCTTGAACTACATTGCGGACATCTATGGAGACTTGATCTTTGCCGGATTCGAGACCGCGGCTGCCACCCCCGGTCACCCCGATGATCATGACCTAAATCTGTCATCAGACGCATCCAGGAGATCGCCCCTGTAACTGCTCTGGCCTTAGAGCCAGAGCAGACTGCGCCATCCGAGGACGGGAGGATCAACCCCACCACGGAGGCCACATATTCCACGGTGTTGGAGCCACATATAGACTTAACCTCTCACGACGTATTCGTCACCGGAACTCCGGACTCGTCTCCGGCCGTAAGTTCCGAACCATGTGAGCCCGCGGACGCCGAACTTGATCGTTTATCGATCTTCGAGTTTAGCACCGCAGATATCTTCCAGCACTCACCTTTGTGCGATGTGCTAAACTCGTTAAAAACCTCTCCTTGGCAGAGGACTCACAGCCAAACTATATCCGGTTCGAACTAGGGGCTGACGGGGGAGAATTTTGCTTCCCACCCGCCACCCGCTTCATAGGCACGGTCGAGGATTTGACCGACACACACGATTATGACTCCAAGGACATCGACGGTATGGACGATGATGCCGGAGAAGAAGAGGCCCAGAACCCGTCGTTCACCGGACGCTGGACGACCACTTCCTCGTATGATGTATACATGGTGGATGCACCAAAGGAGAATAGCGGCGATGACAAGGAAGATCCAGTTGAGGATAAACCTTCCGAAATACAATCCAAGCGCTGGCGTTAGTGGCGCCGCTCTAAGTCATGCCGCAGTAAAGACAACAACACCGACATAGGAGAAGATAACACTCCGAAAGGTGCCGAAGACAACGAAGACCCTGTTGAAACAGCTAATGAACAAGATGAAAGGGAAGATGGGCAGGCTAGCCCTGGTAAGCAGGCCACGCATGAAGACTCAGAGGACGGAAGTTATCTTCCGCTCTTCGAGGATGAGGTGAGCCTCAGCACCGACGACTTCATCGTGCCTGAGGAACCTATTGAGCAGGAGCGCTTCAAGCGCCAGCTAATCGCCACTGCAAGGAGCCTGAAAAAGAAGCAGCAATAGCTTCAAGCTGACCAAGATCTACTCAATGATAAATGGACCGATGTCCTAGCAGCCGAAGAGTACGGCCTCAAGCGCCCAACAAAAAGCTACCCAAAGCGCAAATTGCTACCTCAGTTTGATGAGGAGGCGCCGGAATACATACCTCCATCGTACAATGCGGCTGACCGACCACCACGTGGTCGGGACAAAACAACAACTCACGCCGAACACCAGCCAGCCCCGCCTCATAGCACAGGTAGAGGTAAATTAGCCCACAGTCATACATATGACCTCTGGCAAAACCTGAACAATAAAGTAGGACATACTAGATCAATCTACAGACCACGAGGATGTGCCTCGACACGCGACGACGGCCACCTATTCGGACGTGACAAACTTAGTCATGTGCGGGCTGAAAACCACAGGCGGACTCCATCTGAGCTATGTCGCGATACGACCCGATATAGAGGTGTCGCACACCCTCATTGCTTCACTGATGAGGTCTTGGATCATGAATTCCCAGAAGGGTTCAAACCCGTGAATATAGAATCATACGATGGAACCACGGACCCCGCGGTGTGGATCGAAGACTTCATTCTCCACATTCATATGGCCCACGGCGATGACCTCCACGCCATCAAATACCTCCCTTTAAAATTCAAGGGGCCAGCTCGACACTGGCTCAATAGTCTGCCTGCAAATTCTATTGGAAGCTGGGATGACCTGGAAGAGGCCTTCCTCGATAACTTCCAAGGTACATATGTTCGACCTCCGGACGCTGATGAATTAAGCCATATAGTTCAACAGCCCGGAGAGTCCGCCAGGAAAATCTGGACTAGTTTATTAACTAAAAAGAACCAAATCGTTGATTGTCCGGATGCCAAAGCCCTAGCAGCCTTCATGTTGGGGATCGTAGCAGAAATTTAAAATTTTCTACGCATCACCAAGATCAATCCATGGAGTAATCTAGCAACGAAGGGAAGGAGAGTGCATCTACATACCCTTGTAGATCGCTAAGTGGAAGCGTTCAAGTGAATGGGGTTGAGGGAGTCGTACTCGTCGTGATCCAAATCACCGATGATCCTAGTGCCGAACGGACGGCACCTCCGCGTTCAACACACGTACAGCCCGGTGACGTCTCCTACGCCTTGATCCAGCAAGGGGAGAAGGAGAGGTTGGGGAAGACTCCATCCAGCAGCAGCACGACGGTGTGGTGGTGGTGGAGGAGCGTGGGACTCCAACAGGGCTTCGCCAAGCACTACGAGAGACGAGGAGGGAGAGGGGTAGGGCTGCGCCAATAGGGGAGGAACTTCATGTGTTCGGCTGCCCCTTTGCCTCCACTATATATAGGGGGAGAGGGAGGGCTGTGCCCCCACCTAGGGTTTCCACCCTAGGGGTGGCGGCAGCCCCAATCCCCATCTAGGGTGGCGGCCAAGTGGGGGGGGAGAGGGAGGCGCACCAGGCATGGGCCTTAGGGCCCATCTGCCCTTAGGGTTTGCCCCCTCTTCTCTCCAGGCGCATGGGCCTTGGTGGGGAGGCGCCCCAGCCCACCTAGGGGCTGGTCCCTTCTCACACTTGGCCCATGTATGCCTCCGAGGCTCGTGGCCCCTCCCGATGGACCCCCGGACCCCTCCGGTGGTCCCGGTACACTACTGGTGAAGCCCGAAACACTTCCGGTGGCCAAAACCATACTTCCTATATATCAATATTTACCTCCGGACCATTCCGGAACTCCTCATGACGTCCGGGATCTCATCCGGGACTCCGAAAAACATTCGGTAACTGCGTACATACTTTCCCTATAACCCTAGCGTCATCGAACCTTAAGTGTGTAGACCCTACGGGCTCGGGAATCATGCAGACATGGCCGAGACAACTCTCTGGTCAATAACCAACAGCGGGATCTGGATACCCATGTTGGCTCCCACATGCTCCATGATGATCTCATCGGATGAACCACGATGTCAAGGATTCAATCAATCCCGTATACAATTCCCTTTGTCTATCGGTACGATACTTGCCCGAGATTCGATCATCGGTATCCCGATACCTTGTTCAATCTCATTACCGGCAAGTCTCTTTACTCGTTCTGTAACACATCATCCCGTGATCAACTCCTTGATCACATTGTGCACATTATGATGATGTCCTACCGAGTGGGCCCAGAGATACCTCTCCATTTACACGGAGTGACAAATCCCAGTCTCGATTCGTGCCAACCCAACAGACACTTTCGGAGATACCTGTAGTGTACCTTTATAGCCACCCAGTTACGTTGTGATGTTTGGCACACCCAAAGCACTCCTACGGTATCCAGGAGTTGCACAATCTCATGGTCTAAGGAAATGATACTTGACATTAGAAAAGCTTTAGCATACGAACTACACGATCTTTGTGCTAGGCTTAGGATTGGGTCTTGTCCATCACATCATTCTCCTAATGATGTGATCCCGTTATCAACGACATCCAATGTCCATGGTCAAGAAACCGTAACCATCTTATTGATCAACGAGCTAGTTAACTAGAGGCTTACTAGGGACATGGTGTTGTCTATGTATCCACACATGTATCTGAGTTTCCTATCAATACAATTCTAGCATGGATAATAAATGATTTGAACAATGAAATATAATAATAATAACAAATTTATTATTGCCTCTAGGGCATATTTCCAACAGTCTCCCACTTGCACTGGAGTCAATAATCTAGTTCACATCGCCATGTGATTAACACTCACAGGTCACATCGCCATGTGACCAACATCCAAGAGTCTACTAGACTCAATGATCTAGTTCACATCACTATGTGATAAACACTCAATGAGTTCTGGGTTTGATCATGTTATGCTTGTGAGAGAGGTTGTAGTCAACGGGTCTTGCCATATTCAGATCTCTATGTATTTCACAAAACTTTATGTCATATCATAGATGCTGCTACCACATTCCACTTGGAGCTATTCCAAATTGTTGCTCCATTATACGTATCCGGTATCTCTACTCAGAGCTATCCAGATAGGTGTTAAGCTTGCATCGACGTAACTCTTTACGTCGAACTCTTTATCACCTCCATAACCGAGAAACATTTCCTTATTCCTCTAAGGACAATTTTGACCGCTATCTGCTGATCCAGTCCTAGATCACCTTTGTACCCTCTTGCCAGACATGTGGCAAGGCACACATCAGGTGCGGTACTCAGCATGGCATACCGTATAGAGCCTATGACAAGAGCATAGGGGACGACCTTCGTCCTTCCTCTTTCTTCTGCTGTGGTCAAGCTTTGAGTCTTACTCAACTTCACACTTTACAACTCAGGTAAGAACCCCTTCTTCGACTGATCTATTTTGAACTCTTTCAAAAACATGTCAAGGTGTGCGTTCTTTGAAAGTATCATCAGGCGTCTTGATCTATTTCTATAGATCTTGATGCCCAATATGTAAGCAGCTTTATCCAGGTCTTCCTTTGAAAAACACTCTTCAAACAACCGTTTATGCTTTCCAGAAATTCTACATCATTTCGAATCAACAATATGTCATCCACATATACTTATCAGAAATGTTGTAGTGCTCCCACTCACTTTCTTGTAAATACAAGTTTCTAGCAAACATTGTATAAACCTAAAAGCTTTGATCACTCCATCAAAACATATATTCCGATTCCGAGATGCTTGCTCTAGTCCATAGAAGGATTGCTAGAGCCAGCATACCTTTTAGCATCCTTAGGATCGACAAAACCTTTCATTGTATCACATACAACTTTTCTTACGAAAACTGGTAAGAAAACTTGTTTTGACATCCATCTGTAAGATTTCATAATCAAAAAATACAACTAATGCTAACATGATTCCGACGGACTTAAGCATCGCTACGGGTGAGAAATTCTCATCGTAGTCAACTCCTTGAACTTGTGAAAAGACTCTTTCCCACAAGTCGAGCTTCATAGACGGTAATATTACCGCCCACTATGTCTTCTTCTTAAAGATCCATTTATCTCAATGGCTTTGCCGATCAACGGGCAAGTCCACCAAAGTCCATACTTTGTTCTGATATATGGATCCTATCTCGGATTTCATGGCTTCTAACCATTTGTTGGAATACGGGCCCACCATCGCTTCTCCATAGCTCATAGGTTCATTGTTGTCTAACAACATGATATCTAAGACAGGATTACTGTACCACTCAGGAGCAGTACATATCCTTGTTGACCTACGAGGTTCGATAGCAACTTGATCCGAAGCTTCATGATCACTATCATTAACTTCCTATTCAACAGACGTAGGCGCCACAGAAAACATCTTTCTGTGTTGCATCACTCTCTGGTTGAAGTAAAGGTTCGACAACCTCATCAAGTTCTATCTTCCTCCCACTCAATTCTTTCGAGAGAAACTCCTTCTCGAGAAAGGACCCGTTCTTAGCGACAAACAATTTCCCCTCGGATCTGAGATAGAAGGTATACCCAACTGTCACCTTTGGGTATTTTATGAAGATGTGTTTGTCCGCTTTTGGGTTCGAGCTTATCCGGCTGAAGCCTTAAGCATCGCAGCCCCAAACATTAAGAAACGACAACTTTGGTTTCTTGCCAAACCAATGTTCACACGACGTCGTTTCAACGGACTTAGATGGTGTCCTATCTAAAGTGAATGCAGCTGTCTCTAACGCATAACCTCAAAATGAAAACAGTAGATTGGTAAGAGACATCATAGATCGCACCATATCTCATAGGGTTCGATTACGACGTCCGGACACACCATTACCTTGTGGTGTTCCAGGTGGCTTCAACTGTGAAACAATTCCACAATGTCTTAAGTGATTGCCAAACTCATAACTCAGAAAATCCCCTTTTGATCAGATCGTAGGAACATGATCTTATTGTTATGATGATTCTTAACTTCACTCTGAAAACGCTTGAACTTTTCAAACGTTTCAGACTTGTGCTTCATTAAGTAGATATACCTATATCTACCCAAATCATTAGTGAAGATGAGAAAATAGCGATATCCACTGCACGCTTCAATTCTCATTGGATCACACGCATCAGCATGCATGATTTCCAACAAGTCACTTGCCCGTTTCATTATACCTGAAAACGGGGTCTTAGTCATCCTGCCCATGAGGCATGGCTCGCATGTGTCAAGCGATTCAAAATCAAGTGACTCCAAACATCCATCGACATGGAGTTTCTTCATGCATCTTACGCCAATATGATCTAAGCGGCAGTGCCACAAGAAAGTGGCACTATCATTATTAACTCTACATCCTTTGGCGTGAACATGTGTATCACCATGGCCGAGATTCAATGAACCATTCACATAGGGTGCATGACCATGAAAGGTATCATTCATGTAAATAGAATAACCATTATTCTCTAACTTAAATGAATGACCATATTGCAATGAACATGATCAAATCATATTCATGCTCAACGTAGACATCTAATAACATTTATCTAGGTTCAATACTAATCCCGAAGGCAGATGGAGCGTGCGATGGTGATCTCATCAACTTTGGAAACACTTCCAACACACATCGTCACCTCGCCCTCAGCCAGTCTCCGTTTAGTCGTAGCTTTTGCTTCAAGTCACCAATAATAGTAACTGAACCGGTATCCCATACCCAGGTGCTACCAGGAGTACTAGTGAGGTACACATTAATAACACGTATAAATTTTGTTGAAGTTGCCATCCTTCTTATCTACCATGCATTTGGGGTAATTCCGCTACCAGTGACCGTTCCCTTTACAATAGAAGCACTTAGTCTCGGGTTTAGGTTCAACCTTGGGTTCCTTCACTGGAGCGGCAACTGGTTTGCCATCCATGAAGTTTCCCTTCTAGCCCTTACCCTTCTTGAAACCAGTGGTCTTGTTAAACCATCAACACTTGATGCTCCTTCTTGATTTCTACCTTTTGCGGTCTTAAGCACCGCGAACAGCTCCGGGATCAATTCCATCCCTTGCATGTCATAGTTCATCATGAAGATCTAGTAGCTTAGTGATAGTGGCTAGATAACTCTATCAATCACTATCTTATCTGGAAGTTTAACTCCCACTTGATTTAAGTGATTGTAGCACCCAGACATTCTGAGCACATGCTCACTAGCTGAGCTATTCTCCTCCATCTTGTTGGCAAAAGAACTTGTCAGAGGTCTCACACCTCTCAACACGGGCATGAGCCTGAAATCCCAATTTCAGCTCTTGGAACATCTCATATGTTCTATGGCATTCAAAACGTCATTGGAATCCCAATTCTAAGCCGTAAAGTATGGTGCACTAAACTATCAAGTAGTCATCAGGATGTGTCTGTCAGGTGTTCACAACATCCACAGACGACGTTGTAGGGGTTTGCACATTGAGCGGTGCATCAAAGACGCAAGCCTTCTGTGTAGCAGTGAGGACACTCCTCGGACTACGGACCTAGTCCGCATCATTGCTTACAATATCTTTCAACTTAATCTTTCTCTAGGAACATATTGAAACAGGGAGCTACAACGTGAGCTATTTATCTACAACATATTTGCAAAGACAATTTAGACTATGTTCATGATAATTGAGTTCATCTAATCAAATTATTTAATGAACTCCCACTCAGATAGACATCCCTCTAGTCATCTAAGTGAAACATGATCCGAGTCAACTAGGCCATGTCCGATCATCACGTGAGACGGACTAGTCAACATCGGCGAACATCTTCATGTTGATCGTATCTTCTATACGACTCATGCTCGACCTTTCAGTCTTCCATGTTTTGAGGCCATGTCTGTACATGCTAGGCTCGTCAAGTCAACCTAAGTGTATTGCGTGTGTAAATCTGGCTTACACCCGTTGTATTCGAACGTTAGAATCTATCACACCCGATCATCACGTGGTGCTTCGAAACGACGAACCTTCGCAACGGTGCACAGTTAGGGGGAACACTTTCTTGAAATTATTGCGAGGGATCATCTTATTTAAGCTACCGTCATTCTAAGCAAATAAGATGTAAAACATGATAAACATCACATGCAATCAAATAGTGACATGATATGGCCAATATCATTTGCTCCTTTGATCTCCATCTTCGGGGCTCCATGATCATCATTGTCACCGGCATGACACCATGATCTTCATCATCATGATCTCCATCATCGTGTCTTCTTGAAGTTGTCACGTCAACTATTACTTCTACTACTATGGCTAACAGTTTAGCAATAAAGTAAAGTAATTACATGACGTTTATGTTGACATGCAGGTCATAAATAAATTAAGACAACTCCTATGGCTCATGCCGGTTGTCATACTCATCGACATGCAAGTCGTGATTCCTATTACAAGAACATGATCAATCTCATACATCACATATATCATTCATCATTCATCACAACCTTTGGCCATATCACATCACAAAACACTTGCTGCAAAAACAAGTTAGACGTCCTCTAATTGTTGTTGCAAGTTTTTACGTGGCTGCTATAGGTTTCTAGCAAGAACGTTTCTTACCTACGCCAAAACCACAACGTGAATTGCTAATTTCTATTTACCCTTCATAAGGACCCTGTTCATCGAATCCGATCCGACTAAAGTGGGAGAGACAGACACCCGCCAGCCACCTTATGCAACTAGTGCATGTCAGTCGGTGGAACCGGTCTCACGTAAGCGTACGTGTAAGGTTGGTCCGGGCCGCTTCATCCCACGATGCTGCCGAATCAAGATAAGACTAGTAACGGCAAGCAAACTGACAATATCAACTCCCACAACTACTTTGTGTTCTACTCGTGCATAGTAACTACGCATAGACCTAGCTCATGATGCCACTGTTGGGGATCATAGCAGAAATTTAAAATTTTCTACGCATCACCAAGATCAATCTATGGAGTAATCTAGCAACGAAGGGAAGGAGAGTGCATCTACATACCCTTGTAGATCGCTAAGCAGAAGCGTTCAAGTGAATGGGGTTGAGGGAGTCGTACTCGTCGTGATCCAAATCACCGATTATCCTAGTGCCGAACGGACGGCACCTCCGCGTTCAACACACGTACAGCCCGGTGACGTCTCCTACGCCTTGATCCAGCAAGGGGAGAAGGAGAGGTTGGGGAAGACTCCATCCAGCAGCAGCACGATGGCGTGGTGGTGGTGGAGGAGCGTGGGACTCCAACAGGGCTTCGCCAAGCACTACGAGAGACGAGGAGGGAGAGGGGTAGGGCTGCGCCAACAGGGGAGGAACTTCATGTGTTCGGCTGCCCCTTTGCCTCCACTATATATAGGGGGAGAGGGAGGGCTGTGCCCCCACCTAGGGTTTCCACCCTAGGGGTGGCGGCAGCCCCAATCCCCATATGGGGTGGCGGCCAAGTGGGGGGAGAGGGAGGCGCACCAGGCATGGGTCTTAGGGCCCATCTGCCCTTAGGGTTTGCCCCCTCTTCTCTCCAGGCGCATGGGCCTTGGTGGGGAGGCGCCCCAGCCCACCTAGGGGCTGGTCCCTTCTCACACTTGGCCCATGTATGCCTCCGGGGCCCGTGGCCCCTCCCAGTGGACCCCCGGACCCCTCCGGTGGTCCCGGTACACTACCGGTGAAGCCCGGAACACTTCCGGTGGCCAAAACCATACTTCCTATATATCAATCTTTACCTCGGACCATTCCGAAACTCCTCGTGACGTCCGGGATCTCATCCGCGACTCTGAACAACATTCGGTAACCGCGTACATACTTTCCCTATAACCCTAGCGTCATCGAACCTTAAGTGTGTAGACCCTACGGGCTCGGGAATCATGCAGACATGGCCGAGACAACTCTCCGGTTAATAACCAACAGCGGGATCTGGATACCCATGTTGGCTCCCACATGTTCCACGATGATCTCATCGGATGAACCACGATGTCAAGGATTCAATCAATCCCGCATACAATTCCCTTTGTCTATCGGTACAATACTTGCCCGAGATTCGATCGTCGGTATCCCAATACCTTGTTCAATCTCGTTACCGGCAAGTCTCTTTACTCGTTCCATAACACATCATCCTGTGATCAACTCCTTGATCACATTGTGCACATTATGATGATGTCCTACCGAGTGGGCCCAGGATACCTCTTCGTTTACACGGAGTGACAAATCCCAGTCTCGATTCGTGCCAACCCGACAGACACTTTCGGAGATACCTGTAGTGTACCTTTATAGCCACCCAGTTACGTTATGATGTTTGGCACACCCAAAGCACTCCTACGGTATCTGGGAGTTGCACAATCTCATGGTCTAAGGAAATGATACTTGACATTAGACAAGCTTTAGCATACGAACTACACGATCTTTGTGCTAGGCTTAGGATTGGGTCTTGTCCATCACATCATTCTCCTAATGATGTGATCCCATTATCAACGACATCCAATGTCCATGGTCAGGAAACCGTAACCATCTTATTGATCAACGAGCTAGTCAACTAGAGGCTTACTAGGGACATGGTGTTGTCTATGTATCCACACATGTATCTGAGTTTCCTATCAATACAATTCTAGCATGGACACTATGCTTATCTCAAGCTCAAGATGCCCAGTCCATGTGGCATTGATACGTCTCCGTCGTATCTACTTTTCCAAACACTTTTGCCCTTGTTTTGGACTCTAACTTGCATGATTTGAATGGAAGTAACCCGGACTGACGCTATTTTCAGCAGAATTACCATGGTGTTATTTATGTGCAGAAACAAACGTTCTCGGAATGACTTGAAACTTCACGAAGCAACTTTTTGGAAAATATAAAAAATACCTGCAAAAGATGAAGGCCAGGGGGCCCACCACCTGTCCACGAGGGTGGGGGGCGCGCCCCTACCTCGTGGGCCCCCTGGTGCCTCTCCTACTCCAACTCCAACTCTATATATTGTGTTTCGGGGAGAAAAAAAATCAGAGAGAAGGATTCATCGTGTTTTACGATACGGAGCCGCCGCCAAGCCCTAAAACCTCTCGGGAGGGCTGATCTGGAGTCCGTTCGGGCCTCCGGAGAGGGGAATCCGTCGCCATCGTCATCATCAACCATCCTCCATCACCAATTTCATGATGCTCACCGCCATGTGTGAGTAATTCAATCGTAGGCTTGCTGGACGGTGATGGGTTGGATGAGATTTATCATGTAATCGAGTTAGTTTTGTTAGGGTTTGATCCCTAGTATCCACTGTGTTACGAGATTGATGTTGCTATGACTTTGCTATGCTTAATGCTTGTCACTAGGGCCCAAGTGCCATGATTTCAGATCTGAACCTATTATGTTTTCATCAATATATGAGAGTTCTTGATCCTATCTTGCAAGTCTATAGTCACCTATTATGTGTTATGATCCGTTAACCCCGAAGTGATAATAATCGGGATACTTACCGGTGATGACCGTAGTTTGAGGAGTTCATGTATTCACTATGTGTTAATGCTTTGTTCCGGTACTCTATTAAAAGGAGGCCTTAATATCCCTTAGTTTCCGTAAGGACCCCACTGCCACGGGAGGGTAGGATAAAGGATGTCATACAAGTTCTTTTCCATAAGCACATATGACTATATTCGGAATACATGCCTACATTACATTGATGAACTGGAGCTAGTTCTGTGTCAACCTAGGTTATGACTGTTACATGATGAACCGCATCCGGCATAATTCTCTATCACCGATCCATTGCCTATGAGCTTTCCATATATTGTTCTTCGCTTATTTACTTTTTCGTTGCTATTGCTATCATCACTACAAAATACCAAAAACATTACTTTTACTACTGTTACCTTTTGCTACCGTTACCACTACTATCATATTACTTTGCTACTAAACACTTTGCTGCAGATATTAAGTTTCCAGGTGTGGTTGAATTGACAACTCAGCTGCTAATACTTGAGAATATTCTTTGGCTCCCCTTGTGTCGAATCAATAAATTTGGGTTGAATACTCTACCCTCGAAAATTGTTGCGATCCCCTATACTTGTGGGTTATCAAGACTATTTTCTGGCGCCGTTGCCGGGGAGCATAGCTCTATTCTTTGAGTCACTTGGGATATATATATATCTGCTTATCATTATGAAGAGCTTGAGAGATCCAAAAACCAAGATCTATCCCTCAACTACGAGGGGAGGTAAGGAACTACCATCTAGCTCTGCACTTGATCCACCTTCTGTTTTGAGTAAGCTTGCGACACCTAAACCTGCTTGTGCTATTCGTTCTGATATGTCGCATGTTATTGATGATGCCACTTCTGCTATACATGATACTTATGATGAAACTACTTCTATGCTTGATACTACTGTGCCACTTGGTGAATTTCTTGATGAACAAATTGCTAGAGCTAGAGAGATTGAAAATATTGAATCTGATAATACTGATGAAAGTGATGATGAAGAATCACTTGTTATTCCTAAGGGTTATGTTTTTGATCAAGAAGCTTCTTTAGCTATTTTAGCTTGCAAAGATAGATATGAACTCAAAAGGTTATTAGCTAAATGGAATAAGCAATCTCTAAATTCTAGAATGAAACCTGACCCTGCTTTTGCTACTTCACCTATCTATGTTACTGTCGTTGTTCTGGGAACGGAGGTCCCCAGACTTGCCTCCCTGCGGCCTGCGACACAGCTCAAGTGGGGGCCCAGCGCGGCCCATCTTCATCAGCTCAAGCTCAAGACCCTCGCGAGGGGCCAAGCCTCGCGGGGCGGACGACCGGAAGCTTCCCCAGAGGCAGCCTCATCAGGCAGGTTCGCGAGGAGGCAGAGAGATTAAGGCAGGGGTACCTCGCGAGGAGCCCATGACACAAGCCATGATGATCGATACCAGGCAGGCGCCGGCCTGCGCAGTGTCCTTGCTTGCCCTTTGGTGCAAAGGGGGCAAGCACAGGCCAAGGCATCGGGCAAAGGTTACCACTCCGGTACAACGAGACCAAGACCAACAGAGCGGCAGGACGGAGGTCACCGTGGAGCCCAAGACGGCGTCATCACCGATGCTTTTGGTAGCCGAAGACCACCTTTGGTCAGGATAACTTGTACTAGATGTTCCCCTTCAAAATGGTCAATTGTTGGCGCCCTTCCCGCTCATTATTTGGGGAGAGGCCCAGGGCCTCTATAAATAGAGCTAGCCACCATAGAGTAAGGAGAGAAATATATAGAGATCGGAGAGAGAGAGAGAGAGGGGAGAAAAAAGACATCCAGAGATCTGGTAGAACCCTAGCTGAGAGAGAGGCGACTGAACTCACCCAAGCAGTTCATCGCACCAGCTCAAGAACACCTCTCGCGAGATTGTTCTTCCCTTGTACTGTCCATCATCAGCCCCTGAGTCAATCCACCACACCACACACTGGAGTAGGGTATTACACCACAACGGTGGCCCGAACCAGTATAAACCTTGTGTCCCTTGTGTTGTCCGTTGTTTCTAGCTTAGATCATGCGACGAGATTGGACGTAGATCGGTAGGGGAGAGATCTCTGCGCGCACCCCAGTGTTCGAACCTCAAGGGTCTACCGGAACCCGAAATCCGACATTTGGCGCGCCAGGTAGGGGTGCGCCGGAATCTTTCTTCCGCTGTTCGCGTGTGATCTTCTGTCGTGTCCATGGCTAACGCTCGTCGGGCTCGCGCCGAGCGCCGGGCTGCTCTCGCCACCCGCGTCGCCCAGACGGCGCCCGTCGGCGGACGCCCTCGTCGTTCCCCGTCGTCTGCCGCTAACGCCGCCACCGGCCCGGCAGGGAACGAGCAGCAGGCCTCGTCCCAGCATCCTTCTGTGCGGCGGGAGGGCCTCACCGCCACACCGTCGCTGACTCCAGCCGCTTCGTCGTCCCACGCCCGTCGTGCCCCCACAAACGCGCATGCCGTGCTGCTCCTGGCGAGAGAGATCTTACACTACCGCCCCGTCAACGACCTCTACGAGGACTGGCTCGCCCGCATCACCGAGCTTGTCAGTGCCGCATGGGGATCCCCATTGCCGTCCCTCTCACTACCTTGCCCACTATTCCGCCTAGGAGGCGGGGATCAGGAGGTGCCTCCACCACCTCCTCCCCAAGAAGGCGCCCTGGCTCCAAGACGCGCAGCCCCAGGGTGAGACCCTCCGCGTCCGGCGCCTGCGCAGCAAGAAAGGAGCTGTCAAGAGATCCCTCATCCCCAAGAAGGTGCTCATGCACTCCCAGCGCCGGCGCGCCAAGATCGCGTCCCTGCACCTCCACGCCAAGACCCTGCGCTGCTCCAAGCGGCGGCGTGCGGTAATCCCCAGGAGCAAGCACAGTACCAGCAAAAGGCACCGGTGGCCACAGCAGGCTGCCGTGCCCTCACCCCCGAGCTATGCAGTGTCGCATGGCCAGGCAAGTTCAAGCCTGACCTGCCCCCTCGCTACGATGGCACGGCGGACCCTGCGGAGTTCCTGCAGCTCTACGAGCTATGCATTGAAGCCGCCAACGGAGACGAAAGGGTCATGGCAAACTGGTTCCCCATGGCGCTCAAGGACGGGGCCCGCACCTGGCTCCTGAACCTGGCTCCTGGCACAATCTCCTCCTGGGACGAGATGCGCACTCGCTTCATCGCCAACTTCCAGGGTACTCGCGACCGGCCCCCGTCCGTGAGCGATCTGTGCCGCATCAAGCAGCATCAAGGGGAAACCCTGCAGAAATACATCCAACGCTTCAACAACGCTCGCCTCAAGATCCCCAAGGTGACTGAAGAAGCCATCATCTCGGCCTTCTCCGATGGCGTATGCGACATCAAGATGAAGGAGGAGCTAGCAATCCATGAAGACCTGTGCACATCTCTGGAGCTATTCAACTTGGCGACCAAGTGCACCAGGGCTAAGGAAGGGCGCCTTTCCCTCCTCAAACTCCCGGCTGCCGACCCAGAAGAGAAGAAGCCCAAGGCCAAGGACGTGAAGCGCAAGGGGGCTGCCGTGCTTGTAGCGGAGCCAGACACCAAGCGAGGCAGGGATCAACCTGAGTCATCCAAAGGCAGCCGGTACTGCGTGTACCACGACCTCCACACCCACAACACCAACGAATGTCAAGAGCTCAGGACCGTGAGAGATGGACGTGTCGGCCGACGCTCCGAGCGCAACGACAGGGGCTATGGCCGAGGAGGAGGAAGAGGTGGCGGACGATGGGAAGACCGTGGCCCTCACCAAGGGTGGCATGACCGACCTCGCGAGGATCGCTGGCAGGACCAGCCTCGCGAGGGAGGCTGGAGAGATTAGCCTCGTGAGGATCGCCCGCACGGCAACACAGGCCTTTCTCCTCTGCCGCCACCGCCAAGGAGGAACGAAGGCCAACATCAAGACGAGGGGGCTGGGGGCTTCTAGGAGACGCACGCAATCGCTTGCATCTTGGGTGGCGCGCAGGCCCCAGCCTCACAACGCATCTTCAAGCAGTTTGCTCGCGAGGTAAATGCAGTCCTCCCCAAGCTTGAGGCCACGCGCCCTCTCAGGTGGTCTGCGTGCGCTATAACGTTCAGCTCAGCGGATCAGCTCAAGTGCGCGGCAACGGCCGGAGTCCTCCCGATGCTTTGCTCCCCGATCATCAGCAACGTGCAGGTCACCAGGACCCTCATTGACGGCGGAGCAGGACTCAACGTCCTGTCCGTCGAGACGTTCGACAATCTCCAAGTGCCATACGATCAGCTTCAGCCAACCAAGCCCTTCTCAGGAGTCACTGATGGTTCCACTGTTCCAATAGGGCAGGTTCTCCTTCCAGTCGCCTTTGGGCAACGCAACAACTACCGCACCGAGCTCATTGACTTTGACGTCGCCCACATCCGTCTGCCATACAACTCCATCCTCAGGTACCCAGCCCTGGCCAAGTTCATGGAAGTGACTCACCATGGATACAATGTCCTCAAGATGCCAGGAAGCGGTGGAGTCATCACCGTACCCTGTGAAGAAAGGGACGTAGTGTGTTCACTTGAGCGCGCGTTCCAAGCCACAGCAATCGAAGACCCGGACCACAAGAACAGAAGACTTCCCGAGGCGACCCTTAAGAAGAAGAAGGTTTCGCCTGGCCCAAGCCATAAGTAGGCAGGCGCCTCCGGAGGTGTTGCGTCAGGATCTGCGCCCAATCAGGGAGCGCCACCCTTTCTCGCATAGGAAGGCGCGCTCGGCGCCCTCCTCAGGCAGGGCTTGGGGGCTCTTTCTTGGAGAGCCACCGACCTTGCCAATGTCGCGAGGGAGGCGCTCGGGCACCACTTGGAGGGGTGCTTCCAGGCACGTTTCCCTCAGGAATGTACAAGGCAAGGAAGACCAAACCCTCAGGAGTTCATCGCAAGAAACACCCAGGAGCTACAGGAGTCGAGAGTCATGCGCGGCAGCCGCCGCTTGCCCACCGTAGCCCCACATCCAGGCGAGGATGGTGGGATGCGCGTCTGTGTTGACGTGCCAGGGCTCAACCGAGCCGCGTCTCAGGAGTGCCTCTGGCCTTCGCGCGTGGGGCGTTGCAAGGGTCCACCTCACAGCTACGTTCGCATGCCTTTCGGCCTGCCGAACGCGGTCGCCGCTCATCAGCGCCTGCTGAGGAGCATTCTGGAGGCTTAAGAGGCCAGGCATCGTGCGGTCCTGGCGGAGATGGAGATGGCCCTCGGAGACCCACCTGCGCCTCCGGAGCCTCCCGAGGCTCCTGGGCCTGGGGGCTCGTGAGGGTCGACGTCCTCATCGCGCATCGCCCACTTCTTCAACATCACTTCATCTTCAACGGCACCAGGTGACATCTTTCTAAGTCCCGTTTTTAGCTGGGAGCGCCCACAGGGCCGCATCATTCCCAGGTCGCGTGGGTCCGTCCCTACGGCATGTATCCGTTTTGCTTATGCTCTTTACTTACCTTGTTGGGGGCGCCCCTTGGGCTGCATCATCCCCGAGCTGCTCGGACCTGGCCCAACGGCGTTTGCTTTTCCCGCGTCTACTTAAAATGAATTTCCTCCTGCGTGCTTAACGTACCCGACCTAATCGCCTGCTCGATTGACGCCTACCTATGGAGCCGCTCGCTCTGGCACGACATTTGCGCATGGGTCCGTCCCTGCAATGCTGATAAATCTGAGTGGTCGAGCTCTGGTCGCGGCAGCCCCGCAAGGCGCCACCTCACCAGGCCCTCAGTGCCCCAATCACTTCCTGGAGCGACCAAAGGTTGGCTGGCAACCGTAACAACAGGTCTTGTTTCTCTTCATGATTGGTGTGCAGGACCTACTCTAGGAGCAACGCTGGAGACATCGCGAGCTGTCTCTCCCTCTCTCCAGCACGAACCGCTTGCATGTTAAAAGGGGGGCGCCTGAGCATCATGACTCATGGGCTCCTACTGGCTCTCCAGCCCTCACCCCCTGGCCTTAACCCACGGCATCGCGACCTGTCATACCAGCGGCAGCTGAGCTCGCTCGAGGGCCGGGACCTGAGGACGTAGAGCATTAAGGAAAGTGCGGGGGAGTGGGAAGAAGCTCGCGAGGACCTAACCCAGCAGCGCCTCAGCTGCCACCACTCGGGCCGGGCGCTTTGTCGAGGAACTACACCAGACTCAAGAGATAAATCACGCCCTTACAGGAGTTGGACCAACACAGCACAAAAACCTCGCCCAGTGCGGCTCTGTCACGGCGACGTTGCCTTCCTTTCTCGCCTAGTGAGGGCTGCTTGAGCGCTAAAGGGGAGCTCCCGAGCATCGCGACTCGGGGGCTCTTACCGGACCTCGGGCCGCTCACCTCCTGGCCTTGACCACGGCATCGCGACCTGGCATACCAGCGACGGCTGAAGCCTGCCTGGGGACTGGGACCTGTCAGCGTAGAGCGCCACGTCCTCGTGAGGATAGAAAGGGGGACCCGAGCCGAGACAGGACAAGCACCTCGCATTGATTCATATTAAGACATAATGTTCGCAAAAGACATGGCAGGCGCCTTACATACCCCCACGGGGTGTTGCTTCGATTCCTCGCAGGGAACAAAAGTACTAATCCTAAGGGACGCTAATCTCCTGCACCTCCACAAGGGACGCCATCATCAACAGTGGGCTGCCCAACGTCGGCGCCAACCCCATCCAGATCAGTGGCGTCGGCGGCTGGACGCAGCTGCCCCGCTCCGAGCACGGCGCGAGCTCGGGGGCTTGTAGCTGTCGTCGCTCGTCTCCGGAGTCGCGAGGAGCCCGGGGGAGCCGCTGGATTCCCCAGCTCCTCCACTGTTACCTGAAGAGCTGCTGGAGGACCGATGGGCGGGCCAAGTCCTCACCAGTTCGTCTCCCCTGCCGCTCTCCCTGGGGCAGCACTCCAGCCGGCGTCCTTCAGCATCGAAGACCTTAAAGAACATCAGGGAGGCGCCGTCGTATTCAAGATGAATTACGAGGGCACCTACCGTCCGGCAGACCCGGGCGATTTTGCCCCAGCCCCGAGTCATGAAGACCTTGCCCGGAGCGACGACCACGACCTCCGCTCCGGTCACAAGGGTACTGCAGTCAGCGTGCTGCAGCCAGAGCTCCAGAGCCCCGCTCGGCGGCATATCGAAGGCGATGGAAGGAGGAAGGTGAATCCAAGAGCCTGGAGGCATGGCGGCGTGGAGCACGAGCTCGCGAGAGGAGCGCTCGACGTGGACTCCAGGAGGAACGACGCGCACCACCGTGACTCGCCGGCGTCGACGGCGGCACCGTTGATGTTGCTCGACGCCTTCTCCCCTAGGACCCACGACGCGGGCGTACAAGGGTAGAGGAAACCCAGGCAGCGGCCGCTCGTACCAGGGCCTCGATGCCTCCTGCTGAGCACCCTCATCTTGGTGGCAGAGGACCAGCCGATTCTTCGGCGGAAGTAGGTCAGGACCCTCTCGAGGGGCCTTTCCCTTCTCTTCTGCAGAAAATCGGCGGATTGGTGCCATTGGCGTAAGGAGGAGCAAGAACAAGGAAGAAGAAGGAAAGGAGCACCAGGAAGGGATGGACTGAAGGGGCTCGCGTAGCCCCGTACTTATAGCCGGAGGAGGCCAACCGCCGAGCACCACGATCGTAGGTAATCATGACCGGTTTCTCTGCATGCAGGGACTTGTCAAGTTGTGCGGTCACCGAGGCGTCATGGGGAAGCGCATACGTCCACGACCAATCAATCGCCACACGGCGCCCGAGGCCACAGGCTTTTTGGGCCCACGGCGCTTCGCGCTCGCCCTTCGCTTCCCTGCTAGGACAAGCCCGGGTGCGCCTTGGGCCCGGGGGCTACTGTCGGTGTTCTGGGAACGGTGGTCCCCAGACTTGCCTGCCTGCGGCCTGCGGCACGGCTCAAGTGGGGGCCCAGAGCGGCCCATCTTCATCAGCTCAAGCTCAAGACCCTCGCGAGGGGCCAAGCCTCGCGGGGCGAACGACCGAAAGCTTCCTCAGAGGCAGCCTCATCAGGCGGGCTCGCGAGGAGGCAGAGAGATCAAGGCAGGGGTACCTCGCGAGGAGCCCGTGACGCAAGCCATGACGATCGAGACCAGGCGGGCGCCAGGCGGGCGCCGACCTACGCAGTGTCCTTGTTTCCCCTTTGGTGCAACGGGGGCAAGCACAGGCCAAGGCATCGGGCAAAGGTTACCACTCCGGTACAACGAGACCAAGACCAACAGAGCGGCAGGACGGAGGTCACCGTGGAGCCCAAGACGGCGGCATCACCGGTGCTTTTGGCAGCCGAAGACCACCTTTGGTTAGGATAACTTGTACTAGATGTTCCCCTTCAAAATGGCCAATTGTTGGCGCCCTTCCCGCCCATTATTTGGGGAGAGGCCCAGGGCCTCTATAAATAGAGCTAGCCACCCCAGAGTAAGGAGAGAAATATCTAGAGATCGGAGAGAGAGAGAGGGGAGAAAAAAGACATCCAGAGATCTGGTAGAACCCTAGGTGAGAGAGAGAGAGGCGACTGAACTCACCCAAGCAGTTCATCGCACCAGCTCAAGAACACCTCTCGCGAGGTTGATCTTCCCTTGTACTATCCATCATCAGCCCCCGAGGCAATCCACCACACCACACACTGGAGTAGGGTATTACACCACAATGGTGGCCTGAACCAGTATAAACCTCGTGTCCCTTGTGTTGTTTGTTGTTTATAGCTTAGATCACGCGAGGAGATTGGACGTAGATCGGTAGGGGAGAGATCTCCGCGCGCACCCCAGTGTTCGAACCTCAAGGGTCTGCCGGAACCCGAAATTCGATAGTTACTGATAAGGATTATGAATTCTCTGTTGATCCTGATATAATTACTTTGGTTGAATCCGATCCTTTTCATGGTTATGAATCTGAAACTGTTGGGGCACATCTTAGTAAATTAAATGATATAGCCACCCTCTTCACTAAAGATGAGAGGACTCGTTACTTTTATATCCTTAAAATATTTCCGTTCTCATTAAAGGGTGATGCTAAGATATGGTTTAATTCTCTTGATCCTGGTTGTGTGCGTAGTCCCCAGGATATGATTTATTACTTCTCTGCTAAATATTTCCCTGCTCATAAGAAACGAGCTGCTTTAAGGGATATATATAATTTTGTGCAAATTGAAGAAGATAGTCTCCCACAAGCTTGGGGGAGGCTTCTCCAATTACTTAATGGTTTGCATGATCATCCTCTTAAGAAAAATGAAATACTTGATATCTTTTATAATGGACTAACCGATGCCTCCAGAGATTACCTGGATAGTTGTGCTGGTTCTGTTTTCAGGGAAAAAACACCGGATGAAGCTGAAATTATATTGAATAATATGTTGGCAAATGAAAATAATTAGACACCTCTGGAGCCAGTTCCTGAGCCTATTCCTAAACCAACTCCGAAGAAGAGGGGTATTCTATTTCTCAGTCCTGAAGATATGCAAGAGGCAAAGAAATCTATGAAAGAAAAGGGTATTAAAGGTGAAGATGTTAAGAATTTACCTCCTATTGAAGAAATACATGGTCTTAATTTACCGCCTGTTGAAGAAACATATGATCTTAATCCTTTACCTATTGAAGAAACTCATGGTGTTGATAACCCGACATAGGTAGTAAAGGTAAATTCTCTCTATAGATATGATAAAGCTGAAATCCCATTTACTAAGTTTGCTAGCCCATGCTTAGATGAGTTTGATAAATTTATGGCTAAGCAAGAAGATTTTAATGCTTATTTTGGCAGACAATTAAAATACAATTCAAATATGCTTGAATACTTGGGTGATTATATGGCTAATGTTAAAGGTGAACTTAAACTTATTAGTAAACATGCTTCTATGGTTACCACTCAAGTAGAACAAGTACTTAAAGCTCAAAATGATTTTCTCAATGAATTGAATAGTAAGGATGATGATAATGATGTTGGAGTTATGACTAGAGGTGGTAGAATGACTCAGGAACCTTTGTATCCTGAAGGCCATCCTAAAAGAATTGAGCAAGATTCTCAGAGAAATAATATAGATGCACCTAGTTCTTCTAAAAGGAATAAAAATAAAAATGATAGACTTTGCATGCTTCTAATGATCCTATTGTTGAAACACCTGAGAATCCAAATGATATTTCTATATCTAATGCTGAAACACAATCTAGTAATGAACCTGAAACTAGTGATAATGTTAATAATAATGTTCATGATGATGCTCAACCTAGTAATGATAATGATATAGAAATTGAACCTATTGTTGATCTTGATAACCCACAATGAAAGAATCAATGTTATGATAAGAAAGACTTTGTTGCTAGGAAACATGGTAAAGAAAGAGAGCCTTGGGTTCAGAAACCCATGCCTTTTCCTCCCAAACCATCCAAGAAAAAGGATGATGAGGATTTTGAGCACTTTGCTGAAATGATTAGACCTATCTTTTTGCGTATGCGATTAATTGATATGCTCAAAACCAATCCTTATGCTAAGTACATGAAAGATATTATTACAAATAAAAGAAAGATACCGGAAGCTAAAATTTCCACCATGCTTGCTAATTATACTTTTAAGGGTGGAATACCAAAGAAACTTGGAGATCCCGGTGTACCAACTATACCATGCTCCATTAAAAGAAACTATGTTAAACTGCTTTATGTGATCTTGGAGCCGGTGTTAGTGTTATGCCTCTCTCTTTATATCGTAGAATTGATTTGAATAAGTTGACACCTACTGAAATATCTTTGCAAATGGCTGATAAATCAACTGCTATATCTGTCGGTATTTGTGAGGATGTGCCTGTTGTAGTTGCAAACGTTACTATTTTAACGGACTTTGTTATTCTTGATATTCCTGAGGACGATAGTATGTCTATTATTCTTGGAAGATCCTTTTTTAACACTGCAGGGGCTATTATTGATTGCACTAAAGGCAATGTCACTTTTCATGTTAATGGTAATGAGCATACGGTACACTTTCTGAGGAAACAACCTCAAGTTCATAGTATCAACTCTATTGGAAAAATTCCATCGATTATATTTGGAGGTTTTGAATTTCCTCTTCCTACTGTCAAGAAGAAATATGATATTCTTATTATTGGGGATGTGCATATCCCCGTTTAGGTAACATAGTGCTATTCGAAATTTCTCCGGTTCCATGTTATTCGGAATGAGTTCGTTAACAAGACTTGATCAACCTTGTTACTGGATTCCTTTTGATGATCATGAGATGGATGAAACTAGAAGGCACAACCTTCTGCACCCCACTTTTACTTTCTGTTATTTATATTAAATAAAATAAAAATAGTATTTCTCCGCCTGTTATCTGATTATTCGTGCAATATAAAAATACCCCGAAAATAAAAGTTCTCCAAATGCCTTGAATTTAAATATGATTTTTTCCAGAATATTTGAGAATATTTGGCACTGAGAACACAGCAGGGGGGGGGGGTCAACCACCTGCCCACGAGGGTGGAGGGCGCGCCCCCTGCCTCGTGGGCCCACGGTGGCCCTCCTCCACTTATCCTTTCACCCATACACTTCTTCTCCCCCCAAACACGAATAACCAGCTCAAACCCGAGTCCAAGCTCGTTTTGCTGCCATTTTTGATCTCCTTGCTCAAAGCACCTCTCACAAAACTACTTGGGGAGATTGTTCCTTGGTATGTGACTCCTCCATTGGTCCAATTAGTTTTTGTTCTAGTGCTTTATTCATTGCAAATTTTTGCTGCTTAGGTGACCTTGTTCTTGAGCTTGCATGTCAAATTTATATGGTCAAAAGTAGTTTTGATGCATGATATAGGCTCTAGGCACTTGTAGGAGTAGTTGCTATCAATATTATTGAGTTTGGTTTACTTTTATTTTGAAGTTACTAAAATTTTCAGAATTTTTCAGAAAATGATGAAGAGACTTTTGAGGGGCTCATCGAGCCGAAGCTCGAAGGAAAAGGCGCCGAAGCCTAAGTATAATCTGCCTCGCACCACGGAGGTTCGGTTGTGTGAATGACCTTCCGATGATTTCTTGAGAGTAGCTGGGATTTATGAAGATTTTTATGAAATGACTAAGAATGCAGGCCTCACCGCTTTCCTCCACGACCAACGTGATCAGTATCTCTTACTCACAAATATCTTTGTGCAAAACTTTCATTTCCATTCTAGGAACTCACCACCTGTGGTGGAGTTTTATTTATATGATGAGCATAAGGAGATGTCACGATTTTTGTCGGGTCTGTTTAGTCCCTTTCTAGGGCAAGACAGAGGAACCACATCGCGAGGATGTGGATGGGTTTATTGATACTATCACTGTAGGGGAAACAAGGAAGGTTTCCGATGCACGAATCACTAGCATACATTTTCCTGTTTTACGCTATTTTGCATTATTTGCTAGTCATTGTTTAATTGGTCGCGGAAACTGTGGAAACCTTAGTGTCCCTGATATTATTATTTTTCTCCACGAGTTATATGGTGATAACTCTGTTAGTATGGGCGGCATTATTGCTAGATGGTTAAGTCTGAACCGTACAAAGGGGCCCATCTTTGGAGGCATCTATGCTTCACGCCTAGCTGCACATTTTAACATACCTATTAGGCATTATGAGAAGGAAGAAAAAGTGCTGCCTCGTGTTTATTTAGACTATAAAAGTATGGTGGCACATGATTTTATTGTTAAGAATAGGGAAGGAGAGCTTAAATACAAATTGTTCTTTGATAAACATCATCCTGAGACTATTAACCTGCCTGCTCCTTCTTTGTTTGATTTATCTGCAGGCCAGTACCTTGTTCCGTTAGAGGCTATTCATGCCTACCGAACCCTGCACCAGCCATGGAGCCAGAGCCGGAACCACAAGTTGATCCTTCACGATAGTCTAATTACCAGTGGGATCCAGAGATGATTGACAACCAGTGGCAATCGGAGTCTTCTTCTTCTTCGCAGTACAACCCCAACTATTATTATGGATATCTGCCAGGCCAGCCGTGGCCATAGACCAACTTAGGCCAAAAGCCTAAGCTTGGGGGAGTACGTATTTCCCATCGACATTGCATTCATGCTCACACACTCATTGTTAGATGTCGGTGCTCATACTTTTTCATTGTATCATCCATGCTAGTTTATTTTCCTTTTTATGCTTTCTTCTTGTGTGTTTAATAAACCTTAAGAAAAACCAAAAAAATTAGTTGTAGCTTTTAATTAGTTTACTTTCCATGCTTGTAGTAGTAATTAAAAAGAAAACCCAAAAAGATTTCCGGTTTTTCTTTTGCTTGTTGGGAGCTTTCCCGTGAAAATAGTTTTATTTCTTTTCTTTTCTTCGGGGGTCGATAGGTGAAGACCATAATTAAATTGTTGAAGTGGCTCTTATATGCATTATTGTTGATCTGACAAAAGAGCCCATATTGCCTTGTCATCTCCTGTTTATTGAATGCTTGCAGATTCCAGCTTAGTCCAATGCACGCGCACTATTATTATTATTATTATTATTCACATTGTTCGGTCGTGCAAGTGAAAGGAAATTATGATGATATATGATGGGCTGACTGAGATGAGAAAAGCTGGTATGAACTCGACCTCTTTTGTTTTTGTAAATATGATTAGTTCATCGTTCTTGATTCAGCCTATTATGGATAAACATGTTTGCAATGACAACTAGAGATCATAGTGCTTATGCCATGCTTGATTAGCTATGAGTTATAATGGTTTACCTTGCATGCCAACATGCTATTAAAATGGTTATGATGTGATATGATAGGGTGGTATCCTCCTCTGAATGATTTAAGTGACTCGACTTGGCACATGTTTACGCATGTAGTTGAAACAAAATCAACATAGCCTTCACGGTATTTATGTTCATGGTGGATTATATCCTACTCATGCTTGCATTCAGTGTTGATTAATTTTAATGCATGTTAATGACTGTTGTCGCTCTCTAGCTGGTCGCTTCCCAGTCTTTTGCTAGCCTTCACCTGTACTAATCGGGAATACTGCTTGTGCATCCAAATCCATAAACCCCAAAGTTATTCCAAATGAGTCCACTATACCTACCTATATACGGTATCTATCTGCCGTTCCGAGTAAATTCGTATGTGCCAAACTCTAAACCTTCAAATAAATATCCTGTTTTGTACGCTCGAATAGCTCATGTATCAACTAGGGCTATCCGTATCTTCCATGTTAGGCGGGTTATTCTCAAGAGGAGTGGACTCCGCTCCTCACTCACGAGATAAATGGCTGGTCACCGGGATGCCCAGTCCCATGCTTTATGCAAACTAAATCAAAATAATTGCAAACAAAACTCCCCCTGGGACTCTTGTTAGTTGGAGGCACTCGTTGTTTCAAGCAAGCCATGGATTGATGCTTGTTGGTGGAAGGGGGAGTATAAACTTTACCATTCTTTTTGGGAACCGCCTATAATGTGTGTAGCATGGAAGATATTGCCATCTCTTGGTTGTTATGTTGACAATGAAAGTATATCGCTCAAAATATTATTCACCTCTGTTTCAAAACCGAGTTCTGGCACCTCTACAAATCCCTGCTTCCCTCTGCAAAGGGCCTATCTATTTACTTTCATGTTGAGTCATCATCTTCTTATTAAAAAGCACCAGTTGGAGAGCACCGCTGTCATTTGCATTCATTACTGTTAGTTTACATTAAGTATGACTTGACTGGATCTCTTTTACCATGAATTACAATATCTAGTCAGTCCTTGGTCTTTAAAGGTGCTCTGCATTTATGTTTTGCGGTCTCAGAAAGGGCTAGCGAGATACCATCTTGTTATATCATATTATGATTGTTTTGAGAAAGTGTTGTCATCCGAGATTTATTATTATGGCTCACTAGTTGATTATGCCATTGATATGAGCAAACTTGAGACCTAAGCATTATTGTGAATGTGGTTAGTTATAATCTTTGCTCAAAACTTGAATGCTGGCTTTACATATTTACAACAACAAGAGCAAACAGAGTTTGTAAAAGTTTTTCTTTATCACTTTCAGTTTATCAACTGAATTGCTTGAGGACAAGCAAAAGTTTAAGCTTGGGGGAGTTGATACGTCTCTGCCGTATCTACTTTTCCAAACACTTTTGCCCTTGTTTTGGACTCTAACTTGCATGATTTGAATGGAAGTAACCCGGACTGACGCTGTTTTCAGCAGAATTACCATGGTGTTATTTGTGTGCAGAAACAAACGTTCTCGAAATGACCTGAAACTTCACGGAGCAACTTTTTGGAAAATATAAAAAATATCTGCAAAAGATGAAGGCCAGGGGGCCCACCACCTGTCCACGAGGGTGGGGGGCACGCCTGCCCCCCTAGGGTGCGCCCTCTACATCGTGGGCCCCCTGGTGCCTCTCCGACTCCAACTCCAACTCTATATATTGTGTTTTGGGGAGAAAAAAATAGAGAGAAGGATTCATCACGTTTTACGATACGGAGCCGCCGCCAAGCCCTAAAACCTGTCGGGAGGGCTGATCTGGAGTCCGTTTGAGGCTCCGGAGAGGGGAATCCGTCGCCATCGTCATCATCAACCATCCTCCATCACCAATTTCATGATGCTCACTGCCGTGCGTGAGTAATTCGATCGTAGGCTTGCTGGACGGTGATGGGTTGGATGAGATTTATCATGTAATCGAGTTAGTTTTGTTAGGGTTTTATCCCTAGTATCCACTATGTTCTGAGATTGATGTTGCTATGACTTTGCTATGCTTAATGCTTGTCACTAGGGCCCGAGTGCCATGATTTCAGATTTGAACCTATTATGTTTTCATCAATATATGAGAGTTCTTGATCCTATCTTGCAAGTATATAGTCACCTATTATGTGTTATGATCCGTTAACCCCGAAGTGACAATAATCGGGATACTTACCGGTGATGACCGTAGTTTGACGAGTTCATGTATTCACTATGTGTTAATGCTTTGTTCCGATACTCTATTAAAAGGAGGCCTTAATATCCCTTAGTTTCCGTAAGGACCCCGCCGCCACGGGAGGGTAGGACAAAAGATGTCATGCAAGTTCTTTTCCATAAGCACATATGACTATATTCAGAATACATGCCTACAGTACATTGATGAACTGGAGCTAGTTCTGTGTCACCCTAGGTTATGACTGTTACATGATGAACCGCATCCGACATAGTTCTCTATCACCGATCCATTGCCTACGAGCTTTCCATATATTGTTCTTCGCTTATTTACTTTTCCGTTGCTATTGCTATCATCACTACAAAATACCAAAAACATTACTTTTACTACTGTTACCTTTTGCTACCGTTACCACTACTATCATATTACTTTGCTACTAAACACTTTGCTGCAGATATTAAGTTTCCAGGTGTGGTTGAATTGACAACTCAGCTGCTAATACTTGAGAATATTCTTTGGTTCCCCTTGTGTCGAATCAATAAATTTGGGTTGAATACTCTACTCTCAAAAACTGTTGCGATACCCTATACTTGTGGGTTATCTGGTGTCATGACGGTCAATGGAAATACGGAACGCTCCCTCCGTACAGAAGATCACACAGCTGCCTTAGCAGCAGAAGTATAGAGTGGCCTTCTCAAGCAGAACCTTAATTCGGCTGCCGAGCCCACGGACACCGATAAGAGGGTCCAAACTACTCTACAGCAGGAGAGCTCGGCTCGTCAGGAGCTCGACTAGCAATCTAGCCTCCGTCTCAGTCCCGATCAAGTGGTGGCATTCGTGCCGCGCGTAACTACACACTCAAAATCCCATGGGCATTGACGAAGGCATAGCTAGCTTGTGGTCCATAGTACGGCTCAACCGACATCGGATACACACATACTTTCACTTTCACTTGTTTCCTTTTCAGGTCTCAATCCCACAGGCACCATCTGGTGGTCTGGTCATCGGTCCTCTTGAAGGATAAACACACCAAGACGGCGAGAAATGCAGACATATGGGGGACATTTTAGGTGATTCCGTTAACGATAACTCTACCTGTTTTTCAGGACCCACATGCAGCTCTCCCTTGGTTTCGGCACGTCAGATAGCCTGTCGTGGTTTTGTCACGGCAGATGTCCTAGAGAAAGGACTTAGTCGTGGAGCCATCGCGACGGGTTAGCTTGAAGGGGTTAAAGCGGACACAAGGACGCAAGAGAGTTTATACTAGTTCGGCCCCTTCGATGAAGGTAAAAGCCTACGTCTAGTTGTGATGGAATTGATGGGGTTTCGATGACTAGGGAGCAAACAAGCTTCGCTTATGTCTCGAGTTGTTGTCTGTTGTCCTTGAACCGCCGCCGGGTCGTCCCCTTATATACATGGGTGACACCCGTCGGTTCACAGAGTCCCAACACCGGTCGATATTCGTATCCGGGTTGGTCTCTCCTTATTCCTAACTTACAATACAAGTTTATATACAAATTCCGTTTACCGCTACAAGTCTTGAACCGGCTATGGGCCTTAGGCCCTCATCTGCCTTCTTGGGCTTTATCACTTCTGGAACTACTGATGAAGTTGACCCGGCCCAGATAGGCCGGTTTACGCCCAGCAGTAATATCCCCAACATTAGGCCCCAGATTGATTTGAACGGGTTCATGTCAATCCTTCAACAAAAACTTCATCTTCAACGTCTTCTCATAATTGGTAAACCGCCATGATGTCATCTTCTCTGATTACTGTAAACCGGAGTGACGTCACCTGTCATAACGAAGATATCCATTATGCTTCTTTATTTAATATATCTGCGGAAATCGAGGCGACAGCTCCGTTTCGTGGCCCCTTGATTGTCGCGCCTGACACATGTCTTTTTGCCTTATAAATAGGACTGAAGGGTCATTTCCTTTCTCTTTCCCTTCTTCCCCTTCTGCTTCGTCTTCCTCGCATCGCCTGACTTCAGAGCTCCGCCGCCACCGTCGACCTCTGCCTCAACCTTGGCCGCTGCATCAACCTGGGCGCACCAGAGCATCGCGTCCACCTTTCGCGTCTTCCGCAGCTCCGGTAAATCTTCTATCCTTTCCCCCGCAGATCTGTTTTAGGGTTTCACAGTTCTTCCGTATTCATCGTCTGCTTCTTGCTCCTGCGATAGATCTTTTAGATGAATCCGCAAATCTTTATTCTGTGCAATGATAGTTGTTTGACCTTCGCCTTCACTTATGCATCTCAAAACTATAGATCTATATGAACGCTTTGCTTATAGGTTCGGTACTGCTCCTTTTGAACTTCTAAGTATTTATCTCTTTTCTAAACTTGCTTCAGATCCAATGCTGTAAAGAAATCTTGTGAAACCTGTTTCTGCGTACTTGTCCATCCGCAATCTCAGCATTTCAATGCTTAGATCAGGCGGTTTAACCTTGTAGAAATTTTTTCCAAACCGGTATATGCCATTAGTCCCCTTGTTGAACCGCCAGATGTTGGTTGCTTCATGAAACTCCGGTTCAAATAGTTCTGTCTCCGGTTTAACAGTGCATATACCAACGTACCTTGATCAAATACATTTTTGAACCGGGATCTTCTACCTTGTAGATTCCATCATGGCTAAGCAAGTATATGAGTGCAATTGGGTTCCTTCTCGCGTCACAGAGGCTGAACTGGACGATTTAGTCCTGATTGGCGCTTTAGGCAGCAAAGATACCATCCATTGGAGGGCTCCTGGCAAAGAATGCCCTCCCACACCTCGAGAAGGAGAGGTTGTTGTTTTCGTAGATCACTTAGCCTGGGGCTTTAAGCCGCCTGGTTCTAAATTTTACCGAGATGTTTTAGCCGATTTCCAACTCCATCCACAAGACACTGGCCCCAACTCTGTTACAAATATGTGTCACTTCCAAGTGCTTTGTGAGGTGTTCTTTCAAGAGGAGCCCACAGTGGAATTGTTCAGAGACCTTTTCCATTTAAACCGCCGTACTGAATTTACTGATGGCTCTAATACGGAGTTGGGTGGCGTGGCGATTCAAAAAAGGAAAGAGGTCACATACCCTCACGCCAAGCTGCACAGCCACCCTAAAGAGTGGAATCAGACATGGTTCTACTGCAAAGACACCTGCCCTGTTGGTGAGAATCCCTTGCCTGGCTTTCGTCCGGAGCGGCTCAGCAATACACACCCTTTTCCTCAAAGATTGACCGCCCAGGAGAGAAGCAAATATGCTCCCCAACTGTCAAAGCTCAGAGCCTTTATGGCCAATGGTTTAACAGGGGTTGATCTCACTCGCTATTGGATATCATGGAGCATACTGCCCCTTAGTCAGCGCTCCGGTTTGATGTGCGAGTATACTGACAGTGTTGATGACCCACTGCGACATTCAAAAATCCAGCTCTCCGATGAAGAAATCACAGAGGCTGTGAATAAGATGCTGAATGAACCGGAACACGTCTGCGCTAAAACCAGCCTGCTTCCCTTCTGTGCCACCAATAAACCGCCAGCTGTAAGACTTTGATTTTTCTCTTTGCTGAATCTGTTTATTGATATGTCTGGTCATTGTTTAATATCAGTGTATGTGTAATCAGGGCAATGATCCGTTTTGGAGAAAAAAACTACCGCAAGAGAAACCAGAAAAACCAGCCAAACTGGAAAGACTAAGGCTGTGAAGAAGACTGCCCACAGGAAAAGAACCACGACATCTTCTAATCCGGCCCCTGATGATGATGTGGATAATCCGGACTTTGAGGTAGAGCTTGACTCACTCGGTTTATTTTTCATGCATCTTATTGATGATGATATTTGTCAGGATGATGCCGAAGCCAGCCACGCGGATGTTGCAGAGGTAATTATTCTCTCTTCCGATTCAGAAACTTTGCCTTCACAAAAAATCCATCAGGTAAACCGGAAAGTTAAATTTTCTCATCCTCTTGCTTATCTGGATCCTAAATTTCTTATAAAGACCCAACAACACGAAGCCCATCGCACAACCCGGCACAGCAGCCAGGTAGTTACCTCCGCCGGCTTACCGAATAGTCCAGTTCGGAAACGCCATTCAGAGGTCTCTAATTTGCTTGTCAGTGGTTGTCCTAAAGCGGGCTGCTTTCGTCAACCTCTTAATCCGTCTGACTCCGATTACCAGGTTACTTCCCACTCATCTTCTGGCGAGTCATCGGCTACTCAGCTGCCACCGCTCAAAATGGTGCTTCGGTAAGCTACACTTATTGTGATATTTGCAGTACATCGCCTTAGAACAAATGCTGTATTTGATTTTGTTATTCTTCTCAGGGCCAAACCTAGGTCAAGCAAGAAGGCCCGCCTGGACAAAGCGGCCGAAGAAGATGCCGTTCTTGAGCCAGGCAAGACACCCGATCTTGAAGCGGCTATTCCTGAGGATATACCCAACGATCCACCGCAGCAAGACGACGATCTTATTGCTGAAGAGAGACCTGCTGATGCCTCAGGTCCTGTCAATCAGCCCACAGACTCCATCCGGATTGAAAACTCCACCAGTCCAGCAAAACCTACTGACAAGACAACAGCTCCAGTGCAAACCGGCGGTACCCAGGATGATGAGGTTGTCATTACTGGCACTGGCCATACTGAGCCAAGCAATCCCGTCACTTTGTCCAAACATTCTGCCAAGGAAGAATTTGCTGCCTTTGGCAAAGGCAAGTGGAACGCTGATCTGACGACTTATGCTGCTCTGAACGCCCAAGATATCCATTCCGGCTATTTGAACCGGTTGTATACCAGTCGCGACTATGAAGCCGGTCTGGTTAATATGATGAAAGATAAATATGAGGTAACTCCCATATGCTCCTTCCTGCTTGTATGCTTCCATTCTTGCTGACTCTCCTAGCCCCTAAGGGCCGGTTTGTAATATTCTTTCAAACCGGGACTTACTAATATAAATCTTGATGCTTTGAAATTCGCTGATGTAGCCCCCAAGGGCCGGTTCAACTTAGCGTAGTTAAACCGGTACTTTAAGTAATTGAAATTGCCGCATCAGAATATATACGAGCAAATAGCCATCAGCCCCCAAGTGCCAAGTTGAATACTTGTATTGATCTTGGGACTTTGTAAGCAATTGAAAGATGAAGATCGAATATGCATTAGCCCCCAAGTGCCAAGTGCATAACTTGTTATGTGGTTGGTACTTCAATCCTTGTACCGTTTTGTTGAAGCATATAATTGTCTGCATGCAGGCTGAGCTGAAGACGAAAGAAAACCAAATCGCCGACCTCCAACAAAACCTGAAAACCCAACAAGCTGAAACCTCCAAAGCAAAAGAGGAATTAGCCAGCGCTTTAAGCGCCATGGAGCAGCTTAAGGAGAGCTTCAAGAAGAAACAGGCGGATTGGGCCACTGCAAAATCCACTTTAATCAAACGAGCGGAGGATGCCGAGGCTGCACTCAAATCGGTGGCGGATGAATTGACCAGTATAAAGCGGCACGTGCATACTATGACCACTGCTATCTTTGGTAAGCCAATTTGACTTCTGAATTGACTCGGCCTTCTTACAGAGCTGCCGGTTTAACCTTTATGATATTTCAAGGACACGCACTGGTCACTTGGGTTCAGATGTGCGGGAAAAATTGAAAGCCATCTACACGTTGGTCGAATAGCTGTATACTGGCGCACAGCGGATCATCTGTACCGCATCTCACAACAAACCAGCACCCACTTTGATTCAAGATACCCTGATGAAACTATCGGTGCTTCCCGCCCGGGTTGAAGAGCTGAAGAAATCTTCTGCTCGAACCGGTGCGATCAATGCCTTAATGCGGGCAAAAGCCTGGGTGCCAGATTTTGATCCTATTGAAGCGGCTCAGGGCTATCCCAGCTTGAAAGAAGATGGGTCGGAATTTAGTGAAGCGGATCAGTGAGCAATAAACCGGGAGGTGTGTCCACTAGCTTGTCAACTGGCTGAAGAAGCAGACTTGTCTCGTTATCAAGCTCAATATGATAATCAGAACAAGCGAATAGCTGCCCCAATTCATGAGTCGGAAAATCTTATCCTCCCAATCCGTAAGCACACTTACGCTTCTGATATTGACCCGTCATTGCTGATCCACGATGAAGCTGTTTTTCAAGAATTAATGGGAATCGACTGGACAACTGTTGATTTCCAGCCACTAGGTAGAGAAACGGAGGCTGAAGCGGCGCAGGGTGACCCACAACCATCAGGCCAAGCTGGTGACCAAGCTTGAACCGGAATCCGGTTTTGAAACTGCCTCTCCTTGGCGAAAAACAATGATATTATTATGGGCACCGTGTTGCCTTGTAATAGGCTAGCTGTTACTTTTGATGTCGATATGCCTTCGTGCATAATTTGTTCGTCCTGTGGTGATGAACTTTCCAAAGCACCTTCTGCAATAAAAAACTCTTCAAGTGCCACCGCGGTTGTATCGTCCGGCGGAATATGATGTCTGCATATATGAAGTCAAAACATCCAAAAAAATTCTTAAGTATATGACCAAATTTTTGTGATACATAATACTTGCCCTCGTTGAACATGAAGTTGGCTTGGCCAATCTTGAAGCGGAGTTTTGCAAACCCACACTGTTGGAGGAGATAACAGCTCCTGTACATATATGACACTGGTTTACCAGGTAAACCGTGCCGGGTTATAATAAACACCGTGTTACTCCATAAGAGGATGTTAACAACAAGGATCAGCCGGGCAAATAGTCTCCGGATTGACGTGAACTGTGTTCCGTCAATTGATTGGTTAAAAAACTTTGCAGGTAAAAAACGCAATAAAAAAAACCCCTTCAAAGAAAAGTGTAAATCAAGTGCAATGACAAAACCGTTGCAAAAAAAGGTTTATTTGAGCTGATCAGATGGTGTTACCATGGCCGAACACGACCAAGCTCCCGTTAGGTGTAACTATGGTTCTAGTCAGCTAGGTCCCCAAATGAAACCGTGGCATTTATGCCGATCAAGTGGCATGGTCATGGTTCGGGTTCGACCAAGCCCCCAAGTGATTCTGTGGCCTTAGGCCGATCAAGAGGCATGACTGGTTCAGACATGACCAAGTCCCTAAGTGATCTGGTGGCTCTCGCCTATCAAGAGGCATGGTATTGGTTCGGACACGACCAAACCCCCAAGTGATATGATGCTTTTAAAAAGCGAACTCAAGGGGTAAACCGGAGGCCGCTTTAGAGCAACTCCGTGTAACCTCACATGATGTAAAAGAACAGATACCCCGCTTTAGCTGAGGTTCCGGTTTATTATATTTAATCATACTATATACATTGTCATAATATGTACACAAGTATAGCCAATGGCTCAGGTATAGTAAGGCCGAAGATGAGCTATGTTCCATGGCCTATTGGTCTCCTCCTCTGATGTGCGTGAGTCTTTATGCTCTCGAATATTGATCAGATAGTACGACCCATTGTGCAGATTCTTGCTGACCACGAAAGGCCCGTCCCAAGGTGGGGATAGCTTATGCATATCAGTCTGATCTTGGATGAGCCGAAGCACCAAATCTCCTTCCTGAAAGGTTCTGGTTCTAACTCGGCGACTGTGATAACGACGAAGATCCTGCTGGTAAATCGCCGATCGGGTGGCTGCGATGTCACGCTCTTCATCCAACCGGTCCAAAGCATCTTGCCGTGCTGTCTCGTTGTCCGCTTCAATATAAGCCGTCACACGAGGTGAATCATGACAGATATCACTGGGGAGAACCGCCTCTGCTCCATAAACCATGAAGAACGGTGTATATCCTGTTGATCTGTTGGGTGTTGTATTGATGCTCTATAACACAGATGGTAATTCTTCTACCCAACAACCCGGCATTCTCTGCAAAGGAACCATGAGCCGGGGCTTGATGCCTCTCAAGATCTCTTGATTAGCTCTTTCTGCTTAACCATTGGACTGTGGATGTGCCACTGATGAAACATCGAGCCGGATGTGCTCCCGTTCGCAGAACTCCTTCATAGCACCTTTGGACAAATTGGTACCATTATCTGTGATAATACTGTGCGGAAAGCCAAACCGGAAAATCACCTTTTTGATGAACTGAACCGCCGTGGCCGCATCACACTTGCTAACAGGTTCTGCCTCCACCCACTTTGTAAACTTGTCAACCGCCACCAAGAGGTGGGTCTTCTTATCTTTGGACCTTTTGAAAGGCCCAACCATATCCAGCCCCCAAGTCACAAACGGCCAAGTAATTGGAATCATTCTCAATTCTTGAGCCGGTACATGAGCACGTCTTGAAAACCTTTGGCAACCATCACATTGTCTAACCAGATCCTCCGCACCAACATGAGCAGTTAACCAATAGAAGCCATGACGAAACGCTTTAGCCACCAGAGACTTTGAACCGGCGTGGTGACCACAATCTCCTTCGTGGATCTCACGCAAAATTTCACGGCCTTATTCAGGAGACACGCAGCGTTGAAAAGCTCCTGATACACTGCAATGATGCAACTCGCCGTTGATGATAGCCATGGACTTGGATCGCCGGATTATTTGCCGGGCCAGAATCTCATCCTCTGGCAACTCGCTCCAGTTCTTGTACGCCAGATAAGGAAGCATCCAATCCGGAATAACATGAAGAGCTGCCACCAATTAAGCCTCCGGATCAGGAATAGCCAAGTCCTGTTCACCAGGGATCTTGACCGACGGGTTGTGCAGCACATCCAGAAAAACATTGGGCGGGACCGGTTTGCGCTGAGAGCCCAGCCGGCTTAAAGCGTCCGCCGCTTCATTTTTCCGCCGGTCCACGTGGTCCACCTGATAGCCTTTGAAATAACCTGCAACAGTATCCACCTCCCGACGATATGCTGCCATGAGTGGGTCCTTGGAGTCCCAAGTGCCAGACACTTGCTGAGCCACAAGGTCCGAGTCACCGAAGCACTTAACTCGACTTAGATTCATCTCCTTAGCCATCCGGAGACCATGGAGCAAGGCTTCATACTCAGCTGCATTGTTAGTACAAGGGAACATTAAGCGGAGAACATAGCAAAACTTATCACCTCGTGGGGAAGTTAATACGACTCCAGCCCCCGAGCCTTCCAACTGCCTGGATCCGTCAAAATGGATGGTCCAATATGTGTGATCCGGCTTTTCTTCAGGTGCTTGCATTTCCGTCCAATCATTAATGAAATCAACAAGTGCTTGAGACTTAACCGCTGTCTGAGGCACATACTTCAAACCGTACGGCCCCAGCTCTATGGCCCACTTTGCAATCCGGCCAGTTGCTTCCCGGTTCTGGATGATACCTCCCAAAGGAGCAGAACTGACCATCGTAATTGGGTGCCCTTGGAAATATTGTTTAAGCTTCCGGCTTGCCATAAAAACTCCATACACCAACTTCTGCCAATGCGGATACCTTTGCTTGGACTCGATTAGCACCTCGCTGATATAATAGACCGGTCGTTGAACCGGATGCTCCTTGCCTGCCTCCTTTCGCTCCACCACAATAGCCACGCTGACCGCCCGAGCATTGGCGGCAACATATAGCAGCAACGGCTCCTTGTCAATGGGAGTGGCGAGCACCGGCGGATTGGCCAATTGCCGCTTTAAGTCCTCAAACGCTTCATGAGCGGCGGAACTCCAGGCAAAATGATCCGTCTTTTTCAACATCTGATACAAAGGGATTGCCTTCTCACCAAGACGACTGATAAACCGGCTTAATGCTGTAATCCGACCGGCCAGTCGTTGAACATCATTGATACACTTTGGCTTAGCCAGGGAGGTGATGGCCGTGATCTTCTCCGGATTAGCCTCAATTCCCCTGTTGGACACCAGAAAACCCAATAGCTTGCCCGCCGGTACACCAAAGACACACTTGTCCAGATTAAGCATCATCTTGTATGTCCTCAGGTTATTAAAGGTTTCCTTCAAATCAGCAATCAAAGTCTCCTTCTCCCTAGACTTAACCACGATATCATCCACGTAAGCATGTACATTACGGCCGATTTGCTTGTGAAGACAATTTTGTACACACCGTTGATAAGTTGCCTGGGCACTCTTGAGCCTGAAGGGCATAGACACATAGCAGAAGGCTCCAAAGGGAGTTATAAATGTTGTCTTCTCCTGGTCCTTAACTGCCATTTTGATCTGATGATAGCCACAATACGCATCCAAAAAACTTAAACGCTCACAACCCGCCGTAGCATCAATAATTTGATCAATACGGGGGAGGGCAAAAGGATCTGCTGGACAAGCCTTATTAAGATCTGTGTAATCCACACACATGCGCCAGGTGCCGTTTTTCTTGAGGACCAGCACCGGATTGGCAAGCCACTCAGGGTGAAAAACTTCAACAATAAAGCCAGCTACTAAGAGCCTGGCTACCTCTTCTCCAATCGCCTTGCGTCTTTCTTTGTTAAACCGGCGGAGGAACTGTTTTACCGGTTTATATTTAGGATCCACATTAAGTGTGTGCTCAGCGAGTTGCCTCGGTACACCTGGCATGTCAGAGGGCTTCCATGCAAAAATGTCCTGATTCTCACGGATGAACTCGATGAGCGCGCTTTCCTATTTTGGATCCAGGTTGGCACTGATGCTGAACTGCTTGGACGAATCGCCAGGTACGAAGTCAACAAGCTTAGTTTCTGTTGCCGATTTGAACTTCAGGGCCGGATCATGCTCCGTAGTTGGCTTCTTCAATGGAGTCATGTCCGCCGGATCAACATTGTCTTTATAGTACTTCAACTCCTCGGTGGCACAAACCGACTTTGCATAAGCCGCATCTCCTTCCTCGCATTCCAAAGCGATTTTGCGGCTTCCGTGAACCGTTATTGTCCCCTTGTGACCCGACATCTTGAGCTGCAAATATACATAACAGGGTCGAGCCATAAACTTGGCGTAGGCCGGTCGCCCAAACAGGGCATGATATGGACTTTGGATTTTCACCACTTCAAACGTCAATGTCTCTGACCTGGAATCATGATCATCCCCAAAGGCCACTTCGAGAGCTATCTTACCAACGGGATATGCTGATCTGCCAGGCACTACACCGTGGAATACTATATTAGACGGTTTGAGATTCTTATCTGTTAGTCCCATACGACGGAAGGTCTCATAGTACAGGATGTTAATGCTGCTCCCTCCATCCATGAGCACCTTGGTGAACTTGTAACCTCCCACCTGAGGCGCCACCACCAGAGCCAACTGACCCGGATTATCGACCTGGGGAGGATGATCTTCTCTGCTCCGTATGATTGGCTATTCAGACCAACGTAGATAACGGGGTATGGCTGGTTCAACAGAGTTGACCGCCCGCCTCTGAACCTTCCGGTCTCGCTTGTCCAAGCTAGTGGTGAAGACATGGTACTTCCCATTACTCAACTGCTTTGGGTTGCTCTGGTAACCTGACTGTTGTTGCTGTTGGTTGTAACCACCCTGGTTGTTCTGACTATTTTGACCATTCTGTCCGCCCGGATTACCATTGAATCCTGAACCGGAAGTTCCTCCACCGTAACCCGGCCCGGATCCTGAGCCACTGCCAGATTCGTGATCATACCAGAAATTACTAGAATTCTTGAACTCCTGCATAATAAAGCAATCCTTCCAAAGGTGGTTTGCTGGCGCCTCCTTCGTCCCATGTCTTGGACAGGGCTGGCTTAGCAGATAATTTAGGCGGTTTGGGTTAGGGTTGGGTGCTCCATTATGATTTTTTGGCCTACCCTTGCATCGCTGGCCATTGTCCTGTGCGTTGGTATTAGCCACAAAGTCCATGTTACCATCCGCTTTACGCTTGCCTCCTCCACCATTGCCTGCCCAGTGATGCTGCTGACCTTTGGAGTTGCTGTTCTTCTTCCCTTTCCCTGTCTTGTCATCACCAGATTCGGGATCCTTGGTACTATCAGAATCAGCATATTTCACCAAAGCGGCCATGAGGGTCCCCATGTCGGTGCAATGACGCTTCATCCGTCCCAACTTCAGCTTCAGGGGCCCAAACCGGCAGTTGCCTTCTAGGGTTAATACTGCGGTGTCAGCGTTGATGCGGTCTGAGGAGTGCAACACTTGTGAAACCTGGCGCACCCAATGAGTCGTTGATTCTCCTTCCTCCTGGACGCGTGCAGCTAAGTCCACTCGACATAGGCTGTTTACAGGTATCTTTGAAATTGCTGATAAACCGGGCTCGTAATTGGGCCCATGAACTGATAGAATTAGCCGGCAAGCTTTTTAACCAAGTACGCGCCGTTCCTTCAAGCATCATGGTGAAGTATTTCGCACACGCCGCGTCATCCACATCAAGCATCTCCATGGCCATCTCATAGCTCTCCACCCATGTCTCCGGAGGTTGATCAGCCGTGTAATTTGGTACCTTGCGCGGGCCTTTGAAATCCTTGGGCAAGCGCACGTTGCGTAAAGCGGGGATAAGGCAAGGCACCCCCACAGAACTAGAAGTAACACCAGGTTCAGTCAAGGTGGTTGGACGAACCGGCGTGAGCTGCCGAGCCTGATGCTATGTGGCTAACTCGGCCTCCCTGCGCGCGCGGGCCCTGTCCACTACTCCCTGAGCGTCATCAGCACCACCTGCCGGGTTGTTGTCACGGGGTGCTCCACGTCGTTCATTACTCGACACTGCTGGTTCATCCATATGTCTGCTATAGCTCCGGCTTGGACGGGGGGTTGAGTGGATACGGTCGCGGCTGTACGAGTACGCTTCCTGTTGGGCCAAAGCTGTCCTCAGAAGTTCCTTGACCCGTCGCGTCTCTACTGCCTGCGGCGAGTCACCTTCAATTGGAATGGCCTCCAGCCGTGCAGCAGCGGCAAAAAGATTGTCCATTGGGTTGGAGTAGTGACCCAGAGGTGTTAAAGCAGCCTGAGGTATAACGGTGTTTTGACGAGGCGGGTCCATCTGATGAGGCTGAACCGGTGCACCGGTCCCAGGGGATTCTGCCCGGTTTCCCTCCAGCGGATTGCCGGCTCTTGGTCCTGGAGTGTTGAAAAGGTCTCTGGCCTCGAAAACCGGAGGTAAGCAGGATCGGTGCTTCCTCCTCATGACTTCATGCGACGCGCTCTGGTCCAACATAAGCCTGTAGGCCTGTGCGTCTAAAGCGGCCCGCTCTTCGGCCATCCCGGTGTCCTCAGCAGCCAGATCCGCCTTGGCCTGGGTGATCTGTTCCTTTACCTTTGCAATCTCCGCGTTGTGAACGTCCTGATCCGGCGGATTAACTTCCGCCATAAGCACAACCAACGCATCAAATAGTTCTGATAGAACCTGAGCCGGCGGGCGCACAGGGCCTCCTGCCCCGGCAGCCGTTGCCGCTGCTGAACCGGAGATCGTTGCCGCAGCTGTTGAAGAATGAAACGCTGCTTGTGTTCCGGCCATGAATATTCCAACCCGGTTGGGCAGATCAGAGGGGTCCGGAATACTGTCGCCATCGGAACAGCTCCCAATCTGGCCATCTTGCAGGTGATAAAGAGATTCGGTTTCTCCGGTCGAAGATTCGTCACCGGAACAAACGACGGTCGTGCCGCAAAATTCCGATCCGTCCTCATAACTTCCTCCATGGATGACTCCTACGAAGGCACGCTTCATGGCCGGTTTAACCCGGGCGGATCGCGCACGCTGAGCCGTCTCGACGAGGTCGGTGCAGATGTCCGGCTCAGGGCCCGGTTCACCGATCTTGCCAATGAAAATGTGAATGCTACCAAAGGGGACCCGGTACCCGTACTCAATTGAGCCGGCCTCGGGGCCCCAGCCTGCGTCGTCGATGTAGAGCTTGCCGCGATGACTCTTAGTCATCCGGCCTACAGCGTAGCCCTCGAGTCCTTCAAAGCGGCCCTCCAAGAACCGGAAACCATCGTGCGATAGCCCCACGGTGGGCGCCAACTGTCGTGGTTTTGTCACGGCAGATGTCCTAGAGAAAGGACTTAGTCGTGGAGCCATCGCGACGGGTTAGCTTGAAGGGGTTAAAGAGGACACAAGGACGCAAGAGAGTTTATACTAGTTCGGCCCCTTCGATGAAGGTAAAAGCCTATGTCTAGTTGTGATGGAATTGATGGGGTTTCGATGACTAGGGAGCAAACAAGCTTCGCATATGTCTCGAGTTGTTGTCTATTGTCCTTGAACCGCCGCCGGGTCGTCCCCTTATATACACGGGTGACACCCATCGGTTCACAGAGTCCCAACACCGGTCGATATTCGTATCCGGGTTGGTCTCTCCTTATTCCTAACTTACAGTACAAGTTTATATACAAATTCCGGTTTACCGCTACAAGTCTTGAACCGGCTACGGGCCTTAGGCCCTCATCTGCCTTCTTGGGCTTTATCAGTTCTGGAACTACTGATGAAGTTGACCCGGCCCAGATAGGCCGGTTTACGCCCAGCAGTAATATCCCCAACATAGCCTGTTGCTTATCGCACTACCTGTATCAATGCGCCTTGATGTACTAATCAAATTACAATGAGAACAGTTTGCGGCTGGAGCTGTAGGACTCCAGCTTTTTACCTTTCTACCTTTTCTGTTTTCTTTCTCTTTTTCAGCTCCCGTGTGGATAACCCTATTAGGTAGTGTCGGCGTTCTGGGAACGGGGGTCCCCAGACTTGCCTGCCTGCGGCCTGGCTCAAAGGGGGGCCCAGCGCGGCCCATCTTCACCAACACAAACCCAAGACCCTCGCGAGGGGCCAAGCCTCGCGAGGCGGACGACGCGGAGCTTCCTCAGGCACGGCCTCGTCAGGCTGGCTCACGAGGAGGCGGAGAGATCAAGGCGGGGTACCTCACGAGGTGCCCGTGACGCAAGCCATGATGACCGAGGGCGCCAGGCGGGTGCCAGCCCGCGCAGTGTCCTCCTTTCCTCTTTGGTGCAAAGGGGGCAAGCGCAGCCGCGGAGTACCGAGGCATCAGGCAAAGGTTGCCATTTCGGTGCAACGAGACCAAGACCAGGAGGACTACGAGACGGAGGTCACCGTGGAGCCCAAGACGGCGTCATCACTGGAGCTTTGCGCAGGCGAAGACTACTTTTGTCAGGGTAGCTAGTACTAGTTGTCCCCCTTCAAATTAGCCCGCCATTGTTGGCTCCCTTCCCGCTCGATATTTGGGAAGAGGACCAGGGCCTCTATAAATAAGACCAGCCACCCACAGAGCAAAGGGAGGTTCGGAGGTTCGAAGAAGAAGAGAAGGAGAGAGAGGGTTCGAGGAAGGAGGCTCTTTAGAGAGGGGTTTCGATCAGAAAGAGAGAGAGAGAAAGGTGACTAAACTCCTCCCAGCAGTTCATCGCCCCAGCCAAGAACAGACCCTCGCGAGGCTGTTCTTCCTTGTATTGTTCATCATCATCAGCCCAAGAGGCAATCCACCACACCACACACTGGAGTAGGGTATTACACCACAACGGTGGCCCGAACCAGTATAAACCCGGTGTCTCTTGTGTTGTTCTTTCCTTAGTTTAGATCCTAGCAAGGCGGAGGGGTGCAGGTAGGTAGGAGGCGAAATCTCCACGCGCACCCTAGTGTTCGAACCTCAAGGGTCTACTGGAAACCGAAATCCGACATTTGGCGCGCCAGGTAGGGGTGCGCCGGGATTCGTCTTCCACCACCCCGTTCTCCTCCGACCATCACGCCCATGTCTGACGCTCGTCGGGCCCGCGCCGAGCGCCGGGCCGCACTCGCTTCCCGCGTCGCCCAAACGGCCCCTGTCGGCGGGCGTCCTCGCCGTTCCCCGTCACCTGCCATCAACGCCTCCACCGGCCCGGCGGGGGACGAGCAGCAAGCATCGTCCCAGCATCCGTCCGTGCAGCAAGACGGCCGCACCGCAACTCCCTCGCTCGCCCCAGCTGGTTCTTCGTCCCGCGAGCTCCGCGCGCCCATGGAGGCTCGGGCTGCACTCATCGCGGCAAACGAGCTCCTGCGCTACCGTCCCGTCGACGACGTCTACGAAGAATGGCTCGACCACGTCGCCGATCTCGTCCGCGCCGCAGGGGGCTCTCCTGCGCCGTCCGTTCCGCTGCACCGCACCCCGCCCCGCGCGGACAATGAAGCTCCGGCGGCGCTCCGGCCGCCTCCTCCTCAGGATGGCGCCATGGCTCCAAGGCGCGTGGCCCCTGGGCGGAAACCGCTCCGTCAGGCGCCAGCGCGGCAAGAGCAGAGCTGTCAAGAAGTCCCTCGCCCGCATGAAGCAGCCCGGGCGCTCCCTGCTCCAGCATGTCGTGACCATGCTCCTGCTCCCGCACGTCAAGACCCCGCGCTGCTCCCAGCTGCAGCGCGTGGGGACATGCAAGACCAAGCTCCCCGTCATCCAAGGCCTCCCATGGCCATAGCAGGTTGCCGCGCCTTCACCGTCGAGCTACGCAGCGTCGCGTGGCCCGGCAAGTTCAAGCCAGACTTGCCTCCTCGCTACGACGACACGGCTGACCCTGCGGAGTTCCTCCAGCTCTACGAGCTGGGCATCGAAGCTGCCAACGGAGACGAGAAGGTCATGACGAACTGGTTCCCCATGGCGCTCAAGGACGGGGCCCGCACCTGGCTCCTGAACTTGGCTCCAGGCACAATATCCTCTTGGGACGAGATGCGCACCCGCTTCATCGCCAATTTCCAGGGCACTCGCGACCGGCCACCCGCTGTGAGCGACATGCGCCGCATCAAGCAACAGCCCGGGGAGACCCTGCAGAAGTACATCCAGTGCTTCAACAACGCGCGCCTCAAGATTCCCAAGGTGACTGAGGAGGCCATCATCTCGGCCTTCTCCGACGGCGTGCGCGACGTCAAGATGAAGGAGGAGCTGGCGATGCATGAAGACCTGTGCACTTCCTTGGAGTTGTTCAACCTGGCAACCAAGTGTGCCAGGGCCGAGGAAGGGCGTCTCTCCCTCCTCGAGCTGCCTGCCGCAGACCCAGAAGAGAAGAAGCCCAAGGCCAAGGATGTGAAGCGCAAGGGGGCTGCCATGCTTGCGGCAGAACCAGACACCAAGCGAGGCAGAGATCAGCCCGAACCTTCCAAGGGCAGCCGGTACTGTGTGTACCACGACCTCCACACCCACAACACCAACGAATGTCAAGAGCTCCGAGCCGTGCGAGAAGGAAGGATCGGCTGTCGCCCTGACCGCAGTGACCGGGGCTACGGTCGAGGAGGAGGAAGGAACACCGAACGCTGGGAAGACCGTGGCCCGCGCCAAGGGTGGCGCGATCAACCTCGCGAGGATCACTGGCAAGACCCGCCTCGCGAGGGAGGCTGGAGAGATCAGCCTCGTGAGGGAGACTGGAGGGATCAGCCTCGCGAGGATCGCCCGCAAGGCAACGCAAGCCTCCCACCGTTGCCGCCGCAACCAAGGAGAAACAAGGAATGCCACCAGGACGAGGGGGCTGGGGGCTTCCAGGAGCCACGCGCGATCGCCTGCATCCTGGGCGGGGCACAAGCCCCAGCCTCTCAGCGCATCTTCAAGAAGTTCGCCCGCGAAGTGAACGCAGTCCTTCCCAGGCTCGAAGCCACGCGCCCTCTTAGGTGGTCGGCGTGCGCCATCACGTTCAGCTCAGCAGATCAGCTCAAGTGTGCGGCTATAGCCGGAGTTCTCCCGATGGTTTGCTCCCCGATCGTCAGCAATGTGGTGGTCACCAAGACCCTCATCGATGGCGGGGCAGGGCTCAACGTCCTGTCCGTGGAGACATTCAACAACCTCCAAGTGCCCTACAGCCAGCTTCAGCCAACCAAGCCTTTCTCAGGTATCACCGATGGCTCCACGGTCCCGATTGGGCAGGTCCGCCTCCCTGTCACCTTCGGGGCACGCGACAACTACCACACCGAGCTCATCGACTTCGACGTCGCTCACATTCGCCTGCCGTACAACGCCATCCTTGGGTACCCAGCGCTGGCCAAGTTCATGGCCGTAACTTACCACGGCTACAACGTCCTCAAGATGCCAGGAAGCAGCGGAGTCATCACGGTGCCCTGTGAAGAGAAGGACGCGGTGTGTTCCCTGGAACAAGCCTTTCAGGCTGCGTCACTGGAAGACCCGGATCATGGAAGCAGGAGGCCTCTAGAGACCACCCCTAAGAAGAAGAAGACATCGTCCGGCCCGACCACTCAGGAGGCAGGCCCCTCTGGGCCCGCGCCTGCCCAGGGGGAACTTCCTTCCATCGCATAGGAAAGCGCGCTCGGCGCCCTCCTCAGGCAGGGCTCGGGGGCTCTCCCCTGGAGGGCCACCGACCTAGCTAGGGTCACAAGGGAGGCGCTTGGGCACCACATGCAGGCGTGTTTCGAAGCACGTTTCCCTCAAGAAGGAGCAAGGCAAGAAGATCCAGACCCTCAGGAGTTCGTCAGCAAGGCCATTCAGGAGCTACAGGAGTCAAGAGTCATGAAAGGCGGCGGCCGCCTACCAGCAGTGGCTCCCCATCCAGGCAAGGATGGTGGGCTGCGCGTCTGCATCGACATACCAGGGCTCAACCGAGTCGCCTCTCTGGAGCGCCTCTGGCCCTCGCGAGTGAGGCGCTGCGGAGGCCCACCCCACAGCTATGTTCGCATGCCTTACGGTTTGCCGAACGCGGCTGACACGTACCAGCGCCTCATGAGGGGCATCACGGAGGCACGAGAGGCCAGGCGTTCCACAGCCCTGGCAGGGATGGAGATGGCCCGCGAGGAGCCGCCAACGCCTCCGGAGCCTCCCGAGGCCCCTGGGCCTGGGGGCTCGTGAGGATCGGCTCCCGCAGCCCACCGAGCCTGCTACACCAACGCTCCTTCGTCCTCAACATCATTAGGTGACATCTTTCGAGTTTTATTTCCAGCTGGGAGCGCCCCCCCAGGGCTGCATTATTCCAAGGCTGCGCGGGTCCGTCCCTGTGGCGTGTATCCCTTTTTTACTTTATGTTGTTAGCTTACCTTGCTGGGGGCGCCCCTCGGGCTGCATTACCCCCCAAGTCGCTCGGGCCTGACCCAGTGATGTCCGCCTTCCCAGCATCTATTTGAACGAATCCACTCCTTCGCGGCTAATGCGTTTTACCTAGTTGCCTGCTCAGTTGACGCTAACTAACGGAGCTGCTCCCAAACGGCACGACGCTTGTGCATGGGTCCGTCCCTGCAACGCCGACAAACCTGGATGGGTGAGCTCTGGCCGCGGCAGCCCTGCATAGCGTCACCTCGTCAAGCCTTCAGTTCCTCACTACCCCTCGGAAGCAACCAACGGCTGACTGTCAATTGTCATGGCAACCCCTTAGTTTTTTTTCTATGATGGACCTGCAGGACCTCCTGAAGGAGCTGTGTCAGGCGAGGCCCTTGCGGTGTCTCCTTCACTCTCGTCCGCGCGAACCGCTTGCACGTTAAAGGGGGGGTGCCTGAGCATCGCGACTCAGGGATCCTACTGGCTCTCCAGCCCTCACCCTCTGGCCTTAACCACGGCATCACGACCTGGCATACCAGCGACGGCTGAGACTCGCTCGAGGGCCGGGACCCGAGGACGTAGAGCAGAAAGGGGAGCAAAGGCGAGAGGGGAGAGACACACGAGTACCTCACCGAGCAACCTCGCGCCTGCCGATGCACAGACCCGGCGACACACCAGAGAGCGGCCCTAGATTCTCGAGATAAGCCATCACCCTGAAGCGCCAGCTACCGTGGCACCACCCCCGCACCTAATGATATCCCGTGTTAGCGACGCCGCTCTCCTTTCTCACCAAACGACGGCTGCTTGGGCGCCAAAGGGGACCTCCTGAGCATCGCGACTCTGGGGCTCTTACCGGACTCCGGGTCACTCACCTCCTGGCCTTGACCACGGCATCGCGACCTGGCATACCAGCGACGGCTGAAGCCGCCTTTGGACTGGGACCTGTCGGCGCAGAGCACCAAGCCCTCGTGAGGTTCGAAAGGGAGGACCGAGCTAAGACGGAATGAGCAACTCGCGCAATTCTACGACAAGGGTTATATTAACAAAACAGGATCACAGGCACCTTACAAGCCCCCACGGGACGCATTTTTGATTCCTCGCAGGGAACAAATCCTAAAGGGACACAAACTACGCGCGTCCCTGCAAAAGACGCCATCATCAACAGTGGGCCGTTAAGCACCGACGCCAACCCCATCCAGATCAGAGTCGGCGGTGGCCTGACGAGCCCGCCCTGCTCCAGGAGCGGCGCCGGCTCGGGGGCTCGTAGCTGTCGTCGCTCGTCTCCGGAGTCGCGAAGAGCTCGCCGGAGTCGCTGGAACCTCCGACGCCTCCACCGCCTGAGGAGCCGCCAAGGGAGCGGTTGGCGGGCCCAGTCCTCGTCGCGGCAGGGTCCAGGCCACCTTCCCCGGGGTAGCACTCCAGCCGGCGCCCTCTCGCATCGAAGACCTTGAAGAGCATCACTGAAGCACCGTCGTAATCCAAGTGGACCGCGAAGACGCCCCTTACCCTGCAAACCCGGGCGATCTCTCTCCAGCCCCGAGTCATGAAGACCTCGCCCGGGGCAACGACCGCGACCTCTACCTCGGTCGCGAGGGCGCTGCAGCCGGCGTGCTGCAGCCAGAGCTCGAGGGGCTCCCTTGCAGGATGATGGAGGCGAAGAAGGGAGGAAGGCGGATCCAAGAATGAAGAGGAATGGCGACGTGGAGCATGAACTCTTGGGAGGAGCCCTCGGTGTGGACCCCAGGGGGGACGACCCACACATTCGTGACCCGTCGGCGTTGACGGCGGCACAGCCCGTGGCGGTCAGCATCAGCTCCTTTGGGGCCTTCGACGTGGGCGTACATTGGAAGCGGGAACCCCGGCGGCGCCCGCTCGCACCAAGGCCTCGACACCACCTGAAGGGCCCCCTCGTCCGGGCCACGGGTGGCGAGCCATTTCTTCGGCGGGAGTGGGTCTAGTTCCTCTCGGGGAGCCTTTCCCTTCTATGCCGTCGAGAACTGGCGGATCGGAGCCATCGCAGCAAGACGGAGCAAGGATCGGGAAGAAGGAGAAGCAAGGAGGGATGGACTGGAAGGGCGCGCGCTGTTCCATACTTATGGCCGGCGAAGGCCAACCGCCGACCTCCATGATTGCAGGTAATCATGACCCACTTTGCATGCAGGGACTTGTCCAGTCTGTGCGGTTGCCGAGGCGCCACGGGGAAGTGGAGGCGCCCACGTCCAATCAACCGCCACGCGACGCCCAAGGCCGCGGGCTGTTAGGGCCCGCGGCGCTTTGCTCTTGCCCTTCCGCCTCCCTGCACGGCCAAGTCCGGGCGCGCCTTGGGCCCGGGGGCTACTGTCGGTGTTCTGGGAATGGGGGTCCCCAGACTTGCCTGCCTGCGGCCTACGGCGTGGCTCAAAGGGGGGCCCAGCGCGACCCATCTTCACCAACACAAACCCAAGACCCTCGCGAGGGGCCAAGCCTCGTGGGGCGGACGACGCGGAGCTTACTCAGGCACGGCCTCGTCAGGCTGGCTCATGAGGAGGCGGAGAGATCAAGGCGGGGTACCTCATGAGGTGCCCGTGACACAAGCCATGACGACCGAGGGCGCCAGGCGGGTGCCAGCCCGCGCAGTGTCCTCCTTTCCTCTTTGGTGCAAAGGGGGCAAGCGCAGCCGCGGAGTACCGAGGCATCAGGCAAAGGTTGCCATTTCAGTGCAACGAGACCAAGACCAGGAGGACTACGAGATGGAGGTCACCGTGGAGCCCAAGACGGCGTCATCACCGGAGCTTTGCGCAGGCGAAGACTACTTTTGTCAGGGTAGCTAGTACTAGTTGTCCCCCTTCAAATTAGCCCGCCATTGTTGGCTCCCTTCCCGCTCGATATTTGGGAAGAGGACCAGGGCCTCTATAAATAGGACCAGCCACCCACAGAGCAAAGGGAGGTTCAGAGGTTCGGAGGTTCGAAGAAGAAGAGAAGGAGAGAGAGGGTTCGAGGAAGGAGGCTCTTTAGAGAGGGGTTTCGATCAAAAAGAGAGAGAGAGAAAGGTGACTGAACTCCTCCCAGCAGTTCATCGCCCCAGCCAAGAACAGACCCTCGCGGCTGTTCTTCCTTGTATTGTTCATCATCATCAGCCCAAGAGGCAATCCACCACACCACACACTGGAGTAGGGTATTACACCATAACGGTGGCCCGAACCAGTATAAACCCGGTGTCTCTTGTGTTGTTCTTTCCTTAGTTTAGATCCTAGCAAGGCGGAGGGGTGCAGGTAGGTAGGAGGAAAAATCTCCGTGCGCACCCCAGTGTTCGAACCTCAAGGGTCTGCCGGAACCCGAAATCCGACAGGTAGCACCCGTACACTTCGGTACACTTGATGTTTGCCAGGGGCTTCATAGCACCCCACATTACGGCAACAAAAGTCTGAACACTTTTTATAAGTATAGTTCGGTACCCCGAATTTAGCATTATATGCATTGGCTCTGAATCATGTCTTTGGTCAATAGTTGGGTTGCCCGGCTCCTGTGCTTGCTACCTTACGTTCCTTTATATCGGCTAAGGTAGTAAAGGGAGAACTATTGGGATTGTGCCTTGGTTTATCCAAAGGATCACCTCAGTAGAGAAAGCCAAAAACTGACTGTCATGATGCGGCGAGAGCCGGTCAGCTTTTCGGAGGTCGCAAATCATTGGAGATTTCTTCCGCATTATGCGAAGGATTGGTACTCCCCGATCAGACGCTTATAGCACTCTAGTTCGGATACTAGGCGCTGCGCCCAAGTTTTTATTGTCGCACTCCTATGGCTAAGTGAGGGCGTTACAGCCGCATACTCTGGTTGCCTGGTTCGTTGCGCTAAACAACTCCTTCAAGGACCATCTAATTGGATCAAGATTGTTTAGATTCCATCCTGAACACCCCCGTACTACCTACGTGGGGGCAGAAGCCGACGACTGGTTAACCCTCAAATTTCATACAACACGCCTGCACAGTAAGTACAAATTTAAAAAACATAACAAGCATTATATTGCATAAACACTTTGTTTCATCATACAAGGCATAGGGAGATCGAATACATTCATTCAAAGATAGTGTCTTTCGCACAGTGATCCGCAACAATGCGGGATCCCTCTAGGACACCATCAAAATACAACTCTGGTCGGCGGTGCTCCTTGCCCTCGGGCGGCCCCTCGGTCATTAGCTTCTTGGCATCCATCTTCGCCCAGTGCGTTTTGACATGGGCAAAGGCCATCCATGCACCTTCGATATAGACCGACCGCTTTATCACCTCAAGCCGGGGGCAGGCATCAACAAGCCGCTTCACAAGTCCGAAGTAGCTGCTAGGTATCGGCGCGACAGGCCATAGTCAAACTATCAGCTCCTTCATGGCTAGCTCAGGCGCCTTGTGCAGCTCGACCAGCTATTTCAGCTGGTCGCTGAAGGACACCGGATGTTCGGGTCCAAGATATTGAGACCAGAACAGCTTCTCCGTAGAACTCCCTTCCTCGGCTCGATAGAACTCGGCAGCGTCTGATACGCTGCGCGGCAAATCCGTAAACGCCCCTGGAGAGCTCCAAATTTGGGTAAGTAAAAGGAACACTTCCTCCACAGACTTGCTTTGCATAATGAAAGCCTTACCCGCCACGATTTTCCGGTCTGCCTAGATTTCCTGAAGGGCGCTCTGGGCTTCGGCTCGAGCCACTTATGCGCTCTGGCGGGCCTTCGCAAGTTCGGACGCTTGCATCTTAGAATCATGCTCCAAGGACTCGTACTTCTTGATGGCGTCCTGGAGCTCTTGCTGAACCTTGTTGACCCAGGCCTCATGCTTCTCGCGCGCGGCGCGTTCCTTGGACGCTTTGTCCTCGGCCTTCGCTAATGTCTTCTTAAGGGCCGCTACCTCGGTCGTGGCCCCTAACAAAGTTCATGGCACTTTAGTCAGCACGAACCATTCATCCTTACTAAATATACACGCAGGTTACTTCATACCTTTGCTGTCCTCCAACTGCTTCTTCACGAGGCCGAGCTCTTTCTCGGCCCGCTCCAGGTTCTGCTTCAGTCCGAAGACCTCCGCAGTATGAGCGGCAGCAGCCAGCAGCGATGCCTGCTTATTCACATAGACATCTTATGTTAGACTCCTGCAAAAATTATTTTCATCCCCTGTTCGGCTTTTCCTTTCTGGACACCGAATAGAGCATCAGGGGCTATTGTCCACATTGTGATATTTTTTCTACAATTGTTACCTCAAAGCCTGTTAAAAGGCTAGCGCAAGCCTCGGTCAGTCCACTTTTGGCGGACTGAACCTTTTCGATCACCATACCCATAAGGACCCGGTGCTTATCCACAATGGAGGTGCCTCGCAGCGCTTCCAGCAGATTATCCGGTGCCTCTGGTTGGACAAAGGTCATCGGTGGAACAGGCACGCCTCCTCCTTTTGGGGAAGGCTGTTCGCTGGACTCCGGAGCCGTGTAGGTCTCCCGAATGGTATCCGGCTGAGGGCCGAAGGGAACTTGGCCCCCATTGCCAGTCCCCATGGGGGCTTTTTCCCCCATGTGTCCGGCAGCCGAGGAGTCATCCCGGGGCGCCGCCTTAACGATTTCTGGAATCTCCCCCTGGTCTGGGAAGGTCCTTTGGGATGCCACCTCGTCATCACCCTTGGGTGAGGCAGAGTGAGCGGGCGGCGGAGACATGCTAGCCATCTCCTTTGAGTCTGGCGGACCCTCTGTCGAGGATCGCGGGGAGCCGTCGCGGGCCGGACTGTAATGGCATAGTTTAAACATATTAATATTATAAACTGGAAAGGCCAGGTATTGGGAGGTGCATAGGGTTTTGGTACTTACGAGGCAGCCCGAGGCTTGGTCCGGGGCATTTGCTCCAGACTGCTTTTGACATCCCATGCAGAGTTATCCGCAAGGGAGCCCTCCCCCCTCTTGGGCGCCTTCGCCTCCAGATTCGTGGAGGCCTCTCTTTTCTTTTTCCCCCCTCCATGGGGAAGACGCCTTCTTCCTCCTTGCTGTTGTCTTCGGCAGCCGAAGAGTCAGTCTCGTCTTTAGACGACATGTCCGAAGTACCCTTTCGGCGAAGGCCACTCCTGCTCCCTTTGGCCGTCTTCTTGGCCTTCTTCTCTGACACATCATAAGGCGCCGGAAATAGCATCTTCATTAGGAGTGGGGTTTCCTCATCTTCGGGTAGTGGAGCTGGACAATTAATCGCCCCGCTATGTCGATCCAGGCCTACAAATTGATAGGAAGGCTTAGACTACTTCACAAAATATGCCAGTAAAGGCTATACCTTGAATACAGGAAAGAACTTACCGAATTGGCCTGGCATTTTAAGCTGAGCCCACGATCTTCGGTCGTAGGCGGTGGTGTCTTGCCGGCCTTGAAGAGCACTTTCCAGATATCTTCGTGCGTTGTGCCGAAGAGCTCTAGTAGCGTCTGGTGCTTGGCCGGATCGAACTCCCACAAATAGCAAGTCTGGCGTTGGCACGGAAGGATTTGGCGAATGAGCATAACTTGGATCACGTTGACGAGTTTGATCCTCTTGGTTATCATGTTCTGAACGCACGTCTGGAGCTCAGTCAGCTCGCTCGAAGAGCCCCAGGCGAGGCCCTTCTCTTGCCAGGAGGTAAGCCGTAGCGGAGCTCTGGATCGAAATTCGGGGGCCACCGCACAGTTGGTGTTGCGCGGCTCGGTGATGTAGAACCATCCCGACTGCCACCCCTTCACCGTCTCCACAAAGGAGCCTTCGGGCCATGTAACATTGGGCATCTTACCCACCATGGCGCCTCCGCACTCTGCTTGTTGGCCTCTCACCACTTTCGGCTTTACATTGAAAGTCTTCAGCCATAGGCCGAAGTGAGGTGGGATACGAAGAAAGGCCTCGCAAATGACTATAAATGCCGAGATGTTGAGGATAAAGTTGGGGGCTAAATCATGGAAGTCTAGCCCGTAGTAAAACATCAGTCCATGGACAAACAGGTGGAGAGGGAATCCCAGCCCGCGGATGAAATATGTGAGAAACACAACCCTCTCATGGGGCTCCGGGGTAGGGATGATCTGTCCTTCTGCCGGGAGACGGTGAACGATCTCCTTGGCCAGGTATCCGGCCTCTCGAAGCTCCTTGATGTCTTTCTTCTTAACGGAGGAAGCCATCCATTTGCTACCAGCTCCAGATCCGGACATGGTTGGAGTGTTTTCTCCGGCGGGGGAAGCTAGGGCTTGGGCGCTGGAGCTCTAGAATGGATGGGCAGAGGAAGGAGAAGGCAGGGGTAAGTGAGGACGAATCCTTATCCCCTTATAAAGGCCGCGAATATCAAACGCCTCCCCACTCGCCTTAAAATTCGCCTACTCCCAAGGGTTGTGTAAATGGCACGGTTGGGTTACCCATGCCCGTATTGATGAGAATGCCGCAATAAGGGTACACAATCTCTACTTTGACAAGACGTGCCAATGGAAATCGCATCTCAAAACACGAGATGGCAAACAAAACGGTTCGATATAGTGACCTGGCAGACGTGATGTCATGTTGTAAAAAGTTGTCAGCAGATTGGATTCGTGAAATATTATATTCTCTCCATGGTTGTGTGTTGTGTGAGTTACAGGTCCGGACACATCGGTACGTTCAAAAACTATTTTGGAGTTCGAAGGAGGAACCCGCCTTGCAATGCCGAAGACAGATCTACACGCCGGATACCTTGTCATTGAAGCTAGGTTCAGGGGCTACTGAGGGAGACCTGGACTAAGGGGTCCTCAGGCGTCCGGCCTGTTAGCCATGGGCCGGACTGATGGGCTGTGAAGATACGAAGACCGAAGACTGTACCCTGTCCGGATGGGACTCTCCTTGGCGTGGAAGGCAAGCTTGGCGACCGGATATGTAAATTCCTTTCTTTGTAACCGACCTTGTGTAACCCTAGATCCTCCTGGTGCTTATATAAACCGGAGGACTTAATCCAGAGGGAGAGATTTTTCATTATCATAGCCATACAAACTAGACCTCTAGGGTTTAGCCATTATGATCTCGAGGTAGATCAACTCTTGTAATACTCGTATTCATCAATATAAATCAAGCAGGACGTAGGGGATTACCTCCATAGAGAGGGCCCGAACCTGGGTAAACATCGTGTCCCTTGTCTCCTGTTACCATCGACCTCAGACGCATAGTTCGGGACCCCCTACCCAAGATCCGCCCGTTTTGACACCGACACCTTCCTTCTCCCCTTCCCTCTTCCTTTCCTCCTCCTAGTAGGAGTAGGAAAGGGGAGTCCTACTCCTACTAGGAGGAGGATGACTCCTCCTGGCATGCCCTATAGGGGCCGTCCAGCCTCCCTCCTTGCTCCTTTATATACAGGGCAGGGGGCACCCTAGAACACGCAAGTTGATCATTGATCCCTTAGCCGTGTGCGGTGCCCCCCTCCACCATAATCCACCTCGATCATATCGTAACGGTGCTTAGACGAAGCCCTGCGTCGGTAGCAACATCATCACCGTCATCACGCCGTCATGCTGACGGAACTCTCCCGTGAAGCTCTGCTAGATCGGAGTTCGTGGGACGTCATTGAGCTGAACGTGTGCTGAACTCGGAGGTGCCGTGCGTTCGGTACTTGGATCGGTCGGATCATGAAGACGTTTGACTACATCAACCGCGTTCTCATAATGCTTCCATTTACGGTCTACGAGGGTACGTGGATGATACTCTTCCCTCTCGTTGCTATGCATCACCATGATCTTGCGTGTGCGTAGGAAAATCATTGAAATTACTACGTTCCCCAACAGTGGAATCCGAGCCAGGTTTATGCGTAGATGTTATATGCACGAGTAGAACACAAGTAAGTTGTGGGTGATACAAGTCATACTACTTACCAGCATGTCATACTTTGGTTCGGCGGTATTGTTGGATGAAGCGGCCCAGACCGACATTACGCGTATGCTTACGCGAGACTGGTTCTACCGACGTGCTTTGCACACAGGTGGCTGGCGGGTGCCAGTTTCTCCAACTTTAGTTGAACCGACTATGACTACGCCCGGTCCTTGTTGAAGGTTAAAACGGCACTAACTTGACGAAATATTGTTGTGGTTTTGATGCGTAGGTAAGAACGGTTCTTGCTCAGCCCGTAGCAGCCACGTAAAACTTGCAACAACAAAGTAAAGGACGTCTAACTTGTTTTTGCAGGGCATGTTGTGATGTGATATGGTCAAGGCATGATGCTATATTTTATTGTATGAGACGATCATGTTTTGTAACGGAGTTATCGGAAACTGGCAGGAGCCATATGGTTGTCGCTTTATTGTATGCAATGCAATCGCCCTGTAATTGCTTTACTTTATCACTAAGCGGTAGCGATAGTCATAGAAGCATAAGTTGGCAAGACGACAACGATGCTACGATGGAGATCAAAGTGTCGCGCCGGTGACAATGGTGATCATGACGGTGCTTCGGAGATGGAGATCACAAGCACATGATGATGATGGCCATATCATATCACTTATATTGATTGCATGTGATGTTTATCCTTTATGCATCTTATTCTGCTTGATTGACGGTAGCATTATAAGATGATCTCTCACTAAATTTCAAGGTACAAGTGTTCTCCCTGAGTATGTACCATTGCCAAAGTTCGTCGTGCCGAGACACCATGTGATGATCGGGTGTGATAAGCTCTACGTTCACATACAATGGGTGCAAGCCAGTTTTGCACATGCAGAAATACTCGGGTTAAACTTGACGAGCCTAGCATATGCAGATATGGCCTCGGAACACTGAGACCGAAAGGTCGAGCGTGAATCATATAGTAGATATGATCAACATAGTGATGTTCACCATTGAAAACTACTCCATTTCACGTGATGATCGGTCATGGTTTAGTTGATTTGGATCACGTGATCACGTAGATGATTAGAGGGATGTCTATCTAAGTGGAAGTTCTTAAATATGATTAATTGAACTTTAATTTATCATGAACTTAGTACCTGATAGTATTTTTCTTGTCTATGTTGTTGTAGATAGATGGCTCGTACTATTGTTCCGTATTTTAATACGTTCCTTGAGAAAGAAAAGTTGAAAGATGATGGTAGCAATTACACAGACTAGGTCCGTAACTTGAGGATTATCCTCATTGCTGCATAGAAGAATTACGTCCTGGAAGCACCGCTGGGTGCCAAACCCGATGCAGGAGCAACGCCAGATGTTATGAACGTCTGGCAGAGCAAAGCTGATGACTACTCGATAGTTCAGTGTACCATGCTTTACGGCTTAGAACCGGGACTTCAATGACGTATTGAACGTCATGGAGCATATGAGATGTTCCAGGATTTGAAATTAATATTTCAAGCAAATTCCCGGATTAAGAGATATGAAGTCTCCAATAAGTTCTACAGCTGCAAGATGGAGGAGAATAGTTCTGTCAGTGAACATATACTCAGAATGTCTGGGTAACATAACCACTTGACTCAACTGGGAGTTAATCTTCCTGTTGATAGTGTCATTGACAGAGTTCTTCAATCACTGCCACCAAGCTACAAGAGCTTCGTGATGAACTATAATATGCAAGGGATGGATAAGATGATTCCCGAGCTCTTCGCAATGCTAAAAGCTGTGGAGGTAGAAATTAATAAGGAGCATCAAGTGTTGATGGTCAACAAGACCACCAATTTCAAGAAAAAGGGTAAAGGGAAGAAGAAAGGGAACTTCAAGAAGAACGACAAACAAGTTGTTGTTCAAGAGAAGAAACCCAAGTCTGGACCTAAGCCTGAGACTGAGTGCTTCTACTTCAAAGGGACTGGTCACTGGAAGCGGAACTGCCCCAAGTATTTGGCGGATAAGAAGGATGGCAAGGTGAACAAAGGTATATGTGATATACATGTTATTGATGTGTACCTTACTAAAGCTCGCACTAGCACCTGGGTATTTGATACTGGTTCTGTTGCTAATATTTGCAACTCAAAACAGGGACTACGGATTAAGCGAAGATTGGCTAACGATGAGGTGACGATGCGCGTGGGAAATGGTTCCAAAGTAGATGTGATCGCCATCGGCACGCTACCTCTACATCTACCTTCGGGATTAGTTTTAGACCTGAATAATTGTTATTTGGTGCCAGCGTTGAGCATGGACATTATATCTGGATCTTGTTTGATGCGAGACGGTTATTCATTTAAATCAGAGAATAATGGTTGTTCTATTTATATGAGTAATATCTTTTATGGTCATGCACCCTTGAAGAGTGGTCTATTTTTAATGAATCTCGATAGTAGTGATACACATATTCATAATGTTGAAGCCAAAAGATGCAGAGTTGATAATGATAGTGCAACTTATTTGTGGCACTACCGTTTAGGTCATATTGGTGTAAAGCGCATGAAGAAACTCCATTCTCATGGAATTTTGGAATCACTTGATTATGAATCACTTGGTACTTGCGAACCATGCCTCATGGGCAAGATGACTAAAATGCCGTTCTCCGGAACTATGGAGCGAGCAACAGATTTGTTGGAAATCATACATACTGATGTATGTGGCCCGATGAATGTTGAGGCTCGCGGCGGGTATCGTTATTTTCTCACCTTCACAGATGATTTGAGCAGATATGGGTATATCTACTTGATGAAACATAAGTCTGAAACATTTGAAAAGTTCAAAGAATTTCAGAGTGAAGTGGAAAATCATCGTAACATGAAAATAAAGTTTCTATGATCTGATCGTGGAGGAGAATATTTGAGTTACGAGTTTGGTCTTCATTTCAAACAATGCGGAATAGTTTTGCAACTCACACCACCCGGAACACCACAGCATAATGGTGTGTTCGAACGTCGTAACCGTACTTTACTAGATATGGTGCGATCTATGATGTCTCTTACTGATTTACCACTATCGTTTTGGGGTTATGCTTTAGAGACGGCTGCATTCACGTTAAATAGGGCACCATCTAAATCGGTTGAGATGACGCCTTATGAACTATGGTTTGGCAAGAAACCAAAGTTGTCGTTTCTTAAAGTTTGGGGCTGCGATGCTTATGTGAAGAAGCTTCAACCTGATAGGCTCGGACCCAAATCGGAGAAATGTGTCTTGATAGGATACCCAAAGGAGACTGTTGGGTACACCTTCTATCACAGATCCGAAGGCAATACATTTGTTGCTAAGAATGGATCCTTTCTAGAGAGGGAGTTTCTCTCAAAAGAAGTGAGTGGGAGGAAAGTAGAACTTGATGAGGTAACTGTACCAGCTCCCTTATTGGAAAGTAGCACATCACAGAAACCGGTTCCTGTGACACCTACACCAATTAGTGAGGAAGCCAATGATGATGATCATAAAACTTCAGATCAAGTTACTACCGAACCTCGTAGGTCAACTAGAGTAAGATCCACACAAGAGTGGTACGGTAATCATGTTCTGGAGGTCATGTTACTTGACCATGACGAACCTACGAACTATGAGGAAGCGATGATGAGCCCAGATTCTGCAAAATGGCTTGAGGGCATGAAATCTGAGATGGGATCCATGTATGAGAACAACATGTGGACTTTGGTTGACTTGCCCGATGATCGGCAAGCCATCGAGAATAAATGGATCTTCTAGAAGACAGACGCTGACGGTAACGTTACTGTTTACAAAGCTCGACTTGTTGCGAAAGGTTTTCGACAAGTTCGAGGAGTTGACTACGATGGGACCTTCTCACCCGTAGCGATGCTTAAGTCCGTCCGAATCATGTTAGCAATTGCCGCATTTTATGATTATGAAATTTGGCAAATGGATGTACAGACTGCATTCCTGAATGGATTTCTAGAAGAAGAGTTGTATATGATGCAACCTGAAGGTTTTATCGATCCAAAGGGTGCTAACAAAGTGTGCAAGCTCCAGCGATCCATTTATGGACTGGTGCAAGCCTCTCGGAGTTGGAATAAATGTTTTGATAGTGTTATCAAAGCATATGGTTTTATACAGACTTTTGGAGAAGCCTGCATTTACAAGAAAGTGAGTGGGAGCTCTGTAACATTTCTAATATTATTTGTGGATGACATATTGTTGATTGGAAATGATATAGAATTTCTGGATAGCATAAAAGGATACTTGAATAAGAGTTTTTCAATGAAAGACCTTGGTGAAGTTGCTTATATATTGGGCATCAAGATCTATAGAGATAGATCAATACGCTTAATTGGACTTTCAGAAAGCACATACCTTGATAAAGTTTTTAAGAAGTTCAAAATGGATCAAGCTAAGAAAGGGTTCTTGCATGTGTTACAAGGTGTGAAGTTGAGTAAGACACAATGCTCGACCACTGCAGAAGATAGAGAGAAAATGAAAAGTGTTCCCTATGCTTCAGCCATAGGCTCTATCATGTATGCAATGTTGTGTACCAGACCTGATGTGTGCCTTGCTATTATTTTAGAAGGGAGGTACCAAAGTAATCCAGGAGTGGATCACTGGACAGCGGTCAAGAACATCCTAAAATACCTGAAAAGGACTAAGGATATGTTTCTCGTTTATGTAGGTGACAAAGAGCTCTTCGTAAATGGTTACGCCGATGCAAGCTTTGACACTGATCCGGACGATTCTAAATCGCAAAACGGATACGTGTTTATATTGAACGGTGGAGCTGTCAGTTGGAGCAGTTCTAAACAAAGCGTCGTGGCGGGATCTACGTGTGAAGCGAAGTACATAGCTGCTTCGGAAGAAGCAAATGAAGGAGTATGGATGAAGGAGTTCGTATCCGATCTAGGTGTCATACCTAGTGCATCGAGTCCAATGAAAATCTTTTGCGACAATACTGGTGCAATTGCCTTGGCAAAGGAATCCAAATTTCACAAGAGAACCAAACACATCAAGAGACGCTTCAATTCCATCCGCAATCAAGTCCAGGTGGGAGACATAGAGATTCGCAAGATACATACGGATCTGAATGTTGCAGACCCGTTGACTAAGCCTCTCTCACGAGCAAAACATGATCAACACCAAGGCTCCATGGGTGTTAGAATCATAACTGTGTAATCTAGATTATTGACTCTAGTGCAAGTGGGAGACTGAAGGAAATATGCCCTAGAGGCAATAATAAAGTTATTATTTATTTCCTTATTTCATGATAAATGTTTATTATTCATGCTAGAATTGTATTAACCGGAAACATAATACATGTGTGAATACATAGACAAACAGAGTGTCACTAGTATGCCTCTACTTGACTAGCTCGTTGATCAAAGATGGTTATGTTTCCTAACCATAGACATGAGTTGTCATTTGATAAACGGGATCACATCATTAGGAGAATGATGTGATTGACTTGACTCATTCCGTTAGCTTAGCACTTGATCGTTTTAGTTTACTGCTATTGCTTTCTTCATGACTTATACATGTTCCTATGACTATGAGATTATGCAACTCCCGATTACCGGAGGAACACTTTGTGTGCTACCAAACATCACAACGTAACCGGGTGATTATAAAGGTGCTCTACAGGTGTCTATGATGGTACTTGTTGAGTTGGCATAAATCAAGATTAGGATTTGTCACTCTGATTGTCGGAGAGGTATCTCTGGACCCTCTCAGTAATGCACATCACTATAGCCTTGCAAGCAATGCAGCTAATGAGTTAGTTCCGGGATAGTGCATTACAGAACGAGTAAAGAGACTTGCCGGTAACAAGATTGAACTAGGTATTGAGATACCGACGATCGAATCTTGGGCAAGTAACATACCGATGACAAAGGGAACAACGTATGTTGTTATGCGGTTTGACCGATAAAGATCTTCGTAGAATATGTAGGAGCCAATATGAACATCCAGGTTCCGCTATTGGTTATTGACCGGAGACGTGTCTCAGTCATGTCTACATAGTTCTCGAACCCGTAGGGTCCGCACGCTTAACATTCGGTGACGATTGGTATTATGAGTTTATGTCATTTGATGTACCGAAGGTAGTTCAGAGTCCCGGATGAGATCGAGGACATGAAGAGGAGTCTCGAAATGGTCGAGACGTAAAGATCGATATATTGGACGATTATATTCGGACATCGGAAAGGTTCCGAGTGATTCAGGTATTTTTCGGAGTACCGGGGAGTTATGGGAATACGGCGAAGAAGTATTGGGCCTCATGGGCCAAGTGGTGGAAGAGAGGAGGCAGGGCGCGCACCCCCCTAGCCCAAACCGAATTGGACTAGGGGGTCGGCCCCCCTTTCCTCCTTTCCTCCCTCTCCTTCCTTCTCCCCTTCCCCTTTCTTTCCTCCTCCTAGTAGGAGTAGGAAAGGGGAGTCCTACTCCTACTAGGAGGAGGACTCCTCCTCCTGGCGCGCCCTACAGGGGCCGGCCGGCCTCCCCCTTGCTCCTTTATATCCTAGAACACACAAGTTGATCATTGATCCCTTAGCCGTGTGCGGTGCCCCTCTGCACCATAATCCACCTCGATCATATCGTAGTGGTGCTTAGGCGAAGCCTTGCATCGGTAGCAACATCATCACCATCATCATGCCGTCGTGCTGACGGAACTCTCCCATGAAGCTCTGCTGGATCAGAGTTCGTGGGACATCATCGAGCTGAACGTGTGCTGAACTCGGAGGTGCCACGCATTCGGTACTTGGATCAGTCGGATCGTGAAGACATTCGACTACATCAACCGTGTTTTCATAATGCTTCCGCTTACGGTCTACGAGGGTATGTTGACGATACTCTTCCCTCTCATTGCTATGCATCACCATGATCTTGCGTGTGCGTAGGAAAATCATTGAAATTACTACGTTTCTCAACACACGAAGTGTTAAAGTCCAAAGATGGAGCATTACAATAAGATAGTGATGAAGACTCATCAATGATAAGCACACTATCATCATTGCAATGACCACCACTACTCACCATATCATTACCTTGTGGCAAACCACATGTGGGTGATGTAGTAGAAGTTGAGAAAGCAACACGGCCGGAGGTGGAGGGATAACAATCATCACCACAAATCTTGGACCACCATATTTATCTTGAAGCTTTGTCCACAATGAGCATCCCAGAACGGCATGAGTTGAAATATAACTACATTGCTCAAAGCATCGAAAAGCACATTAGAAACTTGAGCATTGAGATAAGAGTTTTTCTCATCCTCTAAAGATAAGCTTTGGGGATCCTTTGGAGGAGAAAACCCATATCTACAATTCGCTCTAAATTTGGGTCCATGACCCTAAAGAGATTAAGCATGCGAATTACCCAAACATCAAAATTTTTGCCATCGAAACTAAGAGTGTCAGAGAATCCTAATCCCATAGTCGACATCTTTACTCTCTAGGCGGTTAAGCCTAACAAAGAGAGACGAGGCTCTGTTACCAATTGAAAGATCGTGGATGTCGCCTAGAGGGGGGGTGAATAGGCGCTTTAAAATAATTACGGTTTAGGCTTGAACAAATGCGGAATAAACCTAGCGGTTAATTTGTCAAGCATGAAACCTACAACAACTAGGCTCACCTATGTGCACCAACACTTATGCTAAGGAAGATAAACTACTAGGTGATAGCAAGATATATGACAAGAAACAATACGGCTATCACAAAGTAAAGTGCATAAGTAAAGAGCTCGGGTAAGAGATAACCGAGGCATGCGGAGACGGCAATGTATCCCGAAGTTCACACCCCTGCGGATGCTAATCTCTGTTTGGAGTGGTGTGGAGGCACAATGCTCCCCAAGAAGCCACTAGGGCCACCGTAATCTCCTCACGCCCTCGCATAATGCAAGATGCCGTGATTCCACTGAGGGACCCTTGAGGGCGGTCACCGAACCCGTACAAATGGCAACCTTGGGGGCGGTCACTGAACCCGTACACTTTGGCAACCCTTGGGGGCAGTCACCGAAACCCGCCAAATTGCTCGGGGTGATCTCCACAACCTAATTGGAGACCCCGACGCTTGCCCGGAGTTTTACACCACAATGATTGAGCTTCGAACACCACCAACCGTCTAGGGCACCCAAGCACCCAAGAGGAACAAGCTCAAGGGTACCAAGCACCCAAGAGTAATAAGCTTCTCAACTTGTAACTTCCACGTATCACCGTGGAGAACTCAAACCGATGCACCAAATGCAATGGCAAGGGCACACAGAGTGCCCAAGTCCTTCTCTCTCAAATCCCACCGAAGCAACTAATGCTAGGGAGGAAAATGAGAGGAAGAACAAGAAGGAGAACACCAAGAACTCCAAGAACTAGATCCAAGGGGTTCCACTCACATAGAGGAGAAAGTGATTGGTGGAAATGTGGATCTAGATCTCCTCTCTCTTTTCCCACAAAAACTAGCAAGAATCCATGGAGGGATTGAGAGTTAGCAAGCTCGAAGAAGGTCAACAATGGGGGAAGAACACGAGCTCAAGAGATGAGGTTAATTGGGGAAGAAGACCCCCTTTTATAGGTGGGAAAAAATCCACCCGTTATGCTCATAGCCCGCACAGAGCGGTACTATGGCTCGACCTCACAGTACTACCGCAAGGGGTAGCAGTACTACCTCAAAGGGTAGCGGTACTACTACTTGCGAGAGGTACTAAAAAATACATCTGTGCCTACCACCACTGAACGTGTGATGAGTTTTTGGTCTAGAGCGGTACTACCACTGTAGTAGCCGTGGTAGTACCGCTCTGGAGCGGTAGTAAGAAATTACATCCGCTCCTGTCCGCGTTAGTACCGCTGCAGCCTTTTCAGAACACCAAAACTACCACAACTTCTGCAAATGGCCTCCGAATTCAACGAAACCAAGTTTATTGGAAAGCTAGCGACAAGGTCTAACAAAATCTTGAAATAAATAACAATAATAAGGAAATTAGAAAAGGCCCAAGAGAAAATGGTGAGAACCCTTCCTCGAAAAAGACCGGTAAAACCTCCAACACCGAAAACGCGATAGAAGAAGCATATGAAATCCGTTTTTGATGTACTAGAGCTTGTCATGAAGATAACCACAAGCTCTAAAACCTCAACATAAAATACAAATAATAATCATGAAATATGATGCAAGGATGCAATGGTTTGAGCTCTCGACAAATGATACGATCACGCTACTCACTTGAGAGCCCCCCTTGATAGTACGGCTATCGATCCTATAACCCGGTCTCCAAACTATCACCATGAGACCGGTAAAATATAAAACCTATCAAGGGAAAACCTTTGCCTTGCATGAAGTCCACTTCAGCTAGATGATGATGATCTTGACTCCCTCAAGTTGGACCACCTTTCTTGATTGCGTTGGGTCGATGAAGACTAGATGATTGCTCCCCCATACTCCACTATGGGTGAGACACTCTTCAGCACTTCTTCACAAGTCCATTGACACCACAATGGACGACAATCATCAAGCACTTGATCTCTTCGTGATGCTCCACTTGAACTTGAGCACGGAATTCTTGATGGCGATCACCACTTGATGTCATCCTCTCCATTGGTTGAGTGATATCTTCCTCTTGACGCAAGACCATGAACACGTACCTAACCCCACATAGAACTCTCACATAGACCATGGGTTAGTACACAAAGCACAATGGACAATGCTTACCATACCATGTGATCACTTGATCCCGCTCGGTGTATCTTCTACGCTCTGTGTGATGATCAACTTGAATCACTCTCTTTACTTAGTTTTGAGCAACCTTGACTCTTTCCAACTCTATGACCAATCTTTGGATAATTCCTTAATACCACATTGGTCAACTCTTTAACTCCTTGAGACCAACACATGTACTTCAAGAAATGTCTATGGACAAATCCTTCAAATATAACTCAATGCAACCATTAGTCCATAGAGAATGTCATCAATTACCAAAACCACACATAGGGGCACCGCATGTCCTTTCACCTCCCCTCCTGGTTTTTCTATTTATAATAGTTTTCATCTAGTCGGACAAACCCACTTAATCTTTGGCAACACAATTAATTCACCTATGGTAATCATCCTCTTATTTGGTAACGCATCAATCACGCAATCAATTCAATATGGTAATCAATTCCGTGCCCAAAGCAGCCGATCATCTTCCTCGCCAATTCTCCTTCCCTTGCCACCGTCTAGCACTTTCGTTCTTCTCTCCATGATCGACCGTACTCGTTGTTCGTCACCTACCAAGGAAACATGCATGTTCTATAGTTTAGGCGAACAATGGACATAGTCTCAGCACATGGGCGCTCGTGGCCGGCAGTCCGAGGTTGTGACACGGCAAAAGCATCGATGACAGCGATGTCTACCAGGATCTCATGCTGCATGCAGTAGAAATCTTCTCCCTGTTACACTCATCCCAATCTCCCTCCTCACATTGGGATGTTATTCACTGCGCCTGGTCAATAGAAAATTAGTCACTATGATTTGCATACTATTAAGAATTTGAAAGGACATGCGGTGCCCCCATGTGTGGTTTTGGTAATTGATGACATTCTCTATGGACTAATGGTTGCATTCAGTTATATTTGAAGGATTTGTCCATAGGCATTTCTTGAAGTACATGTGTCAGTTTCAAGGAGTTTATGAGTTGTCCAAGGTGGTATTAAGGAATTACCCAAAGATTGGTCATAGAGTTGGAAAGAGTCAAGGTTGATCAAGACTAAGTACAGAGAGTGATTCAAGTTGATCATCACACAAAGCGTAGAAGATACACCGAGCGGGATCAAGTGATCTCATGGTATGGTAAGCATTGTCCATTGTGCTTTGTGTACTAACCCATGGTCTATGTGAAAGTTCTATGTGGGGTTAGGTACATGTTCATGGGCTTGCATCAAGAGGAAGATATCACTCAACCAATGGAGAGGATGACATCATGTGGTGATGGTCATCAAGAATTCCGTGCACAAGTTCAAGTGGAGCATCACGAAGAGATCAAGTGCTTGATGCTTGCCGTCCATTGTGGTGTCAATGGACTTGTGAAGATGTGCCGAAGAGTGGCTCACCCATAGTGGAGTATGGGGGAGCAATCATCTAGTCTTCATCGACCCAACGCAATCAATAAAGGTGGTCCAGCTTGAGGGAGTCAAGATCGTCATCATCTAGCTCAAATGGACTTCATGCAAGGCAAAGGTTTTCCCTTGATAGGTTTTATATTTTACCAGTCTCATGGTGATAGTTTGGAGACCAGGTTATAGGATCGATAGCCGTACTATCAAGGGGGGGGCTCTCAAGTGTGTAGCGTGATCGCATCGTTTGTCGAGAGCTCAAACCATTGCATCCTTGCATCATCTTTCTTGATTCTTTTTTGTATTTTATTTTGAGGTTTTAGAGCTTGTGGTTATCTTCGTGACAAGCTCTAGTACGTCGAAAACGGATTTCGTATGCTTCTTCTATCGTGTTGGAGGTTTTACTAGTCTTTTCGAGGAAGGGTTCTCACCATTTTCTCTTGGGCCTTTTCTAATTCCCTTATTATTGTTACTTCTTTCAAGATTGTGTTAGACCTTGTCTCTAGCTTTCCAACAAACTTGGTTTCATTGAATTCGGAGTCCGTTTGCAGAAGTTGTGGCAGTTTTGGTGTTCTGAGAAGGCTGCAGCGGTACTACCGCAGACAGGAGCGGATGTAATTTTTTTACTACCGCTCCAGAGCGGTACTACCGCAGCTACTACAGCAGCAGTACCACTCCGGACAAACATTACAAGTCCAGCGGAGGTAGGCACGAATGTATTTTTTTAGTTACCGCTCGCAAGCAGTAGTACCGCTACCCTTTGAGGTAGTACCATGATGTCGAGCGGTAGTACTGCTCTGTGCGGGCTGTGAGCATAATGTTGGAAATATGTCGTAGAGACAATAATAAAGTGGTTATTATTATATTTCCTTGTTCATGATAATTGTCTATTGTTCATGCTATAATTGTATTAACCGGAAACTGTAATACATGTGTGAATACATAGATCGTAATATGTCCCTAGTAAGCCTCTAGTTGACTAGCTCGTTGATCAAAAGATGGTCGTGGTTTCCTGACCATGGACATTGGATGTCGCTGATAACGGGATCACATCATTAGGAGAATGATGTGATGGACACGACCCAATCCTAAGCATAGCAAAAGGTCGTGTAGTTTGTCTGCTAAAGCTTTTCTAATGTCAAGTATCTTTTCCTTAGACCATGAGATTGTGCAACTCCGGGATACTGTAGGAATGCTTTGGGTGTTCCAAACGTCACAATGTAACTGGGTGGCTATAAAGGTGCACTACGGGTATCTCCGAAAGTGTCTGTTGGGTTGGCACGAATCGAGACTAGGGTTTGTCACTCCGTATGACGGAGAGGTATCTCTGGGCCCACTCGGTAATGCATCATCATAGTGAGCTCAGAGTGACTAAGGAGTTAGTCACGGGATCATGCATAAAGTAACGAGTAAAGAGACTTGCTAATAACGAGATTGAACAAGGTATTGGGATACCGACGATCGAATCTCGTGCAAGTAACATGCCGATGGACAAAGGGAATTGTTACGAGATTGATTGAATCATCAACATCGTGGTTCATCTGATGAGATCATCATGGAATATGTGGGAGCCAACATGGGTATCTAGATCCCGATGTTGGCTATTGGCCGGAGAGATGTCTCGGTCATGTCTACATGGTTCCCGAACCCGTAGGGTCTACACACTTAAGGTTCGGTGACGCTAGAGTTGTTATGGGAATTAGTATGTGGTTACCGAATGTTGTTCGGAGTACCGGATGAGATTCCAGATGTCACGAGGAGCTCCGGAATGATCCGGAGGTGAAGATTTATATATGGGAAGTCATCATACGGTCACCGGAAGTATTCGGGGGTTTGCCGGTATTGTACCGGGACCACCGAAGGGGTTCCAGGGGTCCACCGGGAGGGTCCACCTGCCCCGGAGGGCCCTATGGGCTGTATGTGGAAAGGAACCAGCCCCTAAGTGGGCTGGGTGCCATTCCCCCCTAGGGCCCTTGCGCCTAAAGGGGGCGCCCCCTCCCCTTGGCCGTCGCCCCCTCTAGATCTCATCTAGAGGGGCCGGCTCCCTTCCCCCTTCGCCCTATAAATAGAGGGGAGGAGTGAGGGCAGCAACACCTTATCCAAGGCGCAGCCCTCCCCCTCTCCTACACCCCTCCTCCTCTGTTGAGCTTGGCGAAGCCCTGCCGGAGAACTGCAAGCTCCACCACCACACCGTCATGCTGTCGGAGTTCTTCCCCAACTTCTCCTTCCCCCCTTGCTAGATCAAGAAGGAGGAGACGTCCCCGTGTTGCACGTGTGTTGAACGCGGAGGCGCCGTTGTTCGGTGCTTAGATCGGAATCAACCGTGATCTGAATCGCTGCGAGTACGACTCCTTCATCCGCGTTCTTGTAACACTTCCGTCTCGCGTTCTTCAAGGGTATGAATATGCACTCCTCTCTCTCTCTCTCTCGTTGCTAGTCTCTCCATAGATTGATCTTGGTGATGTGTAGAAATTTTTTAATTTCTGCAACGATCCCCAACAGTGGCATCATGAGCTAGGTCTATGCGTAGTTTCTATGCACGAGTAGAACACAAGATGTTGTGGGCGTCGATTATGTCAATTTACTTGCCGTTACTAGTCTTATCTTGATTCGGCGGCATCGTGGGATGAAGCAGCCCAGACCGACCTTACACGTACACTTACGTGAGACAGGTTCCACTGACTGACATGCACTAGTTGCATAAGGTGGCTAGCGGGTGTCTGTCTCTCCCACTTTAGTCGGATCGGATTCGATGAAAAGGGTCCTTATGAAGGGTAAATAGAAATTGGCATATCATGTTGTGGTTTCGGCGTAGGTAAGAAACGTTCTTGCTAGAAACCTATAGCAGCCACGTAAAAACTTGCAACAACAATTAGAGGATGCCTAACTTGTTCTTGCAACATATGCCGTGTGATGTGATATGGCCAAAAGGATGTGATGAATGATATATGTGATGTATGAGATTGATCATGTTCTTGTAATAGGAATCAAGACTTGCACGTCGATGACTATGACAACCGGCAGGAGCCATAGGAGTTTTCTTAATTTATTGTATGACCTGCGTGTCAATGAAAACGCTGTGTAAATACTTTACTTTATTGCTAAACGTTAGCCATAGTAGTAGAAGTAACAGTTGGCAAGACAACTTCATGAAGACACGATGATGGAGATCATGATGATGGAGATCATGGTCTCATGCCAGTGACGATGATGATCATGGCGCCCCAAAGATGGAGATCAAAAGGAGCAAAATGATATTGGCCATATCATGTCACTATTTGATTGCATGTGATGTTTATCATGTTTATACATCTTATTTGCTTAGAACAACGACAGCTTAAATAAGATGATCCCTCGCTAAAATTTCAAGAAAGTGTTCCCCCTAACTGTGCACCGTTGCGAAGGTTTGTTGTTTCAAAGCACCATGTGATGATCGGGTGTGATAGATTCTAACGTTCAAATACAACGAGTGTAAGCCAGATTTACACATGCAAAACACTTAGGTTGACTTGACGAGCCTAGCATGTACAGACATGGCCTTGGAACACGAGAGACCAAAAGGTCGAACATGAGTCGTATAGTAGATACGATCAACATGGATATGTTCACTGTTGATGACTAGTCCGTCTCACGTGATGATCGGACACGGCCTAGTCGATTCGGATCATGTATCACTTAGATGACTAGAGGGATGTCTGTCTGAGTGAGAGTTCATTAAATAATTTGATTAGATGAACTTAATTATCATGAACATAGTCTAAAATATTTGTAATATGTCTTGTAGATCAAATGGCCCACGCTAATGTTGCCCTCAACTTCAGCGCGTTCCTAGAGAAAACCAAGCTGAAAGACGATGGTAGCAACTAGACGGACTGGTCCGGAACTTGAGGATCATCCTCATAGCTGCCAAGAAAGCATATGTCCTTGAGGCACCATTAGGTGACACGCCCATTTTCCCAGCAACTCAAGACGTTATGAACGCCTGGTAGTCGCGTAGTGATGATTACTCCCTGGTTTAGTGTGGCATGCTTTACAGCTTAGAACCGAGGCTCCAAATGTGTTTCGAGCAGCACGGAGCATATGAGATGTTCCAAGAGCTGAAAATGGTTTTCCAAGCTCATGCCCGGGTCGAGAGATATGAAGTCTCCGACAAGTTCTACAGTTGTAAGATGGAGGAAAACAATTCTGTCAGTGAGCATATACTCACTATGTCCGGGCTACACAACCGTTTGTCTCAGTTGGGAGTTAATCTCCCAGATGACTCGGTCATTGACAGGATCCTCAAGTCGCTCCCACCTAGCTACAATAGCTTTGTGATGAACTACAATATGCAAGGGATGGAGAAGTCCATTCCTGAGTTATATTCAATGCTGAAATCAGCGGAAGTGGAGATCAAAAAGGAACATTAAGTGTTGATGGTGAATAAGACCACTAGTTTCAAGAAGGGCAAGGGTAAGAAGAACTTCAAGAAGGACGACAAGGGAGTTGCCGCGCCCGATAAATCAGTTGCTGGGAAGAAGCCAAAGAATGGACCCAATCCCGAGACTCAGTGCTTTTATTGCAAGGGAAATGGTCACTGGAAGCGGAACTGCCCCAAGTACTTAGCGGACAAGAAGGCCGGTAATACCAAAGGTATATATGATATACATGTTATTGATGTGTACCTTACCAGCACTCGTAGTAGCTCCTGGGTATTTGATACCGGTGCGGTTTCTCATATTTGTAACTCAAAACAGGAGTTGCGGAATAAGCGGAGACTGGTGAAGGACGAGGTGACGATGCGCGTCAGGAATGGTTCCAAGGTCGATGTGATCGTCGTCGGCACGCTACCTCTACATTTACCTACGGGATTAGTTTTAAACCTCAATAATTGTTATTTAGTGCCAGCTTTGAGCATGAACATTGTATCTGGATCTCGTTTAATGCGAGATGGCTACTCATTTGAATCTGAGAGTAATGGTTGTTCTATTTATATGAGAGATATGTTTTATGGTCATGCCCCGCTGGTCAATGGTTTATTCTTATTGAATCTCGAATGTGATGTTACACATATTCATAGTGTGAATGCCAAAAGATGTAAGGTTGATAATGATAGTCCCACATACCTGTGGCACTGCCGCCTTGATCACATTGGTGTCAAACGCATGAAGAAACTCCATGCAGATGGACTTTTGGAGTCTCTTGATTATGAATCATTTGACACATACGAACCATGCCTCATGGGAAAAATGACCAAGACTCCGTTCTCCGGAACAATGGAGCAAGCAACCAACTTATTGGAAATCATACATACTGATGTGTGCGGTCCAATGAGCGTTGAGGCTCGCGGTGGCTATCGTTATGTTCTCACCCTCAATGATGACTTAAGTAGATATGGGTATGTCTACTTAATGAAACACAAGTCTGAGACCTTTGAAAAGTTCAATGATGGCACTGCCGTTTTCACTTTAAATAGGGCTCCGTCAAAATCCGTTGAGATGACACCATATGAATTATGGTTTGGGAAGAAACCTAAGCTTTCGTTTCTGAAAGTTTGGGGATGCGATGCTTATGTCAAGAAACTTCAACTTGAAAAGCTCGAACCCAAATCGGAAAAATGTGTCTTCATAGGATACCCTAAGGAAACTATTCGGTATACCTTCTACCTCAGATCCGAAGGCAAGGTCTTTGTTGCCAAGAATGGATCCTTTCTGGAGAAAGAGTTTCTCTCGAAAGAAGTAAGTGGGAGGAAAGTAGAACTTGATGAGGTATTGCCTCTTGAACCAGAGAGTAGCGCAGCTCAGGAAGATGTTTCTGTGGTGCATGCACCGACTAGAGAGGAAGTTAATGATGATGATCATGAAACTTCGGATCAAGTTGCTACTGAACTTCGTAGGTCCACAAGGACATGTTCCCCACTAGAGTGGTACGGCAACCCTGTCCTGAATGGCCTGAAGCCATGAAATCTGAGATAGGATCCATGTATGGAAACAAAGTATGTACTTTGACAGACTTGCCCGATGATCGGCGAGTGATACGTTTCCGCCGTATCTACTTTTCCAAACACTTTTGCCTTTGTTTTGGACTCTAACTTGCATGATTTGAATGGAACTAACCGGACTGGCGTTGTTTTCAGCAGAATTGCCATGGTGTTATTTATGTGCAGAAACAAAAGTTCTCGCAATGACCTGAAACTCCACAGAGTGTATTTTTGGAAATAATGAAAAATACTGGCAAAAGATCAAGGCCAGGGGGCCCATACCCTAGCCACGAGGGTGGGGGGCACTCCCCCTACCTCGTGGGCCCCCTGGAGCTCCTTCGACCTCAACTCCAACTCTATATATTTGCTTTTGCGGAGAAAAAAATAAAGGAGAAGGATTCATCGCATTTTACGACACGGAGCCGCCGCCAAGCCCTAAAACCTCTCGGGAGGGCTGATCTGGAGTCCGTTCGGGGCTCCGAAGAGGGGAATCCGTCGTTGTCGTCATCATCAACCATCCTCCATCGCCAATTTCATGATGCTTACCGCCGTGCGTGAGTAATTCCATCGTAGGCTTGCTGGACGGTGATGGGTTGGATGAGATTTATCATGTAATCGAGTTAGTTTTGTTAGGGTTTGATCCCTAGTATCCACTATGTTTTGAGATTGATGTTGCTATGACTTTGCTATGCTTAATGCTTGTCACTAGGGCCCAAGTGCCATGATTTCAGATTTGAACCTATTATATTTTCATGAATATATGAGAGTTCTTGATCCTATCTTGCAAGTCTATAGTCACCTACTATGTGTTATGATCCGGCAACCCCGAAGTGACAATAATCGGGACCACTCCCGGTGATGACCGTAGTTTGAGGAGTTCATGTATTCACTATGTGTTACTGCTTTGGTTCGGTACTCTATTAAAAGGAGGCCTTAATATCCCTTAGTTTCCGCTAGGACCCGGCTGCCACGGGAGGGTAGGACAAAATATGTCATGCAAGTTCTTTTCCATAAGCACGTATGACTATAGTCGGAATACATGCCTACGTTACATTGATGAATTGGAGCTAGTTCTGTGTCACCCTAGGTTATGACTGTTACACGATGAACCACATCCAGCATAATTCTCTATCACCGATCCATTGCCTACGAGCTTTCCATATATTGTTCTTCGCTTATTTACTTTTCCATTGCTATTGTTACAATCACTACAAAATACCAAAAACATTACTTTTACTACCGTTACTTTTGCTATCATTACCACTACTATCATATTACTTTGCTACTAAACACTTTGCTGCAGATACTAAGTTTCCAGGTGTGGTTGAATTGACAACTCAACTGCTAATACTTGAGAATATTCTTTGGCTCCCCTTGTGTCGAATCAATAAATTTGGGTTGAATACTCTACCCTCGAAAACTGTTGCGATCCCCTATACTTGCGGGTTATCAAGACTATTTTCTGGCGTCGTTGTCGGGGAGCATAGCTCTATTCTTTGAGTCACTTGGGATTTATATCTGCTTATCATTATAAAGAACTTGAGAGATCCAAAAACCAAGATTTATCCCTCAACTACGAGGGGAGGTAAGGAACTTCCATCTAGCTCTGCACTTGATTCACCTTCTGTTTTGTGTAAGCTTGCGAGCTGCTATTGATTCTGATATGTCGCATGTTATTGATGATGCCACTTCTGCTATGCATGATACTTATGATGAAACTACTTCTATGCTTGATACTACTATGCCACCTGGTGAATTTCTTGATGAACAACTTGCTAGGGCTAGAGAGAATGAAATTAGTGAAACTGATAATATTGATGAAAGTGATGATGAAGACTCTCCCCCTAATAAATATGAATTGCCTATTGTTCCTGAGGTTTATGTTATGGATGAAGAAGCTACTAGAGCTATTTTAGCTTGCAATGATAGATATGATCTAAAGAGGTTATTAGCTACATGGAAGCAGCAATCCCTTAATGCTAGAATCAAACCTGACCCTGCTTTTGCTACTTCACCTATCTGTGTTACTGATAAGGATTATGAATTCTATGTTGATCCTGATATAATTACTTTGGTTGAATTTGATCCTTTTTATGGCTATGAATCTGAAACTGTTGTGGCACATCTTACTAAATTAAATGATGTAGCTACTCTGTTCACTAACGATGAGAGAACTCGCTACTTTTATATCCTTAAAATATTTCTGTTCTCATTAAAGGGTAATGCTAAGATATGGTTTAATTCTCTTGATCTTGGTTGTGTGCGTAGTCCCCAGGATATGATTTATTACTTCTCTGCTAAATATTTCCCTACTCATAAGAAACAAGCTGCCTTATGGGATATATATATAATTTTGGGCAAATTGAAGAAGAGAGTCTCCCACAAGCTTGGGGAGGCTTCTCCAATTACTTAATGATATGCCTGATCATCCTCTTAAGAAAAATGAAATACTTGATATCTTTTATAATGGACTAACCGATGCTTCCAGAGATTACCTGGATAGTTGTGTTGGTTCTGTTTTCAGGGAAAGAACACCGGATGAAGCTGAAATTCTATTGAATAATATATTGACAAATGAAAATAATTGGACACTTCCTGAGCCTATTCCTAAACCAACTCCGAAGAAAAGGGGTATTCTATTTCTTAGTCCTGAAGATATGCAAGAGGCAAAGAAATCCATGAAAGAACAGGTATTAAAGCTGAAGATGTTAAGAATTTACCTCCTATTGAAGAAATACATGGTCTTAATTTACCGCCTGTCAAAGAAATATATAATTTTAATCCATCCCCTATTGAAGAAACACATGGTCTTGATAACCCAACACAGGCAGTAAAGGTAAATTCTCTCTATAGATATGATAAAGCTGAAATCCCATTTACTAAGTTTGCTAGCCCATGCTTAGATGAGTTTGATAAATTTATGGTTAAGCAAGATGACTTCAATGCTTATTTTGGTAGAGAATTAAAACGCAGTGCTGATATGCTTGAACACTTGGGTGATTATATGGCTAATGTCAAAGGTGAACTTAAACTTATTAGTAAACATGCTTCTATGGTTACCACTCAAGTAGAACAAGTACTTAAAGCTCAAATTGATTTGCTCAATGAATTGAATAGTAAGAATAATGATTTTGCTATTAGAGTGGCTACGAGAACTGGTAAAATGACTCAGGAACCTTTGTATCCTGAAGGCCACCCTCAGAGAATTGAGCAAGATTCTCAGAGAAATAATATAGATGCACCTAGTCCTTCTAAAAGGAAGAAAAAGAAGAATGATAGGACTTTGCATGCTTCTAGTGAACCTGTTATTGATACACCTGAGAATCCAAATGATATTTCTATTTCTGACGCCGAAACACAATCTGGTAATGAACCTGAAACTAGTGATAATGTTAATGACGATGTTCATGTTGATGCTCAACCTAGTAATGATAATGATATAGAAATTGAACCTGTTGCTGATCTTGATAACCCACAATCAAAGAATCAACGTTATGATAAGAGAGACTTTGTTGCTAGGAAACATGATAAAGAAAGAGAACCATGGGTTCAGAAACCCATGCCTTTTCCTCCCAAACCATCCAAGAAAAAGGATTATGAGGATTTTGAGCGCTTTGCTGAAATGGTTAAATCTATCTTTTTGCGTATGCGATTAACTGATATGCTTAAAATGAATCCTTATGCTAAGTATATGAAAGAAATTGTCACTAATAAAAGAAATATACCGAAAGCTGAAATTTCCACCATGCTTGCTAATTATACTTTTAAAGGTGGAATACCTAAGAAGTTAGGAGATCCAGGAGTACCCACTATACCATGCTCCATTAAAAGGAACTATGTTAAAACTGCTTTATGTGATCTTGGAGCCGGTGTTAGTGTTATGCCTCTCTCTTTATATCGTAGACTTGATTTGAATAAGTTGACACCCACTGAAATATCTTTGCAAATGGCCCATAAATCAACTGCTATACCTGTCGGTATTTGTGAGGATGTGCCTGTTGTGGTTGCAAACGTTACTATTTTAACGGGCTTTGTTATTCTTGATATTCCCGAGGACGATAGTATGTCCATTATTCTTGGAAGACCCTTTTTGAATACTGTAGGGGCTGTTATTGATTGCAACAAAGGAAATTTCACTTTTCATGTTAATGGTAATGAGCATACGGTACACTTTCTGAGGAAACAACCTCAAGTTCATAGTATCAATTCTATTGGAAAAATTCCATCGATTATTTTTGGAGGTTTTGAATTTCCTCTACCTACTGTCAAGAAGAAATATGATATTATTATTGTTGGGGATGTGCATATCCCCGTTGAGGTAACCTAGTGTTATTCAAAAATTCTCCGGTTCCATGTTATTCGGAATGAGTTTGTTAACAAGACTTGATCAACCTTGTTAGTGGATTCCTTTTGATGAGCATGAGATGGATGAATTTAGAAAACACAACTCTCTGTACCCTCCTTTTACTTTCTGTTATTTATATTAAATAAAATAAAAATAGTATTTTCTGTCTATTATCTAAATTATCCGTGCAATATAAAAATACCCCAAAAATAAAAGTTCTCCAAATGCCCTGGAATTTAAATATGATTTTTTCTGGAATATTTGAGAATATTTGGCATTGAGAACACAGCACGGGGGGCATCCACCTGGCCACGCGGGTGGAGGGCGCGCCCTACCCCTGGGCGTGCCCCCTGCCTCGTGGGCCCACGGTGGCCCTCCTCCACTTATTCCTGCACCCACGCACTCCTTCTTCCTCCCACAAACACCATTATCCAGCTCAAACCCGAGTCCAAGCTCATTTTGCTGCCATTTTTGATCTCCTTGCTCAAAGCACCTCTCACAAAACTGCTTGGGGGGATTTTTCATTGGTATGTGACTCCTCCATTGGTCCAACTAGTATTTGTTCTAGTGCTTTATTCATTGCAAATTTGTGCTACCTAGGTGACCATGTTCTTGAGCTTGCATGTCAAATTTATATGGTTCCAAGTAGTTCTAATGCATGATATAGGCTCTAGGCACTTTTAGGAGTAGTTGCTATCAATTTTGTTGAGTTTGGTTTACTTTTATTTGAAGTTACTAAAAATTTCAGAATTTTTTCAGAGGAAGAAATATGTTTAGGAAAATGTGCCAAGGTGGTCCTTCAAGGAAGCAAGGACCCAGGCTTGTAATGCGTGATGCTGACGATGAGCCACCAAGGGACGCTCCAGTGCGGCCTTGTGAATGGCCTTCAAAGGATTTCATGGATCGAGCAGGAATTAAGGAAGAATTTAACGCATATTTGCGTAACGCTGATCTTGTGAGCTTCGAGGAAGAAAAATGCCGTCAGTACCACTATCTCACTAGCTCCTTTGTGAGGAGGTTTGAATTTTCATCTTCACATAATTCTCAAACTGTCCTGTTTGATCTTTTTGAAAACTCTTACACTATGGACTTAGAGGACTTTACCACTGCTTGCAAACTTCCACAATGGGGTAGTACTAGTGAACCTCGCAAATCTGAATTTAGAGATTTGCTTAATAGTATAACTGTGGGGGAATCTAGAGATATAGCACAAGCTACAATAGGGAGCATTCACTTTCCTGCTATACATTATTTTGCTCTCTTCATAGGTAGATGCATTAACGGTAAAGATGAAGCATGTCACATGTGTGTCCCTAACCTCAGTATTCTTAGGAGTGCTGTGTTAGGAGATAAATCTTATAATTTGGGAGCCATTGTTGCATGTAGGTTGCATCTTAATAGATTTAATGGAGATTTCTTTGGTGGAATTTATGCAACCCGCATAGCTAATTTTCTTGGTATAACCATACGTGAGGATGATATTGAGTTGCCTCCTGCTTATTTGGATTATGAGGCTATGGTTCGTCATCAGTTTGTTGAGAGGAACGATCAGTTCCTCCAGTACCGACTAATCTTTGACAGATGATGCACCTATCACATCGCTCTCCATGCTTCTACTTTCTTTGACTTTCAGGCAAAAGGGAGATATTCTATAACCAGAGAGGAGGCAGAAGAGTATAAGAGGAGAGCTGAGATAGCTCGCCTCCAAGCTGCAGCCCACGATGCAATGACTGACGCGTCTCATTACGACCCCAACTACAACTTTGGATATCCGCCAGGCCATCCGTGGCATTAGACCAACTTAGGCCGAAAGCCTAAGCTTGGGGGAGTACGTATTTCTCACCGACATTACATTTATGTTCACACACTCATTGCTAGATGTCGGTGCTCATATTTTTTCATTGTATCATCCATGCTAGTTTATTTTTTCTTTTTATGCTTTCTTCTTGTGTGTTTAATAAACGTTAAGAAAAACCAAAAAATTAGTTGTAGCTTTTAGCTAGTTTTAATGTCCATGCTTGTAGTAGTAATTAAAAAGAAAACCCAAAAAGATTTCATGTTCTTCTTTTGCTTGTTGGGAGCTTTCCCGTGTAAATAGTTTTATTTATTTTCTTTTCTTTCGGTGTCGATAGGAGAAGACCATAATTAAATTGTTGAAGTGGCTCTTATATGCATTATTGTTGATCTGACAAAAGAGCCCATATTGCCTTGACTCCTCCTGTTTATTGAATGCTTGCAGATTCCAGCTTAGTCCAATGCACGTGCACTATTATTATTATCCACATCGTTCGGTCATGCAAGTGAAAGGCAATTATGACGATATATGATGGACTGACTGAGATGAGAAAAGTTGGTATGAACTCGACCTCTCTTGTTTTTGTAAATATGATTAGTTCATCGTTCCCGATTCAACCTATTATGAATAAACATGTTTGCAATGACAACTAGAGATCATAGTTTCTTATGCCATGCTTAATTAGCTAGGAGCTTATAATGGTTTACCTTGCGTGCCAACATGCTATTAAAATGGTTGTGATGTGGTATGATAGGGTGGTATCCTCTTTCGAACGATTCAAGTGGCTTGACTTGGCACATGTTCATGCATGTAGTTGAAACAAAATCAACATATCCTCTACGATATTTATGTTCATGGTGCATTATATCCTACTCATGCTTGCATTCGCTGTTGGTTAATTTTAATGCATGTTCATGATTGTTGTCGCTCTCTAGCTGGTCGCTTCCCAGTCTCTTTCTAGCCTTCACCTGTACTAAGCGGGAATATTGCTTGTGCATCCAATCCCATAAACCCCAAAGTTATTCCATATGAGTCCACCATACCTACCTATATACAGTATCTACCTGCCGTTCCAAGTAAATTTGTATGTGCCAAACTCTATACCTTCAAATAAATATCCTGTTTTGTATGCTCGAATAGCTCATGTATCAACTAGGGCTGTCCGTATCTTCCATGTTAGGCGGGTTATTCTCAAGAGGAGTAGACTCCGCTCCTCACTCACGAGAAAATGGCTGGTCACCGGGATGCCCAGTCCCATGCTTTATGCAAACTAAATCAAAATAATTGCAAACAAAACTCCCCCTGGGACTCTTGTTAGTTGGAGGCACTCGTTGTTTCGAGCAAGCCATGTATTGATGCTTGTTGGTGGAGGGGGAGTATAAACTTTACCATTCTGTTTGGGAACTGCCTATAATGTGTGTAGCATGGAAGATATCGCCATCTCTTGGTTGTTATGTTGACAATGAAAGTATACCGCTCAAAATATTATTCATCTCTATTTCAAAATTGAGCTCTGGCACCTCTGCAAATCCCTGCTTCCCTCTGCGAAGGGCCTATCAATTTACTTTCCTATTGAGTCATCATCCTCTTATTAAAAAGCACCAGTTGGAGAGCACCGCTGTCATTTGCATTCATTACTGTTAGTTTACATTGAGTATGACTTGACTGGATCTCTTTTACCATGAATTACAATGTCTAGTCAGTCCTTGATCTTTAAAGGTGCTCTGCATTTATGTTTTGCGGTCTCAGAAAGGGCTAGCGAGCTACCATCTTGTTATATCATATTATGATTGTTTTGAGAAAGTGTTGTCAGCTGAGATTTATTATTATTGCTCGCTAGTTGATTATGCCATTGATATGAGTAAACATGAGACCTAAGCGTTATTGTGAATATGGTTAGTTCATAATCTTTGCTGAAAACTTGAATGCTAGCTTTACATATTTACAACAACAAGAGCAAACAGAGTTTGTAAAAGTTTTTCTTTATCACTTTCAGTTTGTCAACTGAATTGCTTGAGGACAAGCAAATGTTTAAGCTTGGGGGAGTTCATACGTCTCCGTCATATCTACTTTTCCAAACACTTTTGCCCTTGTTTTGGACTCTAACTTGCATGATTTGAATGGAACTAACCCAGACTGACGCTGTTTTCAACAGAATTGCCATGGTGTTATTTATGTGCAGAAACAAAAGTTCTCGGAATGACCTGCAACTCCACCGAGCGTCTTTTTGGAAATAATGAAAAATACTGTCAAAAGATCAAGGCCAGGGGGCCCAAACACTAGCCACGAGGGTGGGTGTCGGTGTCAAAACCGGCGGATCTCGGGTAGTGGGTCCCGAACTGTGCGTCTAGGCCGGATGGTAACAGGAGGCAGGGAACACGATGTTTTACCCAGGTTCGGGCCCTCTTGATGGAGGTAAAACCCTACGTCCTGCTTGATTAATATTGATGATATGGGTAGTACAAGAGTAGATCTACCACGAGATCAAGGAGGCTAAACCCTAGAAGCTAGCCTATGGTATGATTGTTGTATATGGAGTTGATTGCCTACGGACTACAACCCTCCGGTTTATATAGACATCGGATAGGGTTAGGGTTACATAGAGTCGGTTACAATGATAGGAGATCTTGAATATCCGCATAACCAAGCTTGCTTTCCACGCCAAGGAAAGTCCCATCTGGACACGGGACGAAGTCTTCAATCTTGTATCTTCATAGTCCTGGAGTCCGGCTGAAGGTATAGTCCGGCTACCCGAACACCCCCTAATCCAGGACTCCCTTAGTAGCCCCTGAACCAGGCTTCAATGACGACAAGTCCGGCGCACAAATTGTCTTCGGCATTGCAAGGCGGGTTGCTCCTCCAAGTCCTTCATAGAAGATTGTAAACACCAAGAGTAGTGTCCGGCTCTGTAAAATAAGCTTCCACATATTGCCATAGAGAGAATAATATTAACACAAATCAAATCTGCTGACGTATTCCGCAGTGCGTCATCACACTACAGCCAAGTCCTTCACTCGAATCGTTTTCACTTTTCCACCTCAGCGTGTTTTGCGAGGCGGTTTTCTTGGCACGTCTTGTCAAAGCAGAGATCGTGTGCCCCCCTTTTACGGGATTCTCATCAATACAGACGTGGGTAACCCAATCGTGCCTGTTAGCATGTTTTCTCGATTAAAGGCGAGTCCCAAACGGTTACGGGGAGGGCTCCTGGTATTCAACCTCTTATAAAGAGACCAGTGCCTTACTCCTTTTCTCCAATCCCAAAACAAGTTCGCCCGTCGCCTCGAGTTCCAACACCCTAGGCTCCAGATTCCGGGTGCCTCAGACCTTCGACAATGTCCGGTTCCGACCTTCAAGGCCGATGGATGACGGAGGAGGACGTGCTAAAGTTGAGAGAGGCTAAGTTCTTGACCGCCGAAATTTCGCACAGGTTGCCTGCTCAAAGGCAGGCTATCCCCAGTCCCCAGCCCGGTGAGAGCGTAGTGTTCGTGTCTCACTTCCTTTGGGGGTTAGGCTTCCCGATGGACCCCTTTGTGAGGGGACTGCTATTTTATTACGGGCTGGAATTCCACGACTTAGCTCCGGAGTCCATCCTCCATATCTCCTCGTTTATCGTTGTAAGCGAAGCGTTCCTCCGTGTTACCCCTCACTTCGGATTATGGCTCAAGACTTTCAAAGTGGAGTCGAAGATGATCAAGGGACTGCACGCAGAGTGCAAAGGCGTTCTTATAAGCAAAAATGCTGATGCTCCATGGCCCGAGGGCTCTTTTCAAGAGGAGCTAGGCTTGTGGCAACGAGAGTGGTTTTATATCACCGCTTCCCGGAGCACCAAGTGGGTGGCGCTTCCTGCCTTTCGCTCGGGTCCCCCACCACGGCTAGCGTCATGGGTTAACAGAGGGTTAGATTGGGGTTTGCCCAAAGACGTGCCCCTGTTATAGGGCCGAATTAAGGATCTCTTGGAAGGAGACCTCAGCTTGGTCAAGGTGACACAGGTCATGCTGATTCGCCGAATATTGCCCGGCAAACGTCGCCCCCTTCGCCTGTGGGAGTTTAATCCAGAGGGACCGCGAGCTCTCCAGAACTTTATGGGTGCAACGCCCGCGGAGATGTATAGACTGTTCTTCGGATCACAAGAGATGTGTCCGGATTTGACCGAGGACGCAGGCCTAAGCTGCAATCGCCCGGATACTCAAGTAAGCAACCTTGTGCCCGGACCTTCTATCCGTATAATTGTCATAAACTTGCCCCTAAAAGAGCCGTCCTTTTAAACAGGAGTGGATAGCGAAGGCGAAGCTGATCAGGTGTCCGGCTCCCCTTCCTGAAACCAGGCCGGATCCCGTGCTGGCCAGGATGCTGGAGATAATGCCTTTGGAGGGAGAGGACAAGGAAGCTATGGCCTCCTCGAAGGAGGCTTCTCCGAAGGGAGGAACCGACAATTCCTCTCCTAAGGGGAAGAAGAGAGCCGCCTCTAACGACCCGGAAACCATGGCCTCAAAACGGGGGAGAAAATCCTCGTCGGAGGGTCCGATGCCGGGGAGTTCCTCGGCCGGACTACGCCCTCAAGGGGATCATCCCTCTAGCGAGCCGTAAGTGGAGAAAAGATTTTCCTTTTGAGGGATGAGGGAAGTCCTTGATTTATATCTGAGAAGATTAACCAAACCTTTATCTTGTAGCTCAGACCTCAGCCCTTCTCAGCAGAGCTCGTCTTCGGGGGATCTCCTTCCGGAGATGATGGAGAGCGGGACGCCTACCCCTGCCGTGCCGCCTAGCGAGGCGGGCGACCCTGAGGTGTCGTCACGGAGGGTTTCTCCAAATCTGGCAGGGGCGGAAGGTGGCTATGCGCCCCCCCCCCGAGGTTCTCCGCGTCTGGCCTTCGAAAGAGGTCATGGGACGAGCCCGGCACCGTCTGGTGCTCGGCTGGAGGAGCTAAAGATTCTGCTGGGGCGAGCTTCTATCTCAGAGGAGCACCGCGCATTGATGGGCACAGTGATTGAAAGGATTTCATCCGTAAAGAGCGGATTGTATGAGGCCGTCAAAAGTTTACTGACGGGTTTCGAGGTACATTAGATAATGTATACTTTTGTCAGTTGCGCATGAATAAGATGCGCCCTATGTAGATAGTAGCCCCTGAGACTCTGCGCGTCGTCAAGAAATGACGGCACACGGAGGATCATAATCCCAGGTCTAAGATGTCGCCTTTGAATGTAGGCGGCAAGGTGTCCAGAATCGAGCCGAACTGACGATTTTGCCGAACTAAAGCGGCAACTGGACGTGGCAGATGCCGACATCACGCTTGTCGATAAGAGGCTTGATGAGGCTCAAGGTATGTAATTCCTCGGGCGGCATCAGGTAAGAACAGTTTTATGCCTGTGTCTTACGATGTGTGTGCTTGACGCAGATGGTGCGGCCGCCGTGGAGAGTCTTAGGGCAGAACTTGCCCGAGCTAAAGAACAAGCCAGCGAAAGTGATGCGGCCACCAGGAAAGCCCTTGAAGAGCTAAGAGCCAAACAGGCTGCTCATTACCGAAGCAAAGAAGAGATGGCCGAGATGGCCGAAAAGTTAAAAAGCGCTACAGACCGTTGCAGACTTCTTGAAAAAGAAGACTAGGCGAAACAGACGGACTTAGAGAAGGCCGTTGCCAATGCCAAGGACGCGCGCTCTACGATGAGAGCTGCGAAGGAGGAGCTGCGTTAGGCCGAACAGATTGCGGCTGGAAAGCCCTTTATGCTGCGAAGGAAATTTTGTGATCCAAAGTTTGCTCCGTTGGACCGGATGTGGAGTGTGGAGGATACCTATCTGGACTTGGCAGCGAGTGCTGCTGATGCGACCGAACACTTTCGAGATCAGAAAGATCGCGAAGTGGAAAAGCTTTTCTGGTCGCAGTTTCACAATCCAGAGCGTCCACTAGCAGTGGATGATCGTTTGGCTCAATGGGCCGAACTGAATAGGTTGTCTGGACTCGCCATGAAGTACGTCATGGGTCACCTGTGGCCGGGGAGATCAGAGCTGAAGAGTTATTTCAGCTTGGTGCAGCAATTCCTTGACGCGGTGCCGCGTATAAATGCAATGAAGAGGTCAGCATGCATAGAGGGCGCTAGGATGGCTCTTGCCCGTGTTAAGACATACTGGGCAGAGATGGAGACCACCGTTGTTGCGTCCCGAGATTCGAACAAAAGCCGAGTACCCTCCGAGCACTATTTTCAGGAAGTTCTTGAAGGCGCTCGTGTAATAGAGACGCAGTGCCCGAAAGATGCTATGTTATGATAGCATATGTAATTATAAAGTAATATTTTGATAAACTGTAGTGGCCTTTTTTATACTTGTGCCTCCAAGTACTGGGAACACCTCCCGTGCGGCCATTTTAAGATATATATATATATACAGAATCTGAAAGATGGCAGTCGTTGGCTTCAGCCCCCACGCACATAGTGCGGGGGTGCTCGCAGAAGACGCATTTTCACACTTAACCCAACATCTTGGTCCTACAAAGGAGGTGATAGCGCAGCGGGCCGGGCAACCGGACTATAATGCTTTAACACTTTCACTTAGCCATAGGAGTTTGACAGTGAGACTATTTAGGTAGCCCCTTGGTGGCAACTGCGCTCGTCCGAGTTCGGGGCGCGTATGTGCCTGACCGGGAAGCGGCCCTTCGTTAAAGCGGAGGAATCCGATAGATTCCGATAGGTCATCGAGTGGCTGACCAGTCTCACGCTACATCGTGATAGTCAGTTTTTGGCTTTCTCTACTGGGGTGCTCGCCCGGCCGAACCGGGGCACAATCGCAGTAGTTCTCCTGGTGCTATCTTAGCCGATAGAGCGGAACGTAAGGTAGCCGAACTCAGGAGCCGGACAACCCAACATTTGACCAAAGACATGATTCGGAGCTGATGCATATAATGCCAAAACTCGCGACGCCGAACACTCCCTAAGGTGTTCGGTCTTTATGAGTGCGGGCGAAACAACACTCTTTATTAAAAAAGCCCCTAGTGTCCAGGTACGTGCAAAAATTCTGACGTGGCCACATGCCAAGACGCCAGCCTCCTCCTTGGTTATATCAGAAAGAAAAAACCAGGGGATGTGTAGCAACAAGAGACAGTAAAAAAGGTTTATGCAGGGTCTTAATCTGAAAAGAATCCTTTAGGACGGGTCCCTACTGCACGTCTGCGCCTGTGTCTCCGTTGTGCCGTATCCTGGACGGGCGCCGCACGATGTTCATCTGTAAAAGAGAGGAACTGAGTTGAAAATGGGTCGTGCCGAAAAAGTTTAAAATAAGCAAAGTATAAAGTAAGATATATAAGATTGAGCTTTATTGTCTCTTATTGTATATGTGTGGAGCCCCTAGTGTGGGGGTATATGGCTTCTACGCCTGCATCAATGATGATTTTGCACCGAACTCGTCTATCCGCGTTCGTGGTCTTGAATGACCTATTTCGAAGTTTTTTTAGCCGGTGAGGCCATTTTGCTGTGGGGCTGTCAAAGCGGCTGCACAGTCCTCCGCTTGGGGAGGCGCACTTTAGTGCTTCCCCTTCAAAGAGATGATGCCTCGTGGACCGGGCATCTTAAGCGTAAGAGATGCATAATGCGGTATTGCGTTAAAGCGAGCGAAAGCTTCGCGTCCCAGTAGTGCTTGATAGCGACTTGAGAACGGGACGATATGGAAGGTCAGCTTTTCACGGCGGAGGTTATCGGCAAAGCCGAATATGACTTCGAGCCGGAGAAAACCCATACAATGGGTGTCCGGACCAGGTATTACCCCTTGAAAGGAGGTTTTGCTGCGGTGGATTCTTGCTGGGTTTATCCCCATGTGCTGGATTGTATCCTGATATATCAGGTTTAGTCCATTGCCGCCGTCCATAAGGACATTTGAAAACCGGAGTCCGCCAATTATTGGATCGAGTATCAAGGCATTCTAGCCTACATTCTTGATATTCCTAGAATAATCTAGCTGATCGAAGATGATCGGTTTTGACAACCAGTGGCAGGACCCTTTGGGGATGGGCCGTGTGGTGCGTACCTTTACGGGCGCCGCACGTTTTGTTATGTGAAGTGAGTTCACTGTTTTTACTTCTTGTGGGAAGTTCTTTTGTTTCCTGGTGCTCTGCTTTTGGGGTTCGTCCTCGTCTTCGCTTGGTGGACTTTATTTAGGTTGGATGGATCGTCCCTGTTATCCTGGGGGGCGATTTTTCCTGATTTTGTTGTGAGCCTTTGAATCCGGCATTGACTGCCGTGCTCTTCGGACTTTTGTCCTTAGTCCAGCGACGGTCCTTGTTGCGTCGTGGTTTTCCGTTTCCATCCCTAGTTTCGGACGTACTTGGGTTGCTGGGGCTGCACCTTGCCAACCAGCTGTCCTTCCCTGCACAAAAGCGGGTCATGAGGCTTGTTAGTGCGGCCATTGTTCTTGGCTTTTCTTGGCCGAGGTGTCTGGCGAGCCATTCGTCTCAGATGTTATGCCTGAAAGCTGCTAAGGCTTCGGCGTCCGGACAGTCAACTATCTGATTCTTTTTAGTGAGGAATCTATTCCAGAATTGCCGAGCTGATTCTCCGGGTTGTTGAGTTATGTGACTAAGATCGTCTGCATCCGGGGGGCGGACATAGGTCCCTTGAAAGTTTGCTCGGAAAGCATCCTCGAGCTCTTCCCAGCTTCCAATTGTGTTTTCGGGAAGGCTTTTAAGCCAATGCCGGGCTGGCCCTTTAAGCTTAAGGGGTAGATATTTTATGGCGTGGAGATCATCTCCTCTAGCCATGTGTATGTGGAGGATATAATCCTCGATCCAAACTCCAGGGTCTGTTGTTCCATCATATGCCTCTATGTTTACGGGTTTGAATCCCTCTAGGAATTCATAGTCCAGGACCTCATCGGTGAAACATAGGGGGTGTGCGGCGCCCCTGTATTTGGGTGTGCCGGATTCTGACGATGGCTTCATAGCGTTGCTTACGAGAGCTTGCTTTCTTGGCCCATAAATGGACCTGACTGGGCCATGATGCGAGTCCTTAAGTGGGTCGCATGCCGATTTAGGTGCGGCGCCGCTTGCCGCTTTATGGGGTCGTCTATCCGACCGTGTGGCTTTTTCATTTTTTGAATGCGAGGGCTCTAGGGCCTCTTCGTCGAATTCAGGCAGTAGCTTTCTTTTCGGATAGCTTTCAGTGCGGCGACTGTCGCCGTACTTATCTGTGGTATTGATTACTTTGCTCCATCTAATCCGGAGTGCATCTTCCGCTGTTTTTAGTTTCCGCTTCTGCTTTTTTAGGCTGCGTGCAGTTGCAACGAGCCTCTCGTGGAGATTCTTCTGCTCCATAGGTTTATTCGGCGTGAGGTCATCCGGAATGCCGTTTTCGCCGGAGGAGGGATGTTCGGTTTCTCTATCCGTGTTGCCCTGTTCGGACGGTTGCTCTAAGGCCTGCTCGTCGTCTACCGGCTCGTCCTGCTCTATGGCTGGGTTTTTTCGAGGCGGGGCTTGGGTCGGCGTTTATGCCGACGCTTTGATTGCTTTTCGGGGGGTCGATCTCCCGTCCCATCCCCTGTTTCCTCGTTGTCGCTTCCTTTAGGGGTATCCACCATGTACACATCGTGAGATGAGGTGGCTGTCCAATGCCCTATGGGCGTTGGTTCATCGGTATCTCCTGCATCGTCATCCATGATGTCGATGTCTCTGGAGTCGAAGTTGAGCACGTCGTTTAAATTGTCGATAGTGGCTACCAAGTGGGTGGTGGGTGGGCTTTGAATTTCTTCATCATCCGTATCCCATCCTCGCTGACCGTAGTTCGGCCAGGGCTCTCCTGATAAGGAGAGAGACTTGAGAGAGTTCAGGATATCGGCACAAGGCGAGTGCTGAAAGATGTCTGCGGCGGTGAACTCTATTATCGGCGCCCAATCGGATTCGATCGGCAGGGGTGCGGGGGGTTCGGAGTTCGGAAAGGAATCCGGATCCTCGGAGTCACGGATCATGCAGAGTGTGGGGCTAGCGTTCGGCTCGATCGCCTTTGAGATCGAAGCCCCCGAGGTGACGTCCAACCGCTCATCCTCGATTGGCGCAATAGGCTCCGAGTTAGGGGTCGGAACCGATGCGTGTGCGGCCTCCAGGACACTGTCCGGAGGCAGAGCTAGGTCATGCCCCTCGAGATAGTGCGGCGCGCTTGACCGTGGCTCGAACCCGTCGAAGATCAAGTCTCCGCGGATGTCAGCCGTGTAGTTTAAGCTTCCAAACCTGACTTGATGGCCAGGGGCGTAGCTTTCGATCTGCTCCAGGTGGCCGAGCGAATTGGCCCGCAGAGCGAAGCCGCCGAAGACGAAGATCTGTCTGGGGAGAAAAGTCTCACCCTGGACCGTATCGTTGTTGATGATCAAAGGAGCCATCGGGCCTAAAGGCGACGACACAGAGGAACTCTCAATGAAATCACCAATGTTGGTGTCAAAACCGGCGGATCTCGGGTAGTGGGTCCCGAACTGTGCGTCTAGGCCGGATGGTAACAGGAGGCAGGGAACATGATGTTTTACCCAGGTTCGGGCCCTCTTGATGGAGGTAAAACCCTACGTCCTGCTTGATTAATATTGATGATATGGGTAGTACAAGAGTAGATCTACCACGAGATCAAGGAGGCTAAACCCTAGAAGCTAGCCAATGGTATGATTGTTGTATATGGAGTTGATTGCCTACGGACTACAACCCTCCGGTTTATATAGACACCGGATAGGGTTAGGGTTACATAGAGTCGGTTACAATGATAGGAGATCTTGAATATCCGCATCGCCAAGCTTGCCTTCCACGCCAAGGAAAGTCCCATCCGGACACGGGACGAAGTCTTCAATCTTGTATCTTCATAGTCCTGGAGTCCAGCTGAAGGTATAGTCCGGCTACCCGAACACCCCCTAATCCAGGACTCCCTCAGTGGGGGCGCGCCCCCTACCTCGCGGGCCCCCTGGAGCTCCTCCTACCTCAACTCCAACTCTATATATTTGCTTTCGGGGAGAAAAAAATAAAGGAGAAGGATTCATCGCGTTTTATGATACGGAGCCGCCACCAAGCCCTAAAACCTCTCGGGAGGGCTGATCTGGAGTCCGTTCGGGGCTCCGGAGAGGGGAATCCGTCGCCGTCGTCATCATCAACCATCCTCCATCACCAATTTCATGATGCTCACTGCCGTGCGTGAGTAATTCCATCGTAGGCTTGCTGGACGGTGATGGGTTGGATGAGATTTATCATGTAATCGAGTTAGTTTTGTTAGGGTTTGATCCCTATTATCCACTATGTTCTGAGATTAATATTGCTATGACTTTCCTAAGCTTAATGCTTGTCACTAGGGCCCGAGTGCCATGATTACAGATCTGGACCTATTATGTTTTCATGAATATATGAGAGTTCTTGATCCTATCTTGCAAGTCTATAGTCACCTACTATGTGTTATGATCCGGCAACCCTGAAGTGACAATAATCGGGACCACTCCCGGTGATGACCGTAGATTGAGGAGTTCATGTATTCACTATGTGCTAATGCTTTGGTCCGGTACTCTATTAAAAGGAGGCCTTAATATCCCTTAGTTTCCGCTAGGACCCCGCTGCCACGGGAGGGTAGGACAAAAGATGTCATGCAAGTTCTTTTCCATAAGCACGTATGACTATATTCGGAATACATGCCTACATTACATTGATGAATTGGAGCTAGTCCTGTGTCACCCTAGGTTATGACTGTTACATGATGAACCACATCCGGCATAATTCTCTATCACCAATCCATTACCTACGAGCTTTCCATATATTGTTCTTCACTTATTTACTTTTTCGTTGCTATTGTTACAATCACTACAAAATACCAAAAACATTACTTTTACTACCGTTACTTTTGCTATCGTTACCACTACTATCATATTACTTTGCTACTAAACACTTTGCTGCAGATACTAAGTTTCCAGGTGTGGTTGAATTGACAAGTCAGCTGCTAATACTTGAGAATATTCTTTGGCTCCCCTTGTGTCGAATCAATAAATTTGGGTTGAATACTCTACCCTCGAAAACTGTTGCGATCCCCTATACTTGCGGGTTATCAAGACTATTTTCTGGCGCCGTTGTCGGGGAGCATAGCTCTATTCTTTTAGTCACTTGTGATTTATATCTGCTTATCATTATGAAGAACTTGAGAGATCCAAAAACCAAGATTTCTCCCTCAACTACGAGGGGAGGTAAGGAACTGCCATCTAGCTCTGCACTTGATTCACCTTCTGCTTTGAGTAAGCTTGCGACACCTAAACCTGCTTCTGCTATTGATTCTGATATGTCGCATGTTATTGATGATGCCACTTCTGCTATGCATGATACTTATGATGAAACTACTTCTATGCTTGATACTACTATGCCACTTGGTGAATTTCTTGATGAACAACTTGCTAGGGCTAGAGAGAATGAAATTATTGAAACTGATAATATTGATGAAAGTGATGATGAAGACTCTCCCCCTAATAAATATGAATTTCCTGTTGTTCCTGAGGGTTATGTTATGGATGAAGAAGCTACTAGAGCTATTTTAGCTTGCAATGATAGATATGATCTAAAGAGGTTATTAGCTACATGGAAGCAGCAATCCCTTAATGCTAGAATCAAACCTGACCCTGCTTTTGGTACTTCACCTATATGTGTTACTGATAAGGATTATGAATTCTCTGTTGATCCTGATATAATTACTTTGGTTGAATCTGATCCTTTTTATGGCTATGAATCTGAAATTGTTGTGGCACATCTTACTAAATTAAATGATATAGCTACCCTGTTCACTAACGATGAGAGAACTCGCTACTTTTATATCCTTAAAATATTTCCGTTCTCATTAGAGGGTGATGCTAAGATATGGTGTAATTCTCTTGATCCTGGTTGTGTGCGTAGTCCCCAGGATATGATTTATTACTTCTCTGCTAAATATTTCCCTACTCATAAGAAACAAGCTGCCTTAAGGGATATATATATATATAATTTTGTGCAAATTGAAGAAGAGAGTCTCCCACAAGCTTGGGGGAGGCTTCTCCAATTACTTAATGCTTTTCCTGATCATCCTCTTAAGAAAAATTAAATACTTGATATCTTTTATAATGGTCTAACCGATGCTTCTAGAGATTACCTCGATAGTTGTGCTGGTTCTGTTTTCAGGGAAAGAACACCGGATGAAGCTGAAATTCTATTGAATAATATGTTGGTAAATGAAAATAATTGGACACTTCCTGAGCCTATTCCTAAACCAACTCTGAAGAAAAGGGGTATTCTATTTCTCAGTCCTGAAGATATGCAAGAGGCAAAGAAATCCATGAAAGAAAAGGGTATTAAAGCTGAAGATGTTAAGAATTTATGAATGGTGTATATTTTGGATGGTGGGGCAGTCAGCTGGTGCAGTTGCAAGCAAAGCGTCGTGGCGGGATCTACATGTGAATCGGAGTACATGGCAGCCTCAGAGGCAGCACATGAAGCAATCTGGATAAAGGAGTTCATTACCGACCTAGGAGTTATTCCCAATGCGTCGGGCCCGATGACTCTCTTCTGTGACAACACTGGAGCTATTGCCCTTGCCAAGGAGCCCAGGTTTCACGAGAAGACCAGGCATATCAAGCGTCGCTTCAACTCAATTCATGAAAATGTTCAATATGGAGACATAGATATTTGTAAAGTGCATACGGATCTGAATGTCGCAGATCCATTGACTAAACCTCTTCCACGAGCAAAACATGATCAACACCAGAACTCTATGGGTGTTCGATTCATCACAATGTAACTAGATTATTGACTCTAGTGCAAGTGGGAGACTGTTGGAAATATGCCCTAGAGGCAATAATAAAGTGATTATTATTATATTTCCTTGTTCATGATAATTGTCTATTGTTCATGCTATAATTGTATTAACCGGAAACCATAATACATGTGTGAATACATAGATCGTAATATGTCCCTAGTAAGCCTCTAGTTGACTAGCTCGTTGATCAATAGATGGTCGTGGTTTCATGACCATGGACATTGGATGTCGTTGATAACGGGATCACATCACTAGGAGAATGATGTGATGGACAAGACCCAATCCTAAGCATAGCACAAGGTCGTGTAGTTCGTCTGCTAAAGATTTTCTAATGTCAAGTATCTTTTCCTTAGGCCATGAGATTGTGCAACTCCCGGATACTATAGGAATGCTTTGGGTGTGCCAAACGTCACATCGTAACTGGGTGGCTATAAAGGTGCACTACAGGTATCTCCGAAAGTGTCTGTTGGGTTGGCACGAATCAAGACTGGGATTTGTCACTCTGTATGACGGAGTGGTATCTCTGGTCCCACTCGGTAATGCATCATCGTAATGAGCTCAGAGTGACTAAGGAGTTAGTCACGGGATCATGCATTACGTAACGAGTAAAGAGACTCGCCGATAACAAGATTGAACAAGGTATTAGGATACCAACGATCGAATCTCGGGCAAGTGACATGCCGATGGACAAAGGTAATTGTATACGGGATTGATTGAATCCTCGACATCATGGTTCATCCGATGAGATCATCGTGGAACATGTGGGAGACAACATGGGTATCCAGATCTTGCTTTTGGTTATTGGCCGGAGAGATGTCTCGGTCATGTCTACATGGTTCCCAAACCCGTAGGGTCTACACACTTAAGGTTCGGTGACGCTAGAGTTGTTATGGGAATTAGTATGTGGTTACCGAATGTTTTTCGGAGTCCTGGATGAGATCCCGGATGTCACGAGGAGTTCTGGAATGGTCCGGAGGTGAAGATTTATATATGGGAAGTCATCATACGGTCACCGGAAGTATTCGGGGGTTTGCCGGTATTGTACCGGGACCACCGAAGGGGTTCCGGGGGTCCACCGGGAGGGTCCACATGCCCCGGAGGGCCCTATGGGCTGTATGTGGAAGGGAACCAGCCCCTAAGTGGGTTGGGAGTCATTCCCCCTAGGGCCCTTGTGCCTAGGGTTGAGGCGAAACCCTAAAGGGGGCGCCCCCTTGGCTTGGGGGGCAAGCCCCCTCCCCTCGGCCGCCGCCCCTCTAGATCTCATCTAGAGGGCCCGGCCCCCTTCCCCCTGTCGGTGTCAAAACTGGCGGATCTCGGGTAGGGGGTCCCAAACTGTGCGTGTAAGGCTGATGGTAACAGGAGGCGGGGGACACAATGTTTACCCAGGTTCGGGCCCTCTCGATGGAGGTAATACCCTACTTCTTGCTTGATTGATCTTGATGATATGAGTATTACAAGAGTTGATCTACCACGAGATTGTAGAGGATAAACCCTAGAAGCTAGCCTATGATTATGATTGTTCTTGTCCTACGAACTAAACCCTCCGGTTTATATAGACACCGGAGGGGGCTAGGGTTACACAGAGTCGGTTACAAGGGAGGAGATCTACATGTCCGAATGGCCAAGCTTGCCTTCCATGCAAAGGAGAGTCCCACCCGGACATGGGACGAAGTCTTCAATCCTTTATCTTCATAGTCCAACAGTCCGGCCAAAGTATATAGTCCGGCTGTCCGAGGACCCCCTAATCCAGGACTCCCTCGGTAGCCCCTGAACCAGGCTTCAATGACGATGAGTCCGGCGCGCAGATTGTCTTCGGCATTGCAAGGTGGGTTCCTTCTCCGAATACTCCATAGAAGATTTTGAACACAAGGATCGTGTCCGGCTCTGCAAAACAAATTCCACATACCACCGTAGAGAGTACAATATTCCACAAATCCAATCCACCGACAACTTTTCCTAACGTGACACCACGCCACGATCCGGTCTTTATTCGAACCGTTCTCCCTAACCAGCTACTGTGCATGTCGCGAGGCAGTTTTATGGGCATGTCTTATTGAAGCAGAGATTGTGTCCCCCTATCTCGGGATTCTCATCAATACTGGTATGGGTAATCCAACCACGTCTTTAGCGCGACGCTTGGGGAATAAGCGAGTTTACCAAGTAAGTGGGGAGGCGCTGGATCCCTGCCACCTTTATAAGGAGATAAGGACTCCTCAGATCCAGATCACACCATCCTCCCACAGTGAGTATCCATCGGAGCACGCCCGGAAAAGTCCATCCCATCATGGCCGGCCATCGCAGCTCCTCCTCTCGCTCCCGTAGCACTAAGCCAGGCAATTGGGAGAAGTGTTCCGTCCCCCCACAGCCAATTAGTAGAGTTACAGACCCAGGGGTTTCCCCCTCCTGCGTATATGGTCACCATCTAAGCCGGACTAGCCACTTATAACGGCGGGGAGCAGGCAGAGAGCTTTCCCAACCCATCCATGGGGGAGCGGGTATGCCTTGTCCCTTACTTATTGAGGGGACTCGGATTTCCAATCCATCATTCCTCCGCAAGCTCCTAGAGTTCTATGGCCTCTAGCTGCATAACTTTCCTCCCGACTCCATATTACACATCGCCGGCTACGTCGCCCTTTGCGAGCTGTTTCTGGGCCGTGAAGCTCATTTCGAGCTATGGAAGAGGCTATTCTGCCTCGTATCTCGTACATAGGAGGGTTCAATATATCAAGTGGGCAGAGCCAAAATATGGCGCATCGCCGGGACCGGATACCCATCCGGTACTCCGAAGAAGACATCCGAAGATTGGCCTTCAGAGTGGTTTTATATGGAGGACGTCCCCCTTCCGGACCCTATTCGAATGGGCCTCCCTGAGTTTAATAATGCCCCTTTGAAGAAACGTCGTAGCTAGCGCCCTCGGAGCCCCCAGGAGGAAGATAACAGAGATGTCCTTTACCTGATGGGCAGGATAAAAATGCTGGCCAAATCAGGACTGACAATAATCGAGGTTATGTCAGTATGTATAATGCGGGGGGTGCAGCCACTTCAGTATCCGGGGAAACCCATGTGGCACTTCAATGGAGAAGACGATGCCACCCGCTGCTGCCATAAAGGTCCGGACTCCACCGCTATCGAAAATATTGTCCGAGTTATACAAAGGAGAGGAAGAGGAGTTTATCCGCATTAAGCCACGGAATGGATTCTCCATGTACAACCCCCCAAACTGGGTGTGCTGCTACTTTTACTCCAGACCTTCCCGCATTCTTCATCATAAATATTTACCTTGCTATTTCATAGCAGGAACTGCGAAAAGCTGTGAGGGAGGTCCACAGCCCGTCTCCACAGCCAGAGGACCCTGACCGGGCCCTCGACCCCGGACTCGAAGAAGATCCGGACATATTTGTGGAGCTTACCGACAAGACGTTCTATCAGTTAAGCTGCGAGGGTGCCTTGGTGGCCATCATAGCCGATTATCCTGGCCTGCTCCCTGCATCGCATGTAAGTAAAACCGGAGTCCCAACTTCCGAGAAGGATCCCTTTTTTGCACTTCACCCACCACATACATATGGTGTCTTACAGGGAAGGCCCTCGGGACGCCATGCCGAACCCGCGGTGACTCACCAACGAGGGGCACCGAAGCCGGGTAGGCTTAAAAGGAAGGCGGTCAGGACTGAGAGGCCGTCGCAGAGGTATGAAAAAGAACCCTGCTCCGTGGTTATCGTCTTTAAAATATAATAACGTCCATGGTTCTTGGCAGAAAAAACGCTCGTCAGACCGTGTCCGGAGAGCCTGCCGGCTACGCCTCCACCAGCCGGACTCCAGAGCCGGTCTTAGGGGCAGATGCTAACGTGGGGACAACACCGGATGTTCCTCCTACAGAGGATGCGGATAGGCTGTCCGCTACGAATTCCCAAGTGGAGAGTGCCATGAATCACAGGCGTCGTCGGGCCGTACTCCATGGCCCTGGTTTCTCCGAAGAGGCGTTCGATGCCTTCAACTCGGGAGACGCGTACATCCGAGCTGCTCAAAATGGTCTTGCCAGAGCCACGGACCAGTATGTAAAGGATATATGGGTAAGAAAATCTGATAATTATGTATATTAGTAGCCCCTGAGACTTGAAACAGTTGGCACAACTGATTTAAGGATCATTATATGTGTAGGTCCTTACGGAGAAGAATACCCGGTTATCTCAAGAGCTGGAGGAGTGCAAAGCCCAGCTACGGGCCGCAGTTGCCGAAATGAAGGAGTCCAAGAAGGCCCCATCTGGTAACACTTGTTCTGATCGAAAAGAATGAAATGACATGTACCAGTTAGTATTCGGCATGCATGCAAATCTAACAATAGATTCTGCAGATGATCCCGGAGTGAATCCGAAGGTCGTGCGAGGGGATGAGCAACATGCTCAATGACAGCTAGAGGCTGGCGAGCGGGTGCTTACACGGGTTAGGCAGGAGAAAAATGATCTCCAAGATGCCAATACCCGGCTGGGCGTTGAACTGAGCGATGTTCGGGCCCAGCTAGCAGACTCCGTAAAGGAGAATAAGGAGCTTAGACGCGGCATTTTTAGTAAGTGCTTGAACGAACTTTTATGGAGTTCGGCAAAGAAACCGGCTAACAGAGTTATATCTGTAGGTATGCTGACGGGTCATCCCGAAGAGGAGATGCCCGGGTCTGCGGGCGATCTTCTGCCAGAGCTCTCACAACTGCATGAACAAGTTCAGCAGGTGATGCAGGGCATTGCCAGGCCTTGTGGCCATCCACCTCCCTGCCAGGAGGCATGGGGGAGCTCGTAGAGATGCTCAAGGGAGCGCGGGGACGCTTCTGATTATGGAAGATATCTGCCTGCCGACAAGGTGCAAGGGAAGCCTAGGCCATGGTGAAGATGCGATATACCAAGGCTGACCCAAACCACATGGCCGAGGTCGGACCTGTGGGGTCTGATGGGAAAGAGATCCCCGTTAGTCTGGTGTATGACCAGGTAGAATTAGCCGCAAAGTATTCCCAACAGGATTGTAGGCTAGACAGCCTGTTGGATGGTATAGAAGAAGAATTTAGTCAGTCTAAGTGACTGTGTACTTCAAGTGACATATATTGTCCCTAGCCGGATTATAAATCATTTGTCATGGCGGACCTTTTCGCTTCGACCTCCGGACTTGACAGTCCGGAGTGTATCCGAATACCCGCTCAGTTATGTAAAAACCAGGGTATGCGTGGAAACCAGGCATAGGGGTCATAAGTGCTTGAACAGACAAGTACCCAACTAGCTATGTTATATTACATGGATAGTAAGAAACATCTTCCAGGGAGAATAGTTCCGTTAAGGGTTCCTTTCCCTGGGTACACATGCATTAATGTGCATGTCTGAACTGCGAAAAGAGACGCGGGATATAAACATCTGGGGGCATGTATTGCAATAAGTAAAAGTCATCTTTTGTTCATCGACCGAATGTTCCCTTAAGAACGCTAGCTTTCGGCTTCACCTAGTCTGAGGTACACATCCGGCTGACCCGGTAGTAACAATCACAGAGGTGCTCCCCTTATGCCCTAGCCGAATTAACGGGGATGTAAGGCATAAACACAAGAGCCAGGCAACCCAGCTTGGCCAAAACTTAAGTCATATCGATGCATATAATGGCGAAGAAAAGGTACATGTGGAAAAGTAACACATGTGCAGGGGGCATAGAGCCCGGAACGTAATTATATTGAGCTTCTGTATAAGAAGCCCCCACGTATAATGAGCACGCATGGCGCGTCAAGACTGTGTAGTCAAGACACATTTTAACCTTTTAAGCCCGTGAAGAAAGGAAGAAAGATAGATAGCGGATATATATAAAAAAAGGCGGAGGTAAGGAGATGAACACAGAGTCTGGCACTAGGCGTAGAACCTTCGGAGTCTGGCCGCGTTCCATGGGTTTGGCTCGAGTCGATTGTCCGATGCATCCCGCAGACAGTATGCTCCACCGGTTAGAACTTTGTCAATGACGAAGGGACCTTCCCATTTGGGCTTGAGCTTGTCCTTTTTCTTCTCTGGTAGGCGTAGAACGAGTTCGCCAACGTTATAAGTTTTGGCCCGTACTTCTCTGATTTGATACCGTCGAGCCTGTTGCTGATAGAATGCGGAGCGGGCTTTTGCAACGTCACGCTCCTCCTCCAGGGCGTCTAAACTGTCCTGCCGATCAAGCTTGGCTTCTTTCTCTTCGTACATGCGCACTCGAGGTGAGTCATGAATGATGTCGCAGAGCAGTACCGCCTCTGCGCCATACACCATAAAAACGGTGTGTATCCGGTAGTGCGATTTGGCGTGGTCCGCAGCCCCCATAGTACGGAGTCGAACTCCTCAACACAGTGTGCATCTGATTCCTTCAAGGATCGCACTAATCTGGGTTTAATGCCGCTCATAATAAGACCATTTGCTCGTTCGACTTGACTGTTTGTTTGGGGGGTGATAGACTGAGGCATAATCGAGATTAATGCCCATGTTGCTGCCCCAAGTTTTTACCTCGTCAGCTGTAAAGTTTGAGCCGTTATCGGTGATGATGCTGTGGGGGACACCATAACGGTGTACAACCCCGGATATGAAGTCTATCACTGGTCCGGACTCGGCCGTTTTAACTCGTTTGGCTTCTATCCATTTGGTGAATTTATCCACCATGACCAATAGGTACTTTTTCTTATGGCTTCCTCCTTTAAGGGGTTCAACCATATCAAGCCCCCAGACCGCAAAGGGCCAAGTAATGGGGATTGTTTGGAGAGTGGTAGGTGGCATATGGCTTTGCTTCGCAAAAAGCTGGCAACCGACACAATGTTGGACGAGGTCCTGTGCGTCTGCTCGGGGTGTCGGCCAGTAGAAACCTGTACGGAAGGCCTTGCTTACAAGGGCCCGAGCTGTGGTGTGATGGCCGCCGAGTCCAACATGAATTTCTGCCAAAAGTTGCCATCCTTCCTCTTCGGAGATACACCTTTGAAGTACTCTGGTAGAGCTTTTCTTATAAAGCTCTCCCTCGTGGACCTTGTAGGCTTTAGACCGCCACACAATGCAACGTGCCTCGTTTGGGTCCTCGGGGAGTTCTTGCCTATTTAGGTAAGCCAAGAAGGGTACTGTCCACGGGGCGATGACAGCCATAATCACGTGGGCCGAAGGTGTTATTTCGGTGCCGGAGCCTCCGATTACGTCAGAGTGCTCGGGATCTGGTGTTGTGGCCGGATCCGGACTGTTGTTGCCGGTCTCCCCTTCCCACACCACGGATGGCTTAAATAGCCTTTCCAAGAAGATATTAGGTGGGACAGGGTCGGGCTTAGCGCCGATGCGGGCGAGGATATCTACCGCTTGATTGTTTTCTCGGACCACATGGTGGAATTCGAGCCCCTCGAACCGAGCTGACATTTTGAGGACGGCATTGCGGTAAGCCGCCATTTTTGGGTCCTTGGCGTCAAAGTCTCCATTTATTTGAGATATTGCGAGGTTCGAATCCCCACGCACCTCTAGGCGTTGAATGCCCATGGAGACTGCCATCCGGAGACCATGCAACATGGCCTCATATTCTGCTGCATTGTTGGAGTTTGTGTATAATATTTGGAGTACGTATTGGACTGTATCTCCAGTGGGGGATGTCAGGACGACACCTGCCCCCAGACCAGACCAGCATCTTAGAGTCGTCGAAGTGCATGATCCAATTGGAGTACGCGCCGTACTCTTTAGGGAGTTCGGCTTCTGTCCATTCGGCAACAAAATCAGCCAGTACTTGCGACTTAATGGCTCGCCGTGGTTTGTATCTTATGTCGAATGGGAGGAGCTCAATAGCCCATTTAGCAATTCGGCTCGTGGCATCGCGGTTATTTATTATGTCATTGAGTGGTACTTCAGAGGCCACCATAATTGAACACTCTTGAAAGTAGTGTTGTAGTTTTCGGGATGCCATGAAGACTGCGTATGCTATCTTTTGATAATGTGGGTACTGTGATTTGCATGGAGTGAGGACAGTGGATATGTAGTATACCGGCTTTTGAAGCGGGAACTTATGTCCGTCCGTCTCTCGTTCGACGACGAGCACTGCGCTTACAACCTGGTGTGTTGCCGCTATATATAACATCATTGGTTCGCCGATATTTGGCGCGGCCAAGATTGGGTTGCTGGCCAAGAGGGCTTTTATTTCTTCCAATCTGGCCATGGCCGCATCCGTCCACTTGAAGTGTTCGGTGCGCCGAAGAAGGCGATAAAGAGGTAATGCCTTTTTCCCAGTCGGGAGATAAAGCAGCTTAAGGCAGCCACACATCCAGTTAATTTCTGGATTTGCTTGAGGTCTGTTGGGGTACCAACTGTGACAGAGCTCGGATTTTAGTCGTATTTGCTTCAATTCCTCTATTGGAAACGATGAAGCCCAAGAGCTTTCCGGCGGGCACGCCGAAAACGCATTTTTCCGGATTGAGCTTGATGTCATATGTTTGGAAATTGTCGAACGTAAGCCTCAAGTTGTCTATTAAGGATTCGACATGTCTGGTTTTAATGACCACATCGTCTACGTATGCCTCCACTGTTTTGCCGATTTATGCTTCCAGGCATGTTTGAATCATGCGTTGATAGGTTGCACCAGCGTTTTTGAGCCCGAAAGGCATGGTGTTAAAACAGAAGGGGCCGTATGGGGTGATGAATGCCGTTGCGGCTTGATCGGACTCCGCCATCTTGATTTGATTGTATTCGTAGTATGCGTCTAGGAAACACAATGAGTCGTGTCCTGCGGTAGCGTCGATAATTTGATCGATGTGGGGAAGGGGGAAGGGATCCTTGGGGCAAGCCTTGTCAAGGTCCTTGAAATCGACACATAAGCGCCAGGATTTGTCCTTCTTTGGTACCATCACCAGGTTTGCTAGCCAGTCCGGGTGTTTTATTTCTCTAATGAATCCGACCTCGAGTAACTTGGCTAGCTCTTCTCCCATGGCTTGTTTCTTAGGCTTTGAGAAACGCCGAAGAGTCTGCTTGACCGGCTTGAATCCCTTTAGAATGTTTGGGCTATGCTCGGGCAGCCTGTGTGGGATTCCTGGCATGTCTGAAGGATTCCAGGCGAAGATGTCCCAATTCTCGCGCAAGAACTCCCGTAGTGCGGCGTCTGTTGTGGGGTTCAGCTATGCCCCGATGGATGCTGTTTTTGTAGGGTCCGTTGGGTGGACCTGGAATTTGACTATTTCGTCCGCTAGTTTAAAAGAGGTGGATTTGGGTCTTTTGTCGAGTATCACGTCGTCCCTGTCCACTGTGGAGCGCAGCGCAGTTAATTCTTCGACCGTGAGGGCTTCGAATAACGCCTCGAGGGCCAGTGCGGCGGTTTTATTTTCAGCGTGGAGTGCTATGTCCGGATCACTAGCTAGAGTGATGATTCCATTTGGCCTGGGCATCTTGAGCTTCATGTACCCGTAATGGGGTATAGCTTGGAAGATCGTGAATGCCTCCCGCCCTAAAAGGGTGTGGTATCCGCTATTGAACAGGGCCACTTGGAATGTAATTTCTTCGGACCTATAATTCTCCGGCGTGCCGAATACCACATCTAGTGTGATTTTTCCCGCACATCGTGCCTCCCGACTAGGGATTATTCCTCTGAAGGTCATGCTGCTTTGCTCAATGCGGCTCTTGTCTATTTCCATTTTGCTAAGAGTCTCCTCGTAGATGAGGTTTAATCCGCTGCCACCGTCCATGAGCACTTTAGTAAGCCGGAAGCTATCCACAATTGGACTAAGGACCAAAGCGGCTGGTGCTCGGGCTGTTCGGAATTGAGGTTCGTCACTGGCATTGAAGGTTATAGCCGTGTCGTTCCATGGATTTATTGTTGCAACATGGCATACTTCGGCGAGGCTGCGGAGTGCTCGCTTGCGCCTATTATTTGAGGTGAAAGTCTCGAAGACTGTCAGTACTGTATTGTTATTTTACACGGGATGGTGCTCTGTGGTATTGTTGATGAGGAGGTCCTCGCCGCTCTTGGCCACCTGCCGGAGTATCCAACATGCTCTAAGGCTATGTGTTGGCATGGTATCCGGTGTACTGTGAATTTTGCATGGTCCATTGAGCCATCCCTCCAATACGGTTCCTTGCCCTGTAGTGGGCTTTGGTTTCTTTGTAATTGGATCGGGTGACTTACGAGGGTACACCCTTTTAGTTCAGACGGAGGGTTTAGTGAGAGCCGGAGGATCTCAGAATTTTGTTTGGGTTTTCCAGGTGCTTTCCATCGCACAGTACTTCTGTACTATGGCCGCCAAGTCAGCGAAGTGTACTATGTGACGGCGACTTATGGTGTTGAGGATTCCCTTGTCCGTGCAATTTTTGCAAAAGAATGAAATTGCGCCTTCCTTGCGACAGTCCTTGACCTTGCTCATTACAAGGAGGAATCTGGCCCAATAGTGATGTACTGTCTCTTGGGGCTCTTGTCTAATGTGGGAAAGATCACTTATGTGAGGGTGGGTGGGTAGATTTAGGTCAAAACCCTGACCCGATCTGAGACCCAAGGGCAGAGGAGTTTCCGAGCTTGGCAGTTCGGGCTCCGGGACATTGCCCCATAGTTCTGCCCCGCTGTCCGATTCTAGGTTCGAAGCTTGGGCCATGTCCTCCCGTAGACGGGTATCCGGCTCGGAGAGCTCGGGAATCCGGATATGGTTTGTCCTCAAAATAGAGGAAGAATCGCCGCATCGCTCCTCCACCACCGCTATCTGATGGGTGACTGGCGGAGAGTTAATCTCCCTTTGGTCGGGTTTAAGCCCGATTTGATCATAGTCCGTAGCGACTCCCAAGGTGGCGATGCAATCCAAGAGCTCGTTCAAGGAAGAGAGCTCAACTGGATCCATCTGCTCGATGAATCCCGAGTCGACGTGGAGGCTGTTTTTGATGACCCGAGAAGTCATCGTCGGCGCGACGACCGAACGGGCGGTCATGACGAAGCCGCCTAGTCGGAGAGTTTGGCCTACAGCCAGGGCTCCCCCAGAGGTAATGTTGTCCTTGACAACTAGACAAGCTATCAGGCCTTATCGTGACGGCACAGTGAAACTCTCAATGAAAGCACCAATGTCGGTGTCAAAACCGGCGGATCTCGGGTAGGGGGTCCCAAACTGTGCGTCTAAGGCTGATGGTAACAGGAGGCAGGGGACACAATGTTTACCCAGGTTCGGGCCCTCTCAATGGAGATAATACCCTACTTCCTGCTTGATTGATCTTGATGATATGAGTATTACAAGAGTTGATCTACCATGAGATCATAGAGGCTAAACCCTAGAAGCTAGCCTATGATTATGATTGTTCTTGTCCTATGGACTAAACCCTCCAGTTTATATAGACACCGGAGGGGGCTAGGGTTACACGGAGTCGCTTACAAGGGAGGAGATCTACATATCCGAATTGCCAAGCTTTCCTTCCACGCAAAGGAGAGTCCCACCCGGACACGAGACGAAGTCTTCAATCCTATATCTTCATAGTCCAACAGTCCGACCAAAGTATATAGTCCGGTGCTACCTCTTGAGCACTACATTGGATTTCCTTGAAGAGGAAAGGAGATGCAGCAAAGTAGCGTAAGTATTTCCCTCAGTTTTTGAGAACCAAGGTATCAATCCACTAGGAGGCTATGTGTAAGTGCATCTAGTGCCACCCCTAGTTGGTTTTGGAGTATTGACGACAAACCTAGTTGAGGGACTAATGTGTTTGTGATAATTGCAGGATAACACAGGTAGAAGTCCCTCATTGATTCGGTTTCTTACCAGAGATGACCCCTAAAAATGTATGAAGACATTGATGTCAAAGGTGGTATATGAAGATATTCACATTGAAGACTATGACAAGAGAAGACATCGCATGAAGCCTATGGAGCTCGAAGACTTAGATCTTTCATAGTTCTTTTTCTTCTTTGTTGAGTCATAGGAACCACCGTACTGTTAAGTGGGGTCCAAGAGAACCAGTCAGAATGAATGAAGTGATGCTTAACCAAAACCTATGTCTTCGAGTGAAGACTATGAGAGCGAATCTTGTCCAGAGTCGGACAAGTCAGCTTGGCTTGTAGCCCAAGTAAAGCTGCCGCGTGAGTTTGAAATCTGACCGTTGGAACACGTGTCAGTTCCTTAGTGACCCAGGGTCATTTCGGACAAATCAGGTCGGGTTGCCTAGTGGCTATAAATAGCCCACCCCCTACAACCATAAACAGTTGGCTGCTCAGAGTTAGAGTACGACTTTTGTCGTTTGAGAGCAACCCACCTCGAAGCCTTTGAGAGAGAATTCCTTGCGAGGATAAAGCCCTAACCACCCAGAGCCAAAGATAGTTAGGCATCACTTAAGTCTTCTTGTCTGTGTGATCTGAAGACTTATTACACTTGAGGATTGTGAATCCTCCAGCCGGTTAGGCATCGCGTTCTGAGCATCCAAGAGACATTGTGGATCGCTGGTGAACGAAGTCTGTGAAGGTTTGGGAGTCTACCTTGAAGACTTACCAGAGTGATTGGGCGAGGTCTGTGTGACCTTAGCTCAAGGGGAATACGGTGAGGACTGGGTGTCCTGAGCTGCGTGTTCAGGACTGGGTGTCCGGGACTGTGTGTCCTTAGGTTTAAATACCTAGCCGCCCTAACCAGACGTACAGTTGTCACAGCAACTGGAACTAGTCCAACAAATCATTGTCTTCAACGAGTCACTGGTTTCATCCTTCCCTTCCCTTTACTTACTGTTACTCCTTGTGAAGTCATTGTATGATTGCACTATCCCTTGTCTTCACTGAGTGACTGCGTGTTCTGTTTGGCTTCATAATATCTTCCTACCTGATCCTACTACATTGCTGCTATTAGTCATTGTGCTCTCACTCCATTGAATACTTGACTATGGTTTGTCTAGTGTAGTCTACCTTCCGCTGCACGGTAATAGGTTTATTTCTATCGTTTGTCTTCGAAACTTCCACGTTTTGAAGACTTTCATAAAAATCGCCTATTCACCCCCCCCCCTCTAGTTGATATAACGCACTTTCAATTGGTATCAGAGCAAGGTACTCCCTTGTTCTGTGTGATTCGGTTTAACCACCTGGAGTTTTAGCTATGTCGACTGCAGGGATAATTAAAGTCTCCGCTGCGTGCCCCGTCTTCGATGGAACAGAATATCCCTACTGGAAGAATAAGATGCGCATGCATCTTGAAGCCATTGACGTCGACCTATGCTATGTCGTCAAGAACGGCGTTCCCAAGGCTGGAGAAGGTGTCACTGCTGCAGATGTCAAGAAGTTCGTTCAACTGGACTCTACTGCCAAGAATATCATCTGTGGTCATCTGACCAAAGGACAGTATGGCAGTGTGAGTGCTTGGGAAACATCTAAGCTAGTCTGGGACTGGCTCTCCAAGGTCAACGAAGGCGTCTCAACCCAGAGAGATCAGAGAATCAGTGTCCTTCGCAACCTCTTCAACCGCTTCAAGCGAAACGACAATGAGAATGTCCAGCTCACGTTTGATCGACTCACTGACATCACAAATGAGCTTCAAGCCCTCGGCGCTACTGAGATCACCAAGCATGAAGTCGTCAAGACACTACTGAGATCACTTGACAGTTCGTTTGACACCCTAGCCCTGATGATTCAAGAACGACCTGATTTCAAGACACTCGATCCGTCCGACATACTTGAGAGGCTCAACACACATGAGTTTCAGCTTTCTGAGAAAAGAGATATCTACGGTCCAAACTATGGGCGAACTCGTGCCTTGAAGGCAAAAGCTGTCTCCTCATCTGAAGAAGAATCTGACAGCAGTTCTGATGATCCTGAAGACATTGGAAAGGAACTTGCTATGCTTGTGAAGAAGTTCCAGAAATTCACCAAGAAGAAAGGCTTCAGAAAGTCTTCACGATCAAGCTCAAGGAATGATGAAGCTTCTGCTCATGACTACAAGAAGAAAACATGCCACAAGTGCAAGAAAACTGGCCACTTCATCTCTGAGTGTCCGCAGTGGGACAATGAGAACAGAAAGAAGAAGAAGAGCAAGGAATATGACTCTGACGACAAGAAGAAGAAGAAATACTCAAAGTCTTCTTCCAAGTCATCCTCAAAGTCTTCATCACACAAGAAGAGCTCATATGGCAAGGCACGTGCGTTTGTTGGCAAGGAAATGGATTCAGAGGAGGAGTCCGCTTCTGAGGAGGCGGAGGTGGAGTCTGAGGAGGAGTCCGATTCTGGCGTTGCAAGTCTGGCTACAACATACGTTGCCAAGTCCATCTTCAACACTGAAGACAATGACTTCACCACCGACACCGATGCAAATGACAAGGACTACGCCGCTCCTACCTACTGCTTCATGGCACGCAGCGCCAAGGTAAACACACGCACTACTCACTATCAAACATCTAGTGACAATGACTCTAATTGTGGTTCAAGACCCAGCTACAAAACACTTGCTAAAATTGCAACTGAACAACAGAAAGCCATGGAACATATTCAAAAACTGTTAGACAAAAGCGATGATCTGTTAGGCGCTGAAATGACTCGATCTGAGTCCTTAATTGAAGACATAAAAAATCTTCACGTTAAGTATGAGGAACTTGAAAGTCGTCATGAAACGCTCTCAACAACTCATGAAAAGTTTTCCAATGATTATCTTCAAAGGAAGCAAGATCTTGAGAAATTGAGAGCGGCTCATGAAGATCTTCAAAAAGAAAATGAGTCACTTCGCGCCAAACAGATCAGTTCCGCTCAGGAAGGATTTGAACCACCATGTCTTAAATGCATTGAGCGTGATAATGCTACTTCTGTTGCTGAATGTTCTACTGCTGCTACTGTTGCAATATCTTCAACTGTTGATGTGGGAACTAACCCCTCTGCTGAGGATACCACTGCTATTGCTGATGAGAATGCTAGGATGAAGACATTGCTTGAAACAGGGATGTACAAAAGTCTCAAAGGGCATCAGACACTATGTGATGTCCTCAAAAGGCAGATCCTGAACCGAAACCCTAGGAAAGAGGGTGTTGGGTTCGTAAGGAAAATGAATGCTGATGGCTCTTACTGGAAACCTGAGCAGTACCCCAAAACCACATGGGTTGCTGCTGAGGAACCTTCAACAGATCCATTCAATCTATCTGGCTTCACTTGTGCTAACCCCATTGTCATTGATGAATCCTTTGATGCAAACTATAAAATGTTTAAGAATCAGAATGGTGAAGTGTTTGCCAGGTACATTAGTACTAACTGTAGGAATGGAACGCCTATGAAGAAGATCTGGGTGCTGAAAAAGTGTTTGGAAAATCTTCCTGTGAATGTCATCATGACACCACAGATGAAGAAGACAAACCCCGGACCACAGGCTTCATACGGCCCAAAGGCTTCATACAGACAGAGGACTCACCTGAGTCGCACTAACGCAAATGTTTTGCAGGGAAACCATACTCAGGCCTATGAATATGAGCGCGGTTCATCGAACCGCCATGTTCACAAGACCAAGAACTATTCTGCTTATTCTTATGAGTACTATTGACCGCCTGCAAGACTTTTTGCTAGGGCTCCAAAGCCAAAGTTCTCAGACGCTGCACTTAGACTTATTGCTTCTAAGCCACCCTTGAAGATGTGGTTGGCTAAGAAAGCTTAACTCTCCTTTGCAGGGAAAGGTCTCCAGCAGAAAACCAAAATCGTCTGACGCTATTGCTGGGGACCTTAAACATCTTGTAGGGCGCAAGATCAAATGCCCGAATGGTCTTACTATGTACTTCGTTCCTGAATCGCTTGCTACTCTCCCTATTAGTCCTAATCTGGATCTAAGCTTTCATAACCCACTGGTTCGTCAAATGTTTTTGCTTCACAATTCTCTTCGTGAAGCCTATCCCCCTAACTGCACTGTAGGGTACGACACCAGCGTCTCCAGAATGGATTATTGATAGTGGGTGTACCAATCATATGACTGGCAAAAGAAGCCTTCTTATGGACTCAACCTTACGTCCATCCAACAAGAGTCACATCACATTTGCTGACACTGGTAAAAGTAAGGTATTGGGTCTAGGTAGAGTTGCAATCTCAAAGGATCAACACATGGATAAAGTCATGCTTGTTGAATCCCTTGGCTTCAACTTAATGTCTGTCTCAATGCTTTGCGATTTGAACATGATTGTAATATTTGGAAAATATCGTTGCCTTGTTCTAATGGAATCTGACAAATCTCTAGTGTTTGAAGGGTATCGGAAAGATGATTTCTACGTGGTAGATTTCTCAGCAGGACCACAGCTTGCCGTATGTCTTCTAGCAAAAGCTTCAGAATGCTGGCTCTGGCATCGGAGGCTAGGGCATGCTGGCATGAGGAACCTCCACACCCTTGCAAAGAAGAAGCATGTCATAGGCATCGAGGGCGTCAAGTTCAAGAAAGATCACTTATGCGGTGCCTGTGAAGCAGGAAAGATGACGAGGGCTAAACATCCCTCGAAGACAATCATGACAACTACTCGACCCTTCGAACTGCTCCACATGGATCTTTTCGGTCCCACTCATTACTCAACTCTTACTACTACTGCTTGTCTCTATGGCTTTGTCATTGTTGATGATTATTCTAGATATACTTGGGTGCACATAATCCTCTACAAGACTGAAGTGCAGGATGTCTTCAGACGCTTCGCCAATCGAGCAATGAACAACTATGGCGCCAAGATAAAGCACATCAGAAGTGACAATGGCACTGAATTCAAGAACACTGTCCTTGATACATATCTTGATATGTTGGGCATCACACATGAATTCTCAGCCCCGTACACGCCACAGCAGAATGGCATCGTCGAACGCAAGAACAGAACACTCATTGAGATGGCCCGAATGATGCTTGATGAATACAAGACTCCAAGAAAATTCTGGCCTGAAGCCATTGATATTGCATGCCATACAATCAATCGTGTTTATCTTCACAATCTTCTGAACAAGACACCTTATGAGCTCCTTACTGGCAAGAAGCCAAATGTCAGTTACTTTAGAGTATTTGGCGCCAGGTGCTGGATCAAGGATCCACATCACACTTCAAAATTTGCACCAAAAGCACATGAGGGTTTTATGCTTGGATATGGAAAGGATTCGCACTCCTACAGAGTCTTCAATCTGTTTCATTATAAAGTGGTTGAAACAGTGGATGTGCGATTTGATGAGACTAACGGTTCACAAAGAGAACACCTGCCAAATGTGCTAGATGAAGTTCCATCCAGCGAATCAATCAAGCTAATGGGAACTGGAGAAATCATACCCTCTGAAGCTCAACCTGAAGAGGAACTTATCATCTCCGCACCTGATCAACCTGAAGACAATGCTCAGCCTGAAGACAATCCCTCTAACAACGACAATGATCAGCAAGAGCAAAATCTTCGCCCTGTACATCCTCGTGTTGCCAATGAAGTGCAGATTGAGAGAATAATTGATAGCATCAATGCACCCGGTCCGCTCACTCATTCAAGGGCAACTCAGCTAGCAAATTTCTGTGGGCACTTCGCATTCGTCTCAATAACAGAACCCAAGAAAGTTGAAGAAGCCTTCATGGAACCTGAATGGATTCAAGCTATGCAAGAAGAGCTTCAATAGTTTGAGCTGAATAATGTATGGGAACTGGTTAAGCGTCCTGATCCTCGGAAGCACAACATAATAGGCACCAAATGGATATACCGCAACAAGCAAGATGAGCATGGTCAAGTTGTCAGAAGCAAAGCTCGTCTCGTTGCTCAAGGATATACTCAAGTGGAAGGCATTGACTTCGATGAAACATTTGCTCCTGTGGCTAGACTTGAAGCCATACGCATACTGCTGGCCTATGCAAATCATCATAACATACTTCTATATCAAATGGATGTGAAGAGCGCCTTTCTCAATGGAAAGATTGAAGAAGAAGTGTATGTTGCACAATCGCCTGGCTTTGAAGATCCAAAACATCCTAACATGGTATACAAGCTCAACAAGGCACTGTATGGCCTCAAACAAGCCCCTCGGGCCTGGTATGACACACTCAAATACTTCCTGAAGAGCAAAGGCTTCATACCTGGTTCCCTCGACCCCACTCTCTTCACGAAGACATATGACGGTGAACTGTTTGTGTGCCAAATATATGTGGATGACATTATCTTCGGCTGCACCAATCAGAAGTACAGTGAAGAGTTTGGATATATGATGCAAGAGCAATATCAGATGTCCATGATGGGAGAGCTGAAGTTCTTCCTCGGTCTTCAAATACGACAGCAACGCAACGACATCTTCATATCTCAAGAGAAGTATCTCAAAGATTGCCTGAAGAAGTTCGGTATGCAAGACTGCAAAGGCTTCACGATGCCAATGCCAGCCAAACATCATCTGGGTCCTGACGACAATGGTAAAGAGTTCGATCAAAAGGTATACCGCTCCATGATTGGTTCTTTGCTTTATTTATGTGCATCTAGGCCAGATATTATGCTTAGTGTTTGCATGTGTGCTCGATTTCAAGCGGCACCAAAGGAGTCGCATCACTTAGCTGTGAAGCGAATTCTTCGATATTTGGCTCACACCCCAACTCTAGGATTATGGTATCCAAAGGGCTCAGAGTTTGATCTGGTTGGATTCTCGGATGCTGATTATGCTGGTGACAAAGTGGATCGCAAGTCTACATCAGGCACATGTCATTTTCTGGGACGATCACTTGTATGTTGGTCTTCAAAGAAGCAGAACTGTGTATCTCTCTCCACTGCTGAATCTGAATATATTGTTGCTGGATCTTGCTGTGCTCAGCTTCTGTGGATGAAGCAAACACTCAAGGACTATGGCATTCATCTGAAGCAAGTGCCACTCTACTGCGACAACGAAAGCACTATCAAGATTGCCAACAACCCAGTTCAGCACTCGAAGACAAAGCACATTGAAATTCGTCATCACTTTCTCAGAGATCATGTTGTGAAGGAAGATATTAATATCATACACGTCAACACTAAATAGCAACTGGCAGATATCTTCACCAAGCCCTTGGATGAGAAGAGATTTTGCAAGTTACGGTGTGAGCTAAATATCTTGGAATCCTCTAATGTCCTGTGATCAGGCACACATCCTAACACTTATGCATATTGATGACTTAGATGTGCAACACATGAAGTAAAGTATATCTTCAATCAATGAAGACATACATTCTAAGTGTGAATACATTAATGTGGAATTTGACTTCGGAGCGCCACAATAATTGTGCGTCGTGTCTGGGTCTAATACTTCCTATACGGTGGGTAACGCCACCACCAAATGTTCTGTTTGAAGTGTTTCACTCATGGCGTTACATTTGCTATGTCTTCACATTTGGTTTGGCTTCAATCTCAACATGTCTTCATGATTATCTTCACTGTGTTGATTATATATATATATATATATATATACTAGTGTTCTGTCCTCTACAGCATTCACTTATAGCTATGTCTTCTTGTTGAATCTTTTGAACTAAGTGAATGTGATCGAACCCTGACCTCTCTATGCTTTCTATCTCAAACTCTATCTCTCCAAATCATATGCATTCTATTGAAACTGTCGAATGTCTTCTCTGCGTCCTTGTCAGCAGAAGATACAGAGACAAACATTAAGTCCGTTTTCAATGCTCATTCCTTCACCTGAAACCCGGAGAAGTGGGAACGACCACCCGACAATCCAGGCGTGCGTGGGACATGGGAAAACCCCCGATATGCTGCATGACGGCCACGTGTCCCTCAGATGTGAATCGCCAGGGGCACCTGTGTAATAACGCAGTGCCGCCCCTGTACCTATAAATACACGCCTCACAGCAGTCATTATCTCTTCTTCCACTCTCGCACGAACCCTAGCGCCACCGCTAGCCCTCGACGACGCCAGTGACGAAGCGCTTCGCTGCCGCAACCTCTCCGACGCCGTCTTCACGCCGACCGCGGATATCGTCTTCTCCGCCGTCGCCGTAGGTGTCCTCCGTCGCCAAGTTAGGGCACGGAAGATCGAACTGCTCGGCCTCCTCTTCCACTCCGTCTAGCAGTACTTCGTGTGGTAAATAAAACTTCCTTTTTACGGCCCCTTTGATCCTATAGCTTTATCACTTTCTACCACAAGCAGTTTCTATTCACACAAGTTGGATCTCTTTCATATTGCATCTCATAACATGCCTAGTATATTCACTTGTGCTTCACAAAGTAGTTAGATTCCTCACTTGTACTGATCCGTGGATTCGTACAAATCTGGAACCAACTCCTTATCTAAGAATGAATGTCTTTGCACGATGAGGTCAATGTCTTCTAAACTGATTTATCTTCAAAATCTTCTGAGAATGCATATGACCTCTTCCCCTTCCCTCGCACCTTAATGCTGTCACAGGTACATGTCCGTGAGAGAATCCCTTGGTTCTCATAGTCTACATTCATTTGCAGAATTCTTACAGTATCACATAAATTCTCCCGAAGCCAGTTCCTGTTTGTCCAGCAAGCGAAAGCCTTTGAAGCCTTTGAACGTATTGAAGCCATTCAGTTTAAAGTTCATGGCTTCAGAGAAATCAGCAAGGAAGGGTGGCAGAAAGCGTCGAGGAGAAACATCAAGAGATCTGCCTGATGACCTCTCAGAGTTGTACAAGACAGATCCTGAAGAGGATTACAATCAGCGCAAGACACGAATCCAATGGATTCGACGCTATTGGGCAGAACAGTGGTTCAAGTACAGATTTGTGACAAAGGAATATGCTGAAAAGAATGCCATCAAGCGACCATGGGGAGACATCCTCTAAAAAAATCTTCAACCCAGGACCAGAGATGAAGCCATTGAACAAGGCTTCTATCCCTGCATGGTCCGTGGGCCACAGCCTGAAGATGCACACTCATCGTCACTACTATGGTGTCGTGATGACATTCTGTTCAAGCGCAACTTCCAGTTTGCCCAGAACTCAGCAAAGCAGAACAAGAAGTCATTGGGACTAGACTTCAATCCTGGTCCTTCTGCTCCCCGGGCTGACGGCACACGAGATGCAGAACCCAATGTCGTCGGTCCTTTCTACAACCTTGAAGGTCTCATCACCCATATCTTGGTTCAAGGGACAGCCGTGAATGAGCCTGCAGATGACGCTGAATCAGATGAAGCACCTGCAGTGCCGAAGCCAAAGAAACTGAAGCAGCCAAAAGCTTCAAAGCCTGCCTCTGCACCAAAAATCTCACGGGCGAAGCCATTGGCCACTGCACCTCCTGAAGACAGTGTGCAGTCTGAAGATTTATCACGCATCTCCAAGCCCCAGAGAGTCAAGATGCCTCTGCCACACACCGGCCAAGGACTGACAGCTGCTGCTATTCTGCGCAACGATGCCATTGATCTGTCCAGTCATGAAGATCTTGCAGATGACGCTCTTGAGCAGCTGATCAAGAGCAAAGAAGAAGCAGAAATCTTCAACAATTTGCCTCTCTTTGACGTGGCAATTATCCACGACTTCATTGATGAGTGGTTCAAAACGCCCAACCTCAGCTTCAAAGACCTGCAACTTCCCATTGGTCTCAGTGTCGCCTTCCATGGCGCCATTGCTTCAGAGCTAGCTCTCGCTCAGCGCATCGTCGAACTGAAGCAAAAGATTGACTATGAAAAGGCTCAGTTCAAGAAGCATATGGCCAAGCTCAGTGTACAAGAGGTCAAGAACTTCAAGCTCATGCTGCACGAGCTTAAAGAAGCCTTTCTCAAGAAGCGTGAAGAAGCTCAAGGCTCTCGTGAGCGCATGAAGAGCCTAGCTGACAAGTGTGTGCAAGCCTACAATGAGGCTGAGAAGTGCAAGGCCCTTGGGCATCCTGGCATCGACCCCAGGATGGCTGCAAAGAAAAAGAAGAAGCCCGATGTGGCCGAACCCGACGCACCAAGGCAGGAAGCAGTTCCCATTGTCTTCCCAACTAGCATGACTGGCTCGAAGCCAAAAGCCAGGTCTACCGCTTCAGAACTGAAGAAGACGAGGACTGCTGAGGCTGAAGCCAGAAAGAGAAAATATCCTGAAGCCTCTCATGCTGCTCCCTCCAAGAAGAAGCGGAAGACGAAGAAGGAACGGGCTGCTCCCACAGAGCCCTTGATTGTTGAACCCATCTCCATGGTTCTCCCTGACGCTGAACCTCAAGAACGTCAACTGACTATCCATGAGCCTGCTTTCACAAAGGCTCATGAAGCTGAAGACTTTCCAGCAGCTGATCCCATCGCTGCTGAAGACATTGGTCACCATGACCATGTTGAAGATGATGCAGTTCTTCCTCAGCTCGAGCACCAACAGGTATCATCGCCTGTGCTAACTCACAGCGAACTCATCAGCATTGGTCATCCTCTGACGCCAATTGCTCAGGATGCATCATGAGCTGATCGCCCACAAGCACAAGAGGAAGAAGACTTTGAGGCCCAGCCAACTCCAACTCCACAGGCGTCGCCAGCGTTACGCGGGCTTCGTAAAGGACCAAGGCCTCCAGTCTCTGAGTCTGAAGCTAAAGCTGCTGAAGAGATTCTGGATGCATCTGCCGATGAAGAAGAAACACCAAGCGCTGCTACACCCCCGTCTCACCAAGAAGTTGTTCTCGAGGAGAACGTGACTGTGACCGACTCTCCAGCTCGTCAAGTGGAGGTTAAGAATCTCGAGGCTGCCACCACTAACACCAATGAAGCCAATGACGCTGTCATGGCTGAAGCTAATGTGGAGCCTTCACCAATCCAAGCACCAGAAGTCAGCGAAGCCACTAATCCCACTGCTTCTGTTCCTACGCCTGCTGCTGGTCCTCAATTCGACTATCATGTTGAGCACAGGCCTCAGGTACAGAAGCCCATCCCAAGATTGCCCAGGTTTCCAGGTCCTGCATCAGCACCTGGATCCTTCAATGTCAATGGCTTCAAATCAGACACCACCTTCTTCAATAGCTCCAGGAACCCCTACTCAAGGGAAAGAATATCTTCTGATCGGTTCTGGAGCTATCCGCAGCGAAGCTATTACTCCTGCATTCTATACAATCAAGGTCGCATCTTCCCACATAAGCGTCTTGACATTGAAGCAATAGCTGGTCTGCCCTGTCTGGAAGAAGCTCTGGATTGCTTCAAAGAGGTTGGATTTCTGCCGTTCGTCACTGACCAAGAGCATTGGAATGAAGAGTTGCTGCTCCAATTCTATGCCACACTTCACATCCGTGGGTACAACAGAGATCCGAAGACTTGGGTCATGGAGTGGATGACAGGAAATGTTCATCACGAAGCCAAAGCCTTTGATATCATTGAGCTCACTGGTCTACCCACTCCTGGCGATCTCTACGAATCTGGCTGTCAACTTCACAGTGAAGCTGTAGAGAGCATCTTTCAGAAGCCTGAACCTAATATGAGTCAGATGCTCAGTATGATGAAGCCATTGCCCCAAGATGCTGCATATCCCAAGGAGTTCTTTGTTGAAGACCTTGAGTATCTGCCAAGGACTATTTATCACATCATAAGGCGAACTCTCTGGCCCATCAAAGGACATTCTCCACATGCCAAGCTGGAAGGTGCAATGAAGACTTTGGTCTTCTATATTCTTCATGGAAAATGCTTCAATGCATAGGACTTCTTCATCCGCCAACTTGCTGCATCAGGCTCTAATCTTTTTGGCTTGAAGTTCTACGCTCCATGGATAATGCGGCTGATCAAACTTCACTTTGCTATCTCATATCAGCCATCTGCTCGCAATCATCGGATTTTTCTGCCTGATGTGGATATGTCCGTTGAAGCCATTTATCCTGAGCCTGCCAAGGAACCTCTAAGTCTTCAGAATGCAGAGCATCAAAGTTTTTCTAAGAACATTGAAGGAGTTGAAGCAGTCACTCGTGTGTATCCTTTGGCTAGAACTACACGTGCACCGCATCCTGCTCTCACTGAAGCCACCGATAGCACAATTGCCCAACGACCCAAGAAGCGCACTCGTGTTCTCAATGACCGCGAGCTTCTTGTGGCTCTTCATCAGAAACAGGATAGGCATCATGACTGGCTGAAGCGTCAAATGCAAAGCCTCTTGGTGGATGTTAATCGCATTCGCAATCTTGCCACCAAGAATGCCTTTGTTGCCCATGAAACCTCTCGTCGCACATGGAAAGGGCTGACGCTGATGTGCTCTGAAGATGATCTTCAAGAGGATGGCTTCTCTGAACGCTTCAAGTTTGACTCCACACCTCCTCGAAGGGCAGTGCTGCGACGAACTCCATCTCTTGAAGACTCTGAGTTCTCTTCCTCTGCTGCAACTGTGAATGCCAGAGTGATCGAGGATGAAGACGATGCTACTTCACCGCCACCTCCTTCAGCATGCTTCGACACTGCCCCAAGTTCTTCTGCACCGCCAAACACCACCGACGACCCTGCTGCTTCACCTACTCTTCATGGGAACGAGTAGATGCTCTATGTCTTCAAACCTTTTTGGTCCTTACTGACAAAAGGGGGAGAAGCATATGAGTTTGATAGTCTTCAAGCGGGTCCATATGGGCGGGTGCTTTATATTTTGCTTCATGTTTACAACTCTCGTTTTGATACATTTGGTTCTTTGAGTTGTAACACTTAAAATCGATGGCCGTCTGCTACTTATTTGCCACCTTGTGATGCGATGATAAATTCCGCATGTGCGACGATAAATTCCGCACTTAGATCATTTTGCAGACGTCCATTTTCCATTATGCATGTCCTTATCTTCACATACCTTCACATGCATAGTGGATTGTCATTATAAGTTGAAGAGGATCTCCACAAGCACAACCTGCCATGTGCATTTGCATTCCAAAAGCAAATTACTTATATGCACATCTTCAGGGGGAGCCCTTGCAACATATGAAGACAATTCCTTATCCTTACAATTTCACATATTATATTCCCCGTTGAAAACTTCAACTAGTTTGTCATCAATCACCAAAAAGGGGGAGATTGTAAGTGCATCTAGTGCCACCCCTAGTTGGTTTTGGAGTATTGACGGCAAACCTAGTTGAGGGACTAATGTGTTTGTGAGAATTGCAGGATAACACAGGTAGAAGTCCCTCATTGATTCGGTTTCTTACCAGAGATGACCCCTAAAAATGTATGAAGACATTGATGTCAAAGGTGGTATATGAAGATATTCACATTAAAGACTATGACAAGAGAAGACATCGCATGAAGCCTATGGAGCTCGAAGACTTAGATCTTTCGTAGTTCTTTTTCTTCTTTGTTGAGTCATAGGAACCACCGTACTGTTAAGTGGGGTCCAAGAGAACCAGTCAGAATGACTGAAGTGATGCTTAACCAAAACCTATGTCTTCGAGTGAAGACTATGAGAGCGAATCTTGTCCAGAGTCGGACAAGTCAGCTTTGCTTGTAGCCCAAGTAAAGCTGTCGCATGAGTTTGAAATCTGACCATTGGAACACGTGTCAGTTCCTTAGTGACCCAGGGTCATTTCGAACAAATCAGGTCGGGTTGCCTAGTGGCTATAAATAGCCCACCCCCTACAACCATAAACGGTTGGCTGCTCAAAGTTAGAGTACGGCTTTTGTCGTTTGAGAGCAACCCACCTCGAAGCCTTTGAGAGAGAATTCCTTGCGAGGATAAAGCCCTAACCACCCAGAGCCAAAGAGAGTTAGGCATCACTTAAGTCTTCTTGTCTGTGTGATCTGAAGACTTATTACACTTGAGGACTGTGAATCCTCCAGCCGGTTAGGCGTCGCATTCTGAGCATCCAAGAGACATTGTGGATCGCCGGTGAACGAAGTCTGTGAAGGTTTGGGAGTCTACCTTGAAGACTTACCAGAGTTATTGGGCGAGGTCTGTGTGACCTTAGCTCAAGGGGAATACGGTGAGGACTGGGTGTCCTGAGCTGCGTGTTCAGGACTAGGTGTCCGGGGATGTGTGTCCTCAGGTTTAAATACCTAGCCGCCCTAACCAGACGTACAGTTGTCACAGCAACTGGAACTGGTCCAACAAATCATTGTCTTCAACGAGTCACTGGTTTTATCCTTCCCTTCCCTTTACTTACTGTTACTCCTTGTGAACTCATTGTATGATTGCACTATCCCTTGTCTTCACTGAGTGACTGTGTGTTCTGTTTGGCTTCATAATATCTTCCTACCTGATCCTACCACATTGCTGCTATTAGTCATTGTGCTCTCACTCCATTGAATACTTGACTATGGTTTGCCTAGTGTAGTCTACCTTCCGCTGCACGGTAATAGGTTTATTTCTATCGTTTGTCTCCGAAACTTCCATGTTTTGAAGACTTCCATAAAAATCGCCTATTCACCCCCCCCCCTCTAGTCGATATAACGCACTTTCACTATGCGCGAGTTCCTCGTACCTGCACAAGACAAATAACTCCTCGCAACCAACGCGATAAGGGGTTGTCAATCCCTTCACCATCACTTACGAGAGTGAGATATGATAGATATGATAAGATAATATTTTTGGTATTTTTGTGATAAAGATGCAAAGTAAAATAAAAGCAAAGTAAACAGCAAAGGAAATAACTAAGTATTGGAAGATTAATATGATGAAGATAGACCCGGGGGCCATAGGTTTCACTAGTGGCTTCTCTCGAGAGCATAAGTATTTTACGGTGGGTGAACGAATTACTTTTGAGAAATTGACAGAATTGAGCATAGTTATGAGAATATCTAGGTATGATCATGTATATAGGCATCACGTCTGAGACAAGTAGACCGACTCCTGCCTGCATCTACTACTATTACTCCACTCATCGACCGCTATCCAGCATGCATCTAGAGTATTAAGTTCATGAAAACAGAGTAACGCCTTAAGCAAGATGACATGATGTAGAGGGATAGATTCATGCAATATGATAAAAAAAACCCATCTTGTTATCCTCGATGGCAACAATACAATACGTGCCTTGCTGCCCCTACTATCACTGGGAAATGACACCGCAAGATTGAACCCAAAGCTAAACACTTCTCCCGTTGCAAGAAAGATCAATCTAGTAGGCCAAACCAAACTGATAATTCGAAGAGACTTGCAAAGATAACCAATCATACATAAAAGAATTCAGAGAAGATTCAAATATTGTTCATAGATAATCTTGATCATAAACCCACAATTCATCGGTCTCAACAAACACACCACAAAAAGAAGATTACATCGAATAGATCTCCACAAGAGAGGGGAAGAACATTGTATTGAGATCCAAAAAGAGAGAAGAAGCCATCTAGCTAATAACTATGGACCTGAAGGTCTGAGGTAAACTACTCACACTTCATCGGAGAGGCTATGGTGTTGATGTAGAAGCCCTGCGTGATGGATGCCCCCTCCGGCGGAGCTCTGGAAAAGGCCCCAAGATGGGATCCCGTGGATACAGAAAGTTGCGGCGGCGCAATTAGGGTTTTGGCTCCATATCTAATCATTTGGGGGTACGTAGGTATATATAGGAGGAAGAAGTACGTCGGTGGAGCAACAGGGGGCCCACGAGGGTGGAGGGCGCGCCTGGGGGGGTAGGTGCGCCCTCTAGCTCATGGCCTCCCTGTTGGTTGCTTGACGTAGGGTCCAAGTCTCCTGGGTCTTGTTCGTTGAGAAAATCACGTTCCTGAAGGTTTCATTCCGTTTGGACTCCATTTGATATTCCTTTTCTTCGAAACCCTAAAATAGGCACAAAAAAACAGCAATTCTGGGCTGGGCCTCCGGTTAATAGGTTAGCCCCAAAAATAATATAAAAGTGGATAATAAAGCCCAATAATGTCCAAAACAGTAGATAATATAGCATGGAGCAATCAAAAATTATAGATACATTGGAGACGTATCAAGCATCCCCAAGCTTAATTCCTGCTCGTCCTCGAGTAGGTAAATGATAAAAAAGATAATTTTTTATGTGGAGTGCTACTTGGCATAATTGTAATGTAACTCTTCTTAATTGTGGTATGAACATTCAGATCCAAAAGATTCAAGATAAAAGTTTAATATTGACATAAAAATAATAATACTTCAAGCATACTAACAAAGCAATCATGTCTTCTCAAAATAACATGGCCAAAGAAAGTTATCCCTACAAAATCATATAGTCTGGCTATGCTCTATCTTCACCGCACAAAATATTTAAATCATGCACAACCCCGATGACAAGCCAAGCAATTGTTTCATACTTTTGACATTCTCAAACTTTTTCAATCTTCACGCAATACATGAGCGTGAGCCATGGATATAGCACTATATGTGGAATAGAATGGTGGTTGTGGAGAAGACAAAAAGGGGAAGATGGTCTCACATTAACTAGGCGTATCAACGGGCTATGGAGATGCCCATCAATAGATATCAATGTGAGTGAGTAGGGATTGCCATGCAACGGATGCACTAGAGCTATAAGTATATGAAAGCTCAACAAAAGAAACTAAGTGGGTGTGCATCCAACTTGCTTGCTCATGAAGACCTAGGGCATTTTGAGGCAGCCCATCATTGGAATATACAAGCCAAGTTCTATAATGAAAAATTCCCACTAGTATATGAAAGTGACGAAATGAGAGACTCTCTATCATGAATATCATGGTGCTACTCTGAAGCACAAGTGTGGTAAATGATAGTAACATTGTCCCTTCTCTCTTTTTCTCTCATTTTTTATTTGGGCCTTTTATCTCTTTTTTATGGCCTCTTTTTTTATTTGGGCTTCTTTGGCCTCTTTTTTATTTTATTTTTCGTCCGGAGTCTCATCCCGACTTGTGGGGGAATCATAGTCTCCATCATCCTTTCCTCACTGGGACAATGCTCTAATGATGATGATCATCACACTTTTATTTTCTTACAACTCAACAATTACAACTCGATACTTAGAATAAAATATGACTCTATATGAATGCCTCCGGCGGTGTACCGGGATATGCAATGAATCAAGGGTGACATGTATGAAAGAATTATGAATGATGGCTTTGCCACAAATACAATGTCAACTACATGATCATGCTAAGCAATATGACAATGATGGAGTGTGTCATAATAAACGGAACGTTGGAAAGTTGCATGGCAATATATCTCGGAATGGCTATGGAAATGCCATAGTAGGTAGGTATGGTGGTTGTTTTGAGGAAGGTATATGGTGCGTGTATGATACCGGCGAAAGGTGCGCGGTATTAGAGAGTCTAGCAATGGTGGAAGGAAGAAAAGTGCATATAATCCATGGACTCAACATTAGTCATAAAGAACTCATATACTTATTGCGAAAATCTACAAGTTATCAAAGCAAAGTATTACACGCATGCTCCTAGGGGGATAGATTGGTAGGAAAAGACCATCGCTCGTCCCCGACCGCCACTCATAAGGAAGACAATCAAAAAATAAATCATGCTCCGACTTCATCACATAACGGTTCACCATACGTGCATGCTACGGGAATCACAAACTTTAACACAAGTATTTCTCAAATTCACAACTACTCAACTAGCACAAATTTAATATCACCATCTTCATATCTCAAAACAATTATCAAGTGTCAAACTTCTCATGGTATTCAACACACTCATAAGAAAGTTTTTATTTTTCTTGAATACCAAGCATATTAGGATTATTTAAGAAAATTACCATGATATTTAAGACTCTCAAAATAATCTAAGTGAAGCATGAGAGATCAATAGTTTCTATAAAACAATTCCACCACCGTGCTCTAAAAAAATATAAGTGAAGTACTAGAGCAAAACTATATAACTCAAATGATATAAGCGAAGCACATAGAGTATTCTAAGAAATTCCAAATCATGTATGGCTCTCTCAAAAGGTGTGTACAGAAATAATGATTGTGGTAAACTAAAAAGCAAAGACTCAAATCATACAAGACGCTCCAAGCAAAACACATATCATGTGGTGAATAAAAATATAGCTCCAAGTAAAGTTACCGATAGAAGTAGACAAAAGAGGGGATGCCTTCCGGGGCATCCCCAAGCTTTGGCTTTTAGGTGTCCTTAGATTATCTTGGGGGTGCCATGGGAATGCCCAAGCTTAGGCTCTTGCCACTCCTTGTTCCATAATCCATCAAATCTTTACCCAAAACTTGAAAACTTCACAACACAAAACTTAAAGTAGAAAATCTCATGAGCTCCGTTAGCGAAAGAAAACAAAAGACCACTTCAAGGTACTGTAATGAACTCATTCTTTATTTATATTGGTGTTAAACCTACTGTATTCCAACTTCTCCATGGTTTATAAACTATTTTACTGGCCATAGATTCATCAAAATAAGCAAACAACACACGAAAAACAGAATCTGTCAAAAACAGAACAGTCTGTAGTAATATGTAGCTAGCACAAGATCTGGAACCCCAAAAATTCTAAAATAAACTTCTGGACGTGAGGAATTTATCTATTAATCATCTTCAAAAAGAATTAACTAAAGAGCACTTTCCAACTAAAAATGGAAGCAGTTCTCGTGAGCGCTAAAGTTTCTGTTTTTTACAGCAAGATTAAAAAGACTTTCCCAAGTCTTCCCAACGGTTCTACTTGGCACAAACACTAATTAAACACAAAAAACACAACAAAAACAGAGGCTAGATAAAATATTTATTACTAAACAGGATCAAAACGCAAGGAATAAAAATAAAATTGGGATGCCTCCCAACAAGCGCTATCGTTTAACGCCCCTAGCTAGGCATAAAAAGCAAGGATAGATCTAGGTATTGCCATCTTTGGTAGACAATTCTTCAATGAGGCATCTACCATCTTTATGAATTTATTTATTTTTATTAATTATCAAACTTTCAGGCACAAGATCGAAAAATTCATTTGTAACAAATGGTTTCTTAATGATAGAAAAAAGATTGTAATGAATACTTATAGATTTGAGATCCGCAGTTTGCTTACTAGAAGATTCACCCTTATTTTTAGGAACATACATAAGCTTGGCAATTTTAGTGGGAGGACTTGGAGTATTTTTTATGGAAGAAAAAGCGTTCCCAAGTTGGTAATAATACCCTCAAGTTTATCGATTCGAGTACAATCTTGATTTATTTTCTCATTAACTATAGGTTCCTTTTATTTAATATTTTTCAAGGTGACCCCTACTTTAGATCCATATTGGGTGATTTGGTTGTGGATATTTTTATCCAAATTTTCAATTAATTCTACAGTAGCAACCTTATTCTCAATAATTTCAAGTCTTTGCATTACATGCTCCAAAGTTAACGTAGTTCCATTAACCAAAAGAGGTGGTGAACCAAACAAATCTATCATAGCATTATAAGAATCGAAAGTATAGCTACCCAAGAAGTTCCCTCCGGTAATGGTAACAAGGATATATCTGTGCCAAGGAGTAGCGCCTACATAAAAATTGCGAAGAAGAACAGAAGTAGATTGCTTCCTGGTAGATCTATTTTGAGCATTGCAAATTCTATACCAAGTGTCTTTTAGATTTTCTCCCTCCCTCTGCTTAAAATTTAGAACTTCATTCTCGGGAGACAACGGAGAAGATAGAGGACTAGCCATAACGACAAGCAAACGGAAAAGAGGCGAATGGAAAAAGAGAGGGAGGATAGAGAGAGAGGGCGAATAAAACGGCAAGGGTGAAGTGGGGGAGAGGAAAACGAGAGGCAAATGGCAAATAATGTAATGCGGGAGATAATGGTATGTGATGGGTACTTAGTATGTTGACTTTTGCGTAGACTCCCCGGCAACGGCGCCAGAAATTCTTCTTGCTACCTCTTGAGCACTGCGTTGGATTTCCTTGAAGAGGAAAGGAGATGCAGGAAAGTAGCGTAAGTATTTCCCTCAGTTTTTGAGAACCAAGGTATCACTCCAGTAGGAGGCTACGCGCGAGTCCCTCGTACCTGTACAAAACAAATAACTCCTCGCAACCAACGCGATAAGGGGTTGTCAATCCCTTCACAGTCACTTACGAGAGTGAGATCTGATAGATATGATAAGATAATATTTTTGGTATTTTTGTGATAAAGATGCAAAGTAAAATAAAAGCAAAGTAAAAAAGCAAAGGAAATAACTAAGTATTGGAAGATTAATATGATGAAGATAGACCCGGGGGCCATAGGTTTCACTAGTGGCTTCTCTCAAGAGCATAAGTATTTTACGGTGGGTGAACGGATTACTGTTGAGCAATTGACAGAATTGAGCATAGTTATGAGAATATCTAGGTATGATCATGTATATAGGCATCACGTCCGAGACAAGTAGACCGACTCCTGCCTGCATCTACTACTGTTACTCCACTCATCGACCGCTATCCAGCATGCATCTAAAGTATTAAGTTCATGAAAACAGAGTCACACCTTAAGCAAGATGACATGATGTAGAGGGATAGATTCATGCAATATGATAAAAAAACCCATCTTGTTATCCTCGATGGCAACAATACAATACGTGCCTTGCTGCCCCTACTGTCACTGGGAAAGGACACCACAAGATTGAACCCAAAGCTAAGCACTTCTCCCATTGCAAGAAAGATCAATCTAGTAGGCCAAACCAAAATGATAATTCAAAGAGACTTGCAAAGATAACCAATCATACATAAAAGAATTTAGAGAAGATTCAAATATTGTTCATAGATAATCTTGATCATAAACCCACAATTCATCGGTCTCAACAAACACACCACAAAAAGAAGATTACATCGAATAGATCTCCACAAGAGAGGGGAGAACATTGTATTGAGATCCAAAAAGAGAGAAGAAGCCATCTAGCTAATAACTACGGACCCGAAGGTCTGAGGTAAACTAATCACACTTCATCGGAACAGGCCCCAAGATGGGATCTCATGGATACAGAAAGTTGCAGCGGTGGAATTAGGGTTTTGGCTCCGTATCTGATCGTTTGGGGGTACATAGGTATATATAGGAGGAAGAAGTACGTCGCTGGAGCAACAGGGGGCCCACGAGGGTGGAGGGTGTGCCTGGGGGGGTAGGCGCGCCCCCCCTACCTCGTGGCCTCCCCGTTGGTTGCTTGACGTAGGGTCCAAGTCTCCTGGGTCTTGTTCGTTGAGAAAATCAGGTTCCCGAAGGTTTCATTCCGTTTGGACTCCGTTTGATATTCCTTTTCTTCGAAACCCTAAAATAGGCACAAAAAAATAGCAATTCTGGGCTGGGCCTCCGGTTAACAGGTTAGTCCCAAAAATAATATAAAAGTGGATAATAAAGCCTAATAATGTCCAAAATAGTAGATAATATAGCATGGAGCAATCAAAAATTATAGATATGTTGGAGACGTATCATCCGGCTGTCCGAGGACCCCCTAATCCAGGACTCCCTCACCCCCTTCGCCCTATAAATAGAGGGGAGGAGGGAGGGCATCAGCACCTCATCCAAGGCGCAGCCCTCCCCCTCTCCTAGACCCCTTCCTCCTTCGTTGATCTTGGCGAAGCCCTGCCGGAGAACTGCAAGCTCCACCACCACGCCGTCGTGCTCTGGAGTTCTTCCCCAACTTCTCCTTCCCCCCTTGTTGGATCAAGAAGGAGGAGACGTCCCCGTGCTGCACGTGTGTTGATCACGGAGGCGTCGTTGTTCGGCGCTTAGATCGGAATCAACCGCGATCTGAATCGCTGCGAGTACGACTCCTTCATCCTCATTCTTGTAACGCTTCCGTCTCGCGATCTTCAAGGGTATGAAGATGAACTCCTCTCTCTCTCTCTCATTTCTAGTCTCTCCATAGATTGATTTTGGTGATGCGTAGAAATTTTTTAATTTCTGCAATGATCCCCAACACTTAACGGTTGGATTTTTCCCCACCTATAAAAGGGGGTCTTCTTCCCCAACGAACTTTATCCTTTATGCTCGTGTTCTTCCCCCATTGTTGACCTTCTTCGAGCTTGCTATCTCTCAATCCCTCCATGGATTCTTGCTAGTTTTGGCGGAAAAGAGAGAGGAGATCTAGATCCACATTTCCACCAATCACTTTCTCCTCTATGTGAGGGTAACCCCTTGGGTCTAGATCTTGGAGTTCTTGGTGTTCTCCTTCTTGTTCTTCCTCTCATTTTCCTCCCTAGCATTAGTTGCTTCAGTGGGATTTGAGAGAGAAGGACTTGGGCACTCTATGTGCCCTTGCCATTGCATTTGGTGCATCGGTTTGAGTTCTCCACGGTGATACGTGGAAGTTACAAGTTGAGAAGCTTATTACTCTTGGGTGATTGGTACCCTTGAGCTTGTTCCTCTTGGGTGCTTGGGTGCCCTAGATGGTTGGTGGTGTTCGAAGCTCAATCATTGTGGTGTAAAGCTCCGGGCAAGCGTAGGGGTCTCCAATTAGGTTGTGGAGATCGCCCCGGACAATTTGACGGGTACCGGTGACCGCCCCCAAGGGTTGCTGAAGTGTATGGGTTCGGTGACCGCCCACAAGGGTTGCCATTTGTATGGGTTCGGTGACCGCCCTCAAGGGTCCCTTAGTGGAATCACGACATCTTGCATTGTGAGAGGGTGTGAGGAGATTACGGTGGCCCTAGTGGCTTCTTGGGGAGCATTGTGCCTCCACACCGCTCCAAACGGAGATTAGCATCTGCAAGGATGTGAACTTCGGGATACATCGTCGTCTCCGCGTGCCTCGGTTATCTCTTACCCGAGCTCTTTACTTATGCACTTTACTTTGTGATAGCCATATTGTTTCTTGTCATATATCTTGCTATCACCTAGTAGTTTATCTTGCTTAGCATAAGTTGTTGGTGCACATAGGTGAGCCTAGTTGTTGTAGGTTTTGTGCTTGACAAATTAACCGCTAGGTTTATTCCGCATTTGTTCAAGCCTAAATCATAATTATTTTAAAGCGCCTATTCACCCCCCCCCCTCTAGGCGACATCCACGATCTTTCAGAATTGTCTGCCATATAGACTCCTGCTAGAACTACTGCACAACTAGCTCATGAGTTTCACAGCGAAAAATATCATGTTTCCCCCCTACAATTGTATGGAATTCCACTCTAGCAATCATCAGCAAACAACAATTCACCTTCGGCAGCAAGATAAATGTTTTTTGTTTTTTATTGAGAAACATATGCATGTATGATTCATTCGTATTAGGGAGAGAATTTTTATTCTTTTGTGCATGTAGCATGGTTAAATATAGACTTTTACATTTGTTTAAAAAACATTTTCTATTTAATGCAAGCATTTGAAGAAGCTAAACATGATCTCTCTGTACTTATTTTAATTTTTTTATGAAATATGAACAGAGGGATATGAAGTCTGAGAGTGGAGGAGCTTGGATGGTACGACGACTTCGTGATCAGAGGGAGCTTTTTAGTGTACTCGTAAATCTGTAAGAAATGTTTAATTCATAATTTCCTTCTTTACCAATGCAGTCTATTTACCAGTTCTGTAAGTTGACTGCATTTATTTGGTTCATATTTTTAGTATTTTCTTAACAATAACGATATGCAATAGGATTCCATTGAACAATAATTTTGGATAAACTATACTATACAAAAAATGACAATTAAATGAAGCTATAGGCAACATCCCAACATTGTATTTGAATATCTTGAGTGATGTGATTGTGGTTGACCCATTTCCATGACATCGTCTGTTGTGGCATCAAATATAATGTGCATATGATCATTGATAAAACGGGGATGTGAATCGGTTGAATGCCCAATAATAGAAACCAAATATGAGGCATTGTCATCCCTAGATAATTTAAGTATGTGTTTGAGTGGGAGTGGAGGGAGGGATTGTCAACTGGATGGGTCACTAAGGGACTTTTGTTAAGTGCTTTGAGTAGCTTCATGTCATGCCTTGCTTTGCCATGTTAAGTTGATGTAGCATGTAGTTTTCATGCTCCAAAGTGTGCTACCTGATGTTAAATTCCAGACTTGTGTTAATTTCACAAAGTCTGAAACCTGTTATCATTTGCACTTTTGCCATGCTTGTTTGAACCTGTTAATGGATGAATTGGCCGTAGCTTAGTGTTCATATTTTGTCAAGCATCATGAGTGGATCCCTGCCATGTATTTTGTTGTCATGTTTGAGTGCTGTAGCATAATTATCTTGATGCATTTATATGGCTACTTGCTGTTTATCACAGACCGTTGCCATATTTGTTTTGCTTGCCATTTCCAAACCGTGCATCCGATTCCGGTGATCTTTATATCGATTTCAACCGAAATCACCTCACCTTTCCAGTGGCACTCTTGGATTTCCAAGTTGAGTCCAGGTTCAATCATTCCTTGTCAAATCTTGCATATGCATCACATATCGCATCCCGCATAGCATACCATGGTTGCATCTTGTTGTTCGAACATTGCACGTGGTTGATTGTGTTCCTTTTGCTTGTTTGTCTTGTTTGGGTAGAGCCAGGAGACGAGTTCGCTAACGAGGAGCCCGTTGAGTTTGCTTACGAGGATCAAGTCAACTCTGACAACTTTGAAGGCAGGATGATCATACCCTCGAAATCACTTCTATCTTTGCTTGCTAGATGCTCGCTCTTTTGCTATGCCTATGCTACGATGCCTACCACTTGCTTATCATGCCTCCCAAATTGCCATGTCAAACCTCTAACCCACCATGTCCTAGAAAACCATTGATTGGCTATGTTACCGCTTTGCTTAGCCCCTCTTACAGCGTTGCTAGTTGCAGGTGAAGATTGGAGATCGTTCCTTGTTGGAACATTGTTTTATTGTTGGGGTATCACCATATTATCTTGTTATCTTAATGCATCTATATACTTGGTAAAGGGTGGAAGGCTCGGCCTTTTGCCTAGTGTTTTGTTCCACTCTTGCCGCCCTAGTTCCGTCATATCGGTGTTATGTTCCCGGATTTTGCGTTCCTTACGCGGTTGGGTGATAATGGGAACCCCTTGACAGTTTACCTTGAATAAAACTCCTCCAGCAATTCCCAACCTTGGTTTTACCTTTTGCCACCTAGCCTCTTTTTCCCTTGGGTTTTCCGGAGCCTAAGGGTCATCTTTATTTAACACCCCCCCCCCCGGGCCAGTGCTCCTCTGAGTGTTGGTCCAAACTAGAGCCCCTTGCAGTGCCACCTCGGGGAAACTCGAGGGCTGGTTTTAGTTGTACGAATTGCTTATCCGAGTGTGCCCTAAGAACGAGATATGTGCAGCTTCTATCGGGATTTTTCGGCACATTCGGGCGGTGTTGCTGGACTTGTTTTACCATTATCGAAGATGTCTTGTAGAACCGGGATACCAAGTCTGATCGGAATGTCTCGGGAGAAGGATTATCCTTTGTTGACCGTGAGAGCTTGTGATGGGCTAAGTTGGGACTCCCCTGCAGGGATTTGAACTTTCAAAAGCCGTGCCCGCGGTTATGGGCAGATGGGAATTTGTTAATGTCCAGTTGTAGATAACATGAAACTTAACTTAATTAAAATGAATCAACCGCGTGTGTAACCGTGACGGTCTCTTCTCGGCGGAATCCGGGAAGTGAACACGGTGTTGGAGTAATGCTTGACGTAGGTTGTTATAGGATCACTTCTTGATCATAGTTCTTCGCTCGTGCTTTGCCTCCTCTTCTCGCTCTCTTTTGCGAACAGGTTAACCACCATATATGCTAGTCGCTTGCAGCAGCTCCACATATTACCTTGCCTTACCTATAAGCTTAAATAGTCTTGATCGCAAGGGTGCGAGATTGCTGAGTCCCCGTGACTCACAGTTTACTTCCAAAACCAGATGCAGGGACCGATGATTCCGTTCCAGATGATGCGCTTGAGCTCAAGTGGGAGTTCGACGAAGACTTACGCCGTTACTATGTGTCCTTCCCTGATGATCAGTAGTGGTGCCCAGTTGGGGCGATCGGGACCGTGTCGCATGTTGGGGTTGATCTTTTATTTTGGTACCGTAGTCGGACCATGAGTGTATTGGATGATTGTAATGTTATTCATGTATTTGTGTGACGTGGCGAGTGTAAGCCAACTATGTACTTTTTCCCCCTATTATCTATTTACATGGGTTGTTGTGAAGATTACCTTACTTGCGACATTGCTTTCAATGCGGTTATGCCTCTAAGTCGTGCTTCGACACGTAGGAGATATAGCCGCATCGAGGGCGTTACAGCCTCCAGGAAGGAAAGCGGCACCCTTGGGTGTCGCCGCCGCCGAGGCCGGACCAACCGACCTAGGGTTTCCCCCGGACCCAGACCAGAGCCACCAACACTTCACCAGCCAGCGCGCCGACAGCCAAGGCCGTCGGACACCATGGATGGGGGGAGGAGTGAGCAAGAGAGGTGGAGGAGTCATACCTTCAGATCTGACAAAGCAGAAGGCCTCACGCCGCAACCACCAACCAACAGGGGCCTCGCCGCCCGAACGGCCGAGGAACCTGTCCACCAGCATCAACAGAGGCCGCCAGCCGAACGTCGACGCCTCGCCACCCGGGGCCGCCACCCCGACGACCGCTACCCTCCGCGAGAAAAACAGAGCGGCAAGATCCCCGCCACCACCATCACCGGCGACCACGCGGGCTTGCCCGGTGACCTCCTCGGGTGGCGGCGAGGGAGATAGGGGGAGGGGTGGGGGTGGCGGCGTGAGGTCAGCCGTCCGAGCGGACGACACGAGGGCTGGAAGGGGGGAGGATGGTTCCTTTCCTTGATTACCAACTATTATGCCAGCCGAGAAGACAACTGTTCGATAGGTACTACTCGACTCTTCGGATCTTGAAAGCATCAAGGAGGCCGCCCAAGGCCCTGCCGCCACCTCCGAGCTAAAGGAGGCTTGGCCTTTGTGCGCCAGAAGATCTGGGATCACGCCATTCCCAAGAAGGTACCCATTGTGGGGTTTTGACACCGGAACGTTCCTTATGTGACTTGATCCGATAATCTCGTGGAGTTCTTAGGAGGTGTTTGCTTCTCTAGTTCTAAGACTTTTTCTAGTCCCAACTAAAAAATCTCTAATCCCTAAAAAGTCTCTCCCTGTTTGTTTTCAGAGACTAAAAAGTCCTAGTCCCTTCTTAGAGGTTATTAAATGACCATGTTGCCCCTAGTATTAGAAAAATAACAATTAAACAACACCATGGGGTGGCAGGTCAATAGATGCATTGAGGGGCATTGTTGGAAAAGTTCCCAAAAGTCCCAAAAAGACTCTCCTTGAGAGTCTTCTTCATTTAGTCCCAAATGCCTAATTTAGTCTCTAAAAAGTCCCTTTCGTTTGGTAAAAAAGTCTTTAAGAGGGATTTTTTCTAGTCCCTACACAAAAAAGTTCTTGAAAACAAACACCCCCTTACTTAGCTAGTTAAGTGCACAAATGAAGCAAGTATATATGAATAAAATCATGATCGTGTTCCGGTCGGCTGCCGTGGTTCGCTGTTTCCAACCGTGTGCATCGCCGGTATGCCGCGGATCCATCCAGATGACGTGATTGTACGTATTTGTAATGCAGGAGCACGCAAGTTTTTTTTTTATGAGGGATCGGAGCACGGAAGTAAAGCAAGTCCCCGCAAAAAAAAAGAAGTAAAGCAAGTTCAAAACCTACCGCGCCGTGTGCATGGGGCGCGCCTGTTTGCCTGTACAACCGCGCGACGATGTTAACAACAAGGAAGCTAGCGCGCAAAGTCTCACTAGGATTCAAACTTTGGACCTCAATCTCTTTTTTTTGCGGGTAGAAGTTTGTATTATTCATCCACAAAAGTCCTTACAATCAATCGCAGCTAGTTCCAAAGTCTCAGGAGGACCAGAACCTAACCAAGTCATGGTTCTACCCTCACTACGAGCAAATTTAGCTAAGCTATCACTAACTTTATTTTGTCTACGACTTACATGAGTAATACAATTTTCACGTAGAGACATAAGATATCTAATCTCCTTGATGATGGACGAATATACAGATCTGTCAATCTCTTAAGCCTGGATCAATTTCACTGCAATTATAGAATCCATATCGATCTGCACTGGTAGCTCACTTCTATGGATGGAGAAAGATAAACCTTCCATGCATGCACATAATTCAGCTTCAAGTGCATCCCGGCAAGAAAATAACTGCCTACAGGAAGAGAAGATGATGGCTCCCTTGTCGCCTCTTAACACCATTCTGGCACCGGCCGATCCATCAACAGCAAATGAACCATCAGTACACAACTTAACCCAGCCGGGCTTAGGAGCAGTCCACTTGGGGTCTGCTACGACCATTACCGCATGTGGCCGAATTGAAGTATATGTTATGATTGACTTCCCTTTGCTAGGATCAGCAATTAGATCAGTTTTAATGCCAATTAGAGAATTCAACTAGCTCATCAAGAACCTTCGAGAAGCCTCCATGGGTGGCGGGGATTTATTATGGGCAATCTCATTGCGTATGTGCCACGCCCTCCACAATGTCATGAGAAGCATCGAACGCTCAATATCTGGCAGAGGAGTAAGAGCGTGCAGCAGCCACTCGACACTTGTATTCTGCATGGTAGTAATATTTGGAAGAGTCCATACTTCTGCCATAGCATCCCAGAGAACTCTCGAAAGGGTGCAGCGACATAGTGCATGGAAGCAGTCCTCAGACTCTATCGAACACACAGGGCACAAATCACTAGTTTCCAACCCTCTTGTATGCTTGTTACTCCATGTAGGCAGAGAGTTTATAGCGACCCGCCATGCGAAATTACGAACTGAAGGAGGAACATCAGTCGACCATATAAATTTCCAGCAGTCCCGACGCCCATCTGGACGTGAGCTAGAGCCCGTCGAAGTGCTTCTGTGAGCTTCCTCAAAGCCGAACTGGTACGCACTCCTCACTGAAAAGGACGCCAAACCTGCCAGGGCCCCACGCCAACGTATCATCCTCCTGTCTTGGCGACACCCTGATTTTCAAAATCTCCACAACATCCGCTGGCATAAAGAATTTGTGTAACAAGCCAGCCTTCCATGAGCCGTTCTCATTCAGCAAATCTGAGACGAAGAGAATTCTGCACCTCCCTTGTAAAGTGAAAGGTTTATAAGAGAAGGGTCTGGGTATCCAATTGTCATGCCAAACACGTATATTTCTTCCGTTCCCAACTCTCCAAATCAGACCCTTCTTCAAGAGTTCAAGACCGTAGCTAATAGCTTGCCAAGAAGAAGTAGCATTTCCGGCGAAAACAGTATCCTCAAGTTTACCATCTGGATAGTATCTTATTTTTAACACTAGTGCGCACAGATTGTCAGGCTTTGTAATTAATCTCCATGCTTGCCTAGCTAATAGTGCTTGGTTAAAAATTCTAAAATCTCTAAAACCAACACCTCCTTTACTCTTTGGTTGCATCAGATTATCCCATGCCCGCCAGTCACTACACCATGACACTGCATTCCCCACAACCAAGTTAGATGGGAAAACAGCTTCCGCCGACTGCTAGTCGGTCGGGAAAAACTATTGCCGACCGATCATGTCTATTGGGGTAAATCCAGACAGGAAAACCCTTTCCCGACCGACATACTTTTCCCGACCGACTGCTTGTCGGCTATGGAGCATCTTTCCCGACCAACATTCTGTTGGGCCTGCCATGGGCCTTTCCCGACCAACAGTCCATTGGGGCTGCCATGGGCCTTTCCCGACCAACAGTCCATTGGGGCTGCTATGGGCCTTTCCCGACCAACTATCAGACATGATAATCTTTCCCAACCAACAATTCATCAGGGTTGCCATGGGCCTTTCCCAACGGACTATCAGATAGGGTAATCTTTTCCGACCAACATTCAGTTGGGCCATCCAAACAACCACAACGGCATGGTGCACTCACTACATCGACATTCTGCATGCTATATAAGATGTACATTTAAATCCATAAATTGCCAACATGCATAATCTTAAATCCAGAAGGACACAGCGGAAAAAATGATAGCATCATACATTAGCTCATCACACATACAAATAGTTCATTCGTTCTAATGAGTCACTACACCTAGATTGCTACAAAAACAAAGATAATTAAGTGCATTACACATATTGGTTGAGTGTCAAAAGACACGACATAGATCCAGTTTTACAAAATGAAAGCTAAAGATGCAGCATCTCCAAATAGCAAGGAATGTCCTCCGTTACAAAATCATCCAGTTGATGCGGACAACCGAATACTAGGTTCTTTATGCATTTCCTTCCCAACAGGATGTTGACAAGAACTTCTGCAATGGCATAGGGTCATTACACAAATTATCAAGGTATTCGGAGTAATATACTGAATACATGGTTGGTGTTTACCTTGCTAGATGGCCATGCAATGGACCTTGCACAGCCTCGCCAACATATCATAAACCATCATACTGATAAGGCAGTGTAGCATCCCTTGTAATCAGACCATTCACAACAACCTCATAAGTCTAGAAATTAGAGAGACAGCAACAGCAGCAGGATTACAAACAAATCTAGAAAACAAATAGAAACTTTAAATACAGATGGCATAGTCATTGCTTGTTAGAAATCCCCACGTGAAAAATCACCAACTATCTTCAAGAGCGCAAGGCAATAGCGGCTCGTGCCAAGTTGCCAAGTTGTAAGTATTTCACGAGAAAAAAATAAAGATTCAGGACTGATATCCCGAGTCAGGCTCAATTGTCGAAACCATCTGAAGAGAGCTCTAGCATTAGGCTGAGATCCGATCTTACCAAGCCTAGAGGATAATAATGGTATATTACAGGAAACGTTTAGCAGCTATGGAAATCAGCGCACTGTAAAGGTATGTCAAACGGAATTTGGAAACAAGCACAACATAAAATAGTAGGCTTCAGCAGAAAAGAAAACAAATCAAGAGCATTCGATCAAGCAGGGTTTTCTACTTGGTGCAAAGAATTTGGCTAGCATGAGGGGGAAAGGCAAGCTCAATCATGTTGAATGATCCATGACAATATAATTTATCTCAGATGTAAGCAAACATAACCCATTACGTTGTCTTCCTTGTCCAACGTCAACCCTTTAGCATGTCATATTTTAATGAGTGCTCACAATCATAAAAGATGTCCAAGATAGTATATTTATATGTGAAGACCTCTCTTTCTTTATTACTTCCTATTAATTGCAACGATGACCAAAACTATGTTTGTCAACTCTCAACAACTTTTATTCATCATACTCTTTCTATGTGAGCTCATTACTCTCCATAAGATCCATATGATCTCTTTTATTTTGTTTCTCTTTTATTTTATTCCCTCAAGATCATGGCAAAATAATCAAGCCCTTGACTCACACTAATTTTTATTACATATAGCTCACAGACTCGATTACATAGAAGGATCATAAAGCAAAACTCACAACTAGATCATTCTAAAACTTTACTCTACTAGATCAAGATATTATCAAAAGGATCGAACTAAGGAAAAAATGGTAAAGATAGAAGTGATGGTGATACGATACCGGGGCACTCCGCCAAGCTTGGCAATTGCCAAGGGGAGTGCCCATACCCATGTGGTTATGTATCCTTTGTTGGTGAAGAAGATGGTGGTTTTGTTGATGGCGTAGGCTTGTCGTCCTTCTTCTAAGGCATAGGCTCACCATCATAGAAGGATGATCGAGTCTCCTGAAACCTCAAATCTGCAGCCAAACTCATCCTCTTGAATCTATATTCATACTCACAGTTTTGATTTTGCAGGTCATAGATCTGGGCTTGGAGGTGCTCGGTTTTCTCATGAAGTTTGAAGATGGCCTCCCCAATGTCCTTGACGTCCAGCTTGTGGTTATTGGTGAACTTCGTGATCATAATGTGATTGGAATCGAGTCCACGCTCCACCATCTCCTGACACTTGAAAGCTTCTTGCTCCAATGCCTCGAGCCTTGCCTCCGTGCTTCTGGTATTCCTTGGTCCCTCAACATCGCGGATGTGCAACAACCCCTCACGCATCTCAATGGTTTGAGGGTGTTGCAGCACTTCCGCGAGGTAGGGGTTGATGACCTTCTCGAAGAACTAGTCCTTGGGGGCACTTGAAGACGACATGACGACCTGGATCTGTCAGAAAAACAGCTCGAAACAAAGACAGGAGATTTTTGCGTGATACGGTGGTCAAAACCTTCGGGAGGGTATATAATGAATTTTTACCGACCAAAATACATGTCGTGTAAGAAAACGGAGTCCGGAGAGCACACGAGGTGCCCACAAGGTAGGGGGCGCGCCCAGGGGGGTAGGGCGCGCCCTCCACCCTCATGGAGCCCTCGTGTCCTTCCCGGACTGCTTCTTATTTTTTTATTTTTCTAAATATTCCAAAACGGAAGAAAATTGCCATTATAACTATTTTGGAGTCGGTTTACTTACCGTACCACATACCTATTCCTTTTCGGAGTCTGAAACGTTTCGGAAAGTGTCCCTTATGTATTCCTTCGGGGTCACGGTTTCAATAACATTAGTTTCAACATTTATAGGATTACCTGGGATATAATGTTTAATTCTTTGACCGTTCACCACCTTCGGATTTGTGCCTTCAAAGTTGTTGGTTTTTATGGCACGGGAACGACAGACCTCCTCGATAACGTAAGGACCTTCCCATTTAGAGAGGAGTTTTCTTGCAAAAAATCTTAAACGAGAGTTGTATAGCAATACATAATCACCTACATTAAACTCATGCTTTTGTATTCTTTTGTCATGCCATCTTTTAACTTTTTCTTTAAACAATTTGGCATTCTCATAGGCTTGGGCTCTCCATTCATCAAGTGAGCTAATGTCAAATAACCTCTTCTCACCGGCAAGTTTGGAATCATAATTGAGCTCTTTAATAGACCAATAAGCTTTATGTTCTAGTTCGAGAGGTAAGTGACATGCTTTTCCATAAACCATTTTATATGGAGACATACCCATAGGAGTGCACTTTCCTCTTCCCCTTCTCAGCTCCCCAATAAAAGGCTCTTACCATTCTAGTAAGTTCATCGCACACTGAAAAGGGTAATTTAAAGACCCCCATCATATAAGTGGGAAGGACCTGAGCAACAGACTTAATGAGTGTCTCCCTCCCTGGTTGAGCAAGGTGACCATCTCCCCACTGGAGCAATCTTTTAGTTAAACTCATCTGAAGATTCTGAAATCTTCCCTTAGACATGTGACCATCAGGCGTGGGGAGTCCAAGGTACTTCTCCTCAAAAACCAAACTAGTGACATTGAGAACTCCTCTGATTTCCTCCTGTCTGACATAAGGGCAAGTCTCGCCAAAAAGAATAGAGCACTTGTCAAAATTCAAACTTTGACCCGTTGCCTTTCCATACTGATCTAATGCTAGCTTTATTGTTTCGGCCTGAGCATGATTTGCTTCGAAAAATAACATAGTATCATCAGCAAACAATAGGTGTGAGATCCCTGGAGCTCTTCTACATACCTTGACAGGGGTAATATCACCACTAGACACATACTGCTTCAGAATTGCAGAAAGTCCATCAGCCACAAAAAGGAACAAGAAGGGGGATAGCGGATCGCCCTGCCGAAGCCCACACGACGGTGCAAATGAATCCAAGAGGGTCCCATTAAGTTTGACAGAGTATCTCACCGATGTGACACAAGACATTATTCAGTCCACCCATCGTTGAGAGAAACCCAGCTTTTCCATCACCTGCTTCAAGAACTTCCAATCCACCCTATCATATGCCTTTCAGAGATCGATTTTGTAAGCACAAAAGCTTTTTGTAGGATCCTTTTCTTACTTAATGTGGTGGATACATTCAAAAGCCACAAGAGCATTATCAGTGATCAAACGCCCTGGGATAAAGGCACTTTGCTCTGGAGAAACAATACCATCCAATAATGGCCTTAAACGATTCACCATGCACTTTGAGATGACCTTGTATATGACATTACAGAGACTAATCGATCTGTAGTGAGACAAGCTGGAGGGGTTAGCAATTTTAGGAATAAGAACTATGGAGGTAGAATTTACCCCTTCCGGCATAATCCCAGAAGCAAAAAATCCCCTGACCGCTGCAATCACACTATTTTGTAGCACGTCCCAATTCCGCTAAAAGAACCTCGCGGGTAGACCATCTGGACCTGGGGCCTTCAATGGTCCAATCTGAAACAGGGCATCAGAGATCTCCTTATCGCTAAAGGGAGCACACAAGCACACATTGTCCTGCTCAGTGACTTTTGCTTCAAGCAAATCAAGAACCCATGTTGCATCCAACGCCTGGTCTGAAGCAAAAATCCCTTGAAAATACTCATTTGCCAGACTAGCCATTTCCTCAAAGTTTGAATGAACCACACCAATATTGTCGGTTAGCTCGCGTATTTTATTTTTGCGAGCGCGCCAAACAGCCTTACTCTGAAAATATTTAGTGTTGCGGTCGCCTTCCTTCAACCACGTAATTCTTGAGCGTTGTAGCCACATCATTTCCTCCTGGTACAAAAGCTCGTTCATCTTATCAGTGATGTTCCTAATTTCTTGCCTATCTGCATTCATGGTCATAAGTTCCTCCAGTTGTGTTCTTGACTTGGCTAGTTCCCTTGTTATATTGCCGAATTTCTTGCTGCCCCAAGTACTGAGTGTAGCCAAGGTCTTCCTTAGCGCTGTTTGGAGCTTCTCCAAATTGTCCACATTGCCAACAGATTCCCATGCCTCCTTAACAACAGCCGGTAGAGATGAGTCTCTTTCCCAAAAAACTTCATAGCGTCTAGGTTTGGGGACTTGCTGGCCCGTGTCCAGAGCGCCCTTCAAAACCAGCGCCACATGATCCGAGCATGGTGACACCACATGTTGTACTGTATAAAATGGAAAAAGATTGCGCCATTCATTTGTTGCAGTAGCTCTATCAAGACGAACCTTCACATTACTCGCCCCGACACGCAGGTTATCATAAGTAAACGGAATCCCTGAGAACCCAAGATCAATCAGACTGCAAATTCCAGAGTATCTCGGAAGGCTATCATTTGTTGTTCCGGTCTAGGGATAGCCAACAGGTGTTAGAAATCCCAAAGAGCTTCATTAAAATCACCAATAACAAGCCAAGGCCTATCACACACACTCGTTAGACCCTGTAATTTGGCCCACATGAGGTGGCGGTTCTCGACTCGTGGTTCACCATAAACAAAAGTGACTCTCCATTGTTCTGCATCCGCATGTACCTTCACTAGAGCATTGATATACCGTTCCTCCTTGTCTAGGATTTCAACCACAAAAGACCCATGCCAGAAAAGAGCTAGGCCACCACTCAAACCATTACTGTCCACCCCGTCAAAACCTTTCAATCCGAGGCGTCCACGAATTCTTCTCATTTTTGTTGCTTTGTGTCTGGTCTCGCAAAGGAAAACCAGCATGGGGGAGTGTGACTGGGAGAGCGTCGCAATTTCTCGAACAGTCCGAGAGTTCTCCCCGCCCTGGCAGTTCCAACTGGTGAGATTCATTGCTCCCGGCAGACGTGAGGTCGCCGATGAATCAGTTGCTTCGTCACTTAATAACTCGGGACCTTCAGAAGCGCCCGTACTGCCGCTGCCTGCTTCAAAACCTGCTTGGACCGAAGGAGCATACAAACACATCTACTAGAACCCAACGTTCATTGAGATCCGTAATAGATTTTGGAGAGACCAGCCACGCCGACCTAGAGTCGCCGTCCTGGGACAAAACTCGCCGGTACCTGCGCCGCCACTTGGCCGGACCCTGTACCGCCGCCGCCTGCTTCAAAATATGCTTCTACAGCCAAAGACCGAAGGAGCAGACAAACACATCTACTACTAGACCCCAACGTTCATGGAGATCTGTAGTAGAGATTGGAGAGACCAGCCACGCCGACGTTGAGTCGCCGTCCTGGGACAAAGCTCGTCGGCACCCGCGCCGCTGCCGAGGGCGGCCGGCGATGGGCCAGCAAAAACCCTAGTCACCCTTGCGGACTCTTTTTTTTGGACCTCAATCTCGTGTAGGAGAGCAGCTAACCAGCGGAGCTAACTGCAAAAATGGGAGCACGCAAGTATAGCAACTAATTCCATGGCAGAATCCGGATAGTTTTTTTTTGGAACTTTCCTTGGAAATTGTGATTTTTTCTTAAAAACGAGCAATGTTTGACAATCTGATAATTTTTTGAACAACTCGGAAAAAAATTCAAATTACAAATTACAAAATAAAAGGCGTGAACATTTTGTCACAGAAACAAAATTTGAAATTCCCGAAAATTTGCTAAAAGTGCGAACATTTACAGAATTTTCAGAACACAAGTTTGATAATGGGAACAAATTTTGAGAAGTGCAAACATTTTTTAAAAATTCCCACACATTTTTTGAAAACTAAAACACTTATTTAACTAGATGATTCCCCGCGCGTTGCTGCGAGATTGTATGGTGAAAAAATAACATTTGTGATTACATAAAATGATAGTTTTGATGATCATGGTACTCTTTCGGTTGGAATAATGTTATGAGTTTGGGGGAAGGGAAACTTACTTTTAACTCTCTTCTATTTAGTTCTGTGTACTAACAACGGGAACATTTGGAAGTACATTATCAAAGACTTCTCCGTTACATACTTTCCAAATGCAACAGGTCTCAAAACAGCAACTTCCATCGCAAATAGGCTATTTATCTATTGTTCAACAAACTCTATCCCTCCAATAATTTACATGCATTTTCTTCATGAAGGCGGGATAGTGTCAGCATTGCAGGACAAATAAAAAAATCAAAGAAAAGTACAGCTAGCTATATTCCTTTACACGAACATGACGTAAGGCACAAATGTAATCTAGGAGGTTTTTTTTTTACAATGGACCAGATATTGTGTGTTAACTTTGACTTGAAGGAGCTGCCGAAAAATATCTTGCAACTGAGAACTTGAGCCAGCAAAAGATATCCAAAGTAAATTGAAATGGGTAGGAACTTGAGAGGTGCCCATCAGCTGCTTGTAGTTTGTCAATATGCAAAAAGAGAACGTATTCACTCCACTTGTTCGACCAGGAGAGACTTCAATTTTTAGTATGCCCATCGAAGACAAACCATGGCAGCAGGAGCCTTGTCGCTTTAGTAACAGTGGATGTTAGGGGACAAAGCTAATCACTAAGAATAAGCATGCACGGTTATATGACATAGCAATAAATGGACTACTGTTCCCTACAAAAAGATTGATCACTTGACGTCATGCCATGGGAGGAAGAGAGATGCATCATGTAGCAAAGTCGGGCAAGAACTCAGCCCACTTTTGTTTATTTACATTTATTCTAAGCATAGATGAATTATACAGTTAGAAAAAGTACTGCCAAGAGACAGTACGTAAAAGATCATCCCTTGCCAGACCACAAGTCCACAAGTGAGAGAGCACAAAATTATCAAGAGTGAGAGTAATAAACAGAAAGAAATATGTTCACAGAGCTCATGGCACATACATTGGAAACGGCCTGTAAATGTAGGTCTGCTTAGATTTTGTTGCCAGGCCACAAGTGAAAGAGGTGACTGCCTAGATTTTGGTGCCAATTACTCCCTCTTTTCCGGTTTATAAGACTAGTCACAGTGGGGAGTAACTTAGAGTAGTAACATATGTATTGTGTCATGCATCACTTCATTTATTAGGTTATAGACTTATCTTTTCTTGATATGTGTGATGTTACAGTAACTAGCTATGTTACCACATGCCTCTCTTTCTTCATTAATTACATGCTACATCATCTATTTTGCCTAGATAAGTGTGATGTTACCACCTATGTTATTCCTATTATGGGTAGTCTTAGGCTCAAATCTGAAATCTTATCAATCAAGGCATTTTGTGAGTGGAGGAATGTATCTCGTACTTTACAAAACTACCCCAATCAAACTCATGCATTAACTTGGATTAATTGAAGTGCATGCATGATAAGTAGAAACATTACATGCATTGGTGTGTTCCTTTTTAATTCTTATGCAAAGATTTAATGCGTCTCAAAAACTAAAAGTGAGATGGAGATGAGCCCTATAAATTGGAAAAACAGAAAAGTTGAGATAAGCCCTATAAACCGGAAAGGAGGGAGTACCATGGAGGTCACAACAATGGGGAATGAACAAATAATTGTACATGTAAAATCATAAAATCATTCGGAATGTCATACCTTAAAAAGAGAATTCTGCAATGTAGAAGGTTCAACATTGAAGAACTACATATAGGGTCGCAGCATAAATCTCCTTAGAGCATCTCCAGCCGTTGCCCCCCCCCCCCCAGGAGGCATAAAAATCGCCGCCTGGGGGTGAGCCGGCGGTAGAATCGGCTCTGGGGGCGGTTGGGCATCCAGCCATTGTCCCTAGGTCGCCCCCAGGCATCGATATCGGCCCACTCCTGGCCGCTTTTCGGCGAAAAATGGCCCGATATCGGCGCGAATCGGACCATATTCGGCGTGGTTTTTGTGTCACATATTCATCGCAACAAATGAATAAAAATCAAAATAGTTCAATACAAATTATATAGTTCAGGAAATAAAAACTCATATTTCATCACACTTCGAGCTAGGCGTCGCCCTTGATCCTCCATAGGTGCTCCACCAGATCCTGCTGCAGTTGTTGATGCACCTGTGGGTCTCAGATCTCCTAACACATATTGAGGTAGGCAGTCCAGGTTGCCCGTAGGGGTGATCAACTTAGGTAAGAGGCCCCTGCCTGTAGTATGGTTCAGTGTCAAACACTGGCTCTTCCTGCTCGCTCTCAATGATCATGTTGTACAACATGACACAGCAAGTCATGATCTCCCACATTTGATCATTCGATCAGGTCTGAGCAGGGTACCGGACAACAGCAAATCGAGATTGGAGCACACCAAATGCCCGCTCGACATCCTTCCTGCAAGCCTCCCGCACCTTGGCAAAGTGGGACTTCTTGCCTCCTGGTACAACATTTGAGATAGTCTTCACAAATGTAGACCATCTCGGATAGATGCCATCAGCTAGGTAGTACCCCTTGTTGTAGTGCCGCCCATTGACCTTGAAGTTCACCGGAGGAGAATGACCTTCAACAAGCTTGGCAAAGACAGGGAAGCACTGCAGCACATTGATATCATTGTGAGTTCCTGGCATACCAAAGAAGGAGTGCCAAATCCAAAGGTCCTGTGTGGCCACCGCCTCAAGTACCACAGTGCAACCGTCTTTGGCGCCTTTGTACATCCCCTGCCAAGCAAATGGGAAGTTCTTCTATTTCCAATGCTTGCAGCCGATGCTTCCAAGCATCCCAGGAAATCCTCTTGCTGCATTCTATGCTAGGATCCGAGCAGTGTCTTTCGCATTGGGTGTTCGCAAGTATTGCGGTCCAAACACTGCCACCACTGCTCTGCAGAACTTCTAGAAACACTCAATGGTGGTGGACTCGGCCATGCGCCCATAGTCGTCGAGTGAATCACCGGGAGCTCCATATGCAAGCAACCTCATCGCTGTCATGCACTTCTGGATTGAGGTGAATCCAAGTTTGTCGGTGCAATCCTTCTTGCACTTGAAGTAGCTGTCGAACTCCCGGATGGAATTCATAATCCTGAGGAAAAGCTTTTGGCTCATCCGATAACGGCGCCGAAATACTTTGTCGCCATGCAGTGAAGCGTCGGCGAAGTAGTCGGAGTAGAGCATGCAGTAGCCTTCGAGACGATGCCGGTTCTTTGCTTTCATCCGCCCCGGCGTCGAGCCACCTCGCCGCCGCTTTTCATTTCTCGCCAGCAGGCCGGCGAGGGCGGCGAGGACAATGAGATGTTCCTCTTCCTGAACGTCGGCATCGGCTTCCTCCTCCAGCAGTGCGGCGAGCATCTCCTTGTCGTCCGAGTCCATTGCTGAGGCAAGCAAATCGCCGAACACCTTGCGGGCGCGGTGGGCGCACACCCCGCTGGTACACCACCCCTCCGCTGCCGGAACGTCGGAAAAATTGCCCAAACGGTGGTGGAGAGGCTGCCTCGGCGAAACCTCTACTCTTTTTTCCGGCGGGGAATGACCTATCTAGCGGTGGTGGGCGGTGGGCGATGTCGGGATCAGTCGGGTGGCGGCCGAGCGCGCGGGGGGCGGGAGGCGAATCTGGACGATAGGCTTGACTTTTCGCCTGACAGTGTGGGCCAGGCGTGCTTTTCCCTTGCGCCGGAGCCCCCGAGTGCTCCCCAGTGCGCCGGGTTCGGCCTGCGATCGCCGGGCCCAAAAACGGGCCGAGCCGGCGGATTTTGGCGTCCTGGGGGTGCGACTGGGGCGTTTTTTGGCGCCAGCGCTGAAAAAGTCGCCTGGGGAGGGGCCTGTTGGGGGTGCGTCTGGAGATGCTATTAACCTATTATATAGACTAAAAAGTGATGAATTATCAAATAATGTGTGCATGATCACTTGGGTAGGTCAAGCGGCTAGATACATGGAGACAAAGATGTAACAAACCTGATCAAATGTCTACCACTTGACATGAGTGGTGAGCTATCTCAAAAAAAATGTCTTACATGAACCACTGGGAAACAACATTGAAATAGGCGTTCTAGATTAATTTTTCTAAAGGATGATCTAAAGCACCACTATGCTGAATAGGAAAACATAGGAAACAAAAGATACTAACATAATGTTCGCAACTACAAATATAAAAACAGTGTTGTAACTACGAAGTTTTCTTAGCAAAAAGAAAACATAATTGTGTTAATAAGGGGATACCTTATCCTTTTCATAACCCTGGCACGATCAACAGGTAGAGGCCAATATTACATTGATTAACATCTATGGAGGAGTCAACGTGCTTATGTAATTTGCTGGTGTAGCGAAATGAAGTCAGGTCGGTGACAGTGAGCTAAGTTTGACTTAATAAGTGTAAGAAATTGTTACCTGACAAATAATGTCTAGAACCAACAATAAAATATACTGAGAAAATACAAAAGATTTCACAGGTGACTGTATCAGATGCACGGATAGCTAAAATGTCGATCAGATGAAGTAACTGTCCAACAGAAAGCAACCATTTGAGGTCATGATAAACTCGACATGGTGTAAAATAGAAAACATGAATGCACTTCTAATATGTAACTCATATCTTGTTGGGATGGCAATATAGACTCAAAGTTTGTCGGTACAGTGCCGAAACATGAGTGGTGTGAAGACCAAATCCACTAATTTCTATCTTTGATACTTTAAATGGAAGTCACCATGTGGAAAGTTCCCAGCCAATTCAGGACAAAAAGAACGGATCTGCAGCGATAGTAAAATAATCAAAATGGCATGGATCAGTAATCTATAATACAGGCAATAATGTGCTTTGAGATCAATAATGCAAGAGAACATTGATAATGCAAGAGGGAACGCCAGTTTGCTACATATTACGTGGCCAGCATGAGGCGCAAACAACAACCTGATCATTGAAGATGATGTGAGCGATGCCGCTTCACTGTTTAAAGGGGGGATTTAGCACGGGCAGGGGAAGTCGCCGAGAGGCGGCGGCGACGGCCCTCCTGTGTAGTAGGGAAGTGGTGGAGGCCATCCTTGAGGAGGCGGAATCGTCGAGGTGGCAGGGGTTGGGCACCTCGAGGCTGGAGGGTGGCGGCGTAGTCGCAATGTGAGCGCTGCACTTCTCGGTGGCGGATCTGGCCGGTATGCCTGAATCCGTGGAGGGCGGAGGGCTGCGCGCCTGAAGACAACCAGAGAAGTTCGATCCTTGTCTCCGGAGGTGGCAGGCGAGGGGGTTGCTGCCCAGGAGAATGTCAGAGGGATGGGTTGCGGCGAACAACTCGGTGGTGGTTGACGGTGTCGCACGGGACGGTCCACTCTGCCGCCCTTGATGCGAAATGGAAGAATAAGAGAGATGGGATACGGAAGAGTAAGAGACATGCGAAGGAATTGGCCGTTGGGCTTCTCTTGGGCCTTTAGACTCATCGGTTCGGAAGACCAAAAAGGCCTCTTCGGCTACCACAAACCATCCAATTTGTTCTGGAAAAAATGCTGACGTGGTGAGCTACTTGATCAGGACAAATAGGAGTAATTGCTGATGTGGCAAGGTGCTGATGTGGATAGGCTGCATGTCAAGAGAAATAGGATAGTGGGGACGAACTATTTAGGTATTATACATTCTGAGAACAAAATCTGATAATCAGAACACTTTTTAACTGCTGAATAATTTTAGTAAAGTAAGAACAGTATTGTATTTGTGAGACAGTTTTTAATATTCTGAACAATTTTGATAGTGGAACAATTTTTATATTGTTAAACAATTTTTGAGAAGCACAAACATTTTTTGAAATTCTCGCACATTTTTTGAGAACGCGAACATCATTTGAAAACAGGGACAGTTTTTAATATTCTGAACAGTTTTAAAAACACAATCATTTTTTGAAATTCCCAAACATTTTTTGAATTTATGAAAATATATATATGAAAACATGATCATATTTGAAAGTTGAACAAATTTTAAAAAACAAACATTTTTTGGAACGTTCATGTATTTTTACAAATTATGAAACAATTTTTAAAAAGTCAAAAAAATATGAAAAAAATCCGAACATTTCTTTGCTTTTTTCAAAAATTCTAAACATTTTGTAAAACTGCGAATATGTTTTGATAATGAAAAATAAACTTGAAAAAGAAATGGAACAAAAAAGAAATGGAAATAAAAAAAGAAAACTAAACACAAAAGTGAAAAAAGCAGCAAACCGATAAAAGAAACAAAAACCCGGTTCAGGGAACCATCTAGAAGGTTCACAAAACCGGGTTGGGCAGTTCCTAAGCTATCTACATAAGTGGGCCGGCCCCAAAAGCGTTGCTCGGTCGCTCGCTCTGTGCGAAGCGCCGGCAGTTTGATGCAATGAGCGGACAATAAGGAATTCCATGTGCACGTTCCACCAACTGCACAAGAAGCACAACTCGGCCCGTCACCCGTGTCTTTTTTTCTTCGAAAACTGTGGGCTATTTTTCTTTTAAGATTTGCCAACACTTTATTGATCACTGATGATGTCTAAGGAAATACAAGTTGGGTCATGAGGAGAAATAGGCCACACATGGCGACCCCGATCAAGCATAGCAGCGTTTTTGACAAGATTATGTGCTTCAGTATTCGAAGTTCTACCTTCAAAAGTAACTAGGCAACTGAAAAAAGAACTAGATCTAAATAAAAACTCTTTTACAATAGCTTCATAGGAGCCACCTCAGCCCTTTGTAATATCCTCCACCATTGTCTTGTAGTCACATGCAATAACAATAAAGAATACAGATTGAATGAATGAAAAAGTTCCTGCGGCAGTTTACGGTGGATACAGGACGAGTGCTGGCCTAGTACTTACACATACGAAATCATGCACATGGCCCAGGCCCATGCAGCCCGTCACCAAAAAAAATGGTTGTTCTGCTCGAGCGCTATATCTCGCATTCAGCGAGACCGAAGTTTCTCTCGCCGTAACATCTCGACTAATCGGGTCGGCCCACTAGCACATAGTAAAATATAAGCGTAGGAAGAAAATGAGGGCACGAAGGGATTCGAACACGGGTCATTTCAATAGTGCGTAGAGCCGCTAGCTTGTGCCAGTATTGAATTCATGTTTACATAGGAGGCACACGCTAGTTGAGGCAAAAGGCCGTGTTTTTTATATTTCTCCGGTTTTTTTGTTTCTTTGTTTCCTTGTTTGGTTTTATTATTTTTCTCCCGTTTTGTTTTTTGTCATTATACTTAATTTTTTTATTTTGTTTTTATTTTAGTTTATCTTCGATTTTTCCATGGTTTTTATCTTTTTCATTCTTTCCCATTGTCCTCCTTTTATTCTTTGGTTTTTATCCTTTTAATCTTTCTGGTTTGCTTTTTTCTTTTGGGTTTTCATTCTACATTTTTTTATATGCCAACAACATTTTTCTAATACCTGTTCAACATTTTTCCAATGCAAATTTATATTTTTTAATACATAGTCAACATATTTTTCTATAGGCATTTGTAACATTTTTTAAAACTAGTAAGTATGCACGTGCAACGCACGTCTCGATCAAAGCAGTCTATGGAATTCATGTGAGTATTGAATTCTGAATTCATATTGAGATTAATTAACTTCAATGTGGCGGAAGTTCTCCTGCGTGAAATGAAGCTTAATGTATACTACTCCCTGTTCACAAATATATCAGTACAGAGGGAGTTCTGTTTACAAAAAAACATGAAAAATAATGATGAATCCATGTAATAGAAGTATCTATGCCGACCATGTAGAGATTTGATAATAAAAATAGTGTCTTCATGAAGCAATACAATCTTGGAACATAGCATTGGCCTTGTTTCACAACAGTTGTGCGGGTCATCTTCCTGATTAGAAACATTTGGCTTCAGGCCTTCAACTCTTCACCCCAAATCATTTTCTTTAGTTTCGAACCGATGATAACTTCAGTTACAAGGATAGAATAAAGTGATGGCGGGACTCAAAAAATGTATCATGCAGTGAATGATTCATAGTATGCTCCATAAAGAGTATGCAAGTTAAATTAATTAATTAAACCAACATGATGCAAGGAAACATCATCCTGAAACCAAGCCTAATCTAAACAAACACTTGACAAAGGAAAGCTTAAAATCGTGCATAAAGCTAGTTACCATGATGCGCACCTGTGCAGAATCTGAGATGAACAGAAGCACAAGATCTCTGCCCAAAACCGTCTCCCGTATGTCTCCCAATGTCCCGGTCTCCGCAGTGAGCCGAGATGCACGTGCTTCCTCAAAAGATTTAGAACCTTTCCTGAGACCGATTTGAAAGCGAAAAGATAGCTTATTGAACATCTGACATAATAGTCCAAAGTACATACCAAATGGGACATAATACCAGCTGTCACATGATTTCCATATTCCAAGTTGTACAATATGAAATGCTCAATTTAAGCAAAGAACAAGTAATAAACAATGCCCAGTGCAAGTTATAAAGGTAAAGAAAACAATAAACTTTAGTTGTGGGTGTTCACTCAGGATTGCAAGCAAAAGCTTCAGAGATTTTCACTCAACACACGGTGAAAACTCCTTTCCATGTCTAAAGCTGGAGATACATAAGAATAACAAACCTTAAAGACGATGTCATACTTGGCTTCAACCAAATAATCTCTCAGGTTATGGCCTGCGCTAGACCCTGAAAAAGCACCCCCAAAATATTCCGTGAGCCGGTGCACAGACTTACAGACTCAAACCCAAGTAGCAGAATAGAACAAATATGTGTTGAATCCATCAGTCAATTTGAACACACCGACTGATGTGTATATTCAGGTAGTGTCTCGAGTAGATAGACATGTAAATATCGGGAGTTAGGAAAGAAACAATGCACCGAGGGGAGCAAACTAAACCTGGGAGCCCCATCCGATGACTCCGATCTGCTTGACGCCCTTGAACGCTTTAGGAAGCAGTGGGAAGAGGTTCCGCCTGCCCCTCACGATGTACTGCAGGGAACAAGACACAGAGAACAAATTGTCAAAACCCAATCCCGAGGAGGGATAAGGAGAGCGATGGAGTGGCAGTGGTGGTGCATACCTCCTCGAGTCTAGCTAGGGAGATCGTTGAAGACAACGGTTAAAATGTAGACAACTCTGCATGATCGTGAACATGGTACTTCGAACCGATTAATCATCGACTAAAGCGTTCCACAAGCTCCTGACCTTAATGGTTATAGATAAACATCATGAAAAAGATATTCAACAAAGATATATAAAATAATTATTGAGAGTTGAGAAGTTAAATCAGAATACATCTTCACTAAGACATCTCTAACGATAACACAATTTATTACACAGATCTCACATGCTTCTTTAATTCTGGATGATCTACTTTAATCAAGATTTCCATGGTGAAAATAGCAACCATTCTCACATCCGCACTTAAGTATTGTAAATACAGTATTGCAATCTCAAAGACATCATTGCTGCAGCAATTACGTTGACATAGCTGTACTATTGCTAGAATTTGTAGTGCATCAAGTCTGGTGTTTTTTAGCACTGGCCAACCATTTTTTTATTAGAGATAGTAATTCTCAATTGAAAGGTAATCTTAGAATATAGAGTTGACGTTTTACAGTATCTTCTATGGGCAGCCAATCCACGTAAACTGGATAAAAATGGGTTCATACTTAATTCTCCGACTTGAATCAAGGATAGGCTCCTACCGATTTCCAGTAAAAACAAAATGCAATCCTATTAGTAGTAGACTCAAGGAAGCATCAATACATATAATTTGTTAGTGTGATGGTGATAATTTTGTTGCACGTCTCGACTAATACAAATACACCTGAAATACATAACACCCTACCAGAAATATAAGCTACAAAAACATACGCTTTGTCGACTTTTGATATGTTTCAGACTTTGATTTAAGTCATTCTTAAAATACCCATTCATGTACAGAATTGCATAAACGTGACAAGCATTCGTGGATGCATGAACCTTCGTTTTGACGGTCTGGATGGTCTTGTGAATGCCTGAAATATGAGCGATGGCTGGAGGAAACGTGTTCGCTACAGCATGGGAGCTAAACCACTCCAGCAGATTAGTGCCAAACCTATCTCGTGTGTCCGTAGTCACAGGCCAGCAAGCAGAGCACAGTGATAGTCATATAGTGGTAGGTGGGAAGAGAGACAAGATCAAATCGACCCACCCAAACCAGAAAAGTCAGCGAATCCATGACGAAAGCGGAGGTGCACGTGCTGGAGCGAGATCCCGTGTGGTGTCGGCGACGGGGATGCCATCTCCGGAGCTCCCCATCACCTCTTCGACGACGACGACTGGGTCTTCATGGACCCTGTGGAGCGCCTCTTCTTCTACTGCCATGTCGATCCGGCCGCAGCGTTCCCGCTGCCCGCTGCCTTCCTGCCACATGCGCTCACCCACTTCTTTCCGCTCCCGGGCACTCTCAGCCCCGCCGCCCGCTGCTTCTCCTACTCCAGCGGCCACGATGCTCGACCTCGTCCTTGCAAGTCAATGGAGGACTTCAACCAGCATCAGTATGAGATTACACCTCCTGCGCTGCATCCAGATGGTAGTAGCTTGAGTATTACAGTATTACATTGAAATATGGATCAACTTCAAAATAAACAAGTCTGGCAATCAAATTCACGATCCATTCAATTTTTCCATAAATACACATCTATTGTTCTAACTTCTAAGAGTGTGGCCTCACCTCCCTGCAAGAGATCAAGATCCCAATCCTCTCCAATCTGCCGTGACAGAGTCAACTAAGCCGACCTCCCACAGATAACACGGACATAGTTGACTGTTGCAGGATAGAACCCGAGGCGTATATAGATAAGTTTCCCACGGTGATGCCTGAATCTGTTTTCGCGGCATACAATTCCCACTTAAGGTGAGCATGTGCTCGGCAATATGCGTGCTTGCAAACACTTGTAGGTGCATCATGCTATGGCCTAAAGCACTTCACTGCATGACCTAATTCCGTTTGATGCTGCAAACCTTTAGGGATTCAAAAATCAACTCGAAAATTAGTCAAAGACCTTGTGAGATTAATATTCCACTTACTGGGATCAACTATAAAAATCAGCTAGGTTGATTTGTACAACAAATTGCAAAATGGTTACTCAGATAATTAAATCAATAAGCCTAAAAGGATGTGGCCAGATAGATTCATCTATTTTTTATGGTTTGTCAGGATATGGCCAGATCGATTCATCAGCAAATAAATTCCACAGAAAAAGCACTCAAACCAACAAAAACCAGCACGGGACTGATTGCTAATTACTAAGTTGTGTATCTATGATGCGGCTGGCCTCGGCGACCATGGGACGGGTGTGGGTTGGGATGGAGGTGGGGATCAGCAGCGGCAATTCTCCCGTGGTCTCGGCATCGGATCGCATGCCGCAGCAGCACATCTCCGTCTATGGCAGAGTCAACGGCGAGCGAGGAGGGCGGACGGATGCCGCGTTGGTGTCGATGCATCGGGCTCCGTGCTGGTTGCCAGGAGCCTCAGTGGTCACCGGATGCGCGTGGCGGCGGCGTGAGAGCACGAAGGGGTGGCGGCCGAGAGCGGAGGAGCGCGCCTGCCCTGCCCATGAGGGCGTCGTGGCGGGGGTCGAGCGCGAAGGGGCGCGCCTGCCCTGCCCACGAGGGCGTCGTGGGGGAGGCAAGATGCGTGCGTGATTGTAGCCTAGGAGTTGCAGACGTAGGAGATCAGCTGATTACACTTTGAGGGAAAACGTAATTGGTGGACGATTCTCTGGCAGAGTACGTTCGCAGCGTTATCATCAGTTCGCTTGTTTAATAGTAGTATAGATGCTTGATTAAAATTTTCAAATACAAGATTAACATTTTATGAATGCATAATCAACATTTTTATACATACTTTAAACATATTTGAAATGCTTGATTAACATTTTTCAAATACAAGATTAACATTTTTCTAATACATGGTCAACATTTTTTCTATGCAGATTTAACATTATTCAAATGTTTTATCTTTTTTTTTCAAATGAAAGATTAACATTTTTTTAATGGATGGTCAACATTTTCTCTATACACATTTAACATTTTTGAAATGCTTGATTAACATTTTTATATACAATGATAAATTTTTTATTACTTTTTAATGTCTGGTCAAAAAATTTCGATATACATTTAGCATTTACAAATTCTTGGTTCCATTTTTGAAATACTTGTTCAACATTTTTTCAGATGCTTGATTAATATTTTTATTTACATGATCAAAATATTTCATTCTATTTTAATACATGATCAACATTTTTTGTATACACATTCAACATTTTTCAAATGCATGATTAACATTTTTCAAAACATTATTTAAAGTATATTTTTGTAATATATGTGTTTAGAATATTTGGAAGTGTAAACAAGAGTGGAATCAAAAAGCGAAATAAAAACGTGAAAAAAAACAGAAAAGAAAATTAGGCAGTGCGCTACTGCAAACTGGGCCGGCCCATATGCTCCACTCGCTGAACGTGAGACATAGGCGCGCCCGTTGTTCTGTTGGCTAAGAAAACCAGTTAAAAACGATTGCTCATCCTCCTTAAGAAAACTGGCGTTTGATAGATTTTTTAAAAATATTGGTGGATTTATTTTAATTTTTAAATGGTCAAAAAGTTAAAGCATTCATGAATGTTAAAAGATATCTGAGAATTTTCAAAAAAGTGCGTGGATTTAAAAAATTATTAATGGATTTACAAGATTGCAAATTTTAATAAAATTTTCATATATTTGAAAATAAAAATGTGGATTAAAAAAGAATAAATACTCATGAAAATTTAAAAATAAAAATAAGAACCCCAAAAAATGTGACTAGCTCTCATATAGCTGAGCGTATATACATTTGTTATTTTTTTTCTTCTCCTTACATATCTATTTTTTCTTATCAATTTATTTTCTTATTTCTTGACTTTTTTATTATACTTATTTTTATAGAGAATACGTAAATGTAGTTGCATGCAGCTTGTGGATCCTAATAAAAATTAAGGGGATTGAGATATACTCATTTTACAAAGCGTTAACACTTACTGAACACATGTAATCCTCAAATTATAGTCATTCACATTGATATCTTGATTACTGTCACTTCAGGGGTCTCCGGTGTAACATTATAATATGTGCATACAACTTGCAGATATGATTCAAACACATAAATATTCATGAAACAAATATAGTGCAGATCTCAAATCATATCATTCGAGTCCTAGTGACAAGCATTAAGCATATAAGAGTCATATCGACCTTAATCTCATCACCTAAATGACACTAGGCATCAAATCCCCGATAAATTTGACAACTATTACATGATGAATCACATCCATTTTGCATCCACCCCATATGCCTACAGAAGATTACTCACATGTGGATGGGGAAACATGATGGTGACGATGAAGCTATTGTGTATAGAAGAACCCAAAGAGTTAGTTGGTTCCCTGCACTAATTTTATGCTTCCTTATAACTGCTCCCTTGAATCACGTCTGATGTATATCCCATAAATCAAGGGAAAATGACATAACTGATGCATGACAAAAGGCATATGTTATTGTTCGTTTGGACTATATTATTTCTATATTGGAAGCAACACCAACGTAGGCATTAAACATGGTGGATGTATGGCTAACATGGGTCTGAACCACTTGAAGGACCCGCCTTATTTGAAGGAATGATAGCATCCACCTTACAAGAAGTATGCATCCGCCTTAGGGGCGGTTTGCATCCAGCATATTAACAAATTTTTGCTTCCATGTAAGAACACCATACATGCAAATTTCCCCTTGCAAAACTGCTTTCCCAATAGTCAAAAGCTGCATGACCTATTTCTCATGGTCTCTGGTCATGATGCCATGGTTGTTGACTTTATATATTTTCCCCTTAACATCATATATTGTCATAAAATACTTTGACTACCATATCTTTTTAGTATTATTAAAAATTGCTAAGTTCACAAATGTTTAAGAAAATAAGTGAGTGAGAGTTCCAAAACCGTTGACACTTTTTATTAACATTGTGCTAAGTTCAGAATTGTTTAGAGAAATAACCGAAGGAGAGTTCCAAATCCGGTTGCATTTATTTGGGATACTTGGTTTATGTTATAGATAAAATATGGACCAAACACATAAATTTGTTGCTGTTATTTGAAAGAATAATGTTTTGTAAAGGATAACACTATGGAGTGGTGCTGCACTTATGTTTCATGCATGCATTTAAATAGCATTACATTGCCAAAGATTCACCTGATTTTTTAAAAAGTTTTATCTCTGAAACTGTTAAACGGATTGGCGATTTGTTTTCACGGCAGCTTCCTAACAATGAGAACTTTAAAACCAGATCCCATGTCAGCATGTTTTAAGAACTTTTTTATGTCAATACTTTTAGTGTCACTTACTTGCCATGTTGTTAGCTACTTAGTTCTTAGATTGACTTAACTTAGTTGTCAGATTTATGGACATCGATATAAGCCGCAAAAATGTTTGCTTTGTGATACTTGTGTTGGTTGATGCCCCTTCTAACTTATTTATTAACACTTGAATACTCCCTAGTTAGCTATCCATAACACTGCAATGTGTAATAACATATGGAATTAGTGGCTGATAACTATGTACAACCATTATGACAAATGTTTAGTTTTAAGACAACAACTATGGAGACATAATTTGGTAGATAATGACGAAGTTTTTTTCCGTTAAAACATGTCAACATGAGATCTTGTTTCGAAGCCCTCATGGAGAAAAATTTAGCAGTGAAGACGAATAACTAAGCTAATCAATGGTTTGTGAGATAAAACTGTTTAAAAAAACAATTAATACGGTGATGTGAGCATTGGAGGGAAGATTCCGACATGTTTACATGTCCTCTTTGTTTAAGGAAAAATCCATTGAAAGAATGCACACGAATGCTACTTAGATTTTTTCCATAAAATAAATAAATATATAATAATGTATGGACCGATAATAAATTACTAAGTTTTTTCTTTCTTATTTCCTTCTCTCTAGCTCTTTTTTATGTTTCCTTTATTTGTCCAGGCAACCTTGAGAAAAGGGTGGCTGATTTGATTGCATCCTGATATAGGGCAAGCCTCTAGGGTGGCCCAATCTTCAGGATTGGAGGTGCATTTGAGGAAGAACGCGAATAACACGATGACCATGAAAGGAAGCACTCAAATCAACACTCAAAGGTACAAATACATATATAAATAGATAAATCCTTGAACCAAATTGTCCACAAGAGAGAGATGGAACATGACATGGTTATTCCCGAAGTTCTAAGACATGGAGGGCTTGCATTCCATGGAGGAATCTTCCACACAAATGGAGGTCTTGGTACTCCTATGGATTCTTCCCCTCAACAGGAGGTCTTCATCTTCATAAAAGAGTAATCCCACAAGCAGGATGCATGTGATAAGCTTTATGGTTTGAGTTCTAATCTTATATAATCCTAGAGAGGAAGTAGGAGAAGGCTATATATAGTCTCCGACACGAAGGGGTAAGTGAGGAGGGGATACATGGCTCATGGGACAGATCTGCGTGCAGGCAGGCCAGGTTTCCGGGTAGCAGACCGGACATCCGGTGGACGTCACTTCACCCAAGCTTCTTTAGTTGGAACTTGGAAGTGGGGGTTGCTCCATGGGTCGTACGTCCTGGTAGCAAGTCGGTCGGCTGGTTTTGCAGAAATACCTACTAATGCTGCGGTCTCCTCAAGCTAGATGCCCGGGTTGATGGTTGGTCGTCAGGGCTTAGGTCAAAGAGTCCAGGTTGCTGGCCCGACAATCGACTATTGTACCATCGACATCCTTTCTTCCCCTTCTTTCTTTTGTCTTCACTTCCAAGATTCCCTCGCGGTTGGTGCAAGCATACTCTTGTGCTTCCTCTCCTCCTCGACTTGTGTGAATCTCCACTCAAACATTTATATGCATGAGGGAGGAAAGTCAAGTAGTATATCATCCTCGAAGTGGACAAGTAAACACGTGAAAAGGAAAATGTTCACCTTAGTAGATATGATGAGCGTGCCCATTGGCAATGGAGCATATGACATGGTGATGTCCGTAGGGTGCTCCATACCACCTACCTTAGTCTACTACCTAAAATCATAATAGCGTTCATTTTTCTATCAGACATAGTGCTTCGCCTAACCTTTCATACTTTTCATGAGCACCATTAATTCCTTGAAGACCGCCTTAACTTCCCCACTTTTTGTTGACTTTTCAAATAAACTCATGTTATCTTTGTAAGCTAATAAGTGATTACAAGACTGAACTCGTCGAAGCGCTGAAGTATAGTAGGACAGTCAAAAGAAGTTCGCTGGAACCCGTGACCCGCTCCCGCGACCTGCTCCTAGGGTTCCCGCGCCGCCGCCGGCTCCCCCGCGTCGAGCTCCGCCACGGCCGGAGCCCGCTATCGCAGCTAGCTCTCCCCCGCTCCCCTACCCCTCCCCCTCCTCCCTTCCCCGTACCCCGCGTCACCTTCCCGAGCGAGGCGACTGGGGGCTTCTTCCCTGTTCCTCTCCAGCTCCCCGCCCTCGCCCCTGCCTCCTCCCGCCGCTGCCAGTGAGCGTGCCGGTCCTCGCACGCGGGGAACTGGCGGCGGCGGGCCCGCCTTTCCCCGTGCGTGGCACCACCCTGCTCGAACGGTGGTTGCTGGCGGCAGTGCTCCTCGGCTGGCTTCGGTGCGGCCCGTTGGTGGAGGTGCCGCGGGCCCGGTGGCTCTCGACGCGGCGGTGCGGCCGTTAGCCGTGGGGCGGCGCGGTGGCGCTGTGGCTGGCGGCGCCCGCCCAGCCCAGATCTGGGCCCATTTGGGCCCCATCTGGGTTGGGGCGGGCCGGTGGCTCGGCGTTCGGCAGCGACGTTCCCTGGTGTTGGCGTGGTGGCGGCGGTCTCGGGCGGTGAGAAATCCGTTGGTCGGCGTGCTGCAGCGTGGTGACAGGACTGTCCAGGTCCAGTGGGTCCGACCGAGCCGTCGTGGCCCGGCTAGTTCTCGTCGTCGCGTCTGGTCGGCTCCGCTGCGGCGGTGGAGGCTGTCCCCTCCCTCCAGTCAAGTTGTGTTCGCCCCCGTGGCCGGTGTCTCCTCTCCATCTCCAGGCCTCATGTTGACAGCTCCAGTGAGGCGGTGAGGGTTGTCCGGTAATCGTGGTGGCACAAGCTGGTGGGTGGGTGTGAGGGTGGTACATTTCGAAATGCCTGGGGTGTTGGTGGTGGTTGTGGGTCGGGAGAAACCCCTGTCGGCCTGTCCGGCACCGATGCGATGTCGCCTGCGGGCGCTGTCGGACCTTCCTGAGGGGCATCGGGTATACCCCTTCCCCACTATCCCTCGCGTATCGGGGGAAACCCTAGAACTTGTTCAGGCAACAGCAGCGGCATCGCGTTCCTTCTTGAAGGTGTTGCTTGGGCCGCGGCGCTTCGAGATGCTGGGAGCGTGGTGGTACTTCTTCGGAGAGTGCGGCAGTTGCCGGTCTTCCTCTCTTCGTTGATCTACCGGTGTCGGTATTTATTTCTCTTTCTTCTTCTTCTTCTTCTTGTTTTCTTTTGGGCTTATCTGCGGCCCCAGCCAGCTGGATGTATCGGGTGTTTGCTTTATAATATAAAGCGGGCGAAAACCCTTTATTGTAATAAGTGATTACAAAATAAAATCCTAAGATTTATTTAGTTAGGTAATTTTGATAAATATTTTTTCAAACAATCACATTAATATGGACTAATAAATCACAGACTAACATATTGAAATATCTATAAGAACATCTACAATTGGACTAGGCAAATCCAGCCGGCTAAATGTCTGTGGACAGTGCTAGCCCGTGCCTCAGTTGTCCTCCGCACAACCACACCCCTAAAATTTGAACCTCATTTCCATGCAAAATCATGCACATCCATCATATAACATCAATTCATCACAAATTCAACAATTCGACAAAGCAAAATAACCAAAATTCAACACAAGACAATTTTCAACGATTCATAAGTAGATAGGCTATACACAAGTGAGTCAATCGAGCATGGGAGGATGCCAACGGGTTCTTCCTTCCCATGACTAGGACGGACGAATCGCCAGCGATCGCTAGACCGGACACGTCCAAGTGCATGTCCTCATCACCGGCCATCTCCACATCTTCCCTCTCAGTAGTTGCCTTCTCCATCTCTTACCGGACGTGCTGCCGGGTGCGGCGATTCCTTCGACCGATGTTCTCCGTTTTGCAAGAGACAGCGGTCACGAGTGACGCGGACTCTGCTGAGGCATCGTCCATGGCTACGGTAGGGACGGGGTACTCGACGTTGACATCTACGACGCCGGATGAGAACGGCGACATACAGTGAGCAAGGGTGGAGGAGGGTGATGACTCAGACGCGGGAAATGAAAGACAAACGCAGGAGAGGATTGGTCGATTTGGTGGACCTGATCACTTTGGAACGGATTTGGGATGGGTCCGGCTTGTTGGGTCCGACGCGAACACGTTCCATATTCACCCCACATACATGTTAGGTATGAAGGGTCCCGGACAGCCCAGCCGTATATGGCCGATTTGATGGGTTTGGTTGGATGGCATTTTCATGACCGGATCTGCCCGAACGTATAGGTTGAATTTGAGGTGTCCGGTTACAGATACTCGAACCTGTTTGCAACGTATCTACTTAGCACTAAAATGGCAAGCACGGAGCAATGTGGCGGTACATGGCGGATGGCCCCCTGCGCTGCTTTTTTTATTTTTATTTTTTGAAAGTGCCCCCTGCGCTGCTGCGCAACGCCACGGAACGACGAGGCGCCGCGATTGGGGCTGCCGTACTTCCGCCCCACGAGCCAACGCCACAGTGGAAACTGGAAAGAGCACCGGTGCAGGATGCATTGACCGTCGGGTGGAGGAATGCGCGCTTTCGAAGCCAGGCGATTTCGACGGCCCGTCTCCGCCGGCGATGATGGCCGCGCGACGCACGAATGCACGATCCACCACAGCCGGTGAATGCGGCGCCCCTGTCGCGTGGGCGCGCGTCACCGGCCGATCGCCGGTCACGCTCAAGCGTTACAGCCGTACGTAGCCACCACCACTCACCCACCGGTGCGCCCTGAGAACGATGTGTCTGGGTGCATGCCAAGGACCAAAGAGCGGCCGCCACCCCGTCGTCGTCGAGACCAAAGGCGCCCTACTCAGGATGGCAATGGGCACGCACGTACGTAGACGACGGAGACGCATGCATGGCCTTGCCTGCCGGGGTATTTTAATCAGTGTTATTCATACCCACAGCCGCAAAAAAAACATGCTGTTCATGCACTGTACCATCGCGCTGTACATCGAATGGGAAAGAAAAGAAGAAAAAAACCGTTCACGTAGCGTGCGTTATTGCATGGGTCGTCTACTGTGTGTTTGTGGACTTGTGGTCCATGTATACTTGCACGAGTGGTCTTCCAACAGTTCAATATGCACGCCTGCCAGCGAGAACAGTCGTGGAAAGAAATAGAGACTACGGATGTATCCATTTCTGCTGGATAGCCATCGCTGTCCGGTTGATTCCGAGCTCCGTGACATATCATTGCATGATTGAACAGACAGGCCACGTTGCGGTTACTCGCCCCGGAATTCATCTGCCTGCTCGAGCTGATCATGGCAAGCTGCTAGTCGGCAACGATAATTGTGTGCCCGTGCTGAATCTGTTCTCCCTCGTGATCACCATATGTGATATTCCATGCACAAGGCATTGGAACATGGGGGAGTGCGCTAAGAAACAAAAGGCTCAATTGCTCTGACTTGTCCGTTGGATTTGTTCTCTTAAAATAGTCACTTATCGGCTTGACACTACACTTTTTTTTAAATGGCTTGACACTACACTTCCATGGCTTGACACTACACTTCCCAATGATGAACCTAGCAATTCTATGTACCTTGTTGTACTAGATACCCATAACCATGTCGAGCAAAACCAACTAACATTGAACTTTTTTTTTGAAATAAGGCATTTTTAAACAAGGTTTAACACAGACCCACAATGCAGGTTAATAAAACAACTACTCTTACGGCATTACGTGTGGTGGGGGGGCAGAGCCCGCCTCCCGCGGTATGGATTTGTTTCAATCTAGGTCACCTCGACTTACTATATATACCTGTTTTGACCCACGGCCGCCCCCGGGGGCAGACATGTTCTACGTCTATGACCACGCAATGCACGGCTTCGCACTGCGGGTCCCTGAGGTGGAGCTCGACAGCCTCCTGCGATCTTCGGGATTCGTGTCGTGCTACCGCAACGATGCGAGGGTGGCGCGCGACACGACGCACACACCCGAGTTCCTCGATGTCAGCGCAGTCGGCGGGAGATGGCGGGCGTCCAAGTATGGCGAGAGCGATGATCATCGGTGTGGTGGACTGTGTTTATTTGTCTTCGTTGTTTCTATTTATTGTCGTATCTCTAACACCCACGTGGCCACGCCCAAGCTTCAAAATATTGCATATCAGGTTTGTATGGGTTTGGCTTCAACATATCGAATGTCGGATATTGGGTGATATATGTACATATGTCGAAGAAAACGTGCCTGGTTTTTTTTACTATTCTTGTTCAAAACATGTATTTTTAGTAAACAAAATGTATGGTATCAATTCTTGATTCCTAGTTTATTAACTTGTTGGTTAAAAAACCATTAAGGAAAGATTCACAAAATCCTTACTCTGTGATTAAAAACAATACGATATTATATGCATTTGTACGAAACATTATGCAAGACTTTGATAATATATGATAAAATTGTAAATGCATAATTTTATTTTACTGCTTTCTAGTATCATTCTATATTGGTGGATATATCAAGCTGGATATCGGCCATATCGGTCGATTTTTCGGTCCATATCAAACGGTATGTTTGAAAATGATATTTACGAATATTCATATCGGTAGAAGCCCAAAAGTGATATATCAGCATATAGATTGGTCGCATCGGCCTAGATTTAAAAGCTTGCCCACGTCACAAGCAAATAGTTATGGGTATTCCACTAACATTGAACTAACCAAATGTTTGCAATCGTAACGCGAATCGGCCACAGGGAGGCCGCACATGATTAATGGTAGCTGCATGATACCCTATCATGCACTTGGAAAGCATTCGCCAAAATGCTCTTTCCCTGTGGTACACGACAGCGTCCAGCACCACTCATGGCTCGTATGCGCAAGCCGGGAGGCGCACAGGAGGAAGCAAACGACGAGCCACATGCCCGCTGGCTTGCCTTGCGGTGGCTTGTCCAAACGGAGACGCGGCAACCACCGAACGGGTCGGACTCCCAAGACCACCGGCCATGCAGGATAAATAGCCATGCGCGCCATTGCCGCAGCCGCCTCATCCGTTACGACGCCGGCCGTCGTACTCCATCGCTGCCGGCGCTCTACTTACGTGGCTACATCGCACAATGTTGCCATGGGTGGCGTTGCTGCTGGTCGCGCTGTCGGTGCGGCCGGCCGCGTCGGCCGATGCCGTGGCGGCGGCGTCCTATATTGTGCACATGGACAAGTCGGCCATGCCGAGCGGGTTCTCGAGCCACCTGCGCTGGTACGAGTCCACGCTCGCGGTGGCCGCTCCGGCGGCAGAAATGTTCTACGTCTACGACCACGCGATGCACGGCTTCGCGGCGCGGCTACCCGAGGAGGAGCTCGACAGGCTCCGGCGCTCTCCGGGGTTCGTGTCGTGCTACCGCGACGACGCGAGGGTGGTGCGCGACACGACGCACACGCCCGAGTTCCTCGGCGTCAGCGCGGCCGGCGGGATATGGGAGGCGTCCAACTACGGTGAGAACGTCATCATCGGCGTGGTGGACACGGGCGTGTGGCCCGAGAGCGCGAGCTTCCGCGACGACGGGCTCCCCCCGGTGCCGGCGCGGTGGAAGGGCTTCTGCGAGTCCGGCACGGCGTTCGACGCCGCCAAGGTGTGCAACCGGAAGCTCGTCGGCGCGCGCAAGTTCAACAAGGGCCTCATCGCCAACAACGTGACCGTCGCTGTCAACTCCCCGCGGGACACGGACGGCCACGGCACGCACACGTCGTCCACGGCCGCCGGCTCGCCCGTGTCGGGCGCGTCTTTCTTCGGCTACGCTCGCGGCATCGCTCGCGGCATGGCGCCCCGCGCCAGGGTGGCGGTGTACAAGGCCCTGTGGGACGAAGGCTCGTACACTTCCGACATACTCGCCGCCATGGACCAGGCCATCGCCGACGGCGTCGACGTGCTCTCCCTCTCCCTTGGCCTGAACGGCCGGCAGTTATACGAAGACCCTGTAGCCATTGGCGCGTTCGCGGCGATGCAGCGCGGCGTGTTCGTGTCAACTTCGGCGGGCAACGATGGACCGGACCTCGGGTACCTCCACAACGGCTCGCCGTGGGTGCTCACCGTCGGGTCGGGCACGGTGGACCGGAAGTTCTCCGGCGTCGTCAGGCTCGGCGACGGCACCACCTTCGTCGGTGAATCGCTATACCCAGGAACCCCGAGCAGCCTCGGGAACGCCGGGCTCATGTTCCTCCACACGTGCGACAACGACACGTTGCTCTCCATGAACCGCGACAAGGTCGTGCTCTGCGACGCCACGGACACGGACTCCCTCGGGTCCGCGATATCCGCGGCACAGAATGCGAAGGTGCGCGCCGCCCTGTTCCTGTCGAGCGACCCGTTCAGGGAGCTCTCGGAGAGCTTCGTGTTCCCGGGCGTAATCCTAAGCCCCCAGGACGCCCCCGCGCTGATGCATTACATCAAAAGGAGCCGCATGCCCAAGGCCTCGATCAAGTTCGCGGTGACTGTGGTGGACACGAAGCCCGCGCCGCTGGTGGCGACCTACTCGTCGCGCGGCCCGGCGGCGAGCTGCCCGACGGTGCTGAAGCCCGACCTGTTCGCACCCGGCTCGCTCATCCTCGCATCATGGGCGGAGAACGATGTTGGTCAGCAGCCACTGTTCGGCAAGTTCAACATAATCTCCGGCACGTCCATGTCATGCCCACATGCGTCGGGCGTGGCGGCGCTGCTCAAGGCCGTCCACCCGGAGTGGAGCCCTGCGGCGGTGCGGTCGGCGATGATGACGACGGCTAACACGGTGGACAACACCTTCGCTCCCATCAAGGACATGTCCGGAGGCGACCAGAATGGGCCAGCCTCACCGCTCGCTATGGGGTCCGGCCACATCAACCCGAACCGCGCCCTGGCCCCGGGCCTGGTCTATGAAGCCGGGCCGGGCGACTACATCAAGCTCATGTGCGCCATGAACTACACGACCGCGCAGATCAAGACCGTGGCACAGTCGTTGGCCCCCGTGGACTGCGTCGATGCGTCACTCGATCTCAACTACCCGTCCTTCATCGCGTACTTTGACACAATCGGAGACAAGACATTCGCCAGGACCATGACCAATGTGGGCGATGGGCCGGCGAGGTATAGCGCCACGGTGGAGGGACTAGATGGGTTGAAGGTGAGCGTCGTGCCCAACAGGCTGGTGTTCGGCGGGAAGCACGAGAAGCAGAGATACACGGTCGTGATTCAGGTGCGGGACGAGCTAATGCCCGAGGTAGTGCTGTATGGATCATTGACGTGGGTGGACGACAACGGCAAGTACACGGTGAGGAGCCCCATCGTGGTGACAACGACGTCTGTGCTATAGGATATGTGCATAGATCAATATACGTACGTACATCATTTTGTTGGAGCACAGGTGATCGAGCGAGACAATGAGGCAAGTGAAAGCTTGCGATCCAACCAATGACCATTCACGAATACACTATGCTTATATGTTTAGTTCAATTTATGGAAATGATATGAGACACTTTCCCTTATCTCTCTTGTTGTCCATCTCTAACTAACTCCAAGGACGAACCCAAAGAGGGTAGGGGGGCAAGCCCAACAATTTTTTGTACCTACGAGTGCTCAAGCAGCCACAAAAAATAACGAATGCATGGCTAATTTCGCCAGGGCTGTGGCTCGGTCGTCAGCCCCCGTGGAACTGTGCCCTAGCCCCAGGAACGCTGGGCTCGTGTTCCTCGACACATGCAACAACGACACGTTGCTCTCCATGAACAGCGACAAGGTCGTGCTCTGCAACGCCACGGACACAGACTCCCTCGGGTCCGCGATATCCGCGGCACAGAGCGCGAGGGTGCGCGCCGCGCTATTCCTGTCGAGCGACCTGTTCAGGGAGCTCTCGGAGGGCTTCGTCTTCTTGGGCATGATCTTGAGCCCGCAGGATGCCCCCACGCTGATGCATTACATCCAGAGGAGCCGCACGCCCAAGGCCTCGATCAAGTTCGCGGTGACCGTGGTGGACACGAAGCCCGCGCCGCTGGTGGCGACCTACTCGTCGCGCGGCCCGGCGGCGAGCTGCTCGATGGTGCTTAAGCTCGGCCTGTTTGCGCCCGGCTCGCTCATCCTCGCATCGTGGGTGGAGAACATCAGCGTGGCGAATGTTGAGCAGCAGCCACTATTCGGAAAGTTCAATATCATCTCCGAAACATTCATGTGGTGCCCACACGCGTCAGGCATGGCGGCGCTGCTCAAGGTCGTCCACCCGGAGTGGAGGCCCGCGGTGGTGCGGTCGGCGATGATGATGACGGCTAGCGCGGTGGACAACACCTTTGCTCCCATCAAGGACATGTCTGGCGGCCACTAGAACGGGCCAGCTTCGCCGCTCTGCGATCGAACAAATGACCATTCGCCATTACTCTATCCTTATATGTTTAGTTCAATTTTACGAAAAATGAGATGAGACAACTTTCCCTTATCTCTCTCGCTGTCCATCTCTAACCTAACTCCAGGGATGAAGGGGGGGGGGCAAGGGCCCCCTACCCCAACAATTTTTTTGTACCTACCAGCGATCAAGCTGCCACAAAAAATAACGAATGCATGGCTAATTTCGCCAGGGTCGTGGCCTAGTCATCAGCCCCAACGAAACAACGCCTAGGCCCTGGGCTTAGTCTACGAAGCTGGGTCGTACGACTACATCAAGATCATGTGCGCGATGAACTACATGACGGTGCAGATCAAGATCGTGGCACAGTCGTCGACCCGTGTGGACTGCGTCGGTGCATCGCTTGATCTTAACTACCCGTCCTTCATCATGTACTTTGACACGACCGGAGATAATACGTTCGTCAAGACCGTGACCAACGTGGGTGATGGGCCGGCGAGGTACAGTGCCACGGTGGAGGGACTGGACGGGCTGAAGATGAGCGTCATGCCGAATAGGTTGGTGTTCGGCAAGAAGCACGAGAAACAGAGATACATGGTCGTGATTCAGGTGCGGGATGAGCTAATGCCCGAGGTAGTGCTGCATGGATCGTTGACGTGGGTGGACGACAACGGCAAGTACACGGTGATAAGCCCCATCATGGTGACAACGACGCCTGTGCTATAGGATATGTGAACAAATGACTATAGTATGTACATCAATATGTTGCATAGGTAATCGGGAGAGACAATGAGGCAAGTGAAAGCTTGTGATCGAACAACTGACCATGCACCAATACACTATACTTAGATGTTTAGTTCAATAGTTTTGTTAAGTTTCAGATGACTGAGACTTAGTTATGTCTCGGTCGTTGCTGAAAGAACATGCGGTGCCCCCATGTTTGGTTTTGGTAATTGATGGCAATCTCTATGGACTAATGGTGGCCTTGAGTTATATTTGAAGGTCTTGTCCATAGGCTTTTCTTGGAGTATATGTGTTGGTTTCAAGGAGAGTTTGCGTCGACCAAGGTGCTATTCAAGGAATTATCCAAAGATCGGTCATTTGAGAGTTGAGCTTATTGCAAGCATGTCTTCAAGGGGAGAAATTTCAGAGAGTTTTGTGGAGAAGTCTTCAGAGTTTTCTCCTTGCTTTGGTTTTGTTCCTAAGCATTTGCATCTCATACGCATGCATTATTGGTTGTTGCATTGCTTGGTGATGCATAATTCCTTGTATAAACTCTCGTGAAAGTGATTGTCATCAATTACCAAAATGGGGGAGATTGAAAGAATATGCGGTGCCCCATGTTTGGTTTTGGTAATTGATGACAATCTCTATGGACTAATGGTTGCCTTGAGTTACATTTAAAGGTTTTGTCCATAGGCTTTTCTTGGAGTACATGTGTTGGTTTCAAGGAGAGTTTGTATCGACCAAGGTGCTATTCAAGGAATTATCCAAAGATTGGTCATTTGAGAGTTGAGCTTATTGCAAGCATGTCTTGAAGAAGAAGATTGTTTGATCATTCATGTTTACCTTCAAGACATCATCCAAATGAAGAGAGTTGGAAAGAATCAAGGTTGATCAAGACTAAGTCAAGAGTGAATCAAGTTGATCAACACATAAAGCGTACACGACATACAGAGGGATCAAGTGATCCCATGGTATGGTAAGTATTGTCCATTACGCTTTGTGTACTAACCCATGGTCTTCGTGAGAGTTCTTTGTGGGGTTAGGTTGCGGTGTGCAAATTCAAGTGAAGCATCACGAAGAGATCAAATGCTTGAAGCTTGCCGTCCATTGTGGTGACAATGGACTTGTGAAGATGTGCGGAAGAGCGACTCACCCATAGTGGAGTATGGGGGAGCAATCAACTAGTCTTCATCGAGCCAACACAATCAAGAAAGGTGGTCCAACTTGAGGGAGTCAAGATCGTCATCATCTAGCTCAAGTGGACCATGTGCAAGGCAAAGTTTTGCCCTTGATAGTTTTTCTATTTTACCGGTCTCATGATGGTAGTTGGGAGACCGGGTCATAGGATCGATTGCCGTACTATCAAGTGGGGCTCTCGATGAGTAGCTTGATCGTATCATTCGTAGAGGGCTCAAACCATTGCATCCTTCCATCATCTTTCTTGGTTCTTGTTTGGTTCTCTTTGTGATTCTTAGAGCTTATGGTCATCTTGATGACAAGCTTGAGTTCATCGAAAACGGAGTTCGCATGCATCTTTTATGATGTTTTCGGTATTGGAGGTTTTACCGGTCTTTTCGGAGGAAGGGTTCTGACCATTTTCTTATGGGCCTTTTCCCATTTGCTTCTTATTGATAATTCTATCAATATTGTGTTATCCCATGTCGTTAGATTTCCAACAAACTTGGTTTCGTTGAATTCGGAGTCTGTTTGCAGAAGTTATGGCTGTTTTTGTAAAGGCTGCAGCGGTACTACCGTGGCTAGAGCGGATGTAATTTTTTACTACCGCTCCAGGGCAGTACTATCGCGACTCCTGAGCGGTAGTACCGCTCCAGAGCAGTACTACCACGGCTCCTAAGCGGTACTACCGCTCCGGTCCAAAATCTCGTGTTTTGCTCAGTGGAAGTAGGCACGGAAGTATTTTTTTTGTACCGCTCACAAGCAGTAGTACCGCTACCATTTGCGGTGGTACCATGAGGTCGAGCGGTAGTACCATGAGGACGAGCGGTAGTACCGCTCCGGCGGTTCTACTGGCCTTTTGCCTCCTCGCTGTTGTTTTTCAAAGGGGTACTTCCGCCCTAGCGGTAGTACCGCTCTGTGCGGGCTGTGAGCATAACAGTTGGATTTTTCCCCACCTATAAAAGGGGGTCTTCTTCCCCAATGAACCCAATCTCTTGAGCTCATTTTTGCCCCCATTGTTGACCTTCTTTGAGCTTGCTAACTCTCAATCCCTCCATGGATTCTTGCTAGTTTTTGAGGGAAAAGAGAGAGGAGATCTACATCCACATTTCCACCAATCACTTTCTTCTCTTTGTGAGGGGAACCCCTTGGATCTAGATCTTGGAGTTCTTGGTGTTCTCCTTCTTGTTCTTCCTCTCATTTTCCTCCCTAGCATTAGTTGCTTCGGTGGGATTTGAGAGAGAAGGACTTGGGCACTCCGTGTGCCCTTGCCATTGCATTCGGTGCATCGGTTTGAGTTCTCCACGTGATACGTGGAAGTTACAAGTTAAGAAGCTTATTACTCTTGGGTGCTTGGTACCCTTGAGCTTGTTCCTCTTGGGTGCTTGGGCGCCCTAGATGGTTGGTGGTGTTCGGAGCTCAATCATTGTGGTGTAAAGCTCCGCGCAAGCGTCAGGGTCTCCAATTAGGTTGTGGAGATCGCCCCGAGCAATTTGACGGGTACCGGTGACCGCCCCCAAGGGTTGCCAAAGTGTACGGGTTCGGTGACCGCCCCCAAGGGTTTCCATTTGTACGGGTTCGGTGACCGTCCTCAAGGGTCCCTTAGTGGAATCATGACATCTTGCATTATGCGAGGGCGTGAGGAGATTACGATGGCCCTAGTGGCTTCTTGAGGAGCATTGTGCCTCCACACCGCTCCAAACGGAGATTAGCATCCGCAAGGGTGTGAACTTCGGGATACATCATCGTCTCCGTGTGCCTCGGTTATCTCTTACCCGAGATCTTTACCTATGCACTTTACTTTGTGATAGCCATATTGTTTCTTGTCATATATCTTGCTATCACCTAGTAGTTTATCTTGCTTAGCATAAGTTGTTGGTGCACATAGGTGAGCCTAGTTGTTTTAGGTTTTGTGCTTGGCAAATTAACCGCTAGGTTTATTCCGCATTTGTTCAAGCCTAAACCGTAATTATTTTAAAGCGCCTATTCACCCCCCTCTAGGCGACATCCACGGTCTTTCAATTGGTATCAGAGCCTCGTCTCTCTTTATTTGGCTTAACCGCCTAGAGAGTAAGGATGTCGACTAGGGGTTTAGGATTCTCTAACACTCTTAGTTTCGATGGCACAAATTTTGATGTTTGGGTAATTCGCATGCTTAATCTCTTTAGGGTCATGGAACCCAATTTAGAGTGAATTGTAGATATGGGTTTTTCTCCTCCAAAGGATCCCCAAAGATTATCTTTAGAGGATGAGAAAAACTCTTATCTCAATGCTCAAGCTTCTAATATGCTTTTCGATGCTTTGAGCAATGTAGTTATATTTCAACTCATGCCATTTAGGGATGCTCATGAGTTGTGGACAAAGCTTCAAGATAAATATGGTGTGTCCAAGTTTTGTGGGGATGATTGTTCTCCCTCCACATCCGGCCGTATAGTCTTCTCAACTTCTTCTACTTCACCTACATGTGGTTTGCCACAAGGTAATGATATGGTGAGTAGTGTTGGTCATTGCAATGATGATAGTATGCTTATTGTGGATGATCCTTCATCACTATCTTATTGCAATGCTCCTTCTTTGGGCTTTAACACTTCGAGCACTCCAAATGTGTCACATGCTTGTGTTGATAGTCCCTGCATATCATGTAGAAATTGCTTGACTAAATCTCATGATGATATGTTTGCTATATCTTGTTGCCATGATAAAAATGCTTGTATTTCCTCGAGTTGTGGTGCTAACAATGTAGAGGAAACCCAACACTCCATGGAACAAGATGTGGTTTTAAATGGTGCTTCAAGGGATTCTACATCATCATCTATTGCTTTTTGCCTTATGGCTAAGGCTTCAAAGGTATCTCCTACTTTGAAACCCAATATGTCTCTTGATGATGATGTTGATGCTAATAATGATGAGGATAATGATGAAGAGAACGATAATGTTGCCTCCTTAAAAATTAAGGGGGAAATGGTTTTTAAATCTCTTCATAAAAATAAAATTGCTCGTTCCAACTTCATGGAAATCATGTCCATTGCCATTGAGGGCAAGAATTATATTGATGAGTTGGAATCTCGTCTTGAGGAATGAGGAGCATGAGTTCAGCATTGATAAAATGGAAGGTCATGAGCGTGATTACGCTAATGAGATTGCGGACCTCTCTCAAGCTCTTGAACTTGAACAAACCACCAAGGAATCTCTTGAGGAGACTTTTGCTCTAGAATTATCTAGAGTGATGGAATCTCGTGATAGAGCTCTTGAGGTGGCCAGTGATTTTGAAACTAAAAATGAGGAGCTTGAAGTTGCGCATGCTAAACTCCTTGAGGACTTTGAGCACCTCGAAAATGTCTCAAGGGTCATTAAGGGTGAGCTCATCAAACTCACCAAGTCTCATGCTCAACTTAAAGCTTCATATTCAAAAGAGCTTGCCAAGTTGTCTTATCCTCTTGTTGCTAATGATGATGCTTGTGCTACTAACTCTATCTCTTGTGAAGCATCCATATTAAAGAAGAATGTTGAGCTAAGGGCTCAACTTGAGTTGCTATCTAGCAATTATGGGATGTTGGAAGAAAATCATGTAAAGCTCACAATCTCTCATGATGATCTTCTAGTATCCCATAATGTGCTAAAGATAGCTCATGAGGCCATGCTTGCTAAGGTAACATCTAGTGAGCCTCATGTGGATACTAGCACTACTTTTGGTCAAAATGCTATATTGCCTTGTGCTAGTCCTCATGATTCATCCATGCATAACATTGGTACATCTTGTGATGAATTGCTTTCCTTGCCTTGTTTCTCTAACGATGAATCATATACTTCCTCTAGTACTTGTGTTGAGACTAACCATGCAGAGGAAATCAAAGAGCTCAAGGCCCAAGTCACTTCTTTGAATAAAGACTTGGAAAAGAGTCATGAAGGGAAATTCACACTCAACAATATCTTGAGTGTGCAAAAATCCCCCAATGACAAAGGTGGACTTGTATTCAACTCCAACAATAAGAATAAGTCCAAAGTGAACAAAAAGAAGGGCCAAGAACAAGTCAAGAATTCGGCCAAGATTGTTTGCTTCAAGTGCAAAGTAGAAGGGCATCATGTTAGATCTTGCCCATTGAAGAAGAAGCCCATTAGTGACAAGCAACAAGGGAAGCGGCCACAAGTTCACTCTCATTCTCAACCTAAAGTTGAAGAAAGTCCTCTTCCCAAGAAAACTCAAGCTAATGCTTTTCAAGTTGAGAAATCAAGTGAGAAGAAAGTAAAGAGTAGACGTTGCTACCTATGTCGCGAAAAAGGTCACGTCGCTTCTTCATGCACAAATGGTACCTTATCCAACCCTATTCTAATTGATGATATCTACTCTCTTGGGAAGGATAAGGTTGGCAATGTGTTTGCCAAATTTGTTAGTGCTCAAAGTGGTGTCAAGAAAAGAATCATTTGGGTAGCCAAGCCTATTGTGACTAACCTCTTAGGACCCAACTTGATTGGGGACTAACTAGCTCATACTTGATCAATAGGTGTTGTTGGAGGTCTTTGGAGACTTGGCTACATTATGAAGAATTAAGGGGACTTCATCATTCTTATTGTCTCAAGCCAAGTCATTCGGGTTATCAAGTTTCTATCTTATATCCAGTGTTCCTCCTTGCGGTAACTCGTGCTTAAATTGTTTACTTGAAAGTTACTTGCCCCTTAGCATGTTGTGGTTTTGTACCTTGCATGTGCTTGTATATGTTGTGCTTCCAATTTGCTTATCTTGAGAAATCAAGTATGTGTATGTTGCTTTGCACATCATGTATGTGTGTGTTGTGTGTTGAGCCTTTTTGCATCTTGTTTATTTCTTAGTTGGCTCTTGTGAGAGATTAATGGAATATCCCATTATGGGGGAGTGATGTGCTTTGTGCACCTCACAATCCTATAAATGTGTGTACATGAGTAATACCATCTAGTATTGATATTTCAAGATTATCTAGTCACTATGTGGTATGTCTTCTCATGAGAAATTCAAATTCCAAATAGTCCATTAATTATCTCTTGTTGGATCCTTTTATTTGCCTCTTGTTTATCCTTAATTGGTATCACATTATGGGGGAGTAATATGCTATGTGTATATTACTAGCCTAGAAAATGTGTACATTTGAGATATTGTCATCTAGTGTTGATATTGTAAATTATCTTGTTCCTAGGTGTCATGTTTTTTTAGATAAGAGGCCTTGGCCCGACTTTATAAATAAAGCCACACGGCAGCGTCACAGACCCAACGTCCAAACAGATAACAAGAACCGCGAATCCAGCGACCAAAAGCCTAGAACAGGCGAAAGAAGTTTAGAGCGATACATGGCACCCTGCCATACACAGCGCGCAGGCCGGAGGGGAGAGACGACTAAGACCAACCGATAAAACCACCGCAACAGAGATCAGACGTTAGGACCCAGCCCGGAGAAGAAGGATGCCGAAGCCTGAATTTTGGCGATGAGCGCGTCCAGGGCATCCCGATCGTCTTCTTTAGTCAATAATCTCCACTGCTGCAAGATGATACAAGATTTGAAAAGAACGTCAGCAGGTTTAGATGGAAAGATATGCTCGATAGTAAATTTGTTCCTAGTAGTCCAAAGAGACCAACATAAGGCACCCAAGCCAACCCAGAACACCCTCTTAGTAACCCCAACCAGAACCTTGGCTAGGGTTCTAAGCTTAGAGAAGGACGAGGGATTCCAAGAGACTTGAAGCCAAGATCTGACGCAACTCCAAACGAACTTAGCCAAGACACAATGAAAAAAGATGTGGTCTGTATTTTCCAAGGCACCACAAAGGTGACAGAACTCTGAACCCGGACCATTGCGCTTGCGAATCTGATCAGCCGCAGGGAGGCGGCCTCTGAAGGCTTGCCAAAGAAATATCTTAATCTTAGGAGGCACTTTGGACTTCCAGATGTTAGAGAATCTGTTCGAGGGGGTACCTCCGATAAGCCTAGAATAAAGAGACTTGACCGAAAACCTGCCAGAAGACGAATGTGGCCAAACTACAGAATCCGGAGCCTCCGAGAGCACAGGGAAGAGGGCAGAAAGACTTTGCCAATCCTCCAACTCTTCAGGAGACAGGGAGCGGCGAAAAGCCAGGTCCCAATTATTATCCGCCACCTCCGCGATGGAGATGTCCGGCTTAGGACAGTAAGAAAACAAAACTGGGAATTGAGTAGCTAGAGGAGCATCTCCACACCACCAATCCCGCCAAAAATGAATAGAACTACCAGTGCCCACGATAAACTTAACATGCTCCAAAAAGATCGGTCTGACTTTGACAAGGTTCTTCCAGAATTGAGACCCTCGTCCAGCAGAAGCAAACAGGGGGGCTAGATTGAGGGAAATACTTAGCCTTGAGGATAGAATACCAAAGTGAGTCGTCCCCAGTAGTCATAATTTTCCACCACCATTTAATTAATAAGCATTTGTTCATCACCAAGGTATTAATAATGCCTAACCCCCCAAGGTTCTTAGGCCGACACATAAGCTGCCACTTGACTAGTCTATATTTCCGCTTATTATCAGCCGCATTCCAATAAAAGGCACCCCTGTGTTTGTCAAAGCCAGCGTGAATACCCGCCGAAAGGAGATAGAAACCCATGAGGAACATAGGAAGGGAAGAAAGACAGGAGTTGATTAAGGCCACCTTGCCGGCATTAGTATTGTATCTCCCTCGCCAAGGAAGGATCGTGTTCCCCACTTTAGCAACAGCCGGGGCAAAGTCCTTAGCAAGAAGTTTAAAAGGAGAAATTGGGAGGCCTAGATATTTGAAAGGAAAGGAACCTAAAGAATAGTTAAGAAGCCTGGCCACACGCAGCGCTTCCGCATCATTCACACCAGTAACTAGAGCCTCACTCTTGGAAAAGTTAATCTTCAAGCCAGAGACCGCTTCAAAGCAAAGAAGGATGAATTTTAAATTAGCAATACACGCATCATCCAACTCAACCATAATGATCGTATCATCGGCATACTGAAGGTGCGAAACCCCTTTCGGGAGGAGATGAGAGACCACCGGGCTAATGTGACCACATTGAGTCGCCCTCATGAGCATACAAGAAAAGGCATCGGCTACAAAATTGAAAAGGACAGGGGAGGCAGGATCCCCTTGACAAAGACCCCTGCCATTGGCAAAAAATTTACTAATATGCCCATTCACCGAAACGGCAGTGTGGCCCCCAGTAACCAACTGCATGATACGATGCACATAAGCTCCATCAAAACCTTTCGCGAGCAAGACCTGCTTAAGAAAAGACCAGCTGACCGAGTCGTATGCTTTCTCAAAGTCTAACTTAAGAATAACCGCTTTAGAGCCCCGAGAGTGCAGGTCATGCACAATTTCGTGCAAAGAGAGGATACCATCTAAAATAAAACGACCCTTAATGAAAGCAGATTGGAAGGGACTAATAACTCTATGAGCAACCGGAGAGAGGCAGTTAGCGAATCCCTTAGCCGGGAATTTGGCAAAATTGTTAATCAGCGCAATAGGACGAAATTGAGAGATTAGTTCAGCCCCCTTGACCTTGGGAATCAGAGAAATGACGGCATAGTTCAAGCGGGAAATATCGATATAGCCAAGGCAAAAGCCCTGTATGACCCTGCAAACCAGCTGCTTTAACTGAGGCCAGAATTTTCGAAAAAAAGGAATAGAAAAGCCGTCAGGCCCAGAGGCCGCATTTGGGTTAGCAGAGTTAACTATGTCCCAAATTTCCTGATCAGAAAAGGGGATCATCAACGCGGCGTTGTCCTCGGCCGAAACTTTTAAACCCATGTTCCAGAGAGAAGGGGAGATCGAGAGGCCCGAAGGAGGTTTCGCCTCAAGTAAAGTAGAGAAGAAGTCGCGCACATGGTTCATAATAACAGATTGGTCCGAAGACCGCACCCCATTGATGAGCAGGTTGTTGATACCACAACGCCTCCTCCGACCGTTCGCAATGGCAAAAAAATATGCAGTGGGGGAATCACCCTTTAGCGTCCAATTAAGCGTACCCCGCTGGCGCCAATACACCTCAGCCTGATGGTGTAACTGCAGTAAGGCAGCCTCGAGGTTATACCTCACAGACCACCCATCCTCGGAAAGACCAGTAGAGTCAGCAGTCAAGTCTAGAGCCAAGATTTGGGTTTCGAGGAAATCTTTGGGGCGGCGTTCCTCCGCCGGACGGTTACGGGACCAGCCTCTAAGAAACTTACGCAGATTGTAGGAGCAAGAATGCCAATCATCCAGAGGACCAAAGGAGCGCGAATTAGAGGAGAGCAGATGGGAAATCTTCACGGCAAGCATATCACAAAAACCATCAACGAGCAACCAGGATGCATCAAATTGAAATCTGGCCGGAGGTCTAAGGTTAATAGAACCGTCGTCAACAATGAGAGGGGTATGATCAGAGCCAACAATACATTTGGCACCAAGGGAGGCCCTAGGAAAGAGGGAGTCCCACCTAGGACAGATGAAAACTCTATCAAGCATGGACCTAATAGGATTAACCTGGTGATTAGACCAAGTAAAGCGGGCTCCAACCCGGGGAAGTTCACGAATAGCAATGGAGCTAATAAACTCATTAAAAGCATTCGCTAAAGGCCAAGAGAAGATATCGTTGCTTTTATCAGAGGGGTGGCGAAGAAGGTTAAAATCACCCCCGATAACCATCGGGAGGTTACAAGATTCGATCTTCACAGAAAGTTCATTAAGAAACAGAGGGGCAATAGAGTGATCAGCAGGCCCGTAAACCACTATTACCTCCATTAGAGTATTCAGCGCTTTAAGACAAAGAACATCACTAACCCAAAAGATCCCATGGTCATAGGCAACAACGTCGAAGATGTCCTTATTCGAGCCTAACAAAATCCCACCCGAGTGGCCCGAAGAAGGTAAAACATGCCAATCAAATCTATCCATACCCACGATGGCAGAGAGTTCATTAGGGGAAAAGGACTCCTTAAAAGTTTCAACCAACCCCACGAAGTCAATATGGTTCGAGCGAATCAAATCTTTTATTTGGTCATGATGCCCCCTAGCGCCGAACCCTCTAATATTCCAAAATAAAGCTTTCATTTATAAGAAAGATTCTTAATGCGGAGACTGGACCTGCTAGGAGCCGCGCAGGTTTTAACTCTTTTAGAAGTGCCCCTCCTGGAGGGACCAGGTTGGGGTTGGCCACTACGAACACCCAGACCCGCCTCCGGACCCAGAGGACCAATAAACACAGTAGCCTCGGAGGCAACGGCCTCCTTAGCTTTGGCAATGGCCGCCTGAGCAGCCTCATTAGCCCGAATGATTGCAAGAAGAGAGCTAGGAGAGCCCACATTAGAGTCAACCACCACACCCACATCCGACATGATTTTTAAAACATGATTATCCGACAGAGTAGGTAGAACCAGACGAACCGGAGAGGAACCAACGGCATGAGTGGGAAGAATACCTGGGGTAGGAAGATCCTTCGCAGCAGCCCGCTTTTCCGCCTGCTCCAGTACAGAAACACCCGAGTTAGCCACCCACCGACCTTTGTGGGCCGTAGACGCCGGCGACCGAATCACCTACGACCGAGGCATGGGGGAAGCCGAAGACGGACCAGAGCGAGACATGGACCCGAGCTCCTTGTCGAGGCGATGACAGACACCGGCAGTGGATTGTTTGGAGCCCAGAGAATTCCTGCTCTTAGCTGAGAATTTGCGCACCGAAGATTTCTTCTTCCGCTGGGACTGGGCACCCACCACATCACGCTCAGGGGAGTCAGGGAGATCCTCAATTCTGGAGCGGGAGGGGGAGAACGGGCGGGCCAGGAGGTTGGAGCAAGCACCAGACATGGGGGTAGCCGCCACAGACGGAAACTTCAGAGAAGCAGCATCAGGAACATCCGCCATGGAGTCAGTAGGAGGGATCGCCAAAGACTCCCGGGGGCCAGCACCAGAGGGAGCTTGAGACTGGAACAATTCCGTTTCAGACTCAGCCAAGCCATCCCATTCAGATTGGGTGAAACGGAGATTGGAGCCATCACTCTGGTTGTTACCACCCATCGATCCATCCCCGTCCTTATCATGTTTATCCGTGGGATTAGAAGGAGGAGAAGGGGGAGGCGGGGGTTGAAAGGCAGCCGCCTCCTCCACCCGCACCCTGAGCCTGATACCGTTTGGAGAGGGGAAAACGTCGATCGAACCATGAACACAACTCGGATCCAGGCACTGAATCTTCACCCTAGCGGGGCCAACCTTAGTCAGAGATTCCGAGTCCACCTCCACGGGCTTCCCAATTAGAACCCCCACCGCCATGAGAAAAGCGGACGAGCAGAGACCAGCTGGTAGATCATCAATGAGCACCCAGACCTGAGAGAGAGGGCCAACCGCCGTACCATTGCAGGTCGCCGGCTTGACCGAGACGACCAGTTGATTGAGGGGCAGGGTAAAGCTGGTACAGGAAGCAATCATCCACAGGCATTCCTTGGAAGGGAACACCACTGAAAACTCATGTTCAGATATCTGAGCCACTTGCCAGTCTCATCCAGCCTCATCCCAGATACGGAGCCCATCGAGTAAGGTTTGGGGAGAAATCTTCTGGTCCTTCACATGAACAATAGCAGCATTCGAAAGCGAGGGAGCCACCTCCAGAGTAGGCAGATCAGAATCAAAAGCAAAGAAGGCACATCCAGGAAGGCCCGTGCCATATTGGAGGAGAGAGGGGGATTTCAATCTATTCGTGCAATTGACCGTGAGGTGCCCATCAGTTCGGCAAATCAAACAGAAAGGGGGGTTGGTACAGCGAGATTGGAAGTGATTGGGCTTGTGGCAGGCGAAGCAGGTAAGCGCAGAAGGGTTTCTATGGGAGGCAGAGGATGGGCGGGGATGCGGGAGGGGGGGAGGAGGACGCGGGATCCCATCCCCCACCCCCGGAAAGGAGGAAGAGCCAGGGAAAGGACCGGAGGGGTGTCGCGCCGGCCCCACGAAGGAACGGTGCGACGGACGGGCTCCCACACCCGCACCAGCCGGGCGAGGGGGAGGAGGGAAACGCCCCGGGGCAGGAGCGCCGCGCCCCGCGTCGAGCACAGGCAGAGAGCCCGAGGAAGAAGAGCCCCCACCACCAGAGGCCGCCGCCGCCTCCCATGGATCCACCACAGGAGGAGGAGAAGGACCAGATACAGGCCGCGGAGGCCCAGAGCCAAGGGCGTGCCCCTGCTTCGAGCTCTGTGACCAATCCGGACCCGCAGCCCAGGCCGCACGATCCCGAGCCGCCTGCTCGCGGGCCGCCTGCCCCGCCTCCAGCTTGGAGCGAAGCTCAGCCTCGAGCTCCAGATCCAACACCGACGAGGGCGACGCCTCGCGCGGCCGCTTACAGCCCGACACGGCCTCGCACGAGGAGCCCCGAGATTTGTCCATGGAGAGCACCGCGGCAAAGGAGAGGAGAAGGGGAGGAGGAGGGCTAGATCTGACGAGACGACGGATGGGAAGGCGATGACGGCGTAGATCTGCAGCGGAAGCCGGAAACCCTAACAGAAGGGGGAAGGAGCCACGAGGGATCCATAAGTACCCGGTCGAGGCCAAGCCCGCCTGGGCCCGATGGGTTGAATGGGCCAACGAAGAGGGGGGAGGAGGCAGCACTGCAGGCGCCCTAACTGGGCCAAAAGAAGCTAAAGAGGGAAAGTCAATGATAGACGAGAGGAGGGGAGGAGATGGCCCACCTGGCGGGGCAACAGCGAGAGGCCCAGCAAGCCCCCCAGATGGCCCATCCAATGGCCCAATAGCCAACGAAGCGGCCACCAGATCTAGGTCAAACGGCACCGACGGCACCAACCGCCCCGGGAGCCCCGCCGCCGGCGGCGCGGTAGACGGGGATGCACCACGCGAGGAAGATGAAGAAGAAGGTGAAGATGAAGAAGATGGGGAGCCACCAAGCCCCCCATCAGGGGCAGCATCCAGCAGCCCAGACCCAGAAGAAGCAACCGAGCCCTTACCGGCCCTGTCCCGATGACGAGACACCCGGAACCAACCAACATCGGGATCCGCGGCAACCAGAGGTCGACCCCTCCCACCAGGAGCAAACTTGCGGGGACGGGGCGCAGGAGGGAGGGCCACTGATCTTACTGGAGCCGCCGACGAACAGCAGGGCGAGGAAGGAGCAGAACACAGCTCGTCTTCATCGGAGGCGAGAGCCCAAAAGCGAGATCCCAATGTGGGTAGAGGAGAGGGGGAAGGGGGGGAGAGCACCGACACGCAGGCAAGGGGGCGAGGGGGTCGCACCAGCGAGGGGAGAGGAGGACGCCCGGGCTGCCACCGGCGACGGGGAGGGGGAAGAAGGGGCGGAGGAGGGCGGGGAGCGCCACGGGCGGGAGCATGTAGACATCACTCCCTGAAGATTGATGATTCCCTCTTCCTAGGTGTCATGTTAGCTCTACACGTTGCTATTTGCTTGTGTTTGGTGTTAAGATGATATTGGATATCCTTGCAATCTACCACCGGGAATTATTTCTAAAAACTTATTGTCTTTTGACAATTGGTACTCACTTGTGTGGTAGAAATTATTGATCATCTTTACATTAGCCTTTGCTTTTATTTACCTTATCTCTTGCCTAGGATTGTGTCAACTCCCATTGTATTCCATACCACTTGTGGATCTTGTTATTTCCTTGACCTTGTCTATTGTTTGTATAGATATAGTGAAAGTGGTGATCCCATCTTGTGCTTTTTGTATTCAAATGCAAATTCTCCATAATGCACAATGCTTGGGGGAGCTATCCTATTTTTCTTAGAACACTCACCTTGTGATCCTTTTCAAGTGTGTGTTGGTGGAATGCAAATCATTTCTTTGGTACTTTGTGCCATCATGAAACTTTGTAGAGCACTTGGTTTGTTTGGAACCATTCTCTCTTTTGGGAGTTTGACATCTTTCTTTTTGTGTATCAATGGATATCTCATTCCTTGATGTATCGTTTAATGATATCCTCCAAGTGATGATTTATTAATTTGGTATCCTTTCTTCACTTGGCATTTCTTTTTCTTTTGGTATCGGTTCTTGAAAGTCTTGAGCATGCATATTAACTTCATGTAGTTTCTTTGGCATGCTTTCCTTCTTTGACCCAATATATAGGGGAAACTCCACCAAGTCTCAAATTGGATGAGATGTGCATGTAATTCATTTTCATATCTATGTGCACATATTTATGTGGAGTTTGTCCTATGTATTGTTGGTTCTCTAACTCTTTGGTCCCAATGAGTTTGGGTACCATTTTGTTTGTGTTGTTGTTCTAGGAACAATTGGAGATGCATTGGATGCTTGGCTCACTCACAAGGAAGGTGGTGTCACCATGTACTTATTGGATTCAAGCTAGGATGATCAATGAACTACTATCTACCCTTAATTGGTATCTACTACATCCTTCCAATGATATCTCAGTAACAAGCATCTCTTCATGCATTCTTCCTTGCTTTCAACCTTGTGTAGGTTGCATCTTAGCATGATATTCACTCCATGTTGTGATACTTGTTTCCTTTCTCAAAGCATCTCAACGATGATCTCATATTACTAGTTGTGATGTCTTTGATGGTTGTGTAGTAGGAGTTCATTTATATACAATCAGACCATATCTAGCCATGTGCTATGCTTTCAAGCAAATATCTTATTGGTATATTTATGATTTCCTTGTGGATATCTTGTTCTTTCCTTTTGTAACTATTTTGTGTGTATATCTTTCTTTGTAGATATATATCATCATGATTTCGTCTACCTAGAATCTTATACACTTGAGAGAAGTTGCATATCTAGTTGATATCCTTTCTTTCACGTCCACCTTGTCTTTCTTATGTTATTTCTTTGGTGGCTCCGTGAAAGCTTTTGCCTTGAGTGCGTGTCTTATCTCGTTGCATCTTAATGCACTCTTGTGTGGTGAAGATTATTTTCGTCATGCTTATCTTTATGAGGCTTTTGCCATCTTAATTGGTATCCCTCGTCTTGATGAGGCTTTCATCTTCTATCTTCACCACGGGTTGTCACAAGCATAGGTTCTTTATATGCTTATTAGTAAGCTTGTGAACCCATTTACTTGTTGTGTGTGGGAATGATAGGCCTTGCACCGTGTTGCCTCATTCTTTCAAGACTTTATTGATGCTTAATGCTCATCCGTACATTAGTCTTGTCAAGTGCATTGCCTTGACTCACACACATCATTTTGGTTGAGCCCATTCTTAAGTTGCCTCTTTCACTTATTTCTCAACCATGTGTTTGTTACATGTACTAGGCTTAGTTTCCTATATGCTCACTTGCACTTATTGTAAGTTTCTACTGATTTTGGGGGAGCTATGATCCTATTTTGTGCACTTTATATCCAAATACAAAAAAATTTATGTGTGCACAAATCGTGGGGAGCTTCTCTAGTTTCTTTAGAACACTCCTTTGCTCATATCATAATATCCTTTATTCATGTAGCTCGTAGGATCTTTGGTCTAGTTGGTTCAATTGATATCCGTTGATTGCTTGCTTCAATTGGTACCTTTCGATTGCTTGATTGCTTGTGTCTCTCTTTGTTATGTCCTTGTGGCATATCATTCCTTTAGCAATCTTGGTGCCTCAATATAGTTGGTCTTCCTCCAAGTATTACCGTTGGATATGTGTATTGCATTCCACTCTCTTGTTGAGAAATACACAATTTATGGAGGAACACAATTTATATTGGCCTTCTATGCTTTTCGCCTATTTTGGCAATCGATGCCAATGGGGGAGAAGTTTCAGAGAGTTTTGTGGAGAAGTCTTCAGAGTTTTCTCCTTGCTTTGGTTTTGTTCCTAAGCATTTGCATCTCATACGCATGCATTATTGGTTGTTGCATTGCTTGGTGATGCATAATTCCTTGTATAAACTCTCGTGAAAGTGATTGTCATCAATTACCAAAATGGGGGAGATTGAAAGAACATGCGGTGCCCCCATGTTTGGTTTTGGTAATTGATGACAATCTCTATGGACTAATAGTTGCCTTGAGTTATATTTGAAGGTTTTGTCCATAGGCTTTTCTTGGAGTATATGTGTTGGTTTCAAGGAGATTTTGTGTTGACCAAGGTGCTATTCAAGGAATTATCCAAAGATCGGTCATTTGAGAGTTGAACTTATTGCAAGCATGTCTTCAAGGGGGGAAGTTTCAGAGAGTTTTGTGGAGAAGTCTTCAGAGTTTTCTCCTTGCTTTGGTTTTGTTCCTAAGCATTTGCATCTCATACGCATGCATTATTGGTTGTTGCATTGCTTGGTGATGCATAACTCCTTGTATAAACTCTCGTGAAAGTGATTGTCATCAATTACCAAAATGGGGGAGATTGAAAGAACATGCGGTGCCCCATGTTTGGTTTTGGTAATTGATGACAATCTCTATGGACTAATGGTTGCCTTGAGTTATATTTGAAGGTTTTGTCCATAGGCTTTTTTTGGAGTACATGTGTTGGTTTCAAGGAGAGTTTGTGTCGACGAAGGTGCTATTCAAGGAATTATCCAAAGATTGGTCATTTGAGAGTTGAGCTTATTGCAAGCATGTCTTAAAGAAGAAGATTGTTTGATCATTCATGTTTACCTTCAAGACATCATCCAAATGAAGAGAGTTGAAAAGAATCAAGGCTGATCAAGACTAAGTCAAGAGTGAATCAAGTTGATCAACACATAAAGCGTACACGACGTACAGAGGGATCAAGTGATCCCATGGTATGGTAAGCATTGTCCATTACGCTTTGTGTACTAACCCATGGTCTTCGTGAGAGTTCTTTGTGGGGTTAGGTTGCGGTGTGAAAATTCAAGTGAAGCATCACGAAGAGATCAAATGCTTGAAGCTTGCCGTCCATTGTGGTGACAATGGACTTGTGAAGATGTGCGGAAGAGTGGCTCACCCATAGTGGAGTATGGGGGAGCAATCAACTAGTCTTCATCAAGCCAACACAATCAAGAAAGGTGGTCCAACTTGAGGGAGTCAAGATCGTCATCATCTAGCTCAAGTGGACCATGTGTAAGGCAAAGGTTTGCCCTTGATAGGTTTTCTATTTTACCGGTCTCATGATGGTAGTTGGGAGACCGGGTCATAGGATCGATTGCCGTACTATCAAGGGGGGCTCTCGATGAGTATCTTGATCGTATCATTCGTAGAGAGCTCAAACCATTGCATCCTTGCATCATCTTTCTTGGTTATTGTTTGGTTCTCTTTGTGAGTCTTGAAGCTTATGGTCATCTTGATGACAAGGTTGAGTTCATCGAAAACGGAGTTCGCATGCATCTTCTATGATGTTTTCGATATTGAAGGTTTTACCGGTCTTTTCCGAGAAAGGGTTCTCACCATTTTCTTATGGGCCTTTTTCTCATTTGCTTCTTATTGATATTTCTATCAATATTGTGTTAGCCCATGTCGTTAGATTTCCAACAAACTTGGTTTTTTTGAATTCGGAGTCTGTTTGCAGAAGTTATGGCTGTTTTTGTAAAGGCTGCAGCGGTACTACTGTGGCTAGAGCGGATGTAATTTTTTACTACTACTCCAGAACAGTACTACTGCGGCTCCTAAGCGGTAGTACCGCTCCGGTCCAAAATCTCGTGTTTTGCTCAGCGGAAGTAGGCACGGAGGTATTTTTTTTGTACCGCTCGCAAGCAGTAGTACCGCTACCATTTGCGGTAGTACCGTGAGGTCGAGCGGTAGTACCGTGAGGACGAGCGATAGTACCGCTCCGGCGGTTCTACTGGCCTTTTGCCTCCTCGCTGTTGTTTTTCAAAGGGGTACTTCCGCCCTAGCGGTAGTACCGCTCCTTGGAGCGGTAGTACCGCTCTGTGCGGGCTGTGAGCATAACGGTTGGATTTTCCCCCACCTATAAAAGGGGGTCTTCTTCCCCAATGAACCCAATCTCTTGAGCTCGTTTTTGCCCCCATTATTGACTTTCTTTGAGCTTGCTAACTCTCAATCCCTTCATGGATTCTTGCTAGTTTTTGAGGGAAAAGAGAGAGGAGATCTAGATCCACATTTCCACCAATCACTTTCTCCTCTTTGTGAGGGGAACCCCTTGGATCTAGATCTTGGAGTTCTTGGTGTTCTCCTTGTTTTCCTCTCATTTTTCTCCCTAGCATTAGTTGCTTCGGTGGGATTTGAGAGAGAAGGACTTGGGCACTCCGTGTGCCCTTGCCATTGCATTTGGTGCATCGGTTTGAGTTCTCCACGTGATACGTGGAAGTTACAAGTTGAGAAGCTTATTACTCTTGGGTGCTTGGTACCCTTGAGCTTGTTCCTCTTGGGTGCTTGGGCGCCCTAGACGGTTGGTGGTGTTCGGAGCTCAAACATTGTGGTGTAAAGCTCCGCGCAAGCGTCGGGTTCTCCAATTAGGTTGTGGAGATCGCACCGAGCAATTTGACGGGTACCGGTGACCGCCCCAAGGGTTGCCAAAGTGTACGGGTTCGGTGACCGCCCCCAAGGGTTGCCATTTGTACAGGTTCGGTGACCGCCGTCAAGGGTCCCTTAGTGGAATCACGACATCTTGCATTGTGCGAGGGCGTGAGGAGATTACGGTGGCCCTAGTGGCTTCTTGGGGAGCATTGTGCCTCCACACCGCTCCAAACGGAGATTAGCATCCGCAAGGGTGTGAACTTCGGGATACATCATCGTCTCCGTGTGCCTCGGTTATCTCTTATCCGAGCTCTTTACTTATGCACTTTACTTTGTGATAGCCATATTGTTTCTTGTCATATATCTTGCTATCACCTAGTAGTTTATCTTGCTTAGCATAAGTTGTTGGTGCATATAGGTGAGCCTAGTTGTTTTAGGTTTTGTGCTTGGCAAATTAACCGCTAGGTTTATTCCGCATTTGTTCAAACTAAAACCATAATTATTTTAAAGCGCCTATTCACCCCCCTCTAGGCGACATCCACGATCTTTCAGATTCTATGTTAGTTTGATCTTGCGTGAAGATCTGTGTAGAATTTTCTTTTTATCCTTTTTTCTTCCTATATATTATTAACTTGTCTGAGACTTGGTTAAATGTCAGTCGATTGAGACCTAGCCACACCCTTAGTTTAATTCATAAAAATGAGATGAGACAACTTTCCCTTATCTCTCTTGCTGTCTGTCACTAACCTATCTATTGGAAGACAAAGGGACGTCATCAGCGTTCATTTTCTTTCCTCATTTTCCTTGCGTCTATCGCCGAGGTCGGGCAATTATCTATCCAGCGCCCTACAACTTCTAACCCGAGATCAAAACTTTCGAAGGGGCCAAGGGCAACCAAGATTTTACGCAACAAATATCTTCATTCTAAAACCCTGGCTCAGGTTACCGTAAGACCTAATGATTCGTCGTTTTGGAAGGGGCTCATGAGAACAAAAGAGACCTTCTTTCATAGGGCCAAATTCGTTGTTGGTGATGGAACGACAACACGGTTTTGGGAGGATACATGGTTAGGAGAGACGCCCCCTAGCCCTTCAGTATCCCTCTTTATATAATATTGTGCAACATAAGAAGGAATACATAGCTACAATTTTAAATGTAGTATCTCTGAATATCCAGTTCAGGAGGTCCTTAGTAGGGGAACGTTGGAATTCCTGGCTACACTTGGTAAGGAGGTTGATGGATGTTCAACTTTCAAACCAATCGGACCACTTTCACTGGAAGTTAACGGAAAATGGAGTGTTCACTGTTAAATCTTTGTACTTGGATCTAAGTGAGTCTGACCCAATCCCAAGATCCATATATATTTGGAAAGTAAAGGTTCCCCAATGGATCAAAATTTTCATGTGGTTTGTCTACAAGCGGGTGATCCTTACTAAAGACAATCTGTTGAAGTGACGATGGGTAGGTAGTGCTCGATGTTGTTTTTGTGATCGTAACGAAACAATTCAACACCTATTTATAGATTGTCCTCTCGCAAAATTACTTTGGTGAACCATCCATATAGCAGTTAACATCACCCCTCCAGCTAGTCTAGATGCATTGTTTGGGACGTGGCTAGCCGGGGTGCAACCTGATATTGCATCACGTATTCGGATTGGGATATGTGTATTATTATGGGCTATATGGAACTGGAGGAACGATATAGATTTTTAATAGACAATATACTCTAAATTTCTTGCAGGTTATTTTTAGAGCTACTGCATGGATCCGTACGTGGTTGTCACTCACTCCTATGGCCTCCAGGGAGCATTTGGTTATTGGGTCCAACTAATAAGAGATGGTAGTACGGGCTATCTTCAACCAATTTGGATGGCGGTCTCATAACAGGATAGGTGTTTAGTCACGTTGTCCTATTTTCCGGCCAGTTGTGGCTTTGAGATTACTTTATTTTATTTTTCTCTCTTTGCTCCGCTTGCGAGCTGTATTTGAATTGCAGACCTTGGTACTTGTTGGACACATGTTAATAATATGGCTGTATGCATCTTTTAGATGCAGAGGCCAAGGGCAATCCATTTCCAAAAAAAAGGCAATCCAGAGGTTGCACGCATGCATAGCTAGCATGATCGGCAAGGGAAAAGAGCTAGCTTACTGTGGCTTCCCATTCTCCCTACTTCATCTTGTCTTGTTATTTACAATTACGTGCTATATTAATCAGTGCCTTTAGGGACTAGATAATTAGAACTGTAGTAACTGAATATTCGTGTCCTGCGAGACGACGTTTTGCATCATTTATCGTCTCCACACAAGTAGGAAGATTTAACATTTGAATTGCTCTTTTGCATTTGCTTCATGCCAACTTTTAGTACAAATTAAATTCATCAAGTACTTGGACCTGTTTATTTTTCTTCGATGAAGATTTTGCCTCATTAACCTAGACTACGACCATCTTTATACTTATTTTGCCAGTTATTCTTCACACGCAAAAGACAAAATCTCGTTCGTATGTTAGAATCCTGGCTCCGTCCTGCGGGATGTTTGAGGAACGCGGATTTCGTACAGCGCCTTGCATCCACAGCTAAAACCCGCTGTGATCCGCATGTGAGAAAGCTCAAAGGGGCCCGTTGTATTGTCCAGCTCTTTTAATTGTTCCCCTCCGTATATTATGTTCATGTAAATGCAAAGGGACGTTGTACGTGGGCACCTATTGCTAGATTCATCTGACTCCACATAGCCACATGCAAAACTGCACGCCGGGCTAGCCGGTTTTCTAGACCAGTGCTATGTTTGGTTCCTCCGACTTCACATGTCCACGTGCAAAACTGCACAAGCAGGTTAGATCATTCACAACCATGTACACCAAATTTGACCCCTCAGACGTACGTGGACGCACCTGAGTAGTGATCGGGCATTCCTCAAATTCTTTTCTCAGCATCCGAATACCTCATAGATCAATCTTTAAAACCATACAAACCATATAAAGGAAATAAGGATGGCAATGGGTCGGATTTGAATCGGGTTGAACAATCTCAAATCCATATTCATGTCCATAAAGACAGTCTTTGCCCACCCATGAAAAAATCCATGGGTAAAAAATTGTGTCCATGTCCAAATTCGATGGATATCCATACCCATTGGATATCCATTGGGTCCTCTTGAAACATATAAATAAGACATAACACAATATTAACATAAACTCTTCCATTCTTCACCTCGTGGTAGGCTAGGCTTCACTTATGGTAAATCAACATCCACTAACAACCTAAGATCATTTAGTATTTTTCTAATAGATAAGAATGACGAGTCATTTAAGAAGGAGGTAAAAATAAGGGAAGGGGTGTTGGAGTATGTTACAGAGGGGATTGAATGTCAACTAAAAAAAGTTACAATGGGGATTGTGTAATTTCTTATGCATGTTTTAGATAAAAATAAGTGTAGAGTTGTTGTGGGACATACGACCGTGGGGCAGGGATAGCAGATTTCCCCCCATTAAGTCATACTATCGGGTCGGGTTTGGATATATCCATGGGTACAAGATTATATCCATGCCCTATCCACGAATAATTGGGTCGGGTTTGGGCGCCGCCCATGGACACAAAAGCATATCCAAACCCTATCCATTCGGGTCGGATATCCATGGATATCCATGTCCATGGATAAAATTGCCATCCTTAAAAGGAAACAACTATGTATTACGTAGATCAACAAAACCTACGCTACACTGCGGAGATATTCACTATCTTCATTCCGGGCTCTGGGCACATGGGCGGCAGACGCAACTCCGGCTCTGCGTCGGCCTCCGTCTCCTCCTTCGCATCCAGCTCGTCGAAAAGTGCCTCGGTCTCCGTCTGTTCTTACTAGATGAAGCGCCGGATGGACTCCACATACGCCTCATCTTGCATGGACTCTAGGATGGCGGTCTGCTCCGCCATCTCTGCCGCTCGGGCGACCTCGAACTCAGCCATGGCGTCCTTCATGGTGTAGCCCGCAACTGGCGTCGGCTCCTCCTCCGGCTCCGTCGCCTCCTCCTCCTCCGGACTCGTTCCCTCCATGAGCTCTGGCGCGTTCCCTCCTCTTCCTTCTCCTCCTCCTCCTCTGGCGAGATCGGAGGCAGGCAGGCTGTGATCCGTGCGGCGCGCCTTGCCCGTATCTCGTCCTGCATCTGGAAGCGGTGCTCCTGCGTTCGCATAGCATAAGTGGTCCTCTTTTGTGGGCCATGGTAGAGGAGGACTTCAAGGGAAGAAGGAGACATAGATGAAGAGAAATGGATGGTCTCATGTCGGCGGCACGAAGAAGGATGAAGAGGATGTGGCTAGGGCCGGGGGACACCGTCCTGCTTAAATAGCCGGACTTTGGCCTCAGGCAGCGAGTTGGAGCTGCACCACGCGATTTTCACACCCCCACCGGAGGAGACGCTTGCCAGACCATTGGGTTTCTGACGATTTTGTGTGCCCCCCTCCCCAAATTCGCCCCAGATTTGGGCTGGACATGAGGGGTGCTGGTCAACCGAGCATTTGAGGCCGGTTTGAGGCACCCAAGTGGGTTGATTTTTTTGACCGATCAGTAACCGGGCGGCCCACCCGGGCGTTTAAGAGCAGTTTGAGGTGCCCGGCTGTAGATGCTCTTAGGACAACTCCAATGGGCAGACCTAAACGGACACGTGCTATATAGTTTTTTATCTGTTTGGATGGTACACAAAAAGTCTGTCTGTGTCCGCAGGTCTATAGGTGTGCCCAATGTCATGGCGCCATTTCGGGTATATAATGCCCCCAAAAAGTCCATCCGTGTCTGTCTGTCTCCCGCATGCTTTCCCCCGCATGGGTGCCACTTGTCGCTCGTGCTATAGTGGCATGCCCCAAAGTCACAAAGGCGTCTAATGGGACGCGTGTCTGCTCCCGCTTACGCGCCATCGTCGTCACGTGCCTCTCAGTTGCTGTGATGGAAGATTTACTATGCAACCACTTGCTTGCACTGATCATAGCTACTATGGCAACCCCTTGCAACTATAAAAGTAGGCCCGAGCTACCTAGATCAAGGTGGGACCCAGAACAGCAAAGCTCTTAGAAAGAACACCCACATTTGATAGTGTGTTTCCTCATCCCAGCTAGCCCTGGCTATAGAAACCACACATGTAACCTTTGTTCACCACAACCATCAATCAACCAAGCAGGACATAGGGTTTTATACTTCACAGCAGCCCGAACCTCGGTAAAATTACCGTGTCATGTGGGTGGGATTCGTTCGTCTCTTTGCCCCTCACCGAACCAAACAAGGGAAGCACCCAAAGCTCCCTGGTGCTCAACCAAGCCAGGGAAATTTTCTTCTCATTCAAAACCCCTTGGTTAAATTTGTGTTTAAATGGCCTACTAAATCCATTCTCTTATGAGAACACATTTCTCACTTGCTCCACACTTAGTTAACCATAAAAGATTTAACTTGAGAAATACACATGGCTAGGAAGTGAGCTTGAGTGCAATCATTCAAATGCAAGTATTCTCTTAATTAAGGACTTGTGAAAATGGAAATATTATATCTTCGCAAGTCGGTAAACTTCTTTCACTCATTTGCCAAACTCCCTTTCATTCTTTTAATTTCTTAGTTCCTCGAAGACGAGCAAAACTTAAGCTTGGGGGATTTGATGGTTCAAGAATTTCTCACTTTTCATGAAGAGTTTTGAATTGGTTTTCATCTTTCTTTTGTTATTTCTCGGTTATTTATAACGCTAATCCTTTGAGAGAGAAGAAAACTCATTTTCCTATTGTTTGACAGGAAAATACATTTATGGAAGGAAAACAATCAAGATTATACAAATCAATCCATTTGAAGCAACTTCTATGTTGGAAGATTTGGCACCAGCGACAACAGAGTGCAAGACGACATTGGTATGAGCGCAAGCGCTCGTACCAACGCTCTTACCAAATGTCAGAGGCCTCTCCTCATCTACAAGAACAGACTTTGTAAATGGGCATTTGGCATCAGAGAGACCTAGCCGCCGCCACCACTCCGTTCGGAATAGAGGGAGAAGAGACCGGAGAAGAAGAACCATCGAAGATCTTCTCCGTTTTGTTTTCGCATCTGCATTTCATCTCATCATAAGCATTGTAAGAGGAATTCCAAGTTGTAAGATTAGGATGTGCAACTCTATTTGCAACTCATCTGGAGATTGAGACTCATTTAATCATTCATATTATTGTGTGTCTTCACGCTATTATTAATACTGTTTTCAATGGATCATTCTCTGAGATGATTGGTTATTCTTTTATGATGTGTGAGTAATTTTTTCCTAGGTGTGGGAGATGCAGGTGAATGGTAAGATTTATTTGTGCCCATACTATATGTCGGCATTGGTGTTTATAGTCTTATGATTGTTTTAAGTTGTTGTTCTGTGGTGAGCGCAATGTGTGTTATCCAATTTAATGGCCCGGACAACATGATCCAAAGACCTACGCATGTAACACATATTGTTTAGAGAACCTGTGACCTTCAATGTGACAGGTGGTGATATCTACGAAGAACGAAGTCAATATGAGATAACAATTGACTCGGTCAAAACCAGTTTGACCAGCCCAAAACCAAGAAAAGGGTTGTCTTTTGAACTATATGGTATAAGTTGAGAGTGTAATGCGAGCGGTTTTGAAGATGAAGGTTGCAAATCAAATCGACCGGTTATTTCGGAGTTGAAATATGGACTTTTCTCTCTTGGACACAAATGAATAAAATATCTAGCCCTCTTTGAGGGTTGCTGTTGCCAAAAAAATACACAAAAGTCCATGGAAGGGGACTTTCCTATTTAACGCTCTCTGCGTCTAACTGTCGAGCTAACGCATAGAGCGACTACACTAAGCGACCGACTGGGCCAGCCCATCTAAGATAGCTAACTAGTAAATTGCATTTGGTTTTGGAAACCTTTTGGAGGGTTTTAGTCCTGGTTTCTACTGGTTAATGCATCCTTCTAGAAGGTTCCTGAACCATTTTTGGCCTGGTTTTTTCTGGTTCGTTTTGTTTTTCTGTTTCTTTCTTTAATTTATGTATTTTTTCAAAATTTCATAACTTGTCAAATTTTGTTCAGGATTTCAAATTTCATTTGCATTTTTTTAAATTTTCTTAGGGTGCTTAAAAAATATTTCTGAACATTCGTGTTTCAAATTTTGTTCTGGGGTTTTAATTTTTTCGCATATTTTAAAAGTTCTCCGTGTTTCAAATTTTGTTCAGGTGTTTCAAAAAATAATCACTTCTAAAAGAAAGTTCGTGTTTCCAAATTTTGTTTGGGAGTTTAATTTTTTTCCCATTTTTCAACAATGTTCGCGTATCCAATTTTTTTTCGAGTTTGAAAAATGTTCCAGCTTTTGAAAAAATATCCGCTTTTCATTTTTTTGGTGAGTTTAAATTTTTCCTGTTTTCAAATATTGTTTACATTTTTAAAAATATTTGAGTTATTTCAAATTTTATTCACAATTTCGAAAAGTGTTCTCGGTTTCATACAACATTCACGTTTTTCTTCAAAATAATGTTGTGCGTTCAAAATTTAAAAAATGTTCGGACCAGTGCTTGCTTCGGTTCTTAATTGTTTGCGTTGCATGACAAATCAGGTAGCTACCAAGTCGAGTGGTAGCAGTACTTCTTGTGAAGTAACAGGTCCTAGAGAGCGGCAGATAGGAGCTTCCCATGGAAAGCACGTCGCAAATTGGTTGTTCAGCCCATCTACCCATGTGCTGAGAACCGGCCCTCCCCCTCCAGGCCATCTCAGGATTCCCGTCCAGATCCAATATTCTGAGCTCTCCAGAATTGTCAGTCCGTTTCTCCCTTCCTCCAAAAGTGCAAGGAAGCGATCCACACACTACACCGAGCCATCAAACTAACACTTCATCAGATCGATCGGAGCTGAGAACCGAGGCAAGGAGGGGTCGTGCGAGAAAAATTCAGAAGAAATCGGCAGCGATCGAGGACGAGCGAGAGGCGCAACGATGTTCTTCTTCGTGGGCGGCGTGGAGCAGGGCGCAGGACGGGTCCTCAAGGAGGCGGCCGGGCGGTGCCTGCGCTGTGGCGGCGTGACCGATCTGGTGGAGACCGAGAAGGTGCTCAAGCTCTTCTTCGTGTCGGCGTGGCAGTGGCCGGGCAAGGACCCCGCCTACCTCTGTCGTGACTGTGGCCTCCTCGCGCCAGGGTCCCTCGGCAACAGGAAGCCGAGCCCGGGCCTGCTCCTCCCCCGCGTGGGGCAGTGCTGCCGACCGACAGTTCCGGTTCTGCCCCTTCTGCGGCTTCGCACTGTGAAGTGCGCCATGGATGCGTGTTGCAGGCGACGGCCCAGAGAGGAACATAGGTGATGATGCTCTTTCTTTGAACTCTCAAGACAATAGTAAGAGTTAACACCAACCATAAGCTCAATATCACTACAAGTTCATGAACATAACAAACCGACAACTAGTTCAGTAGGAAAACAACGATAAGTCTGACACCACTAATTATTCCTTTCGCGCGTACTCTTGCCAGCTCTTACCCTCTTACTGGCTATCTTCTTCCTCCTAGGAGCAACCGGCTGTGGTTCCTCCTCTTCCTCCTCCTCGTCCTCATCGCCGTCCTCCATACCCCTGATGCTCCCCACGCCTGTTGCCATCCGTGACCTCCCACCGACCGCCCTCCTTCCTCTGGCGCTGAAGTCTTCGAGGGTGAACCGTTTGATTCCCTTCCTAGGCTTCAACATGTAAGCGGACCAAACTTGAAAGTCCTGCAATGTCATGTCATCATCAACCTATCATAAAAGAAGATGCTATGGTAAAGTACGTGCATCATAATAAAGTGAAGAATGCATCAAAGAAATGAATATGTGCTATTGTCATACCTCTTCAGCGATTACATCCTCATCCTCCAGATGAGCTGTCGAGGTAGTCTCATACTCCAGATGAGCCCTATGGTCAAGTGATGTAGCAGACTTGGACTGCGAAGGTTATGAATTTCGGGGTCACGGCAACAGATAAGGTTGGATAACCGCCTTAACCTTTAGCCCTGACGCTGTAACATGGACAAGTGAATGATATATGTAACTTAGCAAGATATGTAACATGGGCAAGTGAATGAGATATGTACCTTAGTGAAAGCTCGAAGTGCACCTTCACCCTTGCTTTTTCCAATTGGGGTTGTGTCTAGCATAGTCTGGCTTTCGTCAGCTTGCTTTTTGATCTCCTTGCGTTGTGGATGAAACGACTTTAACATGTTAGGCAAACAAAGATGTGTAATAGTGCCAATAGGAAACCCCAGAGGGGAACACTTTACCACAAAGTTTATCATTGGAGCAAAAGGGACTCGGCTCCCTTCCCTAGCATATTTGTTGTATTCGCTCTGGGCAAGCTCATCAAAAACGATGGGATCTTCCAAAATCTCCTCATCATAGGCTGGCGGGCATATCTCCACACGAGTATTTTCAAGATACCATTTAAGGTAGTTGTTGAAGGCGAGTGGAAAGTACTCACATAGCTGGGATCCTGCTCTAGCCTTAGCTTGCTCCACACAAAGCTCGAACATGGTGACATACTTCTTATGATGTTTATCCCAGTCCTTGATCTTTCGTTACTTTTTCCTATCCAACTTGCATGTTAAAAAACTAAATATTAGCACCATCAAAAAGGACCTGCAGACGATGCTAAGTGCACACGGTTCATGCTATCTTACCTGTGAAGTACTTTGTCCGTGTCCTCCCACTCCGGCGGGTGACCCTGAAACAAACCAAACTATCGGTACACACGATGTGACAAGTGAAGCTCAACCGTCCAATTGCATATGAGTGGGCACCGCATTAGCCAAAGATCCCTATCCCGCATGCACATCAGATTTAGGACGAACCCATCCGCATCACCTAATCTATCCTTGGCACCATATGACTCCCATTCCACCTCGTAGCACAACAACACAACATTGATGTAGAGTTTTCATAATACATGAGAATGAGTGATGTAATGTCAATGTTTACCTGCTCAGCCGTAAGCGTGTCCAACTCGTTGGTGTACTGCCTATACATGAGATTGACATTGCTCGTCATCTCGGTTACCACATCCCACTTGTGAGTCCAAATGGGGAGCCGTAGGTCGTCGCCTTGTTCATCCCAGGGCTTGAACGATACGTCCTTCGGGCGTCGAACTGGCAGGCAGTCCCAGCTCCATACCAATGGTAGGAGCATACAACCACCAATAAATCCTTCCTTTGAGATCCTAAAACAAGCATCATCCAACTACACATAAAGGAAAACATGGTTCAATTAAGGGCAAGATTGCATTGGTAATGTAGAAAGGAGGTGAAAACTCACAAGTGATCAACTGTCGGTACAAGTAGCCCAGTGTCGCCTAACCCCAGCTCCATTGGCTGTCAAAGACGGTAAACGCCTTAAGCCACATCCATTGAGCGTTCTTACCAGTGGCGTCAACAAAAAGAGTCCTACTGATAACGTACCACATGTACACGCGAGCATATGTCTGGATCACATCATCATTACCATCCTCAGGGCAATGCGCAAAGGTCGTTGCAATCGACGTGAAAGGAGCACCGACTGCGACTCTTTCCTTTTTCTCTCCATCTGCTGGAGCCTCTACAGGAGCCATACCAATAAGGGCCTCCATCTGCTGGCGCCACCCATCAGAATTGGTGCTCATACAAAAAGACTTCCCCTCAATAGGAAGTGCGGTGATCATGGAAACATCCTGAAGCGTCACGGTCATCTCCTCGGTCAGAAGATGGAAATTGTGTGTCTCCGTCCTCCACCGATCAACAAGTGAGGTGATTCCTGCAGCATTGAGGTTCGGCGTCGACCGCTGACCAGCTGAATGAACGGGGGGAGTCATGTCTGTCTGCTGTACGGTGTGTACCACTCATCATAGGGCATGGCACTCGACGATGCCCCGTGAGACCGAATCTTCAGAGGTAAAAGCGACTTCAAACAAGCAAGTACTTACGGAGTCTCTGTTTGAACTAAACACAAATTTCAAAGTACCAACTAGTATGATTATTACCTGCTTCTTCTCCGACATTATGTAGGCCCGGTGTTGAACGTCATAGTAATCATCGAGAAGCCAAACCATCCTACATATTTCAAACAATAAACATATATGAGCATTATTTGATATGTGAGCAAACGACCATCCTATGCATAGGATAAATATTCACATTTTTCACCATACTTCCTATGCTAACTACATACGAGCAAACTACTTCCTATGCATTACTTCATATGTATTCGTCTCAACAATTTTCGATGGGTACTAAAAAGCTTGATAAAAAATTGACATCGGTCTGACAAATATTTGCGATGTACTTGAATGAAAATCTACCATGTGAAAAGAAGTGTTTTATCACCTTCATATGTAAGCATTAAGCATCTAGACAATCTCAACCCTCAACAATTATTCTATAAGCAAGCATCTGATATTATTTCATACGTGATTATTAATTTATATGTACATACAAATTCCTATGTATGCAATTTACAATACAAATCAACATCAATAATGTTCCCCAATGTTTACAACTAATACATACTCTAAATCAACACACATTCATTCTATTTCCCATAGAAATTTCAAATCAATCATAAACTATGGTTTCACCACAAACATGAAGAATGGGGAAGGTTTTCGGATAGAAAGAAGGGGATCAGAGGAGATTACTTCTAGGTGGTAGTGGGGAACAAATCCACGGATCAAATCTTCAAATCGCTTGGATTTTCGAGAGGGGATTGAGAGGGGGAGAGGAGATAGCCGCCCCCGTCGCCACTCTCTGTTGCGAGTGGAACAAATGGGTCGGGATGGGGGAGGGTCAGCCCGCTGCGGTTACTAAGTCCAAGTGCAGCGCCTCTGGGCTAGGAGCCACACGTCGTAGCATAGCGCCTGTCGGCTAGGCGCTGGACGACCAGGCGTGGGGCCGGGCCTGGACCAGGGGTGCCACGCTGGCCAGGAGTGCATCTCCTGTCAGTAAGGCGCTGCTCAGTAGGGTGCAACGACTGGCTGCCGGGCGCTGCACAAAAGGGTCACCTGAGTGAATTTTTTTCAAACACGGTTTAGTTTGTGAAATACTTTCGTCCATAGGTCCATTTTGTCCATTTTGTCTTCACGGTCACCTCCGTGCTCACGGTACGCAGCTCCACCCCACGTCGGGCTACCATATTGCAAAAAAAAATTGAATTTTTTTGCAAAGTACAATAAAAAATGACAAAAAATATTTGTTTGGCCACAACAAATTGTTTTTATTTTTCTTACTTTTCATGGTGGCAAAGTTATTTTTATACCATGGCAATTTTATCTTTTGTACCACGGCAACTTATTTTGTTTCGGCCATGGCAAATTGCTTTTTTAAAGAAAATTACATGTTGGCAAATTTATTAGTATTATGGCAATTTTATTTTTGTACAATGGCTAATTTTATTCTGAATCTTGGGAAATTCATTTTTTCTCCATAATTTTCATGATCAAAAAATTATGTTAGTACCATGGTATTTTTTATTTCTGTAATATGGAAAATTATACTACTATACCATGGCAAATTCTTCCTTTTCCTTACCGTTCCTATAGGAAAATTTATTTTTATTTCCATGCCAATTATCATTTTTTGTAACATGTTGAAATATATTTTAGACCATGGCAAACTTAGTTTTGTACACACCTCATCATTTTCATTTTTTCTATACCATGGTAAATTCATATCCAGTGAATTAATTGTTTGGACCATGGTCATTTTATCTTTGCACATTATTGGAAATTTATGAACAAACTATGCTAAATTTAATTTCTAATACAACCACAAATTATTTGGACATAGCATGGGAGTCTTATCTCAACAGCTATCATTAACCTTTTTTGTGTTTCATGCGACGGCATACCTAGCACTTTGTTTTAGGCATTTTTAACATGTCAACTTTTGTTTTTGTCTCGTAGGGGTAAGCTATTCGTGTGTGTGTTCATAGGGGTGAGTGTACTTTAATTGTATTGTATTCTAAAAAAATGTTTTTTTGTCCGATACTACACATAGTTATTTTTTGAGTTACCCCTACTACACATATGTTTTCTTAAACATAGTATAGACGCAAACGCTCATACATACGCACATACACTCATCACTATGAACGCACACACGCACACCCTACCCTTAAGTGCATCACCAGAAATTAAGAAATAATGTGAGCACCAGAAACCTTGGTGGGCCGGGGATACCACCGTACCTCTAACATTCAACCACAGGTTGATTCGCCCATACTACACATAGGTAAATAAAAGAAATTGCACTAAGTGTACAAACAGTTTTCACTTCTTTTTCTCAAGGAAATGACATGTTTGGGCTTGACCGCTGGTGGCCCAGTAAGGGGGCAGCCTCGAATGTTTTCTCTCCTCAATTTTTTTCTGAATTAAATGGCAATTTTTGTCTAAAAAGTAATAATTAAATGTCGATTTTGGGCTTAACCGCTGGTGGCCAGGTGTTCGTAGCGTAAAATCGTTTGCTCGTTGGATTTGACTTGCTCTCCCAGCGAATGTCGGCGTCCTTAAAATATGGAAAATTAATTAATGGCTGATTTTATCTATCTTGTCTAATGTGAGCATTAAGTGTCCATATTGAGTAATAATCGGCAATAATTATTTCCATATATATCAAATAATAATCAGCAATAATTTCTTTCCCAATAAACAAAGGGTAGCCATTCAAAATACTCCAAAAAGCTCTATGACACTTAATAGATCTTCCTTATATATGAAGCCGGATGTTGCTACGGAGGGAGTATATGTTAGCATCCGTCAGTTAGTTTCAACCAAGACCAGCCTGCCAACAACCGTTGAAGCCTTAGTCATCTATATAGACATGGACATGGAGAAGTGCCCGAAGCGTGCCCAAGCACTATTGTTCGTTCTTATTATATGCTTTGCGACCCAAACACAATGTAAGTGGCATCTTTTCTTGTGTTTTTGTTTGATTCGTTCCTTATTTATAACATATCTCAAAGTTGACTACCAGAATCTTGTCAACATGTCACAGTGTATAATCATAAGTTAATATTGTGTTTTTCTTGATGTTTTCATAGGTAGAGAACTAGGCGCGCATGACATCCATCACGGGTGCTACAGGGGTCCATCTGGATGCATTATCTGCCCCCCTCTAGATGTCTGCTTCAAAACAATGGAGGACTGCCAAGCCCACTGCTCAGGACCTCGGTCCACGGTCGCCTCCTCCACATTTCCTCATTAGCTTGAAAAAATGTACGGGGTGTGCGTTATGTGTTGATGAATAAAGAAGCATGAATGAGTACGAGACGGTAATATTGATGTTTCAGCTTGCAGTTGTTGTAGGCAGAATCTTGGAACCCTTCCCTCCGCTAGTCTGATGCGAATGCGAGGAGTTTTTAGGACGTCTCGTTGATTGTTTTTTATTTTTGATTGACATCATCGTACGTCTCGTTGATTTTTCTCTGGAGTTCTCGGACGTGGGCACTCTGAAAAGCAAGATTTTCTATCTTTTCTTTAACTCGGGGAAATATGATCGAGCGGCGCTAATTCAAATCCCTCGGGCAAAATAAAAACAGCACCTACATTCAACCCTCCATTTTTTTCCATTAGCAAGAACTTATTTCAATTGCATATCCTACGTCTAGCACTTCGTGATGGACGTTGTAGCTGCCGGGCGGTCTGCGGCTCCGCGCTGTGAAGTGATGGATGCACTGAGAGGAACAGAGGTGATGATGTTCTTTCTCTGAAGACTGTAGTACGTACAGTACTATACTGGATTTGTGCAGCGTTGTCAGTTAGCTTTTGGTCTTGCGAAATTTGTGCCGTGTGTGACATGTAAATGTGATGGAATGGTTGTAAACCAAATCAATAAGATTCGTCGCATCATCATCGGCACACGACACTAACAAAACCTCAAAGCTCAATTTGCACTTTCAAACAGAAACGATCATCATTTACCACAAACGGGGAGAAGAAAGGGGCGGCGCGGCTTTGGTTTTTTTCGGCCGTGGGGGAGAAGAAGAGCGGGGCGTCGCACGGCTTTGCTTTGGACGGCGAGGTATGTCCAACACCTGCGGTTTCGTGCTTGATTTGGCCCGGAGTAGGTTCGGGTGAAATTTGTGGGTGTTTTATGTGCATTTTGTAGATAGATTGGAGTTCGTCCTCGTCGTCTTCATTCGATGATTTGGACATAGGAGAGATGATACTCGACGACGATGTCAACAACCTTGTGTTGTTGCATCTCGTGGACGAATTTGAGGCTGGCCGAAGAAAAAGCGGCGTGGATCGACGGTCAGCCGGTTAAACATTCCCCACAACCGAGCTCTCGGTGACAAGATGCTCATGAAAGACTACTTCGCCAAGGTAATGGCATTAGTGACCATGATTGGTTTTAGTGCATATTAAAAAAAATTGGCGGCAATGAGAGTGATTACATATGGTGTTCCCGCCGACTATGCGGATGAATATCTTCGCATTGGCGAAGATACCATCACCAAATGTGTCTGTGTCTTTGCGAAGACAATGATCCAGGTTTTTGACCACGAGTATCTTCGAGCTCCAAATGAAGAAGACACAAAGAAGCTCGTGGCAATGAACAAAGCAAGGAGATGGACAGGCAGGTTAGGTAGTATTGATTGCATGCATTGAAGGTGAAAGAATTGCCCGGTGGCTTGGGCAGGGCAATACACCGGCCACAAACGTAAACTCACCATCGTGCTTGAAGCCGTGCCTTCACATGCATGATCTATGGATTTGAAATTGCTTCTTTGGTTTGCCAGGGTCTCTCAATGATATCAATGTTTTACAGCGATCTCATCTATTTGCTCAGCTAGCTAGTGGCAAAGCTCCAACTTGCAACTATAACGTCAATGGCCATGACTATACAATGGGGTACTATCTCCCCGATGGTGTTTATCTTTCATGGTCAACATTTGTGAAGACCATTAGTGACCCCAAAATCAAGAACACATTCTTTTCCAAAGTACAAGAAACTTGCCGAAAGAAAATTGAGAAGGCATTTGGTGTGTTGCAAGCTCGGTTTGCCATTGTTCGAGGTCCCTCTCACTTCCGAGATAAAAAAATCCCTTAGAAACATCATGACTGCTTGTGTAATTTTACACAACATGATCGTCGAGGACGAGAGGGATTTGGACTTGGAGTACAACTATGACAATGTTGGTAGCCGTATGAAGCCTGCCAGGGACGCGGATGAGATCACTGCATTGTTGGGGAACGTAGCAGAAATTCAAATTTTTCTACGCATCACCAAGATCAATCTATGGAGTAATCTAGCAACGAGGGAAGGAGAGTGCATCTACATACCCTTGTAGATCGCTAAGCGGAAGCGTTCAAGTGAACGGGGTTGATGGAGTCGTACTCTTCGTGATCCAAATCACCGATGATCCTAGTGCCGAACGGACGGCACCTCCACGTTCAACACACGTACAGCCCGGTGACGTCTCCTACGCCTTGATCCAGCAAGGGGAGAAGGAGAGGTTGGGGAAGACTCCATCCAACAGCAGCACGACGGCGTGGTGGTGGTGGAGGAGCGCGGGACTCCAGCAGGGCTTCGCCGAGCACTACGAGAGACGAGGAGGGAGAGGGGTAGGGCTGCGCCAACAGGAAGATTGAATCGTGTGTTGGGCCGCCCCTTTGCTCAAGTATATATAGGGGAAGGGAAGGGGCTGCGGCCCCACCTAGGGTTCCCTCCCTAGGGGTGGCGGCAGCCCCCAGATCCCATCTGGGTGGCGGCCACAAGGGGGAGAGGGGGAGGCGCACCTGGGGTGGGATCTGGGGGCGGCCACAAGGGGGAGAGGGGGAGGCGCACCTGGGTGGGCCTTAGGGCCCATCTGCCCTAGGGTTTGCCCCCTTCCCTTCTTGGAGGCGCCTTGGGCCTTGGTGGGAGGCGCCCCAGCCCACCTAGGGGCTGGTCCCTTCCCACTATTGGCACATGTAGGCCTCCGGGGCTGGTGGCCCCACCTGGTGGACCCCCGGACCCCTCCGGTGGTCCCGGTACACTACCGGTGATGCCCGGAACACTTCCGGTGGCCAAAACCATACTTCCTATATATTAATTTTTACCTCCGGACCATTCCGGAACTCCTCGTGACGTCCGGGATCTCATCCGGGACTTCGAACAACATTCGGTAACCGCGTGCATACTTTCCCTATAACCCTAGCGTCATCGAACCTTAAGTGTGTAGACCCTACGGGTTCGTGAGTCATGCAGACATGGCCGAGACAACTCTCCGGTCAATAACCAACAGCGGGATCTGGATACCCATGTTATCTCCCACATGCTCCACGATGATCTCATCGGATGAACCACGATGTCAAGGACTTAATCAATCCCGTATACAATTCCCTTTGTCTAGCGGTACGATACTTGCCCGAGATTCGATCGTCGGTATCCCGATACCTTGTTCAATCTCGTTACCGGCAAGTCTCTTTACTCGTTCCGTAACACATCATCCCGTGATCAACTCCTTGGTCACATTATGCACATTATGATGATGTCCTACCGAGTGGGCCCAGAGATACCTCTCCGTTCACACGGAGTGACAAATCCCAGTCTCGATTTGTGCCAACCCAACAGACACTTTCGGAGATACCTGTAGTGTACCTTTATAGCCACCCAGTTACTTTGTGACGTTTGGCACACCCAAAGCACTCCTACGGTATCCGGGAATTGCACAATCTCATGGTCTAAGGAAATGATACTTGACATTAGAAAAGCTTTAGCATACGAACTACACGATCTTTGTGCTAGGCTCCTAATGATGTGATCCCGTTATCAACGACATCCAATGTCCATGGTCAGGAAATCGTAACCATCTATTGATCAACGAGCTAGTCAATTAGAGGCTTACTAGGGACATGGTGTTGTCTATGTATCCACACATGTATCTGAGTTTCCTATCAATACAATTCTAGCATGGATAATAAACGATTACCATGAACAAGGAAATATAATAATAACCAATTTATTATTGCCTCTAGGGCATATTTCCAACAGTCTCCCACTTGCACTAGAGTCAATAATCTAGTTCACATCGTCATGTGATCAACACTCACAGGTCATATCACCATGTGACCAACATCCAAGAGTCTACTAGACTCAATGATCTAGTTCACATCACTATGTGATAAACACTCAAAGAGTTCTGGGTTTGATCATGTTATGCTTGTGAGAGAGGTTGTAGTCAACGGGTCTTGCCATATTCAGATCCCTATGTATTTTGCAAAACTTTATGTCATATCATAGATGCTGCTACCACGTTCCACCTGGAGCTATTCCAAATTGTTGCTCCATTATACGTATCCCGTATATCTACTCAGAGCTATCCGGATAGGTGTTAAGCTTGCATCAACGTAACTCTTTACGTCGAACTCTTTATCACCTCCATAACCGAGAAACATTTACTTATTCCTCTAAGGATAATTTTGACCGCTATCTGGTGATCTACTCCTAGATCACCTTTGTACCCTCTTGCCAGACATGTGGAAAGGCACACATAAGGTGCGGTACTTCAGCATGGCATACCGTATAGAGCCTATGACAAAAGCATAGGGGACGACCTTCGTCCTTCCTCTTTCTTCTGCCGTGGTCAAGCTTTGAGTCTTACTCAACTTCATCAAAGCATTGTATAAACCTAAAAGCTTTGATCACTCCATCAAAGCATATATTCCGATTCCGAGATGCTTGCTCTAGTCCATAGAAGGATCGCTGGAGCTAGCATACCTTTTAGCATCCTTAGGATCGACAAAACCTTTTATTGTATCACATACAACTTTTCTTACGAAAACTTGGTAAGAAAACTTGTTTTGACATCCATCTGTAAGATTTCATAATCGGAAAATACAGCCAATGCTAACATGATTCCGACGGACTTAAGCATCGCTACGGGTGAGAAATTCTCATCGTAGTCAACTCCTTGAACTTGTGAAAAGACTCTTTCCCACAAGTCGAGCTTCATATACGGTAACATTACCGCTCACGTCCGTCTTCTTCTTAAAGATCCATTTATCTCAATGGCTTGCCGATCATCGGGCAAGTCCACCAAAGTCCATACTTTGTTCTGATATATGGATCCTATCTCGGATTTCATGGCTTTTAACCATTTGTCGGAATACGGGCCCACCATCGCTTCTCCATAGATCGTAGGTTCATTGTTGTCTAACAACATGATATCCAAGACAAGATTACCGTACCACTCAGGAGTAGTACATATCCTTGTCGACCTACGGGGTTCGATAGCAACTTGATCCGAAGCTTCATGATCACTATCATTAACTTCCTATTCAACAGACGTAGGTGCCACAGAAAACATCTTTCTGTGTTGCATCATTCTCTAGTTGAAATAAAGGTTCGACAACCTCATCAAGTTCTATCTTCCTCCCACTCAATTCTTTCGAGAGAAACTCCTTCTCGAGAAAGGACCCGTTCTTAGCGACAAACAATTTGCCCTTGGATCTGAGATAGAAGGTATACCCTACTGTCACCTTTGGGTATCCTATGAAGATGTGTTTGTCCGCTTTGGGTTCGAGCTTCTCCGGCTGAAGCCTTAAGCATCGCATCCCCAAACGTTAAGAAACGACAACTTTGGTTTCTTGCCAAACCAATGTTCTTATGACGTCATCTCAACGGACTTAGATGGTGTCCTATCTAAAGTGAATGCAGCTGTCTCTAACGCATAACCTCAAAATGAAAACGGTAGATTGATAAGAGACATCATAGATCGCACCATATCTCATAAGGTTCGATCACGACGTCCGGACACACCATAACCCAGTGGTGTTCCAGGTGGCTTCAATTGTGAAACAATTCCACAATGTCTTAAGTGTTTGCCAAACTCATAACTCAGATATTCTCATTGATCATAACGTAGGAATTTGATCTTCTTGTTATGATGATTCTTAACTTCACTCTGAAATCGCTTGAACTTTTCAAACGTTTCAGACTTGTGCTTCATTAAGTAAATATACCTATATCTACTCAAATCGTCAGTGAAGATGAGAAAATAGCGATATCCACCGCACGCTTCAATTCTCATTGGATCACATGCATCAGCATGTATGATTTCCAACAAGTCACTTGCCCGTTTCATTGTACCTGAAAGCGGGGTCTTAGTCATCCTGCCCATGAGGCATGGCTCGCATGTGTCAAGCGATTCAAAATCAAGTGACTCCAAACATCCATCGACATGAAGTTTCTTCATGCATCTTACGCCAATATGACCTAAGCGGCAGTGCCACGAGAAAGTGGTACTATCATTATTAACTCTACATCTTTTGGCGTGAACATGTGTATTACCACGATCGAGATTCAATGAACCATTCACATAGGGTGCATGACCATGAAAGGTATTATTCATGTAAACAGAATAACCATTATTCTCTAACTTAAATGAATAACAGTATTGCAATGAACATGATCTAATCATATTCATGCTCAACGCAGACACCTGATAACATTTATCTAGGTTCAATACTAATCCCGAAGGCAGATGGAGCATGCGATGGTGATCTCATCAACTTTGGAAACACTTCCAACACACATCATCACCTCGCCCTCAGCCAGTCTCCGTTTAGTCCGTAGCTTTTGCTTTAAGTCACCAATAATAGTAACTGAACCGGTATCCAATACCCAAGTGCTACCAGGAGTACTAGTGAGGTACACATTAATGACACGTATAAACTTTGAAGTTGCCAGCCTTATTATCTACCATGCATTTGGGGTAATTCCGCTACCAGTGACCGTTCCCCTTACAATAGAAGCATTTAGTCTCGGGTTTGGGTTCAACCTTGGGTTCCTTCACTGGAGCGGCAACTGGTTTGCCATCCATGAAGTTTCCCTTCTAGCCCTTGCCCTTCTTGAAACCAGTGGTCTTATTAAACCATCAACACTTGATGCTCCTTCTTGATTTCTACCTTTTGCGGTCTTAAGCACCGCGAACAGCTCCAGGATCAACTCCATCCCTTGCATGTCATAGCTCATCACGAAGATCTAGTAGCTTAGTGATAGTGGCTAGAGAACTCAATCAATCACTATCTTATCTGGAAGTTTAACTCCCACTTGATTTAAGTGATTGTAGCACCCAGACATTCTGAGCACATGCTCACTAGCTGAGCTATTCTCCTCCATCTTGTTGGCAAAAGAACTTGTCAGAGGTCTCACACCTCTCAACTCGGTCATGAGCCTGAAGTCCCAATTTCAGCTCTTGGAACATCTCATATGTTCTATGGCGTTCAAAACGTCATTGGAATCCCGATTCTAAGCCGTAAAGTATGGTGCACTAAACTATCAAGTAGTCATTAGGATGTGTCTGTCAGGTGTTCACAACATCCACAGACGACATTGTAGGGGTTTGCACATCGAGCGGTGCATCAAAGACGTAAGCCTTCTGTGTAGCAGTGAGGACACTCCTCGGACTACGGACCTAGTCCGTATCAGTGCTCACAATATCTTTCAACTTGGTCTTTCTCTAGGAACGTATTGAAACAGGGAGCTACAATGTGAGCTATTTATCTACAACATATTTGCAAAGACAATTTAGACTATGTTCATGATAATTGAGTTCATTTAATGAACTCCCACTCAGATAGACATCCCTCTAGTCATCTAAGTGAATAATGATCCGAGTCAACTAGGTCGTGTTCGATCATCAGGTGAGACGGACTAGTCAACATCGGTGAACATCTTCATGTTGATCGTATCTTCTCTACGACTCATGCTCGACCTTTTGGTCTTCCGTGTTCCGAGGCCATGTCTGTACATGCTAGGCTCGTCAAGTCAACCTAAGTGTTTTTGCTGTGTAAATCTGGCTTACACCCGTTGTATTCGAACGTTAGAATCTATCACACCCGATCATCACGTGGTGCTTCGAAACAACGAACCTTTGCAATGGTGCACAATTAGGGGGAACACCTTTCTTGAAATTTTAGTGAGGGATCAACTTATTTAAGCTACCGTCGTTCTAAGCAAATAAGATGTAAAACATGATAAACATCACATGCAATCAAATAGTGACATGATATGGCCAATATCATTTTGCTCCTTTTGATCTCCATCTTCGGGGCTCCAAGATTATCGTTGTCACCGGCATGACACCATCATCATGATCTCCATCATCGTGTCTTCTTGAAGTTGACTCGTCATCTATTACTTCTACTACTATGGCTAACACTTTAGCAATAAGGTAAAGTAATTACATGACGTTTATGTTGACAAGCAGGTCATAAATAAATAAAGACAACTCCTATGGCTCCTGCCGGTTGTCATACTCATCGACATGCAAGTCGTGATTCCTATTACAAGAACATGATCAATCTCATACATCACATATATCATTCATCACATCCTTTTGGCCATATCACATCACAAGGCATATGCTGCAAAAACAAGTTAGACGTCCTCTAATTGTTGTTGCAAGTTTTTACGTAGCTGCTATAGGTTTCTAGCAAGAACGTTTCTTACCTACATGAAAACCACAACGTGATATGCCAATTTCTATTTGCCCTTCATAAGGACCCTTTTCATCGAATCCGATCCGACTAAAGTGAGAAAGACAGACACCCGCTAGCCACCTTATGCAACTAGTGCATGTCAGTCGGTGGAACCAGTCTCACGTAAGAGTACGTGTAAGGTCGGTCCGGGCCGCTTCATCCCACGATGCCGCCGAATCAAGATAAGACTAGTAACGGCAAGAAAATTGACAAATCGACACCCACAACAACTTGTGTTCTACTCGTGCATAGAAACTACGCATAGACCTAGCTCATGATGCCACTGTTGGGGAACGTAGCAGAAATTCAAAATTTTCTATGCATCACCAAGATCAATCTATGGAGTAATCTAGCAACGAGGGAAGGAGAGTGCATCTACATACCCTTGTAGATCGCTAAGCGGAAGCGTTCAAGTGAACGGGGTTGATGGAGTCGTACTCGTCGTGATCCAAATCACCGATGATCCTAGTGCCGAACGGACTGCACCTCCGCGTTCAACACACGTACAGCCCGGTGACGTCTCCTACGCCTTGATCCAGCAAGGGGAGAAGGAGAGGTTGGGGAAGACTCCATCCAGCAGCAGCACAACGGCGTGGTGGTGGCGGAGGAGCGCGGGACACTGGCAGCTTCGCCAAGCACTACGAGAGACGAGGAGGAAGAGGGGTAGGGCTGCGCCAACAGGAAGATTGAATCGTGTGTTGGGCTGCCCCTTTGCTCAAGTATATATAGGGGAAGGGAAGGGGCTGCGCCCCCACCTAGGGTTCCCTCCCTAGGGGTGGCGGCAGCCCCCAGATCCCATCTGGGTGGCGGCCACAAGGGGGAAAGGGGGAGGCGCACCTGGGTGGGCCTTAGGGCCCATCTGCCCTAGGGTTTGCCCCCTTCCCCTCTTGGAGGCGCCTTGGGCCTTGGTGGGAGGCGCCCCAGCCCACCTAGGGGCTGGTCCCTTCCCACCATTGGCCCATGTAGGCCTCCGGGGCTGATGGCCCCACCTGGTGGACCCCCGGACCCCTCCGTTGGTCCCGGTACACTACCTGTGATGCCCGGAACACTTCCGGTGGCCAAAACAATACTTCCTATACATTAATCTTTACCTCCGGACCATTCCGGAACTCCTCGTGACGTCCGGGATCTCATCCGAGACTCCGAACAATATTTGGTAACCGCGTGCATACTTTCCCTATAACCCTAGCGTCATCGAACTTTAAGTGTGTAGACCCTACGGATTCGTGAGTCATGCAGACATGGCCGAGACAACTCTCCGGTCAATAACCAACAGCGGGATCTGGATACCCATGTTAGCTCCCACATGCTCCACGATGATCTCATCGGATGAACCACGATGTCAAGGACTTAATCAATCCCGTATACAATTCCCTTTGTCTAGCGGTACGATACTTGCCCGAGATTCGATCGTCGGTATCCCGATACCTTGTTCAATCTCGTTACCGGCAAGTCTCTTTACTCGTTCCGTAACACATCATCCCGTGATCAACTCCTTGGTCACATTGTGCACATTATGATGATGTCCTACCGAGTGGGCCCAGAGATACCTCTCCGTTCACACGGAGTGACAAATCCCAGTCTCGATTCGTGCCAACCCAACAGACACTTTCGGAGATACCTGTAGTGTACCTTTATAGCCACCCAGTTACGTTGTGACGTTTGGCACACCCAAAGCACTTCTACGGTATCCGGGAGTTGCACAATCTCATGGTCTAAGGAAATGATACTTGACATTAGAAAAGCTTTAGCATACGAACTACACGATCTTTGTGCTAGGCTTAGGATTGAGTCTTGTCCATCACATCATTCTCCTAATGATGTGATCCCGTTATCAATGACATCCAATGTCCATGGTCAGGAAACCGTAACCATCTATTGATCAACGAGCTAGTCAACTACAGGCTTACTAGGGACATTGTGTTGTCTATGTATCCACACATGTATCTGAGTTTCCTATCAATACAATTCTAGCATGGATAATACACGATTATCATGAACAAGCAAATATAATAATAACCAATTTATTATTGCCTCTAGGGCATATTTCCAACATGCATTTCTTGAGACCATCCGGAAGATCGAGAACCATGATTCGCACAACCAACTCTAGCATGATCTTATTGAGCATCGATGGCAACTCTATGTGGGGGAGGGTGGGGGGGATAGATTCCCATTTTTATTCATTTCTATTCGTGTGAGATTTGAACAATTTGTTGTTGTAATAATTATTTAAATTTGAACATTTGTTTTAATGAAAACTATTGTTGTATTGTGAATTGCTTTTCAGACCATTCATATATTCGTATGTTGAATTTATATTACGATTCCATTCGATCCATATTATTGACATGTGTAATTTATTCGATGCTATGTAAAATTTACGGTGTCATAAGCGCTCCTGCGGAACAGATCTCGTCCCATAAGTTTGCGGGATGCGCTTACATGATCTGTTCCACCGGAGCGCGCACCGTTTAAAAAGTTTTGCCAGCCCCTTGAACGCGTTTTGCGGGACGTCCGGTTGCGTGGTCTGCTAGAGATGCTCTAATGCGAGCGGTTTTGAAGATGATGGTTACAAATCAAACAAATCAAACCGACTGGTTAGTTCAATGTTGAAATGTGGACAAATCAAACCGAGCGGTTTTGAGGTTTGCTGTTGCCAAAAAGAAAAGAGTACACAAAAGTCCATGGAAGGCACGTCGCAAATTGGTCGTTCAGCCCATCTACCCATGGGCTGAGAACCGGCCCTCCCCCTCCAGGGCATCTCAGTATTCCGGCCCAAGTCCGACGTTCCGAGCTCTCCAGAATTCTCTTCCCGTTTCCCCCTTCCTCCAGAAGCACAAGGAAGCGATCCACACACTACACCGAGCCATCAAACCAACACTTCATCAGATCGAACCGAGCCAGATCGACCGGAGCCGAGAACCGAGGCAACGAGGGATCGCGCGAGAAAAATTCAGAGGAAATCGGCAGCGATCGAGAGGCGCGGCGATGTTCTTCTTCTTCGTAGGCGGCGTGGAGCAGGGCGCGGGGCGGGTGCTCAAGGAGGCGGCCGGGCGGTGCGTGCGCTGCGGCGGCGCGGCCGACCTGGTGGAGACCGAGAAGGTGCTCAAGCTCTTCTTCGTCCCCGCGTGGCGGTGGCCGGGCAAGGACCCCGCCTACCTCTGCCGCGACTGCGGCCTCCTCGCGCCGGGGTCCCACGGCGCCGGCGGCGGGGAGCTCCTCCCCCGCGCGGGGGCGGGGCAGTGCGGCGCGTGCAGCCGCGCCGTCGACCCGCAGTTCCGCTTCTGCCCCTTCTGCGGCTCCGCGCTGTGAAGCGCGCCATGGATGGATGCGCGTTGCAGGCCACGGCCCAGAGAGGAACAGAGGTGATGATCCTCTCTCTCTCTCTGAACTCTCAAGACAGTGGTAGTACTAGGGTTGTGCAGCAGAGTTGTCAGTTAGCCTCTGGTTCTGCGAAAGTTGTGCTAACCTGTGTGGATGTAAATTTGGTGAAATGTTTGTAATAAACGAGACCGATAAAATTCGTCGCATCATCGGCAGCGCACACTACACAAAATCTCAAAACTCAGTTTGCACTTTCAAGCAGAGACGATCATCATTCACCACAACGGGAACAGCCTACGAGCTGTGACCCGTGTGGTGATTTACACAGCTGAATTATGGAAGACGGAAGAACATGGCATAGATGAAGAACAAGACATGCTTGCACATAACTACATAAGCCAGTGATCAATCTACACGGCTTGCCCGTATCCTTGACCCTGAGGGGGAGCAGCGGGGTGGAACTGTCCGTACCCCTGAGCAGGAGGAGGGTACTGTCCTCCATACCCCTGCGCGTTTGGAGGGGGAGGGTACTGCCCGTATCCCTGCGCGTTCGGAGGCGGAGGGTAGTGCGCGTACGGCGCCTGCCCGTACATCGGAGCAGGGTGGCCCATCGCGATGCCGTCGGGCTTGGGCTCGCCCGCCGACGACGGCCCCGCCACGGCCCCCGGGTATCCCGGCGCAGCAGCCGCTGCCGTGGCCGTGGCCGTGGCCGCGGCGGCGCGAAGCAGGAAGTAGGACTTGATCCCGAGCACGGTGGCGATGATGCTCAGGATGGCCGCCCTCCTGAACACGCCGTCCCTGACGAAGTAGCACCCCGTGTTGACCTCGCGCGTCACCGGCGCGTTCCACGCCGCGCCCTGCACGAAGTAGATCTCCGCGATCACCGTCGCCACCCTGCACGCACATACAGCATATTCATCCCCCGTTGAATTGTTCGTCGCCTGGATCGAATCGGGGCGCGCGCGGAAGGAGGCTCACCATGAGAGGACGGCGAAGACGACGCCGATGTTGCGCCTGGACGCGGAGAAGGCGGCGCCCCGGGGCTTGCAGCAGCCGCAGCAGCGGCCGGCGGCCGAGACGGTGATCTGGGCCGCCAGCAGCAGGAGCGCCGCGACCAGCCCCAGCGCGAACGCCGGGTTGGCGGGGTACACGCACTCGGTCCTGGACATCGAGATGTCATTCGGCTGCGCGCCGCGAGCACAAGCATCCCGATGTCAGCTCAGTTTCTTTGAGATTTAGACGGATGAACACAAGCGTATACTTACCTCGAGCTTGGTGCCCTCGGCGATGAGCCCCAGCACGGCGCTTCCGACCCCAAAGAATCCCACCACGACGGACACGACGATCACGCTCGTCTCCATTTCTCCAGCAATCTTTCAGCCGATGTCTCCCAGACCGAGAGGCTGCGAGATGGATGGGCGAAGACTTGAGACCTCAAGTTGAGAGGCGTGACCAAATGGGCTGATGCCTAGCAGAGTAAGCCGATGAGGTCGTCTCGTCAGGCGATTAGTTTTTTCTTCACGCGTATTCTTTGTCCATAAACAACCATTGTTACTGGCACCGGCTGGTGGGGAAAGCGAGGTCAAGATCGCTGACGATCACACGTAGTCGTATGCGGAAAGATCAACGCGCGACAAGTCTGATATCATGGCTGATCGGTGATGAAAATGACGCGGTTACTTTGATGCCAACTTGATCGGCTAGCAAAGGGGACACGTACGTAAGCTCACGACTTGTTAGCCGTGAATTCGTGCTCCGATTTTGCAGCGCCGGTAGATATTTTAGCGAAGCACTTCACGGTGAAGGCCAATGCTTGGTCTTGGGGTAGAAGATAGGTTGGGTGGCGCGCACGCAGCCTTCGCGGATTGCTTAATCAAAGGACACCTTACTCTTTTCTTTTTCCAAATAAAAGGACACCTAACTTTACCTGACAAGCTAGTGATGGCAGAGTCAACTAGCAACGCAAGACGTGCATTTGTCAGGTTTAAGGATGCTGGCCGCTGATTGCGACTGTTTCGGAAGCCGATATGCTGTGAGCACTTGTATAGATCTTTTTTTTTTTGAGATGAGCACTTGTATAGACCATGATCAGCTGGCGGCCGGCCGATGCCTACCAACAATGCTCGATGGAGTCGAACAGTATGCACTATGCAGGCCGCAGAATGTACCACGGCACTGTTCGTCACCATACCAATCAGGCTAGTCGACTATTCTTGGCACCATCTGGTCAAGTTCTCTAGTGCTCTTGCCTACCGACTGTTGCGTTTCCTGAACTTGAACGGCATAAGAGCAACTCTAGCAAATCCTCGATAACTTGGATTTGCAGAATAGCTTCGAGTGCATTCAAACAGAAAATTAAAGGCTCCGGACCTTAATGAAAAGTCAGATTCCCCAAAGTGCAGCTTCTAAACATTGTTCCTCTTATTACTTTTGCGTATACTTTTTTTTGATAAAGAGGCCTCCCCCTCTGATTTCATTTTTATCATAAACCATGATGTCTTTACAAACTACTAAGCAGAAAATAAAAAAATAAAAAATAGCATCGCTACAGAATGCCCTAGAATGCCTAGACTAGCAACCTGAAGATAAGACCAACTGAAGAACAACATGGCTTCAGCAGGCACCAGGGCGACGGAAGCAACATTTGGAACATTGCTTACCACAGGAGTTTAACCGGAGTAAACTACTTAAGCTACTCCCTTCAATTCATATCAATTGACGCACACTTAGTATACGACAAAGTGATACTCCCTCCATTTTAAAATATAAGACGTTTTTTGACACTACGATAATTTTGATACAGAGGAAGTACATAGCAAGGACCAAAAGTATCGCCTTCGACTCAACTCCAAAACTTCATCGTATCCTGAGCACCCGAATGCGCCACCCTTGAACAACACGAAAAACCATTAGCGTATACATGAACCAACTTTTGAAACTCAACCATACTACGTACATATATTACAGACTGAATTAATACTAGTTCATAGTCAACAGTATCCAAGGTCGAAGGGAACCTCCTCCTCTATGGCATAGCGGCGGGCCTTGGTGCGATATTCGTCAAGGTTCCGCTAGAGCTCGTGGTCCTCCTGAGCTCACGCGGTGGTGCGGGCACAGGCACGTACAGCCTCGGCAATGCAGACCGAGTCATGGGACTCCATCATCATTGTTGAGTATCGTGATTAGTTAGAAAACATAGGATAGCGTAGAATTTATTTCTATCTTGTCTTATACTCCAAATTAATCATGTACTTCTACTAGCAAGATGCCCGTACATTGCACGGAACACCAAGATGTATTTATTTTACAAAAAACATGTTGTAATAACCCATGCGGAAGTAATCTCATGTGTAAAAACTAATGACATTTGCAGGTTTACATAACTCAATACGTACACTGCTGATGCAGATCCTCTACAATGCTGACCTCCGCAAGCACGTCGACGGCGTCGTCCGTGTTCCAACAGCTCAGACTGAGCGGAATGGGGGAGATAAGAAAGAGGAGAGATAAGATGAGGAGTGGAGCGGAATGGGGGAGATAAGGTGGTCGGACTGAGCGGATGCATGGGGATGGACGACACCGACAGCGGCCAGTCGGCCACCATGCCAGATTGTTCCAGAGGCTTCCTTTTTTAATTGCTCAACAATGAGGTTATGGGAGATAAGGATGAACGAGGGAAGACCTTATATGCAAATGTGCAGAAAGGTGCGGGTATCTTTTTGCAAAATTGACATAGTTTGCTTTCTATCAGTTATATATAGATTGGACGGTCTATATTATAGGATGGCAGGCACACCATCATTACCAACTCAGTCTTTTATAAGAGTAGAGATATATAAGCCCAGGAGGCTCAAACAGTACAACAACGAATCCACCAATCTTTCCTCTCTATTCTTCTACAATCATGAGTGCCACCATCCTCACCTCTCCAATCATGAGTGCCACCATCCTCACCTCTCCTCAAGGTCCCTCTAGGCGCGGTGCCCGTAGGCTAAGCCAACAAGCATGAGTTGGAGGACGACCTCCTCATCCCTGTTGTTGTCATCATTGCCATCTGCGGCGGCGGCACAATCCCGTTGCACCCAAATCTCATTCTCAGTTGGAGGAGAAGAGGGATCGCGGGAGGAAGAGCTCGCCTCAACTGCGCGGTTGAATCACGCGGCCATGTGGCTAACGACACAACAAAGCCTTTGGAGACATGGCTAGGGTGGAGATCTAGCGACGAGGGGTGAGAGGGGGAAGGAAGCAGAGCTGTGGGGAAAGGAGAGGTGTTAGAGCACCTCCAGTCGTTCGCCCCCCAAGACGCATAAAAATCACCCCCTGGGGGCGAGCCGTCGATACAATCGGCGCTGGGGCGGTTTCGCGCCCAGTCATCACCCGCAGCTCGCCCCAGGCGCCGATATTGGCCCACTTTCCAGCCTCATTTCGGCGAATAAAGGGCCCATATGGGCGACAATAGGCCCATATTCGGCGTGGTTCGCCGTTGTTCGGCGTTCAATTATGCACATAATTTTTTTATCACATATTTCATCACAGAAATATCAAATACTTCAACAAAATAGTACAACAACAAATAGTTCAATACAAATTATATAGTTCAACAAATAAAAACTCATATTTCATCACACGTCGCGCCCGGCGTCGCCCATGAGCCTCCATAGATGCTCTATCAGATCTTGCTGCAGTTGATGATGCACATGTGGGTCTCGGATCTCCTGACGCATACTGAGATAGGCAGTCCAGGTTGCCGGTAGCTGGTGATCAACTTCGGCTAGAGGACCCTGCCTGTAGTATGGTTCAGTGTCAAACAATAGGTCTTCTCGCTCGCTCTCGATGATCATGTTGTGCAAGATGACACATCAAGTCATAATCTCCCACATTTGATCTTTCGACTAGGTCTGAGCGGGGTACCGGATAACAGCAAATCAAGATTGGAGCACACCAAATGCCCGCTCGACATCCTTCCTGCAAGCCTCCCGAACCTTCGCAAACCAGGCATTCTTGCCTCTTGGCACAGGGTTTGAGATCGTCTTCACAAATGTCGACCATCTCGGATAGATGCCATCAGCTAGATAGTACCCCTGTTGTAGTGCCGCCCATTGATCTCGAAGTTCACCGGAGGAGAATGACCTTCAACAAGCTTGGCAAATATAGGAGAGCACTGCAGCACGTTGATGTCATTGTGAGTTCCTGGCATACCAAAGGAGTGCCAAATCCAGAGGTCCCGTGTGGCCACTGCCTCAAGTACCACACTGCAACCGCCTTTGGCGTCTTTGTACATCCCCTGCCAAGCAAATGGGCAATTCTTTCATTTCCAATGCATGCAGTCGATGCTTCCAAGCATCCCAGGAAATCCTCTTGCTGCATTCTGTGCTAGGATCCGAGCAGTGTCTTCCGCATTGGGTGTTCTCAAGTATTGCGGTCCAAACACTGCCACCACTGCCCGACATAACTTGTAGAAACACTCTATGCTGGTGGACTCGGCCATGCGCCCATAGTCGTCGAGTGAATCACCGGGAGCTCTGTATGCAAGCATCCTCATCGCTGTCGTGCACTTCTGGATGGAGGTGAATCCAAGGGCGCCGGTGCAATCCATCTTGCACTTGAAGTAGTTGTCGAACTCCCGGATGGAATTCACAATCCTGAGGAATAGCTTTCGGCTCATCCGATAACGACGCCGAAATGTTTTCTCGCCATGAAGTGGAGCATCGGCAAAGTAGTCGGAGTAGAGCATGCATTAGCCTTCGAGACGATGCCGGTTCTTTGCTTTCACCCGCCCCGGCACCGAGCCACCTCGCCGCGGCTTTTCATTGCTCGTCAGCAGCTGGGCGAGGGCGGCGAGCACCATGAGATGCTCTTCTTCCTGGACGTCGGCCTCGGCTTCCTCCTCCAGCAGCACGGCGAGCGCTTCCTCGTCATCCGAGTCCATCGCCGAGGCAGGCAAATCGCCGAACACCTTGCGCCCGGTGGGCGTGTACCCGTCGCTAAACTTCCCCTCCGCGGCCGGAAACGGCGGCTGGAAACGCCCAACTGCTGTTGGAGGGGCTGCCGCAGTGAAGCTCTGCTATTTTTCTGGCGTGGAATGGCTATCTAGCGGTGAAAGGCGGCGGGCGGCGTCGGGATATGGCTACTGGCGGCCGAGGGCGCGCGGGGGGGGGGGAGGCGAGTCGGGGAAGAAAACCTTGACTTTTCCCCTGACGGCGTGGGCCAGCCGCGCTTTTCCCTTCCGCCGGAGCCCCCAATTGCCTCCGAGTGCGCCGGGTTCGGCCTGTGACCGCCGGCAGAAAAAAGGGCCGAACCGGCGTTTTTCGACGTCCTGGGGGTGCGATTGGGGCGTTTTTTGGCGTCGGCGCCGAAAAAGTGACCTGGGGGGGCTGTTGGGGGCGCGGCTGGAGATGCTCTTAGCGGTTATGAAACAAAAAAGGACGCATGTGGGAAGCGAGCCCGGGTAGGGAACGCGTCGCTGCCGGCCATGAATAGATGGGTTTCCCGATGGCATATATACAAGCTCCCTCCATCGAAATGATTGGGTTTAGAGGGGCCCCCACTCACCAAACCTAAAAAATACGAAGGCTACACCCCAGTTTTTGGAGTGCACTCAAAAATAAAGATAGAGAGTTGGTATAACGAATATACTAGAGCGAGTTTTTCACTCCTAATCTTTATATTATTAGTTTTATATCTATAATACCATAGTTCATCTAATAAGAGGGACGATTGTCTGGACCTTGATATCCAAGTCAACATATGAATCAAATTTACAAAAACACTAATCTCGCGGGATGGAAGCTCTCTCCTGATGAGTTCTTGATGGTGGACTATGTGATCTTATCAGTGGAGGAATTCAGGATTGATCCAAGTGAAGCAATTCCTTCTGGATATCCCCTCATCTCTTCTCTTCTGCTCTAGTGATGTTTTATTCACCTCTCGTCTGTCTAATGTCTCTGTACCTTCACGAATGTTGGAGGGCTAGAAGAGGCAGTGGCGCCACCAGCTGGTACAAGATCTAGTATGAGCGGCTACGCTCGTACAAGTACTCGGATTCACTTTTGTTGGTTTCACGTCAATCTAACCGAAGTCTCAAATGTTGGAAATATGCCCTAGAGGCAATAATAAAATGGTCATTATTATATTTCCTTGTTCATGATAATTGTCTATTGTTCATGCTATAATTGTGTTATCCGGAAATTGTAATACATGTGTGAATACATAGACCACAACATGTCCCTAGTGAGCCTCCAGTTGACTAGCTCGTTGATCAATAGATGGTTACAGTTTCCTGACCATGGACATTGGATGTCATTGATAACGGGATCACATCATTAGGAGAATGATGTGATGGACAAGACCCAATCCTAAGCATAGCACAAGATCGTGTAGTTCGTCTGCTAAAGCTTTTCTAATGTCAAGTATTTTTCCTTAGACCATGAGATTGTGCAACTCTCGGATACCGTGGGAATGCTTTGGGTGTGCCAAACGTCACAACATAACTGGGTGGCTATAAAGGTGCACTACGGGTATCTCTGAAAGTATCTGTTGGGTTGGCACGAATCGAGACTAGGATTTGTCACTCCGTATGACGGAGAGGTATCTCTGGGCCCACTCGGTAAGACATCATCGTAATGAGCTCAATGTGACTAAGGGGTTGGTCACAGGATGATGTGTTACGGAACGAGTAAAGAGACTTGCCATAACGAGATTGAACAAGGTATCAGTATTACCGACGATCGAAACTCGGGCAAGTGCTATAACGGTAGACAAAGGGAATTGTACACGGGATTGCTTGAATCCTCGACATCGTGGTTCATCCGATGAGATCATCGTGGAACATGTGGGAGCCAACATGGGTATCCAGATCCCGCTGTTGGTTATTGGCTGGAGAGATGTCTCGGTCATGTCTGCATGATTCCCGAACCCGTAGGGTCTACACACTTAAGGTTCGATGACGCTAGGGTTATAGGGAAAGTTTGTACGTGGTTACCGAATGTTGTTCGGAGTCCCGGATGAGATCCTGGACGTAACGAGGAGTTTCGGAATGGTCTGGAGACAAAGATTTATATACGGGAAGTCCTTATTCGGTCGCCGGAAGTGTTCGGGGGTTTATCGGCATTGTACCAGGACCACCGAAAGGGTTCCGGGGGTCCACCGGGAGGGTCCACCAGCCCCGGAGGGCCCTATGGGCTGAATATGGAGGGGGAACCAGCCCCTAGGTGGGCTGGGCGCCAAACCCCCTAGGGCCCATGCGCCTAGGGTTTTGGGGAACCCTAAAGGGGGCGCCCCCACCCTTGGCTTGGGGGGCAAGCCTCCCCCCTTGGCCGCCGCCCCCCTCTAGATTCATCTGGAGGGGGCCGTCCACCTCTCCCTTTCCCCTATAAATAGAGGGGAGGTGGAAGGGTAGCCGCACCACATCCAAGGCGCAACCCTCCCCCTCTCCAACACCTCCTCGTCCTCCCGCGATGCTTGGCGATGCCCTGCCGGAGTACCACGGTGCTCCAACACCACCACGCCGTCGTGCTGCTGCTGGACGGAGTCTTCCCCAACCTCTCCCTCTCTCCTTGCCGGATCAAGGCGTGGGAGACGTCATCGGGCTGCACGTGTGTTGAATGTGGAGGCACCGTTGTTCGGCGCTTGGATCGGAATCAATCGCGATCTGAATCGCCACGAGTATGACTCCCTCATCCTCGTTCTTGTAACGCTTCCGTGTCGCGATCTTCAAGGGTATGAAGATGCACTCCCCTCTCTTCGTTTCTAGTTTCTCCATAGATTGATCTTGGTGATGCGTAGAAAATTTTAAATTTCTGCAACGATCCCCAACAGTGGCATCATGAGCTATGTCTATGCGTAGTTTCTATGCACGAGTAGAACACAAGTTGTTGTGGGCGTCGATTTTGTCAATTTACTTGCCCTTTCTAGTATTATCTTGATTCTGCGGCATAATGGGATGAAGCGGCCCAGACCGACCTTACACGTACTCTTACATGAGACTGGTTCCACCGACTGACATGCACTAGTTGCATAAGGTGGCTAGTGGGTGTCTGTCTCTCCCACTTTAGTCAGATCGGATTCGATGAAAAGGGTCCTTATGAAGGGTAAATAGAAGTTGGCATATCATGTTGTGGTTTTGGCGTAGGTAAGAAACGTTCTTGCTAGAAACCTATAGCAGCCACGTAAAAAAAACTTGCAACAACAATTAGAGGACGTCTAACTTGTTCTTGCAGCATATGCCGTGTGATGTGATATGGCCAAAAGGATGTGATGAATGATATATGTGATGTATGAGATTGATCATGTTCTTGTAATAGGAATAACGACTTGCATGTCGATGAGTATGACAACCGGCAGGAGCCATAGGAGTTGTCTTAATTTATTTATGACCTGCGTGTCAACATAAACGTCATGTAATTACTTTACTCTATCGCTAATCGTTAGCCATAGTAGTAGAAGTAATAGTTGGCGAGACAACTTCATGAAGACACGATGATGGAGGTCATGGTGTCATGCCGGTGACGATGATGATCATGGCGCCCCGAAGATGGAGATCAAAAAGGAGCAAAATGATATTGGCCATATCATGTCACTATTTGATTGCATGTGATGTTTATCATGTTTGACATCTTATTTGCTTAGAACGACGGTAGCACAAATAAGATGATCCCTCGCAATAATTTCAAGAAAGTGTTCCCCCTAACTGTGCACCGTTGCTAAGGTCCGCTGTTCCGAAGCACCACGTGATGATCGGGTGTGATAGGTTCTAACGTTCGCATACAACGGGTGTAAGCCAGATTTACACACGCAATACACTTAGGTTGACTTGACGAGTCTAGCATGTACAGACATGGCCTCGGAACATGGAAGACCGAAAGGTCGAACATGAGTCGTATAGAAGATACGATCAACATGAAGATGTTCACCGATGATGACTAGTCCGTCTCACGTGATCACGGCCTAGTTGACTCGGATCATGTATCACTTAGATGACTAGAGGGATGTCAATCTGAGTGGGAGTTCATTACATAATTTGATTAGATGAACTTAATTATCATGAACATAGTCTAAAACTTTGTAATATGTCTTGTAGATCAAATGGCCCACGCTAATGTTGCCCTCAACTTCAACGCGTTCCTAGAGAAAACCAAGCTGAAAGACGATGGCAGCAACTACACGGACTGGGTCCGTAACCTAAGGATTATCCTCATAGCTGCCAAGAAAGCATATGTCCTTGAAGCACCGCTAGGTGACGCACCTGTTTTCCCAGCAACTCAAGACATTATGAACGCCTGGCAGTCGCGTAGTGATGATTACTCCCTGGTTAAGTGCGGCATGCTTTACAGCTTAGAACCGGGGCTCCAAAAGCGTTTTGAGCAACACAGAGCATATGAGATGTTCCAAGAGCTGAAAATGGTTTTCCAAGCTCATGCCCGAGTCGAGAGATATGAAGTCTCCGACAAGTTCTACAGTTGTAAGATGGAGGAGAACAGTTCTGTCAGCGAGCACATACTCAAAATGTCTGGGTTGCACAACCGCTTGTCTCAGCTGGGAGTCAATCTTCCGGATGACACAGTCATTGACAGAATCCTTCAGTCGCTTCCACCTAGCTACAAGAGCTTTTTGATGAACTTCAATATGCAAGGGATGGAAAGGACCATTCCTGAGGTATATTCAATGCTGAAATCAGCAGAGGTGGAGATCAAAAAGGAACGTCAAGTGTTGATGGTGAATAAAACCACTAAGTTCAAGAAAGGCAAGGGTAAAAAGAACTTCAAGAAGGACGGCAAGGGAGTTGTCGCGCCCGGTAAGCAAGCTGCCGGGAAGAAGCCAAAGAATGGACCCAAGCCTGAGACTGGGTGCTTTTATTGCAAGGGAAAACGGTCACTGGAAGCGGAACTGCCCCAACTACTTAGCGGATAAGAAGGCCGGCAATGCCAAAGGTATGTGTGATATACATGTTATTGATGTGTACCTAACCAGCGCTCGTAGCTCCTGGGTATTTGATACCGGTGCGGTTGCTCATATTTGTAACTCAAAACAGGAGCTGCGGAATAAGCGGAGACTGGCGAAGGACGAGGTGACGATGCACGTCGGGAATGGTTCCAAGATCGATGTGATCGCCGTCGGCACGCTGCCTCTACATTTACCTACGGGATTAGTTTTAAACCTCAATAATTGTTATTTAGTACCAGCTTTGAGCATGAACATTGTATTTGGATCTCGTTTAATGCGAGATGGCTACTCATTTAAATCCAAGAATAATGGTTGTTCCATTTATATGAGAGATATGTTTTATGGTCATGCCCCGCTGGTCAATGGTTTATTCTTGTTTAATCTCAAACGTGATGTTACACATGTTCATAGTGTGAATACCAAGAAGTGTAAGGTTGATAATGATAGTCCCACATACTTGTGGCATTGCCGCCTTGGTCACATTGGTGTCAAACGCATGAAGAAACTCCATGCAGATGGACTTTTGGAGTCTCTTGATTATGAATCATGTTGGGGATCGTAGCAGAAATTAAAAAATTTCTACGCATCACCAAGATCAATCTATGGAGTATTCTAGCAACGAGGGGAATAGGAGTGCATCTACATACCCTTGTAGATCGCGAGCGGAAGCGTTCAAGTGAACGGGGATGATGGAGTCGTACTCGCCATGATCCAAATCACCGATGACCAAGTGCCGAACGGACAGCACCTCCGCGTTCAACACACGTACGGTTGGGAAGACGTCTCCTCCTTCTTGATCCAGCAAGGGGGAAGGAGAGGTTGATGAAGATTCAGCAGCACGACGGCGTGGTAGTGGATGCAGCAGGATCCCGGCAGGGTTTCGCCAAGCACAAGCGGGGAGGAGAGGTGTTACGGAGGGAGAGGGAGGCGCCAAGAGCAAGGTGCGGCTGCCCTCCCTCCCTTCCACTATATATAGGGGCTAGGGGGGGTGCATGCCCCCTTGGAGATCCCATCTAAAATGGGGGGGGGGGGGGCCCTGGGGGCAACGGCCCCCTTAGGGTTTCCAACCAGGGGGGGGCGCAAGCCCCTCGGTGGGCAACGGCCCCCTAGGGTTTCCAACCCTAGGCGCCTTGGGCCCTTGGGTGGGGCGCACCAGCCCATCAGGGGCTGGTTTCCACGCCACTTCAGCCCATGGGGCCCTCCGGGATAGGTGGCCCCATCCGGTGGACCCCCGGGACCCTTTCGGTGGTCTCGGTACAATACCGGTAACCCCCGAAACCTTCCCGCTGGCTGAAACTGGACTTCCTATATATAAATATTTACCTCCGGACCATTCCGGAACTCCTCGTGACGTCCGGGATCTCATCCGGGACTCCGAACAACTTTCGGGTTACTGCATACTAATATCTCTACAACCCTAGCGTCACCGAACCTTAAGTGTGTAGACCCTACGGGTTCGGGAGACACGCAGACATGACCGAGACGCCTCTCCGGTCAATAACCAACAGCGGGATCTGGATACCCATGTTGGCTCCCACATGCTCCTCGATGATCTCATCGGATGAACCATGATGTCGAGGACTTAATCAATCCCGTATCTGAGGTAGAAGGTATACCCAATGGTTTCTTTAGGGTATCCTATGAAGACGCATTTTTCCGACTTGGGTTCGAGCTTTTCATGTTGAAGTTTCTTGACATAAGCATCGCATCCCCAAACTTTTAGAAACGACAGCTTAGGTTTCTTCCCAAACCATAATTCATACGGTGTCGTCTCAACGGATTTCGACGGAGCCCTATTTAAAGTGAATGCGGCAGTCTCTAAAGCATAGCCCCAAAATGATAGCGGTAAATCGGTAAGAGACATCATAGATCGCACCATATCTAATAGAGTGCGATTACGACGTTCGGACACACCATTACACTGAGGTGTTCCAGGCGGCATTAGTTGTGAAACTATTCCACATTTTCTTAAGTGTGTGCCAAAATCATGACTCAAGTATTCTCCCCCACGATCTGATCGCAAGAACTTGATTTTCCTGTCACGTTGATTCTCAACCTCACTATGAAATTCTTTAGAACTTTTCAAATGTCTCAGACTTGTGTTTCATTAAGTATACATACCCATATCTACTCAAGTCATCAGTGAGGGTGAGAACATAACGATAGCCACCGCGAGCCTCAACACTCATTGGACCGCACACATCAGTATGTATGATTTCCAATAAGTTGGTTGCTCGCTCCATTGTTCCTGAGAACGGAGTCTTGGTCATTTTACCCATGAGGCATGGTTCGCACGTGTCAAATGATTCGTAATCAAGAGACTCTAAAAGTCCATCTGCATGGAGCTTCTTCATGCGTTTGACACCTATGTGACCAAGGCTGCAGTGCCACAAGTATGTGGGACTATCATTATCAACCTTACATCTTTTGGTATTCACACTATGAATATGTGTAGCATTATGCTCGAGATTCATTAAGAATAAACCATTCACCATCGGAGCATGACCATAAAACATATCTCTCATATAAATAGAACAACCATTATTCTCGGATTTAAATGAGTAGCCATCTCAAATTAAACGGGATCCTGATACAATGTTCATGCTCAAAGCTGGCACTAAATAACAATTATTAAGGTTTAAAACTAATCCCGTAGGTAAATGTAGAGGTAGCATGCCGACGGCGATCACATCGACCTTGGAACCATTCCCGACGTGCATCGTCACCTCGTCCTTCGCCAGTCTCCGCTTATTCCGCAGCTCCTGCTTTGAGTTACAAATGTGAGCAACTGCACCGGTATCAAATACCCAGGAGCTACTACGAGTACTGGTAAGGTACACATCAATTACATGTATATCACATATACCTTTCGTGATGCCGGCCTTCTTGTCCGCTAAGTATTTGGGGCAGTTCCGCTTCCAGTGACCACTTCCCCTGCAATAAAAACACTCAGTCTCGGGCTTGGGTCCATTCTTTGGCTTCTTCCCGGCAGCTTGCTTACCGGGCGCGGCAACTCCCTTGCCGTCCTTCTTGAAGTTCTTCTTACCCTTGCCTTTCTTGAACTTAGTGGTTTTATTCACCATCAACACTTGATGTTCCTTTTTGACTTCTACCTCTGCTGATTTCAGCATTGCAAATACTTCAGGAATGGTATTTTCCATCCCCTGCATATTGAAGTTCATCACAAAGCTCTTGTAGCTCGGTGGAAGCGACTGAAGGATTCTGTCAATGACCACGTCATCCGGGAGATTAACTCCCAGCTGAGTCAAGCGGTTATGCAACCCAGACATTTTGAGTATGTGCTTGCTGACAGAACTATTTTCCTCCATCTTACAGCTGAAGAACTTGTCGGAGACTTCATGTCTCTCGACCCGGGCATGAGCTTGAAAAACCATTTTCAGCTCTTCGAACATTTCATATGCTCCGTGTCTCTCAAAACGCTTTTGGAGCCCCGGTTCTAAGCTGTAAAGCATGCTGCACTGAACGAGGGAGTAATCATCAGCACGTGTCTGCCAAGCATTCATAACGTCTTGGTTCTGTGGGACGGGTGCGTCACCTAGCGGTGCTTCTAGGACATAATCTTTCTTGGCAGCTATGAGGATGATCCTTAGGTTCCGGACCCAGTCCGTATAGTTGCTGCCATCGTCTTTCAGCTTGGTTTTCTCTAGGAACGCGTTGAAGTTGAGGACAACGTGGGCCATTTGATCTACAAGACATATTGTAAAGATTTTAGACTAAGTTCATGATAATTAAGTTCATCTAATCAAATTATTAAATGAACTCCCACTCAGATAGACATCCCTCCAGTCATCTAAGTATAACATGATCCGAGTTAACTAGGCCGTGTCCGATCATCACGTGAGACGGACTAGTCAACATCGGTGAACATCTTCATGTTGATCGTATCTTCTATACGACTCATGCTCGACCTTTCGGTCTTCTGTGTTCCGAGGCCATGTCTGTACATGCTAGGCTCGTCAAGTCAACCTAAGTGTATTGCGTGTGTAAATCTGTCTTACACCCGTTGTATTTGAACGTTAGAATCTATCACACCCGATCATCACGTGGTGCTTCGAAACAACGAACCTTCGCAATGGTGCACAGTTAGGGGGAACACTTTCTTGAAATTATTACGAGGGATCATCTTATTTAAGCTACCGTCGTTCTAAGCAAATAAGATGTAAAACATGATAAACATCACATGCAATCAAATAGTGACATGATATGGCCAATATCATTTGCTCCTTTGATCTCCATCTTCGGGGCTCCATGATCATCGTTGTCACCGGCATGACACCATGATCTCCATCATCGTGTCTTCTTGAAGTTGTCTCGTCATCTATTACTTCTACTACTATGGCTAACGCTTTAGCAATAAAGTAAAGTAATTACATGACGTTTATGTTGACACGCAGGTCATAAATAAATAAAGACAACTCCTATGGCTCCTGCCGGTTGTCATACTCATCGACATGCAAGTCATGATTCCTATTACAAGAACATGATCAATCTCATACATCACATATATCGTTCATCATTCATCACAACCTTTGGCCATATCACATCACAAAACACTTGCTGCAAAAACAAGTTAGACGTCCTCTAATTGTTGTTGCAAGTTTTTACGTGGCTGCTATAGGTTTCTAGCAAGAACGTTTCTTACCTACGCCAAAACCACAACGTGAATTGCCAATTTCTATTTACCCTTCATAAGGACCCTGTTCATCGAATCTGATCCGACTAAAGTGGGAGAGACAGACACCCGCCAGCCACCTTATGCAACTAGTGCATGTCAGTTGGTGGAACCGGTCTCACGTAAGCGTACGTGTAAGGTTGGTCCGGGCCGCTTCATCCCACGATGCCGCCGAATCAAGATAAGACTTGTAACGGCAAGCAAATTGACAATATCGACGCCCACAACTACTTTGTGTTCTACTCGTGCATAGTAACTACGCATAGACCTAGCTCATGATGCCACTGTTGGGGATCGTAGCAGAAATTAAAAATTTTCTACGCATCACCAAGATCAATCTATGGAGTATTCTAGCAACGAGGGGAATAGGAGTGCATCTACATACCCTTGTAGATCGCGAGCGGAAGCGTTCAAGTGAACGGGGATGATGGAGTCGTACTCGCCGTGATCCAAATCACCGATGACCAAGTGCCGAACGGACAGCACCTCCGCGTTCAACACACGTACGGTTGGGGAGACGTCTCCTCCTTCTTGATCCAGCAAGGGGGAAGGAGAGGTTGATGAAGATCCAGCAGCACGACGGCGTGGTGGTGGATGCAGCAGGATCCCGGCAGGGCTTCGCCAATCACAAGCGGGGAGGAGAGGTGTTACGGAGGGAGAGGGAGGCGCCAAGAGCAAGGTGCGGATGCCCTCCCTCCTAGGGGCTAGGGGGGCTCATGCCCCCTTGGAGATCCCATCTAAAAGGGGGGGGCGGCCCCTGGGGGCAACGGCCCCCTTAGGGTTTCCAACCAGGGGGTCGCATGCCCCCTCGGGGGGCAACGGCCCCCTAGGGTTTCCAACACTAGGCGCCTTGGGCCCTTGGGTGGGGCGCACCAGCCCATCAGGGGCTGGTTCCCACGCCACTTCAGCCCATGGGGCCCTCCGGGATAGGTGGCCCCATTCGGTGGACCCACGGGACCCTTCCGGTGGTCCCGGTACAATACCCGTAACCCCCGAAACCTTCCCGCTGGCCGAAACTGGACTTCCTAAATATAAATCTTTACCTCCGGACCATTCCGGAACTCCTCGTGACGTCCGGGATCTCATCCGGGACTTCGAACAACTTTCGGGTTACTGCATACTAATATCTCTACAACCCTAGCGTCACCGAACCTTAAGTGTGTAGACCCTACGGGTTCGGGAGACACGCAGACATGACCGAGACGCCTCTCCGGTCAATAACCAACAGCGGGATCTGGATACCCATGTTGGCTCCCACATGCTCCTCGATGATCTCATCGGATGAACCATGATGTCGAGGACTTAATCAATCCCGTATTCAATTCCCTTTGTCAATCGGTACGTTACTTGCCCGAGACTCGATCGTCGGTATCCCAATACCTTGTTCAATCTCGTTACCGGAAAGTCACTTTACTCGTACCGTAATGCATGATCCCGTGACCAACCCCTTGGTCACATTGAGCTCATTATGATGATGCATTACCGAGTGGGCCCAGAGATACCTCTCCGTCATACGGAGTGACAAATCCCAGTCTCGATTCGTGCCAACCCAACAGACACTTTCGGAGATACCTGTAATGTACCTTTATAGTCACCCAGTTACGTTGTGACGTTTGGCACACCCAAGGCACTCCTACGGTATCCGGGAGTTGCACAATCTCATGGTCTAAGGAAATGATACTTGACATTCAGAAAAGCTACAACAAACGAACTACACGATCTTTGAGCTAAGCTTAGGATTGGGTCTTGTCCATCACATCATTCTCCTAATGATGTGATCCCGTTATCAATGACATCTAATGTCCATAGTCAGGAAACCATGACTATCCTTTGATCAACGAGCTAGTCAACTAGAGGCTCACTAGGGACGTGTTGTGGTCTATGTATTCACACATGTATTACGATTTCCGGATAATACAATTATAGCATGAATAATAGACAATTATCATGAACAAGGAAATATAATAATCATCTTATTATTTCCTCTAGGGCATATTTCTAACAAATCATTTGACACGTGCGAACCATGCCTCATGGGGAAAATGATCAAGACTCCATTCTCCGGAACAATGGAGCGAATGACCAACTTATTGGAAATCATACATACTGATGTGTGCGGTCCAATGAGCGTTGAGGCTCGCGGTGGCTATCGTTAGGTTCTCACCCTCACTAATGATTTGAGTAGATATGTGTATGTCTACTTAATGAAACACAAGTCTGAGACCTTTGAAAATTTCAAGGAATTTCAGAGTGAGGTTGAGAATCAATGTGACAAGAAAATAAAGTTCTTACGATCAGATCGTGGGGGAGAATATTTGAGTCACGAATTTGGCACGCACTTAAGGAAATGTGGAATTGTTTCACAACTCACGCCGCATGGAACACCTCAGCGTAATGGTGTGTCCTAACGTCGCAATCGCACTCTATTGGATATGGTGCGATCTATGATGTCTCTTACCGACCTACCGCTATCATTTTAGGGTTATGCTTTAGAGATTGCCGCATTCTATGATTATGAGATATGGCAAATGGACGTCAAAACGGCATTCCTTAATGGTTTCCTTAAGGAAGAATTGTATATGATGCAGTCAGAAGGTTTTGTCGATCCTAAGAATGCTGACAAGGTGTGCAAGATCCAACGCTCAATCTATGGGCTGTTGCAAGCATCTCGGAGTTGGAACATTCGATTTGATGAGATGATCAAAGCGTTTGGGTTTACGCAGACTTTTGGAGAAGCCTGTGTTTACAAGAAAGTGAGTGGGAGCTCTGTAGCATTTCTCATATTATATGTGGATGACATACTATTGATGGGAAATGATATAGAATTGTTGGAAAGCATAAAGGCCTACTTGAATAAGTGTTTTTCAATGAAGGACCTTGGAGAAGCTGCTTATATATTAGGCATCAAGATCTATAGAGATAGATCGAGACGCCTCATTGGTCTTTCACAAAGTACGTACCTTGACAAGATACTGAAGAAGTTCAATATGGATCAGTCCAAGAAGGGGTTCTTGCCTGTATTGCAAGGTGTGAGATTGAGCACGGCTCAATGCCCGACCACGACAAAAGATAGAGAAAAGATGAGTGTCATCCCCTATGCCTTGGCCATAGGGTCTATTATGTATGCCATGCTGTGTACCAGACCTAATGTAAACCTTGCTGTAAGTTTGGTAGGAAGGTACCAAAGTAATCCCGGCATGGAACACTAGACAGCGGTCAAGAATATCCTGAAGTACCTAAAAAGGACTAAGGATATGTTTCTCGTTTACGGAGGTGACGAAGAGCTTGTCGTAAAGGGTTACGTCGATGCTAGCTTCGACACAGATCTGGATGACTCCAAGTCACAAACCGGATACATGTATATTTTGAATGGTGGGGCAGTCAGCTGGTGCAGTTGCAAGAAAAGCATCATGGCGGGATCTACATGTGAAGAGGAGTACATGGCAGCCTCAGAGGCAGCACATGAAGCAATCTGGATGAAGGAGTTCATTACCGACCTAGGAGTTATTCCCAATGAGTCGGGCCCGATGACTCTCTTCTGTGACAACACTAGAGCCATTGCCCTTGCCAAGGAGCCCAGGTTTCACAAGAAGACCAAGCATATCAAGCATCGCTTCAACTCCATTCGTGAAAATGTTCAAAATGGAGACATATATATATTTGTAAAGTGCATACGGACCTGAATGTCGCAGATCCGTTGACTAAACCTCTTTCACGAGCAAAACATGATCAACACCAGAACTCTATGGGTGTTCGATTCATCACAATGTAACTAGATTATTGACTCTAGTGCAAGTGGGAGACTGTTGGAAATATGCCCTAGAGGCAATAATAAAATGGTTATTATTATATTTCCTTGTTCATGATAATTGTCTATTGTTCATGCTATAATTGTGTTATCCGGAAATTGTAATACATGTGTGAATACATAGACCACAACATGTCCCTAGTGAGCCTCTAGTTGACTAGCTCATTGATCAATAGATGGTTACAGTTTCCTGACCATGGACATTGGATGTCATTGATAACGGGATCACATCATTAGGAGAATGATGTGATGGACCAGACCCAATCCTAAGCATAGCACAAGATCGTGTAGTTCGTCTGCTAAAGCTTTTCTAATGTCAAGTATCTTTTCCTTAGACCATGAGATTGTGCAACTCCTGGATACCGTGGGAATGCTTTGGGTGTGCCAAACGTCACAACGTAACTGGGTGGCTATAAAGGTGCACTACGGGTATCTCCGAAAGTATCTGTTGGGTTGTGCTACCTCTTGAGCACTGCGTTGGTTTTCCCCGAAGAGGAAGGGATGATGCGGCAAAATAGCGTAAGTATTTCCCTCAGTTTTTGAGAACCAAGGTATCAATCCAGTAGGAAGCTACGCGCAAGTCCCTCGTACCTGCACAAAACAAATAAATCCTCGCAACCAACGCAAATAGGGGTTGTCAATCCCTATAAAGCCACTTACGAGAGTGAGATCTGATAGATATGACAAGATAATATTTCTGGTATTTTTCTGATAAAGATGCAAAGTAAAATAAAGGAAAAGTAAATAGCAAAGGAAATAACTAAGTAGTAGGATATTAATATGATAAAGATAGACTCGGGGGCCATAGGTTTCACTAGTGGCTTCTCTCGAGAGCATAAGTATTCTACGGTGGGTGAACAAATTACTGTTGAGCAATTGACAGAATTGAGCATAGTTATGAGAATATCTAGGTATGATCATGTATATAGGCATCACGTCCGAGACAAGTAGACCGACTCTTGCCTGCATCTACTACTATTACTCCACTCATCGACCGCTATCCAGCATGCATCTAGAGTATTAAGTTAAAAACAGAGTAACGCCTTAAGCAAGATGACATGATGTAGAGGGATAGACTCATGCAATATGAAGAAAACCCCATCTTGTTATCCTCGATGGAAACAATACAATACATGCCTTGCCGCCCTTACTGTCACCGGGAAAGGACACCACAAGCTTGAACCCAAAGCTAAGCACTTCTCCCATTGCAAGAAAGATCAATCTAGTAGGCCAAACCAAACTAATAATTCGAAGAGACTTGCAAAGATAACCAATCATACATAAAAGAATTCAGAGAAGATTCAAATATTATTCATAGATAGACTTGATCATAAACCCACAATTCATCGGTCTCAACAAACACACCGCAAAAAGAAGATTACATCGAATAGATCTCGACAAGAGAGGGGGAGAACATTGTATTGAGATCCAAAAAGAGAGAAGAAGCCATCTAGCTACTAACTATGGACCCGTAGGTCTGAGGTAAACTACTCACACTTCATCGGAGAGGCTATGGTGTTGATGTAGAAGCCCTCCGTGATCGATGCCCCCTCCGGCGGAGCTCCGAAACAGGCCCCAAGATTGGATCTCGTGGATACAGAAAGTTGTGGCGGTGGAATTAGGGTTTTGGCTCCGTATCTGATCGTTTGGGGGTACGTAGGTATATATAGGAGGAAGGAGTACGTCGGTGGAGCAACAGGGGGCCCACGAGGGTGGAGGGCGCGCCTAGGGTAGGTAGGCGCGCCCCCTACCTCGTGGCCTCCTCGTTTCTTTCTTGATGTAGGGGCCAAGTCTCCCAGATCATAATCTTCCTAAAAATCACGTTCCCGAAGGTTTCATTCCATTTGGACTCTGTTTGATATTCCTTTTCTTCGAAACCCTAAAACAGGCAAAAAACAGCAATTCTGGGTTGGGCCTCCGGTTAATAGGTTAGTCCCAAAAATAATATAAAAGTGGATAATAAAGCCCAATAATGTCCAAAACAGTAGATAATATAGCATGGAGCAATCAAAAATTATAGATACGTTGGAGACGTATCAGGTTGGCATGAATCGAGACTGGGATTTGTCACCCCGTATGACGGAGAGGTATCTCTGGGCCCACTCGGTAAGACATCATCGTAATGAGCTCAATGTGACTAAGGGGTTGTTCATGGGATGATGTGTTACGGAATGAGTAAAGAGACTTGCCGTAACGAGATTGAACAAGGTATCGGTAGTACCGATGATCGAATCTCGGGCAAGTGCTATACCGGTAGACAAAGGGAATTGTATACGGGATTGATTGAATCCTCGACATCGTGGTTCAACCGATGAGATCATCATGGAACATGTGGGAGCCAACATGGGTATCCAGATCCCGCTGTTGGTTATTGGCTGGAGAGATGTCTCGGTCATGTCTGCATGATTTCTGAACCCGTAGGGTCTACACACTTAAGGTTCGATGACACTAGGGTTATAGGGAAAGTTTGTACGTGGTTACCGAATGTTGTTCCGAGTCCCGGATGAGATCCTGGACGTAATGAGGAGTTCCAGAATGGTCCGGAGACAAAGATTTATATATGGGAAATCCTTATTCGGTCGCCGGAAGTGTTCGGGGGTTTATCAGTATTGTACCGGGACCACGAAAGGGTTCCGGGGGTCCAACGGGAGGGTCCACCTGCCCCGGAGGGCCCTATGGGCTGAATATGGAGGGGGAACCAGCCCCTAGGTGGGCTGGGCGCCAAACACCTAGGGCCCATGCGCCTAGGGTTTTGGGGAACCCTAAAGGGGGCGCCCCCCCTTGGCTTGGGGGGGCAAGCCTTCCCCCTTGGCCGCCGCCCCCCTCTAGATCCATCTGGAGGGGGCCGACCCCCTCTCCCTTGCCCCTATAAATAGAGGGGAGGTGGGAGGGCAGCCGCACCACATCCAAGGCGCAGCCCTCCCCCTCTCCAACACCTCCTCCTCCTCCCGCGACGCTTGGCGAAGCCCTGCCGGAGTACCACGCTGCTCCAACACTACCACGCCGTCGTGCTACTGCTGGACGGAGTCTTCCCCAACCTCTCCCTCTCTCCTTGCTGGATCAAGGCGTGGGAGACGTCATCGGGCTGCACGTGTGTTGAACGCGGAGGCGCCGTTGTTCGGCGCTTGGATCGGAATCAACCGCGATCTGAATCGCCACGAGTACGACTCCCTCATCCGCGTTCTCGTAACGCTTCCGTGTCGCGATCTTCAAGGGTATGAAGATGCACTCCCCTCTCTCTCGTTGCTAGTTTCTCCATAGATTGATCTTGGTGATGCGTCGAAAATTTTAAATTTCTGCAATGATCCCCAACATCAAATATAGTGTTAACTTCCCCCAAATACATATGATCCTGCAATCAAAGCACCTAACCAAGATTTATACGTTTTAAACAAATGTGGGATGAAGTATGAGCGAAAATCGGCAAAAACCCATGATATAAAACAGAGACATCATCTACTCTAATAATATCATCACAAAAAACTTAAATAATCTTAACTATAAAGTAACTAAATGAGGATTTGAAACCCCCCCCCCCCCTCCAAAAAAAACATTTCCCTATTTGACTTGGATATAGAGTTACAACGTTTCTAGTAAGAAATGAAGGGGGGGGGGGGTGCAGAAACAACTGGGGAACAAATTGGCATTTGAGTTAACTCCCAACAGGGGGGGGGGCATTTAATCAGTTCACCACAAAAGAGAACCTGAATAATCTTAACTACTCCCTTCGTTTTGTATACAAGGGCACTTTGTTTTTGTGTCAAACTTGGACTTATCATATTGGTCAAAAAAATATGGGTTATATACTTATATGTCATAACAAAATATACGATCGAAAAGATCTTTGAAATGTGCATCCATTGGCATGTTTTTTGTGGGATATAATTCAAATTTTGTTGGTAAAATTAATGGTCAAAATTAGACATAAAAAGTGAAGTGGCCTTGTATAAAAATGGCGGGGGTAGCTAAGGATTTGACACCCACATTTTCTATTTTAGAAGGATCTAAGGTTACATCGATTCTAGAAAAATCAATAGGGAAAACACAAAATCGTCATCTGCCTTTGTGCGCGGGCTGAATCAACGACCAAATACAAGACCGACAACACAAGGAAATCAACACAAATACCACGAGGATTGCATCAAAGCATGAACAAAACCACCATTGAAAAACTTGTTATAGGGGGAAAAGAAACCTAAACCCTACAACTTGACCCACCTGAGAAACAAGAGGGGAGAAGAACTGAGGAAGCAAAGCAGAAACGACACCAATCCACACTAGTATAGTGCTACTGACACATAACCTAAAAACCAACAATCCAAATTGAAGCGTTTGAAAAGAAACTATGAAAGCAGCCCATCAATCTTAGAAAATTAAACTAAAAAAAGAACGTTCAAACCTCCCCACGCACGAATCATGATACGAACAAACCCACATCCATGAATTCGACTTAATTGCCCGCCAAAAAAAAGAGAGCGCCTATACTTCAGGTGCCTAAAAAACAGTTCGCATCAGTCACATTCAATCCTATCCGAACAGTTCGAAGGTCGTCTTCCTCCTCCCACTATCTTTCTCAACGCATGATCCAATCCAACAGCCCTTGCGCAATCAGACCCAACCATCCTATTACCCGCGGCCGGCGGGCGCTACCGTGTGCCACCTCGCCGCACCGCCCTCTCCCCGCCGTCGTGCTGGACATCGCCCCTGCTATTCCTCTAAGTCGCGCCCAGATGAACAACTCCGCCACCCCACCCCACCCCACCCCTCCCGCCCTCCACCCCTGGTTACGTTACGGACTAGCTCCTGCCGGCTCCCACTCATACACGACTTGGCCTCGCCGTGGCCGGCGCTCCTCACATCGTCCTTGCCTTTGGCCTAAAGTGACTGGGGTCACGACAAATTTCAGGTACATGATATTTAGCAAAAACGATAAAAAAAATCGACTGTATCAAAAAAAGAATCAAATGACCGAAGAACGGCGAACACGAGTAAATAAATTAAAATGATGGAGTTGGTACCGCACATTGCACAATCTGAAAGCTCAAACACGCCAAACTTGCACAACAAAAGCTCTCTGGAACAGAAATGACACGAATCGGAATCAATTACCACAACCGGAAGACATGGCAGTTGTGAAGGAAGCAACACAACACTAAACCAAGAGTACATAGGAAAGGAGACGGTAGAAGCAAGAGTACGCCCTCTACACCGCTTGCGACTGCTGTTGAGCGACAGCAGGCTGGCCGATCGCGATGCCGTCGTGCTTGGTCTCGCCCGCCGCCGACGGCCCCGCCACGGTGCCCAGGGTAGCGGTAGTACCAGCACCCGCCGCCGCCGCCATCGCCACGTAAAGCACGATGTAAGATATGATCCCGAGCACGGTGGCCAGGATGCTCAGAATGGCGCCCATCCTGAAGACGCCGTCCTTGAGGTAGGTACATCCCTGGCCCTGTGGAGTTCTGCGGGTCATGGGGGCATTCCCGAACGCACCTTGCAAGAAGAACCACTCCGCGATCAACGCTGCTATCCTGCACACACATACACAACATATTCATCACCCGTTGATTTGATCGTCGTCACCTCCATCGATCGAACGAACCCTCGACATGCCTACCAGTGGCTTCCACTGTGCCACACATGCATCATGTATGGACTATGAGCACGGAAGCTCACCATGAGACGAGGCAGAGGAGGGCGCCAAGGCCAATGACCCTCTTGGACCTGGAACGCTTGGACCCGGAGAAGCCGGCGCCCCGAGGCTTGCAGCAGCCGCAGCAGCCGCCGACGGCGGAGGCGGTGATCTGGGCCACCAGCAGCAGGAGGGCCGCCACTAGCCCCAGTGCGTATGCCGGGTTGTCAGGGTACACGCACTCGTTTCTGGATATCTTGATGTCATTCGGCTGCGCGCCACAAGCGTCGCCGGTCCGTTTTAGTTTTCTTCAGATGCATACTAGTATACTACTACGTACTACTTAGATTACGAGACTACCAGTGTACTTACCGTGAGCTTGGCGCCCTCGGCGATGAACCCCAGCACAGCGCTTGCCACCCCAAAAACCGCTACCACGACGGACAAGATGATCACGCCCGTCTTCATTTCTCTCGCTGATGTTTCAGTTGATGTCTCGCTCTCGTTGGCTGCTTCCTGTTTTGGTCCCAGATTACTAAGATCGGGAAGCCGCCGTGTGAGATGGATGGATACAAGCCGTGGTGTTCTGATGCTTTATATGCGGAGCACGTCGCATGCTCTATTAGTTTTCCACGACAGGTGCAATCACGCGTACTCTTTTGTCCATAAGCAAACGAACAAACATTGTCTCGCACTGGCTGGCGAGGACCGCGAGGTTAAGGCTCACGATCATGCATAGTCGTATCCGAAAGGATCATCTAACGACAAGCCTGGAATGCCTAATGATGACCCAGCTGCTGGTTTAAGCAAAGGAGACCCTTTTATTGCCATTTAGCTGTACGTAAGTGGCATGAAATTTTATTGTGGGCCAGTCGATCGAGAGTAATTTTTCTACACCCAGGCTCGGTGCACCCACGCAAGAAAATGTATCGAAACATTTTAAAACATTCCGAAACTTTGTGCGAATGATTATCAACAAATATTATGGACGTTTGCAAAACTTGGTGCTCAAATAACATTCGAGGAGCTCTCTACAATAAAGACTTTTTTATAGAGAACTCCTCGAATTTTATTTGACCATAAAACTTTGCACGCCCCCATAACATTTGTTGATTATCATTCTCACAAAGTTTCAGAATTTTTTGCTATGTTTTCTTACGTGGGTGCACCATGGGTGCACGGAAGGTGGGTGCAGCCACTACTTTCTTCAGTCGATTTTGTGTGCCGTTGATCTTGCTTTGCGATTCTTATTTTGTTTCCCTGGTTTGTTCTATGAGGTGCTTGGATTGTGTTAATAAACAAAGCCCATTACCAGGTGCGACCCAGCCAATCCCTTTCCTTCATTTGTTTTTTCTCTTTTTTCTGTTTTTATCTCCTTTTGCTTTTATTTTCATATTTCTTTATTACTTGATTTTTTTGTTTTCTTTTGTGGGTATTTTTGGCATGTTGGGTGAGTGTAAATGTATGCACACAAATACTACATAATATATGCCAAAATTGCTTTATTATATGATTAATTTTTGCATATTAAAAAAGCGATTTCAGTGTAAAGTTGTGTGTGTGTGTTTTTTTTCTTATTAAAGGATAATACCTATGCCACTAATTTATTCTTCCTTATAAACTTTTTTAGTTTAGCTTAGTTTATTTTCTTCTACAAGGGTATTGCAAATGCCACTAATTAATTCCTTCTGTAGGAAATTTATTATTTGCAAAAATTACATTATCATATGTTTATTCTTGCATATTTAAAAAAGCACAATTTGTGTATATTGTGTGTAATCTTTTTATTTTTGCACATATTTTCATTTTCTTAAAGGGTGGTACTTATGCCACAAATTCATTCTTTCATAGAAAACTTCATTTTTTTTAGTATATTAGTGTAGGGGAATGAGAAGGCCAGAGAAAGTAGAAGTTTTTATTTTATATTATTTACCCATAGTTGCATAATATTAATTTCGGTTTAAATGTGTGTTTGTTTAATTTAGGGTTAATTCACTCAAATGATTCATTTTTGCTTACCAAGAAGTTTGCAATTCTTTATTTTCCTCTGTTCAAATTGTCATGTGCAAAGTGAACTAGTATGTTGAATTAAGTCAAATTCGTACGTAGTGTGAGATTCAAGTACACATAAAAATTACGGAGCTCTTGCTGATCTACACATGAAAGAGGTACCAGCCCTATGCATGAATTTCAATGTCCATTGCACACCATGTGCTACAGTTGGGCATTGAAGTCAAAAAAAAAGTGAGAAGTGAGCAGCTAGTACGACCGATCGAGTAGGAAGTATGCAGACATGCGAGCAAATCGACTAGGGAAACATTTGTCTACGGCAGGCCGGCCGAATGATTGGGCCGGTCGCACCTTGTGCGTTGCATGCAATGGGATCCAACCGACCACACGCGTTCTCTCCTGGGGCCACACATGACACATCGTTTCCTATCTAAATCTTATCTCCTTTGCAGCGCTCCGCCTCTCCTCCTGCGCCATAGCCGCAGAATTTCCAAGCACTCCTCCCGCCTCAGCTTGCGTAACACCTCCTCCATGATGTGCTGTGTCGGCGTTTTAAAAACGGGAGTCCTCAGACTTGTCTGCCTGTACCCGTTGCATGGCTAAGCCAGCAGGTCGTATGGTCCATCTTCATCAACAAGGCATCCAAAACCCTCGCGAGCGGCCAAGCCTCGCGAGGCGGACGACACAAGACCTCCTCTGGAGCGGTCTAGTCAGGCAGGCTCATGAGGAGCGAAGATATCAAGGCGAGGCGAACCTCACGAGGCTCTCGTGACGTGAGTCATGACGATCGACATTAGGCGGGCGCCAGCGCGCACAACGTCCTTGTTTGCTCTTTGGTGCTACGGAAACCAGCACAGGCGAGGAGTACCGAGGTATCCGGCAAAGGTTGCCATTTTGGTGCAACAAGACCAAGACCAGAAGGACGGCAAGACGGAGGTCATCGTGGAGCCCAAGACGGCGTCACCACCAGAGCCTTTGACAGGCGAAGACCACTTTTGTCAGGATAACTTGTACTAGCTGTCTTCCTTCAAATTTGCCCGTCATTGTTGGCTTCCTTCCCGCTCAAGGTTTGGAAAGAGGACCAGGGCCTCTATAAGTAGGACTAGCCACCACCATAGGCAAGGGGACCATTTTTTAGATCGCTCTCACCCACACTAGTTAGCCAAGCACAAGAACACCTCGATCTCAGGAGGCTGTTCTTTCCCTTGTATTGTTCATCATCAGCCCAAGAGGCAATCCACCAATACCACACTGGAGTAGGGTATTACACCATAAACGGTGGCTCAAATCAGTATAAATCTTGTGTCTTTCTGTATTGCGAGTGCATCGAGTTCGTCTGCGAGATCTTAGCGAGTTAGGGCGTAAATCGGTGGGAGGAATAGACTTCGCGCGCACCCCAGTGTTCGAACCTTAAGGGTTTGCCGGAACCCCACATCCGACATGCTGCTCCCATGCGTCGTCACCCGGAGCCCTCAAGGTTTCTTCGGTGCTGCTATGACAGGGGGCCATGGCATGCGAGCTCACATGTCAGGGTGGCCATGGCTTACGAGTTCGGGGAGGATGGCGACGGGGGTGACGACGAGATGCTACGGGAGCCATGGCCTACGAACTCACAGGTAAGGGCGGCCATGTCCTTCGAGCTCTGGGCGGACGACGACCGAGGCGACTTTGAGCTGCTATGGGCGACGCCATCGCGCATTTGCTACGGAAGCATCTCACCGGAGCTACGAGCACAATGTTGCAACTGAATTCGAGGAAGCTACAACCGGCGTCGTAAAAAGCTTCAACCAGTGACGACAGATGCTGGGACCAGTCATTGCCATGGCAAAAGCTACAACAGGCGTCACGAAAAGCTTCAACCGGCATTGCAAAAAGCTTCAACCACGATGACATACGATGGAGCTGGGACATGGGTGGGGCATGGCCAAATGCTGGAACATGCAGCGTGTGATGCTGGAACCCCAAGCCGGGGATGTTGCAGGCTTTGACGACGGCTTTGCTGGAGACAGGCCGACGATGCTGGAACCGGTGAGATGTTTTGCTGGAACGACGACTGTTTTTTTTTTGTTTGGGATCTATGATGGACAGCTCTTTTTTTGCTGCGACCCACAAAGGTTTTTATTGCTACGGTGATAGAAATTTGCTGGAACCGGCATCCGGCGATGTCATGACCATGAGCGACAGAAATTTGCAGGAACCGGCCTCCGGCAATGTCATGACCATGAGTGACAGAAATTTGCGGGAACCGGCCTCCGGCGATGTGGCGACCCAATGCGACAGATGCTGGAACCATTGTCTACAGAAGCTGCAATCGGCAAGTTTTTTGCTACAACCATTGAATCTAGCATAAAGGTGGATGTGTCGTGCTTCCTTCCCTCCACCTTTTTGTGCTGCATCGTGCTACAACGGCGGCGCGGTGTGGCTGGGAACGGCGCGCCGTGCCGCGACGGTGCTGCAAGCAGGGGCGATGGTGGGAGGAGTGTGGGCAGGGGCGGTTGTGGGAGGGGCGCGGGCGGGGCGGTGGTAGGAGGCGCGCGGGGCAGGGCGGTGGTAGTACGCCCGCGACCAATTTTCTCAACTGGGAAGGGAGAGCCATGGCCACGGGGAGGCAAGCAACGAACCACACGAGAAAGATGCAAGAGTTTTTTGCGGAGCGAGGGAGGAGGGGGGAGGCGCAGAATGCATGGACGAGGAGAAAGATCTCAACTATAAACAGATGCGTGATCGGGTAGCTGTGGGGCGACCGGCGGAATCTAGCGCCGGTCAGCCGGGGCCTACCATCCGCCAATCGACTAATGCAATTTGTAGTGAATGGACTGACTCTAAAAGAAAATGTTAAGCAAAGAAGACGTAACCATGCGGATACCTGCTGGCATGAAGCCCCGGTAGTGGTGCATGTAGCTAGCGCGGTGGTCGCTGATTGCAAAACTATTTTTTTTCTTCGAGTCAATTACGCCGGTGGTGTTAGAATTTGGCGTAAACGGTCACTTTGGTGCTAGAAGTTGTGGTGTACATTAAAGTGATGCAAAAACTTAGCTCGAGCGTGTAAATACGGTGCTTATCACGTTAGTATACGGAATCTGCGTTGACTGTGCTCGTGGGTCCTGTTGTCAGCCACTGGACCTGGGAAAGGAGGCATGTGGCCTGATTTTTTTCATTCTTCATCAGTGGGTCCCGCCTGTCAAAATTAACAGGAAAAATCGGGGACCAGGATTCGAACACGACACCAAGGCTAGCTAAAAAAACTGTCGAACAACTAAGCTGTTAGATTTACAACGTCCTGAACGGATAACTATCCCATATGTATTAAACAACGACGCATCTGAAGTTTTAAATGGGTTGCAAAAATTGCACCCCATTTTGTGCGAGCTTCTTTTTTAAGATATTTATAAAACACAAGTAATAAAAATTATGTCTAAATATTTGTGTGCTATAAATTTTACACAAACAAGTCATGATTAGTAAATAAAAACATTTAAATATTCACCCATGTATTATATAAAATATTTAGTTAATCCAGACATTTAAAATGTATATTAAATAAACTTGTTCACGTATAATTTCAAAACAACTTCGTATATTCGAAATAATATTTATGAACTGTAAAAAATGTGTATATAATTTAAAATCATACACTTTTTTAAAATTACATCTAAATATTTTATATTTATTATACGAACATTTCAATAATTATGAGCACATTTATTAGTTCAATTTTTGTATAATGAAAAATATACAAAATTTTAAGTTTTAACTATTAATAAATATGCAAATATATAATGTTTTTGAATATAACTCATGAGTAAAAAATATATAAATGTGAATATTTATTGATATTAAGTAAAATTTTGTATTCATCATTTTAAAATTTAAATATCCGTGTGTGAATAATTTTTTTGTATTCATTAAACATTTATACATTTAAATGACTGTATTACTAAATAATTATATAAAAATATGTTTACATATTTCAATAATTTTGTTTACATAATATTGAGAACACATAAATATTGGAACATAATTTTTATTACTTTTGCTTTTAAAATATCTTATAAAATAGCTTGACGAAAATGGGCCGCTGTGCAGCCCATTGAAGCTCCACATGCGCCCTTGCTAATATTTGTATGTTCGTTATCTATAATGAATATATTGAAATGTAGGGTGCTGTGGTTATTCTGTATTTTTGGTAACCCGTGGTCGTAGGTTCGAAACCTGCACGGAATGTTTTTCTGTAAAATTATTGATAGGCGAGACCCCATTGGGCATAGAGAAGAAAAATGCCACGTCCATAGGGTCTTTTTTGCCAAAAAAATATATATTCTGAGGGGTTTTTCTTCATGCTTCACTGGCTGGCAGTGGACCCCACGCGCCTAGTCAGCATAGATTTTGCATATACAAAACATGATAAGCACTGTATTTGCACACCTGAGCCAAGTTTTTGCACCACTTTGATGTACACCGCAACTTTTAGCACCAAAGTGACCATTTACGCCAATTTCTAGCACCACCGATGTAATTGACTCTTTTTCTTCTAAAAGGGGATACCCCCAGCTCTGCTCATCGTAATGCACATAACTTTTTATTAAATCACAATTCTAAGCACATAACTATTACTCTCTCTGTTTTAAAATAGATGACCCAACTTTATACTAACTTTGTAGGAAAAAAGATGGTTGTACCCAACTGATCACAACTGATCGGTGATGAGGTTACATGGTTCAGACCCATAATCTATTATTGGCACGCCAACCAAACTAGTTGAATAATTGCGTTGCAACCATCTTCAGATGGTTGTACCCAAAAGACATATGCTCTTGGTCATCCACATGCTGCACTAATGGCCACATACAGATTGATGTCTAGCCTTAGAGATAACCTGCAATTTTTCTTGTACAGATGATCTGTTAAAAATGCAATCATCTCGACAATTCCAAATTGCCCATAGAAGAGCACAAACTCTCACTCGGATGTGTCCCTTGAGTTTTGGGTGGATACCACCCAACCAGTTTCCAAACAAATTTAGTATACTCATTTGTGGTAACAAATTACATCAGAAAAAGATTGCAAACTGGCAAGACAAAAGAAGATAATGAATTGTTTCCTCTTGATCACAAAACATTTTTGCTACACTATCAATTTCATTTTGCCATTTAGTAAGAATGACATCCCTCTGCAAAACCTACATGAATACTTTAATCTTAACCAGGACTTTGGTTTTAAAATATGATGTCTATGAAAAATAGGCTCATAATTAATAAGGTTCGCATAAGACTAGACAGTGAAGACACTATTGCTATTCAACCTCCATCAAAATACGTTTGGCATATGTCATAAATTGGTATCAATCTCCGTACTAATGGTGTCACGCTTTTCATTTGTCATTAATTAAAATCCCTATAAATTGAATATTCAAGGGGTTTGCCTTGAGCACTGAGGCCAACAAGGCCTCTTTTTTCTGCACAATATTACATAGGGATAGTAACTAGTTGTGCCAACCGTTTTCGGATGTAGGTAAACTAATTAACAAGTAGGATAAGACCTGCGTCTATCAAGTTCTCGGCTGATATATATGCTCGATTGAGTTTTTTCTTAACCACAAATAATTTTATTCAAACTTGGCAATCATTACACGTATAGTGCAAAGGAAGAACCAGAGTAGTTTTATTCTCAATGACATTGTGCCCTTTGCTTAAGTGTAACGTCCTCGATGCGGCTATATCTCCTACGTGTCAAAGCACGACTTAGAGGCATAACCGCATTGGAAGCAATGTCGCAAGTGAGGTAATCTTCACACAACCCATGTAATACATAAGGGAAAAAGATACATAGTTGGCTTACAATCGCCACTTCACACAATTACATGAATAAAACATTACATCATCCAGATACAATCAAGGTCCGACTACGGAACCAAAATAAAGGGAGACTACCCCAAATGCTACACAGATCCCCGATCGACCCCAACTGGGCTCCACTACTGATCAACTAGAGCGAAAAAACACAAATGACAAGATCTTCGTCGAGCTCCTCCTTGAGCTTGGTTGCGTCACCTGCACGGTATCGTCGGCACCTGCAAACTGGTTTTGGAAGTATCTGTGAGTCACGGGGACTCAGCAATCTCACACCCTCGCGATCAAGACTATTTAAGCTTATAAGTAGAGAAAGGTATGAGGTGGCACTGCAGCAAGCGACTAGCATATTTGGTGGCTAACATACGCAAATGAGAGCGAGAAGAGGAAGGCAAAGCACAGTCGAGAATCTATGATCAAGAAGTGATCCTAGAACAACCTACGTCAAGCATAACTCCAACACCGTGTTCACTTCCCGGACTCCGCCGAGAAGAGACCATCATGGCTACACACAAGGTTGATGCGTTTTAATTAAGATAAACTTTAGGTTTTCTACAACCGGACATTAACAAATTTCCATCTGCCCATAACCACGGGCATGGCTTTCGAAAGTTCAAATCCGTGCAGGGGTGTCCCAACTTAGCCCATCACAAGCTCTCACGGTCAACGAAGGATATTCCTTCTTCCAGGAAGACCCGATCAGGCTCGGAATCCCGGTTACAAGACATCCTCAACAATGGTAAAACAAGTCCAGCAAAGCCGCCAGAATGTGCCGACAAATCCTGATAGGAGCTGCACATATCTCGTTCTCAGGGCACACTCAGATGAGACTAGCTACGAGTAAAACCAACCCTCAAGTTTTCCCGAGGTGGCCCCGCAGGCAGCTCAGTTCGGACCAACACTCACAGGAGCACTAGCCCGGGGGGGGGGGGGGGTTAAAATAAGATGACCCTCGGGAGCGCGACTCCCAAGGGAAAAGTAGGTGGTGGTGAGGCAAATGATAAAACCAAGGTTAGGCCTTGCTGGAGGAGTTTTATTCAAAGCGAACTGTCAAGGGGTTCCCATTATAACCCAACCGTGTAAGGAACGCAAAATCCGGGAACATAACACCGATATGACGGAAACTAGGGCGACAAGAGTGGAACAAAACACCAGGCATAAGGCCGAGCCTTCCACCCTTTACCAAGTATATAGATGCATTAATTAAATAAGAGATATTGTGATATCCCAACAAAATATCCATGTTCCAACGAGGAACAACTCCAATCTTCACGTGCAACTAACAACGCTATAAGAGGGGCTGAGCAAAGCGGTAACATAGCCAAACAACGGTTTGCTAGGACAAGGTGGTTAGAGGCTTGGCTTAACAATATGGGAGGCATTATAAGCAAGTGGTAGGTATCGTAGCATAGGCATAGCAAAAGAGAGAGCATCTAGCAAGCAAAGATAGAAGTGATTTCGAGGGTATGGTCATCTTGCCTGAAATCCCGCAAGGAAGAAGAACGAGTCCATGAAGAAGACAAATGGACATAGTCGAACGGGTCCTCATAAACACGATGTTATTGGAACCAACCCGAAGAAGCAACACCGGAAAGAAGCACACAACATAGTAAACAACCAACACATGAACATGGCATGATATGCGGGATGCGGTATGCAGTGCATATGCATGATTTGGAAAGGAATGGTTGAACCTGGCCTCAACTTGGAAATTCAAGAGTTCCACTGGAAAGGTGAGGTGATTTCGGTTGAAATCGAAATAAAGATCACCGGAATCGGATGCACGGTTTGGAAATGGCAAGCAAAAACAAATATGGCACCGGTCTGCGATAAACAACAAGTAGCCTTCTAAATGCATCAAGATAAATAAGCTACCGCACTCAAACATGACAACAAAATACATGGCAGGGATCCACTCATGATTCTTGACAAAAGATGAACACTGAGCTACGGCTAATTCACTCAATAACATGTTCAAACAAGCATGACAAAAGTGCAAAAGATAACAGGTTTCAGACTTAGTGAAATTAACAGCATGTCAGGAATTTATCATCAGGAAGTAAAGTTTAGAGCATGATAACTACATGCTACAGGAACATATCATGGCAAAGCAAGGCATGCTATGAAGCTACTAAAAGCATACAACAAAAGCCCCTTAGTGACCATGAGCCAAAAGGGATCATAAAATACAATTGCAAGCATGTGAACATAGCAAAAATATAAACAGATTCAGACTTAGTGAAAAACTGGAGCATGGCAAAACAGATATCAAGTAGGCATGTTTACGAGCTCGATGCACTCACTACAAGGCAATGCATGACAAACTAAGCATACACCCAGCAAATAGACACGGCATAGAAGATAGACATGGCAAGAACAACAACATAGCATGCATGGATCAACAACAACAAGCTCGGCAAAATTGCTAAACATGTTAACAATCTGCCGGGAACATTTTATAGCAAAAGTAGAGCTCGATTGACTCAAGCTAGGGTGCTCGATAATTGCAAACAAAGACATGGATGGATATAGAACAACATTGTCTACAAAACATCCTTACTGATCATGCTCAAAAGAGGCATGGATCACTAGGAAACAACATGAACATATGGCATAAAAATAATGACAGGGCAAGGACTTAGAGAAATTCTAAGTCCCTGAATTCAGCATCATTGAGTAAGCTACTTTGCATGCTTGTGCTAGTCACCACAAAGATCACAAAAAATACATGGCACCCCTGTAAAGATGGCATGGCATACTTCGAAACACATGTGGAGCTCAGGATCATAGCATGCACACATTAATCATGGCAAAAATGACAAAAGTGCATTTGGTGAAACAGATCTGAAACTATCATCACATAGCCCTCATCCAACAGCATTTCGGGCATCAAGATGAGCTCAAATGAAAATGATGCAATGAGATAAAATGATGTACTCGTCGAGGCGAACATTTTGATATGCTACACGCACGAATCAGAGCTACGGATGCAGAGTTATGACGTGATGAAGAATGCCAAAAATTACGGGGATTAGGGCAAAAGTCAACCCTAAACCGATCTGGATCTGGATCTGCACGTGGTTCGAGGCCGACCGGAGCTTCTCGCCGGAGACGCGCCGGAGTCGAAGAAGGAGGCGTCCGGAGCTGTAGGGCAGCGCCGGAGGAGGGAGGTTGACGCCGGCGAGGTCGGGTCGCTTGCCGGAGAGGTCGCGGGCGGCGGACCCGGCCGGAGGCGAGGGCCGGCGAGGCCGAAGACGGCGATGGCGGCGCGCCGGCGAGGGAGACGGGGAGGCGGGGAGCCGGGCGGTGCATGCGGCGGTGGAGCTGCGCGCCGGCGACGAGGAAGCGGCGGGCGAGGCGGCGGCGATGGGGTTCGGCAACAGGCGGCGGCATCTCCCAGACGGCGGCGCGGAGAAGGATGCTCGGGCGGCGGCGACCGACCGGGCCGGGAGGGCCGCGACTGGGCCCTGCGGGCCTGGCGGCGGGGCGCGGAGGAGAGAGACGAGGCGCGGGGACAGGTGGCGGCGCCGGATAGGCTGGCGGCGGCGGAGGGTGACGTGGCACGCTACCATTGGGCGGAGTGAGGTGGAGGCTGGACGCGTCCGGCGGGCGCGGACATGTATGGCGGTGGAGTGGGAAGTTTAGCTAGGTTTTCATCTGCGCGGAAATTTTCGGAGGAGAGCACATATTTATAGATAGAGGGAGCTAGGAGGCTCCAAATTGAGCACGGTTTGCGGCCACGCGATTGTGATCGAACGACCGAGATGATGGAGGGGGTTTTGGTGGGTTTTGGGCCACTTTGGAGGGGTGTTGGGCTGCAACACACACGGTGCCTTTATGGTTCCTCGGTTAACTGTTGGAGTATCAAACGAAGTCCAAATGGCACGAAACTTGACAGGCGGTCTACCGGTAGTAAACCAAGGCCGCAAGACAAGTCTCGGTCCAATCCGAAAACATTTATCACCCACACATGAAAAGAGGTAATAGGAGACACCGAGTGACACTGGAGCGCCGGATTGAGAAATGGACAACGGGGAAAATGCTCGGATGCATGAGACGAATACGTATGCAAATGAAATGCACATGATGACATGATATGCAATGCATGACACACAAGCAAAGACAAGTCAACAACAGCGAATAACTGGAAGACACCTGGCACATCGGTCTCGGGGCGTCACAACACTCCACCACTACGGGAGTATCTCGTCCCGAGATCTAGAATGGCACCGGAGGGACAACGGAAGAGAAAGAGGAGAGGTAAAGCTAAGTTGCTTCTTTGACAAATGAGTGAACCCACGAGCCTTGAGAGGTTGAACAAATTGAAAGAAAGAATGCAACGAGAAAGAGCGAAGTTGAAAGCACTCTGGTAGGGAAGAGTAACAAGGAAGAACAAATTCGGACAGCACTCCGATTGAAAAGAAAAGGAATCGAATAAGAACTTGGTAAGGTGAGAAGATACTTGATGAAATGGCAACACACTGCCTCCGGAACTATTGAATGGATGGAACAAGGGGTAAGAAAGATCTCAGACAGCACTCCGGTTGAAAAGAGATGCAAGGCTTGATAAGGCGAAAAGAACTTGAGCAAAAGGGCACAACACTCCGGTTAAATGGTAGGCATGAAAATAACATGATCTTTGACAAAACTAAATGATGGGTGAAAAGAACAACATCGCAAGGCCTCCGGAACGAAAGAATAGAAGATAGATAATTGAAATAGGAGAATGGAGAAGAAAATGCCAACTTCTGTCACGAAAGAGCTTGAAAAGGCATACTTAGGAGAAGGGTCGAACGGAGTAGTTGGAACACCAACAACGAAAAGATAGGCTTGAAGTGTGCTTATGGAAAACATCTCGAAATCTTGAGGTGAAATTCTGCCACTCATGGAAAACAATGGATTTGAATTGATATTAACAAGAAGACGAGAAACTAATTTCACCAGGAAGATAAATGAAGAACTTGGGTCATTTAAAAGCACCATAAATAGCAACAATCCTTAGGGAAGGTTTTAGGTGAAATATAACCCAAGATAACTCTAACGAAGAGGTTGATGGATTTAAAATACCTCATTCTTAACAACCTGTGAATCATGAAACATGAACTCAAATTATCAAGAATGACATAATACCACCTCCAATGATATGGAAGAAAGAATTGCACTCCGGATTGCAAGATGAAGAAACTTGAGCTCCTTAGAAAAGAATCTCGATGAACACTTCGAGAAGGAATTAAATCCTTTATGAACCATCAAGTAGAGCCTTCATGAAGAACTCCGGTAACAAAAGGATGATCAAACGGAAGGAAAGAGAAGTTGAAAACACAAGGTGAATCCTTGTACCAATTTAGATGAATCTCCGTGGTGAAATAAATGAAAAAGGTTGGATCTCCGGGAAAAAGAGAAGATGAAACAATTGAAAACAGGAATTTGATGAGCCTCTGGAATAAGGAATTACTCCCTTGGATGAAACAATAATAAGAATTACGTTATGTGTATCCTTCATCAATTAAATTGATGACAAAGAATGGATTTGGCACACTACTTATTCTCATAGAAAGGATTAAGATAGATATTGCGCAACTTGGGAAGGTCTTCAACGAACCACCAGAAAGGTTGAAACAACGAATAAATTGATATGATAACCCAAGAATAGAACTCTTGAACGAACCACCGTATGAATTGAAAATGAACGAAGAAAAGATAAGGAAACACCGGAAAGAATTAGAGAACGAATGAATATACTTGACAGAATTTAGATACATTATAACGAAGAGATCACGAACTGATTAGAGAATATTTGAACGAAGCACCGGTAAGATTTGGAGAACGAGAGCTGAAAGTTGAGAATGAAAAAGTCTTCTGAAATGATGGGCTCCGGATAATCGAACTGAAAATACCCTTGAATAGCTCTTGATGGGTGAAAAGGATTCTCACAATCAAAAATAATTATGAGAGGATGGCAACAAGCTAGCATCATGAATCTTGAAGAGAATGGAGCAAGATTAAAGAGAAACTCTTCTTCGGTCTCCAAAATCCGAGAATCACAACGAGAAACACCACCATGAATTGTTGAGATACTCTGGAATAAAGTAGAATGGAAAAGTTTTACCAACGATGAAAAGAATTTGACTGATCTTGGAGAAATACATATGACTGATTATAATTCATTCTTACGTCAAACTTCGAGAAGAATTTGGGAGTAACTCCATGGAAAATTAGAAGAGTCAGGTAAGATCCTGGGAAAAGACCTGTGGGTTAGGGCCCACTCAACGGAAACACAGTTGAATGATTTAAAAGATAGACTGCGCCCGTTGAATTAAATGGCTTGAATGAGATAACATCCTCGAAAGATCTTGAACGACTGCAGATGTAAACACGAATCTTCTGAACTATCTTCGGCACTCCGGAACAAATGAATAGCAAGAAGAGGATAGTTGAGAGGTGCACCGGCATGAGAAAGCATTGAAATGAGGAAAAGGGTATGATCAACAAAGCTTGACTTGAAACCACCAGAGATGAAAAGAATGAAGAATGACGAACTTGTAGAGCATCTTCACGAGAACCACCGGGTAAGAACATTGACGGAAAATAATGGAGAGACTTCACATTAATAAGCTGGATACTTGATAAAGAAATCTTAGTCCTTGAAGAAAAAGGGTGGGAGGGCGGGAAAACAAAGGTAACTTGGAGACGGATGAAACGAACAACGTTGAGAAGACTTTGAGTTGATCTTGCGGATGTTGAAATGAATGGATCCACTTGAAGAGAAGCACACCGGTTGAAAAGGATTGACATGACAATCTCTATTATCATGAAGGATTAGTATTCACATAGAGGTATGAGAACACCGCTTAGGAAAGGTATGGAATCAACACTTGACTTCGAAGCAACTTGAATACCACAACTCAAAACCAAACCAAGGATTGGCTTGCAGAATAAGCCGAGACAAACATATGATAGAGATTTCGTCCGAAGTTTTCGTGGTGGGGCCTACACGGGATCGATCGTACAACACAATTATGTACAAGGCAGTGCACATGACATACGAAGCGTCCCCGAGTCAGCATAGCCAAGGACTCTTTAAGACACAACGAGACCACTGTAAAACCAACCGTGGATAGGCGGACCACTAGATGAAGGAAATATGCCCTAGAGGCAATAATAAAGTTATTATTTATTTCCTTATAATCATGATAAATGTTTATTATTCATGCTAGAATTGTATTAACCGGAAACATAATACATGTGTGAATACATAGACAAACAAAGTGTCACTAGTATGCCTCTACTTGACTAGCTCGTTAATCAAAGATGGTTATGTTTCCTAACCATGAACAATGAGTTGTTATTTGATTAACGAGGTCACATCATTAGTTGAATGATCTGATTGACACGACCCATTCCATTAGCTTAGCACCCGATCGTTTAGTATGTTGCTATTGCTTTCTTCATGACTTATACATGTTCCTATAACTATGAGATTATGCAACTCCCGTTTATCGGAGGAACACTTTGGGCACTACCAAACGTCACAACGTAACTGGGTGATTATAAAGGAGTACTACAGGTGTCGACAAAGGTACATGTTGGGTTGGCGTATTTCGAGATTAGGATTTGTCACTCCGATTGTCGGAGAGGTATCTCTGGGCCCTCTCGGTAATGCACATCACATAAGCCTTGCAAGCATTGCAACTAATATGTTAGTTGTGAGATGATGTATTACGGAACGAGTAAAGAGACTTGCCGATAACGAGATTGAACCAGGTATTGGATACCGACGATCGAATCTCGGGCAAGTAACATACCGATGACAAAGGGAACACCGTATGTTGTTATGCGGTCTGACCGATAAAGATCTTCGTAGAATATGTAGGAGCCAATATGGGCATCCAGGTCCCGCTATTGGTTATTGACCGGAGACGTGTCTCGGTCATGTCTACATTGTTCTCGAACCCGTAGGGTCCGCACGCTTAAGGTTACGATGACAGTTATATTATGAGTTTATGCATTTTGATGTACCGAAGGTTGTTCGGAGTCTCGGATGTGATCACGGACATGACGAGGAGTCTCGAAATGGTCGAGACGTAAAGATTGATATATTGGAAGCCTATGTTTGGATATCGGAAGTGTTCCGGGTGAAATCGGGATTTTACCGGAGTACCGGGAAGGTTACCGGAACCCCCCGGGAGCTAAATGGGCCATGATGGGCCTTAGTGGAAAAGAGAAGAGGCAGCCCTACATGGGCTGTGCGCCTCCCCCTTCCCCTAGTCCTATTAGGACTAGGAGAGGTGGCCGGCCCCCTCTCTCTCTTTTCCCCCTCCGCGAATCCTATTCCAACTAGGATTGGGGGGGGGGAATCCTACTCCCAGAGGGAGTAGGACTCTCCTGGCGCACCCCTTGTGGCCGGCCAGCCTTCCCCCCTTTGGTCCTTTATATACTGAGGTAGAGGCACCCTAGAACACACAAGTTGATCCACGTGATCTATTCCTTAGCCGTGTGCGGTGCCCCCAGCCACCATATTCCTCGATAATACTGTAGCGGAGTTTAGGCGAAGCCCTGCTGCTGTAGTGCATCAAGATCGTCACCACGCCGTCGTGTTGACGGAACTCTTCCCCGACACTTTGCTGGATCGGAGTCCGGGGATCGTCATCGAGCTGAACGTGTGCTCGAACTCGGAGGTGCCGTAGTTTCGGTACTTGATCGGTTGGATCGTGAAGACGTACGACTACTTCCTCTACGTCGTGTCAGCGCTTCCGCAGTCGGTCTGCGTTGGGTACGTAGACAACACTCTCCCCTCTCGTTGCTATGCATCACATGATCTTGCGTGTGCGTAGGAATTTTTTTGAAATTACTACGAAACCCAACACTAGACGTCGAACCCCAATTTCATATCATACATCTGTCAGAAAGATATCCTCAGAGCTACTTGAATTCCCACTTATAAACTCCCGAAACTTTCCGGTTATGTAATCAGGTGTTGGGGATACAGGGGAAGCATAATATCTCACCCAAACTAGCAAATCCTACATCCAGCTATATCCATCCTTCAACACATAACCAAGAAAACCTTCGGAAATCATTTACCTCAACCTTCGAAAGCATCCGTTATACGAGTTATGGAAATACTCCCGAACTCCCGCCCCAGTACTGGGTGGCGTCGAGGTTATCTCACCAACAACTTCATAGAAGAGATTTTCGATGTCGGCGAAACTCAGGTATTTCAGAACTGCAACGATAAAATTGTGACGACAACACCTCGGAGCTCAACTCCCCGGGACACTGCCACAACCCCTAAATGTCAGGAGGCACCAAGAACAATGTTCTCGTCACAAAACCATCGGAACGATTCCAAGATACCCGCGTGATCCTAAATTTTTTTAGTGAAATTTGAGAAGAGAAGAGTCAAAACTCTACGTCAGGATGCCTCACTAGAGCGACGAAGGGACTGAGGAGTAAAAAGAAGTCCTACTCTCCGATATATATAATCCTAAATGACTCAAAACATTTTTCTAGACTCAACAATGCCAGCGATTCGATCAAGCAGGGGGCTCCTAAAGTCGGGGAAGGCTCTGATTACCAACTTGTAACGCCCTCCATGCGGCTGTATCTCCTACGTGTCGAAGCACGACTTAGAGGCATAACCGCATTGAAAGCAATGTCGCAAGTGAGGTAATCTTCACACAACCCATGTAATACATATGGGAAAACGATACATAGTTCGCTTACAATCGCCACTTCACACAATTACATGAATAAAGCATTACATCATCCAGATACAATCAAGGTCCGACTATGGAACCAAAATAAAAGAAGACTACCCCAAATGCTACACAGATCCCCGATCGACCCCAACTGGGCTCCACTACTGATCAACTAGAACAAAACAACACAAAGGACAAGATCTTCGTCGAGCTCCTCCTTGAGCTTGGTTGCGTCACCTGCACGGTATCATCGGCACCTGCAAACTGGTTTTGAAAGTATCTGTGAGTCACGGGGACTCAGCGATCTCACATCCTCGCGATCAAGACTAGTTAAGCTTATAGGTAGGGAAGGTATGAGGTGGCGCTGTAGCAAGCGACTAGCATATTTTGTGGCTAACATACGCAAATGAGAGCGAGAAGAGGAAGGCAAAGCACGGTCGAGAATCTGTGATCAAGAAGTGATCCTAGAACAACCTACGTCAAGCATAACTCCAACACCGTGTTCACTTCCCGGACTCCGCCGAGAAGAGACCATCACGGCTACACACGCGGTTGATGCATTTTAATTAAGATAAACTTTAGGTTTTCTATAACCGGACATTAACAAATTTCCATCTGCCCATAACCGCGGGCATGGCTTTCGAAAGTTCAAATCCCTACAGGGGTGTCCCAACTTAGCCCATCACAAGCTCTCACGGTCAACGAAGGATATTCCTTCTCCCAGGAAGACCCGATCAGGCTCGGAATCCCGGTTACAAGACATCCTCGACAATGGTAAAACTGTTGGGTTTCGTAGTAATTTCAAAAAAATTCCTACGCACACGCAAGATCATGTGATGCATAGCAACGAGAGGGGAGAGTGTTGTCTACGTACCCAACGCAGACCGACTACGGAAGCGCTGACACGACATAGAGGAAGTAGTCGTACGTCTTCACGATCCAACCGATCAAGTACCGAAACTACGGCACCTCCGAGTTCGAGCACACGTTCAGCTCGATGACGATCCCCGGACTCCGATCCAGCAAAGTGTCGGGGAAGAGTTCCGTCAGCACGACGGCGTGGTGACGATCTTGATGCACTACAGCAGCAGGGCTTCGCCTAAACTCCGCTACAGTATTATCGAGGAATATGGTGGCTGGGGGCACCGCACACGGCTAAGGAATAGATCACGTGGATCAACTTGTGTGTTCTAGGGTGCCTCTACCTCAGTATATAAAGGACCAAAGGGGGGAGGCTGGCCGGTCACAAGGGGTGCGCCAGGAGAGTCCTACTCCCTCTGGGAGTAGGATTCCCCCCCCCCCAATCCTAGTTGGAATAGGATTCGCGGAGGGGGAAAAGAGAGAGAGGGGGCCGGCCACCTCTCCTAGTCCTAATAGGACTAGGGGAAGGGGGAGGCGCACAGCCCATGTAGGGCTGCCTCTTCTCTTTTCCACTAAGGCCCATCATGGCCCATTTAGCTCCCGGGGGGTTCCGGTAACCTTCCCGGTACTCCGGTAAAATCCCGATTTCACCCGGAACACTTCCGATATCCAAACATAGGCTTCCAATATATCAATCTTTACGTCTCGACCATTTCGAGACTCCTCGTCATGTCCATGATCACATCCGGGACTCCGAACAACCTTTGGTACATCAAAATGCATAAACTCATAATATAACTGTCATCATAACCTTAAGCGTGCGGACCCTACGGGTTCGAGAACAATGTAGACATGACCGAGACACGTCTCCGGTCAATAACCAATAGCGGGACCTGGATGCCCATATTGGCTCCTACATATTCTACGAAGATCTTTATCGGTCAGACCGCATAACAACATACGTTGTTCCCTTTGTCATCGGTATGTTACTTGCCCGAGATTCGATCGTCGGTATCCAATACCTAGTTCAATCTCGTTACCGGCAAGTCTCTTTACTCGTTCCGTAATACATCATCTCACAACTAACATATTAGTTGTAATTCTTGCAAGGCTTATGTGATGTGCATTACCGAGAGGGCCCAGAGATACCTCTCCAACAATCGGAGTGACAAATCCTAATCTCGAAATACGCCAACCCAACATGTACCTTTGGAGACACCTGTAGTACTCCTTTATAATCACCCAGTTACGTTGTGACGTTTGGTAGTGCCCAAAGTGTTCCTCCGGTAAACGGGAGTTGCATAATCTCATAGTTATAGGAACATGTATAAGTCATGAAGAAAGAAATAGCAACATACTAAACGATCGGGTGCTAAGCTAATGGAATGGGTCAGGTCACTCAGACCATTCAACTAATTATGTGACCTCGTTAATCAAATAACTGTTGGGGAACGTTGCAGAAAACAAAATTTTCCTACGGTTTCACCAAGATCCATCTATGAGTTCATCTAGCAACGAGTGATTAGATGCATCTACGTACCTTGTAGATCGCAAGCGGAAGCGTTCAAAGAACGGGGATGATGTAGTCGAACACGACGTGATCCAAATCACCGGAGATCCTAGCACCGAACGGACGGCACCTCCGCGTTCAACACACGTACGGAACAGCCACGTCTCCTCCTTCTTGATCCAGCAAGGGGAGAGGAGAGGTTGAGGGAGATGGCACCAGCAGCAGCACGACGGCGTGGTGTTGATGGAGCTGCATTACTCCGGCAGGGCTTCGCCAAGCGCTATGGAGGAGGAGGAGGTGTTGGAGAGGGAGAAGGAGGCAACCAAAGGCATGGATGAAAAGCCCTCCTACCCCCACTATATATAGGAGGGCCAAGGGGGGGGGCGCCGGCCCTAGGAGATCCAATCTCCTAGGGGGGTGCGGCCAAGGGGGAGGAATCCATCCTCCCCAAGGCACCTAGGAGGTGCCTTCTCCTCCTAGGACTCTTCCTCCCTTGAAACCCTAGGCGCATGGGCCTCTTGGGGCTGGTGCCCTTGGCCCATGTAGGCCAAGGCGCACCCCCTACAGCCCATGTGCCCCCCCGGGACAGGTGGCCCCACCCGGTGGACCCCCGGGACCCTTCCGGTGGTCCCGGTACAATACCGATAACCCCGAAACTTGTCCCGATGCCCAAAACAGGACTTCCCATATATAAATCTTTACCTCCGGACCATTCCGTAACTCCTCGTGACGTCCGGGATCTCATCCGGGACTCCGAACAACATTCGGGTTACTGCATATATATATATCCCTACAACCCTAGCGTCACCGAACCTTAAGTGTGTAGACCCTACGGGTTCGGGAGACATGTAGACATGACCGAGATCGCTCTCCGGTCAATAACCAACAGCGGGATCTGGATACCCATGTTGGCTCCCACATGCTCCACGATGATCTCATCGGATGAACCATGATGTCGAGGATTCAAGCAACCCCGTATACAATTCCCTTTGTCAATCGGTATGTTACTTGCCCGAGATCCGATCGTCGGTATCCCAATACCTCGTTCAACCTCGTTACCGGCAAGTCACTTTACTCGTACCGTAATGCATGATCCCGTGACCAGACACTTGGTCACTCTGAGTTCATTATGATGATGCATTACCGAGTGGGCCCAGTGATACCTCTCTGTCATACGGAGTGACAAATCCCAGTCTTGATCCATGTCAACCCAACAGACACTTTCGGAGATACCCGTAGTATACCTTTATAGTCACCCAGTTACGTTGTGACGTTTGGTATACCCAAAGCACTCCTACGGTATCCGGGAGTTACACGATCTCATGGTCTAAGGAAAAGATACTTGACATTGGAAAACTCTAGCAAACGAACTATACGATCTTGTGCTATGTTTAGGATTGGGTCTTGTCCATCACATCATTCTCCTAATGATGTGATCTCGTTATCAATGACATCCAATGTCCATAGTCAGGAAACCATGACTATTTGTTGATCAACGAGCTAGTCAACTAGAGGCTTACTAGGGACATGTTGGTGTCTATTATTCACACGTGTATTACGATTTCCTGATAATACAGTTATAGCATGAATAAAGACAATTATCATGAACAAAGAAATATAATAATAATACTTTTATTATTGCCTCTAGGGCATATTTCCAACAGTCTCCCACTTGCACTAGAGTCAATAATCTAGTTACATTGTGATGAATCGAACACCCATGGAATTCTGGTGTTGATCATGTTTTGCCCTAGGGAGAGGTTTAGTCAATGGATCTGCTACATTCAGGTCCGTATGTACTTTACAAATATCTATGTCTCCATCTTGAACATTTTCACGAATGGAGTTGAAGCGACGCTTGATGTGCCTTGTCTTCTTGTGAAACCTGGGCTCCTTTGCAAGAGCAATAGCTCCAGTGTTGTCACAGAAGAGCTTGATCGGCCCCGACGCATTGGGCATGACTCCTAGGTCGGTGATGAACTCCTTCACCCAAATTGCTTCATGTGTTGCCTCCGAGGCTGCCATGTACTCGTCTTCACATGTAGATCCCGCCACGACGCTCTGCTTACAACTGCACCAGCTTACTGCCCCACCATTCAAAATATACACGTATCCGGTTTGTGACTTTGAGTCATCCAGATCTGTGTCGAAGCTGGCGTCGACGTAACCCTTTACGACGAGCTCTTCGTCACCTCCATAAACGAGAAACATTTGCTTAGTCCTTTTCAGGTACTTCAGGATATTCTTGACCGCTGTCCAGTGTTCCTTGCCGGGATTACTTTGGTACCTTCCTACCAAACTTACGGCAAGGTTTACATCAGGTCTGGTACACAGCATGGCATACATAATAGAACCTATGGCTGAGGCATAGGGGATGACACTCATTTCTTCTATATCTTCTGCCGTGGTCGGACATTGAGCCGAGCTCAATTTCACACCTTGTAACACAGGCAAGAACCCCTTCTTAGAATGATCCATATTGAATTTCTTCAATATCTTATCAAGGTATGTGCTTTGTGAAAGACCTATGAGGCATCTTGATCTATCTCTATAGATCTTGATGCCTAATATATAAGCAGCTTCACCAAGGTCCTTCATTGAAAAACTTTTATTCAAGTAGGCCTTAATGTTGTCCAAGAGTTCTATATCATTTCCCATCAAAAGTATGTCATCTACATATAATATGAGAAATGCTACAGAGCTCCCACTCACTTTCTTGTAAACGCAGGCTTCTCCATAAGTCTGTGTAAACCCAAACGCTTTGATCATCTCATCAAAGCGAATGTTCCAACTCCGAGATGCTTGCACCAGCCCATAAATCGAGCGTTGGAGCTTGCACACCTTGTCAGCATTCTTAGGATCGACAAAACCTTCCGGTTGCATCATATACAATTCTTCCTTAAGGAAACCATTAAGGAATGCCGTTTTGACGTCCATCTGCCATATCTCATAATCATAGAATGCGGGAATTGCTAACATGATTCGGACGGACTTCAGCTTCGCTACCAGTGAGAATGTCTCATCGTAGTCAACCCCTTGAACTTGTCGATAACCCTTAGCGACAAGCCGAGCTTTATAGATGGTCACGTTACCATCCGCGTCTGTCTTCTTCTTAAAGATCCATTTATTTTCTATGGCTCGCCGTTCAACGGGCAAGTCAGTCAAAGTCCATACTTCGTTTTCATACATGGATCCTATCTCGGATTTCATGGCTTCTAGCCATTTGTCAGAATCCGGGCCCGCCATCGCTTCTTCATAGTTCGAAGGTTCACCGTTGTCTAACAACATGATTTCCAAGACAGGGTTGCCGTACCACTCTGGTGCGGAACGTGTCCTTGTGGACCTTCGAATTTCAGTAGGAGCTTGATCAGAAGTATCTTGATCATCATCATTATCTTCCTCTCTAGACGGTGCAGGCACCTCAGGAACATTTTCTTGAGTTGCGCCATTTTCCGGTTCAAGAGGTAATACTTCATCAAGTTCTACTTTCCTCCCACTTACTTCTTTCGAGAGAAACTCTTTCTCTAGAAAGGACCCATTCTTGGCAACAAAGATCTTGCCTTCGGATCTGAGGTAGAAGGTATACCCAACAGTTTCTTTTGGATATTCTATGAAGACGCATTTTTCTGACTTGGGTTCGAGCTTTTCAGGTTGAAGTTTCCTGACATAAGCATCGCATCCCCAAACTTTTAGAAACGACAGCTTAGGTTTCTTCCCAAACCATAATTCAAACGGTGTCGTCTCAACGGATTTCGACGGTGCCCTATTTAAAGTGAATGCGGCAGTCTCTAAAGCATACCCCCAAAAGGATAGCGGTAAATCGGCAAGAGACATCATAGATCGCACCATATCTAATAGAGTGCGATTACGACGTTCAGACACACCATTACGCTGAGGTGTTCCAAGCGGCGTGAGTTGTGAAACTATTCCACATTTTCTTAAGTGTGTGCCAAATTCGTGACTCAAGTATTCTCCTCCACGATCTGATCGTAGGAACTTGATTTTCCTGTCACGTTGATTCTCAACCTCACTCTGAAATTCCTTGAAATTTTCAAAGGTTTCAGACTTGTGTTTCATTAAGTAGACATACCCATATCTACTCAAGTCATCAGTGAGGGTGAGAACATAACGATAGCCACCGCGAGCCTCAACACACATTGGACCGCACACATCAGTATGTATGATTTACAATAAGTTGGTTGCTCGCTCCATTGTTCCTGAGAACGGAGTCTTGGTCATTTTACCCATGAGGCATGGTTCGCACGTGTCAAGTGATTCATAATCAAGAGACTCTAAAAGTCCATCTGCATGGAGCTTCTTCATGCGTTTGACACCTATGTGACCAAGGCGGCAGTGCCACAAGTATGTGGGACTATCATTATCAACCTTACATCTTTTGGTACTCACACTATGAATATGTGTAGCAATACGTTCGAGATTCATTAAGAATAAACCATTTACCATAGGAGCATGACCATAAAACATATCTCTCATATAAATGGAACAACCATTATTCTCAGATTTAAATGAGTAGCCATCTCGAATTAAACGAGATCCCGATACAATGTTCATGCTCAAAGCTGGCACTAAATAACAATTATTGAGGTTTAAAACTAATCCCGTAGGTAAATGTAGAGGCAGCGTGCCGACGGCGATCACATCGACCTTGGAACCATTCCCGACGCGCATTGTCACCTCGTCCTTCGCCAGTCTCCGCTTATTCCGCAGCTCCTGCTTTGAGTTACAAATGTGAGCAACTGCGCTGGTATCAAATACCCAGGAGCTACTACGAGTGCTGGTAAGGTACACATCAATTACATGTATATCACATATACCTTTTGTTTTGCCGGCCTTCTTGTCTGCTAAGTATTTGGGGCAGTTCCGCTTCCAGTGACCACTTTCCTTGCAATAAAAGCACTCAGTCTCGGGCTTGGGTCCATTCTTTGGCTTCTTCCCGGCAGCTTGCTTGCTGGGCGCAGCAACTCCCTTGCCGTCCTTCTTGGAGTTCTTTTTACCCTTGCCCTTCTTGAACTTAGTGGTTTTATTGACCATCAACACTTGATGTTCCTTCTTGACTTCTACCTCTGCTGATTTCAGCATAGAAAATACTTCAGGAATGGTCTTCTCCATCCCCTGCATATTGAAGTTCATCACAAAGCTCTTGTAGCTTGGTGGAAGCGATTGAAGGATTCTGTCAATGACCGCGTCATCCGGGAGATTAACTCCCAGCTGAGTCAAGCGGTTATGTAACCCAGACATAGTGAGTATGTGCTCACTGACAGAACTATTTTCCTCCATCTTACAGCTGAAGAATTTGTCGGAGACTTCATATCTCTCGACCCGGGCATGAGCTTGGAAAACCATTTTCAGCTCTTCGAACATCTCATATGCTCCATGTCTCTCAAAACGCTTTTGGAGCCCCGGCTCTCGGCTGTAAAGCATGCCGCACTGAACGAGGGAGTAGTCATCGGTACGTGCCTGCCAAGCGTTCATAACGTCTTGTTCTGCAGGGAGAACAGGTGCGTCACCCAGCGGTGCTTGTAGGACATAATCTTTCTTGGCAGCTATGAGGATGATCCTCAGGTTCTGGACCCAGTCCGTATAGTTGCTGCCATCGTCTTTCAGCTTGGTTTTCTCTAGGAACGCGTTGAAGTTGAGGACTACATTGGCCATTTGATCTACAAGACATGTTGTAAAGATTTTAGACTAAGTTCATGATAATTAAGTTCATCTAATCAAATTATTCAATGAACTCCCACTTAGATAGACATCCCTCTTCTAGTCATCTAAGTATAACATGATCCGAGTCAACTAGGCCGTGTCCGATCATCACGTGAGACGGACTAGTCAACGTCGGCGAACATCTTCATGTTGATCGTATCTTCTATACGACTCATGCTCGACCTTTCGGTCTTCTGTGTTCCGAGGCCATGTCTATACACATGCTAGGCTCGTCAAGTTAACCCTAAGTGTTTTGCATGTGTAAATATGCCTTACACCCGTTGTATGTGAACGTAAGGATCTATCACACCCGATCATCACATGGTGCTTCGAAACGACGAACTTTAGCAACGGTGCACAGTTAGGGGAGAACACTTCTTGAAATTGTTGTGAGGGCTCATCTTATTTACTACCGTCGTTCTAAGCAAACAAGATGAAAAACATGATAAACATCACATGCAATCAAATAATAATAGTGACATGATATGGCCAATATCACACAGCTCCTTTGATCTCCATCTTGGGGCTCCATGATCATCTTGTCACCGGCATGACACCATGATCTCCATCATCATGATCTCCATCATTGTGTCTCCATGAAGTTGCTCGCCAACTATTACTTCTACTACTATGGCTAACGCGTTTAGCAATAAAGTAAAGTAATTTACATGGCGTTTCTCAATGACACGCAGGTCATACAAAAATAAAGACAACTCCTATGGCTCCTGCCGGTTGTCATACTCATCGACATGCAAGTCGTGATTCCTATTACAATAGCATGAACATCTCATACATCACATATAGATCATTCATCACAACTTTGGCCATATCATATCACAAAGCACTTGCTGCAAAAACAAGTTAGACGTCCTCTAATTGTTGTTGCAAGTTTTACGTGGCTGAAGTAGGGTTCTAGCAAGAACGTTTTCTTACCTACGTGAAAGCCACAACGTGATTTGTCAACTTCTATTTACCCTTCATAAGGACCCTTTTCATCGAATCCGCTCCAACTAAAGTAGGAGAGACAGACACCCGTCGGCCACCTTATGCAACTAGTGCATGTTAGTCGGTGGAACCGGTCTCACGTAAGCGTACGTGTAAGGTTGGTCCGGGCCGCTTCATCCCACAATACCATCGAAGCAAGATAAGACTAGTAACGGCAAGAAAGTTGACAACATCTACGCCCACAACAAATTGTGTTCTACTCGCGCAAGAAGAACTACGCATAGACCTAGCTCATGATGCCACTGTTGGGGAACGTTGCAGAAAACAAAATTTTCCTACGGTTTCACCAAGATCCATCTATGAGTTCATCTAGCAACGAGTGATTAGATGCATCTACGTACCTTGTAGATCGCAAGCGGAAGCGTTCAAAGAGCGGGGATGATGTAGTCGAACACGACGTGATCCAAATCACCGGAGATCCTAGCACCGAACGGACGGCACCTCCGCGTTCAACACACGTACGGAACAGCCACGTCTCCTCCTTCTTGATCCAGAAAGGGGAGAGGAGAGGTTGAGGGAGATGGCACTAGCAGCAGCACGACGGCGTGGTGTTGATGGAGCTGCAGTACTCCGGCAGGGCTTCGCCAAGCGCTATGGAGGAGGAGGAGGTGTTGGAGAGGGAGAAGGAGGCAACCAAAGGCGTGGATGAAAAGCCCTCCTACCCCCACTATATATAGGAGGGCCAAGGGGGGGGGCGCCGGCCCTAGGAGATCCAATCTCCTAGGGGGGTGCGGCCAAGGGGGAGGAATCCATCCTCCCCAAGGCACCTAGGAGGTGCCTTCCCCTCCTAGGACTCTTCCTCCCTTGAAACCCTAGGCGCATGGGCCTCTTGGGGCTGGTGCCCTTGGCCCATGTAGGCCAAGGCGCACCCCCTACAGCCCATGTGGCCCCCCGGGACAGGTGGCCCCACCCGGTGGACCCCCGGGACCCTTCCGGTGGTCCCGGTACAATACCGATAACCCCGAAACTTGTCCCGATGCCCAAAACAGGACTTCCCATATATAAATCTTTACCTCCGGACCATTCCGTAACTCCTCGTGACGTCCGGGATCTCATCCGGGACTCCGAACAACATTCGGGTTACTGCATATATATATATCCCTACAACCCTAGCATCACCGAACCTTAAGTGTGTAGACCCTACGGGTTCGGGAGACATGTAGACATGACCGAGATCGCTCTCCGGTCAATAACCAACAGCGGGATCTAGATACCCATGTTGGCTCCCACATGCTCCACGATGATCTCATCGGATGAACCACGATGTCGAGGATTCAAGCAACCCCGTATACAATTCCCTTTGTCAATCGGTATGTTACTTGCCCGAGATCCGGTCGTCGGTATCCCAATACCTCGTTCAACCTCGTTACCGGCAAGTCACTTTACTCGTACCGTAATTCATGATCCCGTGACCAGACACTTGGTCACTCTGAGCTCATTATGATGATGCATTACCGAGTGGGCCCAGTGATACCTCTATGTCATGCGGAGTGACAAATCCCAGTCTTGATCCATGTCAACCCAACAGACACTTTTGGAGATACCCGTAGTATACCTTTATAGTCACCCAGTTACGTTGTGACGTTTGGTATACCCAAAGCACTCCTACGGTATCCGGGAGTTACACGATCTCATGGTCTAAGGAAAAGATACTTGACATTGGAAAACTCTAGCAAACGAACTATACGATCTTGTGCTATGTTTAGGATTGGGTCTTGTCCATCACATCATTCTCCTAATGATGTGATCTCATTATCAATGACATCCAATGTCCATAGTCAGGAAACCATGACTATCTGTTGATCAATGAGCTAGTCAACTAGAGGCTTACTAGGGACATGTTGGTGTCTATTATTCACACGTGTATTACGATTTCCTGATAATACAGTTATAGCATGAATAAAGACAATTATCATGAACAAAGAAATATAATAATAATACTTCTATTATTGCCTCTAGGGCATATTTCCAACAATAACAACTCATTGTTCATGGTTAGGAAACATAACCATCTTTGATTAATGAGCTAGTCAAGTAGAGGCATACTAGTGACACTTTGTTTGTCTATGTATTCACACATGTATTATGTTTCCGGTTAATACAATTCTAGCATGAATAATAAACATTTATCATGATTATAAGGAAATAAATAATAACTTTATTATTGCCTCTAGGGCATATTTCCTTCAGTCTCCCACTTGCACTAGAGTCAATAATCTAGATTACACTGTAATGATTCTAACACCCATGGAGCCTTGGTGCTGATCATGTTTTGCTCGTGGAAGAGGCTTAGTCAACGAGTCTGCAAAATTCAGATCCGTATGTATCTTGCAAATCTCTATGTCTCCCACCTGGACTAGATCCCGGATGGAGTTGAAGCGTCTCTTGATGTGCTTGGTCCTTTTGTGAAATCTGGATTCCTTTGCCAAGGCAATTGCACCAGTATTGTCACAAAAGATTTTCATTGGACCCGATGCACTAGGTATGACACCTAGATCGGATATGAACTCCTTCATCCAGACTCCTTCGTTCGCTGCTTCCGAAGCAGCTATGTACTCCGCTTCACATGTAGATCCTGCTACGACGCTTTGTTTAGAACTGCACCAACTGACAGCTCCACCGTTTAATGTAAACACGTATCCGGTTTGCGATTTAGAATCGTCCGGATCAGTGTCAAAGCTTGCATCAACGTAAACTTTTACGGTGAGCTCTTTGTCACCTCCATATACGAGAAACATATCATTAGTCCTTTTCAGGTATTTCAGGATGTTCTTGACCGCTGTCCAGTGATCCACTCCTGGATTACTTTGGTACCTCCCTGCTAAACTTATAGAAAGGCACACATCAGGTCTGGTACACAACATTGCATACATGATAGAGCCTATGGCTGACGCATAGGGAACATCTTTCATTTTCTCTCTATCTTCTGCAGTGGTCGGGCATTGAGTCTTACTCAACTTCACACCTTGTAACACAGGCAAGAATCCTTTCTTTGCTTGATCCATTTTGAACTTCTTCAAAATTTTGTCAAGGTATGTTGTTTGTGAAAGTCCAATTAAGCGTTTTGATCTATCTCTATAGATCTTTATGCCTAATATGTAAGCAGCTTCACCGAGGTCTTTCATTGAAAAACTCTTATTCAAGTATCCCTTTATGCTATCCAGAAATTCTATATCATTTCCAATTAGCAATATGTCATCCACATATAATATCAGAAATGCTACAGAGCTCCCACTCAATTTCTTGTAAATACAGGCTTCTCCGAAAGTCTGTATAAAACCAAATGCTTTGATCACACTATCAAAGAGTTTATTCCAACTCCGAGAGGCTTGCACCAGTCCATAAATGGATCGCTGGAGCTTGCACACTTTGTTAGTTCCCTTTGGATCGACAAAACCTTCCGGTTGCATCATATACAACTCTTCTTCCAAAAATCCATTCAGGAATGCAGTTTTGACATCCATCTGCCATATTTCATAATCATAAAATGCGGCAATCACTAACATGATTCGGACGGACTTAAGCATCGCTACGGGTGAGAAGGTCTCATCGTAGTCAATCCCTTGAACTAGCCGAAAACCTTTCGCGACAAGTCGAGCTTTGTAGACAGTAATATTACCATTAGCGTCAGTCTTCTTCTTGAAGATCCATTTATTCTCAATTGCTTGCCGATCATCAGGCAAGTCAACCAAAGTCCATACTTTGTTCTCATACATGGATCCCATCTCAGATTTCATGGCTTCAAGCCACCTTGCGGAATCTGGGCTCACCATCGCTTCTTCATAGTTCGTAGGTTCATCATGATCTAGTAGCATGACTTCCAGAAAAGGATTACCGTACCACTCTGGCGCGGATCTTACTCTGGTTGATCTACGAGGTTCAGTAGTATCTTGATCTGAAGTTCCATGATCATTATCATTAGCTTCCTCACTAACTGGTGTAGGTGTCACTGGAACAATTTTCTGTGATGTACTACTTTCCAGTAAGGGAGCAGGTATAGTTACCTCGTCAAGTTCTACTTTCCTCCCACTCACTTCTTTCGAGAGAAACTCCTTCTCTAGAAAGGATCCATTCTTAGCAACGAATGTCTTGCCTTCGGATATGTGATAGAAGGTGTACCCAACAGTCTCCTTTGGGTATCCTATGAAGACACATTTCTCCCATTTTGGGTTTGAGCTTATCAGGTTGAAGCTTCTTCACATAAGCATCGCAGCCCCAAACTTTAAGAAATGACAACTTTGGTTTCTTGCCAAACCATAGTTCATAAGGTGTCGTCTCAACGGATTTTGATGGTGCCCTATTTAACGTGAATGCGGCCGTCTCTAAAGCATAACCCCAAAACGATAGCGGTAAATCTGTAAGAGACATCATAGATCGCACCATATCTAGTAAAGTACGATTACGACGTTCGGACACACCATTATGCTGCGGTGTTCCGGGTGGCGTGAGTTGGGAAACTATTCCACAGTTTTTCAAATGTACACCAAACTCGTAACTCAAATATTCTCCTCCACGATCAGATCGTAGAAACTTTATTTTCTTGTTACGATGATTTTCAACTTCACTCTGAAATTCTTTGAACTTTTCAAATGTTTCAGACTTATGTTTCATTAAGTAGATATACCCATATCTACTTAAATCATCTGTGAAGGTGAGAAAATAACGATATCCGCCACGAGTCTCAATATTCATCGGACCACATACATCGGTATGTATGATTTCCAACAAATCTGTTGCTCTCTCCATAGTACCGGAGAACGTTGTTTTAGTCATCTTGCCCATGAGGCACGGTTCGCAAGTACCAAGTGATTCATAATCAAGTGGTTCCAAAAGTCCATCAGTATGGAGTTTCTTCATGCGCTTTACACCGATATGACCTAAACGACAGTGCCACAAATAAGTTGCACTTTCATTATCAACTCTGCATCTTTTGGCTTCAACATTATGAATATGTGTATTACTACTATCGAGATTCAATAAGAATAGACCACTTTTCAAGGGTGCATGACCATAAAAGATATTACTCATATAAATAGAACAACCATTATTCTCTGATTTAAATGAATAACCGTCTCGCATTAAACAAGATCCAGATATAATGTTCATGCTCAACGCTGGCACCAAATAACAATTATTTAGGTCTAATATTAATCCCGAAGGTAGATGTAGAGGTAGCGTGCCGACCGCGATCACATCGACTTTGGAACCGTTTCCCACGCGCATCGTCACCTCGTCCTTTGCTAGTGCCCGCTTATTCCGTAGTCCCTGTTTCGAGTTGCAAATATTAGCAACAGAACCAGTATCAAATACCCAGGTGCTACTGCGAGCTCTAATAAGGTACACATCAATAACCTGTATATCACATATACCTTTGTTCACCTTGCCATCCTTCTTATCCGCCAAATATTTGGGGCAGTTCCGCTTCCAGTGACCAGTCTGCTTGCAGTAGAAGCACTCAGTTTCAGGCTTAGGTCCAGACTTGGGTTTCTTCTCCTGAGCAGCAACTTGCTTGCTGTTCTTCTTGAAGTTCCCCTTCTTCTTCCCTTTGCCCTTTTTCTTGAAACTAGTGGTCTTGTTAACCATCAACACTTGATGCTCCTTCTTGATTTCTACCTCCGCAGCTTTCAGCATTACGAAGAGCTCGGGAATAGTCTTGTTCATCCCTTGCATATTATAGTTCATTACGAAGCTCTTGTAGCTTGGTGGCAGTGATTGGAGAATTCTGTCAATGACGCAATCATCTGGAAGATTAACACCCAATTGAATCAAGTGATTATTATACCCAGACATTTTGAGTATATGCTCACTGACATAACTGTTCTCCTCCATCTTGCAGCTATAGAACTTATTGGAGACTTCATATCTCTCAATCCGGGCATTTGCTTGAAATATTAACTTCAACTTCTGGAACATCTCATATGCTCCATGACGTTCAAAACGTCGTTGAAGTCCTGATTCTAATCCGTAAAGCATGGCACACTAAACTATCGAGTAGTCATCAGCTTTGCTCTGCCAGACGTTCATAACATCTGGTGTTGCTCCAGCAGCAGGTCTGGCACCTAGCGGTGCTTCCAGGACGTAATTCTTCTGAGCAGCAATGAGGATAATCCTCAAGTTACGGACCCAGTCCGTATAATTGCTACCATCATCTTTCAACTTTGCTTTCTCAAGGAACGCATTAAAATTCAACGGAACAACAGCACGAGCCATCTATCTACAATCAACATAAACAAGCAAGATACTATCAGGGACTAAGTTCATGATAAATTTAAGTTCAATTAATCATATTACTTAAGAACTCCCACTTAGATAGACATCCCTCTAATCTTCTAAGTGATCACGTGATCCAAATCAACTAAACCATAACCGATCATCACGTGAGATGGAGTAGTTTTCAATTATGTTGATCATATCTACTATATGATTCACGCTCGACCTTTCGGTCTCCGTGTTCCGAGGCCATATCTGCATATGCTAGGCTCGTCAAGTTTAACCTGAGTATTCTGCGTGTGCAAAAACTGGCTTGCACCCGTTGTAGATGGACGTAGAGCTTATCACACCCGATCATCACGTGGTGTCTGGGCACGACGAACTTTGGCAACGGTGCATACTCAGGGAGAACACTTCTTGATAATTTAGTGAGAGATCATCTTATAATGCTACCGTCAATCAAAGCAAGATAAGATGCATAAAAGGATAAACATCACATGCAATCAATATAAGTGATATGATATGGCCATGATCATCTTGTGCTTGTGATCTCCATCTCCGAAGCACCGTCGTGACCACCATCGTCACCGGCGTGACACCTTGATCTCCATCGTAGCATCGTTGTCGTCTCGCCAATCTTATGCTTCCACGACTATCACTACCGTTTAGTAATAAAGTAAAGCATTACATCGCGATTGCATTGCATACAATAAAGCGACAACCATATGGCTCCTGCCAGTTGCCGATAACCCGGTTACAAAACATGATCATCTCATACAATAAAATTCAGCATCATGCCTTGACCATATCACATCACAACATGCCCTGCAAAAACAAGTTAGACGTCCTCTACTTTGTTGTTGCAAGTTTTACGTGGCTGCTACGGGCTTAAGCAAGAACCAATCTCACCTATGCATCAAAACCACAACGATAGTTTGTCAAATAGACTCCGTTTTAATCTTCGCAAGGACCGGGCGTAGCCACACTTGGTTCAACTAAAGTTGGAGAGACAGTCGCCCGCAAGCCACTATGTGCAAAGCACGTCGGGGGAACCGGTCTCGCGTAAGCGTACGCGTAATGTTGGTCCGGGTCGTCTCGTCCAACAATGCCGCCGAACCAAAGTATGACATGCTGGTAGGCAGTATGAGTTATATCGCCCACAACTCACTTGTGTTCTACTCGTGCATATAACATCAACATAAATAACCTAGGCTCGGATGCCACTGTTGGGTTTCGTAGTAATTTCAAAAAATTTCCTACGCACACGCAAGATCATGTGATGCATAGCAACGAGAGGGGAGAGTGTTGTCTATGTACCCAATGCAGACCGACTGCAGAAGCGCTGACACGACGTAGAGGAAGTAGTCGTACGTCTTCACGATCCAACCGATCAAGTACCGAAACTACGGCACCTCCGAGTTCGAGCACACGTTCAGCTCGATGACGATCCCCGGACTCCGATCCAGCAAAGTGTCGGGGAAGAGTTCCGTCAGCACGACGGCGTGGTGACGATCTTGATGTACTACAGCAGCAGGGCTTCGCCTAAACTCCGCTACAGTATTATCGAGGAATATGGTGGCTGGGGGCACCGCACACGGCTAAGGAATAGATCACGTGGATCAACTTGTGTGTTCTAGGGTGCCTCTACCTCAGTATATAAAGGACCAAAGGGGGGGAGGCTGGCCGGCCACAAGGGGTGCGCCAGGAGAGTCCTACTCCCTCTGGGAGTAGGATTCCCCCCCCAATCCTAGTTGGAATAGGATTCGCGGAGGGGGAAAAGAGAGAGAGGGGGCCGGCCACCTCTCCTAGTCCTAATAGGACTAGGGGAAGGGGGAGGCGCACAGCCCATGTAGGGCTGCCTCTTCTCTTTTCCACTAAGGCCCATCATGGCCCATTTAGCTCCCGGGGGGTTCCGGTAACCTTCCCGGTACTCCGGTAAAATCCCGATTTCACCCGGAACACTTCCGATATCCAAACATAGGCTTCCAATATATCAATCTTTACGTCTCGACCATTTCGAGACTCCTCGTCATGTCCGTGATCACATCCGTGACTCCGAACAACCTTCGGTACATCAAAATGCATAAACTCATAATATAACTGTCATCGTAACCTTAAGCGTGCGGACCCTACGGGTTCGAGAACATTGTAGACATGACCGAGACACATCTCCGGTCAATAACCAATAGCGGACCTGGATGCTCATATTGGCTCCTACATATTCTACGAAGATCTTTATCGGTCAGACCGCATAACAACATACGTTGTTCCCTTTGTCATCGGTATGTTACTTGCCCGAGATTCGATCGTCGGTATCCAATACCTAGTTCAATCTCGTTACCGACAAGTCTCTTTACTCGTTCCGTAATACATCATCTCACAACTAACATATTAGTTGTAATGCTTGCAAGGCTTATGTGATGTGCATTACCGAGAGGGCCCAGAGATACCTCTCCGACAATCGGAGTGACAAATCCTAATCTCAAAATACGCCAACCCAACATGTACCTTTGGAGACACATGTAGTACTCCTTTATAATCACCCAGTTACGTTGTGACGTTTGGTAGTACCCAAAGTGTTCCTCTGGTAAACGGGAGTTGCATAATCTCATAGTTATAGGAACATGTATAAGTCATGAAGAAAGCAATAGCAACATACTAAATGATCGGGTGCTAAGCTAATGGAATGGGTCATGTCAATCAGATCATTCAACTAATGATGTGACCTCGTTAATCAAATAACAACTCATTGTTCATGGTTAGGAAACATAACCATCTTTGATTAACGAGCTAGTCAAGTAGAGGCATACCAGTGACACTTTGTTTGTCTATGTATTCACACATGTATTATGTTTCCGGTTAATACAATTCTAGCATGAATAATAAACATTTATCATGATTATAAGGAAATAAATAATAACTTTATTATTGCCTCTAGGGCATATTTCCTTCAAAAACAAGTCCAGCAAAGCCGCCCAAATGTGCCGACAAATCCCAATAGGAGCTGCACATATCTCGTTCTCAGGGCACACTCAGATGAGACTAGCTACGAGTAAAAACAACCCTCAAGTTTCCCCGAGGTGGCCCCGCAGGCAGCTCAGTTCGGACTAACACTCAGAGGAGCACTGGCCCGGGGGGTTAAAATAAGATGACCCTCGGGAGCGCGACTCCCAAGAGAAAAGTAGGTGGTGGTGAGGCAAATGGTAAAATCAAGGTTGGGCCTTGCTGGAGAAGTTTTATTCAAAGCGAACTGTCAAGGGGTTCCCATTATAACCCAACCGTGTAAGGAACGCAAAATCCGGGAACATAACACCGATATGACGAAAACTAGGGCGGCAAGAGTGGAACAAAACACCAGGCATAAGGCCGAGCCTTCCACCCTTTACCAAGTATATAGATGCATTAATTAAATAAGAGATATTGTGATATCCCAACAAAATATCCATGTTCCAACGAGGAACAACTCCAATCTTCACCTGCAACTAACAACGTTATAAGAGGGGCTAAGCAAAGCGGTAACATAGCCAAACAACGGTTTGCTAGGACAAGGTGGTTAGAGGCTCGACTAAACAATATGGGAGGCATGATAAGCAAGTGGTAGGTATCTAGCATAGGCATAGCAAAAGAGCGAGCATCTAGCAAGCAAAGATAGAAGTGATTTCGAGGGTATTGTCATCTTGCCTGAAATCCCGCACGGAAGAAGAACGAGTCCATGAAGAAGACAAACAGACGTAGTCGAACGGGTCCTCACAAACGCGACGTTGTCGGAACCAACCCGAAGAAGCAACACCGGAAAGAAGCACACAACATAGTAAGCAACCAACACATGAACATGGCATGATATGCGGGATGCGGTATGCGGTGCATATGCATGATTTGGAAAGGAATAATTGAACCTGGACTCAACTTAGAAATCCAAGAGTGCCACTGGAAAGGTGAGGTGATTTCGGTTGAAATCGATATAAAGATCACCGGAATCGGATGCACGGTTTGGAAATGGCAAGCAGAAACAAATATGGCACCGGTCTGCGATAAACATCAAGTAGCCTTCTAAATGCATCAAGATAAATAAGCTACCGCACTCAAACATGACAATAAAATACATGGCAGGGATCCACTCATGATGCTTGACAAAAGATGAACACTGAGCTACGGCTAATTCACTCAATAATAGGTTCAAACAAGCATGGCAAAAGTGCAAAAGATAACAGGTTTCAGACTTAGTGAAATTAACAACATGTCAGGAATTTATCATCAGGAAGTAAAGTTTAGAGCACGATAACTACATGTTACAGGAACATATCATGGCAAAGAAAGGCACAGTATGAAGCTACTAAAAGCATACAACAAAAGTCCCTTAGTGACCATGAGCCAAAAGGGATCAGAAAATACAATTGGAAGCATGTGAACATAGCAAAAACATAAACAGATTCAGACTTAGTGAAAAACTGGAGCATGGCAAAACAGATATCAAGTAGGCATATTTACGAGCTCGATGCACTCACTACGAGGGAATGCATGACAAACTAAGCATACACCCAACAAATAGACACGACATAGAAGATAGACATGGCAAGAACAACAACATAGCATGCATGGATCAACAGCAACAAGCTCGGCAAAATTGCTAAACATGTTAACAATCTGCCGGGAACATTTTATAGCAAAAGTAGAGCTCGATTGACTCAAGATAGGGTGCTCCATAATTGCAAACAAAGACATGGATGGATAGAACACAACATTATCTACAAAACATCCTTACTGATCATGCTCAAAAGAGGCACGGATCAGTAGGAAATAACATGAACATATGGCATAAAAATAATGACAGGGCAAGGACTTAGAGAAATTCTAAGTCCCTGAAATCAGCATCATTGAGTAAGCTACTTTGCATGCTTGTGCTAGTCACCACAAAGATCACAAAAAATACATGGCATACAACCCTGTAAAGATGGCATGGCATACTTCGAAACACATGTGGAGCTCAGGATCATAGCATGCACACATTAATCATGGAAAAAATGACAAAAGTGCATTTGCTGAAACAGATTTGAAACTATCATCACATAGCCCTCTTCCAACAGCATTTCGGGCATCAAGATGAGCTCAAATGAAAATGATGCAATGAGATGAAATGATGTACTCGTCGAGACGAACATTTTGATATGCTACACGCACGAATCGGAGCTATGGATGCAGAGTTATGATGTGATGAAGAATGCCAAAAATTACGGGCATTAGGGCAAAAGTCAACCCTAAACCGATCTGGATCTGCACGTGGTTCGAGGCCGACCGGAGCTTCTCGCTGGAGACTCGCCGGAGTCGGAGAAGGAGGCGTCCGGAGCTGCGGGGCGGCGCCGGAGGAGGGAGGTTGACGCCGGCGAGGTCGGGTCGCTCGCCGGAGAGGTCGCGGGCGGCGGACCCGGCCGGAGGCGAGGGCCGGCAAGGCCGGAGACGGCGATGGTGTCGCGTCGGCGAGGGAGGCGGGGAGCCGGGCGATGCAGGCGGCGGTGGAGCTATGCGCCGGCGACGAGGAAGTGGCGGGCGAGGTGGTGGCGATGGGGTTCGGCGACGGGCGACGACATCTCCCAGGCGGCGGCGCGGAGAAGGACGCTCGGGCGGCGGCGACCGACCGGGCCGGGAGGGCCGCGACTGGGCCCGGCGGGCCTGGCGGCGGGGCGAGGAGGAGAGAGACGAGGCGCGGGGACATGTGGCGGCGCCGGATAGGCTGGCGGGGCGGGGTGACGTGGCACGCTGCCATTGGGCGGAGTGAGGTGGAGGCTGGACGCGTCCGGCAGGCGCGGACATGTCCGGCGGCGGAGTGGGAAGTTTAGCTAGGGTTTCATCTGCGCGGAAATTTTCGAAGGAGAGCACATATTTATAGATAGAGGGAGCTAGGAGGCTCCAAATTGAGCATGGTTTGCGGCCACGCGAACGTGATCGAACGACCGAGATGATGGAGGAGGTTTTGGTGGGTTTTGGGCCACTTTGGAGGGGTGTTGGGCTGCAACACACATGAGGCCTTTACGGTTCCTCGGTTAACCGTTGGAGTATCAAACGAAGTCCAAATGGCACGAAACTTGACAGGCGATCTACCGGTAGTAAACCAAGGCCGCAAGACAAGTCTCGGTCCAATTTGAAATGTTTATCACCCGCACACGAAAAGAGGTAAAAAGAGACACCGGGTGACACAGGAGCGCCGGATTGAGAAACGGACAACGGGGAAAATGCTCGGATGCATGAGACGAACACGTATGCAAATGAAATGCACATGATGACATGATATGCAATGCATGACACGCAAGCAAAGACAAGGCAACAATAGCGAATAACTGAAAGACACTTGGCACATCGGTCTCGGAGCGTCACATTAAGTGTCATGAACGAAGATCACAAATTCATACTATTGAGACTTCTAATTATGTGAAGGAATCCCGAGTTCCCCTCGCTCACCGCAAGCGGTTGGAGAGGAAGGAAGCGGTGAGATCTCAGCCACCTCTCAAAGCCTCGTTTCCCATCTTGCCGGCTCTTTGCTCTTTCGACCTGATGTTTGTCCATGCAAGATTCAGAGAAACCCTAGCGATGACAACATGTTACCTATGGTGGGTAAGAAGAAAATGGGTACACAGGAAATTGGTGCAAACGTCAGCTCGAATTTTCATGTCAGTGCTAATTCTCGCATCAAATTTCCCGATGACAATTCACTATATGCCAAGTTGAAGCGTGGTGGATGGTCCAAGCCAATTTTTGGATATGTCAAGCATAACGTTGATGCAACATTTGACCTAGATTCACTACTAGGACCCGTTCGTGCGGTGCGAGCAAGAGAATTGGAATATATGTTGATACTTTCACGGAAGAAACCACTGCACGGAGATTTGGCCTGAATCTAGCACAAACTATCAAGATGCAATAAAATGGTGGTTAACTCTGAAATTTTTGATGAGACCAAAACCATTCAAGAAGGTGGATACCTCGCATGTATCGTAGTAGCAATATTTGAGGATCAGATGTCACTTGAGTTATCACATGCAATGTTTGATTACTATATGTGGGAGTCGACTAGTAGCTCATGAACTAGCTAGACTTGGCCCTCGCCCCCAAAAATGCTAGACTTATGGGTTACCTTCACAAATTGCATATACAAGCTAACATATTCTACTTTTGTTGCACGAGGGCTATTTTCTCGCTTAGTGCAAGCCCTACACTAGTCTCACCTGAATGATTTTTCCCACATGTCGTTACTGGGTCGCCCCGTTTCTTCTCTTCATGGCAAGCGAACCAAAAGACGCTCGCTCGTTCACTCGTTGTAGTTGTTTCTGGGTTTTTATTGTTGTTGTATACAGGTTGGACATGACCAATTTTCACCGGCTTTTTACTCTTTTCTTTTTCTGAGTTTTTTCGGTGTTCACTGGGTTTATATTTTCCCCCTTTTGTGCCCTCTTTAAGGTTTTCTTTACCGTTTTCCATGGTTACTTTTTTCTTTCTTTTTCTATGTGATTTCTTTACGGTTTTCATTGGTTTCCTTTATTTTTCTTTCTTCCTTTTTCGGTGTTTTTCTTTATGGTTCTCTTTGTTTTCTTTTTCGATTTCTTTTCTTTGTTTTTCGATGTGTTTTCGTTACGGTTTTCATTGGTTTTCGTCATTTCATTAATATTTTTTATGTCTTTCTTACTTTTTTGTGTCTTTTCTTTACGATTTTCTTTGATTTTCCTTTTTTTCTTTTTCTTCATATTTTCCTTTGGGTTTCATTATTTATTTCATTTGAAGTTTTCTATTTAAATTCATGTCTACCATAAACCTTGTACAATTTTCGCATGTAGACACTTTTGATATACATTTAAACTTTTTAAAATACATGATTAGCATTTTTCATAAAATATTCTTTGAAGTTTACCCTTTTTCATACACATTGTTTATTTTTTGTATACACAACGAAAATTGGTTTTATACACGTTTGTACATTTATGTATACATATGAAACATGTGATACACGTTTAATATTTTTTCAAATATATGATTAACATTTATTTAAACACATGTTTTTATGCCTGCTTTTTTTCATACACATTGTATATTGTCGCATGGACCATATTTTTATAATAGTTTAATATATTTTAAATACATGCTTAACACTTTTTCAAACATTTTATTTAACATGCATTATTTGTTTTTCAAACACACGTTGAAATGTTTTTGAATGCTACAAAACTTTTTTTAAACTAAGTGAACGTTTTTTACAATTGTATGTTTTTTTAATATCATGAAAATATTTTTTTAAACGAGTTAACTTTTTTAAAATGCATATTTTGAAATTGTATTTCAATTACACGAATATTTTTTATGTTTTTGAAATGTGTGGACACTTTGTAAATTTCACTAACATTTGTTTGAAAGCTATCTAAATTTGTCAAAACTTATGGTAACAAACAACTTGCACTGCTTGAACATTTTTCAAATCCATGAGTTTTCTATTGTTATAAGTAAATTATAAGTATTAGAATATATGTATTTAGAGTTTTTCGAAAAATATATGCAAAAGTAAAAGAAAGCCGAATAAACAAAGAAACATAAGTCTAAAAGGAATTAACTTGAAAGTTGGACCGGCAAATACTAGTGATTGAGAGGGCGCTCCTTTGGAAGAGATTTTGTGCAGTCTCAAATGAAGCGCGGCCCTTTTATTGGCTCAAAAAACTAGAAAACCCTATTTTGGCGCTCATTGCCACAAATTATGGTCCAAACGAATTGAGGGATCGAGCTCGGCCGACACAGTTTTGTAAACCTTTTCCTGTACGATTTTTCCGGTTTTCAGAACCTTCTAGAAGGTTCTCTGAACCGTTTTTTTTTTCTTTTTTTCCGTTATTATTTTTCCTATTCAAAATTTCCCTATTTTCTTTTTTCTGTTCATTTTTGCTACTCCCTCCAATCCAAAAAAAGTGCCGTGGCTTTAGTTCAACTTTAGTTCATGAATTACAAAAAATGTTCAGGTTTTGAATTTTTTCATAAGTTCAAAAATTATTTTTGTTTGCGAAAATTATCCATGTTTTTCATAAAATTTTCCATCTTTCAAATTTTTGATAAATTCAAAAAATATCACATTTTATTTAAAATGTTCATATTTTTAAATAATTGTTCGCTTATTTAAATTTGTACACAAAATTCGAAAACTATTTGCTTCTTTGAAAAAAATTAGAAAGTTTAAAAATGCTCTCTTTTTTCAAAAATGATTTGTGCTTCAATAAAATGTTTGATTTTTTTTAAAAAAGTTCGTATTTTCAAATCTTGTCAAAGTTTTTTAAAACGTGAACAATTTTTATTGAATATGTACTATGTAGGTTGTAGATTGTTGTCCCACGTCACGGTTCGCCACCGTACAACCTGGCAAGTAGGGCTTCTTATCATGTGACGGTACGTGCAGCCTTTTTTTCGAGAGTACACGGTACGTGCAGCCTGATGGAGTGACCTTAGGCTTTGCCAAATGGCACAAAACTAGCAATCATTAGTTAAGGGGTATCTCTTGCTAAGAATAAGTAAAACTGATTTAGTGGTGACAAACTGCATTATGCATCTGTGTCATTTGCCATCACCAAGAAGTTTAAGTGGGTTTTCAATGGTCTAAGTGAATGGGAGGACTGTTACATACTTTTTTTGTGAGATTGATTTTTAGAATGAAATATTTGTTAAACCATGTGTTCAAATTACAGACTGTTTGCACCCTTGCATTCCTCGCGTCGAGATGTTCAGAATTAGATCCCATCGCATGTTGATTTGTTTTGATGAATTTTTACATACAAAACTTGTACTTACAAATATAACAAATTTGTGCTCCACAAATAACACAGGTAAAACTCTCCGAGACAACATACTTGTACTCCCTCACGGGTACTACTCCGATCCCATGTAATGCAGCTTGTGCTTCATGCGAAACTATCACTCCCCATGGAGTGTAACGTGTACTGCGTGGTGCAACTTGTATTCCCGCCGCTATGTAGCATGTGTGCTTTGTGCACAGTGCAACCTATAGTCGTAAACACAATATGTACTCAGCGCACAACACAACATATGATCCTCATGTGATGGAAGCTGTACTTCCTCAATGAAACAAATACTTCCCACGTGGTGTAATCTGTACTCCCCACGGTCAATAAAAGAACTAAAAAGGCAAACCAGGGGAAAAAAGAAGGGAAAAGCCAATATTGAAAAGAGGAACATGGAAAGAAAGGGAAAAACCACCAATCCTCCATTTTTTAGACAAGACGCTTGAAGTCATTTTATAATTGAAAAATATTATCAAGAATAACGGTGAACAATGCAATGGAATGACACCAAACTACAAAATGACTAGAAAAAAAATTAAAATTACATAAAAAATCATGCTGACCGTCTTCTTCCATTGACTGTATGTCGTCAGCCGAAGTTTAAAAATTAAACTGGAATAATGGCAAGAAAAATGGTATCACTTGGGCATCCCCCATGTAACGTCGGCTTGCAATTCTTCACCACCCGTCTAGATGGTAGAAGCAAAGGGTACGCCCTCTACACAGCTTGCGCGTGTTGTTGAGCGGCAACAGGGTGGCCGATCGCGATCCCGTCAAGCCTGATCTCGCCTGCCGACGACGGCCCCGCCACGGCCCCCATGGTAGTATTAGCAGCAGCCGCCGCCGCGTAAAGCATGATATAAGATATGATCCCGAACACGGTGGCGACGATGCTCAGAATAGCCCCCATCATGAAGACGCCGTCATTGACGGCGTGACACCCCCGGCCCTGGCTAGTTTCGCGCGTCATGGGGATGTTCATCGCCGCACCTACCAAGAAGAACCGCTCCGCGATCAACGCCATTATCCTGCACACAATTCGCAACATATCCATCGCCGTTGAATTGGCGTCAGCTCGATCGAATCCTCGACATGCCTCTTATGAGAACGGAAGCTCACCATGAGAGGACGCAGAGGGCGGCGCCGGTGGCCCGCTTGGACTTGGCAACGGGCTTGGACCCGGAGAAGCCGGCGCCCCGAGGCTTGCAGCGGCCGCAACAGCCGCCGACGGCCGAGGCGGTGATCTGGGCCAGCAGCAGCAGGAGGGCCGCCAGCAACGCCAGTGCGTATGCCGGGTTGTCAGGGTACACGCACTCGTTGCTGTACACCTCAATGTCATTCCGCTGCGCGCCACGAGCATCGCAAGCGCGCGGATCAGTTCAGTTTGCTTGAGATGGACGGAGCCACTACCAGTCTACAACATACTTACCGTGAGCTTGGTACCCTCGGCGATGAACCCCAGGACGGCACTTGCGACCCCAAACAACGCTACCACGACACACAAGACGATCACGGTAATCTTCATTTCTCTAACAACCTCACGACTTCCTTTTTTGGTCCGTCGTCCGAGATAGTGACTGCGTGAGGTGATGGATGGGTATGAAAGCCATGATCAAATGTTCTGATGCTTATATAGAGGACGCTGGTCAGGTCGGTCACGGTCAGGCTATTAGTTTTCCACGAAGGTGCCTCTTCACGCGTATTGTTTCATTTTGTCCGCAAACAGCGTCTCGAACCGGCTGGCGAGAACTGCGAGGTTAAGGCTGACGATCGTACATAGTCGTATCCGAAAAACAACATCTCATGACAAGCCTGGTTACGTAGATACTCCTTCCATTTTATAATGTAGTGCTTTCTCTATTTCCGTGCTTCAATTTTGACCGTAAATTTAACTACCAAGACCGATTGCGGCGGGAGCAAAAATTATATCAATGAATTCGTATTCAAAAGAAGTTTTCAATTATATAATTTTTTCTTCCGCCGCAGTTGGTCTTGTTGGTTAAATTTATGGTCAAAGTTGAATCTCAAAAAGCGTGAACGCATTATATTTTGGAATGGAGGAAGTATCTAGCAACACAAGGCATGTGCATCTGCCAACTTTGTGATTGATGCTGACCGCTGATTACGAGTGTTCTGGAAGCCGATATGCTGTGTACTGTACACTCACAGAAACAGGAAGACAAAACACACACTCTTGACAGATTATGTAAACCCTCTATCTTGAATCTTTTCAAACCGGCCCTTCAAAACAACAATTGGCATTCCTTGCAGAGGGCCAAAACTCTTTCCTCCTCCAAAAGAACAGACCACTAGCTTTCCTCCTCCCCATGTCGGCGCAGCCGCCGGTTCGCCCCATCTTCAATGGCCTTTGGGCCATGGAGGTGCGAAGGACCTCGGCCCTTCGCTGATGGGAGGGATCCTGTTCCCGTTCTTATTAGGTTTAGTATCTTGACTGGGGTTGTGTGGCAGTGGCGATGTCCCCATGTTCTATCCCGTCCCAATAGTGCGTCAAGCATCATCGAAGAGCGTGTGGAGGTGTGTCTTCGTCGGATCTCGCGGGGTTCGGTTGGTGCTGGTCTTCGATGGATCTTTTTGAATCCGGTCTTTGTTCGTCTTTGTTTGAGTGTTTACATGTTTGATCCTTCTGATCTACGATTTTCTTTAACAACGATGGTGGCTATGGTGCGCTAGTCCTATGGAGCCTTAGTACGAGGACTTCTTGACTGTCTACTACAACAAGGTTTGCCCGGCTCCGGCGAGAGAGGAGCAATGACCGCGGTGCGCCTTCGGCTGGCTCCAGTGCTTGTAGTCCTTGCTATGTGGTCCATGAATCTGATTGTAATTTTATTACCTCAGGAGTTCTTTGTACTACTATGATTAAAGATGAATAGATTAGAAGTTTCTCACACCAAAAAATAACAATTTAGTTTAACATTTCTGAGATGGGAGGGGAAATATAAAAGGCTTTAAAAAAACCTTTTTTGGGCGACGTAGGAGTTCTTAAACAGCCCTTCAATTTTATTTTTGAATTTTTATAGCCCTTCAAAATAACAATCGGGCTTTAATATTTCTGGAATAAGGGGCGATATAAAAGGCTTTTGAAAACCTTTCTTGGACACCGTAGGAGTATACCTCGAACTGGTTCCTCTCGCTGCCGCCACCCAACAACCCCATCGATTCGGGGCTCTTGCTATCGCCAAACCGTTCCAAACTGTTTCGCTCCTCATCAATAACCAATTCCTACCGATACCCGCACCCGCTCCCTGAGCAGCCGATGCCACCATCAGAGATGGCATACATCAACACGACACTTCCGTAGCCCCTCCTCTCTTCTCCCCCTCTCTCAAAGACAACCCCTTTCCCCCTTTCCACAGACAATTCCTCTCCCTACCGCATCATGCGCCCCACGCTGTCGTCCCTACACCGGTGCCGAGCGGTGCTGTGGTGCAAGTTTGACACGCATGTTGCTCCTGTCATGCCGGATGAAGGGTAAGAAGTCCCTCGTGCAACCCCTCCTTCCTTTTCCAACCTTCACCGGTCATCCCTTCGTAAATTACGTCAGCCACCAGGTGGACGCCGGCAAGAGTTTTGACCTTGTGCTTGCATGAGGAGGGGATTAAAATATGTGACAAGAACAAGTGGGCTCTGCCTGTTATTGTATAAGCAAAAAAACCTACATGTGGGAAATTTAAAGTAGCACAACACCTCCAAAACTTCAAAATGTTTTTAAATGCCACTTAAAACCATTAAAAATGCTCAAATTCAAGTGAGTCAAAAAATATGCACAATTTAGGCCAGAATGTCTCACATCACAACCGTTCGCCACCCTACATATTAGTCTAGCTAGTCAACTTTTCTCGGCACTATGTGGCAGATTTCTATACTACTCTCATATAATCTATGTTTCCTTTCTTGAACTTGAATGACACACGGATGAAAGGGAAGAAAAAGCAGGTCTTGCAAAAGTGCAAGTATTGTATGATCAGCTCCAGAGAAAATCTGGCCCGTTGAGGGCTCCGGTAAACAGCTGGGCATTTTCGTGCATTTGACTTGAGCACATAATATGATACGACTAAGGGCCAGTTCCTTTTCAGATTCTTTAGAGTCAGATTCTAGAAAACTACCCATGGAATTCAAGTTCTTTCTAGAGATTATAGTATGATATTGTGTTATGAGTTGTGTGCTGAAATGCATGTAATGCAATTAGACCGAAACTATGTGCTGAATTGCTAACACTTGGTTCTTTTGAACAGTTTCTCGTCGAATATGAGCACGAAAGCAATTTACGAATATCATAAAGTGCTAAATATTACAATTAAAAGGTAGTAATGTTTCCTTCCTAACAAAAGATGATGAACTACAAAATAGAAGGACTAATATCAAGATACGAGACTAACAACAACAACCTCACATGTTGAGGCCATGGTACCATCATCTTGGGATGTTTGAGTGTTTGCACGTGTAAAAGGCATGGGAGGTCACACATACACATCATTGTCAAACTTGTCAAAATACACACCACATAACCTGTTATCACGAATGCAGTTGTGGGGACACATGCATGCAGTGACGATTATCCTTTGGGTCTCCTGTTTGTACCGTGGTATGCCTAGGGGAACTTGCCATTTCATCTTGAGAACACCAAATGATCTTTCGGCGACGTTTCACAAAGAAGAATGGCAATGGTTGCATGTCTCGTGTCTTCCCTTCGAAGGGTGTTGTTGCAACTCTAGTACATGATACCGTTGCCCTTTGTATCGTGCTAGATATCCAACTCTGTTTGGATATCGGGAGGCCAAAAGGTAATATTTATCAACAATAAAACATGAATGGACATGAGAAATTTACAACGTAGCATCATGTATATAAGGATATGCGTACATACAAGATTACCTATTGGGGTTGTGAAAGAGATCATACTGAAATATAGCATTGCTCCATATATACACGTGAGGTGTGAACAAACTAGGTCATCCAGGAACAACACGAGTGAATCTCACATCGAAATCACACACGGCCATGACATTTTCACTTGATGTGCACTTTGAGTTGCCACTATCTTTTTCCTTGCATTAAAGATTTCCACCGTACACACAAATGCCTCAATTTTAGCACTCTCACTTGCCATCTTCTTCATTCATCTTAGGAGTTGGCGAATAAGGATATGCCCTCTTCTTCGCACCCTTTGCACGAGTTAGGAAAGGTGTAAATTGGGCATCTCACCTTTACAGATGAAATCTTCCAAATTGACTTTAGAGGGATCACCTTGATATGTGGGAATTGGCACCCTCGCATGATCATTTGTGCAACAAGCATCAAACACCTCTCACATTTGATCCTTCTCCATGATTCGAGCAAACCAAAACATTGCAGCTTGTGGACGTGCCTGCAATCAAATAGCACAACTATACGTAAAATGCAATGATACCAGCAACATTACACACTATTTGTAATTATGGCATGACAACAATGATATCTTTAACTCAATGGCCACCAATCATCGGTAGCATCAATGGTCTTCGTAAAATGATACCTTCGTACGCCAAATGTTTTTTTTTGAAGCAATGTCTTCCATATACTATAATTAGTTCCACATGCACCCAACTTGTTTTTTTAATTGCTGCCATGAATAGTTTCTGCTTGTGCGTTCATTGAACTTTCCATATCCACGTTCAGACAAACACGAGTCAAGGACAGTTATTTGCTTGCATTTCTCTATGCACACATCCATAAAGAAATGGTATGAGCTGCACTATCCCAATTTGCTTTGACTCCCTTGACTTTCTCCATTCACAACACATGTATACAATTTTTAATTTATACCATATATAATTTATATATCATTAGTGGCACCATCATTAACAGTACCAGTAAATTGTTGCAGCGGTACCATGTTTGACAACCACCAAATAAGTAACACTTCATTGACAATACCGACAATATCATTTTTGACAAGTACCAAATTAGTACCACCATTGAAACTGGTAGAAGATTTACACAACCAGTAAATTGACACTAGCAGGTTTAGCAACCACCATAACTAGTACATTCACACAACCACCATTGACATTAGCAAGTAGCAACAACAACAAATTGAGACAGAAGAAGAGAGGAAGAAGAGGGAAGAGCTCACATGCGTCAAGGGATCTTGTGGAGTCGAGCAAGGTGGCGCTACCTTTTGATGGTGATGCCGGGTGGGTCAGACGTCGGTGATGGTATCCTTAGACTTGGAACGACAGGGGAGGCGTGTTACAAGCGGCACTCGGGGTCGGGCGCAGGGCAGCGTACGGCGTCGAGTTCGTGAGAGCGGGGTGAGAGACGGCATTGGCGGCAGGCGGGGAGGGAGGCTAGTTAGTCGAGGGAAAATTCCTATCTGGCACGGTGCCACCTGTGCTTGAACCCTAAAAAAATTGGGTCTAGGGGGAGGAGGGTGGGGATAGAGGAGACAAGCGAGCAGTCGGCTAACTCGTTTACTATGTTTGTCTGGTTTTCGGCCTGTGTGGCATTTCCCCTGTAATTACTTGTTCAAATAGGGGGATTGCCACAAAATGAACCATTTTCTTTTGAGTGGGTGGCCAGAATCGGGGGTTTCATTTCAGATTGAATTACACAAGGTTTGTGACCAGATTCTTGGGGATTCCTATGGCAAAATTGTGTTATTTTGTGCTTCAGATTCTATAGAGCCAAAATCTGCATGATCGGCGTGAAAAGAACGTGCACTAGCCCTAAAGAGAGGTCACACACACGTTAGCTATCGCAAGTTAGCCCATCTGCGGTTCGTGCGTTCGTTTTCTTCACTTTGCTGCGTAGTGCTACCTATTGAGCATTGCGTTGGATTTCCTCGAAGAGGAGAGGATGATGTAGCAAAGTAGCGTAAGTATTTCTCTCAGTTTTTGAGAACCAAGGTATCAATCTAGTAGGAGGCTACGCTCGAGTCCCTCGTACCTACACAAAAATAATAGCTCAACGCAACCAACGCACTTAGGGGTTGTCAATCCCTTCACAGTCACTTACGAAAGTGAGATCTAATAGAGATGATAAATAATATTTTGGTATTTTTGGTATAGAGATGCAAAGTAAAAAGTAAAAGTAAAAGTAAAAGCAAAGCAATAATAAAGTGATGGAGATTAATATGATGAGAAAGAGACCCGGGGGCCATAGGTTTCACTAGTGGCTTCTCTCAAGAGCATAAGTATTCTACGGTGAGTGAAAAAATTACTGTTGAGCAATTGACAGAATTGAGCATAGTTATGAGAATATCTAGGTATGATCATGTATATAGGCATCACGTCCGAGACAAGTAGACTGACTCCTGTCTGCATCTACTACTATTACTCCACTCATCGACCGCTATCCAGCATGCATCTAGAGTATTAAGTTAAAAACAGAGTAACGCCTTAAGCAAGATGACAAGATGTAGAGGGATAGTTTCATGTAATATGATAAAAACCCCATCTTGTTATCCTCGATGGCAACAATACAATATGTGCCTTGCTGCCCCTTCTGTCACTGGGAAAGGACACCGCAAGATTGAACCCAAAGCTAAGCACTTCTCCCATGGCAAGAAAAACCAATCTAGTAGGCCAAACCAAACTGATAATTCGAAGAGACTTGCAAAGATAACCAATCATACATAAAAGAATTGAGAGAAGATTCAAATATAATTCATAGATAGACTTGATCATAAACCCACAATTCATCGATCTCAACAAACACACCGCAAAAAGAAGATTACATCGAATAGATCTCCACAAGAGAGGGGGAGAACATTGTATTGAGATCCAAAAAGAGAGAAGAATCCATCTAGCTACTAACTATGGACCCGTAGGTCTGAAGTGAACTACTCACACTTCATCGGAGGGGCTTGGATGATGATGTAGAACCCCTCCGTGATCGATGCCCCCTCCAGCGGAGCTCCGAAACAGGCCCCAAGATGGGATCTCGTGGGTACAGAAAGTTGCGGCGGTGGAATTAGGTTTTTGGTTCCGTCCCCGATCGTTTGGGGGTACGTAGGTATATATAGGAGGAAGGAGTACGTCGGTGGAGCTTCGAGGGGCCCATGAGGCAGGGGGGCGCGCCCTAGGGGGGCGCCCTCAACCCTCGTGACCGCCTCGTGGCTTTCTTGACGGAGGGTCCAAGTCTCCTGGATCTTAACTGATAAGAAAATCACGTTTCCGAAGGTTTCATTCCGTTTGGAGTCCGTTTGATATTCTGTTTCTCCGAAACACTGAAATAGGCAAAAAAAACAGCAATTCTGGGTTGGGCCTCCAGTTAATAGGTTAGTCCCAAAAATAATATAAAAGTGGAAAATAAAGCCCAATATTGTCCAAAACAGTAGATAATATAGCATGGAGAAAACAAAAATTATAGATACGTTGGATACGTATCAAGCATCCCCAAGCTTAATTCCTGCTCGTCCTCAAGTAGGTAAATAATAAAAAGAGAATTTTTGATGCGGAGTGCTACTTGGCATAATTTTAATGTAATTCTTCTTAATTGTGGTATGAATATTCAGATCCGAAAGATTCAAGACAAAAGTTCATATTGACATAAAAATGATAATACTTCAAGCATACTAACTAAGCAATTATGTCTTCTCAAAATAACATGGCCAAAGAAAGTTCATCCCTACAAAATCATATAGTTTAGTCATGTTTCATTTTCGTCACACAAGAATGCTCTCATCATGCACAACCCCGACGACAAGCCAAGCAATGTTCTCATACTTTAATAATCTCAAACCTATAAACTTTCACGCAATATATGAGCGCGAGCAATGGACATAGCACTATGGATGGAATAGAATATAATTAGGGGGGTTATGTGGAGAAGACAAAAAAGGAGAAAGTCTCACATCAACGAGGCTAATCAATGGGCTATGGAGATGCCCACCGATTGATGTTAATGCAAGGAGTAGGGATTGCCATGCAACGGATGCACTAGAGTTATAAATGTATGAAAGCTCAACAAAAGAAACTAGTGGGTGTGCATCCAACTTGCTTGCTCACGAAGACCTAGGGCACTTGAGGAGGCCCATTGTTGGAATACACAAGCCAAGTTCTATAATGAAAAATTCCCACTAGTATATGAAAGTGATAACATGAGAGACTCTCTACTATGAAGATCATGGTGCTACTTTGAAGCACAAGTGTGGTAAAAGGATAGTAACATTGTCCCTTCTCTCTTTTTCTCTCATCATTTTGTGGGCCTTTTCTTTTTTTATGGCCTTTCTTTTTTTGGGCCTTCTCTTTTTATGGCCTTTTTTGATTCCTCACTTGGGACAATGCTCTAATGATGATGATCATCACACTTCTATTTATTTACAACTCAATGATTACAACTCGATACTAGAACAAAGATGACTCTATATGAATGCCTCCGGCGGTGTACCGGGATATGCAATGAACCAAGAGTGACATGTACGAAAGAATTATGAATGGTGGCTTTGCCACAAATACTATGTCAACTACATGATCATGCTAAGCAATATGATAATAATGAATGTGTCATGATGAACGGAATGATAAAAAGTTGCATGGCAATATATCTCGGAATGGCTATGGAAATGCCATAATAGGTAGGTATGATGGCTGTTTTGAGAAAGATATAAGGAGGTTTATGTGTGAAAGAGCGTATCATATCACGGGGTTTGGATGCACCGGCGAAGTTTGCGCCAACTCTCAATGTGAGAAAGGGCAATGCACGGTACCGAAGAGGCTAGCAAAGATGGAAGGGTGAGAGTGCGTATAATCCATGGACTCAACATTAGTCATAAAGAACTCACATACTTATTGCAAAAATCTACAAGTCATCAAAAACCTCGGGACTACGCGCATGCTCCTAGGGGGATAGATTGGTAGGAAAAGACCATCGCTCGTCCCCGACCGCCACTCATAAGGAAGGCAATCAAATAACACCTCATCTTTCAAATTTGTTGCATAACATTTACCATACGTGCATGCTACGGGACTTGCAAACCTCAACACAAGTATTTCTCAATTTCACAACTACTCAACTAGCATGACTTTGATATTATTACCTCCATATCTCAAAACAATCATCAAGCATCAAACTTTTCTTAGTATTCAACACACTCATAAGAAAGTTTTATTATTAATCTTGCATACCAAGCATATTAGGATTTTAAGCAAATTACCATGCTATTAAGACTCTCAAAATAATCTAAGTGAAGCATGAGTGATCAATAGTTTCTATAAAACAAATCCACCACCGTGCTCTAAAAGATATAAGTGAAGCACATAGAGTATTCTATCAAATTCCAAATTATGTATGGCTCTCTCAAAAGGTGTGTACAGAAATGATGATTGTGGTAGACTAACACGCAAAGACTCAAATCATAAAAGACGCTCCAAGCAAAACACATATCATGTGGTGAATAAAAATATAGCTCCAAGTAAAGTTACCGATAGAAGTAGACGAAAGAGGGGATGTCTTCCGGGGCATCCCCAAGCTTTGGCTTTTAGGTGTCCTTAGATTATCTTGGGGGTGCCATGGGCATCCCCAAGCTTAGGCTCTTGCCACTCCTTGTTCCATAATCCATCAAATCTTTACCCAAAACTTGAAAAACTTCACAACACAAAACTTAAAATAGAAAATCTCGTGAGCTCCGTTAGCGAAAGAAAACAAAAGACCACTTCAAGGTACTGTAATGAACTAATTATTTATTTATATGGGTGTTAAACCTACTGTATTCCAACTTCTCTATAGATTATAAACTATTTTACTAGCCATAGATTCATCAAAATAAGCAAACAACACACGAAAAACAGAATCTGTCAAAAACAGAACAGTTTGTAGTAATCTGTAGCTAGCGCAAGATCTGGAATCCCAAAAATTCTAAAATAAATTTCTGGACGTGAGGAATTTATCTATTAATAATCTTCAAAAATAATTAACTAAAGAGCACTTTCCAAATAAAAATGACAGCAGTTCTCGTGAGCGCTAAAGTTTCTATTTTTTACAGCAAGTTCAACAAGACTTTCCCCAAGTCTTCCCAACGGTTCTACTTGGCACAAACACTAATTAAACACAAAAAAACACAACCAAAACAGAGGCTAAATAATTTATTTATTACTAAACAGGAGCAAAAAGTAAGGAATAAAAATAAAATTGGGTTGCCTCCCAACAAGCGCTATCGTTTAACGCCCTAGCTAGGCATAACAAGCAAGAATAGATCTAGGTATTTCCATCTTTGGTAGGCAATTCTTCAATGAGGCATCTATCTCCCTTAGGAATTTATTTATTTCTAGTGTTTATCAAACTCTTAGGCACAAGATCAAAAAATTCATTTGTAGCAATTGGTTCCTTAATGATAGCAAAAAGATTGGGATGAATACTTATAGATTTAAGATTCACAGTTTCCTTACTAGATGACTCACCCTTATTTTTAGGAACATACATAAGCTTGGCAATTTCAGTAGGAGGACTTGGAGTATTCTTTACGGAAGAAAAAGCGGTTCCCAAGTTTGTAATGATACCCTCAAGTTTATCGATTCTAGTGGAATCTAGATTTATTTTCTCATTAACTATGGGTCTCTTTTCCTTCATATTTTTCAAAGTCATTCCTACCCTAGATCCATATTGGGTAATTTGATTGTGGATCTTTTTATCTAGATTTTCAATTAATTCAATGGTAGCAAATTTTTTTCAATAATTTCAAGTCTTTGCATAACATGCTCCAAAGTTAACATAGTTCCATTGACCAAAAGAGGTGGTGAGCCAAATAAATCTAACATAGCATTATAAGAATAAAAAGTATGACTACCCAAGAAATTCCCTCCGGTAATGGTATCAAGGATATATCTATACCAAGGACTAGCACCTACATAAAAATTGCGGAGAAGAACTGAAGTAGATTGCTTCCTGGTAGATCTATTTTGAGCATTACAAATTCTATACCAAGCATCTTTTAGATTTCTCCCTCCCTTTGTTTCAAATTTAGAACTTCATTCTCAAGAGACAACGGAGAAGATATGAGACTAGGCATGACGACAAGCACACAAGCAAACAAAAATCAAATGGGCAAAAAGAGGCAAATAGAGAGGAAGAGGGAGGATAGAGAGAGAGGGCGAATAAAACGGCAAAGGGTGAATTGGGGGGGGGGGAGAGGAAAACGAGAGGCAAATGGCAAATAATATAATGCGGGAGATAGGGATTGTGATGGGTACTTGGTATGTTGACTTTTGCGCAGACTCCCGGCAACGGCGCCAGAGATTCTTCTTGCTACCTCTTGAGCACTGCGTTGGATTTCCCCGAAGAGGAGAGGATGATGCGGCAAAGTAGCGTAAGTATTTCCCTCGGTTTTTGAGAACCAAGGTATCAATCCAGTAGGAGGCTACGCTCGAGTCCCTCGTACCTACACAAAAACAATCGCTCAACGCAACCAACGCACTTAGGGGTTGTCAATGCCTTCACGGTCACTTACGAAAGTGAGATCTGATAGAGATGATAAATAATATTTTTGGTATTTTTGGTATAGAGATGCAAAGTAAAAAGTAAAAGTCAAAGTAAAAGCAAAGCAATAATAAAATGATGGAGATTAATATGATGAGAAAGAGACCTGGGGGCCATAGGTTTCACTAGTGGCTTCTCTCAAGAGCATAAGTATTCTACATACGGTGGGTGAACAAATTACTGTTGAGCAATTGACAGAATTGAGCATAGTTATGAGAATATCTAGGTATGATCATGTATATAGGCATCACGTCCGAGACAAGTAGACCGACTCCTGCCTGCATCTACTACTATTACTCCACTCATCGACCGCTATCCAGCATGCATCTAGAGTATTAAGTTAAAAACAGAGTAACACCTTAAGCAAGATGACATGATGTAGAGGGATAGTTTCATGCAATATGATTAAAAAAAACCCATCTTGTTATCCTCGATGGCAACAATACAATACGTGCCTTGCTGCCCCTTTTGTCACTGGGAAAGGACACCGCAAGATCGAACCCAAAGCTAAGCACTTCTCCCATGGCAAGAAAAACCAATCTAGTAGGCCAAACCAAACTGATAATTCAAATAGACTTGCAAAGATAACCAATCATACATAAAAGAATTCAGAGAAGATTCAAATATTATTCATAGATAGACTTGATCATAAACCCACAATTCATCGGTCTCAACAAACACACCGCAAAAAGAAGATTACATCAAATAGATGTCCACAAGAGAGGGGGAGAACATTGTATTGAGATCTAAAAAGAGAGAAGAAGCCATCTAGCTACTAACTATGGACCCGTAGGTCTGAAGTAAACTACTCAACTTCATCGGAGGGGCTTGGATGATGATGTAGAAGCCCTCTGTGATCGATGCCCCCTCCGGCGGAGCTCCGGAACAGGCCCCAAGATGGGATCTCGTGGGTACAGAAAGTTGCGGCGGTGGAATTAGGTTTTTGGCTCCGTCCCCGATCGTTTGGGGGTACGTAGGTATATATAGGAGGAAGGAGTACATCGGTGGAGCTTCGAGGGGCCCACGAGGCAGGGGGCGCGCCCTAGGGGGGCGCCCTCCACCCTCGTGACCGCCTCGTGGCTTTCTTGACGGAAGGTCCAAGTCTCCTGGATCTTATCTGATGAGAAAATCACGTTTCCGAAGGTTTCATTCCGTTTGGACTCCGTTTGATATTCCGTTTCTCTGAAACACTGAAATAGGCAAAAAACAGCAATTCTGGGCTGGGCCTCCGGTTAATAGGTTAGTCCAAAAAATAATATAAAAGTGGAAAATAAAGCCCAATATTGTCCAAAACAGTAGATAATATAGCATGGAGCAATCAAAAATTATAGATACGCTGGAGACGTATCACGTAGTATCATGTCATGAATCATGGTCGCTGCACAATTTCATGGAGAGTTGAGGCGTAGACTCTCATGAGTCAGTCACCTACAGCTTGAACGCCCTAACCAAGCATTAATGGACGTATTCCCGACTATCTAAAGATTACACAAGAAATCTCAATGCAAACATAAACAACAATAGCTAAACGTCGGTTGCCTGAAAATCCGATTTGATTCAGTCGATTTTCACTAGAAGAAAGGAGGCGCCGGATGGAAGGAAGAAACACCCGCAGCGGGGGGCTCGCCGAAGAAGCTTCCCCATGATCTATCTTAGGGGGGGGGCGGTGGTGCAAGTTGATTGGAGAAAAATTTGGCAAGGCCCAAGGCTAGAGGGATGACCGAGGCGGAGGCAAGACTGACGATTGGGGGAGGTTCAGGGGTGGACGGTGCGGGGAGGCGGTCGCGGGCAGCGGGAGAAGGCGGCCCGGCCGGTGGCAGCAGGCGGCTTGATCGGGTGTAGAAGCAGGGGTAGAAGATGAACAGGAAAAGAGTTAGGAGGTAGAAGAAGGTGTGTAAGCCATTGAATCTACATCGAAAGGCTGAAAACGATTCGGCCGACCCTATTTCAATTTTCAGTCGACTGGTATATAGTCTGTCCCAACATAAATAGCAAACAAGCATTGCCGATCCTCTAATCCAAAAGTAGGGTGGTAGTGGGGACAATCCGCTATGGAGATGCCTAGAACATCCACATTATCGTCTATTTCCCATCATCCCATTCCATCCCCGTTTACATGACTGGGTGTAAAATTTCATTATGCCCATGCCCCACCAGGGAACGTTGCCCATTAGTGTCCCTATTCTCATAAAAAAATACTCATATACATAATATGATACTTTATAACATATATACGTGATGTTGTCCTTGGCCCGCTAATGCCCATCCAGGTCGTATTGACTTCTTGGTCATGTTGGCAGCTAAGGTGAGAATATGAGATAGGTTTAAGATTTTTTCGAGGCTTTTTTCCATAAGATTGTTTGTGGATATTTTAAGGTTGACCGTAACGCCGCAATTAAAAACTGGGTTCCCGGTGAGTATTGGGTATGGGGAATAAAATATCATTCCCATCCCTGTTGTACCCTATGAGGAATAAATTAGTTCGGTAAAAATTTCCATAAAAATGTTTTTCAGCCATTCCAACCCTTAATAGATTATAGATAAAATCCCCATGAGTTTGACGGGCATGGGATCCCGTTGCCATCCCTATCCAAGTAACACGACAATACAAAGGCGACCAACTCAAAAGGAAAAAAAAACAATACAAGGTATACATAGAGATAGAGAGTAAGACGGATGTTACATGCAAAAAAAAAAACGATCGAAAGGGATATAACACGGACGCACGATTCACACGGTGCATGGTTGATCAGACGGCGCGTGTTACATCAACGGGGTGTTTTAATACGGGGTTCACGGGCTAGATGAGGTGGACCAGTAGAATTACAGATTAGGAGGGGAAGGCCTCACACCCTCCTGAAAATCAGGGGGCGTAAAACGCCCATGATCGTCCGTAACTCTAGCATTATTGCTGTTCGTGTCCTTTAGGAGGAGGGGGTTGCTGCTGGTTTGGCGCGTGCGCTCCGTAGCCTTCTGCGGGAGGAGGGGGAAACTGTTGCTGCTGGTTGGGTGCGTGCGCTCCATAGCCCTGTGCCGGAGGAGGCGGGTAGGGCGCTTGGTCGTACGGCTGCCCCTCGGGCGGTGCAGAGTACTGCGGGTAGCTCGGCGGCGCGGGCGGCGCCTGCCCCTGGGGAGGCTGCGGCGGGAACTGCGGCTGCCCCGTCGAGATCTCGGCGGCGCCCGCCGGCACCTGCTCGCCTTCCTTGGGCGCGGCGGTCTCGGCAACAGTGGCAGGCTGCGTGCGGAGCATGACGTAGGAGGTGATCCCGAGGGCCGTGGCGACGAGCGTGAGCGCGGCGCCGCCGGCGAAGATGCCGTCTAGGGGGATGTAGCAATAGCCGGACGCTGACGTTTCACGCGTCCCGGGGGCGTTCGCGGCCGCTTCTGCCACCAGCATCCCAAAGGCGACCGCCGCCACAATCCTGCATGCATGCATGCACGTTTAAGTGAGCACTAGTGGTTGGTCACCCACGCGCGACCCGCGTGCTCCGGGTAGCGAGCGGTCGGCCACTCACCATGAGAAGACGGCGCAGATGACGCCGATGACCCGTTTGCTCTGGGAGGGGATGGCGCGGGGCTTGCAGCAGCCGCAGCAGCCGCCGAGGGCCGCGAAGATGATCTGGGCTATGGCCAGGAAGATGGCCGCGCACACCCCGAGCCCGAACGCGGGGTTCTGCGGTTTCAGGCACACCCCGATACCCTCGTACACGTCCAAAATCTGCGAGACATATATCCGCAGTTTCAGCACAGAACAAGAAGAAAACACACGCACACATATACAGACCATGACCAAGAATCCAAGCAAACACACATATGTAGATATGTACAGTACGCAGGGAGATGAAAGTAATGGGGGGCTAGCTTACAGTGAGCTTGGTGCCCTCGGCAGAGAACCCCAGGATGGCACTCAGCACCCCGAGAGAGCCGACGACCGAGCACACGATGATCATCTTCAGATCCATTTTCATGGCCATTACTCTCGATCGAATCTTAACCTTTATCGGGTTGTGGTCGACTGGCGTGCACCCGCGTTTATATAGAGGGAGTGGCCGCCTGACGTGATTCCGCCTGGCAAGCCTATGTCACTGCCAAGCGGAAGACTTTTGCGGCGACCACCATCACTATGGTCTGGCCATGTTCCGCGTAACTCATATCACCATTACGTTTTTTAATGCTGGGACATAATTATATAAGAAAGCTAATGCCTTGTACTAGGAAGTTGACATGGTAGACAGCTTTGCCGTCACGGCATATATCCATATGGTTCTGCCGGCGCGGTAAGTACAATTCTTTTTCTCCCCAAGTTGTAATGTAGTCAAGAGAGGTATCTGTACGGAGTATTGCACTCGATTTGTTTCACACTGTCGTCGGCGACGATCGATCTGTAGCATGGTAATTTCGGTGCAGCCAGCATCGTGTATACGGCATAATTGTCTCTTGGTTTTATCGTCCAGCAGGCACTAGGACTGATGGGGCTAAGAGCATCTACAGTCGGATATAGCTAACGCGCCCCACAAATGTTCACCGACGCAATAAATTTTTATTCCACAATAGATATCTCATTTAGCAAACTCTAATCAAATACAATCACGTACATCATACTGCCTCTACGATCATCCACCGATACTACAACAATACATGTCTTCGGATTACCAAAAATCGGCATGATCTATATACATAATAAGCTATGCACAAAGATAATCCATGGCTGTCCTTGCCTTTCCAAGCGCTCTTAGCGTCTTTGTCGTGAAAGTAACGCTCAAACATGCAAAATGGATTAAGCCGGATCTGCTTATTGCCGGAGCTGTCCGGCCCGTTATTGTCCTTCTTCTCTTGGAGGGCAGTCTGACCATATCACGGACCACCGGACTTGCTTGGCACGGGCGCATGTTTCCCTCCTCTGTCGCTACTGGATGATGTAGGCACGAGCAGCTTCCTCGTACAAGGCGGCGTGACGCCCCTCCGCCTCCGCCATGTCGGCAGCAAGGCAGGCCTCGCCCTCCCGCGCCCTCGGCTTCTTACAGTGGGCACCCAGATCCCTCTAGCACTCATACTCCTCCGCGTCGGAGATGGTCCGATAGACGGGCCTCGAGCTTCCAGCTTTGGCAGATCCGAGCACCCATTGGGCCGCCACAACGGAGTCCTGCCGGATCGAATCTGAACTTGATCATGCGCATACGCCCTAGTCGATGGATTGGGACTGATTGGAGTTGGATCCACTCCCCACCGTGTCGGAGAAGGCTGGGATCATCAGAAGGGAACTTGGGACGGAGTGAAGTCAAGTGGAGCAAAGTGGCTAGGCTTTAGTCTAGGATGCGGATGTGAACGAATATATATGAGGTTGGGGTGGGTTAGCATGGGCCGGGTACGACATGGCAGATGCTCCCTGGACGCATCTAGACCTGCCCATATTCGTCCCAAATTTAGGCTAAATATGAGAGGTATCGGTCAGCCCGGGCGTATAGGGTGGTATGAGAAGCCCGTCTGGCGGTTTGTTTTGACTAGTCAATGACCGGACCGTCCATCGGGCGTATTGGGAGGTTTGGGCGCCCGGCAATAGATGCTCTTAGAGCATCTCCGACTGTTGGAAATATGTCCTAGAAGCAAAACATTGTATTATTATATTTCCATGTTTATAATTAAGAGTTTATATTCTATGCTATAACTGCTATGATCCTGGAATATGCGATTCAGTGGAAAACTCGTATGCACGTGTGGAATGATAAACGACAAAATATGATTCCTAGTCTCGCTTCTATGACTAGCTCAAGTGTTGTTTGTGGTCATGTTTTTCGGATCTTGAGATATTGTTAAGTGTAACGATAGTCTCAAAACGACATTGAGAATATGACGTTAGAAGAACGATCATATTGAATTGACCCAACTTGATTTTTATACTTTCGGATGCTATCGTCACAATTCAATCATCATAACACGGAGAGTTCACACATGCTTTAATTCCTCAGACCATGAGAGTATTTGTAACACGATGGTCATAACGACAACTTACAGGTTCAACGGAAAGTCTGACAAAGAACTAGATAGTTCAAGAGTGGGATTTTCTCCTACGACGATGGAGAGATATTCTTAGGACCCTTTCGGTGTGACGGCATCCATCGTAGTCTAGCTATACACAGGTGACTAGGTCACGAGATGCCAGAACATGTCAACGAAAAACAAGAACAAAACTGATAGTGAGGAGACCGGTATAGTGAGCATGAGAATTATTCAAGGGGATACTGATATATCTCACCTCGGTGTTGTAAAGTACCGCGAAGTAAAGGGAATAGCACGTGATAACCAAGGTTCACTTGAATCTCATTCGTGTACTCATAGGGATCGATATGGACGTCCATGGTTCCACTATCGGTCATTGAATTTGTTCATGTCTATATTTTACCGAACCTACAGGGTCACAAGCTTAAGGTAATCACGATCTGCTGAGTGTTAGTAGGACATGAGTAATGAGAAAATATTTGTGAAATAGTTTTATTAATATTCGAAATAGTTTTAAGAAGAACCGAAAGCGTTTCGGAGTCACCACAAGGATTTCGGGGTTTACCGGGTAATACCGATAAGTAATATATATGTGGAAAATATTTCTAGAGATGTTAAATTAATAATAAAAGTCTCCAATAATATCTAGAAGGCTTTTATATTCAATTAAATATCAACGGATGTTAAAAGGCCAAGTGGTGGAAAGGCAATTGGGCCACATGGGCCTAATAGGAGGTGGCGTCCCCTTTTCTTCTTCGAGAAGGAAGGGGGCGAATTTGAGGGGGACTCCCCGTCCTTGGCCAATGCAATGGGGAAGGGAAACCTTCCCCCCTTGTGGCGCCCCTCCCCTCTCCTGCAATCTATATATACTTGAGGATTTGTCCCTTTGTAGACACAAGTTTTGGAGCTTCCTCTAGTTCTTTAGTTCTAGTTGATCCAATTAGAGCAAGATCTAATCATCTCTAGTCCTCATAATTAGAAGCCCATTGTGGTTCTAGTCTTCTCCCTCTAATTCTCCGGCACCGATTTGTTCTGACGGCGGAGCACTACCGGGTGGTGAAGACTGTACACTTGCAAAATGTAGAGAGGTTGTGCTTACGGTCTTTCATTCAAGGGATTGTTCGTGGATGGTTCGAGGGATCATTCCTCGACGGTTCGAGGGACTTCAAGTATGATCTACACTGACTCTTCTTCCGCTGCAACTCGGAGTTGATAACGATCCGATCCAAACAACATCTTCATAGTGTTCCTGGTTGATAGTAGGACGATTTTTTTTGTTTTCTACTACGTTTCGCAACACCAACACACTCCCTTTTCCTAATCAATTTCATGTATTGAGATAGTTGAGGCAAGAAAATGCTCCAAAGATTTCCATTCTCTAATAAATTATTGAGACGTCCCAATAATCAGCCCATCCACTCCCAATAGAATCGGCAATTTCACCCCCTCCCCACTCCCAATAATTGCCACATGAGTGCATAGCCGTGTGAGACCACTGCGTCATTGCGAGAGACCTGTCGCCACTCACCTGCTCACCATCCCCGATGTCTTCGGCAGCTGAAGACCGACGCATAGCCACCGCTGCTGCCGCTTGCCGACCGCCGTCACCGCTCCCTCGCTCACTGCTGCGCTGCCGCCACCCACCACAACACCTTGTAGCCTGCTGTTGTAGACCACTATGACGCCAGACCGCCGCCGGAGTGTGTTGAGCCACCATCGGAGAAACAACGACATCGCATTGACAGGCGGGCCCTCAAAGTCGGATTTAGTTTCGGGAAATAAATTATTGGGCTGTGAAAAATCACCTCAATTGCAAACCCTCCCTAAATTATTGGTACGGCCAAAAAATGTTTTTTTTAAAGAAGCCAAAAAATGTTTATTGGGTTGTTTTTATTCAGCGCTCTATTGGAGATGCTCTTAGGTCCCGACGATTTTTTATCCCCCGTATGGTCACTAGACCCTTTTGTTTTACCCCGCAACATTTGCCGACGACTCTTGACCCAATGAATGAATCACGATAATGCTAACTGGCGAACGATCGTTGGGAATAAACTATCGGCAAACGCCCTCGTAGCCATTTGATCGAGATCAAACGATGACATTTTTTTCAATAAAAATGTCTTCTCTCAAAAGAAATTGGCATGCTAGTCTGAAGAAATTGCTGCTCCCTATGACCATATTGCCATGAAAATCGTTCACAAATGTCGTACATCCGCCCCAGCAAACGTTAGCTAGTTAAGGGGTCCAAGAATCAAGGGTACAAAGTCAAAGGGCATTATGCCCAAAACTACAAGCAAGGGAAACAACTCTACAGCTAATTAATTAGAAAGAGAGGGATGATTGGAAATGAAATATGTTTTTACCTGATAATTCAACCCAGAGCCCGGGCTCGGATGAGCCAAGTAAACAATACCACGATTTAAAAAGGAAAAATAGTTTAAAAAATTCTAAATTTTTCTATGGTGTAAGATGTTTCTGTGCGTGAACTCGGTTTAAAATTTTGTGAAGTTTGAACATTCAAGAAACTCGTGACAAAAAAGACAAGCAGTACTAACGGGGATTTGGAGCCCGGCCCAAGGTTTGTCCAAAACCGTCTTCTTGAACCACCGCCAAGGGATGCGCACCGCTTGGTTTAAAAGCTGCAGGTGAGACTCGCTGCAGGTTTAGAGCATTACTAGTAGAGTCCTCGTACCCTCAAACCTCTAAAAATAATTGTTTTTTACGGTTTTCGCCAAAAAAACGCCGTAGACTAGAACCTCTAAACCCTCAAACCCGTAAAAAAAATTAGAGGTCTAACCCTCAAACCACTTTGCAATCTGTAGAAGTAAGGGTTGAGGGGAAAATCGCCCCCCAACCCGCACTCCTCCTCCTCACTCGCGCGGGAGCAAACCGCCTCCTCCTCCCGCCGCCTCCTGCCGCGCTGGCCATGGAGGGCCCCGCCACCGCCCCGCCCGCCTCACCCGCCCCCGCCCCCGCCCCCGCCCACCCGACCGTGGCCGACGTGGTGGCGGCGACCCACGTCGGGGCCAAGCGGCGGCGGGCGGGCCTCGCACCTCCTCCTGCCGCCCCGACCACCGTCACCGCCCCGACCACCGTCACCGTCCCGGCGCCCGCCCTCGCCGCCTCCCCGCCGCCCGCCCCGACCACCAAGAAGAGCCGGCCGAAGGCGGCCTCTCATGGGCCGCGAGGGGCAGCCTCCAAGGTCGCCGGCTCGTCCCCGGCCATGACCAAGCCGCGGAAGAAGCCCGCGGCGGCCGCCGTCGCCGAACCTCCTCCCGCCGTGCACGAGGTGTTCAAGGAAATGGCAACCCCATCCTCGTTCATGGACCTCCTCCAAAACGCGAAGGTGGACCTCGGAGCTCCGCCTCTAGACCCCTTTAGGGTTGGTGGCGACTTGGAGGAAAAGGAGGTAGATGAGGAGGATGAACGGGATGACGAGGAGGAGGTGGCCGATATAGGGGAGGAGGCATTCACCGCCGCTTCCCGCCCACACGCGCGGTCGACAAACTACACCGAGGCGGAAGATGTCATCTTGGTTCGTGCTTGGGCAACTGTGGGAATGGATGCAACCACCGGCACCGATCAAACCGGTAAACGGTATTGGCAAAGGATTGAGGACGTCTATTGTAGGATCAAGCCGAAGAATAGTGGGTTCATCCATCGCACTTTCCGGTCGCTTCAAGGCCGGTGGGAGTTGATCAAGCCCGCTTATTCTCGTTGGAGTGCGGCCATGGACCAAGTGATAGATGCACCACCTAGTGGAACCGTGGAGAGTGACTATGTGAGTACATATTTCTTCACTATTTTGATTATGTGTGTGCACTATGCTATTGATGGGTTCTTATGTGATTTATGTGTGGTTGATAGGAGACAATTGTCGGCATGAGGTACAAGGAGATGGCCGCTTCCAAGGGCAAGCCATTCCCATTTAAGCATGTTTGGTCAATTCTTTAAACCTTTGACAAGTGGAAGTTGAGGGATCAAGAGACCGCACCCAAGAAGTCGACAATGCTAAGGATGGATGATAGTGAAGATGAGGAGGAGAGGAACTTGGGCAAGCCCGAGGGAACCAAGAAAGGCAAGCTAAGGGTGAAGATGGAAGAAGAGGCGTCAAGCCTAAGGGAGAATATGGACCACATGATGAAGGCAAGAGAGGAATTGACAACGAAGACATTGGAGACGAAGCTTCTTATCACCGAAAAGAAGAAAGAGGTCAAGCTTGCACAAGTTGAAGCAAAGCGTGAAGAAGCAAAGCGCAAGGCCGAGTTGGAGGAGAGGATGATCAAGCTCAAAGAGGAAAAGGTATGGAAAGAACTCATGGTGGAAGAGAAAGAGCACATGATGATGTCCAAGAAGGACATGGATGAAGACCAATCGTGAAATAAGGACTCCAGTCATCCTCCAGCCTCCTCAGCGATTTGGGCTTCCTGGCCGTTGGATCGAAGCGCTTGATGCGATCTGAGTCGTCGGATCAAGCCCTGGAATGACCTCGTCCGTCGGATAAAAAATAGTTACTGCTGCAATGAACAGTTTCACCTCGACCGTGCCACCGCGCGTAAATAGCCTGCCCCGCCAGGGGCATTTTCGTCATTTCACTCACACGGGGTATAAATGGGCCGGCTCCCGTGGAGGCAACCCTAGCCGGCTCCCCTCCCCCTCCCGCGCGCCTCCTCTCACTCTCTCTCGTTCCCCTCCCCTCCCCTCGCCTCCCCTCCCGCACGCCTCCTCTCCTCCCGCCCACATCGCCGCCGCCGCCACCCACCTCCCCGCGTCGTCGGCGGCCAGATCCACCGCAGTAAAGCCCCCCTGGAGGGAGGACGAGGAGCACGATGGCGGCGGCAGCGGGGAGGAGTAGCAGCAGGGCAAGGCGGCGGCGAGTGGGCGCCCGCCCTCTCCGTCCGCGAGCTGGTCCCCGGGCACGGCGGCGGCTCCCGAGCCCTCCTGCTCCAACCCCGCGGAGTGCTCGAGTCTGGAGGGGCAGCAGACGGTGGTGGGCGATTGCGCTGCCGCCATCTCCTTCGTCCTGCCCGCCCGACCCCCGACGCTCACTTCCCCGGCGTCGTCGCCGTCGTCCACAACCACAACCACTGCCACCGCACCCCCACCCTATCCCCATCGCTGCAGGGCCCCACCTTCTCCCAATCCCCTCAACCTTCTCTCCCGTGGCCAGAGGATTCGCCCCTCACGGGATCGATTCCTCCGAGCCAGCAGTCTGCAGGGCCAGACGGGAGCGGCACGGCCCCCATCGGTGCGTCGGTGACGACGATCCTGCGGGTCGAGGCTGACCCCCAACGACGCTGGTGCTGTGTCAAGCCGGCGCGTGCTTCTGCTCGCGGGACAACGTTGTTAAGTGGCGTTATCCCTTGTTATTTTGTAAAATCAGTGGTGTGCGGTGGTGTTAAGAAGACTCAGGGATATGATTAGTATTGGGTTTTGAAATGTATCTGGAAGGTCATCCCTTTGATCTTCTAGTCATATAAGGGTGAGGTGTAATGGTTAGTCATCAACCCTTTGATCTTCTGGTATGTAGAAACTGTCAAACTGCAGCATTTGGCAAAGGTTTGTAGAGGGAATATTGACAATACTAATATCTCTTTAGGTTTTAAGCAACCCATGGCTTATTCATCACGGCAAAACTATCTATAGAACTAAAAAATGATGCAGACAATTGAAAAATCAAAAAGTCATGGATATCTTCATCTTCTTGGTCTACGCATTTATTATTGTGGCATTTAGATGCTTATTTCGTTGGTATTCCATACTTCACTTTGCACCATCACTTGATAGTTGATACTACTATATACCACGAAAAATGCATCTCCATTTTCCTTTTCAGCAATGTTTAATGTTTGTATCTTAATCCTTTTTATGTCTTTTTTAGAAGACACATGCAATATGTTTGACCATAATGAAACCTGGTCAAGGCCATCCTCTATTCACGGCAAAGTGCTCACTTACCTTTCTTCCATTGTATATCTGCAAATGTTAGGCATGGACAACCCAAATAATTTGATTATGAGTATATTCTGATTTCTTCTGCTTTGGATGAAATTATGATTTTATAGGCCCAAATAATTTTACTTCAGGATTCTCAGCTGTCCAATCACCCATAAACTTTGAGGTGGGATTTCCCTTAATTTCGTTTTAGAGGTGTACTTATTTAGAGCATTTATGTCTTTGTCTCACATCATACCTACAAGAAGTGAGTTTCTCTTAATTACATGAGAGTAAACAACAGATGATTGAATACATGGTTGAGTATGGTTGTAATCAAGCAGCTGTAGTTTACGTATGAAGATGCAATTTTTCTTTTCATGTACAAGAACGAACACCAGTAGAACTGGCATGTCTCTTTCATGAGATGTTTATATGTTATGTTCCTTTCCACTAACATGAAATTAATTGTCTTGTCCTAATTATTTTGTACCAGGAATTTCAGCTAGAACATAGAAGTCATTAAACCTTGAGGAAAGAATTGTGTGTGTTGCAACTGGATAATATGTGCGAGCCAGATGTATCGTCAGGTGACCAACTTGAATTGTTTTTACTGCTGTTGCATATGTGAAATGAAATTTATTCTTCTACTATGTGCTAGCCTGCAATACATGATATGCACACGTGTCACCATTGGTTCATGTTGTACTATGTGATCTGCATTTAAATAATGTGCTATGCCTTTTTAGATAGATTGTCTGAATCATATCTCAGTTATGATTATCTGTTGTTTATGCATCATTACTAGATATTTTGTACTAAACTGATCTGAGCAAATGTTTTGTGTGGGAGGCCGACCTCCACGACGTGCTCCTCTTCCTCTACATCCAGTCCTACAAGCGCCTTGTGCCAAGGCCTCGATTCCATCCATTTGCTCCCGTGTAGCACGCTGGCTCGCCACGGTTTATCAAGGAGCAAAGCACCCCGACCATCTCTCTCTCTCTCTCTCTCTCTCTCTCTGATGTCAACCTCGGTTGCCTTTTATTTTCAGATCTGCAATGGCCTGAAGAATGAGGCAATCCTTGGAAGCAGCACGTACATGTGATCCCCCCTCTCACTCTAATTCCAAGGTTGTTTCTCTCCATATTCCATTCCTCTCACAATTTGTTTCTTTTCCTGGGTTTTTACTTTATCATGTGCGTGCTATGCTTCCGACAAAATATCTAATTCTGTTGCTTTTCATGTCTATGTAAGCATTATGTTCTCCTTTGTTTAATTTCATTATTGCTATGCAAAGAGAAATCAAGGATTACTTTTCTTGGTACATATGCAGTGTATTTATGTTTTGGGTGGTAAAGAGGTGATATGCATCGACATAGATGGTTTTAGGCTATACATTAGTTGGATAGATAGATTGAACAATACACTTGTTACGCCATCATCGATGAATTAAGAGAAGAATAGATGGTGCGTTTGGCAAAATATCCAATAGTCAGCATTGGTGTTTAGTGGGTTTTAAGCATTTCTGGAAGCCCTCTTCCTACCTTATTCTTTCATTTATATCTTGTATTTTAATAGGTCAAGCTTGTGCTTAGTTTGCTTGAATGTAACTTGCTTCCTTTCTGTTGAGGAAGACAATGGCTCTCAGTTGCCATGTTCAGACTTAATCGCTTGAATCAGTTGGATAATGGACATGTTGTCGGAGAAAGGCAGGGTTTGAGAGATCTGAAAGAGCTTGAGAGTTTATATGGCCAGAAGAAGGCCAATAGTGCATAGGGGGTTATTTGTACCATAAAAAAGTAATATGCCTTGGTTCAGTTTACACATTTGAACTCACGCCTTTTAAAGAATAACATTTGTGGTTGAAAATTGATTACTTGAGAAGTTGAGAACCTGAAAATGTTTGTCTGTAATGCATCTATTTGTGTGTCAGACACTTCTCCTTTTCTCATAGAACACAACCTTGTATGTTTTTGGCACATATTTTCAAATGCTCGCGCTAGATCCGATAGTATGTATCCATAATTTGTTTTCAGTTTTTGTTCTAATTTATTCCCATAAAGAGTATCAACATGCTCTAATTTATAGCGAGATTTAGTCCAGTATTACTAATCATAGGTGTGTTTTTATGCAGGTTATGTTGCTGATGGTAGGTGTCACTCTGGATTGCAGAAAACATGATAAGAGCATGGAGATGGATTGCTGCATATATATGCTGCCCACACTACCATTTTATTGATCATGTGTGTAGAGTTGAACTACTCGTTTCATATATCCTTAATTCTTTTTCCTTTTAATCTCCATATGACATAGAAGGTTCTGGTTGCTCTATTAACATGATCAGATTTTTGTGTGTGTTTTGCAGAAAACATGATAAGAGCATGGATGGATTGCTGCAAAGTCATGTTGTTGTTGCGGGAACATGTCGGCCCTCCCTTGTGCTAGCCAGCCATTAGGAGCGACTGCGTTTGGTTCGTGCGGACGCGGCTGTGGCTCGCTGTGGTGCTCCTCTCATGTCGCCTCTTCTTCCTCGCGGGCTTCTTTGGCTCCCTCCTCTTCACTCAGGTAACATGGTGGGCCCACGTCACCCCTGTCTCGCAAGTTCGTTTCGTCGCGCGTGGGCTTTTGATCTGGGGTCGCTCTGTCGGTTGTTCCATGGCAGGATACGCAGGGGGAGGAGGACATGGAGCAGCCACTACCAAGGGAACGGCTGATCTATTTACCCTTATTGTCGGTTTCACTTGCCTAGCCTAGGTATGCTGAGATAATCATTATGTGAGGTGATCTATCCATTTTCAGAGTTCCCTCATTAGTATCCCTCATTGTTAATTGCTATGCTTAATTGGATACTCTGTGTTGTGTTGTTTTCCTTTTTTTGACCCAAATAAACCACCCCATTACCATATTTTACACTAATGCCATATTTAATCATTGACATAACTTTGGAGGTTTAGTTTAGTTAAAAAGATGATGCCATGTGACTGGAAAGTATATATGTTCAGATTATAATTTAAATGGATACAGTGATTGGCAATAGATAAATCATATTAACCTTGCATTGCAGATTATTTCCTTTTTGTGGTTGGCATGAATGACTTTTGTACTCAACGGTTTAAGCAGTTGCTCTTTGAAATATAATTTTTCTATGTAAAATATTGTGAACTGTAAAACGTCTTATATTATAGGACAGCTGCATCGCATATTTTTTACTGTTGGCAAATGAATTATTTATGTATAGTTACTACCAGATTATCAGAATAATAAATCTATCACTCGCTCCAATTATTTGTAATTCTGGGTTAGGCTTTTCTTATCTAAACTACTTGATGTGACAAAATATCTTAAACAAGCTCTGTGATTTGTATGCTCTCTTATATTATCAAAGATGATTGCACTTATATGATATGTTTGATAGTTCCTATATACTCCAAAAAATAGCTGATGTTCCGCTCCCTGCAGGCCTGCACTCGCGTCGCGCCTTTTCCTCTCCCTGCCGCCTCGCCTCTCTCCCTGCCTGCTCGTTGCCCCGGTCGTCTCTGATGGTGCTCCTAGATGTGCTACACATCACCTCCTCACCTCCTTGGCCACTTCGGTGCCCATGGCTTTCGTGCTCGTCGGCGGGATGGTGCAAGGCGCAACTCCGACGTGGTTCCTCACTGGTTGGATGGCGTTCAGGCGCAACCCCGGTGCCCTCTGAGTGCTGCCTCAGCTACAACCTCCCTCTGTGAGCTCCATCTTCCCCTGCTCTGCTTCGGCTACTATATGGGACATAGTCAGGGCTATGATGATCAGTTATGGCTGATATAGGCATGCTCTCAAGCAGTCAAGGCACTTGTGGGTATTAATTTGGATCCTCCCTCGTTTCTTTGAGCTATTTTGATCACGTTCTTATTTTAGTGGCTCTGTCCTTGGATGGTCATTTCTAATGAGTGATAACCAGGGCAGTTAAACCCTCATAAGAACATATTGATCCGGTGATCCATCCAGAAATCCAGAAATAAGTCCATCCAGAAATAAGAATATAAGCTCCTCAGGCCGCTCCGCGGCGATTTGGGATTCCTGGCCGTCGGATCTGGTTGCTTGATGGATCTTGGGCCGTCAGATCAACCCCTGTAACGACCTCGTCCGTCGGATAAAAAAAAGTTACTGCTGGAATGAATAGTTACTCCCAAAATGAGATATCTCGTGCCACCGCGTTTGAATCACGTGCCACATCGGTCGGAAGCCATTCTTGCTAGGGCGATGATGATTAGCCGTGGGTATCAAGTTGGGTCCTCCCTCTTGTCTCTAGAATCCTTTTTGATCCTATGATACTTATTGTTCTGTCCTTTGGATGGTCATTCTTATTGAGTGATAACCAGGGCAGCTCCACTGTATAAATAGATTGATCTGGTTATAAGAGATGATGGGGGTAGATTATATGATCGAGGAAAGGCAAATCTGAGCCCATATGCATTGAACCCTGAACCCTTTTTATTCGCACGTGCCCCACCGGTCGGAAGCCATCCTTGCTAGGGCAATGATGATTTGTTGTGGCTGAAATAAGTGTGCCTTTGAGCAATCAAGGCACCTGTGGGTATCAAGTTGGGTCCTCCCTCTTATCTCTAGAATCCTTTTTGATCATGTGATACTTATTGTTCTGTCCTTGGATGGTCATTCTTGTTGAGTGATAACCAGGGCAGCTCCACTGTATAAACAGATTAATCTGGTGACAAGAGATGGCAGGGGTAGATTATATGATCGAGGAAAGGCAAATCTGATCCCACTATGCATTGAACCCTGAACCCTTTTTATTTGTATTTAAAGGTGTTGCTTATTTATGCTCCAGTGTTTATAGCCGTCTTATGTGAATATTTCTTCTCGCTCATACCTTTATTGCATATAAGTTGTTCTTGACTTTTATTGTTTGTTGTTGGTCCTTGATTTCATCTGGTTAAGAGTAAGCAAGTTGTCAGTTCAATGGCTTGTTTTAATTTGTTGATAAACCAGCAGAAACCACGGTGTCATGTTTCTAATAACAACATCTTTAGGCTGGTTAATGTTTGTATTGGAGCCCACTACCTTTTATTTCGCTTGTTTCTTACCATCTTCCTTGCTTCTCTGGCTGTTTCACGGTTGGGACGGTGGCGTGGCGTTGGGGCTGTCTTCCGGGTCGGCCGGAGAGGGAGCACACCGAGTGGGCTTCTAAGATGGCTGAGGTGATTATTTGCTCCCTTGTTTGTCTTTTCCTTTGTGATGTGTACGTGCTCATCAAGGGCTTTGTTGTTTTTTAGGGATTTGTCTAGGATTTCCTGGTTAGTCCATTCTGATTTTGGTCTGCTCATGCTCTTGGCTTCCGGACCATGGTGCTCAAGGTGGTCTGGCTGTCGCCGCCAACCCTGCTCGACGATGCTGCACCCCTGCTCGATCACTTAATAAAAATAGCGCATGCAGAAGTGTAAACGAGTCAAACAGATGATCAGTGCCTCAGTCCTTCAGTACTTGAGGTATGTGTTGACTGTATTAATGTTGTTATGTTTTTAGTGGCCAATATTTCTGACGAGTGTATAAACCCACAGTTGACCATGGTCCGCATATGAGTTTAATTGGTGTCTAAGATAATTAGTAGCATGATTTTATAAAGCTCCAGTTCCATGGTTCTGAGCACTTGTGTTTAATTGGAATCACTTGTTATTATAGAACTATGTTGTTGACTATAGTTCCATGTAGCTTGAGTATTTATCTGTACTTGAACTCTACAAGTGTTTTCTTAAGTATACCAGAACCACCTGACCGAGAATAATTAATTTTGTAACTATTAAGTAAACTGAATTGAGCATTTCTTAGATTTTTGGTTCAGAGCTTTTATTGTCTCTTTGGTAATATGTTGGAGTTTACTTTTCCTGTGGCATACGTTTATTTTGGAAGTTATTTGCATGTATACTGGCATCCGGTTGTCTACGTGCCCCCTTACGGCTTCTTATTATCTATAAGTGGTGAAAATTATTTTCCTGAGTTTAATTGTATATATCAAGCCGCTTGGTGGAAAGACTTCCTATTGTATCTTGACATGTGAATTGAATGATGTGGTTATATTAACATCGCTCTTTGTTTTGTTGTCTACTTCTTTATTTCCCTTTGGATGGGCGCTCATGTCGGCATGGGGCACAGCGGTCGCCGAGGGAGCCGAGCCGGCGGATGTGGAGGCTGCCGAGCGGCGGTGCTTGTGTGAAGGAGGAATATGATGATGCGTGGAGTGGCATGGGGTACCAACCATCTCCATCGAGTGGCGGTGCTCGCGTGAAGGATGAGTTCGTGTTAGTCCCCCTATCCCGATCTGGATTTTATGGATCTTTCAAAAAAAGTTCTTGTTAGGGATTTGAGTTTTTTTCATTTAACATGCTCTCATGTAAGGTAGTATAGCACTCTCTCGGCTGTGGCTGCACATTAAACTGGCCAGTCAAGGAGCTCCAGCAAGCAGGTCCGCCTACTCTCCTTTCCCCTGAGCTCCTGCAACTACACAAATCATCTTCCTGGTATTTTCTCACTTTTGATTCACAGACTATGTATTGTAGTTAGTTCTGGTGATTATCAATTGATCTAAGACCACTGTACGTGCATATCTCAGACTTGAGAAGAATGCACATAGCCTTGCTGAGAACATAATATTGTTTCGATGATTATCTTGTTTGTGCGCTTGTTTTGATAAAACACAGGGGTTATAGAGGAATTGAAACATGTTACATTGAAATCAGAGAGCATGTCATTGTTGCTTAATTCTGTTAATCGTGGCTGTCACTGTATACCTTGAGATTCAGGTAGAAGCAATAGAATCCAGGAAAAAAATACCTACCTGCATGTGTTCCTTAGAGAGTTTGTTTTCTTCATATATATGGCCATCTCTGTTCTGGATATCACACTCGACGACCTCTCTTCATGGCACAAAACAGAAACTACGCCATGAATATATTTATTCAGTGAAATAGCTGATTCCAATCATTCATCAACTAGCTTTGTTTTAATCACAGCAATAAGTCATGATACCTTGAAATTGCCTGATTGGTGATTATACATTTTATATGATGTTTTTCACCTGCAAGCTCTGCACTTCTTTCCTTTCAGCTTTATCTCTCTTGCTTCATTTCATGAATATATTCCTCTTCTCATTCCATCATTCAGTCTGTTTGCAACAAAATCCTCATTCAGTCTGTTTTTTAAATGCTTGGCACATCCTAAACAAAATCCTGATTAAACGATAGGCTTGGCATATCTTTTTTATCACTATGGTTGCTTTTTTCCGCAACTGATTTCTCTGATTCCTCCATGTTGTAATGCAATTGTTTTGGGCAATTCCCCAAGGCCTTATGTTTTATGTTATTGGGAACTGCAGGACACCCAGCGAGTGTTTAGGATCCCACACACGGCAGTTCTTGGCATGCTCCTGGCACACCTTGGACTATCACCGGCTCAGTATGAACGCGTTGTTCATGAGGACGGCAAGGCCCATGTTGTAAATTGTCTGTAAGCGACGTGTTGCCGTATCTTCTATGCCTAAAACGTCTGTAAGCGACGTGTTGTCGTATCTTCTATGCCTAAACGTCTACGTTATGCCTAAAACTTAAAGTTATCTATGCATAGTTATAAATTGTCTTTAAGCGACGTGTTGTCGTATCTTCTGTGCCTAAGATATTTGGTGCTAACCTATCGTGAAGCATGCTTTCTATGTTCATGCATTGTTAAGTAGCTTCTTCTTATGTGCATGCAAACGTTTGGACCGGCACCCTCGCGCCACGGCACGATCCCGATCTAGTTGCAATGGTGGAAGGACTACAAGGAAGACATCGCGGAGAGGAAGAGGATGTTCCGTGTTGCGTCCTCTACTTTTCGAGGTGACACTCCGATGAGTAGTTGTAGTGATGGTGGTGTGTACGACTCCACCGGTGCCGATGGAGATGCTTGATGGAGCCCGCTTATGGTCTAGGAGATGGCGCCGAGGTGCAACTTTTTGGTGATGGTGCCGATGAGAGGAGGAAGATGATGATTTTGTGATGTAAACTATTAAACCATGCATCAATGATTGTCATTTGGTAGTTTGTTTGGAAGTTGATTGTGTTCTTGTTGTCATAAATTGTGAGATGTCAAATGATAGATTTAAGGTTGGGGTCGAGGCAAAGACTAGAACCCTCAAATCTAATCCTTAAAGCAGTTTAAGGGTTGGGTTTGAGAGTTCTACTATTTGCCCCTATTTTTTAATCTTTAAAAGTGTCAAAAAGTGACACTTCTCAATTCTTAAAATTGCTTTAAGAATTCGAAGGTTTGAGAGTTCTATTAATAATGCTCTTAGAACACCAAGGCCGTCGTGCCGAACGAAGAAGGGCACCCATGTGCACACATAACCAAGCCAGGGACCCCAGGGGGGCACCTGGTGCACCTTCTGAGGACCAAGTAGTGCATTGTCATCAAGACTCTTTTTAAGAAGTTCAAGCCACGAGAAAAATAATGCACTAGTACCCGGTTGTGAAACCGCAGCACATATCGCCCTTTCAACTTGACTCGGCATATAGAGGATTAACCAAACGCATCAAGATCTGTCTGTGGCGGGTCCATGGATCAGGGAGATTAAGCAGATGCTTGCCTCCAGAATGGGCTGTAAAGTTTCGTGGGTTAGTAGATTTGAAAATGTTGCTGCACATAGATTAGCAAAAGTTGGGGTTTAAGTTGTGTAATATCTAGTTTGGTGCTCCCACGGGCTGTATCTTAGATGTAATATCGGATGGCATTCCGAGCTTTGTTTCTTGAATAAAGCGATGGCAGCAATTCTAAAAAAACAACTTGACTCGGCATATAAACTGAAAACGCGAAATGGATAAGGGCGTGTGTCATGGTTCTCTATTAACAGTGCGACATAGGATAACTGGTGGAATGGAAAGGGGTGTAATTTGTTTTCTTGCAAAAGAGAGAAACAAAATAAAAGAAAGAGCATTGCCTTCTCTTGGCTAAGAGATGGTCTCTTAGGGGGAAAGATATGACATTTGCCTGCATCGTATGCAGTGCCTTTTCTTATTCACACGTATTGTAGTTTAATAGTCCCATAATTTAAGGATCTCATGGCATGAAATGCTACATGTAATAAGTAAAAAAAACGAAAATGATAAGTACCCGACGTCAAGTAAGAGTACATGGCAAATCGAACATTTTCAATGGAAAATCTAGTGACGCGAAGATGGCAAGTTAGTCGACACATACGCCATTTTTCTGTCAAAAAATAAACCGAAAGCACGAAGTTGCCGTCCTCGCGTCACTAAACTTGCCATAAAAAACGTTCGATTTGCCATTTGCTCGTACCTTACATTCGGCCTTATCAGATTCCAAAAAAGATGTTAATGCATGTAATGCTAAGATTGTGGAACATTTTCTATTGCCTTTCCTAGATCACATGAAATGCATAAGAAAAAGGCTCTCACACGCTCAAAGTGCATTTATTAAAAAAAGATGTATCCATGACATCTTCATGTAAGTGCGCAATCTCGCGAGACCCTTCCATAGTAGGAAAACCCCGGCGTTGCTCTTCAAACTTGACATCAAAAAAATCCTTTGACTCGGTGCGTTGGGACTTCCTCCTCGATCTACTTCGACACCTTGGTTTCCCGCCTCGCTTCAGAGGTTGGGTTTCGGCCCTGCTGTCCTCGGCTTACTCTCGTGTTCTGCTCAATGGCGTGCCTGGCGATCCCATCAAACTAGGTCGGGGTTTGAGGCAGGGGGACCCTCTATCCCCCCCTGTTATTTGTGCTTGCCATCGACCCGTTGCACGACATACTGGCAAAGAGCACGGCTCAAGGAAATCTACATCCCCTTGGAGGAAATGCTATGCATATCCGAGCTTCGCTTTACGCGGATGACGCCGCGGTTTTTCTTGCGCCTATTATGGAGGACGCCCAGTTTTTCACTGACACTCTCAAGCACTTTGGGGATGTCACTGGCCTTGTCACAAATTGTTCCAAAAGTTTTGTCGCCCCAATCCGTTGGAAAAATGTTGATCTTCCAGACATCCTCCAATCCTTCCCGGCCAAGCTTTCATCCTTTCCGATGAAATACCTTGGGTTGCCTTTATCTGTCAAGAGGTTGAAGAGAATTCACTACCAGCCCCTCGAGGACTAGATGCGGATCAGCTCACCCCTTGGGTGGGGTGGCCAAACTGTAACCTTTGTCCCCTGTGTAAGCAGGCTCAGGAGTCAGCGGCCCACCTTCTATTCCAATGCAGATACACTATGAGAGTTTGGCGCATGATCAAATATTGGTTGGGTCTCCATGATGTGCATTCTAGTGATTGGAGCCAAAATGCTACCAAGAAGACACAATCGCGAAGACCACTTGCTTCCTTGATGCTTCTTGTCTCTTGGGAGTTGTGGAATGAGAGGAATGCGCGGATCTTTCGTAATACTGTTGTCCTGGTTGAAGTCATTGTTGCTAGGATTAAAGAGGAGGCGTCGCTTTGGAGCATGGCGGGGACGGGGCACTTGAGTAACATAATGTCGCGAGAGTGATTGTCGTAATTCGGTCATGGGTCTTAACCTCTTAAACTTCTCTCTTAATCAATGAAAATGGCAAATCTTTTGCCGCGTTTAAAAAAAAGCTCCTTATCAACCACCATACAATTTTCATTTTTCGATGGATCAGCCACAATAATAATTAAATGTCCTAAGAAAAACATTAATTGCCACATTGGTGAATGGTGACTCTTTCAATATTACACAAGAAATCTCAAGTGCAAACAAAATTAAAGCAGTAAACAAGCATTGATGATCCCGTTGAGGCCGGTAGAGAGATATGAATACAGAACCGGTCGAAATCACGAAGTATAGCACGAATGCATGCGCGGTCATGCACGGTTGATCAGACGGGGCGCGCGAGCATTTCATGTCCTTTGGGAGGCAGCTCAGGCAGGGCCTGCTCGTTCGGCGTGTGCGGTCCATGGCCCTGAGCCGGAGGAGGAGAAGCGGCGGGCATCTGCGTGTCCGGCGCGTGCGCACGGTAGCCTTGTGCAGGAAGAGGGGGCAACTGCGCGTTCGGCGTTCCATAGCCTTGTGCCGGAGAAGCCACAGGAACAGGAACATGGGGGAGCTTCGCGTTCGGCGCTTGGCCGTACCCCTGCCCCTGGGGAGAAGCCTGCTGCGGGAACTGTGGCTGTGCCGTCGGGATCTCGGCGGCGGCCGGCATCTGCTCGCCTTCCTTTGTGGGCGCGGCGGCGGCGTTGGCAGTAGCGGGAGCGGCTGGCTGCGTGCTGAGCATGATGTAGGAGGTGAGGCCGAGGGCAGTGGCGACGAGCGTGAGCACGGCGCCGCCGGCGAAGATGCCGTCCTTGAGGACGTAGCACCCACCGTACCCTGACGAGTACCGCGTCCCAGTGTCGTTCCACTTGGCGCCTTCCACCAGCAGCCCGAAGGCGACCACCGCCGCGATCCTGCATGCACGTTTTAGTCAGCAGACAGCGGTTCGTCACCCACGCGCGGGCGTGCTCTGCTCCGGCGAGCTCGCGCTTGTTGGTTGACGATGGATCGATCACTCACCATGAGAAGACGGCGCAGACGATGCCAATGACCCGGTTGGTCTCGGAGGGGATGGCGCGGGACTTGCAGCAGCCGCAGCAGCCGCCGACGACCGCGAAGATGATCTGGCCTATGATGAGGAAGATGGCCGCGCAGACCCCGAGCCCCAGCGCGGGGTTCTGCGGGTACAGGCACACACCTCGATACTGGTACACGGTCCAAGCCTGCGAGATGTATATCAACAGAGAGCAAGAAGAACACACACATCGGCATGTACAAACGCGCGCACATACAGACACACGCCAACAATCCAAGAATCCAAAATCTGTAGTTCTAAACCACGGTTGAACAAAGCACACAGAGACATGTACAGCACTAAGCAAGGAGATGGAAGTAGTGGGTACTAGCTTACAGTGAGCTTCGTGCCCTCGGCTGAGAACCCGAGGATGGCGCTCAGCACCCCGAGAGAACCGATGATCGACGACACGATGATCATCCGCCGATCCATTTTCATGGCCGCTGCTCTCGATCCAATCTCGACCTCTTTCGAGTTGTAGCCGGTTGACGTGCACCCTTGTTTATATAGAGAGAGCTCGGCATGTATGTGTGGTGGCGCTGGTTGACGTGGTTCCGTTCGTGCAAGCCTATATGTCACTACGAAGGGGAAAATTTCTGTGGCGACCTTTCATCATTACGTTTTTTATATGTGTGGGAATAATTAAGAAAGTTAATGGTCTTAGAAAAACCTACCTCTTGTAGGGAGTTGACATGTTAAACAGCTTCGTCGTGACCACCTTGTACGAAGTTATAGGATATTTTTTAGACAACGAAAATAAGGTAGGATATGGGCCTTTTTTTACCAAGAAATACCTTGGCGCTCCTGGGTACGCGCGCTGCGCCAAATAATTTAGTAAATTCAAAACAAATCAAAAAGTCCGAATCTTTTTTGAAATAAAATGCGATCAAGTATTGTACCCGCAATAAAAGTTTGGCCACGGAATGATTCCCATTGACATCACAGCAAAAAAATCTATGACGACGATATAGAATGAATAGTACTTGTATATAGCGGGGTTTTTCGAGGAAAATTTTTGTTTTTGTCACTCTAAATTTTGCCAATTTTTCTTATGTCATTCTAGATTTTGACATTTCACTTTTGCCACCCTTAGTTTTAGAATTATCACAATTGACATTCCCATGGCAAAAGCAAAATTTTCAGAATGGCAATTGTGATACATTTCAAAAGCTAAGAGTGGCAAAAATGAAATAAAATTCTTCTTCTTTTGCCACGGAATGGCAATTGTGATAATTGTCAAAAGCTAAGAGTGGCAAAAGTGAAATGTCAGAATCTAGAATGGCATAAGGAAAATAGGCAAAATCTAGAGTGGCAAAAATAAAATTTTCCATTTTTTCGAATCATTTGATCCACAATACAATAAGAGTTATTCCCCAATGGATCTTTTTATACGAGTGCAATACTTGATCAGTTGATTCCCAAATAATTTCGGAATGTTTTGACATTTTTTTGAATTTCTATATTTTTTTGCATATATATAGGGTGCGCGTACACCGGGAGCACCAAATTCGCGTCCCCTTTTTTACGCTCTTACCAGCATTTACCCTGGGCGACGGCAACAAGGCAAGCTTTTGGAAACCAGCTTGGCAAATGGGCATAGGTTGAAGGACTTGCGCCTTCAATTTTTTGCCATTACAAAGCGGAAGAATTGGTCCGTACAAAAATGCTCTCAGAATCATGCTTGGGTATACCTAATCAACATCATGAATTGACTTATGATGCAACACATTCAAGATTTCACTACTATTTCTACTTGATTAAACCTGAAACACCTTTTGGATCCAGATTTTTTAAAACTTCAGAAACCATATTCTGAAGTATCAAAAAAATTCTTAAAAATACCCACATACCTTAGGGATGTTTGCTAGATTTCTGTAAATCTACATGATGAAATGTGTTTTCTGTGTACCTATCACCAAAATGTATTTCATCATTACAATTTACAGGAACGTAGTATACATCACTATGAACATGCTTATTTCTCAGAAAAAATTTAAACTTCAAAAAAAACCATTCGTGATATTTTAAAAAACTAGCCTATGAGCAAGAAATCCACACTCTCACTTTCTCTATTTCATCTGGACTTCCGCTGCCCTACGGGCATCGCTGGCCACATTGAGTTGTCTTGGTGCCTTGCGTTAGTAGCTTGTCATTCTCCTCCAGCTACAACACATTGCTTCGTCCTTCTCTAGGTACTCGACATTGTGCCATCGCCACTCTTCCTGGTCATTGCCACTGTAATGAACGTGATCTGAGTTATGACCGTCGCGCATGTGCTGCTTATGCCCGACATCGCTGCCTCCGCCACGCTTTGAATGGATTTCTAAGATCAATTTTAGCAGACCCCGCAAAACGCCCCGGCTCATAAAATAACCGTCAAATTACGGGTCGGGGTCAGAAAATCTGCATGATTAGACCCCGCATCTCGTGCCGACCCGTAAAAATTTTTGCGGGCGCAGCAAATCTTCTCCCCCAACCTCTATCTTTATGGGCTGGGAGGCCGACCCGAGCTCGACCCCTATCCGGCGCGAGATTTGGCGGGAGGGACATTTTCGCGCGCCCTTTCCCGCTCCCCGCACCCTCCACCACCATTGCCCCCCTCCGCAAGCTCCAGCTGCTCCTCGCCGGCCTTCCCTCGCCGCCATGGACGACCCCATGCTGTCCCCCGTCATCGTCGAGGTCGCGCACGCCCCTCCCCCTCGGGCGGATCTCGTCGCCGGCCATGTTGGCCCCGCCTCCGTCGCCCAAGCACACGCCGCGCCTGCCTGCAAGCGGCAGGGCAACGTGGGTGTGCAGGGCGGGAATCCAGCTGCCCCCACCGCGATGGCCCGTGCTCCGGGCGCCAACGCCGCAGTGCGATCCCGGCCGGCGGCGGAGAAGGTCGGCAAGGCCGCGGGCGCAAAGCGGAGGAAGGTTCCGGCTTCAAGGAAGCCATCTTCTTCAACCTCTCACACCACCCCCCCCACCCCGCAAGGAGGTGCTCCGGCGATGCCGTTCAACGGTTCCGCTCCCATCGCGAGCGAGGTGTTCGACAAAATGGCCGGAAGGTATATCTCTTCGGTCTTCGGCTATTCTCTTTCATTTTTCGCCATTGTTCTCGATAGCTCGTGACTTGTTATCGTTCGCTATAGTGGTGGTTCGGACAATGCAACAACCGAATTCGTGAACTTCTTGGACACGAACGCATTTGACATTGATCAAGCCCCTTTCGAACCATTCGACTACAATGAAACGGAGGGCGGCGTGAACGATCATGGTTGTGCGGACGAGTTGAAGGAGATCGAAGCGGAAGCGTTTGAGCATTCACAAGCAAAAACTGGGAAAAGCCAAAGATTGAAGAACTATACGATCTTAGAAGATCAAGTTTTGATCAAAGCATGGAGTGCGGTGTCTCTTGATGCATGCACGGGTACTAATCAAACCTTCAAGAGATATTGGCAAAGGATTGAAGATCAATACTTCTGCATTATGAAAAACTACCCCAATAAGACTCCACGCACATTTCGGTCGCTTCAAGTTTGTTGGGAGAACATCAAGCCTATGTGCAGCCGTTGGGCAGCTTGCTTGGAGCAAGTATGCAATGCACCTTCAAGTGGCACCGTGGAGTCCGACTATGTGAGTTTGCTTTGCCTTTGTTCAAGTTGTGCATCATCATAATATATCATGAGAAATGATTGCATCACTTTGTTCACATTGTGTAGGACAAGATTGCTCAACATAGATACAAGGACATGGAAGCTTCGGAAGGCAGATTCTTCAAATTAGAGCATTGTTGGGAGTTGCTCCAAAAGTGCGACAAGTGAAAGTTGATCGACAAAGAATCCCCATCAAAGAGAGGCTCACTTATAAACATGGATGAAGATGAGGATGATGATGGTCCAAGAAATTTGAACAAGCCCGATGGCAACAAGAAGACTAGAGAGAAGATAAAGAGAGAGCAAGAAGCATCGAGCTTGAGGAAGAAGATTGATGCCATGGTGCAATCAAACGAGTTGATGTTGTTGAATTCGTTGGAGATCAAGAAAGAGTTGGCCGATAAGAAGGCAAAAGAGAAGCATGAAAAATGGTAAATGCTCAAGGAAGAGGGGCTGCGCAAAGCTGTCATTGAGGAGAGAAAAGCACGCGCCTCTGAAAACAAATCGCTGTCATTGTTGCTCGCCGAAGAGAACAAGATCATGTCAATGAACCGCAATGACATGGACGACGTCACCAAAATATGGCATGATATGGCAAGGAGAGAGATCTTGAAGAGGAGAATGGTTGCCTCGGCCGGTCCGTCTGCCAGTTCCGGTGATGTTTTCTCTGCTCCATATGGTGACAATGTGGATGATTTCGATGCGGGAGTTGAAACAAGCGACGGAGGTGGCTACGATGGCGCCGATGAACTTCAAGATGGACTCCATGGCGCGGAGTGAAGATCGACCCCCAAGATGATGCCGGACATGGGCGCATAACTTTGCATGCCCTCTTTTGCGTAATGAACTTCGCTTTTATTTGCGCGCAAACTGTTTATGTCATTTGAATTTGAACTTGTTTGTGAAACCCTATGACAAATTTTCAAATTTGCAATTTTTCTGTTTACAGGTCGTTGCGATGTTGCCCGAGCAAAACCCGCATAGCCGACCCATAAAAAAGCATATTCCGTGAATATACTTTTTTACAGATCCGTTTAGGGAGTCTGCATCTATGCTAGCCCACGTCAGTCTGAAAAACGATTTTGTGCGAACTGCAAACGCGTTTTGTTGACCGGCGTTTTGTGGGGTCTGATAAAGTTGTGCTAATCAAACGAATGGGAGGTACCCTCCAACATGAAGAGGGCCTCCCGCTATCTTTGGACGTCACGTGAGTTTCTTGGTGATTGTGAAGCGGCTGTGCTCGTGAGTTTCTTCCATCTTGGTTAGTTGATCCTGCTATGGTTTTTGTTCCTATTGTAGTATCGTATTGTAAATTTTTGTTGGTGGCTTAGCAAGCAGGCCGCTCGGTATTGTAGTACGTCCTGACGGTAATGCAGGTATTTGTTGTGCATGGGCTTGCGCATTGGTATTTTTCGCCAGCGCCACTTGGTCCAAGCCCACCAAAAATAGCATGTACGCGTGTAGTTGTAGTCCGGCACAGCGGAGTGTACCTTTCCATCTAGTCTTTGTTTTGCCCTGGGACATGTTCACTTTTTCAACTACTTCTTATTAGTAATTGCAACAAATTATTTGCCCTTTCTTTCAAAATAAAAGTAAACATCTTCGCCGTCACACCAGTGTTGTGCACATGTGGTAAATAATTTTTTTCTGCCCAAGCTGTATTATGGTCATGAAGGTATCTTCAATTGTTGTAAGATGATTGTTGGTAAATTTGTGACATATGACTTTTTGATGATGTGGCATGTAATAAATGAGGAGAGATAGCAAAGTTGTATGTATATGAACTAACAAACATTGCACAAGTTTCAAGAAGAGATGCGAGAGCAACCATATTTATTCTCTAACCTTCCATTGGGCAATGTACATGCAATCTAGTATTGGAGTTCTTGTATGTAACCACATGACATATATGGTAAGCAATTCTAACTAATCCAAAAAGAGTTCTTGTATGTAGATTTATTGGACATGTCTACTTTTACCAACAAGCTAACATACAACCTATTACATATGCTCTTGATGATGTGACATATGTTGTTATTGTCCCAAAGGACAAAGTCGGCAGCGATCGATTTTGAGCATGCTAATCCAGGTGCATCTAGCATAATAAAGTTCAAATAAATGTTTCACGGTTTTATCTCCCCGTCCTCGAGTGGCCATCGCAACAAACACCAAAGACCAATGTTTTTGGTAGGGATGCTAGTGAGAATTCTTGAAAGCTCGCATATAAATATGTAATAAGTTAATTTTGTGTTTGTGTTAAGAAATGATTTACAGTCAGTTGAATATTTTATATATTTTTATGACAAACGGTGGATTTTATTAACTCAAAATAAAGCATTGAAGGGATATAAACACAATGAGCATATGCCCGACCTTTAAATAGTTTGGATTCACACAGCCAAAAGTTTATGAATGTGTTTCATGGGTTGCTCGTTTGCATATTTAGGTTTCGGTCCTGACGATCCAGTAAATGGTCCGTTGACTGTTTTGTTTGTCTGGCCAGTGGTGCGGTGTTAAGTTTGTGTTGGTACTGCTGCTTCAGTCAGTCCTTTTCTTGGTCTTCGTCTTAAGCGTTTGGCAACGGCGTACCAGTTTGGTAGCTTGTCCTACGAGGAACATATCATTGACTACAGTGTGTTTCACGGTTTTAGGTTCCTGCCCTTTTAGTTGGGTACTCAATGGGACCCTTTAAAACCTTTTTGATAGTAGCCTTTGCAAGTTTGATATTTTATAGTTTCTCAAACAGAAGCATAGAAGAATATTTTGAGACAATAAGGAACGATTAGGGTATGACTTCTAAAGACCCGAGACATATGTCCTATCAATTTTTGAAGGAAATATGCCCTAGAGGCAATAATAAAGTTATTATTTATTTCCTTATATCATGATAAATGTTTATTATTCATGCTAGAATTGTATTAAACGGAAACATAATACATGTGTGAATACATAGACAAACAGAGTGTCACTAGTATGCCTCTACTTGACTAGCTCCTTAATCAAAGATGGTTGTGTTTCCTAACCATAGACATGAGTTGTCATTTGATAAACGGGATCACATCATTAGGAGAATGATGTGATTGATTTGACCCATTCCGTTAGCTTAGCACTTGATCGTTTTAGTTTACTGCTATTGCTTTCTTCATGACTTCCTATGACTATGAGATTATGCAACTCCCGATTACCGGAGGAACACTTTGTGTGCTACCAAACATCACAACGTAACTGGATGATTATAAAGGTGCTCTACAGGTGTCTCTGAAGGTACTTGTTGAGTTGGCGTATTTCGAGATTAGGATTTGTCACTCCGATTATCGGAGAGGTATCTCTGGGCCCACTCGGTAATGCACATCACTATAAGCCTTACAAGCATTGTAACTAATGAGTTAGTTGTGGGATGATGTATTACGGAACGAGTAAAGATACTTTCCGGTAATGAGATCGAACTAGGTATTGAGATACCGACGATCGAATCTCGGGCAAGTAACATACCGCTGACAAAGGGAACAACATATGTTGTTATGCAGTTTGACCGATAAAGATCTTCGTAGAATATGTGGGAGCCAATATGAGCATACAGGTTCCGCTATTGGTTATTGATCGGAGACGTGTCTCGGTCATGTCTACATAGTTCTCGAACCCGTAGGGTCCGCACGCTTAAAGTTCGGTGATGATCGGTATTATGAGTTTTTGTGTTTTGATGTACCGAAGGTAGTTCGGAGTCCCGGATATGATCACAGACATGATGAGGAGTCTTGAAATGGTCGAGACGTAAAGATCGATATATTTGACGACTATGTTCGGACACCGGAAAGGTTCCGGAAGGTTTCAGACATATACCGGAGTACCAGGGGGCTAATGGAACCCCCGGGGGGCTTAATGGGCCTACATGGGCCTTAGTGGAAATAGAGGGCAGCAAGGAGAGTGTGGGGCGTGCCACCCCCCAAGGCCCAAACCGAATTGGTTTAGGGCAAGGGGCCGACCCTCTATTTCCTTCTCCTCCTCTCCCTTTCCTTCCCCCTCTCCTACTCCTACTAGGAAAGGAAGGAGTCCTACTCCTAGTGGGAGTAGGACTCCCCCTCTTGGCGCGCCTCTCCCTGGCCGGCCGCCTCCTTCCCTTGCTCCTTTATATACGGGGGCAGGGGGCACCCCATAGACACAACAATTGATCATTGATCTCTTAGCCGTGTGCGGTACCCCCTCCACCATAATCCACCTCGATCATATAGTAGCGGTGCTTAGGCGAAGCCCTGCGTCGGTAGCATCATCATCACCGTCACCATGCCGTCGTGCTGACCAAACTCTCCTGTGAAGCTTTGCTAGATCGGAGCTCGCGGGACGTCATCGAGTTGAACATGTGGAGAACTCGGAGGTGTCGTGCGTTCGGTACCTGGATCGGTCGGATCATGAAGACGTACGACTACATCAACCGCGTTGTGCTAACGCTTCCGCATTCGGTCTACAAGGGTACGTAGACACACTCTCCCCTCTCATTGCTATGCATCACCATGATCCTGTGTATGCGTAGGAATTTTTTTGAAATTACTACATTCCCCAACAGTGGCATCAGAGCCAGGTTTATGCGTAGATGTTATATGCACGAGTAGAACACAAGTGAGTTGTGGGTGATACAAGTCATACTGCTTACCAGCATGTCATACTTTGGTTCGGCGGTATTGTTGGATGAAGCGGCCCGGACCGACATTACGCGTACGCTTACGCGAGACTGGTTCTACTGACGTGCTTTGCACACAGGTGGCTGGCGGGTCTTAGTTTCTCCAACTTTAGTTGAACCGAGTGTGACTAAGCCCAGTCCTTGTTGAAGGTTAAAACAATACTAACTTGACGAACTATCATTGTGGTTTTGATCTGTAGGAAAGAACGGTTCTTGCTCAGCCCGTAGCAGCCACGTAAATCTTGCAACAACAAAGTAGAGGACGTCTAACTTGTTTTTGCAGGAAATGTTGTGATGTGATATGGTCAAGACGTGATAAGATATAAATTGTTGTATGAGATGATCATGTTCTGTTAAAGTTATCGGCAACTGGCTGAAGCTTATGGTTGTCTCTTTATTGCATAAGATGCAAGCGCCAAATAGTTGCAAGAGCAATAGTTGGCGAGACGACCATGTGATGACACATTGATAGAGATCAAGATGATGGAGATCATGGTGTCATGCCGGTGACGATAGAGATCATGATGGTACTTTGGAGATGGAGAACAAAGGCACAAGATGATCATGGCCATATCATGTCACATATATTGATTGCATGTGATGTTTATCCTTTATGCATCTTATTTTGCTTTGTTTGACAGTAGCATGATAAGATGATCTCTCACTAAATTTCAAGGTAAAAGTGTTCTCCCTGAGTATGCACCGTTCCCAAAGTTTTTCATACCGAGACACCACGTGATGATCGGGTGTGATAAGTTCAATGTTCATCTACGACGGGTGTAAGACAGTTTTGCACACGCACAATACTCGGGTTAAACTTGACGAGCCTAGCATATGCAGATATGGCCTCGAAACACTGGAGACTGAAAGGTCGAGCGTGAATCATATAGTAGATATGATCAACATAATGATGTTCACCATTGAAAACTACTCCATCTTACGTGATGATCGGACATGATTTAGTTGATTTGGATCACATGATGATTTAGATGACTAGAGGGATGTCTATCTAAGTGGGAGTTCTTAAGTAATATGATTAATTAAACTTAAATTTATCATGAAATTAGTCCTGATAGTATTTACATATCTATGTTGTAGATCAGTAGCTCGCACATAGCTTCCCCGTTTATTTTGATATATTCCTAGAGAAAAATAAATTGAAAGATGTTAGTAGCAATGATGCGGATTGGATCCGTGATCTGAGGATTATCCTCATTGTTGCACAGAAGAATTATGTTCTTGATGCACCGCTAGGTGATGGACCTATTGTAGGAGCATATGTAGATGTTATGAATGTTTGCCGAAACTCGGTATGATGACTACTTGATAGTTTAGTGCACCATGCTTTACGGCTTAGAACCGGGACTTCAAAAAATGTTTTGAACGCCACGAAGCATATAAGATGTTCCAAGAGTTGAAATTGGTATCTCATACTCATGCCCGTGTCAAGAGGTATGAGACCTCTGACAGTACTTTGCCTACAAGATGGAGGAGAATAGCTCAACCAGTGAGCATGTGCTTAGATTGTCTGGGTACTACAATCACTTGAATCAAGTGGGAGTTAATCTTCCAGATAAGATAGTGATTGACAAAGTTCTCTAGTCACTATCACCAATTTACTAGAACTTTGTGATGAACTATAATATGCAAGGGATAACGGAAACGATTCCCAAGCTCTTCGTGATGCAGAAATCGACGAAGGTAGAAATCAAGAAAAGCATCAAGTGTTGATGGTTGACAAGACCACTAGTTTCAAGAAAATGGCAAAGGGAAGAAGGGGAACTTCAAGAAGAACGGCAAGCAAGTTGTTGCTCAAGTGAAGAAGCCCAAGTCTAGACCTAAGCCTGAGACTAAGTGGTACTACTGCAAAGGGACTGGTCACTGGAAGCAGAACTGCCCCAAGTATTTGGCGGATAAGAAGGATGGCAAAGTGAACAAAGGTATATTTGATATACATGTTATTGATGTGTACTTTACTAGTGTTTATAGCAACCCCTCAGTATTTGATACTACTTCAGTTGCTGAGATTAGTAACTCGAAACGGGAGTTGCAGAATGAATAGAGACTAGTTAAGGGTGAAGTGACGATGTGTGTTGGTAGTGGTTCCAAGATTGATATGATCATCATCGCACACTCCCTATACTTTCGGGATTAGTGTTGAACCTAAATAAATGTTATTTGGTGTTTGCATTAAGCATGAATATGATTTGATACGGTTATTCATTTAAAGTCAGAGAATAGTTATTGTTCTATCTGCATGAATAAAACCTTCAATGGTCATACACCCAAGGTGAATGGTTTATTGAATCTCGATCGTAGTGATACACATATTCATAATATTGAAGCCAAAAGATGCAAAGTTAATAATGGTAGTGCAACTTATTTGTGGCACTGCTGTTTAGGTCATATTGGTGTAAAGCGCATGAAGAAAATCCATGCTAATGGGATTTTGGAATCACTTGATTATGAATCGGTTGATGCTTGCGAACCATGCCTCATGGGCAAGATGACTAAGACTCCGTTCTCCGGAACAATGAAGCAAGCAACAGACTTGTTGGAAATAATACATACTGATGTATGCAGTCTGATGAGTGTTGAGGCTCGTGGCAGGTATCGTTATTTTCTGACCTTCACAGATGATTTGAGTAAGATATGGGTATATCTTCTTGATGAAACATAAATCTGAAACATTTGAAAAGTTCAAATAATTTCAGAGTGAAGTGGAAAATCATCGTAATAAGAAAATAAAGTTTCTATGATCTGATCGTGGAGGAGAATATTTGAGTTATGAGTTTCGTCTTCATTTGAAACAATGCGGAATAGTTTCACAACTCACGCCACCTGAAACACCACAGCGTAATTGTAATGCCCGGGACACACCGCCGGTGGTCGTTACTCCTGGCGGGAACTAGACTGACCCCATAGATCAATACTAGTCTTTTCTACGCACTTTGTCCTTACTCATGCGCACCCGGGAGAAACTTCTCGGTCGGTCACCCATCCTGACACTACTCCAAGCTGAGCACGCTTAACTTTGGAGTTCTGTCCAAATGGGCTCCCGGAAAAGAAGGAAGTCCTTATTGATATAGGCAGTCTATCATCCCTATAAGCCAGGCCATCACATACACCCCCACTCAGAGGAACCGACGTCCTCGTCGGGCCACATGAACGTTCCCTCTTGGCACATACGTCTGTGCTTCCAGTCCAGTACATGTGCCATGCCGTATGCCACGACGGGTCACAAACGTCATGAACAACATGACCACGCACCTGTCCGCAACCATCCGTGTAACTGCGAGGGTCGGCTCTGATACCAACTTGTAACACCCCGGACACACCCGCCGGTGGTCGCTACTCCTGGCGGATCTAGACTGGCCCCACAGATCAATACTAGTCTTTTCTGCGCACTTTGTCCTCACTCATGCGCACCCGGGAGCAACTTTCCGGTCGGTCACCCATCCTGACACTACTCCAAGCTGAGCACTCTTAACTTTGGGTTCTATCCGAATGGGCTCCTAGAAAAGAAGGAATTCCTTATTGATATAGGTAGTCTATCATCCCTATAACTTCATACTGAAAGAGATGACGCAAGCCCTGAGCATATCTTCAAGAATTTTATTAACTCGCTCGACTTGGCCACTAGTTTGAGGATGAAAAGCTGTGCTGAAACGGATGTTGGTGCCCATGGCCTTCTGAAAAGAATCCCAAAACTTGGAGGTGAAGATGCTGCCACGATCTGAAGAAATCAACTGCGGAATGCCGTGCAGAGAGACAATCCGGGAGGTATATAGCTCTGCCAATTGAGCTGCTATGATAGATTCTTTGATAGGAAGGAAATGAGCCACTTTAGTGAGTTTGTCGATGACAACGAAGATAACATCATTGCCACGCTTGGACTTTGGAAATCCAGTCACGAAGTCCATCTCAATGTGGTCAAACTTCCATTCTGGAATGGTAAGAGGTTGGAGGAGACCAGCTGGTCGTTGGTGTTCTGCCTTCACTCTTCTGCAGACATCACATTCATTCACGAACTGAGCAATCTCGCGCTTCATTCGAGTCCACCAATATGACTGCTTGAGGTCATGGTACATCTTTGTACTTCCAGGGTGGATAGAGAGGAGTGAATTGTGAGCCTCATTCATAATGACTTTACGAAGGTCACCTTTAGGCACAACAATGCGATCCTCGAAGAATAGAGTATCCTTGTCATCAAGGCGATAGCACTTGTACTTAGGTTGACTCTTAGCAATCCCAATCTTGACATTCTTCACCATAGCATCAAGAAGTTGAGCCTCGCGAATCTGATCTTCCAAAGTAGGAGAGACTTGGAGGTTTATAAGAAATCCTTGAGGAACAACTTGCATATTGAGTTTGCGGAAAGCTTCACAAAGCTCGGGTTGGTAAGGCTTGATAATCAAACTGTTGCAGTAAGCCTTCCTGCTCAAAGCGTCAGCAATTACATTGGCCTTGCCTGGAGTATATTCGATGCTCAGATTATACTCTTGAATCATTTCGACCCAATGAGTCTGCCTGAGGTTGAGGTTTGGCTGAGTGAAGATGTACTTGAGACTCTTATGATTAGTGAAGATGTCCACTTTTCTTCCCAATAAGAGATGTCTCCAAGTTAAAAGAGCATGGACAACTGCCGCCAACTCGAGGTCATGAGTGGGGTAGTTCTTTTCGTTGGGCTTCAACTGGCAAGAGATATAGGCCACAACTTTCTTCTCTTGCATCAACACTGCACCAAGACCTTGAAGAGAGGCATCACAGAAGACCTCGAACGGTTTGGATTTATCAGGAGGAGTTAGAACTGGAGAAGTGACTAACTTCTCTTTCAGGGTGTTGAAAGCGATGTCACATTCAGGAGACCAGACGTACTTCACATGCTTTTGGAGAAGGTTGGAAAGAGGCTTCGCGATCTTTGAAAAGTTCTCAACGAACCTTCGACAATAGCTTGCGAGCCCAAGGAAGCTGCGGAGTTGCTTCACGTTCTGAGGTGGTCCCCAATTCACAATTGCAGACACCTTCTTAGGATTAAACACTATGCCCTTGGCAGAAATGATATGCCCAAGGTAGAGAACCTCATCGAGCCAAAACTCGCACTTTGAAAACTTGGCATAGAACTGATGTTCTCTGAGCTTATCTAGCACCAAACGCAAGTGCTTGGCATGATCCTCCTTGTTCTTGGAAAAGACCAAAATGTCATCGAGGTAGACCAAGACGAAGTCATTTGTGTAGGCATTGAAGATGAAGTTCATCATGCGAGAGAAAGTCGGAGGAGCGTTGACGAGGCCAAAAGGCATGACAGTGTATTCATATGAACCATAGCTTGTTCTGAATGCTGTCTTGGGGATATCCTCTTCACGAATGCGAATCTGATGATAGCCCATACGGAGATCAAGCTTGGAGAATACTTGAGCACCTTTGAGTTGTGCAAACAGCTCGTTGATGTTGGGAAGTGGGTACTTGTTCTTTATAGTCTTCTTGTTCAATGGACGGTAGTCGACACAGAGTCGGTCCGTTCCATCCTTCTTCTTCAGAAAAAGAACTCCACAAACCCACGGAGAAGAACTAGGTTGGATGAGACCCATTCTCTCTTGAATATCGAGTTGTTTCTTCAGCTCCTTCAACTCTTCAGGTCCAAGCTTGTAAGGACGTTTGCAAACAGGTTCCATGCCAGGCTCAAGATCGATGACGAATTCAACTGGCCGGTGCGGAGGCATTCCTGGAAGCTCTTCTGGAAAGACGTCTTGATATTCGCAAACGACTGGAATTTGAGAGATGGCATCCAGCTCACCCTTCTCATTAAGAGAAAACAGACGGATGGTATCATCCCTTGCGGCAAAGACAATTACATCCTCAGATGAATGAGTCAATTTAATCTGCCTGGCAGCACAATCAAGATGAGCCTTGTGCATAGAAAGCCAATCCATTCCAAGAATAAGATCGATATCCGAGTCACCAAGAACATTCAGAGAAGACAAGAACTTATAGTCACCCAAAGTGATTGTAACATCCGGAACGCAAACTCGAGAAGTCATTTGACGGGCTGGAGAGACAATAGCCAAAGGTTTCGGCAACACTTGAGTAACAAAATCATGCTTAGATGCAAAAGGTCTCGAGATGAAGCAATGCGATGCACCAGTGTCAAAAAGAACTTTTGCAGGAATATCGTTAACATGAAGGTTACCCATGATCACATCTGACGAGTCCTCTGCCTGAGCTGCATTCATCATGTTGACCTTGGCGTGCTTGGGGTTATGCTTGACCACTGCGGTACTTGCAGATCTCACAGGAGGAGGAGGAAGACGCCTCTGATTGAAGAATTTGTTGGCATAGTGACCCTTCTGCTGACACTTGTTGCACGTAACCTCCGAGAGCGGACGGTGATACGGAGCACTTGATCTTGGAGCTTGAGACGAATTCTTGTTCTGAAAGCCAAGGTTAGGTGGGTGGGAAGATTCATTGCCACCTTTGCTCTTCTGCTGATAAGGCTGATGGAACGGAGGAGGAGGAAGCCAATACTTTTGCTGCTTAGCCACTTGAGTTGAGAAAGAAGGAGTCGCATCTCTGACTCGCTTCTTGGAAGCATCACACTTGAGTTGAGAAGTCTCTTGCTTCATTGCCATGTTGTAGAACTCATCGTACTTCTTCGGCTCAAAAAGGACGAGAGCTAGTTGGATATCTTCTCTGAGACCATCTCTGAACCGGTATATCATGCTCTTCTCGTCAGGGACGTCTTGCTTAGCGAAACGGGCAAGCTTCTGAAACATGATGTTATACTGGTAACCAGACAAGCTGCCTTGCTTCAGGTTGCGGAATTCCTCACGCTTGCTTTCAACAACACTCTGAGGAATGTGATGAGCTTTGAAATCTTGGTAGAATTCATCCCAGGTAATCACACGGCCTCCTCTGGAATCTTTGTATTGCTGAAACCATTCTGCAGCTTGGTCTTTGAGTTGGAAGGAGGCAAACTTGACAAAGTCCTCAGCCCTGACGTTACTGCACTCGAAATGCTTGCATATATCCATGAGCCAATCATCAGCGTCTGAGGCCTCTACACAGTTGCTGAAGGTCTTTGGCTGGTTAGCAAGGAACTGGTTGAGTGTAGCAAACTGATTCTGATTGTTGCCATGGCCTTGGTTGCACTCTTGCAGAATTTGCATGATCAGCTTCGTGTTTGCATTGGTAGCGGCCATCACAGCTTGCCATGCCTCCGGAGGTGGAGGTGGTGGTGGCGGATCCTGATCCTGATTCTGACCCTTAGCAGGAGCCATCCTGAAGAGGGTGACATCCGTTAGCATCTTGATAGACAAATATTTAAGCTGAATCAAATGGATTGAAATTGCAACTTATAGTCTTCACATCTGAACAAAATGAACGAATGCATTCCAATTGAAATGGTCACATATCCATAAATTGAGAAGCCACTTAGATAGAGGTAGAAGAATAAAACAACAAGGTTGTCGGGACCCCGATTCCAAGTCACATCGATCTAGCCGGTAACACCTCATATCACTTTGCGGCCTCACGCATGGTATTCCCACGGGTGTTGCCTTACCCTGGCCCGGGACCGTTTGCGCCTTTTGGCTCACGTATATGATTGTGTCGCTAGCATCCATATGACAAAGAACCCGGGCCGACATGGCTAGTCGTGAACCCAAAGCGGCACTAACCCATGGGGACAGGCATACATGATTCACATCGAGCATGTCGGTCAGCAGCGTGAGAATCCGGGCTATAGCACTGGGCTAACAGGACTCCGGGGAACCCGGGCTGTAGCAGGCTAGGAAGGACTCCGGATGCCACCGCGTGACATTTCCCCGAAGGGACAGACACAGGAACGAAGTGAAGCACAAGCCGGCCAGTCAAGTGTCCTGAGCAGTAGTGCTGGGCTAGCAGGACTCCGGTGAACCGGGCTGTAGCGGACTACTATGGCTCAAGGAAGCACTAGACTACATTTCCCCATAAGAGAGACTGCCAAGGATAAACAACTAGATTGTCGGATCCCACACATAGCACTACACGTCACACGTACACATAACATGGAAGTATGTGCTGTACAACATGGCATCACAACATAAGCAAACTCATACAGATAAAGTCTCAGAAGAGCCACATAGCATAAAATACAAACAGGGGTCACATGACCCATCATTTAGAGCATACAAGCAACGGAAGCATTACATGTCTGGGTACAGACAACAACAAAAGAAGAGGCTAAGAGGCCTGACTATCTACAAGTCCCTCCCAAGGGCACAAGATCGTAGCTGAGGTGCAAGCTACTCGTCAAAGTCCAAGCGGATACTACTAGTGAGACAGATGTCTCACCTGCAAAACATAAATAAAGCAAACGTGAGTACAAAGGTACTCAGCAAGACTTACATCAGATCCTATCATACATGCATTTGTATCAAGAAGGTAATGTGGGGTTTAGTTGCAGAAAGCCAGCTTTGACTCAGTGGCTATCCTGTTCTACGACAACGAGAAACTTCTTTGAGGTGAGGCAGCGCACACGAGTCCACTAATCACCACATCAATACACCACTATGGATTCATCCTTGTCTTCTTACGAGAAGACCATCCATATAACTCACACTTGTCTTGAGCATTTTAGAGTATCCACTTTAAGTTGTCTATGTACCACGTAAGGATCCAAGAAGCCCATAACCGAGGACACGGCTATTCGAATAGATCATGATAACCCTGCAGGGGTGTACTTCTTCACACACACTCTCACCACTTATCACCATGTACACGTCATGTACCTCGGCAACCTTCAAGCGGAAGCCTGGCGAGGGTGTCGGCCACGACCTGACTAACCACACAAGACCCTAGTCCAGGTTTATCGCCTACTTGGGTTCCATCCGCAAGAAGATCCGGCCGGGGTGTCGCTCACGGCCCCAAACGATATGTGCAGGGTTCCCAAGCCCACCTCGCCGGATGGATCTACGCTTGGTACACCGTGCCACTTGTGCCTAGTCTGTCCCAAGCCCACCTGTCCGGGTGCCACTTGGTAGACTACTAACACTACCTACAAACACCAGAAACTATTTGCGACTCCTGGACAGAGATCAAGTTGGCTAATAAGTCGAGAGGGGCACTTAAGCATTCCAATGTGTGGTAGTAGCTAGTCATTGGACAACATACCCGGAACTCAGTGCTTAAGGACGGTTCCAGTGAGACAACCCACCATGTACTCCTACATGGCCTCTCACCGCTACCTTTACCAAATCGTGTTCACACGCTTAACTCTCAGCACCAGAACATATCGTACCACTCCAATTCATTCCCGATGAATCAGACCTGACACACCTCTAAGCAATAGCAGGCATGGCATGGCAAGAACACAACATGGCTCAATCAACTCCTACACATGCTAGTGGGTTTTAACTATTTACTGTGGCAATGACAGGTCATGCAGAGGAATGGGTTCAACTACCGCAGCATAAAGTAGCAGTTGAATCATTGTTGTCCTAATGCAATAAATGAGAGCAGGAGCGAGAGAGTAGGATTGTATCGGAATGAACAAGGGGGTTTGCTTGCCTGGTAGATCAACAGGGGGCACTGCTCCTCAGACAGGTACTCTCGAACACTCTCCGGAGCAGGACCTATCGAGAAGGAACGGTGTCGGAAATCAAACACAAGCATATGCAACAATATGATGCATGAACATGGCATGAGTAAGTGATGTTGTTGAGTTAATGCATCTAGCATTTATTTAGTTGAGGTCCATTTGAACCAAGGGTTCAAATGCAACTCCAAAATAAGCTCTTATAACTGCCATACATGTGTTTTCATATATATAGCATGTATAGGTTGGTTTGTCATGCATGAAAATGGTACAGATGGAGAGATTGAATTTTTCTGATCATTTTTCATATATAAATTATTTCAATCTGAGCTACAGTTGAATTTCTATGAATTTTTGAAGTTTATATCATTTTCTGGAATTTCCTAATTTATTTTAAATCCAGAAAATAGCTTATTGCATCAAGACTGCATCATGCTTGAGTCAGCAAGTCAACAGCGCTGACTGGTCAAACCTGACGTGTGGGGTCCACACGTCAGTGTCATAGTTAGTTAACAGCGTTAATTAGATATTAAACTAATCCTAACAGAAACATTAGCAGGGCCGGGCCCCACCTGTCATTGACCCTGGGTAGTCAAACCCCAGGTCAACTGGGGGGTTAGACCGGTCAACCCCACCGGTGTTTAGCCGCCGGCGAGGCCGAACACGACGGAGGGGCTCGGGATCACCGTTCCGGCGACCAAAAGGATGGCGGAGACCACCGGCGCGTAGCCCGTGCTCGTCCGCACCGAATGGAGCAAGTGGGAGAGGCGGGGGCGGCCGGAGCTCGCTGGAGCGAAGCTCGGGGCAGCGGCCGGAGCGCGGCCAAGTGCGGGCGAGGGCTGCGGTGCATGGGGAAGCGAGCGGAGAGGCTCTACGGCCTCCTGGCGTCACCGGGAGCAGGGTGACGCGCTCGGCTGCGGGCTGCGGTGGCCAGGGCGACGGCGGCGACATGGACGGTGGCGGGGCGCTTCGGCCATCTACAAAGCGACGGCTACGGCGAGCGGCAAGCTACGGGGTTAGGGGGAAAAGGTTCATGGCCTCACAGTGAGCACGAAGGGCTTGACGGCGAGCTCGGGGAGGTCCGGACGGCGACGAATTTGACGGCGGCGATCTGCGTGGCCGGAGATGAAGACGACGGCGGTGGCGACGATATGGTGCGCCCCCGGTTGCCTGGCTCGTCGAGGACGTAGAGGACGTCGTGGCGGAGCTCTCGGGCATAGAGAGAGGTCGAGGGGGAGGCGGTGGTTGCGGCAACATCGATCGGCGGCGACGGCTACGCTCGGGTGCGGGCAAGAGAGGGTGACAGAGGAGAGGAGAAGCACGGGGGAGAGTGAGAGGGGGTCGGGGAGGCTGCGTGGCGTCGTCGGGGGCCTCCAGCAGCGAGCGGGGAAGCAGGAGGTGGCCGGCGCGTGCTCGCGCGCGGAGAGCGCGTGCCCCTGTCCTCCTGGCACGAGGAAGGGGACGACTGGTACTGCCAGTCGGCTGGGCCGGCCTGCTGGGCCGCTGGGCCAGGCCGGCTGCACAGTGCCAGGCCGCAGGTAAGCACAGGTAGGCTTTCCCTTTTTGTTTTTCTTTTCTAATTTTCTGACATTTGTTTGGTTTAAATAAAATACTAAACCATTTTATTTTCTTATGCCAATTTTTGTAGGGGCTAAAGGTATTAATTCAGAGCTCCTCAACAACTGGCATAAATTTTGGACAATATTATATATATATAAATATTTATCCAACGCAAATAATTATGGATTAATTCCAAATGCCCAAAATAAATACTTATGAGCTCTTTAAAATATTGGTTTGATTTTTATTTCTGTCCAATATTTTTAGAGAGCAACATGAGCATTTTCTTGGACCATTTTGGAGCAATTTTTACTTGGGGTCATTTACAGAAATGACTCTGAGGGTTTCACAAATCCCCATTTCAAAGTTTAAATGGAATTTAAACATGATACAAACATGAAGGGCTAGCCTAGGTCATACTAGAACTAGGGATGTGACAAAGGTACGGACAAGAACAAATACTTGGTAAGGATTACCCAATCCCAAACCAAATATCCGTGGAAGAAATTCTAGAGCTACATGAATTCCCACCTATGAAACTCCCGAACCTTTCCGGTTATGCAATCAGGTGTTGGGGATACAGGGGAAGCATAATATCTCACCCAAAGCTAGCAAATCCTACATCCAGCTGTATCCATCCTTCAACACATAACCAAGAAAAACTTCGGAAATCATTTACCTCAACCTTCGAAAAGCATCCGTTATACGAGTTATGGCAATACTCCCGAACTCCCGGCCCAGTACTAGGTGGCGTCAAGGTTATCTCACCATCAACTGCATAAAAGAGATTTTCGATGTCGGCGAAACTCAGGTATTCCAGAATCTCAACGATAAAATTGTGACGACAACACCTCGGAGCTCAACTCCCCGGGACACTGATACGTCTCCAACGTATCTATAATTTTTGATTGCTCCATGCTATATTATCTACTGTTTTGGGCAATATTGGGCTTTATTATCCACTTTTATATTACTTTTGGGACTAACCTATTAACCGGAGGCCCAGCCCAGATTTGCTGTTTTATGCCTATTTCAGTGTTTCGAAGAAAAGGAATATCAGACGGAGTCAAAATGGAACGAAATCAACTAGAGAAGTTATTTTTGGAACGAAAGCCACCCGATGGACTTGGACCCCACGTCAAGGAAGGAACAAGGAAGCCACGAGGGTGGGGGCGCGCCCCCTGCCTTGTGGGGCCCTCGTGGCTCCCCTGACGTACTCCCTGCACCCATATATACCCACGTATCCTAAAACTTCTAGAACAGAGATTAGATCGGGAGTTCCGCCGCCAGAAGCCTCCGTAGCCACCGAAAACCAATCTAGACCCGTTCCGGCACCCTGCCGGAGGGGGCAATCCTTCTTCGGTGGTCATCTTCATCATCCCGGTGCTCTCCATGACGAGGAGGGAGTAGTTCTCCCTCGGGGCTGAGGCTATGTACCAGTAGCTATGTGTTTGATATCTCTCTCTCTCTCGTGTTCTTGAGGTGATACGATCTTGATGTATCGCGAGCTTTGCTATTATATTTGGATCCTATGAAGTTTCTTCCCACCTCTACTCTCTTGTAATGAATTGAGTTTCTCCTTTGAAGTTATCTTATCGGATTGAGTCTTTAAAGATTTGAGAACACTTGATGTATGTCTTGCCATGGATATCTGTGGTGACAATGGGATATCACGTGATTCACTTGATGTATGTTTTGGTGACCAATTTGCGGGTTCCGCCCATGAACCTATGCATAGGGGTTGGTGTTGGAAATATGCCCTAGAGGCAATAATAAAAGCATTATTATTATATTTCCTTGTTCATGATAATTGTCTTTATTCATGCTATAATTGTGTTATCCGGAAATCGTAATACATGTGTGAATAATAGACACCAACATGTCCCTAGTAAGCCTCTAGTTGACTAGCTTGTTGATCAACAGATAGTCATGGTTTCCTGACTATGGACATTGGATGTCATTGATGACGAGATCACATCATTAGGAGAATGATGTGATGGACAAGACCCAATCCTAAACATAGCACAAGATCGTATAGTTCGTTTGCTAGAGTTTTCCAATGTCAAGTATCTTTTCCTTAGACCATGAGATCGTGTAACTCCCGGATACCGTAGGAGTGCTTTGGGTGCACCAAACGTCACAACGTAACTGGATGACTATAAAGGTATACTACGGGTATCTCCGAAAGTGTCTGTTGGGTTGACATGGATCAAGACTGGGATTTGTCACTCCATATGACGGAGAGGTATCACTGGGCCCACTCGGTAATGCATCATCATAATGAGCTCAAAGTGACCAAGTATCTGGTCACGGGATCATGCATTACGGTACGAGTAAAGTGACTTGCCGGTAACGAGATTGAACGAGGTATTGGGATACCGACGATCGAATCTCGGGCAAGTAACATACCGATTGACAAAGGGAATTGTATACGGGGTTGCTTGAATCCTCGACATCGTGGTTCATCCGATGAGATCATCGAGGAGCATGTGGGAGCTAACATGGGTATCCAGATCCCGCTGTTGGTTATTGGCCGGAGAGCGTTCTCGGTCATGTCTACATGTCTCCCGAACCCGTAGGGTCTACACACTTAAGGTTCGGTGACGCTAGGGTTGTAGGGATATGTATATGTAGTAACCTGAATGTTGTTCGGAGTCCCGCATGAGATCCCGGACGTCACGAGGAGTTCCGGAATGGTCCGGAGGTAAAGAATTATATATAGGAAGTGCTATTTCGGGCATCGGGACAAGTTTCGGGGTCACCGGTATTGTACCGGGACCACCGGAAGGGTCCCGGGGGTCCACCGGGTGGGGCCACCTATCCCGGAGGGCCCCATGGGCTGAAGTGGGAGGGGAACCAGCCCCTAGTGGGCTGGTGTGCCCCCCCTTGGGGGGGCCACATGGGCTGTAGGGGGTGCACCTTGGCCTACATGGGCCAAGGGCACCAGCCCCAAGAGGCCCATGCGCCTAGGGTTTCAAGGAGGGAAGAGTCCTAGGAGGGGAAGGCACCTCCTAGGTGCCTTGGGGAGGAGGGATTCCTCCCCTTGGCCGCACCCCCCTAGGAGATTAGATCTCCTAGGGCCGGCGCCCCCCCCTTGGCCCTCCTATATATAGTGGGGAGATGGAGGACTTCTTACCTTGATCTTTGGTGCCTCCCTCTCCCTCTCCAACACCTCCTCCTCCATAGTGCTTAGAGAAGCCCTGCCGGAGTACTGCAGCTCCATCACCACCACGCCGTCGTGCTGCTGCTGGAGCCATCTTCCTCAACCACACCTCCCCCCTTGCTGGATCAAGAAGGAGGAGACGTGGCTGTTCCGTACGTGTGTTGAACGCGGAGGTGCCGTCCGTTCGGTGCTAGGATCTTCGGTGATTCGAATCACGTCGAGTACGACTCCCTCATCCCCGTTCTTTGAACGCTTCCGCGCGTGATCTACGAGGTACATAGATGCATGTAATCACTCGTTGCTAGATGAACTCCTAGATGGATCTTGGTGAAACCGTAGGAAAATTTTTGTTTTCTGCAACGTTCCCCAACAGTGGTATCAGAGCCAGGTTTATGCGTAGTTCTCTTGCACGAGTAGAACACAATTGGTTGTGGGCGTTGATGTTGTCAACTTTCTTGCCGCTACTAGTCTTATCTTGCTTCAGCGGTATTGTGGGATGAAGCGGCCCGGCCCAACCTTACACGTACGCTTACGTGAGACCGGTTCCACCGACTAACATGCACTAGTTGCATAAGGTGGCTGGCGGGTGTCTGTCTCTCCCACTTTAGTTGGAGCGGATTCGATGAAAAGGGTCCTTATGAAGGGTAAATAGAAGTTGACAAATCACATTGTGGCTTTCACGTAGGTAAAGAAAACGTTCTTGCTAGAATCCTATTTCAGCCACGTAAAAAATTGCAACAACAATTAGAGGACGTCTAACTTGTTTTTGCAGCAAGTGCTTTGTGATATGATATGGCCAAAGTTGTGATGAATGATGAATGATCTATATGTGATGTATGAGATGTTCATGCTATTGTAATAGGAATCACGACTTGCATGTCGACGAGTATGACAACCGGCAGGAGCCATAGGAGTTGTCTATATTTTTTGTATGACCTGCGTGTCATTGAGAAACGCCATGTAAATTACTTTACTTTATTGCTAAACGCATTAGCCATAGTAGTAGAAGTAATAGTTGGCGAGCAACTTCATGGAGACACGATGATGGAGATCATGATGATGGAGATCATGGTGTCATGCCGGTGACAAGATGATCATGGATCCCCAAGATGGAGATCAAAGGAGCTATGTGATATTGGCCATATCATGTCACTGTTATTATTTGATTGCATGTGATGTTTATCATGTTTTTCATCTTGTTTGCTTAGAACGACGGTAGTAAATAAGATGATCCCTCATAATAATTTCAAGAAAGTGTTCCCCCTAACTGTGCACCGTTGCGACAGTTCGTTGTTTCGAAGCACCACGTGATGATCGGGTGTGATAGATTCTAACGTTCACATACAACGGGTGTAAGACAGATTTACACATGCAAAACACTTAGGTTGACTTGACGAGCCTAGCATGTGTACAGACATGGCCTCGGAACACAGAAGACCGAAAGTTCGAGCATGAGTCGTATAGAAGATATAATCAACATGAAGATGTTCACCGACGTTGACTAGTCCGTCTCACGTGATGATCGGACACGGCCTAGTTAACTCGGATCATGTTATACTTAGATTACAGGAGGGATGTTTATCTAAGTGGGAGTTCATTGAATAATTTGATTAGATGAACTTAATTATCATGAACTTAGTCTAAAATCTTTACAATATGTCTTGTAGATCAAATGGCCAACGTAGTCCTCAACTTCAACGCGTTCCTAGAGAAAACCAAGCTGAAAGACGATGGCAGCAACGACACGGACTGGGTCCGGAACCTGAGGATCATCCTCATAGTTGCCAAGAAAGATTATGTCCTACAAGCCCCGCTAGGTGACGCACCTGTTCTCCCTGCAGAACAAGACGTTATGAACGCTTGGCAGGCACGTACCGATGACTATTCCCTCGTTCAGTGCGGCATGCTTTACAGCTTAGAGCCGGGGCTCCAAAAGCGTTTTGAGAGACACGGAGCATATGAGATGTTCGAAGAGCTGAAAATGGTTTTCCAAGCTCATGCCCGGGTCGAGAGATATGAAGTCTCCAACAAGTTCTTCAGCTGTAAGATGGAGGAAAACACTTCTGTCAGTGAGCACATACTCACTATGTCTGGGTTACATAACCGCTTGACTCAGCTGGGAGTTAATCTCCCGGATGACGCGGTCATTGACAGAATCCTTCAGTCGCTTCCACCAAGCTACAAGAGCTTTGTGATGAACTTCAATATGCAGGGGATGGAAAAGACCATTCCCGAAGTATTTGCTATGCTGAAATCAGCAGAGGTGGAAGTCAAGAAGGAACATCAAGTGTTGATGGTCAATAAAACCACTAATTTCAAGAAGGGCAAGGGTAAAAAGAACTTCAAAAGGGACGGCAAGGGAGTTGCCGCGCCCGGCAAGCAAGCTACCGGGAAGAAGCCAAAGAATGGACCCAAGCCCGAGACTGAGTGCTTTTATTGCAAGGAAAGTGGTCACTGGCAGCGGAACTGCCCCAAATACTTAGCGGACAAGAAGGCTGGCAAAACAAAAGGTATATGTGATATACATGTAATTGATGTGTACCTTACCAGTACTCGTAGTAGCTCCTGGGTATTTTATACCGGTGCAGTTGCTCACATTTGTAACTCAAAGCAGGAGCTGCGGAATAAGCGGAGACTGGCGAAGGACGAGGTGACGATGCGCGTCGGGAATGGTTCCAAGGTCGATGTGATCGCCGTCGGCACGCTACCTCTACATTTACCTTCGGGATTAGTTTTGAACCTCAATAATTGTTATTTAGTGCGAAGTTTGAGCATGAACATTGTATCAGGATCTCGTTTAATACGAGATGGCTACTCATTTAAATCCGAGAATAATGGTTGTTCTATTTATATGAGAGATATGTTTTATGGTCATGCTCCGATGGTGAATGGTTTATTCTTAATGAATCTCGAGCGTAATGTTACACATGTTCATAGTGTGATTACCAAAAGATGTAAGATTGATAATGATAGTCCCACATACTTGTGGCACTGCCGCCTTGGTCACATAGGTGTCAAACGCATGAAGAAGCTCCATGCCGATGGACTTTTAGAGTCTCTTTATTACGAATCATTTGACACGTGCGAACCATGCCTCATGGGTAAAATGACCAAGACTCCATTCTCAGGAACAATGGAGCGAGCAACCAACTTATTGGAAATCATACATACTGATGTGTGTGGTCCAATGAGTGTTGAGGCTCGCGGTGGCTATCGTTATGTTCTCACCCTCACTAATGACTTGAGTAGATATGGGTATATCTACTTAATGAAACACAAGTCTGAAACCTTTGAAAAGTTCAAGGAATTTCAGAGTGAGGTTGAGAATCAATGTGACAGGAAAATCAAGTTCCTACGATCAGATCGTGGAGGAGAATACTTGAGTCACGAGTTTGGCACACACTTAAGAAAATATGGAATAGTTTCACAGCTCACGCCGCCTGGAACACCTCAGCGTAATGGTGTGTCCGAACGTCGTAATCGCACTCTATTAGATATGGTGCGATCTATGATGTCTCTTGCCGATTTACCGTTATCTTTTTGGGGCTATGCTTTAGAGACTGCCGCATTCACTTTAAATAGGGCTCCGTCGAAATCCGTTGAGACGACACCGTTTGAATTATGGTTTGGGAAGAAACCTAAGCTGTCGTTTCTAAAAGTTTGGGGATGCGATGCTTATGTCAGGAAACTTCAACCTGAAAAGCTCGAACCCAAATCGGAAAAATGCGTCTTCATAGGATACCCTAAAGAAACTATTGGGTATACCTTCTACCTCAGATCCGAAGGCAAGATCTTTGTTGCCAAGAATGGATCCTTTCTAGAGAAAGAGTTTCTCTCGAAAGAAGTAAGTGGGAGGAAAGTAGAACTTGATGAAGTATTACCTCTTGAACCGGAAAATGGCGCAACTCAAGAAAATGTTCCTGAGGTGCCTGCACCGACTAGAGAGGAAGTTAATGATGATGATCAAGATACTTCTGATCAAGCTCCTACTGAAATTCGAAGGTCCACAAGGACACGTTCCGCACCAGAGTGGTACGGCAACCCTGTCTTGGAAATCATGTTGTTAGACAACGGTGAACCTTCGAACTATGAAGAAGCGATGGCGGGCCCGGATTCCGACAAATGGCTAGAAGCCATGAAATCCGAGATAGGATCCATGTATGAAAACAAAGTATGGACTTTGACTGACTTGCCCGTTGAGCGGCGAGCCGTAGAAAATAAATGGATCTTTAAGAAGAAGACAGACGCGGATGGTAATGTGACCATCTATAAAGCTCGCCTTGTCGCTAAGGGTTATCGACAAGTTCAAGGGGTTGACTACGATGAGACTTTCTCACCAGTAGCGAAGCTGAAGTCCGTCCGAATCATGTTAGCAATTGCCGCATTTTATGATTATGAAATATGGCAGATGGACGTCAAAACGGCATTCCTTAATGGTTTCCTTAAGGAAGAATTGTATATGATGCAGCTGGAAGGTTTTGTCGATCCTAAGAATGCTGACAAGGTGTGCAAGCTCCAACGCTCGATTTATGGGCTGGTGCAAGCATCTCGGAGTTGGAACATTCGCTTTGATGAGATGATCAAAGCGTTTGGGTTTACGCAGACTTATGGAGAAGCCTGCGTTTACAAGAAAGTGAGTGGGAGCTCTGTAGCATTTCTCATATTATATGTAGATGACATACTTTTGATGGGAAATGATATAGAACTCTTGGACAGCATTAAGGCCTACTTGAATAAGAGTTTTTCAATGAAGGACCTTGGAGAAGCTGCTTATATATTAGGCATCAAGATCTATAGAGACAGATCAAGACGCCTCATAGGTCTTTCGCAAAGCACATACCTTGATAAGATATTGAAGAAGTTCAATATGGATCAGTCTAAGAAGGGGTTCTTGCCTGTGTTGCAAGGTGTGAAATCGAGCTCGGCTCAATGTCCGACCACGGCAGAAGATATAGAAGAGATGAGTGTCATCCCCTATGCCTCAGCCATAGGTTCTATTATGTATGCCATGCTGTGTACCAGACCTGATGTAAACCTTGCCGTAAGTTTGGTAGGAAGGTACCAAAGTAATCCCGGCAAGGAACACTGGACAGTGGTCAAGAATATCCTGAAGTACCTGAAAAGGACTAAGGAAATGTTTCTCGTCTATGGAGGTGACGAAGAGCTCGTCGTAAAGGGTTACGTCGACGCTAGCTTCGACACAGATCTGGATGACTCTAAGTCACAAACCGGATACGTGTATATTTTGAATGGTGGGGGAGTAAGCTGGTGCAGTTGCAAGCAGAGCGTCGTGGCGGGATCTACATGTGAAGCAGAGTACATGGCAGCCTCAGAGGCAGCACATGAAGCAATTTGGGTGAAGGAGTTCATCACCGACCTAGGAGTCATACCTAATGCGTCGGGGCCGATCAAGATCTTCTGTGACAACACTGGAGCTATTGCTCTTGCCAAGGAGCCCAGGTTTCACAAGAAGACAAGGCACATCAAGCGTCACTTCAACTCCATTCGTGAAAATGTTCAAGATGGATACATAGATATTTGTAAAGTGCACACGGACCTGAATGTAGCAGATCCATTGACTAAACCTCTCCCTAGAGCAAAACATGATCAACACCAGAATTCCATGGGTGTTCGATTCAACACAATGTAACTAGATTATTGACTCTTGTGCAAGTGGGAGACTATTGGAAATATGCCCTAGAGGCAATAATAAAAGCATTATTATTATATTTCCTTGTTCATGATAATTGTCTTTATTCATGCTATAATTGTGTTATCCGGAAATCGTAATACATGTGTGAATAATAGACACCAACATGTCCCTAGTAAGCCTCTAGTTGACTAGCTCGTTGATCAACAGATAGTCATGGTTTCCTGACTATGGACATTGGATGTCATTGATGACAAGATCACATCATTAGGAGAATGATGTGATGGACAAGACCCAATCCTAAACATAGCACAAGATCGTATAGTTCGTTTGCTAGAGTTTTCCAATGTCAAGTATCTTTTCCTTAGACCATGAGATCGTGTAACTCCCGGATACCGTAGGAGTGCTTTGGGTGTACCAAACGTCACAACGTAACTGGGTGACTATAAAGGTATACTACGGGTATCTCCGAAAGTGTCTGTTGGGTTGACACGGATCAAGACTGGGATTTGTCACTCCGTATGACGGAGAGGTATCACTGGGCCCACTCGATAATGCATCATCATAATGAGCTTAAGTGACCAAGTATCTGGTCACGGGATCATGCATTACGGTACGAGTAAAGTGACTTGCCGGTAACGAGATTGAACGAGGTATTGGGATACCGACGATCGAATCTCGGGCAAGTAACATACCGATTGACAAAGGGAATTGTATACGGGGTTGCTTGAATCCTCGACATCGTGGTTCATCCGATGAGATCATCGAGGAGCATGTGGGAGCGAACATGGGTATCCAGATCCCGCTGTTGGTTATTGGCCGGAGAGCGATCTTGGTCATGTCTACATGTCTCCCGAACCCGTAGGGTCTACACACTTAAGGTTCGGTGACGCTAGGGTTGTAGGGATATGTATATGCAGTAACCCGAATGTTGTTCGAAATCCCGGATGAGATCCCGGACGTCACGAGGAGTTCCGAAATGGTCCCAGGTAAAGAATTATATATAGGAAGTGCTATTTCGGGCATCGGGACAAGTTTCGGGGTCAACGGTATTGTACCGGGACCACCGGAAGGGTCCCGGGGGTCCACCGGGTGGGGCCACCTGTCCCGGGGGGGCCACATGGGCTGTAGGGGGTGCGCCTTGGCCTACATGGGCCAAGGGAACCAGCCCCAAGAGGCCCATGCGCCTAGGGTTTCAAGGAGGGAAGAGTCCTAGGAGGGGAAGGCACCTCCTAGGTGCCTTGGGGAGGAGGGATTCCTCCCCTTGGCCGCACCCCCCCTAGGAGATTAGATCTCCTAGGGCCGGCGCCCCCCCCCTTGGCCCTCCTATATATAGTGGGGAGATGGAGGACTTCTTACCTTGATCTTTGGTGCCTCCCTCTCCCTCTCCAACACCTCCTCCTCCTCCATAGTGCTTAGCGAAGCCCTGCCGGAGTACTGCAGCTCCATCACCACCACGCCGTCGTGCTGCTGCTGGAGCCATCTTCCTCAACCTCTCCTCCCCCTTGCTGGATCAAGAAGGAGGAGACGTGGCTGTTCCGTACGTGTGTTGAACGTGGAGGTGCCGTCCGTTCGGTGCTAGGATCTTCGGTGATTCGAATCACGTCGAGTACGACTCCCTCATCCCCGTTCTTTGAACACTTCCGCGCGTGATCTACGAGGTACGTAGATGCATCTAATCACTCGTTGCTAGATGAACTCCTAGATGGATCTTGGTGAAACCGTAGGAAAATTTTTGTTTTCTGCAACGTTCCCCTACAGTTGGCACACGTTTTTGTTGTGATTCTCCGATAGAACTTTGGGGCACTCTTTGAGGTCCTTTGTGTTGGTTGAATAGATGAATCTGAGATTGTGTGATGCATATCATATAATCATGCCCACGAATACTTGAGGTGACATTGGAGTATCTAGGTGACATTAGGGTTTTGGTTGATTTGTATCTTAAGGTGTTATTCTAGTACGAACTCTAGGGCTGTTTGTGACACTTATAGGAATAGCCCAACGTATTGATTGGAAAGAATAACTTTGAGGTGGTTTCGTACCCTACCATAATCTCTTCGTTCGTTCTCCGCTATTAGTGACTTTGGAGTGACTCTTTGTTGCATGTTGAGGGACAGTTTTATGATCCAATTATGTTAGTATTGTTGAGAGGACTTACACTAGTGAAAGTATGTACCCTAGGCCTTGTTTCCTAGCATTGCAATACCGTTTATGCTCACTTTTATCATTCGTTACCTTGCTGTTTTTATAATTTCATATTACAAATACCTTTATCTACTATCCATATACCACTTGTATCACCATCTCTTTGCCGAACTAGTGCACCTATACAATTTACCATTGTATTGGGTGTGTTGGGGACACAAGAGACTCTTTGTTATTTGGTTGCGGGGTTTCTTGAGAGAGACCATCTTCATCCTACGCCTCCTACGGATTGATAAACCTTAGGTCATCCACTTGAGGGAAATTTGCTACTGTCCTACAAACCTCTGCACTTGGGGGCCCAACAACGTCTACAAGAAGAAGGTTGTGTAGTAGACATCAAGCTCTTTTCTGGCGCCGTTGCCGGGGAGGTGAGTGCTTGAAGGTATATCTTTAGATCTTGCAATCGAGTCTTTTAGTTTCTTGTTTTATCACTAGTTTAGTTTATAAAAGAAAACTATAAAAAATGGAATTGAGTTTGTCTCACACGCTTTACCTTTTTAATATCTTTCGTGAGTATGGTGGAAAGGATAATTGTGCTCAAGTGCTAGAAGAAAAAATCTATAAAATGTTTGGCACTAAATATTTGAATGATAAGCATTATTGCAATGTTGTTAGTATGAATTCCTTGAATATCCATGATGCTAATGATATGGAAAGCCACAAGCTTGGGGAAACTATGTTTGATGAAGATGATATTTTTTGTCCCCCAAGTTTTGATGAGCAAATTTATTATGATGAAAGCATGCCTCCTATCTATGATGATTATTGTGATGACACGTATGCTTTAAAGAATAATAATAACAATGAACCTTGTCATCTTGATCTTAATTTTCAATTACATGATAGTTATTTTGTTGAGTTTGCTCCCACTATTATTCATGAGAATAATTTTGCTTGTATGGAGAGTAGTAAATTTTCTATGCTTGTAGATCATGAAAAGAATGCTTAAGGTGCTGGTTATATTGTTGAATTCATTCATGATGCTACTGAAAATTATTATGAGGGAGGAACATATGCTTGTAGGAATTGCAATAATATCAAGTTTCCTCTCTATGTGCTTAAAGTTTTGAAGTTATGCTTGTTTTGCCCTCCTGTGCTAGTTGATTATTGTTCCCACAAGTTGTTTGCTCACAAAATCCCTATGCATAGGAATTGGGTTAGACTTAAATGTGCTAGTAATATTGTTCATGATGCTCTCTTTAGGTTTCAATTCTTATCCTTTATGTGAGCATCATTGAAATCATCATGCCTAGCTAGGGGCGTTAAACGATAGCGCTTGTTGGGAGGCAACCCAACTTTATTTTTGTCCCTTGATTTTTGTTCCTGTTTAGTAATAAATAATTCATCTAGCCTCTGTTTAGATGTGGTTTTGTGCTTTTAATTAGTGTTTGTGCCAAGTAGAACCTTTGGGAAGACTTGGGGAAAGTCTTGTTGATCATGCTGTAAAAAACAGAAACTTTAGCGCTCACGAGAACTGCTGCCATTTTTATTTGGAGAGTGCTATTTAGTTAATTCTTTTTGCAGATGATTAGCAGATAAATTCCTCAGGTCCATAAATTTATTTTGAGAATTTTATGAGTTCCAGAAGTATACGTTTGATCCAGATTACTACAGACTGTTCTGTTTTTGACAGATTCTGTTTTTCGTGTGTTGTTTGCTTATTTTGATGAACCTATGGCTAGTAAAATAGTTTATAAACCATACAGAAGTTGGAATAAAGTAGGTTTAACACCAATATAAATAAATAATTAGTTCATTACAGTACCTTGAAGTGGTGATTTATTTTCTTATACTAACGGAGCTTACGAGTTTTCTGTTAAGTTTGTGTTGTGAAGTTTTCAAGTTTTGGGTAAGGATTCGATGGACTATGGAATAATGAGTGGCAAGAGCCTAAGCTTGGGTATTCCCAAGTCACCCCAAGGTAATATTCAAGTATAGCCAAGAGCCTATGCTTGGGTATGCCCCGGAAGGCATCCCCTCTTTCGTCTTCGTTCATCGGTAACTTTACTTGGAGCTATATTTTTATTCGCCACATGATATGTGTTTTGCTTGGAGTGTCAATTTATTTTGTTAGGATTTGCTTGCTGTTATTTAGAACAATGTTTTTCATATTTTATTTCAATAAAAGTGGCATTGGTAGCCCTTACTATGCCTATGTTACAAGTATACATGTTGCTGTCTGAAAACAGAAAGTTTACCGCTCTTGCAATAATTCCCTAGAGAAGTCAGAATGTGATAAAATGTTGAAACCTTTTGAATATTAAGCTCTGATAAATTTACTACAGTGGGAATTTTATTTCATAATTTTTAGAGCTAGTGAAGTATGGATGTTGCAGCATTCTTTACAGACTATCCTGTTTAGGCAGATTGTTGTTATGTTTGCATATGTTTGCTTATTTAATGATTCTATTTGAGGATAGGACTATTAAATATGCAGAGGCATTTAGTATGCAATGTTGAATAATAATTTTAGTGATTTTCTACAGTAGAGTATGATAAGGTTTTTGCAATGGTTTATACTAACTTATCTCACGAGTCTTTGTTGAGTTTTGTGTGGATGAAGCTTTTGAGATTTAGGGAGACCGTGATATGAGAGGAATTAAGGAGACAAAACAGCTAAAGCTTGGGGATTCCCAAGGCACCCCAAGATAATATTTCAAGAAGTCTCAAGCATCTAAGCTTGGGGATGCCCCGGTTGGCATCCCACCTTTCTTCTTCAACAACTATCGGTTAGTATCGGTTGATCCTAAGTTTTTGCTTCTTCACATGATGTTTGATATTATTAGTATGTCATTTTATTTTGCTTTGCTTGCTGTTTGAATAGAATACCAAGATCTGAAATTATTAAATGTTAGGAGTCTTCACATAGTTGCATAATTATTAGACTACTCATTGATCTTCACTTATATCTTTCGGAGTAGTTTGTCGTTTGCTCTAGTGCTTCACTTATATCTTTTTAGAGCATGGTGGTAGTTTTATTTTATAGAAATAGATGAACTCTCATGCTTCACTTATATTATTTTGAGAGTATTAATAGCATGGTAATTTGCTTAAAAAATCCTAATATGCTAGGTGTCGGTGTCAAAACCGGCGGATCTCGGGTAGGGGGTCCCGAACTGTGTGTCTAGGCCGGATGGTAACAGGAGGCAGGGGACACGATGTTTTACCCAGGTTCGGGCCCTCTTGATGGAGGTAAAACCCTACGTCCTGCTTGATTAATATTGATGATATGGGTAGTACAAGAGTAGATCTACCACGAGATCAGAGAGGCTAAACCCTAGAAGCTAGCCTATGGTATGATTGTATATTGTGATTGTTGTTCTATGGACAAAAACCCTTCGGTTTATATAGACACCGGAGAGGGTTAGGGTTACACAAGGTCGGTTACAAAGGAGGAGATATCCATATTCGTATTGCCTAGCTTGCCTTCCACTCCAAGTAGAGTCCCATCCGGACATGAGACGAAATCTTCAATCTTGTATCTTCATAGTCTAACAGTCCGGCCAATGGACATAGTCCGGCAGTCCGGAGACCCCCTAATCCAGGACTCCCTTAGTAGCCCCCGAACCAGGCTTCAATGACGATGAGTCCGGCGCGCAGTATTGTCTTTGGCATTGCAAGGTGGGTTCCTCTCCAAATTCTATGTACCTGTCGAAATAGTGTTCGGTCTCTTGTGAATTTTGCACTCCTTGGCTTCCACGCCCAATAATGGCCACTTTCCATGTGTCGAGTGAATGTGAAGAGCCAAGGTGTTTTCACATTTACCCCCCTAGCTGTGTGAATGAGCCGCCTATCAAAAAGACAAGGATTCAAATCCAAATCACACCATCCTCCCTTGGTGAGCCTTCATCGGAGCGCACCTGACAGAGATCCATTCCATCATGGCCGGTCAACGCAGCTCCTCCTCTCACTCCCATAGCTCCAAGCCTGGAGATTGGGAGAGATGTTCCGTCCCGCACAGCAAATTAGTGATGCTTCAGACCAAGGTATTTCTTCCCCTAGCGTACATGGTCCTGGTTCGAGCCGGGCTCGCCACCTATAATGGCGGAGAGCAAGCGGAGAGCCTTCCCAATCCCTCCAAGGGAGAGCGGGTATGCCTTGTCCCTTATTTGGTAAGAGGGCTTGGATTCCCAATTCATCTGTTTCTCCGGGGGCTCTTGGAGTTCTACGGCCTCCAGTTGCACAACCTTACGCCTGCCTCCATGCCGCATATCGCGGGATTCGTAGCCCTTTGCGAGTTGTTCTTGGGCTGTGAGGCTCATTTCGCTCTGTGGAAGAAGCTTTTCTGCCTTGTGCCCCGCTCTCAGAAGGGATCAATATATCAAGTGGGCGGAGCCGAAGTGTGGCGTATTTCCGGGACCGGATACCTGTCCGGAACCCCAAGGAAGACGTCCGAAGACTGGCCTTTAGAATGGTTTTATATAGAAGACGTCCCCCTCCTGGATCCTATTCGCATCGGTCTTCCTGAGTTTGACAATGCCTCTTTGAAGAAGCGCCGGAGCTAGCGTCCACGGAGCTCCCTGGAGGAAGACGACAGGGACGTTCTTTACCTGATGAGTCGGATAAGTTTTTTAGCTAGATCCGGATTGACCATGATCGAGGTCATGGCTATATGTATCATGTGGGGGGTGCAGCCGCTTCAGTATAGAGGCCACCCCATGTGGGATTTCAACGGGGAGGATGACGCCACCCGCTACAGCCGTAAAGGGCCGGGATCGGTTGCTGATCTAATAAAATCTTATCCACTTTGTACAAGGGAGAAGAGGAGGAATTCCTTCGTGTCAACCCGCAGGGCGGATTTTCTATGTACAATCCTCCGAGCTAGGTAAGCGGAGACTTTGTCTCGCCCATCCGTTTCATATTTCCGCAGTTAAGCACTCTGTCTAGCGATTTCTACGCAGGAACTGCGCCAGGCTGTAAGGGAGATAAACAACCCCCTCCACAACCCGAGGACCCTGGACGGTCCCTTGACCCGGCCTCCCAAGAGGATCCGGACATATCTGTGGAGCTGATCGATGGGGTGTTTTACCAATCGAGCAATGATAATGCTTTGGTGGCCATTACGGCCGATTACCCTGGGCTAGTTCTAGCCTCATAGGTGACTGAGACCGAAGTCCCAGCACTTCAAAAAGGGATCCGTCCTTGCGTGTTTTTGATCGCCGTATAACAACCGTGTTTTGCAGGGGAGGTCCTCGAGGCAGAAGGCCGAACCTGCGGCGACTGGCCAACAAGGGGCCGCGAGGCCAGGCAGGCTGAAAAGACCCGCAGTCCGGATTGAGACACCAACGCAGCGGTACGGTGCGCCGTCTTTATTGCAAGACATTATTCTTAGAGGCATATTAACGCCCATGCCTTCTTTTCAGGAAAAAGAGCGCTCGCCGGACTATACCTGGAGAGGCTACCAATCGCGCCTCCACAAGCCAGGCTCCAAGGCCGGATTCGGAGGCGGGAACGAATACGAGGCGTGCGCCGGGTGCTCCTCCAACAGAGGATGCGGATAAACTGTCCGCCACCCATTCCGAGGTGGAAAGTGCCATGAACCACAGGCGTCGCCGGACTGTTCTTCGTGACGCTTGTTTCTCCCAAGAGGCATTGGATTCCTTCAACTCGGGAGACGTGCACCTTCGTGCCGCTCAAAATGGTCTAGCCAGAGCCATGGAGCAGTATGTAAAATACATACGGGTGAGAAAGTTTGTTGATAATATATATCAGTAGCCCCTGAAACTTGAAACAGTTAGGGTAACTGATTTAAGGATCATTTGTTCTGCAGGTTCTTACAGAAAAGAATACTCAACTGTCCCAGGAGCTGGAAGAGTGCAAAGCCCAACTTCAGGCCGCACTAGCCGCAGCAGGGGAGCCCAAAGAGACCCCCTCTGGTAACATATCCTTCAAATGATAAGTATCATATAGAATGCGGCGTGTATGTAGATCTGACGATATAATTGCAGATGACACTGGAGTAAATCCATATAAGCAACAGCTCCAACACTAGCTGAAGGCCGGTGAGAACATGCTTACGAGGGTGAGGCAGGAGAAAAATGATCTCCAAGATGCCAACACCAAGCTGGGCGTGGAACTACAAGATGTTCGCGCCCAACTGTCGGACTCTATTAAGGAAAATCGGCGGCTTCGACGCGACATATTTAGTAAGTGCTTGAACGAACTTTGAAAAAGAGTTCGGCGAGGAAGTTGGTTGACAGAGTTATGTCTGTAGGTATGCTAACAAGTCGTCCTGCCGAGGGAATGCCTGGTTCAACGGGTGACCTTCTTCCCGAGCTCTCACAGCTGCACGAACGAGTTCGGCAGGTGATGCAAGGCGTCGCCCAGGCCTTGTGGCCATCCGTCTCCATACCCGAAGGCCTTGGAGAGCTTGCAGAAAAGCTAAAGGGAGCGCGGCGGCGCTTTCGATTATGGAAGATATCGGCCTGCCATCAGGGCGCCAGGGAAGCCTGGGCAATGGTGAAGACACGGTACACGAAGGCTGGCCCGAACCACATGGCCGAAGTCGGACCTGTGGGGCCCGATGGGAAGGAGATCCCTGTGAGCTTAGTGTACGGTCAAGTAGAATTGGCCGCAAAGTATTCCCAACAGGACTATAGACTAGACAGCCTTTTGGATGGTATTGAAGAGGAATTCAACCAGTCAAATTGACTATGTAATTTTAAAGTGACATGTAGAATGCCTTCTAGCCGGATTGTAGATCGTTTGTCGTGGTGGACCTTTTCGCTTCGACCTCGGGACCCGACGGTCCGGAGTGTATCCGAATACCCTCTCGGTTATGTAAGAACCGGGGCATGCGTGGAGACCAGGCGTAGGGGTCATTAGTGCTTTATCAGACAAGTGCCCAACTAGTTATGTTATATTACATGGGTAGTAAGAAACATCTTCCAGGGAGAATAGTTCCGTTAAGGGTTCCTTTCCCTGGGTAAGCATGCCCTAAAGTGCATGTCCGGACTGCGACAAGAAGCGCAGAAAAAGCATCTGGGGGCAGATATGGATAATAAATAAAAGTCATCTTTTGTTCACCGACTGAATATTCCCTTAAGAACGCTAGCTTTCGGCTTCACCCAGTCTGAGGTACATGTCCGGCTGACCCGGCGGTAACAATCGCAGAGGTGCTCCACTTATGCCCTAGCCGAATTAATGGGAGCGTAGGGCATAAATACAAGAGCCAGGCAACCTAGCTTGGCCAAAACTTAAGTCATATCGATGCATATAATGGTGAAAAAAGGTACATGCGGAAGTATAACACATGTGTTGGGCGTGAGGCCCGGGTAAATAATTTAAGCTTCTATGAAAGAAGCCCCCAGGTATGAAAGAGTGCGGCTAGCGCATCTGTAATGTATGAGTCAGGCACAAGGTGACCCTTGAAGGCCTAGAGAAATAAAAGAAAGAAAGGGAAACAAGACAGATGATGCATATGCAGAAAATGGACAAAGGTGGGGGGGACTAACATAGAGTCCGGTGCTAGGCGTAGAATCTTCGAAGCCTAGCTGCGTTCCATGGGTTCGGCTCGAGTCGACTAGTCGATGCATCCCGCAGTCGGTACGCTCCACCGGTCAGAACTTGGTCGATAATGAAGGGACCTTCCCATTTGGGCTCGATCTTGTTCTTTTTCTTATCCGGCAGTGGTAGAACTAGTTTGCCAACGTTATAAGTTTTGGCCCATACTTCTCTGCTTTGGTATCTGCGAGCCTGTTGCTGGTAAAATGCGGAACGTGCTTTGGCTACGTCGCGCTCTTCCTCCAAGGTGTCCAGACTGTCCTGCCGATCGAGCTCGACTTCTCTTTCTTCGTACATGCGCACTCGAGGTGAGTCATGAATTATGTCACAGGGCAGGACTGCCTCTGCGCCGTACACCATAAAAAACGGTGTATATCCGGTACTACGATTCGGCTTGGTCCGTAGCCCCCAGAGTATGGGGTCGAGCTCCTCTACCCAGTGCGTGTCAGACTCTGTTAAGGAGCGCACTAATCTGGGTTTAATGCCGCTCATTATAAGACCATTTTCTCGTTCGACTTGACCGTTGGTATGTGGGTGATAGACTGAAGCATAATCGAGCTTGATGCCCATTTTGCTGCACCAGAGTTTTACCTCGTCGGCCGTGAAGTTCGTGCCATTATTAGTGATGATGCTATGGGGGACGGCGTAACGGTGTACAACCCCGGATATGAAATCTATCGCCGGTCCGGATTCGGCTGTTTTAACTGGTTTAGCCTCTATCCATTTCATGAATTTATCCACCATGACCAATAACTATTTTTTCTTATGGGTTCCCCCTTTGAGGGGTCCAACCATGTCAAGCCCCCAGACCGTGAAGGGCCATGTAATGGGGATTGTTTGGAGGGCGGTGGGTGGCATGTGGCTTTGATTTGCAAAGAGCTGGCAACCGACGCAACGTTGGACCAAGTCCTGTGCATTTGCCCGAGACGTTGGCCAATAGATTTCTATACGGAAGGCCTTGCTTACAAGAGCTCGGGCTGCAACGTGATGACCGCCGAGTCCGGTGTGAATTTCTGCCAAGTGGTTCCGCTCTTCCTCTTTGGAGATGCACCTTTGAAGGACTCCGGTAGTGCTTTTTTTGTACAATTCTCCCTCATGGACCCTGTAGGCCTTGGATCGCCGCACTATGCAGCGTGCCTCATTTTGGTCCTCCGGAAGTTCCTGTCTAGTTAGGTAGGTCAGGAATGTTTCTGTCCATGGGGCAATAATGGCCATTATTTCGTGGGCTAAATGTGTTATTTCGGTGGCGGAGCCTCCGATTGTGTCAGAGAGTTCGGTATCGGGTATTTTGGCCGGGTCCGGACTGTTGTTACCGGTGTCCCCTTCCCATGCTACGGATGGCTTGAAGAGCCTTTCCAAAAATATGTTGGGAGGGACCGCGTTGCGTTTTGCACCGATGCGGGTGAGGATATACGCGCCTGATTGCTTTCCCGAGCCACATGGTGAAATTCGAGCCCCTCGAACCAAGCTGGCATTTTTAAGACGGCATTGCGATAAGCTGCCATTTTCGGATCCTTGGCATCAAAGTCCCCATTTATTTGGGATATCGCGAGGTTCGAATCCCCGCGCACCTCTAGGCGTTGAATGCCCATGGATACTGCCATCCGGAGACCATGTAGAAGGGCCTCATATTCGGCTGCGTTGTTGGAGTCCGTATACATTATCTGTGGTATGTATTGAATAGAATCTCCTGTTGTGGACGTCAAAACGACGCCAGCCCCTAGACCAGCCAACATTTTGGAGCCGTCAAAGTGCACGATCCAGTTTGAATATGTGTCGTACTCTTTAGGGAGTTCGGCTTCCGTCCACTCAGCGACGAAGTCGGCCAAAACTTGCGACTTAATAGCTTGCCGTGGCTTGTAAGTTATGTCGAATGAGAGGAGCTCAATGGCCCATTTGCCAATCCGGCCCGTCACGTCGCGGTTGTTTATAATATTGTTAAGTGGTACTTCCGAGGCTACCGTTATCGAACACTCTTGAAAGTAGTGTTGCAGCTTCCGGGATGCCATAAATACCGCGTACGCTATCTTTTGATATTGCGGGTACCATGATTTACATGGATTAAGGACAGTGGACATATAGTAAACCGGCTTTTGAAGGGGTAATTTGTGTTCGTCCACTTCTCGCTCGACGACGAGTACTGTGCTTACTACTTGATGAGTTGCCGCAATGTATAGTAGCATTGGTTCGCCAATGTTTGGCGCGGCCAAGACTGGGTTTGTTGCCAATATGGCTTTTATTTCGTTGAGTCCGGCAGTGGCGGCATCCGTCCACTCGAAGTGTTCAGTGCGCCGGAGGAGGCGATAAAGGGGTAATGCCTTTTCTCCCAAGCGGGAGATAAAGCGACTTAGAGCCGCCACGCATCCAGTCAATTTTTGTATTTGTTTGAGGTCTTTTGGGGTGGCCAACTGTGACAACACTCGGATTTTGGCCGGATTAGCTTCAATACCTCTACTTGAGACAATGAATCCCAAGAGCTTTCCGGCTGGTACGCCGAAAAAGCATTTTTCCGGATTGAGCTTGATGTCATATGTTCGGAGGTTGTCGAATGTGAGCCTCAAGTCGTCTACTAGAGTTTCGACATGCTTGGTTTTAACGACCACGTCATCTATGTATGCCTCCACTATTTGACGATCTGGCTTGCCAGACATGTCTGAATCATGCACTGATATGTTGCGCCGGCGTTTTTGAGCCCGAAGGGCATTGTGTTGAAGCAAAATGGGCCGTATGGTGTGATGAATGCCGTTGCGGCTTGGTCTGGCTCTGCCATTTTAATTTGATGGTAGCCGGAGTATGCGTCGAGGAAACACAATGAATCGTGTCCTGCGGTAGCATCGATGATTTGATCGATGCGGGGGAGGGGGAAGGGATCCTTTGGGCAGGCCTTATTAAGGTCCTTAAAATCGACGCACAAGCGCCAGGATTTGTCCTTCTTTGGTACCATCACCAGGTTTGCTAGCCAGTCCAGATGTTTTATGTCTCTGATGAATCTGGCCTCCAATAGCTTGGCTAGTTCCTCTCCCATGTCTTGTCTCTTAGGTTCGGAGAAACGTCGAAGAGCCTGCTTGACTCGCTTGAATCCTTTTAGGATATTTAGGCTGTGCTCAGCCAGCTTGCATGGGATTCCTGGCATGTCTGAAGGGTGCCAGGCAAAAATGTCCCAGTTCTGGCATAGGAACTCTCGCAGTGCGGCATCGACATTAGGGTTTAATTGTGCCCCGATGGAAGCTGTTTTTGTAGGGTCCGTTGGATGGACTTGGAATTTGACTATTTCGTCCGCCGGTTTAAAGGAGGTGGACTTGGATCTTTTATCGAGTATCACATCATCCCTGTTCACCGTGGAGCGCAGCGCAGTTAGTTCCTCGGTCGCTAGGGCTTCGGATAGTGCCTCAAGGGCCAGTGCGGCTGTCTTATTTTCTGCGCGGAGTGCTATGTCCGGATCACTAGCAAGAGTGATGATTCCATTGGGCCCGGGCATTTTGAGCTTCATGTACCCGTTATGGGGTATGGCTTGGAAGATTGTAAACGCCTCCCGCCCTAATAGAGCGTGGTATCCGCTGCTGAACGGGGCCACTTGAAATGTAATTTCTTCGGACCTGTAATTATCCGGCGTGCCGAATACCACGTCTAGTGTGATTTTCCCAGCACAGCGTGCTTCCCGACTGGGGATGATTCCTCTAAAGGTTGTGCTACTTTGCTTAATGCGGCTCCAGTCTATTTCCATCTTTTGAAGAGTTTCCTCATAGATGAGGTTTAATCCGCTGCCGCCGTCCATGAGTACCTTGGTGAGTCAAAAGCCGTCCACGATCGGACTGAGGACCGGTGCGGCTGGTGCTCGGGCCATTCGGAATTTAGGTTCGTCACTGGCATTGAAGGTAATAGCCGTGTTACTCCAAGGATTTATTTCTGCTATGTGGCAGATTTCGGCCATGGTGCGGAGTGTTCGCTTGCGTCTATTATTTGACGCGAAGGTATCGAAGACCGTTAACACCGTATTGTTGTCCACGGGATGGTACTCTGTGGTATTTGGGAGGAGTAGATCCTCACCAATTTTGGCCACCTGCCGGAGTATCCAACATGCTCTAAGGCTGTGTGTTGGTATTGCATCCGCTGTACTATGAATTTTGCAGGGTCCGTTGAGCCATTCCTCCAGTACGGTTCCTTGCCCCGTAGAGGGCTTTTGATTTTTGGTAGTTAACCCAGGTGTATTGTGATAATGCACCCTTTTATTTCGGACTAGGTTTGTATTCATGGCCGGATTATCCCAAAATTTTATTTCGGTTTTCCAGGCGCTTTCCATCGCACAGTACTTTCGTACTATGGACACCAAGTCGGCGAAGCATGTAATTTCGCGGCGACTTATGGCGTTGAGGATTCCCTTGTTCGTGCAATTATTGCAGAGAAATGCAATTGCGTCTTCCTCGCGGCAGTCCTTTATCCTGTTCATGACCAGGAGGAATCTGGCCCAGTAATGGTGTACTATTTCTTCGGGCTCTTGCCTAATTTGGGATAGATCGCGTATGTTTGGGTGGGTGGGTGGAATTGAATCCGAATCCACACCCAATCTGAGACTCGGGGGCCAAGGAGTTTCCGAACTCGGAAGTTTGGATTCTTGGATGTTTTCCGATAAATCTAGCCTGCTGCCTGATTCTAGGTTCAGGCCTTGAGTGACGTCCTCTCCTCCGTGGATATCCGTCTTGGAGGGATCGGGAATCTGGACATAGCTAGTCCTTGAGATAGATGAAGGGTTGCCGCATTGTTCCTCCACCACTGCAACGTGATGGGTGACCTAGGGAGAGTTGATCTCTCTTAGATCGGGTTTAGGCCCAATCTAATCGTAGTCTGTAGCGACTCCCAGGGCGGCGATGCGATCCAAGAGCTCGTTCAGGGAAGAGAGCTCCATTGGATCTAACTGATCGGCGAGTTCCGAGTTGGCGTGAAGATTGCTTTCGATGACCCGAGAAGTCATCGTCGGCGCAGCGGCCGAACATGCGGTCATAAGAAAACCACCTAGCCGGAGAGTTTGGCCGATAGCCAAAGCTCCCTCAGCAGCAGTGCCGTCTTTAAAGACCGGACGAGACATCCTTCCTGATGGCTACGGCACAGCGGAACTCTCAATGAAAGCACCAATGTCGGTGTCAAAACCGGCGGATCTCGGGTAGGGGGTCCCGAACTGTGCGTCTAGGCCGGATGGTAATAGGAGGCAGGGGACACGATGTTTTACCCAGGTTCGGGCCCTCTTGATGGAGGTAAAACCCTACATCCTGCTTGATTAATATTGATGATATGGGTAGTACAAGAGTAGATCTACCACGAGATCAGAGAGGCTAAACCCTAGAAGCTAGCCTATGGTATGATTGTATATTGTGATTGTTGTTCTATGGACTAAAACCCTTCGGTTTATATAGACACCGGAGAGGGTTAGGGTTACACAAGGTCGGTTACAAAGGAGGAGATATCCATATTTGTATTGCCTAGCTTACCTTCCACGCCAAGTAGAGTCCCATCCGGACACGAGACGAAATCTTCAATCTTGTATCTTCATAGTCTAACAGTCCGGCCAATGGACATAGTCCGGCAGTCCGGAGACCCCCTAATCCCGAACTCCCTCACTAGGTATACAAGATTAATAATAAAATTCTCTTATGAGTGTTTTGAATACTAAGAGAAGTTTGACGCTTGATGATTGTTTTGATATATAGAGGTAATAATATCAAAGTCGTGTTAGTTGAGTAGTTGTGAAATTGAGAAATGCTTGTGTTGAAGTTTGCAAACCCATAGCATGCACGTATGGTAAACATTGTGTAACAAATTTGAAACATGAGGTGTTATTTGATTGCCCTCCTTATGAGTGGCGGTCAGGGACGAGCGATGGTCTTTTCCTACCAATCTATCCCCCTAGGAGCATGCACGTAGTGCCGAGGTTTTTGATGACTTGTAGATTTTTGCAATAAGTATGTGAGTCCTTTATGACTAATGTTGAGTCCATGGATTATACGCACTCTCACCTTTCCATCCTTGCTAGCCTCTTCGGTACCGTGCATTGCCCTTTCTCACATAGAGAGTTGGGCAAACTTCGCCGGTGCATCCAAACCCTGTGATATGATATGCTCTTTCACACATAAACCTCCTTATATCTTCCTCAAAACAGCCACCATACCTACCTATTATGGCATTTCCATAGCCATCCCGAGATATATTGCCATGCAACTTTCCACCATCCAGTTTATCATGACACATCCATCATTGTCATATTCCTTAGCATGATCATGTAGTTGACATAGTATTCGTGGCAAACCCACCGTTCATAATTCTTTCATACATGTCACTCTTGATTCATTGCATATCCCGGTACACCGCCGAAGGCATTCATATAGAGTCATATCTTGTTCTAGTATCGAGTTGTAATCATTGAGTTGTAAATAAATAGAAGTGTGATGATCATCATTCAATAGATCATTGTCCCAAAAAAAGAAAGGCCAAAGAAAAAAAAGGCCCAAAAAATATAAAAAAATATAAAAAATAAAAAATAAAAAATAAAAGGGGCAATGCTACTATCCCTTTTCCACACTTGTGCTTCAAAGTAGCACCATGTTCTTCATATAGCGAGTCTCATATATTGTGCTTCAAAGTAGCACCATGTTCTTCATATAGAGAGTCTCTTGTTTTGTCGTTTTCATATACTAGTGGGAATCTTTCATTATAGAACTTGGCTTGTATATTCCAATAATGAGCCTCCTCAAGTGCCCTAGGTCTTCGTGAGCAAGCAAGTTGGATGCACACCCACTTAGTTTCTTTTGTTGAGCTTTCATACATTTATATCTCTAGTGCATCCGTTGCATGGCAATCCCTACTCCTCACATTAACATCAATCGGTAGGCATCTCCATAGCCCATTGATTAGCCTCGTTGATGTGAGACTTTCTCCTTTTTGTCTTCTCCACATAACCCCCCTCATTATATTCTATTCCACCCATAGTGCTATATCCATGGCTCACGCTCATGTATTGCGTGGAAGTTTATGAGTTTGAAATTATTAAGGTATGAAACAATTGCTTGGCTTGTCATCGAGGTTGTGCATGATGAGAGCATTCTTGTGTGACAAAAATGAAACATGACTAAACTATATGATTTTGTAGGGACGAACTTTCTTTGGCCATGTTATTTCGAGAAGACATAATTGCTTAGTTAGTATGCTTGAAGTATTATTATTTCTATGTCAATATGAACTTTTGTCTTGAATCTTATGGATCTGAATATTCTTGCTGCAATTAAGAAGAATCACATTGAAATTATGCCAAGTAGCACTCCACATCAAAAATTCTTTCTTTTATCATTTACCTACTCGAGGATGAGCAGGAATTAAGCTTGGGGATGCTTGATACGTCTCCAACGTATCTATAATTTTTGATTGCTCCATGCTATATTATCTACTATTTTGGGCAATATTGGGCTTTATTATCCACTTTTATATTACTTTTGGGACTAATCTATTAATCGGAGGCCCAGCCCAGATTTGTTGTTTTATGCCTATTTCAGTGTTTCGAAGAAAAGGAATATCAGACGGAGTCGAAACGGAACGAAATCAACTAGAGAAGTTATTTTTGGAACGAAAGCCACCCGATGGACTTGGACCCCACGTCAAGGAAGGAACAAGGAAGCCACGAGGGTGGGGGGCGCGCCCACCCCCCTAGGGCATGCCCCCTGCCTCGTGGGGCCCTCGTGGCTCCCCTGACATACTCCCTGCACCCATATATACCCACGTATCCTAAAACTTCCAGAACAGAGATTAGATCGCGAGTTCCGCCGCCAGAAGCCTCTGTAGCCACCGAAAACCAATCTAGACCTGTTCCGGCACCCTACCGGAGGGGGCAATCCTTCTTCGGTGGCCATCTTCATCATCCCGGTGCTCTCCATGATGAGGAGGGAGTAGTTCTCCCTCGGGGCTGAGGCTATGTACCAGTAGCTATGTGTTTGATCTCTCTCTCGTGTTCTTGAGGTGATACGATCTTGATGTATCGCTAGCTTTGCTATTATATTTGGATCCTATGAAGTTTCTTCCCCCCTCTATTCTCTTGTAATGAATTGAGTTTCCCCTTTGAAGTTATCTTATCGGATTGAGTCTTTAAAGATTTGAGAACACTTGATGTATGTCTTGCCGTGGATATCTGTGGTGACAATGGGATATCACGTGATTCACTTGATGTATGTTTTGGTGACCAACTTGCGGGTTCCGCCCATGAACCTATGCATAGGGGTTGGCACACGTTTTCGTCGTGATTCTCCGGTAGAACTTTGGGGCACTCTTTGAGGTCCTTTGTGTTGGTTGAATAGATGAATCTGAGATTGTGTGGTGCATATCGTATAATCATGCCCACGAATACTTGAGGTGACATTGGAGTATCTAGGTGACATTAGGGTTTTGGTTGATTTGTATCTTAAGGTGTTATTCTAGTACGAACTCTAGGGTTGTTTGTGACACTTATAGGAATAGCCCAACGGATTGATTGGAAAGAATAACTTTGAGGTGGTTTCGTACCCTACCATAATCTCTTCGTCCGTTCTCCGCTATTAGTGACTTTGGAGTGACTCTTTGTTGCATGTTGAGGGATAGTTTTATGATCCAATTATGTTAGTATTGTTGAGAGTGAAGGAAATATGCCCTAGAGGCAATAATAATGTTATTATTTTATTTCCTTATATCATGATAAATGTTTATTATTCATGCTAGAATTGTATTATCCGGAAACATAATACTTGTGTGAATACATAGACAAACTAAACGTCACTAGTATGCCTCTACTTGACTAGCTCGTTAATCAAAGATGGTTATGTTTCCTAACCATAGACATGTGTTGTCATTTGATTAACGGGATCACATTATTAAGGGAATGATGTGATTGACATGACCCATTCCATTAGCTTAGCACCCGATCATTTAGTATGTTGCTATTGCTTTCTTCATGACTTATACATGTTCCTATGACTATGGGATTATGCAACTCCCGTTTGCCGGAGGAACACTTTGTGCGCTACCAAACGTCACAACGTAACTGGGTGATTATAAAGGAGCTCTACAGGTGTCTCCAAAGGTAAATGTTGGGTTGGCATATTTCGAGATTAGGATTTGTCACTCCGATTGTCAGAGAGGTATCTCTGGGCCCTCTCGGTAATGCACATCACATAAGCCTTGCAAGCATTGCAACTAATAAGTTAGTTGCGAGATGATGTATTACGAAACGAGTAAAGAGACTTGCCGGTAACGAGATTGAACTAGGTATTGAGATACCGACGATCGAATCTCGGGCAAGTAACATACCGATGACAAAGGGAACAACGTATGTTGTTATGCGGTCTCACCGATAAAGACCTTCGTAGAATATGTGGGAGTCAATATGAGCATCCAGGTTCCGCTATTGGTTATTGACCGGAGACGTGTCTCGCTCATGTCTACATTGTTCACGAACCCGTAGGGTCCACACGCTTAAGGTTTCGATGACAGTTATATTATGAGTTTATGAGTTTTGATGTACCGAAGTTAGTTCGGAGTCCCGAATGTGATCACGGACATGGCGAGGAGTCTCGAAATTGTCGAGACATAAAGATTGATATATTGGACGGCTATATTCGGACACCGGAAGTGTTCCGGGTGATTTCGGAGAAAACCGGAGTGCCGGAGGGTTACCGGAACCCCCCCCCCCGGGAGAAGTAATGGGCCTTATGGGCCCTAGTGGAGAGAGAGAGGGGCGGCCAGGGTGGGCCGCGCGCCCCCTCCCCCTCTGGTCCGAATTGGACTAGGAGAGGGGGGCGGCGCCCCCCTTTCCTTCTCCCTCTCCCCCTTCCTTTCCCCCTCCTAGTAATAGTAGTAGGAAAGAGGGGAGTCCTACTCCTACTAGGAGGAGGACTCCTCCTCCTTGGCGCGCCCTAGGGCCGACCGGCCTCCTCCCCTTGCTCCTTTATATACGGGGGCAGGGGCACCCCTAGACACACAAGTTGATCCACATGATCGTTTTCTTAGCCGTGTGCGATGCCCCCTTCCACCATTCTCCTCGATAATATTGTAGCGGTGCTTAGGCGAAGCCCTACGACGGTAGAACATCAAGATCATCACCACGCTGTCATGCTGACGGAACTCTTCCCCGACACTTTGCTGGATCGGAGTCCGGGGATTGTCATCGAGCTGAACGTATGCTAAAACTCGGAGATGCCGTAGTTTCGGTGCTTGATCGGTTGGGCTGTGAAGACGTACGACTACATCAACCACGTTGTCATAATGCTTCCGCTGTCGGTCTACGAGGGTACGTAGATCACACTCTCCCCTCTCGTTGCTATGCATCACCATGATCTTAAGTGTGCGTAGGAATTTTTTGAAATTACTATGTTCCCCAATAGTGGTATCAGAGCCAGGTTTTATGTGTTGATGTTATATGCACGAGTAGAACACAAGTGAGTTGTGGGCGATATAAGTCATACTGCTTACCAGCATGTTATACTTTGGTTCGGCGGTATTGTTGGATGAAGCGGCCTGGACCGACATTACGCGTACGCTTACGCGAGACTGGTTCTACCGACGTGCTTTGCACACAGGTGGCTGGCGGGTGTCAGTTTCTCCAACTTTAGTTGAACCGAGTGTGGCTACGCCCGGTCCTTGCGAAGGTTAAAATAGCACCAACTTGACAAACTATCTTTGTGGTTTTGATGCGTAGGTAAGATTGGTTCTTGCTTAAGCCCGTAGCAGCCACGTAAAACTTGCAACAACAAAGTAGAAGATGTCTAACTTGTTTTTGCAGTACATGTTGTGATGTGATATGGTCAAGACATGATGCTAAATTTTATTGTATGAGATGATCATGTTTTGTAACCGAGTTATCGGCAACTGGCAGGAGCCATATGGTTGTCGCTTTATTGTATGCAATGCAATTGCGCTGTAATGCTTTACTTTATCACTAAGCGGTAGCGATAGTCGTGGAAGCATAAGATTGGCGAGACGACAACGATGCTACGATGGTGATCAAGGTGTCGCGCCGGTGACGATGGTGATCATGACGGTGCTTCGAAGATGGAGATCACAAGCACAAGATGATGATGGCCATATCATATCACTTATATTGATTGCATGTGATGTTTATGCATCTTATCTTGCTTTGATTGACGGTAGCATTTTAAGATGATCTCTCACTAATTATCAAGAAGTGTTCTCCCTGAGTATGCACCGTTGCGAAAGTTCTTCGTGCTAAGACACCACGTGATGATCGGGTGTGATAGGCTCTACGTTCAAATACAACGGGTGCAAAACAGTTGCACACGCAAAATACTCAGGTTATACTTGACAAGCCAAGCATATACAGATATGGCCTCGGAACACGGGGACCGAAAGGTCGAGCGTGAATCATATAGTAGATATGATCAACATAGTGATGTTCACCAATGAAATTACTCCATCTCACGTGATGATCGAACATGGTTAAGTTGATATGGATCACGTGATCACTTAGAGGATTAGAGGGATGTCTATCTAAGTGGAGTTCTTTAGTAATATGATTAATTGAACTGAAATTTTATCATGAACTTAGTACCTGATAGTATCTTGCTTGTTTATGTTTGATTGTAGATAGATGGCCCGTGATGTTGTTCCGTTGAATTTTAATGCGTTCCTTGAGAAAGAAAAGTTGAAAGATGATGGTAGCAATTACACGGACTGGGTCCGTAACTTGAGGATTATCCTCATTGCTGCACAGAAGAATTACGTCTTGGAAGCACCGCTGGGTGCCAGGCCTACTGCTGGAGCAACACCAGATGTTATGAACGTCTGGCAGAGCAAAGCTGATGACTACTCGATAGTTCAGTGTGCCATGCTTTACGGCTTAGAATCGTGACTTCAACGACGTTTTGAACGTCATGGAGCATATGAGATGTTCCAGGAGTTGAAGTTAATATTTCAAGAAAATGCCCGGATTGAGAGATATGAAGTCTCCAATAAGTTCTATAGCTGCAAGATGGAGGAGAATAGTTCTGTCAGTGAGCATATACTCAAAATGTCTGGGTATAATAATCACTTGATTCAATTGGGAGTTAATCTTCCATATGATTGCGTCATTGACAGAATTCTCCAATCACTTCCATCGAGCTACAAGAGCTTCGTGATGAACTATAATATGCAAGGGATGAATAAGACTATTCCCGAGCTCTTCGCAATTCTGAAAGCTGCGGAGATAGAAATCAAGAAGGAGCATCAAGTGTTGATGGTCAACAAGACCACTAGTTTCAAGAAAAAGGGCAAAGGGAAGAAGAAGGGGAACTTCAAAAAGAACAGCAAGCAAGTTGCTGCTCAAGAGAAGAAACCCAAATCTGGACCTAAGCCTGAAACTGAGTGCTTCTACTGCAAGCAGACTGGTCACTGGAAGCGGAACTGCCCCAAGTATTTGGCGGATAAGAAGGATGGCAAGGTGAACAAAGGTATATGCAATATACATGTTATTGATGTGTACCTTACTAATGCTCGCAGAAGCACCTGGGTATTTGATACTGGTTCTGTTGCTAACATTTGCAACTCAAAACAGGGACTACGGATTAAGCGAAGATTGGCTAAGGACGAGGTGACGATGCGCGTGGTAAATGGTTCCAAAGTCGATGTGATCGCGGTCGGCACGCTACCTCTACATCTACCTTCGGGATTAGTATTAGACCTAAATAATTGTTATTTGGTGCCAACGTTGAGCATGAACATTATATCTGGATCTTGTTTGATGCGAGACGGTTATTCATTTAAATCAGAGAATAATGGTTGTTCTATTTTTTTGAGTAAAATCTTTTATGGTCATGCACCCATGAAGAATGGTCTATTCTTATTAAATATCGATAGTAGTGACACACATATTCATAATGTTGAAGCCAAAAGATGCAGAATTGATAATGATAGTGCAACTTATTTGTGGCACTGCTGTTTAGGTCATATTGGTGTAAAGCGCATGAACAAACTCCATACTGATGGACTTTTGGAACCACTTGATTATGAATCACTTGGTACTTGCGAACCGTGCCTTATGGGTAAGATGACAAAAACATCATTCTCCGGTACTATGGAGAGAGCAACAGATTTGTTGGAAATCATACATACAGATGTATGTGGTCCGATGAATGTTGAGGCTCGTGGCGGATATCATTATTTTCTCACCTTCACAGATGACTTAAGCAGATATGGGTATATCTACTTAATGAAACATAAGTCTGAAACATTTGAAAAGTTCAAAGAATTTCAGAGTGAAGTTGAATATCATCGTAAGAAGAAAATAAAATTCCTATGATCTGATCATGGAGGAGAATATTTGAGTTACGAGTTTGGTATACATTTGAAACAATGCGGAATAGTTTCGCAGCTCATGCCACCCGGAACACCACAGCGTAATGGTGTGTCCGAACATTGTAATCGTACTTTACTAGATATGGTGCGATCTATGATGTCTCTTACTGATTTACCGCTATCGTTTTGGGGTTATGCTCTAGAGACGGCCGCATTCGCGTTAAATAGGGCACCATCAAAATCCGTTGAGACGACGCCTTATGAACTGTGGTTTGGCAAGAAACCAAAGTTGTCGTTTCTGAAAATTTGGGGCTGCGATGCTTATGTGAAAACGCTTCAACCTGATAAGCTCGAACCCAAATCAGAGAAATGTGTCTTCATAGGATATCCAAAAGAAACTATTGGATACACCTTCTATCACAGATCCGAAGGCAAGACTTTTGTTGCTAAATTCGGAAACTTTCTAGAGAAGGAGTTTCTCTCGAAAGAAGTGAGTGGGAGGAAAGTAGAACTTGATGAGGTAACTGTACCTACTCCCTTATTGGAAAGTAGTACATCACAGAAACCATTTTCTATGACACCTACACCAATTAGTGAGGAAGCTAATGATGATGATCATGAAACTTCAGAACAAGATACTACTAAACCTCGTAGATCAACCAGAGTAAGATCTGCACCAGAGTGGTACGGTAATCCTGTTCTGGAAGTCATGCTACTAGATCATGATGAACCTACGAACTATGGAGAAGCGATGGTGAGCCCAGATTCCGCAAAATGGCTTGAAGCCATGAAATCTGAGATGGGATCCATGTATGAGAACAAAGTGTGGACTTTGGTTGACTTGCCCAAAGATCGGCAAGCAATTGAGAATAAATGGATCTTCAAGAAGAAGACTGACACTGATGGTAATGTTACTGTCTACAAAGCTCGACTTGTCGCAAAAGGTTTTCAACAAGTTCAAGGGATTGACTATGATGAGACCTTCTCACCCGTAGCGATGCTTAAGTCTGTCCGAATCATGTTAGCAATTGCCGCATTTTATGATTATGAAATTTGGCAGATGGATGTCAAAACTGCATTCCTGAATGGATTTCTGGAAGAAGAGTTGTATATGATGCAGCCGGAAGGTTTTGTCGATCCAAAGGGAGCTAACAAAGTGTGCAAGCTCCAGCGATCCATTTATGGACTGGTGCAAGCCTCTCGGAGTTGGAATAAACGCTTTGATAGTGTGATCAAAGCATTTAGTTTTGTACAGACTTCTGGAGAAGCCTGTATTTACAAGAAAGTGAGTGGGAGCTCTGTAGCATTTCTGATATTATATGTAGATGACATATTACTAATCGGAAATGATATAGAATTTCTGGATAGCATAAAGGGATACTTGAATAAGAGTTTTTCAATGAAAGATCTCGGTGAAGCTGCTTACATATTGGGCATTAAGATCTATAAAGATAGATCAAGACGCTTAATTGGACTTTCACAAAGCACATACCTTGACAAAATTTTGAAGAAGTTCAAAATGGATCAAGCAAAGAAAGGATTCTTGCCTGTGTTACAAGGTGTGAAATTGAGTAAGACTCAATGCCCGACCAATGCAGAAGATAGAGAGAAAATGAAAGATGTTCCCTATGCTTCAGCCATAGGCTCTATCATGTATGCAATGCTGTGTACCAGACTTGATGTGTGTCTTGCTATAAGTCTAGCAGGGAGGTACCAAAGTAATCCAGGAGTGGATCACTGGACAGCGGTCAAGAACATCCTGAAATACCTGAAAAGGACTAAGGATATGTTTCTCATATATGGAGGTGACAAAGAGCTCATCGTAGATGGTTACATTGATGCAAGCTTTGACACTGATCCGGACGATTCTAAATCACAAACCGGATACGTGTTTACATTAAACGGTGGAGCTGTCAGTTGGTGCATTTCTAAACAAAGCGTTGTGGCGGGATCTACATGTGAAGCGGAGTACATAGCTGCTTCGGAAGCAGCAAACGAAGGAGTCTGGATGAAGGAGTTCATATCTGATCTAGGTGTCATACCTAGTGCATCGGGTCCAATGAAAATCTTTTGTGACAATACTGGTGCAATTGCCTTGGCAAAGGAATCCAGATTTCACAAGAGAACCAAGCACATCAAGAGACGCTTAAATTCCATCCGGGATCTAGTCTAGGTGGGAGACATAGAGATTTGCAAGATACATACGGATTTGAATGTTGCAGACCCATTGACTAAGCCTCTTCCACAAGCAAAACATGATCAGCACCAAAGCTCCATGGGAGTTAGAATCATTACTGTGTAATCTAGATTATTGACTCTAGTGCAAGTGGGAGACTGAAGGAAATATGCCCTCGAGGCAATAATAATGTTATTATTTTATTTCCCTATATCATGATAAATGTTTATTATTCATGCTAGAATTGTATTATCCGGAAACATAATACTTGTGTGAATACATAGACAAACTAAACGTCACTAGTATGCCTCTACTTGACTAGCTCGTTAATCAAAGATGGTTATGTTTCCTAACCATAGACATGTGTTGTCATTTGATTAATGGGATCACATTATTAAGAGAATGATGTGATTGACATGACCCATTCCATTAGCTTAGCACCCGATCATTTAGTATGTTGCTATTACTTTCTTCATGACTTATACATGTTCCTATGACTATGATATTATGCAACTCCCGTTTGCCGGAGGAACACTTTGTGTGCTACCAAACGTCACAACGTAACTGGGTGATTATAAAGGAGCTCTATAGGTGTCTCCAAAGGTAAATGTTGGGTTGGCATATTTCGAGATTAGGATTTGTCACTCCGATTGTCGGAGAGGTATCTCTGGGCCCTCTCCGTAATGCACATCACATAAGCCTTGCAAGCATTGCAACTAATAAGTTAGTTGCGAGATGATGTATTATGAAACAAGTAAAGAGACTTGCCGGTAACGAGATTGAACTAGGTATTGAGATACCGACGATCGAATCTCGGGCAAGTAACATACCGATGACAAAGGGAACAATGTATGTTGTTATGCGGTCTCACCGATAAAGATCTTCGTAGAATATGTGGGAGCCAATATGAGCATCTAGGTTCCGCTATTGGTTATTGACCGGAGACGTGTCTCGGTCATGTCTACATTGTTCTCGAACCTATAGGGTCCGCACGCTTAAGGTTTTGATGACAGTTATATTATGAGTTTATGAGTTTTGATGTACCGAAGTTAGTTTGGAGTCCCGGATGTGATCACGGACATGACGAGGAGTCTTGAAATGGTTGAGACATAAAGATTGATATATTGGACGGCTATATTCGGACACCGGAAGTGTTCCGGGTGATTTCGGAGAAAACCGGAGTGCCGGAGGGTTACCGGAACCCCCCCAGGAGAAGTAATGGGCCTTATGGGCCCTAGTGGAGAGAGAGGGGCGGCCAGGGTGGGCCGCGCGCCCCCTCCCCCTCTGGTCCGAATTGGACTAGGAGAGGGGGGCGGTGCCCCCCTTTCCTTCTCCCTCTCCCCCTTCCTTTCCCCCTCCTAGTAGGAGTAGGACTGAGTAGGAAAGAGGGGAGTCCTACTCCTACTAGGAGGAGGACTCCTCCTCCTTGGCGCGCCCTAGGGCCGGCCGGCCTCCTCCCCTTGCTCCTTTATATACGAGAGCAGGGGGCACCCCTAGACACACAAGTTGATCCACGTGATCGTTTTCTTAGCCTTGTGCGGTGCCCCCTTCCACCATACTCCTCGATAATATTGTAGCGGTGCTTAGGCGAAGCCCTATGACGGTAGAACATCAAGATCGTCACCACGCCGTCGTGCTGGCGGAACTCTTCCCCGACACTTTGCTGGATCGGAGTCCGGGGATCGTCATCGAGCTGAACGCGTGCTAAAACTCGGAGGTGTCGTAGTTTCGGTGCTTGATCGGTCGGGCCGTGAAGACGTACGACTACATCAACCGCGTTGTCATAACGCTTCCGCTGTCGGTCTACGAGGGTACGTAGATCACACTCTCCCCTCTCGTTGCTATGCATCACCATGATCTTGCGTGTGCGTAGGATTTTTTTTTGAAATTACTACGTTCCCCAATAGAGAGGACTTACACTAGTGAAAGTATGAACCCTAGGCCTTGTTTCCTAGCATTGCAATACCGTTTACGCTCACTTTTATCATTCATTACCTTGTTGTTTTTATAATTTCAGATTACAAATACCTTTATCTACTATCCATATACCACTTGTATCACCATCTCTTCGCCGAACTAGTGCACCTATACAATTTACCATTGTATTGGGTGTGTTGGGGACACAAGAGACTCTGTTATTTGGTTGCAGGGTTGCGTGAGAGAGACCATCTTCATCCTACGCCTCCTACGGATTGATAAACCTTAGGTCATCCACTTGACGGAAATTTGCTACTATCCTACAAACCTCTCCACTTGGAGGCCCAACAACGTCTACAAGAAGAAGGTTGTGTAGTAGACATCAGACACTGCCACAACCCCTAAATGTCAGGAGGCACCAATAACAATGTTCTCATCACAAAACCATCGGAAAGATTCCAAGATACCCGCGTGATCCTAAAAATAATTTAGTGAAATTTGAGAAGAGAAGAGTCAAAACTCTACGTCAGGATGCCTCACCAGAGCGACGAAGGGACTGAGGAGTAAAAATAAGTCCTATTGTCCGATATATATAATCCTAAATGACTCAAAACATTTTTCTAGACTCAACAACGCCAATGATTCGATCAAGCAGGGGGCTCCTAAGGTCGGGGAAGGCTCTGATTACCAACTTGTAACGCCCTCGATGTGGCTATATCTCCCACGTGTCGAAGCACGACTTAGAGGCATAGCCGCATTGAAAGCAATGTCGCAAGTGAGGTAATCTTCACAACAACCCATGTAAATAAATAAAGGGGAAAGTACATAGTTGGCTTACACTCGCCATGTCACACAAATACATAAATAAGTCATTACATTCATCCAATACACTCAGGGTCCGACTACGGAACAAAAAGAACATCAACCCCCAAATGCGACGAAGTCCCCGATCGGCCCAACTGGGCACCACTACTGATCATCTGGGAAAGACACATAGTAACGATGAGAGTCTTCATCGAACTCCCACTTGAGCTCGGTCATATCATCTGGAACGGTATCATCGGTCCCTGCATCTGGTTTTGGAAGTAATCTGTGAGTCACGGGGACTCAGCAATCTCACACCCTCGCGATCAAGACTATTTAAGCTTATAGGTAAGGTAAAGGTATGATGTGGAGCTGCAGCAAGCGACTAGCATATAGGGTGGCTAACATATTCGCAAAAGAGAGCGAGGAGAGGAGGCAAAAGCATGGTCGAACAACTATGATCAAGAAGTGATCCTAGAACAACCTACGTCAAGCATTACTCCAACACCGTGTTCACTTCCCGGACTCCTCCGAGAAGAAGCCATCACAGTAACACACTCGGTTGGTGCATTTTAATTAAGTTAAGTTTCATGTTATCTACAACCAGACATTAACAAATTCCCATCTGCCCATAACCGTGGGCACGGCTTTCGAAAGTTCAAATCCCTGCAGGGGAGTCCCAACTTAGCCCATCACAAGCTCTCACGGTCAACGAAGGATATTCCTTCTCCCAAGACAATCCGATCAGACTCGGCATCCCGGTTACAAGACATCCTCGACAATGGTAAAACAAGTCCAGCAACACCGCCCGAATGTGCCGACAAATCTCGATAGGAGCTGCACATATCTCGTTCTCAGGGCACACTCAGATAAGCAATCCGTACAACTAAAACCAGCCCTCGAGTTTCCCCGAGGTTGCGCTGCAAGGGGCTTTAGTTTGGACCAACACTCCGAGGAGCACTGGCCCGGGGGTTTAATAAAGATGACCCTTGGGCTCCGGAAACCCAAGGGAAAAAGAGGCTAGGTGGCAAATGGTAAAACCAAGGTTGGGCATTGCTGGAGGAGTTTTATTCAAGGCGAACTGTCAAGGGGTTCCCATTATAACCCAACCATGTAAGGAACGCAAAATCCTGGAACATAACACCGATATGACGGAAACTAGGGCGGCAAGAGCCAAACAAAACACCAACAATAAGGCCGAGCCTTCCACCCTTTACCAAGTATATAGGTGCATTAAGATAAACAAGATAATATGATGATATCCCAACAATAAACATGTTCCAACAAGGAACGATCTCCAATCTTCACCTGCAACTAGCAACGCTATAAGAGGGGCTGAGCAAAGTGGTAACATAGCCAAACAACGGTGTGCTAGGACATGGTGGGTTAGAGGTTTGACATGGCAATATGGGAGGCATGATAAGCAAGTGGTAGGCATCGTAGCATAGGCATAGCAAAAGAGCGAGCATCTAGCAAGCAAAGATAGAAGTGATTTCGAGGGTATGGTCATCTTGCCTGCAAAGTTCTCAGAGTTGCCTTGATCCTCGTAAGCGTACTCAACGGGATCCTCATTCACGTACTCGTCTCCCGGCTCTACCCAAACAAGGACAACAAGCAAAAGGGAACATAATCAACCACGTGCAATGCTCAAACAACATGATGCAAACATGGTATGATATGCGGGATGCGATATGTGATGCATAGGCATGATGTGGAAAGGAATGATTGAACCTGGCCTCAACTTGGAAAACCAAGAGTGCCACTGGAAAGGGGAGTTGATTTCGGTTGAAATCGATATAAAGATCACTGGAATCAGATGCACGGGTTGGAAATGGCAAGCAAAACAAATATAGCACCGGTCTGCGATAATCAGCACAAGACCATCTAAATGCATCAAGAACAACATGCTACAGCACTCCAACATGACAACAAAATACATGGCAGGGATCCACTCATGATGCTTGACAAAATATGAACAGTGAGCTACGGCTAATTCACTCATTAACAGGTTCAAACAAGCATGGCAAAAAAGCAAAAGATTACTGGTTACAGACTTAGTGAAAATAACCACAAGGCAGGAATTTATTATCAGGAAGCAATCTTTAGAGCATGAAAACTACATGCTACAGGAACATATCATGGCAAAGCAAGGCATGGCATGAAACTACTCAAAGCATATAAAAATAGTCCCTTAGTGACCTTGAGCCAAAAGGGATCAGAAAATACAATTGCAAGCATGTGAACATAGCAAAAACATAAACAGATTCAGACTTAGTGAAAAACTGGAGCATGCAAAACTGATTAACAAGTAGGCGTGTTTACGAGCTCGATACACTCACTACGAGGCATTGCATGACCAACTAATCATACACCCAGCAAGAAGACATAGCATAGAAGCTAGACATGGTAAGAACAACAACATAGCATGCACGGATCAACAACAACAAGCTTGGCAAAATTGCAAAACATGTTAACAATCTGCCAGGAACATTTTATAGCAAAAGTAGAGCTCGATTGACTCAAGCTAGGGTGCTCCATAATTGCAAACAAAAACATGGATGGATAGAGCACCACAATTTTAACAAAACATCCTTAGTGATCATGCTCAAAAGAGGCACGGATCACTAGGAAACAACATGAACATATGGCATAAAACAATAACAAGACAAGGACTTACTGAAATTCTAAGTCCCTGAAATCAGCATCATTGAGTAAGCTACTTTGCATGCTTGTGCTAGTCACCACAAAGATCACAAAAATACATGGCATACACCCCTGTAAATATGGCATGGCATTCTTCAAAATACATGTAGAGCTCAGGATCATAGCATGCACACATTAAACATGGCAAAAATGACAAAAGGCCATTTGCTGAAACAGATCTGACATAATCATCACATAGCCCTCTTCCAACGACATTTCGGGCATCAAGATGAGCTCAACTGAAAATGATGCAATGAGATAAAATGATTTACTCGTCGAGACGAACATTTTGATATGCTACACGCACGAATCGGAGCTAGGATGAGGAAGTTATGACATGTCAAAGATTGCAAAATATTTAGGGTTTGGAGCGGGAAAAGTCAACCGCGAATCGTCCAGATCCAGATCCGGTTTTGCATGCGGCCCGAGGTTCACCTGAAAACCAGTTCACTGGAGATGGTTCGCCGGCCGGAGACGAGGAAGAGGCGGGGAGCCGAGGTGGAGGTGCGGCCGTCGACGAGGTGGACTCGGGCGGCGGCGGAGGACAGCGCTGGGGCGGCGGCGGAGCTCGGTCGCCGGTGTGGGAGGAGCAGGGCAGCGCCGGCGGGGTCGGGCTCTGAGGTTGCCGGCCGGCGCGGAAGAAGGCGGCGGCGAGGTCCTGAGGAGCGGGCGCGGGCGGCGGTGCCAAAGGAGGCGGGCGGCGATGGCCGGATGGACCGCGGGGGCACTCTCCGGGCTTCGGCGGGCCGCGGGCGTCGGCGAAGAAGTGGGCACCGGGACGGACACATGTCATGTGGATATTGGCCGAGGGGGAGCGGGGCGGACACGTCCGGCCGTCCGGATTTCGTCCGGCGGCGTCGGGTGGAGTTTTCTAGGGTTTCGTGCGTGATTTCGAATGGGGGGTTGTTTATATAGAGGTAGAGGGAGCTAGGAAGCTCCAAATGAGGCGCGGTTTGCGGCCACACGATCATGATCGAATGCTCTAGATGATGGGAGAGGTTTAGGTGGGTTTTGGGCCACTTTGGAGAGGTGTTGGGCTGCAACACACATGAGGCCTTTTTGGTCCCTCGGTTAACCGTTGGAGTATCAAACGAAGTCCAAATGGCATGAAACTTGACAGGCGGTCTACGGGTAGTAAACCAAGGCCGCATGGCAAGTCTCGGTCCAATCCAGAAATGTTTAACACCCACACACAAAAAGGGGTAGAAAGGGACACCGGAGGACATTGGAGCGCCGGAATGCAAAACGGATGACGGGGAAAATGCTCGGATGCATGAGACGAGCACGTATGCAAATGCAATGCACATGATGACATGATATGAGATGCATGACAAAGACAAAAACACACGGAGACAAAAACCCGACAACTATGAAATAAAATAACTTAGTGCCGGAAACGGCAAGAGTCAGAATACAAATAAGGTAAATTACATCCGGGTGTTAGATACTTCCAAAACCAGCTTGCGGGTGTTGTTGAACCGTACAGGTGACGCAACCGAGCTCAAGGAGGAGCTCGATGAAGATTGCGTTCGCTATGTTGTTCCGTTTCCAGTTGATCAGTAGTGGAGCCCAGTTGGGACGATCGGGGATCTGTGTAGCTTCTGGGGTAGTCTTCTTTTATTTTGGTTCCGTAGTCAGACCTTGATTGTATCTGGATGTTGTAATGTTTTATTCATGAATTGTGCGAAGTGGCGATTGTAAGCCAACTATGTATCTCTTTCCCTTATGTATTACATGGGTTGTGTGAAGATTACCTTACTTGCGACATTGCTTTCAATGCGGTTATGCCTCTAAGTCGTGCTTCGACACGTGGGAGATATAGCCGCATCGAGGGCGTTACAAGTTGGTAATCAGAGCCTTCCCCGACTTAGGAGCCCCCTGCTTGATCGAATCGCTGGCGTTGTTGAGTCTAGAAAAATGTTTTGAGTCTTATAGGATTATATATATCGAAGAGTATGATTCTTTTTACTCCTCAGTCCCTTCATCGCTTGGTGAGGCATCCTGACGTAGAGTTTTGACTCTTCTCTTATCAAATTTCAATAAAAAAATTTAGGATCACGCGGGTATCTTGGAATAGTTCCGATGGTTTTGTGACAAGGACATTGTTCTTGGTGCCTCCTGACATTTAGGGGTTGTGGCAGTGTCTCGGGGAGTTGAGCTCCGAGGTGTTGTCGTCACAATTTTATCGTTGCAGTTCTGGAATACCCGAGTTTCGCTGACATCAAAAATCTCTTTTATGCAGTTGTTGGTGAGATAACCTCGAAGCCACCCAGTACTGGGGCAGGAGTTCGGGAGTATTGCCATAACTCGTATAACGGATGCTTTTCGTAGGTTGAGGTAAACGATTTCCGAAGGTTTCTTGGTTATATGTTGAAGGATGGATACAGCTGGATGTAGGATTTGCTAGTTTTGGGTGAGAATATTGTGCTTCTCCTGTATCCCCAACACCTGATTGCATAACCGGAAAGTTTTGGGAGTTTATAAGTGGGAATTCAAGTAGATCTTAGGATATCTTTTCGACAGATGCATGATATGAAATTGGGGTTCGACGTCTAGTGGTCCGCCTATCCACGGTTGGTTTTACAGTGGTCTCGTTGTGTCTTAAAGAGTCCTTGGCTATGCTGACTCGGGGACGCTTCGTATATCATGTGCACTGCCTTGTACATGATGGTGTTGTACGATCGAGCCCGTGTAGGCCCCACCACGAAAACTTCGGACGAAATCTCTATCATATGTTTGTTCTGGCTTATTCTGCAAGCCAATCCTTTGTTTTGTTTTTGAGTTGTGGTATTCGAGTTGCTTCGAAGTCAAATGTGGATTCCATACTTTTCCTAAACGGTGTTCTCATACTCCGATGTGAATACCAATCCTTCATGATAATCGAGATTGTCATGTCAATCCTTTTCAACCGGCGTGTTTTCTCTTCAAGTGGATCCGATCATGTCAACATTCGCAAGACCACCTTTCAGTTCTTCTCAACGGTGTTTATTTCGTCCATCCCAAGTTGTCTTTGTTTTCCCACCCTCCCACCCTTTTCTTCGAGAAATTGGATTTCTAATCAGGTATCCATCTTATGGATGTGAGGTCTCTCCATTCTTTTCCGTCAATGTTCTTACCCGGTGGTTCTCATGAAGACGCTCTTCAAGTTCATCATTCTTCATTATTTTTCCTCTCCGGTGGTTTCAACTCCAGCTTCATCGATCATATACTCTCCTCGTTTCAAATACCTTCTCATGTCGGCGCACCTCTCAACTATCCTCTTCTCACTATTCATTTGTTCCGAAGTGCTGAAGACATCTCAAAGATGTTTCCACTTGTATTCATTCAAGCTCTTTCGATATTGTTATCTTATTCAAGCCTTTTAATTCAACCGGTGCATTCTCTCTTTTAAATCGTTCTATGGTGTATCTTTCGAGTGGGCCCTAACCCACTGGTCTTTTCCCCAGGATCTTACCTGACTCTTCTAATTTTCCCAGAGCTATCCTAAATTCTTGTGAAGTTTGACATAATAATGAATTGTCATCAGTCTTATGTCTTTCACCAAGATCTTTCAAATTCTTTTCATCGTTGGTTCAACTTTCTAATTTTCATCCCGGAGTATCTCAGCAATTCATGGTGGTGTTTCTCGTCGTCATTATCAACATTTGAGGACTGAAGAAGAGTTTGTCTGCAATCTTATCCGTTCTCCCAAAGATTCGTGATTCTAGCTTTGATGCCATCCTCCCATAATTGTTTTGATTGTGAGAATTCTTTTCATCCATCCGGATCATTTCAGAAGTCTTTTCAGTTTGATTCTCCGGAGGCCATCATATCAGAATTATTCATTCCAGCTTTCAGCTATTGTTCTCCAAATCTTACCGGTGCATCATTCAAGTATTCTCTAATTAGTTCGTATTTTATTCGTTCTTTTGTATCTAAATTCCCTCAAGTATCTTCATTTGTTCTCTAATTCTTCCCGGTGCTTCTTTATCTTTTCTTAAATCATTTTCAATTCTTACAATGGTTCTTCAAAGATTTTTTTTCTTCCTTCATTTATCATATCAATTTATTCGTTGTTTCAATCCTATCGGTGGTTCATTGAAGACTTTCTCAAGTTGGCGCTATATCTATCTTAATTCTTTCTACAAGAATAAGTAGTGTGCAAAATCCATTGCTTGTCATCAATTTAAATTGGTGAAGGATAATCATAATGTAATTCTTATCCTTGTTTCATCCAAGTGAGCAATTCCTTATTCCGGAGGTTCATCGAAATTCTCGTTTTCAATTGCTTCATCTTCTCTTTTTCCCGGAGTTCCAAGCTCTCTCAATGTTCTCGTCATCAAGATCCATCTAATCATTGCAAGTCTTCACCTTGTAATTTCAACTTCTCTTTCCTTTCGTTTGATCATTCTTTTATTACCGGAGTTCTTCATGGACACTCTACATGATGGTTCGTCAAGGATTTAATTCCTTCTCGAAGCGTTCATCGAGATTATTTTCAGAGGAGTTCAAGCATTCTTCATCTTGCAATCCGGAGTGCAATTGTTCTCCCTTATCTTTTGAGGTGGTAATATATCATTCTTCATTCACAAGAACGAGGTATTTAAACCCATCACTTTCTTCCATGGAGTTATCTTGGTATAGTTTTCACCTAAAGCCTTCCATTGGGAATGTAGCTCTTTGTGGTGATTATCTATGATCCAAGGTATTCACCTATCCTCCTGGTGAAATAAGTTTCTCGCCTCCTTGTTGATATTTATGCAATCCTGTTTTCGTTAGTGGCAGAATTTCACCTTAAGTTTTGAGATGTTGCCCATAAGCCCACAACAAGCATAATCTTTTCGTTGTTGGTTTTCCAACAACTCCGTGTAACTTTCTTGGAAGGGTGATCTTCAAGCTCACTTGTGGCATAAGTTGACCTTTTCTTCTCCATTCTTTTGTTCCAATGATCTATCTTATATTATTTCCTCCGTAGGCTTTGTGATGTTGCTCTCTTCTCTCATCATCTCGGATTGTCAGGATCGTGTTCTTTTCATGCTTATCCATTTAACTGGAGTGTCGTGCCCTCTTTTCAAGTTCTCTCATCTTGGCTAGTTCATATTCAATTCCTTTCTTTTACAGTCGCTGTGCTGCCCAAATTACATCATTCTTATTCCTTCTCTATCTTGTTTAACCAGAGTGTTGTGTCTGTCATTCCTCTTCTAACCGGACTCTCATCCAAGTGCTTTCATTTTAACAAGTTCATATTATTGCCTTCCATTTCCAACCGGAGTGTTGTCGTAATTGATCTTTATCGTTCCTTCTACATCTCATTTCATCCGGAGTGCTTGCATGTACTTCTTGTCCTTGGTGACACTTTTCTTATGTCTTTCAACCTACAAGGTTCTAGCAATGTTCCTTGTTCCTCTTTCCTAATGGAGTGTTTTCAACTTTGTTCATCTTCGTCGTATCCTTTCTTTCAATTTGTCCACCCTCGCAAGGTTCTTTGGTTTCACTCGTTTGTCGAAGAAGCAACTTTGTTTTACCTCTTCTCCTCATCTTCCTTTTTCCCTCCGGTGCCATCCTAGATCTCGGGACGAGATCCTCTTGTAGTGGTGGAGTGTTGTGACGCCCCAAGACCAATGCTCGAGAATACTTCCATAGGTTCCGGGTTTCTCCGTGTGTTTCATTTTTGCATGCTCCTTTTATTTTTGCATTGCATCATGTCATCATGCCATCATATCATTAATTTTTGCAACTCAACTAAATAAACCGTATGGATCTTCGATCCGTTTAAATTGAGGGAACTCACATGGTGGTTTCTCTTTAAAACATACCCTCCCGATATTTAGGGATCTATTATAAATATTCCATTAACTTTGGAATCACCATAACACACTGCAATTTAATTCCATGCCTCTTATGCTTCAAGTTGCACCTCCAGACTTTGCCAACAATTCTTTTCCCATTTTTTTGAGGCTCCTCCAAATTCCTGAACATTTTTGGACACTTCTCAAACCCGTCCTAGTTGAAACCATTTGAATTAAATTCATAGGAATTTGAATTTAATCTTTCATTCATGCCCACTCCTATTTTTCTTGGCTCAAGCTCCTTTTTATGAGTCCAAGAAAATTGGAGTCCTGCTCAAATTCTTCTCCTATTTCTCTCTACATTTTCTTAACTCTCTGTTTTTTTGTCTGTTAAACAAGGAGATTAGTCTAAGGGAGAAAGAGAGAGAGAGCCCAGCCTAGATCTCAGGCAGGCCCATCTGCGCCTAAGCGCAGCCCCCCTCTCTATTGGGCCGGCCTCCAAGGCCCAACCACGCCCCCGGTAACCCTAGCCTCCCTGCGTCGATCCCCATCTCCCCCATCGATCCCTTCCTCCCTCCTGTGCGTGCTCCGTCGGAGAGAGACAGTGAGAGAGCAGTGCTACACCCCTCGCCCTCTTCTCGATCCCATCTCCCTCCATCGCCGCCTCGCACGCAGGAGCCCCAAGCGCCGCTTTGCCCTCCTCTGGCGCCGTCCCTCTCCCTCGCGCCTCCTTCTCCTCTGCGCCGGCGACCTCCTGCTGCCTCGCTCCAGCCACCATAGAACCAGGCCACCGCTCCGGCAAGCCACCCCGGGGCCTCCCTCGCGCGCCTGGTTTCTCCTCGCTGGGACATGAGCCACGCGCCCGCGATGGCCGCACCATGGCCATCTCCCTCCTGCTCGGATAGGGGAGGAGCGCAGCCCCTTGCACCACCCGGCAACCCTGCTGTCGCTGGTGAGCGACGCCGTCGGTAGGACCTTGGCTGCTCTCCGCCATGGCCTTCCTCCTCCCACGCCCTGCTTCTCGCCGGCGACCACGAGCCCCTCCACTCCTTCGTCAAGCGGGGCCCCGTACCTCGACCCCGCCACCACGTCCTCGCCGACCAGCGCCCGCCTCGACCTCCTCCCTCACGCGTTGTCAAGTCCCTGGAGCTGCTGCTATTTTACTTTGCTGCTGCATCCCCGTCCGTCCCTGTGTCATCTGCCCAATTTCCCGCTTCGCGCTCGAGCTCCCTGCTTCCTGCCGCTGAGCACGACCATCTCCTCCCCGACGGCCTGGCTGCTGCTACAAGAACACCGAACAGGGAAGATCACCAAGTACCACGACACCGAAGACCCGAACCTGTTTTGCTTACTTTTGATGTCGGATGCGCCAAGTCCAGCCGGTCCGAGACCACCTCAAGTTCGACTACACGAAACTTCAAGTCCGAAGACAGCCGTGGTCGTGTATCTCGCCTGCTGTCACTTCGGTTCGTCTACACGACCTCTTTGCTGAACGACCGAGACATTCCCGCACATGAGCACTTTGGTTTTGTAAGACCCGTACATGGATCGTCAAGTAATGCTCCGGCCGTTCGGCAAGTTCGACCACTGCATGGATACGCCAAGTTCGCCTTTGAAATGTGCACCCTACCGTCGACCCCGTGGACGTCAAGATCCTCGCCGTGAGCTCGAACATCTACAGAATGTGTACGACTACAAAATGTGTACCACTACCGTTGCCGAAGACCCATGTAACGAAACCCTCAAGTTCGACTACCGTTGCGAGAACATCTACTTCCACTACCGTCACGAGAACGTCGACTTCCACTAATTCCTCTACACCGACTCGATCCGTTCCGAAATTGCATGCTTAAAGGTATAACCACTGAGACGACGTCTGAGAACGAATGCTTGTGTTGTATGAGATGCACCCGTTGTCTGCACCGTGTCCGAGTTGTCACTTGCTCGGTCCTCCTCTTTTGCCACTAACCCGTGGGGACCCGGTATCTGGGAGCACCCCACCATCTTTTGTATGCTCCCGTCACTTTTCCCTTTGCACCGTTATATCCATGAGCTACCGGAACCGGAACGTTGCCGTGACATCCCCTTTCTTTCTACCACGGTGACAAATGCTCTCATCACGCGCATGTTAACTTTTAATAAAAATTGCATAAAACTTGAACATGTCATCCGCATCATGTTAACAACTTTAAGAATGTTTAAAATTGTTGTTTGCATTGATTTGCTAAATGCATATGGGGATTTACCGGATTTGTTGTTTGTTATATCCGGCCCCATTTAAATTGTTTAGATAGAATGGTTTTGTTATGCTTCACCTCTTGCCATGTTATCCAATACTTAATATTGTTGAGTTCCTAACCGGGAGTGAACTAAATAATTGATGTGCTGTTCCGTCAATATGCAACCCGTTGCATATTGAGTTCCACTTAATTTGTAGTTTTGGTTGTTGCACTTTGACATGCTTCATTAAACCGGACATGCATCATACTTGATTGTGCATCATTCCATGATTATGTGGTGGTTGTTTACTATGTTGTTTGCTTCTTTCCGGTGTTGCTTCTTCGGTTTAGTTCCGATAACGTCGCGTTTATGAGGATCCGTTCGACTACGTCCGTTTGTCTTCTTCATGGACTCGTTCTTCTTCCTTGCGGGGTCTCAGGCAAGATGACCATACCCTCGAAATCACTTCTATCTTTGCTTGCTAGTTGCTCGCTCTATTGCTATGCCTATACTGCGATACCTACCACTTGCTTATCATGCCTCCTGTCGGTGTCAAAACCGGCGGATCTCGGGTAGGGGGTCCCGAACTGTGCGTCTACGCCGGATGGTAACAGGAGGCAGGGGACACGATGTTTTACCCAGGTTCAGGCCCTCTTGATGGAGGTAAAACCCTACGTCCTGCTTGATTAATATTGATGATATGGGTAGTACAAGAGTAGATCTACCACGAGATCAGAGAGGCTAAACCCTAGAAGCAAGCCTATGGTATGATTGTATATTGTGATTGTTGTTCAACGGACTAAAACCCTTCGGTTTATATAGACACCGGAGAGGGTTAGGGTTACACAAGGTCGGTTACAAAGGAAGAGATATCCATATCCATATTGCCAAGCTTGCCTTCCATGCCAAGTAGAGTCCCATCCGGACACGAGACGAAGTCTTCAATCTTGTATCTTCATAGTCTAACAGTCTGGCCAATGGATATAGTCCGGCTATCCGGAGACCCCCTAATCCAGGACTCCTCAGTAGCCCCCGAACCAGGCTTCAATGACGATGAGTCTGGCGCAGTATTGTCTTCGGCATTGCAAGGCGGGTTCCTCTCCCAATTCTGTGTACCTGTCGAAATAGTGTCCGGTTTCTTGTGAATGTTGCACTCCTTGGCTTCCACGCCCAATAATGGCCACTTTCCACGTGTCGAGCGAATGTGAAGAGCCAGGGTGTTTTCACATTTACCCCCCTAGCTGT